>NC_085115.1:2500000-5000000 GCF_030269925.1 Bombyx mori | reverse complement strand
ACAGAAGGTGCGAATTGTGTCAAGAAACTTATATTTTCATTTCAAAAAAATTGAAAAGGGCGTAACGGAGTGGGACTGTGTTATATTAAACTCTTTATGTAAACCAAAAAAAAAACCTTTTTCTACGTCTTGTTCTGTTTTAAACAAAACTACATTTGTTTCTGTAATTTTGTATTATTATAAACTAGCGACCCGCCCTCGCTTCGCTTCGGAAACTGTAATTTATTATTGATTTCTCCACTATTTAATAGATGTTATTATACATATAAACCTTCCTCTTCAATCACTCTATCTATTAAAAAAAACCGCATCAAAATCCGTTGCGTAGTTTTAAAGATTTAAGCATACATAAAGACAGACAGATATAGGGACAGGGAAAGCGACTTTGTTTTATACTATGTAGTGATGAGCAACACAGTTCTACTAATAGCTCACGGTTTCGGTGGAAGATTCCGCGAAGCATTGCTCTTGCTGGGGCTAGTGTTAGAAAATTCTTTCAAGTCAGAGAGCTCACCTACCCGACCTAGCTGGAATATCGCCTTACACTACCAGCGAATAGGTAGGGATAAAAACTATCTCACGGTCCACTAGATATTGTCTACAGCTGCTCATCTGAGGTATGAGGACAAGTTCTCAATGGCGGATGTCTCTTCATACCGGCACATACGAATGTTTTGTGATAGAAATCAGAAAGATACTTCTACAAAAACGGCTCCAAAGTATTTACACGCCGTACCATATAAGATTATTAGTACGATCTCACCCTGTAGACGTGATTTATTTAGACTATAGATGGCCACCGAAACCCGGAATTAAGGTTGTTTTCGCTGCAAATTATTAGCATTTAATTCCAAAGCCTTTTACCTTACTAAATATTTTTTTTTTTATAAATCGTCTTACTGTTTCTCTCTATCATGCAAATCGTGTGACCGAACAGGTGGTTGCGGGGTTATCACGGAAACATACCGATATTACAGATAGTCAGATATTACTGGACGTGTTATTATTAGTACATCCTCGTGTGCAGTATTTTGATAACAAAAAGCTTTTGTATCAACCCGGATAAATTACTCATGTAAACTATCTCTATAAATATACATATCGGAATCTGTACTGTAAATTATATTAATAGAATTAACGTAATAGTACAAGCGCTATGTAATTGTCTTGAATGAGCGAAATGTTATTAATACGAATCAATAGCTGCTTTACTTGAATTCAATTTAAGTAAATGTACAAATGGAGAAGTGCATTCGGGACCTTATTAAATTGATTTATTCGTAGTAAATATATAGATTCATAAGTTCGTTCGTAGCGTTTTGACATCTGATTTCGGGAAGTGTACACTGTTTAAGATCTATCTACATTGCGTGAAATGAAACGTAAAATGACGTTTGAAGTTTATGAACAATCTTATATTAACTGTGCGTTCCATCACCCACCAGTGATCAACAAGACTTGACCTAAAGGTCTTAGTTACCAGGTCATAAAATCCCTTTAAAAAAACCAGTCATAAACCACGTTGGCGCCTTTTATAACTATAATTTCCATAAAATTGTTTAATGTCGGAATAAAATTAATATAAAACGCTACTTCCAAAAATTGACTTATTATTTATCTCGAACGTGGATATACAAATTTGTAAGTTAAATATTTTAATAGTCATAACATAACTTAAAATTGTAGAAGAAACTTTTGTGAGTTAAACTTGTATGAAAAAATGGGCCCTAAATTTATACAATACAGAGTATTATAGAGTATATTACGCGAAAGCAATTGTAGTTATGTTTTTTTTTTATTGCTTAGATGGGTGGACGAGCTCACAGCCCACCTGGTGTTAAATGGTTACTGGAGCCCATAGACATCCACAACGCAAATGCGCCACCCACCTTGAGATACAAGTTCTAAAGTCTCAAGTATAGTTACAACGGCTGCCCCACTCTTCAAACCGAAACGCATTACTGCTTCACGGCAGAATGTTATGAAATTATGTGTGCTTTATTATTTATAAGACGAAGTGGCTACCATCGTCCATGGATGGTCACTGCGTCAGTACTATCACAACAATACTGGATATAAGATGCTATACGCAATATAATTATGAAGTCAGTTTTTACAAAAAAAAACCCTTTATGTTAACCAATACTAGTGCCGTACAGGAAAAATAATATAAATTAGTAATAACATTTCATTTATTTAACGCATGCTTTATTATATATTATGACATATTCGTTGAATATACAAGTCTTCCTTGTTAGTCATAATCGTAAATTTAAATTGGAAATAAATTAATGATAAAGGTACATACATACATACAACATTACGACGGTTATTTTCCGAGTGATATTTATAATTTTTATCGATACGATATCGGCTAATCGTGATACTAGGTATATTAGCTTATGAGATTTTTCTTTATAGAATTATAATATCTGGTTGTTCTTTCCCTAAAAAGGATTATGATTATTAACGATACAAAATTTACAAACTTCCCTCGTGTTAATATTAACCAGTTTAGTAGCACTTATAGATTATATGCGTATTCCGTGGACAGCATTTCGGACCAACGTATCAATCTTGCAAGAACTCAAAATCTCCTTGCGGCTGTCATCCGAGTGTCTTCGCAGTCCCTGAATACTTTGGTCACATTGCACGGAAGGATGGTAGCAATCTCGAGAGGCTCATCGTGACTGGTAAGGTAGATGGGAAAAGACCTCGGGGGCGCCGCCCAATACGTTGGTCCGACCAGATCCGCACCGCTCTTGATTCCAAGTTTCACAACGCCCTCCACACCGCCAGAGACAAGAATGGATGGAGAAAGATCGTGCGTGCGAAGGTGATACAAAAGGGTGGTCACGACCCTCAGCAATGAGGAATACAAGCAAGCAAGGAGGGGGATAGATTTTTTTTTTTTTTTTAACAATCACGCCACGTTTACTGGTCCCGTGATAAGTTCGTAAAGAACTTGTGTTACAGGTACCAGATAACGGATATAAATGTAAGATTTTTATTATACACATACATATATTTAATATACATCCATAACCCTGGAAAAGACATTTATATTTATCATACAAATATCTTCCCTTGGCGGGATTCGAACCCGCGACCCCCTTGTGTAGTGACCATGTCACTTACCACTACACCAGACGGCCGTTTTATAATATAAGTTTAAGATTATATATACATTATATACATTATAGTAGCATTATACATTATATACATTATAGTAGCACTTAAACAATATACAGCAATGCCTGTGTATATAAATATCCATCCGAAAGATAACAGGCATTAAATTTTCTTATCATATATGAACATTCAGACGTTCAGTTTCGTGACGTCAAAAAATTATTATAAACCGTATTGCAAATAGACATGCGGTTGTAGAAGTTTCAGAACATAATAAAAAATGTAAGACCTTCATCCCTTTATCGATATTTTTCATACGTTTTAATCCTAAAATGCATCCAAGTTCAATTACCAAGTGCAGCGAACTCCGTACGTAGCTTCACTTAAAGGCATTAGTCGAATTAGTGCAGTGAGGCATGCAGAAAAATTCAATTTGCCTCCCAACGGTGTGTAAGCGAGAAAAAAACGGGCGTCCACTAAAAATTATAACCATTTTCTCGGTAGAGCCACGTAACCGGACCGGGAAATGATGGGAATACGGACGCTTAGCGAAATCGGATTAAATCGTCCTCCTTATAGAAGAAGGCTAATCAGTCATGCCCCAAAAAAGACAGGTTAAAACGCCTTGAGGATAATCGAAACCGATTTCCTGTACTTTATGAGTTTCCTTCTTTTTGAAAAACTCACTTTTGAAAAAGGGTTCTTAAGATTAAATAAACAGAACTCGAATTCAAAAGTTAATATAGGTTTTTGATTTTGTGATAATTGGATTTGCTGCTAAACTTATATCAAAAGGATTTGAGACCTCGATTCTCCTGATCGTCGGTGAGATTCACCTAGTTAATTTTTTTTTGTTGCTTATATGGGTGGACGAGCTCACAGCGCACCCGGTGCCATGCGGCCACAGGAGCCCACAGACGTCTACAACGTAAATGCGCCACCCACCTTGAGATATAGGTTCTAAGATCTCAGTATAGCTACAACGGCCGCCCCACCCTTCAAACCGAAACGCATTACTGTTTCACGGCAAAAACAGGCGGGGTGGTGGTACCTACCCGTGCGGACTCACAATAGGTCCTACCAACAGTAAGAACGTTTTGAAGGGAAACCAGAGTTAATATACAGTATACATGAAATTTAAAAGCAACATCATTACAATACGTCCTTTAAAAACATTTTCCATTACGCTGTTTTACCATAATACTGTAACAATTGTTAGAACAAAACACGGAAGTGCTGGCACGATAGCAAATTGTGTACAAAAATTCTTCAAGGTCTCGGCACCGGACAGTCAAAGGGCCGGCAAACCGGTCCGGCCGAATAAATTACCATTGAAATCCAATAAAAAAAAGACCCTAAGAAGTATAGTTTTTATTTAAACAATCAGGAAGACGTTTTCGTATATTTTTTCTGCATAGAAAAAACTTGCTGCCTTTAAAGTATAAAATATGAATGATAGTTAATTGTTAATTCAATTTAAAATCGTGAATTTAACTAATTACTGAGGGTAGTACATATATTGCGAATCACACGTGTAAGGTGCTGTTATTCTACCTATGAAGCAATTCGAGAAAGACTCTGTTCCAATCACCAGTGTACCTGAAGAAATATCTCCTGAACACGTGTTCATGAATTGTAAACGCTGAAAAAATTGTATCGTGTCGTAAAAAATCAAAACCGCGTAAATATTATTTAGCCTGTAAGGCGGCATATATATATAACTGCTCCCGGAGAAAGCATCCTCAAGGCTGTTATCGGCGACCACTTTCCATCAGCTTGCCGATCACTTCGAAGACGACCAATATAGAATTGCAGCCATCAATGTAATTCATATGAATAGAAACTAGTCCGAACTATAAAGTATTCTCACGTTCACAAATACATTAGTAGATCTGTAGCGGGTATATATCATAGAACACAAGATATTTAACCGAATATGAATCTCGCTAACGACATTTTCAAGATAAGTTTGTAAATATGCAAGTTTCGGACAATAACATTCGGACCGTCGGTCTACCGAGCAACTTCATCCGCTCGGCGGAAGATCTTCGCTTCATCATAAACCCCAAAAGATGAATCTAAGCTTTTTCCTTCTTCATTACGTTCGGAAGATCGCTAAGACAGATATCATTGCGTATTGATTTACAAAAATATAACGAGAAACACATACATAGGTTCATCGCGTAAAACTAATCGTCTTTGACGACTGTTTTCACATTCCTGTAGCACGTAGCGTGTCTGTGTACGTTCAAATACAAATTATTGTTATATTAGACAAATGTAAAATTTCAAAAGCGAAGGTCAGTGTTCCGTTAACAGTTACAGAATGGTACGATGTACGGAAATTTCATATAATTTTAAGATTAGATACCCACTATACTGATCTATTATATATGAATATTGTGAAATAGAATTTTTGATTTTGCTGATTTTCTATTACATAACAGCAGACTTAAAAGTGCTACTAAAAGTACTCCTAATTTTTAAATTTATTTCCAACGAAAAAGTTGTTAGTTCATGTTGAATTTTAATCCTACAGACCATCTTTTGTGCTAACAGATTATTTGACCGTATATTCTATATGCAATCAATATTTGTATCGCATTAATACTAAGGGTCATTGGTTAAATCATCGCCAATAATTGCTCGATAACGTTATCATTTAACCTACAGTGCACATCGCGGAGTTGTAATAAGCGGAATGAAATGACGTAAATATTCTGCAATCAAATGGTTATAGCCTCAGGAATTATAAGGCAAATTCCATGCGAATCAGAGTTTGCGAGTTTAGCGATGCATCGGTGTTCGAATCCCGCTGGCAAGTATCAATTTTTCTAATAAAATACGTACTTCACAAATGTTCACTCACGATTGACTTCCACGGTGAAGGAATAAGATCGTGTAGTAAAAATCAAAGCCGCAAAAATTTTAATTTACGTTATTACCGGTGGTAAAACTCCTTGTGAGTCCATCTCTTGTGAGAAAATATTATTTATAAATTTGCTTGTAAGCCTGCAGGTAGGCTAGGTACCAGCACCCTGCCTATATCTGCCGTGAAGCAGTAATGCGTTTCAGTTTGAAGGGTGGGGCAGCCGTTGTAACTATACTGAGACCTTAGAACTTATATCTCAAGGTAGGTGGGCGGCATTTACGTTGTAGATGTCTATGGGCTCAGGTAATCACTTAACACCAAGTGGGCCCTGAGCTCGTCTACCCACGTAAGCAATAAAAAGAAAGTTTCCCGGTATGTCGTAAGATTTAGCAGTTTCTAAATATCTAGTCGCACCGCAGATGGTATTTAACATAAATATATAAAACAGATAAACATTCAGAGAAACCATTAAAGATGTAATTCATATCATTAAACATATCATTTATCGGCTAAATATCATTTTTATAAAATAAAAAAAATTGTATATATACACGAAATCATTTTATCCATTAGGCAATTCAAGCGAGATCGTCGCTCGTTAGAACCCTTGACATCTACAACTCTTGTGTTGAGCTCAATGACATGTGAAACGACGTCACACGCGCCCCCGTCGCCAGGAGCGAAGCATTAACGCCAAACATTATGCCGAAGCTATAAAATAAATCCTTTAATGCCGTCTTGGATTTTTACAATCGCTCCCAGATATAAAACGAGTGTCTGATCTATCTCGAACGCATTTAAAAGCGTTAAAGTCATGTTACACTATCCTCAAGGAAATTTATGATGATTTCCAACTCCAATTTACATGTGAGACGTAAACGTAAACTTAGATCGTAAACGTTGCATAATAAATAAAAAAGTATTTACAAAATAATCTATACTAATATATAAATCTATAGTGGTTTTTACGGATGTTCCGTTATAACTACTGAACCGTGCATCCGATTGACTTGAAACTAGGTATCCATGTACAAAATAACTGTACTTAATGGATAGGCTTATATTTATATGAGTGTTGGACTCCCTACACCAGTTGCGGGGGCGTTAATGATGAGAATCTTTGTGGTGGTGAGAAATAATAATGTTAATTTTAAATGCCCAGCGAAGCGGACGGGTACAGCTAGTTTCATAACAAAATTATGAATCGCTCTAGTCGCAACCTGTACCTGCTTATATATTGTGGACGTTTGTTGAAACCAATCTAATCTGTAGGGTTCTGTGGATCAGCATAAATTCAAACTTAAACAACTTCACGTTCAAAAATTGAATTTTTGCCAATAAATACGTTATGTCATCAGTCAAACGCAAGGCAATCGTCGTGGCCTAAAGGATAAGACGTCCGGTGCATTCATATGTAGCGATGCAACGGTGTTCGAATCCCGCAGGCGGGTACCAATTTCTCTAATGAAATACGTGCTTGACAAATGTTCACGATTGACTTCCACGGTGAAGGAATAACATCGTGTAATAAAAATCAAACACGCAAAATCATAATTTGCGTAATTACTGATGGTAGGACCTCTTGTGAGTCCGCACGAGTAGGTACCACCACCACGCCTATATCTGCCGTGAAGCAGTAATGCGGTTCGGTTTGAAGGTTGGCACAGCCGTTGTAACTATACTGAGACCTTAGAACTTAAATCTCAAGATGGGTGACGCATTGCGTTGTGGATGTCTATGGGCTCCGGTAACCACTTAACACCAGGTGGGCTGTGAGCTCGTCTACCATCTAAGTAATAAAAAAGGCACAACATACTTATCATCAAATTCAAAAAGTATGGCCTGAATTTCGCGTCGTGTTACTATGAAACTATACATATAAAGGAACATAGGCCGAAGGAAGTAGCAAAGAAAGGGTCGTATCTGAAGGCGTTAAAGTCGTCGATAATGGCTCAAATCGCCGCGCGTGGCTTGAAAATTCGGCAAGCAAATAGTCCAAATAAATAAAGAAATAAAAAAAAAAAAAAGCCTTTTTATTGTCTTGCTAACATTACCTATTCGCCATATTATGCAGATGTACTTAGTTTCAAATTTCATACAACATTCGAAGAACCTTTGAAGTCGTCGTGGCCTAAAGGATAAGACGTCTAATGAAATCTATTGAAAATGTCTTACTTTACGAATCATAATCGAATTATATCGTTTTTATTATTGTGTTAGAATATGAGATTATATGCCACATTGTTCCTTACAGTTAAATAAATTATTATTACTTAAAATACATTTTTTTCATTATTATATCTGCCGTGAAGCAGTAATGCGTTTCGGTTTGAAGGGTAGGGCAGCCGTTGTAACTATACTTGAAACCTTAGAACTTATATCTCAAGATGGGTGGCGCATTTACGTTGTAGATGACTATGGGCTCCAGTAACCACTTAACACCAGGTGGGCTGTGAGCTCGTCCACCCATCTAAGCAATAAAATAAAAATTGTGATATTATATAATCGTATTAATTATCGAGCGATAACAAGGTAAATGTTGCGTCCTGTGATATGAGATAAAAAAACTCTTTTTTTAAATAAAAACAAATATGATATGAAATGAAGTGAATCGGAAACGACCCGATTCGATGAAACGGATATGATTTTCGATAACGAGATTATTATAAATAAAGACAAAAGTAAACATCTATAGGATTTAACCTTCGAGAGAATGAGATCGAATGTTCCTGAAGGTTACTAGCGCGGGTGAACTGAACTGGTGTTTTTGATTACAAAAACAGCTCTCCAAAGAAGTGACGGAGAAAGGAAAAGTGTTTTCTGGCCGTAGATAGGCGGCAGATTTGTATATGCTCACAAACCTAACGACAGCCTGAAGTCCTAACAACTGTACAAACTGAAAAATACCAAGATGCGATACACGCGTCTGAATTAATTTGGTTTTGTATTGTACAGTTTTTGTTTCTATGTTATCACAACTTATCAGGAATTCCACTTTCGCTTTCTTGCACGCGTCATCTTCCACCTCATCCCTCTTTGTGATCCCTGCATGGAGTTTTGGCTATATCAAGTTACCTTGCTGTATCTTCGGCGATAGGATACGTACCGGCCGTTCTAAAATAAGATTGATATTTATATTGATCCTGTCATAAAGGTCACAGGTGTATTTTCAATGAAAATAAATGCTATAATATATTTAAATGATCAAGGTAAGACGCAGAATAACGTTTTAACGAATATATTAAATTATTCTGCAAACTCTATGCAAGTTACACTCTTGTACCAATGACGCGGGATTCTGCATGTGTGCGTTACGCCCGCGCACATGTGTTGCAATGTCACCTTAACCTTGGCGCACATGGTTAATCTTAAGGTCGATGACCGGAAAATTTATAGATATCAAGTCATCATTTACACATAACTTATGTACGTATTCATAATTTTTATTTCGGATATAAAAAGGCGTCTTAATATTGAAACTTAAATCTTTATTAACGAAAAAAAATTATCATACGTTTTAATAGTTTTAATATTACAAAGTCAAAAGCTTAATGTGACTTCTGAAGAACTATAAACAATCTTGTATTTTTTTTATGTGACGACAAAATTAGCAATTGTAATTACGAATTATCAAGATATAATCGTTACAAAAAAATCTTCGAATTTAATTTAAGAATACGGATTATGTTGAGACAGGTAATTTTATTAGACACTAGCGGCCCCTTCCGGCTTCGCTCGGATCTTTAACAAAATTTTCAACGATATTTGACGTTGTTTTATTTTTTTAAATAAAAGAACACTTATTGCGGCATAACTATAATAGTTACATTTATGCTGTTGCGACACTTTTTGTAAATAATAATGTGTTCTACAAAGTCGTAGTACATTATTTTATTCATCATCAATAGTTTTCGCAGGGCACGCGATGTAAAGAGTATTTTAAGTAATTTTTTTTACACCTTGGGTTACATTATTGGAGTTTTAGTAAGGATCCTTAATTTTTCCAAAAAAGATCACAGCCTATGTCACTCGGAAATAGTGTAACTTCCGCACGGTGAAAGAATTTTTCAAATCGGCTCAGTAATTCCGGAGCCTATTCAATACAAACAAACAAACAAAAATCTTTCCTCTTTATAATATTAGTATAGAAGTATAAATTAGTATAGAAGTATAGACTAGCTTAGTTTACTGTTCTACCTGCCTTAAAATTTTAATGAATAATACAAGATTGAGGGCCCTTTTACACCTGCAATCTTGTGTAAACATCTTTTTTTTTCTTTCGAGTTTATTGAAATTAAAACTTTAACCCGTTGAAAACTGAAAGCAATTTTCTAAGGAATTTCGATTAAACAAATACAAAAATGACACAGCGACGAAGAGGATCTTGATGAAACCCATACATCATAGCCCTCGAAAATGAAAATTAATTGTAAATCTAAACATACAGACACACCTGTTGTTCCTCCATAGTAATACAGATAAAGGTGGAATTATCACGTTCATCATGGACGATGACGAGTCACGGAATTGGAAGTCATTAAACGTTTCTTCTATGGATAGGTCAAGATGAGACAAAGGACCTTGAAGCAATATTGACGAAGGCCAATCCAATTAAAATTATCTTAACTCAATCAATTTTAATAATAGAACATGACTTTACATTAACAATGAAAATTATTCATAAGAATCTTCATATCAAGTAGAGAACTTAGGAAATTCCCCTAAATTACGAATAAATTTAATTTTTTTTTTCTGTAATAACGTTGATTTTTTTGTCGCCTTGTAAACAAAATGCGTATTAATCCAAGGCTGAAGATCTCGAACAGAGCGTAAACTTGTTTTAATCAGAAAATTTATCGTTAAAATTATTGGAGAACACAAAAAAAAAATGTTTGTTGTGTGGTACTTACCGAAACCCATAGACGCAATTGCTGTTTGAGACCTCAACGAAGTCTCCTTTTGTGTTCTATGATATTGATAATGGTTTTTTCATTACATATTCTATATAAATACAAAAACAATGTAGGAGAGGAAGGTTTGAATGAGTCGATATTTTTCAGATAATTATACTCGTGGCAAAATGTGATCGGGTTTCAATAGTAACTAAAATTAAATATATTGAAGGGAATGCCTATAAGCTTATTTGTTTCGGTTCTATACACTGAAACTTACTTCAAATGTTGTCAACATTTACTTCCACGATGAAGGACAAACATTGTATCTAATATATAAAATTCTCGTGTCACTATGTTCGTTCCCATACTCCTCCGAAACCGCTTGACCGATTCTCATGAAAATTTTTATGCATATTCAGTAAGCCTGAGAATCGGCTACTATCTATTTTTTATACCCCTAAGTGTCCAGCCCTAACATTTTTTTATTTTTATTTGGACATTTTTTTGTTATAATGAGGTATTATGTGGTTGAATGAGGTTTTGTTATTTTTATTATATATTCCCTCATCGTTCACAGCACTACATACCTCTTTCACTCATTTACCACATCCTTACACACTTACAATAAGTTAGTTATTTTTTCTATACTAGAAATTCCCTAGAAATCTTATATATGGCAAAACAATGTTTGCCGGGTCAGCTAGTAATAATATAAATCAAACTTGCAAAAATTATAATTTGCGTATACACCGGTGGTAGGGCGTATTGTGAGCTCACACAGGTAGGTACTAGCACCCTGCGTATTTCTACTGTAAAAATTGAGATTTAGAACTCATGTCTGAAGGTGAGAGGTATCATTTATGTTTTGATGTCTACGGGCTCCGGTAATTATTTAAAACCAGGTGCACTGGGAGCTCATCAATCCGTCTAAGCAATTAAAAAATAAAACCATCATCTCGATATTACCATCGCACCGCCCGCCACCGGAGTAGAGTTCATCCATACTATCTGAAGCCACTGCGTTCATCCACAGTGCGTTTCCAGAGATCATTTTTGCCACGTACCATCCGACTTTGGAATGAGCTCCTCTCCACGGTATTTCCTAAGCGCTATGACATGTCCTTCTTTAAACGACGCTTGTGGAGAGTATTAAGCGGTAGGCAACGACTTGGCTCCGTCCTTGGCATCGCTGATGTCCATTAGCGACGGTAACCACTTACCATCAGGCGAGCGTATGCTCGTCTGGCTGCTTGGGCAATAAATATATATCTACTGAATTGGATTTATTTTGCTATAGTGATACAGTACTCTGCGAAAGTCGTTGAGATGATTCAGTCATTAACGTTGTATCGTTCTACGCGTCACTGGAAGACTTCATCAGACGTGTCCATCCAGTAGGTTTCTCGCGATCACATTAAAACGGTGTAAGAAGAATTATTAGCACTTATTTTACTTTGCCATTAATTGCAGTTGTCCATTAGGTACGGTTTGCCACTGTTTCTACCTTGTGTTTAGCTGCCATGTTCTAATAGTTAAATATGTATATATCTATCAAAAAACCGTATACTCGTGTGTGCTTCAAAGACACTGATAAACAAACAGCAAAGCATGTAAGAGATTTATTATTACAATTCGATTTGCCCAGATTTGACATTGAAATGGACACATAATTTCTCCGAATTGCTAACGTGTGGGCAGAAAGATATTGACGTCTGCTTTGTTAGTGCCTGCTTTTGTATCATGTCATTTATTTTTAGTAATTTTCAGGAAATTCTCTTGAATGTGGATTAAAAATCAGATATTAAATGTGAATGTTTTTGGGTGAAGAAATATTTTTCGACAAGATCCACGCGTTTTGGGGGCGCACTGGGTATATATGTCGGATACATTCACTGTTTTTGTTAGGCAGCCCCAATTTTCTACAAATTGCTCGTGCAATCAATTTATTATAATAGGCGACTAGTATCAACACTACAATTAGATGCATTTGCATAAATGCATAATTATGATATTTTATTTACAATAGAGCAATACACCTATCAGAGCACTCTACGCCACTGTTAAACAGTTGACCGGTGTGAATGCCCTGGGTTTTAAAGCTGGTAATGTACCCTGTGTAAAAAGTAAAATATAGAAAAAATGCATGAATTAGATGCGCGGCCATCCCAAGGACATCGGCCTGGAAAATGTCGCTGCTGTTTCAGGATACCCCGCTGAATCACCTTGCCGGATCGGATCGTGGTACAGTGCCAACCAGTCGCTTTTTAAGATCACCTCTGAGACATACTAGAATGACAGTTCAATGACTTGACACAAATTTATAGGTTATACTTTAATCCGTAAGGAATTATAAATGCCTCTTATGATGTAACGAGGTTCTTTGATGGCAGACATCGGTAGAGCCTCATGGCCTATTGTTAGTTGTTTAAAAGCCCATATTTGTTCATTCATAATGCGCATACTTGCAATCTCAGACACATGAGGCTTAAGTATCAATTGTATTGGGATAACCTTCAATGGCCTAGACTAGACAAAGCTTAAAAAAATCGTAAAAAAATTAGTGAGTTATCTTTTTAAAGTGAAAATTGATAATTTAATTCTTACGTATATGTTTTAATGCTAATTAAAAAATTTAATTGCCGTATGAACTATTTTCATTTTAGCTCCAATGGCAACAAATGACATTAAGCGCGTAATATTTTCAATGACAATTCTATAACCTATAAACAAATGTTTTAAATAAACGATTGTACATACATATAATGTGAATTTTTAAATAGAGCCTTATGCTAATTAAAATACACCAACGAACTTACTTGCCCTTCAAATTGGTAAGGACTTATTTGAAAGAAATTATTGAATAAAACGTGTGCACTGCACTATCTACTTCAAAAATGTAGACTCAATCTGTGCAAGTGTCATTTATCTGTAAATGTGTGTGTGTGTGTGTGTGTGTGTGTGATTGGCATGTGCGTGTGTGGAACGATATATATGTTCGCGCATTTTACATACTTTTGATTCCATATCTCACATTTAAATTAAGAACTTATTAATTTTTTTCGACTTGGAGAAATTTCGAGAAACATTCAAATCAAATCAAATCAAATCAAAAAAAGTTTTATTCAACATAAATGAAAGTACATACTTGTTGAACGTCAAAAGAATTACCGCCAATTGCATTGAATGTCATTGTTTGATATTGTATGTATTTCACATCGCCTATATTTTTTCACTCGATGAATGGACGAGGTCCCATAAACATGACAACGTGATAGTCTTCAACCTAACGATTAAAAAAATCAAAACTGGTATATCGGTCAGAGAATGAAAATTTATCAATAAAACATTCTTCATATCAAAGTGTAATCATTCTAAGACGAACTCCGATTTGGGTGGATGCAATCGCGAATCAGTCACAAAACAATTTCTACTATATAACTAGTCAGGTCATTAGTATTGTCACACAGTAAAAACTTTTCTTTTAGAATGCTGGCCACAAAAAAGTTGATTGAATTCGAATTTCGAATTGTTCATGAAAATAAAAATGTATACTTTTAGAATTTTACTCATTTTTAAATATGGAGTGGACGCTTAAAGAAGACCGTGTTGCAGTTATTGCGTTGCATCGTTGCGGTTACGCGCCAATTCAAATTTTTAACATACTGAAAAATTTGAATATAACCAAAAGATTCGTTTATCGTACCATCAAACGATACAATGAAGACTCTAGTGTAGATGACAGGTCAAGAAGTGGTCGCCCTCGGTCTGTTAGGACTCCAGCAGTGATAAAAGCTGTGAAGGCGCGAATTCAAAGAAATCACAAACGTAAGCAGAAACTGTTGGCCCTTCAGATGGGGTTAAGCAGAACCACGGTGAAAAGGGTGTTAAATGAAGACTTAGGGCTTCGGGCATATCGAAGAAAAACAGGACATCGTTTGAATGCTCGTCTAATGGACCTGAGACTGAAGAGATGCCGCGCTTTGTTGAAGCGGTACGCGGGAAAAATATCGGGAAATTCTTTTTTCGGATGAAAAAATTTTTACAGTAGAAGAGAGCTACAACAAACAAAATGATAAGATGTACGCACACAGTAGTAAAGAAGCGAGCAACCGTATTCCGCGCGTCCAACGAGGTCATTTTCCATCCTCGCTCATGGTATGGTTGGGAGTTTCTTATTGGGGCTTAACAGAGGTACATTTTTGTGAGAAAGGTGTAAAAACGAATGCAGTTGTGTATCAAAATACAGTCCTGACGAACCTTGTGGAACCTGTTTCTCATACCATGTTCAATAATAGGCACTGGGTATTCCAACAAGATTCGGCGCCAGCTCATAGAGCGAAGAGCACACAAGACTGGCTGACGGCGCGTGAAATCGACTTCATCCGGCACGAAGACTGGCCTTCCTCCCGTCCAGATTTGAATCCGTTAGATTACAAGATAAGGCAACACTTGGAGGAAAAGGCGTGCTCAAAGCCTCATCGCAATTTGGAGTCACTCAAGACATCCTTGATTAAGGCAGCCGCCGATATTGACATGGACCTCTTTCGTGCTGCGATAGACGACTGGCCGCGCAGATTGAAGGCCTGTATTCAAATTAACGGAGGTCATTTTGAATAAACTTTTTAGTGTCATAAGAATCTATGTTTTGTTAAGTTCATTTTGGTATATGAATGGTTACATAATGAATAAACTTGTTTCAATTATTTTACATTAAACATGTGACAGAATTTATGACCTGACTAGGTACAGTATAACTTTCAGTTATTGAAATCTTCAAAAAATTCACACAGCAGCAGATATTTTCAGAAGTGACAGCACATGTAAAAACTTTAGGCGAAAATCGACTAACAAGGTTATGCAAGTAATATCTTATAAACGAATTGGCTTTTGATTTTAAAAACGACTGACTACCACATTTTAAAGTTCGGAGTCGTAAATCAAATACGTAATAACAGCGTTTTATTATGTTTCGCGTCATTCAATTAACCACAGATAATGGTGGATGTGTCTAATTCTTAAAATGTTCACGTTTCAACGATAAATTCAAAATATTCTGGCAGTTTTATTAACGCTTGCATATTGCTTGCTATGTTCGATAAAAAATCTGAATTAACATTTTCAACGCGATTCCTTTTCTAAAGTATCACTGGTGGTGGGACCTCTTGTGAGTCCGCACGGGTAGGCACCACCGCCCCGCCTATTTCTGCCGTGAAGCAGTAATGCGTTTCGGTTAGAAGGGTGGGGCAGCCGTTGTAACTTACTTGAGACCTAAGAACTTATATCTCAAGGTGGGTGGTGCATTTACGTTGTGGATGTCTATGGGCTCCAGTAACCACTTAACACCAGGTGGGCTGTCAGCTCGTCCACCCAACTAAGCAATAAAAAAAAAAGTATATAATTACGTAATGGTTGTAATTATCGTATTTAATAAAAACCCATACCGAACTTATAGATATCACGACGTGATTATGGGCGTTTGAGACATTAACTCGAAATCAAAAATTTTTTTTTCTAACATTCGGATACCAAATATTACTTAATTGTACCAAACTTAATTGTCAAAATGACTAGCGCACTGTACATTGTACTGACCAAAGTTTAAACATTTCACTGTACGCTTTTGTTTGAAACTGTAATGACGATTTTAGTTTTTTTATGCTTTCTGTAACTGTACTGAGCTGTAATGACGATTTTAGTTTTTATGTTTTACATGAGAAATTTTTATATATTAATTTTATTACTTTACATTATTACTCTTACTAATTTATGGAAGTAACTCAACATCCCAGATTTGATTTAAAAGCGGCCGATATAGGTATCTACTTCGTATAATGTAAAAATATTTTCTCTAGTATCCGGAGCGAAAACAGCAGAATAACTTTATATGTAGACTAAACACGCCAAGAGGTTCTTCTTAACGTACACTTAAAAGTTATTTTACTCGAATAATATATCGAAAAATAACAATTCCAAACCATCTCTCAGTTCGGTTCGCTTTAAGTACGGATAACACATTTTTGCGATTAATCATCTATTTGATCGGCCATTTTGAACGTAAATATATTAAAACGCTGTTCGATTGCAGTTAATTTCCACAATTAACATGAAGACGCTGTAACATATTCATGCTCATGCAACATGCAGTGCGCCACCCAACGGCCTTTATTAGCATTCGCCGTAAAACGATATACGCCAAAAGGCAAATGGATATGCCGGGTTATTCATGTTTTAATGAAAGTGAGTCAATATGAAATTAATAAATTTTTACTGGTGGTAGGACCTCGTGTGAGTCCGCGCGGGTAGGTACCACCACCCTGCCTATTTCTGCAGTGAAGCAGTAATGCGTTTCGGTTTGAAGGGTGAGGCAGCCGTTGTAACTATACCGAGACTTTAGAACTTATATCTCGAGGTGGGTGGGGCATTTACGTTGTAGATGTCTATGGGCTCCAGTAACTACTTAATACCTGGTGAGCTCGTCCAACCATAAGCAATAAAGAAATAAAAAATAATAATCCGACATCGAAGCCATAATCAAAAGTAATACGGTTTACAACATAAATATAAATGTGATAATTACATACAACAAAAGAAAATTAAACAGAAGCAGAAGTTTGAAATTAGTCCGATCCTTACTCACAGTCCATGACAGCGGGTTAACAATTTTAATATAGTATCATACCAAATTGACAGTATGTTAGTGTTTATGATTGATAAAGATTGGGACTTGAAATAAAAGATAAGTAAATGCTCTACATTTACGAAATACAAAAACAATTTTCGTTCATTAAGAATCATTTCAATCGTTAGATTAAAAATACAATCTCAAACCAAATTATAGCAATACAAACAAGTCCCATGCATAGGTTGCCGCATCCATTTACTCACTTCTATTCATAGCTCTAGGTAAGTCCCCATTGACCGGTCGCAATGTATGCAAACTATCTGGTGATTGTGTCGCGGAAATCTTTTAGTGCATTCAAACTATTAGCATGTATAATGAACGATTAATATCGAAGCAACTTGAATTAAGAAACGCATATAAAAACAGAGTGTATAGTTAATTAGTAGCTAATAAAGTTGAGGCAATGAATATCTTCAGGTTCCGAATATCTTTGTAGAAGAACTTATACAAAAATGTTAGATATTTCTAAAATACCCAGAAAATAAACTGGTATTAATGGGCAGATGAGATTGAGCCACTGTATAGCATATATAATATGCTCTTTAGAGCATAACTCGCACTCTGCACCCGGAACTGCAAGTTCGAAGTTTAATTGTATAAGAAAACTGCTAACCTACACTGAAAACCTAAATATAAAAAACATGTAAATTTACAAACATGTCCAAAATGTTGGAAGTTGTTCATGAACAAAAGTGACAGAAATTAATGTACGTCTCAGAATCGAAGCACGGAACATTCGTATAATAAGTCACACGGGGTCATTTCATGCCACGGAGACTTCTCATATTAATAATATTAACTAGGCAAGTGAGCTCAAGGCTCACAACATCGCAACACATTGACACAGCGTATATCCTCTTCAAACTGGAACGCAAGAATTGTTGAATGACGCTGGATGATCTACTCATACAGACGTACATTATGCCCTTTCACTTATACTTAAAAATAAGGTGTAACGTAAGAAAACATTAGTGGAAATAGCTACTAAGGATGACAGGGAAGAAGTTGCAGTGGATGTATATGACCCTTATCGGCTAATTAAAATTTTAACAATCATACAAGAGAACGAAGAAACTTGCTTTTCCACTGAATTTGTACCCAAACGAATTTATCCAATTTAAGTTTGATCGTATCAACAGTTTAAACTTTTATACGAGAGAGTGATAGTCGAACAAAGCAGCGAAGCGACATAAAAATTTACGGGGTACAAGGAATAAAACGTGTACGACTTTATACTTTTGTTCAATAAAAATAGTTGCCATATTCAGCTTGTTATGATCAGAAATGTACATGAAATGAAGGTAACTTTCTGATTGTGTAAACTTTTAAAATCTTGTAACGCGATACGGCACTTTTCATTTTTATGACCTAACTAGCTGTACCCGTCCGCTTCCCTGGGCATTTAAAATAACATTATTATTTTTTAACAAAGATCTCACCATTAACTCCCCCGCAACTGGTGTAGGGAGTCCAACAGTCATATAAATATTAGCCTATCCATTAAGTACATGTATTTTCGACATGGATACCAAGTCAATCGGAGGCATGGTTCAGTAGTTATAATCGAACGTCCTCAAAAATCACGGTAGATTTATATATTAGTATAGATTAGATATCTTTTCTGTGGCATGGAGTAGTATAGAGTGCGTTTTGTGTATATCTAGAAGAATCTTATTTGGCATGCAACTGTTTAATCATATTATGTTAATGACTATGAACTAAGCTTCCTATTTATTTCCAATGAAAATGACACACGAGATGTCAAGATCAAAGGCCACGTCAATAATATTGATTTGACAAGTGATTCATTATAAGTAGCTTATATGGTGCGTTCTGTAGGTATTTAACGTTTTTCGCATTTAGCATTATTTTTAAACTTAATTCGGTTTCTTTCTGCAGCTTGGAAAAGTTTACGTTTCTGTAACATTTTACGTTGGAGTTTCCAAGGGGACGATCGCATCGAGTTAATAAGTTCCCGTTTCGATAGCTTCTGCGTTTTAAACTTTTAGGATATGAGATAACAAGCTAAGAAAAGGGAGACGCCGATTTGGCTAAGTCCCCTTTAAGATTTCGCTGGATTACGTTGTTTCCTTCTTTGAAATTGAAGATCTTTTTCGGACAAGGTTTCGTAAAATTTATGAATATTTTTAAAACTTATCAGTAATGATATTAAGAGCTAAAAGGTTTGAACAAAACTTCGTTCTTGGATTAATTCGTAATACTATAGTAATCTTTATCTAATTTAATAATATAGTAATCTCATACTTATATCGAAATAAATTTGCGTATAAAACAAAAATATCTATGTTCATAAAAAAAAAAAAAAAAAAACTTTTAAAGCTAACCGCTACTTAACTATCTAAAGCGATTTCTAGCCATTTGTTAATGTAATTGCTTTATAAACCTATTGTATATTTAATCATTATGGCTGTTTGAAAATCTCGGTAATCCAGAGATCAATGTGCAAAGAGAAATATATATTTTCCAGAATATCGAACGCATATTAAGCTATTCATCTAGATCTACAGTTTACATATCGACTATCCATCAAATTATCATACTAAATGCTTATAACATATTCCCTAACTTTGATACAAATATCGTTAAGAGGCAAGTTGAAATTCCTCGAAGTATTTTCAGAAAATTCTCAGTTAATATCTTACAGACGTCGGTCTTGCAAGGCCGGCGACAGCCGAATGAATGGGCTCAGCTAGTAGCCTTACTACGAATCGACTACTCGCTTTTAAGTCGTTCCAAATTATTTAGTAACGCACTTTGCTGGTATAACCTTAGTTTCTTTAAGTTTTTTGTCACATTTTTACTCAAATGATCTCAAAATGAAATAACAATGACTGCCTAATAACGTAATGAACAAAAATTAGTATTTTAGATATTTTAATTCCACATGACGAATTAACAAAATTACTAAGATTAATAAGTTAAAAACAATACACTAAAAACTTCATAGTACTTCATAGTAGTAGTTTTGCAAATTAATAATACGTTACTTACTAATAACAACCTTTGCCGATGACGCAGCTTTCCCCAGTTGTAGCAGTGATAATAATCAAGGGAACAGACTGTTGCAAACTCAGCTTGATGTCACTGACTTTTGACGAAGTGGCGCATAAAGTAAGCGCTCCCAAGTCTCACACACCACATAACATTTACCCTAAGACGTGATACTTTGTAGCCCGTTCAAACTTGGCCACGATACATTGCAGCAATTAACCTCTGTTAAAATATCTTGGATTTCACCTGGACCGAAAGATGACACGGAAAGACCACATAAGACAAAGCGTAACGAAATTAACCTTAGATTTAGAAACTTTTCTCGGTAGATAGGCTACATTATCCCTATCCAACAATCTAAGGGTGTATTACTCAATAATAAAACCGATCTGGATGTATGGAATCCAATTGGGGTCGACAGCCCACAAATCTAACATTATGTGCCTCCAGAAATAGTAGAAACCCAAAACAGTATCCTGAGGTACTCTCGTCGGCGCCTTGGTATACTCGAAATTCGGAAACTCACGAGTACCTGGAAATTTCAGCCATAGTTAATGGAGAAAAAAATTAATACTATTGATACTACTGTTTAAAGCTTTAAAAAGGTAACTATATTAATTGATTTGTACGGTTCCATTGATTCGCAAATATTCAAGATAAAGATCGTACCAGGCTTACCATCAAATATGACATCCGATTTTCAACTTTATTCGACAAGTGCCCTAATGCTATTTTAGTATGAACTCACGAAACGTCGTAGCGCTTTGTTGTAAATAACAAGGCCCAATATAATTAGACCCCTTTAGACCTGATCAGACAAATCAATTAAGGGAATTGGGATGCCTCGCTGAATGGGCGGTATAAATGGACACTGACACTTGTTAAATATTCCAATTACGCGATATTCGTTTAGAATGCTTTCGGAGTCATAAGTTTTTTCATTAATACATTTATGTTTTTTCATCATTCTCTAAACGGGAAATATTCCATGAGATATTTTTTTTATACTATTTATCTTACGTACAATTGACATTGAATAAAATATAGCGATATATGTAACGATCTAATACAAATATTATCAAGGACGTTTACTTTTGAGCACTGATACATATACATATTATTATATATCTTACTTATTATTTACCTATCTAATCGTTTTCACCTATTACCACGGAACGTACACGATTTATAGGTTTCGACTGTTGATTTATCTCCGCAGAGACCGGATTAAGTACCGCTAAGTTGGCGATAGTTAAGACTGCTATCGGTGGTGTTTCAGGGCGAAAGCTCTTTCCTTTTATCTAAATTGGTCCGCTACCAATAAAGATTCGCCGACTACTGTCGTAAACCATTCGTCCCATACGCTTCATTATGGGACAAACTTTCAGATATGATGGAACAATTTTATTGTCCTGCAATGTCGCGAGATCCGTATCGGTAATGGGATTTGGTCCTGCGTTTCGCCGACTTGGACTCGACTTTAAGTCAGACTGGAAAGTCAGATCTATAGCTTGTCTTTACGTCCAGCTTAGCTGATATTTAACGTATGAATTTTCGTAGACAAGTGACTTGTATCAGTATTGAATATAAATAAACTAGATGCGATGAATGTCGAGATCAGAAGCTTATAACTGACTTACTTTTTGCCAAAATACTTTTGTTGCTAACGGTCCACCTGGTTACAGTGTGTGTTTACATAGCATGTGGACATTACAATTGTAATGCCGTCAATCAACTTGAGACATGATAACGAAATCTCATATGGCATGGCATGGAATCTCATAGCAATAATAACTAACTAATAATAACTCTTTTGAAAACGAAACCATTGATGTTTTATGTACAACATTTCTATTGCAATTTTGAATTATCAGATAATAGATATCCAATCTTATTAGTAAGTTATGAAGAATGTCGTTAAATACAAAAAAGTGTGCTAGCTAATGACGATAAATTTCTCAGATTTTATATATTTATTTAGATTTAGATTTAGTTAAGAAATACATTATTTAGTCTCTTGTATTTTCTATTCAGAGTTGGTTCGTCCTATAGATTATGCACAAAAATGTCAAATGTCACGCTTAGGTATTCCACGTACCGTTTTTTTTTATTTGGCGCATTGACAGATTAATTTGGCATAAATTTTTAAAACTATGAAAATCGGTGCATCGTTCGAAATCTAATGTAGACAATAATATAACAATTTTTTAAATTCAATTTAATATCTTTGACTTGGTGTTATTGTAAATATAACATTTTATTCAGCTTCAGTATAAGTCTATTAATACTTACAAAGCTCTAATCAGTCTAATGGTCAAATGGCTAAATTATTTCAGAGACACTTAATCTTGATTACATTACACAAAAGGGGTTTCCGTAAACTCATACTAAAATTTATCCATAACTACGTCCTCAGTTAGGAAAGTTTTCCTTGAATAAATTACGAAAAGAAAACTATTTCATTCTTGATACATTTACGGATTAGTCAAACTTATACGTACCGCTCGTTTCGCTGTCTTCCTTACTCCTGCTTTAATGCAATAAGGTTAGAATGAGACTTATAAATCGCGCCCTAATTTAATTTATCATAAAAATTGAAAGTTTCCACGCTCCGGGGGCACTTTAGGAACTAGTTTCAAACCATTCTCGTTTGAAGGGAACTCTTAATTTATTGAGAGTGCCAAGTTGGCTGGCTAGCATTTGTACAACTTGATTTTTATTCTAACTAAATCGGTTTCAGCATATTTTTTGAGGTTAAAACGATTTTATAATCACAATTTTTTGATGAATTTAAAATGACGTCTTCCTTAAAGGAAATACGACGCCGAATTAATTCTCAAAACGAAATAATTTAAAGTCGTCGTGGCCTAAAGGATAAGACGTCCGGTGCATTCGTATATAGCGACGCACCGGTGTTCGAATCCCGCAGGCGGGTAACAATTTTACTAATAAAATACGTACTCAACAAATGTTCACGATTGACTTCCACGGTGAAGGAATAACATCGTGTAATAATAATCAAACCCGCAAAATTATAATTGCGTCTGCCTATTTCTGCCGTGAAGCAGTAATGCGTTTCGGTTTGAACGGTGGGGAAGCCGTGGTAACTATACTTGAGACCTTAGAACTTATATCTCAAGGTGGGTGGTGCATTTACGTTGTAGATTTCTATGAGCTCCAGTAACCACTTCACAACAGGTGGGCAGTTAGCTCGTCCACCCATCTAAGCAATAAAAAAAAATGTTTCTCGTCGTTTTAAAAAGTCGAATCAGAAGTTGTAGTTTCGTAAATCAATAATTTTCAACACAACACTATCGCATTTTATTAGGTACACAGGATAGAAAAATATAATTTTCAAAAACCATTACCATACGATAAAAGGTATATTGACACATAACATAAAAGTTTTATACGTTTCTTTTACGAATTTCGTCCCAATTATCAGTTGAAATAGTGCCAGGTTCTATAAATCAGGCCACGAATACATATTCCTGTCTGACATTGTAACTTTACGTAGTTTATACGACAGAACTATGTCAATCTAACTTTTAAGATTATCACTTCCGCATCCGGCCTATCTTACCTGTTTATTCTATAGGTATCTTCCGCAGTTCGTACTATATAATATATTTCTAATATAATATAAATGAATTAAATTTTTTTATTCTTAACGTTCAAAATGAAGAAACAATTTAATTGCATTCTAGTTTTGGATAATAAAAAATGTGCATTTTATATATTGCATTTACCTTAAAACTTTATTATATTAGACTAGACCTTACTAATTTGATTCAAACTTCCCACGGAAGCTAGGAATGATAATTAACTATCTGGAAAATGGTTTGCAGCTATTAATTTTAATCAATGCTGACATAGAATTGCATTACACTTCGAAAAGTAATATCTTTACAAACTCTAACTCAATAATAATTAGTAATATTAAATTGATTCTAATGTGTCCGTTAGTATCGATTTGCTATTGAGATAACGATGATGTAGCTCCACATAGTATAGCGAGCTCCGTGGATGTAAAGCATAATGAAGTGGCGTCATTGAGGCGCTCGCTCCCTCGCTGCCGAAAAAAGTTGCAAGTCGGTGGGCGGCGCCGGGGAACATTCAAATTTATCGATTGTCCCGCGCGCCTCATTACAACATTCCTCAAAACTTACCCACTCACAACTTAGCCCTTTCATAGCGCCACTATTGGCACATTACTTTTTATTCTTTCCCCGACGGAGGCCGCTTTTTATGCCAGTTATTATTATCTGTTAAACTTTAAGTGCTCGGCAGCTAAGTTTCGATACTCCTGATTTACGAGTAACCGTTTCGAATGTTTTATCGAGCATAAATGTAAGTTTGCCGCTTGTTAAAACGAAGGTCATTCAGGATTATGTTAGCGACAGTCGGCCAATCACGCTATCTGTATCGACAATTTTCCTTGCATCAAAAAATGCCCATACTTAAATTTTTGTAAATTTTACGTGTTATAAACATGTAAGAAAATGAATCGCGAAAGTTTTTACGCCACTGAATTTAATGCGTAATCATGCTTGACGAACGCTTTACTGGTGGTAGGACCTCTTGTGAGTCCGCGCGGTGCCGTGAAGCAGTAATGCGTTTCGGTTTGAAGGGTGGGGCAGCCGTTGTAACTATACTTGAGACCTTAGAACTTGTATCTCAAGGTGGGTGGCGCATTTACGTTGTGGATGTCTATGGGCTCCAGTAACCACTTAAAACCAGGTGGGCTGTGAGCTCGTCCACCCATCTAAGCAATAAAAAAAAAAACGCCAAATCTTTTTTATGCCTAGACTCTTCTAGCTTCATTCAAAGATTGTTCCATTCACGGAACTGTAATACGAGGAAATACGTAAACAATGTTTGTGTACGTTTTTTTTTCTACGACAGTAATCACCTGAGTAAAAATTTATAGATGGCGGAAGGAATTGAGAAAACAAACGGATCGATCTACAATTCGAGGTCAAAAAGAGTAAATAAATGAATACTATATTTCACGGTTAATGGGGAATTATGTTTCACGATAAACCGCTCTGTCCTGACCGAGATCTCGACGAGTCATTGTCACATACGACCCGACTAGTGTATAGTAAGGGCAGCGTAGTACAGTAGCTTAGTTGAGTAAGAGAGGAGTGAAGGGGAGGGGGCAATGATCCATTAATCTGGCACAAGCCCATGTGGCGCCACCGACGTACCTGCCGACGCGACGCACGGACGCCTACGTAACGACACCGATCGTACATTTTGAACATGCGAGAGTATTGTATTGTAAAGTGACAAAAGTACTTTGCGAAATGAGTTATGAAGCGTATTTAGGGTTAGGCATACGAAGAGTTTTTACTCGTTATTATAAATCGAACCTCAGTCGAATCTTTCGTAAGAATTAAAAATTTTCGCTATAGTACCTAATGAGCGCATTGAAGGTCTAGACAGACCTAGGAAAGGCTGACTTAATAATACTCTAAGAAACTTCTTTATTGATTACTAATAGATAAATAGAACTGCAGCTAGAAAAAAAATGCAATAGGTTCAAGAATATCCCGAATAAAGGCTATATCCTAATAAATATATCAGAATGTGAAGTCGTAAAATCTGCTTCTACCTGTATATAGATCTATTTTTATTTTATTTTGAAAGCAGATTCAATACATCCCCCAATGGTATGTGACCATTGTTGCTTATGGACTTTAGCAAAAAAATAGGTAGCCATGTTGCTGCTTACATTTTGTCATTATTCTAAGCCGTCAGTAATAGTGACATTATCATATTTTTTTGACTAAAATCTTTTCCTGATCATTATTCCAATTTACCAGTCCAATGTTAAATATGCCCAAAGGGGAATGACGTCACATTGGCAACCACTAGTAAAACTGGGAGTTAAGCTGTTATAGTAAGTGAAATCTCAACGCGTATCCACATATTGCCGTATGCTATCTCTACCTATTTTAATAAAGGCAAGAGAAAGATAATAGTAATTATCATACCTACCAATACTCTTATATATATTTGTTAAGAAAAGCAGTGACCTACGCCATTAGCTAATGAAAATAGTAGGTACTTTATTAATTCGGTTATAAAACACGGTATCGCCGACTTTAAATTACTTGATTGACTACTAATAATTATACTATAAAATCAGCAGTATTTAATACCGAAATATTCCATTATGCGTCAACATAAACAATATAATACAGAACGGCTTGACATAGACTTGACCCACCTATCTTATCACAAAGCGAAACTTATACGACTACTGCTCCAGTTCCGAACGTATCACCGGATAAAATCACGGATAATGTTTTCCTTGTATTTATTGGCCGTATGTAGTATTCCATTCATTTATAGGCCGTATCTAGTATAATACGTAGACCGTCCTTGGAGCTTCGTTTTATGAGGAACTACGCCGTAGAAGCTACGATCGTAGACTTGTAGCGAACTTTCGCAATTCCGTAGCTTTTTTTAATTTTTTTTTTCTTTTTCCTAATTCGTTAATTGTAATTAATAAATTGAGAGTTTTTGCAATATATTTTTTTTTTAATAAAATTTTAGTTTATTCTATTGCATTAATGAAATACTCACAATACAATAATTCAACTATGGCCTTATTCATTATGAGTTGTCAGAGCTTTATATAAACCCTTTAAAAGAAGTTTTGTTTATCTATACAATTCTTACTATTTTCAAATTGTGAATAAGATAACATTAACAGCTTTCTTGTAACGGGTTCATAAACCCCAGATAAATCAAACGAATAAGACCGTTAATCCGGAGCACGAACATTAATTATCATTATACCATTAAAAAAAAAATCGACCTAATCTAAAAATGGTACTTTTGAAATAAATCGTGAATTTAATTAATTATTACACACTCTACTAAAATTACTCAATCATACTTTATCAGCATAGTAATTGAAGAATCGTTGCAATTAGTTGAAAGGTATATTTTCCACTGGTTTCATAAATGATTCAACTTCAATTAAATTTAGAGCTTTTCCCCCTGAAATAAAGCCGAAAATCAAGCAAACGCTCTATTAGAAATGTTCCAATCTAATAATTGCTGTAATCTTGACAATTTGTTAAGTGGCATGTTTTACTTATCCGTGATACGTCGGGAATGGCACGTCATCAACTAGGTTATGTATTGAGATGTATCAATCACATTCATATCTCACTACACCTTAATAATTTAGATATATATTTTTCTGGAATGTATATAAAAAAAAATTCTTTTTTTTTTAAACAATTACCTATGTGATTATATTAAAAACGAAATCCGTATAAATTAAGCATTGTTTCATTATAAAAACTACGGAGAGGTCATAAGCTTAAATTAATTTATAGAAAATGGAACCAGACAAATTTCAACTACCTTCTTTCAGAACAAATTCGTAACGCACAAAGTTGCATGCATAGATACATTTCGATTCGCCCGTTTCAGATCCATTCACCGTTAAAATATGAGTTCTGTGAACAATTTGAATGTGAACACAGTGCGATGCGTCGGAAATCACGGCGTCGACCGTCCTCCTTGGTTTCCGCGCACTTGCAATATTTCAATCGAAAAATTGACACATCGCTGCATCGCTCCCCAACGGACAAGTTTACGGGAGAAAACTTTAACCTGGCATATTTACTTGCGTTCTTTCGGAGCGCGCGATAGCTTGACGAGTGAAAAGTTTCCTTTCCATAGATAGGTCATGCCCAGATCGGTGGAAGTTTTCACATAAATTGGCGGTCATTCCACGCGAATATGCTGACTGAGGGGGTAACAAATATGCCAACTTGGGTTGTTATAACAGCGATATGTAAGTTCTGTGATACTTGGCCATTAAGTTTATGGAAACTACCGTCGAGATTACATCACACTTTCTGAAAGCTTTATGGGATCCTTCTTTCGTTATCTCCGTCGTAGGTAGCGTATCCATTCTCGTCCGTCTATTAATCAAGAGCACGGATTTTATGGCAGTTACAGAAATGCGTTGGAGATGTACGAGTGAAAAATTCGAACGCAATCTGTCAAATCCCTCCCTAATTCTAATTTAATTAGCGAGGAAGTTTTCACGCGTGGGAGGAGACGGAGCGACAATGACGCGTTAAAATGATTAATTTTGTTGAAGCACTGGTTAGTACGGCGGAGAGTGTGCGTTTCAAACCAACGATTAATCTTTCTTTGCGCCATTGTACTACGATCACGGTATTTTTTCTGTCTTACAATACCATTAACTGCCACGGCTAGTTGGTTCGCCCTTCCTACCGTCATCGTTAGGCCATTGAAGGATTGAAAAGGTGTTTTCGTTCGTTTGCGGGAAAATAGGTCTCCCCTCGATTTTTTAAAACGCTCGAGATCACTTAGGCTTCGATAGTTATTATTTGAGGAAAATGTTTTAATCTTCCTTCGTCATTCGCTGACAATAGATCCTGTCGAGTAAAATTTACAGCGTCATCTCTTGTTCGTTAGTTTCAAACATTTTGTTTGAAATCGTTTTCTCAGCTGCATTCTACTGCAAGGCTACATTATCAATACAATACCGTCCATTAATACGATTATTTTTAGAACTGTTTTTTTTTTTTACTTACTGCTTTCTTTAAGCTTCGGCTTCTAAAACTATATTAGTATAAAGTAAGATTGAATTAATAAAGTTTGCGACAGCATCGATTGTCAGAAAGGTTGAAGGTTAAATTTAAAAAACGAAATTGGACACGAATTTTGAAAACTCCTCAGTCGGTGTAGCATCTTAGCCGGGGTCAAGAGCATGATCGCCGAATTTAGATCTGGGTGCAAGCCAACTGTTCCGGCACGCAGTTAACTCGTTACATAAATATCAGATCCTCTTTTTATCACTATTAACTGTCTTTTTAATTGAAGTGCAATATAAAATTGGATTGCATCAGAAACGCAATTAGCATTCAAACAAAAATACACTGTGTAACTAGTTGTAAAGGTCGCGGTTTCAGTGTTGTCGATGTACGTAGAAAAAATTTGATAATATATTCATTTTACAACAGTTTAGTGTTGCATATAATTATACAAGATTTTCGTACTTGTTGAGCAATTCACAATTATTTTATGAACATTATAACGCAGTTCATTTTAATTATTATTTTTTATCAAAATTTATGTGTCTGTTTTTTTATATATATTGAACTCTTTAGAAATTTAGAGCATTGCCAAGCTGATTTGTTGGTAGATTCTCTCTGCATTTTCTTTCGAAGCTAGACAGCACTTTGCATTCTTTGTCCATCTTTTACAATTCGTAATTGTAAAAGTAAACCAAATAGATCTTTAGTTACAAGACCATGACCCATCAGACTAGAACAACCAGTTATCGATTTATCCATGGAGATTACATTAAGAATATTAATTATCTTAAATATGTTTTTATAATGAATACTTAAATCTAGATTATAATTAATTAAAATTAAATATAGCTGTTATTCTGTACATAAATATTTTTTAATGAAAAACTAAATTATAAAGTCCTAATTTAGTTGAAGTTGTCAAACGAGATGACGAAATATCTCTAATTTTTTTAGTATTCTTCATACTAAATTTTCCATAAGTCGGAGAAACATTACATATATATAAAATTTAAAACTCTCAAATAAGTCATACATATATCGGAAGACTAAGGCATGGTTTATTATGGGATAACATGATATTCCTTTATTGTGGAAATCATTCGTGAACATGGCGCAATTTCATAAGCATGTATTTCATTACAAAAATCAGTACCTACCAGCCGGATTTGAACATGGACATATTAGTATCATTCAATATGAGGACACCAAGCGTCTTATCCTTTAGGCTACGTATACGTTTTATCATACAAACACTACAATCTGTTTTCGTTATATAATGATGTTTCTTGACAATCTGTTCACACAAATTCGTTCTGAATAATTAAAATTCAAAGTAGATTGCGCGAACAATTGCAATAATTTTACGCATCCAACATTCATAATCGTGTTTGTGAAGTTGTACGAAGGTAAATTCTGTAAAGATTATTAACTTAGAGATCCGTAATATTGTCAGGTTAAACAACTTATTTGAATTCTGTGAAGGGGTTGAAACCAATAATTAGTGTGATTGTTCTCATCACAACACCTACTGCCAGCTAGCTCTGTTATTTTTTTAATAGTTAGATTTGAATACTTTAAATAAACATTAAATGTATGAATATTTTATTAATGTTATATTTTGCTTCGTACAAAGGATAATTGAGGTTTGATAATTAAAACTTACCTCTAATTCATTCGGGTCACCTAAATAAACTGCTAGCTTTATTATTAATATTCACCGTTATTGTCCATTATTTCTTGACTTGATTTGAAAACATTCTGGTACTTTTGAAGTCTTTGCTAGTTGAGATTAAGTCAGCTTGGATTCCGAGCGGGACTATCCAACAAATCCGAAAATTATAGACAACACCTGTTGTACTTATGTTGCTAAGTAACACCGAACATGAAATAGACAATTGCTAATAATGCCTATTCAAATGGAACGAACAAGCGACCTCAGTCACGATTGAATTACGAAAATTCCAATGTTTTATTAAGTTAAACTTTGCTTCGGCGGCCCCTAAGTGAATTTATTCGTACTTAGTTATCGGCGAAAAGTCATCTTGCTAACGTTTCGGTAAGTTGAATAATTAAATTTGTCACCGGCGGTTGTCACTCGGATTCTCGAGAAATTTCGAAGGTTTTACTGTCACGCTTATGGCGCTCAACGTCCCTCGCGTTTCCTATTGTGTCATCGCGATTTTCCAATTTGAATTCATTTGTTATTTGATTTCGCGCTTAGGGAGACTCTTATAGGGATTCGTACGCTTTCGACCAGCGTGTGAACAAAGAATTTGCTAGAAATCCAATTACTTTTTATTGACGGAAACGAATGCAATCTTGGATTGATCATCGACTCTTGTTCGCAAGTCAAGTCTAAATAAATTTTGAATCTCAAATACGGTTACCGTCGTTTTATGCATGTACCTTATAAATAGTCATATCTTTTTTTGGCACGTTACCTTCATCCTGGCTCTCGCCAGGGTCGACATCTGTAATGTAGTAAACAAAATAGGGACACGAGGTTAGAAAGAGAGTTACGTAAAGCATCGCCACACCGTTCCGTAGGTAGATTCCGTAATCTCATTCATTTAATAACAGTACTAAATTTTTATATGCGCATACATTTGAATGTGACGCATTTCGTTCGGGAGCGTACACGGCTATGGATACTGAAAACTACGCATAAATATATATTCAAAGGACCTGCGATCAAATTTTGAACCGTTTTATTAATGAATTTTTTGTTTGGAACACGTTTCACAAAAATAGATCTCTAGCGTTGACGGGAAACAGTCGTATGCATTTATTAATACCAACGACCCGCGGAGCTTGAATTATTACACAGATTAAACATAATATATCAATATTAATGATAATGTCAGCGGAATAATTAAATAATAATTGAATTTTCTATCAAAATAACTCTGAAAATTTGTTAAATTAAAATAAATTGTCACATATTCTGGAGCAAGTCGTAAATCTTTACAATAATATACATATTTTCATTACAACTAAAGACAGTAAATATATTTTATTAATATTAATTCAAATTCATTGTTTTAATATACTTTAAGAGCACACAGATAAGTCCATCACGTGTGCATTAAGTATGTCACTCTAACAGAATAATCGCACTGAATTATTCAACAATCCTTCGGCCATTCCACTGTTCCGTATCCACGTTTATTCTTAAAGAAATCTGACCGAATACATGTTTGGCTGATGTAAACAGTTTTACATTTTAACAGCATCAAACTACTCGAGAACGCATTCGGTTCAAACTCTACATTAGTTTACTCGTCATTCACATATGATTAAGTTAATAATATTTTCAATCTGACAGCGTTACGATACTGTTACTGGTGGTAGGACCTCTTGTGAGTCCGCGCGGGCAGGTACCAGCACCCCGCCTATTTCTGCCGTGAAGCAGCAATGCGTTTCGGTTTGAAGGGTGGGGCAGCCGTTGTAACTTATATCTCAAGGTGGGTGGAGCGTTTACGTTGTAGATGTCTATGGGCTCCAGTAACCACTTAACACCAGGTGGGCTGTGAGCTCGTCCACAAATCTAAGCAATTAATAAAAAAACCGTTAAGCCACAGGGCGTGCGAGAGAGATAGCAAGAAGTGCATATTAAGTTAGAAGTCTTGTGCCATCTTCGAAAATTTAATTACTACTATTCTTCTTCTACTATTCTACTATTATTCAGTATAAATTTTGCACGAAATTGTATTTGTGATTTTCTCGTTGAATTGTTATGCCATAAATTAATGTGTGCAAAATTTGTTTTATTAACTAGGTTTTTTTTTTTGGTTGGATCAAAACAAAACGCGGACAAATCATTTGAAATAATGAAAATTCAAATCGAACGTAATCCGTTTAAGCTGCTAGAAATGTACTGCTTGGTTTTGCTGAACAAAAATAAAAATTAATAAACAAACTAAAATCAGCAGTAGGTCTCGAATATAGAATATAGAACACAACGGGAGCTATAAACAACGGAAATCATAAGCCATTCGATTCTTGGATTGCGTAACGCCATATAATGGCGGTGGAAATTCGACAAAATTTAAGTCGGTGAAGCATTAAAGGGGACTGTAGACGGCGTAGACTGTTAATTCACCCCATAAGGGTCGCATTGGCGCCACGGATCCTACCGTAGACAAAATTCTAAGTACGATGTCTTGCCGCCCCGGTTTGGGCGCGACCCGTTTCTCTGATATAAATGCACTAGATGAGACGTCCAAGTAATTTTCGAATAATTTGCAAATAGAATTTTATTTATAGCATAACATTTTTTTTATTGCTTCGGTGGGTGGACGAGCTCACATCCCACCTGGTGTTAAGTGGTTACTAGAGCCCATAGACATTTATAACGTAAATGGGTCACCCACCTTGAGATATAAGAGTTCTAAGGTTCCAGGTATAGTTACAACGGCTGCCTCACCCTTCAAACCGAAACGCATTACTGCTTCACGACAGAAATAAGTAGGGCGGTGGTACCTACTCGTGCGGACTCACAAGAGGTGCTACCACCAGTGTAAAAGTGACGACGGCGCACGATGTAAGGTAGTTTTAGGAGCCCATAGACATCACGATATGAGTGCCATGTTACAATCCGAGATTGTCACTGAGTAGTCTTTAAAAAGTGACTTTTCTACATACTTGACTCACGTCAACGTAGCGAATTAAAATTCACATTTTAATTTTTACTTATGATAGTTTTTTTAATCTCATCATAAGGTTCAAAGTAAAAAAATGATTACCATAGGTTCAGTAATTTTGTCCGTCACATTTGAACGAACAAAAACAAACGTCAGATAAAAAACTGTGATTGAGTGGTGTTTAATATAGAGACTTAAACTCAACATTATTATAATTTTTTTTTTGTAAATGTCATCAATATATAAGACTCTGTAACGGTTGTGATATATGTAAATTAATAGTTTTAAATTAGTTGGTAATTTGCGGTTAGATGTAGAATTGTTTGGATGTCTTAAATTCTATTATCATTTGAAACAAAAATAATATGAAGTGTGGCACGTGCGAAACATTGAGCCTGACATAAATATTGTTTTTACTTAACTACTGATTAATTAACAATATAGTAAGTATACGTTATATTTACCTTCATAACATAAAACGACATGCATGTACAAAGCTGGACTACTTATTTATTAATTAATTTATTTATTTATAACTTTATATACTAGAGAGTATAAAGACGGACTTAATACCATAGGCATTCTCTGAAAGTCAACCTTAGGGAGGGGAGAGATGAACCTTGGTAGATTTAGTGTGATAATGATATTACTTAAACAAATGTGTATATATAATATACATAATATTTATAGATACAAATACTCGTATTTAAATAAATACATATTATTATTAGTTTTTCTTCCTCGACTTATGTCGGCTTTGAAAAATATCCCGTCCCGTTTCCCACCGGAAAAAAGATATCTATTCCCCAAAATTTTATGAGATTAGAAAATGACTAAATGATGGAGAGAACCCCAGCGTGTGTTACTGTAGTGCCTCTTCTTCCTCGTCGTCCTCATAAAGGAAAAAAAAAACTATGTCAGTTCAAGGAATTTAAATATCCGTGTTTCGAAAGCACGAAATACCGCTTTCTCTACCCGTTCAATCTTCGCCGAAGCGTAGAGAAATACGGCTGTATGAACCGCATCGCATACGCGCAGAAAAAAAAAAAACAGGTAGATTACGAAAAATGGGCCGTGACGTCACGGGAGCAGAAAATTCGATTAAGTTTAGCTGCCAGTCAGCAACTATATAATTTAGTGCCCATAAATTATATTCGTCGGATTATTATTGGATGTATTAATGTCCATGTCGAATTAGGACGTAATACGCCGAACTAACTTCTGAGATATACTTACTCGTTTTGACGAAACTCGTAGATATATAGGAGCCAAAAAAATATTACTTTTGTCGTAAAAAAATTGTAGTAAAATTAATCAAACCTATATCATTATATTTTAGGTAATAAAAATATATATATTTGGTATCTAAAAATGGTATATCTTAGTTTCAAAAAGAAATTAATATAGGCATATTTATTTTAAAATAAAAAACTTCAGAGGTGTCAAGAGACACCCGGATGGAACGAAGTTCCTTTCGATTAATTAGTGAAGGAATTGTAATTTTTTTTTAAGTTATAATAATAAATTACGGCATTATGAAGAAGAAAAAGACAATACTATGAACTAAATTACTATTGTTGAAACGCTTTCTCGAGAAACTGTACTCATTACGCGGACCAATCGGATACGAGCAATGTCACGCGATAAGCGCCTACACGTTGATTGGTCAGAATGACGGATCTAAAAAGTGTCGTGACAACTTTTCGTAAGAATTTTTTCCGTCTAGCCCCCTTTCACAACGCGCGATAAAGAACTTCGTTCCAAAAATGTGCTTAAGCGATTCGCGAATGATCCGAAAACCATGTCGGTTTGAAGTACAACTCGAACTTGTCACTTTTATTGCCGAAGTAATTCATGGTAAGGGCCTTTGGCGACGTATCAATCAAAGCGTCGACGGGCCATTTGTTGCGTGTGTTTTCACGCTTGATAAATCGTGGACTTGTCCACATTCAGCGGATTTATGTACGTGGCCAATTGTTGTACAAATACTTAATTAGGTATTCGATACAATAGTAACTTACTGTGAGCGCCAACTTAATTACGGAATTTTGAATTGAATTTATAATGGCAAGTTCAGTTTTTATTGACGCGATATTAATTTTTTAATAACTGGATTTAATTTATGTTGAATTGAGTTCTTGTCATTACAATGAATATGACCTGAATTAATTATTATTTTATTATTGCACGATATAATTAGACGCATTGAAGTTTTTTTTTAATTGAACCAATAACGATGCTTTTTAAAAAGTTTTCATAAAATCCCTCCTACTCATCATCCTACCTATCTTTAATAAACTTTGAATGTCGCAACACTAAAACGCAGTTAAGTTTTAACATACAAAGGAAAAACATTGAGAGACGCCATGAAATTCATATCTCGTATTTTGAAATTCCAATAGGTTTTAAAATTTTCCATTCTAAAACGGTAAAGCGAATTATACGCGGCGAAGGTTTCGAAACGTGTCGAATAGACGCGCAAACACAGTCGTGTTTTTACTGAGTTTCTCGTAAAATTTGTATGATTTACATGGTAAATAGACGTATCTGAAAAATTTACGTATCCCGAGACGTTGAAGCGACGAGGTTCTGTTAAATTACGCGTGAAAATCGCGAAGGAATTCCTCATTTTGCAACCAAAAAATTAAGCTGCGCTTTTTTTTTTCTCTGTTCGCCCTATTCACGCAAACATTTTGCAACTACCACATATTTATAGCCGTTCTAGTGTACAGTCTCGTAAGTGGCGGTTCTCACGGGGCAAGCAGAAAATTATTTATGGACTGTTTTATAGCAAAACTTCATTCGTTGCTGCGGTCGCTTTTATACCTTTGACGGGAAAAAGTTGTGAGATTTTATTGTCGGTGCGAGATAGGACGCGTTATTGCACCAACTTGAACAGTAGCTGGAATTAAAATTCGTATATGTTTTTGTGGTCAGCGGTCGCCATGCCCGGATATAGCACGACGCGTTTAAAGTTTATGGGGGTTATTTTTAACATCGCTTCTGCATCGTTTTCATCATTCGTTTTGTGGTGGAATTATACAAAGTAGTGATATTTGTATGCGACCTCACGCGGGACGGTAGCTGTAACGACTTAATACACTTTTATGAAAGTTATAACATTGTTCAGTGTTATCGATTCGACTGTGAAGCACTGATCGACTCTAAAGTAATATCTGAGTGAGATTTCGCAGAAATGATTGTCTATGCTTCACGTAAACGACAATTTGAAAATTGGAAAAAAAAATTCATAATACCCTTATTTTTTTTAATTTTGACCAGTCTTCTTTGAGAAGATCTTCAGATATAAAATTTATGTGTGAGTATTTTATTTTAATATTGCATTTCGTTTTTGTTACAGAATTCGATAAGACACAACCTGTCTCTTCACAACCGCTTCATGAGAGTTCAGAATGAGGGTACTGGCAAGTCATCATGGTGGATGATCAATCCCGACGCCAAGCCCGGAAAATCCGTCAGGAGGCGAGCCGCTTCGATGGAAACCTCGAAATTCGAGAAACGAAGAGGAAGGGTAAAGAAAAAGGTATTATTTCAAAGATAGGGATCAAAGTAGATTTGATTTTAGTAATACTAGTAGCAATGTCAATCTCTCAGTCCATTGCTTTTCTTTCTTTATTCATATTATCGATCAACTTACGGTTAGTTTGCGTTATATAAATATTCAATCAGGCTTAAAATTTTGTTTGAAATAATTCTACAATGATTAATTTTTTACGCTCATTGTATGACACAATCAAACAGCTGTTTTGAATCTAAAACGTTCTTGAAATATTTCGAGCGATCATTGTATTAGAAATTTATTTTATTTGTGTTCTTTAGTTAGTTTTGTTTTAAATTCTAGTAATATAATCTTTAATATCGTATTAATCCTAGTTTTAATATACCGTATGTTTGGGAACTATGAAAACGTACATTGTCCATTAGGTTTTGTAAATATTATGACACGGTAACAACGATTCGAAACATTTAATTCGTAATGGAATCGTTACCCTAACAAAATGGAGCACTACTATGATTACGTCAACTCTTATGATTGTGTTGATGATTTCATCGAGAGAAAAATCGATGTCCTCAGTCTAAATCGATATTACCTTTTATTTTCCGAATTCAATATTCCTTATTAAAAAAATATTATCGTCTTGTAGACCGAAGCTTTAAGAAATGGAGCCACAGCTGATGCAACACCTAGCCCAAGTAGCTCAGTATCGGAGAGCATCGACATATTCACAGACTCACCAATGCACAGGTAATTTCAATACAGATTAAAATGAATTTATAGTTCTTTAGTAGCTACTGTATTTAGAGTAATAGAGAGTAGCAGTTTTATTGTTTACTTAAACTTAAAAAACCCCTCCTTATGGAGTAAATTAATTCCTGCAAGCGATGGCATCAAGCCAATAATCGGCCATGGATGCATCTTTTAGTGGTACTAATTTGACTTTAAATGCGCAGTGATTTACGTACATATACTTACAATGGGAAGGAATCTTTTTCAAATATTTAAGGCTATCCGAATGACGTTAATGCCACAGTAACTTAGAAACGTACGAACGATTATAAACATCGAAGCACGCATGATAACTCATCTCAAAATAAAACCATCGACCAAAACTGCGTTGACCGAACTAATAAAATTGAGTTATTGCATCACTGCCACTTTATGATAAAAGGTTTAAATCATTCAGAACCATTAGATGATGAGTTATGAGGATGCTGAATCTCGTCATTTCAGCTCATATTTAATGTTTTTATTGCCGATTCATTTTATATGGATTACGAACATTTTCGTCATATATTTCGAATGGTTCGATAATCACCGAAGGACCGGCCTGTGGGATACATATCTCATGAACATTTTTGTCATCATTTGGTATAATAAAGATATTTCCTGTGCTGACCATTGAACCCCATTTTGGTGAGCGCCTCATTTGGCACACAAATTTAGATGTAAACGAGCGACATAAGTTTTATTTGCATGTTCCCTTTAGACGTTGTTATAGAAGTTGGACAGCAAATTCATTAGATCGAGCTTTAGTATTAGTTTCCGCAGCTTTCGATTCTTAGTTGGGGACATATTTTAATTTCGAATTTAGTACTTTCTAGTTTACAGATATTTTATTTGTTTTATGCTTGTTCGCTTGGGCTAGCAGCAGTTTCCAGTTGTCGCCCGACTTCCGCCAGCGTGCTCCATCAAACGCTTCATCTTGCGGACGTCTATCTCCAATTCCTTCAATGATCCCTTCAGAGCCAGATTGGAAGCAAGAATACGCGAATGACTACGCCACCAATACAGACTTCTCACAAGCGGACTACACGCAAGAGGAACAGTTGGCAGGTTCGCTGGCCGATTCCATGAAGCTGCAGGGAGCCGACCCATTCCTGAACCCGTAAGATTTTTGTAGTATGCTTTAGGTACAGAGCGGCTTCTTAAATAAACCCAGAATATTTTGCTTTAACTACATTAAATAGAAAGCGGCTTTTAATAGACTAGACGTAGAATTATAATTATGCTGCTTTTAAAAATGGCCAACGTATGAGGTGAGGTATGTCTTTTTAATGATAGGCAGCGACTTGGCTCTGCCCCTGGCATTGTTGAAGACCATGGGCGACGATAATCATTCACCATCAGGTGGCCCGGCCCGTATTCTCGTCTGCCGTTGTCAATCAACATTAGTAAATCAAAATCATCGGTATATGTATCAGAGTTATGTTGTTTGACAGAAGAACATCAATAAAGACGATATCTGTGATCTCCAAGACGTGATGTGACACATTTTTTTTAATTTTTTTTATTGCTTAGATGGGTGGATGAGCTCACAGCCCACCTGGTGTTAAGTGGTTACTGGAGCCCATAGACATCTACAACGTAAATGCGCCACCCACCCTGAGACATAAGTTCTAAGATCTCAGTACAGTTACAACGGCTGCCCAACGATGTTATTCCTTCACCGTGGAAGTCAACTGTGAACATTTGTTGAGTACGTATTTCATTAAAAAAATTGGTACCTGCCTGGGATTCGAACACCGGTGCATCGCTCGACACGAATGCACCGGACATCTTATCCTTTAGGCCACGACGACTTCAATTGTCGTGCACATTGTCGCACGCTGTGAACACTATTTTATTTTTGTTGTTATTTATTCTTGCTGTGTAAATTCCTTAATGTTTCTATGTTAACACTCGAATCTGCAGGTACGTACCAACGACCTCGTCATCTACTTCAGGCGGTAGTTTTCGGTATGGATCCTACGGAACCTGCCCAAGACACCCTCACGGAGGCTGCACGTGTGCCTCTATGTACTCGCATCCTGCCCATCCTGCCCACCCCACACACCCACATCAGCATGCCTTGGATCATTTCGTCAGGCCACCGCCGTCTGCTGATCAAGCCGATATCATGCAAACGGGTACTTAAATAATTCTATTTATCTATTTTTATTCATAGCGACTATTTAAATTTATAGACGTTTCGCGCGATTAACATCATTTAAATATGTTTATTTGGCATTTAAAAATAAAAATAAAATCACGTTAACAAAATAACATTTCTATGGTTCAGGTCAAGGGAGAACTCAAAAGTGTTTCTCGATCGGCAGGTAATAGGCAAACTCAAATGGTGACGACGTCGGATCCCGCTTTGATGAATGGTGGAATGATGGTGCAGGCTGGTGGAATGGGTCCAACGACTGTCATGGGACAGATAATGGGCGCCTTGAACTCTGGTTTGGTAGAGGACTTAAATTTCGAAGCATTGGAACATGGCTTCGACTGCAATGTAGATGAGGTAATTTTAAATACGCTTTTTTGATATACCTATACATATATGAAAAATCTAACGGTATATTTAATTTTATTACGTCCCATTGAACTAAGGATAATACATAAAATCATTATGTTAACTTCGAGTCAATATCCTGACCGAAATAACCTGAATTAAAAATATGATAATTTTAAATTTAAATTCATTTTGCTTTAAAGCCATTATCCAAATAGTTTTTGTAGTTTATAATCTATGTAACTATTTTTGATAAAGTGTTCTTTAAATGTTTTTTGTTTGAAGATTTCTGGGCCTGCCTAAGTACTAAGTGCTTAGTGATTAGTGATTACTAGAACCCGTAGATAAACCAATATAAGTGTCACCGTTCAGCTTGAAACCTGAATTCGAAGTCTAGATTAAATTACATGATGTCCAACAAAACTTCTCCGTCTACGAAAACTAAAGTGTTCAAAACGTTGGAAATAATTATATTAAAAGAATAAAGGCAAGATTAAACATAAAATTTAGTGTTAAATTAAATGACTCTCAAAAACCACAACCACAGAAAATACTATGTCAAATTTTAAACTGGAATATATAGTTAATATTCACAACGATTGATAAAATATAAACGGCAATACCATTGACCTTATAATGATTTCTAGAAATCAAATAGAAGTTCTCGACTATAAAAATGTTAAAATTAAAATGCAGATAAATTACATTCAAGCAAACTAGTTTTATAGGCGCTTTTATATCATCATAACTTTATCTATGCAGTTTCATCACTGAGAAGAAGAATATACAAGAAACTGGAACTAGACGTGTTTTTTTGTTCCAAATATATATAAAACACACAGAAAATTTATAGAACACTAGCGGCCCGCTCGGGCTCCGCTCGGGTCTTTAACAAAAATTTCAACTATATTTGACATTGTTTAATTTTTTTAAATAAAAGAACACTTATTGCGGCATAACTACAATAGTTAGACATATGCTGTCGTGACATTTTTTCTAATTAAGTAATAATGTGTTCTACAAAGTCGTAGTACATTATTTTATTCTATCATCAATAGTTTTCGCAGGGCACGCGATGTAAAGAATATTTTAGGTAATTTTTTTACACCTTTGGTTACATTATTGGAGTTTTAGTAAAGATCCCTAATTTTATTCAAAAAAGATTTTAAGCCTATGTCACTCGGGAATAGTGAAGCTTCCAAACAGTTAAAGAATTTTTCAAGTCGGTTCATTAGTTTCGGAGTCTATTCAATACAAACAAACAAATCTTTCCTCTTTATAATATTAGTATAAACTAAATGCGCCTGCGTCTTCGCACGCACAAAAATATATGTATTTTCGAGTATCTGTAAAAGGGTAACATCAGCCATCAGCCCCTCAAATAATTTGTCTACATTCCTCTAATTCTCTAGCACTAACAAAAAAAACCCCACAAAATATACGGTTCTTAATGTGTTCTTCTCCGACAGGTCATAAAACACGAACTCAGCATGGACGGGTCCTTAGACTTCAATTTCCCTCAGCAGCAGACCGCAATGGCTGCCGAAGCAGAGAGCCAGTTCGTTGCGCCCGCACCTCCTGTACCCACCACGCTGTCCGGGGGCGGAACCCCCCGCACCGCCTACTCCGTCACCCCCTCCTGGGTCCACTGAAAGAACCCACAAAACGGACTAGTTACCTACTTACAATAATAATCACGACGCTCTCAATTCTGAGCGTCGTTTTCGACATCTATTTTAGTAATGTTAACTAATGTTAGAGTTTTTATATTAATTAAGGACTGTTACCGGGCGTTGTTGATATGTCAATTGTGTTAGTGTAGGCTTTAGTGTTAAGCTAGGTGGAAGCTTGTGATATGGCTAGTTAGGTAACGGACTGTGGACTCAGGGGACGCGGGTGATGAGTTGTGGAGATTAAACACCAAGAACAAAGGTAATTATTACGGGCTATCACCTAAGATCGCACATTAAAAACCACGTTAAGATTTTATCTCGTAGTAAAATCGAACTGAAATAACTTTTCTATTAACAAAATACTTTATACAATAACTTGAAGAAAGGCTTTAGAAACCTTTTAAAATGTAACTTTAAAGTATGAATGGTCGAAGTTTGTAGTGAAGAAATATTAGCGAACACTTAACAATACGACGATGCCATAAATCCGGAACATCACAGATAATCCACTGAAAGTTTCCCATTCGAGTGTCGGGTAACTTAGTACGAGCGTCTCTAGGGTTGCCATGTTTCGAAAAATTTTCAGCATCTGTGGTTTATACATAAAGAACGCTATATTTGCAACGAGAGTTTATATGCTGCAGGAAATACAAATTTATCTAAAAAAAAAACGCGTAGTCATGCTAAAAACATCTACCATAAATTTAAAACAAGAAATAACATCATGTATTAGTTGCCCTAATTTTTTATAGAATTATGTGATTATGCGTGATGTGGTATTGCCCTTTCTGCCGCGAAGTAGTAATGCGGCGTGCATTACTATTTGGAACTTTGAATGTTATTAATAGGGACAACGGCTATTTAATACAATAGAGTTTGATTTCATGTCGCACGATGGCTGTGACGCTAGTCATATTGTGATTTTTATTGGCCGTTGAACTGTGAATCCTTCGTATAATGATAGTTTAAAAAAAAAATTATTCCTACATCAAGTCAGAATTTAAAAAAAATATATTATTGCCAGCATAAAAAATAATAGAACACTATTTTTGAAACGAACAGTCTAGCGTTATTGTGATAAGAAATATGAATCGACTATAAAACTAAGGTCATATCATCCTTAGCAGCATTCTTTAGAACCAAGATATAAAACTGCCAGAACTTTTGTCTACATGAAACTTGCGAAAGACCCAATTACTTAGATGAGTATTAGAATATTTATTGTCTTCATAAAATGATGTAATAAGTTTTCTTACGGACGCTAATAGAAGTCTGATACTTTTACTATGTACAATGATAATTGGTCCAATTTTTTTTTATGAATGTAGTTAGGCAAACGGTTTAAGGACTTGATTTTTAGTTTTCTTCGAAACTTATAGATGTTATCGGACCACAACGAATTATTTCAGCGTGAATGCCTTGACCCATTTGAGGTATATGTCTCAATTGTATAATAATTACGAATCTATAACTTTTTTGGACTTCATTTTATTACACGAAGTCACTCGTGAACATGAGTTAAGTACGCAGTACGTACGTACAGTAGTAAGTACGTCTAAAATACGCAGAGGAGACGTTTCAAATTATATTTCATTAGAAATCGAGAACACCACTGCTTGATTGTGAGTGGCCACCGTTGCTTTTGGACATCAGCAATACTGGGGCAATAACTAAGCCGCTACGTACCGATTGAGTCCTTTCAAATTTGGCTTCAAAATCACATGCTAGAGTGCTTATAAGCACTGTGCCTGAGAATTGATTCCAGAAACGGATCACGCGGGATAAAATTAATAGCTCATAGATTTAATGTTTTTTTTTCTTTATTAGAGCCATACACCTATTAGGTTAAGTCGGCTTTTAATGTGTTCTAAATTAAAATCTTTTCGTCTTAGTGACGTAATAAGCTTTCCTGCTTTTTCGTCGTTTTTTTTATCGGCATTAATAAGGAGGTCGAATAGACATTTAACGAAGAAAATTTCGCCTCCGCACAATTCTTCGTATTGAAGTAAAAAAATATGTATTTTGTCACTCATCTTTACGACACGTGATATTACAAAAGCCGAGGACGTCATTCATGTTTACGTTTCTTTGTTACGTGGATTATGGGACGTGATGCCTCCTTTATTTATGTAAGAGCACAGAGAAAAGGTCCTAGGTGTACGAACACATCATTTGCTTGCAAATTATATTGGCCCGTATGAATAATTTGTACACACCGAAAACGACCTAACAAATACAAGTTTTATTTCGTGATTCAGTATTATTATTACTGGTGGTAGGACCTCTTGTGAGTCCGCGCGGGTAGGTACCACCGCCCTGCCTATTTCTGCCGTGAAGCAGTAATGCGTTTCAGCTTGAAGCGTGGGGCTGCCGTTGTAACTATACTCGAGACCTTAGAACTCATATCTCAAGGTGGGTGGCGCATTTACGTTCTAAATGTCTATGGGCTCTAGTAAATACTTAACACCAGGTGGACTGTGAGCTAGTCCACCCGACTAAGCAATAAAAAAATTATTGAACGAACTATATGCAGTTAAAAAAAATATTCGAGTGATTAATAATTTAATTAAAATTAGAGGCCGATTGAGGGCGGCGCCGTCAGCCGTGAGTCGTGATTCAATTTCACCATCGAGTGCTCGTATTTGCACGCTAATGAGGGAGTCTTGGAGCCGGTAATTAATCATATCATTTCAGCGTAAACGGCGGTCGCGGCTCGGTGGCCGATCGCCTCTGAATAATAGATCTCCCGCGAAAAATTCTCGGGAGAACGGCGCTAGATTTAACCCGCTTCGGTAATGACTTGTTTTTTAGAGTTACAAAAGAATGAGTGCGTCCTCGACAGACGGCGAGCTCTGGAAGGATCTTGTTAATTTAAAAACCAAAAAACAGATTTTTTTTCCCAAAACGCGAAGTTAATGGGCGATGAAATCGTGAAACTTTAAGATGAATTATCCGCTCATTTGGCTTACAAGTTTTCCTTGATAACGCATCGAGGAAAGCGTTTAATTAATGTTCTTTTTTAATAATTTTTTTTTCGCCTCGTTAACTGGTCCCGTGATAAGTTCGTAAAGAATTTGTGTTACAGGTACCAGATAACGGAAATAAATGTAAGATTTTTGTTATACACATACATATATTTAATATACATCCATAACCCTGGAAAAGACATTTGTATTTATCATACAAATATCTTCCCTTGGCGGGATTCGAACCCGCGACCCGCTTGTGTAGTGACTATGTCACTTACCACTACACCAGACGGCCGTTATGTTAGAGTGCGCAGTTCGTTTAATTTAATTACGTCGTGTTAAAAATCTTTTTTTCCGGGTCGTTGGTCGACAGTCGACGTTTTCATTAACGTGCTGATTTTCATAAAGTGTCCCGGGATGGCGATGGGGCATCGTTCGAATTCCGGAGCTCATCTTGTATTCAATCCGGGTGCCGTTCGTAATTAGGTACCTGGTCCACCTTTACACACGATTTCCCGGCACTTGATAAAAAGTTTTCAATTGCATTACGAGTGGGCCCTTACACGGAATTTATTCATTATTCCCCTCCCTTCATAATAAAAGCGCTTTTGCTCTTTTCGTTCGCTCCCGTGTTGCCTTATAGGTAAGTTCCTTAAATATTTGCCGCATGACTTCTTCTGATGAATGATGAATTATACATTTTATTTTTTGAATTTTTATTACATTATTAACGAATCGATTTCCATAAAACTGAGGTGTGTCGAACAAGTTCATTATTTCGTACGGAGTCATTTAGTGCGATTTCACACCGCAACTCAATTATCAAAGCTATTTTTTAATACGTTGTTTAATGTTTAGGTTATCAATATAAGGGTTTTTTTTCCTCCTGGTCGTTAATATAGAATTTTTAAAAAAAACATTAAAATTTGAAAATAGGTTTTTGATTTGTATGAAAAGGTATTGTCGTGAATTTTATGATGGAAGAGAATTGAAAATTATACTGGTAGTTGGACATTTAATAACAATCTATTTAATTTGTCAATTATCAACACGAGCTCTGAACATTCCATTGACATTGATTACAAATCCCGGTCATCGTTCTCATCGAACCCGTCGCTTGCAACGAAGGGCTCGGCGAGTGAATTAACCTTCAGACAGAGCCCACTGAGTTTCTCGCCGGATCTTCTCAGTGGGTCGCGTTTCCGATCCGGTGGTAGATTCTGCGAAGCACTGCTCTTGCTAGGGTTCGTGTTAGCAACATCGTCAGGCTTGAGCCCCGTGAGCTCACCTACCGACCTGGTGACGCTGACATGGTCTCTCTAGACAATCAGCTTTGATAGGAAAAAAATATGATTACAAGATGTAACTATCTACTCGCATCGGGCTAGACAACCCTAAATTAATTAAAACTTTAAAACCGATACGTCAAAAACGATTTAAAAACGGCCGATCTAGGAAGTTTCTTGTTAATTACCGCGTCCAAATTAAAGTAGATGAGCTTATCACATCCAATAAATGCGAACCTTTCTTTCGACAGCTTGCTGGCAAGTTTGATCAGCTATTTAAATGAGCTACAAACAGAGTTAAGAATGTCAATTTTTCTTTAGATCTACGTGACTGCCGACCCCGTAGGACGTGAATTTTTATCAGATTTTATCATGTCATATCAAAGTCAGCGTTGGGCTTAATAACTTTATCCTTGCTTCAACGTTAATGTTACAGGACCGATTTTGTTCTTGAATATTTCGATATTTGTCTGTTTGTACTGAAAAGTAGTCATAAAAAGAGAGAGGTGACTTATGGACATCAGGTTGGAACGGAGTTCCTTTTACTATATCTTTTTCTTTTTGTTTGTATTACGAAAAAAAAAAATTTAAATAAAAAGTACTAAAAAAGATTAAAGGGATATCAGTAAAATATATATATTACTATTTTATTATATACTATATTTATTTTTAACTATTACTATAAATATATAAAACATTTTTGATTTAAAAATGTTCCAATTTCCTAGATGGTCGGGAAGTGCCTAAAACTCGCTGCAATAAAGATGTCAGTTTTCCATTGTTACACTTTTTTCGCGCGCTAACAAAACGAGCGATAAGAAACTCCCTTCTAATAATATACCTTTAGAGAGCATGTAAAGAGATCCGTGAATTTAAATCCGTACTAACATTATAAATGCGAAAAGCTTGATTCAACTGTTCAACTTTAAATTCCGCTAATAAATGATCAAGAACCACAAAAAATCAAATAGTACCTTCCCGCAAAAAGTACTATAATTTTGTAAATTTTAAATTGAGTAAAGTCGCGGCTAAAACCTACATGAAAGAATCTTTACACAACATAAACATCGTTTATTTACTTGAATGAAATGTAGGTATATATTAATAGTCAATTTGCTAGTGACTTTTCTGGGAATGCTAATTACTTGATCCTCTTTTTGTTACATTGTTCTTGCTATAAGCTATCTGATTCCTGACTGCATCCAGTATATTTATTATAAATATTTAATATTTGGCATATCATTGTGTCGTAGCTTAGTGGAAAATTAGGTGTTTTTTTTTTTTTTAAATAAAAATAATAATAAATGTCTCGCGAGATTATGTCCACAATGATACATAGCGTAAATAAATAGTTTAATAACTGGACCACAAAAATCCCGGGCGAAAACGCACATTTTAAAACACGAACTAATCAAATTCACGGCTATCCCACGTCGATGACTGTCTATGGTAATTTTTTTGCGGGGGATGTAAGAGTAATTTTGTTGGGCTTCGTTTAAGCATTCTTCGCGTTGGCGGCCCTCGGAAAATTGGATTACGTGGTAACTGCACGACCGGAGCTATAACGATTTTATGATTTTATTGCGGACGACAGAAGAAAAAAAAACGTGATTACAGATTCAGGGCTCGATACATCTTTCTTTTTTTTTTCTTCTTTTTTTTTACATTTTAAACATCGTGACCTCGATTTAGAGATGGGAAGAAATGTTTTGTTAAAAATAGACTGAAGTAATACAGCTTGAAGATTTTCCGTTGTACTTTATGTTTCGTATGATTGTTTGTGTATTTAAAAATCAGTCTCTACAGTTAATAATAAGGAGTTTTCGAATCACGAGAGCACGCTTAGGGTTTGTAATCTACGATTTAAAAAAAAATGTGTTTTATATTTATTTCTTTTTTTTTTATTGCTTATATGGGTGGACGAGCTCACAGCCCACCTGGTGTTAAGTGGTTACTGGAGCCCATAGACATCTACAACGTAGACGCGCCACCCACCTTGAGATACAAGTTCTAAGGTCTCAGTATAGTTACAACGGCTGCCCCACCCTCCAAACCGAAACGCATTACTGCTTCACGGCAGAAATAGGCAGGGCGGTGGTACCTATCCGCGCGGACTCACAAGTGGTCCTACCACCAGTAATTACGCAAATTATAATTTTGCGGGCTTAATTTTTATTACACGATGTTATTCCTTCACCGTGGAAGTCAATCGTGAACATTTGTTGAGTACGTATTTCATTAAAAAAATTGGTACCCGCCTGCGGGATTCGAACACCGTTGCATCGCTTCAACACGAATGCACCGGACGTCTTATCCTTTAGGCCACGACGATATTTCTAAGTAAGTTAATAAGTTGTTTCGGATGTCTAGTGTACGATAGCTCAGTTTTATTGAATTTTAAAGTTATAAAGAAATACGGACTTACCGACAACAGCTAATGATTTCACGACTGACTTTTTCAAATGTTCCACAAACTGCGGCATTGCGTGGCGCTAGTGTCGCACTCAGTTGATTACGCGGGCACCGGGCAATTTGGCGGAAGATTTCAAAATTAAAATCCCAAAATCGAACGTCCTAGGTCCATTTAGATCTATTTCACACTAGTGCAGCACGCGATTGAAATTATAATCCGGGTGTGGTATTGACTATTCTTCTATATTATTACGTCGATTAGCCTTTACAACCGTAAAGGCTGAGAAACTTCTCAGCCATCGAACCTTTCCTTTTTAGTCTCAAAATCGATGTGTAATCCCCTGGTGTTACATAAATAGAGGCGTTTATACGCAATTTTCGCCTAATAATCACGTGTACCTTGGTCAATCAAGCCTATATAGTTCACAACATCAATGCCGTCGCCCACCTTCAGACATGAAGTCGTTTCCTTCCTGGCTGAGCCCTTACGCGCCCACCTATCCTGGTGAAACTGGAAAAGCCTCCGGGCTACCAGTAATTTCTCAAACATAAAAAAAAACCATGAAGTCGCACTATTGTCGTATTAGGGCTGTTTGCCTCAATCAATATGAAGGTCAGATTTAATTGATGCTAATTTTTGATTAATTAGTATTTTCTCTTTTAATATTGCATAAATTATATTTTTTTATATTATGTATATATTTTTGTGTGTATGTGTTTCCTGCCGTTAATTATTGCCTTTATTAGTGTTGTGTATTTAATTTAGGTTTCAATGCGCGTACGATTACTTCTTATGCATTAACTTTGTTGCACTGGTAGAGAATGCCTTAGGTTAGAAGTCCGCCAATTTATACAAATACATGAAGTCTAATAAATAAAATAAATAACTGCTTTAAGATGCATTATAGAGCCAACTCGCTCGAACTTACAATATGTTTTACCCAAGCTGAAACCGCGTCTTAAGTCTTTCTGGAAGTCATAAGATTATATGATATTATGTAGCACTGCAACTATGAATACCTATTCACGATCAAGTCTAGGTCTAAGTAAGACTAGTCTCTTAGCATTTTTATGCATAGTTACACTTAAATCGTTTGATTAAAATCTAACCTAAGATAATTAAAGAGAAAAAGACAGAAACCATCCAAAAATGTTTATTCTATTCTATAAAGGTAGGTGAGCTCAAGAATTCAACCTGACAATCGCGACCCACTTAGAAGATCCGGCGAGTAACTCAGTGGGCTTCTATGATACTTGACTATCACACATTCTTCGTTTTCACTCTAAGAAATATCAGTAGGAAGATATCCAGACTGTGGTTCCTTTTCACTTAATATCGATCGCTTGTTTGATATCAACTCATTTTGTTTTGGGCCGCAGGGGTAGGTATCACCACCATGCCTATTTCTGCCGTGAAGCAGTAATACGTTTCGGTTTGAAAGGTGGGGTAGCCGTTATACTGTCAAAACTGAGACCTTAGAGCTATATCTCAAGGTGGGTGGCGGCGACGTTGTAGATGTCTATGGGCTCCGGTAACCACTTCACACCAGGTTTGCCGTGAGCTCGTCCACAAAACTAATCTAATCTATCTATATATATAAAAATGAATTGCTGTTCGTTAGTCTCGCTAAAACTCGAGAACGGCTGGACCGATTTGGCTAATTTTGGTCTTGAATTATTTGTGGAAGTCCAGAGAAGGTTTAAAAGGTAGATAAATATGAAAATGCTCGGAATGAAATAAAAATAACAATTTTCTTTTTCCTTTGATGTGTCCCCCGTCGGACGGATTCCTTTTGTTTGTTTCAAGTTTATTTTATAAAAAAGTTTAGGTCTTTTATTTATCGATTGTGGCACTACGAAGTCTGCCGGGTCAGCTAGTCTTCAATAAAAAAATTCAAATCGCAATAATACAAGGCGAAAATTATGAGGTCATTAAAGGAACAAACGGACAGATATAATCCTAGATCACTTAATTTTGAAAACTGAAATCGATGTTTTTTTTTTATTACAATTTATTTATGCACACACAAGACATAGTACAGAGTAATAGGAAAATTATGTACTGCACTGCTTATTTCTTTAAGAAATCTCTTCTAGCAGACCTGCGAGAGGATTATGAGAATAATAATTAAAAGTGATGAGTGTGTGTAGAACAGCGAAAATAAAAAATACAACATGAGAATTCTAGTAATGCACATACACATAGCAAATATTGTTAAACTTGAATACAAAATATTATAAGTAACACAGTATATACGTAGAGTATAGAAGAGTATAGAATAGAATAATTTATTATGTTTTTGAAAATACTAATCTCTTGGTAGCTAGCACGTGTGCTGAGGGGGCGTTGGGCGGTGACGCTCCGCCTACGTGCAACAAGTATCGTATTCCGGACTGTCGCTCCCCGCCAACGAGGATGCAAAATAAATACGACCTAACTAGAGACTTCCTCGGAAACTACAAATCATTAAACTTAATTACTAATAAATTCCGTTTTTTTTTATTGCTTAAATGGGTCGACGAGCTCACGGCCCACCTAGTGTTAAGCGGTTACCGGAGCCCATAGACATCTACAACGTAAATGCCCCCACCCATGAGATATGAGTTCTAAGGTCTCAAGTACTACAACGGCTGCCCCACCCTTCAAACCGAAACGCATTACTGCTTCACGGCAGAAATTGGAAGGGTGGTGGACCCGTGCGGACTCACAAGAGGTCCTACCACCAGTTATGTAATGTAGATATAAAATCATATAAAAACTTGAAGTACGTTAGTAACTGCTGTAATTGCTGTAACAAAACGTTAGAAGGAAAACGTTGTAATTTTTTTTTTATATCATGTTACGTAACAGAAGTCACTGCAGTGTTAGTTTAGAAATATTAGGTTTTTTTTTAAATTAATCTTGACATGTGAGCTTCGTCATTCATAGCTTTATTAGCTTTTAGACAATCCTATAGATGAGTCGTCTATTATCAAAGGTGGCAATCTGTGCATTTGGACAAAAAAAAATTATTGATATGTCAATACAGATTGATTTGAATATAATCGTCTCCTTCAAAGAATACGGTTCAAAACCTGCATTAAATAAAGGTTAATAGTTAACCTGTTATTTATCTAAGATGTCGTTCCGAAGAGTTTTGTGACTGCCAATGGAATACAAAGTCAATAATTCATTTTTCTGATTTACCAATCATTGTCCAAAAGTCAGATTGCCGGCTTTGATAATAGTCGACTCAGATACACTTTATGGCTAGTTATCTATCTATTATTGATACATACACTTTCTCTACGGGAAAATTCGTCATCTATCGCGTGAAATATTTTAGGGATTCCAAAATATGATGCTGTCTAGATGCCACCCTCTCTAAAAAAACTAAAAACCGTAATCATAAAGCTCTGACGTAGTTTTTTTTGCCTACCTAAGCCGTTGGTCTGGAGAGACCATTTCACCGTAATTATAACTAGTAGGTCAGCGCACGGGTCTCAAACCTGACTACGTTGCTAACACTAACCCTAGCAAGAGCAGTACTTCGCATAATCTACCACTGGATCGGAAACGCGACCCACTGAGAAGATCCGGCGAGAAACTCAGTAGGTTGTGTCTGTGGGTTAGTTTACTCGCCGAGCCTTTCGGGTTTGACGAGAACGATGAGCATGTGATGAAGTCAGAAACGTTCATTTCCACCCCATTGAACCATCACCGAAACCGGATATTGACTAATTTGAAGCTTATGTTGAACTTTGGAAATAAACACGGCTAGTTAGCTTATTGAAATGCTGCGTTATAGTTAAGATTCTTTTGTGGTTCCCTTTTGTTTAAAGCTTTCGAATTTGTTTTAATTTTTCCACTCCAGAACACAAACAAAGATCGCAACTAATATCAATTTATCGATAAATAAATTATTATTTAGAAGGAAAAAATATACAGTACAGATCTATACCATAATCTTTTCAATACCTAACTTATTCGGCATTACACTGCTGACGACAATGACCAATCGACATTCAGCCATTCACAACTGCATTAAAAAAATAAGAAAATCACACGCCTCGCGTCGTGAGCCTCTTGAGATCGATTCACCAACACTACATGTAGAAAAAGGGTGTATTTAATATAAATAACAAATCGACACGTCGTAAAGGAAGTGTGCCCTAAATAACACAAGAGTTAAGAGGCCGACGTTCCCTCGGCATGAATAAATTTACTCTTCGGACCGCCTCTGACAGGGTTGCTAAAAACTGTAATGATCATTCGGAATATTCTCTTAATAACGAATTAATAACATTGATACTACCTTCAAACAATATCAAAGGTCGTATTGTGAGCGCTCACAGGTGAGGGCTATTTTCTGTTTCTGCCGTGAAGAAGTCAAATAGTCGGGCGTTCCATTTTGAACGGTGGAACTTTCACTCAATTAGATTGAGTTTTCGTTATCAGTATGCTTAGTGCGAGTTTTTTAACGTTCTGGATAGCGTAAAAGTTAGCCCAATTTTGTATGCAGTTGGAACAGCGCCCCTAGCGGCAAACGTAGGCAAACGATCCCATTCCATAAAAACATGAGCTAACTTTTACACTATCGAGCACGTTAAAAAACTCGCACTAAGCACACAGGCCTCGAGATGCGTGTTGGCATTTATAAATAAGTATATATTTACTTTATAATATTTAGGGACTCTGGCAGGTTTTTCTGCTAGAAATATAATAATCTCTTCATCAGAGTAGCTTTTTTTCGGTTCTCAAATTTATTTTATGTAAAATTGTTCTAAAGCTATAAAGTGGGCTGGAAAAGAGCATGGATAGTACAGTATAAAATGTGCACCTAAAATTAGCTCCATCTGACTGCTGTTACTACGTAAAACACAGTATTGGATTATGGATTCACTAAATAGCGTCCTGCAACGGTACATAGATAAAACTGTGTGGAAAAAATTACGTATCCGATAATCACTTTTTTTTTCTTTCTAAAACAATTTTAGAAAATAAGTAAACAAAGATCTTTAAGCTCACAGCCCACCTGGTGTTAAGTGGTTACTGGAGCCCATAGACATCTACGACGTAAATGCGCCATCCACCTTGAGATATAAGTCACAACGGCTGCCCCACCCTTCAAACCGAAACGCATTACTGCTTCACGGCAGAAATAGGCAGGGTGGTGGTACCTACCCGCGCGGACTCACAAGAGGTCCTACCACCAGTAACGTATGTACGTATTTAAATGTATTTAATGAAACGAACGACGCCCTCAATTATAGGATTTATAGGATTGTAGAACTTAAGGTATCCAAGGAACTCTGAAGATGATCATACGTGAGCGGTAATCAATTGTAATAATTTTGTCTGATTTGGTTTCAGTTAACCTTAAAAAGTAATAAAAAAGAGAAAATATATAAGTAGTAACTTAATACCTACTATCGATTTAGTTTGTTGCTATATTTTTAGTAGTTGAACAAATAAAAATTAACTTTCATACACAACATTTGCTCTGTTATAACGTCTATTGTCTATAGCCTATTGGGACTGTTTGGTAAAGTTACATTACCAACTTAGAGTTTGTACACTGGCAACCCTCGAAACCGGAATCATTCGATAACCAACGACGCCTATGCTTTATAGCCCATGACATCCGTAGCCCGATTTATTATCACACTATCTTTTTAAAAAAAAAGATAAGCATTGAAGTAGTCCAAAAATATATATTTTAATTTCGTTGTTCGGCAATCCAATACAGTGTTTGCTTAATTTTGTTCCATTTATTTAAGCTGACAGACGTATCTTAAGCATTTATTGAAGTGAAAACTTCTTTAGAATCGTTGTGATTTCAAACCGGATGCAACGGAAAAAACGACAGGTAAGAGACACAAATACAAAAATGTGTAGGATGAAGCCAGCAAAGAATGAGACAGAAATATACATACTATTTAATACAGCGCCATCTGTGAGATTTTTTAATACTAACGTGTGTATGAAAGCTCTTGTAGTGAATTTTAATTTAGGATTATACGTGAAATTAAAATATCAATTCACAGAGGGCGCTACCTTACAATTATTTACTAATGACAAAATTTTACATATACTTAAGACGTTTAGGATAATTTTATTTTAATTTTGGAAGGTTTCACTTCTACCACGTGTGAATTGCACACATTTTGTTTTTTACATATTACTTATGTAATAGTAGTAATCAGTATTTTATGATATCGTAACAATACCATACTTACCATGATGTAAATATTTGCTTATGTGCTTACTCATTCATTTCAATTATTTTATGAAAAATAATAAGAAACTATATTTATTTTATGCGAAGTTTAAACAGAATATTAGGCCGAGGTTTTCTTGAAAAAAAAAAATGTTATTAACTAATTACTTGTTGTATGTATAATATAACATTTCAATTACGACTATATTGCTCTCGAACAGAAGTATTTATAACCAAATGACTTTTGCGGTTTCGCTATGACGCGATGACGTCTAGACAGAGGTAAATCGATCTTATTAAATTATGTCTACCCGTAATTGAGACATAGATTATGTAATTGAACCGACTGAGTTGTAAAGCTGAGATTATTTGAGTTCATTATTTTTAATCTATATCGTTACGTTTACGTCATTTGTCATGAGGACTTTTTGGCGGGAACGCGAGGAGTGAAGTTGAGTGATTTGTTTTATTTTGTCTATTTAGTGTTTCTTCAGGCGTAAATGTGTAATAACAGTAATTTATTAGCTGTTTAATATCTGTGAAAGTGCACAAATGTGGGAAAACGAAACAAAGCCGCTGGACGAAACTTCTCGGGATCCTCCAAAAGTCCACTGAAAAAATCTCAGTAAATGACCACCATTTTAATGAGATTACATTTCATCCCAAATCATCTTGTCTCATTTCATTTAATTTCATCCCAGTTGATTAATTTCTCAAATTAATCATCTTCATTTCATTTCATCTTATTTCATCTCATTACATTTCACCCCATATTATCATTTTTCATAAAAATATGTATATAAATTAAAATTAAACATGACTTAAAGGTCTTAGTAACCAGGTCATAAAATCCCTTAAAAAAATCATTTTTCATGAAAAAAAGAAAACAATGGAATCTTTGAAACTAATTTAAGCTAAGATGTTCCAATAGACTTTGCTATAAATTTAATTATAACCCTGGTATGTACTAAACCTCAATATTTTATTATTTTATATTCTACACACGAAAATATCTTGAAGTACGGTTTCGATATACTTAATATTACATTTAATTACTTGTTCTTATTTGAATGAGCACGATCCCTATTTCGGGATGTACCCTCCAATTATCTAAATCACATATTAGGAACGCACTATATTCTGAGCAATGACTCACTGCGAGAAAGTCTGTTACATGGCTGAATATGCGACAGATTTATCGCGGTTTTGCTAGTGATGCCATGATTTATCGATACACTCGCATGCAAGATTTCGATACGACAAAAGTTTGAAATGTTTTTTTTAAATCCTTCCTTATTTAAATTGATTAATTGAGCAGCATAGCCATAGTCTTTTTGGCTTAAATCAGACATTATCGTATTACCTGAACGAATTTGGATGAATTTTTGCATTAAAATGTTTTTATCCTAGAAACACTCTCAACAACTCTTTGACGACTTTTTATTAATTATCATTCATTAAATAATATCTTCAGTCTGTTTACGCGAATATAAAAATTTTGTAAACGTCGTCTTTGGGGCAATGGCGGGTATCTCAGGTTCATCAATGCAGGTTGCAGTTTTAAGAATATTAACTTATCGATTCAAGGACAGTAGGCAATGCCAGATGTACTAAATTATCGAAATATAATATCACTATCGAAATACAATAGACGATAAGTCAAAATCATTTTAATACTTATGATTATTGATAAGTATGATTAATGAGAGATAATACACTTACTAATTTAATTGATCGTCATGTCTTCGCTCCGACTAAGAAAATTAATGAAAAAAAGTTGAGCGGCCCAAATATGTTGTACTCGATCGTAAAGTATAGAATCCTATAATGTTTATTAACGTAATTACAAAATTAGTTCGAAACATTCAAATTAAAAAAAAAAAGTTCTAAATAGTAACTAAATTATTAATTCGAATACGTTTTGATTCGATTTAAATATCGATACGATGCTGAAACTATTCACCTGCAAGCGAGACGTGCGGGGGGGGTGTAGATTCGGCGACGCTCTGTCGGGCAGGTTACGATTTACACTCGACGAACTCAGCAGAAACTAACTCTACTAGCGACGAGAAACGCTGATAATCCACATACACGAGTTTCTACGCGAGAATTAAGTCGAGATTACTATGATACAGTCGAATGAGAAAGTTTTATTGTTCGTCATTTAATAGGTTGTAAATTGACGGGCGATACACTGGAGCGGGATTTATGTTTTTCAATTCTGATGGCGATTTATAATGAGACTAACTTTATTGTGCATTATTTACGACAGGACCAAATTATTTGAGCTTAACAAGTTATTTCATTGCGAAAAACATGCTATAATTTAATTGAATCTTAATATTATAAGTTTAGATGTAACTAGCGACCCGCCCTCGGTTCGCTTCGGAAACTGTAATTTATTGTTGATTTCTCCACTATTTAATGGATGTTATTATACATATAAACCTTCCTCTTCAATCACTCTATCTATTAAAAAAACCGAATCAAAATCCGTTGGGTAGTTTTAAAGATTTAAGCATACATAGGGATATAGGGACAGAGAAAGCGACTTTGTGGTATACTATGTAGTGATGATGAGATGAGCCTAATTTACTATGAAATTGTACAAAAATAGAATATGTCGTGAGCTACATTTGTAATAAGTAAATAAAATAGCCTTTTTTTTTACAGAATCCCGTGAGCTCATCTCTGAAGTCTGCTGTAATTCATGGAATATCATTGAAGACTCCCCGAAGGATAGTCAACCCAGTTGCGCTGAAAGGGAAATGTAATGAATTCCAAAACGTATATTTCGCCAAATGACGTACACAAGTTGGCGATCGGACATAACGATTCATCACAAACTCGAACCATTGTCGAGACCAGTTAATTATGGAGACTGAACAGTGTTCTAACTTTTACTCGAAGAAAACGTTTGACGAACTAAAGTGAAAAAGTGAAACGATATTTGTGCCCTTTCTATTTGGGAGATTGCCAAGAGAACTAACTTCCTTTAGTTTAATACCATGCTTCGCGGTCCTCAAATATTGTAATGAGCGTTCTGTTAATTAGTAGGCACATGACTGACTTCGAATATTCCGACCGATTTGAATGGAATTCGTCTGTATAATCGATGTATTGTGCTAAGGTCTCTTGCGCTTTCGCCATGAGCCAATTTTTACTTTGTCGTCATCATCGTTAGCTTTATATCTGTGTTCATAAAATCTAAAATTAAAAAAATAATGCACACACGTAACATCGTATGAATTATTTTAAATGAAAACTCAAGTGAACAACGTAAAGTGTTCATTACAACAAATATACAATGATAGTTGGTTGTGCGATTTTCGTCGAGTTATTTTACTGGACAAACAAAATATAAAGATTTTATTTATGAATACGCGAATGTAATTGTAAAGCGCTTTTGAATAGTTTTCTATTTAAAAAAAAAAAACATTTCACCTCATTCAATTTGTAGTTTTTTTATAGTAATGCCATAATTAATTTTAAGGATAGTGTTTTACAGCCATTAATACACCAAAAATCACTCATTTTGCTAGCTCTACGATTTATTGGCGTGAATTTTTAAAGTAAACAGTATAAAGGTACATGTTTCTTGTTGTGACATGTATCTCTGAGATAACAGTTTAAGAGTTCCACTCGAGAACATATGAATTGTAATAAATTTAAGTAATGCTTTATCACAAAAACTAATAATGTTCAAAATTTAAAAAAATATTCCCACATTGAATGTCGAAAAATATTATAACAGTTAACGCACAAACAATATCATAGTCAGATATCTAGTCTCAGATATAATGTTTTCACTAAGCAACATTTTGTGAATTAAGTAAAATGACGTACAGAATTTCTAAGGCTCGCCGCCTCTTAAGCTGTAAACTAGCGTGTTATGTTTCTGTGAAATACCTCAGTGGACTGTTTGTGATAGATTTAGCCGATAAGTGTTCAATTAGTACGTGTATCATATAAGTCAATTCATGTACTTTTTGACGTCCATATAAGAACGTGTTTTTAAAAAAGTTTCGTTAGCAAACTTTGTTTCATTAAAACGACTATATTGTTTCACTGCTTTATACATTCGTTACGTATATTTGCAGCTGATGATTGGTGCTATAGATACTGTTGTAATAGCGCATTTTACAAATTAATTTTAAGATATCGAGAAACGCGTTTAATATTATAATATTGGTACAAATTCGGAAATGATGCTTGATATAAAAATTATTCGTATTTCGTCAGTAAGTTAGTGATGAATGTTTTTTAGAGGTATGTATCACGATTTATTTGCTATAAATATGTAAATAGTTTCATTTATTTTTATTTTTATTTGTGACCTAGTCACTCAATATCTTTGGATGTTCGACATCGTTCGTGAAATAGGTGATGGATGTATAGTAAAGTTTTGCCAAATATAAATACGTAAATATATTTGAGAAATAGAAATCGAAATTAACTCGTTAGTCGTAATGAGTGTGTTAGGCAAATGATATAATCTTTTCGAAGGTATCTCATGATTAGGTAAGTATTTTAGATAGTGCGTACTGGTTGTTCAATTATTAAATTATACAGCGTGATGTTTTTTATTGCATCAATGTTTATGGTCAATTAATAATGGGAATTCGTTTTACACCGATCGCGCAAACTACATCCATGCGAATGCGTTATCATCTTGTTTAATTTCAATGTTTTCAAGTTTCAAACCGATCAAAGTATTTATGAACTTAAACCAAAAGTCAACTTTATTAATATTTTATGATTATGTTCAATTTTACTGGTGGTAGGACATGTTGTGAGTCCGCGCGGGTAGGTACCACCACCCTGCCTATTTCTGCCGTGAAGCAGTAATGCGTTTCGGTTTGAAGGGTAGGGCAGCCGTTGTAACTATACTTGAGACCTTAGAACTTATATCTCAAGGTGGGTGGCGCATTGACGTTGTAGATGTCTATGGGCTCCAGTAACCACTTAAAACCAGGTGGGCTGTGAGCTCGTCCACCCATCTAAGCTATAAATAAATAAATAAAAATTGAGCTAATTGTTAATACGGTTATTTAACATTTCTCCGTATCAACACCGAATTAACTATGACCTTTTGGCGAACACCGAATTAACTATGATTGGCGGTATTGAAACAAAACTTTTTGTTCCTATCTATTTGCTGGTAACCTTGAGGGGTTATGCTAGCTTCACGGCGAGCGCACTGAGCTCAGCCTGGAACAAACAAAACCATGTGTTAAGCTGCTTTCAGACTACGCTATACTATAGTGCCATGTATTATAGTATAGCGTATAGAGTATAGCGTCTACTTAACCAATAATATAGAGTACAGTACGGTGTATGTACGTGTCCATAATAATGTATGGAGCGCGATACTGTTGTGCTATGAGCTATATGCTATTATATTATGGCGTAGTCTGAAAGCAGGTTTACAATCATATAATTTCGACATGGACCGGTATAAGAACTTGAAAATATTTTCAATCTCACGAATTCGTATTAGAACCAGACTTTTGAACAGTTGAAATTTAATAAATCCAAATCGAATTTTGGCGAGAACAACAGACTACAGGACATAAAATAAAATCATTAAATTCGACATCTTAATTACAAAATTTTATGTAGATATATTTATTACTTTGTTAAAATGAACTTAAATTGATGATTTATTGAATAAAGAAACCTGCAAACAATTTCCACTGTTTATTTTGTTACGAGAGTTGTAACTTGCGTTATATAGATGGTAATATATTTTTAAATAATATGTGGTTATTGCATTATAGTAAAACAAATAAGTAGATAATAAATACGTTTGTATTCATTGGAATCCAACCGATTTGTAAATTATTTTGTACAATGTTGAAAATCTGAGTGCGATGGTACATCATTAGTTTAGATGTTATGATAATTTTGTTGATTTTTCAGTTGCTTATTTTTTATTTGTAAAAGTAATTCACGAAAGAGAAAACGTGAAATTTTAGATAATTTTAATTAGGAAAATTATGTGTTTCAATGTAAATATATATAGACGAAAACATGTATGTAGAAATACATAAATATTATTTATGTATTAAATTTGATATTGTTTTCAAAATTTAATTGATTGTTTTATTTCAATTTAATTTCCTTCTAATTATATAATATGATAACAAATACCCAAAGTAAGATATATCCACGGTTATCAATTAATGAAAATTCAAATTATTAATACGTGAAGCAAAAACTTTGTATCCCTTTTTACGAAAATTGCGGGGACGGAGGAGTGTGAAATTTTCCATACTTATAGAGAATATAGAGAAGAAGTGCACAATGCTAATATTTTTTTTAAATAATGCATAAAAGATACATTAAATCAATAAAGAAAACAATACACACACTACAGACCATGTATTTGACGCACACACGCATGCATACTATTTATTGTCAAACTTTTGTACTTGACGTCTGCTGTCAAATTGAGAATAGATTAAATATTGTTTGTCTTTGTTAAATTCTTTATAGTGTAGTCTTGGTCAAATTTGTGATTATAGAAGTATAGACTTTTTGGCGGGAACGCGAGGAGTGAAGTTGTGTGAATTGTTTTATTTTCTCTATTTAGTGTTTCTTCGGGTTTAAATGTGTAATAATGGTGGTTTATTAACCGTTTAATATCTGTGAAAGTGCACAAATGTGGGAAAATGAAACAAAGCCGCTGGACGTAACTTCTCGGGATCCCCCAAAAAGTCAATTGAAAAAAATCTTAGTAAATGACCACCATTTTACTGAGATTAGATTTCATCTCATATCATCTCATTTAATTTCATCCCAGTTGATTAATGTCTCAAATTAATCATTTTCATTTCATTTCACTCCATAATATCATTTTTCATAAAATTAAGAATATACATTAAAATAAGACATGACTTAAAGGTCTCAGTTACCAGGTCATAAAATCTCTTAAAAAAAATAATATAGAAGTATAAAATACAATCATAATAGTGTACAAACTTACAGTTCCAATTAATTATAGTCGAATTTCGACTGCTGCGGGACTTCTAGTTCAAATTATTTTAACACATTCCAAGATTGACACTGGTTTGTTTACTTTTTTCTGTACTGGGTTAATTAATTGAGAAAACCGATGGGATGTAATCGTTGCAAAGTACAATGATACACTGTCTCAATTAGGAAAGAGTAACGTATTCTACAAGTCTTTTTTTTTTATTATAGACAAATCGATAATTTTATAATATAACAAATCAAAACAATTTAACACAAATCAACTCACACAGTAGAACAAATTTTCCAATGCGCTTGAAGGAGGAACAGTTGCCAAGATAACGTATTCTATTATACGACTCTATACAATGAATAGATAAAATAAAGATACGACGCTTAATATTTGATACTTTAACACTAAAAGTCCTCTTTAACACTAAAAGACTTTGTTTATTGTCAAACTTTTGTTATTGCTTAAAGTGGTCAAATTGAGAATAGGTTAATATTGATTATTTTAATTAATATTCGTCTATTGTGTAGTCTTGGCTAAATCTGTGACAATAGAACCATAAAATTTCAATTGATTAAAGTCGAATTTCGATTTCTGCGGAACCACTATTTTTATTTTATTTATTGCGTAGATGGGTGGACGAGCTCACAGCCCACCTGTTGTTAAGTGGTTACTGGAGCCCATAGACATCTATAACGTAAATGCGCCACCCACCTTGAGATATAAGTTCTAAGGTCTCAAGTATAGTTACAACGGCTGCTCCCTTTAAGCCGAAACGCATTACTGCTTCACGGTAGAAATAGGCAGGGTAGTGGTACCTACCCGAGCAGACCCACAAGAGGTCTTACCACCAGTACGAGTAATGAGGTAAGAAATAATATATAATACTATTCTAATACCTAATGCTTGGTAATAGACACAATATTTTTTAATCACCTTCTAATAGATAGGTAGATATGAAAAACAAACAGAAGTCTATAAGTAATATGACAATGTAGTTTGTTATGCGCCACGATATATCCGTTATTAGTTCCAAGAGGCAGTTTTATTCTGAAACTTTTCGAATATTTAACGGTATGTAATACAGATTTTTTTATTGCGCCTTTAAGTTTTTACGACATCGAAGCCTACCGATACCTAAAGATTTTATGACTCTTTTAGTAGTACGAAAGTCATTGGTTTATAACATCATCGAGTATTTATATAAAAGTTATGAATTTCATTGTAACCTCGGACGGAAATGAGAATAGTTACGGAGTAGTGTCGCTATTGAAGTTTATTTTATTACCAAGAAAACCCAAGTTTTTATTTCATCTGCTCCCATAATATTAAAGATGGCGGGAATTTCGAAAGAAGTCACATTAAATTTTGTTTTGTCGAAAACATTTTTTTCACTGGCGTAGCTTATATAGGCAGGCCGTTTCGGCTAGTTTTGAACTATTACTGGACAACATAGCTGCTCCTCAAGCGTTGAGTACGCAAGGTGAGTCATCAGTATGGTCCTGACAATGCGGTCCGCCAGCATGCGTGTCAGTCACGCAGCATAGTAGAGATAACAGAGTACAGACGTGAGCAAGTAATTACACAATAACTGGATACCGGAGATTTAGACTTTTTGCAAAAAAATAACTTTTGTGCAAAATGAATAGAATAGTGACGTTTTTATGTATCTTGTCAAAATTTACAACGTCGCATCAAATCGAAGAAACTAGTCAAAAGATATTATAAATTTCCTAAAATGCTTAGAGCAACAATTTTAAGAGCGAAAAAAACCTTTACTGCAAATACGTTAAGGGTTAAAATATGCTTAAATAAGAGACAATATTCGTCAAAGCCTGGTGAGTACGGTCAAAAATTGTCTTATATTGAGTATTCATCTCAAAGCGCTGAAACTATTTGAACAAGCATATTAATTACAATACTGGTGGTAAGACCTCTTGTGATTACTGGTGGTAGGGCCTCTTGTGAGTCCGCGCGGGTAGGTACCATCATCCTGCCTATTTCTGCCGTGAGGCAGTAATGCGCTTAGGTTTAAAGGGTGGGGCAGCCGTTATAATTATATTTGAGAACTTAGAACTTATATCTCAAGGTGGGCGGCGCATTTACGTTATAGATGTCCATGGGCTCCAGTAACCACTTAACAGCAGGCGGGCTGTGAGCTCGTCCACCCATCTAAGCAACAAAAAATTTTTTTTGACGTTTTAATTAGTATGAGTACTTTTTCAAATTTTGTTTAACCTAAGCAGCATGCAATTTACGTTATTAATTTCGAACACATTAGGCAATTATGCGTAAAACAAAAACTGTTGTAGACATAACAAAACAAAATAAAAGATAACCCCTTTTTGGAACTCCTTTTTGGAACCCCTATTTGGAAGTAGCGTCTGCAAAATCTCTTACTAAAATCAGTTTATTAAATCGGCCCCACACTCCCAGAGCTTTATTACCAAAACATATAAAATAAGTTTTAGCGGTTTATATTATTACGAACTCAAAGCTTGCTTGATGTTGCTGACTTTTTTATTTTTGTCCACTTATTCTCTGGTAGCCGAAGGGGTTATTATTAGTTTCGCTATGGCTGGTAAGTTCACGGGCTCAATCTGAGAGAATTTTCTAACACTGGCCCTAGCAAGAGTAATCTTCGCTAAACCTACCACCGAATCGGAATTGCGACCCACTGAGTGACGATCCAGCGTTTATCGCTTTGCTGGGTGGATGAGCTCACGGCCTACCTGGTGTTAAGTGGTTACCGGAGCCCATAGACATCTACAACGTAAATGCCGCAACTCACCTTGAGACATGAGTTGTAAGGTCTCACTTTTAACAGTACATCTTCAGACATTTTGCCGAGGCCCATAGATATCGCAACGTGAATACCATTTCTATCTACCTTGGGACGTGATGAAATCTAAATCTCAAACTGTATAATGTAGCATTCATTTTGAAGAGTATTTTATAGAACTTGTTACAATAAATCATTCAGCATTTCGCTAGATTACTTAGTTTTTACTAAGACAATAATGGCCCTTTCTGCCTTAAGAAATTGCAATTGGTATGCTATTTCTTTTGTGATGTTTCCTCTTTAATTGTCTAAAAAATCAATAAACAGATCGATGTGACGCCCATATGAATGAGCTTCCAGTACCGTGTGGACCATGGGAGCCGTGGTACAAAGACATGCAAAGCTATTATAACAAGGTTCTGGTGATTGGCGTTGCTTGGTAAAAGAAATTTACGTACATTTGAAATGAGATATTTAAGATTAAGACGTTTTGTTATCCTATAAAATACGTGTGGTTGGCCCTTGAAGATGCATTTTAAGAAAAATATATTACTTAGACTTATTTTGGTTGGACTGTTTTAAAAATAGCAACTCCTTAGAGCCCTAGTCATTTATACTTTATTTTAATTTATTATATCTAGACTTTTATTCATAAGAAACTAGAATATACTTACTTAAGTGTTGTCAAATTCCTCCTAATAGGTACGTCGAAATGATACTTCTTGCCGGTAGTGTTCGAACGTCTAATGGCTTGGAGTAAACCATATGAACTACCTAATATATTATAATACGTTCAGTTAAGAAGTGGCTTATCGAAACCTTGATTCTGCTGAAAGCATTTGATAGCATTGAGTTCTATTCGTATGCTATTCGTATGCTCAAGATGAATGTTAAGTTTTTGCTCCTCGTTGTCAAATAGCGTAATCAGCAAATTGCGTAGTAAATATTTTTCGATATTATTCTGTAGCGAAGTTCAAACGAAAATTGCGGTTTTCACAATCTCCACAGGTTTGCTTTCTCATTCGGCATGATGATATACACGGAAAGTTTGTACTTAAATTTCTCGCCACCAGCCCAACCCGGTCCACCAAGCGACATGGTTGAAGAATGTGAGGATATTGAACCATGAATGAGATATTGGTTATGTTAAATAAAGACAATTTTAAAGTACGAGTTGTTTTATTTTTAGACTAATCGATCTGGTTTTTTACTGAAGTAAACTTGAAGCAGGCAGATTGCTTCGAACTTTTAAGATATCGCAGCGTGGACATCTGGCCTACTGGTGGTAGGACCTGACTGTACTGTAACTGTAACTATACCTGAGACCTTAGAACTTATGTCTCAAGGTGGGTGGCGCACTTACGTTGTGGATGTCTATGGGCTCCAGTAACCACTTAACACCAGGTGGGCTGTGAGGTCGTCCACCCATCTAAGCAATAAAAAAAAGGACCTCTTGTGAGTCCGCGCGGGTAGGTACCACCATCCTGCCTATCTCTACCATGTAGCAGTAATGCGTTTCGGTTTGAAGGGCATTTACGTCGTAGACGTTGATGTCTATGGGCTCCAGTAACCACTTAACACCAGGTGGACTGTGAGCTCGTCCACCCACCTAAGCAATAAAAAAAATCGCCTAGAAACACAACTATAAGGTTGCGGTAGAAATAGGCAGAATAGTGGTAACTATCACGGGACCGACACGAATCCAGCAGCTAAGGAATTTTCGTTTATAAATCGACTGTAGCCGACTTAACCTAATAGGTGTATGGCTTTAATCTATATAAAAATGGATTGCTGTTCGTTAGTCTCGCTAAAACTCGAGAACGGCTGGACCGATTTGGCAAATTTTGGTCTTGGTTTAAAAGGTAGATAAATATGAAAATGCTCGGAATTAAATAAAAATAATAATTTTGTTTTCTCTTTGATGTGTCCCCCGTCGGACGGATTCCTTTTGTTTTTAGGTCTTTTGTTTATCGATTGAGGCACTACGAAGTCTACCGGGTCAGCTAGTAAAGAATAAAAAGAAAAAAGAAACGGCTGTCTCGACTTGTATTGAATTGATCTACTTACATATTCTCTTACGCTACTGTGCCTCGTGCTCTGAGATATTTTAATACTGTTATCAATACCTTTATAACAAGAATTTCGTGCTTAGCGCAGTTATCGTGAAGTTTCCGCTCCCGAACCGAAAATAGTTTTCATGCTAGTTTGTAGAAAAAAAATCGTCTGCTAATCTGAATAATCTCTTTATTCTAGTCTAATGTTTCGTGAACAATTCGTGTAAAAAACTTGTGGTCAACCAACATCTTTTATTTAATTTCAAACTAGCGGTCCCCGGTAGTCGAATTTCGGCTATAATTAATTGGAATTGTAAGTTTGTACAGTATTATGATTGTATTTTATACTTCTATAATCACAAATTTCGCCAAGGCTACACTATAAAAAAATATTAATAAAGACAAACAATATTTAATCTATTCTCAATTTGACCACAAACGTCAAGAACAAAAGTTTGACAATAAATAGTATGCATGCGTGTGTGCGTCAAATACATGGTATGTAGTGTGTGTAATGTTTTCTTTATTGATTTAATGTATCTTTTATGCATTATTTAAAAAAAATATTAGCATTGTGCACTTCTTCTCTATATTCTCTATAAGTGTGGAAAATTTCATACTCCTCCGTCCGCGCAATTTTCGTAAAAAGGGATACAAAGTTTTTGCTTCACGTATTAATATATAGGTGACATTCGGAATTTAGAATTATTGATGACTTCGTATTTTTTGAAGTGAAACTTCCTTATCGGCGTTGGAAAAAAATTTACCGTCACGTTTTTCGGTTACGCGTCACTTTTTTCCGTTACGCGCCATCTTTTAATTAACGGCTGTATGTTCTGAAGTATGGATGCGCATTTGAGAAACCGACCTCATGTCTCAAGGTGGGTCACGGAATACATTTTGTAATTGCAATAATCCCAGGTAACCCACTTAATATCACGTGGACCGTGCTATTATTGTTATTACGTAAAATAATAGGAAGAAAAGTACCAGGGTATTATGATATCAAAGAGATGTATTATTATAACTTTACTCTGACGTACAGCCTTCTTTATTAATTAACGGCTGTATGTTCTGAAGTATGGATTCCGATTTGAGAAATTGACCTCATGTCTCCAGGTGGATTACGGAAATCATTTTGTAATTCCAATAATCTCAGGGAGCCCACTTAATAATATCACGTGGACCGTGCTATTTATTACTGTTATTACGTAAAATAATAGGAAGAAAAGTACCAGGGTATTATGATAGCAAAGAGATTTATTAATAATTAACGGCGGTATGTTCTGAAGCATGGTTTCGGATTTGAGAAATCGACCTCATGTCTCAAGGTGGGTCAAACTTCACGAACCTCAGGAACCCCATTTAACACCACGTGGACCGTGCTATTATTATTAATTTATAGGAAGAAAAGTACCAGGGTATTATGATATCAAAGAGATGTATTATTAAAATGCTGTAATAATCTTAGTAGCAAAAAGGTAAAGTGAAATAATTGTATTATTTGTATTCATGTCTATGATAATAAAATCCTTTTGTTTAAACTTTATCTAATTTAACTTTATTTAACCAATTTCTAGAAAGTTGCATGTAGATCATTTTTCGAAAAATAAGGCCATAAACAAGTTTCACTTCTTACGTGTGTACACTAGTACACGCACACATTTTTTTTATCTCTCGATCGGAGTGACCATTGTCTATTTCAGGTACTACTAGTGTTTATAGACTTTAATTATAGTAACATTATAACAATTTAGTAAAAGTTTATCTATTTTCCAGTGGTTTTAACTTGGTATGTTATCCAACTCGAAAATTTAGTTATGTCTTGTGCGTTACTATTGCCATACTATTGTTTTTCAGTTGACGTCTTAATTACGAGTAATATCAATGTTCGGAAAGAAACTGTAAATATGTATGTAGATGTACCTAAGTCATTTTTTATTAAATGAATGTTGCCAACAACTTTGTTTTTATTTCTTATAAAATTACAATAAAAGTTTATTTAATATTTTTGGTTGTTTATTTAAAAACTATCAATATTTCCGATAGTACATCTGTTCAGTACATCAGTATTAGTGATTTTATGCTGTTAAAACCCTTTACGATGAAAAGAGAGAGCATATAAAATTCACAGTGATAAATTAAATAATAGTTCAAAAAACTTCATATCAATCTACTCACAATCTTAAGTACTTGATTTGATGCATAAGTCATGTTTTCTAATGTACATCTGTCTATGCTACGCTTCCGGTCACCGTTCTCGTCGAACCCGTCGCTTGCGACGAAGGGCTAGACGAGTAAATTAACCCTCAGACACAGCCCACTGAGTTTCTCGCCGGATCTTCTCAGTGGGTCGCGTTTCCGATCCGGTGATAGATTCTGCGAAGCACGGTTCTTGCTAGGGTTCGTGTTAGCAACGTCGTCAGGTTTGAGCCCCGTGAGCTCACCTACTAGTTAAGGTTCCGCTGAAATAGCCTCTCAATGCTATCAGCTTAGATAGGATTAATTTTGTAGTTAAGTGATAATTCAAAATTTATTAAAATAAATGTAATATTTCATTCTGTGTGCTTAGTGCGAGTTTCTTAACGTTCTCGATAGCGTAAAAGTTAAGCCAATTTTGTATACAGTTGGAACAGCGCCTCTAACGGCAAACAATCCCATTCCAAACAAATATGGGCTAACTTTTACGCTATCGAGAACGTTAAAAAAGTCGCACTAAGCAAACTGGAGCATCATCACATATGTTTTCGACTAAAGAATTCATAAACTTTACAGAAGAAATAGAAGTAGAAATTAAATGCGCAAATAAAGAAAATTTATTACAAAAGCTTTTGGATACATTAATACAGATTTTGGGAAATTCGAGAATGTTCTGTACCTATGACCAGGAATATCTAGAAACCTAATTTCAGTAAGCTGTTTAACAAACAATGGAGCCACCGCAATTTTCGAAAATGATAAAGTTATTATTAAAAAATTAGGAAAGATTATTTTAACTGGAATTAAAAATAAAATTGGTTTCTATGAAGTTCAGATAAGAGCTCAATTTAAGAAAGAAGTACATAATATAACTGAGAGCTGCAATTTGTGGCACCGTCGTTTTGGTCACGCTTCTGGAGTACAACGTCTTTCAAAATTTTTAAATGGGATGAAAATTGAGGGAGATTTTTCGGAAAATTTTTGTGAGATTTGTGTTGGGGCTAAAATGTGTAGACATCCGCTTGGAAAAGAAAGGATAGCAGCGAAATCTCCTTTAGAGACTGTCCATACTGATATTTGCGTTCCAATTGAATTGCCCACTTGGGACAACCATAAATACTTTGTCACCTTTCTGGATGATTTTACTCATTGTTCCGCGGTTTATCTTTTATCGTGCAAAAGTGATGTGTTTGATAAAATAAAACAATTTATATTTTTGGCGGAGAATCATTTGCGGTTGAAAGGAAAAAAGATTAGGTATGATAATGGGACTGAATATTCGAAAAATAGCCTAAGATCGTGGTGTCAAAACAAAGGAATAGTCCTGGACTTAACTATTCCATACACACCGCAATTGAACGGTAAAGCAGAGCGACTGAACGGTACTCTTATGGAGAAAACGAGAGCCTTGCTGCTATTCGCCTTACTGGACGTCCAGTATGTTTAGGAAGCAGCTTGTCTCTCGACATAGGACTCCTCTAATGTCTTCCACAAGTTCCTGTCATTTGACTTTCTCAGCCACTCTCCGCCAGCTATTCTTTTGAAATCATCTTCCCATCTTTGATTTTTTCTGCCTTTACTTTCATGGCCATCTCTTGGGTACCATTCTGTTACATTATTTGTTCACTTTTCTTGTCTCTCTTAACATATGTCCTGCCCATCTCCACTTTTGCATTTTATGAACTTTTATAACGCTTTCTAATTTTGTTATATTTTTTATGTATGTTAGTCTAATTTTATCTTTTCTCTTAATTCCAGTGATACTTCTTTCTATATTGTTCAAACATATGTTTATTTTATTTAATTATTTATTTGTCAATGCCCGTTTTTGGCATCCATAGGCCAGGCATGGTAGAATGCAAGTATTATATAACCTTCGTTTGTCTTTCATTGGCTTTGGTTTTTCATATCTTTATTTTTCATTATTTCACTAAGGGAGCAGAATATCTTTCAAGTATTGGCTATTCTCCGCTCAACTACATATTTTAAAATAAATTCTGGTCTAAAAAACTTGATGATCGTTGCAAAAAGGGTATACTGGTTGGCTACGTAAGAAATGGTTATAAAATTTGGCTTGAAGACGAAAAGAAAATTATAAGAGCAAGAGATGTAAGAATTAATGAGGGTGAACAAGGATTTCAAGGTGGATACTTAGAAGATAATGAAGTAATTAATGGACTTTGGAGTGATGAAAGGGAAGAACACTAAAAGAATGAACACAAATGAAAATAATCGTGCAGAAGATGAAATCAGAGTGTTTGAGTGTTAGCCCCTCACCTACAGAACCCAGTCCCCTCAAATTTAACCGTCCAACAGGTTATGGGCCCAGAACAAATTTAAAAGCTAATATTTATGAGTTTCCTGATTAAAAGCCTACAACATAACCATGGAAACCAAACTGTTTATATCATAGATTATACACTTAATATATTCGAGAGTTTATATAAAAATGTTCATAGCAACCAATATGTAATGGATCCAATTAAAATAAAACCATTCAAAAATAAAGAAAAGGTTATAAAATTTGACTGGAAGACGAACAGAAAATTATCATATAAGCAAGAGATGTAAGGCGATGAAAATGAACATAATCGTGAAGATGAAATCAGTGTTTGAGTGATAGCCCCTCACCTACAGAACCCAGTCCCCTCAAATTTAAACGTCCAACAATTTCGTAGTACCTGTTTACTTAAAGCCAATTGTTATTTTTAGTAACTTCGCGAATGATAAAATCGTTTGTGGAAAAATAATACTACTGTACCTACGGATCAGGTAGCGTGTTACTATGAATCCTATTTACTCAAGGCTGGTGAATAGAGTAAATAGATAAAAGGTTCAGTAATGCCCTTCCATTTCGGTTGTTTATAGAGGCGCGTCTCTAAATTATGGATGTACAGAATAGCGCAATGCCGCATTTTCGATGTGTTTATAAGCACAGGTGTAGTAGCTCATAACACAAACTTTTGTTTCGCTTTTTACATTAACATATTTTTAGTTTCAGCCCTTATTAAAAACAAGAATTAAAAAGTGTTAAGAATGATGAAATTTAAATTCTTTTTAATACTTCTGGACACTTGAAATACTTATCAATACTTTTTCTTATGAGAATTTAACATTGTACACAGTTATAAAGATTAACTTAACTTAAGAAAAAAAAATACAAAAGGGAAAACAATCAATTACAATTACCACCACCACCACCACCACCACCACCACCACCACCACCACCACCACCACCACCACCACCACCACCCCCACCCCCACCCCCACCACCACCACCACTACTACTACTACTACCGGCAGTGGGCTGGTCACATATGTCGCAGAACCGATAACCGTTGGGGTAGACGTTTTCTGGAGTGGAGACCGCGAACCGGCAAACGTAGTGTAGGACGCCCTCCTGCTAGATGGAGCGACGACCTGCGCAAGGCAGCTGGCAGTAACTTTTTTTTTATTTTTTTTTTATTGCCTTTGTAGGCAGACGGGCATACGGCCCACCTGATGGTGAGTGGTTACCGTCGCCCATGGACTTCAGCAATGCCAGGGGCAGAGCCAAGCCGCTGCCTACCTGGATGCGTAGAACCGAAGATCGGGTTCAGTGGCGAGCTTTGGGGGAGGCCTATGTCCAGCAGTGGACTGCCGCAGGCTGATGATGATGATGATGATGATGATGATGAGTCAAATGCACCAGCAACAGAAGGATCAACTGTTGACTATGAGTTATCTCTCTATATCTCCACTCCATCAAAGACTTGTGCACTGCAGACTATAGCTCTCAAGAAGACTAAAAAAGTTGAAAAAATTAATGTGTTAACAACTTTATCTAAAGTGAAAAATAAACCACGTTTATATATTGGTCTTCCACAAGAATTATATTTCATAATAGGCTTGATTGAGAAACATACAAATGTTTCTGAACAAAATATTATATTATGTTTGATGAGAATAAAATTAAATAGAACATTCTCTCAATTGGCTGATGATTTCGATCTATCTGTAAGTCAAGCAAGCAATATATTTTTCAACAAACTCCCAGAAATTGCAAATGTAATATCACCACCCCTTGTTAGAGTATAAAAAAAAACAATACAATAAATATATATGCAGGAAGGATAATTGATGTCAACTTGGTGGAAAATAGAAAGTTTTTAGATAGTTTGCCACCTACAAGACTTTAATTAAATAAGTAATCCTTACTTATAAATAGGAATTTTTGTATTTTCACTCTTCATTCAAAAACTACTGAACAGATTTTAATAAGACTTCTATGCTGGTCTTATAGGCATCTACAACGTAAATGCGCCACTCACCTCGAGATATAAGTTCTAAGGTCTCAGTATAGTTACAACGGCTACCCCACCCTTCGAACCGAAACGCATTACTGCTTCACGGCGGAAATAGGCGGGGTGGTGGTACCTACCCGTGCGGACTACCAAGAGGTCCTACCACCAGTGATTACGCAAATTATAATTTTGCGGGTTTGATTTTTATTATACGATGTTATTCCTTCACCGTGGAAGTTAATCGTGAACATTTGCTGAGTACGTATTTCATTAGAAAAATTGGTACCCGCCTGCGGAATTCGAACACCGGTGCATCGCTTCATACGAATGCACCGGACGTCTTATCCTTTAGGCCACGACGACTACGACGACGATTAATAATTTATTAAAACTTAAGTGACATACAGCAACCCCTATGGCACTGCTGAAGTTTATAAGCACTGGTGACCACTTATCATGAGCCGGGTTGCGTGCTCGTCTGCTGTTGAGGGCAATAAAATTTTTCGAAACCCTTTCTATTATTTAGATGTAATATTAATGTACATTTAATTTGGATTAAAAGATAAATTTACATTTTATGTTTGCATGTGTGTTTATAATTCATTTGCATGTAACGAACATCGGTTTCTTTTGTAACAAAATGCAAACTAATGTTGTAATGAATGTAATTAACTTTAAGATGATTTTCTTTCAATCTGCTGTTTGTTTCATCTAGTATTACCAAAGTAAAGGCGTCAGAAACGTCAGAATAGAAATAAATTAGATAGGAAATGTCACATATTATAAACATGATTGTGGGTTAATCGTTTCTTAAATTTCTAAGTATTTACAAGAATGCTAAGAATAATTTAGTATTCACATTTTTGTGCGTATTATCTCTACAATGCTAGTTTAAATTTTTGAAAATTACTGTATGACGAAGCATAGGTAGTGTGTATAGATGTAATATTTTCGTACAAGGTCATGATCTGTCACGATCAACTTTAGGCAAGAACTGCTATCATTATGAAACAAATTTATTAAATTTAATTCAAATTGTCTACTATGTTTGTAATGGAAAGCTTAGATGTTTATATTTCGCACGAATGACTTAATTGAGATTGAATGATTTGATTATCTAGACTTAATTAACTTTTAGATAACTTTCGATTTAATGTTAATAAGTACGCTAGTAGGATTAATCTGAAGGAGTTATTGTTATTCGAAATTTTATGTAATTATACGTTCATACTATCTTCTAACAGTAAATTAATTGTAATATAGGGAAATTAAATAGCTTACAGAGAATTACAGCTTTTTATTTAAAAAAACTGTTTTCTCTCTGTATGAAAAGATCTTATCGATTAGAATGCTGAACACAATCAAACATTCTTTAATATTTCATAAGGACTACAGGGAATTTCAGCGATTCTAAACGATAAGATTTTTTCATAAAGAGAGTATAAAAAATATTAAAATTACTTAAAAAGCCACCTGGTGGGGGTAGGGAGACTAATAATCGACCGCAGTGACGCCTGCTGGACAGGGCTCTAACTAAAGAAAAATTAAAAATGAGAGTTGCGCACCTACTCAAATATATTAAGTGTATAATCTATGGTAACCAGTTAACATCAGATGGGCTGTGAGCTCGTCCACCCATCTAAGAAATAAATAAATAAAAAGACTACATTGGATTGTACCATTAACATCGCTATCCAGTGCGCAAAGGACAGGAAGGAATGGAGGAACACATTCTAAACGTGCTCCGTAAAGGTCACGACTCACCACCCTCAGTACTGAGGAACACGAGGGGAAGGTACAAAGAAATTGCATTTTTTCTTGACAGAATAAAATGATACGGAAGATAATTTGTAAAATAATAATGGAATTGGCACGTATCTGCGAGTGTTAGTTTGGTTAAAATAAAACAAAACACAATGTTTATTTCTATATAATGGTTTATCTATGTATTCTTAAAGAGAACTATTTTAGTTTTGAAATTCAGAATCGTAACATTTTTTTATAAATTATTCCAAATTATTAATTCAACAGACTTTAGAAACGACATCGTAAGTAAAGCTAATTGCTGTAAAAAGCTATTGGATGTTTCTACTTGAACGAGTTTCAGAATGGTTACTGATAAAAAAATCTAAAAGTACCTACACATTTTTTTCTTCATAGATTTTCTTCATTTAGATATTTTTCAGTGACTTTAGCGAACGGTTTAATATATTTTTATTTTTAATAAGATGGGTGGACGAGCTAACGGCCCTCCTGGTGTTAACTGATCACCGGCATCCATACAAATCAACCACGTTAATTTCGTCACCCACCTTGAAACATGAGTTCTAAGTATAAGTTTTTCACTGCTGCCCCACCCTTCAAACCGAAACGGATTACTGCTTCAGGGCAGAAATGGTCAGGGTGCTCATGTGAAGGGTCTTCACACCACAAGTAAAACGTAATCTTTAAAAATTTATACGATTTATTTAGACTTTTTTGTTATTTCAAAAACTTAGCTTTGATCATGACGTATAATCGTTCAAACTTTTAAATCATACAAAAACAATGTACTAAAATAAACGCAAGATTATACTGTTTTTCAAATAAAGCATTCCAATTTAGTGTAAATAGAAACTATTTACTGTTAACTGCTACCACACATGCGTATAGCCAGTGCTTCTCAAACCTCGTGCTCCGAAGAACTATTCGAGACGACAGCATCTGTTACTCCTTCACCAATCGATACTGGAAATTTTATTCTAGAACCTTTAGTCTAATTTAGTCAGAGAGAAAACGTTTTCAGATAAATAACTAAAAACTTCATGTTCTATCAAACTATTACGAATTAACGTCTCGCGCTGTTTCTGTAACGCTATAAGGTTTTCTTCAAATATAGTTTCTTTAGTAATTGGTACAGAGATTTTCTCGACAATGAAAACTCTTTAAATAAAATGGTCCAAATACTTAGGAATAATCGTGCGATTATTAAAAAAAAAAAAAAAAAACAATTTGGAACCCTCTCCAAAACCACAGCGAGTACAAGGCATATCATCATAAAACCAATATCGTCTTCTTGCATTAAAACTGTATAATCTCAAAAGTTACTAATTTTACAGGAGAGTGTTTTAAAGGTTTAAAACATGTGATATTTTTAATATTAATCATCTTTGTGAAATTTATTTTTTTATCTTTTACCAGTTACATTATCTCTCTTTTAAATTAAGATAAAAATATGTATAAATTTTGTTAATAGTAGTCAAAACAAAAGTAAACTAAAAAAAAAAAAAACTAAACTACGCTCTTTTGACAGTATTTATGAGAGAAATACTGACGATACCAAATGATTCCGCCTATTAACTCAATTTCGAATATTTTTGGAAATTGTACACTTTTAATGCGTAAAGACGATATGTGAAACATTATCTATTTTACAAACAATTGTTCGGTTATACTAGTGTAATTAAATTCAGAAATCTTGGTTTGAGAACGACGTTGGTATATTTTAATAATAACCTCATTCCTCGCACTTAGCATACTAGAACAGACATTTGTGCTATTCGTTAAAAATAAACTAAGTTGTAATACCGATATAATGTCAAGAGGTAATCTAGCATTTACTTTTGTATATAGAACCATGGATCTTGGCATACTAATCAAAATACATTAAATATAACGGGTCAGGATAATATTAATTCCTGAAAACAATTAAAATTCAATTTTGTATTAGTTTCGATTCATTATTTTATCAATACGCACCGAAGACACGAGAGTGGCCAAAGGAAGATAGTATAGAAGTAGTCATTCAATGTCAGGGAGATTATTATCTCCGGCGCAGGACACAGTCCCTGGGTCGGGGACGGACACCCGGCCTGTCGGCTGTCAGTCGGTGGAGGCGTGCTACGCGTCATCTGGCGTACGCTAAATGGAGGGAGCGGTTGCTGGAGGAACTTCATCAAACCTCAGCCACCCGCCGGCGCACTCTCGAGGCCCTGGTGCCCGTGCTGGAGACATGGTCAGATCGGCGACACGGCGTGCTCTCCTTCCGCCTTACGCAGGTCCTCTCGGGGCATGGCTGCTTCGGGAGGTACCTGTGGAGGGTTTGCAGGAGAGAGCCACATCCGGGTTGTCACCAGTGCGGGCATCCGGATGATGACGCTCAGCACGCACTCGAAGCGTGCCCGCGTTGGGAGCACCCGCGGCGAGATCTCATCGCGGTGCTGGGGAGGGACCTCTCCTTGCGGGCTGTCATTGCCCGCATGCTAGAGGACGAGAGTTCGTGGGGGGCCATGGCCAGATTTTGCGACCTGGTCATGGCGTTCCGCGAGGCTGAGGAGCGCGAAAGGGAGTGGAATCCCTCTTCGGCTCCTCAGCGAAGAAGGCGGGGTGGGCGACGCGGGCACGATGCTCCCGTTAATCTCCCGTAGGGACTGTTGGGTACTGGGTGCGGGGGCGCCCGGTGCTCTGCTGTCGGTTCCGTGGTGAGGCGGCGCAAGGTGGCTCCTATGCGCCACTCACGGTGTCTCCTGAGACGACGTCCTGCGGGATCTTCCCGGGGATTGGATCCCGTCCTATTGTCAGGATGGGTACCGGCGACGGCGAGCCTGCGGCGCGCATTGTGCGGTACCGTAGGTTTCGTGGAGTCGGAGTGGTGGAGCTCGATGGGGTTTAGTCGGTAGTCGGTTTTGCGGGGCGGGTCCTGCGTGGTAGACGCCGCGCAGCGCCTCGCGCGCCTTTCTCAAGGCGTAGTCTCCCGGTAGGAATTGGAAGAAGAGGAGGACTTTGGTCTTCCTCTTCTCCCTCTTCTTCTCTGGAGGCGCCGGAGTCCGACATAACCCGGTCTATTACCCCCCTCGACCGGGTATCCGTAAATGGATTCCCCAGCGTTAAAAAAAAAAAAAAAAAAAAAGGGAGATTATTATCTGTTTAAATAGGCAAAGGAGTAAATAGCCAATTGCTTTATGGAAATGTTTATGTTGTGTATGAGTATTGAGTATGTATGTACATGATTATATATGTTTTTTATTCATTTTTTTATTGCATATATGGGTGACCGAGCTCACAGTCCACCTGGTATTAAGTGGTTACTGGAGCCCATAGACATTTACAACGTAAATGACTGCTTCACGGCAGAAATAGGCAGGGTGGTGGTACCTACCCGTGCGGACTCACAAGAGGTCCTACCACCAGTAAATATGTATGGGATTATATACTTATAAATGTATGTGTAAATTTTATATTATTATCATGATATAATATTGTGTACGTTGTTGTATGTTATGATATATATATGTGTATACCGTGTATGTGTTTGTATCTGTATGTAATATTATTATCAATTTTGTTATTTTCGCAATAAGTAATGCGCCTACCACAGGACTCTCTACACCACCCTGCTATAGTAGGGTCTATACTAGGCTAGTTTTTTTAATATAGCTACGGAGACTGAAGTCTATGCCACCTGATAGCTAAGTCGTTATCGACCATAGACAATGCAGGGTGAATAATGTTTAACCACTTTCCTACTGCATGGATGGCTGCTTCCCGATGGCTAGGCAGTTCGGTATATCTTCCCTTACAAAACATGCTACCACCAGTAACTATCGCGCAGAGGCAGCGGGGCACGTGAGAGACGCACAATCCCGCCGCCGTCGAGCGGGGGCCAGGGAGGCGGATCTCGCCCAAGCCCTGGCCCTCTAAGTGCACGCGTTTTACGCAAGAGCATCCGGGTGATGGAAGGCCGGCTATCCTCGACCCCCATAGCACACTCTAACCGGCGCTATCTAGGCGGGCTTCGGATAGCCTGCCGACCGAGAGGGCTGGTGGTCGGTAACTTTGACAAATTTGTACTAAGTATCAAAGCGTTCCCATTATAAATTAATAAAATAGTGTACAATAACATTAAACGGAAGGGAAACGAATGTATTGCGTATAAGTTTGGATGCTGAGATAACCGTTATACTATGCAAATGAGATTTCCAACTCATGCCTCAAGGTGGGTTGTGATGTGCTCCTATGAATAAATCCAAACTTCTCTTATGCCACCTGTGTCGTATCATTCAGGTTTAAAATATTCAATGAACCTATTATGTCACCAGTATGAAACTCGAAAATAAAGTATTTAAAAAAGTTCCCGTACAAGAGTACAAGAGTTTGCGAACAAAACCAATCAATATTTCACAGAAGATTCGTTTTTGGAGGCATCAATTTCAACATATAATTCTATCTTAGAAAACGTTTAATTCTATTACTATAATTATCTGCTCTCTGGTTTCGGTTTAGGAGGTTTGAACGATTGTATTTTCTTTTTCTTTTTATCTTTACTCGTGGACTGGAAGGTCTTCCAGCTCTCGACGCGACTCTGTCGAGATTCCTGAAACAATTCAAACATCAACTAATTATTGTTACAAGAATATCGATGTGTCTAATATTATTTTTATTGTTATAATTATTACATACTCATCTAAAGAACAGTTTTAAATTTTGGCAGCTATCTGCGTATGTTATACATACTGTCTTTTAATGCGTTTTTACTAAGATTTCCACATTTCTACAAAATATATCGGGTGTCGCAAGTAGATTGCGAGTAAGATGTGTATATTGTCAGGGTGAGTCTTCAAATTTCCATGGTATCACCCAAAACTGACTAGAAAGTAGAGATTGAAAATCTTCTAGTGAAAATCTTGTAAGAACCCATTAAATAAGAGATTGTATTATTTATCATCGTTATTATTATGTAGCTTAACTAGATATCTGCAAGACCCAATTTAAAAAAAACCATGTGGTATATTTCATAATGCATCTTATCATGTTTAATGTATGATCTTACATGTGTGGTTTTATTGTTATAAACATGATCATTTAGATATTATGTGAATTTGGGATTTTTTTCCGGATTTTTCAGATGGCTTTGCAATAAACAAGATGAGAAATTTACGGCGCTCTACAGAAATTCAAACAATAGCTACCTCAAAATTCTTTGCCCATTCTTTCTCTAAGGACACTTGAGTCTCCTGTTCAATTTCAGCCTCACGTTTTCGTTTCCTTTCCTCCATGTCTCTTACTTCAAGATGCTGACGCTTCCTTTCCATGTCTGCAAATAACTGAAATATATCATACAAATTTTGTATCGAATGTTTTACAAACTTTGTTAACATTTTTTATACTCTAAAACAGATTCTATTTTTTTCAAATATGTGAATAAAACTATTTTTAAGAGAGCAGTAATTTATAAGTATGAGGTAGTATATATCTCACAACTATCTCAATGCTCTCGCATGCTTGATACTAAACACCTTGTGTGATCAGAATATGTGTTTTGGTATAAAAAATATTACAATAAACGTACCAAGGGCATCACTTATATTTCATAGTGATAACATATTTGCTTTTTTGAAAGTTTGTTTGTAATAGACAAACTCAAAAAACATTAAACCTGTTTTAAAAATTATTTTACTCATTGAAAGCTAAAGCTAACAGGGAAAAAAATTAGGATTAATATTAATTAATAAATAAATTTACTGTATAATTGTATAAACACAGGTATAGTAACCGGCAAACATCGTGAGCAAATGACCTTGACTGCGCAGAACCGAATTTTAGATCACTTTGGTGGTGAGGGTGAGGCGCGACGGCAGGGGAAATCGTATCGAGCGCGTTATTGGTAGATCAGTCGAACCTTGCGTCCCGCACCGCGCCTTCGTTCCGCTTGCTCCCAAAAGTACGCTTGCGTACAGTGAAAAGTCTATCGTTATTAATCGTTAAGTTATATTTTGTTATAATTGCTTGTTGACTTTTTTGCCATTGCTATTTGTTGAGTGCTTGTTGATTTTTTATAAAAAATACACTATGCCGCGACAAACTGGTGTAGTATTCAAAAGAAAGGGTAGAAAAATTGTGTACGACGTATATTGCTTCATTATAAAACAGGGGAAGAATGATATTATGGAAAAAGTAAAACAGACTTCGGAAGCAACAAAAACATCAGTGAATGCTGTTAGGTGCATTATTAACTAAGCTAAAGGCTCTGGCTTGCTCATCGTGCTTGGGACTCCGGGTAAGAAAAGATCAGGGAAGAAGAAAGTTACCGGAATGGATAGTTTCGTTCAATCTGTAATAAAAAGATGTAATCATAATAACTACATAACAAGCAGCGAAACTCCGTACCGTTGAAAGGCTTCGAAAATTTTAAAGAAGATATTTTATACATTTTAATGGCTCGGAATGAAGTTTACGACGAATTATGAAAGAGCTAGGCTTCAGATGGAAAAAAAAAAACAGAAAATAATCGGAAGCTGGTAATTGAAAAAAGTAACATTCGATTACTACGAATCGAATATCTTCAAAAAATAATTAATTATAGACAAAAAAGAAGATCGAACCGACCGAGTCGTAAACTACACCGATGAGCCCTATGTCGACTTATCATGATGATGGCGACTCGGGTGATGAAAACAGTGATGATGGTAATGGTCAAGATTATGATAACGAAAAAAAAATTACAAATACCAGCTTCGCTTCAACTGAACGAAGACCTGGCAACAGCTCTAGTTTTGACTTAATAGAAGGAATATCTATTTTACCCCAATTATTAACCTATATTTTTTGTTGATGTTCTAATAAATATATAAATAAATACATATGTTGATTTTAATAATTTAATTGCATTATGACGCAGAGTAAATAATGTTTTTGCACGTGAGTGTACCATGCGCAAACTTACCCCCACTACGTCAACAAATGCTCAAGAAGTTTGCCGGCTATTATACCTATCATAATTTCACTTAGTCATTCATAATGGTGTATGTTTGAATAGCTATTGGTGATACATAAAGTAATGTACTCAATGCGACTCATGAGGATTTGATTCCGATACACATGATTTATCTTTAAATTCATTTGAATTAAATGTAGTTTTATTAAATTAAACAGCACTACGCAATACATACTTTCATGGTCATAACATATACGGCATGTTTTTTTTTCTCTGGATCATCTTCAGGAATGGTTTCTATTAAGCGGTTTTCCTTTTTCAGCTTTTTCCGTTTCTGTTCTATCTGAAATTATAAATAAGCAGTGTAAATACAATTTTATAAGTACAAATCAGTGTTTAACTTATGTTGATTGGTCATTGTTGTGAAATGATATGTAACATAATTTTGGTTTTCGATTCCCATCATGAAGTGAGATTAATATTTTTAAGCCTAGCCTTGAATTTTTTAATTCAAATAATTACAACAAAATGATACCTTGTTTCATGATAATATAAAAGTACAAAAATTTTAAGTTAAAATTTTATAAATAATTTCATTTATAATCATTTAACTAGATTCGCTTGGCAAGTAGGTGACCTCACGGGGCTCTAACCTGGCGAATTTGCTAACACTAGCCCTAGCAAGAACAGGGCTTCAAAGAATCTACCACCGGAATGAAAATGCGACAGTGACTGGTGCTTGAGGTACCTAAAGGCAGTGATATTGGATTGAGAGGATCTGAAACTACGGGCTTCATAGGTACTGTAATCGGATTTTAACATTGGCAAAGACAATATTTCTATTTGATCACCTTTATCAGGTAATTAGATAAAGCAAATCACTCACCATATGATCTGTTCGTTCCTTAGCCTCTTCATAGATGTCCAGACATTTTTTTCTTGTGTCATCATTTTCTAATGTTTTCCAAGCTCGATTCACTATTTCAAAAGCTTGTTGAGCACGCTCAGAGTCATCCTGCAATTTAAAATTCCGTAATTTTGTTACTGCTAGAATTGTTTGGTATTTGGTTATTATTTACTATTTTTAATGTTTATTTGATTAATGTTAAAAATATATTTAACCAATTTTACTTGCGAATTCAGTGAGAGATTTTTTGATATTTTTTTTTGACTAATGAAAGTGTTTAATTAATTTATAGTATAAATCGGTGAACAAGCTTTTAGCTTGCAGATGTGACTGAGTGAGTTACAGATGTTGCTACGCACCTTGAGCTTTTTGTCTCAATTGTATAATAATTACAAAAATTACAATCTTTTCAAGGTTCATTTTTATTTCATGCTCAAATTGAATAATTCATTAAGGAAGTTATTCAAAAACATGTGTCAAATGCATGTTTTATTCCAAAAATTGGTAACTGTCTGCAGAATTTAATTACAAGTATAATCATAATATGTTGCGATATTTATAGTTTTGAAGTACACAGAAAAATATTGAGATGCTATAATAGCCTGTCGCTCTGTATGTTTTATTCAATTTTCTCAGGCAAATTAAAACAATACACTAAATAATAGAGTAAATTGAGATAATATAACTTAATCAGGTCGTTTTGTCTCTATTACACTATTTTTATTTTAACCCTTTTGCATTCCATACATTACCTATGTAGTGGAGTCACAGGGCGTTCCCAGGGTCTCAACCAATCTGTGGATGAAAATGAATAGTTGACGGGCGTAACCGCCTAATCTTGTGGAGATCTTACCAAAAAACATTCATCATTTCAAAAATTCTAATAATGCAATACTAAGAAAAATTTAAAAAAGTCTTGAGTACCAATGTAATTTCAGAACTTCACTGTGGGTTTTCAAATTATAGACTACCAACTAATCTTGGTTATTGAAATGTTTTCTCACCATATTCTTATCCGGATGGACAAGAATTGACAATCTCCTATATTTCTTTTTGATTTCATCAAGTGTAGCATCAGGCTCAACCTGAAGTACCTCAAATGGGTTTAAATTGAAATAAGTGGATCCAGGACGAAGGAGCCTCTCAATCTGTTGTTTAGGTGTCAAAACGGAGTCACGTTTTTCAATTTCTTTAACCTATGAACAACAGAAATTCACGAAACATCATTGAGAATTTGTCAAATGCTTGATTAAAATGTTTTTGTTTTTTTTTCGATTATTAATTATGCATGACAATTTATAAACATGATTTAGAGTAAGCATGAAGGTATGAGAAACAAATTGTATCTGTTTTGTTTGTTATTCAAACTCTCTACATGTACCAATCGTGTACCATGTTCTTTCGTTCAGCATGTCACAACAGCTTTATCAGTTTTAATAAAAGTATTGTATAATTTAAAATGTAACATTTGGTGATTCCATCGTTGTAATTTGAACATGGCTTACCTCTGTGTAAAATTCGTCAAAAGAATCTCCCCTGTTTGTCGATGTCGTCGAAGTCATTGTTAAATGTGAATTGGAGGGTAACGAGATTACTAAATTAAATTAATTCATTTAATTCCAATTAATATTGCAGTAAATATTCACATGCTACTTTTTTGCATTTTAATGAATTGAAATTGAACGAAATGTGAATGAAATTATGTTGAGCTTGACAAATAGTGACAAGCGTGTAACAATAAGTTGGTTTTTTATAAGGGATTTTATGACCTGGTAACTAAGATTTTTAAGTCATGTCTTATCATAATTTATATTCTAATTTTTATGAAAAATGATATTATGGAGTGAAACGAAATGAAGACGATTAATTTGAGACATTAATCAACTGGGATGCAATTAAATAAAATGAGATGTGATGATATGGGATGACATATAATCTCAGTAAAATGGTGGTCACTTACTGAAATTTTTTGAGTACACTTTTCGGCGGATCCCGAGAAGTTACGTTCAGCGGCTTTTTTTCATTTTCTCACATTTGTGCAGTTTCACAGATGTCACACATTTAAAACTAAAGTAACATTATTAGACAAAACTATTAGATAAATTATTAGATAAAACAAATCACTTAACTTCACTCCTCGCGTTCCCGCCAAAAAGTTTATGTTACTTTAGCAGAGCAGCTTAACATAGATTATAGCTTACACGGACGAGCCGATATTTTGTAGAGCCGGTTACTGACACTAGACAACAGCAGTTCCGGATTTTCTTGGCGCAAATCTTACCGATTTGTTAAACTTTGTGATTACACATACACTGATTTTCCATATTGAAAAGAGGGCTTCTTGGCTTCATTCTTCTTCTTTTTCTTTAGTTTTTGGCTACGGCACGGTTTGTGCATTAGCCAGCGTCAAGTAATAAGATTTTTATAATTCGCCGTTTTAATTATTTCCAGTTTTTGAATAATAAAAAACGAAGGAAACATAATCAATTGGCATGAAATTAAACGAAATGAGATGTTATGGGACGAAATATAATCTCAGTAAAATGGTGGTCATTTATTGAAACTTTTTCAGTGGACTTTTTGGAGGATCCCGAGAAGTTACGTTCAGCGGCTTTGTTTAATTTTCCCACATTTGTGCACTTTCACAGATACTAAACAGTTAATAAACCACCTTTATTACACATTGAAACCCGAAAAAACACTAAATAGACAAAATGAAACAAATCACACTATTTCACTCCTCGCGTTCCCGCCAAAAAGTCGTCTTGACTTCATTATTCATTCAGTATACATGACAGGTTAAATAGCACAGGTGGCACATTATCCTGTCAATTTACTGGACGACCTGGACGGTCTGAGGGATGCGTGAATGGGTGTTGTATGCGATACGTGATGTACATTATTGAAAGGTATGTACCTACCTACTGTTTTACGATTTTACTTATATTACTATAGATTATTACAATATGCGAAAAGTAATTCAGAATTCATGAACTACCTGTAAGTATAATGCTATTATCTCCCAAAGAGTCAAATAAATTATCGATCATTCCATCATAGTATCTCTAGAGTCCGAGTACCTATTCTTACGTTCCATTTCATTCGTCCCTATCTCGGTCGTAGTTAGTAGACTTATTTTCTCACGGCTGAGACCAAGCGGTTCCTTAGAGGTTATAAATTTGTCTCGTAATTTTACAAAACTGTGGAAACTATTGTGAGTATTATGTACATGATATATTATTATCATTTGATACTTAAATGCTGTAAATGTGCCCATAACATTGTTACAAATGAAAGCAATTAATATGTAGTCAAACATAGGTAACTTTTTCAATTCAATCGACCTTGTCAAGCCTTGAATACTTATATTTTGAGGTGCCAAGCTTAATTTAAACATTTTTATCACAAATTAATTTATTTGATGCAGCATATATTAAAGAATGAAACATCATGATCATGATAAAATCGTAAGATTTAATATGAATTCGATTCAATACCCAAAAGTCAGACTGGAATTGACTGGATATACTTATCTATATGTTAATTTTGATGATAATGTAACAGTTAGGATACTTTTTTTATTATATTTATTTATTGTTTGAATGGGTAAATCACCTCACATCCCGACTGAAGTAAAGTGGTTACCGGAGTACATAAACATCAGAATGTCATTGCCGTCACTATCAACCGAGACATAAGGTCGAACAATCGATGGTACATACCTCTCTACTACTGACTACTTCGCTCCAAAAAAAGTAGGATCGTGGTGGTACTTGCGTATTTCCAATGAGTCCTGCCATCAGTGAATGCTGATTGGCGATTGTGGCGCTGTCATACTACTCAGGTATTACTACTGCCCATTGTCTGGTGAATCTTTTGATCGTTATTTACGAACCCTACATAGGCTATTCTAGGTCGTCAACGAAGCCAGTCGTTTCACTATACAAGCTACATACTATTCGAAAAAAAAAAGTCTTGGTCTTAGCGTTACTGGCCAGGGATCTATATCACATGTTACGGAATATCTTCACATAACTTTCTCCAACATGCAAACGACCGATTAACTTTGATTTTTTACATACGTATCAAGGCTTCATGACAATTGTAAATTTTATTCCTTCAGCCTAATATCTTGAGCAAGATGTAAGAAAAATGATTATTAAACTTTTAATTAGACTTGCGATGTTGATTTTAAGTAGCTGGTGGACCGAATGGTAAACAGTCAACGTTGCCCAAACACGTCATTTCGGATCCTCCCGATCTACTAACGGTGCTTTTAGGGACCCCAAGTACCAGTCATCGTTCTCGTCGATCCCGTCGCTTGCGACGAAGAGCTTGGCAAGTAAATTAACCCACAGACACAGCTCACTGAGTTTTTCGCCGGATCGTCTCAGTGGGACGCGCTTCCAATCCGGTGGTAGATTCTGCGAAGCACGGCTCTTCCTAGGGTTCGTGTTAGCAACAACGTCAGGTTTGAGCTCCCCGAGCTCACCTACTATTTCGGTGAATCTAGAATAACCCCTCGAGGAACGATCAGAAGACACGTATAGTAGGATCCGAATGATAAGTCCATAAATTATTACTAAACAAACTGAGAAGCAGAATATAAATGTTAAAACACCCGATATATTCGTATCATGCGCTCCAACTATCTCGTATCATGTGATTCAATGCGAATAAGTTCCAATATTTCGTTAACATTAATTGCCTAATATTTAACACATATTCACGAACGGCATATTGAATGGATTGTGGCTCTTTACTTGCTAAAACGCAATTCTTTGTCCAGACGAGTAAAGCTTTTGAGAAATCAGTTTAGGTTTATCATCCAAATGACTGATACAGAACCTTTGTCGCGTAATGTACGGTGTTTTAATTTTGTTTCTTAACGTGCTCGTTTGGACGTATATATTTTAATTCAATTCAAAATCATGTTTTATTGTTAACATCTGTCGTATCAGGTCGCGTGATGTCTGACCTTCGTTCAGTGTGATAAAATGTAATGTTAGTTGGACCGCTTTTGAAGTATCGTGGCATACTATTTCATCCTCCTTTTTATTATGAATATTAGCTATTGCTGTTCCACTGTTTGTAATAAGATACAGGGCTTTAAAATCAAAAAACTATACCCAAAACAGCATTTAAGCGATTCCTATTAAACGAGCGACTGACAGTCGTTTGTATAATGCGCCGTTTGTAAGCTTCACAAAGACAAAATGTTCTATAAAAAATGCAAAATATAATATAACACTTATTTAACATTTTTTAGCTTTAATCAGTTTCCGATATTTTAACGCTGTTTTAACTCTTATTGACTATATATTTTAGAAGGTTTGTTTTTTGCAATTGCAATTTTCTTTTTAATTTAAAATAACTAGATAAAAAGGAAATAATGGTCCTTATTTTCTTGATTAGGTGTACAGAAATGTTCGCTAATAAAGTTGTAATCATCACGGGAGCAAGTTCAGGAATAGGCGCTGAAACTGCATATGAATTCGCCAAATTGAATGCGAAATTGGTTTTAACTGGGAGAAAAAAGGAAAATCTTGATAATGTTGCATCCGATTGTGAAAGTCAATCTCCCAGTAAAATAAAACCGTTGGTAGTCGTGGCTGATATGAATAATGAGAGCGATGTCGAGAATATAATAAAAAAAACTGTTGATAACTATCACCAATTGGATGTGCTTGTAAATAATGCTGGTGTTTTGGAATCTGGTACCATAGAAACAACATCTTTGGCTCAATACGATAGAATAATGAACACTAATGTTCGCGGACCTTATTATTTGACGATGTTGGCAATTCCGCATTTGATTAAAACTAAAGGAAACATTGTCAACGTTTCCAGTGTTACTGGTTTGAGATCTTTCCCTAATGTCCTAGCGTATTGCATTTCTAAATCGGCAATAGATCAGTTTACAAGATGTGTGGCTTTAGAAGTAGCATTGAAAGGAGTTCGCGTGAATGCCGTCAACCCTGGGGTAATTACTACTGGTTTACATAAAAAAGGCGAAGGAAGTATGAACGAAGAACAATATGAAGCTTTTTTGGCAAAATGCGCAGAAACCCACGCTCTCGGCAGACCTGGGGATGCCAAAGAAGTATCTTCAGTCATCGTTTTCTTAGCTAGTGATGCTGCAAGCAACATTACTGGTGCCACTTTGCCTGTAGATGGAGGTCGTCATGCCATGTGTCCTAGATAAAAAGGAAATACAATGGAAATAAACTTTAAATGAATGTAAACATTCCTTTATGATATCTAAATGTAATGGAGAATAAACTCTTAAAGCATACACTTTGTCTTTTAATCCGCGACTGACAGCTATTTCCCTCTGTTTTATCGAGCTCAAGAAACAATGCAGGTAGTTTTTCACATTGTATTTAAATATATAAAATTTCAACAAGTAATGTTAGAAAAGTAGATACTAGAGTTAAATATAGTAAGCACGAAAGAGACGCTAGTGCTTGTGGATCCGGCAGTCTTTCTTGGTTAAGTGATTTATTCCAGGCTTCTGTGGGGTTGTCATATATTTGAGTTAATTCGTGGACATAGTTCTGGAACGTATATTTTAAAAAATACAGTGAATATTGTTGGTGGACATGACATGTCCGGGTTTTTAACGTTTCAATGCATTTTTTTTAATTTTAATTTATGTTCTTAAAAACATGAATTCCCCAGTTCTTCTGATTTGCACAATATATCGTCAATCAAGGGCTTGTAACGCTGACGGCAAGGTACATCAATAACTGAGGACTCATTGTCCACAAAAAGAATAAATTTAAAATAAATAAATGTGATTATTCATAACACCCAAAGAAAAAAAAAACGTAAATAGAAAAATGCCTAATATAGCACTTCGGATTTTCAGGTAATTAGTCATGTTTTCGGGCAAGGTCGTATTAATTACGGGTGCAAGCTCTGGTATCGGTGCCGAAACAGCTTTAGACTTCGCAAAATTAGAAGCAAACTTGGTATTAACTGCAAGAAATAAAGAGAACTTGGAAAAAATTAGTGCAGAATGCGAACATGTTTCACCCAATAAGTTAAAACCTCTTGTGGTGGTAGCTGATGTCACTATGGAGAGTGATATTAAAAATATTATCGACAAAACTATTAATCAGTTTAATAAGCTCGATGTTCTTGTGAATAATGCAGGAATACTCGCTGCCGGCTCAATTGAGAATACTTCTTTAGATCAATATGATTCTGTTATGAACACAAATGTACGTGGACCGTACTTACTAACTATGCTTGCCACTCCATATCTTGTTAAAACCAAAGGCAGTATAGTAAACGTTTCTAGTGTAGCAGGATTACGATCGTTTCCTAACATTCTAGCATATTGCATTTCTAAAGCAGCGCTGGATCAATTCACACGTTGCGTTGCCCTTGAACTAGCACCAAAAGGGATCAGAGTCAATGCCGTTAATCCGGGTGTCATTTTAACCGGCATTCATTTAAAAGGTTCCATGAGTCAGCAAGAATATGAGATCTATTTGGAGAAATGCAAAAGCACTCATGCTCTCGGAAGAACTGGAGAGACAAAAGAAGTGTCATCTGTCATAACGTTTCTAGCTAGTGATTCGGCAAGTAACATTACCGGAGTCACAATACCTGTAGATGGTGGACGTCATGCTATGTGCCCGCGTTAGGGCAGACCTTAAAATAATAATCATCAAAAGGGTTAAAAATGAAATTAATCGAATTTACAACGATTATAAGTTGAAGAATAAACGATTACAAGATGAACTCACATTTTATTTGAAAATTTGGTGATAAAGCTTAGTTTCACAATACAGGATTTGGTTCTGTAGAATTATTCAAAATACACTTTGCTATTATGAGACTTTCTTTCGTAACTATAGATGATGCCTCCGCTAAGCCATTTACTGAACACGTACTTATTGCTTCTAAAAGGTTATCGACGATGTTTCTAGCTTCTGTTCTCTAAAATAAGATAAAACATAAATTATAGTCTTCGAAACACTGCGATTTGGATTGTTTTTTGGGGTAGTTATAAGATGTGTACTTACTTTGTTTAAAACATTAACTTCAATGTTTTGTACGTCATCAAATACATCTGTCCTTACTTTGTTCAAGCATTCCTCTAAATTTTCACTTAATTCGCACGTTTTAAATTTATCTTCCACGGTTCCTAAAAATTGTGTTTCATTGACTGTATACTTCGTAGCATTTAAAATTGTAAGCCCTCCTAAGCCGTGAGATATGCAAACAGTTGCGTCCGAGATTAGTTTTGTGAAGCTATATTTTATGACGTCTTTTTCACCCTGAAATAAAATGTTGAATAAGTAAAATTATGTGAATGCAGTATACATAGATATCTCCGTAAAATATTGGAGAATACTTACTTCGATGCATGCTCTAACAGTTTCGCTGTTACCGAATACCTTTTCGATGACTTCGTAAACTTTTTCTTTAAGTTTACCTAATTTTTCTTTGAAGCTTATGGTTATTTCTTCGGCACGTTTTTTTATATTTTCTATCCATTCAAGAACTTTTTGCCTTGTATGATTAGCCAAATCTTTTACGAAATTCCAAGCATTAGCAATACTGTTCTTAATTGTATTCCAAATATCTTGTATGCCACGTAATTGCGGATCTTGTTTTGCGAGTGTGAAAATTATTTTTCCTGGATTTTCGGTCTTCACCACTGTCTGTGATTCAAATTTCAGGTCTAACCACCTTCCATTCTGCAAAATTAGTTTATTATTTGGAAAGTCTTATCCGGATACGTCGATGGCCAAATGTCTTGTTAAACAAGTTATATTTAAAACAAAAAAAGACATTAATTGTAGAAACAAAATTATGTACCTTTACCCATTGCCAATACTATATAATAATATCTATTACCAATAAAATGACAATAAGCAGTAAGTTTTCAGCATTTTCAAAATCAACATGAGTAGTATTAAGTGGAACTAGTCATTTTATAGACCAGATTTGAACAAACCTTAAGTAAGCTTTGTTCAAAATATTTTATAATACCTACTTTAGATTTATCAGTCTTTAGTTAGAATTAAAAAAATGTTTTTTTTGTAAATTTTAACGTAGATTTATAAATTAACTTCAGTACAGAATAGGTGAACCAAAATAGAGAATGTAACTATATGTATGTATTCTTTATTGATCATTTTTTCTAATAGATTTTAACATTGACAGCAATTTAGTTCAATAAATGATTAACAGAGGGCAGTACGTTTGGTACTGCAGTGTGAGAAGAGCCTCCGAAGAGAGATGTGAACACGGAATTGGCTGAGCATCCACCGATTTCCATCAATATCCTAGACGTGGCTATACCAGCTTCGACAAGGCTTGTTGCTGCGCAGACCTCTAATGATGCTGGCAGCGATGCTATTCCCAAGCTGATGCGAGCAGTCTGAAGCAATTCAATTTTGTATATGTATAATATGTTTAGATAAATGAAAAAGAGATGTCGAAATAAAACAGAAGAACTTTAGTTCAGTTAAACTTGAATGTTAGCCAACTCTGTAATTTTTCACTATCCTACATACACAAATACAATAAATATACAACGATAACTCATATGTATAATACAATAATAAATTTGTATCACTAATAAATGCAACAATATCTATCTGAAGTCGTCGTGGCCTAAAGGATAAGTAAGACGTCCCGTGAATTCGTGTTGAAGTGATGCACCGGTTTTCGAATCCCAGGCGGGTACCAATTTTTCTAATGAAATACGTACTCAACAAATGTTCTCGATTGACTTCCGCGATGAAGGAATAACATCGTGTAATAAAAATCAAACCCGCAAAATTATAATTTGCTTTTAATTTGTAATTACTGGTAGTAGGACCACTTGAGAGTCCGCGCGGGTAGGTACCACCACCCCTCCTATTTCTGCCGTGAAGCAGTAATGCGTTTCGGTTTGAAGGGTGGGGTACCCGTTGTAACTATACCTGAGACCGTAGAACTTATATCTCAAGGTGGGTGGCGCATTTACGTTGTCGATGTCTATGGGCTCCAGTAACCACTTAACACCAGGTGGGCTGTGGGCTTGTCCACCCAGCTAAGAAAAAAAAATAATGTGTAAGTTAAGTAACGGAAAATGCTTCATATATACTTTTCTACTTATAAATAGGTATGTAATAAGCAGCGAGCTAATATTTCCTAAAATTATATTGAATTTACCTATATAAAATTGATTAGCGCTTTCGGTTTGTCGTAGTAGTTAGCTAGCTATTTTGGGTAAAATTATTGTTCCAGTTCTTTTCTGCGGATATAATATCCTTGTTATAATTTAGGTACTTTTAATGAGTTCTTTGCTTAATGACCATTGATCAGAACTCTTAATAGTAGGACTAGATGTTTTATCAAAAAATCTATCTGATCAATAGTTTTAATGTACACGTAACTTTTAGTTGACTCATACTTTATTGCATTTATTAATAAGCATACCATGAACTTGTAAATTATAAAAATATTGAATATGTTTTAAAACATACCGTTATAGCACTCTGTGCAGTAAAACTGACAAGTTTGGTTTCCGCGTTCAGAGCTACGGATCCAAGACACGAGCCCGTTGTAAGAAAACTTCCTTCTTGGGTACATTTCCTCATGTCATCCAAGGCTTTACTGCTGGATTGAACAGCGTTGTTGACGATTGCAGTGAATCCAAGGATTTGGTCGTTTGCTTCTTTGAGACGATCGCTCACGCAGCTCGTTGCTTTTGTTATTGCCTCGTGAAACAGGGCACTAACGTCGTTACTGTGCGACTGTAATTTATTATATTATATTACTAGCTGACCCGGCAGACTTCGTAGTGCCTCAATCGATAAATAAAAGACCTAAACTTTTGTATAAAATAAATTTAAAACAAACAAAAGGAATCCGTCCGACGGGGGGGGACACATCAAAGGAAAAACAAAATTGTAATTTTTATTTAATTCCGAGCATTTTCATATTTATCTACCTTTTAAACCTTCTCTGGACTTCCACAAATAATTCAAGACCAAAATTAGCCAAATCGGTTCAGCCGTTCTCGAGTTTTAGCGAGATTAACGAACAGCAATTCATTTTTATATATACATATCTAGTCAGGTCATAAGTATTGTCACACAGTAAAAACTTTTCTTTTAGAATGCTGGCCACAAAAAAGTTTATTGAATTCGAATTTCGAATTGTTCATGAAAATAAAAATGTATACTTTTAGAAATTTACTCATTTTTAAATATGGAGTGGACGCTTAAAGAAGACCGTGTTGCAGTTATTGCGTTGCATCGTTGCGGTTACGCGCCAATTCAAATTTTTAACATACTGAAAAATTTGAACATAACCAAAAGATTCGTTTATCGTACCATCAAACGATACAATGAAGACTCTAGTGTAGATGACAGGTCAAGAAGTGGTCGCCTTCGGTCTGTTAGGACTCCAGCAGTGATAAAAGCTGTGAAGGCGCGAATTCAAAGAAATCCCAAACGTAAGCAGAAACTGTTGGCCCTTCAGATGGGGTTAAGCAGAACCACGGTGAAAAGGGTGTTAAATGAAGACTTAGGGCTTCGGGCATATCGAAGAAAAACAGGACATCGTTTGAATGCTCGTCTAATGGACCTGAGACTGAAGAGATGCCGCGCTTTGTTGAAGCGGTACGCGGGAAAAAAATATCGGGAAATTCTTTTTTCGGATGAAAAAATTTTTACCGTAGAAGAGAGCTACAACAAACAAAATGATAAGGTGTACGCACACATTAGTGAAGAAGCGAGAAACCGTATTCCGCGTGTCCAACGAGGTAATTTTCCATCCTCGCTCATGGTATGGTTGGGAGTTTCTTATTGGGGCGTAACAGAGGTACATTTTTGTGAGAAAGGTGTAAAAATGAATGCAGTTGTGTATCAAAATACAGTCCTGACGAACCTTGTGGAACCTGTTTCTCATACCATGTTCAATAACAGGCACTGGGTATTCCAACAAGATTCGGCGCCAGCTCATAGAGCGAAGAGCACACAAGACTGGCTGGCGGCGCGTGAAATCGACTTCATCCGGCACGAAGACTGGCCCTCCTCCAGTCCAGATTTGAATCCGTTAGATTACAAGATATGGCAACACTTGGAGGAAAAGGCGTGCTCAAAGCCTCATCCCAATTTGGAGTCACTCAAGACATCCTTGATTAAGGCAGCTGCCTATATTGACATGGACCTCGTTCGTGCTGCGATAGACGACTGGCCGCGCAGATTGAAGGCCTGTATTCAAAATCACGGAGGTCATTTTGAATAAACTTTAGTGTCATATGAATCTATGTTTTGTTAAGTTCATTTTGGTATATGAATGGTTACATAATGAATAAACTTGTTTCAATTATTTTACATTAAACATGTGACAGAATTTATGACCTGACCAGGTATAGATTGCTTCGTAGAACAAACTGGTACTATGAAATGTGGTTTGAATAAAATTAGGTTCATCTGTATACCATTAATGTTAATACAAATAGTTATTTTGATATATAATAATAATAATAATAATAATGTTTTTATTTCAAGTATCCATGACTCATATAAATTGTTAATAAGACTTAGATATAATAGGCACTTTAAAAAAAAATGTGTGCGTGTACTAGTGTACACACGTAAGAAGTGAAACTTCTTTATGGCCTTATTTTTCGAAAAATGATCTACATGCAACTTTCTAGAAATTGGTTAAATAAAGTTAAATTAGATAAAGTTTAAACAAAAGGATTTTATTATCATAGACATGAATACAAAAAAGTTAAATTAGATAAAGTTTAAACAAAAGGATTTTATTATCATAGACATGAATACAAAAAAGATGGCGCGTAACGGAAAAATGTGACGCGTAACCGAAAAATGTGACGGTAAATTTTTTTCCAACGCCGATAAGGAAGTTTCACTTCAAAAACCCTAACTACTCCACAATCAAAATTTAAGGATTAGGAAAAAAAAAACTTACTGTTACACAATCCCGAACACCATATCCAGAATCTGTAAATCTATTAGACATATTTTCTACAGCGTTTGTGACGCTTTCCTGCATTTTCTGTATATCGTTTGAGATTTTGTCCCTGATTTGCTTTGCTTCATCCTGTAGTCCAGATGTGAACCCATTGATGGCATCTCTGGCTTCATCTGTTGCTTTCTGCAGATTTTCCACGAAGTCTTCAATTAGTTTCCTGTAAAAAAGAAAACGAGGCCAAACGTTTAAAAACGAAATTTGTTCTCTAATTTGAAGTAATCTGGGTTTACTATAGCAATACTTTGGCCGCAAAAATACGCTTCTAAATCCCAAAAGTGTACAAGTTACTGTGTTAAAGATGAAAATAAAATTTAATTCAAACGTTTCCCTTCCCTTCTGCTATTAATACTCGTGGTAGGACCTTTTGTGAGTCCGCACGGGTAGGTACCACTGCCCTGCCTATTTCTGCCGTGAAGCAGTAATGCGTTTCGGCTTGAAGGGGGAGGCAGCCGTTGTAACTATATTTATTTATTTATTTATTTATAACTTCTTATACTAGAAAGTATAAAGGCGGACTTAATGCCATAGGCATTCTCTAACAGTCTACCTTAGGGGAGTGCAGAGATGAAGCTTGGTAGGTGTAGTGTGAAGGGGATATTACTTAAACATATATTATGTGTATATATAACATACATAATACATAGTACTTAAATAAATACATATACATAAATATATAGATATATATATATAAATATATACATATATAAACAAATATTATCAATTAGATGACTGCTAACTCTCTGAGAAACAGTTCTCAAACCTTCGTCTTAAACGCTTCACGTGTAGTGGCCGACCTTATTTTGAGTGGGAGCGCATTCCATAGAAGAATAGACTGAATTGTGAATGAAGAATGTAAAAAGTCAGAACTATGTGGAGGACAGCGAAGAAGAAGATTGTGAGATGAACGAAGATTTCGGCTGTGGTCAGACCCTAAGTATTGAAAGGAATTAGTTAAATAAGCAGGTGGATTTGGAGAGTGCAACAAAGAGTAAAGAGTACTGAGAGCACGCAAGCTACGGCGTTGACGAATGGGGAGCCATTTGAGTTGGGAGCGATAAGAAGATACGTGATCGTATTTCCGAAGATTATAAATAAATCGAATGCAGTTATTGAGAAGCCGGTTAAGTTTATTGAGTAGATCTGCATTCAGGTCAAAGTAGCACACATCACCATAGTCGATCATGGGGAAGACCAAAGTTTGAACGAGCATTGTCTTGGTCTCGGGCGGAAGGAAATTCTTCAGGCGGTAAAGCATACGGAGTGTAAGTGTAACTCGCTGACACACGGAAATGACCTGGGCTCGCCAACTATACTGAGACCTTAGAACTTATCTCAAGGTGGGTGGCGTATTTACGTTGCAGAAGTATATGGGTTCCAGTAACCACTTAATACCAGGTGGGCTGTGAGTTCGTCCTTGCTATTTTACTTAGCCTCTTGCTAAAATAAAGTGTTCAATTTGCAGTAGAAATAGACAGGATGGTGGTATTTACCCACTGAGTTTCTCGCCGGATCTTCTCAGTGGGTCGCGTTTCTGATCCAGTAATAGATTCAGCGAAGCACTGCTCTTGCAATGCGTTAGCAATTCTCTCAGCTTGAGCCCGTGAGCTCACCTACCGGTCACCTACCTAAGTTGGAATAACCCCTTAGGCTACCAACGATTAGGTAGGGTAAAAAAAGGTATTAGTGTGTGTAGGCCACCAATACGTCAAGCTATTAAACAAATTTATAAATTGCGTAACGCTAATAAAGCCTAGAATACAATAAACACCTTAACCTGTGCTAATTAATGTAATTATTGAATGATCATTTAATAATATGTCAAAATGTACCTAGTATTCCCATATAGGTCAAGTTCACGCTGTCCGAGAATTGCAGGATGATATGCATCAGCTGGATTGCCAAGACTTGCACAAATCTGTTGAACAAATCATTAAAACTGAAAAAGTTAGTCTGTTTTTGAAGAAAATAGTCGGTTATTTTTATGAAAGCAAAACTAGTTTAAGCACTTTGTATACAAAAATCGTAATGACAAAATGACCCTTCGATAAATTGGGGAGACAATTTTTTTTCCTATTTAATTTTGAATCAAATACTGAACGTCTTTCTCAGTGACAAAAGGTCTGCCGAAAAGAAATAATAATAATAATAACTTCATTTGTGAAGTCGTCGTGACCTAAACATAAGACGCCCGGATCATTCGTATCGGGCGATGCGACTGCCGATGTCCGAACCCCGCAGGCAAGAACCGATTTTTCTAATTAAATACGTACTTAACAAATGTTCACAAATTACTTCCACGGTGTATGAATAATATTTGTAATAAATATGCGGTGTTTACCGAAGTAATTATAATTTACGTAATTACTATACGCGTATGTGAGCCTGTACGGGTAGGTACCACCAACTTTCCCATTTCTGCCATGAACGAGTAATGCGTTTCGGTTTGGAAGGTGCGACAGAAAACTGAGACTCAGAACTCATAATTTAAGGCGGGTGGCGGAATTGGCGGACATCACGCGGGCCGTGACGAGCTCACACGTTTAAGCAATAAAAAAGTCACTCACCAAAGCAAGTACCAAAAATGAAAGCGTCAATTCCTTCATTGTAAACAGCGTTGGCGATAAGTGTAATTACATTAATCTAATTGTAGCCACGGCACCATGGGTTTTATAGTAGCCCATGATTTATCAAGATGTTAGTTAAGCACAAATAGATATATCTTATCATCTCATGGGATGGGTAAATATTGAATGTATCAATTTTGAAATTGTTGATTTCATGTGCACTGTAAAGTTTAATAAAAAAATCTTTCTTTTATTCAATATCAGAATCTATTCTGAATTAATATTTTGGATTATTTATGAGAAATGAACATTAGCGATGAACCTAAATTATTAAGTAAAATTGGAAATATAAAATAAATAACATGTGAGCATCTGAAGTTCCTGATACACTAAATACATTTATGTTACAGTTCTTCGTGCGACACGAGATTCCTTTCATCGTGGCCACCGGAAATTACATAGCCGATCCTGCGGACCAAATGGTAAAAAGTCGACGTCGCCCAAAACACATTTCTTTTTTTCTTTTTTTTTTTTCACAGGAGAAAATCGCCGGATCCCCACCCGCGCGGCAGGTGAGGTATGTGGGAGTTGAACCTCACTAAAAACTCCTGCCGCTCACAACCGGCGCCCTACCTCGGACCGGGCCGGAGCCCAGTCGGGGCTATTGAAACGGCGGGACAGGGTTGACGCAGAGCACATTACATCCATCCCACCGTCCCACGGACGCCAGACCGGTGGCCGCCAGCGACACGACCACCGGTTCCCTCGTTCAGCGGGCCGAGAGCGCGCTTTGATGGCGCCGCGTTACACCTTCCCCCAGAGCGGTCGGGGGAACGCGGTTTACCATCACCCGGCTTCCTATTGCGGGTGAGCGTGCAAAGCACGCCACCCCACGTCTGGGTCTGTCCCCGCACAAAACGGGTGGGACCCCTAGCTCTTAGGGGGCCAGGTCACGGATACGACCCCGGTCCCGACCCCCTGCTCGGCGGCGGCGGGTTTCTGCGTAGTGAGGAGAGCTTTCCCTCACTCGCCCCGCCGCCTCCTTCTGCGAGATGGTGCACTCGCAGAAGTCGATCATAGCCTTCCATGACTCATCGCTGCCAAGCATCGACGCCACGACGCCAGGCAGCGACAAGTCAGGTCCTATCTTTGCGACCAGGACACGGCGCTGCACCTCCCAAGCGGGGCAGACAGCGAGCGTATGCTCCGCCGTGTCCAGGTCGTGTCCACAATGGTGACACCTCGTCGTCGGCTCAGCCCCTATCCGGCGCAGGTACTTCCCGAAGCATCCGTGCCCGGTCAGCACCTGCACCAGACGAAAGGTGAGACGTCCTTCGCCAGCCCAAAACACATGACGTGTTTTCGGATTCTTCCGATCCAATAACGGTCCTTTTAGATACCCCAAGCACCGGTCATCGTTCTCGTCGAACCCGTCGCTTGCGACGAAGGGCTCGGCGAGAAAATTAACCCTTAGACACAGCCTGCTGAGTTTCTCGCGGGATCTTCTCAGTGTGTCGCGTTTCCGATCCAGTGATAGATTCTGCAAAAAATGTCTCTTGCTAGGGTTCGTGTTAGCAACATCGTCAGGTTTGAGCCCCGTGAGCTCACCTACTAGTTAAGGTTACGCTGAAATGGTCTCGCAAGACCATCAGCTTAGGTAGGTAGGAAAAAAAACCATTTCCGAAGATTTCCTAAGAAGACCGGGGGCTACGTGTGCGTCAGATACATCTATACATATAAATAAAAATGTAGTATCTGTTTGTAATATTTTTTTACTACATTTACGCTTTTTACTACATGCATATGAATATATATATGGCACATACACCAAAATAACATTTTTTATAATTTTTGTTTGTCTGTCTGTCTGTTTGTTCCGGCTAATCTCTGGAACGGCTGGACTGATTTTGACGGGACTTTCACTGACAGGTAGCTGATGATATAAGGAGTAACTTTGGCTACTTTTTTTAGACTAGCTTCGCCCTGCGGCTTCACCCGTGGTATGACAATAACCGCGGGTAACATCGCGGGACTCAACTATCAATAATAAAATGTAATGTTAGATAATAGATAAAAATGTTTTTAAGATACTCTCGTATTTCACTACACTATGTAGGTATTCAAATTGACTTAAAACGTTTTCCGGAAAAGAATCATATTTGTTCAGTTAAAGTATTTTGCAAACAAAAGCGTCAAGGTTAACGGTAGTTTTCATTTAGCGTAATTAAAAAAACATCATTTTATCCGGACAATTTTAGTGTTGTTCCTTATCAAGTTACAACATTTTGTATTGAACCTTTTCACAATTTTAGGTGATATAAAAATTTTATGTACCTGCGTATCTTAAGTGCTTGCTGGCGACATAATTAAGCAAATAAGTGTTGCAATTTTGAGTGAGGATTAGTTTAATTAATTAAAATACTTCGCTAATGCTGCATTCAACTGATAAACGCCATAGATTGCAGGCTTCAAGGTATTTTCCAGTAAATAAAGTTATCTCTGTACAAATTTATTTCACCATGAGTATTATTTGTATGACATTATTTTAGGGACATATAATAAAGAGATCCTTCGTCTTACCATGCCCAGCAACGCCCAGGGCTCAGCGAAACTTCGGCCTCCCAAGGAGAACTTATCCCAAGCCATCTTTGAAGATGAACATGTCGGTACATGGTAGGACCTCTTACTGGTGGTAGGTCCTCTTGTGAGTCCGCGCGGGTAGGTACCACCCGCGCGGACTCACAAGAGGTCCTACCACCAGTACCTAATAAACTTATTCATTTATTATTAAACTTATTTCACAGCAACAAATTTCAATATTAAGGTTAGGGTTATTTTCTTTTCTATGTGCTCGCGCTCCTTATGTGGAATTATGTTTCCTTTCGCGAGTGTTTTTACTTTGTCAAATCGTATGAAGTGATCGGCACGACTATAATATGTTGTTAGAATGCAGAACCGAGTACTAGGTTATTCTTGACAATATTCAAATGTTGTTTTTTTTTCCTACCTAAGTTGATAGCCTTGAGAGGCTATTTCAGCGTAACCTTATCTAGTAGATGAGCTGACGGGGCTCAAACCGGAGTGAAGCTAACCCTGACCCTAGCAAGAGCAGTGCTTCGCAGAATCTACCACCGGATCGGAAACGCGACCCACTGAGAAGATCCGGCGAGAAACTCAGTGGGCTGTGTCTATGGGCTAATTCGCTCGTCGAGCCCTTCGTCGCCAATGACTGGTTCGACGAGGACGGTGACCGGTGCTTGTGGTACCTAAAAGCACCGATAATGGACATGTTGATAATATTCGTTCGTATAATGTCGGAAATAATAAAATAACAAATAACAAAAACGCGATACGAAACCGTAAAGGCAGTTAGCGATTATAATAAATATATACCGATACCGATAGATATATACCGATCTATTCGTTATTATCGCTTATATGCTATCGTTATCCTAATACAAGAAAACTTGAAATTTTGATAAATCCTACTTAACACAAGGTGGACTGCTATAACTCATCTGACTACGTACCTAAATACTAGGTAACGTCAATTAATAGATAAAGAGATAGTTTAATTGAATATGAAATTTCGAAAAGGGCACATCTCTGAAAATGTAAAATGTTCATGAAATGAAAAAAAAACTGATTATTTTCTAAAGCAGTGTAAAATTTAAAATATTAACTTTTGAGATATATTTTAGTGTTAATTAGCAATTGAAAATTACTGGAATTATCATAAAATGGGTGTAGGTAAGCCTCAAAACTATATGTATATGAAAAAACGTATTTGACAAAATATGCGTCATGTGCCCTTTTCGAAATTGCATATTCAATTACAAAATGCTGTCAAGTGGATTTGGTTGGACTTCGATAACTATATCGATCTTATCTCTATCATTTTATCATAAGGCAGCCTTAATTGATTATTGAAGAGCAAGATTTCAAACACGGTTTCCTCGCTTTTATTCTAGAAAAATTAGCCGACCCGGATTTTTGTTGGTTTTGATGTAACGTAGGTACTTCTATGGGATTTTCGTACATCTGTAAATGCATACCTATAAAAGGATTGGTCCGATCTTGGGATCGGTTGAATAATTAAGATGTAGAAGCTGAATAAATAGACAAACTCACTTTCCCATTTGTAAGGCTATCAGTATGGATTACGGATAGGTATTAATATAAAAACAAAATCTTCTAAGTATATATGGAATGGAATTGGATTAATGAAATGAGCTTGGATAAAAAAACCTTTTTTCATAAGCCTGGGATGACATAAAGTAATATCTAAAGTATCGTATTACAGAGTAACCAATCGCTGTGCAAAAAGGATCCTACAAAACTGCTCATAGCAATGGTTCTTTTCAATGTTACTCTAATCAACTAGCTTTGAAGTCAGGCGTTAATATAATAGCGGGATTAAAATTAAATGATGTATTTTAAATAAATTAAATAAAGTTACCTACTCTATTCAGTTAATTGATAAGCAAATAAGTTACTAAATACGGTATAAAGTTATGTGAAATGTTCCATCCACGTTTTAATGTAATCACCTATTTACGTAAGCTAGACGATAACTAGAAAATAATTTTAATTGTTCCATAATGATCATTTTTGAGAGTGATTTAAAAATTTACAACGGAAAACAATTTGCTTATTACAGTTAAAGCAAACATTTTATTTTAGATCCAAATGATGATATTAATTAATCAAAACGAATTAACTAAATTAAGTAGTTGCTCTTGTAGGTAATTGTTTTTATTACCAGTCTTAGTAATTACTTTACTTTTGATTTACTTAAGCTCGGATTAATTACTATTCGAGATTTATAATTAATTATTAATTGTCAGTAAGCAATCATAAAGTACCTACACCGGAAGATACATTCATGCGAATTAAATCAAGAAAAATAATTATCGAGTGCTCACATAATGAAACAAGAAAACTATTTTTTTTGTTGCCCTTTGTAATTTTCTATAAAGATGGCTGATATATTTTTAAAAAATTGTGAGTTAAGAAATCAAACATTAAATATTATCTTTCAGCAATAACTATACCCGCGGTCTCAGCTTTGTTCATCTAAGAAGTTACATGGGTATTTGTTATTAGAAAACTAATAAAATTATCAAGTATATTAAGATATAGTATATAAATTATCAAGTATTATAGTTTATGCGCACCTACACGAGTAAATTTTAATCTTTATTAATTTGTTATTAATAGAAGATACGTGCTATTTTGTTTAGTTAAAGACCAAGAGTCTGAGAAAAAAAAATCTAAATATATCAAGTAGCTCTTTCCGTGATGCATTGCGAAAATATCTGTGTGCTTAGTGCCAGTTTTATAACTTGTAACTGGAATATCTGTATGGGGTTGGAACGTTGACCCTAGCGGCAAACGTAGGGGCGCTGTTTCAACTTCATACAAATTTAAGTTAACTTTTACGCGATCGAGAAGTTAAAAAACTGGCACTAACAATTCAGTTAAAGCATTCATAATTTTCGTCTGGCAAGCATAATGGTGAACGGTGACGTGTAAAATAGATAGCATCAAGATTTTATATCGAGTGGTTTCAAGAAATCGTCCAGTTGTGAAACTGCAGAGATATAAAGTGTGAACATTTCTTCGCCATCTTCATTGAGCGTTTGACAGATGGTCTTGCTAATCAATGTCATTAAGTTCATTGCTCCAAATTGCTGTTCACGCTCACGTTCTCGTGAAAGGCTCAATCGACCTTATAGAATCCAGCGCTTACTGCCATCGTCTTTAAAATTTTGTCATGTTTGTCACGATTTAGCTATGTAAATGATTTAATGTAGATTTTGTTTACCTTGAAAATTGAAATTGAAATGAAATATAAAAATCTATAGTGGCAATTATTTTAAAGGTATGTACCTTCTATTGTGTATATAAAGGTGTAAATAATTGCCACCAAAGATTTTCGATTAGTCTATGTGTGGACTAAAACTTTAAGACTAATGTACCTTTTTTTTATTGCTTAGATGGTTGGACGAGCTCACAGCCCACCTGGTGTTAAGTGGTTACTGGAGCCCATAGACATCCACAACGTAAATGCGCCACCCACCTTGAGATATAAGTTCTAAGGTCTCAAGTATAGTTACAACGGCTACCTTACCCTTCAAACCGAAACGCATTACTGCTTCACGGCCGCAATAGGCAGAGTGGTGGTACCTACCCGCGCGGACTCACAAGAGGTCCTACCACCAGTAATTGTACCTAAGTTGTAAGACGATTGTTATGTATAATATAAAGCTACTTGTTTTTAAATATGTACATTGAAGCAATAAAAAATAAAAGGTACATTAGTCTTACAGTTTTGGTCCACACATAGACTAATCGAAAATTTATGGTGGCAATTATTTTAAAGTTATATATATACACCTTTATATACACAATAGAAGGTAAATACCTTTAAAACTATATTAAATATATCATGAGGAATGTAGTGGAAAAATTCAGTTCTAAAATATCCCGGATGCACCACTTTGATAAGTTTTATTTAACTTGCCGACCCTGGCTGAGATTTCCTTTGCCGCAACGAGCTCGTGGTAGTTGATGTCATAGTTTCGAAAGACCTGAAAACTAGTTTAATATGAAAGTATGTAAGCGATTATGAGTTTTGTTGCGATTGTAGCATATCTAATTTCATTATTGACTAGTGGACCCGGCGAACTTTGTTCCGCCACACAGTTTGTTTCAAACACATCAACCGGTCAACTTCAAAATTCTACTATAATTAACCATAGAATATATTACGTTTAGCTGTCAGTTGCGTTTTGTTATTCCATATCAGTTGCGTTTTGTTATACCACGTTTTATGTCACGTCCCACGGGAACTTGATAAAAAGTATCCTATGTCCTTCTCCTGATTCTAAGCTACTTCCTCACCAATTTTCAGCCAAATCAGTTAAGCCGTTCTTGAGTTATAAATAGTGTAACTTACACGACTTTCTTTTATATATATAGATTATTACTGAGTTACATAATTAATATTGGCATCAAACGTCATCGTATTTAAACTAGTTTTATCGATTTCAAATCAGACTAAGGGCGGGACACACTGAGAATTGGCATATTATTAGAGCCTTAAATGTCACCCGCATTGATATTATTGGCAACATAATTCTAATAATGTACCCCCTATTTAAAACTGATTCAGATATTCGAAGGCCCTATGACAAAATAGATTGTTCAAGGAATTTTCATTTTGTTACCGGGTTGGATCTTGGCTAAAAATTTGTTTCAGTGGACAAAGTAAACGGAAGAACCTCATTTAATTAAGGCCTTACTGTGTTACTGCGTATTAATTAAAAAAAGTTAATTGCCATTCTCCCATTCACTGCGTTTTGAAAAACAAAACAAAATGAAACAAATACCCAATTGTTTGGTCACCCTAAATTCCGTCTTTAACGTATGGTAACATATAACAACTATAAGTTTATTCATAACGAAATAAACGTATTTATAAAAAATAATAAATCATGTAACACATGAATTTGTACAGGTGTCAAACCTAGGCCAGTTTAAGTTGACATCAACAATTACAGAATAATGCAATACATTCATTTTAAATAAATAAAAACGGATTAAATACGAAAGGCTCTAGCGTAAATGGTTACTTGCTTTGTGAAGTTCATATCGTGACTGATTGCTATTGTTGGTGTGAGGACATTGATATTTACATATCACAAACAGGCATGATTTGACTTTGACCAAATTGTAAGTGTGTAGCAGGTACGTAGGTATTAATAATAGCATAAGGTATTGGAAAATGTACTTATAGTTTTACGTAGAGACCTTCTGCGGTTTATATTGTGTATTTCCCGACTGTGCTCCGAGAAATTGTTTGATTATATTATAATATATATATAAAATAATGTTTAATAGTTATTAAGCTATTGCATAGTCATAGCTTTTATCGCGGGCTTAGAGCGCGGCGTAGTAACGAAAAAAAAACCTATTTAAAATTAGTTTTGACATTTAATTCCCGACACCCTCCCATCATACGATAATAGTATTTTAGATAAGACCATTTATTATCTACAAAATCTTAAAAATCGCTTGTCATTATTGGTATCGTTTACATACAGGACATATTATGTATTTGACACACTTTCACGAACGCCTTCTAAGACGAAGAAATAACACCTTATAATCAAAATCAAGCACACAAAAATAGTAATTTGCGTAATTACAGGTGGTAGTGTATTTTGTGAGTCGGCACGGGCAGGAACCATCTGAGTAAGAGAATAGCCTCTTTTTGCATATTTCTGCATGTCTATAGGCCGGAGTTCGTACAGGACCGGAGTAACTACTTAACATCGGGTGGGACGTGATATCGTTCATGCATATAATATGTAAGTAAACAAAATCGATTCCTGACGTACCTAAATACAAAACAAGCATTTTACAAAATTAAATTAAATCTCGTCACCGCGTCACATAAGAATATAGCCTTAAATTAACGTTAAAACTACGGTCTTACAAAAATATGATTGTTATTCAAATAAGTAGTCGCGCGAACAAAACATTGAAGCCGTGAAATTAGTTTTAAATACAAATTTTATCGTTAACACACTTGCTTGAAGTGTTTCCTTATTTCTTGACTATTGTTACACTTGAATCCGATGTGGAAAATTCTTCAATGACGGTCTCACGGCATTTTACTCGATTGAAAAAAATTCATACGTATTCAATGACAGCTAACATGTGGTTTGATGTAGGTATTGGTAGTATTGCTAGTGACTGGAAAGATCATGTGTTTAACAGAGGTTGACGAGTTGTGATCTTACACCTTCGTACACATACATAGATTGCATAGTATACATAGATTCTTTGCGATGAGAATTTACTTTCTATTATTACCCTGTCTAAAGAAGGGGCGTCCTAAAAGACTTGGATGAACTATGTGATAGAGGACATGCGATAGAAGGGTGCTAATGCAGAGATGACTTGATAATAGACCTGAATGGAAAAATAGGATATGCCGCGCCAACCCCACGTAGTGGGATAAGTACAAGAAGAAGACTACCCTGTATATTTCTATAAGGGCATCATTATAGTTGTGGTATAACAGATAAACCCAGCCGACTGAGTTTGTCGCCGAATTCTGCGAAGCAATGCTCTTGCTAGGGCTGGTTTTAGCAAATTCTCTCAGGTTGAGCCCGTGAGCTAACTACTCTTCCGCGCGAAGCTGGAATAGCCCCGTAGGCTACTAGCGTCTGCGGCCCATCTACAACAATAAATAAAATGTATGAAAGAAAGCTGGTTTTATGGCTTAATATCCCGTTCTTATAGCTATTATGTTAAAGACCTTTCTAATACTTTACAATTTCTGTGGTTCTGACTGAAGGGAAAGCAGTTTAATTTTGTCTATTACTAGAACAATATCAAGAACGAAGAAAACCACTCACCATCAGGTGGGCCGTATGCTCGACTGCCTACAAGGGCAATAAAAAAAAATAACAACGGGAAGTAAAAATTAAATAAATATTTTTTTTAAATAATTGATGTCTTGGTCAGCTTAGTGATCGAAACTGCAATATTAAAATGATTGCATTCTCATTAGTCCTTAAAACGTGCTTAGGTATAGCAATGAAAAATATGCAAAAAATTTCAAGTTCATCGGACGCTTTGAAGTAGGTGAAAATTACGTTGAAAAAATTCGTTAAACACATGTGTACTTAGAATAGAGTCTATTTCGGCGGTGAAGCAGTGATGGGTTTCGGTTTGAAGAGTCTTGCAGCTGTTGTACCCAAAACGAAGACTTAGAACTCACGTCTCAAGGTGAGTGGCTGTATTTGCGTTGTTCAAGTCTATGGGGCTCCGGTGACTACTTAACACCAGATGGGCTGTCAGTTCGTCCACCCGTGTTAGCAATAAAAAAAAAACAAGCTAATAAAAATATGAAACACATCAGAATCTAAATAAACCTAAATTGCTTTTTTACAAATCTCTGTTTCTTTCGTTGAGTTCGTAGAGTGTGCCGTGTGGTTAGTGCCAGTTTTTTAACGTTCTCGATAGCGTCAAAGTTTTTTTTTTTTATGATTGAAAGATTGGCCCGGAGGCCTTTCCAGCTTCACCAGGACAGGTGGGCGAGCAAAGGCTCAGCCAAGAGGGGTGGGATTTGCTAACAACTGCCCGAGCGCCTCCGAAGGAGACCTAACAACTCAAGAGCAATTGCTTCGCGAATGAATCTACTACCGGATCGGAATCGCAACCCACTGAGAAGATCCGGCGAGAAACTCAGCGGGCTGATGCATGGGTTAGGTTGCACGGCGAACTCTTTGTCGAGTTCGACGAGTACGGTTACCGGGGTCCCTAAGCCTGCTCCTAGTGTTAGAGCTGAAGGCGTCTAATGCAAAGGTTATTGGATCTGATGGAAGCGTCAAAGTTAAGCCAATTTCGTAAGTATGCAGTTGGAACAGCGCCCCTAGCGGCAAACGTAGGCAAACGATTCCATTCCATACAAATATGAGCTAACTTTTACGCTATCGAGAACGTATAAAAACTCGCACTAAGCACACAGGTCACGCATTGCAGTCCTTACAAAAGTAAGCAATTTAGAAATATCTTATTTCGTAACAGCCCGACATTACTTTATTGTCTCGAATTAATCTTTGTATATTCATGCATAAATATGTCCATTTAAACCTCATTATTGTGCGGGTCAAAGTTGTTGCGAAACGTACCTACTTATTATGTATTTTTTCGTAGAAACCATTCCGACCGTTCTGTTAGTATTGCTACATAGTACGAAATATTACAAGAACACGATGTTGTTTAGACAAATTTGTCATTCGTTTTACATCGAATTATACAATTCTGGTTGGGAAAGCAGTTATAAAATTCAACTGGCACTTGATGTCTTTAAAACTATCTATGAAAAAAAGATGTGTGGTGTCGTGGGACACCGGATAGGAACGAAGTTATTTATTATAAAAATGTTAATTTTATGTCTATTCGAGGTATAAAGAAAATAATTATTCGGGTATACATTTTTTTTGCGATTTTATTATTGATAAAAATAAAAATAATCGCAAGGGTCATCTACTCCGACTCCGCAGTGCAATGGAGCAGCCTCACCCTGGGGGAACCGCCTGCATGATCAGGGTTTTTTTTTTTTTTTCCTACCTAAGCTGAGAGCCTTGAGAGGCTATTTCAGCGTAACCCTAACTTTTGTAGGTGAGCTCACGGGGCTCAAACCTGATGACGTTGCTAACCCGAACCCTAGCAAGAGCCGTGCTTCGCAGAATCTACCACCGGATCGGAAACGCGACCCACTGAGAAGATCCGGCGAGAAACTCAGTGGGCTGTGTCTGAGAGTTAATTTACTCGTCGAGCCCTCCGTCGCAAGCGACGGGTTCGACGAGAACGGTGACCGGTTCTTGAAGTACCTAGAAGCACCGTTAGTGGATCGGGAGGATCCGAGATGACGTGTTTTGGGCGACGTCGACTGCTTTCCATTCTGTCCGCAGGATCGGGAATGTAGTTACCGGCGGCCACGATGAGAGGGTTCTCGTGTCGTGCCGCTTTATCGAAGTGGCGCATGATCACGGTATCCCCTACGCCAGGTAAGTATGATTTAGCAAGAGAAATACGAGAACGCCTATCATCTGTGTAACAACTCGTCACCATGATTCAGGAATTGTTGAATTAAGTGCGACATCTGTTGATAACAAACTATACTTATAGAAAAAATCTTACGGACGTTTTTTCCCGCTTAAGGTGCCCCTCCGCATCCACCCATAAGGAAATTAAGGAACTTCGTTCCAAAAATTCATGCGCAGATAAATACAATAGCATAGTATCATTTTCGCCTCTGTTTGTCAAAGTTTTGCTTACACAATAAAATGATAATTGAAAATTAATCGGATTTTCTACGATAATTTTTTTAAGGATATTTTTGCGAGTATCTAACAAAAGAGAAAATGCTAGACATAAAATTAATATAAATTTTTGTGTCACCAAACTTAATGATTACGATTGAATTTCGAAAATTGGGATTATGATTGTATACAAAAATTTAATGCTTGCAAAAACGTTTCAGAGATCGAGACAGATAACTGCAGTAGTCTTCGGTTGCGCATTTATAGCCTTATTTAAAAAAGATGTGGTTCGAATAGATTCTTTTTTTATTGGCCTTGTAGATAGACGTGCATACAAATCACCCGACGATGAGCAGTTACGGTCGCCCATGGACGTCAAAAATGCCAGGGGCAGAGCCAAGCCGCTGCCTACCATTATGTACTCCCCATAAGCCTCGTTTGAAGAAGGACATGTTATAGCGCTCGGAAAACATCATGGAGCGGAGAGCTCATTCCAAAGCCGTATGGTGCGTGGCAAAAAAGATCTCTGGAAGCGCACTGTGCATAAACGGATACGGACTACCTACATGCTTTTTCTCTTTCCAATTTTTATTTCTTTTCAGCTCTTCACGGTAACTAAATCGATTACGTTGATTCTAGTTTTGTTCCTTCGAGTCCGATTGTAATGTGGTCCCGTCTTTTTTGCTTGAATTTCTTTTCGGTTGGGCTCCAAAAATGCGCCTTTCAATTCCAATAGAGCAATATTCTATGTAAAAGCAATACCCTCAACTCTTACACTAGGCTTTCTAATATTTGCTATTAATATCTAAATGCGATAAAGGGGATGTTGAAATAAAAGTAGACTCTATTTTATACTGGTTTAATCTGCAGTAAAATACATTGGATTGAGTTAAAGTAATCATTGAAATGTTTGATGGGCTTGGTGTCCGCCCGTTTCGCTCCCACTGAAGGTGAAAGGATACATATCTTTGAAGTTCCAACCGTTGATAGCATCTTCTAAAAATCATTATATTATAAACGAACTTCAAGAATAAAATACGTCTAAAATAATCAATGAACTAAAATGCTGTTTTTGGAGTCGGTACCGGAGACGAGCATTCTTCATTAACATACAATTAAAACAGGACCCACGGACTAGCTGTTGTCGAATTTAGCATTGCAAGAGTTCGGAAATAGCATTTTATATTTTATCCTTCATACAATAGTTCAATATAGTGTTTTCTAATTCTTCAATGACCTTAACTGATATATTTCTTTAGTACCTCTTTCTACTGTCCTTATTTTTCTCGCAATTTCTATCTTAATCTTCAGTGGATCACAACTTGAAATTCGACACGGGTTCGCACCAAGATTTTGATAATTTTTGGCCCAACAGAACTCGTCGCAGATCTAGGCGGAACAAGGGGATAACCATTTGAAGAATGGGGTAATCGTTTCCAACTAAGACTTCAACCTAAGGTATGAAGGAGGTTGGTGTCATTTAAATTGTTCTCTGAAGGCAGTAGTAACTGCATGAGTTACGTCAATGGAAGACTATGTTACAAAAAAAAGGAATAAGTTTTAACTTATGAAGCACCAGAAGAGATACAGGCATCAGGATCAAAATTACACAATATGCTGTGCGATATAACATTGGAATTAAAGTCTGTATGTTTGGAAGGTTTAATCTCTATATATAAAAACGAATTGCTGTTCGTTAGTCTCGCTAAAACTCGAAAACGGCTGGACCGATTTGACTAATTTTGGACTTGAGTTATTTGTGGAAGTCCAGAGAAGGTTTAAAAGGTAGATAAATATGAAAATGCTCGGAATTAAATAAAAATAACGATTATGTTTTTCCTTGACGTTTTTTTTTTTTTTTATGATTGAAAGATTACTGGTGGCCCGGAGGCCTTTCCAGTTTCACCAGGACACGTGGGCGAGCAAAGGCTCAGCCAGGAGGGGTGGGATTTGCTAACAGCTACCCGAGCGCCTCCGAAGGAGACCTAACAGCTCAAGAGTAGCTGCTTCGCGAATGAATCTACTACCGGATCGGAATCGCGACCCGCTGAGAAGATCCGGCGAGAAACTCAGCGAGCTGATTCATGGGTTAGGTTGCACGGCGAACTCTTTGTCGAGTTCGACGAGTACGGTTACCGAGGTCCCTAAGCCTGCTCCTAGTGTTAGAGCTGAAGGCGTCTAATGCAAAGGTTATTGGATCTGATGGATCCGTAAGGACGTGTCTAGGGCGTCGACGGTGACTGGCTCCTGCGTGATCAGGATTCGGGGAGTAGTCAGCGGCGGCTACGATAAGGCGATTATCATGACGCATAGCCTTATCGAAGTACCGTTCCGACGCTGACTTCATGTATTTCTGTATAGATTCGAGGCCCAGGTCGTCGTGTAGGTCAACGTTCCTCACGAACCACGGAGCTCCGACGGCTAACCTGCAAAAGCGGGATTGTAGAGATTGAAGGGTGTCTATGTGTGTGCGGGCCGCGTGAGCGAACACCACACTCGCGTAAGTCATGACGGGCCTTATGCAAGTTTTGTAAAGTGTCACCTTGTTCCGAAGGGACATTTTACTCCGCTTACAGATCATGGGGTAGAGTCTACCGAGAATAAACGCGGCACGGTCACGGACTGATTTTATATGCGGGCGGAATGTCATCGATGCATCCAGGGTAACGCCCAGGTACTTGACCTTCCTGGCCCAGGGTATGGATTGACTAAAGAGAGTAATCGGGGGTGTGAGATTCCTCCTCCTAATACGGGAGGAAATCCGTGTGGAGCTTCCCCTCTGAAATAGCACCGCAGTACTTTTCGCTGGGTTGATGTCTATGCGCCATTTTCGGAACCACTGTCCTAGGGCTAGGGCTGCGCTCTGAAGCTTCTTCGCGATTAGGGACTTGTTTCTACTGGAATAGTAAACAGTCGTGTCGTCGGCGAATAAAGCTAAATGGGTCGGCGGCGACCGGGGAATATCGTTAACGAATAAGCTAAATAGGAGGGGTGAAAGGACAGAGCCTTGCGGGACTCCAGCTGTGAGAGGTCGTGGGGAGGAGCGGGTTCCCTCGACTCGATATCGAAAAGAGCGGTTCGACAAGAAGTCCCGTATGATGAGCACGAGACTATCTGGCACACCCATGTTGAATAGTTTGAAAATCAAACCGTTGTGCCAGACTTTGTCGAACGCTTTTGCGACGTCGAAGAAGAGAGCTCCCGTGTATAACGGTTTTGGTCGATTAAGCCCCACAAGAATGTGCTCCGTGAGGCGGTGCACCTGTTGAACGCATGAGTGATTTGTACGGAATCCGAATTGTTCATCGATGAGAATGCCCTTGGATGAGACGAAGTCTCTGAGGCGTTTGTAGAGCAGACGCTCATACAGTTTGCCTAGAGACATGAGGAGGCTAATCGGGCGGTAGCTCGTCGGATGATTTTTTGGTTTACCGGGTTTATGTATGCCGATAACGTCCGCTTCTTTCCACACCGCGGGAAAGATACAGTTCGCCATAGCGGCATTGAAAATAGATGCCAACATTACGATGAGTTGGACGGGTAGAAGTTTAATAACGCGGTTGGATATACCGTCGGAACCGGGAGCCTTGCGAGGACGTAGGTCTTTGATCAAGTCTTTAACTTCCATCGGGGTGACGGGTGGTAACGCATCCGAGGGTGGCAAGGAGACTCTGCGTTCTACCTCACTGTCTACTAATTCTACATGAACAGGGTCCACGGATTGAGTGCTGGGCGTGCACTGGGTTTGCAATGTATCGGCCAGCAACTCTGCTTTTTCGTCATCATCAAACGCCGCGAGTCGGCCTGAGGGGCCTACGAGGGGGGGCATAGTTACTACCGTATCCGATTTGAGAGTGCGAGCTAAGCGGTAGTAAGACCTTTGGGAGGGCGCGAGTCCTTCTAAGAAATCAGACCATCTGGCATCTCGGACTTCGGCGATGCGAGACTTTACGTCGCGTTGTAGGGCACGCATTCGAATACGATTTTCCGCGGTAGGATACCTGTCGTAGGCGCGTATCGAGGCGTTCTTAGCTCTAAGGAGTTCCCTAATATCATCGGACAATTTGAAGCGGTGAAGGAAGTCCTCCGCTACAACTTGTTTCGATGATCTATCTAATGTTGAGGTGATGTGTGACGTTAAGATGTCTATGGCTTCAGCGGTATCCTGAGGAGACGGGGTAGAGTCCGGGCTAAACGGGAGCGATGGTGGATCAGATTCAGCCAGGCTGATGCCCAGCGTGTGCCAATCCACCACAGTGCTCGTGACAGGAACGGAGTCGGGAGCGCGACCGAGCTTCATAACGACGGGACGGTGGTCTGAATCTAACTCTGAAACTACTTCGATCGAGTGTAAGCTCAGAGTTACGTTTTTTAATAACGCTATGTCGAGTATATCCGGGCGATGCGCGATATTTAGCGGGTAGTGAGTCGGTGTTAGCGGAGCGACGATATCAAAGGCGAGATCATCGACTAACGCGTCAAGCCGCCTGCCATTCGGGGTTGTGGTGTGTGAGTTCCACCTGATGTGTTTACAATTTAGGTCGCCCGCCAGAATGACAGAGCTCCCCATGCCGAGCAGCGCCTCGATATCACTGCTTAGAACGATCTTATCCGGTGGAAGATAAACGGACGCGATAACGATCGGCGCGTGTCCCGTCAGTGAGATTCGGCACACTGATGCTTCGATATTAGCGAGCGCGGGAGGATCGAGCGGGACGCAATGCAGGGCTCTTCTATAGTAAATGACGGTACCACCACCACGAGCAGAGAGCCTGTCGTTCCTGACCATGTTATAGTTCGCGATTTTAGGGTCACGGCGCGCGGGCTTAAGTAGGGTCTCCTGCACTAAAAATATATCAATTTGATGGTCACGCAAAAAGTCAGAAACCTGATCACGTTGATTTGCGAGACCGTAAGCGTTAAAAAATCCTATCGTTACGGATAGGGGCTTTATTCTACTTATATACGCCATTGATTACCGGCGGAGTGAGGGGAGGACGTACGTATTTAATGACGCGTATACGTCGGCGTATTCTTGCACAACGGCGATAAAGTGTTGTGCAGTGGAGGCAGCGCGAATGGCGTCGCCCAAAGCGTTAACGCGCTCAAAGTTGATCGACTGAAAGAAGTCGATCGCTAAAGCGAGATTGTCGGACGCGGTCGGAGGGCAAGTCGCGGGAGAGGGACGAGTTGCGGGGGCTGGACGAATCGCGGAGGAGGGAGTTGTAACCGTGTTCGTGTACGGCAGCGGTTTCGCCCAAGCCGAGACACTGGGCACCGGCGCCGGAACGAACGCTGGCTTAGCCTGCGACACAGAGGGTGCCGAGGCTTTGATGTCTGGGCCGGAAGCTCGGAGGCGGTTTTAGCGGGCGACGCGGCGATTTATTTTCGGGGCTCGGGGGCATCCGCGGTAATTTGCGGGGTGACCCTGTGTACGACACAGGACGCAGCTAGGCGGTTCCGTCGCGGTTTTTTGATCGCGAGTGCAGAGGGCCGTGGCGTGATCTCCTAAACACTTGACGCATCGGGGGCGCGCGTGACAGTTACGGGAAGAATGCCCGTATAATTGGCAGTTATGGCACTGGCTAGGTGTGCCTTTCTTGTGTGGGGTTTCGACGGCGATTCCGGAAAGGCTACAGACCGTTCGGATGTTGAATATTTGCTTACCCTCGGGGGTAGGCTGGAGGGCGACGAGAACCATGTTATATGGCTCCCTTCCGCGACCTGTGTGCATGCGGTGTACGGAGTTAACCGGTAGGCCTTGTTCGAGAAGGTCGGCCTTGACTAGCTCGGCATCCAACTCTTTAGGGATGCCACGTATGACGGCACGGAGTTCGCGCTCCTCCTGGAGCGTATACGTGTGGAAACTTATACGCTCCTTACGAAGGTAAGAAGAGAGGGCCCTATGGTCGTCGGGTGTTCGAACCTTAATTTGAATGCCATTCGCCAGGTTACGGGCATTCGTGAAGTTGATATTTTTGGCCTTAAGGGCCAGGGAAACTCGATCCCAAGCTGCCTTCTCTTGGAGGATTACCGGGGGAGGGGTCTGGGTTTTGTTTTGTGCCACCGGACGCGGCGACGGAGTGGCACGGGCTGGAGGCGCAACGGGAGTCTGAGGGCGGGGGCGCGACGCGTTCGCGGCTTTGCTAATTTTAGCGGCCGCGGGAGCTCGAGACTCCGCGGCACGCTTCTTACCCTTTTGTACCAGGGTGAATCCATCCGTCGATGAGGCGGGAGCGAGGTCGACCTCCATCTCCGAGTCAGAGTTGGAGGACGAGGAGGCGGGTGCAGGTGACCTACGAGCAGGTGTTTTGGAGGGCACGACGGAGGCTGCGGATGATCGCGCTGCTGGAACGGTGGCCACGGCGGACGACGCAGCAGTTTTACTCGCCAGTATAGGCGACGCGGGAACGGCAGGCACGACGGAGGCTGCGGTGCTCGATGCAGAAGCTTTGCACGCAGGTACAGGCGACGCAGGAGCAGCGAGCTCGGCGGAGTCCACGAGAGGGCTCGCGGTGTGATCGGCCTTGAAGGCCAGAAACTCTGAGGCGAGCTGTGGGTGGCGAAGTCGGAGGAATTCCGCGAATACAGCGTCCATGATCGCTGAGTGCCCAGGTGGGGCGGCCCCGGGTCTTGAAAACACTCGGCCCCAACTTCTCGGACCTGAGCGGTTCTATTGAACACAGGTGGCGATGCGGCACGATTACTACAGGGCAAAGAAAAAATACAACAAAACGGAAATAACAAAAAGAAACAGAACAATTAAACACTTCCAGGAAAACAGTTTGTCGGCAGATGTACCACGAACACAGAAACAACAAAAGGAAACAAAACAAATAAAAACTTCCAGGAAGAGCACTTAGTCGGCAGATGTACCACGAACACAGGCCGCGCGAACAATGGCCGGGCTAACAAAAGCCGGACGAACAAAGACCGGGCGATCGAGTGGTCGATGAGCACGTCCGCACGTGACGGGTGCCTCTATCGGAATGATTCCTTGACGTGTCCCCCGTCGGACGGATTCCTTTTGTTTGTTTTAAGTTTATTGTATACAAAAGTTTAGGTCTTTTATCTATCGATTGAGGCATTACGAAGTCTGCCGGGTCAGCTAGTAATAAAATAAAATATTTAAGAAGATATGACTCTTGAACTACTACACTACTACACCTTTGTCGCAGAATATTTATAAATGTGTTTTAGATGTTGGATTCCATTTAAATATCGAATGTTTCCTTTTATGACGAATTTTATTGGTTACCTACTGAACGTTTAAAAAAAAGTTGAATTTATTAAAATTGAAATAATTCGAATCATGTCTATTCTATAAGATTTTTATATTGTTCTGTGCGTTCCTTTTTTATATGCAACTTTAAGGCAGAACACACAACGTGTGGCTTTGAATAATAAGCTTTCATGTAATTCATTACATGTGCACAGACCATGTAACCGCGCTTGATAAGCAAAGGTCTTTCGAGAAGAAATCCTTTTAGTATTTTCTGCGATTTCCCCCAATCGTAGGTATAATTAAACTTTTATCCGCTTTCATCTTGCGTTTTTTATTGTTTTTATTTTTTTTACGACATTTCGAATACTTCACAGTTTTCGTGATCACGGACAACTTTGTTAAATTTACGTATATTTTAATTAATCGAAATATGTTTTGAAATTCTTGTAACTTGTACTAAACAAAAACTGACAATATATTTTATTTTTGTGCTACTTAAACTTTTTACTTTTACATACTTCTTTTCAATTGATAACAAAATTAAATTGTGCACAGAGCATCATTGATAAGTTATTTCAGACAGCACAGACACAAATTCAATTCAACAAAAGAATCAAATCATTTTTATCACTGTACTATCTATATATTAATACGTGAAGCAAAAACTTTGTATCCCTTTTTACGAAAATTGCGCGGACGGAGGAGTATGAAATTTTCCACACTTATAGAGAATATAGAGAAGAAGTGCACAATGCTAATATTTTTTAAAAATAATGCATAAAAAATACAGTAAATCAATAAAGAAAACATTACACACACTACCATGTATTTGACACACACACGCATGCATACTCTTTGTTTATTGCACTGAAGTATGAAACCTATATTGTCCAACGTTTATTTGCAGTCTGTCAGTTATAGTCTCTCAAATTGAGAATAGATTAAATATTGTTTTCTCTTTACTAATATTTGTCTAAAGTATAGTTTTGACGAAATCTGTAATGAAAGAAGTATTTAATAGTCTTTGACAATAGAATCATAATAGTGTACAAACTTATAATTTCCATTAGTTATAGTCGAATTTCGACTACCAGGGGACCACTAGTTACTGTTAAAGTACGTTACAATATATTATGTGATCAGTAGCAAAGTTAAGGCCACAATAGGCCAAAGAAACTATTATGAAACCTGACGATTCCAATCTATTTGTAATTCTGTTTGCTTTTAGGACAATAAACAGTGCATTCCTCGTGGTCGGAATATTAAAATACCCAATTTCAATGGAATCTGTAATTTAATTTTGGGGTAATTGCAATTCAGAGCTTTAATAATATGTAATAAAGTCCATGTCAAGTGAAGCACTAGTAAGGTCAGTTGTGATCTTGCTTAAATACACGATGTTCATCGTAAATTAACACACGTTTGAAGGCTTTTGTTTACAACTCAATTGACATGTAATCTTATGTACTTTTATAGTAACGTCATACATAGACTTAAGAATAGTCTAGTTACAGAGCATTAGATGGTATTAGGCAAAGATCGATTGCAAATAAATTAAAAAAACTAACAAAATACGCTTTTATAGAAAATCCAACAAAAAAATAGAAAATAAATTTTAATAAATTTGAATTAAAAATAATTAAAGAAAAAATGATTTTGTAAAAAAGCGTGGGTTGCTTTTCAGGATATTATCAGAATAACCCTTCTACTCATATCTGTTCATAAAATATTTTTAACTACTTATACCATGCATCCCATTTTTTTTTCTTTTTTTTTTAAATGTCAAATTTTCATCGGTCCTTAATAAGTATACCAAATTTCGAGTTAATCCGACGTTTTGAAGGGGGTCAAAATCATGTTCAAAGATTCCGTTACAAATATACATACGTCTGAAGCTAATAAAAGCGTATTGAAATAAAAATATTCCACCACACATTCAAGGGTACGGTGAACAAATAAAGCACAGTGTAAAAGATTGAGAGGAATTCAATTATGTCCATGGTCGTAACCACTAATTTGTATTGATGATTTCATCGGCTGACCTTTCGACTGTTTAACAGACTAATGCATAACGACCGATTGTGAAGACGTTTATTGAACTTACTCAACGGGTCGTAAAGAAGCAAGCTGTAAGGATATTATAAAGTTTAACGATGGTAACCTACTTTTTTATCGTAGGAAATATGTAGTGATACAAATTCAAATTCAAATTCAAAATCATTTATTTCAACTTAGATGTCAGTATAACACACTTGTTGAATGCCAAATATAAATAACAATGTTAACTCTACCACCGGTTCCAAAAAAAGCCACAGTCCTGAGAAGAACCGGCGAAACAAACTCAGTGGGTTCTTTTTTTGTTTTTTCTCAAAAAAAATTTTTTTTTTAAATAAGTAACAATATTTGCTATAAACGAAAAAACAAGTCAAAAAACACAATTACAAAATAATAATAATAATGAAAAATGAAAAGGCCAGGATCGAACGCCTCATTCCCACGTAGTGCTATCTAGTAAAAACCTAATCCTTAACTTTATAATATGCCTTGTTGCACAAACGTTCCTTGACAGTTTTCTTAAATCTATGAACAGGTAGTAATTGAACGTTTTGTGGGATCTTGTTGAAAAGTCGCACACCCAGCCCCCTAAAAGAGTTGCTTATTTTCTTAATTCGAGCCGCCGGCAACGCAAGCCTATGTTTGTTCCTAGTGTTCACATTATGCAAATCGCGTACGGTCAATACAATTTGTAGTCCGTTGAAACTATCGTGCAAGTGTGTTTTCTGTTTGCGTTTTCGCGAAGCAACTATATGGATGGGTGAAAGGCCTTAATTAAAGGGTTTAAGCGTCATTTTTTAAATGTTACATGAGAGCCATTTCAAGTTAAAAATTTAGGAAAAATATCATAACAAAAAAACTTCTTCAGGTATTTGAATGGAGTAAACATAATAATTGAAATTCAATTAAAACATCGAATTATTGATGCTAATACCAAATAGAACGCACCTTTAATTACAAAGGAAAATTTCGCGTAATAAGCGAAATGCCGCTTAAAGCAAATCTCTTTTCACTCTTCGATAATAATATGTTCTATTGTTGGGAAGGTAAAGGAAAGGTTGGAAATACAAGCTGTTATATAAAAACTGTTTTAGATTCAATCTTATATCTCATATGTTATGACTAGCAGTGCTCACGTTGCATAATCTTTTTATTTTCTTTCTTTTTATTATTTTATTGCTTCGATGGGTGGACGAGCTCACAGTCCACCTGGTGTTAAGTGGTTACTGGAGCCCATAGACATCCACAACGTAAATGGGTCACCCACCTTGAGATATAAGAGTTCTAAGGTTCCAGGTATAGTTACAACGGCTGCCTCACCCTTCAAACCGAAACGCATTACTGCTTCACGGTAAAAATAGGCAGGGTGGTGGTACCCACCCGCGCGGACTCACAAGAGGTCCTACCACTGGTAATTAAAGTTGCAGTGTTCATAAAAATGACTTGCAGTGTTCATGCAAAAAATTGGCAGATAGTGAATTCTGGCTGTTTTACTGCATGATGCATTTTCTTACTCCTCCGACTCTCCCATCAGCAGGATTGCCGTGCGGAACGCTTTCTCTCCGCCCAAATAGTTACATTTTCCTTTACCTAACCAATCGGGTTTCAACTACAAACTTTAGATGTCAGTAAATGTCACTATTACAGCATAAAAAACGGTACAATGTAAACAAATACTAATTTAAGTACAGACCCATAATCAGAAACAAATATAAAGCAAGATATATTATGAATGAAACCATCTGTTTAAAATCAAAATATGACCTGATTTTTGCGTCATACATAATATTTTTCTTATGAAACAATTATTACAATTTTTTATTATTATTCTTACAAAGCAGTTTTACGTAAACACGTTTTTTTTAGTGCACTTAAGCAGACGCTATATTATAAATACAACAACGTAATTTATGAATTACAATATATAAAAAAATTAGAATTATATAATGTATTACGAGTACATATGCATTTATTTAAAATATGTACTCTGCATTGGATTAAAATATCACATAGTGACGTTTTTTAGACATTTTTTTTTTCTTCCACAGGAGAAAATCGCCGGATCCCGTATGTGGGAGTTGAACCTCACTAAGCTCCTGCCGCTCACAACCGGCGCCCTACCACGGACCGGGCCGGAGCCCAGTCGGGGCTATTGAGACGGCGGGACAGGGTTGACGCAGAGTACATTACATCCATCCCGCCGTCCCACAGACGCCGGACCAGTGAATAGACCTAGTGAAATTTCAACACTGGTAATCGCTTCGGTTGATGCGAGTGCATCGAGCGTCTTATCATCTAGGTCTAGCCGTCTTCAGGATTCCACCTCGCTCCATCATGCCATCTGCGACTGTGGTGTTCGACCTATGTGGCCTTTACCTAGATTTTTTTTTTATGGACTTGCTCACAGGCCTCCTTAAGTGGTTACTGGAGCCCATAGACATCTACAACGTAACGTAAATGCGCCACCCACCTTGAGATATAAGTTCTAAGATCTCAGTATATTTACAACGGCTGCCCTACCCTTCAGACCGAAACGCTAATGCGTTTCGGTACTGCTTCACGGCAGAAATAAGCCAGGGCGGTGGTACCTACCCGCGCGGACTCACAAGTGGTCCTACCACCAGTAAGAATAAATAGGTCTTTGTTCTCGTGGACCGGTGATGGCCGCAACCACGACCACCATGTGCTTCGATTGATAACTTATAAACCCTGCCGTCCTATAAATTCTCTTTTAATCCACCTATCGATTCCGATATCGATATGATATCGATACGATAACTGCTTGTCAATATCATTCTAAAATATCTAAATTATTGGCGAACTACTGACACATCACATTTCTGTATCTATCTGTTACTTCTTTTAGAAAAAACTAGCTGTACCCGTCCGCTTCGTTGGGCATTTAAAATTAACATTATTATTTCTCACCCCCACAAAGATTCTCACCATGAACGCCCCCGCAACTGGTGTAGGGAGTCCAACACTCATTAAATATTAGCCTATATGGATTCTATATGGATACCAAGTTTCAAGTTAATCGGATGCATGGTTCAGTCAGTAATTATAACGGAACATCCGTAAAAACCACTGTAGATTTATATATGTATTAGTATAGATATTACTGGAATTCGAACCGGGTGCGATATCACTTTACCACGATCGTTTTGAGTAAATAGTTTCGAAATTTTTCTAACTAGTAAAACCGCATTGCATAAAAGCATATTGTATTGTAACAGCAAGATTTGCATGACCCATTCCTTACGTCACTCACGCCAAGGAAATCAGTGAAGTCATGTGACCCGCCAACAGTTGCTGTGTGATCTCGTTAAACTCAACCCTCAAGCACGTGATTGTTATAGGATGCGCGAAATTACAGCGGTGCGCGTGATCCTTAATTGTAAAATTGCTTTGGGCATGTTCTCGAATCGTTGGTCGATTGAATGACTTTACTGTTGCCGCGACACATTCCTCCCATCCTTACTTGTAACGAATCGAAATTAACGTCATGACCAGGCGTATGCAAGTTTTGTAGAGTATCGCCTTATTACGGAGGGACAATTTGCTTCGCTTGCAAAGCATGCATGCTCCCCCAATTAGTCATAGGAGACTACGCCTTTAGAAAGGCGCGCTGGGTTAAGTTCGGCTCTCGCCAAATCCGCCCAGCTTAACGACTACCGACTAAACCCCAACGAGCTCCTCCACTCCTGCTGTACGGGGTACCCAGGTACCGCCATGTGCGCGACATGGGTCCGCCTTCGCCGGCTCCCACCCCAATGTTACGTTGGGCGGGATCTACCACCGGAGACTTCTTCCCCCTCTCATCTCCACGAATCGTGAGGGGCGCACCGGAGCCACACCGCACCACCACACCACAGGACATTAGTGTCGAGCACCGGGCGCCCCCGCACCCAGCAATCGACGGCCCCTGCAGGAGCCGGGTGGGGGCTTTCACCCGCACCACCCGCTCCGCCTTCACTGCCTACGAACCGAGGTCCACGACCTCCTCCTCACGGCTTCCTCCTCAGTTCATCGGCATGCCCAGTTCTTCATAAAGCCCTGGTCTTCCTTGTGTCCGACGAAGCCTGGACGTCCATCGGGGTCGTCGTCTCGCCGAGTTGGCTTCAGTCTGTAGCAACGGGTGCGGCCGAGGGTGCTGCGACGTCCTCTCTTCTCGGTTTTCTCGGGTGCTTTACATAGGCCATGACCCCGAAGTGTGGTCCGCTGGTCTCCCGGCGAAGGCGCAGATGGCGCAGTGCGGTGCCTGCATGCACCCGGATGCCACGTGCCCGGTCTGCCCGCACCGGTAGCAGTCGTGACTGCAGTCAACCGACGACGGGCACAGGGCACCCACATGGCCCAGCGCGTGATCTATTCGCCACCCTGCCTATTTCTATCACGAAGCAGTGGTGCGTTTCGGTTAGAAGGGTGGAGCAGCAACAACAGTTTCGGCTAACTTTGAGGTGCGGTGGACAAGTGAGATATATTTGTCAAGATACATTCCAAATGTTATTACTGTTTGGCTATCAACTGTGGTATATTTTAGCAGGTTCTTTTCACTTAACAAATGTATATATATATTTACATTTCTGTATCGCTCTATGATCTGATAAGAAAACTTTCCCTATAATATTCTTACATCAACACGTTTCTAATCAATTTTACTTATCTAATTAATCACGAGTTACTCAATGCATTTGTTAAGGATTTCCTGCATTGCGCTGGGGTAGGCCCTTTTACAAGATACGTTATTGCTAAACTTTTACTAAGCAATGTTGTTTTCATCTGTCATCAATGTAATATTTAATGACAGTAACGTGAAGCTTGCTTGCCAGAAAATGGTTCTAAGTAAAACATTTATTGAGCATTTCTATTAAATATTACTAGCAAGATATATCTTATTTTTCTTCTAGTCCATATCGCATATTATGTGGGATCAAAAGGGTTCCACTATCCGGATCCACTATCAGTGCTTTTAAGCATTCCAAGCTCCGGTCACCATTCTCGTTGAGCTCGTCAAATGCGACGATGGATTCGGCGGATGGGTTTGGATTTATAGCTGAACTATTTTTTTTTCACAATAAGGACATTTAAAGTATGGCCCAAATAATCGCAAATATATTGGTGGCATTTTCACTCATGAATAACTTATCTATATACATATCGCTAGGGAAACTCTGTAGATAAAGGACGAAGAATAAAGCCTAAGGTCCAATTGGCAAAGAATAATCTGGACACGAATTGTTGATAACACATTATTTTCATATAGTAGGGCTGAATTTTTTGTCTACATGTACCTATAACTGTAAAACGATAAATATAGCAAATCAGAGCTTCGTTTTTGATTCTACAGTAAATGAGGAATTCGCAGATATTGCAGCGGTAGCTTTAGAAAAGAAATTGGTTACGAACGATAACATTCGGAACCGTCAATCTATTGAGCATACTCAATTTGATGGGAGACCTTTGGTCGTCTGTCTGATAAACATTGGGTAATCAGTTTAGCTGAATTAAATAAAAAATGTTCCGTTGAAAGACAACTAAAAAGTGTGTGAGACCATATATGGTACTTTTGAGTATCGAATTTTATTTGTTTTAAGATTAATAGCTTCGATTTACAGCGTGACAAAGAACATTATTTACAGACGTCCGTTTCGCAACAAGCTCGTTTTAAAATGGAGACGCTGGATCTTAAATTATCAATCGTGTTTTTTAAATTTTTGAATATCTAAAGGCTCATTTATATGATACCAATTTATTATCAACAAGAAATCTAACGCGATATGTTTGACGGAATAATTGACGATAGATAATTTTGCGCAAAGGCTTACCTTACCCGAATATCTTGATAGGCAATAATTCCAAGTATCCTTTGCTGACAAAGGGAAATTACGAACTTAAGTACGTAGTCAATAGATACTAACATAAATACCGAATCTTACCTTGAAAAATAAAATGGAAGATTTAACTGAATTCGAAGAACGAACGCTTCGAACAAAAGAACTTGATGCTGCGGGTGGCGCATGAAGCAGGATGGTAGTGGCGCGCGGGCTCACAATTAACATTCCTTCCTTCCTCTTCCTGCTTCTATCATTGAAGAAGTCATCAAAATTAGGTACGTTGGTATTTAGCTCTGGAAAATTGTATTCCTCTATAAACATATCCGTCGTTTTGTCCCTAACTGAAAACTATTCAGACTATTGCTTACCATGATTACTATCCCATCGCTTATACGACACAAAAATTAATTAGGCTTATCAAGTTTAGTAAAAATAAGTAGAATTTTCACATTAAATTCGGAGTAGGGTTTCCACTAAATGTCTTAATGAGCACGTCAATATTCGTGGCCAAACTATAAAACGTTATAACATTCGCATAAAATTAATAACGGACCGGTCATCGTCCTCGCCGAACCCGTCGGTTACGACTAAGGGCTCGACGAGTAAATTAACCCACAGCCCACTGAGTTTCTCGCCGGATCTTTTCAGTGGGTCGCGTTTCCGATCCGGTGGTAGATTCAGCGAAGCACTGCTCCTGCTAGGGCCAATGTTAGCAACACTCCCGGTTTGAGCTCCGTGAGCTCCCCTACACCTCAAGGAGAACCTGAAATAGCTCTCAAGGCTATCAGCATAGGTAGGGGAAAAAAAACAGAATACCTTAACAGCTGGACTTTCTCGTAGGCCCTGAGATTAGAGAGAAGGTGATAAGTAATTTGTATTTTACAACGAGGTCCTTGATTTATACCATATTTTCAAATATAACACATATGGAATGTTAGACGAAAAAAAAAGCATAGACTATTAAAAATATTTGCTAATTTTGATAAATTCACTGAAGCTTGTTGAGATATAGCATTAGCTGCGTGTCGCCGCACTAATAATGTTGACTCGTTACTATGGATACATTCTCTTCTTAACAAGATTGTGTCGTGTGAATAAAATGTAATTTGTAATATTAAAAAACAGAGTCTGCTTATTCTTCCATATAAAATCTTAACAATATAGCTACCAGATTTCACAGACAACATAACTGTAAGGCTCACCTTCGTTTGTCAATCGCGTTATTAATTATCTGTGTACAACAAATTAAGCCTATCAGATTAGGTAGAAAAAAAAAAACGAACTAATGGGGTATTCACACAATCTTGCTAACTAGACTGTAACAGACTGAGTATTCGCTCCGAGGTGATCAAGTCTTGACCTAGCCTGGATCGATAATACAAATATACATTGCGCGTACAATCACTAGGCTTACGTATTTGTCGGTATTTTGTACGTTGAATTTAATGTCGATTGTAATTATGCTAGTTCGTGATTTGAGTTTGAAAGATTTTAATATTTTATTATTTGTTTAGAATCTTATGTTATTCGGTAGGCTGACTTCAAGGACATCTGTTTTGTTGACAAGCTGTAACCTGCCATACGTAGCTCTTTTAAAATTTCGTTCAAAGATTATCTCAAAAATACACTGGAAATGGGATTTCATTCAAACATTACAAACGAAAGAGCTCACTTTATCTCTTGAAATGCAGTAGAGATGAGCCCAAAAATTTCAAATAGTAAAATTGAAGTCATCTTTTTTCATTGCCCTTCAGAGAAGAGTAGGAGAGCAGAGTAGAGCAGATGAAGATCGCTTCAGGACGTCAGCAAGCACAGCCAAGCCGCTGCTTTCATTGAGGCGTTGCAACTCTGGGGGATCTGGAAATATAATTAACGAGATCATCTCAAAAACATTGAAACACAACAAAGAATGTATATTCAAAACCATGTTCGAAAATACAGAATAACTATCTCATGGGCCTCATACGCAGTAACAGCATAGAGCTATCTCTCTACAACCAAATTGTGAAATTACTATAGGCTGCATCTGGAGGCTTTAGTGGGCATAGTGAAGTATGTTAATTTGAGTATTGAGTTAGTTTGGGTACTCACACTCCGCGGCACCGTAACATTCTGTTGGTACTCAAATCTCAACATAGCTCCTTAACATCGTCATTTCATAATTTTCCTGACCTTCTCCCAGTCACCTGGGGTTGGCGCAATATGTTTTCTCCTTCCATACTCCTCTATCATGTACCATTTCTTCACTCACTCCCCTCTTACACATATCGCTTTTCACGCAATCCATCCATTTCTGCTTAGGTCTACCTCTTCCTCTTCCTCCTAACATAGCTCCTTAACATTCTAGACAATTTCGATTAAAAATATCAAACAGATAACACGTTTAATTTTTTGTCTGTCAGCTAGCTCACGAAAGATTTATTGACCGAATAGTCATTAAAAGAAATAAAAATGAAAGCGTTTCGTTTGCAAAGTGAAAGCTTCCACTGAATATTCTGTTACATTTCGGAATTTATTGTAATGCACGGGTCATTGTCGTAATAATGTAATTCAAGTATTTCATGCGTTAATTTATAATTTATTGCTGTTTTTTTAATTTGAGGGTTTTAAAAAAGGAAAAAGGCTCCCTTGTGGGATCACTTTGTCATAATCTTTGTTTGTTTTCGTACATCATCTCTGGGGAACAGATTAAGGTATCACCTTGAAATAAGTATCAATCGCAAAGGTCTGCTGCGGAAGAATTTATTAAAGTGAAGCAAAGCAAAAAATGTATCCATATTTTGTCACTAGTCAATACCCATGGGACACTTGTTATTAGCATGAAATTTAGCACGAGTCAATGTCGGAACCAGTAAAGGAAGGTCTGAAAACGGTATATATAAACACGTAACATCCAAAAAAATATTGTTGTGCTTTACAAACCTAAGTTTGCAGGTAAAGCATCGAACATCACGTAGGAATATTAAATGAAGGTTAAAAAATTGGTCCGCTAAGTTAAATTTGTTCTTCTGCATGCAAACCGAGAATGCTCCAATACTCTGATGATGTCAGTATTGACATTAAAATATTTTATAAAAAAATCGTGATTTAAAAACATGTAGTTTCTTTATTATTAACTATTTTGTAGTTTTTCCAATTACATTTATGTGTTGTTATTTATGTTCGACAATTTATGTATTATAATCTTCTTTGTGTCGCGTGTGATTGTATTTATTTGTATGTGTGAGTCTGTCTCAGAAAAATACGGTATAACGTAACGATTCCATTCTCGATGAAATAGAATTTATTCAAAATGTTAAAATTCAAAAATATATGAATATTTAATTCTTCGATAATAATAAGCCATTTGAATTTTTAATTCCATTTCATGAGTTTGATTAGTGTCCTAAAAGAGGATTACAATTAGATTTTTAACCAACCAAAACACTAGTAGCCTTGCTGTTTTGATCCCTGATTACTCTGTGGATAGTGAAATTTTGAAAATGAGACTTTGAAGTTTTGAAAAAAACAAACACAATAAGTTTAAAGGGCGGGAACATAGAGAGTGTTGGACATGCATGGGTGGTGAACTTTTTTTATTGCTTAGATGGGTGGACGAACTCACAGCCCACCTGGTGTTAAGTGGTTACTGAAGCCCATAGACATCAACAACGTAAATGCGCCACCCACCTTGAGATATAAGTTCTAAGGTCTCAAGTATAGTTACAACGGCTGCCCCGCCCTTCAAACCGAAACGCATTATTGCTTCTCGGCAGAAATAGACATGGTGGTGGTATCTACCCCTGCGGGCTCACGAGAGGTCCTACCACCAGTAATTACGCAAATTATAATTTTGCGGGTTTGATTTTTATTACACGATGTTATTCCTGCACCGTCGAAGTCAACCGTGAACATTTGTTGAGTACGTATTTCATTAGCGAAATTGGTACCCGCCTGGTATTCGAACACCGATCCGTCGCTCAACACGAATGTACCGGATGTGTTATTGTTTAGGTCACGACGACTTTATTTTTTCTACGAACTCTTTCATTTTTATGTAAACGTATAAATGTGTTTGTTCATTAGCCATTTAATATTTGTAGGACTATGTAGATGCTATAGCATAGCAGCATAGTTTTTTTTTTTTTTTTTTTTTTTTTTTTTTTTTTTTTTTTTTTTTTTTTTTTTTTTTTTTTTTTTTTTTTTTTTTTTTTTTTTTTTTTTTTTTTTTGTCCAGCTCTTAGTACGTTTTTCTAATTTGGTTTTTCAAGGCACGGGAGGTTAAGTTACACTGGGTATTCGATGGATACCAGAGATCGTGTATTCCACAACGGGAAGGCCACTTTAAAACATGAAGTTAACGTTTCAAAGATATGACGGTTGACGCGTTCATCGCATTGGAACGCATGATCTTTTCGCGGCAGAACTAGTTAGAACAGTGGTTCACCCAATAGCGGTCACAATCCAGCACCCTCTATTGTTACATGATCCTATTCTTTTAACTGACCCTGGCAAGGGTCAAGGCAAGCAAGGCCAGTGCTTCGCAGAATCTACCACCGGATCGGAAACGCGACCCACTGAAAAGATCCGGCGAGAAACTCAGTGGTCTTAATAAGTACGCATTTCCAACAAACAAATTGCTAATTACATCCATGATTTAAACAACGGCATGGTTTCATCGCTTAATACAATGTCAAGTACACAGTGCCTCTTATATTTACTTTACACTTACTCTTAAGTTTTTTTTTTTTTTTTATTCTCAGAACTCGTATGACGTCTTGTTTAAAAACAAAAAAGAGGAATATGATTATTATTTATTTACAACAAGGTCAGTTGATTTGCAAAGAAAACGGACTGATTAACGTAGATCTAGTTCGAAATATTAATTTGGCTAATAACATGTTTTGGTCCAAACGAACGGAACTAGTTTAATGAAATTATTAATAATAAATTTACAGGTGTTTTTTTTTGTTCCAAACTGCATGATCGTTTTTATAGAGCGTATCGTAGAATTTGATTTACAGCACTGAATTTATTTAAGAGAAAAACATATATTTTTCCATTTAGTTATTAATCGACGCAGATGTCAAAAATTCTAAATTGTAATTACGAGTCAGTTTCCGGTAGACATCCCTGAAAACCGGAAGTGAACGGTTAATTTCCGCAGTCATATAGTTATTAAATTATACAATACATTCATAATTTAATAACTTTACGACAATACTTATTAACATTATTATATTATTTGCTATTCACAAATCGCAAGATAAACATAGTTGCTTACAATTATTTTTATCATTGTAATCATTGTAAAAAAAATGTCGTACCACAATTTAAATTTCTTTTGATCGTAATGTTTGTGTGAAATATGCAACTTTCTAGTATAGTTTTAGTTTATTATACATTTGTTTGACAATTTTATTTTATTATATATTAAACGTTTGTATTGAGAAGATCCGGCGAGACACTCAGTGGACTGTGTCTGTGGGTTAATTTACTCGTCGAACCCTTCGTCGCAAACGACGGGTGCTTGGGATACCTAAAAGCACTGTTAGTGGATCGGGAGGATCCGAGATGACGTGTTTTGGGCGACGTCAACTGTTTACCATGAGAGGGTTCTCGTGTCGCGCCGCTTTATTGAAATGGCGCATTGATGCCGACTGTAGATACTTACTGATCGACTCTAGGTCCAATGTGTAGCATAGAAACCTCTGTACTTTGTCAAAAATAATGTATATTTCTATTACGTACTTATTTCTATTACTAGTGTTTGAATTTTAGCATAGCGTTCAGGCTAATTAATTAAGATATCAGTCAATTCTAATCGTGCTTTAAGGCGGCTAATAATTATTTGTTTTATTTAGGTTATAAATTTTAAAGTTGGACGCAGCCGTTAAATTTATTTAATTATAAAACAAAGCTCTAAATAAACAATGATTGTTTTATAACACTTCTTAAAATGTAAAAAAAAAATATAAAAATATTGTTAATAATGTGTATAAAAATTTAATATAAGTCTCGTAAGAAGGAATCACATTACTTTTTTATTTTTCAGTACAATTCTCTCTGAAACATATAGTCGTTAATTGATTTTAGAATTGCGTTAATTAAAAAAAACAATTACAAGGCGATAGTCATTACAAAGCAACGTGCGATGCAGCGGTGAAAGTGGGTTGATATGCATTTCTGCGGTTTAGTCTTTAGTTGCACGGCACCTCAATGTCTCTTACGTTATAGTTCTTTTACCTACGACATTGCCGCTTAGTGTACAGAATGTTTTTTTTTCTTTTCTTTACAATTAAATTTTATTTAAAATCAATTAAATTTTACACATAAATAGCCAGTTTTGTGAGACGGCAAATTCATAGGTAAAGACCAATTATATACATAGTTGCAGACAAGGTCAATTCTTGCAAATTGATCTGTGTGATAAATATAAATATCTTACGTTTAAGTGAAATAAAAAAAAAAAACATGATTGATTTTAGAGTAATCTTGATGTTTTGGCCTATGGGTAAATAGATATGATTTAAATTTAATGACACGAAAAAAAAAGTTTTTTAAGTATTCGTCGTAAAAAATACATGTTGGAATTTGAATTTCGATATGAACATACACAATACTATAAACAGTTATTCAACCACAATGGTATATTCATTACATCTGTGCATCGTTTAGAATTCAATTCAATTCATTCGTTTTTCATTCAAGTCTATAATTACGAAATAGAGACTCGACTAAGAAAGAGAGCACTCATATTGTTAATAAAATCAAACGATATTTTTGTATATAGTTATATTCAGGGTACATCGGAATCCGAATAATATAATTTACCTAAATAATAAACAGAAAAAGTTAGTTTTGGTTTTCAGAGCTTTTCTTAGCTCAAAAACGATGTCCCTGGTCATTTTCTTACACAAATATTTTTTTATAATATACAGGTTAGATCTAAGTATTTTCGATATTATTGACACTGTTATGTTAGAACCCACTCTAAAAATAGATATATTGAAAAGCCAACAAATAATAAAGCCTTTTTGTTTCTTATATAAGCCTTTTTTCACTGGCGGTGGGACGTAATTGTAAACCCGCATGGTTAGGTGCCTATTTCTGTTTGTTTCCTGTTTCATGCGATCATGAATTCCAGCTTAAAGGGTGAGACATCCGTTCTTGTATACAACTCAAATATGACTTTTACCTAATTGGCCATGTCATGTAATATACATGGTCTCCGGTAAACACACTGTAACCAAACGGTAACCATGGTAACCAAATAACAAATTATCGGTAGACTCTACCCCATGATCTGTAAGCGGAGTAAAATGTCCCTTCGGAACAAGGTGACACTTTACAAAACTTGCATTAGGCCCGTCATGACTTACGCGAGTGTGGTGTTCGCTCACGCGGCCCGCACACACATAGACACCCTCCAATCTTTACAATCCCGCTTTTGCAGGTTAGCCGTCGGAGCTCCGTGGTTCGTGAGGAACGTTGACCTACACGACGACCTGGGCCTCGAATCTATCCAGAAATACATGAAGTCAGTGTCGGAACGGTACTTCGATAAGGCTATGCGTCATGATAATCGCCTTATCGTAGCCGCCGCTGACTACTCCCCGAATCCTGATCACGCAGGAGCCAGTCACCGTCGACGCCCTAGACACGTCCTTACGGATCCATCAGATCCAATAACCTTTGCATTAGACGCCTTCAGCTCTAACACTAGGAGCAGGCTTAGGGACCTCGGTAACCGTACTCGTCGAACTCGACAAAGAGTTCGCCGTGCAACCTAACCCATGAATCAGCTCGCTGAGTTTCTCGCCGGATCTTCTCAGCGGGTCGCGATTCCGATCCGGTAGTAGATTCATTCGCGAAGCAGCTACTCTTGAGCTGTTAGGTCTCCTTCGGAGGCGCTCGGGTAGCTGTTAGCAAATCCCACCCCTCCTGGCTGAGCCTTTGCTCGCCCACGTGTCCTGGTGAAACTGGAAAGGCCTCCGGGCCACCAGTAATCTTTCAATCATAAAAAAAAAAAAAAAAAAATTATCTTCTCTCCGTAAATCCCGATATTGCGGGCGATCCTTAAGGATTATCGGAAATCCAAACTGCCATCTTCTGTATGGAAGCAACGAAAGCAGCTAACTGATTTTCCTGTATAGTCGTATGCTGAAAGAAAACTCATAAGCTTTTTAGATTCTCCTAGATACATACCTACTACTCATTTAAATTCGTTATTGTCTTTTCTGTTTATCTATACTAATATTATAAAGAGGAAAGATTTGTTTGTTTGTATTGAATAGGCTCCGAAACTACTGTACCGATTTGAAAAATTTTTTCACGGTTTGGAAGCTACACTGTTCCCTAGTGACATAGGCTATAATCTTTTTTGAAAAAATTAGGAATCCTTATTAAAACTCCAATAATGTAACCCAAGATGTACAAAAATTACCTAAAACGTTCTTTACATCGCGTGCGCTGCGAAAACTATTGATGATAGAATAAAATAATGTACTACGACTTTGTAGAACACATTATTGTTTACAAAAAGTGTCGCAACAGCATATATCTAACTATTATAGTTGTGCCGCAATAAGTGTTCTTTTATTTAAAAAAATAAAACAACGTCAAATATCGTTGAAATTTTTGTTAAAGACCCGAGCGGACCCGGAGCGGGCCGCTTGTAATTCAATATAGGAAGAATGTATTTTCCGATGACGCAAATTTATGTATAAGTAAAAAGCAAATATCTGAATTCTTTTATTATTTATGTACACACTCTCTTAGGAAACGCTTTCTATTTGTCTACAACGTTTGTTTGACAAAGTGTTTTCGTACAAGTCTAGAGAAATTTTTGTTAGAAATTTTTGTTCGACAAATAACGTTCTAAGCTTCTCGACTGGAACTCAAAATATTCCGTATATAAATTAAGTCTTAGGCTATAGAAATTAAAGTCGAAGTTAGGTTTGTGCGATTTAAATGTTTTATGACGTAGACTGATGTCTCGATTGTCGAGCATTTGATTTATTGAGATGACGTCGAGGCGTCTCTTAATCTTATTTATTCGCAATTCGACTTTGTGGCAAGTAATAGTTTTTGCCAGTAAAACAGGTTTAGTCGTGAAGTTAGCCCGGTCTTAACTGTTCTTAGTTATTGCCTCAATTAAGACATAGCTAATTAATTTAGGTACAATAGTTTATTTCAAAGACGCATACGAACGGACGTGTTTACGAAAAGTCACTTGAATTCTGCCGCACAATTTGTGGCAAAAAAGGAAAAAATCATGTACTTTTGTTACGATTAAATCTAAAACCCCTGAAAATAATTTAGCCGTGCGTGAAACATGTGAAGTCGTCGTGGCCTAAAAGATAACACGCCCGCTGTATTCGTGTCAAGCGATGCAATTGTAGCGGTGATCGAATCCCGCAGACAGGAACCAATTTTTCTAAAGAAATACGTACTTAGCAATTTTTTATGATTTACTTCTACGGTGAAGGAATAACATTGTGTAAAAAAATATGTTATCCGAAAAATTATAATTTGGTGGTGGATGTGAGTCAGCACAGGTAGATACCATCACCCTACTTATTTCTGCCGTCAAACAAACGGAGACCATAGAACCCATGTTTCAAGGTAGGCGGCGACACTTACGTTGTAAATGTCCATGGGGTCGAGTAACCCCTTAACACCGGGTGATCCCTGAGCTCGTCCACCCATATAAGCAATAAAAAGACATGCCCTTTTATACGTTCTAGTATTTGCTGAGTGATTGAGATGCGATCATAATAGTATTTAGTATTTTTAGTATTTATTCCACTTAATTAATTCCACTTTTTTTTTGTTATCGAGCATTGAAAATAAACTAACTCGAGGTCACGGCCCACTTGATGTTAAATAGTTATCGGATTCCATAGACATCAACCACGTAAATGCACTTTGAGATATGTGTTCTTAATCTCAGTTTTATAATACATCGGCCTACCCTTCAAACGGAAGGGCTTTACGAGTTCAAGGCGGAAATAGACGGGGTGATAGTACCTGCCTGTGCCCACAAGACGCTCTACAACCAGTAAAAAAGTAGAGCCCATATAAATAACCACGCAATATAATATGAGATTTAAGTCACATTTGTAGTTTAAAGATTGTAGCTTAAAGAAAGTGATTGTAGTTTAAAGGTGATACTTACCAGTACAGGCTCAGGAATCGATATGCAATAAGTTAAAGGTTGATTAGTACACAAAGTGCTCTGTCGGTTTGGAGTACCCCTAGAAATACACAGAGACCAAGAAAGGAATTTCGAGTCGCAAATATGTCAAGAGACTTGCAGAGTCCTGAGTATTCACAAAACTAGAACCACGTTTTATCACCCGCAATCTGATGGTGGAACGCTTTAATCAAACATTGGAGAAATATCTAGAACATTACTGCTGCGAACCAGTCGATGGAGTGTAGAGCATTCTGGTTTTACGAGGGGATCATTACTATAATATACCACAACGAAACTTCTATTAACTTATATACCTACAGAAAGAACCGTAAATGTTTGATATCAATGCAATGTTGGGTAAACTTTAAATTTTATAAGCCTGCATCAGAACACCCCTGCTTAATTAGCCAAGAAGGTTATGCTCGGGTAGTAATGAATACCCTAGGGACCGCTAAGCGATTTCCCCCTTCCCAACCCCCCTGCCCAAGCCCCTACCACACGCCCCTGTGAGTTGACTTTCATTTTTCCTTATATTTTAATACAATAAATATATATATCCACTAAGTTTACTATTTTTTTTCTACACGACAAACGCAAAAGGTTTCTTGGTTATTTTATTTCGAGTTTTACAAAACAACCGTTTTTATTATCACCTTCTTATTTATACCAATGTAATAACAGGTTTTTGAGTATTTTTGTCGATCTGAGTGCTGCTTTTATAAAACGTGGTGACGTGATGATTGTTTGTTATTTGTAATAATAATCTTTTTACTAATGATATTTATAATGGTGGATGCATGGTGAGAGAGCGCTTTGGCTTGCCCATCTAAGAATTCGATTAACAGAGATATTTTAAGACGTTGAAAGAATCAGATCAGATCAGAAGTATTGCGTTAGTGCAAAAGTTCAATAGCATCCCTAAATATCTGCGCAATAAACCTACCCGATCCTGTAGACCGAATGTAAAAAGTCGACATCGCCCAAAACGCGTAATTATGGATCCTCCCGATCCATTAACGGTGCTTTTAGGTATTACAAGCACCGGTCTCCGTCCTCGTCGAACCCGTCACTTGCGACGATGGGCTCGACGAGCGAATTAACCCACAGACTGCCCACTGAGTTTCTCGCCGGATCTTCTCAGTGGGTCGCGTTTCCGATCCGGTGGTAGATTCTGCGAAGCACTGCTCTTGCTAGGGTCAGTGTTAGCATCCGGTTTGAGCCCCGTGAGCTCACCTACTAGCTAAGGTTACGCTGAAATAACCTCTCAAGGCTATTAGCTTAGGTAGGAAAAAAAAACAAAGAGTAATAAATATTTTTAACATACAAATATGTTTGTGTCATAGTAGGCATTTTGCTTCTTGTTTATTTCATATCGTATATTGAATGGATGTTAAAATACTGAAAAGTAAAAAAGATACACCACATTTACAGAAAATTCCAGGAATTCCCCAAAGGCTCCGAATTAATATTATGGATATGATGAGCACCGGAAATGTATGAGACGTACACAAAATATTCAAATTGTATATTTCCATTTAAACAATATAAAACACATCATACATACATCGAGTCATTATCGAATAACTAAGGCGGCTGCCGATAAAGGTTTCAAAGAAAAATCTCGCCGACAGGAGCGACAGTACTTTCAAAGCTTTGGATTATAAATTATTTACATGATAGATGCGCTATGATTCGGAAGTCAATTACTGGCGATAGGTTTCGTTCTGAGTCTCATGTCTCGCTCTGAAGAGCACGACAGCAGTATATTGACACTTTTAAGGTCTTCAGTTTACCAGCTGCATCCCGTTTGTAGTTTCTCCAGTAGACCTTTAACGCCCTTTTTTTACTAGAGCCCATAGACGTCTACGACGTAAATGCCACCACCTGCCCTAAGATATAAGTTCTAAGGTCTCAGTATAGGTACAACGGTTGCTCCACCATTCAAACCGAAACGCATTACTGCTTCACGGCAGAAATAAGCAGAGCGGTGGTACCTTCCTGTGCCGCCTCAAAAGAGTTCCTACTACCAGTAAAGAGTAAAAAAAAATAGTAGAATTAACGCCATCAATAATGACGACTCTGTGTGTGAATCTATGGCTCATTGATTTGCTGACAGATTGGCGCAAAACAAAAAAAGGTGGCCGGTCATCAGACAGACACATAAAACGTGCATTTGCAGACGTAAATGTCTGCGAGATTGCCTTCGATGAACTGACGACATTACGTATTCAAGTAGAGTTTAATGTTACGGAGTACTGTGTAAGTTTAGGAATTCGTCGATTTCTATACATTAAATACTCCATTATAGAATTTTAACAGTGGCGTTATTTGACGGCAAGCAACTTTACACACACACAGTTTCTTTTTCCTATTATTTTGTTTATAATTCGTATACTATATACTCGACTTAGTATTCAAACCTAGTCCAAAATATAGTTTCATATGTGATCATTTGTTTAAAATGTATTTTATAAGAAATTATTCAATGATAAGAAATATTTAGAGGTTTTGAAATCATCGAAGGTATTTTTTCGTGTATTCTCTTAATAATTATCTGACAACTAAAATGTTTTAAAATGTGTTGTTAATTGATTATGAGCTATTTTAGGAAATTACTTTTATTTATATTCCGTCTTCATTAATAATAGAGGTATGAAACGTAAAAAAAATGTTTCTTAAAATTATTAAACTGCATTATTTGTTTGATTTATTTCTCTTTGGAAATGTAGTATATAATATATAGAATACAATTTCTTTTAATACTTTTTAATATTTGAATCTTATTGTATTAGTGACGTATCGTGAGACCGTACGCGCAGGTATATTATTATACACTATTCTGCCTATTTCTGCCGAAACATACTGAGGTGTCAAAGGTGTCGGATAACTGTAATACAATACTTTACGTTAGATGTGATTTCTAATGGCGCATAACGGAATTTATGTACGTGGTATATTGGCTGTGAGTTCAGACAATCGCTGAACACCAAAGAGCTGGCGAGATCGTTGCATCGAAGCATTTCATAGAAAAAAGATGTGTGGTGTCGTGGGACACCGGATAGGAACAAAGTTTTTTATATAAAAATATTAATTTTAAGTTCTATTCGAGGTATAAAGAAAATAATTATTCGGGTATACATTTTTATTATGATTTTTTTATTGATATAAATAAAATAAAAACTACTTAACAAAGTTATCAATTTTATTATTATATTCACAATGATTTATAAAAAACATATAATAAAAAATATGTGATAACTTTGTAATAACGTACAAAAAAGAATACGTTATAACAAAGTTAAATCTTACACTGTGTGCACTACTAATAAAAATCTTACGTTACGGACGTTTTTTCCCGGTTAGGGTACCCCTCCGCATTGTCCCATAAGGAACTTCGTACCAAAAAAAAAAAAAAACGAACGTCAAAATGTCATAGGCTACATTTGAAATACTTTACTTATATGACATTACAGACCCAGTAGTATCTTCGTGTTGGCTGTGAGTTCAGACAATCGCTGAGCAACAGAGAGCTGGCGAGATCGAAGCATTTAATAAAAAAAAACTGAACTTCAAAATGACATAGGCTACATTTGAAATACTTTACTTATATGACATTACAGATCCAATAGTAGCTGGAGAACTTTCGAAACATTCTCCTTTAATTTGTCGAAGACGCATTAAAGGAACCGCTTCTAGTCACCTTGTAGGGTTATCGACCGACTTCGGGCACAAGCGATTTAATTGAAGCGCCATAAAGGGAGGCCGCACCTGAACGAGTGCGTTGCCTCAAGAACGTAATTTAACAGCAAAACCATTAATCCCAGAGTCGGTTCGCGGATAAATTGCAAATGAGATAAGTTACGAGGCACGCTAGAGCTTCTGTTATTAAAGGGTCATGAATAGGTAGGTGCATACCAGTTTTACCATACCATTTCCATGACAGGATCTCGTCCATCTGCCGGGAACGTGTTATGAGCTTCTTTGGACACAACATGCGGTCTCCCAGGCATGAATTAGAGAAACTCATAATTGCGGGTCGCATAGACGGCAGAGCGTCGTGGGCAGAACTCCAACCAGATGGTCAGATCTAGTAAGAGAAGCACTTGGTGGTAGTCTGTACCATGCAGTCCATGCCACCCATGATCGAGCACAGTGGAAGAACGTCACATATGATCGCAATCCTCAGTAGTGAGGGAGCGATATAGAAGAAGATACCAGTTTTATTTCCTTAATATATCTATAGATGAAGATCAAGAAAATAACGAATCGTCTAATCCTATAAGGTACTGCAGTCCATAAATATTACAAATGCGAATGTTTCCATCCACAGTACCCAGCGACAAATATTACACATCGACCTTTGGAAAGAGATAATCGGCTGATTTCGTAAAGCGTATCACTGTCGCACGAAATACTAACATTCTGGTTCATTTCCGTACCTAATCGTTGGTGGTAGTCTAAGCGGTTATTCGAAATACGTACGGACTGGTTGGTGAGCTCACGAGCTTCAATCTGAGAGACTTTGCTAACATCTGCCCCGGCCAAGAGAAGTGCTTCGCTGAATCTACCAGCGGATCTGAATCAGAGCCCACTGAGAAAATTCGATGCGAAAGACAGAGGGTTCTATCTATGGGCTAGGTTTCACGTTGAACTCGTCGACCAGTTCGACGAGAGCGGTGACCAGTGCTTGGACTGCCTAAAAGCACCAAGAGTGAATCGGAAGGAACTGATAAGACATGTTTAAGTCGACGGCGGATTTGTATTGGAACGTCTTTGGGTCGAGCTTGTATCTATTAGCATTTTGTTTTCTAGTTTAAAGGGTAGAACGGCCGGTATGCTCGTCGGTATTTCATGAATGCTGTGACCTGTCCTTCCTGAGTGAGGCTTAGAAAAAGTGATAAATGGTAGGCAGTGCCCTTAGCATTACCAGTGTCCACGAGCGACGATAATTACACACCACAAACAGGGCTGTTTGTTTGTTTCCCATAGGAATAAATAAAAAAAGCTCGGCCGTCTGCGATGTCCCATTCTCACGGAATAAAATAATCGATTTTAGCATTCATGTTATCTTCATTGTTTTAAACAATCGTATTGATGAGACTGACGTTCACGAATTGTGTTGCACATTCCCACGATGCGCTCTAAGGTTTTTTCGGATGACTCCGCAACTCTGATTGTCGTTCCCACAGATTGCTGATGCAAGTTACATAAAAAATTCTGCGTATCGAGTCGCACCAAGTATCCCAGAATGCGAAGCTACTTGTGACTTGTACAATTTATTTTATATGTATGTGAAAATCAGCGCCGTAAGGTATAATTCGATTAAATGGTATTTACATGAATGTGTATTAATTATTAATTATAATTCAATTTAACGGTTAGCGTGGTATGAACATGTGATGCGTAGAGAGAAGATGCATGTGACTAGGAGATGTATGGAAATGGTAGTGCAAGGTAGAGGGGGAAGAGGTCGACCGAAGAAGACATGGATGGAGTGTGTGAATGACAATATGATAGGAGTGAATGTTGAGCTGACGACTGATAGAAGAGAATGGAAGAGAAAAAATAGCTGTGCCGACCCCACCTAGTGGGATAAGGTGAAGAAGAAATAAATTATTTTTTCCTCCGAGGCTTTGAAAATGTCCTCGCAGTTTTCAGAGACATACACTGCTTTTTACTATCCCTAAGGTTTATATCAACGTAAGATCATTTATTCTATAGTAATCTATCAGACCTTTGATAAGCGATACGTTACAGTCGGTCTACAGTGAAAGTTTAACAGAATTTTACCTACGCATACTAGATACGTTAATGGATTTTAATCACATAGGTTTTCCAACATTTACTTCGCCTTGCTGTATGTATTACGTGCGTCTAAAGTTTATAACTAAGCTTAAGCTACTTAAAGTGTTAATCGTTTGAATGAAACATAGTCTTCTTATTATTAACAATGTTTTATTAGTTTGACACGTATCTGTCTATGTAATGGAACCTTTTAATATAATGTTCATCAAACCCAAGACGGCGATTAACTTGAATATTTGCATACGCACCATGAACGGATACTAATTCACTAATGTTATTGATCAATATCCTACATTATAGGATAAAAATTATGATTGGTTTGAATTTTAACTTCGTTTTTCTGTAAGAACGTGTATTTGTTTAAATTTACCGATATATATTTTTATAGATACTTATTGAGTTATAGTTATTTCACGAATTTGTAATAACTTAGTCGCGTTTGTTTGTTTAATGGAAATGTATTAAATGTTGAAGGTCGTCGGTGGAGTGTTCTGACTATATTAAGCTACGAAGTTCGGGTCGGCTTTCGGTTGGATACTGTATTATTATGTTACACTTAAAACTCAGCTATCTGCCGCCAAATTTGGAACTCTAATTTTTAACCGAAATATACCTAATATGAAAACGTTATAAACAATTCATTATTCTATTGACAGTTGCACAGCTGAAAGATTTTTTTCTAACAAGTAATGGACAGTAAGCAATTCGCCAGAGGTGACGATTCCACATATAATATTACTAAAGAAATGAGATAATTTTCTTGGTTCATTGACCCAGCTGAGTCAATTCAGAATATTCATCTTTGGTGGTCTAACGCGGCTGTTGTAATATTAGTCTTTTGGAGAACAATTAGGTTAATTATAGGAAGTAGGAAGTAATATGAAATTGGCTGTGTGAGAATGATCTAGAATAGCACAACCCTATCTCTTCCCGTGGACGTCGTAATATCAGGATTCACTCGGAGAATGGATAGCGGAATTCTCTAAGTATTACATAAGCGTATGTCGATAGGTATTATTATCCTGTCGTTTGTGCCGCGACCGCTATTAACGCTATTTTTATTGATAAATCACCTGACATCTCATGGAAGGTGGCGGCATTAACGTTGTGAACTCTATTCACCCTGGCATCCCTTTGAAAATAGTGAGCTCCTTCATTCGCGCTCGCAATAAATAATAAAGTAAAATTAAATAAATAAAAAAATCTTATTAGATATGATTATGTACGAACATAGAATGAAAACCGAAATTTTCGCTAAAGCTTTGCTAATTATGATAATGAATTGCTGAAGAAGTAGGAGGAACTATCAGATCAATTGCCCATTTAGAAAAATGTTGATGAAATTTATATTGGGTAAATAATTATGTAATTTTAATTAGAGAATTCCAAGAAAGTATCCCTTAACTACACCAAAGAACTCTTACTGTACGTTTTGTTTTGTTGCCATAAATGTTTCGTAGCGTTTAATTCACTTATTAATATAATGCAATATACATATGTATATAATTAGAGAATATTGAAGAACTAAAATACTGATGTAATTGAATTTTGTTACCCTTCTTTGTAGTTGCTAAATTGAATCGCGCAATTTGTATAAATTTATATAAAAAATATCAAAAAGAAAAACGACTTGAATAAAATAAAAAGAGAAAATCATCGATATACTTGAAGTCAATGAAGTAAGTAATCTTAAAGACAGCTATGAAACCACCGGTCACGTCCTGATAACATTTAAATAGGACCATATAATAAGCACCATCTTTCTAATAAAGGATCATCAAAATCGGTTCACCTAGAAAACCAATTCTGATGTAACAACAGAAATAAAGAATACAGTAGAGAACGTCCTTCTTTTTTGAAATCGGCTAATACAATAAATAAACATGAAAGATAACACAAACTTAAATATAAATCTTTTTTCGGAATTATTTTCTCATCGAAAATAACATATAAAATTATTGTGACTGTTCAAGATTTTCACAGCGTGAAAAGGAATGCTAATACCTACTGATTTTTTGTATTATCTGTGCATTTTTCTTTGGCGCTTTTTTTATAAATATTCAAATATTTTATCTAATTATTATTGTCGGACTAAAAATATATTATAACATTACTTCCACAGACCGACTTATTATTTGTCCCGAGCGTGGGTAGTGACCGCTGATTATTTTGAGACATTTGTTGCAATAGAGTCGCACAGTAAATCTTACAGTGACTTTGTTACTCCGGAACGTGCTCAACGAGTTATTTGTTGAGAGCATTGGCCCTTTCACCAACTGATAAGGTTTCAAACACTGAAAGTACGTTTCGGAATAAATTTTTATTTTCATTTTAAACTATGGCATGTTTCCACACTGTTTCTTTTGCCTCAAATTCGTAATTCAGAGAGAATAATTAGATTGTTGATAATTATAATTAGATAATAATTAAATTAAAAAATCAGAGTAATTACTTTAATTCTATTATAAATAGCAAAGAAACGATTTGGTGATAACAATATAATCAAGATCCAAGTTCAGGTTCATTGGTGGTATTATAAGCTTGCGTGGGCTGGTACTACCTTCTTGCTTATTTGTCGCAAAGCATGACTGCTTAATCGTAATCTAATGACATAAGAGTCCCACTCTACAGAGTACTGTTACGCGGGTAAAAAGAACGTCATCTATCGTCGAATTGTAGAAACGAATAACAAAAGACCTAGTAAAATCGAGAACGCTCGAAAAGTGCAACGCCATCTATTAACAAATAGCTGAAACACATATTGAAACAACTGGCCTTATCGGGAATGTTCTCGATAAATCTAGGAATGTCGTATCGATTATAAAAGTGCAGATAGTTCCAGAGAGTTGTTTCAAGGTAGTAAGTAATCGGATCTACTCGAAGCGAAACAGCGAACGGATCACCTGAAGCGAAGCCGAAGATGTGAATTACGAATGGTAAAGTGCTCTGTAAGTGCTTAAGTGTTAAATAGAGTTTTAATTTCTACTTTGGTGGAAGTTTTATTTCTCCCGAACCCCAGCGCGTAACAGTACAATAGAGAGTGTTACATCATATCTCAATAAACCTTTTTTTGTCCTACCTATGCTGATAGCCTTGAGAGGCTATTTTAGGTTCTCCTTGACGTGTAGGTGAGCTCACGGGGCTCAAACCGGGAGTGTTGCTAACACTGGCCCTAACAAGAGCAGTGCTTCGCAGAATCTACCACCGGATCGGAAACGCAACCCACTGAGAAGATCCGGCGAGAAACGCAGTGGGCTGTGTCTATGGATTAATTCACTCGTCGAGCCCTTCGTCGCAAGCGACGAGTTCGACGAGGACGGTGACCGGTGCTTGTGGTACCTAAAAGCACCGTTAATGGATCGGGAGGATCCGTAATTCGTGTTTAGGGCGACGTCGAATGTTTACCATTTCGTCTACAGGATCGGGTATGATTACGTCGTGATGTCTATGGGCTCCGATGACCGCTTAGCACGAGGTAGGCCGTGAACTCGTTCACCCGTGCATCTGGTACTATGTTATAATTCACATCGAGCGACGTAAAAAATTAGATTGCAACATAGTCGTTGAGACAATAAAAAAATAATTCACTTATCAACAGTCTATTCTTAGAAGAAAAATGTTGTATTCCGTAAATACTCAGCTGAATAAAGGATGCATTTTAATACAATGAGAACAGTAGGTACCTGATTGTTTGATCCGCTCTTGTTCGAGTCAAGGATTTTCCAACAATTTATCGCGTAATTCGTTTGATGTCTAGGATGTTCAACGCACGACGTTTGTTTACAATTGCTTATACTTAATTTATTATTCAAGGGCTCAATGCCAATACTGCTCTAAAAGTACAGATTACGAAGAATCATCGTATTTCATACATAACATCGAGGGGTGAAAGGCGAAAATTGGTTTGACACTTTTGCAACTTTACAGGAGAGCCATTAATTTTATTTTTTTATTTATTTCATAATAGAAAAACTTCTTACGTTATTTAAATGGAGTGAACGAAATCAAAGTTCAATTAAAAATATAGAACTGTTGATGCTAATACCAAATAAAACGCATCTTTAATTACAAAGATAAATGTCGCGTATTAAGCAAAAGGACAACCGATAACCGTTGGGGTAAATGCGTTCTTGAGTGGAGACCGCGAACTGGAAAAGGCAGTGTAGAACGCCCTCAGGCTCGGTGGAGTGATGATCTGTGCAGGGTGGCTGGCAGGAACTGGATGAGAGAAGGCGAGGATCGTGCTCAGTGGCGAACAATTGGAAAGGCCTAAGTCCAACAGTGGACTGCTATAGGCTGATGATGATGATTTAAGCGAAATGTCGCTTAAACCAAATAGCCTTTCGCCCTTCGATATGATTGCTAAGGCAGGGCATGATTGAGGGTAAAAGACCACGCTGCAGTTCACCGTTACGATGGACTGACCAAATAAAGGCAGCTCTAAACGATCCCGTCAACGAGTTTTTTTTTATTGCTTAGATGGCTGGACGAGCTCACAGCTCATCTGGTGTTAAGTGGTTACTGGGGCCCATATACATCTACAACGTAACTGCGCCACCCACCTTGAGATGTAAGTTCTAAGGTCTCAAGTATAGTTACAACGGCTGCCCCACACTTCAAATCGAAACGCATTACTGCTTCACGGCGGAAATTACTCTGCCAAGAGTGCAAACGAAATGATGGCTAGAGCTAATTTATGTCAAATTTCTGAAATGAAATCGACGGTGCCTCAATCGGTACAATGCACGTTCGGACGACTCGATACAAACAATCTGCCAGACGACAATACGCCTAATTATACTTCTACCAAGAGGTATTGAGTATGTATAATGTTAATTCATAGTTCAGTCACTCGAAAGTCTGTCTGCAGCAACGGAACGTTCACGGCGAGCAGGTGTCTCGACCTTGGCTACTACTACGGATATTCTGCATGTTTGTTTTAAAACTTTTTCCGCAAATCTCTTGTACTAGTTACATTTCGGTCTTAGACGTCAAAATCATGCGTACAAACATTTATTAAGGCCGCTCTCGATCTATGTTGATAAGCGTTATGAGTAATTGAAGTGTTCCAACTAGTTAACATTGAGTTTTATAGCTGTAGACATAATAAAATAAAGCTTATCGCGTGGATCGCATTATTTTAACTATTCAAGTTCGTAATTTCTTTATGACGTCTTGAAATACTTGTTTGCTGTTGTTGTTGTGTCAGGATGATAAAAGAATCGGACGTTGAACGCCGCATTATCCTCGACGGGGCATAGGTGGCGCGATATGATAGCTAGGGCTCCTACGTCTGCGGTCGAGGTCGGGAGCTAGGGAGAGGTGGCAAGCGCTCGCCATGCCACATTCAGTTTACAATCGCGCGGCACAAGTGTTGCGCGCACGCAACTGTACAACGCCGCAGAACCCGCGCAGTTATCGAATCGACCGTCTTATCGATTACGCCTTCCGTTTCAAAACGACGCGCGGAATACGAACATGGATGGAACGTCTCGCGCTAAGTGAACATCCGCAGGATTGGAAAGTTTGTTAACTGTACCGCGTGATGTGGTAAACAATAGGAGACGTACCGGCGCCGTTCCCTCTGGATTCGATCGATGTGTGCTCGTCCTTTATCTGTGTTCGCGGAGATAACGTGATGTGACAGCGGGACGACTTGTGGTGTCAGTGGAATAGTTTTGTGAAAGTGTGCACTGAGCGTGAGTGAGCAGACGGCCGCCGCCGCCGCCAGTGCTCTGTGACAATGTTGAATTGCACGGATCTGGAATGCATCCTACATCATCACCATTACTATGCGCACCTGCATCACATACATCACCTGCAAAATGCTCAGGACACAGGTATGTTGAAATGCGTAATATGCGCGATGTATTCGGACGTCAAGATTTTTTTCTTTCCAAACATTTAAATGGAACGAAACAATAGTTGTTACGATCAGTTCGTTTGTTTTGAAGCGGACGATGAGTGTTTTTAGAAAACAAACTAATCCAAAACAGCGGAACGATTGGGCCGCCTTTCATTTATTCTGTCTCTTATTGATACTGGACTGAATGGCGAAACGATTAATAATTGTAGCTTCGAACATTCAAGTCGTGAGGTGCTCTTGAACTTTTTGAACAAGAGAACAGAATTTAGCACATCAATTAGGGGCATTAATAGCTTAAGAACCAAGGTTCTATGCAACGGCTAGCCAGGTGCTTGCGGATATCACGCAACGAACCGCTTATTGCGAGCCGTTTTCACTCTGTTAACTTACTTGGACGAACGACTTCAAAACCTGCCCGGCGACGCGAAATGGACGAAATATTTGTACAAACAAACGCACGTTTTCTCTTTTAACTCGCCGATTACGAGTCTAGTTGAGCGTGTATCATTGTTACACCTTGGAAATCAAAATTGAATACCGTTTTTATGTATTCATATGTAAAACTAGCTTTTGCTCGCGACTCCGTCCGCGTGGAATAGTTACATTGGCATAACGCTAAATTTTACCCCCACTTCATTTACGTAGAAAGTGAAAATATTTTGAAACATTGTTTATTGGTGCTCCACTTGTATAGGTCTCATGATGTTATATAATCTATAGTCTTCCTCAATAAATGGGCTATCTAACACTGAAATATTCTTTAAAATCGGACCAGTAGTTTCTGAGATTAGCACGTTCAAACAAACAAACTCTTCAGCTTTATAATATTAATAATAATATAATTATAGATAAAACTTATATAATTCGAAGGGTGTTGCCCCGTCAGGTACACAATGTTACATATGTGTATGTTGCTTTTAAAGCAAAAAGAACCTAAATTCAACTAAGCATTCATGCACATCACATAGGTCTTATCAATTCATAAAACAAAACACAACTCTTCTCATATCAAAGTCATAATATCAGTGATCTTAGCGAATATTTTGCGTTTCACGATAGTGTGTTTCTTGGCATTCCTATTTGTTTTCCAACGTACTGAGACTAATCAGAATATGTCGAGTTTTCAGCTGTGTAAATTGGTATAAACGTCACTTTTAATCACAAGCACTCAGAACATCAGAATGTATTATTTGCATTCTCGTATATTGTATTTGTTTCTTAAAACAATTACTATAAATCGTATATTATAAATAATTATACAGTATTTCTGACATACCTTAGAAAATGTTTAATTTGTCTCCTATGATAAGATAATCGAATTTCTAATAAAAAAAATTATATATATTTCATTATTTCCTCGTTGATCGTTATACATTTTTCTATCTTCAAATTAAGAAAAAGTCTTAAAAAATTTTTTTACTAAATTCACTCTATACATCAGAATCTGTTCAGTCGAATTTTGTATCAATTATCCAAAATTACATTATCTCTTAAAAGGATAAATATAGATATTTGTCAGCCATTACAAATCAATTACTATAATAATATGATATACTCAATTTGTAAAGTCGATATGTCACCCAAATTTCTTCTTCTCTTATAATATTTTGCCAAAGTTACAGCGTTAAATAGTTGTGACATACGAACCAATTTAAGAGTTCCATTATGTTGTTGTTTGGATTAAGAATCTAGATAGTATAAATCAATGTATACAGAAGACAAATTCCTTCGAAGGCAGACTAGTTTACGATATAGAACGTGAATACTTATTGTTGTTGATAATAATCAGATATTGTAGGATACAGCAATCAATTAATTATCACAAAGGATTCTTTTCAAGTCTCATTTCAAAAAGGCATACTGATGGCGATGGGTAAATTTTATGAAAGAGTTTAATTAAATCTGGAGGATACGAAAATGATCTTTAGTATAATAATGATAAAGGTGTTGTCATATTTACACAAGTACACATTATTTTGAATTGCCGACTCCGAGAGTCCTTTAGACCACGAAAATGCAAATATATAATACATTTTAGAAAATCCATAGATGAAATGAACACGGGAGCTAAACGCCCATGTAATTGCGCAGATTTAACACCAAACCGAAAATCACAACAAATACATTCCCTCGTGCAGCATAGTGTTGTGATTTCACAACTAATGTTGTCATTCGCAAGACGAAGTGCCGCAGCACGAGATATAAATCCAGACTCCGTATTATCAAACAATTTATCTTGACTACGTTTGTCAGTCTTGATAACAAAAAAACTGCACCTTGATATTCTTCATTCAATATATTTTATTAAATAGTCATGTCCGAGTCATTAGCTTCGCCGGTTTCTATAGATAGAAGAGATAAAACTGAAGTAAACCATTATTATTTAAATACATATCTATAGTGTAAATTAAATACAGTACACATACTTTGTTTCTTATTGTAATATGTTATTTATTTATTTATAAGACTGGTATAGTACATATCGCATTGACTTAATTATAAAAAAAGTTTTTTTTATAATACACTAGCGACCCGCCCTCGCTTCGCTTCGGAAACATTAAAACACACATGAAACCAAAAAAAAAAAAAAAATTAAAAAAAGTAGCCTATGTTCATCAGGGACAATGTCGGCTTCTAATGAAAAAAGAATTTTTCAAATCGGTCCAGTAGTTTCGGAGCCTATTCGAAACAAACAAACAAACAAATCTTTCCTCTTTATAATATTAAGTATAGATTTAAAATCAATGCATCCATCGCCATCGATTTTCTCTTCATCATCCTTGGGTGATTTACTAGGGAGAATGCGCAGAGCGTTCTTTAGTTTTTGACATTGTATTTAGAATGCATTGATCCAAGAGTTATAATAAAAATATGACGTACGCAACAGTTACATGTTAAATTCATTATTTTTAATGTATTTAAACACATACTTTCTATGTTGTTATGTTCGAGCTCTGAATTTGTATTTTAGTAATGTACATATATTAAAACACAATTCGGTTTGAAACTCTTGTGTTACCGAAGCAGAGAGAGTCGTCATCTTTTTGGCTGTATAATTTCCACTCAGAGTATACAAAAATTTATTGTATAATAGTTGTCTGTAGTGAAACTAGATTCCTCTTTAAATTAAGCCCTATTTGATCTCCTTGAGATGCTAAAATTGATTTTTGTATGCCCATCTCCGCGTCAAATTAATAGTCCTAAAGAAAAAGCATTTTTCCGATTTGGTGCTGCATAACTACATCAAACAAACAACTTCAACTTACGTATTAAGAATACTGTGTATTTGTAAGTTGATGTACCTTTTTTATTGCTTAGATTGGTGGACGAGCCCACGCGATGTTAAGTAATTACTGAAGCCCATAAACACATACAACGTAAATACACCCCCCACCTTGAGATGTAAGTTCTAAGGTCTCAGTATAGTTACAACGGCTGCCCCATCCTTCAAGCCGAAACGCATTACTGCTTCACGGCAGAAATAGGTGGGGTGGTGGTACCTACCCGTGCGGACTCACAAGAGATTCTACCACCAGTAAAAAACTACTTATACTCTTACTTCTGTTAAATCTTGTCACTTGTCAATTATTTACATACGGTTTGGAAAGTCAACAGAATAAGGAATGAAACAAATGAATAAATAATGCGACACAGCTGGAAGCGGTGACTTGTAATGTCCATAAATTTTTTCATAGACTTGATGGTTGTAGTAATTGAGCAAAATTCACATTTTTAATATAATTATTATAAAGGTGCCTTTGTATTATTATATAAATGTATTGTCTTCGAAACATTTATTCATATAATTATTTAACAATAAACATCCAATAATTTTGCATTAAGTTCGTTGAGGTGTGTGAATCGAAGTGTCTCTTCAATTGACTCTATAAGCAAACAAGTTATTTTTTTTTCAGACATAAGGTGCAATTATTGTTGTTGATAAACTTCAAGTGACATATGCCAAGCATTCGCCCTTTTTTTTCTTACCTATGCTGATAGCCGATAGCCTTGAGAGGCTATTTCAGCTTCTCCTTGACGTGTAAGTGAGCTCACGGGGCTCAAACCGGGAGTGTTGCTAACACTGGCCCTAGCAAGAGCAGAGCATCGCAGAATCTACCTCCGGATCGGAAACGCGAACCACTGAGAAGATCCGGCGAGAAACTCAGTGGGTTGTGTCTATGGGTTAATTCACTCGTCGAGCCCTTCGTCCCAAGCGATGGCTTTGACAAGGACGGTGACCAGTGCTTGTGGTACCTAAAAGTACCGTTAATGGATCGCATTCGCCAAACACTGAATATCAAAGCAAAAGCGATTAGCACGATAGTTAGATTCTAAATGTTTTTACGAATATGGGATTTTGCTAAGATAATTAAAATAATTGGGTTTTTTAATGAACACATTCCTTGATCTTATTTCGATTCCTAGTGCGTTGTAAAGGTTGTAAATCATACTTTATCCACTATTTCATTTTTTTTATATTCCGTCACTGTCCCAAATCTTAAGCCTAATTTCCGTACACAGATTTTTATTATCTAGTCCCGTTGATCAAGGAACCCTAAATCCTATTTGATTCTTTTTAGTCTCCTTCGACAATATCCTGTTTGCTGAAACTGGTTCTATGTAGGTAGGAAATGCGTGTCACGATATTGTAACTAATCATTTATTGTAGATTGCGAAATCAATTTAGCCGAGAGTCGATATCGACGTAACGTATTTCAATGGGATTTTTTTTAGTTTGAAAATACATTAACAATTTAGTTTTATTGTATTTGCTTGCATTGAGAAGAGGAACACTTTTAACAGAGAAATATGAACAAAATTTGATATACATAGAGTGATTTTTGTTCCAAATACAAAACAGAACTGTTATTGAATTTAATTTTTTTTTATGGTAAGCCTGCACGCGTTGGGCTCTACCATTCCACCTAGCTCTGTCAATAGGTGCTTTAACATGCGTTCCATAACAGGAGGATGTACATATTAAAATACCACTGACAGTCTCAATTCATCTCTCAAAGCATTCATATTGTTTATTCTGGTAGCCACTTAACGACAATTAATAGAGTATCAGCCACTCTGTTATCCTAGATTCAATTTTTGTTCCTTAATTCTTGAATCGTGTATTTGATAAATGCGATTGGGCGATCTTTAATCATGATCTCATAAATTTTATCATCGTAACAGTAAAAAAATGAAAATGAATTTTTGAGAGTTGGCAACAAATTAATTATCAGTATTTATTCATATTTAAATTGGCGGTTCAATGTTCTTTAGCAGCATTACCGTTCGCTGGTTTTAGTGCTATCTTTTCATCGTAATTAGTCTTCCACTTATGTTTGAAGATTGTTTAATTATACGTGCGGCTGAATGTTGTTTTCATAGTTTCCAATTTCTGTTGATTTACACGTTGACAGACGGACAGAGGCGGTCCGCTTAGTTTAGATACGGCTCGCTGTTGCTAATGAATTTTACATTTTAACTCGATGCTGGTTTAAAATGATAGTGAAACATAGATAGATACCTAGAAATGAAAACACGTTGGCAATTACTTCGTATCTGTAAATTTAACTATGTCCCCATAGTTCACTATTATACATTGAAGGATTATTATTGTCAGATTGTCTGGCAGGCGTTGTCGTGTTTTATTTTAAATAAAATAGGTTTTTTTTTATTTCTTCTTGGGAATCTCCTAATGTTCCTTGCAAATCCTGTCATTTTCTTTGAAAATCTATGTTCTAGTTTAAAAACACATAGTCGATCTAGTGATGCGTATCACTAACGAATAGAATTTAACTCTTTACCTAAATGTAGTGTAGTACCTAAATGTCAAACATTACACAGATAACATAAAATTATTAGTATTTTTCAAAAGCAAATTAGCAAATAGAAGTTTTCACATTCGTTTAAAATACCAAGCGTGAATAATGTTTAATATCTATAATCTCACGATACGTACTATCTTATTTAGAAATCTGGATTTAGTAATACAACCTTGGCTATGTCTTAAAAATATGTAAAAGCATTTAATATTCTTAACACGTTTTTTTTAATAGTATGTTGCATCGTTATTTTTGTCTATATTTATCTACGAAACAACATTTCAAGGCCTAGGATCTACGCAGAAAGAAGAATTAATATCTATCGTGTTTGATAGAAGTTTCTCAGAAATCACTACATAATATAAAACAAAGTCGCTTTCTCTGTCCCTATATCTGTCCCTATGTATGCTTAAATCTTCAAAACTACGCAACGGATTTTGATGCGGTTTTTTAAATAGATAGAGAGATTGAAGAGGAAGGTTTATATGTAAAACTAGAGGTCCCGCAGTAGTCGAAATTCGACTATAATTGGAATTGTAAGTCTGTACAACATTATGATTGTATTTTATACTTCTATAATCACAATTTAATCTATTCTCAATTTGATCACAGACGTCAAGAACAATAGTTGGCCAATAAATAGTATGCATGCGTGTGTGCGTCAAATACATGGTATGTAGTGTGTGTAATGTTTTCTTTATTGATTTAATGTATCTTTTATGCATTATTTTAAAAATATATGAGCATTGTGCACTTCTTCTCTATATTCTCTATAAGTATGGAAAATTTCATACTCCTCCGTCCGCATAATTTTCGTAAAAAGGATACAAAGTTTTTGCTTCACATATTAATATAAAGATAACATCCATTAAATAGTGGAGAAATTAATAATAAATTACAGTTTCCGAAGCGAAGCGAGGGCGCTAGTATATTATATTTATTATGTTCGGGCACGTAAAAAGTATGACGTCACTTAATGGAAGCGAATGGATTACGATCTAAATGTACTCATCTAGAGTCACGGTAAACTTCTATATGTCGCAACTGGTGTGGTGGGCTGACCATGGAAGGAGAATTTAGAGGAAACTCGACTCAATTGAAACTTTTATTTTAATTTTTTTGTTGCCCGTTTACTGGTGGTAGGACCTCTTGTGAGTCCGCACGGTAGGTACCACCACTCCGCCTATTTCTGACGTGAAGCAGTAATGCGTTTCGTTTTTAAGGGTGGGGCAACCGTTGTAACTATACTTAAAACCTTAGAACTTATATCTCAAGGTGGGTGGCGCATTCACATTGTAGATGTCTATGGGCTCCAGTAAGCACTTAGCACTAGGTGGGCTGTGAGCTCATCCACCCATCTAAGCAATAAAAAAACTGTGTAAGCAAACGGCCCACCCGATGGTGAGTGGTTACCGTCGCTCATGGACCTCAGCAATACCAGGGGCAGAGTCAAGCCGCTGCCTACCGTTTAATACTCTCCACAAGCCACTTCGATTTCGTGACTCAAACTAGTCAGAGGCATTCATAATACTATTGTATGTTATGATGTCGCGATTTCCTTCGAGTAGTTGTGTTTTTAAAAAAGAAAAAGAAAGAGAAAGAAGATTACTTTCTAATAAATACATCGATCGGCATGTGTGAGCTTCAGAACATTATTCAAATTCAAATTCAAAATCATTTATTTCAACCTAGATGTCAGTATAACATAGTCCTGAGAAGAACCGGCGAAACAAACTCAGCGGCCTTTTATTTTATTTTTTTAAGATTCTAATGTCGCATATTGAAGAGTACCATTGTATCCAATACGAGTTTCAATTTGAAAACATATGAATGAGCACTTAATAATTGTGTCCTCGAGTATTAACAATTTATAATCAAATACAAATCATACCGCTTTAGTTTTATATGACAAAACACAGACGAAGATAGTTTTAACTTTTGTTAGTGAGGTATATTCAAAGGGTAAGGAAAAAGTACTTGATAAATTCTCTATATATAAAATATTATACCTGGCTTTGTAGATTTCTGTAAGGGGATCGGCATTTTCTGTCTTTGACTACGATTTTTAACAAAAACCATAATATTTTTTTAGACCTATAAAAAAGTTCTTGATAACAATGTCCGATTAGAACTACACGTGCTAATAATAATTTAACAAAGGATTCTTCTTATTAGAAACATAAGGACGAAAGAGCCTGTTTATAAACAAGCAAAAATCAACTTTACGAAAATTGATGTAACGTTACTAACATACATGATTCGAACAACCGATTTTACTACGACTCTGATAACTAGGATCATAAAATAATTGCGTTCATATACAACTTAGTATCGACTCGTATTCGTGACAATTATTTCGAATTTAACATAAAACACTCACAGAAAATGGACAAGTTCTACTTGTATATATTTTATCGCTGTCAACGTATTAGCGTACGTGGTTTTTAATAAATATATACTTATATTTTAAATGATGATTTCCCAAAAATAATAATAATCAGTGAATGTTTGAAATTTAAACCACGTTAGTAATACCAGACAATTCAAATTTTATTTAATATGTAGGTATACGACAAAGGGAAGATCTTCCACCGAGCGGGTGATATTGCTCAGTAGACCGACGGTCCGAATGTTGTTGTTCGGAAGTTGTATAGGTATATGCGCTTTATCTTGAAAATGTGGAAAGCGAGATTCAGGCATCTGTCAATTATCTTGTGTTCTGTGATGGCTACCGCCACAAATATTTTAAATATTATGGTAGACTAGATCTTGTTAGTAAATGTCAATAGGGTCCATATTGCTCTCAACGTGATTTTTTTAATTTATCATTTAGATGGATGAACGAACTTATGGCCCAACTGGTGTTAATTAATCAGCGGAGCATCAACAACACCAATAACGTAAATGTCGCCACCCACCTTGAGACTTGAGATCTGAGCCTCAGTTATACAGTACAGCGGCTACCAGAGCAGTATAGCCGGCAGAACTAGCGAGGTTGGTGATATCTTCCCACGCGGGCTCATAAGACCCTACCATTAGTATTTACACAAATTAAAATGTTTGCGAGTTTTAATTTTTATTCCTACACCGCGAAAGTCAATCGTGAAAATTTTATAAGTAGGTATTTTATTAAAAAAAAAAATCGTACCTGTCTGCGGGATTCGAACAGTGGCATAATCGCATCGCTCGATACGAATGCACCGTGCGTCTTATCCTTTAGGCCACGACCACTTCATAAACGTCAACTCGAAGTCTTCAGATCGCGATGCGTGACTGTTTCACTACGGAAACAGGCGGGATGTTGGCCCTTACTTGTGCGGTTAATAATTAAACTTAATAATTAATCATTTTTAATAATTAAAAAACGTGAGACTGTACCGTAAAAGTATCACGAGATCCTTCTCTTTCTTTAACACTGAACTGGTGGTAGGACATCTTGTGAGTCCGCGCGGGTAGGTACCACCACCCTGCCTATTTCTGCCGTGAAGCAATAATACGTTTCAGTCTGAAGGGTAGGGCAGCCGTTGTAACTATACTGAGATCTTACAACTTGTATCTGAAGGTGGGTGGCGCATTTACGTAGTAGATGTCTATGGGCTCCAGTAACCACTTAACACCAGGTGGGCTGTGAGCTCGTCCAACCATCTAAGCAATAAATAAATAAAAAGTCGGTTCAAAAAACATATTTTTCTTTTTTAAATCAGCGGAGATCAATGAAACGAAGCTCGTTGTACAAAGTAATGACATCACGTGTTGTTTGAATTTTTAATTAAATTCTCCTTCGAGCTACCTACTAACGTGTTTTAACGCGAAACGACCTCTAACCCCAGTTACGCAAAACTGGTTTTCGTGTGAGTTCTTATAATTTGGGATACTTTGGTGTTGTAGTTGAATATGCGCAGATTTGAGTTAGGCATTTGTTTACGATTGTCACGCGGTTGGAATGGTTGGAGTGAGACTTGCCCAAAAAATAATTAAAGATTGGTCCAAGGCTTTTTGCTTGATACTCGAACGAATAAAAGTTAAGGTATGCGCGCAAAAAATAATGATTTGAATTACAAATTATACAACATGATACGTAATTTTGTCCTCATACAAAAATATACAGATTCAAATATGTATAGCTTTGTTGTCAGCTCAGAACATCCGTGTTTAGTTAAAAGATACTCCTATATTTGGTTAAAGTCCAAGAGTGTGATAAACGTCTACATTATTATAATAGAGCATTTGGAACAATAACTGATAGATAAATAAAATAGGATACGTGTAGAGGAGCGAGGGGCTTGGTGTAACAGTTTTCATGAAAACTAATATATATCTTGAGATTCATTGATTAAATTGCTACTAAATAAAGATGGATGGATGCTGTAACTCTTCCTCTACCAAATCAAGTAAAAACAATAACATAACTATTGGTCATTATTTTAAAATTAATTATTTTCTAGAAGAAATGCGGTGTTACAACTTACCTCGTGCTTGGGGCAAGTTGTAACGTCTACCAGGGCAAGTAGTAACGACAATTCTTTCTTTATTTATTTTTAACAAAATGACATCTTTCTAAAGTAGATATTATGTAATTGTTATCAAAAATCAACTTAAATACACATTTTAAGTAATCTACACCTAAAAATTAAGTAATTAACAGTTTTATTTAGTTAAACACTACTTATAATCATCATGGCACTTTTAAGGCTTCGTCAAACAGAACGCGTAATTAGCGCGCGTCAGGGCGCTAAACTGACGGCGCGCTATGACGCCGAGATGTGTTGTACTACTATGGTAACATACTGTCAGACAGAGCCCCATCGCTATAAATACGCAACGCTCTGTTGCGGCGTTAGGGCTGTTTGACAGTATATTACCATAGTAGTACAACACATCTCGGCGTCATAGCGTGCCGTCAGTTTAAGGCTTCGTCAAGAAGAACGTGTAATTAGCGCGCGTCAGAGCGCTACGCTATGACGCCGAGATGTGATGTACTATAAGCTATAAGCGCTATAAGCGCTATAGCGCTGGCGCTCTGTGTGACGGTATGTTACCATAGTTATACAACACATCTCGGTGTCATAGCGCGGCGTTAGTTTAGCACTCTGACGCGCTCTAAGTACGCGTTCTGTTTGACGAAGGCTTTAAGTCACAGTAAGTATATAATTAAATTATTTATATGTAAGCTATGCTTCGTAATCATCTCTTTTTAATATTTATCTAACAAAGTATTGCACTTATATGAAAATTTGGTGGGCTTAACTTAATTGAATTTAGTCGTCATCTGAGCTACAATTAATACAAATAAAATATATAGTATCTCCTGTAACACATTTTCAGGCAACGTTCCCGTCCGTCTAAAATGTCTAAATAAATAAATAAAATATCCATACTTAAGCGCTCTTATTCTGTTTGAAGTTGAAAATGTTTTCTCCGGGTTTTTCTCTTGCGAGCCGTGTATTTGAATCACAATTATTTGCTTTGATTATATTACTCTCCTATACTGTCCTACAAAAACAATCGAGAGTAGCAATCGTTGCGGTCGACGTGTTTACATAACGTGATATTCATTAGCATTAAACATCTCTAACTATGTTAGATAATGAACTGATGACTTTTTATATTAAATTATTAATTTTAGACACACCTTCGGAATATACTTTTGCATTACAGCAAACAGTTAAGCTACGTGGATCAATAAGGTCACTTACAAGTCAATAGGAGGAAAAATAAAAATTACGAAACAAAAAAATTTAATGTCGATGAAGAATAATAATTCGCAATGTCGCATGGAACTAGGAAGCGCGAGTCACACGGCCGGTTCGGAAGTGACTTGATCAGAATTATACCGGTTATATAAGTTGGCACAGTCAAATTTTAAAACAGCAGGTCAAAAATTGTTGATTCATAGCCTTCCTGACATAAAAGTATCTGCGTTACACGCTCAGACAGAGTGGTGTGAACAGCCATTAATATCGATGCGTTATTACGTAACACCGGCTTTCTGTTTCAACAAATATTTTTTGTCAGTTTATTTTGTATTTAAGTTGAACCGTTCCTACTCTAGCTCGTCAAAATTATAGCTTAATATTCGATATTTAAAATGCTCTAATGTACTTTGGGAACTGATTTAAAAAAAAACTTGTTTTATTTACAAGTAAATTATAAAATTGTGAATAGCCGTATAAAACACGTATATAAACAAAACATGAAAACAAAATTTGTATAAATGCCTAACCATTACTGATTACTAAACAAAAACCCTTCCAACAAATTTCCATCAGGGCAATGGTAGGCAGCGGCTTGACTTTGCCCCTGGCATTGCTGACGCCCATGAGCGACGGTGACCACTTACCATCAGGTGGGCCGTATGCTCGTCTGCCTACAAAGGCAATAAAAAAAAAAAAAATAATAATTTGAGGTTTGCAGTAGTGAAAATTATTCTCACACAAACGCTTTTGTACATTGATGCAGAACAAATCTAAAATGTTAAAAACGAACTTCTATTTGGCAAGTAGGTATCTAAAAAAAAGTATTTGAGACGAAAAATAATTACGTAAGCTGCTACGTGAACATTGAAATTGTTAGAGTATAAATCAGTTTGAATCAGTTTGTGGCTCATAAAAATTGATAACGATGAATGATAACGTGGTCTACAAGGAACATCAGGGCGCACCCAAAGAAGTGCCTTTTTTATTGCTTAGATGGGTGGATAAGCTCACAGCCCACCTGGTGTTAGGAGCTGGAGCCCATAGACATATACGTAAATCCACCACCCACCTTGAGATATGAGTTCTAAAGTCTCAAGTATAGTTACAACGACTGCCGCACCCTTCAAACCGAAACGCATTATTGCTTCACGGAAGAAATAGGCAGAGAGGTGATACTTACCCGCGCGGACTCACAAGAGGTCCTACCACCAGTAAGTATAAATAGATCAAAATACTTACAATACATTTACGGCTTAATTTCGATTTCTAAACTACCGCCGAAAGTATAATCTTTTGAATTTTTAATTATAAAAAAAAAAACATATGGTCAGCGCAACATCTAGTGATGATTTAAAAGCCAAAAATTTACAAAAATTTACAAATTTAAAAAAATAACACTATTTTTAATAAAGATGTAAAATACCTTTTTAAACATATCTTTTAAAAATATGTTACACTTGTCCTAGTTAAATTTTATTAGCATCTTTACACTGTGGAAGAAGTAGTTGAATTCAATTAGGCAAGGAGTTCACTCGCACTTGACCCTGTGTACGAATTATAAGCAATTGTGAATAGCTCGGCTTTGCGGCAAGTGGGCGGGAACCGCTAATTGTAGACCATGCTTTGTTATTTTTGTTAATTTAACTAAAAATTACTAGTACCTAGTTTTTTATTTAATGTTACATGGAGCTCTAGCTCACGGCAGTCCTGTTGTTAAGTGGTTAGGTTTTTTTTTATTGCTTAGATGGGTGGACAAGCTCACATCCCACCTGGTGTTAATTGGTTACTGGAGCCCATAGACATCTATAACGTAAATACGCCACCCATCTTGAGATATATGTTCTAAGATATCAGTATAGTTACAACTGGTGCCCTACCCTTCAGACCGAAACACATTACTGATTCACGGCAGAAATAGGCAAGGCGGTGGTAACTACCCGCGCGGACTCACAAGAGGCCCTACTACCAGTAATTACGCTTATTATAATTTTGCGGGTTTGGTTTTTATTACACGATATTATTCCTTCACTGTGGAAGTCAATCGTGAACATTTGTTGAGTGCGTATTTCATTAGAAAAATTGGTACCCGTCTGGGATTCGAACATCGGTGCATCGCTCAACACGAATGCACCAGACGTCTTATTCTTTAGGCCACGACAACTATATTAACTATATTGTATTGTGTTGACTGTATCACTTCCATAAGATAAAACGAGTGATTGTTTGAGAACAAAAATCCGCCAAAAACTGTGGTATCATTCCGTGCAGGTTAATTGACGCGTAATCTTTCAATTATGTCAAGGATTAACACATTAACCACCGTTTTTATATTCAAACTATTACTAGACAGAGTCGTTCTGTGAAGCGATAAAAAAACTATTCAGTCCGCGTTGGATTCACTGATTATACGACCTTACGTGATCGTTTTTTACGAGCCCTAACAAGGATGGGGAAAATTAGAAAAAAAAACGCATTTTGTCCACCGAATCTTTGATGTTCGACGACCGGGAGCAAAGATGAGTATATGTTTTATTACCAGGATCAAGATATGAACAAATGTGGAAGGATATAGAGAAAGAGGTAGACCTAAGAAGAAGTGGATGGATTGCCTGAAAGACGATATGGGTAAGAGGGGAGTGAGCGAAGAAATGGTATATGATAGATGTGTATGGAAGGAGAAAACATGTTGCGGGGGTGGGAGAAGGGTATAATGATGATGATATCAGGACCAAGATAGTCTAGGCCTGGAGATATACCCCACTGCCTAGGTATAACCTTCCTGTCCAATTAGACAGGAGCTTTAGTGCGGGGTTCTATTTTTTTTTTAATTAACAGGTGAACGTTTTACATAGAGGTAGGAATTATAAATGTGTTTGGACACAAAAAATAGCTTATAATAGCTTCTTTTCGAGCGTATGGAGACATCGCTAGTTGTATGAAGATTTTAATTTAAAATTATTCAGAAGCAAAATTTAATACAATGCTTCTACCAAACCAAAGAAAGAAAAGTAAATCAACCAAATTCAAACAGTTCTCCAAGAAAAAATACAGTACCATCTCTTTATCATGAAATTTGACTTCTGCAGTCATCCTTAATCAAAATATTAGTCACTTAGCTGCAAATATCTCTTGGTGAAGTTTACTAAAAAAACGAATGAAAATATAAAAACGTTAACGTCCATAAAACGTTGTCCTCGGTCAAATGAGATTTGGTAAAATGTGTCCTTTTTCGTTTTCGCCAGTTGCATAAAGCAAAAAAAAAACATAATTATCAAATTGTGAAATCGACATAACAAACATGAGGTTAATCCGTAAAAGTCTCTAAGTCAATATTATAACTAATGCGAATAAGGACCATTTTTAAATTTATCTGTATTTATTTTGTTGTTTAAGAAATGAGTTCTGAAAACCAGTCAAGAGTGTAGGTATATTGGACTGTTACTGGACAAATATTCCAAAATGTTCCTTGTTGAAAATCATACCACTCAAATTGGTTTGAATTACCCGTGTACACTGAAGTCCGCTAGTCGTACGGAACTTTGTTCTGGTGACAGATATATTTAAATAAACATATAAGTTTGTTGACCTTAACACGATAACTTTTTTAAACCTAATCTCTATAAATTTGATCTAGTATGAAATACTGTACTGATTGTACTTGAGACCTTAGAACTTATATTTCAAGGTGGGTGGCGCATTTACGTTGTAGATGTCTATGGGCTCCAGTAACCACTTTAAACCAGGTGAGCTGTGGGCTCGTCTACCCATCTAAGCAATAAAAAAAAATTGTATTCGAATGAAACTAGTTTTTAAAATTGTATATTCTACCTGGCATTATTGATGTCCATAAGTGGCAGTGACCATTCTGTGGACCACCCAATGATTGTTACAATATAATTTACAATACAAGATAGGAAGGTACCGTTCTCAATCGACCTCATTAATAAAATTAAAAACTTGCCAAAACATTAAATGAATATATTTGGAACCCCATAATACAACGACTTTACACAACTATATTTCACTAATGCTTTTTCCCATTTTCTCGCATTTACTCCGAGTGTTTACCTCTTAAAATCGACTATCCAATGAACAGCGGATATACTAATCCATTCAAATACGATTGCCTCTTCCTATATGCACACTACTCAAGGGAAAAACGAATTTAATAAATACACTAATTAAACACCGACTTAAATAAATACAAATACGCATGCCGTGGTGAGAACAAAGTTCCTGATTATCGAAAGGTATTCTTTATCAAAACGTTTCAATTAATATTTCAAGGAAATATATTATTTTATATTTAAATTAGTTATATTATGATGTATAATAAATAACTAAGATTTACACTCTGCTTCGTTTTATGTTTAAAAAAATCCTCGACATTCGAACTGTTTAAAAAAAATGAAAGTTATCCTTTTCTTTAGCACTGACAAGATGAGAATGAATGAGAAATATAATGCTGATCGATTAAGTGGTTAAGACAGAGTAACAAACAAACACACACCAACAACAACAACACATAAACTATTTTTTGGAATTGGAATATTAGTATGAATATAAAATTTGATTATGAACGTAAAATAGTTAAATTGCATTGATTTTTAGTTTTTACATGGTTAATCTGTCTAATATTTTTAATCCCTCATTTGTTTATGCCAGTTTATGTTTACGTAAAAAAAAACTAGGTGCTTTTTCTTTACGTGACGATTTCTGTCCGTAGCCCGATTATCTTGAACTGTGTTAAATAAACAATAATAAATTCTATAAACGAAACGCATTTAAAGACAATTGTTCTATTATAAACGATTCTCATTCATAAGTAGGTTCGAAGAATTACGTAACACTAAATTATCTGCAATTATTAACATTAAACATTCAAACTAATTCTAATATCGGTTGTTGAACTAACATTGAAGGTTGAATAGATTGTCCGTAATAATAATATAATGTGGGTCATGGAAATTGAATAACTCATGTTATGATAGATTTTTTAATGAGATGTGAAGTTAATTTGTTGATAAAGGACACTGACACTTTTACGGTTCGATTATGGAAATTTTTCTGGTCTACATTCTAGATATAGTATTACGGGGACGTGTCTTAAATGGCCATCGCCAAGATTTAATTAGTGATGACGAAACCTTTTATTTATTTGGACCTTTTTTGTGAGTTTTCTTTAAAGACATAACATATTTATATGTATATATATATACATATATTACTGATGGTAGGACGTCTTGTGGTTTCGCAAGGGTAGGTACCTCAATCCTGTATACATATTTCTGTTTTAAAGCAGTAAAGCGTTTCGGTTTGATGAATAGGGCTACGGCTGTATTATAAAAAAGGAGAAATTAGAACTCATCTCTCAAAGTGGGTGGCGATATTTAAGTTGTTGATTGATATCTATGGGTTCCGGTAAACGCTTAACAGCAGGTGAGCCGTGAGTTCGTGCCCCCACCTAGGCGCTAATATATATGTATATTTTAGTAAGCTGATCGTTTGATGTCACTTTGACAGTGAAAGCATACTAATTAGCCGCCCACGCGGTATTTTAAAATTGATTGAGAAAGTCTATTAGTAGATAGTAGTTGTGGTAGATAAAAAGTGCTAATAGCCAATGTAAGTCACATAGGAATCACTAAAACAGTTTCGCAGATTAGTATTGATAAACAAAAGGACAGTGAGGGTGATAAAAACGTATCTGTTACGTATTTTTAGGGTAAATAACCAAATTATTTGTAGGCAGCGACCTGGCTCTGCCCCTGGCATTGCTGAAGTCCATGGGCGACGGTAACCACTCACCATCAGTTGGGCCGTATGGTCGTCTGCCTACAAGGAAAACATTAATTTTAATATGAACTTAGAACGCCTTTTCAGAGAGTTGAATTATTGCGAACTAATTGGATTGAACCATCGCACCGCCCGCCACCGGAGTAGAGTTCATCCATACTACCTGGAGCCACTGCAGTCATCCACAGTGCGTTTACAGAGGTCTTTTTTGCCACGTACCATCCGGCTATGGAATGAGCTCCCCTCCACGGTGTTTCCCGAGCGCTATGACATGTCCTTCTTCAAACGAGGCTTGTGGAGAGTATTAAGCAGTAGGCAGCGGCTTGGCTCTGCTCCTGGCATTGCTGAAGTCCATGGGCGACGGTAACCACTTACCATCAGGTGGGCCGTACGCTCGTCTGCCTACAAGGGCAATAAAAAAAAATTAAACCTCAAAAAACGTTTTCTTTTCATTTTAAATTCGAAATAAAAATGTAGAATAGCAATTTGATTTCAGGAATAACGTCACGTTTCAAATTGTAATTTCGGGCTTAGTTATAATAATTCGCACGCTCGACTCGTATCGCTAAAAAGCTTAAAAAACAAAAAACAAATGACATAGTTTCATTTCATCCCTTCCAAATACGTATTTAAATTTAAAAAAAAAATAAACAATTGAGTCGACTATTATCAAAGCCGGCAATGTGACTTTTGGACAATTATTGGTAAATCAGAAAAACGAATTATTGACTTTGTATTCCATTGGCAGTCACAAAACTCATCTGAAGGACATCTTAGATAAATAACAGGTTAAGTATTAACCTTTATTTAATGCAGGTTTTGAACCGTATTCTTTGAAGGAGACGATTATATTCAAATCAATCTGTATTGACATATCAATAACATTTTTTTGTCCAAATGCACAGATTGCCACCTTTGATAATAGACGACTCAATTGAACTTCGAAACTTTTTGCAGCAAAACATTTTAAAAACGTTAATGGATTTATATTAAAAACTAGCTGACCCGGCAGACTTCGTAGTGCCTCAATCGATAAATGAATGAAAACAAAAGGAATCCGTCCGACGGGGGACACATCAAAGGAAAAACACAAAATTTTTCTTTTTATTTAATTCCGAGCATGTTCATATTTTTCTACCTTTGAAACCTTCTCTGGACTTCCACAAATAATTCAAGACCAAAATTAGCCAAATCGGTCCAGCCGTTCTCGAGTTTTAGCGAGACTAACGAACAGAAATTCATTTTTATATATATAGATAGCAATATTTGAATTTGAAAATGGATCACGAACGTTATGTCATGTTGAAAAATTAACATAATCTGTTAAAAAGTTCAATGTACAAAAACTGGTTGACATCTATCGCCTTGTCTGTTAAGTTACGAAATAACTAAATGTCATGTAAAGGTGCCTCCAAAAAAGCGTATCGTTGTGATAAGTTGGGTTTTTTCTCTCATAATTTCGAGCTGACAAATATTTATTATCAAATATCTAATAACAAAAGTAATATATTGCGTAGCTTGCACTTTATGTTGTGTGGTGTCCTTAATGTTTGTTTTAATCGTAGTAATGGCATTATACACTGATTTTACTGGTGGTAGGACCTCTTGTGAATCTGCGCGGGTAGGTACCACCACCCTGCCTATTGCCTGGCGTGAAGCAGTAATGCGTTTCGATTTGAAGGGTGGGGCAGCCGTTGTAACTATACTTGAGACCTTAGAACTTATATCTCAAGGTGGGTGGCGCATTTACGTCGTAGATGTCTATGGGCTCCAGTAACCACTTAACACCGGGTGGGCTGTAAGCTCGTCCAACCCAAGTAAGAAAAAAAATACTATATTAAACATTGAAAATTATTAAAACAAAGGGGCGGTTGACAGATAAATATAGTTTATATAAATTATTATATTATAAATAAGTTTTTTTTATGTTTGGACGTAGGCTAATTAATCATGCAAAATGTCCGAACAGATTTGATGAAATTTCGTATGGAGATCGTTCATAGTCTAGATTAAGACGCAGGCTATTTTTATCGTGAAATATGTCATGACCCGGATATATCTGCTGTTATAAATTAAACATTAAGCACGCTGATTCGTAATTTTACGTAACAACAGATACATAAATCGACTGATAGTTTATGGGTTGTGGATTGACACAAGCAACTCTGTATCCCAAGAAAACGTGTTACGTTATTTTTGAATAAGAAACCCGTTTAAAACTGCCTTGCACGTCTCGTAATTATTTTTTTTTTTATTTTTTTTTTATTGCCGTGTAGGCAGACGAGCATACGGCCCACCTGATGATGAGTGGTTACCGTCGCTCATGGACGTCAGCAATGCCAGGAGCAGAGCCAAGCCGCTGCCTACCGTTTAATACTCTCCACAAGCCTCGTTTGAAGAAGGACAGGTCATAGCGCTCGGGAAACACCGTGGAGGGGAGCTCATTCCATAGCCGGATGGTACGTGGCAAAAAAGATCTCTGGAAACGCACTGTGGATGAACGTTGTGGCTCCAGGTAGTATGGATGAACTCTACTCCGGTCTATTACATAAGTAAATGCTATTAAGATTACATATTCAGGGGTGAAAAGCTATTTGGGTTAAAGCGACGTTTTGCTTAATATGTGACCTTTATAATTAAAAGTACTTTTTATTCGGTATTAGTCTCAATAATTTAATGTGTTTAATTGAACTTCAATGAATTTTACCTTATTCAAATAGCTGAAGAAGTTTTGAATAACACGCGACCTTTATAATTAAAAGTACTTTTTATTTGTTATTAGTTATTAGTCTTAATAATTTAATGTATTTAATTGAACTTCAATTAATTTTACCCTATTCAAATAGCTGAAGAAGTTTTGAATAATACGCGACCTTTATAATTAAAAGTATTCTTAATTGGTATTAGTCTCAATAATTTAATGTATTTAATTGAACTCCAATTAATTTTACTCTATTTAAATAGCTGAAGAAGCTTTTTGTTATGACATTTTTTCGAAACTTTAAAACTGTAAATAGCTCTCTTGTAAAGTTGCAAAAATGTCGCTTAAACCAAATAGCCTTTCACCTCTCGATATGTAAACTCTGTTTTTTTTAAGGGATTTTATGACCTGGTAACTAAGACGTTTCGGTCAAGTCTTATATTAATTTTAATGAAATTTTTTTTATATGAAAAATGATAGTATGAAATGAAATGTTGATTAATATGAAACATGGTATGAAATGAAATTAAAGAACATGAGACGATATGAGATGAAATATAATCTCAGTAAAATGGTGGTCATTTACTGAGACTTTTTCAGTGGAGTTTTTGGAGGATCTCGAGAAGCTACGTTCAGAGGCTTTGTTTCATTTTCCCATATTTGTGCACTTTCACAGATACTAAACAGTTAATAAACCACCGTTATTAGACATTTAAACCTGAAGAAACACTAAATACACAAAATAGAACAAATCACACAACTTGACTCCGTTCCCGCCAAAAAGTCTATAAACTCCGAGATACCATAATAACCACAGAAAGCATATTTGATATACATAATATGTATCAGAATCTAATAACGCATACAAGTAATCCGGAAAATTTTAAAACAATAGCCACGTACAGCGGACAATAGGTCGGTGACTGTTTTTTTAAATATGACAATGACAAACTATTTACAGTAACGGCTATGTTTTGTTTTCATTTCAGTCATTTTTGTTCGTGAATGAATTATTGTGAATACTTTTGTTTGATTAAATTACAAAATATTTTTGCAACATGGGATAGATTATTAAATAAAGGTTTGTAATTGATAACTACAAAACATTTAGTAACGATTATTATTCAATACCAAAAGTCCTGACAAAAATAAATATTCTTTAAAAAAATATATTAGAAACTTATCGCAGCGTAGTCTCCCAAGTTGAATTATGAATCTTAGCCAAATAGTAAACACACTCATAAAATCATTAAAATTGGAGAGCCTGCTTATTACGAGTTTATGAACAAAACGATTTACAATTTTAGAACAAAGAATTTAATTAGATATTTAGCAAACGGCATCATAATTGTAAAGTTATTATCATTACTGACAATGTTTGTTATTTTTAGTGCTTACTATTAAATGGAGAGATGCCAAATATTGAAAGCGTTTTAGTATAGACATTATTAATTCGAATGAGGATACTGGTTGATTAGTCCGCTAGGGAATTAAGGTCAGATACGCCGAAGTAATAGACGCGAACACAGTAAAACCTGTCGTATTCCAGTTACTATAAAGATGCTATTACCTCATTGAATTAAATGGTGGCACGTCATTATGGATTATCCCGATCCATTAACGGTGCTTTTAGGCACCTCAAGCACCGGTCACGGTCCTCGTCGATCCCGTCGCTTGCAACGAAGGGCTCGACGAGTGAATTAACCCACAGACACAGCCCACTGAGTTTCTCGCCGGATCTCAGAGGGTCGAGTTTCCGATCCGGTGGTAGATTCTACGAAGAACTGCTCTTGCTAGGGCTAGTCTTAGCCACACTGGTTTGAGCTCCGTGAGCTCACCTACATGTTAGGGTGAAGCTGAAATAACCTCTGAAGGCTATCAGCATAGGTAGGAAAAGAAGAAGAAAATGGTGGCACAGAATGTCAATGGTTCTGTTTTCTTATTGATGAACTAATTAGTAACTGTGCAATTGATCAGATGTGTCTTTTCAATTGCTAGGATGAGCCCACTAGATCTATGATGAACATGTGTGTACAGATTCTAGGCGTACAAATATAATACGTTCATATATGATAAAGAAAGAATTGAAATAGCATTAGAAAGCATTGAATACATAGTGGCTTAAAATGTTAAATGGAGTTTGAGAGATTATTGTCTGTCACTTTTCCAAAGCGATGATCCAGTATGCGTAGATAGACGCGTTGCAACTACTTACAACGTTGACTAGTACAATAAAACGAACTACTCTCACTGTCTAATTGACAACTATCATAGGTTTATTATTTCTGGACGTACAGATCTTCAACTGCTATCGTTGATAGGTTTCATTTTATTATCATATTAAAACTAAGCATCGCTCAATACGTGGATTAAGTAAAATACTATTGTTGCTGTGAAAAAATACTATTGTGCCTAAAAGGTTATTTGTTTGATTGAAAGTAAAAAATATATATGTAAATGTTTAAAAGTATTTTTACGGTACGTGATACGGCCAGTCGTCCGCCACGACGAATAAATACTATAGAACATTCGTAACGTCAAAAAATTGTAATAACCGCTAGATTACGCCTACGTGAAAGTGTTTTAAATTAGAAATTTATATTATCACTTTTATTTCATGAATTCGTTAAAATTCCAAACGTACCTATATCTGTACGAAAATATTTTTACTTTTCATATTTCTTCAGTTGCATGAACTCGCCGTCGGTGTGTCACGTTTGTGAGTACCGCATTGCCACACGTCGCGTCGTCTGTGTTAATGATTCGTATATTTTGATATAATTTGATAAATAACAAGGTTTAGGTGTTGTAATCGTTACGGTCAGCAAGGTAGCTACTCGTAGAGACCGCTTTATCTTAAGAATAATAATAGCTTTATTTTTGTAATCTCCTCAAACTGATGTACGAATGTTTTTGTTTGCAAAAACAAACAGGCATATATAGGACGTTCTTCCCACTACAATACGCGCTAAGACTAACTTAACTACGGTCTTTAGTGTATCAAGACGATTCGAACCATTAAAACATGTTGAATTATAAATGGCAAATTTATGGGCTTTATTTTATGTAATTGTCTATATAAATATGGGCTTTATCTATATATTAATACGTGAAGCAAAAACTTTGTATCCCTTTTTACGAAAATTGCGCGGATGGAGGAGTATGAAATTTTCCACACCTATAGAGAATATAGAGAAGTGCATAATGCTAATATTTTTTTAAAATAATGCATAAAAGATACATTAAATCAATAAAGAAAATATTACACACACTACATACCATGTATTTGACGCACACACGCATGCATACTTTTGTTCTTGACGTCTGTTGTCAAATTGAGAATAGATTAAATATTTTTGTCTTTGTTAATATTTTTTATAGTGTAGTTTTGGCGAAATTTGTGGTTATAGAAGTATAAAATACAATCAATAGTTTATAAACTTACAATTCCAATTAATTATAGTCGAATTTCGACTACTGCGGGACCTCTTGTTTTATGTAATTGTCTATATAAAAGTACAAGCGGCCTGCTCCGGCTTCGCTCGGGTCTTCAACAAAAATGTCAACGATATTTGACGTTGTTTTATTTTTTAAAATTAAAAAAACACTTATTGCGGCATAACTATTATAGTTAGACATATGCTGTCGCGACACTTTTTGTAATTAATAATGTGTTCTACAAAGTCGTAGTACATCATTATATTCTATCATCAATAGTTTTCGCAGGGCACGCGATGTAGTAGATAATTTTTTTACACCTTGTGTTACATTATTGGAGTTTTAGTAAAGATCCCTATTTTTTTCAAAAAAGATTATAGCCTGTCACTCCAGAATAGTGTAGCTTCTAAGCAGTGAAAGAATTTTTTAAATCGGTTCAGTAGTTTCGGAGCCTATTCAATACAAACAAACAAACAAATATTTCCTCTTTATAATTATAATAATATTAAGTATAGAGACACATAGGGCAATGACAAAACTTTTTTTCCAATAATGAGTAGGATAATTTGCCCTTCGCGTTTTAGTTTTGATAATAATAATAATAAGCCATTTATTTCTTGCTTTTACAAAGTTAAAAAAAAATATAAATGTATGTGTTAGTATTTAGAATGTAAAAGAGAGTTTGATAACTATACTTGAGACCTTAGAACTTGTATCTCAAGGTGGGTGGCGCATGTACGTTGTGGATGTCTATGGGCTCCAGTAATCACTTAACACCAGGTGGGCTGTGAGCTCGTCCACCCATCTAAGCAATAAAAAAAAAAAAAAAAAAATAATAATAATGAAACAGTAAAATTTAGTTAGCAAGAACCCCGGATTGGGTAAAGGCCTCCTCCAAAGATGCCCAAGCGTCTCTATCCTGTGCTACGTCTATCCAGATTGTCTTGATACTAATTTAATAATAATCATAACGTAAATATCATTAAGTTAAAATGTTCATTACTGTAATTGTAAGAAGTTTCTTGATTGCTTTTTTTTTTTTTTTTTTTTTTTTTCCTACCTAAGCTGATAGCCCTAGCGGCTATTTCAGCGTAGCCTAACTTTAGTAGGTGAGCTCACGGGGCTCAAACCTGACGATGTTGCTAACACGAACCCTAGCAAGAGTCGTGCTTCGCAGAATCTACCACCGGATCGGAAACGCGACCCACTGAGAAGATCCGGCGAGAAACTCAGTGGGCTGTGTCTGAGAGTTAATTTACTCGTCGAGCCCTTCGTCGCAAGCGACGGGTTCGACGAGAACGGTGACCGGTTCTTGATTGCATATTGCGTGCGATCAATAGATTCTGAAACAATGGAGTATGAGAATTACGAAATACCTTTGTAACTGACGCAGCGACAAAAACTAGTCGTATTGATTTATAGCCCGAGTCTTATGGCGTATATCAGAATATCAATGACGTCATTAGCACTTTGCATTTTTTTAATGCAGTAGTTGTGTGAAAGAGCTGAGTACCGGTGTTAAGCGGTTACCGGAGCCCATAGACATATGAATGCGTCTTGAGACATGAGGGCGAAATCTGAATTTTATTATATAAAGCCATATAAGCTTTTTCCGTTATAGTTGTTGCAAAGTACGACCGCGCGTCGCCTTTAGTTGTGTCATTCCCGATCCCGCGGACAGAATGGAAAGCAGTCGACGTCGCCCCAAATACGTCATTTCGGATCCTCCCGATCCACTAACGGTGCTTTTAGGTACCGCAAGCACCGGTCATCGTTCTCGTCGAACCCGTCGCTTGCGACGAAGGGCTCGACGAGTAAATTAACCCTCAGACACAGCCCACTGAGTTTCTCGCCGGATCTTTTCAGTGGGTCGTGTTTCCGATCCGGTGGTAGATTCTGCGAAGCAGGGCTCTTGCTAGGGTTCGTGTTAGCAACGTCATCAGGTTTGAGCACCGTGAGCTCACCTATAAGTTAAGGCGACGCTGATATAGCCTCTCAAGGCTATCAGCTTAGGAAGGAAAAAAAAAATAGTTGTGTGAGTGACCAATCTGTATACGTGTCAATGTAGCCTATATGTAGCTAATGTAGCCGTTACGGTAAAAGTAAATATTGCGTCAAATGTACACATTTTCCGGTAAACGTGCACATTTGCCGCAATATCTACTTTTACCGTAACATGAAGGTAATGAAGGACATGAAGGTAAGAGTACATGTTTACCAAAACGTGAAGGCAAGAGTACACATTTGCCGGGAAATGTACATATACATCATATTCATGTTCACATATACCTAACTTTTTGGCAAATCTGGACATTTGCCGGTAAAAGTGTACATTTCCCAAGAGTGTACATTTACCGTAACACAGCTACTGACCGCTCCGTCCGCGTCGGGTACACACGCTAACGAAAATGTGTATTTACGATTACAACTACAAATAAAGGCTAAGCGCTCTCGTACTTTGCAACAACTATACATACTTAGCGATATAAGCCGATAGATGCTTATAAGTTATTAAGCATCAAATGGGAACGCATAACTGCTTCGCTGCTGGAAGATGGTTGCTACCCGTGCGAGCTCAATGCACTCATTACGACCTCATTGATTCACCAGATCCACTACCATTGTTACTAGACGCTTGCAGCTCTTGCAATAGAAGCAGACATACAGTTCCTCGTAATCGTGCTTGTCCAACGTGTTGATGAGTTCCACGTAAAACCAGATCTAAGGACCAGCCTCCTAAAGTTTCTAGTCAAATCTTTTCAACAGGTAGCGATTCCGGTCCGATGCTATGATTGCGCAGCCGCTAATCTTGAGCTGTTAGATCTCCTTCCTGGCTGAGCCCGTGCTCGCATTCATCTCCTGGTGAAACTGGAAAGGACTCCAGTTTATCAGCGATTCCTCATACTTACAAAATAATAACAAAATAATTTAGATACTTTATATTTTTGAAAGTTTTTTTTTCCACGATATTATTGTTTCCTTTATTTATTCTTCTTTCATTTTGTATAACTTATCTATCCCCTAAAGTACAATTCAACGATAAATTAAAAAAAATCTATCGTATTGAACTTCAGGGTTTATTAGTCATTATTAAACACTGGACTGACAAGATGATGTAACATAGGGATTCTACAAATACCTATCTTGATTTGCGAATATTAGACTTACCAGTCGCGAGGATGGTTGACCTCAGGCAAATGGCGGCTGGTCGTAAAACTGTGACAAACAAAACTACAACATAGATCTAAATGTGTTGTACACGATTACGTAATCTCATCTACACTAATATATAAATCTACAGTGGTTTTTACGGATGTTCCGTTATAACTGAACCATGCATCCGATTGACTTGAAACTTGGTATCCATGTAGAAAAACATGTACTTAATGGATAGGCTATTATTTATATGAATGTTGGACTCCCTAATAATAATGACAATAAATATTAATGTTAATTTTAAATGCTCAGCGAAGCGGACGAGTACGGCTAGTTTATAAATAAGTTTAAAAAACGAAAGATGTGCTGACACAAAACAAAATCCATATTTTTATGTATTATATTTGTTTTTAGTCAGATTTATAGTACGGCTGCCTGCGTACTCACAAGATGGCCTACCACTAATAATTTAAGTATGCAATTAAGTAAGTATATTCAAGTACGTAATTCGAACTAAGTAATTAAATTAGGTAAGTCATAATAAGAATATTAAGGATTATGTGTAGTATTGTAAGAAATAGTTTTACTATGTTGTCGTCCATCTTGGGAATTGTAGAGTGGTACTGCATGCCTTCACACAACGGGGCATACAATGAACTACTAATAACTATTGAAACACGAATGGAACTGATAATAAATAAATTAGATAGAACAAAAGCTTTATATAGACAAAACATTATCTTGGTTACATTAATGCGTTACTTGAATGTTAGAGTGCAATAGAAATATGAAATTCTTGTGGTTAAGACTCTGAGTTCTAAGCACGGGTCTGAATTGTAACGTAGCATCGAAAGTTTTAGTATTTGACATGTGACAGAAATTCTATAACAATTGAAAGAAACCTATGTCTATGTCTAAATTATTAGCTCACTTTCCAATGAAATCAATCTCCAATCAATAAATTTACTATTTTTATGTTAGAAATAATAAATGTCTTTGAATACCAGAACCATTATGGAATATAGATGTATAGGAGGAGTATTTAGTGGCTCGACTGACAAGTAGCTTATGTACGTCAAGTTATCAAAATGAAAGCCAAACCAGATTAAGACAAGTCAACGACCTTGATTAATTTTAGATGTTCTATAGACTTGAAAATTAAAATCTTTTAGTTTTAATGTTTTTCGTAATGTTGAGAAACAGAATGTAAGAGAAGCGTACCTATCTGAAGATTAAAAGGCAAATATACTTTTCGTAGACAGAAAATTACACTGATTTATTGATTTAAGCACGAATATTGATGGCCTTAGTTATTTTATGAGCCAGCAATCGAAAGCGAAGTCAGTTGGAGACGCTTTCCCGTTGACAGTTCCCGTGTCATCTGATTTTATATGAATTACATTGCTCGTCGTGAAAAAAACATTCACAAATGTAGTTTTTAGGTTCACGCAGATTTTCTTCTAAAAAGCCTTTATAATTAGCGTTAACTCATTTGAATGTGAATGTTACATTACGTAATGTCGTGTAAAATACGGTAATTGCTCTTTATGGTGAATTTTTGCTTCTTTGTTGGAAATTATCACCAATATCGTTCGTCTGTATTCGTATTCAGGTTTCCTTGTACCTGGCAAATATCCAAAATACAAACCGTGTCTTAAGATTTTATATGTCGATGATATAAATCAATTCCAAAAACTTTTCGTTGCATCACGTCATGTTATATAAGTTTAATATACCTACTGATTTGAGTTTGAAGACGATTGGAGAGTTAATTCCTAAAGTATTTAAATATCTTGTCTTCTACAACAAATTTTTAGTCATTAAACCAACAGAGTGGCTTGTCTACTGTTATGTAGACTAATAAACTGTATCGAAAAAGCCCTTCAATGAATAAAACCATTTAAATCGAGATTCAAGCCCGTGGTACAGGCAATGGACGTTTGAGTGTCGACATGACTCTGGATAAATTTCCGACATGAACTAGGTATTTGGGAATAGTCTTTTTTAGTTTATTTTTATTGCTTATATGGGTGGACGAGCTCACAGCCCACCTGGTGTTAAGTGGTTACTGGAGCCCATAGACATCTACAACGTAAATGCGCCATCCACCATGGGAATAAGTTCTAAGATCTCAGTATAGTTACAACGGCTGCCCTACCCTTAAGACCGAAACGCATTACTGCTTCACGGCAGAAATAGGTAGGGCAGTGATACTTACCCATGCGGACTCATAAGAGGTCCTACCACCAGTAACTCATAAAAGTAAGTCATAAAACTTATTCAATATTTTTTACAGGAAAACAAGTCTATAGTCCACATAGTCCCAACTCTCAAAGCAGAACAGAAAATTGCTGCAAAATAGTCACTGTGACAACCCTTTGAAGTACTAATCCAGTAATACAGTAATCACACAAACTCTTATTATATTCCATATTAATTCTTTTTGTAATTTGTCGCAGGATTCGAACTTCGGCATAGTCGCTTCACTATAAACGACCGACTTACGTCTTATCCAGTTAGGCCGGGACGCTCACTATAAAATTACTTTATCAACGAACAACATTGTAACACATGAATCATTTCATAAATATTTTTGTGATGTCTCTCATGTTTGTTTTATCTTTATAACGTACTGATCTTGTTTATTTAGGTGCGGAATTATTATTATTTTTACAACAATTACTTCATTGTTGCTTGCGGTGTTGGGAAATAATTTAATACAATTTATTGTTTATTCAACATCTATATAATTCCTCTTAACGACTAATAATAGTTTTTACTGGTCGTCGTGATATTACTTGTGAGTGTCGCTTGTACTACGTTAATAAAATTTCTGTTATCAGAGAACTGTTAGAAAATCGACAATCAGCTATTTCATAGCAAATACATTGTTTGGAGACTTTACTATTACCTAAAATTAAATATGTATAATGTAACCATTTCATATTGAGCGCTTATCGAAATTCAAATTCATACATTTACAATGTAACCCCAACACTTCCTCCCTCCGTAGTCCCTCCGCAGACCCTGAGGTTCCAAACGATCCTTGAGAATGCGATTATCGACAATCTTATTATATTCAAATACATTTTTAGTATAATATAGTAAAGAGGGACATGTAAGTTCAATCTAAAACTTTTTTTTATTGCTTAGATGGGTTGACGAGCTCACAGTCCACCTGGTGTTAAGTGGTTACTGGAGCCTATAGACATCTACAACGTAAATGCGCCATCCACCTTGAGATGTAAGTTCTAAGATCTCAAGTATAGTTACAACGGCTGCCCCACCCTTCAAACCGAAGCGCATTACTGCTTCACGACAGAAATAGGCAGGGTGGTGGGGTTTTTAATATTTTTTAAACCCAATGAATATAAAATTGTTTTGTTTTGGTAATGCTCGTAAATTTTACATACAACATCGACTCTGATTGTTTGATTCGCCACGCTCAGACTTGTTTGACCGTATTTCCTACTGTTTATAAATTAAACGTGGGAAATTCTCCGTCATCGTACAAAAACTATAACCTATTGTTTATAATTACTATGAATAATATCAGAGAAAAAAAATGTATGACGTAACAAAATAAATATATACATATTATGTAACAACATCGCCATCGCACCGCCCGCCACCGGAGTAGAGTTCATCCATACTACCTGGAGCCACTGCGGTCATCCACAGTGGGTTTCCAGAGATCTTTTTTGCCACGTACCATCCGGCTATGGAATGAGCTCCCCTCCACGGTTTTTCCAGAGCGCTATGACATGTCCTTCTTCAAACGAGGCTTGTGGAGAGTATTAAGCGGTAGGCAGCGGCTTGGCTCTGCCCCTGGCATTGCTGAAGTCCATGGGCGACGGTAACCACTCACCATCAGGTGGGCCGTATGCTCGTCTGCCTACAAGGGCTATAAAAAAAACAAAACAACATTTTTAACTCTAATATGTACTCATTGTTCGAAATATTTAATGATGCGAAACTTCTATAAAATATAAATATGTACACAAAAATACATACCAGACGATTACCGCTAAAAATTTTAGACTCTTGGTATATAAATTTTGAATAAAGAAATTTTCTAGTAATTGTAACATAGATAGATAAGATACACACAGTTTTAAAACATTAAAACCAAATACAACATGAAATATTAAACTACACTAGTGGTTGCCCGGTAGTCGAAATTCGACTATAATTAATTGAAATTATTAGTTTGTACACTAATAAGATTTTATTTTCAAAGACTTTTTTATTATACTTCTATAATCACAAATTTCGCCAAGACTACATTATAGAAAAATATTAATAAAGACAAACAATATTTAATCTATTCTCAGTTTGACAATAGACGTCAAGAACAAAAGTTTGATAATAAATAAATAGTATGAATGCGTGTGTGCGTCAAATACATGGTAGTGCGTGTAATGTTTTCTTTATTGATTTAATGTAACTTTTATGCGTTATCTTAAAAAAATATTAGCATTGTGCACATCTTCTCTATATTCTCTATAAGTGTGAAATATTTTATACTCCTTCGCCCGCGCAATTTTCGTAAAAAGGGATACAAAGTTTTTGCTTCACGTATTAATATATAGATATTTGAAAATCCAACGTTAAACATCATATTCGAATTACAAGTAACCAAATATTTCTTGCACACAAACACATTGATACAACACACAAGTCAAGTTTTAAAGGCGATACTTTCAATGGCACGGAACAATTCATGCATTTCAGTCTTAGATATACAAGTATACAATTTATAAACTAGAGCACTGAGCAATGAGTGCGTACAGCAGCCTTCAAAATTTGTATTACTATTCTATATAATGCCACAATACAATACAGATCTGGCAAAATTAATCATTATCCAATTTAAAGCAAAAAAGCGCTTTTATTTATTTCAACGTCACTAAATATTATGTTTTTGGTCTTATGATATTTGGTTTCTTATTTGGTTATTAGTTTTTAATTGTAATGGATGACTTTACAGCTAGCTTGATGGTAGGTAGTAACTGTCATATTAGCAGTAACAGGGGCGTGATGAAATGGCTGCTAGCGATGGAAAATTAGTTAAAAACCGCTAATTAAATTGTCTACCCATTTATATCTAAAAACGAAAGCCAAACGAACCCATTAAAATCGTTTGAATTTTTCAATTCACGTGTCACCGGTGACGTCACTGACTCTTCGAAAGATTACGTCACAGCAGTACAATAGTCGTGAAAGTACTTAGAAAGTGCAAGTTATACCTACGTTGTATTATATCAGGCAGAGATTTACATAACGACCACGTTTTGTGGGTAAGTGGAGCGTTATGGTGTACGAAATCTGATGGAAATGCGTGTTAGTGGCACGATCGTGAGACAAGGTGGGTGGCGCATTTACGTTGTAGATGTCTATGGGTTCCAGTAACCACTTAACACCAGGTGGGCTGTGAGCTCGTCCATCTACCTAAGCAATAAAAAATAAATAAATAAATAAATAAATAAATAAAGTAAAATCGACTTTTCGGTTTTATTTTGACTATGACGATATTTGTTCTAAAGTATTCATGTTTGAAATTTTTGGCAATACTATTTGAATTTTACGTATTAGTAATAAATTAATTAAAGAACAGCTCCTTGACATAATTAAAAGAAATAAATTAAACAAGTTAAATTCAATAATAACAAAAAAAAATGTTAAAATAAGTCCTTCAGTTTGAAGATAATATACTAGAGACCTTCGTTTTGAAAGTATATGCAAATATATTATGTACCTATTTAAAGAGTCACATCATGTTTACTATAAAAGTGTTTCTTCAATTGTAATTGACAATTTTACTGGTGGTAGGACCTCTTGTGAGTCCGCGCGGGTGGGTACCACCACCCTGCCTGTATCTACTGTGAAGCAGTAGTGCGTTTCGGTTTGAAGGGTGGGACAGCCGTTGTAACTATACTTGAGAACTTAGAACTTATATCTCAAGGTGGGTGGCGCATTTACGATGTGGTTGTATATGGGCTCCAGTAACCACTTAACACCAGGTGGGCTGTGAGCTCGTCCACCCATCTAAGCAATAAAAAAAACTATAAATCTTTTTTAGTCTCTAAGGGAAGTAATTAAAAGAAATCAAAAATACTTGCACGTTGTTACCGGACTTCCGTCTGTTAGGGACATGCAAGGCATATCGGAAGGGACAGAATTCATCCGAGGCAGGCCAGAGCCAATTGATACATTTCGCGGAGACCTTAGTTAGCAGACAAGCATTCAGCCTACCTGAAAGAAAGTGGTCACCGCAGACCATAAATAAAGGCGCAGAGCCACACCGTTGCCAATGCTCTTCTTAAGTCTCGTTTGAAGGAAGACCCGTCATAGAGGTCCGGGAGCATCGTAAGCGAGAGCTCATTACAGTAATTCAACCGTCGCCTAAGAAAATATCTCTAAATCGTGTTAAGCAATAGTGTAAGCTGAATAGAAGCTGGTGAATTCTACTCCAGTGGCTGGTGGTTCGATGGTAAAAAGGAGGCGGAGGCGGTCTGTTGTCATAATAAAGAATAAATTAAAAATAAATCAATAAGGAAGAAAAAAAACCGGTTGTGGGTATCCAACTTGAGGTTATGTGCTATAGTGCCTATAATGTAGCGAGTATATTTTTTTCTATTTGAATTAGTGTATACCATTGTATCTCATTTTTGTACAAACATTTTTTTTAATTATGTTGCGGATATTAAAACAGTGTTGTCAAAGTCCTCGTAGGAATGTTACGTAGCGTTTTTGTTCAGCAAAGGTATAGTAATGAGTTCATTATAATTCACGCGTCACGATAAAAATAAAGCCTCTAACACAATGGCGTTCCCACTGTAAATGCAGGTGATTCGGTGAATAATGTTTGTCACGCTTTGTTGATTTGAGCAATGTCTGATACACACTGCCATATGGTTAAGCCAATTTGTTCGAAAACAATTTTAGGAACGAATAGTTTTTGCTACCGTTGATCAGTCGCAGGGCATCCGCCGTTGGTCATGGAGCTAATGGCTTTCCAGAGTAACCAGATTTGTATTTAAATAATTGAGTATTTAATATGAAGGAATGCGGGGAATGAAACCACATACCAACAAGACTTATCGTAACGATAATTTTAGGGTGTAAAGGTAAACTTAAGTTAATCTAAATAAAATTTTGTCATTTAGGTAAAATATGAGCACATTATTTCTGAGAGTAACGACTGACAAATTCAAATTTAGTAATAAACTAGCTGTACCCTTCCGCTTTGCTGGGCATTTAAAATTAACATTATTTTCTTCTCACTCCCACAAAGATTCTCATCATTAACGCCCCCGCAACTGGCGTAGGGAGTCCAACACTCATATAAATATTAATTATCCATTAAGTACATGTATTTTCTACATGGATACCAAGTTTCAAGTCAATCGGATGCACGGTTCAGTAGTTATAACGGAACATTCGTAAAAACCACTGTAGATTTATATGTTAGTATAGATTTTCTTTAAAAGTTCATAAATGTATTAGATGAGATCGAAAATCCTGAGATTGAAAATTATTAATTTCAACATTTTCATTGCTTGCCTGTCTCATGGCAGAATGAGCAGTTGCCTACCTGTCCTGGTGAAGCTAGAAAGGCCTCCGGGCCACCAGTAATCCCTCAGTCCTAAAAAAAACAATGCGATAGGAATCACCTATGCCTACTCACAACTGTGCTAAATATATACATTTTTTTTTCACTACCAAATCGTTGTTGCCCTAAAGGGCAATTCCAACTACTCGCGGATCAGTAGGTGAGCTCATAGGCTCAATCTGAGAGAGTTTGCTATCTCGGCCCTAGTAAGAAAACGCTTCGCAGAGTCTCCAGATCAGAATCGCGATCCACTGATAAAATCCGACGAGAAACTCGGTGGGTTACATTACTTACTCAAAACATGATACATAAACTTATAGATTTATAAAAATAGAGTAAACTAAAATAATGCTACGTCGGGATTTATTGTTTGGGAATGACTTATATTTTTCCGATCATACACATTCTTAATTGGTTGAAAATGTTTTTATTTATTTATGATATGTTATGATATAAAAACATTACATCCCTTATTATAGTTTCATAATATAGTTCTCCAAGAACTAATGATCTCCAGTTTTTTTTTGTGTAACACTTTATTCATTTTCAAACGTCATTCTGCTATAGTAAGCGGCACGTAAGTTGGCAAGGTTTTGGTGTAGTGGGGGTAATGTCGCGCACAGTGCACATTGCAACAAAAAAATGGTCACTTTTATTGCCCGCATATAATTTTATTTTATTTTATTTTATTGTTTATTTGCCATAACTTATTTTTAAGCCTGTGTGTTTTAAAGAAAGTTAAAGAAAAGAGAGGAATTCGTGAAGTGTATTAGGTGTTATAAATAAAATACAATTAAAAGTTAAGAAGTTTATTTAAAAAAATATACTTAATATTAAAAATTATGTGTCGCCGTCGTCACTATCATTTTATAATAGTGCTACCCCTTGGATTAAATTTATGGTAGCACCTGAGCTGGTGGAAGGAGTTGGCTCCTCATCGTCAACATAACGAAGAGTCGCGGTCGTCACTGGCGTAAATAATAAAACGCTCAGTGACTGAATCTACTATATGGTCATTGGTATTTGGTCCTGGCATTGCAAACAAATTTAAAACAATAACGCTCGTAACAAAAACTAAATTTAAACAATAATAACAACTCCTAACAAAAACTTAATATAAAAAGGGTATCCTACAACTTAGTAGGCGCATGTGTAGCCGGGAGCGAACGGAACGTGGACGCGGTGCGGGAGGGGAGCGTCGACTGACTCACCAATCGCGCGCTCGGAACGGTGCTACGTCTTTCCCCGCGTCCCGCTTGACAACCAAAGAGACCTAAAAAACGACTTCTGCGCATCTAACGACTCTTGCCAAGTTACGTGCCGGGGTCTATAGCAGAATTCCGGTCATGCAATACAGACTCTAGATTCACTGAGAGAGAACTTAAACAAAAATACAAAATTATTTTGTTCAGCATCTCAGTTTATCGACCGGTGTGTAGTGAAATTTGTCGCATCGAGTTAAAAAATAACAAAAGCTGATTGCGTAACTCTCGGTACGAGCACCATACTAAAAAGATTGTCACGAATTTAAACAAATACGTCAATCGTTTGTAGGTCTGCTTCTAGGAGGTTTTTATATTAATATTTATTTTGTTTGTGGTGCAACAAAAACATATTGTATTTGTTGTTCATCGTGTTTTGTGTTTTACGAATAAGGAAAGTCAAGGCTAACGACAGCCACTCTCATATTTCTTTAGAGTGGTTGTTTCACAGTTAAATTACAGGATAAAATTCGCATATATATATATATATTTATTGTTTAAATGGGTGGACGGGCTCTCAGTATAGATACAACGGCTGCCCCACCCTTCAAACCGAAACGCATTACTGCTTCACGATAGAAATAGGCAGGGCGGTGGTACCTACCCGTGCGGACTCACAAGAGGTCCTACCACCAGCTTATGAAAAGCTTCAGCTTATGAAAAGAATTCTGAATATCGGCAGTGCACACGCAATGTCTCATTAAGCCATCAGCAACAAATCATAGGATACGTATTAATAAATTTCTAACATAATAAATTTTAAAAACTTGTAGACGAGACACGAGAATTCATACCCGTATCTATAACTCTACAAGTATAGTGCCGAATATCTCATTTTTTACTATCAGTGACGCAATATAATGCAGTAAATAGCATAAGTACTGAACCGCGTATTTGTTCATGTACTAATACTGAAAAAAAAGAGTAATTTAATGTCCTTGTATTTTTATTACATCAACAATGCTACGTACTTTTTGTTATCGCAAGTTGATCATAGGATCGAGATTTTTGCGAACACGTTTCTTGATTACCGAGGTTTTTTTTTTAAATTATAAGTAGATTCGGGAACACTGCCTGTTGCTTGGCTTGGTGACAACCATCCTGTCTAGCAATTATGTAAAAATCGATCGAAAGGTATCTACCTACCTACATCAACTGTTATAGCAATTTGAAGTCGTCGGGGCTTAAAAGATAGGACGCCCAGTGCATTCATGTCAAGCGATGCAATGATCTTCGAATCCCGCAGGCAAGTCGTAATTTAATGAAATACGTACTTAACAAATGATTACGACTGACTTTCACGGTGAAGGTATAAACATCGTTATAATTTGCGTAATTGCTGGTGGTCCTGTGAGTCCGCACGGGTAGAAATAGGCAGGGTGAGGATCGCCTCGCCTATCTCTGCTGTAGATCTGCTGAAGTAGTCATGCGTTTCTTCTTTGTAGGGTGGGTCAGCAGGTTAGTCGTGAGCTCGTTCACGCATCTAAGCAATAAAACAAATGACAAATTCCACTTATGCCTCAATATGGAGAGACCACACTATAGGGTTTATGGGTCCCACTTACCCCGTAAAGATAGGTATGCTGCGTAGTAAAACAAACCCATACCAATCTATGTCGTTGTTTAACTTTCAACATGATAGATAGCTGTTTAAGAAATCCTTTTGTTTGTCTACATTATTTTTAAGCGTTAGAGGCCACTTTTTGTGCTGATCAAAGAGCACAGCGTCATTCACGTTGTCATATGAACGGACCGCAATTACTCTAATGGACCATTTGTCCACCAGAGGAAAAAACATGTCAACATTCGTCATTACGTCTGCACTTCAAAATGACATTAAATATTGTATAATTGACGTTTAAAACCGCCGAACTAAAATAAAAAAAAGCGTATTGTGTATTTAGCGTATTTGTATTACAGGCAGATTGAAACTCAAATACCGCAATTGCATAAGTTACGAAACCGGAAAGTTTTAATGTGCCGGGTTAGCATAGCGTGTCAAAATCAGAAATGGCAATCGTAAAACTACTTACCTATTATTCAACATTGATAACAATGTTTTTTGTAGGCAACATCTTGGCTGTTCGCCTACAGATGTCTATGATCGACGGTGACTAATTAACATATGGCAGGCTCGTAGTGATAGCGCCGTGAGTCCGCTTGTGGTGTTGAAAGCGAAAGCCCCTCTACTCTGCCAGGGTTCTGACCCCAGGCGGAAATCGTACAAGGGGGCGAGAGAGTACAAGGGGAGTCATTTGGTGGGTAGGGCCCTAAAAGCATCCTTGGCCCGCGATCTGCTCCCAACATTTGCAGATCATCTAGTCCAAAAGGAAACAGAAAATTCATCAATAAAAAAAGGTCGTCATCAACTGGAAATAAAACCAGTGTTAGTTAACGAACGAAACGACGATACAGGGCTCAATTTTGTCGTGATATAAAATAATTACTAATTAGTTCAAGATTCTTTTTCAATATGACGTAGTTCTAGCTACTTTTTTGTTGTGAGACTGAGTTTTGCAAGAAACACGATTAGCGCTGGTGCATAACTCTATTACCTTCGAAATTTCAAACCAAACGGACTGTTTGTATCGTTCGAATTGGTACATAAATTACAGTGAAATTGGTTGACGCCAATACTAACAGCACCCTGATTTTGTACTGGATATCCAGTATCTATTCTCACAATAATCGCCATTCTTTTCAGGGGTGCCGATGAAATATTTAAGGATAAAACTAATAAATATTGTATTTACGATTTTTATCATTATATAACCGCTGCATAGAATTTACTAGTAATATAGCTAATGAAATGTGATAATTGCAGAACTGTGATTAGAAATGGAGAATAAGATGATGCTCTTCGAGTTTTCCAAGAAGTACCTCCTTAATATTTATTATGAACAGGAAAAGACAATTATAAAATTATGACGTGCTTCTAAATGACTTTAAAACCATTAGATTCAAAATGATAGTTACAATGCGTCATCAATGTAAATAATATACATCGTCAAGTTTGAATCGTTGATAAATTTAATAATTGATAGATGTTTTCACATCAAACTCGTGCAAGAAATACAATTACTAACTACAAGAAGTATTCCTGTCGCTACACAATTTCTTCTTCTTCTCCATATTCGTGTCACTCTTGGTCGGGACAGACTTGATGCGTCTCACGATGTCCCGCCATCTCTTACAATACACAATAGTGGGGCGCATACCAATTTGTCATATCACATCATCATCGGCTCCCAGGCGTTTGCTGCCAAATATAGATTAGCATCAAGGGAAGCCAAATAAACGTTCATATCCATACCCAGCGACTTCTCACGACCTCGTCACGGCTAATTTATAGGGAGGATACTCACATGGGGAGGATACGAATGGACTGGACGTCTTTTCTTTTAAAGCATAACGACTTCGACAATTGCTTTATGGGTTACTTTAAGCCTTTTGCTAAGTCCTAATGCGATAGACCACATCCCAATACGTAAATCATAACCGGCACTACATACTGGTCACATACTTTCATCTTGAGTTACTCCCACAGTACACGGGAACTCTTTAATTTTATAGTGCAATGCAGATTGTTATTTTTATTCCAACACATTGTATCAATAGGGAACTCGAAATGTTTAATCTTCAGACTTAAAGCTACCATAAGCATAAAAGCCCATGTTCTGAATATTATTTCGAAAAAGTGAAATGTACACCGAAGCAGCTTGCAAGTCATTGTCAACCTATGGCTACATACCTAACATCAACCTATTGGCTGGTAGCCTAATGAGCTATTCCAGCTTCTCGCGGTAGGGTAGGTGAGCTCACGGCCTCAACCTAAGAGCTAACCAACGCTAACCTTAGCAAAATTAATCTAGAATCTACCATGAGATCAAATTCAGTGGCTTGGGTATATGAGCTAGTTCACACGTTGAACCTCGTAATCGACAAGTTCGACGAAGGCGATGACCGATGCTTGAAGATCCCAAAAGATTTGATGGTGGGATCCTGGAGAAATAAATAAAAATCTATAATTGTCAAAGTCTATCTTTTTTTTTATTGCTTAGATGGGTGGACGAGCTCACAGCCCATCTTATGTTAAGTGGTTACTGGAGCCCATAGCCATCTACAACGTAGACGCGCCACCCACCTTGAGATACAAGTTCTAAGGTCTCAGTATAGTTACAACGGCTGCCCCACCCTTCAAACCGAAACGCATTACTGCTTCACGGCAGAAATAGACAGGGCGGTGGTACCTATCCGCGCGGACTCACAAGTGGTCCTACCACCAGTAAAAATCTTAAAGTGATTTGGGTGTTTCAATATTGTAATGAATAACGTATTTATTTGGATAAGGATTAATATCATCTCTATAAAAACACCTTCACAAAAAATGCTTTAATTTAGAACAAATTTGGTTAGCATAAAAAACTTTATGGTGACCCAACCTTAACATATAGACATATGCTGTCTGGACTTTTTTTTTTGGATCTTTTAAAGGGGAACAATTTTGTCATACATTATTTTAGTGAAACTTTAATCGTTTCCGCACGCAGCAAAAGCTCTCAAAAGGGGAAAAAACCCCTAAATATTCTTTATTGGTACTCCACTTGTATTGGCCTTAGCGTCTTATATAGCCTATAGTCTTCCTCAATAAATGAGATATTTAACTCTGAAACAATTTTTAAAATCGGACCTCCTGAGATTAGCGCGTTCAAACAAACAAATTCTTCGGCTTTATAATATTAGTATAGATATTATTATAGATATTCTGGCCTAATTAAATAAATTCACAACTTACAATCGTTAAAAATAACATTTGCATCAATACTGCATGCAGTAGAATGTAAAATGATTTTATCGAACTAGTTTTGTTTACCTCGAAAGGACCTTAGCTTAAGCCGCGCTTAAGATATTTGAAAGAATTTTAAAACCGTCTATAAAAACCTTATGTTTGTTACATACGTTCTAAATTGGAATTTATTTTTAGTAAGTTTAAAAAAAAATGCTCAAAATGTTTAAAATAATTCAACATTTATGACTACGATCTTAATACTCGGTGAGTCGATAACGACGACTGGGTCGAAGCGATCATTGTACCATTTCATAATATCCATTGACTCATACAAGAATATTATGTGTGAATTCTTATTGTGTGAATTATGTTGCACGAAAGTATAGTTTTATGTAAAAGATACATAATATATTAAATTTAATTATTCAGTTTTTTTGGGTCCCATTGTAATAGTAATCAGGCTATCGCAACAATAGTGCGCGATTTCATTCTAAGATTTATGTTCTATACTGAATTCTTTTATTAAAAATAAACTACTTAGATCTTATTACATTTATATATATAGATTCATTAAATTAATTAACGAAAAACAAACATCCATACAGTCCATACACACAAGATTTTATTGGTGGTACCTCTTGTGAGTACGCGCGGGTAGGTACCACCATCCTGCCTATTTCTGCCGTGAAGCAGTAATGCGTTTCGGTTTGAGGGGTGGGACAGCCGTTGTAACTATACTGAGATCTTAGAACTTATATCTCGGGGTGGGTGGCGCATTTGCGTTGTGGATGTCTATGGGCTCCAGTAACAACTTAACACCAGGTGGGCTGTGAGCTCGTCCACCCATCAAAGTAATAAAAAAAAAAAATTAAAATAAATAAAAAATTATCTGCTCCAAGCAGTAAATCTCGAAATACGTTTTCTGCGAATGTATTTGTAATCGAAGTTCTCACCGGGAGACAATTCAATTAATTTCTTTTTAAAATAAATCAGAATTCTGTTTTGTTTGCAAAGACTCTTGTCATATGATTAGATACTAAAATTCATCGTAGATTTTACGTACAAGAAGTCGTTCCCATATCAATCTTAAACAAACAACAGTGCGCCTAACTATACGTCGCAATGACATTGCAGAATTTACATTTCATTGGCATTCTTTGATTACTTTTATTCTAAGGTTTTTTCTACCGAATAAGTCGTAAAATATATACGTCGTACGTACTAGCAAGAATTTTATACAAAAAAGCTATCCGTAATCAAACCACGGTATGTTTTTTGTACATCAAAAACCAGTTTCGAAACATAAATTGCACTAATAAGGACGTGAAAGTAAATACATTGCATACTTTGTAATTAATCGCCACTTAAGTTTTGCGAAGGAAGCGATAATTAAAAAATAAACTCATCCAGAAAAACACGGATTGTTTATATAAAGTATCTATATAGATATACCACGTACAAGACATATATCTCCCGTTCTGATCTAGTATTTCTTTAGATTTTTCAACACGACTTTTACTGGTGGTAGGACCTTTTGTGAGTCGGCGCGGGGAGCCTATTTCTGCCATGAAGCAGTAATGCGTTTCGGTTTGAAGGGTGGGGCACCCGTTGTAGCTATACCTTAGAACTTATATTTCAAGGTGAATGGCGCATTTGCGTCGTAGATGTCTATGGGTTCCAGTAACCACTTAATACCAGATGGACTGTGAGCTCGCCCATCAATCTAAGCTATAAAAAATTAAAAAAACACGTAATTCGTGGATACACAAGTGTTCTGTGTTATTAATCCATCTTAAATAAAATCGTAAATACTGGTTGTAACTGAAATAATGATAGCTTGTGATACTAGAGGCTGGAACCCGTTGAGCTGAAAAGATTAAATATTCAAGAATAATCAATTATAATATCAATTTCGGTGCTCCTTTAAAATGTTTGATTGGGTCGTTTTGATCGACAGACCCGCAGCTGTATCACGTATTTCGCAGACAATTAGCAGAAGACAAATATTGTGCAAATATTGCTGTCAACTGTCCATTTCGTATTACGGACTTACAACAAAAAAGCAGATCGCGGACCATCACTAGTGCTGCCTCTGCAGAGCGATTTGTGAAACTTTAGTGCATTCTTTTCCATACAACTAACAACAACTGGCCTAAAGTCGGTATTACGGATGCTTTTGTATGCCACACAACAGCAGATATTTAGCAATTTCGTTTGTCAAATTTGCGACACCTTTTGTATCTGGTGCTGAATTGTTGCTAACTATCTGCAAGTGTAAAATTTGTGAAATTAAATTATTTTAACTTGATTTAGGTAAGTGTAATTGGTTTAGATCTTTATTTGCGTTTGTGTTTTCCATAGTATTAACATTAAATACCACGCTGGGCAATTTAAGTGCATTAATAATGTTGAGGTTATAAAGTTTATTTTTTACAAATTAATATTTCTTCTAGGTATGTACTATGGACAGAGCTCAAATAATAAATGGGGCTTTGGAGCCTAAGGAAATTAGGTCGGATACATACGAATTAGTGCGTTTGCGACGCTGTCTTCGTGATCAAGCCTGACCCCTTAATCTATCGGAAAGTTTGTTCAGAACACATTACAGAATTTCGAAACATCAATATTTACAATTGTGCTCTGAATTAAAGCCGTTAATAACCTAGATCATCAAAACGAACAAGAATAGAAAGTAAAATGCAAGGTACTTATATATATATATATATATATATATTCAATTTAACATTTTAATATGTGTAAATAATGAAGAAAATAAAAGATTCACAAAATCTTGTCTTCAAAAGTAGCATTGTTTTTTTTTTTATTTCAGATTTATTCTTAACTAAATGTTTTAAATAACTTGTTTATACAGGTGTTAACAGCATTGCAAAATTTCATACCAGAAACCTGTGGGAATGAGCTTTTTGCATTTTGAGTTAAACTGTAGTAAATTCAATGCCATTAGGGAAGTGGCTATGGCATTAAACAATCTTCCAGTTTTATTGAAACATTTAAAGTTTCTGCAAACAGTACAATGGGTCACAAGTTATTATAAATGGGTAAGTTAAATAATTATCTTATAGTATAGAGCACAAGAGTTCCACTGATTTTACAATTTCCACGAGTCAATCATATAGATCAGTTATATTCTTGAAGCTTTATAACTATAGCTATATATAGCTATATTTTAAACAGAGTTCTGAGAAATGTCAAGTCCTGGTGAAACTGGAAAGGCCTTCAGGCCACCATTAATCTTTCCTACATAATTTTTTTTTAATTCAAAATTTGTCTTATTTTTATAGTACATAGATATTTGAACAATAATAATTTTGTGATTGATAACATAATATAATAGTAAATAAATTTCTTTTCATTATAGGTTTTACAATAAATTTGGCTATCCTGGGGTTTCGGGGTGTATAGATGGCACTCATTTGCACTTATCAGATCTTCTGTATATGAAGAAAGGTTTTAGAACCACAAGCATTATCATTTCAAGAATGTGCAAATACTAAGTATTTTGCTGAAGCCTATCATTCACAATAACAAACATTTGATAGTACTTATCTAAAGAATTAAATTTTTCAGATCTGTGATAGTGATCTTAACATTTTAAGTATTGATGCAACATTTCATGATACATTTGTCTGGCTTATCACAACTGAATATGCCTATGCAGGACCTGCACCATAATAGTGAAAAAGTTTTGTTTTTAGGCAAGTAAAACATCATGAGCTCTGTCTCAGTAACCTGACTACAAAATAATACTCAATCTAAAAGTTTAAAACTTGGAAGGCCGTTAATATTTATAGTACTATAGTAATGTTTATTGTCATACCAGGAACACTGTTGACCATTGTGAGTATTGAAGGCCAGTTGGAGATGCTTGTTGGTACATAGAGTACTGCATTATGATCATCATATGATGGCCAAGACCATAATTGTTAGCTTGTATTGCATAACATGGCAAACACACATGGGTTTCCAGTGCCCCAACTCTCTGACGAAGATGCTGAAATTGATGTTTCTTATCAAATTCATAACGTTGTATTTTTTGGGAGAGAAGAGGAAACACAGCACTTAGCACCATGTCAACATTCAAGGGTGGTTCAATTGGATTGTGGAGAACAGACATTAAATTTAGTCCAACCTCTGTATTCTAGTAATTTTATGTAGATATTTTTAAAACTGCTGTTCTTAATTATGTGAACTGAGAGGGCAAGAATAGCCTAATTATTTCTGCCTATAATTTTTTAATTGTGTTTAGTGGAAATATACATATTTCCTTAACATTTTTGTGTTTATAGTAAAGGATGGATTCATAACAATTTGAAAGCAAAATTGTGAGGTTGTTTTATTAAGACAATGTTTTAATCTGTCATGCTCAATTTGTTCTGTATCATTTTATCTTTATGTTAACCCCGTTTGTATGTTGTGTTGTTATATATATTATTGTATATACTGCTGTTTTAAATAACAGAATAGAATGAATAACAAATCGACTAGTAATTCATAATTCTTCTAGATTTTGTTGGATACTTACATGAATATTACTTACAAAATGAAAAACATAATTCATAATTTAGACAAAATGTGGATCAACCACCACTCATTTTTGTTCATTGTGATAATAATAATAATATAAATATAAATATTTAACTGGTCCCGTGATAAGTTCGTAAAGAACTTGTGTTACAGGTACCAGATAACGGAAATAAATGTAGGATTTTTATTATACACATACATATATTTAATATACATCCATAACCCTGGAAAAGACATTTATATTTATCATACAAATATCTTTCCTTGGCGGGATTCGAACCCGCGACCCCCTTGTGTAGCGACCATGTCACTTACCACTACACCAGACGGCCGTTAGATAAGTTTGATAATTATTATTTTTGTGTAATTTTGTTTTATTTGAATAATAATTCTTAAATTAGGAAATCGTAGTTTGTTTGTAATACATGTCCAACTTCTTGCCGCATGAAATTGAAGCCACAATTGAAATATAATATCGACTGCCGATAATTTCAAAGAAACATAACTGAACTTGGGGCCGAGGTAAGTAGGATGATAGCAAGGTGATAGCTCTATAACCCTATAGACTAGAAGCAGAACATGCCAAATACTGTGAGTACAAAATATACAATGAAGCTAAATACTGGTATTCTACTGGTGGTAGGACCACTTGTGAGTCCGCACGAGTAGGTACCACCACTCCGCCTATTTCTACCGTGAAGCAGTAATGCGTTTCGTTTTGAAGGGTAGAGCAGCCGTTGAACTATACTGAGACCTTAGAACTTATATCTCAAGGTGGGTGGCGCATTTACGTTGTAGATGTCTATAGGCTCCAGTAACCACTTAACACCAGGTGGGCTGTAAGCTCGTCCACCCATCTTAGCAATAAAAAAATAAATAGTCATTTTGAAATGCTAAGTTGAGAGTAGTTTTATTAGCGTAAAATATACTCATTAGTGTCATAAAATTTACTGTAGTACCAGCCTAAAGTAAAACGTATATATTTGGATTTGCTTGACTATTGTAACAAGCGCTATTTCGTTTTTATGGTAATATAAACTATTACGGACTCAGCTAAAATTAAAACAAAATTGAACTTATTATTTTAAACAAGGTTTTTGCCGATATTGGTCAATTCCTTGAATTTTTTTATATATCTCCGCTGCAAGATGCGCGGCCTCTGCCTGCGTACGAGCAGCCTCTGCTGAAATGAAAGCTGCATGAGCCAGTGGTTCGCCTTATTTCCATTTTCTCCTCTTTCTACAACTACAGCTCACGATGTGTCTACTCTTGTTTGTTGTCCGCTATAGTCTAGATAATATAATGATTGATTAACATTCTTACTGCAGTGAGTGACTGCAAAGAGTACCTGGTTATTGAATAAAAATAACTTACTAAATATCGGCCTGATATTTGCAATGAAGCTTCTCTTAAGATGGCTTCGTCGACGAAAAACTGGGCTAATTATAAAAATAAATATTTATTTATTGTCTTAAAATATTAGATTCATTTGTTTAAAAATAATATAGAACATTAAGTTAATGTCTGACATGCAGTTTCCTATTCACGTCATATTGCCCATGACCTTGGATGAACATTATTTTGAATAGTCTGCACAGCTTTTATTTCCCTTCAAGCTGTGAAAGACTGCATGCACTATATTTCTGGTATTCAAATCAAAGCCTACTCTTGCCAAGTCAAACAATTCCACTATCTATTACTTGATAAAGAATAGCAGCATCTCGCCTAGAATATCATCGACTGGTTGTTCTAGCGTTGTCGGCCTCATGTCGGCGTAAGATGGATCTGTTGTACACGTTATTATTGATAAAACCATAAAACTAACTCATTTATTCTAGAATTTACTATTTAATTTGAAATCATCGTGGCCTAAGCGGTGTAGTAGAGACGGCCGACTTTCTAATAAAGATGCGACTGAACCAGTGTTAGAATCCCGCAGGCAGATATCAATAAATCCAATGAAACACGTATTTGACATATATACATGGAATACTTCCATGATTAAGGATTCATTCATCTTTTATTTAAAATCAAATTAGCAAATATTCTTTAAGAAATCGTTGGTGGTGATGGTTTGATTAACCCGCAAGACCACCATTCCGCCCATTTCTACCGCGAAGCAGTAATGCGTTGCAATTTGAAGAATGGGGCAGCCGTTTTGGTATACAGTTGAAACTCAGACCTCGTTTCTAAAGGTGGGGGCGGCATTCACGTTGTGAGTCTATACCACTTAACACTAGATGGGTTTTGAGCTTATGTACTTACTTAATTGATAATGAAATTAATAAATTACGCTATAATTTTGATCCATTCTTTTTTAAAATAGGTTCACGATTACAAAAAAAATGATAACAGTGTTTGACATGACACAATTACATTTTTATAGCTATTATTATTCAAAATAAAGCAAAAATTATTATTAGATCACTTATTTTTAGTAACGCTTCATCGAAAAGAACAGAATTAGCAGCTCTCACTTGGCGTTTCAAACGTGAATTCCACTTAAACATTTTGAAATGTTTATAAATGTAACGCGCTTTTATAAATTCATTTGCCGGTTTGTTCAGCAAAAAAAAAAAAGTAATGTGGCTTTTTAGTGCCAATTATTGCTACCCGATTGCGACTGGCGCTAGTTGTATGACAGAAAACTGCAGTAAGCGGTAAGCGAACAATCGCGGTACGTGATACGAAATAATTTGACGTTTTGCGATCGGTCGCGACGCGTCTGCACAGCATCTGCAAAATTGTGGCTGTCGCAAATTTTTACGTGATCAGGGGGCCGGCTCTGTAGCGCACAATTCTTTACAATGTTATTTTTGCTTTTCATACATATTGAAATTAGTATCAAAAAATATATTTTTTCTAAGATTTTAAATTAACATTTAAGGCACTAAGTCCGTTGTAGAAGTTATAAAGTAATTTATAAACCAGGCAATAAATAACTTTTGTAGAGTTTTCTTGTAGAAAATTAATCTTTTGCCTCATTTAGTCAAATTAAGGATTATATCTTTTTTCACAACCTGCCTTGTGTTAAGGAGGCTAGCGGAGTCCCTACAAATCACTTTTTGAGACAGCAAAGAGAAAAAGCAGTTGGGCCGTAAGCCGGTCCACCCACCTAAACATAAAAAATGACGTTATCATGTATTGTTCAATTCAAAATCAAAAATGACTTGGATGGACGGTGTGTAATAGGATACGCGACAGAATTAAATGAGTGCAGAGATGACGTATGATAGGTCCAAATGGTACTAGAGTAGGTATATGCGCTATAAAGTGAAATAAGGCCGCGAATAAGAGTATTTACTACAAATAGAATTTTTTTAAAATAGACAAACATACCATAAGTCTGTTTGCATAAATCGAAATACATTTTCTTATCAGCTCTTACGCATACCATGAAACACGATGAATGAACAGATATCAGTCAAGGCGCTTTAAGCAACGGTGTCGATGTGGTCATTATTTACGTAATTTACGTACGCCATAGTTATACAGAAGCGAGGGTTAAGAAACTAAACATACTAGCGGTCCTCCGGTAGTCGAAATTCGACTATAATTAATTGAAATTATAAATACACTATTATGATTCTATTGTCAAAGGCTGTTATTATACTTCTATAGTCACAGATTTCGTCATGACTACACTTTAGACAAATATTAATAAAGACAAACAATAAGAAAAGTTTGACAATAAACAAATAGTATGCATGCGTGTGTGTGTCAAATACATGGCAGTATGTGTAATAGTTTTTAATATTAATTTAATGTATTTTATATGCATAATTTAAAAAAAATTGACATTCTGCAGTCCTTCTCTATATTCTCCAAAAGTGTGGGAAATTTCATACTCCTCCGACCGCGCAATTTTCGTAAAACTAGATACAAAGTTTTTGCTTCACATATTAATATATACATAGATAAGTAACTAAAGGTGTGACGCGGCTTCTCCCGTGCTAAATTTTAATAAAAAAAAAATGTATCCTATACACATTAAAAGTGAGGCCCATCAAACAATTTGTTTTTTTATTGCTTAGATGGGTGGACGAGCTCACAGCCCACCTGGTGTTAAGTGGTTACTGGAGCCCATAGACATCTACAACGCAAATGCGCCACCCAGCTTGAGATATGAGTTGTAAGGTCTCAGTATAGTTACAACGGCTGCCCCACCCTTCAAACCGAAACGCATTACTGCTTCACGGCAGAAATAGGCAGGGCGGTGGTACCTACCCGCGCGGACTCACAACAGGTCCTACCACCAGTAATTTTGTTTCCTTAAATATTTGTATAGATGTAGAAATATTTATATAGCGGCCTTATAAAAATTGAAGTGTACGACGTTTCTGCTGCGTGCATCGAAACATCGAATTGACCTCAGTTATTTTTTACCTGTGAAATGTTGTCTACGAATAGCCACAGGGAAGTATTTTTGACTTGTTTTTTTATAAGAACGTCTATAGTGTATCGTACTGCTCCCGTCACATGTCAGAGGGGGACCTTTACTTTGCCTTTTATACTTAAATTTATATTTTATGGAAATACCTATTGAGAATCTCAGTATAGGGCACCACGATCCTATCGATTAAAAAACAGGCTTTCTTATTCGTTTGTTGTACAGTCGTAACTTTCAAGGTTATTAATACTACCACCTCAAGATTTCAACATTTTCCAACATCATTACTGGTGGTAGGACCTCTTGTGAGTCCGCGCGGGTAGGTACCCGCTACCCTGCCTATTTTTGCCGTGAAGCAGTAATGCGTTTCGGTTTGAAGGGCGGGGCAGCCGTTGTAACTATACTGAGACCTTAGAACTGATATCTCGAGGTGGGTGGCACGCTTACGTAGTAGATGCCTATGGGCTCCAGTAACCACTTAACACCAGGTGGACTGTAAGCTCGTCCACCCATCTAACCAATAAACAAAACATGCCAATGCCTCAACAATACAGTGAACCGTCCAGCGGCTTTTTTTATTGTCCCACATTTGTGCACTTTCACAGATATTAAACAGTTAATAAACCACCGTTATTACGCATTTAAACCTGAAGAAACACTAAATAGACAAAATAAAACAAATCACACAACTTCAATCCTCGCGTTCCTGCTAAAAAGTCCTTACCTTCTGGTGGACAACAGAATCAAATGTTTTTTTTTCCTACCTATGCTGATAGCCTTGACATGTAGGGGAGCTCACGGGGCTCAAACCGGGTGCGTCGCTAACCCTGGCCCTAGCAAAAGCAGTGCTTTGCAGAATCTACCACCAGATCGGAAACGCGACCCACTGAGAAGATCTGGCGATAAACTCGGAGCGCTGTTTCTATGGGTTAATTCGCTCGTCGAGCCCTTCGTCGCAAGCGACGGGTTCGACAAGGACGACGACCGGAACCAAATGTCATACCAGAGGATCCGTCACATCGAAAAATTTGAAACGAGGCTCTACGCTGTCTATGATTGTCAAGTGAAACATTCCACAAATATTTTGTGCAGAAAATGTTATTTTAAACCTCAAATTCGATTGACTCTTAAATGTCTAAAGCGTAATTATTAATATTTAAAATAATTGAAGGTTACAACAACGGTAATTGTCTGTGTGTTCGTTATAAAATCAAAAGTTGTTGAACTCGGAACTCGGCTTTCGTTTTCCGGTATACAATTTCAAAGAATAATAAATTGAACGGGCTCATGTATTTGAAACATAAAAAAAACCAAATGAACGAAAATTTTTAGTAAATTATCTGAAGTAGTATTGACTGACTCAACTGAAACAAGTTATACAGTAAACCTGTTAATTAATTAACGAAATATATACTGAACTCATTTCAAGTCGTCGTGGCCTAAAAGATAAGACGCCTGGTGTACATGTACTGAGTGAGGGACTATGCTGGTGTTCAAATCCCACAGACACGTCTACCGATTTTATTTTTACAAAGTTAACTGATGTTCACGATTTACTTTCACGATGAAAGAATAATAAAATGGTGTATTAAAAATAAGTATAAAAAAATAAAATTAGCGAAATTAATATTCGGACAAAAGTCGAGTTTTATTTCAAGGTGCTTGACGGTATTCGCGTTGTGATATCTATGGGTTCTGGTAGCCTTTTAACTTCAGATGAGCCGTGAGCTCGTACATCCATCTAAAAAAAAATTGTATTCTTACAAGTGCTAGTGAATCTTGTATCAATTTTTGATTGTTGATTTTGTAACTGAACTAACTGATTTTTGGTAAAACGTATTAGTTGGTTAAAAATACCGCGTTAAGAATAATTATTGACGTACCTTTAAAAATTACCTTTAACATAAAAAAAATGAACTAAATCTTTTAATAAAAGCATTTCGGCTTTCGATACGTATGGAAATTTTCAACTCAATCGAACAATTTCATGTTGGTGAAAATTACATTGAAAAACTCCGTTACACATACTATATGTTAAAGATACAGATCAAGCTTGTGGAAAGATGTTCAAAACTTAGTTTTTATTTCAATATTGAATAGAATAACCGCTTATACATCTAAATATTAATACGTGAAGCAAAAACTTTGTATCCCTTTTTACGAAAATTGCGCGGACGGAGGAGTATGAAATTTTCCACACTTATAGAGAATATAGAGAAGAAGTGCACAATGCTAATATTTTTTTAAATAATGCATAAAAGATACAATAAATTAATAAAGAAAACATTACACACACTACATACCATGTATTTGACGCACACACGCATGCATACTATTTATTGTCAAACTTTTGTTCTTGACGTCTGTTGTCAAATTGAGAATAAATTAAATATTTTTTATTTGTTAATATTTGTTAATATTTCTTTGTTAATACTTTTTATAGTGTAGTCTTTGCGAAATTTGTGATTATAGAAGTATAATATACAATCATAATAGTGTACAAACTTACAATTCCAATTAATTATAGTCGAATTTCGACTACTGCGGGACCTCTAGTACATCTAAATATGAGCAACCAGAAAAAGTGCACTTAAACCATAATGCTATGGTTAATACTCGGATATTCATAAATAACTGAAAACTAGGCTAATGGTAATTTATCGCACGGGTCCGTAAATTTAACGACTAAAACTATTTCATAGACTTTGATAGTGTAAATATTCGTGGACGTAATGGATTTTTTATCTAACAAAAATACCGCTTGCGCTTGTGAAACGACTTTTTTTACTATACTGATTGAATAGACGAAAGCTCACTGCTTAATTGGCGTTAAGTGTTGCAGTCATTAGTCACAACCAGAAACCAACCAACTTTAGAGAGGTCCACGCTTCCATTCTATTGCAGGCTGTGCCATCCCTCAGAACGGCTACTTCTCGATAATAATAAGCGAGATGTTAGATCCTAAGCTTGCTGAAAATACTCTGTGCCAGCAGAAGACTAAGGCTCTATCGGTGTTACGTCCTGTGGCCGTCCTTGTTCTGAAGCTTAAGTGTTAGCGCTGGATTTGTCGAAAAGCCGTGAAATTTGTCACGAATCAGTTAAATAACTTGAAATAACTAAAGCATTGAAGAATGTTTCAAGGGTACGTGATCCGGGGTGGTTTAGTGATCCGAAATCATTGTCTCTCGATTCCAAAGGACATATTTTACGGCTGTTTCTTCAGCTGTTGACTTCGATCTCTTTTCCCAAAACAGGGTGTATTTATGTTGTTTATGGGCCCATGTAACCATTTGTCATTTGGCCATGTGCTCGTCCGGTCATTCCAGTTTTATAATTTAAAATTGTTGGGGGTAGCCATCATACAATACAAGATAATTGACAGATGCCTGAATCTCGCTTATGACATTTTCAACATATATACAAATTCCGAACACCAACATTTGGACCGTCGGTCTACCAAGCGGAAGGAGAAGCGGAAGTCGATCACCCGCTCGGCGGAAGATCTTCCCTTTGTCGAATATACCTACAACTTAATGAAAATTAAAAATATCTAATCCGGCAAGAATTATATCAAATTCAATAACACGTTATTGATTTCCAATCTTATAACAGATCTCTGCAATAGATGACAATAATTCCTTACGTCAAAACTTTCACTGTTATGTATTTAAGTTTTGAGAATTTTTCTGATTGCAACGAACTGACAAACCCACATCGGAGAGGTCGAGTTTTTGCACGCAGGTCAGTGTGCTGCTGACCGGAATAACAAAAATCAAAACGTGAACTCCGCGAATTCATTTGATAAAAAAATATATTTGTATTGAGAATAAATAAGATTCTGAAGTGCATCAGTAAAATTATATATAGATCGTAGTGAGGATTTTTTTGTATTTTCATACTAATACGGCTCTAAGGAAATTCTTGAGATGATTCCCCGTCTCTATTTTATCATCACATCTCGGCCAAGCTCATATTACTATCGGGAATCACTTCGTTCATCCACTGTATTATTTTACTAGGACCCGGTTTTGGAATTAACCTCCTCCCCCCCCCACGGTATTTAGACGGAGCTATCTACGGCTATTGATGACTTTACATCATTACGGATCCTTCCGATCCATTAACGGTGCTTTTAGGCACCACAAGCACCCGTCACCGTTTTCGTCGGACTCGTTGCTTGCGACGAAGGGCTCGACGATTGAATTTACCCATTGACACAGTCCACTGATCCCACGGATCTTCTCGGTGGGTCGCGTTTCAGATTCGGTGTTAGATTCTGCGAAGCGCTGCTCTTGCTAGGGCCAGTGTTAGCAGCATTCCCAGTTTGAGCCCCGTAAGCTCACCTACATCAATAAGAATACCATAAATAAGAAGCTGAAATAGCCTCTCATGGCTATTAGCAGAGGTAGGAAAAAAAAGTGGGTTTTGCGCGCCCGCACGGATACTACCAATCGCTCTATTTCTGCGGGCTTTAAGGTGTTCTACTTACAATACTATTGAGACTCCACTGTTGTGATCTACCAGTAATCTCGTCACCGGGATGACCAAAAGCTGTTTTGTTCACCTATAGTTAATAAAAATGCTACCAGTAAATGCCTTTAAGTAAAATGAATAAACTTAACGATAAAAATAGATAAAAGAGTACTTAACGGTAGGCGGTGGCTTGGCTCTGCCCCTGGCATTGCTGACGTCCATGGGCGAAAAAAATATAATTAAAGAGGGATCGCAATCAATTACTGAATATAGGGTAGATTCAGTTTTGTTATGGTGACGAAAATGCTTATTACTCAGAATTACCTAGTCGGTAATCTCCAATTGCAGACTTATTAGACTGCGAATATTGTTGACTTGGCCGAACTTTGTTAATATCAAGGTCATGTTTATTTTAAATCGACATTACGACAATTTAAACAAATGTTTATTTCAGAAATACCATATGAAAAAGAAATAAAACTAAATTAATTGTGCGGCGAATCGAGAAGTCCACGTCCATTAAACTACCTAGTTCAAAAAAAATTGAAAAACTAAACCAAAAACATCAATTTACTGCAATTTACCACTGAAGCTGTTTTTATTTTTTTATTTTTTTTTATTTATGGTTTACTCAACCCACACAGTAGAGTTTGGAGATTTCTGTTAAAAATTTCTTTGCTTCAGGGCCCCAAGGGCCCATCGTCTCAACCGCGAAAGGCAAAAAAGAATAAGACGACGACAATTTTAACATTAACTATTCAATTTGTAACTTAGGTACTCCCAAATAACAATTCAGGATCGGATTCTAAAAAAAAAAACAATGCATGCACACCAGAAACCCAAATAAATCAAAAATAAATACCGTAGATGATTTATAATCATTCTCAATTTGTATATCGCTTGTTCGTTCCGAAACTTATTTTTTGTACGTAACGGTGCCTTGACAGGTTTATTCGCAATCACTCATCAAAACATCGTTAGCATTGTTTCTAAGTAGGAGATTTGATTATCATGGTCTTGACCTCGAGCTATTTTTGTACAGATGTACAGCTTCGGGCGACGGAATGACTTGAATAGTACATCCTCGCATTAAACAAACGGAAGACTGTATTTTTGAGATAATTATCGAATAGAGGTAATCGAAACAGATGGTTTAAAAACGTTATGTGGAAGAAAGTTTTTTGCTTGAATGAGACTGTGGATTAAAATTTTTTTTTATTGCTTAGATTGGTGGACGATTTCACACCCCACCTGGTGTTAAGTGGTTAATGGAGCCCATAGACGTTTACAATGCAAATGCGCCACCCACCTTGAGATATAAGTTCTAAGGTCTCAGTATAGTTACATCTAATCTGGGTTTCTACTTATTAAGAGTCCTATAAACTTATTAGTAATTTAACCAACTGCTCTTCTATTCGATTCTACTTGAACCGGTTTGAATTCTACACCAGTCAAGCTAGTTTTGTCTTATGTGAATATTAAATCACACAAAACAAAAATAATTACATAAAACAGTTGTTGAGTTTTGCAAAAAATATATGTTTTAATTTTTTTTTATTGCTAAGATGGATGGACGAGCTCACAGCCCACCTGGTGTTAAGTGGTTACTGGAGCCCATAGACATCTACAACGTAAATGCGCCACCCACCTTGAGATATAAATTCTAAGGTCTCAAGTTTAATTACAACGGCTGTCCCACCCTTCAAACCGAAACGCATTACTGCATCAAGGCAGAAATAGGCGGGGTGGTGGTACCTATCCGTGCGGACTCACAAGAGGTCCTACCACCAGTGAATGGATATGTGGATAGAATGAAAAAATTGCCACAATCAATTTGGGTTTCATTTGTATTAATTGTGCCATATGATATTTTTAACATTTAATTAATCCAAATTTTCCATTATTAGATACAGATAATTGGAATAATACATAATAAAACCGTACATAATATACTTCACTGCTTGTATTAGAACGAATTCGTTTTTAATTAACTCAGTTAAAGTTGTTTTTCGTGTTTACAAACGCAAATTTAACCAGGCAGGTGTTTTTGCTCTGAACAGGTCTCAATATTGTAGTTGAAAGTATTTAAAGATGTTTTTGCCGGCTTAAGACTACAGATGCCGTTTAGATGTTTATCAAAACACTCATAAAGCAGTAAGGTGATCCAATTAAATCAAAGCACATATGTGACCTAAATTATTGCTCAATGTAAGCTCTGCACGGACTCATTACAATTGCTAATAAAACACTTAGTAATAGCGCGATGACCCTACCATTTGCTACAAAATAATTTAGTACCAAACTTTTCTAATTATGAATTGAAATTATAACGTTAAACGTAATGATTCATTATAATTATGTATTTATTATGCCATAAAAGTCAATTACTAAATATTATATAGATTGAACAAACAGCGCTATGTCGCGTTAGAATTGCAGTTCAACTCGTAAATGCAATTCGAGATCATTAGGACTTAGATTTGTTTAGCATTAAAATAGAAAACCAATAGTATAAGTACTTTAATAAAATTGAATTGTATTTAAAACGAAAAAAATAATTAAATGATATAAAATGAGACAGAAAAAATGCACCAAACGTTAAAAGTACCAAAGTCGATAATGCAATGTATTTGTTTTTCATTGACGTACACTGGGCACATAAAAAACTACTTTTTTTATTGCTTAGATGGGTGGACGAGCTCACAGCACTCCTGGTGTTAAGTGGTTACTGGAGCCCATAGACACTTACAACGTAAATGCGCCACCCACCTCTAGATATAAGTTCTAAGGTCTCAGTATAGTTACAACGGCTACCCCGCCCTTCGAACCGAAACGCATTACTGCTTCACGGCGGAAATAGGCGGGGTGGTGGTACCTACCCGTGCGGACTCCCAAGAAGTCCTACCACCATTGATTACGCAAATTATAATTTTGCGGGTTTGATTTTTATTACACGATGATATTGCTTCACCGTGGAAGTCAATCGTGAACATTTGTTGAGTACGTATTTCATTAGAAAAATTGGTACCCGCCTGCGGGATTCGAACACCGTTGCATCGCTAAATACGAGTGCACCGGACGTCTTATCCTTTAGGCCACGACGACTTACGCAACCATTGTGTCGTTAGTTTAGCTACTACTACTACGCATGAGCTTTTAATATTAGCAAGAGTCTATAAGCTTCTGTATATTATTCCGTGAAGCAGTCATGCATTCCAGTTTGAAGGGTGGACAGCAGTTTAGACAAAAGAATTGAGATTTGCTCCTCATTCTGATTTTGATATCCGTCTGCTAATCGACAGATTAAAGCAATAAAAAAATATATCGTGATGTAACATGCATGACGTCACAATTACTGAAATTCAGTTGTCGTGTATAGTCTCGAATCTGCGATCTGAGATTTATAAGTTACATATTAGGTAGGCAGCGTCTTGTTTCTGCCCCTGGCATTGCTGAAGCCCATGGGCGACGGTAACCACTCACCATCGGGTGGGCCTGATAGTGTATGCTCGTCTGCCTACAAGGGCAATAAAAAATAAATTAAAAAAATGTGCTGAGAATTCGCCTGGGTTGATACCGCCATCTCATTTTTATCATCACACCACCTGTCATCAGATTAACTCTAATGACTAATGTTGGAATATCTGCCTTTATCCAAAACGAGTTTAAAGGCATAAATTTGCCACGTACCATCACTTAAGGATTGTAAGCCGCTGCGTTTGACGTGATGGTATTTCTTTCTTGAAATGAGATACAACGAGATTCAACGGTAAGCAATAGCTTGGCTGTGTTTCTGAAATTCCTAGTGCGAATAACCAATGACAAGCACTCACTATTAGTTATGAGTACACCATATACTACCAGTACTGTAACATTAACTATTTATTATAACTAGTAGTCCCCCGGTAGTCGAAATTCGACAATTTTTAATTGAAATTATAAGTTTATACACTATTATGAATCTATTGTTCAATTCTACTGTGCTTCAATAATCACAGAATCGCCAAGACTACACCTTAGCCAAATAATGATAAAGGCAAACAATATTTAATCTATTCTCAAGTTGACCACAGGCAATAAGAAAAAATTGACAATAAGCATGCGTATGTGTCAAATACATGGTAGTGTGTGTAATGTTTTTTTTAATTGATTTAATGTATATTTTAGTAGATTTTTTATGCATAATTTCAGAAAATATTAACATTCTGCACTGCTACTCTATATTCTCTATAATTGTGGGAAATTTCATACTCATCACTCCGCACAGTTTTCGTTAAAAGGGGTACAAACTTTTTGCTTCACGTATATAGATGTTTGATACTTAGCTTGGAGCAGTTATTTTCCATACTTGGCTTTCTCACCCGAGATTGGTTAGTAAGGGATAAACCCTTTGACGTTCGTGTCAACGTTACAAACCAACATGTGTATTGTGCGAATGCTAATGTGCCTAACGGTACACAGTTATATGGATTTAGTTATTTCTCCAATGTTCAGGTGGCTTGGAATGGCTAGGTTATTGGGTGCGATATTGCGCGAAGTTTAAGCCGCGTTCTTGTAAAGTATGTTGAAATAAGTGGAAAATTTTCAGGGATTAATAGCATGCTAGATGGTATTCCGGTCCGTAAAGTTTCTCCCAATTATATTTACCGGTGGTAGGACCTCTTGTGAGTCCACGCGGGTAGGTACCGCCGCCCTGCCTATTTCTGCCGTGAAGCAGTAGTACGTTTCGGTTTGAAGGGCGGCGCAGCCGTTGTAACTATACTGAGACTTTAGAACTTATATCTCAACATAGGTGGCGCATTTACGTTGTAGATGTCTATAGGCTCTAGTAACCACTTAACACCAGGTGGGCTGTGAGCTCGTCCACCCATCTAAGCAATAAAAAAACTATTCGTAACTAATTTTCTCTATGAAAGAAGGATATGTCAACAAACACGTTCAAGGATTGTGTTTTTATGTTATTATTCTCGACAGCTTTCTTTCGCAGTTAATATTCGTGTGTTGCCCTGTTGATCGCCTTGGGCGCGGCCGGCAACTCGAACGTTCGAAAGTTCAAGGAGTTAGAACAGTTAGAAGAGCCACGTGAATGGGTTTTGTTTGTTTAATTGATTTTATATGAGATGCCCAAATAGTTCAATGAAATAATTATTTATAAATTATTTGGACATAATTCATATAATATAGGTATTTATTATATTTATTTAAGTGTCATGATTTGAATATGATATTGAGTGTTGTAAAAACTAGTGCTGTTCCTTCGGAGAGTTTCTAATCTTTGCATTTTAAGTTTTACTGTACAGCAATTAGCGAATTGGCTGGGTTAAAACAGCTGTTACTTAGAAGTTAATAAGCGATCATTAAAATCAGATGAAATATAAAATAAATAAATAAATTATAATCATTTTAATCGTGTTTCAATATCAGTTGTGTTATTTATTTCTCGTTATTCATATTAAGTCAGTTCAATTTTACACTATAATTTTGGTATTCCTGTCACATCTAGTCACGTTTTACATCCGCGTCGTGAACCTCCTGTCAGTCAAGAGGAAAATGACAGCAAATCGGTCACTTCCTAACTCTCGTCCTAGGTCAATCTCGTTAAGTGCATGTCAAGGGGGAGTGATACGTGTTTATATGAACAGTGTATTTAGATTTGTTTGATTCCGTGCTATGACTAATAGCTTAAGAAGTTTCATGGGCGTATTGCCCATGAAAGTGTAGGAAAAAGTTCAGTCTGTAATACCATTTATACACTGTGTCCATAAAGTGTTATGTTGGTAATTGTGTGTTTAAATGCAACAATCTTTTACTGGTGGTAGGACCTCTTGTGAGTCCGCACGGGTAGGTACCACCACCCTGCCTATTTCTGCCGTGAAGAAATAATGTCTTTCGGTTTGAAGGGCGGGGCAGCCGTTGTAACTATACTGAGACCAATCTTATTTTGGAACGAAGTCCCTCATGGGACGATGCGGAGGGGTACCCTAACCGGGAAAAAACGTCCGTAACGTAAGATTTTTTCTATTTAGTTTGTTATCAACAGATTTCGCTGCTTGTAAATTCAACAATTCCTGAATCGCGGTGACGAGATGTTACACAGTTCTCGTATTTCTCTTGCTAAATCATACGCTGGAATAGCCTCTCAAGGCTACCAGCTTAGGCAGGTAGGAAAAAAAAAAGCTAAATCATACTTATGGCATAGACGATATCGTGATCATGCAGGCGGTTCCCCCAGGGCTGCTGCTCCTGCTGCTCCATTGCACTGCGGAGTCGTTGAACCTTGCGATTATTTATAATTTTATCAATAATAAAATCATAATAAGAAATTAGCCGAGTAATTATTTTCTTTATACCTCGAATAGAACTTAAAATTAATATTTTTATAATTAGGAACTTCGTTCCTCTCACGAAAGCACACATCTTTTTTTTTTTAAATAAATATTTTTTCTAAACACCGACTAATATATAATAATAATATAATAACTAATATATACCTAATACCAATAATAAATACCGAATAATATTTGTCGACACCGATTAACCCAACAAATATTTATAAAGTTTTGAACTCCTTGAAGTGCAATTTTAAACTTTACATAAACACCTAAGAGTGTGTGCAAAATTAATTAAAATCGCAAATAGATATTACCTGTTTTTATTCCTACTAGAGGTCCCGCAGTAGTCGAAATTCGACTATAATTAATTGGAATCGTAAGTTTGTACACTATTATGATTGTATTTTATACTTCTACTAGCTGACCCGGCAAACGTTGTGTTGCCTTAAGTAAGATTTCTAGGGAAATTCTAGTGTAGAAAAAAAACCTCATTCAACCACTTAATACCTTCTTATAACCCAAAATAATTTACCCAAAAAAAAAAACCTCATTATAACCCAAAATAAATTTCCCAAAAAAAAAAAATTAAAATTAATGTTCTTGGGGTGGACAACCCTTTTCACTTAGGGATATGAAAAATAGATAGTAGCCGATTCTCAGACCTACTAAACATATTATTGATACACAAATAAAACCAAAAAAACATGGCTGAAAAATGTATAGTATTGTATAGCTCTCAAATATAATAAGTGTATAATCTATGATGTATACTGAGTAAGTAAGACAGGAGACCGGCTTCGTCTTCATCCCTACTACGTGATGTTTGCTGGATGAGTGGTGACACCTGGCGGGGATTGTTCAGTAGTCGACCGGCGAGGGCGGGAGATCAAATTCAATTTAAAAAAAATCATAATTAAAGGAACTTGAAATTATAAACTCTGAATAAGAATTTATCGTACTACAATTATAATATTTGATTGCCATCTTGCAACCTTATTGCGGATCTGCGGAAAAAATTTTTTTAATCGGGATGGAAAAATAGGGGTTGATCGTATAAGAGTGAAAATTGAGAGTAAAATTGGACGACAATATTGATAATATGATTTTATTTATATTTAGAGTAATATGATTTTTTTTATATTTTAATTCATGACAAAACAAAATTAAAAAATTTCCAAAAAATGAAAGTTTATAATTAATAAATAAAAAATAGGGGTTGATCATAGAGGGATGAAAAATTGAGAGTAACATCGGATTTTTTATTTTAATTCATGACAAAATAAAAATAAAAATGAAAATCTTGCCAAAAAAATTAAAGTTTATAATTAACAAATAAAAAATAGGGGTTGATCGTAGAGGGGTGAAAATTTCAGAGTAATATGATTTTTTTTATTCTATGTCATGACAAAATAAAAACAAAATTCTCGCAAAAAATTTTAAAGTTTTTAATTAGCAAATAAAAATAAGGGTTGATCGTAGAGGAGTGAAAATTTAGGGTTGTATGTATTTTTGTATGTTGTATCATAAAAAAATAGAAATTAAAAATTTTGTCTAAAAAATAAAAAATAAAATTTAGGGGTGGACTACCCTTAACATTTAGGGGGATGAAAAATAGATGTTTGCCGATTCTCATAGATACCGGATAAGCACAAAAAATTTCATCAAAATCGGTCAAGCCGTTTCGGAGGAGTATGGCAACGAAAACTGTGACACGAGAATTTTATATATTAGATAATCACAAATTTCGCCAAGACTACACTTTAAAAAATATTAACAAAGACAATATTTAATCTCAATTTGATAACAGACGACAAAAGTTTCACAATAAATAGTATGCATGCGTATGTGCGTCAAATACATGGTATGTAGTGTGTGTAATGTTTTCTTTATTGATTTAATGTATCTTTTATGCATTATTTAAAAAAAATATTAGCATTGTGCACTTCTTCTCTATATTCTCTATAAGTGTGGAAAGTTTCATACTCCTCCGTCCGCGCAATTTTCGTAAAATGGGATACAAAGTTTTTGCTTCGCGTATTAATATATAGATGAATATTTATGTGATTTCAAATGTATAGAAAAATGTCTAATCGCTACATTTCAGTACATCGTTACTCATATTATGTATGAGATCAAATAACAGATTATTAACTCACGTACTTAACACATCGAACCGGTATTTAATTCCTTGAAGTATTATTTCATTTATCAATATTAGTGACAGTTGAGCTAGTTCCGTTTCCGGGGACAAATAACGATTTACTTGTAACATTCAATTCATAGGAAATTTTAATTATTTTAATTACACTTAATCGTAGACGTACCTATTTTAAAATGTGTTAGTTTCTCTCCACGTTTTGCTATAAACTAAATGTTAGATAGAAGCTGTTTCCTGTAAATACTAATTGCATATCGAGTTTACATAAAATGGACCACTGAGATTATCCACAGTGCTATTCTTGATATCTTTTTTGCCACGTACCTTCTGGCCTTGGAATGAGCTCCCCTTTACGGAATTTCCCGCCCGCCATGACATGCTCTTCTTCAAGCGATACTTGTGGAGATTACTTAAGGGCAAGTAGCGGCTTGTATCTGTCCCTGTAATTTGATTTTTATTTTTTTATTGCTTAGATGGGTTGACGAGTTCACAGCCCACTTGGTGTTAAGTGGTTACTGGAGCCCATAGACAACTACAAAGTAAATGCGCCACCCACCTTCAGATATAAATTCTAAGGTCTCAGTATAGTTACAACGACTGCCCCGCCCTTCAAACCGAAACGCATTACTGCTTCACGGCAGAAATAGACAGGGCCGTGGTACCTACCGGACTCACAAGAGGTCCTACCACCAGTAAAAAATTGTCATTGCTGAGGTCTATGAGAGATGGCCCCTTAAGAGGGCTGTATGCTCGTCGATCTACAAGGGTAATAAAAAAAAACTTAGTTGTAATATCTATGCGAGCTTCCATCGCTCTTTATTAGAATTACTTACAGTACGAATAAAAATTACAGTATATTACGAATAAAGTATCGATTTATTGGTACTGTGAGGCCGAAAAGATAAAGATACCTATTTCTTTCTGTTGGTAACCAGTCTTACTTTCCGTTTAGCAACGAGTACAGGAAAGCAATAACAAGAGAAGGCCCAGAGCGTACACTAGTATTTTCTGATAGCTATCATCGTAAAATATCATATTAAATGTCTTACAAGTCTTTATTTACCTTAAAACAAAGGATTTCGAAGCAAAATTCTCCGTAATAAGTTTCATAAAACATAACGTTGTTGTTCATAAAGACTTTTAATAATACACTAACGCACAAGCTAAGTCACGATTCGTATCAACGAGTACTATTAATTGTTATTTAATGGTTCATGCAATCGTATACGTAATGATTTCGTATAAATAATTTAGTTTGGGTCCCCGTTTACGATGAAGGAATACTTAATAATATTTATCAGTAATAGGTGTGGTATTGATGAGAATTTCTACCGGAAACGCGATAGTGTAAGCTGCGACACGTTTGTCGGGCCATGAAACGGTCTTGAAATGAATATTGACATCTATACTAATAATATAATAAAAAGGAAAGATTTTTTTGTTTGTTTGTATTGAATAGGCTCCGAAACTACTGAACCGATTTGAAAAATTCTTTCACTGTTTGGAAGCTACACTATTTCCGAGTGACATAGGCTATAATCTTTTTTGAAAAAAAAAACTAGTGATCTTTACTAAAACTCTAATAATGTAACCCAAGGTGTAAAAAAATTATCTAAAATATTCTTTACATCGCGTGCCCTGCGAAAACTATTGTTGATAGAATAAAATAATGTACTACGACTTTGTAGAACACATTATTATTTACAAAAAGTATTGCGGCAGCATATGTCTAACTATTATAGTAATGCCGCAATAAGTGTTCTTTTATTTAAAAAAATAAAACAACGTCGAATATCGTTGAAATTTTTGTTAAAGACCCGGGCAGAACCGGAGCGGGACGCTATTATTATTAAATAAAACGTTATTGTTGAAATACGCTAAAATTATTATGACTTAGAAAATTTACCGTATATCGTATATTAATGATTTTTGGTATTCAAAAACGCGAATATAGATATTATATAGATATTATAAGTTCGATGTAAAAATAACAGAGCTCATTAAATACTAAATTGAACGCCATTGCTTGGGTTCAGATCTGCTGCTTCTAATCTATAGTGTTTGGATAACTGAAACTAGATGGACTAAATATTGTTATGTATGGTGGTGGTAGGACCTCTTGTGAATCCGCGCGGGTAGGTACCACCACCCTGCCTATCTCTGCCGTAAACTAGTAATGCGTGTCAGTCTGAAGGGTGGGGTAGCTGTTGTAACTATACTGAGACCTTAGAACTTATATCTCCATGTGGGTCGCGCTTTTAGTGGACTGTGAGCTCGTCCACCCGTCTAAGCAATAAAAAAATGTATTCGTTCATTAATCCTTAACACTGTATTTATGTTTTTTATTATTTTGAATAACCATATTATTTCGAAACTATTGAAGCTTTCTAGTAGAAGTTTTTTTTTTTTGGTCAGGAGGAAATCGCCGGACTTCCGCCCTCCACTGGAGATGGAGGACGGGGCATGTCAGAGTCGAACTGACTAAAACCTCCTGTCGCTCAACAACCAACGTCCAAACCTCGCATAAGACAGAACTCATGAAGAGGCAGAGGGGGAAAGTGAAGCGTTTAGTGTGGAGCACATCTCTCCCATCACCCTCCCCCTCGGGACGCCGGCGCCACGACCACCAGCCCTCTCGGTCGGCAGGCTATCCGAAGCCCGCCTAGATGGCGCCGGTTAGAGTGAGCTATCCTACGGAATTCTAGTAGAAGTAAACGATTTTTATGCTCGTAGTAAATACAGGGGTAATAACTGCATTCGCAATATTTTATGACGATGAGCTGTTTAATATCGTTGTTTAAACGTGGTTTAAAACGCATAAAAATCTCGTTACCAGATAGTAAACAAATGCATTGAACTTTTAAAAACATTAAACAAGTACCAACCTTGATATTTGATGTTAATCATAGTGATTACTTGTCGTGATTAGAGACGAGGTTTTAGTACATCAATATTATAATTAATTTATATGACTCGTTTTACTTCCTTTGACCTAGTGGTTAAAAAAGCGTAGTTATTTGGTAATTTCTTAGTAGATATACGATTTTACACTTACTCTTTGGGTGGAAATAGGGGAACGCGACTTCAGCCACTTTTAACTACTATTAACTATCATTACCTCTAACTATCTTTATTTGTCCTGATGTTAAGTGGTTACCCTGCTCTGCGTTGAGTTCTGCGTTGTCCTTCAAGCCGACAGACATTACTACTTCACGGCAGAAATAGGCAGGGCGGTGGTACCTACCTGTGCGGACTCACAAGAAGTCCTACCACCAGTAATTACGCAAATTATATTTTTTGCGGGTTGTATTTTTACTACATGATACTATTCCTTCACCGTGGAAGTCAATCGTGAACATTTGTTTAGTACGTATTTCATTAGAAAAACTAGTACTTGCTAGCGAGATTCGAACACCGGTGCATCGCTAGATACGAATGCACCGGACGTCTTATCCTTTAGTCCACGATGACTTCAGGATAGCCACCAGTACAATTACAGGATGATAATAATATAATCCTGTGTGTCCAGATATTGAAACTACTACAAGTGCTTTTTATCACAACATTTTATAGTGTCACACCTATACCAAATAACTATAATATGTTGTAATTCAGTGGAATTACCGCGTAATTATGAGGTCACTTGAATAAATGGACATCAATATATTCAATTACCTACATTTTTATTTTTTCGCCTCAAATTAATGGGAATTAGTAATAACAAGTTTAAAAGTGTATTACATTGTACAACATATTTGAAAAATTATAAGGTAATATTGAAACTAACCAATTTTCAATTGCCATTTAAAATTCTACTATATTTTTAAAAAATATAATATACTGCGTGTGAATTATGTATTAAATTCAATTATTTGTAAATTGTAATAATATTTGCGAATTAAATTTTTCGGATAATGATAAAAAATGGTTTCTTTCTTCTTTCCGTATAAGTAGTGTCTTAATCCGATTAATTATCAAGAAAAAAGTGTTCGTAGTAGTAGTACCGTTATTGACCAACTTTCTTACTTGACGTTTTTAATTCAAAGAAAAAATAACAATTTATTACGCACGGGCGAGAAGCCCATATTGTCGTAAGCACATAATTTCGAAAAAAATAGCTACAAAAATTTAAAAGAATTAAATAAAACTAAAAAAAAATTGACAAAAAAAAACATATTTGCAATTCACAAGTGAAAGAAGTAGAACCTTAAAAAATGTTGGCTTCAAGATATTGAGACGAATGTAAATTTTCGGGAAGAGGATTGTAGGTTTTAGTAATGATCATCACTATGAAGTGTATCAGTGATAATGTATCACTATACAGTTTGATATTTATTTTACACGTCATTCGTATATATTACATAGATTTATTTAGAATGTATTAAGTACGAATATTAGGTACGAAGCAGAGCACAAAGAGAACCACGAATATAAGAAACACTGCATAAGCTTCCTATCTCATTTTCTCCCACATTAAATCTTATGAATTTATGTGTCTGTCTCTTTTTACTTTTCGCTTTTTTTCGTTTCATCGACTTTCAAACAACGATACTTAAGAAGTTTTCACTTCAAAAGTGAATGAAAAACTATATAGGTCAAAACATACAAAAAAAAAACAGAAAAAGATAATACTGATGGAAATAAGTATAACAATAAAAATATGAAACCGTTTTGTGCCCTCAGAGTGTATAGGATATAGGCAAAGCTCAATTGACGCTGATTCAATATTCCATTGCGTATCTGATTTTATTAACAAAACAACATGATAAAACATTATTATCACGATCCGAACCAACTAGAAGGATTGAGTAAACGATAAATCACACAAATGCTTCGTGTATCACGTTTTGGCATCAATTTGTGGAGTAAACATTCTGGAATTAAAATTCGCGATCCGGTTCTTTCATTTGACCGTACTCACTAAAAAAATTTAAAACGTTTTTTATTTAGTTTATTTAAATTAATCATTTTGGTTTCGTTGTTTCAGGTAACTTGATTATCACGCTGTTGGATTATTTTGGATGTCTTTACTGGTATTAATAGGCTGTAAGTTAAATATTCAATATGGCGGTAAGTGTTCATTTTAAATTTTTGTCTTCTGAATAAGTTCGCTGCTAAAACTAAATTAGGTTTTCCTCCGGTGGCCAGAATCTCATAATTAAACATTTTTATGTTTTGTGGATCACGCAAATAAAGGAATAACAGAGGTAATTTACAAAGAATATGCTAATTTTTTAACCTCTTTGCAGATAACGGGATAATATGTTTCTTTATTCTTCGTGCATTTCGCTTATCAGTAGTACTGAGAGAATAACAAGGTTACACACCAAATGTAGTTTTTAACAATACTGACTTAGGCGGGTATCGAACACGCATTCCATGGTACTGGAGTCGAGCTTTCTATCCACTAGCTATCGGGGAAATTAGGACGATTAGCTTCCATAAAATTTACTGAAGCCTATCGTGTTTATTCAATAAACATTATCTCAGAGTAGCTTAGTCGAGCTTTTATCATAACATAAATCCTAATATACAAAAAAAACACACTCTGTGACGTTATTACTGTTCTAAAGGCGGACTTTGACTTTATTTAAAAAACCAAAAGGAACAAAAAGGAAAGAAAACTTATTTTTAGACTTCGATCATTCGAATAAAGAAAAATCGTGAACTTATAATCGTATTTCGTAAGAGCACGATTTCGTATCGTCATTTCTTAAGTGATAATTGATGAACTAGTAAGACCTGTATTTCTATTTCGGGCGTCTTAACAATATTAATACAAAATTCACTATATTCGTCCTTATTTATGAAGTCGCTGTTTTACAATACTGGCCATTTGAAACGTTATTTATTATGTATGGCTGGCAATAAATTCCAATGAATGTTGTCCACTGAGTTTCTCGCCGGATCTTCTCAGTGGGTCGCGTTTCTGATCCGGTGGTAGATTCTGCGAAGCACGGCTCTTGCTAGGGTTCGTGTTAGCAACGTCGTCAGGTTTGAGCCTCGTGAGCTCACCTACTAGTTAAGGCTGCGCTGATATAGTGTCTCAAGGCTATCAGCATAGGCAGAAAAAAAAAACCAATGAATTTTATGTTATTAATTGATTATTTTAATGTTTTGTTTTCATTGCATTTGTATTTTTTTCCATTAACACGGACACAATAAGAATACGAGTGATTATGGAATGCAAGTTCCGTCGTGGTAGCAATGCCGCATAAACGGCTCACATAATTAATGACATGTATGGATTGAACGCTACAAACGAACGCACGACCCACTATCGTTATTGGTTTGAAAGCTTCCGACATAAAAAAATTGATATAAAAAATGTAACATGTGGTCACTCGAAAACTAAAGTTAACAACGGAGAATTATAAGCGACAGTGAAAGCTAACGACACTCAATCTATTGCTGAGTTAACACCAGCTTTCAACGTTAGCTTCAAAACACTATTGGTTCATTTGCGTCAAATCGGTCGCTTGCAACGAAAGGCTCGACGAGTGAATTAACCAATAGACACAGCCCACTAAGTTTCTCGCCGGATCTTCTCAGTGGGTCGCGTTTCGGATCCGTTGGTAGATTCTGCGAAGCACTGCTCTTGCTAGGGCCAGTGTTAGCAACACTCCCAGCTTGAGCCCCGCGAGCTCACCTACACGTCAAGTAGAAGCTGAAATAGCCTCTCAAGGCTATCAGCATAGTTAGAAAAAAATAATTAAATCGGTAACGTAAAAAAATTAAGTAGGTGAGCGCCATGAACCCGTTAAGGTATGCCTTGCGTTACTTTGAATAATCCGTCATCCTTGTTGCTTCTATACGACAACGCTCGACATAATTGGGCACAACAGACGATCTCTGGGCTTCAAGAGCTTAGTAGCTACAAGGTTGAAAGCTTTGTGTCCTCTGCTATACTTCAAAGTTTGGACAGCTCCTTGGCAGGCAAAAAATCGATATCCCAGAGGCAGTAAGTACAAAATCCCGTAAACCTAATTTCTTCAAAAAGGCATTAAAAAATTATCACTGTACTAGCAGAGATGTATCGAAACTATTGGTGCATATTTTGATAGATTACAATAAATAATATTTAAAAAAATAACTTCAACTTTCTAAGTTAATTTTAAAATCATAAATAAATCGACAGTGACCTTATTTGACTACGAATCGAGAAATGGTAATGCCGAAGAGTGATGGTATACGCGGTACTTGGAAGACGGTGGTTCATGGCAACAAACACAGGGATACCTCAAGGATACTGGACTGTCTAGGGCCAGGCTTAGGACCAAGGCCATTATTGTTGGCGACCGTTTGGGGTGTTCAGATAGTGCCCTTTGTGTTCCGGGAGAAGATTTACAAATAAGCATTGTTTATTATATTTAATTTTTCATTTAGCTCACCATCAAAACAATAGTTTGTAATCACATCAACCTAATTGCAGTAACATAATAGCGATTCAATGTTAGTTGATCATAACAATAAGACAATTAGACGTAGTGATAAGAACCATGACAAAACTAATAATTATGTAAGTCGGCGTAATCTTGTCCTATTTACACAAATTTTCTACAATTATTAATAATAGAATCACGAAGTTTTCTTTACTTAATTGAGACATTGAATAGAATTAAAAAGATGTGCTTGAAAATAGTCTGCTGGGCAAGCTTGATGCGCTTGGAAAAATGCAAAACGGAAGCATACTTGGATCCTTCAAATTAGGGCCAATTATCAGAAATTTAAATAGAGCAAACTCAGTAGATATAAACCAGAAGATGGCGACAAGAAAATAGCTAACATACTCAGTGCAAACAGTGCTTCAAATTAGAACTAAGCAACGAGCAAGGGGCAGACTACCGACTTCTTGATGATTACAATAAAGAAATACTTAAAAGATTAGAATATATCACAATGATACCCAGAATAGACCATCTAAATGGAAGCCTGAATTTAAATAAGTTAGGAGTACTATAGATAATAAGCAGTGTAGCAGAAGTGATTTGCCATTTGATGATGAATCCATTTTATTTAAAAAAATTATTGCATTAATAACCATTTCAATTTAAAAAAAACACAGTTTATGTTAGCGCGATCTTCAAAGCAAAATACTTTCGGATGAAGCATAAATAGAAGGTGTTTCTTTAATTAATGCCTGGCTGCCAAGTCCATACTTTTATAGCGTGTAGCTATTAGTGTAATTTTATGGAAAACTACCGATCTGCGATTGAATACAAACAATAATTTGTGGGTATTGGTTTTTGCGGTGAGTGCAAATCATAAGATATGATTGTGTGTTCAAACTCGCTTTTGTTTGATGCTAATATAATATTATTTCAGTTGTTTTTATTTATTTATTAGCGTCGTTGATGGACTCGTGGCTCAGGGTTCATGAGTAAAAGGACTACCGGTATACGGAGGCTTGTTTCCTCGTAACTTTTAAAAATAAAACCGAATCATTTCAAAGCCTCTCGCTACAGTAATTAATTCACTGCTAATTTTTAGCCATTAACAAAGTTTTTCCAGCGATCAAGAATCTTGAATATATTAGCTATGATTTTAAATTAATTAACACGACGATTCCTAGTAAAAATAAGATTAAATCAATCAGCTTACAACGGCAGATGAGTAACCGGTTTAGATACATTGCTAGTCATGACTAAATAAATAATTATGATTGCACGTAGAAAGATCTAGAAAATGAATGAAAACATAGTGGTAGGCGTGCCTTGACTACATTATCAACACGCAGCTGAGTATCGTTTGGCCCATACCTACCACTAATTACACTCGTCCATAAAATTGGACAATGTCAGGGACACAACAGCTAAATTGCATAAACTTTTCTTTTTTTGACTACTGATGGTAGTTCTCTGAAAAAAAAATAACTTTATATATATATATTTATTTATCGCCCTTGTTGGCAGACGAGCCCACTTGACGGTGAGTGGTTACCATCACTCGTGGACGTCATTACTGGTGGTAGTTAAGCAGTAATGCGTTTCGGTTTGAAGGGCGGGGCAGCCGTTGTAACTAACTATACTTGAGACCTTAGAACTTATATCTCAAGGTGGGTGGCGCATTTACGTCGTAGATGTCTATGGGCTCCAGTAAAACTTAACACCAGGTGGGCTGTGAGCTCCTCCACCCCTCTAAGCAATAAGTGTCATTTCAACGAAAATGTTTGAAAAGTCATCGAGTTTCAAATCACGACGGTGCTAAAGAAGGTTTCGCTTCAAAAATCTGACCAGTCGATGTAACGAAAGGACGAAGATGACGTAGCAAGATCAGAAATAATATTATGGCTTATAACGTATGAAACAGGATGAGGGCAGTTAAACTAGGCAACGATGCGGCACGATCATCGGACATAGTAAACGTGACCACTAACTAATGTCACTATTTTAATGCTATCGCTCGTAAATACCTTTCACGAGTTCTTATATGACGCTCTTTGTAACATTTAAAACTAACCAAACGTTTTAAGCCATGAATGCTTTAATTATTTGTCATCAAAAACAAAAAGTGATAATTTTCAAGAATTAGTCATTCTGGGTGTAAAACTCATTGCTATTATCATAAAAGACATATATTGTACCTTTTTTTATATTTTTTATTGCTTAGATGGGTGGACGAGCTCACAGCCCATCTGGTGTTAAGTGGTTACTGAAGCCTATAGACGTCTACAACGTAAACGCGCCACCCACCTCGAGATATAAGTTCTAAGGTCTCAGTATAGTTACAACGGCTACCCCACCCTTCGAACTGAAACGCATTGCTGCTTCACGGCGGACGGCGGTACCTGATATAGTCGATGCTACATACTAAGTTATAAAGGTTTCTCTTAAAGAGCTGTCTTTTTTATTTACCCCGAGAATTAAAAAAATCTAAGCGATCGTCTATTCAGATACCGAAGTAATTCTATTTGAATTGTGAATTTCAAGCAAGATCAAGATTCAAACGAGGCCTTGCACGATCCTGTGTCGACTATTACGACCGAAAAAATTACGAAATACAGTAGGATTTTATTGATGTAGCGGTAACTAGCGTAGAATTGAAGACGTTTGAGACAAAACCTGAATCGCGCTAACGATATTTTCAAGTTAGGATTACATATAATAGAATTTTCGAACTAGGATATTCGAACCGTTGGTTTATTTAACAATGATACCCACTCTATGGAAAATCTTCTCTCGCCAAACCAACAAAATAATGTTTTTCTTTTTTAGTGAATTGATGTGTGAAGATATCCTAGGAAAATAAAATTTGGTGGAAATGATGGAACATTGAAGATGACTTTGTGGATATTAACAGAACAGAATGTGCTCAGATCTTTTTAATTTTCTTTAATTGTATAGATGTTACACAGCCCAACAGGTGTTAAGTGGTTACCGGAGCCCATAGAAATACAACGCAAATGCGCCACCCACCTTGAGATATAAGTTCTAAGGTCTCAGTGTAGTTGCAACGGCTACCCCACCCTTCAAACCGAAACGCATTACTGCTTCACGGCAGAAATAGGCAGGGTGGTGGTACCTACCCGCGCGGACTCACAAGAGGTCCTACCACCAGCAATTACGCAAATTATAATTTCGCGGCTTTGAGTTTTGACTTTGACCTGATCACTACCAAATCTCATCATATCACCGGTTAAGTAATCAATATGAAGACTAGAAGTACAGATTTTTTTAGATAACGAAAATAATAATGAAATTATATTCAACGAAAATTTACGTATTTAACATCATCGCGTAACTGTTAACGGATGCTAATCTTGGTAATTCATAATTTAGTAAGTTTGTTCATTTATGAAAATTATGCAGAGCACGTGTCCATTATCCAGTCATTACAACTAGTCACGTTTTCTGAACTTACCAAAATTCAACGAACGAAATTCTACATTAAAATTAATTATTTGAGGTAGAGGTTATTAGTACTTGTCCTGATAATGTAAAAAGGCATCAAACAAATCTATGGGTGCTTAAAGTTATTTATAGTTAAACAGTTTTAAGTTACTGTTTATAACTGTAAGTTTATTTACTGGTAGTAGGACCTCTTGTGAGTCCGCACGGGTGGGTACCACCACCCCGCTTATTTCTGCCGTGAGGCAGTAATGCGTTTAGGTTTGAAGGGCGGGGCAGCCGTTGTAATTATACTGAGAATTTAGAACTTATATCTCAAGGTGGGTGGCGCATGTACTTTGTAGATGTCTATGGGCTCCAGTAACCACTTAACACCAGGTGGGCTGTGAGCTCGTTCAGTCATCTAAGCAATAAAAAAAAAAGTTTTTTTATCGGAATATTCATTTTAGATCTGTATATAAGTGTATTATAATTTAAACAGGTTCAATTTTATGATTCTCACGTTTTTTACTGGTATTATTTTAGTATTCATTAGGTTCCACAATGATTTTGGATTTTCGTTTCATCAGTAAATCGATTCAAAAGCTAATTATAAATGTTTTAAATTCTACATTCAGCTAGGCATCAACTACATATATGTTGTATAAATCGGATTATTTGTTACAAGTATATTTCGATATGATTGTTCATTACGCATTTCTACCGTCATCAGTGAAGACAAGCGTGCGTTGTAGCTATAGCATCCGATTTTCCGGGCTGCAAAAGGCTTCGACCTTTTTCAAATGGAACTAAAATGTAATTATCGATGTAAACAATTGACAAGCAGGTTGTCGGCATTCGCGCTTCGCACACCGCGCCGTTCGCACGTGCTCTCTGCACAGGTACACAAGACCTAATCACCGCGTATCGTTCGATTTTTTTTTCGCGTTACCGATATCGATATTTTCATTCGAACGCAGCATTGTTCGAGATGCGGTTATCTCGTTGCGAGTCCGAGTGATAAACAGTTGCACTTGACTTTGAGACGTCGGCCCGTGAAATTCGTCGATGAAAAGTGGCTTTCAGGTTTTTTTTTTATATACAGTGAAACGAAACGCTGCGATTTCGGTGGCAGTGCTCATTAGTTCCGGACAATCGTGAATATTTAATGCTTTTGTATTGTTTATTCGGAAAACTCGGGGTTTTCTGCATTTCATTGTCCGTGTGTCATTGTCATGGTGATCGTGAATGCTTGCCTTGTTACACGTAAATGAGTGGAGATTAGCGGAAATAACGATTCAATTACCTTGTCGGGTTCGAAGTTGTGTTTTTCTTTAAGTCCCAAGTATATGGAACGAATCGTCGCACGGTTTGGTTATTGATTGGTAAGATAATACTGCGTTAGTTAATGTTAATGATCATTGCTCAATTTCGATATTAAATTAATAAAAAAAATATCCAAAAACTCCACAGTTCTTCTGTTATGTTAAAATTCTCGTAAATTCTATTATATTAAAACTCGTATTAATCATTGTGCGTGTGAATGAATTTAATTTAAAAATGCTATTGTTATTGCCGTTTTTAAAACACAGTAAATTTTAAATTACGTAACAAAAACTATTCGCGTATAGATACTCAATCAAATAAAAGTTTGAACCATCATTTCTTCATTCGATTTGTTTACATTAAGTCGATCTAACAATGTTTTATAACACTTTTTCTGGCCTCAAGGGTACACGGATCGTTTTCCGCTGGAGTCGTCACGTGCTTGACATTGCGCGCACTCAAACAGAATTGTTTCACTATCAAAATAAAAATCATATTCTGTTTGTATTTGTCATTTCTAGGCGTTGGAAATCTATGTATTTTTTTTAATTCATTCGCTTGAACTTTATTCTGGCATTGACAACATATTGTAATGATAACCTGCTTTGCTTAGTTGCTATGATAAGCTGCTAAAATTGCATGTATTGCTAAGCTAAAATAGGGTCGATTTTCTAACAAGTTATTTAGTTTGTTGTCTCATCGTTTGATAAGGGTGTTTTAAAAATATACAACTAAATAAGAGGTTATTGTATTTCAAATCTAGAATTAAAATAACTAAAAGAACTAAACAAATTCCCTAAATACATTAAATATAACAAAATAATTAAAACACGGACAAAATTATTTGGATATTACAACTGTACTACAATACAAGAAAACAACAGATCAAAGTCTAAAAAAAACTACGCTAATGTTATAACAATGAATGATTATGTCTTCATCCTTACACCGCTTACATATTAAACATTGTCTAAAAATATTTTATTTTCATCGGTGCTACCATAGTCGGCTTATAGCTAATAGAGTTTTAATCCAGACTATATTAAGATAGAAATGATAACAAAATAAATGTAACATATAATTTTTTTGATTAAAATAATAATACAGTACGATCACCAATCTATACAAACACATATATATATATATATATAAATTACCAGCTGACCCGGCAAACGTTTTTGCCATATATAAGATATCTAGGGAATTTCTAGTGTAGAAATAAAAGAAACGAATTTATTGTAAGTATGTAAGGATGTGGTAAATGAGTGAAAGAGACATGTAGCGCTGTGAAAGATGAGGGAATATAAAAATAACAAAACCTCATTCAACTACATAATTCCAGATTATATAAAAAATATATATATATTAGGGGTGGACAACCCTTATCACTTAGGGGTCTGAAAAATACATAGTAACCGATTCTCAGACCTACTGAACATGCACATAACATTTCATAAAAATCGGTCAAACCATTTTAGAGGAGCATGGTAACTAACATTGTGACACAAGAATTTTATATGTAAGATATAAAAAAAAAATCAAGTATCATAACAAATAGGAAAATCAAAGATTGTAAGGTGTTTGATAAAATTTCATCAACTCGAGAAAAAATCCTTCGGCCCCTGTAGATTAAACACGTCGCATTGAAAGGGGCGGAGGTGCGAAGGTCGTAAAATATAATACCATAAACCGGTACTCTAAGGTCAATATTGTCTACTGTCCTCAATGAATAATCATAGATTGCATTTATTGCTTAGATGGGTGGACGAGCTCACAGCCCACCCGGTGTTAAGTGGCTACTGGAACCCATAAACATCTACAACGTAAATGCGCCACCCACCTTGAGATATAAGTTCTAAGGTCTCAGTATAGTTACAACGGTTGCCCCACCCTTAAGCCGAAACGCATTACTGCTTCACGGCGGAAATAGGCGGGGTGGTGGTACATACCCGTGCGGACTCACAAGAGGTCCTACCACCAGTAATTACGCAAATTAAAATTTGGAAGTCAATCGTGAAGCATTTGGTAAGTACGTATTTCATTAGAAAAATTGGTACCCGCCTGCGGGATTCGAACACCGTTGCATCGCTAGATACGAATGCACCGGACGTCTTATCGTTTAGGCCACGAAGACTTCTAGCTGTCCTAGAGATGCCGCAGTAACGCTAGCGAGCAATCGTAATTGAGACATTGAGGTATGCGATAAACCGCCGAATGCATTGCATTTGGAATTCTTGATTGTATTTGCGCAAATTTGGGTACTTACCCAGTATCAAGATTATCTATGTCCCAAACAACAAAATGTAGTACAAATTCAATGTCAACATCATCGAGCCCTAAAACGTACTAATAAAGGCCATGTTAAAATTAGAGCTGAAAAATAATTAGACAAAGTCAAATAGCACGTGACAGCGAGGTTAGCGCATACGAGATACGTTGAATTGTTTAGGAGGATTCATTCCAATGTTTGCTGACACGTCGTGCTACGCAAACCACTCCATCAAAGCTATTTACACATGTATTTTTTTTATCGCCGCTCTTTCATTTCACGAAAACATATTTAAAATTCAGACACGATAAACGGAGTTAACCTAAAGAGTAAATTTGCTGATATATTAATTTACAAATTTTTTGCTGTTGGTATTTTGACTTATCAGTTTTAAATGCAAATAACATTCACAATATCTGTATGCTAATTGTAATACGTTGATGTATACACATACGTATTTAGGGCATTTACGTTATTCATTATTTCATCGAAAAATTCGACATGAAACTTAATATTATTATAACATCAGTCCGTTGAATTTCTCGCCGGATCTTCTCAGCGGGTCGTGATTCCGATCCGGTAGTAAATGCATTTGCGAAGCAGCTTCCTTGAGTTGTCAAGTTAGCAAATTCCGCTTCTTCTGGCTAAGTTCATGTTCACCCACCCATCCTAGACAAGCTGGAAAAGCTTTCTAGCCACCACTAATTCGTCCACATACAAAAGACTTTAGATATAATAAAGTCGATTCTGTCACCGCATTTTAGATATGACGTCAAAAATTTGAAATCTCGGGAAACGTTTTAGGAAAATGGCTTAGTAACTCCAAAAGGTCGTCACATTCTAATGCGTAATTCATCAAAATCAATACGCATTTAATAGCTGAATGGTACATTAAAATTTTTAAGTGACTTATAATGACGCGTCCAGTTTTTGCACTACACAAATTGCGGAACACGCTGGAATCAATGGCCAGAAATATCTAAACTACATTAAATCTACAATATTTATACTTAATATTCAATCATGTAATAGATACACCTGTTTAACTGGTTTGACACTAACATCAATACCAACTTCTCACGCAAAATCATAAATAATGTAACGTTTTCGAAGAGAGTAAGTAGCCAGTCGTTTTACTCTTGCAAGGCAGCACATACCATAAAGAAAATTTACTTTGAATGATTATTTATTTTGAAATGGAGGGATCGCAGTTGATTCAAAGACCTTGTTGCTTATCTAGGATGTATGGACGAAATTAAGAGCTCGGGTTTAAAGGGTTGCTACTAGTTCTGTGAGTACGGTGACCTTTGCCTACTGTTACCACTGGTTGATCCTTAAGAACGTTTCTGGGATATCAAGGGTGACTAGCTTCTGCTTGAGCTGTATTAACTTTAAATCAAAGGGATTTCATGTGCTTATTTAGCTAGCTAGCTATCCAAGAAACAGTAAATGCGTTATTTGTGGATCGGCTATCTAAAGCAAACAGAAGTCGCAACTAGAGTCATGTCGCATTCGTATAATTTATTATTATTATTTTATTATTATTTTTCTATAGCATTTCCATTCGATTCTTTTTCTTTCGATACTCATTTAAGTTTAGCTCTTTGTAGCATCCTATGTATGTCATGCTCGTATATCAGCAACTGATTTAAGCTGAAGCAACACTAGTACTTCGAAACTAACACAACTGGTATTGTGTCAAACATGCCTGCATGTTTGCCAATCTTGTTAGGTTACTCTTCATTTCTTTAGTTACGAAGATGATCGCACGGTTCGAGTGGTTTTAAATGGTCAACGTTGCCCACAAACTATTGTGAATGCCGCCAGACACCTTAAAACCTTTGAGACTCTGCAATACGTAATTATTGCACTACATAGAAAATAATTAATATCTTAAATAATATGTGAATGTATTAAGCGGGAAATCCTAAACGTTTGTCATAAACAATAATATGTGAGTCCTAACATATATTTTTTTCCTGAATGAATTGCTAACACAAACAAAAAGGCATTACGTGTTCTGTTACAAATTTTTATGACAGTTTTCATACCGATAAACTACATATTGGCTACGAAACAATCATCAATTTTACTAAAATTTCTATTAAGTTTTCGTGCAAATAAAGAGTAGTATTTTTAGGGTTATAACTGGAAAAACTGACCAATTTTTTTTTAAGCTTTCCTAACATAAAAATATGCTTTTTACTCAATTAGCTATAGAAAATTGACATATAAATTCATAGTCCACTAAAGGCTTAAAGATTAACGGTGCCCTTTGATTGAGATCAAATCAAAGTGAAGTTTAATTGATTATTTTATTTCTTTGTTTGATAGGTGAGATCGAAATTTCAACTGTATTATTTATTATACACATGTATAACGACAATCTCGTATTCCTAACCCGAAGCCATGGTTTGGCTGGTTCGTGCAGAAATAGATACGAAGATTAGTACCTACTTGTGTTCACAATAAGCGCTTCAATCAGGAAATGTTCACGCTCGTATTTTTCTATCTAATCTTCAGGTGTCACGAAAATCTATACTTATCCGTCGCGTTTGCTTTGTCACATGCATATCGGATACCTGTGGCAATATGCAAATCCGACAAATTCTTTGCATTCAATTTTAAGCATCCATGACATTCGTACACTTACAAATAGGTGGTTAGTCGAATAGATGTCTTAAGACAATTGCATAAAACACTATATTAAGATAAGGAAAACAATAAATCATATTTTCATTTCAAATGGATTAGAGATGACATAGAGGCACATTTTAATAACAACCTGCTTATATAATATGAAGCTAAGAATTCCAAGTAAAATCTTGAAATTCTTAACATAAGGTATAGACTACATGTCATTGATTAATTAATACAGTTATATTATTATATTTTCAGTAAGACCAAAGTACGACCTTGACATGCCCTAAACCTCACTTTCATAGGTCGTTTTGCTAAAATATGTTCGTTAACATACAATCAATCCAATTAACTGATGAGGGTTTTGTGTACTAAATAAATTAAGTTCCAAATAAAGCACTGCCACAAGAATCAAAGCCAAAAATTAAACAACAACGAATCTTTTTATTTATTTAATTAGGACTGAATTTTGTTTAACATAACGCGAACAAACGAACGACAACAGCGAACAATAGACAAAAAACAAAAGAGGAATAATTCGATCGCATACCAACCGTTGAAAGTGAAACAGTTCAGTGAAGTGATGTGATTGCGGATTTGTTTCGGTCGTCGGTCCCCGGTAAAAACTGGAGGTCGACACTTATGACGTGTCAGTTGTCGTGGAGCTGACAACAGATGTCATCCCGGACGAGGGAGGTGAGTTAAGATACACGCTGACAATATTAGCACGATTTTGGAACGAAGTTTCTTATGGGACGATGCGGAGGGACCCTAACCGGGAAAAAACGTCCGTAACGTAAGATTTTTATTAGTAATGCACACAGTGTACGACTTAACTTTGTAATAGTAATAACGTACAAAAAATTACATATTTTTTTATCATTCAATGACCACGATCTCAGAGCGTTCGTTTGCGCAATAAACTAACCTAAGCAAACAACCGTGAATGAAGTGTACCACAATAAGTTCGCACGTTACCAAATGACCGTGGGTTGTTGCGAAACCTCCAGTTTTATTTTCTTTATACCTCGAATAGAACTTAAAATTAATATTTTTATAATAAGAAACTTCGTGCCTATCCGACGTCCCACGACACCACACATCTTTTTATTTATTACAAGTTTATACAATTAAACTTAAGAATTGAAGTGGCTAAATTTTTTTAAGAAAATTATTTTTCAACTTTGAACTACTCATAAACATGTATTCTATCAGTTTATAAAATTAAATTTAAATTTTAGTCTAGAAAAGGTCAAAGGTCACTTTCCGTTTATTTTAAATAAAGCGCATAAGGTAAGCGCTTTAAGGCTTAAAGTATATGTTAAAATCGAAACTGAAAAATTACAATTTTTTTATTATATTTTTGGCGTATACCAAAAAAACAAGAATTAATAATTTTGTATTAAGCCACTTCGATTCTAAAGGTACAATATGTTGACAAGGAACATTTGGTCATTAATACACAACAGATTGTTTGGATTACGAAAGTCGTGGTCAGTCGTGGGAGGAAAACTATAAAAAAAAGCCTTAGGTATCCCAAAGCGCGCTTTGAAAATCCTCTTAATGTTTTAAAGCTTGCTCCAATATTTTCACTACCATAAAAATACAGATGATGATCATTAGGTAAACCTTAAATAGAATTGTAATACACCCTATAAAAAATGCTTTTACAACACTAAAAAAAATTGTCAGAACTTATGGACATTGAAGATTGTACAAAATCTTTTTAATAAAATTGTTTTACCGACCCTTTTGTGAATAAAATCTTATGATCGGAGCTTAAAGCTGGTGTGTACTTTACCTCGCCGTAATTACGGGAACCGGAGATATGTGTACCAATCAAACCGCATTTTTATACAGCCATCGTACCAATATATGTTGATCTCCCGTTTAACCGTCTACAGCGGTGGATACATGTTTATTTATTATAAAACTGCTCATATCATTTCTTCCGTTACGTACATGATCTACTATATAAGTATATACTTATATAATGTGTATTGTAGGCCCGTATGACTATCTCTGCCAATTTCTGTGGCGAAGCATTCATAGGTTCCTATTTAAAGGTTGCAATGTACAATTGAAGACTATGATGTCTATCGACTCCAGCAATAACTTAACACCAGAATGTCCGACCATAAAAACAATTAAAAAAAATGTGTGCGTGTACTAGTGTACACACGTAAGAAGTGAAACTTGTTTATGGCCTTATTTTTCGAAAAATGATCTACATGCAACTTTCTAGAAATTGGTTAAATAAAGTTAAATTAGATAAAGTTTAAACAAAAGGATTTTATTATCATAGACATGAATACAAAAAAGTTAAATTAGATAAAGTTTAAACAAAAGGATTTTATTATCATAGACATGAATACAAAACAGATGGCGCGTAACGGAAAAAAGTGACGCGTAACCGAAAAATGTGACGGTAAATTTTTTTCCAACGCCGATAAGGAAGTTTCACTTCAAAAATTAGAAGAAAATTATTACTTTTAAATACACGCTAAATAGATAATAAGTACCCAGATAAAAAGGAAACAAACTGTTCATTATGCGAATGTTTGCTCGATGTGGGAATCGAACCTACGACCCTCGGTCCAGCAGTCAGGAGCACTAACTACTGGACCGTCGAGTCACTCAAAACCATGTAAGCAGTCTTGATTAAGGGGAGTCGGTGGAAAGTCCTTAGTTTTTAAAAATTTCGATAAATATATGTGGGATCGCGGTGCACAATAAAATAACCGATTTTGTTAAATTTTATTTAATCATCAACTCACAAACAAATTACGTTTTTATTTTTTTTCTAATCGTATTATGTCTGTCATTCATGCGCCATCTGTCATCTGTCAAGTCGGTCATAGATAATACAAACGAGGTCGGTGTGGCCAATGTTACACCTAATTATTCCCACTTTAAATATATTTTTATGTCAGTTGGAAATGCCGGAAGATATCGAGTAAAACGACATACTGTTCTCGAACCGATATCACAAACAATGACAGCGTCGCAATCTTGTCCGTGCGTTGTTGTGGCGAGATAAAGTGGATAGAACACACAAAAAACGACTTTGCAATGATAACATAACGTTATATTTATTTGTATTAGGTTAGTTGAAAAATATGATTGACAATCATTTCATACAAAAACTATCCTATGATTCGAATCGGAACCCACAATGACCGCTTTGCCACAGAAACAAGCAAGATAGTCGTGTTGTGGGACTGTAGTTCAAAACAATATAATTTGAAATGACGATTTCAAATTTTCTCATACATTTACATTTTTTATTGAATATTTTCGTACAATTAAAAGTAAAAAATTGACGAAGCGCACATGGTAATAAAAAAACACGAAATAACTAATGAATGTACAAAATGCTACTCGGAAATTCACAACCATACTAATTTAGACTGCAAAAAACCTAGGATTAAAAAAACAGTCGGGAATTGTTATATTTTTTTTTCTATAGAGCACGATAGGCGGTATTAAATAAAAATGCCATTACAAACGCACAATTGTATGACCCGATATATTATGTAGTTTTGAGATATAAATTTTCCGATATTGATAAAATTTATACAATATTTAAATGGATAATTATGAGTCTGCATTGCTCTTTAAGAGTGTTCCAAATTTTGAAGCACTTAAAAAATATATTTTTAACTAAGAACATGTTTCTGTCATACCCATTTGCTCTGTAGGACAGAGATCACTTCGTCCTCATTTCGCTCATCCCCAAGTAGATTAAGTACCTACCCTACTTTCTCGACTATTATCTAATGTCTTTTCGTTATAACATGTTCTAATTTACCTCAAGTAAACCTATAAACTAAAGTTATCACAAGAAATACTGACTTATGGCTCTATTTGTGATATAATTTATTTGATACTTTTACTGTGGAGTTTTTTTTTGTTTCATTATGGTCACACTACGGTTACGAATATTATTTAGTAAAACTGGAAATGATACTTATTCCAGGTCGTAGTTGTGCCAACATAATTGCCAATTGTCGTAGTTGGATAAATACCCCCATCATGTCTATTTTTGCCACAGAGCAGCCTTGTGTTCTGGTTTGAAGGGTGCGATAATCATTTCCTATACATTTGAGTTTTCGTATCTCAAGCTAGATGATGGCATTCACGTTCTGTTGTCTATAGACTATATTGAACATCAGGAGGGCCATGGCATCGTTTGCTCGTCTAGTTTTTTTTATCATTTTAAACGTGACTAATTTATTTAAACAAAATTTTAATTGACCACTTGATATTAACACAACGGGCGTTTTATCCTTTAGGCCACGACAGCACTAGATATGATTTTCAGTCACTTAACTGATTTTCAGTTCATTCTGACAAAAAGTTTTATAAATGAAATGTCATTCAAGTTCTATTAAAATAAAATGTAATATATTTAATAAATACACTAAATCAGTAAATCTGCATTTAATCTATACATTGAAAAGTCGATGTGTGTATAGAGTCCGAACCGTCTGGATCAATTTCCAGAAATTCTTAGGAAAGCTTCAGCAGGTTATGCTGTGAAATTTGCTAGCGGTCGGATCAAAATCAAATCAAAGATTGGCCACCAATACGGGCGGGGCTTAATTCAAATATACGAATTACAAATCTTAACAGATTAAGGACCGATATTCTTTAGCGATTTTTGCCAAAAGTAATTAAATGCATATGGGTAAAGAACTCACATTAGCTCACGACTCAAATAAGCTATTCCTACTTTTAGTTTTTTGATTATGCCTTCTTAAATATGTTATAGCTACTGCCTAGATGAGCCATGGCGGTCCGTGTTTCTTACATGTTCAATGGAAAACTTGCGGTCAGTGGTATTCTAGGCAGGTGAGTTGCGGCGGTCCCAAAGGAACCGCTAATTTTGTTTTGGCAAAGTAATCCTCCCACAGGGACCGCTCCAGTCCTTAACCTCATAAATGTTTATTTTGCTATTTGTGAAACAAAACAAGCAACTACAACTTATAAAAAGTACGTAATAATTACCGACTGGACTTCATTATTGATTCTAAGAAAAACTAAATACATTTTACAATATTGATCCCTTGACACACTTTTATATTAAATACGTATAAACGAATTAACGACTAGTATCTTGATTAACTACAGAATTAAAATGAATCTAGAACTATTTTCTATTATATAATAACGTTCAACGAATTATTGCGCTCTTAACGGGAAAAGAACAGGCCGTGAATATTTTAAGGAAAACATAATACAGCTTTAAAGTTCTTGCCCACCTGGCGGTTGCCTGGAAGAGATCGCCCATAGCGTTAAGACTGCCTATTATATTTTCGTACATAATTTTTCCATTTGTGTTCATTTTGCAGTGCAATAAAGCAAACTCTAAACTAAAACAAATCAGCAGGAAGTGAATGAAAACAAAATGAAAATGCTAAAACCATACTAATGATCCTCATAATTCTAAATGAATAGGAACATTATCATGAATCTTACGTTATTGATCAGAATGAGGACGAACAAAATGCCAAGCCCTAAATGTCAGTATCTACTCTGAGCAACTAAATTAGAAGCACACATTTGACGGTGTTTTTCCTTTCAATATACTTAGTATGAAATTTGTAATGCAAAACTGTGATTTAGAAACGACGGCTTTCATGAAGGTGTACCTAATTATTTGACTTAACTACTCTGTTTTAGTCTATCTACTTATTTGGCCGGTATAATTTTAGAAAAGTCTCAATTGAAACTGACCAAACTATCAATGGTACATAAAGAATTTTTCAAATAAGTATATAGTTTTGATTCTGCTAATGTTTGATATTTAAACCCTATTGGAGACTTAGATGTATTACTTCGTGTTATTTGTACAATGCGACAATCATATTAATCACCTTTAGACTAATAACTTAACTTATTAACATATGAAAAGTGTTGATTTGAAGTCGTCGTGGCCTAAAGGATAAGACGTCCGGTGCATTCTTATCTAGCGATGCAATGGTAAATAACATCGTGTAATAAAAATCAAACTCGCAAATTTATAATTTGTGTAATTACTGGTGGTAAGACCTTTTGTGAGTCCGCACGGTTAGGTACCACTACCCCGCCTATTTGGCTGGCTGGGGCAACCGTTGTAACTATACTGAGACCTTGGAACTTATATTTTAAGGTGGGTTACGCATCTACGTTGTAGATGTCTATGGGCTCCAGTGACCACTTAACACCAGGTGGGCTGTGAGCTCGTCTACCCATTTAAGCAAAAAATAAAAAAACCTCCCCTGCATATTAGATAAAAATAGAATGCTATAAATTTAGATTGAGTAGCCATTAAGCAAATTGATGCAAACAATAAAGTTCCATTTACACACCCCTGCAGTGACAACAGGCGAGCCCGACTGTGGTAATGGGGGACTGACCTTGATCCGATGCCTCTCCCTTGAGCAATTTCGCTGACCTCAACAAGGCTGAAGTCGTACGCACGGGCGTAACGGACTGCCAGCACGCGATCTAAACGTTCTATTTTATACATTACTAATTAGTCTAAAAAACTGATTACTACGAGAATTGAATGTTATATAATTTGATTTCATGCTTTTCCGATAGGTCATTCAGATGACCTCGACAAGGCCGTCGTGACACACGGGCGTGACGAATGGCTGACACGCAACCGTTCTATTAGCAAGATCTAGTGTTTCATGCTACACTTTATAGGATTTATGTAAATTCGAATTCTGCGGCTATTTAAAAAAACATATGTTTGATTGTAAAAATAATAAAACGTATCATTCATCATATCATTCAATGAATTATCATTCAATGAATTAAGGAACTTTTCCGCAAATAATCGAAATTTTCGCAATCGAGTTTCATTTGGACTTTATTGATATAATTTAAATGTTTTCTATCTGATCATCTCCATCATCATCATCTGATGATCACTGAGTCTAAATTACGTTACAAAAAAATAGTACCTACTGAAAGACCTTCATGTCTTTCTTATATAGCGATTGTTTAAAATTCGATCTATGATTATACATATAGTTCCCTTCTGGTTTAAAATAGGCCAATAATTATTAATTGCACTCGCTACTCAGCGGCGGTATCACACACGATTTTTAGTTTTGAGACAAAGTAAATATTTGTAGTTTATAAAAGAGGAAAACGTGAACGGACGAAACTGTAATGTGAGTAACTAAAGCGAAAAACATCACGAGGAAATCGCCGGACTTCCGCCCACGCTTTGTAAGGAATAGGCGGAGCATATCCGAGTTGAACCAACTAAGACCCCCAGCCAGATATTATATAACATTATACAACTAAAGATATATATATATTAGACTATATAACTATAGATATTATACAACTAAACCGAGCTGGTCTAGGGAATGATGATGCTAAAGTTAAAGAACAGTATCCTATTTTTACTGGTGGTAGGACCTCTTGTGAGTCCGCACAGGCAGGTACCACCACACGGCCTATTTCTGCCGTGAAGCAGTAATGCGTTTCGGTTTGAAGGGTGGGGCAGCCGTTGTAACTATACTTGAGACCTTAGAACTTATATCTCAAGGTGGGTGGCGCATTTACGGTGTAGTTTTCTATGGGCTCCAGTAATCATTTAAAACCAGGTGGGTTGTGAGCTCCTCCACCCATCTAAGCAATAAATAAATAAATAAGATTCGCTTTCTAAATCATAATGACTTCAGACTTAACAATGCCACTCGATAATGTAAAATAAAACTTGATTATCCAAATATTCTTGATATGTAAACGAATTTAGTCGCCCCTTTGGTTTGGCGCAAATCTTGTTTACAATTTTTATAAATTTTGTTGCGTAAATTTACTTTAGAAGCAGGAAGTTCGAATTGCTTAAGTGTTTTTTTTTTGTTTATGTTAAATTGGCTCTTTACATTAAATTCAAACCTCAGAGTTTCGATTTCCTTTACGTATGTCAATGTTTATAATCGGATTTAGTGAAAACATTTGTTTTAATCAGAAAAAATCGTAAAAGAAAGAAGAAAGAGAAGAAAAAAGAGAATAATATAATGAAGGAAAAATTTAGTTCTGAAATTATATTACACTATTATTATTACTTTAAAAGATTCGCGACGAGCGGACGAGCTCATGACCCACCTGTCAACAACCAACAACAACTTAATTAACAACAACAACTTAGTAAACAACAACCAACTTAGTTAATATTGAAAATAGTCAATAGATAGGTATAATTTGTACAGTAGGCGATCTCAACGGTAAAAGCGATCTCTTCCAGACTACAGTTTTCATCTACACAACTTTTTCATCAACACAACTAAGACCATTTTTTTTATTGCCTGGATGTGTGGATGAGCTCACAGCCCACCTGGTGTTAAGTGGTTACCGGAACCCATAGACATCTACAACTTATTGCGCCACACACCTTGAGATATAAGTTCTAAGGTCTCAGTATAGTTACAACGGCTGCCCCACCCTTCAAACCGAAATGCATTACTGCTTCACGGCAGAAATAGGCAGGGCGGTGGTACCTACCCGTGCGGACTCACAAGGGGTCCTACCACCGGTAAACCATTTTATTACTTTTGCTTCGAAAACCATTCATAACATAAACAGCAATTTTTGTCATTGACATAACGTTTGTGTACCTAATTCATAATATTATTATTAGTCATCTATACAATTATGATTAAGTTTGAGGACTAAACGCAGACAGAACAGCCTTAAAGCTTAAAAGTTAAAACAAAATAACCGCCTATAATTACATTAACATTTAGAGTAGTTGTAAATGAAATAGTCATAGATTCAGAACAAGGCCGTCCAGACGGCTGAGTGCAAAAGAGCAAATTTCTCTGTCAGGTCCAACAGGTCGTGAGGCCTCGGGCTATATTGAATCTCATTCTATAATAAAGTAATAATATATTAGATCTTATGTGTGAAACGTAGCTGACTTTGTTATCAATACTTGTGTCATCATAGATTTGATGTTAAAATACAGTTCTAGCTCCTTTTATTTAATTTTTTACTTTTCGAATCCTTGTGATCCCTTACGGCGCACGGACCTGGCCTTAGGGAGACCTTCTCTGATCAGGTTTGAATTTCTTGTTTTTTTGGCTAGGGCGATATTTTTGCTAGTATACACAGAATGATCGCTGAGATACTTCAATAGTAGATGATAATGATGAAGGTAATATAGAGGTATGTAGATAATAAGGAGGCCTGCCTTCTCAGATGAGGATAGTAGAAGGCCGAGCCTCTCTCCGAAGTCTCCAGCCTCACCGAAGTCTCCAGCCATCGCTCTTATCCTGCTTTAGAATTAGGGCTGTCGACCTTCGGAATTTTTCTTTTGACCACGGTGTGGCTTAAAAAATGGCTTTAAATTGCACTAAGCTACACATACCTCAGTAATCGGGGTTGGGAGGGCTGAGTAGTTCTAGCTTTAAGGTACCGTGGAACGGCTGACGCGACAAACACTGGAATTGAGATAAATATGAAAAATAGTTCCAAAAAACTTCCTACTAATATTATAATGTAAACGCGAAAGTTTGTAAGAATATATGGATGTATGTTTGTTACTTTTTCAAGCAAAAACAATGAATGGATTTTGATGAAACTTTACATTAATATAGCTTACACATCAGAATAGCACTACCATTCTTTAACTTCTAATTCTGTAATAAGCACATCTTTTTTTAAATTATAGATACTACTTTTACGATTTATAATAAAAAGGAAATTATTATTTTCATTTGATTTTAAATAATGATCTGATTGGAACTGAACTATCAAAATAAATACATCACCATCATTTCATGGAAATAAAAGATGACCGGATTGAATAGCTTCTCCGTTTTCATAATAGAAGTCAGCATAAAATAAATGTAACATTCAACAGAGTAATTGCACATGAATAAAGATGCAATAAAACATTTTTTTATCGCTGTAACATCTAATCAAGTCCACGGTTTGGTTCATAAATAATAATGCTTCATTTGCAAAAGATTGGATCTTTTTCTTTAGCACGAGACACGAGATACGATGATGATCTTTTGAATTATATTGACAGTGTGCAACCCATTTGTTGCCATAGATACTTAACTAACTATATCTTACAATATTGTGATATAACATTTTAACGAAAAGAAAACCATCTTCTGCAGAATAAGATTAGAAACTCATCAATATAATCGAAGGCAAATGACCAGTAAAGCAAACCGCCACTACTAATCTAATATCCTAATTTCCTTTTTACTGGTGGTAGGACCTCTTGTGAGTTCGCACGGGTAGGTACCACCACCCCGCCTATTTCTACCGTGAAGCAGTAATGTGTTTCCGTTTGAAGGGTGGGGTAGCGTTGTAACTATACTGAGACCTTAGAACTTATATCTCAAGGTGGGTGTCGCATTTACGTTGTAGATGTATATGGGCTCCAGTAAACACTTAACACCAGGTGGGCTTTGAGCTCGTCCACCATCTAAGCAATAAAAAAAATAAAAGAACAAAAAAGAAAAGAAAAAAAAATTGAAAATTGGAAAAATGTATACGGTTATTCTCAGTGTTACGTTATGAGGAAGATAGATTAAACGCATTCAGCAAATGCTTAGTCAAACATTTGTAATCAAAGCGGAATCCTTTAAGTTTATTCATAGCCCGACGCCATAAAATAATTGCGAATCATGAACGATAATAATCCATTTAATGGCCGTGACCTTGGCGTAACTCATCAGGAAATGTTTTTCTGACAATTGCTCCACCATTTCAAAACATTCGATTGACAATCAACTAACTGCTCGAACCGGAAAATAGTACATTAAATTTTTCGTGTCTAAAATAAGCAAGGATTCTATCGCTATTGTTATTTTTATCGTTTTTTAATGAAAAGCGAGATATGAGATCCAAGTTTTAGCTGCAGCAGAATTAGACAAGATCGTGGCTATTGATAGAGTCATGTGGGTTTCCAATGCAAGACTGTTCTGCTAAAAGTGTTTTTGAGTTTGGAAACAAACAAATCTATAGTGTTTCGCCTTTTTTTCAGCCATATTTAGTACAAAAATTCAATCACGGTTTTAAGTTTATTGGCGTTGACATTAGACTACTTATGAATCGATTTTATTTAAAACTTGCGGTATAAAATGCAGCAAAGTATATCCGTTTTTTGTATTTTCAGACAAATATTGGTTCTCAAAATTGTCATGGTTCTTCTCCCCGGTAAATGCCGGTTGTCAGTCCTCTTCGCTTCTTGAATTTGCTGTCCATTTTCCGGTGAATCTCTTCGTCACCTATATTGGTATAGTGATGATACTCACGGAAGAAAATTGTTCTCGAGGATGAAACCATACGGCCATGTTACAGTTTCTAAATAAGCATCATGTTAGAACACACAGTTTTATACATGCAAATAAAATATAAATTATCGGAAAAACGCTAAACTATAAATAAAAGCAAAATTGACACTATATTTTTATATCGGCCAATAAGGAAAGCAAGAGTGCGGAAGTATGTATGTAATCTTTGCAGTATTCTCGTTGAGATAAATCAACCATATAATACGTTGTTGTTTATTCAGAATTAAATAGCTTTCTAACTGGATTAAAATATTTAATACATTAAAAAAACACACACAATGTTCCAAATTTTCACAAATATCCATACTTTCCAACTAAAATAGTCAGTTTAAATTTTTGTTGCAAATTAACGTAGCTAAATAATGTTAGCTTATGAGTAAACGTTTTCGAATAGTATACTGATATGAATTACTACTGGTTTGAATTTTTATAATATATATATAATGTATAATACGTATATTAATAGATAAGTAAATTATCCATATATAATAAGAATATACATATGTAGTCATATCCATATTAATTTTAGCTCCTAACATACCCTCGTCATTATTTCTCTTTTATCCGTGTTTTATGGAAGAGATTTCTTAAAGAAATAGGCTATGATAGAGTAAATAAAGTAATATTAGATAGAGAAAAACAAGATAATAAAATAAATGATAAAAATTAAGTCGTCTTCTGAAATCAACGATGCTATTTTTTCCCGTAGAGTTTTACAAATATTATTTTTGTACAAAAACAAACTTCCCTGAATATTTGAAGGTCATAGTAAGTTGTTAATTTCGCTATATTTCATATTCACGAAGGCGCGTGATGGATTACTTGAGCGCATATGACGTTTCGCCTTACGTACTTATGTAGCGACGGGCCTAAAGGAAATTTCCAGCACCGATCTTACAAATGAACGCTGTTTGCTTTATTCGATTTTATTGCATTATTGTTGAATTTACGCGTACGACATTGGGTGAGATCTTTCGCCTACATCAATTACGTGAGTCTGTAATTACACATTAACATCCAGTTCATGATTTTAAACGGATTTAATAAAAGTAATCCAAAACGTTACGAGTACTTTGCAAAATCATCGTTTTTAATTATTCACTTTATAGCCTTGTTGGTCTAATGGGCTCACTTGATTGTCGGTATCCGAGATTTGAGTGTACCTACCTACTCGTTTTTAACACGCCTTTATTAGTTTTACTAAGCTGTATCTTATCTGTCTATGTATTAAAAAAATTCTACGAATCTTTTAACAACTTCAACACTTACGTTCTTTTGAACTTTTACACACGTATCAAGGTCTGATGACCGTGATTTTGTTACTTTGGCATAATCAGAACAGAATGGCCAGAAAATAAAAAAATATATTTTTAAGCCCATATCTCCATGTATAAGAGAAATGAATAGAGGAAGTTAAGTAAGAAAACAGAAGTAAGCTTTTGGATATAATATATATCTGCTGGTAAATAGCTTGCTTACGATTATCGCTCTGTTTATCGCATTTTAAGATACATATTATGATATTAGGTAAAATGCGATGTGTAAGACCGCGAAATATTATTTATGTAGATTTGTATACGTACATGAAGACTTATAATTACATTATTTACAAAATATATTCGTTTTAATGCGTATGCTTATCATAAAGTTATTGACAGAGGAACAGCGCTGATAAACAAAATAACAAATAAACACGTATTGTAAGACTGCAAGGGATTTTTTGCAAGGATAAACCTTAGTTGCTCAATCTTAGCAAAGTGTTTCAATCTTGTGTTTTTTGTTTAAGAAGGTCAATGTCGAAATAGTTTTGTTTAATTGAAATGTGAATTATTTCTAAATGTTTTATTTTTATTTTATTGCACTAGTTGTGTTGTCGTGCTCATGGTACATCTGATGTTGACTTACCGAGCCTTTAGACATCCTAAAGTGTATACCGTCACCCACTTTGAAACATAATATCGGAATATCTATTGTATAGTATGTCCCACCCTTCAAATCGGAACGTGTAATATTACTGCTTCGCGTCTGAGTGATGGTATACCTCGTCATCGTGGCCTAAAGGATAAGACGTCCGTTGCATTGGTATATAGCGATGCAACGGTGTTCGAATCCCGCAGGCGGGTACCAATTTTTCTAATGAAATACGTACTTAACAATTGTTCACGATTGACTTCCACGGTGAAGAAATAACATCGTGTAATCAAAATCAAACCCGCAAAATGATAATTTGCGTAATTACTGGTGGTAGGACCTCTTGTGAGTCCGCACGGGTAGGTACCACCGCCCTGCCTATTTCTGCCGTGAAGCGGTAATGCGTTTCGGTTTGAAAGGCGGAGCAGCCATTGTAACTATACTTGAGACCTTAGAACTTATATCTCAAGGTGAGTGGCGCATTTACATTGTAGATATCTATGGTCTTCGGTAACCACTTAACACCAGGTGGGCTCGTCCACTGATCTAGGCAATAGAAAAAAAGACTGGAAAGACCTTCGGGCCACGACAAAACCTTCCTCACCAAAAATTTCACTGACGATATTTTATTCGTGAATACCAAGACATAAATCTTGATTAACTTCACGTTATCAGAGGACAAAAATAATAAAAGAAACGAACATAATGAGCTATTATTAATTTCACATGGAACTTTATAACACGTTATGATTGCTATAATTCGATACGTGACTCGCATCGAGACTGCACGACAAGGCTCCGCAAATTTACGTTTACCGTTCATTGCAACGTTCGATTTCCTTGCCGCTATGAAGACACGTACTGTTTTATGGAAATTTCACTTTTGCGGACAGCAAACGTAAGCTGGTCTTGTTATCGTGTCTCGTAAGGATAAACAGGAAGGTTCCCATTTGTCTTTACCTTGATCCTGTGGACTTCTTTATCGCGTTTCTCGTGTTCATTGTTAAAGAGCCTGAGGTCGTTTGATTACATTGTTTTTTACTTAACTTGACCTCGGGGTGCGATGGAATTATTTGTCGCGTTCTGTATTTAATGACAGTTCGATGAAAAACATCTTTTTCTTTAACGAATTTTAAGAGAATTTATGAGTTACCAACGCTTTGGTTCTGTAATAGCTAAGAGATTAAGCATTTTTTCTCCTTTTGTTTTGCTAGGCCATTACTTCAGATATTTTATTTAACGTTTTTAGGTCGTAGCGCTTTTTTTAACCATCATAAGGCGAGGAGGGCTTACCAGTAGTAAGTGGTCACTGTTGCTAATGTACATTAGCAATTTTAGAAGCAAATCGAAGCCTACTACTGAAGCTCTCCGGTCACCTGTTATTAAGTGGCTATTGAAGCTGATACTGATAAGAAATTGTAAGCGGACGCTGACAATAAGATTAGTTGAGCTCTGAATGAAATTAGAATAACAATTGTCCTGTTCCATTAATTTATCCACGAATAAAGTAGATAGAGGCATGACTGTATGGGCTGACAGTATATCTATCGGTAATCTATACTAATATATAAATCTACAGGGGTTTTTACGGATGTTCCGTTATAACTACTGAACCATGCATCCGATTGACTTGAAACTTGGTATGCATGTAGTAAATACATGTACTTAATGGATAGGCTAATATTTATATGAGTGTTGGACTCCCTACACCAGTTGCGGGGGCGTTAATGATGAGAATCTTTGTGGGGATGAGAAATAATAATGTTAATTTTAAATGCCCAGCGAAGCGGACGGGTACAGCTAGTTACTCATATTTATGAATACTAGCGTTTACCGAGTGCTCAAATGTCGAATATATTCACTAATACCACAAGTTTGAAATTTAGTGTATGTTTGTTATTTGGTTTTTTTTCCATGTCCCTATATGCCCTTATATGCCCCTATTGTATAACTTGAATTACAGAGAGTGCCAAAATAATAAAATCGCTGAAGCAACACCATTCATATGTTTAATGTTTTAGGGAAGAACTTTATTTCGATTTCTTCTGCGTAGCTCGAAGCTTTCTATCTAATGGAGTTCTTTTAATATTCCGTAGATAGCTAAATACATAAATAAACACACCGGTAGCCAATTTAGTATTCATACAATAGTAGAAAAAAAAAACTATTTGATAATTTTAAGTCGAAGCAGCCATTAGAGTCCGTAATATTAAAAAAACGAAAGCTTAGACAATAAATAACTCGTTCACTTAAATAAATGTCATCAGCTCGGAGACGTTTTGTACTAAAGGCGACTGAATGATATTGAAATAAAAAATATGCGTTAGATGTACCTGACTTGAATTCTTTCGGTAGGCATGCACGGATATTAGCTCCTTTTTGTTTTACTGTATAGGCGAGTTCAAAATTCACTTGACGTTAGGAGTTATTGGAATAATAACATGCATCCGAATAAATGCTAATCTACCCTTTAAGCTGGAGAACGTGGTTGCTTTGCGATCGTAAACATGATAGAAAAACGAACACGCTGTAATCTAAAATTATTTTACAACGAATGCACTTGTTGCGCTAAGCAATAAAATCAATATTAAAATGCTTTTGATAAAATCACAAATTTACAAATTATTCGCATTTTATAATTAAAAGCGAAATTTAATTAAAAGTTAAAGTAGAGAACTGATTAAAAAATATATCCGTTTGCTTCAAACAGATTTTGAATTCTAACAGAAACCTTAAATATTTTTGAGCTAAAAAAATGTATAGAGAATGTCAGTGATACAGAAAATGGAAAAATAATTTAAACAAACAAACAAACAAACAAAAAAGCATTAATTGGAAAACACAGGCAGTCTCTTCAGGCATCTATTGTACTCGTAGTACATCGATATAAAAATTATAAACGTGAAGTTGTGTTTGTTTATTTTTTTGTACTATTTTCATGTCGATACCAAGCAACGGATTGTCGTAATTTTTTAAGTCATAATTTCAAGTCAGGAGTTATACACAGGTTAGCTTTTATTCCGGAAAACTTCTCATTCCCAAGGGAAACTATTTCAGAAAAAAATTACTGAACTTTTCCTTGCCCACGCGAATGTAACCCCGGATTACAACTAGTTATATATAAACTCGGATACTATTTACACGTCAAATTAGATAAAAGATCATACAAACCAGTCACGTTGTAACCACTTGAAATTTATTACAAAACCACGTGCGACAAAACAAAAGTCTTAATTTACAAAAGACGGTCACGGCATACTAATATATAGTCATATTATTTATTTACCCATTCACCCAATGCAACCAAATAACCCGTATCCAAGTTAGGCTTTCAGCAGAAATAAATGTAAAAATCCCCCTACGCGATGATGAATTTAGTTTGTTTGCGTATTTTAGTGGCAATTTCATACCCAATCCTGTAGACATATCCGATCCTGTAGCCCGAATGGTAAACAGTCGACGTCGCTCAAAACACGTCATTACGGATACTTCCGATCCATTAATAGTGCTTTTAGGTACCACAAGCACCGGTCACCGTCCTCGTCGAACCCGTCGCTTGCGACGAAGGACTCGACGAGCGAATTAACCCGCAGACACAGCCCACTGAGTGTCTCGCCGGATCTTCTCAGTGGGTCGCGTTTCCGATCCGGTGGTAGATTCTGCGAAGCACTGCTCTTGCTAGGGCCAGTGCTAGCAACACTTCGGTTTGAGCCCCGTGAGCTCACCTACACGTTAGGGCGAAGCTGATATAACCTCTCAAGGCTATCAGCACAGGTAGGGAAAAAGAAAAAAGTGGCAATTTACGATCTTCTCTGAACATCAACTTCCACAATGTCCTTCAAGAGACTAAGGATCGCAGCAGATGGAGGGAAATCGTACGGGAGAAACTAATGCAGCAAGGGAGTCATGACCCTCAGTAATGAGGAAAACAAAGCGAGGAGGTGGAGTGGCAATTATACTGTGATAAAATTAGCATTAAAATTTATTAATGTGAACTGAAACTCATGGTCACGGACTCCTAAATTATCATTCGTCAAATATTCTGCAGATCAGTTAGCTTATATAATCCATACTCTATACTAATATTATAAAGAGGAAAGATTTGTTTGGTTGTTTGTATTGAATAGGCTCCGAAGTTTATATCAAAATTATAAAAACTTTAATGTCATGTCACATGATTTTAGATATCTATTTGATCCGGCTAGCTTGGCCGTGTTATCCTTGGCAAATCGCTTTTTTTTAAATCATTCATCACTAGATAAATGCATTTTTTTAATTGTCTATTTCTAAGAAACAATGGTGTAATATAAAATATAATATTATACCGTGAAATCGAAACACGTAAACATTCAATAGAATTCATTTTACGTGACGTCAAACTGTAAACAATGAGAATAAATCGTAAGCAATATAGATTCGTTCTGGCAGGATGCCTAGACATCTAATATGACTTACTATTGTTTTATATATTATTGGCGGTTTGGTTACGAATTAAATTCATTCATTAAATAAATAATAAAAATAGTACAATTTCTTACATCAAAAATATACCTATTGAATGTTTGGGAGCGAGAAATCGGTCGCCAGAAAGTCAATTTTATGTTTCTGTTCTGATTGTATTTATAATGTGTTGTTTATTTTTTTTAAATTAGCTAAACTCTATGCTATTTTAAATATATTCAATTAATTATTTTTGTTCTTCGGTATCTTCATTTGAAATATGCTGTAGTCAACAAAGAAGTCACTGCTAGACATAATCCTCCTTCAAGTTTCACTAAAAAGTTTAGTCGCATGCCCCAAACAATTTCTAGATTTTCATTCAGGTTATTCCTAATTGGCACTGACGCACTCATACAGTAGCAACCATTTGTACTATTAGCAGCATGTCCTAGCATTTCAGTTTAGTAATTCTTCGACATAATATGTCGGCCATCTTGATTCTTGAGCGAACCATTTCTTTTTTAATTCGAACACGGAAGCAAATTCCGAGCAGAACACTATATGCAGTGCCTTTTGGATAACTTCAAGCCTCTCAATAATCAAGTCTCGCTGACTAAGTATGCTATAATTGAACAGACAATTACATCTTAAAATATATGAGCATTCGAGACGAAAATACAGCTTAGCCTCTCGCCGTTATAAGTTTCAGTACAAAAAAAAGTTAAACCAAATGAAATAGTTGATATCGACAATATTTTTGAAAAAAAAAACTGTTCTGTTCCATTTTAAAATTTACATTTGATAATAATGAATAAATAATCAATGAGAGACATAATAAGTGAGTTGTGACAAAAAAATGTTTTGACCAAACGAATGCAAATAACCCTTAATCCAGTTTCTTAAAAAACTAATAAAATTAATCTCGTTACTGACTACATTAAATTAGCATATTAACTTCCTTTGTTATTCTATGGTTAGCAAAAATAACAACACAATTTATTGAAATCAAACACAGGTATTTATTTGAAGCATTAACGAACTTAATATTAAGCTGTTGCTTGAATAGGATACACGAAAGAGGCACTTAAAAATTATACAGAACTGATTCGTACGAGTATAATTTCATTGTTGGCAAAAACGAACCACCGTTTTGCTTATTTCAATCACAAAGCAGCCGACATGCCAACACAAGATGGCCAGCTACTCAAGAGACCAAAAAGCGAGCTTAATAATACTTCGATCAAATTAGTGAAGAAGATTTTAAGATAAAAACATGAATACTGTAGAAAGTAACAAATTATTGGTGGAATGTCTTTTGTTTTATCTGTAGATAGAAAGAAAAGTCATCGTTTAGTATAAAAATATAAAGTCGATCTATAAGGTACACAAGACATATGTTATTGAAAGTATTAAATTTCAGGGTCACAATATCGGGAATTTGTTATTACGGTCACGATACACAATTACTTATGTCCTAAAATAAATCCTATTTTTAATTATTGAAGTATTTCTGGTGGCCCTGAGGCCTTTCCAGTTTCACCAGGACAGGTGGGCGAGCAAAGGCTCAGCCAGGAGGAAAATAAATCCCTTTAGCCATTTGGAGCATTCAATGCTATTTCAGAATATTATGCAAAAGGTTTGGACGTGCGGAGAAACTACCTGCTTACCCAACCAACTTGTTAATGGAAGTCATTGTTCCGTAATTAACCGCAAACCGTCAACGTTGAATATTTCTAAATAATATAATTCCAATAATTTCATTAAGCTTAGTCGCAATCAGTTGAATGGCATGGCAAAGCATACAAAACGAACGAACAGACAAACATGTTAAAATATTTGATTAATTAGGTTTGAAACAGTGACCGAAGCTACCACAAGGATGATTGCCAATCGTGAGACGTTATGTAAAATTACTTCCGTACAACAAACAGTTATTCTTCTTTCATGGAAATTTCTTGATGGCTATATCACAAATATAACAGGATGGAGGTACCTACCTACACTCGGATATACCATATGTCGTACAATCAGTAGGCGCTAAAGACAAGATCTAATTGTTAGGAATTAGAGGATTCGGTAAACGGGGTTTGCTATTCTGAAAATATATATACCAGTCTCTCGTTCCCATCATCTTGTGAGTCCGCACGGGTAGGTACTACCACTCCACCTATTTTTGTCGTGAAGAAGTAATGCGCTTCGGTTTGGAGGGTGGGGCTGCCATTGTACTGTTAAAACTGAGACCTTAGAACTTATATCTCATGGTGGGTGGCGCATTTACGTAGTAGATATCTTTAAGCTACTATTTAACAGCTCGTCAAACCATCGATGCTATGAAAAAAATAATCCTAGATTGAAGATAGATGACCGTATGTGACGCCTCCCTGATAATCATAACTATTCATATCCGAAGACTCCAAATTTATTCACATTCATAATACATGGCATGCTTATCATTACAGTTTGGCCCTTTATCGTATTTTAAACAAAGTTTAAGCATCGTATATCTAAGTTTTATACAATCGTTCGAAACCGGACGGAGTGGCCCAACCGCATTTTTGCCAACAAAAACTCAGGCACATACGTACATACATACATACTGCAGACACGCGATCTCGTTCAACGTGTGATTTACATTACGCTGTAATCAGTGGGTGTCAAAAATAAAATCTTGACTTGAAACTCATTCTATACTATACAAATGCAACTTTCTAGTGATGTACATATTATTAAAATGCAAATTTTAAATTAACGAAAAAACTAATTTCGATGGAACCATTATGTTTTTAAGACGCTTTTATTAGCTTCAAACGTATGTATGTTTGTAACGGAATCTTTGAACATGATTTTGACCCCCTTCAAAACGTCGGATTAACTCGAATTTTGTTATACTTATTAAGGACCGATGACAATTCAATATTTAAAAATAATTGCGAAAAATATATTGAAAAAATTTGAAATTCAATTTTCTATTTTTAGTTGGAGTTTCTATAAAAGCGTATTTTGTTAGTTATTTTTAAACTATTATTTATTTATGGCAAAACACGCATAGATCAAGCTCCATTAAGTCGTATTCTTTTTTAATATTTACCTTAGGAGTTCATTAGAAGTGACCAGCATCTTCCCATAATGTTTGTGAGTCTACTCCACCTATGAATGGAATAGCACTTGGGAAGTCAGAAACGCGAGTTTCTAAGTGAAACTGACATTTAGCTCAGAAATTAGCTTTGGCCCCTAATAAAACATTTTGGTATTGGAGAGCACGTGCGCTAAGCGCGACTATATAGTGATGCGACTTCCAGATTCTACAAACAATTGGAAAACGTGCATTCCTATACAATTTTATGAGTGCGATGGCTTGTAAAGACAAGAATGGACGTTTTAAACGATGAGTATCTGCACAAAGATGTTCATAGGCTCTTACTAAACGTTGTCACAACACTTATGTGAGCTAAGTCTGGAGACGAAGAGCAGATTATTATATACCAATAGCTTCTCCAAGTTATGATATTATCAACGAGTACGTTTTTGAAATTTAATAAAATTTTTAAACGTACATCAGTTTCAAAATCCCAATCACTTATTTAGAAATAAATCTACGTAGATGATTTCCAATTTTATTGGTGGTAGGACCTCTTGTGAGTCCGCACGGGTAGGTATCACCACCCTGCCTATTTCTGCCGTGAAGCAGTAATGCGTTTCGCTTTGAAGGGTAGGGCAGCCGTTGTAACTATACTTGAGACCTTAGAACACATTTACGTTGTAGATGTCTATGGGCTCCAGTAGCCACTTAACACCAGGTGGGCTGTGAGCTCGTCCACCCATCTAAGCAATAAAAAAAAAGATGAATCGGCGGTCGAATGATGATTCTGGCATTAACGTTAATTAACACATTGTCTATTGTTGTCGTGTGTCGGCAACGTGTAACTTTGACGTCGCCGTCAAATGTTTTTAAGACGAAAAGTAATGCTAATATTGACAAAGGCGATATTTGCTTCGACCGATCGCTGTTTCTTGGATTTCGCGGTGGGATTTACTATATTTGGTCACGTCAAAAGTTTAATTTAAAAAAAACGGCTCTTGTAATGCACCCGGATTCACATTTTTGTAATAATCTAAAGCCTTGTTCCGTAATATTATTTAATATATTAATGAATAATTTAACCCTTTCTTTAGGATGTAAATTTTATATTAATTCAATTCCCTAGTTCTTAACTATAGTTTGTAACAAAACTATCCAATGCTTCAAGATTTCTAACAACGCTAAGCAATCAATTATTAACTATTCCTGAGGCTTCACATAATAAACACGTAAACCTTTTCAACTACGTCGGTTTTAATAAAAAAAAGGTTTTAATATTTTCACCGCTATTCGCGAGTCGATGACATAATTAAAGATACTTTTACATTTTAATATCGCGCTTACAATTTTCATTTTAATCTTTCCGTTGTTTCAAATACTTTAAAGTTTTCGTGGTCCAAGGCCGACTGACTTCTTCTATCACAGATCAAGTTTATGTCAGATTTAGTAGGCAGCGGCTTGGCTCTGCCCCTGGCATTGCTGAAGTCCATGGGCGACGGTAACCACTCACCATCAGGTGGGCCGTATGCTCGTCTGCCTACAAGGGCAATAAAAAAAAAAAAGACGATAATGGTGATTTTAATTCCGTATTTTCTTAAATCACAAATATAGATTTTACTGTACAAGACTATCTGAGAGAATTAAATTTTCATGTTATCCTCATAATTTAGAATTGGACTAAGTAATAACACAAAAATGTTTTCTAAGAATCCATAATTACACAAGCGAAGCGTTCACACAACAACGGCCGCCTACGTCTTGATGAAGCAAAAACTACTCATTTATCTTAACTTGAATAAATCATTAGTAAATATGGCTAACAAAACAGTCTCAAACAAACACGACATTCGAATAAGGATTGACTTTAATAATAAATTATTAACGCGAGAAGTTTTCCATTAAAACACACAACAGACAATATTTAACTCATCGTTACCTAGTCTGGGCTCTTGAAAACGTCTTTTGAATAATTTAGCATAATTTTTGTGTTTACCGATTCGTGCAAAGTACTCGCAGGCCATGTAAAGTACATCGATGTAAATACAACAAAAACTCTCCCTGAAGAGCCAACTACAACTAGACCAAGTTTTATGTTAATCGCATATGTGCGAGCGTATGTATATACTAGCTGACCCGGCAAACGTTGTTTTGCCATATATAAGATTTCTAGGGAATTTCTAGTGTAGAAAAAAAAAACTAACTTATTGTAAGTGTGTAAAGATGTTGTAAATGAGTGAAAGAGGTATGTAGCGCTGTAAACGATGAGGGAATATAAAAATAACAAAACCTCATTCAACCACATAATGCCTCACTATAACAAAAAAACAATTCAAAAAATAAAAAAAATATGTTAGGGGTGGGGACAGCCCCTATCACTTAGGGGTATGAAAAATAGATAGTAGCCGATTCTCATGCATATAAAATTTCATAAAAATCGGTCGTTTCAGAGGAGTTGCACTCACGTCAAACTGAATATTCAGAAATAAACGCATTCATTTCATTTTCCCGGGATTAGTAGTTGATTGTATCTCTCTCTAGTTTATAAATTAACAGTCGATTTGTAGATCCATTGGTCCGTAAAATATAGAATCAGAGAGCACACCGTCGTGTTTCATCATCATCATCATCATCATCTCAGCCTGTCCATTGTCCACTGCTGAACATAGGCCTCTCCAAGTGATCTCTAGTGCGGCCGGTCCGTTGCCACCTGCATCCAACGTGACCCAGCGGTTCTTACCAGGTCGTCGGTCCATCTCGTAGGTGGCCGTCCCACACTGCGCTTGCCAGTACGTGGTCTCCACTCGAGGATGTTTCCGCCCCATCGGCCGTCCGATCTTTGCGCTATGTGGCCTGCCCGCTGCCACTTCAGCGTGCTAATCCTACGGGCTATGTCAGTAACTTTGGTTCTTCTACGGATCTCCTCATTTCTGATTCGGTCCCGTAGAGAATTACCAAGCATTATTTATTGTTTTGTGAAATATCATTTACCATAGTAAAAGTAATAGTGATTTTTTCCTGTGGAAAAAAAAAGAAAGAACTAATTCGGTGCGGTATTTCATTAGTATATTTTTTTCGATGTGATTTTTCAACATGTAAATTTTCATTCACATACATATTATATTAATACTGGTGGTCGCCCAACGGTCGAAATTCGACCATAATTATTAATTTATGTTAAAAGTTTGAACATTATTATGGTTCTATCATCAAAGACTTTATTACAGCTATGATCACAAATTTCGCCAAGGCTATACACTAAAAACAAACAATATTAGTCTATTTTCAATTTGACCACAGACTTAAACAAAAACCAAAGAGTATATAAATACATGGTAATGTGCGTTATGTTTTTTTAGTTGATTTTATGTTTTTTTTTATGAATAATTAAAAAAATTAACCTTCTGCATTTCTTCTCTATATTCTCTATAAGTGGGCGAACTTTTATATTCCTCCGTCCACGCAATTTTCGTAAAAAGGGGCACAAAGTTTTTGCTTCACGTATTATTAATATAGATAAAGATTGTTAGTGCAAAGGACAACATATCCACACACGTAGGACCACGTTGTGTTTCAAGGTAGACGTCATACAGGTATATTACCCTTGATATTAGTGTCTACGGAGAGTCGTGACGTCTGAACGACATGTCTTTGCTATATAAATAAAATATATTGCAAGCATGTAGCCATAAGTGTATCAAGGTAATGTATCGCTATCAAGTGTAAAATGGTCTTTATTCTTGACAGATTAAGGTGGGAAGTGAAGTAATCAGAAGATCGTCGGTTTTGGCATTATTGATCGTTGTTGTAGTACATGACTTTTTAATCTAATTGTAGTACAAGTACCTACCAAAACAATATAGCACTTGGCGTGACAAAATAAGTTACACTACTTCGTTTGCCAATTAACTATGTTGAAGCCCAGTCGTTTTTGCTACGAACCAGAATCATTTCATTTTACACCGGTATTTTTTTTTAAGTGGGAGGATTACTGGTGGCCCTGAGGCCTTTCCAGTTTCACCAGAACAGGTGGGCGAGCAAAGGCTCAGCCAAGAGGGGTGGGATTAACTAGCAGCTGCCCGAGCGCTTCCGGAAGAGACCTAACAACTCAAGGGCAACATCGCGAATGAATCTAACACCTTTTTTTTTCCTATTGCAATTGTTGCAATTCCTTGTGCAATTTGCAAATACAAGCAGCAAGGGCAGTGATCTTCTATCACCGGAAATCATTTAATGATAGTTAAAACACGCGAAATCGAACCTAATGTATGTGTGGTTTTAATTAAATGAGTGTTTTTCCAATAAATTTTTTTTATTGCTTAGCTGGACAGACGAGCTCACGGCCTAAATGGTGTTTAGTGGTCATCGGAGCCCATAGACATCAACCTCGTTAATGTGGCCGGCCACATTGAGACATGAGCTCAAAATCTCAATTATAACAGTACATCGGCTGCCCCACCCTTCAAACCGGAACGCATTACTGGTTGACTGCAAAATATGGGACCGGCTCACAACTTGTAATATTTTCAGATTTACTGCACTAGCTGAAAACATTGTTATTGACACGTGTATAGCAGATCGGTTTCATAATTTCCGATTTATTTTACGACTTCTTCAGTACAACTACTTATTATGTTGCCTATGACAATTAAATGATAACGAGATTTGTTTATAAACAATTCTAACTTTCAATAAGGGTAAATAGGGGACAAATGCGACTCACAATCGAATTCGGTGGAACATGTCTAGTAAAGTATAATAGAAATTGATTAACTTATTAATATTCGAACGAAGTTTCTTCTAAAACGATGCAGAGGGGTACCCTAACCGGGAAAAACATCCTAAGATTTTTTATTAGTAATGCCATCGACATATTACCACAGTAATGCACACACTGTACGACCTAACTTTGTAATAACGTACAAAAAATAACATATTTTTTTATTATATAATATATTTTTTATAAATAATTGCGAATAAAATAAAGTTGATAACTTTGTAAAGTAGTTTATATTGGAACGAAGTTCCCTACGGCAGGCTTGGAGGGGATAGGGATTTTGCTGTGCGACCGAACCGAAAAAAATGTGATAGTAAAACCGTAAGAAAAAATCCGTGGAAAAAAGTGCGTGGAATAAAACCGTTAAATGAGACGTGCGCAGGCGCGACAGTCGTATACACAAGCGAGTAGTGTATAATACCTTTCTCTTTCTCCCTCTTTCTTTTCGTTCTCTCATCCCTTCTCTCTCTATTTTGTAATTATTTCTATTTCTATGTAATTTTATGTTGTCAAACAAAAATAAAGAGACATATTTTGTTATTTTAATTGATAATTTGAATTACGATTTTATTTTTATTTTACGTAATTTATTATTTCCTAAAATACTGAATTTCCTAAATACTTTCCTGTACTTAAATAAAAACTAATCAGCAAAATTTAAGAGAAAAATCAAGAAAACCAACATAAAATTGAGCACGATTTTTTTTTTGCAAATTGTGTCGATTCTACATTAGCCGAAGGAACTTCGTTCCTACCTGGTGTCCTACGACACCACATAATTAGTTTTTTTATTTTATTTTTGTTTCTTATAGTAGTAAAAATTCTAATTTTTGTTTGGTTTCATACTATATATTTATATCCACAAACACACGGACAAGTAGCTGTAATGAAATTACTATAGGGTATAATTTTTATTATTTTACGGGAAAAGAAGCATAAACGACGTGACGTTATAAAATTGAACCTTAAACACACGGCTTTGTGTATTTTGATTACAGTGCTATATTTAAGAACATCCGTTACTTTTATATTGCACTTAATTACTTAAAGCAAAAGAAGTTTGAACATCTTTATTGTTCCCAAGGTTTTTACAATGCATCATTGTAGATTTTTTTGGTTTTTTTTTTATTTAAGTTTTGGGTATATGAAATTGTAAGCAAGTTCGTCGCGCTTTGGTCCGAACACGTGCGGCAAAGGTCAATGTCAACCACTTCAGAGTACAAGATGAATTAATAAAGGTCAAAGGTCAAATATGTGCATTGAATATTTGCGAGAGGCTAAATCAGCAATTTTGATTGTATTACGCGATCTTTATTGTAAAGATTGACGCACATTGTCAACTTAGCAAGCCTTTGTGAAAATATATTCGGAAGCGTTTGTTTAATTGGTATGAAAAGCTAAAAATATAATATTAGGGCAAAAGAAACCAATTTGAAAGAAATCTTTTGTCAACACCACGTTGATTAAGTAAAATAAGTCTCGGTAAGTAATGATAGGTATCGATGACATATACTGTACATGAGAAAAGATTGCTGATGTTAAAAGGGCAACCTAATTATTTGCTTTATGGGCGATTTTCGATTAAAACTTAACAGGTTTTTTTTCTTCCCTACCTATGCTGATAGCCTTGAGAAGTTATTTCAGCTTCTTTTTGTCATGTAGGTGAGCTCACGGGGCTCAAACCGGGAGTGTTGCTAACAGTGGCCCTAGCAAGAGCAGTGCTTCGCAGAATCTACCACCGGTTCGGAAACGCGATCCACTGAGAAGATCCGGCGAGAAACACAGAGGGCTGTCTGTGTCTATGGGTTAATTCACTCGTCGAGCTCTTCTTCGCAAGCGACGGGTTCGACAAGGACGGTGACCGATGCTTGTGGTATCTAAAAGCACCGTTAATGGATCGGGAGGATCCGTAATGACATGTTTAGGGCGACGTCGACTGTTTACTATTCGGTCCACAGGATCGGGTATGTAATTTCCAGCGGCCACGATAATATGTTATCGCACTTTTTTCTGTGTGGCCTTACATCCTACCAAGTCTTGAATGGCTACCGTAATCCTCCCACCTTAAGATATGAAGAAGCGAATATGTGAATATATTTTTCATGACCGGCAGCTAGCATCTACCCGGGCGGGTTTAAAACACGCTCTAAGACCAGTAAGGTTTTTTTATTAACCAATCTTCATACTAATTTAATATACTCCGACATCATGAAATTTCCTATTAGTAAAAACCTTACTCCAATTAGAATTGATATAGATTTTGTTTCAACAATCTTTATGATAGTATATTGCTTTATAATGTGTGAACGCACAAAATTCCTTACTAGCAGTAAAAATATTTACACATTCTTCCATTTTAATTGTTCAGTTATAAATACTTCCTTGGTTGTTTTATAGCTTTAATATGTCGTAATAAAGTAGTATCCTTCACCTTTATAAGTTTAAAATTAATCACTGACTGTACATACTTCAGAACCGGCCACTTAACGCTTCGTCGAGGAGCCGGTAAGTGTCTTCTTTATTAAAATATTTGAGCAAAATTACCATGAGTTTGCGAATAAGTCCGCAGCGTAGGTAAATGCGCAATTTTATTGTTAATACCTTTAAGTTGAAGTGTCTATCGATAAATGGCAAGCTCACTGAGATTACAGCTTAAAAGTTAAAAAACGTGCTTGAATGTTTGGAGCCAATATAATATTTTTTTATCCTGTTGATTAGAGGACAAAGTAATACAAACAATGCAAATTTTCAACATTCATTATCGGACGTATTGAAGCCCGTAAAAGTTACTTCGAAAGATTCCATTATTCACATACACGAATACAGTATATTTATTTATCGTATGGCATCCGTTTACACTGTGTGGCTATGATTTAAATTTACAGTTTGTGAAATAATCGATAGTTTCTTCTGTTACATTTTTGAGATCTTCCAGTTGGCCTGCGAATTTCGTTAGTGGGCATTCCGTGACAATGTGGCGTACAGTTTGCTCTGGGCATCCGCATTCACAGCTTTCGTTTTCCGTCCAGCCCCATTTCTTCCATAGCATAAGTAGCTATCTATAACAATAAAAATTTAAAAGAATTCGTAACATCGGATATAGTAAAATGTAAATAATGAAGGCGATATTAAATCAGTAGCTTTAAATATGTTTATGAGTTGCGAAAAGCGAGAAAACACAATAAAGGACAAGCTAACAAAAGTGTGCAAATAACAAAGATATCTTTAAACATCTTTATAACGTTCGAATCGCGAACTTATTTAACACAAAATCTTCACCTTACGATTTGAGGTCGTTCGTATTTAGCTTTAGACGTGTAAATTGCTTATTTATACATTTAGTGGTGCACCTTCATAATAATATTATGTTTATTATTGAACAGACAAACATATTTATTGTGCTCTTCGATTTGTTAGCAGTTTTAAAGTGTTCATTTTTATGTGATATATTTATTACGGAGCATTTTTTTTTTGCTTAGACGGGTGGACGAGCTCACAGCCCACCTGGGGTAAAGTGGTTACTGGAGCCCATGGACATCTACAACGTAAATGCGCCACCCACCTCGAGATATAAGTTCTAAGATCTCAGTATAGTTACAACGGCTGCCCCACCCTTCAAACCGAAACGCATTACTGCTTCACAACAGAAATAGGAAGTGTGGTGGTACCTACCCGCGCGGACTCATAAGAGGTCCTACCACCAGTAAGAATTAACAGCATATTCAAAACGTTTTCTTGACGATTCCACATGTAAGTCTTCCGCCCCATTTTAGCATGAAAATTAGAGAAACATCTTTTTGGTTATAAATGAGTACGACCTACTGTAGCCCAAAACAATCTATTTACGGTATTAAGTATTCTACCTATTACCATAAGACTTGAGGTTTAAGTCTCGATTGTATTCTAGTCACGACTCCCTTCTTCTTGTCCTTATCCCACATTATGTTGATTTGGTGCAGCGTGTCCTTTCATCATGTCGTTTAAGGATTTAGCATGAGTTTTACGACCAGCCGCCTCTGGCTTATCTCTACCCCTGCTTAGATCTTTAGGTATCTCTTAGACTTAGGCTCCTTTCTTAGGTATCTCTATACATACACTGCAATATACATTCTAGTCATAGCTCTGTGTTTTCTAATTCAAAATGCTTGTGCGATATTTTCCCGCACAGGCTCTCAATATACCCTATCAAGCGAGAAAGAAATACGCCAATTTCTAGATTGACATATATGTATTTATAAGAACTGTTTGTTGCACGAACAACGATTTCTATCACATTAAGGTAGTTGGGACATCTTTACAATAACACAAACGTTCGGTAACTAAAGGATGTGTCCAATTACTTCAAAACGTAGGCACAATAACGTTTTGCAAGCAGTTCAAGAAAATACGAACGGCCAATGACCCGTACCAGACTTTTTTCACATGTTCAGACAATGAAGTATCTTGAATATATTCATCGTATTGTGTCGCCTTGAAAAAGCAATGGAGATTTCTTTAAACTCTCTTCAGAAATTCCTACTGAACATACCAATAAGTAGTCGCAATAAATAATAACGTTTATTGTTAGACTCATCTAATAGTGTTTATTCCACATAAATTCAACTTTATATTTAAAATACTAAATTAAATTATTAATAATTATAATTAAAAATGTTAAATATACTCATTTCGACTTTTTTGTTTAAGGTAAGCAACGCATTTGTTATAGAATATAAATGGTGAACAATGAAAGAGGTTCTCACGTAAGTTACATTTGGAATATTCACTAATTGTGAAAATAGTTTATTTTACAGGATAACTTCAGTTCTGTTTCGGCTAATTTTCACTTCATAATTTTATTATTAAATAGCTCGTGTCAATTTTTGTCTTGATACTCATCTAGCACCTATACTATATTAAAACATACTAGCAGCTATTCCTGGCTCTGTGCGGGAAAAGCAGAATGAAAGTAAGATACTGAAAGTATAAAATATGATAAGACGTCCGGTGCATTCGTATGTAGCGATGCACCGGTGTTCGAATCCCGCAGGCGGGTACCAATTTTTCTAATGAAATACGTACTTAACAAATGTTCACGATTGACTTCCACGGTGAAGGAATAACATCGTGTAATAAAAATCAAACCCGCACAATTATAATTTGCGTAATTACTGGTGGTAGGACCTCTTGTGAGTCCGCGCGGGTGGGTACCACCGCCCTGCCTATTTCTGCCGTGAAGCAGTAATGCGTTGTAGATGTCTATGGGCTCCAGTAACCACTTCAAACCAGGTAGGCTGTGAGCTCGTCTACCAATCATAGCAATAAAAAAAAAGGGTAATTTAAAGTATTTTACCCAAAAAAAATTGTATCGAGACTTAATATGTACTGCGGCGTTGATTTTCCGTCGGTTCCAAGGACCAGCACACCAGCTTCAGACCGATCACCCATTCATTCTAGTACATATATCAGTACATTTTTTTAAACGTGTTTTAATGATATTGACGCATCAATAGAATAAAACAAAGTATAATTGTCTTTGCTTAAATGATGCACAATATGTTGTTGTGAATGTTTAATTCCAATCTTTCAGGCTTCCTTCAAAAGTTATCATTTACTCATAAAGCTTCGAACCCCTAATACATAACCTTAGGGGTGAAATAAATAAAAAAATGCCAGAAGACGTATTCGTTCATTTGTAACCAGAAAATGACGAACTTTCATCCCTTGTTTGGCCCCCTTGGGGATGAAATTACCAAAAACATTTTTAGTGGATTCTTACAACATAAATGGCACAACTACTAAAATGTCAAGTGTGTAACCCTAGCGGGATACTAAATCATATATGTATAGTATATAAATAGGCTTTACTCTGATTTTAATTTACCCTGTAGGAAAGCACGAATTGAAGTTAAAGTAAATTTTTGTATATTTAAATTATTCTTTTTTCAAAATTGTTGTTTAACAGTATACAATAAAACAGAAATGGTCTATATGTAATTAATTTGTAAAGCCTGCTTGTCATCAACGCATGAATTTTTTCTCTTTACTTAATGTCTCCACTTCTGTGCATTTTACTTTGTCTATTTGAAGACAAGCACTGACTTTTAAATTGTGTATAAATAATATCGTGTTGTCTATCGGGTCCAATAGCTTGTGAACATCAAGTGTGATCTTTTTATTGATCTACATCAGTGATTCTCAACCACTGTTCCGCGGCACTTTTGTGTGTCGCCAAATTTCAAAAGTGTGCCGCCAAATTTAGCGAATATATAATAATTTTAATACTATTAAATTATATCATTTTAAAAGAAAAAATATTTTAAACATGAATATAATATATATAAATCCACAAAAAAAATATATAGTATATTGTAGTTTATTTCGTATATTAAAATTTTTTGATAAACTATTTATGCAGTGTGTTGTAGTAAGTAAATAATTTTTATCTTTTTTTTTTGTGTGCCGCCAAATTTTGAAATCGTTAAATATGTGCCGCAACAAAAAAAAAAGGTTGAGAATCACTGATCTACATAAAAGAAAAAAATGACAAATACTAAGTAATAACCTAAGGAAGTTGGTTAAACTAAACAAATAAGCTTCACAATTTGGTTGACGCAACGAAATCACTTTAGCGATACAATTAATATTAAGTTATCGTTATTAGACATCCATTGTACCCGTTTACTAATGACTTGTCAATGTGGGCCAATTAGTATCATATTAATTCTTCAACCTTTTGTATTTTGTTCATTTATCATAAGCGTTTTACTGACTTGTTTTTGATTACTGCTCATGCTAAATGATCACTAGGGCTTAATATTTTATAATGTTGTTTTTGACGTACTCATGGGCTAAAGGATGTAAAGACGGCGTACTTGTATTGAACTATGGTCCTCCTGGTTGAGCCCTTGCTCGCCCACCTGCCCTGGTAAAAAGGCCTCCGGGCCACCAGTAATCTCTCAAACATAAAAAAAAATGAACTATGCCACAGGTAAATATAGTTTTAAGATAATACGTACCCATAAAGGTACACGAATTACATCCGCGGTGAAGGTATAAAAATCTCAGATAAAATTGGACTGCACGTTCTAGAGTGTAATCACGTTTGTGCCAGGCTTTCCGATTTGAAGGGGGTAATAACTGCTTAACAAGGCAACTGTAGTTTCGATCTTATTTCTCTTTTTTTTAATCCTTAAATGCACCACAGCCCACCTGTTGTTAAATCGTTACTGAAGCCCATAGAAAATTACAACGTAAATGCGCTACTCACCTTGAGATATAAATTCTAAGGTCTCAAGTATAGTTACAACGGCTGCCCCACCCTTCAAATCGAAACGTATTACTACTTCACGGCAGAAATAGGCAGGGTGGTGGTACCTACCCGCGCGGACTCACAAGAGGTCCTACCACTCGTAAGTACCACCAGTACTAATACTGATACCATCAGTACTGATGAGTGGTTGAATTCACGTCATGATATCTATAGCGTCCGGTAACCATTTAGTAATACGGGACGAAACTGATCATTTAGTTTTCCAATTCGTTTTTCATCGCATTTTTAAAATCAATTACTTTATAACAAAAACTGCTCTCGATTTGACAACCTTATTCGTAACGCATATGAATGAATATAATTTCAGTTTAAAATTTTAGAATTTAATTTCACATATTTGTCATACTACAATCATTGCATACTGTCTTACGAAGGGTTTGTATAAATAATAATTGAAGGGTGATTCACCCTTCCAGACGTGAAACACACGTCAATAGAATGTGGACGAATTTGAAATATGTTAGCACATAGCTATTTCCTACTGCGCCGCCACTTTTAATTATTAATGCTAATAGAAGTTTTATTTATTTATTTATTTATTGCTTAGATGGGTAGACGAGCTCACAGCCCACCTGGTGTTGAGTGGTTACTGGAGCCCATAGACATCTACAACGTAAATACGCCACCCACCTCGAGATATAAGTTCTAAGGTCTCAGTATAGTTACAACGGCTGCCCCACCCTTCAAACCGAAACGCACTGCTGCTTCACGGCAGAAATAGGCAGGGTGGTGGTACCTACCCGTGCGGACTCACAAGAGGTCCTACTACCAGTAAAAATTGATTGAAGCTTTAAATTAATTGCGGGTGCCAGAATAGAATCTTTACAGCGCATTTCAACATTGACATTGTTCATGATAACAAAAATACGGTTTACGGTAGGCAGCGACATGGCTCTGCCCCTGGCATTGCTGAAGTCCATGGGCGACGATAACCACTCACCATCAGGTGGGCCGTATGCTCGTCTGCATACAAGGGCATTAAAAAATAAATAAATAAATAAAGCAAAAACTAAAATTATTATTACACAGTTCTCGAACCTTTATGAGTTTAATTGTCGACGCAGCTATGCCAATATGCTATTAAAATCTTGTAGGTATTTTTAGGAGTTAACGAATGATTTCCACGATAAAGGTCTAGAGCATCGCCTTAACCCAACAATATTCCACTTATTTTCCAATATCGCTACCAAACTGCGTCTTCATAGGGCTAATGTAAAAATCAATGAGCTTCATTCGACATTTAACATTACTATGCAAAATCTACGTATACAAATGTCTCGGGATTCCCTAAATTAAATATTAATTGCCGAACATCCGCGAGTAAAGCTTAATGTTGCAGTACATTAAGTGATAAGCCTATAATTATGTACGTCAAAACATGTCAAGATATTTTTAAAATGTAGAATATTATCTTTGCACGTAAATGCATACTATTATATGGTAATAAATTAAATAAAAATATTGAGGTAGCTTCAAACTACATGATAGCCTTTACAACTTGAGGTCGATGTCTCAATTGGTATCACCTCCCCATAAGAGCTCACAATACACGTATTCAAACGTATTGCGGGCTTACTGCCTATAGACAAAGCCCATTAGGTTGCTCACCGGATTTTCTTCGTGGGTGGCGACTCAGATCCGGTGGTACATTCTGCGAAGCACTGCTCTTGCTAGGGCTTTTGTTAGCAAAAACTCTCAGGTTGAGTCCGAGAGCTCACCCGTCCGCGAGAAGCTAGCATAGCCCATTAGGCTACCAGTGACTAGGTAGGAAAAAAAGGTTTACTAAAAAAAACAAAGGATTATTTAAATTGCTGAACGCTTAATAATTTCAACCATATTAAAATACTTATAAAACATTTTTTTGTTGTTTGAGCATTAAAAATAATGATTCATAGCGCTTGTCTCATTAGGACAGAGTGGGCGGTTCAGCGTCTCAATTATATTTATTTAACAATTGTTTTTTGGGAGATGAATGACTCGTCACTTTAGAGTGAATTAGGATTACGCTTCTTACCACGTTTGTTTCAAAATGAAAAATTTCTATGTAATCTTCATTGTCTTCATAGAAGCATAATTGTATTGTTTTATCTTGGATGTGGTAAAATTTTATTTAAATTTATAAATTGTTATCCACATATCGGACTTTGTTAATGTGACGAAATAATATATTCAATTCTTGAACTATAAGATTATAAAAGTTTCATCACAATCTATATAATATAGTAAGTACCTTTTATATCTGTCGAGCAATAAGCGAATAAATACGAGATATTTAATTTAACGTCGTTTACATTAACACATTTACATTACAATATTTTTTTATTCATAGTTACTAAAATAGCCTCAACATTTTTAGGGGCCTATTGTTTCACACATTACCTGGCTATGTCTATATTTACTGCGTGAACGGAAAATCCAACTTAAACAAAGTTCCAGACTTCGAGATGCTATTGATTCTTTCTGTGGGAAATGAAACGTAAAATTCAAGAAATGTTTACTAAAGAAAAATAGGCGCTAGTTAGGACAATTTTCAAATATCGACGTATAGCGCCTTAGTCGTCCGTGAAAGTCCTCTTACTCGCTTCGGTTTCCTCAATACTGAGGGTCGCGACCACCTCCTCGCAACAAGAGCTTGCTGTGGACCACTTGACGTAATTTGTTCCTATTTGCCGCCGAGTGTAGAGAATCGTGGACTGTTGTGTGTAGAGTAGTGCGAAATTGGTCAGTCCGTGACCACCAGAATTGTAAAGTATTCAAAACTTCGGAAATAACATATAGATAATAAAAAAACTAAATTAAAAGGTTAAATCATATTAAATCTAGAGTAGTGCGAGTTTGGTCAGTCCATGACCACGAGAATTATAAAGTATTCGAAACTTTGGGAAAACATATAGACAATAAAAAAACTAAATTAAACCATTAAAGCACTTTAATTATGTGCATATGTAGCCTCAGTTAAATTTATATCTGTTAATCTAATAAGCTAAGGAAATTTCTTAGTAATAAGTATTGCCTGGACATCACATCTAAAACTTTTTTGTAAATATCTCTAACGCAACGCATTGAAAGACTTCTGATATCGAAATTATGTTATTTTTTCGAGATATTCATCCATTAGTCATTTTTTGTTCACTCCGCGCTTCACATCTAAAAACGTTTTAGTGTTTGAACAAACGATAATTGGTAATCTATTGACACGTCATGTCTTAACACCTATGTTCATTACGCGATATAAAATAATACTAGTGGTCCCGCAGTAGTCGAGATTCGACTATAATTAATTGGAATTGTAAGTTAGTACACTATAATGATATTTTATACTTCTATAATCACAAATTTCGCCAAGGCTACCCTATAAAAAAATATTAATAAAGATAAACAATATTTAATCTATTCTCAATTTGACCACAGAAGTCAAAAACAAAAGTTTGACAATAAATAAATAGTATGCATGCGTGTGTGCGTTAAATACATGGTATGTAGTGTGTGTAATGTTTTCTTTATTGATATAATGTACCTTTTATGCATTATTTAAAAAAAAAATTAGCATTGTGCACCTCTTCTCTATTTTTTCTATAAGTGTGGAAAATTTCATACTCCTCCGTCCGCGCAATTTTCGTAAAAAGGGATACAAAATTTTTGCTTCACGTATTAATATATAGATAAATATGTGCATACTTTAAAAACTAAACAACACGCTTATATAGCAAGCCGAATACTTAATTTAATTATTACTTTTATCCTGCCGATACTGGTCATTATATTAGAGCGAAATTGTAAAGTGATTATTTTTTCATCAGTCCTTGATGCGTGTGGAAAATTTCGAGTTGATCCGACTTCGCGAAGTCGGTGAAAGTGACATTCAGAAATTTTTTTATTGATTCGATGTGCGGACGCGTTCACAGCCTACCTGGTGTTAAATGGTTACTGGAGCCTATAGACATCTACTACGTAAATGACGCCACCCATCTTGAGATATGAGTTCTAAGGACTCAGTTAGTTAGAACGGCTACCCCACCCTTCAAACCGAAACGCATTACTGCTTCACGGCAGGAATAGGCAGAGCAGTGGTACCTACCCGTGCGGACTCACAAGAGATCCTACCGCCAGTAAGATTCCAATACAGGCAAAAAACCATATATCACAAAAGTGTATTAGTAAAACTCGTCGAAACTCAAATAGTATCTCCTATTAAAATGTAAATCACGCCTGAATTATATAATTGTTCGTGAAAATTGTGCTAAATTATTGCTAAGTGCTAAGAAACCCATTTATTGACATGCACGAGGATTAGTGTTCCGTCACGAAGAACCTTTAATGACACTTTCATGCTTTTTAATATCAGTCAATGTCGCTACCAATTTTTTTCTAAAACTAGCTGACCCCGCAGACTTCGTAGTGCCTCAATCGATAAATAAGAGACCTAAACTTTTATATAAAATAAACTTAAAACAAACTAAAGGAATCGGTCCGACGGGGGACACATCAAAGGTAAAACAAAATCGTTATTTTTATTTAATTCCGAGCATTTTCATTCATTTATCTACCTTTTAAACCTTCTTTGGACTTCCACAAATAATTCAAGACCAAAATTAGCCAAATCGGTCCAGCCATTCTCGAGTTTTAGCAAGACTAACGAACAGCAATTCATTTTTATATAGGTATAGATTAAAAGATTATCTTCATTACGTGAATGCTCCACAAACACAAAAATTGACATGAACTAGTGACCTAGTGGTTAAAGTTTTCCTTGTATCAACTTTTCAATATTGATAATTTATTATGCCTTTGCAAAATTGTGTTTCCTGTGATTTATGTAATATAATGATTGAATTTTAAATCAATGCAAACGTGGACAAAAGCCGTAATTTCTGTAATTTAAATCAAATTCTCCCCTTCTTTTAAGTGAATGTTTCTATACGGAATCGTCTATCTATATCGACTTGGGTTCCCTCTGTATTTTGTGCCGTACGTTCTGGGGAGTGCTCTGAGGAATTGTTTGAGATGATCCCCTTAATCTCCTTTTTATCATCGCACCTCCCGCCATCGGAGCAGAGTTCATCTGGACCCGCTGCGTTCATCGACAGTGCGTTTCCAGAGCTCTTTTTTGCCACGTACCATCCGGCTATGGAATGAGCTCCCCTCCACGGTGTTTCCTGAGCGCTATGACATGTCCTTCTTTAAAAGAGGCTTGTGGAGAATATTAAGCGGTAGGCAGCGGCTTGGCTCTGCTCTGCTGCATTGCTGAAGTCCATGGGCGACGGTAACCACTCACCATCAGGTGGGCCGTATGCTCTTCTGCCTGCAAGGGCAAAAAAAAATATTTATCTTAATTAAAATATTTTTTCTTACCTATTTATAATTACGAAGGTTAAACGAATTACAACTGTTTTTCCTCTTTCTTTATTTACATAGTAACAACCAATTAGTGCCTTTGTTATCTACACTCGTTCTCGATTCTATGGAGGTTTGTAAAAAATGCTTCTGACAACAGTTCGAAAATACGTATGAATATCAAAGAAAATTAACATAAACGTGACATAAAGGATTATTCTCGAAAATAATAATAATTTGCATTGCAAATCATCATCACTTATCAAAAGATTTAAACTTTTCTGAAATTCAAAGAACTTTTTGCTGACGAACTTGTGACACGTGATGTACAAAAATTCCTGTTTCTTTTGTACAAATATTAAATAACTGGTTAATAATTTACCGGTGGTAGGTCCTCTTGAGAATCCGCGCGGGTGGGTACCACCACCCTGCCTATTTCTGCCGTGAAGCAGTAATGCGTTTCTGTTTGAAGGGTGGGGCAGCCGTTGTAACTATACATGAGACCTTAGAACTTGTATCTCAAGGTGGGTGGCGCATTTACGTTGTGGATGTCTATGGGCTCCAGTAACCACTTAACACCAGGTGGGCTGTGAGCTCGTCCACCTATCTAAGCAATAAATAAAAAATAAAAAAATAACACCTAGTAACATCCCAAAGCGTTCAAATTTCACAGCAGGTACGCTAACGTGTTATCCATCAAGTCGGTAAGGCGCCCAATATGTACATATATAACGGCACGTGATATTTGGAGTTAATTGATTTGATTTGATTTGATTTGAATGAAAATCAGTAAATGTTTTCTGAGACAGCTTATTCAGTTTTATTTATAATCGTTGTTATAAAAGTTGTCAATGGATGTGCAAAGTTTTATGAGTTCTCATCAAATAAAATTTAGTGAACGAAAAAATAAGTCAGCATTCATTACCAATTTCTATCAAACATTCATTATTTTTCAAGTTATATTCACGATGATTCAAGATTAACAAATAACACACAAAAATATAAAAACATAAGATAGCACTGTTTACTTTGTCATAATGTGGAATTCTAGTTTGACGGCTTATCATCGGCAAATAAATGACATCCAATATTTGATGACCGCAAAATAGAGTAAATTGAATATTTGAACAATAAAAATAAAAGGATAAGAAAATACTTATTCAAATATAAAAATAGAATCGACTCTTTGAACTTTTGGCTCGGTTCACTGAACTAGTATGGACTATTATTTTATAATCTATTTATATGTAACTAGCTGACCCGGCAGAATTCGTAGTGCCTCAATCGATAAATAAAAGACCCAAACTTTTGTATAAAATAAACTTTTTAAGTAAACAAAAGGAATCCGTCCGACGGGGGACACATCAAAGGAAAAACAAAATTGTTATTTTTATTTAATTCTGAGCATTTTCATTCATTTATCTACCTTTTAAACCTTTTCTGGACTTCCACAAATAATTCAAGACCAAAATTAGCCAAATCGGTCCAGCCGTTCTCGAGTTTTAGCGAGACTAACGAACAGTAATTCATTTTTATACATATAGATTATTTTAATTAAATTATAATCAATAAATGAATATTCGTTAGTAATATTTGTGCACTAAGTATCACGGATTCATAAGGCTTATCTCACGACTACGTCGATTTCAAGTGGCAATCCAATAAAACCAACAAAACGAATATGCAATGCCCAACATGCACTTAAAGAAAATGTACAGTACGTCTAAGTCCATTGTTCTTTTATCGGTCAAGTGTTTTCGTGAACAAAGCAATTGTAAGATTTTAGAAACGATAATCCCTTTATCGCGATATAACTGAACATTTGAACGATACATTCCAATGAACGTGGATTGTCAAAAATACGGAAACAGTTTATTTCGTTAGGGGAATGCTTAGGGCTATTGTACTTCAATAGTAATCTAGCAGTATCAGTATCCTTCCAAGGGAAACTTTCAAACGGTTGTCTTAGCGGCGACCACGTTAAATTGTTAAAGTGCCGCGAAGGAACGTTCCTACGCTTTTCTTTTTCCTATTTTAGCTTCACTCTAACATGAAGATGACCTCACGGGGCTCAAACCGGGAGTGTTGCTAACACTGGCCCTAGCAAGAGCAGTGCTTCGCAGAATCTACCACCGGATCGGAAACGCGACCCACTGAGAAGATCCGGCGAGAAACTGAGTGGGATGTGTCTATGGGTTGATTCGCTCGTCGAGACCTTCGTCGCAAGCGACGGGTTTGATGAGGACAGTGACCGTCGTGTTTTGGGCGACATCGACAATACGCTAATAACGCTAATTTCATATATTAGGTCTTTATCTGAGAAATTGCGGTTTAAGATACAATGACATCAATCTACTGCTGCTAACTCGCCGGTAGATTGAATATCGTCAGCTTTCACTATCACATCATAATTCTACATTATTGCCTCTAGTTTTCGGGTGACCACAAGGTAATTTTTTTAGATCAAAATTTCCATCTCGGAAGCCTTCAAACCAATAAAGAGTTGCGCGTTCGTTTGTAGTGTTCACTCCATACATCTCAATAATATTGTGCGATGTTTTTGCGGCATTGCTACCGCGATAGAATTCGTATTCCGTGATTACTCATATTTTTATTGAAGAAAAAGATACAATTTTTTTTTATTGCCCTTGTAGGCGGACGAGCGTACGGCCCACCTGATGGTGAGTGGTTACCGTCGCCCATGGACTTCAGCAATGCCAGGGGCAGAGCCAAGCCGCTGCCTACCATAATGTTAGTAAAAATAAACACTAATCAATAAACAAATAAATTAACTTGAAAATAGCCTTCTATATTTTGAAATAAAATTCATTTGAATTTAGAATTTACTACCAGCCATACACAAATTACATTTTAAATGTCCAGTATTGTAACACTGTCAATTCTTAGACTAAGAGATCTACATATATATTATTATCGCATGAGGCAATTCCTAGTAATCGAATCTTATTCTTTTTATCAAAACTTCCCACAGCAATAAGCCATTTTGTTAGTTCATGTTCTAAACGTTTGCGCGTCACTTATCCGATCGGGTCGTACAGCTGTTAATAACACATCTAGGATACGTATTCTCACGCCGTCTGTCATAGAATGGTGCTATAAATTACAAGGCACAAAGTAATTCCAGTTTATTGGTTTATTCCATAACTATGAGTAACAACTAAGCATGCACTTCAGTTTTTTATTTTAATTTTTTTATTTTATCGATGGGTAAACGAGCTCATAGCCCACCTGTTGTCAAGTGGTTACCGCAGCCCTTAAACATCTACAATGTGCCGCCACCCGGCTCGAGATATGAGTTATAAGTCTCAGTTTTTACAGTACAACGGCTGCCTCAGCCTTCAAACCGAAACGCATTACTGTTTCACGACAGAAACGGGCAGGGTGGTGATACCTACCTACCCGTGCGGACTCACAAGACGTCCTGACACCAGTACCAGTTCCTTTTTTTTTTTTATTGCTTAGATGTGTGGACGAGCTCACAGCCCACCTGGTGTTAAGTGGTTACTGGAGCCCATAGACATCTACAACGTAAAATGCGCCACACACCTTGAGATATAGTTCTAAGGTCTCAGTATATAGGTAGTCACAACGGCTGCCCCACCCTTCAAACCGAAACGCATTACTGCTTCACGGCAGAAATAGGCGGGGCGGTGGTACCTACCCCTGCGGACTCACAAGAGGTCCTACCACCAGTAATTACGCAAATTATAATTTTGCGGGTTTGATTTTTATTGCACGATGTTATTCCTTCACCGTGGAAGTCAATCGTGAACATTTGTTAGGTACGTATTTCATTAGAAAAATTGGTACCCGCCTGCGGGATTCGAACACCGGTGCATCGCTAGATACGAATGCACCGGATGTTTTATCCTTTAGGCCACGACGACTTCAACTAAAAACTACTTTAAATTTTCGGGTAGTGCCACGGTTGAAAATTAAGTACCGAATTTTCTGAATAATACGTGCTTTCCGAATAGCTATCGCGATGTAGAAATAACATAAATAAAATGAAAAGCAAAAAAATCCTTTCTTTCCATAATTACAACTGAGTGTATTTCAAGGCTGCTCAGATATATACCAATATACTATTACCATCTATTTTCACCGCGAAGCATACCGTTTCGAAAGTAATTTATTATCGGGTTCATAAGCCCTTCTGCAGCAATAAAACACAAGGCAGGACAATGATCGAAAGATGTGACATCAAAGTATTAATAATTCAACATTGTCCTTAGGAACGCACTGAATTTGATTTCCTAGAAGGAAAAATCATAAGGAAAAAAAATACCAAAGAGTACTATTCTTGTGTTTGTATTAAGCTACGTAGATTTTAGTTGAGGAATTTGCGTCAGAATCATTTGACGCTACGTTACGTCAAAAGGAATCAATCTCAGCATACTTAATTTTATTAGAATACACCTGCAAATGATCTTGAATCCGATGTCATCAGAATTTATAGATAATACAAAAAGAATGCAGAATATACCTTGAAACACGACATTAAGTTTATATTCTCTGATTTTGTTTGTTAATCCGTGCGCGTGAACTTCAGAAGTCGCATGGAAAACACAATACAGAAAGCGATAGGGCCTAAGAGCATTTTAAGTTTGTTAAAAACTTAATATGTAGCTTTGTATTATATGACGTTATTGTGGTTTTTTTTTTCACAAGACAAAGACCTTGAGAAGTATTTTTTAATTGTTATTTGATCAGTAGTTTTTAGGTGTTGCGAACGCTACAGTAGATATAGAATACATTAGTTTTACAATACAGATTATCATACTCCTTTTCGAATTTTGCTTTGAATTGAAAAGGGTTCGTTATGTCCCAGCACTTAAGAATTGAGATCCGTCTATTTGCTTGATAGTAATCTCGCTATTACTACGGATGTGCACTGAGAAAAACAAAAATGTCGTTGGTCTATTTCTACTTATTGATGGCCAGACAGACGTAGTATATTTTTTCACGCTAACAATTTTTTCATAAAAAAAAAAAAAAATTAAAAAAATCCCATAGTTAACACAGCCTTTTCCATAATTTGAGACTTCACTACAACTACTGTACAACAGATCGATATTTTTCTTCGGCTTTATGAATTATATTATTTATCTAAAAGCTATGTAAATTTGTTAACGTTTTCGTAAATTACATTCGTACGAACTAGTATTAGCGTACAGATCACGTCCTATAAACGCGTATTGATTTAAATACTCAGATATTCGAATATGTTGTCATTCACGTGGGCTTCTTATAGTCAATGCAACGCATGTACACCCTGATAAGGGTTTTACCCACTGGCTAATGAGATAGGACGCTTGCTTTGAACAGAAATAAGTCCAAAGGCCCGTTGAGGTATTTTTTTGTAGCGTCAAAATCACCTATCCACTCTGAGATACGAGATCAGATTATGCGTGCATTAACATAGAATGGACGGGATGTTTTACCAAAATGACCGACCGCCAGTATCTATATATTAATACGTGAAGCAAAAACTTTGTACCCCTTTTTACGAAAATTGCGCGGACGGAGGAGTATGAAATTTCTCACACTTATAGAGAATATAGAGAAGGAGTGCACAATGCTAATTTTTTTTTTAAATAATGCTTCAGAAATATTTTATATCAATAAAGAAAACATTACACACACTACCATATGTTTGACACACACGCATATGAATACTCTATGTTTATTGTCAAACTTTTGTTGCTCTGTTAGTCTGTGATCAAATTGTGAATAGGTTAATATTTTTTATTTGTTTTTTTTTTTATTGCTTAGATGAGTGGACGAGCTCACAGCCCACCTGATGTTAAGTGGCTACTGGAGCCCATGGACATTTACGACGTAAATGCGCCACCCACCTTGAGATATAAGTTCTAAGATCTCAGTATAGTTACAACGGCTGCCCCACCCTTCAAACCGAAACGCATTACTGCTTCACGGCAGAAATAGGCAGGGCGGTGGTACCTACCCGCGCGGACTCACAAGAGGTCCTACCACGTAAGTCTATAGTGTCGTCTTGGCGAAATCTGTGATTATATCATAGAAGTATAATAGTCTTTGACACTAGAACCATAATAACGTACAAACTTATAATTTCAATTAATTATAGTCGAATTTCGACTACCTACTGCGGGACCACTAGTATTATATAATGTCCAAAATGTAATAAAATAGGATGGACTCGTTTTTAGTTACCTACTCGTTTATTTTATTGCGTAAACTCACCGCTTACTTCAGGGTCGTAATGGTCTTAAATCATTCACTAACTGAGTAAATAGAGGGTAAATAGAGGGCTATCTGAATTAGATATCGTTTTGGTCCGACATGTATTAGCGAATTTTTAGTATGTTGTGATGAATGTAATGTTTTTTTGAAAATACTTGACTTAGACAAATGAAGATCAAACAATGAAGATTAGTGTTCTAGAAAATAATTCAAAAATTACGCTGAACGAGTCATTTTTAAGTTTATTTAAAATTGTAATTCTGAAATATTATTGACTTTTTCCTATTATACATATAAGTTAGCTCATCGCCAATAACATTAACTGAGCCCACTGAGTTTCTCCCCGGATCTTCTCAGTGGGTTGCGTTTCCGATCCGGTAGTAGATTCTGCGAAGCACTGCTCTTGCTAGAGCCAGTATTAGCAACACACCCGGTTAGAGCCCCGTAGGCTCACCTACACGTCAAGGAAAAGCTGAAAAAACCAGTCACGAGTTTGGGTGTTCGAAAATGAGTTAAAGCCAACAAAAAGTGTTCGTTCACGGAGTGTTGCAAAAAAAATGGTGGCCACGTTTGTCACCAAAACCGGCCATGTTACGACTATTCCTCTTGAGGGACAAAGAACGGTTAATGCAGAATGGTATGCTAGCATTTGTTTGCCACATTTGGTCGTTTCTGAACTCCGTAAAGAGAACTGCAACCGCCGCATCATCCTCCATCACGACAATGCGAGTTCTCACACCGCGCACAGAACAAAAGAGTTTTTAGAGCAAGAAAACATAGAATTATTAGACCATCCGCCGTACAGCCCCGACCTAAGCCCTAATGATTTCTATACTTTCCCTAAACTAAAGAATAAATTGCGTGGACAGAGATTTTCATCACCTAAAGAAGCTGTGGACGCCTACAAAACGGCCATTTTGGAGACCCCAACTTCCGAATGGAATGGTTGCTTCAATGATTGGTTCCATCGTATGGAAAAATGTGTCGAATTTCGCGGAGAATACTTCGAAAAGCAATAAATACATTTTTAAATAGTAATGTTGTGTCACTTCGTTAATTCCCGAAATTTTCAGTGCCGCCCTCGTAGCCTCTCAAAGCTATTAGCATAGGTAGAGATAAAAAAAACATTAACTGGAACTTTTTGAGCTACAGCTGGTACTCCGAGGAAATATTCTGGCCACATACAGTATCAATAGTATTATGACTATCTATACTATATGGCGTATGACGCACAAATTGCTTCAACTATATTAAAATATGTGTATGTGTATAATAATGTGTCTTGCATTGAATATTTTGCGAAAATCGAACCGAAGCTTGCCCAGAATTCATTCTAGAACCGGCAAATCATGTTCATTGAATGACGTTTGACATTTGGATTGTAAAAGATAGATGGGTTCGTTATATTATGAGCCTTTGAATATTTAAATTTTTTTTGCGTTTAGTTTTGTAGGTACTGTGATTACTAAAATATAACCACATTAATATCCATATCTAGCACAAAATTTATGTTCAAATAATTAATATTCTAGCTAAATTTAGACAGTTATGAATTATAAACATTAATCTATGTTTTCTGACCGACTAATAAATAATGTATTTCAACACCGATATATATATAACATTGGATCCAATTAAAGTTGGATCAAACTGACGAGAAATCCATACCAGTTTTTAGTTACGTAAACATTGTCAATTAGTGTTAAATCTGTAAGGCCATAGACATTATTATTGGACACGGAAATTGGCCACACATCACAGAATATATTTACGGAGCCCTTAATATTACCTACATATATTAAATGAATGCAGCTGATTATGCACCATTAGATCTGACCACAAAGCCAACCAAAAAGTACCTATTACTGATAGTATTTCAAATTGGCTAAACATTATTGATGGAGTGCACAAACACAGGCACAGAATGACAACAACCTCTATGCGTATGATTTTATTTATTTATTAAAGACTACAGTATTCCTTAGTAAAAATTTTAAAATATGGGTTATCGATAATAATATACTAATAAAATATAAAATATGAGAATTATTAATATATCCGATCTTAGACACGAAATATCAAGTTTTCTTTTATAAAAAAATGTATTTCGCTCTAGGCAGACCAGCGTACGGCCCACCTGGTAGTTAGTGGTTCCAGTCACCCTTGGACATCAGCGATGCCAGGGACAGAGCCAAGATACTGCCTGCCGTAAAAATGAGAATAAATGAGAGAATGTCATTATAATATTTACTTAAAACTTAAATGGAATTTTCTTGCTGACGTGTAATGTAATGTAATTTGAGTTATTTTTGCATATATAGGCAAACGGGGTGACGGCCCACTTGGTATTAACTGATCGCTGGGAACCTATAAATTTCATAGCGACAATACCATCCCTCTTTAATTATCCGGGGATCAAACATCATTTGGCTGTATCATCATCATTATCATAGGCCTTACAGCTCAGGGTGGGCCTTAGCCTGATCCAGTATGTCCCTCCAGACTGCTCTGTTCAGGGCTTTCTCCTTCCAGTTCTTGACACCGATAGCTTCAAGGTCGTGCTTTACGCCATCTAACCATCGGAGAAGTCATTTAAAAATCGGAGATGGCGTTATTACCATTTGTGATGTATAGCACCTTTCAAATAAGAACGTTTTCTCAGCAGAAATAGACAGGTCTATGAGTCTATGGTACCTACAAGTGCGTACGAAAACAATGCACCCACCCACCCAACGACTAGTATTAAAAAGTTATTTAAAATCAATTAAAGAGTAGTTTAAAAGCAAATCGACTTTTAATATTTTTTACAATTAAAACTTTAGATTACGCTTGAATTAATTACCTAAATATATTGTTTATCGGGATCTAACTTTATTTTTGTATTCCAGTTTTAATAAAATTAAACAATTGTGTTAAAATGATATGCTACAATCCAGCTTGATGAAAACCATCTTAGAGGGAGTTATTGCGGGATGGAGACACTCGCCGGATCTTCTCAGTGCACTGCTCTTGCTAGGGTCAGTGTTAGCATCACATCGGTTTGAGCCCCGTGAGCTCACCTACTAGTTAAGGTTACGCTGAAATCAAGCCTCTCAAGGATATCAGCTTAGGTAGAAGAAGAAAAAAAATTTGATGGATGTAATATGCTCTGCGTAAACCCTGTCCCACCGTCTCAATAGTTCCGACTGGGGTGGGGCGCCCGTTGTGAGCGGCAGGAGTTTTTAGTGAGGTTCAACACCCCCACATACCCCATCTGCCGCGCGGGTGGGGATCGGGCGATTTTTTCCTGTGGAAAAAAAATAGATATAGGTCATAGGAGTTATTAGATTCACCTCTACGAGTATTCTAGATACCTACTCAATTTATAGTATTTTGTTATTGTATAAAATCCATTCAAAACGTATGTTACGAGTTATATAACAAACGCAAAGTATGTTAAGTAATCAATTTTATGTAAAAACGTGTTTCTTAGACAACAAAAATAATAAATAGAGAATAGATATAGTAATAGATATTGTTATTCAATCGCAGATGCTAACTAGTTTTAGCGAATCTCAACGTTTAATTAAGTTTTAAAATGATCTTTATTTCAAGGACATATTGTACATTTTTACTCGTATGGGAAGATTATCTATTTCGTTATAATTTAAGAAGCACAGTGATCCGTCAAACTTTTTTTATGTCATCCTTGGTCAGATTAATAAAGATTAATTCAAGTCCAGGCAGGCCTATAAGTACGAAAATATTTATTACAATGAGTTTCTCGCTGGTTCTTCTCAGTGGGTCGCGTTTCCGATCCGGTGGTAGATTCTGCGAAGCTTCTAATTAAGTTGAATCCTGAAGACGCATCTGTTTCATGCCGCTGTGTAGAAACCCTGAAAACTTTATTCTTTGAATACCGTAGAAGTGCACTATGAAGGGATTCCTTGAAATTGTAGCCGTCAAAGGGTGACATGTGTGCTAAGTTTGTACAAGGGATCTCCTACTGTGAACTGACATATATACTCTTGGAAAGAAATGAAAAAAGAAAAATTTTGAATTCAATATGTAAGCACGGTCGGTTATACGCGGCGGACACCCAAGCAGGCGATGAATTTTTGAAGGGTAATAAGCGAGGAACAACCTTCGTATTTTGTAGCAAATTTTTTTTATAAGCAAGCACACCTGATATTGTTTTTTTTTATTTATTGCTTAGATGAGTGGTCGAGGTCACAGCCCACCTGGTGTGAAGTGGTTACTGGAGCCCATAGACATCTACGACGTAAATGCGCCACCCACCTTGAGATATAAGTTTTAAGGTCTCAAGTATAGTTACAACGGCTACCCCGCCCTTCAAACTGAAACGCATTACTGCTTCACGGCAGAAATAGACAGAGTGGTCGTACCTACCTGCGCGGACTCACAAGAGGTCCTACCACCAGTAATTAAGCAAATTATAATTGTTGCGGTTTTAATTTTGTTACATGATGTTATTCTTTCACCGTGGAAGTCAACCTTGAACATTTGTTAAGTACGTATTTCAATAGAAAATTTTGTACCTACCCGCGGGATTCGAACACCGTCACGGTTGCATTGCTAGATATGAATGCACCGGGCATCTTATCCCGCAGGCCACGACGACTTTGAAATGGCTCGCGCATCGCGAATTTCATTTATTTATTGATCCAACCTTTATTGCTGTGTAAACAGCTTAAGCAACTAATACTGTTATATGGCCAGTCCATAGACATCAATCACAAGGGGAATCCCGCCACTCACTTATAACACATCTCTCAATTGCATAACTGCTACCTCATCTTTCAAACCGAAACGAATCTAACATCCACAGTTTCCCTAGCGCTATGACATGCCCTCTTCAAACAAGTCTTTCTTAAAGTACTTAGCGGTAGGCAGCCACTTGGCATATACCCATGGCATAGCCGACGTCGATGAGTGACGGTAATCACGCCCCATTAGATGCTCGTCAAAGGCCTTAGTAAAACAATGTGTGTACAATGTGTACCTAGTACTTTATTGTTCAATGATTACATTTTTCGCGGCCAGACCGTGTGCATGTGCCTACAGTAAACTCAGTATTTCTCTTTTGGGTCTTTCTGGACTGAGGCAAAATCTAAACCCGAATACAGTAGGAAACATATCAAAGCCTTCATCATCAACCAAATACACGGATCGGAAGTAACACGTCGGAATACAAACGAAATAAAGGTCAGCGCTTTGTATGCGAAGCTGGTCACCACCAGCCTAATATGGCACTTGTTAGTGACAACGATAACCTTATGAGGTCACACCGCCTATTGTTAATCGCCTGTGCCGCGTGAGACACAGATTAGGACATCAACTGACTATTGGGCGCCTTTTTTGTTAGAAGGGCGCTATGAGCGAAAGGGAAATATGTTTGATTTTATTTATATCTTCAGCCTTTTGATTCCCACTCACTAATGGGCATAGGTCTCCCCTTTTTTATGCCATAATGTTCGATCACCTGCCATTCTTATTCACATCCACCCCGCCGCCTGGCTATGTGATCAGTCCACCGTGTCCTTTCCCGGCACCACTGCCACCTAATCTTAGCCACTATTCCGACAGTGTCTGGCGGAATGAGTATAAATCTCCTAGTGTTGCAATACTATTTACCGCTATAAACACGTCATTACGGATCCTCCTAATCCATAAACCATGTTTTTAGGTACCACAAGTACCGTACCGTCCTCGTCGAACCCGACGCTTGCGACGAAGGGCTCGACGAGCGAATTAACCCATAGACACAGCCCACTGAGTTTCTCGCCGGATCTTCTCAGTGGGTCGCGTTTTCGATCCGGTGGTAGATTCTGCGAAGCACTGCTTTTGCTAGGGCCTGTGCTAGCCACACTCCCGGTTAGAGCCCCGTGAGCTCATCTACTCGTCAAGGAGAAGCTGAAATAGCCTCTCAAGGCTATCAACATAAGTAGGGAAGAAAAAAAAAAGCTCCAATAAAGTTTAAAAATTTGGTATTATTGTAATTTCGACAGTCCTTGAAACGCGTGCAGATTTTCGGGCAAATCAGTCGTATCAAATTACTTTAAAAGATTCGGTTGTGTAGACTGATCGATACAAATCAATAAAAAGAGTATTAAATATAAAACAAGATTGTTTATCCTTGAATGTGTCAATCTGCAATCCGTCATTACATCAAAAGGTAGTAAACAATAATGCGATTGTAAATAATGTCGTTTCTCGAAAGAATTAAAATTTAATTAGGATCGTATCGTTTATGGTTAGGTTTTTTTTTTTTATGGCTTGGATGTGTGGACGAGCTCACAGCCCACCTGGTGTTAAGTGGTTACTGAAGCCCATAGACATCCACAACGTAAATGCCGCCACACACCTTGAGATATAGTTCTAAGGTCTCAGTATAGTCACAACGGCTGCCCCACCCTTCAAACCGAAAAGCATTACTGCTTCACGGCAGAAATAGGCGGGGCGGTGGTACCTACTCGTGCGGACTCACGAGAGGTCCTACCACCAGTAACTACGCAAATTATAATTTTGCGGGTTTGATTTTTATTGCACGATGTTATTCCTTCACCGTGGAAGTCAATCGTGAACATTTGTTGAGTACGTATTATTTCATTAGAAAAATTGGTACCCGCCAGCCATACGAATGCACCGGACGTCTTATCCTTTAGGCCACGACGACTTCAAAACCACGGTACCACGATCCTACCCGTTTCTGAATTGAATATAAACATAATTAAAAAAGCTACTGGATCCCATAGATATCATTCCGTCAATGCTTCAATCCACGATGAGATGTGATGACAAACTCACAACTACATTATAATTACTGCGATTTTATCTTCTCACCGGGTTTTGTATGTTTGACTAAAATATTTATGAACATTTATACATAATTGTGAACCGGCAGTAGTCGAAATTCGACTATAATTAAAATAAAATTATAAGTTTGAACATTATTTTGGTTCTAATATCAAAGACTATTATACTTCTATTATATAATCACTGATTTCGCCAAGATTACATTATAGACAAATAATATTAAAGAAAAACAATATTAACCTATTCTCAATTTGACCACAGACTTTATGCAATAATAAAAGTGTGACAATAAACAAAGAGTTTAAAATAATATAAGTGTGTGTGTCGAATACATAGTAGTGTATGTAATGTTTTTTTTAATTGATTTATTGTATTATTAATGCATAAGTTTAAAAAAGTATTAGCCTTTTCTATATTCTCTATAAGTGTGGGAAATTTCATACTCCTCCGTCCACGAATTTTCGTAAAAACGGGTACAAAGTTTTTGCTTCACGTATTAATATATAGACTATTTTATACTCGTGGGTACGGGTGTTAATGTTGTGAAATTTAGAACTGTGTGACGTCACAGTAACCGCAGCCTTACAAAGTGTGAACTCAAATACACAAACAACCCATAAATTATGCTGATTATTTAATAAAATTGTTTTTCTATATGTAATTCAAAGAAAAAACACTAATTAGGTAGTACATATCTAGCAATTCGGAAATGAAATATTTCCACTGTGTTTTTCCGTACTTCTGGATTTAAATGTTGTTGTTTTTATTAACCCACTATACGTATTCACTAGTATTTTGCAACAAAAATGTTTTAAGATTCTAATAGCATAACATTAATCACTATTTTGTATGTGTAATGTAAATCTATACTAATATTATAAAGCTGAAGAGTTTGTTTGTTTGAACACGCTAATCTCAATGACTACTGGTCCGATTTGAAAAGTTCTTCTTTTTTGAAGTCTGTTAAAAAACGTGATTTTGGTTCCTTAAATAGCTCCTTAACATTATATTATTCCAAAATATTTTCACTTTCTAGGTAAATGAAGAGGCCGGTAAAATTTAGCGTTATGCTAAAATAGCTATTCCACGCGGACGTAATCGCGGGCAAAAGCTAGTTAATTATAAAATAAAACTGATCGGCTTACTTCTACGTTGTAATGCGCCCAAGGCTCTATATTTAGGAACTTTTATTTGTGTGTGTAACCAAACATTATAACTACCGAAAGAAAATAGAATTCTTTCTACAGAAAATAGAAAATAGCATTACTTAATCTATTTAAATAAAATGAAAAGATAAATAAATGAAAGTTGAATTTTATAAATAAATAAAAAGTATAACTCAAAAAACCGGTTCTGTGTGGAAAGCATTAGTTTGAGTCTTTCGCTAAATGTATGAACGTCATTTTATCCTGAAATCGTTAAAATGATTTTTAAACACCTAAGTTTTTATTTTCGTGTTTAATTAATCCTGAACAAAATACATATTTATTGTTTTTAACTCAAAGGAAGATTTTTAGTCATTCAGGCAAAAATTGCTGAAGTGCAATAATGATGACAAAACATTCTACTTCGTGGTCGTACCAACAGATTTACAAATCAACCTTTATTTTATGGGCGAGAGAGTCGTGACACAAGCAACTGTTTATCCCGAAAAAAAAAACCACAACGTATTTTATTACGGATTTAACGCGATCGAAACCGCAGGACACGTCTAGTGTATACTAAAAATAAACTAATAAAAAGTTATCTTAATTAATTAAGCGCATAAGTTGTCATTGAAATACAAAACCGCATTAATAATTTTAAAGCGTAATAACAAGGGAAAATGAACCGAACAAGGTCAGAAACGCGATTGTCGCTTTTTTTTATATCACAATTAACACTTATTATGATTATTTACTTGGCTCGTTAAATCAATAGTAACTACTATGACTAACGAAAAATAAATAATAGTTTAAAAAAAAAACTAAAAAACACGCTTTATATAAAATAGAAAATAAATTTTAATAAATTTAAATTGAAAATAGTGTAAAGAAAAATATATTTTATTGTAAAAAAAGCCCACAAGTGTGTAATTATTATAACTTAATGATTAATGTTTCATTTCCAATACGCTAATACGACTCCGAATTAGTGGGGTATAGGCTAGGGGCTGTTCTGACTCAACAATAAAGTACCAAATTTACTCTCAAACATGAAGTCGAAACTTGAAAATTATAAAGTATTGGTCAGTCCGCTACTCTAGCCTTTAAATCTGAATGCATTATTTCGCCGTAGAAATGGGCGTTACGCATAACATGTGGACTAAACAATCCGTGCTTTTTTGGGCGAGAATTTGGATTGTGCCAAATCATAAATCAAAATTCAAGCGACGAGCCCCAACGCTCAGCCTACGATCCGATCCCCGCAGATGCGGAACTCAGAAAGGGCAAGGGAACTGGTAGTGCTAGCTTTCACAAATTACCCCACCTCGGCCACCTTGGCAGGCGGGACGGTTGTGGGCATAAGGACCAAGCTGAGATACGTTCTACTAAGCCCTAAGACACAGCCCACTGAGTTTCTTGCCGGATCTTCTCGGTGGGTCGCGTTTGCTAGGGCTAGTGTTAGCAACGTCCTCAGGTTAGAGCCCCGTGAGGTCACCAACTCGCCCGACTACGCTGGCATTATCCCTAGGCTTTTTACTGGTGGTAAGACCTCTTGTGCGTCCGCACGGGTAGGTACCACCGCCCCGCCTATTTCTGCCGTGAAGCAGTAATGCGTTTCGGTTTGAACGGTGGGGCAGCCGTTGTAACTATACTTGAGATCTTAGAACTTATATCTCAAGGTGGGTAACGGCATTTACGTCATAGATGTCTATGGGCTACGGTAACCACTTAACGCCAGATGGGCTGTGAGCTCGTCCACCCATATAATCAATAAAAAAAAAAACCATTAAATGGTTCGCTTTTATACCAGAGTAATTGAGAATACGAATGCTTATCTCTTAAGTGAACGGTGCATTAACGGTGGTCACAACTCAACATCAGGCTATCAGCTTATCGGCTCATGTGGGTCAATTAAATAAAACTCGATATATTTATCAGAACTTGACATTAATACTTAAAGGTATCGTCATTAGCTTGCAACTCGGTGTACTTACTACGAAAACGGCAGATTTTCGATTTTTAAGTCCCTCATGATATAAAATACAACGCAAGGAAATTCGAGTTATAATAATAATTATAATAATCAGAAATAAGTCGCACGTGGTCATCTCGATCCAAACTAGGATTATCTGTACTATGGGAATCAGAGACTGTTAAAAATTTAAATAGTTATATGCATATTGCATATCATAAAAATATTAAACAGAAAAAAGAAACATATTTATTACAGCAATGTTTGCCCGATGTGAGCGATTATTTCACTATTAAATTCGGTTGAGTTATAATTTATGAATGATCTTTATCTGATGACTGAAATTTGCCTCCGACACGGCTCGGGGAAGTTTTACACATCTGAGGCTCAAACGCAGACTATTGAGTAATATGGAGTTTTATGGGGTTCAACTCTGACATACCTAAAGAACGATTTTGTATTGACCAAAAAAAGCCTTAAATATAAAAAAAAAAAAACACAAAAATCAGATTCTTTGAAACTCGACATGAACGCAGTCATTACTTGCTACCCAAATGTGAACAAACATTTTCAAGTAAATTGTTTCTAAACTATAATAAACTAAAAGTACATTTTTTGTACAATTAGATGGGAAATTAATAATCTGTAAATAATAGCAGCGGCGACCGTGTCGATGTCGGACAGAAATGTTATGCACGGTTTGTTTTGACCTTCTGGTCTCTGTGATGCTGTGCCTTATGTCATTCTTGGCCTACCGTAAAAAAACCTTATTATATCTATTTACAAAACATTTATTAAACTACCGATGACAAAAAAAGATACCTCAGTAAGTTTATCTGTCCAGTTATGGTCAAAAAGGTTTATTAACATTATTTATTGTAGCCTGGTTTTAGGATTTTTTCTTCTTTTATTAGGACGGCAATTACTTTATTACGATGCCACTGCTACCAGTGTCGAGTTTGTAAAAGTCTTCAATTATTGAATGCGTACTTATTCTGTAATTTAAAAAAAATATATATTATTATGATGTCGAGCGAAATGAGATGAAGTTGACTTGTTAGAGACTAGAATCAATTGGGATGAAACTAAATGAAACAAGATGAGATGAGATGAGATAAAGGCTCAGTTAAATAATGGTTTTTTAAAGAGACTTCAGTGGACTTTTTGGAAGGTTCCGATTCATTTTCCCACTCTTGTCAACTTTTATAAAAACTAAACGGTTAACAAGCATTTGAGTCGTCTATTATCAAAGGTGGCAATCTGTGCATTTGGACAAAAAAATGTTATTGATATTTCAATACAGATTGATTTGAATATAATCGTCTCCTTCAAAAAATACGGTTCAAAACCTGCATTAAATAAAGGTTAATACTTAACCTGCTATTTATCTAAGATGTCGTTCAGAAGAGTTTTGTAACTGCCAATGGAATACAAAGTCAATAATTCGTTTTTCTGATTTACCAATAATTGTCCAAAAGTCACATTGCCGGCTTTGATAATAGTTGACTCATTTATAACAAGCAACATATTTAACGCTTAAGTCTAAAAAAATACCGCTAAATTAATAAAACACACAACTTCGCTCCTCGCATTCCCGCCAATAAGTCATTTGGATTTTAAACGATATTTAAACTGTTTTTTTTGTTTTCAGCAATGTCGGCCGATGGGTCGACGACGGACATCAATGCCCTTCTCAACGACACCGGTGAGTAACTGCTTCTTTTGATTTTAGTAGGTACTTACATTGTTAAAGCTTATTTTAGAAAATGATTTACTGTATCATTTGTTTTAAAATACAATGTAAATTCTCCAGCTTAGTTATTTAAAAAATAATGTAAGCGTCATCTAGCGAATTATATGTAAACCACACTGGAACTATAACAACAAGAAATTGATAGCCTGAAACCAGTCAATAGATGTCACTGTTTGCATGTGCTGCCATCTATTGTCAACGATGTTAAATCTTGACTTGGTTGCCTTATAGCTTAGTTAATGATGTTTTACGCCAACAGATGGCGGTAAATAGTTCTAAGAGTCGACCATAGATGGCACAGTAAAACATTCCATGTTTTTATGGTACAACACAGACAACTGGATCGAGAGTTCTTAACCGTTTCCAAAACGAGCATTATACCAGCGTATTGCGATCACCAAACTGTATTTACTGGTACCTCCTGTAAGTCCGTACGGATAGTACCATTATTCCCTCTATTTTGCTACAAAGCAGTTATGCGTTCGGCTCGAAGGGTGCGACAGCTGCTACACAATGCAATTGATATGTGATTTCAGTTTATGATGTCAAACTTCAAAACTTCATGTTTGATAGCATTGTTCGTTATCGCAAACATACAAATAGAGGCAATTAAAATGAGTTACACAACGACTTTTTAAATGCAATGATTATTAAATCATTACGAAGATACTACGTGTACCTATTGCTTTGTTTGTACGAGAATAATTATACTCGATTAAATTTGCATTAAAATGTAAACGTGTTTTTTTCTGGGTTCCTAATCTCTATTCAGTGGATATCAGTATAATTCAATAAAAAACCCCGAAACCTTTCAAAACCAGTCGGTAATACGAAGCATAGGTTACGAGATTTTCCGTCTACGTCATTCAAAATTATAACGAGATACTCGTAGGTGCAGACGTCACCGTTGCTGTACTTGGGCAGCGGCAGCCAGATCCAATTAGCGTCTTGTGTGTAGTAAACCGAATTCATAGTTCGACGTATCATAAAGGACCAGTTAAATTGAGAACCATGAGAAATATTTTTAATTAATAGTTTTTTACAGCAGTGATGCTTAGGTCGATCGATGGTAACTTTTTATTGCTTAGATGGGTCGACGAGCTCATAGCCCACCTGGTGCTAAGTGGTTACTGGAGCCCATAAACATCTACAACGTAAATGCGCCACCCACCTTGAGATATACGTTCTAAGGTCTCAGTATATTTACAACGGCTACCCCACCCTTCAAACCGAAACGCATTACTGCTTCACGACAGAAATAGGCAGGGTGGTAGTATCTACCCGTGCGGACTTAAAAGAGGTCCTACCACTACATACAGTAAAACATGTCAATGTTTTTTTGGAACGAAGTTCCTTACGGCAGGCTTGGAGGGGATAGGGATTTTGCTGCGCGACCGAACTGAAAAAAATGTGATAGTAAAACCGTAAGAAAAAATCCGTGGAAAAAAGTGGGTGGAATAAAACCGTTAAAAAATCCGTGGAAAAAAGTGCGTGGAATAAAACCGTTAAATGAGACGTGCGCAGGCGCGACAGTCGTATACACAAGCGAGTAGTGTATAATACCTTTCTCTTTCTCCCTCTTTCTTTTCGTTCTCTCATCCCTTCTCTCTCTATTTTGTAATTATTTCTATTTCTATGTAATTTTATGTTGTCAAATAAAAATAAAGAGACATATTTTGTTATTTTAATTGATAATTTGAATTACGATTTCTGTCCCATGACACCACATAATTAGTTTTTTTTATTTGTCCATACCCCTAATACGTAGGTAATTTTATGTTTTTAAATTATCATGTGTTGTACTGAATACTCTAATCGTCAAAGACAACAAGGATTCAGAGAATTGATGTCGTAATCTACCTAGGCGCACGGATGCCATTCAAATCGAAATGTATTACTGCTTCACGGCAGAAATAGGCAGGGCGGTTGTACCTACTCGTATGCGTTCACAAGCTGTCTTACCAGTAGGTATATGAAGTAAAGCTATCACATCCTACTGTATTCACGGAATACAGTTAAGGCTTGAGCAATCTTTAAGCACAGCAAAATTGTAACAGTGAAGATATAATATTTTGTTAGCTCCGCGCGTCGCTGCCATTTCAACTCTCCCTTTATCGTTCGATGTAATGTAACACGTATCCGATATTTAAAACCGGTTCAACAGTAAAATATAAATTCTGGTTTCTTTTCTACGTCACTGAGATATGTGTAATAAAAATTTCCCCGAAATCTTTATAGTTTTTATTTATGCAAAAAACTGATGAGGAAAAATACCTAGCATTAAATTAATTAGCTACCTTGTGAGAACTTTTAAATATACGACAAATAACGTATGTAGGTATTTCAATTATATTAATTTTTTTGTTTAATATTGTTCGTAAATAGTTAATGTAATTTATGTAATGTAGTAATTGTGATGTAATATAATGTAATAAAACAGTTTTCGTTCAATGTAACTTTGCAAGAAAATTTCACACCCTCCTAACTAATGTTTAGTAATTAAAAATTTTCTCATTTTTTTTAAAGAGGAATTAATATTTTTACTGGAGCAAGAGCAGTCGAAAAAATATCAAACTAATCAAAACTGAAATGCAATTCCGCAGATTTCGCTTATATAGTAATAGAACATTATAAATTGAATACATTGTTAATGAGTGTTGTCTTGTTCGCGGTAATTTTCGTAACTCGATAGTGGCGCCATCTACGGTCCACGTCACATCGTATTGAATTACACGTAACCTGTTTGGCGCGTGGAGTTATATTTCAAATACACTAGAATAGTCTTGATATTCCTCGAAAAAAAAAAGAAAACAAAGTAAAAATTTAATGTGTTCGAAAAATGTTTTTTTTTTCATTTCTTAGATGGGTGGACGAGCTGACAGCCCACCTGGTGTTGAGTGGTTACTGGAGCCCATAGATATTTACGACGTAAATGCGTCACCCACCTTGAGATATCAGTTCTAAGGTCTCAAGTATAGTTACAACGGCTGTCCCGCCCTTCAAACCGAAACGCATTACTGCTTCACGGCAGAAATAGGCAGGGCGGTGGCACCTACCCGCGCGGACTCACAAGAGGTCCTACCACCAGTAAGCTATTGTATTGTGTATTTAGCTAGTGTAATGAAACTAATCTGACATGTTTACATTGTTATTGTTTTTTTAAAAGTAAAATGAAGGAAAAACAAAAAATGTAACAAAATGTCTACAACACGACAACAACAAAAAAAAAACCATCCATCGGTTAACCACAAACAATTCTCGTTCACATTTTTCGTTTGAAAGTGACACGATTGCATCATATTGTTTTGATGTTACGAAATACATTAAAACAATATAAATGAGGATAAATCTTGAACCAGACTGGATATACCCAGTTTTTTTTTTAAAAAGATGTTGGTTTACTTAGCTTGACTGTCTTTATTCTAATGTAAATGTAAATATTAACAAAATTAAAATACTTTATTTTATACATTTGTAGATACCTAATAACAATTCGGTCTTAAATGGTGTCATCCATAGTTTTTTATTTATTTATTTTTCTGTACTATTAGTGAAAGTATGTTCTGTAAAGTATGTATGTTTCTTTGTTTGTGTGTTGGTTTATTCTTCTTTCATGTCAAAACAAAGCAACGGACGGACATTATTTTTTTAAGGTTTTAGGTTTACATCAGAAAAGTGACTTAAGTTACCTTTTGTCATCTCGAAAAAATATCTCATTCCCACGGAAACTGCACTGGTACTTTTCCTAGACTACGCGGGCGAAGCTGCGGGTAAAAGCAAATACGTTCTAATTATTTCAATACACTTTTTCTTGTTAGTGTCGTTGAAGACATACGAGCAGGCATAACTCGTAACATTATGTGGTTACTGCCGTTCTAGTACATTTAGCCAGATCAGGATTCGCCTTAGCATTTATATACAATATGCACATGACCTCCACAGAAACAAGGAGTGGGATCACTGGTGCTAATACCAGAGAAAACTAAAATTGATTTAGGTTTTTGGGGATTAGTCTCAATGTACAGGTCAAACTTTTTGTTTCACTAACTTGAACCGTAATGTAAAGCGTACAAAACTTACAAAGCGTGAATCTCACTAAACGCCCTTGCGAGTTCGTTAACCCCGTACGCGTACAGTTCTTGTAACTGTGTTACCTTGGTTTATTTTAAAAAAAGAACAAAATTTACGATCGTATTTTTATTGCTATTATGTCAGAAGCCGCCGCCTCTAAATTTAGCTTCAATTGATATTGTTATCTGTTTTAAAGGGCGACAAGTCAAAAATAATTACGGATTTAAATGTCTTATCCTAGTTTTTGCCAGTGCAGTTAATCTTAATATTTTCATTAAACTCAAACGGTGTATTGCTATGAAAATAAATTGTGTAATCTCATGATGTTTGTAATCTTAACTGCATTATGTAAGAATTCTTGTGAGTCCGCACGGATAGATAGATACCACTGTCCTGACTATTTCTACCGTGAAGCAGTAATGCGTTTCGGTTTGAAGGATGGGGCAGCCGTTTCTTAGCGCCACCTTCATAGCTATAAACCTAGGTAGAAATTAGATCTACAAGAAAATGTGTCGTGTTAAGACACCTTAACGTGCTTCTGTCCACCGTGTATTTTAAGGCGAATTCTTTTTTCGGAGCGACACGAGAGATTGCTGTCCGTCAAAATTATAAGAGTAGGTAGTAAAAAAGTAGTAGTAAAAGTAGTAAACAGACCTTCTGCTGGACAACATGAACTCAGCTCTACAACGCGTTTATATAATTCTAAAGATATTTACACGCATAAGTGACAAGGTAATAAATACTAGTGATGAAATCAAACGATCTGTTTTATCATCTATCGCTGTAAACAAGAGGTCAGTCGGTTGGCTTTGAGCTTCGCCTAATGGAGTATTCCACGACATGCAGATAACTCTAACCAATCTCGCGTCCTCTCTTCGTCTTGTCAAACAACTACTTAAAAAGGCTTGTAGACTTAGATAGGTTTACAGACTCTTACTGTATCTTAGTACAGAATTAAAACAATAATTATTTTTATGATATCTGCATAATATTATATGATATTGGCAAGCTTTTATTTGCGTCCATAAACAACGTCACGAAATATTAAACTCACCTTAATACTTTTAGCCGAAATCAAGTCTATACTAGATTAGATTTTATTACGTAAGAATCTCTGACTTTAAACGATACTGAAAATAAAAAAGGGTTTTTTTTTATATTATTCATGTCATCGCGCAAAACCTAATATATATCGGCGCAAATTACTATTTAATTAAGTAAGATTAGTTAAGGTTTAACTGTTTCCAACTATTATAAATCCAACGCATGTAAATAATTGTTTGTTATGACGGTATTTAAGATAATTCATGAATGAGCTACCCCCACTTTTCTACTATAAATACGATTGAGTGTTGTCCGTTAAATCCATACCCGATCCTGTAGACCGAATGGTAATCAGTCGACGTCGCCCTAAACACGTCATTACGGATCCTCCCGATGCATTAACGATGCTTTTAGGTACCACAAGCACCGGTCGCCGTCCTCGTCGAACCCGTCACTTGCGACGAAGGGCTCGACGAGTGAACTAACCCACAGACACAGCCCACTGAGTTTCTCGCCGGATCTTCTCAGTGGGTCGCGTTTCCGAGCCGGTGGTAAATTCTGCGAAGCACTGCTCTTGCTAGGGCCAGTATTAGCAACACACCCGGTTTGAGCCCTGTGAGCTCGCCTACACGTCAAGGAGAAGCTGATATAGCCTCTCAAGGCTATCAGAGGTAGGGAATAAAAACCGTTGAATATGTATGTCCTCCTTCTTGCGTAGATAATCCTCAATGCTGAGGGTCGTCGCCTCCTCTAACAACTTTCTCCTGTATTATCCTGCGCCATTCCTACCTATCCTATGCGGTAGGCAGCGGCTTGGCTCTGCCCCTGTCATTGCTTAAGTCCATGGGCGACCACTCACCATCAGGTGGGCCGTATGTTCGTATGCTTACAAGGAAAAAAAGAAATGTCCTAGGCTGTGTGGATAGCAACGTGGACTGAAGTGTTGAGAGTGGTGCATATCTGGTCCAAAACCCTATCCTGTCTCTAACTTTGTCTGGTCGATGGTTCTGGAGCGTATATCGACGCTTGAAAGGCAAACGTGACTAAGCGAAAATAACTGCTTTGTACATAAATGATGGCAATATCCATATTCTATGCGCAAAAAAAAAAAAAATTCTAGGAATCATTTCAATCCTACAGCTAGATTCGTTAAAATAGAATTTTTTCAGGTATTTCAACTTTAAATTAGTCTACTGTAAAGTTCACGCATTGTCGTTTAGTCACGTTTGCCTTTCAAGCGTCGATATATAAAGTTTTGCTTAATATTACGCTTAGGTTACGCTTTTTACATCATAAAGATAAAATATACTATCTCTCTGTTGTCATACAAAATGTTATGTCGTCAAATTTACAAATAAATTTTATTGGATAGAGAATCACGAGCGATCATCATGAGTCGATGTGATAACGTAAAAAACAAAAAATGTTACTCATACATAATATCGCAATTGTACATCGTAACAGCTATCTGGTGAGGCGTTTGTTTGTTTGTCCGTTAACGATGAGAGGTCAATTCTGGGGCTTTCGTGTTATTAATGTACGTTATCTCGACCCCCGCGGATAAGCAGTTATCACTGGGCGGTGACTGACGTCACTTGAAATATGTTTTAAATGATTCGTTATTATTTATAAAACATTGTCAAGGTGGGTTTCGTGACGTTTGTGTAATCAGCTGTTTTAATTGATTACAGTTTGTATCCACACAGTTTCGGCATTATAAAAAGTTCGATATAAAAATGGTAATTGAAAGATAGTAACAAAATTTGATAAAAGAGATTTTGCTTATCTCTTACGTAAACTTTTTAGAATGTATTTCGTAATGAAAAACAAGTGTGTAATTGTTTTTTCATTATTTTTTTATGATAAAAAATATACTATAAGATTAATCGATTAAAAGCTTAGGCGGAAAATAGCTAAAGAAAAACAATGTGTTTGTGAAGAAAAAATATATGTATAACAATACTAAAATAATGTTACAAAATATAAAACTATAGTTATATATATTTATAGAAACTATTGTTACTGTGCAGCAGATGTGCACGAAGGTATTAAAAAAATATTAAATATACTTGAATTTGTTCTTAGCAAAAATATGTCGAATTCCCACCGCGTGGATCATAAATCAATTATATTAGGAAATAAATTCAACTGAAATAGACAGTCAAATTTATTATTATTTTTTTGTGACAACACGCCGAGTACCTGTGCATTTAAATTTTCAAATTATCATGGCATTACTAGTGGCCCGGAGGCCTTTCCAGTTTCACAAGGACAAGGGTGAACAAGGGCTCAGCCAGGGACGGTGGGTTTTCCTAACAGCTACCCGAGCGTCTCCAAGGGAGACCTAACAACTCAAGAGTAATTGCTTCGCGAATGAATATACTTGAAAATTTTTTTATCGACTACTTTGTATATTGAATGATGAAATTTGCTCTGTATTTAATGCGTGTGCCCGTTTTTCGCTATAACGGTCTTAATCTCGCATTGATAATTATCGCATACGTCACGCGCGACCTTTTTAGAATGAAAATATTTTGCTTTCCGGGGACATAATGAATTTTTTAGGTGGCGTCATGCAAATCTTGTTTTGACAATAATATTTTGAGACATGTAGATAATAACTGTTTTTGTTTCAAAACAATTATAAACGCTTATCGTCATCATTCGGGTCGGTTGATATTGCTGTTGTTCTCGGCTGTATTCATAATCATAAATCTAGCAGGCGGTTTCTGTTAATTCTAATCTTTTTTTAATATTTATAATAAAATTAATAAACACCTTAATATTATATCCCCTAGACAGCAAGAAATGCAGAACTTCTATATTTAATTGGTTGCTTAATTTCAACTTTATGGACACTGAAATTTTATTGTTTTTGACAGAAATCGACATAATTACTTCAATGCGCCACGTATGACACCGGTTACTTATAGGGCAGTCAAAGGGTTAAGAGACAAAATAAACAATGGCTACTTCGAAATCCCCTTTTGAGTCGCTTTTTTTTCCTACCTATTCTAGTTACCTCGAGGGGTTATACTAGATTCGCAGAACCAGTAGGTGAGCTTACGGGGCTCAAACCTGTTGGATTAGTCTCAATCCTAGCAAGAGCAGTGCTTCGCAGAATCTACCAGCGGATCGGAAACGCGGCCCACTGAGAAGATCCGGCGAGAAACTCAGTGGGTTGTGTCTCTGGGTTAATTTACGTGAGCCCTTCGTCGCAAGCGACGGGTTCGACGAGTACGGTGAACGGTGCTTGTGGTACCTAAAAGCACCGTTAGCGGATCGGGAGGATCCGTTATGATCTGAGTCGCTTACTTACTGTTGTATGTTTTTATGGCTTGACTGCTGGTAAACGAGCTCGTGGTGTTAAGTGGTTAACCAGTTTAAGTGGTTATCCAGCCTATAGATAGACATCGCTAGTGAATGTCATTACGCTTCAAGAGAGGTCTAAATTACAATTTGTATTATATAATGGCGGTCTCTCCATTCAAATCGTAACACTTAGCTTCACCACTACCTACCAACGTTTGTAATTTTTATTTGTTGCTTAGATGGGTGGACTAGCTCACCTGCTGTTAAGTGGATACCGGAGCCCATAGACATCTACAACGTAAATGCCACCACATACTTTGAGATATAAGTTCGAGTGTCTCAATTTTTAAAGTACAACGGCTGACCCATCCTACGAAACGAAATGCATTACTGCTTCACGGCTGAAACAGGAAGGGTGGTGACTCGCAAGTCGTCCTACCGCCAGTAAATATGGTAATATCATAATTTCCTGGCGCCGTTTTACAGCTGAAACGTGACCGATATCGCTCGCTTCTCTCAAATAATTTTCCTCCACGTACGACGTTTACCGGAAAAATAAAAGTATCAATAAATTTCAAAAGCCTTCGATCGCGGAAACACTCCAATGCCGTCAGGAAATGAACACACTGATTATGGATAAAACACTTATTTTAGAAATTGAATTATAACCTTTTTCGATCCTCGCTTTTATCAAGATCGAATTGGAAATTATATTTTCAAATTAACTCCGTATACGCAATATCTTTTGCGATCCAAAGATTTAATGCCTACCATGTTTGTACTAGGCATCTGTTTGGAGTGTAGACTGTAGAACCTTGGTTTATCGATTTAGTTCAGGGCTTAAGGATTGATGGTGAGCCGCGATGTTCATTATCGGCCTCACCAACTTTACGACATGAATCCGAAGTATCATTTCTATTCTAGAACGGTTATCGGACTCTTCAATTCGCAACGCAGGATGAGACGCGACAGAAATAGTCAGGACGCGAGCTCACATTACTAGTATTTTATTTATTTATTTTTAGTGCTTAGATGGGTAGACGGGCTCACAGTCCACCTGGTGTTAAGTGGTTACTGGATCCCATAGATATCTACGACGTAAATGCGCAACTCCCCTTGAGATATAAGTTCTAAGGTCTCAAGTATAGTTACAACGGCTGCTTCATTTGCATTACTGCTTCACGGCAGAAATAGGCAGGGTGGTGGTACCCATCCGCGCGGACTCACAAGAGGTCCTACCACCAGTAGTAACATTAGTAACGCAAATCTTATAAATTTTGGAGATTTTAAATATAAACTACAAAAAGCTATTCCTTCGTCGTGGAATTATAAGGCAGGTAGGTAGTTTCTTAAAAAAATTGTTACCTGCCGGCGGGACTTGAAGCCTGGCTTAAATTAATACGACCACATTGAGTAAATTCTCGAGCGTTCAAATACGCTCGTATAAAAATATGTATTTCAATTTCACTGTTATTGAAAAACGCTGTAATCTAGAAGACGTTAAATTTAAATGAAGTCGTCTTGTTTATGGTTTGACATGTTTACGTATCTACTAATAAACACAAGGTTGAACTGTCTAACAGAAAATAAAGTTTTGTTTTTTTAGAAATGAGAATGTTTACATTAATTTAATCTGCCCCATTTTCATGATTATTCTATGTGTAAATTAATAATGTAGGGTATATTTTTTTATTTTGTTATAATTTGCATTTTTATCAAAGACATGTAATTAATGTGAGATATTTATCGACATTCTTAAGTTGGTAAAAAAATGAGAGATTTTCTTTATAAATAGCACTCTTAAAGTGATCTACTTCATTAATCCAAATAAATAATTTATCCAAATAAAATTAACAAATACAAATAAATAGTAACAACTAATGTCATCAAAGTATTTTTTGTTGGAACAGCCTCTTAGGCTCCAATAATTCTGTAGAAAAAAAAAATTCTTAAAATCCACCCGAGCTCACGACATCTTTTAAAAGTCTTTTAATTTGCTAGCAAAATTGATTTATTACTGCTTTTATTTTTATTTTATGTTTTTATTTTTTTTTATTTTCGTTTCAGAGTCGGATCTTACGAGTCTTTCGCATGTTGGTAAGTGACTTTATGTTTTTATTTTCGTTTTCAATTATAGTGAAATTATGTAATACATCATCATCATCATTAGCTCACAGCCGTCCCCTGCCTTTCCCTATTTACTTATTAGGTAATACTGATTTATATCTGCATTTTCACTTGGCTTCATTAAAAAGAAATTTACATTATTAATATCCATATAAGAGATTATGACATAGTAAGATACGTTAATTGCATTATTAAATTATATTAAATTGTGCAGTAAAAGCCAAAGAATAAATATAATTAGCATTCTTTGCTGATATTGAGTTACTTGTTAGATAAAATTGCAGAAAAGCCTTCACGTACGGAACGTTTGGAATAACATAGAATAGGATTTTTAGATGCACATTGTGCACGTGCTGAGATATCTTTTTTCACTGAGTCATTTTTATGAAGTTGATTTATCAGTTCAATACCTATATACCTATACAAAGTTATGTATGTACGGAAAAGACTGAGTCACATATTTTTATTGTATTTATTATGAACGAATAATCTCATAATATGCCCGTGTCATCGGAAATCATAAAAAAAATTGTGAAATCGGCCACCCATCTTGAGATATGAGTTCGAAGTCTCAGTTGTATTGTTCCACGATTTTTTTTTCGGGCCTGTCACCAAACCTCCTACGAAATCCCCGCGCTTATAGAGCGCGAGAGCTATATGGGACTGGTCCGCGTCTGCGATCCACAGACCCAAGGATATTTTTAGGGACCAACCTTCAAACCGGAACGGACGTCTGCTTCGCGGCAGAAACTGCCGCTTTGGATCGCCTCGATTCACTCTCGTTACTTTTACCAAAGGCCTTCCAACAAAAGGTCATTCTGATGGAACTCGTCGAATGCGACGAAGAGTTCGATATACAACTTACTTAGCCTCTTGGCGTCTTAAAATAGAAAAGTGAAAGGAAAATAAAATACTTTCAATTTTGACTCTTCTTGTTTCGTCATCATGATTTTATCAAATAAAACTTATAATTATATTAATGGCCACATCATCTCGCGTCTGATTAGTTGTGCTCCACTATTTCATCTGAATTAAGTATGATATTCTGTTGTTTGGAAAATAGTATATCGATTTTGGTCGGGGTACTTCTGGAGTTCTCACAATATAAGAATACATCGATTGAAAAAAGGATTTACAAGGATAATTTTTATCTGGACCCGACCCCACCACTTTACAAATCTGCGGTTTTTATTTATTTATTTTTTATTGCTTAGATGGGTGGACGATCTCACAGTCCATGTGGTGTTAAGTGGTTACTGGAGCCCATGGACATCCACAACGTAAATGCGCCACCCACCTTGAGATATAAGTTCTAAAGTCTCAAGTATAGGTACAACGGCTGCCCCACCCTTCAAACCGAAACGCATTACCGCTTCACGGAAGAAACGGGCAGGGTTGGTATCTACCCATGCGGACTCATAAGAGGTCCTACCACTAGTAAAACAGCGTTGCTGTGTCGGTTTTTGTTCTCTTACAGCTTTCGAGCACGGACGAACAATGTTTCTTTGAATGCGTTATTATTCTGTAAGTATCTATATTATCAATACCTTATTAAAACACCACTTAAGTTGACTTTCGAACCAAAATCAGTTGCGTTTACGAATTTATATTTGAGTCGTCTATTATCAAAGGTGGCAATCTGTACATTTGGACAAAAAAATATTATTGATATGTCAATACAGATTGATTTGAATATAATCGTCTCCTTCAACGAATACGGTTCAAAACCTGCATTAAATAAAGGTTAATACTTAACCTGTTATTTATCTAAGATGTCGTTCAGAAGAGTTTTGTGACTGCCAATGGAATACAAAGTCAATAATTCGTTTTTCTGATTTACCAATAATTATCCAAAAGTCACATTGCCGGCTTTGATAATTATAGTCGACTCATTTATACAAAGCGGGAAAGTATTGTAAACACGACGTTCACAAACAGCGTGTAGTTTCACAAATGTTTTGAAACGTTGTCACTCAAACGCCACTTTTGTTTGAGTGAGAAATTTATGAGTATACCCTTGAAGGCCAGTAACAGAAGGCCATCCATCTTTCTAACGTTTACGAAGTTAGAACCATTTAAATTTAATTCATCGAGAATGTGGCGTTATACTATTCAATAAAAATCAAAGATGAATAGAATTTTGTTTGTCGCAAACAAATCTGAATAAAACATGAAAATAATCAGTAAAATAATCAATTGAACAAAGATGGTTTATCCAGAATATCCGTATTACGTTTCTATTTGTTTTTTTTTTGTTGCTTAGATTAGTGGACGAGCCAACAGCCCACCTGCTGTTAAATGGTTACTGGAGCCCATAGACATATACAACGTAAATGCGGCGCCCACCTTGAGATACCTATAAGTTCTAAGGTCTATAGTTATATAGTTATTGTCATATTAAATGAAGCAAACACAAACACGTTCGATTACATATTGTCATTGTTTTTATAGAAGTAATTCATTCCAGAAATCATGTACGATATTATCATTATAAATTAATATCATGTTATACTGTAATTGTAAATAATGTTTATAGGATAACCTTAAAAACAGTTTTACTATCGTAGAGGCATATTTACTATTACTTTTCGTCAAAAAAGCTCTCATTTCACGATCATACACTATGTTCCACTAAATATTACATTTTTTTGCGACCAACAAAACACATACATCATTTTAGAAGTCAATTAACACGAAGGATAGAGAAATTTGGAACTAAATTGAAATATCGACAGCTATCAAACTGGTTGGTTGGACGTATCGGAAGCTGCTGCTAAACAATAGTTATTATTAATAACTAGTTGACCCGGCAGACTTCGTAGTGCCTCAATCGATGAATAAAAACCCAAAAAAAAGACTTTTGTATAAAATAAACTTAAAACAAACAAAAGGAATCCGTCCGACGGGGGTCACATCAAAGGAAAAACAAAATTGTTAGTTTTATTTAATTTCGTGAATTTTCATATTTATCTACCATTTAAACCTTCTCTGGACTTCCACAAATAATTCAAGACCAAAATTAGCCAAATCGATCCGGCCGTTCTCGACTTTTAGCGAGACTAACGAACAGTAATTCATTTTTATATATGTATATAGAAATAGAAGTAATTAAAAGAGAGAGTGATCTCAACTTCAAAATTTCAAGGCCCAAAATCGAGATTCACTTTGTTACAGTAATAGGTTCCGATGATCACTTAGAACCAGGTACACTCATATATAAAATCGGAATTATCCTCTCATCCTTACTTTTATCATTGTTTACTGTGATTAAAATCAACAATGATTGATGTAATGCTATCACAGTTGCGCCATGCTTATTAAGCGTGTAATCGATCGTTACGTGTTTTAAAAAAAAAAAAAACTATAGTCTTCCGCGAGCCAACGCGTCAATCATATTTGCAATATTTACACATAGCTTCCTAGTACATTTCAAGAATACTGACATTAAGCATTCAAAAGTGACGAATCAATGCAATTCTGATTCTTATATCTAAAGTGTTAAAGAAAAATTAATCGAAACATTGAGGCGATTATGTGGACAATAGTTGTCGTGCTTGGCTGAAGGTCAATCTGTGATATTTGAAATTCTTAGAGTACACATATCTAGCACCAGCTAATGGCTTAGTAACAAACAAAGCGTTAATTAATTTATAGCCCATTTATTATAGAACAAGCCATGGTATCAGTATCTTGCCCGAACAATTCTGTTAATATGACGCAACCTTAAATGGATTGTTGAACCCTCTCCTCCTTGCGTCGGTTTCCTCATTACTGAGGGTCGTGGTCATGGCCTTGAAACAGATTGTTTTTTATAGTGCACCGCCATCTGTTCCTATCTGCAGCTGAGTGCAGAGCATCGTGCACTGTGGTATCCAGGGCTGCACGAATCTGGTCCGTCCAACGGGTCGGGTTCCTGCCTCTTGGTCGCTTGCCCTCGACCTTTCCAGTGACCATCAATTTCTCTAAGTTGTCACTGTCTTTCCTTGCGATGTGGCCAAAGTATTCAAGAATCCTTCGCATATATATATATATAATATTATATATTTTGTTGAACCCAAAATATATAATATTTCTATTACAGAAAGATAAGGTTATGTACAACTACTCATTTCATTTGTGTCAATTTATGACATTATTAGCTTTAAAATAAAGCTTTATGAACAAATTTATAAGTTGAAATACCGGATATTCGATACCTCTAATGTCGATTGTATATGGCATATTAAATTAATATTTAATGTTAGCTTTATTTAAACAGATTAACGAACGAATTATAATCTTTTAATGTATTAATAGAATTGGTAAGATGCTTAGAACTTTTAACTGTTCGTATGAAATCGTTGATAATAATAATCAAAGTATCCGATGATGGAAACGCTAATAGATACTGTTTGGTTTTATTAGGAGTAGTATCAATAAGGTAAAGTAGTTCATAGTGACCTCATTTCAAGAATGCGTTTCGATTAAAGCTCATAACATTAATTGGTTCTTTGGTCCTTACGACTTAAGATGTGAATTGTTTCCTCCATTTCGTGGCATTTGATCCGTCAATGTCCGCTACAAAACATCACCTATCTTTATATATATAAAAATGAATTGCTGTTCATTAGTCTCGCTAAAACTCGAGAACGGCTGGACCGATTGGGCTAATTTTGGTCTTGAATTAATTGTGGAAGTCCAGAGAAGGTTTAAAATGTAGATAAGTTTGAAAATACTCGGAATTAAATAAAAATAACAAATTTGTTTTCCCTTAGATGTGTCCCCCGTCGGACGGATTCCTTTTGTTTGTTTTAAGTTTATTTTATACAAAAGTTTAGGTCTTTTATTTATCGATTGAGGTACTACGAAGTCTGCCGGGTCAGCTAGTCTATTAATAAATAAGTCATATGCAGCTTGTGAAATTGGAGTTTGTTAATAATTAGCTTTGTAATTTAAATGATAATTGAATTCGAAATTTTTTTGTTTGCAATTCTCATTTTGAGCTTCTCTGGATCGCATTAGTCTTCAAGCGTAAAGATTATTCTTGACAATACCTACGTCAGGATCATCAAATTTATTTTTTGCATGTGATAAACATTAAATCAGGACACGGTCAAAATTGTGTACTGATTGTAATCAAATTTCGTTTATAGTTACGTTAAGGTCGTAATTATTTTTACTCTAACTCCGTTTTCAAGTCCTCGACGACCTCGCCCTGATTTTATTAGATAGATCAAACAGCTCAGGTCTTGAACTGCAAAAAATGTTTATTCGTAAAAACGTTACTTCTTCTTAAAATTCGGAAAGTGCATCGCACTTAATACACCTAAAATCACATTCCCAGACGTTTTGGCATTATACCAATTATTGTCACCATACGGTCATTTAGCGAAGCCCGATGCTTTATGTCTAGTGTTTTTGTGGTTTTGTTGTTTTCGTCTACAGGTTTGCAGTTGGCGCGCGATTAGTAAGCAATAAATGTTGATTCCGTAAACAATTTGATGAACGAATCTTCAAAGCGCCCAGTACAGAGTAGAAACTAAGATTGGCATTTTGCCATGCCAATACACAATTCAACAAAGGTAATTACAATGCTTTATAATATGTGTTACAAAGAGCACAAAGCTCTGTTGCTTTCAAAGTAATTTTAGTTATCCACAGCCGCCGAGGGCGATGCCTTTATGTAGATTATTGAATACACATATGGCCTCTTTGAGTTCGAAGTACTCGTGTTATGGTTGTGGTAATGTGTGTTCGGTTGTGGTATGCAATACAGCGATAGGCTTACGAAACAGTAATTATAATTCGATCTTTGAAAGCAACCTACAAGGAGACCACTCGTTTCATTCACCCTCATATTCAGTGAAACCATGAAACGTCAGGGTTAACAGTACTGGGAGTTTTTAGTGGGCATCCAACCCTCTGACCGTGCCCTTAGCTCAAGGCTGTGGAATCGATTTTTCCCTCCCACCTTAAAAGTGTACAGGAAAACGGATTCTACAAAAAAATATTATAGCTTTATCGAAACTATTATTTCTACCAGATATGTTCATGCCTAGAATTATCCTGTAAAATTGTTTTTGTATGTATGTACATAAATCTTCGAATGACCGCTACATTCTTTCTAGCGGTCACGTTTTCTGTTATGTGAGTAATTTGTTTACATTGACGTTAAAATATTAGGTTTTAATAACCTGAACGTTAGTCTACTTGACTTATGAGAACGGTTCATAGTAATGGCTTCATAAATATGAGTAATCATCTCTCAATTATACATGGTGTATTGGTATAATTATAAAGAATGAGAAGGAAAAATTGTTATAAAACTTATTATTTATTGTTGAATCTTTTTAAAAAGCAAACATTAAATGGTAATCCAATTTTCCATATACAATCGACATTAGATGTATCGAATATCCGGTAGTTCAACTTATGAATTTGTTCATACGAGTATAGCGTTTAAGCGTCAGAATGTTACTGTGATAAAACGGCGCGCCTTTGAGTTTTTCGCCGAATCTTCTCAGTGGGTGGCGATTTCGATCCGCTGATAGATTCAGCATTTAGGGAAAATGTTAGCAAGCTCTCTCAGGTTGAGTCCTGAGAACCAGTTCACTCGCTAGTGAAAGTGAAGCCAGGATAGCCCATCGAGGCAGATAGGTAGGCAAAAAAAAAGAAACTGAAGACAGGTGATAAAGGAGGTGTTGCTAACACTGCCCCTAGCAAGAGCAGTGCTTCGCAGAATGTGGCGAGAAACTCAGTGGGCTGTGTCTATAGGTAAATTTATTCACCAAGCACCTCGTCACAAGCGACGGGTTTGGCTAGGACGGTGACCGGTGTTTGAGGTAATCAAGAACAGAAAACTATATAGCATAACAATAAAAACTACAGAACACACATAATAGATGACGTAGCAGAACAGAGATGATTTACGCTTAGCTTAGTAAATGAATGTCGTTGTGAAGGAATATTGTTTAGAAATTTATTGCGATTTCGGCTTCGGGAACGATCCCTTATACCCGACGTAACTTAGATCTTCTTTTGTTCTCTGCACCACTTTTTCTCAGCTTTGTTTTCAAAAATATAATTTATGTTCAATACTTAAGAGGTCCTTTCAAAATTATATACTATTTTAAATAGTTACACTATACATATACTGACAAGGGTTTGTTTACTTATTATCATACTAGAAAGGGAGTTTTAGACAGTCTTCACAATGTGTACGTTTTTTTGGAATGCTTGTTCGTGTTTAGTTTTACCTTCGTGATTTTACGTAGTTTTAATAATATAGTCTATGCATTTTGTAAATTTATACTTTGTTGATGTTTATCTTGAGAATAGTATCTTTCTTGATTCATCATTACACGGCTTTTCTTCTCAGTTTGGTCGAGTAAAACTCTCCAAACTGATCTTCGCTTAGCTTCTTCATTCTAGTTCTTCATATACATTTCCTTTAGATCTTATTCAATTGGCTATGTGATCTGCAATAAGGGGTGACGTAAGGGGTTTAGTATTCTGTTAGAAGTTTACGAATCTACAAAAATCTAAATATTTTACTGGTGTTCTACGTGAAATCTTAAACACCGTCTAAGGGTCGATTCGACCAAACAAGAGTAAATCTTATTCTTAGAATAACTCGTCAGTTAATCGAGAGTAAATCAATTTTACGTTTTACCATCTACAATTCTAAGAATAGTGGGCCTATTCGGGAATTGTTACTATACCGCCCTTTCGCACGGAATAACGGAGCTATTCCTAGAATAAAGTAATGGCGTCAGTCAGTCCAACATCTGATTTCTGTCATTTCATAAATATTTATTCTGTTTTAATTTCAAGTCAACGCAATGCACAAAATTACTATTAATAGTCTGGCATTGTATAATGCAACGTTTAAACGAAAAAAGATAAAACCACACGACAAAACTTGACAATTCCCTCAAACAAACAACAAATAAAAAAAAATGTGTGCGTGTACTAGTGTACACACGTAAGAAGTGAAACTTATTTATGGCCTTATTTTTCGAAAAATGATCTACATGCAACTTTCTAGAAATTGGTTAAATAAAGTTAAATTAGATAAAGTTTAAACAAAAGGATTTTATTATCATAGACATGAATACAAAAAAGTTAAATTAGATAAAGTTTAAACAAAAGGATTTTATTATCATAGACATGAATACAAAACAGATGGCGCGTAACGGAAAAATGTGACGCGTAACCGAAAAATGTGACGGTAAATTTTTTTCCAACGCCGATAAGGAAGTTTCACTTCAATAATACGTTTGACAGCTGGATATCTTTCACAACAGCTACTTTTTCACACTAAAATACGGCAAAATCGAGTTGACGATTTGTATGCTCTTACAATATGCCGTTGAACAACAACATTTATTTGCCGTATTTTATTTTTGTTCACCATTCACTCTGCTATTCGCGTATTGTTATTCCTAGCGCAAGTATACGTGGAAAAACGACTATGGATTTACTCGAGATTAAAATCATGGAATAGGTTATTCCTCGTATAGTTACTCGAGTATAAATTTAAGTTTGGTCGAATCCACCCTAAAACTCTCCCAAAAATGAGCCTAATTATTTTACTTTCGACTCTTTTAAATGTGATTTAAAATTACATTTACGGTTTCTTCGGTTTAGTATTTCATTTTAAGTATTTCCCACGTTTCATAACTTCACGGTTTTCGTGGTCATGGATGTCCAAGGTTCGTTGATTTAATTTGAATGCTTTACATCAGTCTTTCTCAAAGTGGGCGATAACGCCCTCTAGGGGGCGTTTGAAACCTAGAGGGGGGCGTTAAGGGGTCCAGGAAAAAATGGGGGGCGTTGATGTGGGTTAGGGGGGCGCTGTAAAATTTGTAATTTCATTTACTTTATAGTATTTTAAATTTTACTAAAATTAAAACTCACCTACTACACAGTAACGAATAATTAGTTTATATTTCTACCCTGTATGATGTTATAAAAACTTAAAATAATTAACAGATTTCGTAGGACAGCCCACACACCGTACGCAATCAAGTTGTAAGAAGTTTCTGCGGAACATGATCGATGATATTTAAAAAATTAGAGCAATTTTACCTTAATTGCGCCAGAAATTATTTTAAACATTAGAAAAAAAAACTACCATGCAGAGTTTTAAAATATTACACATACGTAAACTAATACAAGTTGAGGTTTTCTTTTCTTTCTTTCTTGTTTTTAACATAAGGGCATTTTAAAGCATTTTCCTAGCCTGTTATAAGAAATTACTGATGTAAGAATCAAAATTTTTATATAAAATGGAAATGCGTATATAATTATTGTTCAAAAACTTGTCTTAGATTATTATTTTTTTACAATTTACCCATTACCGTTCAATGTCAAATAGTAAAGTATAGTAAGCCTAAACAGCTCACTTATTGTAAACATTGTTTACTATTTTATTTCTATATAATAATAGATTGGGGAAAAAGTTCCTTCGCATTTTTTAAGAAAATTCACAACATTTTTTAATATAATTTATTCACATTTAACTAAAGTATGTCGGTACCATTTTGTTCGATAACTTTTTGCCATCTTGTAGGTAGGGACATGATCCCATTGCTATAGAAATTTTGGGGCTTCTGATCAAAATACCGCGACAATTGGTTTTGGCAGTCCTCTCGTGATGTTAACCTGACACTGCCTAAAGAATTCTGAAGAGACCGAAACAGGTAGAAATCTGAAGGTGCAAGGTCAGAACTATATGGCGGATGCATTAACACCTCCCAGCCAAGCTCTCTTAATTTTTGCTGAGTGGCTAAAGATGTGTGAGGTCTAGCGTTATTCTGTTGATTAATTCCGGCCGCTTTCTCTCAACTTCTTGCTTTAATCTCATTAGTTGTTCGCAGTTGAGTTCAGAATCGATCGTCCTGCCTGGTGGTAACAGCTCATAATGTATAATGCCCTTCCAATCCCACCACACACACAGCATCACCTTGTTGCGAGTTAACCCGGGTTTCGCCAGAGTCTGTGAAGCCTGACCGGCCTTTGACCACAACCTTTCTCGTACGTTCTTGTCGTATGTGATCCACTTATCATCACCAGTTATCACCTTCTTCAAAAATGGTTCGGTTTCATTACGTCGTAATAAAGAATCACAAATTAGTATACGGTTCATTAGGTTTCTTTCAGTGAGCTTTTTTGTGTACCCAGTTTTTTTCAAATGCGCCATAACTATTTTGTGGTCAATTCCCAGCTCTTCAGTTACGTTGTAACTACTGATATCCGGATCTTGCCTCACTTTTTCAAAAATGGCATCGATTTTATCCGTAATAAGGCGACCAGAGCGACGTGCATTTTTGACATCAAAATTTCCGGATTGAAAACGCTTAAACCAAATTTGTGCTACTCTCACAGACACTGCACTAGGTCCATAAACATCGCAATTTTTTTTCACGGCTTGCGTTGCTATTTTACTTTTTTTGTAGTAAAATTTTCAAATGTATCGAATATCTTGATTAGATTCACTCATCTTGACAGTACGAAAAATAAATAAAAATCATACATCTTCCTAATTTTAATTTGGAATTATCTTCTTTCGAATTTAAACTTTTAATGATACCAAAACCAGCCAGATACAAATAGTATAGCCAAAGAGATTTTATTACAAGTTCATACATTTTTAAGCTATTGCATAGCTTTTATCGCGGGCCTTGATCGCGGCGACCGAATCATGAAATTCCGTAACGATAAAAACCTAACACCCCGACAGAGCTCATGAAAAGGCAAAGGGGGGAAAGTGAAGTGCTTAGTGCGGAGCACATCTCTCCCATCACCCTCCCTCTCGGTCGGCAGGCTGTCCGAAGCCCGCCTAGATGGCGCCGGTTAGAATGGTCTATCCTACGGAATACCCCGCTGGGTCAGAACCAGGGTGGGTTGGGGATAGCCGGCCTTCCATCACCCGGATGCTCATACGTAAAACGTATGCAGAGCAGCTTGCACGTCGTCTTCTTAGGCCCCCTTCGCCGGTCCCCAGGCCGACATGTGAGGGAGACCCGAAACACTTAGGAGGGCCAGGGCTTGAGCGAGATCCGCCTCCCTGGACCCCGCTCGACGACGGCGGGCCTGTGCATCTCTCACGCGCCCCACCGCCTCGTTTTTCGAGATGGTGCACTCGCAGAAGTCAAGCATCGCCTTCCACGACTCGTCGTCCGGTGACATCGATGCTCGGTACCATTGATGCCAGAACACTCGGCAACGACAAGTCGTTTCCTATTTTTGCGACGAGGACACGCCGCCACCCCTCCCATGCGGGGCAGACGACGATCGTATGCTCTGCCGTGTCCAAGTCGCAACCACAATGGTGGCCGTCGGCTCGGCTCCGATCCGGTGTAGGAACTCACCGAAATAACCATGCCCAGTGAGTAACTGCGTGAGCCGGAAAGTGAGGCGTCCTCTGTCACGATTCACCCAATTCACAAGAACCGGGCGAATCGCCTCGACGGTCCTATGACCAGCCGAAGGATCGGCCAGCCGCCTGGACCATGACTCCAGCACGGACCGCCGAGATTGGGCCCTCCGCGCTTTGACCACACTGGGGCTGGGACGCGCCACGCCCCGGGCACGAAGGTTAGCCCGCCACTGATAGTCAGCGGCGAGCGCTTCCACCTCCAGGACCCAAGGCGGCGTCCCAGCCAGTACACACGCCGCCTCGAAAGAAATGGTGCGATAAACACGGATGATCCTGACCGCGATGGTGCGTTGCGGCCGTGGCAGCACTTCGCTATCCCCCACGGCCAGTGACTGGCCCCACGCGGGCGCCTCGTATAAGGCCATTGACCGCACCACCCCCGTATAGAGACGGCGCGTCACCTGGTCAGGCCCCCCGATGTTGGGAAGAAGCCAGCTTAACGCGCCGGCCACCCGCAACAAACGAGGGACCAGGTTCTGAAAGTGAACACGGAAGGTCCAACGACTGTCCAGAATGAGGCCGAGGTACGTCAAATGCACCCCGACCCGATACGGATGCCTCCGACCGCGATACGGGCATCGACAGGTGGCATTTTCCGGGGCCTGTGGAACCACATGGCCTCCGATTTACTGAGTGTCACGTCGAGGCCCAATCTCCTGATTTTGCCGACGACATGCGCCACCCCAGCAGTGGCAAGACGAGCAAACTCAGCACCCCCCCCCCGGGACACGACCAGCGTATCGTCTGCGTAACAGATTAGGCTTAGGCCCGGGAGGAGGGCTTTACTTTTCGTAGTTTCCTTCCTTATTGCGTCGATAATCCTCAGTGCTGAGGGTCGTGGCCTCCCCTAATAACTTTCTCCTGCATCATCTTGCGCCATTCCTGCCTGTCCTCGGCTGTGTGGATAGCAACGTGGACTGAGATATTGAGAGTGGAGCGTATTTGTTCCGACCAGTGCATTGGATTTCTGCCTCTGTGCCTTCTCCCGCATACCTTGCCTGTTACCAGCAGCTTTTCCAGATTGTCACCTGTCTTTCTGGCGATATTTCCAAAGATCTCGAAACTTCTCCGCGCACATGTAGTGCTGAGGCGCATTGGAATCTTGAGCTCGGTAAGGATGGATTCGTTGGTTCTGTGTTCTGTCCAACGAATCCTGAGCATTTTCCTCCAGCACCACATCTCAAACGCGTCGATGCGTTGGCGATCGGCTTTCTTGAGGGTCCAAGTCTCTGCGCCGTAGAGTAAAATGGAAAAGACGAGGGGGGTGACGAGCTGCTTTTTGGTATTCCTCGAGATGTTTCTGTCCGCCCAAACACGGTCCATTTGGGACATAGCTCTCTTTGCCATACTGATTCGCTTGCTGAGGTCCTTTTTGGAGGATCCATTACTAGCTGTGACGGAGCCCAGATAAATGAAATCCTCTACGACTTCCAGGTTTAGCTTATTCGTAGTTTAATAAGTTATTATTGTTAGTAGTATTATTTACTAGTCGAAATATAAATTTTTAATTATCTTATAATGAGAATCTTATATTAATGAGAAAGATATTCAACAAAAATAGTTTCGTTCTAATAAATTAGCATAGTAATAGTACAGTGAACTAGCAATTTATTTTGGTGATTCTGAATTTAAACATACATATTGATGAGAAGAATTCATTTTTACTTTGCAAATTTGTAAATACACGCTCTGTACGGACATATAATAATATGAAGAAACAATAATAGCATCTCCAAATACATAATTATGTACTACGTGGTACTACATTTCCTAAAATTAATCCAACATTTATTAATTAAATTAATGAAATTGTGGTTTTAAAGTTTTAGGGGTGTATAAAAAATGGGGGGCGTTGAAAAGTAATTGATTTTCAAAGGGGGCGGTAAAAGAAATAAGTTTGATAATCACTGCTTTACATCATGTAATTTTGCATTTTTAAATTTTTTCACCTTAACGTTTCCTTTCACACCAAAAGAAAGTCTGTCTGTCAGTTTGTTGACTTGGGTTTTCAACCTTACTTTAAAATGAAAAACTAATTTAATAATTACGTTCAAACATTTTCGATCATCAAATTCAATGTGTAATTGGCTTTTTGCACAAGCAAAATACGTGTGAAGATTTAATTGAAAAAATATATCAAATCTTTTTCCGCTGAAAAACCTTCGTGTAAGAAACAATCAGTTTAGTTAAAAAAGCATTAAATTGGAAGCGACGTTTTGTTTACGTCTTTTAAAAACATTAAAAACGTTCTTGTAACATTGAAAAATTAAAAAGTACATTCCGCTATGCGATTCGATTCGATTTGCGAACATCGTTATTTCGACGTGTTATATCTAGTTTGAAACTGTCCAGAATGTGTGTCTAGTGAACAATTAAAACGCGGTTTGATTGTTTGTTTTAAGACTAAAAAAAGATCTAACGAGACGTACTATGTGCGCAGTTGAAATTATAAAGAAATCGAACACGCGTCGGGAATGTACGACGTTTGATTCGAGATATCAAACATTTTTAAATTGTTATTCGATAATTCGATGTGTTTTGTTGCATTTGATGGGTTGACGAGCTCTCGGAACATGTTATAGACAATACCTTAGACCACCTTTCTTGAGGCACAAATTCGAAGTCTTGCTTGTATAACAGATGCCTCATTGTTCCAACGGAGCATATTTATTTATTGATTAGACAGGTGATGAGTGGTTACCAGAATCCTTTTTTTCCCTACCTATTCTAGTAAATTCGAGAGGTTATTCTAGATTCATCGAACTAGTGATTGAGCTCACGAGGCTTATATTCGGCAAAACCGCAAAATTATATTTTGCGTAATTACTGGTGGTAGGACGTCTTGTTAGTCCGCACGGGTAGGTACCACCATCCTGCCTATTTCTGCCGTGAAGCAGTAATGCGTTTCGGTTTGAAGGGCGGGGCAGCCGTTGTACTGTTAAAAGTGAGACCTTACAACTCATGTCTCAAGGTGGGTGGCGGCATTTACGTTGTAGATGTCTATGGGCTCCGGTAACCACTTAACACCAGGTAGGCCGTGAGCTCGTTCATCCATATAAACAAAAAATAATAATAAAATAATAATAATTAAATAGTTCACATCGCCGTTACACGTGTCGCTTTGAAACATTTAACATACATTTTATTTCCAGTGCAAAACTCCTAATAACACAAGTTAATGGTTTGTCGGAAAAGTCATTTACGTATTTATTGATTTACAGCCAACAAGCAAATCGCGTGTTTAATTTGTATAGTAATACATATGTGATTGCAAAAGGAAAATTTATCAGGACGTTTTTATAACTTTTCCTGCGATAAAATGCTTTGGAAATTGTTTTGGTTTTCCCCATAAAAACAAACATGTTTTTTGTTTAATTCAATCGAAATTGTAAACTCTGGTTTATGCAGTAAACGAAAACAATGTACAAATATGTCTGATAAATAGATTTATTGATTGTAATCAAATTCTATGTTTAGACATAGATAAATCAGTTAAGGGCCGGTTTGCCTTCTGTTTGCCTGTCTTCTTTTATTGCTTAGCTATAGTTGAGTTTTAGTGTTATCTATATATTAATACGTGAAGCAAAAACTTTGTATCCCTTTTTACGAAAATTGCGCGGACGGAGGAGTATGAAGTTTTCTACACTTATAGAGAAGATAGAGGAGAAGTGCACAATGCTAATATTTTTTAAAAATAATGCGTAAAAGATACATTAAATCAATAAAGAAAACATTACACACACTACATACCATGTATTTGACGCGCACACGCATGCATACTATTTATTGTCAAACTTTTGTTCTTGACGTCTGTAGGCAAATTGAGAATAGATTAAATATTGTTTGTCTTTATTAATATTTTTTTATAGTGTAGCCTTGGCAAAATTTGCGATTATAGAAGTATAAAATACAATCATAATAGTGTACAAACTTACAATTCTAATTAATTATAGTCGAATTTCGACTACTGCGGGACCTCTAGTAACCAGCTATTCTTTCAAAACTTCAATCACTAAGCAAAGGAGTAATTATTGTTATGAATCATTATAATATATATATATTTTTTTTTTTTTTTTTTTTTTTTTTTTTTTTTTTTTTTTTTTTTTTTCCGTACCTCTAGCAAACAACAAAGCCAGAGATTCATGTTTACATTTTTTGTTTTGTTTTAATTTTAATTATACTTTATACTCCTGCCCATAAGGGGCTTAAAAACTAGGTCACGCATTCATTCCGAGCCTCTTTATCATACCAGTTCTCGCATTTATTCCTCTCGTACTTTCATTCATTCCATTCATACTTTGCATTCCTAGCTGCGGTTACTAAAAGGAGGGGAGGGGAGTAGGGCTGTTGGGACTCTTTATTTCTATAATTATTTACATTTCCTTATTCTACCTTCAACCTAGTACATGTACACTTAATCCTATTTACTTAAGCTAGGTTATTTACAACAGTAATAATATGTTAAAATATTATATGTTATAAAAAATTCTTATGTTCTATTTCTTTTATTAACCTCCTTTATAATTTTTATAGCATATTTTAGGAACAAGTTCCTCGCACAGGTTTTTTTCATTAAATTGGGGAGTTTTCGCGCATGGAGTCTTTGGCCCAGTTCGACCTCCAAGTCGAATCGTGCTGAGCCAAAGACTGGACACTCCAGAAGCACGTGGGCCACTGACTCGTCGACGTAAGGGTCACAGATGCATGCTGGGCTCTCCTTGCACTTGAACCTGGCCAAGTACTCGGAGAACCCACCATGCCCTGTGAAGGCCTGTGCTACCTCCTTGGTCATTTCGATATTTCTGATTATCCTGTATGCCTCGGACGCGATTGGGAAGTACAGCTTGGTGACTGAGGCCGTTTGTTCGGCGCTGTACCTCCGATCCCATTCGGCGAGCGTGTCCATGCGGATTACACGCTTCGCGAATGAGACCGGACACCGGTCATAGTTGGGTTTCTTCTTCAACCTCAGGGCGGCCGCTTTAGCCAGGGCATCGGCCCTCTCATTCCCCTCAAGTCCCGCGTGAGCCTTAATCCAAAACAAGGAGACGCTCTTGCCCTGCGTTTTGCAGTGACTAAGAGCGCCCCTCATCCGGACCGCAAGGACGTGAAGGGAATCCGGGTCAGCCACTGTCTGAAGGGCCGCCATGGAGTCGCTGAAGATGGCGAAAACGTTCTCTTTTCGCCGGCTGATCTCATTTGCAGCTTCACAAAGGGCCAAGAGCTCTGCCTGGTAGACGGTACAGTGGGGCGAGAGAGCAAGTTTGAGAGTTTTGGCTTCGGCCTCGCCAGTCCAGATGGATAGCGCGGCCCCGACCTTGCCCTCAATCTTGCTCCCGTCCGTAAATATACGCACCTCATATCCTCGATGTTCGAGGTATTGCTCCTCGTCTACCAGGCTTCGTAGCTCCATCCCAACTTGTTCCGCTGGATGAGGCCTCTCCAGTGCCGATGCCACCCGCTCGATATCCCTGTCTCCCAGCACCGGCAGATGCGCCCCCCTCTTGGCCACGTATAGCGAGGCCATCTCGCGTACGCGTAGGTCAAGGGGGAGCACCCCTGCCAGCACCAGTGCTGAGTTCAGGGATACCGTTCGGTAGGCTCGACAGAGCTTCTGTGCGAAGCTACGCTGGACCGCGTTGAGGCGCTTCCGCACTCCCAGTTTGTTTGCGGCCGGCGCCCACGCGCTCGAGGCATACAGGATCACGGGTTCAACCACTGCGATGTATATGGTCTTGATAACTTCGGGGTGCAGACCCCAGCCAACTTTGGCTGCCCTGGTTAGCCTTTTGTATAGGTTTGCGGCTTTAGCGCAAACATTGGCAACATGGGTGTTAAATGTAAGTTTATGGTCGATGGTGAGCCCTAACAACAGTACCTCCTTAGACATGCCAATGTCTACCCCGCCCATGCTCAGGCGCGGGGTGTCATGCTTCAGCTTCCGCGTGATTACCATCGCACAGGTTTTGTGCGGAGCGAATTTCAGCTTGTTCATGACACCCCACGCCCGAACATACTCGAGGGCGGCATTGGCACGTCTCTGAACGTCCATCGCTGTATCCCCGTCGAAGAGGAGGACAACGTCGTCAGCAAACGCCTGGACGTAGTCCCCTCTGGTACTGAGTCCCTTAAGCAGAGGATCGAGCAAGAGGTTCCACAGGATAGGGCCTCCTATGGAGCCCTGGACGCATCCTTTTCCCGTGGCTCTCAGATGTTCGGCGCCCATGTAGCGGACTCCAACCGTCCTGTCGCTCATATAACTATTCATTACTCCCCGTATACCAACCGGGCACGACTCCTCGACGAGCCTCACCTTTATGGCCGGCCACCAGGCGCTGTCGAAGGCCCCCTCTATATCCAGCGAGACCATTAGGATCAGTTTCTTGTCAAGAAGCTTTTCTCTAATGCGTTCCAACAGGGTATATAGGGCGTCTTCGGTGCTCCTCTGTGGCATAAAGCCATATTGGTGAGCGCTCATGCTCGGCAAAATATGGTACTTTAGACGTGCCACTATCATCTTCTCATATACCTTCCCCAGCACAGGCAAAAGGCCAATCGGTCTGTGCGCTTTGGGGGTGGCGTAGTTGTTCTTGCCAGGTTTTCTGAGTATGATGACCGTGGCCGCCTTCCACACCTTCGGGAAGTAACGGAGCTCGAGGCATTTGTTTACGAGCGCCAGGAACAGCTCGGGATCACTGTTGACCGCTTCCTTACAAATGTCGGCGGTCAATCCATCGGCGCCTGGAGCCTTCTTGGGGTTGAAGGACCTCACCGATCTGTCGAGCTCGTGCATGGTGAACGGGGGGTCTCGAGCGCCGCCACTGTCGCTATCTAGTTCAGCGGCTCGCCTCCTCGTCTCGCCATGCCCGGGATCGTCCAAATCGGTAAGGTCCTCCGGATAAAACGTTTCAGCCAAGTACGTGGCTGAACTATCCGCGTCCAGCACTATCCCTTCCCGCTCCATGGGTATGTCTTCCTCCCGTCTCGAAACCCTGCCTATCACCCGATAAATCCCCTCCCACATGCCTTCGCGGTCCTGCCTCTCGCAGAACCCCTTCCAGCTTGCGATCTGGGCCTCTTTTATCGCAGCCCGGTATTTTGCCCGTTCCTCCAGGTACTCTTGCACCACCCTCGGCCTCCGGACCAGTGCGGCACATCGGATCCTCCTCTTTCTGGTGACAACACGCCGTTTCAACCCGGCGAGCTCCTCCGACCACCATGGCACAGAAAATTTCTCCAAATTTTTCTTTTGTGGTATTGTGTGTGTACAGGCGTTTGTAATAGTGTTAGTGTATGTTACTGTGATTTGTTCAATTTCCTGTATAGTGTTAATATTATTTATTGCGTCCCTGTTCAGTGTAGTGCTCAGCAGTAATTCGCCCAGTTTCACACGAAACTGGGCCCAATTTGCCTTTTTCGTGTTGTATATGCGTGTGGTTCTGTGTACTGTATGTCCTTTGGACTTGTGTAAATTAATTTTGAACTCTATACCATTATGGTCGGAACTCGTCAGGTCTTCCAGCACTCGCCAATCGTCCACCAGGCCGAGTACATCCGGTGAGCATGCCGTGATATCGACATAGCTCGTCAGGTGTCGCTCCCCTCGGATTACGTCGAATGTGGGAATTTCGCCTTGGTTGAGGACATGGAGACCGAGCTCGTCGAGGGCCCCCAGCAACGCTTCGCCCCTGCTGTTGGTCGATGGTCCTCCCCACCAGACACTCCTGGCATTGACATCGCCACCGATGATGATGTTGGTGGCTTTTCCTACCTTCCTTAGGTGGTCGAGAAAGGGTTCTATAGGCTTGTCCGGCTCGAAGTAGAGCGATGCCAGCGTGATTTCCCAGGTACCAGTACGAATCCCCACCACCACGATGTTATTGGTGGTGAGTTCTGGGTACTGTATAACGCTAATATTAGCGTCAAAGACGGCTATTGCCGCTTTTACAGTGCCCTCCTCGATCCTGGTATTCTGGAAGACCCTTACGCCCCGGACACCACTCATACTTTTATTGCCACCCACATACGGCTCTTGCAGAAGAGCAGCGATTGCTTGCCGTTTAGTAGCCTCCAACATCAGCTCGGTAGTTGCCAATTTCTGTCTTTGTAGATTTGCCTGGAGTATCCTGTGGGGAGTCCTTTCCGTTGGCATGACCTTAGCAATACGCTACCGAGGCTCTCGCTATCTCGTCCATGCGTTTTCTAATCGGGCAATCACCGCTGAAGGCGCTGTGTACGCAGTGTGCCATCTTGGCCAACACGCAGTTCCTACACTGCGGTTCTTCCGCCGCCAGCCAGTGCGGACACTCTGCCCTGAGATGTGGGCCACCACAGTGGCAGCAGATATCAACTGCTTCCTTACAGAAGCGCCTGCCGTGCCCGTATCCCAGGCAGCGAGTGCATTGCACTAGCGGCGACTGGTCCTCCACTGGCACCGCCTGCATGTCGACCCAGAGGCGAGACTTCTCCAGCGCTCTCCTCCAAACTACCGGAGACGCTGTCAAGACGATGTGATTTGTGTGCGGGTTTCGGGCACGACGCCTAAACTTTACCCCAACCCTAGCCTCTCCGTCGCTGAGGCCGCGAAAAACATCCCCATTTTGGTTCTTCAGGGCCTCCAAAATGTCCTCGTCCGTGTGGACGCTTAGGACTCCCCTCAGAACCAGCATGGGGTCCTTGTTTTTTACTTCCTCAACGACGAGGTGCTTTCCTGCTTTATTTATTTTCTCTTTAATTTTTTCCCGTTGCTCCACCGTTCTACACCCCATAATTATCTTTCTGTCTCTCCCCTTCCTAACCCTCTCTATTTCTATTCCCCCCCCCTTTGCGTCGATTGCCCTGCGCACCTTGTCCATGACCTCGTCCCCGGTGTCCGAGGCCTCCTTCGAGGTAATGACGACGGAGTGCAGTGCTGCCCTCCCTGGGAGGCGCCCACTTGGGGGTCCTGCCGCTACACTCGCGTACGTCATTTTTGAGACGCTCTCCGTCTGCGTTTCCACCGCGCTCCTCAGCAGCTCCAGACTGCGTGCGTTCTCTTTTAAGAGGACGGAGTGCTCCTCCAGCTTCCCCAAGAGCTTATCGCTCATGTCCCTATCGACGCAGCCGGCGTTGGTCGGGGCAGGAGAAAGCTCTAGCCTTGCTGTTTGTGTATTTAGACCACCTAGTCCTCTTAGCTCTGCGTCCAAGGCCTTTATAATTGTGTATAGCTCATCAATCGCATTCGTTACATCCTCCCTGATTTCATTCCTCAGGTTCCGCGATTGACCGATTTTTGTTTTTGCCCTGGTAACGCTGGCTCTCGCTTGTTTTAATCGCGAGGCTTTTATCGTTGTGGAAGGGGAGGGCGGTCCCGGCTCACTTATAGCCACCGGGTGGCTGGACACGGGGGGCGTACGCGCCAGTGCCGTCCTAGGTTTGAGCGGCACTCGCGCGGGTGCACTGGAAGTACCCGGAGTCAGTTGAGTGTCGCCTTTTGGCGATACAGTCCCTGTCCTAGTGGCTATCGTGGTCGTTTGCGCCCCAGATTGTTCAGGGGGGGAGCCAGTTACCGGACTGGGTCTCCCCTCCTCCCACTCCTTACTCTGCCTCAGGACTACCCGGTCAGTACCACTGTTTGATCTATCACCTGCGCTGCTGCGCTTTGTTGGTGGCGTTCTATGGCCGAACATTCTGAGGTACACGTCAGTTAATTAAAATAAAATTTGAATAATAATAAAAGTAATTTAAGTAAAACAATAAGTTGTCATAAATCGTTAAAATTCAAAAAATAATAATAAAGGAGGTCAAAGTAGTCTCTGATTATAATTAACTTACTGTAAATAGTTCAAAAGTTTTATATAAGTTATATAAGTTGTTGTAAATTTTTGACAGTAAGCAATGATCAGAAACCTTGTACAAATTAAAATTAAAGGTAAATTAAATTGACAATATACGTCAGTTCAGTTCTGATGTACGCTTTTTAAGGAATACAATAATGTATTCCCAGTTTGAATAAACACTAATATTAATATATTCTAAATTTATCCTAAATATTAATTAAGTCCGCTATATTTTACCGTGACGGCAAGTCACCAAACCGCGTGTCATTAACGTTCGTTATATTTCCACTTGTCGCACACACAATAATTCCACAAGCTAGCAATATTATATTCAATGTTAATTTAGTTCAAATACAAGTGCAATAAAAAGTGCAGGAAGCAAAAGAGAGAACAAGATGGTGCGGCGCGTGAGTGACTCAGTCGCTCGCTTGTATTAAGTCAACAAACGATCACGCCACTGTGTCGTGCAATTCTGATGATCGCTAGGTTGTTCAATTTTAATGGATAAATTTCTTTACGCACTAGGAGTATTAAGTTCTATCTACAGCCGGCCATTCCCTATCTCGCCCCCGACACGTACCACAAATGGATCTGGTCAATAAATATATGCATATACCGCAGCTTTGTTAAACACACAATACACTTCTCCACTAAGTAAATATTATTAATGTTTATTAAACTTCCAACAAGCGGTCGACAAGCGGCAGCAAGAAGTGGTCACTTGTCGGCACGCGGTCCTCCACACAATGTCTGCTCGTGACGACCGGCGGCTGTGCTACGTCGTCTGCTACGCGGTTACGACGTGCTCTACGCCGGTGTTATTGTGCTCGCTTGGCGTAGCACTGGTCGCGTCTTCGCCTTATCGACGAAAACAAAGATCACGCCACTTCTTGAGACGGGAGATAATCGTGTCGCTCGCTCGCACTCGTGGTAGCCGCCTGTTTTACTCACCGCCTATCTAGCGGCTTAAGTCCTTCGCTAAATTCGCTAGGATCCTCACTCACCACCTAATTATAATGTTTGCACTGTTTCAGATGTGTTTTTTACAGGGTTTTTGTACAATTTTAACACTATTTTCGTCACTTTATTCGCATCAGCTACGGAGCGCAACAGACAGCGTGTGGTCTCGACAGCGGAACGGAGCGGAATCTCCATTATAATATTTGGTGTGTAAGAGATAATCGTAAAATTTCGATTAATGTAGGACTATTAGTAGTATTAAAATTAACACGCTCTTCATATTAGGTTAAAGAAATATAATATACCTACTGTACTTCCAAAACCCTTTTTATTGTAGTAAAACAACGTGTATATATATATATGTATATATACCGTGTATGTGTTTGTATATTGTATAATGTAGTTTGGTTGTTTCACATTAAGTTATGCACCTACCACAGGATTCTCTACACCACCCTTGGTTGACTGGTAGAGAATGCCTCAGGCATTAGGTCCGCCATTGTACTTATGTGCATTAAGTTGAATAAATAAATAAAACCAATGGTAAACAAATTTAATATTCCTAACATAATATGATTAATAATATAATAAATATAAAAACTTATTGTAATATAATGTATTGTATTTCTTTACAATAGGTTTCAATGGTGTTATGTATTTACATGTACATATTTATAAAGAATCCGTTACAGCGAGCTACAATCTAACACGAGGTTGAGCTCGTTCTCATGTAGACATATATACTATGTATACATGTCTATATTTCTTCGTGCGATACTTCGTACTAATGTAGTGAAAAGAAAATTAACATAAAATACTAAATAGATTTTGTCTTACCTTATTTCACGAAATTTCTTATCAACACTTATCATTTTACGAGGACAAGTTGATTTTATCTATAAGGTCTTCAATTGATTGATTATAATAGATTGTTTTAGCGATCATAAATCTAAGTGTCTTGACGGTTTCTTATCGATGCATATGAAATATTTATTTATAAACATGCAATCAAATACATACATTTATTTATCTTTTGTGTTTATTGTGGATTATAATTATTTTTGTAAAAGAAATTATAATTTAATTTATTCATTAAATTTGTAGCTATTTACTACAGTTTTTTTTTATTGCTTAGATGTGGAGAGTATTAAGTCCATGGGCGACGGTAACCACTCACCATGAGGTGGGCCGTATGCTCGTCTGACTGCAAAGGCAATAAAAAAATATAATGGGTGGACGAGCTCACAGCCCACCTGGTGTTAAGTGGTTACTGGAGCCCATAGACATCCACAACGTAAATGCGCCACCCAATAGTGATCAAAGTTATGATAGTATTTTCATAGTAACACAAATGTACCTAATGAGACTATGGAAATGCCAAACTATTTTTATTCATACTTTTCCGCATTGTACTGCGGACATGACTATTTCTGAAGTGTTAATCGCTTTTGAGCTCTAGAAGAATTAAATCGAAAGATAAAATGCTATTTGGTTTAAGCGACATTTTTATTTTTTTTTAGCTTCACAGGAGAGCCATTTAAAATTTGAAATTTGAAAAAAAATATCATATCAAAAAAAAAGTGTGTGTGTCCGCTCCGACGCACGACTGGAGTTTACTGGATATAAATATAAATTTGTGTCAGTTGAATACAGTAAAATATGGAAGTTACGTATTCTAGTGAGAATGATCCGGGAGTTGCGGAACACGTGGATGCGGTAATTAAGTAAGTCTATATAATTCACTTTTACAATTAATATATAAGTTGTCCATTCACTGATAGAAGGAATTGTTTATATTTAATAAGCTTTATTAATAAATGATTTGTAGCGGGTTATATTCGGGTATCAACCCACTAACAGTTGATACGTTCAGGAATCGAACCCGAACGGCGTCCGGCCACAAGCAAAACGATGTCGGTAAATTAAACGAAACAATACGAGAAATAGTTCTATATTACGACAACACGATACACTACAGATTATTAACAAATTAACGAGACACAAAACAAACGACTAACAAATATATGAAAATACAATAATGAGAGAAACGCGCGATCAGTACGAGGCTTTGTGGCGGACTGCCGGCGCAGCAGCCCGGCGTCACCTGCGATAACGCGGCCGCGCGTTGGCTCCTGATTGGCGCGCGCACGCATCACGCAATCAGGAGCCAATCAGGCGCATAACGCATTTCGTGTGACATGCTATACTCTCTAGTACGATTTTGGTCCCCATAATTTTCATACCCCGGGCCTATATATGTAAATCGATTCTTAAGGAGTAAACTCCAAAAAAAAACTTCTTCAGCTATTTGAATCGGGCAAACCTAATTGTAGTTTAATTAAAAACATGGAACGGTTGATGGTAATACCAAATAAAACACACTTTTTATTACAAAGATAAATGTCACGTATTAAGCGAAATGTCGCTTAAACCAAATTGCCTTTCAGACCTCGAAACGTATCTTTTGTTTGAAACATTCACATGATGATGTCCATGGACTAGAATCACCTAAAACCCGTTGCCCCACAAACTCGTATGTTCGTCTTCGGAGAAATTATCGACCTGTGTATACACCGTGTGAAACTCCTATACGGCTACATCACTACATAGTATAAAACAAAGTCGCTTTCTCTGTCCCTATATCCCTATGTATGCTTAAATCTTTAAAACTACCCAGCGGATTTTGATGCGGTTTTTTTTAATAGATAGAGTGATTGAAGAGGAAGGTTTATATGTATAATAACATCCATTAAATAGTGGAGAAATCAATAATAAATTACAGTTTCCGAAGCGAAGCGAGGGCGGGTCGCTAGTATAACATAAGACCTTCTACATAACAAAATGTCTTTTCACCCCTCGAAACGTATCTTTGGTTTAACGCAGAAGAGAAAAAAAAAACGTTGGATACTATCGAATATGTAGTAAAAGAAAATATCAATTTATTGGAGTTTACTCCTTTAGAATCGATTTACATATATAGGCCCGGGGTATGAAAATTATGGGGACCAAAATCGTACTAGCATGTCACACGAAATGCGTTATGCGCCTGATTGGCTCCTGATTGCGTGATGCGTGCGCGCGCCAATCAAAATCGTACTAGCATGTCACACGAAATGCGTTATGCGCCTGATTGGCTCCTGATTGCGTGATGCGTGCGCGCGCCAATCAAAATCGTACTAGCATGTCACACGAAATGCGTTATGCGCCTGATTGGCTCCTGATTGCGTGATGCGTGCGCGCGCCAATCAGGAGCCAACGCGCGGCCGCGTTATTGCAGGTGACGCCGGGCTGCTGCGCCGGCAGTCCGCCACAAAGCCTCGTACTGATCGCGCGTTTCTCTCATTATTGTATTTTCATATATTTGTTAGTCGTTTGTTTTGTGTCTCGTTAATTTGTTAATAATCTGTAGTGTATCGTGTTGTCGTAATATAGAACTATTTCTCGTATTGTTTCGTTTAATTTTTTATATCCAGTAAACTCCAGTCGTGCGTCGGAGCGGACACACACACTTTTTTTCTTGTTAATTCACAATTAGAGTAATGAAGTCATCGTTTATTAACGTTCGTTTATAATTATTATTATTATTAAGCATCATTAAAATTTGATAGTTTAATTACCTATTCAATTTTGGACTACTGATACTGATATTCTAAGAGAGTGTATATAAATTTTGTCAATTAATTAAGGAAAAATAATCATTTAATTTTTTGATTATTAGAACAGTGTTTTTACTTGGGACACTTAATAACAATTTTTGTATGTGGATTATATATTATAATCGTGGAAAGTAGTGTTCAAGCCGATTTAAAATTACGCATTGCAAATTAGATTAAAATCTCTTGATTCTACACATTCAAATTCAAAATCATTTATTTCAACTTAGATGTCAGCATAACACACTTGTTGAATGTCAAAATATAAATAAAAATGTTAACTCTACCACCGGTTCCTGAGAAGAACCGACGAAACAAACTCAGCGGGTTTTTTTTTTGTTTTTTCTCAAATATTTTCTTTATTTTTTAAATAAGTAAAAATATTTACAATAAACGAAAAAACAAGTAAGAAAATACAATTAAAAAAATTTATAATAATGAAAAACGGAAATGAAATGGCCTGGAGCGAACGCATTATTCCAAAATGTATTTTAATTGGATTAAAACATAGTCCACATTTAGCTCAGCTATTCATGGTAATTGCAAGATTATAGTATATACAATGTATGAAAGTAAATGTGGGCGTTTAGTTTCGAGGTAAATACGCGTTTTCCTGTTTTTGTGTTGCGGTTAATCTGTCGTGCTCGTGTCAAACACCTACTGACTTTCATTTGTATTTATTGAATGCGAGACCAGATGTTTGTTTTGGTCTTATTCTAAATTACGCAATAATATGAAATTTTTATTTTATTTTTTATTACCTTACTAGCTGACTCGGCAGACTTCGTAGTGCCTCAGTAGATAAATAAAAGACGTAAACTTTTGTATAAAAAAAACTTAAAAAAAACAAAAGGAATCCGTTCTACGGGGGGACACATCAAAGGAAAAACAAAATTGTTTGTTTTTATATACTCGTAATTCGACCTTTTAAACCTTCTCTGGACTTCCACGAATAATTCAAGACCAAAATTAGCCAAATCGGTCCAGCCGTTCTCGAGTTTTAGCGAGACTAACGAACAGCAATTCATTTTTATATATATAGATAGAAGATAGATTATTACTTTATTACCTTAGAACTCATATCTCAAGGTGCGTGTCGGCATTTACGTTGTAGATGTCTATGGGTTCCAGTAACCATTTAACACCAGGTGGACCGTGAGCTCGTCCTGGTGTTAAGTGCTTACCGGAGCCCATAGACATCTATGACGTAAATACCGCCACCCACTTTGAGATATGAGTTCTAAGGTCTCAGTATATTTACAACGGCTGCCCCACCCTTATAACCAAAACGCATTACTGCTTCACGGCAGAAATAGGCAGGATGGTGGTATCTACCCGTGCGGACTCACAAGACGTCCTACCACCACATCTATTAAAGATACGTGTTTGTGTTTGATTTCGCGTTAACTATAGGCTCACGATTATCCAAGTGAGTTAATCACTTGAGCAAATTTTTTTTGTTGTTTTTATTCATATATCATACGTAGATAACATACAAAAAATATGTAGATATGATCGATGATAGAGTGTATTGATTGATGCGTATTTCTCTTCTCTGACGGATCGGATCGACTCGGACGGATTACAGAATATGACACGTTACATTTTTTAATGCGTAAAACTACCTAAAATTAGTACTTAAGGGTCAAACTATTAATTTAAATTCCAGCCTACCTAAATTTTCTACGATATGTATTAATACTATAGTTAACAGAAACAAAGAAAAATATTTTAATCAGAATTTCCTTCCTGATCGAAAGACTTTTCCTTGACCCGAGTTAAAATTAATCTCACTTTATAGTGTAAATGTTATTGTTATTTCGTACAAAAAATCAAATAAACCTTGCACCTTTTTATTTGTTTGAAATTCAAATGTAAAATTAACATTAATATTTAAAATGAAATATTAAAATCTTGTTAAATGGTAGTCGAGATGACCTACATATAATATTGGAATACTATCGAGTAATATTGATTTTAAATTACCTCAAAGAAAATTCCGAAGAAAAAGTTATTTGTTTTTAATCATTATGTTAGGGAGGCGTGACTTCCGTCGGCGTTTCATGAAGGTGAATATTTACGCAATGATAAGTGTACTGCCACGTCACATCATCATTGTAATGAAAATAAACACATCGCGGAAACTTCGTGTTGAGATGCGACACGGATAGCGAGACCTTCAAAGCAGTTATTACAACGTAATCATATTACGTCATAAGTATAGGTTCTTCTTTGTCTGGACATCTGCGAGAACATCTTTGTCCAAGAAGAGGGTTCTCGATAATTTACATTGTTACAAAAGCAGCTTCGAAATATAATTTTTCGTCTTCATTGTTTCGTGTTTTCTGACGCAACAGCGCGTTGCATTGAAATTTAAGGTTTGAATTACCGAAATATTAAAGATTATATTGCTTATGCGAGAGCAATAATTAGTCGGTCAACTGGTATCTCTTCTCGCGAATTCATGTTTAATTGATAAATGAATGAGGCAAGACTACGCACTTCCTCAAATAAAAGATAAAGGTTTTACGCATTTCCTGCAAAAGATATTTCAACTGGATTACATTTTCATGAAATTCATGAAGATTGTTTAAGTTTTTTTTTTTTTGTAGTGCATCCTTAACGTAATCACGGGCCATAGTAAAATTACCAGCCTAAGCAAAACGAATAACCATTTATTAAATTTATTTAAACTAAACATTTATCCAAAGGCATTATTAATATGACTTATAAACTCACAACCCGCAGTAGTGTATTGACACTTGTTGTAAACAATGCGAGGTGGTTCTGAATGTCGTTTTCATTATTAATTTCTAATAATGAAATGTTTACTTGAACAAATTACAAAAACATTATTAATCTATGCACTCTTTTCAGTGTGCCTACTTTACTGAATGGCTTTACATAAAGATTAGTTTATATTTAGTTTATAATTATGTGGCCTTCGTCAGTTTTGACCACGAAACGTTAGTAAGTAAACAATGTCGATAATGAACACACAGTTTGCCAACATTGAATTGCCTTGAAATTATATAGTATTTTGAGTAATAAGAAATATATTGTTACATACATTTTGATTTACTTACAAAATTTGACTAAGATTAATAGAGTTTTAGTCAACAAGTCTTTCAGTTTCTGCGAATTAAAACTGAGCACAGGTTTTGGGCCGATATCTGTTTTTAGCCGATGTCTGTATTTAGGTATCATGAAAAAAGAATCTAATAGGATAACGGAAATCTTTTGGTAGCATTTAAAATAATAATACTTTTATTGTTTGCAGTCCCTCAATTACTTAAACAAACAAACAAACACTTAAAATGTTATTTTTGAATTTGTTCAAGCTAATCTCTACAATGGTTGAGTCTATTAGTACGTGGTTATTGTTGATATTAATATAGGCTTCTGTTTAAAATATATCTTTCTAGAACACCAATTCTCTCCACGGTCAATAATTATTGCCATTCACATTTGTTCGACAAAGTTGTCCTGACCGCTAAGTACTCATTCCATTCCTCCACCGTACCCAAATGTATTAATAACAGCGCGTACTAATATTTCAAGCTTGACGATTAACTGTGTCCAATCAATGTTTTGGTGTTTGACGTCAATTGTGACCCATACTAATTTGTATTAATTACGCAATAAAAATCCACACTGTAGAACGTCATCTTCGACATCAACAAATAAACGTATAAGTCTTCAAGCTTCAACAAACCTATTTAGTTAATTATGGAATTCGAGTAAAGTAAGAATAGCCAATGTAATTAGTTCAAAGCTACTTATTAATAGAATTAGCTATGTTTCAGATTCTTCGAATATGTCAACCCAAAGTATTCTCGGTATCTCCCAAAGTCGAGCGATAGAGAATGTTTTAGGCATTACGTTCATTTTTGTACAACTTATGCATGCAGTTCAATAATAAATAAAAAAAACAACGGTAATGCTTCTAATGGCTAACGATTCTTTAGAATTAGTCCTGAAACAGCATTGGCGACACGTGTCGTAGCCACCGGTATTGGATTAGACGATTAATTCTTAATTTGGTAACTGTAACTAAATGTGGAAAGTCATGACCATATTATGTGAAAATTTGGTATCAATAACTGACTTTACGTCGTAAGCAGAGATTTCGTTAGCTCGCCGGATCTTCTCAGTGGGTCGCGTTTCCGAGCCGGTGGTAGATTCTGAGAAGCACTGCCCTTGCTAGGGCCAGTGTTAGCAACACTCTTAAAAAACACTCTCAAAAAAACACGTTAGGGTGAAGCTAAAATAGCCTCTCAAGGCTATCGCCATAGGTATTAAAAAAAGTGCTTTCGTTATGCCCCTGGCTTTACTGAAGTCCATTAGCTATGATAACCACTTCTCAGTACGTATACTCTACAATTGTATTTCGTTTGTATTCCCTTATACTGTCGTAAAGATAAACGGACAAAAATTTTAATAGTATGTATTTCGTTATTAAAATCACTATAATAGTAAACAAGGCCTATCATAATTCATTCAACTTTTGTCAGAAAGGACTCGGTTTACATAAGATATAGTGACATTTTTGTTGTATGTAGTTTTGATTTGTGATGTGTCGGGTATTATTTGAAAAGACATTTTGGTAAAGCTGTATATCAATTTACAAATACTGTTATTCAAATTTCGGCGGAATGTAAAAGACAAATGTTTATAAATGTATTAAATTTTTCTTATGAAATGTATAACTACGATCACGCAATGAAAACAAAACTGAATAGTAGTTTTTTTTTTTTTTTTTTTTTTTTGTCAGGAGGAAATCGCCGGACTTCCGCCCTCCACTGGGGATGGAGGGTGGGGCATGTCAGAGTCGAACTGACTAAAACCTCCTGTCGCTCAACAACCAACGTCCAAACCTCGCATGAGACAGAACTCATGAAGAGGCAGAGGGGGGAAAGTGAAGCGTTTAGTGCGGAGCACATCTCTCCCATCACCCTCCCCCTCGGGACGCCGGACCGGCGGTCGTCGGCGCCACGACCACCAGCCCTCTCGGTCGGCAGGCTATCCGAAGCCCGCCTAGATGGCGCCGGTTAGAGTGAGCTATCCTACGGAATACCCCGCTGGACCAGAACCAGCGTGAGTCGAGGATAGCCGGCCTTCCATCACCCGGATGCTCTTGCGTAAAACGCGTGCAGAGCAGCTTGCACGTCGTCTTCTTAGGCCCCCCTCGCCGGTCCCCAGACCGACATGTGAGGGGGACCCGAAACACTTAGAGGGCCAGGGCTTGGGCGAGATCCGCCTCCCTGGCCCCCGCTCGACGGCGGCGGGATTGTGCGTCTCTCACGCGCCCCGCCGCCTCCTTCTGCGAGATGGTGCACTCGCAGAAGTCGAGCATCGCCTTCCACGACTCGTCGTCGCCGAGCATCGATGCCACGACACTCGGCAACGACAAGTCGTTTCCTGTTTTTGCGACGAGGACACGGCGCCACCCCTCCCATGCGGGGCAGGCAACGAGCGTGTGCTCCGCCGTGTCCAAGTCGCAACCACAATAGTGGCACTCTGCCGTCGGCTCGGCTCCGATCCGGTGCAGGAACTCACCGAAGCAACCATGCCCAGTGAGCACCTGCGTGAGCCGGAAAGTGAGGCGTCCTCTGTCACGATTCACCCAATCCACAAGGACCGGGCGAATCGCCTCGACGGTCCTACGACCGGCCGAAGGATCAGCCAGCCGTCTGGACCATGACTCCAGCACGGACCGCCGAGATTGGGCCCTCCGCGCTCTGACCACACAGGGGCTGGGACGCGCCACGCCCCGGGCACGAAGGTCAGCCCGCCACTGATAGTCAGCAGCGAGCGCCTCCGCTTCCAGAATCCAAGGCGGCGTCCCAGCCAGTACACACGCCGCCTCAAAGGAGATGGTGCGATAACCACGGATGACCCTGACCGCGATGGTGCGTTGCGGCCGTTGCAGCAGCTTCGCCACCCCCGCGGCCAGGGACTGGCCCCACACAGGTGCCCCGTATAGGGCCATTGATCGCACCACCCCCGTATAGAGACGGCGCGTCACCTGGTCAGGCCCCCCGACGTTGGGCAGAAGCCGGCTTAACGCGCCGGCCACAGTAGTAAGAAAAATTTAGAATTTATTTATTTGAAAGTTTATTAATTTCTATCGTAATTTCAATACTTCAATGTATATTTAGTTTCTTCTGTTTAGTCTGTTTCACTATGATGCAAATATGTACATTTACTAAAAGAAAAACATTGACGTTCATTTTGTGCACAATCAATGTTTTTGACGTGACAACGTCTTATAATTCGATAGAGCCGGCTGCACGAACGAAAAACATGACTCATGCGGCGTTACCTCGCTCTGAGACGTTCCATTTAAGGCTTGAAGTGCAAGCGAGAGCGCGCAACGAGCGTCAAAGAGGCACAATCGGCCTCCGCGTTCGGCAGCGTTCGACATCTGTCTCTCTCCTACTTGAGTGAGCGATACATCCGCGTGGACAGCAGAATACATATTATATCTATCAATCAAATAAAATTAAAATTTTCTTTTGAAAAATGAAACCATTCATTCCATCAGTATTTTCTTATGACGTTGTCACGTTCAACTATCGTCAGTAAACCGACTTTACATCAACCGATTTTCTTACATTATTTTAATATACGTCGTTGATTTTCGTTCAATTTAAATTCGACATTTTAAGCTGGGTTCACACGGCATTGTACTGCATGGTTTCTTTGTATTCTTTATTTTAACGTACAATCACCCGAGTGTTCATACGATAGATTTTCATTCGTGTAAAAACGAACGTGTTTACTGGTGGTAGGACCTCTTGCGAGTCCGCACGGGTAGGTACCACCGCCCCGCCTATTTCTGCCGTGAAGCAGTAATGCGTTTCGGCTTGAAGGACGGGGCAGCCGTTGTAACTATACTGAGACCATAGAACTTATATGTCAAGGTGGGTGGCGCATTTACGTTGTAAATGTTTATGGGCTCCAGTAACCACTTAACACCAGGTGGGCTGTGAGCTCGTCCATCCATCACAGCAATAAAAAAAATAACGAGACAGAGGTATACTATGCGCCACTGCAACGCTAAAGCTCATTCGATTTACCTGACAAGTCCGTTGAGTACTCGTTTAAACGCCTAAGCTGTGTACGATTTTTTATAGTATAAACGTTATTGATTCTATGTACAATGTATATGTGCCACTATTCATTCGTTAAGACGTATACTTCAAATAAACGTGCATGATAACGCCATGTGAACCCAACCTTACGCTGTAACTAAGCCGTTGCGTGCAAAATTAATTCCATTTCGCTCGAAAAAGAATAGTGACGTAGCTAACCGCTACGTGGGTGTCAACAGTCGTCCAACAATGTCACGTGAGACAACGCAATTAGACGCAACGTTTACGATGTCACGAAAATCTGGACGAGCGATAATCGATTCTAATACGCTCGTAACTCGAACGAAAATCTCGTGGCATTGCCTTTTCTATTTAATTCTACGCAATTCGCGTCGTAAATGTTTGTTGTAGGTACCGAGTTCGTTTGCGACAATAAATAATGACGACTGTTATTTGTTCTGGGTAAAGAATGCTAGATTTTTTTCTTTTTACATTCATTACATCACAGAATTTGTGCTCGACGACAAAAAAAGTGTGACGTTTGGTAACTGTTGTATTGCGTGTACAATTGCAATTTTTAACACGGAATACTTCAACGTCGATTATTAGTTTTACGTTGTTTTCGTGACAATTGTAAGGTTTTTTTAGCTAACGAACTTCTTCACTGTTGCTCGTCAATTTATGGTATTACTATTAGATACCAGAAACAGAAGTTAACGGAAACCTTTCTAACATCGAAATGACGGTTATTTCTTATCTGTGTTCGTCAAATTGTTCCTTTGAGCATCGACAAAACTTTATCCGGTAGTTCGCATTTCTTTATATGTAGTAGATTAATCAAATTTATTTCCAATTTGACGTTGGGTTGAATAGCGATAAAACCTGATATTATGAACTATCGTCATAGCAAGCATATATTAGCAGATATGTAGTCAACAATAAAATAGTATTTATGAATAATAAAAAATAAGGAACCCTAGGAAACAAGAAATTATGAATTTCTTCTACAAGATTAACAAAATTAGAAATTATAATTTTAAAACCCTCGAAATCTCGAAATTTTTCGACATGAAATCGAAGAATTACTTTTCGAATCACACGTGACTCGAGTATATGTTCACATTTTTAAAACACCAATCCAGAAAATCGATTATTTATAGTATTTTTTCCTTTTCTTGGTCTTTATAAATCGGATAATAATTTATGTCTGAGAAAGCTTAAAGGGTTGTTGATCCGCTGTAGCGAAAATGCGAATGAAACAGCTCTTTAAATTTTGTATTAAAATTGTGTGCAATTAGTGTCTGTTAGGATTTGTATGTATTCTTAACAAATGTTATTTACCTCTACTGTTTTAGTGAAATCAACCGTGAACATGAATATTAGTAGAGAAAAATACATGACACGCAACACAAATAATTCTGTTAAAATTGAAAATTAACATTATTAATTACAATAGATTTGAAGGTAAGCGTAAGATTCTCGTACTTTATAACTGGAGCTATAAGCCAGTAAAATGTTGTTTGCAACCTACATTAATCTACGCAAGGCCTAACCGATCGACCTCTGTTAAATATAAATAAGGTCCTAGTCATGTGTATGACTTATAAAACATTCATGCAAGTGTATCGCAGACATATTTCTAGACGGATCAATAACAACGTGTGCTAGTGACGTCTTTTAATCCAGATTGCGGAGCAGTGGCATTGGATTGAAGTCCTTGACCTTCCACGCGGACTTCGGATGACCTAGTTAACATTTAAGATTTTACTAGGCGTGTGCCTTAATTGAGAGCATCAAGATGCAATCATGTTTTAAACAATGACTGTTAATAATCGATTGACAGAATATCGTCCCTGTTTCTACTCGTAGTAAACCTGTAATGGACGAACTATTTAATGGTACAGAATTATTCTAAGCGGCTAAGTCAAACTCAATTCAATTCAAACAAAAAATGTCCAATTATTGTTTAAAAACATTTTTTTTATTGCTTAGATGCGTGGACGAGCTCACAGCCCACCTGGTGTTAAGTGGTTACTGGAGTCCATAGACACCCACAACGTAAATGCACCACCCTCCTTGAGAATAAGTTCTAAGGTCTCAAGTATATTTACAACGGCTGCCCCACCCTTCAAACCGAAACGCATTACTGCTTCACGGCAGAAATAGGCAGAGTGGTGGTACCCACCCGCGCGGGCTCACAAGAGGTTCTACCACCAGTAAATTGCTATTGGCAAACCAATGTTTTTTTTAATTGCCCATAATGGCAGACTATTATACGAAGAATCTACCATCAACGGCAAGGTGGTAAGTGGTGCCCATTACTTGTGGATGCTGGCAATGATAGAAGAGTGGCCCAACTTAACGTTACTTATCAAGAAGGACTTTCTTAATAACTTCGTTTGAAGGTTCAATGGTCATAGCATTGTATAAACTTCGCACAGAGAGAATTCCATTCCATTCAGAGTCCATTTCAGATTCGGATGGTATATGGCAAAAAATATATCTGGAAATCCACTGCAAATTATATCTTTAGGGAAATAATAAATAAATAAAAAATGTAATTCCCGTAATAACAAAACATGTTTCGTTTGGGTTTCCCAAGTCGTAAACACAATTCGTCTAGTGTTGACGGTTCATTTTGCGAATTGGAATTATCATTTTCATCGAATTTCCATCCAAACCTTAAGCAGCTTAAACGCATTCCCACTTGAAATCGTGTTGTTGACCTTTAAAAGTCAACACAAACATCCACTTGTTTTTAATGTTTTGACGCGATTTTATATATATTTTTTTATCACAAATAATCAACACTTCTGACCTTCAGTGAAGTATTTGCAGTGATATAGTGTAGGACGAATGATATTGCGGATCTTTAGCGAAATCCGTGAATTTAAATATAGTATGCCGAAATTTTATGATGCAGGAAATAGCCTTTATTCTGGGCGTTGAGAATATTAATAACCGACCTCCGATAGATTTAGTTTGATCATATTTAAAGAAAGCACTCATTCAATTCAGGAACTAGACTTAAAAACATTAATGCTATGTCAATGCTCTTTTCTGATAGATGCATTTAGAGTTATTTTGTTATTAAAAATTTAACTTCATATCTCAACGTGGGCAATGGTATTCAAAATATGTGCCTAGATTCCTATTTTGAAATTAAGATATTTAGATAGCTCACGAAATTGTTTCTATAAACTGTATGACAAAATAGACTGCACATATTATAATTATACGCTTAAGTTTAATGGCGCATCGTAAAATACTTTTTATTATTGAAATAAAATAAAAAGGCACATATATGAGTAGTTCATTGTATTAGCGAATTTTTGGAAAAGTTTTATGAAAAACTAACAGGTAATGAGCGATAACAGAGTGTGATCGAATTCGACTTGTATAGGAGAACTAGCTGTACTCGCCCGCTTCTCTGCGCATTTAAAATTAGCATTATTATTTATTGTCATTATTATTAGGGAGTCCAATACTCGTATAAATATTAGCCTATCCATTAAGTACATGTATTTTCTACATGGATACCAAGTTTCAAGTCAATCGGATGCATGGTTCAGTAGTTAAAACGGAACATCCGTAAAAACCACTCCTAGATTTATATATTAGTATAGATAGTACTAACTGATTAAATATTAAATACTTAACAAGCAGCAAGGCGACCCGCCTATTTCTGCCGTGAAGCAGTAATGCGTTTCGGTTTGAAGGGCGGGGCAGCCGTTGTATCTATACTTGAATCCTAAGAACGTATAGCTCAAGGTGGAGTTGCGCACTTACTTTGTAGATGTCTATGGGCTCCAGTAACCACTTAACACCAGGTGGGCTGTAAGCTCGTCCACCCATCTAAGCAATAAAAAATAAAAAAAACAGCGTAAAGTCGATGAATTTGACGTTTTATATTCTATTTTAAGCTCCAATCTAAACCCATATATATTTATTTATAAATATAACAGACTTTAACTTTTATTTTATTGCTTAATTGACGAGCTCACCACCCACCCGAAGTTAAGTGTTTACTGAAGCCCATGGACATCAACAACGAAAAAGCCGCCACCCACCTTGAGATATGAGTTTTAAGTTCTCAATTTTACAGTTCAACGACTGCTCCCAATGATTAAAATATTCAAATGTAACACATAGTGTAATTCATTGTGATTGACATGCGTCTTGTGCTATTTACGTACCGAACTGAGGGTTGTTCCGATGTTGTTGTCGTTTCTGACGTAAACAAAAACCTTCGGATTTCAAATGTATTCACGTACGCGAGATGAGTGACGGATATATTAATTAGTCTTTAGATTTTTGATTTTTTTTTTAACAACTACCCTCCTACTAGTTGTTTGATCATTACCGAAGCAGGGCCCTGAAACTGTAATACTTTAAGACAAAAAATTCTGTATAGAAACTAGCGACATCTTGTAGCGGATGCCCCTAAACATATTATCTATTGTTAAAGTTAACGCATTTAATTATTGTATAACTAAACACAGAAAAAAAAATCATGCAATCTATATTTGTTATAGACAAATTAAATTGATTAAGTTTTTTCAATTTGTGGTTTCTGAAAATTTACAAAATCCTTCATTAAAAATAAGATATAGGATCTTCGATCAATAATACTACTAGATTCGCGATTAGCGCTTCAAAAGCGGCCCGAAAAATAAGACCACAAATAAATTTGTGGTCTTATTTCAAATTAGTATGGTCCAATCATAGCCAACACTAAGACGTCAAAACGCTGCAATGCGCGTTCAAAAACTGAGTAAAAAACCACCGTAACACCAAGGTTTTGGAAGGAATATCTTTTTTTGGTAAATTTATATTATTAAGTGTTTTTCATAAAATAATAAACACAATTATATTGTAAATAAAACACAATTTACGGATATTGTAATTGTTTGGCCAATGTTTGCAACAAGGCACCAACTATTGTAACAAACATCACCTATTCTTGGACAGGGAATGCATAGAGTAGTTTTGTTATTTTATAATGTTATTTTTGTTTGTAGATTTCCTAGTAGCCCCTTGTCGCTGTGCACAATGGATATATATTGTCGCGAAAGAAAGAGGAGAAGAAATATAGAACTCTTATAAAAATTCTAGAATTGTTCAATGGTGGTGGCAAATCAATGCAAAAAAGTATTAAAAAAAATTTAAATGTATGTGTAAATATTTTAAGCGTATATGCTGAAAAGGATTTGTTTTCTGGGGGAAACGAAAACAGCCATAAAATAAGCCTAAATTAAACTGATTATAGAAAAATTCATTGATATAAGATTACATTATATTTGTAAAAAAGAAACCGCTCATATAAAAATGACTTCTAAAAGACAGCTTTATAACAAACTGAATCTGTTTAAAGGTAATTAAACCTACATTATTGTTTTAATTACTTCTGTATAAAGAATGCGTGGAAAACATGTTTCGTGTTTCCTTTCATATTTTTTTTTACTTTATTCAATTTTATTTTTTATCACCTATTTGTTGTAATAGCGGCAATGTAAAATATTATCTACTACTTTTTTGAATCGGTCAAAAATAGTTGCGACCATACAAAACAAACCTAAAACAAATATGTATATTCTGCAACTCTATGTCTTTCAATACTTACTGTGTTCTGAGCATTGAAATGTAATACCAAGAACTACATCTAGTTCCACAATACAATAAGCACGAAATTTTAAACAAATATTTTTAATCTTATAAATTAGGCTTTAAGTATCATTTTAGAATAAATATTTTTGTACTGATGACTTTTTATGTTCAAGTGACATTTTAAATTTATTCCATAATATTCTTTTTCTGACGAAAGGACCTAAATACATATATTTTGCAATGGTAATTAAACTTTATGTTTAAGTATTAAGGTTTATAATAAACTGAAGTCGTTAACATTATTAAACTTTTTTCTAAGAAATGAAGATGTTTTCGTGTCTGCAAACGTGGCCACTGGAGCGTCTTATTTTTGTTCCTGATCCGTAATCTAGTACTATTATTGATCGAAGTATAGGATAGTTAATATGTTACTACCATCTATCTACAGGAGCACTGAGAAACTAATCGAAGTGAAGCCATCTAGTGGCCGATGCCCGTAAAAAAATTTGTTGAGTGCTTGAGTTGCCTATCTATAACTAATTATGTGATATTATTTTTTTTTCTATGTACCGAAGCACATAGACATAGTAATGTGGATGCTGCAGTCGTTTTTTTTAAATGGTTTTTAGCTGCCATCTTTTAAATCAGAGCTCATGGCTGTTTCGCCAAAGAAGAAAATAGGATAGTATCTAGCCATTACGCCTTGCCAACATAATAAAAAAAAACACTGGGTTTGACACATTACGTCTCTTGTCAATTACCAACATGAAAAGTAAAAATGGTGTCGTTGTCTAACGCAAAAATTAACCTACACTCTACTTCTTGATATAAACGGTATCGGTATCGGTAAATCCGAAAAATGTATGTAAACATAAATTTGGTTTGCTTATATTATTTTCACACAAACTAATCGGTAAATTAATAATTTGATTAATTTTTTTTTTATTGCCTTTGTAGGCAGACGAGCTTTGCTATTGCTTAGATGGGTGGACGAGCTCACAGCCCACCTGGTGTTAAGTGGTTACTGGAGCCCATAGACATCTACGACGTAAATGCGCCACCCACCTTGATATATGATGTCGTCGTGGCCTAAAGGATAAGACGTCCGGTGCATTCGTGTTGAATCGATGCACCGGTGTTCGAATCCCGCAGGCGGGTACCAATTTTTCTAATGAAATATGTACTCAACAAATGTTCACGATTGACTTCCACGGTGAAGGAATAACATCGTGTAATAAAAATCAAACCCGCAAAATTATAATTTGCGTAATTACTGGTGGTAGGACCTCTTGTGAGTCCGCGCGGATAGGTACCACCGCCCTGCTTATTTCTGCCGTGAAGCAGTAATGCGTTTCGGTTTGAAGGGTGGGGTAGCCGTTGTAACTATACTGAGACTTTAGAACTTGTATCTCAAGGTGGGTGGCGCGTCTACGTTGTAGATGTCTATGGGCTCCAGTAACCACTTAACATCAGGTGGGCTGTGAGCTAGTCCACCGATCTAAGCAATAAAAAAAAAAAATATATATATATATATGTCGGGGCGCGGCGGGGATGGCTGAGCGGTAGGTTCCGTCATCACTCGTATTCGATTGAACTCAGTTTAGTTAATAAAACTTTTTGAATAACAATTATTGAAACTCAACACACACAACTTTCACAATGACAGGATAAACCGACAGTTTCGTTGCACATACCGACAGACCGACTGACTGAGACGGACCGAATGACTGTCTGACACGGAATGCCACGACTCTGTCCACGTACCGCCATTTTATACTGTGGCGTTACGTAGTCTACCCTTCATTTTGTGATATTTATCAAAACAACATCTCATCATTTAAAATAATAATCAAAACCACCGTCTTTTACTAAAAGTCGTTATCCACGACAACTAAAAGTCGTTATCCACGACACGGCCATTCTGACATGTCACACGTCCCTGTGTGACGCTCCTGCAAGAAAAACTACCTTTTGCAATATCAAACAGGTTTCGTCTCGGCCAATCCTGATACATTCACGATTGAGGATTGGGATTCCTTTCATCACAAACCATAACGTTAGCTCTCAACAAGATCTTTAACAGACCATGTTAACCTGTGTGATTACCCAATTATTAGTGATACACTATACAACTGAAAAATTTAATTAATGCTCAATAAGCATTAGAAACCCGAGTTATTACAAAACAACTCAATCTGAGCAGTATTTCATCAGTATTCTGTATCAACCACAAATTATCGTTACAATTACTTCCATTTAGTGAGAGTAACTCATGCCACCTATATCGAGTGACGATAAACCAATTCAAGTGCCACCTCCATCAAGTAGCTCTTGACTACTTATTGCCTCCATCCGGCAAATAAGTGGGACCTCCATCCGGTACCCAACTTCAACACAAAACACTAATACCTCCATCCGGCACGCAAGTGGAACTTCCATCCAGTACCCACTTCAACCATAAAACACATCACAATGCCTCCATCCGGCAATAAAACGAACACATCACCTAAATCGAGCGATGTGTTCAATTACCAGTCATAAATGACACCGAATACTGTTCTTTACTAATCACACAAAATAGGACAACAAAATCCTTACTTTAATCAGTCAGTTGTATCGTGGTCATTTGATCCTATATCTTCTACATCACTAGTTTCAACAAAATCGTATAGAACGCTCCTGGCCTGGCTGCCGGCGCAGCTAGTGACATTGCCACCCACATTATCATTAAAACAAATGATAAAACCAATACACATCATTTCACAATATAGAGTCAAAGTCATTACTAGACCAACACAACAATAGTCTCCATTGAGACCCAGGTCTCCGCTGTACCAATCGATGGAGATGCTCTCACCTCACTGATCAGTCTCGTCAGTAGCACTACTTAGAGGCAACCTTATGTAATCATAGGTTCTATTACCAGTTAAAGCCACAAAATTCAACATCAAATTTTACTAACTTTCCAATGTTCTGGTCTCGTCAAAGTTAATCTCTTACTTTCAGTATCATTTTAAGTAAAAACCTTTAGGGATATGGCACGCGAACTATTAAGAATTCGAAGGGGCTCACTTTTGTTATTCTTATGGTAGAACAATTTAAAATAGATGTACGGCTTCTAGCACTTCTTGTCAAGAACAATTCCATGAGCTCGCCGCGAGCTTGGTCATCAATAACGCAAGTCTGGGCTTCGAATAAGGACACTAGATTTAAGTGTTCTATTTCGCTGAATGCTCAATCTCACTGAACCGATTAAAACAACTATCAGGTAGTACATGACATACAATAGGTAAGCAATAAACCATCGCATAGGATTTGTTCCGTACAGTTTTGAGTCAAAACAACAGAAACCTTTTATGAGAACCATCGTATAAAATTGATGAGTTATGAAGCTACTACTAATAGATTTCTTAACAAGAGAGCATTCGGCACCCGAATCCAAATAAAAATAATACGACTCACCAGATTGTTCTTATTTACCAAAATTGCCCGATGTTACGCAGCTACCGGCACGTTGCTCCGCTCGGCCGGTGAATAGTTGACCCATCGAGCGCCGACAGACGGCGTTTGCGTCCCATATCTCGTATTGGCTGCAGCAATCACGTGTCGAATGCGACACGGCCTTCCTGATTGTACACGTCCTCGTGTGATGGTTAACCTACAATCAAAAACATCCACGAGAGCACTTGTTCCGCTCGATCACGAGTGATCTACACTTTACGACTTATCGGAAAATTTAAAGTCATCAAAGCTTTAAACTGTTTTAATACCATTTTAACCAAATCAAACAATAGGGTATACAAAGTTCACTATTCAGCAGCCAGAGCACGTACCACAGTCGTTCATCAAACTTCAAATTTACTCTGTACAATCAGGCATAGCTTACAGGAACTCAGATCAAAGAAAACTTCCGAGTAAAAATATCTAACGCCACGGCTCTCCAGCCGACCAGCAATCGCAATTGCCCTCATGATGCGCATCCACAGCGTGGATCGCCCGTGTGCATCACCCGCTGACTACACACGATGGTCTTTACAGACCCCGACCTCCGCCAGAGCCAAACGCGCACCGCGCACCCACGGACTACTTGAGTTACCTCAAGAGACACCGATTTCTACCGGGCTACGACTACGTAATAGCTACTGGTACGGTCGAACACAATACGGCCGATAGACTATCCTTACTCGAGTTTTCACCACAATTTAAGCTTGCTCTTCATCATCATCATTTACATCAACCTTGACTGGTAACTGGTATGTGACCTGCTGGCATTTTTCTTAGCCTATCGTGTGGGTATTTGTAAGTACGTTTTGAATTTAAAGCTTTCAATGTGTAACGGTCACCATCCAATACTTCAACTACTTTAAACGGCCCTTTAAACGTCGGATCTAATTTTGTTTGATTACGCTCTTCGTTTTAATGTGTGGACGAGCTCACAGCCCACCTTGTGTTAAGTGATTACTGGAACCCATAGACATCCACAGCGTAAACGCACCACACACCTTGAGATAGAAGTTCCAAGGTCCCAGTACAGTTACAATCGCTGCCCCATCCTTTAAACCGAAATACACCACTGCTTCACGGCAGAAATAGGCAGGGTGATGGTACCCGTGCGGTCGATGGCACTATACGGAGCACCCGTCTGGTGCCACGTCCTTACCCACGAGAACGTCGCCGCGCTGCGACGCCGGCCGCGCGCGATTGCAGTCAGAGTTATTCAAGGATACCTCACAGTCTCCTACAAGGCGGCGTGCCCTAGCGCAAGTGCAGCCGGAGCGCGGAGGCTCCAATCTCGGCAGTCCGTGCTGGAGGCGTGGTCTCGTCGTTTGGCGGACCCGTCGGCCGGCCTCCGTACCGTCGAGGCGATCTGCCCGGTTCTCGGGGACTGGGTGGGCCGCGACCGCGGAAGTCTCACCTCCGGCTACCTGTGCAGACTCACAAGACATTTTACCACCATGCAAACTTCTTACCGCAACAAATCTTACCAGCCGCCACGCAAACTACAATTTTACGGGTTCCACCTCTCCTACACGATGTTACTCCCACACTGAGGAAGCCAACCGCGAACACTTGTCAAGCACGCACAAGCACGCACTTCACCGGAAAAACCTGCATCCGCCAGCGGAACCCGAACACCGCCGTATCGCCAGACACGAACGCACCGGACGTCTTATCTTACAGGTCACGACGACTTCAGATGTGTCAATTTTTCTTCCCCACGGAAACTTGCTTGCTTTCTTGTTTGCTTGCTTGCTGGAGCCCGAAGTCATCGGACATGTAGTGTTATTGGTATTGAATCTAGTAGATTCTAAAATTTCAGCGACAATTCACAGTCTCATGTCCTGGTTTACTGCACTAGTGCCATGTAACTCTAGCAGAACTCAGCGGCTTAAAATAATTCTTGTCGGAACTACCCACTCGTCATGACAGATCCATTATTGCGATCGAAGTTTCACTTGAGATTTGCACTTGCCTTAATTTCTTGCAATAGCTTGTTACGTGTTGTATTTCCGCTAGTAAATGCCATGTGATGAAGTCTACAGTCAAACTGGGCAACATGAGCCAGAACGTAAGATGTGATGATTTCTTCGTGGCTCAGATCTTCCATCAAGGTAACAGAGACGTTATTACAAGACTTACGTATGCTGCATTCACGCTCTTGTGGCGTACCATTACTAGTATTCTGATCTGCATCATGTTTTTTTGCTGTACTTCGAACATGTTCAAACACGTCACGCCAGTGAGAGTAGAGTCCTGATCTCACTTCTGATGTCGGGGCGCGGCGGGGATGGCTGAGCGGTAGGTTCCGTCATCACTCGTATTCGATTGAACTCAGTTTAGTTAATAAAACTTTTTGAATAACAATTATTGAAACTCAACACACACAACTTTCACAATGACAGGATAAACCGACAGTTTCGTTGCACATACCGACAGACCGACTGACTGAGACGGACCGAATGACTGTCTGACACGGAATGCCACGACTCTGTCCACGTACCGCCATTTTATACTGTGGCGTTACGTAGTCTACCCTTCATTTTGTGATATTTATCAAAACAACATCTCATCATTTAAAATAATAATCAAAACCACCGTCTTTTACTAAAAGTCGTTATCCACGACAACTAAAAGTCGTTATCCACGACATATATATAAGTTCTAAGGTCTCAGTATAGTTACAGTATATGTAGTTATTATGTTGGCAATGCGTAATGGCTAGATACTATCCTATTTTCTTCTTTGGCGAAACAGCCATGAGCTCTGATTTAAAAGATGGCAGCTAAAAACCATTAAAAAAAAACGACTGCAGCATCCACATTACTATGTCTATGTGCTTCGGTACATAGAAAAAAAAAGAATATCACATAATTAGTTATAGATAGGCAACTCAAGCACTCAACAAATATTTTTACGGGCATCGGCCACTAGATGGTGAGTGGTTACCGTCGCCCATGGACTTCAGCAATGCCAGGGGCAGAGCCAAGCCGCTGCCTACAAATGCCTAAATTGAGCATTGTAGCGAGATTGTGACATTGTTATAACCATACCTCAAGTATTTGGCACCATCAGTATGTCTATTCTAGATAGCTTTGTGGAGATGTCGCAATTTGCGAAGAGATATATTTATAGTTGCTATGCCGTTATACCACCAAAACAGAGGAAGTAAGTGTTTTTATTTATTAAAAAGAATGTTTATAATACTTAAATTATCTGGCTTTTAAGTCTGTTTACATTATTTTTTCATATTCTCTGATGTAAATGAATCTTTACCAAAGAGCAGATGTAAGGGATAATAAATATGTTTAAATAACACTTTCATTATTTTTTATCTAAAAAAAAGGATTTTTTTATTTTAAGTAATATACGTTAAGATATTCTTTTTATAGCAATTACTATAGCTTTGATCGAATTTGTAGACAGATTTACGCTAAAAATGACAAAGGTTTCTTTAAAACAATTCTAAAGTGCTTGAAGTGGACTGTAAATCGTTAAAATAATAATACTACAGCTATAGTGTAAATTCCCCTGATAAAGATATCGTGGTAAAAGAAATTAGTTTAAATTTTGATGGATAAGGCAGAAGAGATAAGCAGTCTGATTTATGGAGTTCAATATGCGACGCTGATATGAAAATGATTCATGTTGAAACCGACAGGTGCCCAGAGAGAAGAGAATTAAACCAATAAAAATATAACAGATATGCGTTTTTAAAAATATGCATATCATAGAAATATGTCGCATTGTATATTGTTTGAAATACTGGTATATGTAACGAAAACACATAACTACGTTCAAATATAAAGTATGGACAGTAAAAAAATGTAAAATCGTACATACATATGTAACAAAGCATTCTAAAAAAAGAAAAGAGCAAAATGTACGTTTTAAATTTTTTATTTCGATTTCATTGTACTCTTATTTTTCATATTTTAATAAATTTCACTCAGATTTATGCTTTAAGAAATAAACCAGATACTTTTTAATAATTAATCAATAATTAAGACAGACATTCAGAATGTATACTGTCAAAGTTCAATCCGCTTTCGGTGCGCTGGTAAATGTGACAAGGCATTTTCAACTCAAAATTAAGGCTGCTGAGTATAACTCTGTTCAATAGACTCTGTTGTCTAAAAGAAATAGGCAAGGTGGTTGCATTACTAGACAACTCTTGACATGTCATATTACCAATCTTTGGTTAATACACGTACTCAATTGTATTGCTACTACAAAAAAAAAAGGTAAATATAATATAAACATCTAGAATCTGCGCTTCCGAAAATAAAACTTCTTATCAATATTATTGGGGAGATTCTGTTGAAACAAAACATTTCCACAGAATAACCATCGAAGTATGAAGTATCTGATATAGATAATAATATCATGCGACGCAAAAAAATATTGCGTTTTGTTTTGAATTTTTACATTTTATTTATATCATCATCATCATCATTTCAGCCTATCGCCGTCCACTGCTGAACATAGGCCTCTCCAATAGATTTCCAGTGCGACCGGTCCATTGCTACCTGCATCCAACGAGACCCAGCGCTTTTTACTAGGTCGTCGGTCCATCTAGTAGGTGCCCGCCCTACACTGCGCTTGCCAGTACGTGGTCGCCACTCCAGGATCTTTCTGCCCCATCGACCGTCTTCTCTTCGTGCTATGTGGCCGGCCCATTGTCACTTCAGTTCACTAATTCTACGGGCTATGTCAGCAACCTTCGTTCTTCTACGGATCTCCTCATTTCGGATTCGATCACGTAAAGAAATTTATATAATATTTATCAATTACACTTTCTGCACACTTAGTTATCTTATTTTCATTTAAATTTATAAATTTTAGTGAGATTAGATTTATATAAAGATATAATAGGGAAATAACCTTTTTGAAAAAAATTTTTTATCTTTATAGGTAAATGTGTCGAAAATGGATACCTCGTTATAATTGCGAAATACATTATCTTGATTAAAAAGTATTATCTCCTAAAAATATAATATAATAATGAATAATAAACATAATAAAAAAAACAAAACAGATACAGATATACAGACTGTATTAATATATGTTGTGCCGAAGCGTATCTTCCGATGAGGAACTTGAAAACTAAGCCGGTCACCGTCATCGTCGAACCCGTCGCTGGCGACGAAGGGCCCGACGAGTAAATTAACCCATAGACACAGCCCACTGAGTTTTTCGCCGGATCTTCTCAGTGGGTCGCGTTTCCGATCCGGTGATAGATTCTGCAAAGCTCTTGCTAGGGTTAGTGTTAGCAACAACGTCAGGTTTGAGCCCCGTGAGCTCACCTACACGTTAGGGTGAAGCTGAAATAACCTCTCAAGGCTATCAGCATAGTTGAAAAAAAAAATAAGAAAAAAAATATTACGCTTAGGGCGACGTCGACTGTTTACCATTCGGTTTCCGGTGAGTTCACCTACTCGTTCTGCGAATCTAGTATATAACCCCTAGAGGTTACTAGAATAGGTAAAAAAAACAAAAACTAAACTAATCGGATTGAGTTTCTGTGGCTTTGATTTTAAGAAATACACTTATACACAACAAAAAGCGTGTTTTTTGATTGTAGACTAATAGAATTTCTTATTTATTCGTTCATCAACTAAGGAAAGTCCTTAATCAGGCGCCACATGAGACTCTAAAACAATAAAATTAAATATTGGCTTAAAATTTTCCACCGCTGTATAATTAGCCTTGAATCAGATGGCTCCGTTCCTGAAACCTATTCATCTAAAGCGTATTATTTTATCGACTGACTAGACGTTAAGCAGACGCTCCTCTAATACGGTGAATTATTATTTGATCTGCGATGATAGGGATTACCGCTACCTGTATTAACGTTTCTACGTAAATTTATTTTTGAGAATGATTGTATAGAATTTGTTTGAAGCGAACAGAGTTTTCAAGTCGCATTTGTAAAGATCGCGATACTGATTATGTATTTTGCATGTATAAGCACGGTGACATGCCGTGTGTGAATTGTGTCTTTACTTAGCTTTTATTAAAACTTTACTGTGACATTGTGCCCAAAAAAATTACTGGTGGTAGGACCTCTTATGAGTCCGCACGGGTAGGTACCACCAGCCTGCCTATTTCTGCCGTGAAGCAGTAATGCGTTTCGGTTTGAAGGGTGGGGCAGCCGTTGTAACTATACTGAGACCTTAGAACTTATATCTCAAGGTGGGTGGCGCATTTACGTTGTAGATGTCTATGGGGTCCAGTAACCACTTAACACCAGGTGGGCTGTGACCTCGTCCACCCATTAGCAGTAAAAAAAAGAAATGTCCTAACGACAAGTGTCGCGATGTATCTGAACGACACGAATAACTCAAACTCCATTTCTGCGAGAGACAGAATTATATTTAGAGGGCGGCAGAAATAGGTTTTTACTTTACCTATCTATGTGAGCGTACTGTTTGATCGACCGACCATGGAATCTGTTTGGAAATTGTTCGATACGTTGGAAATGTTATAAGAACAATAATATACCATAAAAGTATGGTAGTTCTAATTACTTTTTCGATTCGCGAAAATCGATGATAATACCACAATATTATACAATTTAATTTTTATATAACTTATTAGTAATTAGTAACTGTATTCGAGATTTGAATGTCAGCCTTTTTTTTCTACCTACCTTTATTTGCTGGTAAGGAGCTATTCCAGCTAAAGGATCAGTCATAACAACGTATTAGAAATAAAAAAGTACACCGAGAAGATCATCATTTTCATCAATATTATATACATTGTTGTTCAGATTACACGTCGAAGCTACTAGCAATAGGTAGGTAAGCAAAAACAGCTCAAATTTTGGTTTGGTTTTCGTGTCGCGCCGCTTTCTCGAATTGGCGCACTGATGCCGACTGCGAATACTTACTAATGGAATCCAATTCCAGGTCGTCGTAAATAACCTAACTTTCCTCACAAACCATGGTGCTCCGACGACTATCCTGCAAAAATGGGATTGAATGACTTGAATGGATATTCAATTAGTGTGGGCAGCGTGAAAGAACACTATACTTGTATAGGTCATGACCAGAGGTTGTAGCTCATGACGTATAACAAAGAATGATAATATGATTTCTTCAAATGATGGAGTATAAGTATGCGGATAGCTTAAAAAAAAGGTTAGAAGTGATCGAAAAGACCATTTCATTAGGAGATTCGCCAATGGTGAATGTTTATCGGGAGGACCGATCTTACTAAAAACGTGGTCTGGTTCACTGAAACAGTTTCATTTGATGTGTTGTTATTGGCGTTCTGTTACATGAAATTTATTTTTCAAACGATTTCAACGTTTACCGAAACATCGCAGCGAGATGCTCGAACACACATACATTCTTTATTTAATTTTGAAATTCTTGTCGAAGAAACTGATTGTAATGTGTGTTACCAAAGTCAAATTTTACTTCTAATCTGGTAGGTAATTAATGTCATACATTTTGTTATGATTAACTTACTTCTCAAACGTTTCACTTTTGACCGAGTGCTCGCGATCCCTGCTCTGTGATTAACTAGTGTCCTTAAAATATCCTTAAAAGTAATTAATTAGAAGCAGCGTAACGAAAAAGATGAAGATTTTTCAGTTTTATATTTTAAGATGCGTGCCATTCGTTTTGATATCCTTAAGCTCTAATAATTTATAATCACTTAATGCAAAGTGAGCTCTCAGATACTCCGTTCATTTATGCCTACAATACAACTAAATATAAAGTTAATTTTATTGTATGCATCGTAAATGTAAAGCCATAATCATAAATCATAATAATAAAATAAATAATCAATCAATAATTAATTATAGTTTGCGTAAAACTAGGTGTACCTAACCTTCACTAGTTTACCCGTCAGTGCAATAAAATAAAATTTTAATACACAATCAAAGTTTTCGGATTTTTTTTGGGCAGTCTTTTTTTTTATTGCCTTTGTAGGCAGACGAGCGTACGGCCCACCTGATGGTAAGTGGTTACCGTCGCCCATGTACTTCAGCAATGCTAGGAGCAGAGCCAAGCCGCTGCCTACAGCTATTCTGATCGCATTATCCACGACCGATTTCGGAAAACTTCCTCAAAATGTTTATATTAAACAACGTGCCTGAGTTAATTCAGACAACCGTTTTAAACTCCCAAATAGCTGTATATTAGTTGCGAGAAAATAACCCGAGAAACATGTTATCGGTTTATAAGTACGGTTCATCGTAAAGGTACCCGATGATATAATTATAGCAGAACACTCGATGTTTTCGTACTGATCCATTTATTTATTTATAAGTTAATAGACTGTAAGGAAGTGACGTGTAGTGTAATTAATTGGCAATGAAATTTTAAACAGCAACTTCCTGGACTACATATGAATTTCCAAAGAAACAAAACTAATCATAAGCACATGTTAAATTTTTAAATTGTACTTTATCGTTGATGTGACGAAAAATACTGATCTGTATCGTAATGATTTCATAGATTGATATCGCTCAGGAATTCCCGAGAATATCATGAAAAAGTAATTTAACACCTGTGTAGGTACCACTGACAGGTACTGTTGTAGCAGCAAAACATATTTTAGTCGAACTAATGATGCGAAAGTGTATGAAGCATACTTTTATGTTTATTCGTGATACCAAAAAGCTAAGATAGAATGTTTTCAAAAACATCTCTTAAATTATAAGACCAATCCATTTTAAGCTAGAAAGCTGCATTCGTAATATTGTTCCAAATTAAAATTGAGTTTTTAAAATTTTAGACTAAGTGTTACTACTAGCTTGCTTTGCTCTGATAAAAACTTTGGTACCTTAATAGTTTTTGAAAATAATTCAAAGATGTTAAGTTAATGTTTTAGTTTTAAAAAATTTGATAACTCCCTGATGGTATGTAGTTATTATGTTTTTACTTACTGACATCATTGCGTTTGTAACATTGAAACAAAATGTTTCAAATTAGCTGTACTCCGCAGTGAATCTATCTTTTGATTATTTTTGCCTGTCCGTTGGGTGTATGGAAGAGATCGCTTTTAGCGATAAGATTCTTATAAGCAAAACAGCAATACACGAAGCTACCGGAAATATTTAGAGGAAAAAGATGTTTGGAATGCTACTATTTATTTGACTATGTGGAAGTTTGATTACTTATGGAACAAACTATACGGAATGCGTTTTTTTTATATATTACAGTATATTATCTGATTCTCTTGAAAGCAATAAAACGCAGAGTGATAAATCGTATTTAGAGCACACGTGGCCAAATAGAAGGGCCCGGTGCATTTAGTTATTTGGTTGGCGATGACGTCAAAAGCGCCCTATATCTGTTGCCAGACTATTTATGTATCATATTCTTTTAGAACGCATAGCTGCAGTCTAATTTTGTTGTGTAATCGTTTTTAGATGTTGTACTCTGTGTTCGAGATCTGTTTGACTATAATATATATGCATATTACTGCAGTAATTGCTTCCGATATAGAATTTTCAGTACTACCTACCAATATTACAATAATACGTAGTATCGTACTGTGTACTATCTATTGTACTTACACATCTATTTATACATCTCAAGTATAATAATAAGTAGTAGGGCTACTTAATAGTATGCAATATAACATACAAACATTTTTCATTTTCACTCAGCTGCTTTTTCTGAGATCCTTCAAATGGTTGCTGATCATAGATAAAAGCGAGCTTGCATTTCTGATTCTGCGAAGCACGGCTCTTGCTAGGGCTTGTGTTAGTAAATTCGTCAGGTTAGAGCCCCGTGAGTTCATTTACTCACCCATATAGGTATGAAAAAAATTATCATTGAAATAAACCATAAATAATAATGAGATAATCATTTGTAATAATCAACCATGAATTTTTACAGGCATAATTTTATTACGCATCTTTCTAATGTGCGCCCGTGTGTGAAATATACGATACGTAGTATTTTATATTTGGCTAATCGTTCTCGTCGCCGTGACGTCAATGGTGACATTTGGGACGTGTAGTAACTGCGAAATAATTTGTATCATTTTGAAACATTACTGCTTCACGGCAGAAATAGGCAGGGTGGTGGTACCTACCCGCGCGGACTCACAAGAGGTCCTACCACCAGTAATTACGCAAATAATAATTTTGCGTGCTTAATTTTAGTACACGATGCTATTCCTTCATTATGGAAGTCAATCGAATGTTAAGTACTTATTTCATTAGAAAAATTGATACCTTGCCTGCGGGATTCGAACATCGATGCATCGCTTTATACGAATGCACCGGACGTCTTATTCTTTAGGTCACGTCGACTTTGTGTAGAGTAAGTGGTAATAAAAAGTATTTAATTACATATTTGATTACGTATTTTGATTACGTTGTTTGCGTTGTAACACTCGATGTTAGGTTCGCTTCTAAGATCAAGGAAAGATTCAAAATAATGTAGTAATTTATAACAATAAAAAATTATAAAAATGTAGACTTGTAAATGTGTTCGTACGTAAAATACAGAGTTCTTTATCAAATAAGGAACACGCAATAGTTTTGTGTTCATATATATTTTCGCAATGAACTAAAGGATAATCTAATATTTTTTTATAAATCCAGTTTGTTTGTCTCGTCTTCGTGATTAAAATGTGACGTGCGATTCTTTAATTGTATCAAATGGCATTTTGTATACAAAAAGTAGATTTTTGTAGTTATAAGAAAAATCCAAAGTATCAGTAAGCGCAGCTTTGGGTGTTCCCCTAATCCCTTACTTCCCGGTGGAGCGATGACTTGCGGAGACACGCGGGAAAAGATTTGGTACGGAAGGCAAAGGACCATTCAATGTGGCGGTCTATGAGAGAAGCCTACATCCAGCAGTGGAGAATACAGGCTGATGTTGAAGGAAAAAACCAAGAGGACAGGAAGGCCGTAGTATGAACTCATACTGATGCCATCAGCGAGCCTGCGAGCCTATTACTGCCGCGAATCAGTCATAGATTCCAGTTTGAAGGATGTAATTATACAATACAACTTTTTATTTATTTATAGCTTATATGGGTGGACGAGCTCACAGTTCACCTGGTGTTAAGTGGTTACTGGAGCCCATATACATTCACAACGTAAATGCGCCACCCACCTTGAGATTAAGTTCTAAGGTCTCAGAATAGTTACAACGGCTGCCCCACCCTTCAAGTTGAAACGCATTACTGCTTCACGGCAGAAATAGGCGGGGTGGTGGTACCTACCCGCGCGGACTCACAAGAGGTCCTACCACCAGTGAAGTCTTCGTTCTTATGTTTCGGGGATTTTGAAGGAGTAAAAAATACATTTAGGATCTTAATTACAACATAACAATCTTAGTTTTAGTTTGACGTCGCACATAACCTATGACGCCAGTAGGTACAAAATCGAAATATTCCATTAATAAATGTAAAAATTTTAGTAGCTATTCAAACTTTAAATCTCTGGTATTGCAATGCCTGATTTGTTAACACGAATCAAATTTCTTATATCCTTCTGCAGAGTATCGTAGAGAATTTAGTTTTTGTTTCATTAGTAGCTATAATAAAAATCGGGACGAACTAAATACGAAATCTAGTTAGACCGTTCAAAGACCGCCGCTTTGCTCCAAATGCTCTTTCTTATATACGTGCGATAAAATTAAACCGAGGACCGTTTTCGTTTAGAGTCAACGAACTTTCACTAAGGAGCATACAAACAAACAGGTGAACAAACTTACAGAGAACACGTAGCCGACACGTGTCGTAAATTGCTACAATGAATTTCAATTTAATTGTACAAAGATTTTATTTTTAAGCAACTAAAACAAACAACAATATTGTTGTAGTAAATAAATGTATCGATTGCATAATTTTTTATTCGTTTCCGAAAGACATTTTTTTATTGCCCTTGTAGGCAGACGAGCATACGGCCCACCTGATGGTGAGTGGTTACCGTCGCCCATGGACTTCAGCAATGCCAGGGGCAAAGCCAAGCCGCTGCCTACCGCTTAATACTCTCCACAAGCCTCGTTTGAAGAAGGACATGTCATAGCGCTCGGGAAACACCGTGGAGGGGAGCTCATTCCATAGCCGGATGGTACGTGGCAAAAAAGATCTTTGGAAACGCACTGTGGATGACCGCAGTGGCTCCAGGTAGTATGGATTAACTCTACTCCGGTGGCGGGCGGTGCGATGGTAAAAACGAGATGCCGGTATCATCTCGAACAATTCCTCAGAGCACTCCCCATGGAACATACGGTACAAAATACAGAGGGAACCGAAGTCCCTCCGCAGGCCCAGAGGTTCCAAACATGATTTCGTTGTTATTTTTTCTCGTTATTAATATCTATCGATCGTGAAAGGAAGCTCGTAGTCTGTGGTAAGGCACTAGCGAAGATCAGAGGCATCACAACTCGAATACCAGCATATTATGATCACATGATGAAGTCGTCGTGGCCTAACGGATAAGACGTCCGATGCATTCGTGTTGAGCGATGCACCGGTGTTCGAATCTCCGGCGGGTACCAATTCTAATGAAATACGTACTTAACAAATGTTCACGATTGACTTCCACGGTGAAGGAATAACGTCGTGTAATAAAAATGAAACCCGAAAAATTTTAATTTGCGTAATTACTGGTGGTAGGACCTCTTCTGAGTCCGCGCGGGTGGGTACCACCACCCTGCCTATTTCTGTCGTGAAGCAGTAATGCGTTTTGAAGGGTGGGGCAACCGTTGTAACTAAAACTTGAAACCTTAAAACTTATATCTCAAGGTGGGTGGCGCATTTACGTTGTAGATGTCTATGGGCTCTAGTAACCACTTAACACCAGGTGGGCTGTGAGCTCGTCCACCCAACTAAGCAAAAAAAAAAAAATAACAATGCTATTCTTCAAATCGGAGCGAAAATACTTCTTCGCGGCAGAACGGTATCCGTGAATACATTTATTAACGCCACGTCTTGACGTCTGTGGGCTAAAGTAACCGCTTAATACCAGACGGACCGTGAATTAGCAATTCCCGGCGCTCGGAGCGCAAACAATATCATTTTGTCACGTTTCATCATGATTCACAATGAAAGGAAAATCAATGTCAATTCTTCCATTTGTCATCAATCAATTGTCTTGAGAATTGCGTATTATGAAACGCATTAACAATGAATATTGCAGATCTTTCGAAGGCGGTCGCGCGGCGATTCGATTGAGAAATCACGTTATTAGGCTTGGATATTCTGAGAAACATGTCGATATGTATTGAAAAATCAATTGTCGCTTGTAATTGTGTACTTTTTAAATGCCACTACCCAACCTCTCCAGGTTCAATTTTTTTATTATTTAGCCCACCTGGTGTTAAGTGTTACTGGAGCCCATAGACATCTACAACGTAAATGCGCCACTCACCTTGAGATATAACTTCTAAGGTCTCAAGTATAGTTACAACGGCTGTCCCACCCTTCTAACCGAAACGCATTACTGCTTCACGGCAGAAATAAGCAGGGCGGTGGTAAATACCCGCGCGAACTCATAAGAGGTCCTGCCACCAGTAATTACGCAAATTATAATTTTGCGGGTTTGATTTTTATTACAGGATGTTATTCCTTCACCGTGGAAGTCAATCGTGAACATTTGTATTAAATACATAACAGTAACAGCTGCTCCCTTCAAAGCGAAACGCATGATTGCTTCCAGGTGGATTTAAGTATAATGGTGACATCTACCGGACCCGACCCACAATAAGCCCTACCACTACTATAATAGATAGATTTTTAATACATAAATTAGTTATAAATTGCATCATCGGAATTCAGTCATAATTACTGACCCCTCAAGATTCCGATTCATCGTGCGTATTACATTTTCTTTTTGACTTGGCTGCTTAGTTTTTGTCAATTTGAAACAGAAAAATAGCAAAGCCAGTCCATGTCTACTAAATTAATAAAGGAATGAAAATCCGTCGATAAAATCGGTTCGTAAAGATAAAATGGCACTCGACTTTTTCTTTTCGATTTCCTATCCAGTGACTAGTAGCCTCGTCGATCTATTCCAGTTTCACGGGTTTCATAGGGAAGCTCACGGGCCTCACTCTAAGAGAGATTGTGAGCCATGCCCTTAAAAATGCTTCGCTGAATCTACCACCGGATCGGAATCGCGACCCAGTGAGAAAATCCGACGAGAAACTCAGTGGCTGAATTCAACAGTTTTGTCTTTGTATATTTATATTAAGAAGATAGTTTATAGTATAATAGTATCAGATATCTCTATATTTACCTCGTATTACGTAATCACTCGTGTCCATATTGATGAAAAAGGTACAAGTAGTGAAAAGAAAATACTATTCAATAAACAAATGATTGATTGATAATATAACAGTTTTGAAGTAAAATTCATTCGGATTTAGAATGACCAGCCGTACATAGAATTACCTTTTCAATAGCCATGGTGGTAGGACCTCTTGTGAGTCCGCACGGGTAGATACCACCGCCCCGCCTATTTCTGCCGTGAAGCAGTAATGCGTTTCGGTTTGAAGGGTGGGGCAGCCGTTGTAACATACTGAGACCTTAGAACTTATATCTCAAGGTGTGTGGCACATTTACATTTTAGACGTCTATGGGCTCCAGTAACCACTTAACACCAGGTGGGCTGTGAGATCATCCACACATCTAGCAATAAAAAAAAAACAGTATTTTAAAACGGTAATTTCATAGCTAAAGACCTATTATACACAATACATACACATGCACAATAAATGTATAATATTATATTATAGTTTTAGCATACTGTGGAAGAGCTGGGTAGTTAGTTATGTATAAAATTGCACAACAAAACTGAAATACAACAATCGCTTTATTTATTTATATCATTCATTTCGGAATGAAAATATCGATTTCGAAATAGTGATTCACACACGAAATTGTTACACAGGCACAGATAAATCATTTAGTGTACCGTGTACAAAATGTAAACACGCTCCGAAAACACGCAGACGCGCAGTCTGAAGAGTTTTATAATAATATCTCTTTGAAAGTAAATATTATTATTTCGAAATACAGTACAATATTAATCAGACATTTTTTATTTTTTTTAATAATTTCTCGAAATCTCTGTTAAAATTCCACTGTAGGCGTAACCGTCTAACATATTTATGATATATTTTTGATTTAAAAACAACGTTTATTACATCAATCTCATTTTTATAGCCGATATTGTGAGTATCACATAATAAAAATGTTTAGTGTGTATGGTGTTTGAGCCCACGTAAGATTAAATCAGCATAGGGCTTAGTGCGATGAAAACTCCGATGAAGAATGCACGAAAGACATAATTATGCTTCAGAATCGAAGACTTCTTTTGATTTTTATTGAGTCAGAATCTGACTCAAATAATTCCGAAAATTCAGTATTTAAAAAAAAAAAAAATTTACATGTCTAGCCATATCGCAACTGATGCGAATTAGTGCACAGTTTAATTTTGCTATTATTATATAATATTTCGATGTACTAATAAAATTTAATAGCTGTACCTAATTATATGGTATTTCGACTTTCCTATGTATATGTTTTTTACGATTTCAAGATTTACATTGCTTTGCTGTTTTGAAATTATTAATATCTTTAAGTTTCGCTGTTTGATTTGGCCTTTCGTTTACGTGATGGGAGACTCAAAGGCTTTAGTTAATTAGCACCAAACTAAAAGGCTATAGTTAAATTAATTACACCTTGAAAATGATTTTTCAAAAAAATAATATCGTCAGAACCATACAAGTTTAAGTTGTCAATTGAATAAATATCAAGTTGTGGTTGCATCTATGTACCATACTTTATGTGCAGAGATTACCCAGTAAACGTGTGTAAGTAATTAAATTTAATAGGTTTTTTGTCAATGTCGTATTGAATTGCATATACGTTGAAAATTGGATTGATAATGTTTCATCACGTAGCGTAAACAATCAATACAAACACGTAAATTGTCGTGACTGGATCTTTACTAGTAGTCTACAAGATGCGTGACTAGCAATGTGATCGGTAATGAAAATGGAGATTTAAATATTGATACGTGATGCAAAAACTATGTACCCCTTTTTACGAAGATTGCGCAGACGGAGGAGTATGAAATTTCCCACACTTATAGAGAATATAGAGAAGGAGTACAGAATGCTGATATAAAAAATACATTAAATCAATAAAAAAAACATTATGCGCACTACCATGTATTTGATACACACACGCATATATACTCTTTTGTTTATTGTTAAAGTCTATGGTCAAACTGAGTATAGATTAATATTGTTTTTCTTTAATATTATTTGTCTATAGTAAATCATCATTATCTTAGGCCTTACAGCCCAGGGTGGGCCTTAGCCTGGTCCAGTATGTCTCTCCAGACTGATCTGTTCAGGGTTTTCTCCTTCCTGTTCCTGACACCGATAACTATAGTAAAGCCTTGGTGAAATTTGTGATTATAAAAGTAAAGTCCAATAGAACCATAATAATGTTGAAACTTATAGTTTAAATTAATAATTTCGACCATCGGTGGACCACTAGTTAGTATTAAAACAATAGCAGTGCCAATTTATTAAAACCATCGTTATATTGAGCGTTGAAAATAGAATAATTTGGAACACGCGTTCACAATACAACACAAATGAAATAGCTTATGGCCGATGCCGCAACAAAATTGCAGGGTTCCTGGCTTCCAATGACGTCAATGTTGATTTATTAGTATAACCGTATACAAGTTATTGAACAATTGAATTCGGTTCTGGTGTGTTTACGGAATAACACATAATGGATTGTTTTTTTTTATATTCAATTTCCTTAAACGTAATCGAAGAGACATCATTTTGATTAGTCTTCGTTGGTTCAACAAACTTTTCGGTGTAAACGCGAGCAAATCTTAAGAGATTATTTCACTTTCTCATAATAAAATAGATCTGATATTTTTCTGTAAATATTGCGAAATCTTAAGAATTTTACTGATAAAAATAACCCCGTTTTCTCCACCGTTATAGAATTCCACAAACAAGCTAAACTAGTTTTACTTGGTTATGTTATATTTATAAGTAAACCAGGAACTGATTTTAAGAACGATTTAATATTGCTTCCTGATACGTATTGTATGAGAAACAAATCGTGAACGCGTAAGAATTGAAATCGATAAATAACGATGCTTGCAGTGCACTTATAGGACTCATAAATCATGATCGCGTTGCACTATCAAAATGTTTACAGCATACTTGAAACCATTGAGGCCGGGCAATGAGGTCGCTTCAGTGAGGAAGTATCTCGTAAAAGAAAAACGTTCTACTGGCATTTCAAATTATTCACGTAGAAAAGCAGCGTTGGGCCGTTAGTCGGTTTGACGCGTCGAGAAATTTTCGGAACAATTTAAAAAAATACGATTTTTCTTAGAATTTCGGTATTAGCGTCATTTAACTTTTATTATCCCATATTTCACTTGTGTGCGGCATTTTTACGACTGATTTCAGAAGATCCACAAGAGTCCTAATTCGCCAGACTGTCTGAGGCGACAGTTTTAAAATAAACAAGACGTCATTCATATTCGGCACGGAGGCCAGATTAAACAAACTGCAGCCGCGCTCTTTTCTATTTTGACTGTTTATTCAAAGAGGATTGGATTGGCTGAAGTTTAGTTTATCGAAGCTTTGACGTATATTTGACGCATATTATTTATTAGGCCATTCTAGATTTTTCTCGAGGCGAAATTCTTTTTTTTTATAATAAGAAATAGCTGTGAACAAAACATGAACGGTCGTCCGACCCCAAATCATAATGTTATGACATACATACTTCCATACATTAAATTGTATACAAAAGTAATTTTAATTAAGTCTAGGACTAATGAAAACTAAAGAAAATAAATACTATTACAATTGGTTGCCGTTCCGCAAAGTTATCTTAAAATTAGGTTTAATTGTTTTGAAAAGGAAATTTATCATTATAGTTATCGTAAAAATCTTAGTAAGTGTAGAAATCTACAACAGTTTTTCTGCTGCAACAAAGCGGAGTTCCATTTTTCATGACAATAAGTTGGAGCTCTTGCTGGATTAATTTTAGAATATAACCTGAGCGTTGTGTACTTCTAGCTTCTAAGTATTTAATATCAGTACTTCTTTTTTTCTTTGTTTTATTGGTAGGACCTCTTGTGAGTCCGCGCGGGTAGGTACCACCACCCTACCTGTTTCCGTCGTGAAGCAGTAATGCGTTTCGGTTTGAAGGGTGAGGCAGCCGTTGTAACTATACTTGAGACCTTAGAACTTATATTTCAAGGTGGGTGGCGCATTTACGTTGTAGATGTCTATGGGCTCCGGTAACCATTTAAAACCAGGTGGGCTGTGAGCTCGTCCACCCATATAAGCAATAAAAAAAACTTTTTTATTTATTCATTATAAACTTTAATGCTAAATAATAATATATTAAAATGAAAAAGATTTTTCTACAATTTATACATATATATAAATCGTTTCAAATAAATGTAGGTATTGATAACAATATACAAGGATAAACTTCCAACACACGTTGTACCTTACTCACGCGTAGTTCAAGTTCAAGGTACGAATTAAATGTATTCTTATTTCATTAAATGAGGACAGTTCATAATAAAATTGTATTTATCTCTGACGAGTAGACTGATGACGTCACGAACCCTAATTAATTAGACGTAATTGCATTTATAAAATTTTCAAAACAAAACGGGACTTACAGGAAAATCATTCAATCAAAACTCAATAAAATTTCGCAGTTCTTAACACGTTAGCTGCCATGTCAGTCACCGGTGCCTGACAGACTCACTAACTGTTCAGGCCATGTCAGCCACCGGTGACTGACATCGAAGCATCAAACTTAAATGATCGCAGTGTGCCGTCCAGCACGTTTACAGTGTTCTTTTCTATTAGAAATGACTGACGTGGCCCCAAGCAAGACATATTCAACATGGCCTCTTATTTTTATATCTAGAAAAAAAGTTATCATGTATTTTTATGATAGGGGTGAATTAAAACACAATGAAATTTTAAAAACTTTAATATTTACTGAGGTAATCACATATTTTTGGCGAATCATTGTTTAACGAACAATAGAGATATTCAAAATTATTATTTATGTTCAATATTATAACATTGAAGACAAAAATGAGGTTCATTTGGGCATTGAGGGCAGTAAGTTACAACTTGTTTGGTCTTTTTTCTTGCATATATTCTGTCAACTGTCTGTACATTTATTTTATAGCATCTAGAGCAATATTTCCGAGATTTTCTCACAGTCCCTTCTTTTCTTGTTAATGTATGCTTTTTTCTTGTATTTCTTGTAAATCGCAGCTCTGGTTCGTTGTTTTCTTTGCCTGATTCTGTTAGATATTTGCACAAAATCTTTCTGTAGTCTACTATCCCCATCTAGGAATTGAGCAAAGCTGTATTTAGTAGTAACTCCACAGCCAGTTTTCTGTGCCATTTTACTGACTTTCGTAGCGGTGTTGAGTAGGCGATCATTTAATCCGATATGTCTACTGCTGCTTTAGCATTATTGTAATCGGTCACAATTTTAGGTTTTATTATTTCCTTGCCTCTTTTCGGTGTTCTTGAAAATCCAATTGAATGTTTTGTCGAGAGTAAATCGTCTCGTTTATCTTTCCACTTCATGCATGTCATACCGTCTTCGTTCTCTTTTGCTCGAAATTCTCCCTTTTTTAGGCTTCCTGTCATAACGTCCTTAGGCAAATGTCTTTTGTTTTTGCGGAACGTACCAACGAGGTGAGTATCTTCTTCTAAGAGCTTTCTGCCTAAATCTACACTGGTGTACCAGTTGTCGGTATAGAGCGTGTGACCTCGTTTAAGGTAGCTGGTCATAAGAGACATAACGATATTGCTAGGTGTTACATATTCAGTTTCATCACGTTAACCAGAGTAAACTTGAACCTTTAATGTATATCCTGGATTGGTAAATATTTTAAATAGTTTAATACCGTATTTGTGCCTTTTTAATTTAATATATTGTCGAAAATTACTGATGATAGCCGAAGGCGGCGGACACTGACGGTTATTTCCCGCCAAAATGCAGAAGGAAGCGCGCTCAAACTCGTGGATTTACACCTACGTGCCTGACATAATGCTTGACATGGCGCAGGGACTACAATTTGTATCATTCGCGCCACGTCAGGGACCGGTGCCTGACAGTTTTTTTATTTTCTTTTTTTTACTAAAATAAAGAAAAGGGAACTCTTTTTTATACGTAATTATTCATTATTAACCATTTGAAATCAAATTCAAGAAATTAAATTAGGAGGATTTAGAAAATATACCTTGGCAGTTAACGTGTTAATGCTATAAAATTGAATATAGAATTAAAATATTTAAAAAATATATATTAGAATCATAATATGTATCTTGGTTTCTAGATTGCGGCAGGAATTTGAATCAATAAAAATCACTGAGGTCACTATAATATGAATTAATTTTTCTATATAAATTCATAAATTCATTCAATTTATTTTTCTATATAAATTCATGCAGCAGGAAAATGAAGAGAGTGCTAACAATGTTACCACTTGAAAAATAAACACACTGTGTATAATATATTGTGTTGCCAACAATTTTATCATATTGTACATGTAAATTAGTAACTGTTGTACTTTTCCATGGCTTTAAAGATAGTATTAAAAATTCCTAGAAAAGTGTCATTCCGATTTGAGCAACCGACGCGCGTGGACGTGCTCATTGTTTTGTCGGAAGTGACTACCGGTGATAATAGATCATTGTTCGTGGCACATCTGTGGCCCAAGTGTTTCTCGGAATTTGTACCTGCGCCTAATTGCAAGGCATTGCCGCCCGGGAACTGTGCAGTGGTTCTATTCACTCTAATTCTATTCTATTTATTCTATTCACTAAAATTTCTAAAATTCCTAGAATCGCTTCGGCCAATTTAGTGTTACCGACGCAGGGGCCTCGCCGCAAGGCGAGCGCGTGTTTAAGTCCCGGGGCCGCCCCCCCCCCGGGCGAAAATCACGTAAAGATGGAGGAAAAACTTTTCATCGACTTCATTCGGGAAAAATATCCGACAATCGCGCCCGAATTCGAAGCCTATAGGGCTTCATTTGGTAAATATTCTCCCCCCGCATCTCTCGCCGCCGTCGCCAAACATGCCTCGCAGGCATGCCTCGCGTGCCTCGCCGCCGGTCCGTGTTCAAGCGCACGTACGCACGCCGCCGCCGTAGCGTCTAACGCCCCCGCCCCCGCTACCCCCGCGCCCGCGTCAATCACGTCAGTTTCGTCCGTCGCGACCTCAATAGCGTCTAGTTCAGGCTCCGATACCGAATCGGAGATGGACTTCGAGTCCGCGACTAGCCCTCAACCCGGAACCTCGGATGGGTTCCAAACTGTAACGCGCGGTAAAAAGCGTACTCGCGTCGTGGAGTCCCGGAGCTCCATGACGAAGCAAACCAAGTCCGCGACCGCCTCCCGACCGCAGGTAGTCGTGACGCCGGAGTCGGACTCCGCCCGCCGCGTAACCCCACCGCCGCGCCCAAAAACCGCGCCCGCGCCTAAAACAGTTGTCCCGCCCCCGCTGATACTCCAAGAGAAGTCAGCGTGGAATCGCGTATCCCAGGCCCTTCAGGCCAACAAAATTAATTATACCCATGCGCGTAACGTCGCGCATGGGATTCAGATTAAGGTCGCAACTCCGGGCGACCATAGGGCCCTCTCTGCTTACCTCCGAAAGGAGAACATAGGTTATCACACCTATGCTCTTCAGGAGGACCGCGAACTCCGCGTAGTGATACGCGAACTCCGCGTAGTGATACGCGGAGTCCCCAAGGAACTCGACATAGACTACGTAAAGGAGGATCTGATCGGTCAGTCCCTCCCAATAGTTAGTGTGCACCGGATGCACAGCGGACGCGGCAGACAGCCGTACAATATGATTCTCGTCGCGCTAGAATCAACCCCGGAGGCAAAGAAAAGAATCTCATGTCTCAAAACGATATGCGGCCTCTCCGGGGTCACCATCGAAGCCCCCCATAAACGTGGTACTCCCGGGCAGTGCCACAGGTGCCAGCTCTATGGCCACTCAGCGCGTAATTGCCACGCGCGCCCCCGCTGCGTGAAATGCCTCGGCGATCACGCAACCACAGAATGTTCGCGTGTTAGGGAAACCGCGACGGAACCCCCAAGCTGTGTCCTATGCCTTAAGCAAGGGCACCCGGCAAACTATCGCGGATGTCCTAGGGCTCCGCGTAAACACCCGAACCACCCAGCCCCCCGAACCGTCGACCCAAAGACTTCGGCGCCTTCAGTGCCGAAACCAGCCTTCGTACCGGCTGCGGTTCCCACCGTCTCGGCGTGGAAAAAACCGCTGCCGTATACGAAGGAGGGAACACAAAACGTACCCCAGCTCCCGCCTGCGACACGTCCCGCGCCTCAGCCCCTACTCGCACCTCGCCCGGCGCCCGCGTACCGCCCCCCGCAACCCTCAGTTGTCAACGACTTCGCGCTCGTGCGTGACTTCGTTACCGCGGTAAACTTTGACCGTCTGCGATCGTTCGCAGATGCTATCCGTAGGTCGGTAACCCCCGAACAGCGGCTCGCGGCCGCTTTCGATCACATGGACGTCTACGAGTCCGTGTCTCGCACGTTATAAAAATTCTTTACCGGTAATCAATGGCGCAAAAAGGTAGAGAAAAACCGTATTCCATTACGTTAGCATTCTACAATGCTAACGGACTCGCGCGGCAACGCGATCAAATTTTCGAATTCCTCCGCGACAATCTTGTAGATATTTTGTTAGTGCAGGAGACCTGTCTGAAGCCCTCGCGTCGTGACCCGAAAGTCGCGAATTACGTCATGGTTAGGAATGACAGACTCACCGCCTCCAAAGGCGGGACTGCCATTTACTATAGGCGGACCCTGCACGTTGTCCCTCTCGATACTCCCTCGCTCTTACATATCGAGGCGTCAGTGTGCCGTATCTCGCTTTTTTTTTTTTTTTTTTTTTTTTTTTTTTTTTTTTTTTTTTTTTTTTTTTTTTTTTTTTTTTTTTTTTTTTTTTTTTTTTTTATTGCTTAGATGTGTGGACGAGCTCACAGCCCACCTGGTGTTAAGTGGTTACTGGAGCCCATAGACATCTACAACGTAAATGCGCCACACACCTTGAGATATAGTTCTAAGGTCTCAGTATAGTCACAACGGCTGCCCCACCCTTCAAACCGAAACGCATTACTGCTTCACGGCAGAAATAGGCGGGGCGGTGGTACCTACCCGTGCGGACTCACAAGAGGTCCTACCACCAGTAAAAAGCGACCTCGCTGACGGGACACCAGCCGATCGTCATCGCATCCGTTTATCTCCCCCCGGACAAGCCCCTCCTGAGCAGTGACATCGAGTCACTGTTCGGCATGGGAGACTCCGTCATCCTGGCAGGCGATTTAAATTGCCACCACACTAGGTGGAACTGCCATCGTACGAACGTTAACGGTAGGCGTCTCGACGCGTTTATAGACGACCTCACTTTTGAAGTAGTCGGTCCCCCAACTCCAACATGTTATCCGTATAACATCGCGCTCCGTCCGAGCACTATAGACCTGGCATTGCTTAGGAACGTAACTCTGTGCTTACGTTCCATCGAGGCACTGTCAGAGCTCGACTCAGACCACCGACCTGTCCTTATGCAGCTCGGTCGCCCTCACAACCCAGTCACTGTTACGAGGACCATGGTGGATTGGAATAAGCTGGGCACGTGCCTACTCGAAGCCGCTCCGCCAATCCTCCCTTACGGCCCGGATTCGAATCTATCCCCCGAGGACACCGTCGAATCCATAAACATCATTACCGATCACATCTCTTCCGCGATCATTAGATCTTCAAAAGAAGTCGATGTGGAGGACAGCTTCCACCGCATCAGACTATCCTCCGAACTTAGGAATCTCTTAAGAGTTAGGAACGCGGCAATCCGGGCCTACGATCGTCTTCCCACGCATTCAAACCGGATTCGGATGCGTCGTCTACAACGCGAAGTCCACTCCCGCCTAAGCGACGCGCGTAACGATAATTGGCATAGTTATTTAGAACAACTCGCGCCCTCCCACCAAGCATACTGGCGACTAGCTAGGACTCTCAAATCCGAAACTACCGCTACTATGCCTCCCCTCGTACGCCCTTCAGGCCAACCACCGGCATTCGATGACGATGACAAGGCTGAGCTGCTGGCCGATGCACTGCAAGAGCAGTGCACCACCAGCACTCAACACGCGGACCCCGAACACACCGAGTTAGTCGACAGGGAGGTCGAGCGCAGAGCTTCCCTGCCGCCCTCGGACGCGTTACCCCCCATTACCACTGACGAAGTTAGAGACGCGATCCACAATCTCCAACCTAGAAAGGCATCCGGCTCCGACGGCATCCGCAACCGCGCGCTAAAACTCTTGCCAGTCCAACTGATAGCAATGTTGGCTACAATTTTAAATGCCGCTATGACGCACTGCATCTTTCCCGCGGTGTGGAAAGAAGCGGACGTTATCGGTATACATAAGCCGGGCAAACCGACAAACGAAACATCTAGTTACCGTCCGATTAGTCTTCTCCCGACGATAGGAAAAATTTACGAACGGCTCCTTAGGAAACGCCTCTGGGATTTTGTTACCGCGAACAAAATTCTCATAGACGAACAGTTCGGATTCCGCTCTAAACACTCGTGCGTACAACAAGTGCACCGCCTCACGGAGCACATCCTGATAGGACTAAATAGGCGTAAACAAATCCCGACCGGCGCCCTCTTCTTCGACATCGCGAAGGCGTTCGACAAAGTCTGGCACAACGGTTTAATTTACAAACTGTACAACATGGGAGTGCCAGACAGACTCGTGCTCATCATACGAGACTTCTTGTCGAACCGTTCGTTTCGATATCGAGTAGAGGGAACTCGTTCTCGTCCCCGTCAACTGACTGCCGGAGTCCCGCAAGGCTCCGCGCTCTCCCCGTTATTATTTAGTTTGTATATCAATGATATACCCCGGTCTCCGGAGACCCATCTAGCGCTCTTCGCCGATGACACGGCTATCTACTACTCGTGTAGGAAGATGTCGTTGCTGCATCGGCGACTCCAGATCGCAGTAGCCACCATGGGACAGTGGTTCCGGAAGTGGCGCATCGACATCAACCCCACGAAAAGCACAGCGGTGCTCTTCAAAAGGGGTCGCCCTCCGAATACTACTTCGAGCATCCCACTCCCTAATAGACGCGCAAACACCTCCGCCGTTAGCCCCGTCACTCTCTTTGGCCAGCCCATACCGTGGGCCTCGCAGGTCAAATACCTAGGCGTCACCCTCGACAGAGGGATGACATTCCGTCCCCATATTAAAACGGTACGCGACCGTGCCGCCTTCATATTAGGACGCCTCTACCCTATGCTTTGCAAGCGAAGCAAACTGTCCCTCCGTAATAAGATAACTCTCTACAAAACTTGCATACGCCCCGTTATGACGTATGCAAGCGTAGTGTTCGCTCACGCAGCCCGCACCAACTTGAAGCCCCTTCAGGTTATTCAATCCCGATTCTGCAGGATAGCCGTCGGAGCACCATGGTTCCTGAGGAACGTGGATCTCCACGATGACCTGGAGCTCGACTCTGTCAGTAAGTATCTTCAGTCGGCATCATTGCGCCATTTCGAGAAGGCGGCACGACATGAGAACCCTCTTGTCGTGGCGGCTGGAAACTACATACCCGATCCTGTAGACCGAATGGTAAACAGTCGACGTCGCCCAAAGCACGTCATTACGGATCCTCCCGATCCATTAACGGTGCTTTTAGGCACCACAAGCACCGGTCACCGTCCTCGTCGAACCCGTCGCTTGCGACGAAGGGCTCGATGAGCGAATTAACCCCTAGACACAGCCCACTGAGTTTCTCGCCGGATCTTCTCAGTGGGTCGCGTTTCCGATCCGGTGGTAGATTCTGCGAAGCACTGCTCTTGCTAGGGTCAGTGTTAGCAACTCTCCGGTTTGAGCCCCGTGAGCTCACCTACACACGTTAGGGTGAAGCTGAAATAGCCTCTCAAGGCTATCAGCATAGGTAGGAAAAAAAAAAAAAAAAAAAGAAAAGTGTCAAAGGAATTTTACTCAAATTTCGGCTTTAGTTGTCGGTAGTCAGTCAGATAATTAAAATTAGTATTGGATCTTATAAATTGTCATATTTCGGATTTTTATTTTAATGTACAAAGTTTTAAGATCCATACTATTTGTATTAAACAAAATAGTGAGTTTCAAATGTAATTTTGTTTAAAGAGTAAACTAATGTTTATCGGTGTGATTAAGGCCTAACTTATTCTGAAATCATGACGTGCGAAAATTTCAAAAGCATAATAAGAGAGATAAGTCTGGATCTGATACTAAGGGATTTTTTATTGCATTGTAACACAAAACGATCATGTAATGTTTATTGTAGCGTTGCTATCGGGCGATACCTTGTGGGTATAGAAGTCGATAAACCTAATCAATCGAACGCTATAGCATGAAATATCTTATTAGATGTTGTAGACATAGAATAGCAGCACAGCATCTCTTCCTGTAGGTATCTCTCTTCCTCTGGGTGTCGTAGAAGAATAGTAAGAGATTCAGTGTGTAACAGCGTCCTCTCTGTATTAAACTGTCTGTATTTTATAGGTATTACATTGTGATGAGAGATTGGCATTTTTATTATTACTAGTGGTCCTCTGGTAGTTGAAATTCGACTATAATTGATTGAAATTATAAGTTTTGTACACCATTTTGATTCTATTGGTAAAGAATATTATACTTCTATAATCAGAGATTTCGCCAAGACTACACTATAGACAAATATTAATAAAGACAAACAATATTCAATCTATTCTCAATTAGACCACAGACTATATAAGCAATTAGAAAAGTTTGACAATAAATAAATAGTATACCTGCGTGTGTGTCAAATACATGGTAGTGTATGTAATATTATTTTTATTTATTTAATGTATTTTTTATGCATAATTAAAAAAAATATTCTCCATAAGTGTGGGAAATTTCATACTCCTCCGTCCGCGCAATTTTCGTAAAAAGGGGTACAAAGTTTTTACTTCACGTATTAATATACAGATTCGGCAGTCAAGTGAACGTCTCACCTGACCTCAAAAAGTAAATGCCGCTTTGAGACATAAAGTCTATCTCCCAATTGCGTTGCATAAAGGTTGTCCCACCCCGCCAAAATGATGCCTGCTTAGTGCCTCAAATAGATAGTCTTTAGTGATTGCATATACTGGTAGGTCGTATTGTGAGTCAACACTGTCAACTTTGTTTGAATGCTACATAGTTTATGTGGTCTCAGACACGAGATTAAGCAGTAAAAATAGTTTATTACGCAGTTTGTTACGTATGCGGGTCGCGAAACTCGAAAGAAATATTATACAACAATTATGATTCGTATATACCGTGCTACTTATAATATTTTGTATTCAAGTTTAACAATATTTGCTATGTGTATGTGCATTACAATAATTCTCATGTTGTATTAGTTATTTTAACTGTTCTACACACACTCATCACTTTTAATTATTATGCTCATAATCCTCTCGCAGGTCTGCTGGAAGAGATTACTTAAAGAAATAAGCAGTGCCTTTGTACATAATTTTCCTATTACTCTGTACTATGTCTTCTTTTTTGTGTATACATAAATCAATGAATAAATAAATGATTAAAAGATTGTGAAACAGCATTTTAAAATACAACCACACCAGCAAATATATATGATCACACTAGAAAAACATTATGAATACATTTAAAAAAAAACGTTGGTATATTGCTACAAATATCGCTTCAAGTAACAAATTGAATATAAAAATGTTCTGAAACATTTTCCTGATGACATTTAATTTATTTGGCCTAATCTTGAAAACCCGTTTATAAATTAATCAGCAAAATTTTTGGTAAAATGTACGTCATTACGAAGTTCATTAACCTTTGAATATGTCCTTCCTTCGTTTACCTACTAAAAATTATTGTTTACGAATAAATGTGGAAAGTTTTGCAAACATTAGAAATTCAAACGACGGTACCTGCTAACATGTAGGTTATGGTCTAACAAGAAGATGTTTTATCGCAAGATAGTTGTTTGAACAAACACTTTTTAAGCTATTGCATAGCTTTTATCGCGGGCCTTGAGCGCGGCGACCGAATCATGAAATTCCGTAACGAAAAAAACCTAACACCCCTCACTCCGCCTACCATGTAGCTCGCGTTCAACACATTCACACGTTGCGCTTGTGTAGTGATTGTGAATAAGCGCGTGGCGTGACGTCACACTGCATGCGCATCATGAAAATTCTGCCCATCTATCTGTCGCGCGGTCTAGCTTAAGAGTTTTGTTTTTATTAATGTTTAATATAGCGTGGTCTTGTTTTATTATTGTTTTAATATTAAATTATCATTGTCTAATTATAATTGCATGAGTTGATAAAAATGCTATGCAATAGCTTAACCGCGGCGGTTCCCGAGTGCCACACGTTTTTTTATTGCCTAGATGGATGGATGAGCTCACGGTTCACCCGCTGTGAGCTTGCCGGAGCCATCAACAACGTAAATACCGTCAGCTTTCAAACCGAAACCCATTACTGCTTCACGGCAAAACACCCTACCACCTCGTGCTATAAATGCCAACGATTTGAATGTATAAATATTTTGAATGCTCTAGATAGTCCGAGTCATCGCTTCACTTCGCAATGGACGATCACCAAAGGTCCTGTGACATCTTAAGACACGACGTTGAAGTCCCCGTAGTAAACCCACCTGACGTTTTCACCTTTTTTTTTATTGCTTAGATGGGTGGACAAGCTCACAGCCCACCTGATGTTAAGTGGTCACTGGAGCCCATAGACATCTACAACGTAAATGCGCCACTCACCTTGAGATATAAGTTCTAAGCTCTACAGTATAGTTACAACGGCTGCCCCACCCTTCAAACCGGAACGCATCATTGCTTCACGGTAGAAATAGGCAGGAAATAACCTACCCGCGCGGACTCACAATAGGTACTACCACATTTGAGGCTTCTCAATACTCCCCATCACCCTTCCGTAATTCCTTTTTTGTAAGATACCCACTGTCACGGTATGTAATTTGCTGTACTGTATCGCGGTAGGCAAATTTCTGGGTACCTGTCGAAAATTCAACTATCAAACGACGTCACTTCCCAAGCACACAAATCTATATATTTATATAGTATTTATATAGTAACATCATGTATAGACTTGTTGTTAAGTCTTTGTACAAATCTATATAATGGCTGAACCAATTTTAACGTGGTTTTGACAGTGAAGTTTTTGTGATATTGTTTCCTACCTATGCTGATAGACTTGACCATACCAGCTTCGCCCTAACGTATAGGTCACCCCACGGGGCTCAAAACGAAGTGGTGCTAACACTGGCCTAAGCAAGAGCAGTGCTCCGCAGAATCCACCAGATCGGAAACGCGACCAACTGAGAAGATCCGGCGAGAAACTCAGTGGGCTAAGTGTTGTGATAAGGTTGGACTAATATATAGCTCTGCATATTGTTTGCCTGTGCTTGTCCGTTAAATTTAATTTTCTATAGATCGTAAATTATTCGACATTTTTCAGGCTGTCTTCATCAGGCGTTCGATGCTGAAAACATTCCGGATAGACACAATGGGAATATAGTTACACGCTCTTAATTTTGTCATTGTTATCAGCTCACAAAAAAAGATGTGTGATGTCGTGGGACACCGGATAGGAACGAAGTTCCTTATTATAAAATTTATTTTTTTAAGTTCTGTTCGAGGTATAAAGAAAATAATTATTCGGGTATACATTTTTTATTATGATTTATTGATAAAAAAACTACTTTACAAAGTTATCAACTTTATTTTATTCACAATGATTTATAAAAAATATATTATAATAATATACCAAGAAACAGCTATTCATATGAATAATAATAATAACCGTCATCAAGTAGACTATACATTAGACAATGTATAGCCATCATACTAAGACTAATAAACAATAAAAATCTTACGTTACGGACGTTTTTTCCTGGTTAAGGTACCCCTCCGCATCGTCCCATAAGGGACTTCCTTCCAATAAATAAAAAAGTCATTATTATAAGTCTGAAACGGCTGGTATAGTAAGATGATTTCAAGAGAATCGCGATGATTATTTGGATAGCACATCTTTTTATACGATTACTAAGATCACGTGTATTTGCAGAGTTGTGAATTTCACAAGATTAATTAATGTTTTCAATTGTTCTATTCTATTGGCCATCACGCGGCTCTCCATGCGTTACACGAGTTGTTCTATCATCAATCTTAATTCCTGTTTCGTAAGTGTCAGTTTACAATGATCATTATCTATCTTTTGTTTATGTAACAATGAACTACTTTTTAATTGTTTACTTGTTCCACGTGAAACTCGACGTGGTCGTAAAAAATATTCGTGGTCGTTCACGATAACAGAAGCAGCTTGATGACTTTACGACTTTTTTATGGGTTTTTTTTTCTGGATTATCTTAATTTGTTTCTTTTAGTACTTAAATAATCGTAAATCTGTTCACTCCTATGCGGTCTTGATAAAGAACAGATGGGCTTTGTCTTGAAATTCACACCCGTCGACTCGTAGCTTCGGTAAACTGAAATTAAATGTAAGAAGAGAAACAAAAACATTATAATATAAGATAACCTCAGAGATAGATATTTGACTAGGGCTTAAAGATCGAGAGAAGAGATCGACATGTACATGAGATGTACAACATACATTGATATAAATTTCTTCTCTACAACAATAAAACAAAATGTATTGGTAAAACTCAGTGAAAACTGTCTCTAAATCGTATTGTTTAATTGCATTTGAATTTGATTAATATTATACATGAAAAAATACGCTGTTATTTTTTCCATTAAGCTACACCGCTTTTGTAAATAAGGTCTTAATTGAGTACGAGAAGTGAAAAAGTACATTTGACACTGATCCAATAAATTTAGATTTTAAGAAACACGATATCAAGATTTATTTTCTTCGGACCAAACAACTTCAAAGAAATCGTGTAGAAAATCTTTTTGGTCGAATTGCTAGTTTTAATTGTTACCTTGCTTAAAATTATATAAAGGTACATTCATACCAGCGATCAAACTAAGAGGTGCCTACATTTTAAAAGAAAATATTTGTTTAGATTTGAATGAATAGATAGTTCAGATGAGCATTTCATAAACGTCAGTATTCTTTGTGTAGGTAACAACCATGCTGTAATTAGTCTTGTCACGTATAAAGATTCAATATTAATAAGAATTATGCTTATATTTTTCTTATTCTCTTTTGATGTCTTTAATATAATCTATATTCCAATATGGACTGATAAAGATTTAAGTATAATTATCTCCTGTCTGTGAGGAAACTTTTTTTGTTCCTGTAGTAACTATTGACTAACTTTAGTGTTATCGATAAAAAAAAAAACCTATTTTGATATATTTCAAAAATTCTAAATATAAATTCACCTATCAATGTTAACGGACTAAATAATTTATTGTTAAAAAAATCTTATCTGTGGTAAGCAGCGGCTACCTCATCCGGGTTCTGACCTCGGAGGGGATCGGACGTCGGGTATAAGAGTGCAGGGGAGTCGTTTAGTGGGTGGGCCCTAAAATCCTTGGGCCCGTGGTCTGCTCACAACACTATGCAGATCGTTGAGTCTCACATACCCCGCGCGCCCCTTTTGCGCGGGTACCTCGTAGGAGGTTCGGCCCTATACCCGAAAAAAAAAAAGGTAAGCAGCGGCTTGGCTCCGACGCTGGCTTTGCTGACGTCCATGGGCGACGGTAGCCGCTCGGGCAATAAAAAAAAACAAGTCCAGTAAAGAATAATCCGTACGACTCGTTTTGAGCAAATATTATACAAAAATTACAATTTATACTGTAATAAAATAAGCAGTCTATTATTATAATGCATTTAAAAAAAAAAGCGTTCGAATTACGAAATGGCTTTATGTTCGTAATTTAAAAACATTTATTGTGAGAAATAGAAATAGATATCGTTCTGACCTCGATGTTCATCGTGCATCTAACATTACGTTTTGTAACTAGCAACACTTTAATAATAGGTACTACACCTACCACACACGTTGCGATAAGGTTTGTAGGTACGTTAAAATCTTTGTTGCTACGTTAAAAATTATCTATATATAATACTGCTTCACGGCAGTATTATATGTAGATAATTTTTGCGTTTCGGTTTGAAGGGTGGGGTAGCCGTTGTAACCATACTGAGACCTTAGAACTTATTTCTCAAGATGGGTGGCGCATTTACGTTGTAGATGTCTATGGGCTATATAATCAATAAATAAAAATGAAAAAAAAAAATTTTTTTGGCTCGATGGTGCGGTAGTTAGCTCTTCTGACTATTGCGCCGAGGGTCGTGGGATCGATTCCTACATCGAGCAAACGATTATGTGTAAATATTTTTTTTTTGTTTCTACAATATCGATGCGATTGAACGCAATTTGAATTATTGAAAACGATTCAAAACAACTTAGAAATGGTGGAAGTAAATGACTTAGTTACTTTGAATTTTGTGGTTTTAATTCATATTTAAAAAAAAAAATGTTAATGTGTTGTAACCAGGCGGAAATAAAAATACAATATAACGTGTTATCTTTTATTTATAAATACCAAAGCGTCTACGTGGAATTAAATGAGTTTCTTGTCTAAGCAGTGAAAGATGTCATGATGTCACTAAGCAGTTCTATCTTATTACATAAAACTATGTTTGTAATTCTAACACTTATAAAAAAATGGCCAGCAAAAATAAATTCTCATCTGCCTAGTAACTTAATGTAAGCGACAAATGTAAAAATATGTATAATTGTACACTTAAATCCATTCTGTTCGGTTTTTTTTTTTAAATTAATTAAAATAAATTCTATTTATAAAGGAAACTCGTTATTCGCCAACAAAATTCCGTAGTGATTTCCTTTTACGGAACTTGTCTAAGTACTTACAACCACGTCATTGGATTGGCTTTTTTTTTTGATTGCTTAGATGGGTGGACGAGCTCACAGTCCACCTGGTGTGAAGTGGTTACTGGAGCCCATAGACATCCACAACGTAAATGCGCCACCCACCTTGAGATATAAGTTCTAAGCTCTACAGTATAGTTACAACGGCTGCCCCACCCTTCAAACCGGAACGCATCATTGCTTCACGGTAGAAATAGGCAGGAAATAACCTACCCGCGCGGACTCACAATAGGTACTACCACATTTGAGGCTTCTCAATACTCCCCATCACCCTTCCGTAATTCCTTTTTTGTAAGATACCCACTGTCACGGTATGTAATTTGCTGTACTGTATCGCGGTAGGCAAATTTCTGGGTACCTGTCGAAAATTCAACTATCAAACGACGTCACTTCCCAAGCACACAAATCTATATATTTATATAGTATTTATATAGTAACATCATGTATAGACTTGTTGTTAAGTCTTTGTACAAATCTATATAATGGCTGAACCAATTTTAACGTGGTTTTGACAGTGAAGTTTTTGTGATATTGTTTCCTACCTATGTTGATAGACTTGACCATACCAGCTTCGCCCTAACGTATAGGTCACCCCACGGGGCTCAAAACGAAGTGGTGCTAACACTGGCCTAAGCAAGAGCAGTGCTCCGCAGAATCCACCAGATCGGAAACGCGACCAACTGAGAAGATCCGGCGAGAAACTCAGTGGGCTAAGTGTTGTGATAAGGTTGGACTAATATATAGCTCTGCATATTGTTTGCCTGTGCTTGTCCGTTAAATTTAATTTTCTATAGATCGTAAATTATTCGACATTTTTCAGGCTGTCTTCATCAGGCGTTCGATGCTGAAAACATTCCGGATAGACACAATGGGAATATAGTTACACGCTCTTAATTTTGTCATTGTTATCAGCTCACAAAAAAAGATGTGTGATGTCGTGGGACACCGGATAGGAACGAAGTTCCTTATTATAAAATTTATTTTTTTAAGTTCTGTTCGAGGTATAAAGAAAATAATTATTCGGGTATACATTTTTTATTATGATTTATTGATAAAAAAACTACTTTACAAAGTTATCAACTTTATTTTATTCACAATGATTTATAAAAAATATATTATAATAATATACCAAGAAACAGCTATTCATATGAATAATAATAATAACCGTCATCAAGTAGACTATACATTAGACAATGTATAGCCATCATACTAAGACTAATAAACAATAAAAATCTTACGTTACGGACGTTTTTTCCTGGTTAAGGTACCCCTCCGCATCGTCCCATAAGGGACTTCCTTCCAATAAATAAAAAAGTCATTATTATAAGTCTGAAACGGCTGGTATAGTAAGATGATTTCAAGAGAATCGCGATGATTATTTGGATAGCACATCTTTTTATACGATTACTAAGATCACGTGTATTTGCAGAGTTGTGAATTTCACAAGATTAATTAATGTTTTCAATTGTTCTATTCTATTGGCCATCACGCGGCTCTCCATGCGTTACACGAGTTGTTCTATCATCAATCTTAATTCCTGTTTCGTAAGTGTCAGTTTACAATGATCATTATCTATCTTTTGTTTATGTAACAATGAACTACTTTTTAATTGTTTACTTGTTCCACGTGAAACTCGACGTGGTCGTAAAAAATATTCGTGGTCGTTCACGATAACAGAAGCAGCTTGATGACTTTACGACTTTTTTATGGGTTTTTTTTTCTGGATTATCTTAATTTGTTTCTTTTAGTACTTAAATAATCGTAAATCTGTTCACTCCTATGCGGTCTTGATAAAGAACAGATGGGCTTTGTCTTGAAATTCACACCCGTCGACTCGTAGCTTCGGTAAACTGAAATTAAATGTAAGAAGAGAAACAAAAACATTATAATATAAGATAACCTCAGAGATAGATATTTGACTAGGGCTTAAAGATCGAGAGAAGAGATCGACATGTACATGAGATGTACAACATACATTGATATAAATTTCTTCTCTACAACAATAAAACAAAATGTATTGGTAAAACTCAGTGAAAACTGTCTCTAAATCGTATTGTTTAATTGCATTTGAATTTGATTAATATTATACATGAAAAAATACGCTGTTATTTTTTCCATTAAGCTACACCGCTTTTGTAAATAAGGTCTTAATTGAGTACGAGAAGTGAAAAAGTACATTTGACACTGATCCAATAAATTTAGATTTTAAGAAACACGATATCAAGATTTATTTTCTTCGGACCAAACAACTTCAAAGAAATCGTGTAGAAAATCTTTTTGGTCGAATTGCTAGTTTTAATTGTTACCTTGCTTAAAATTATATAAAGGTACATTCATACCAGCGATCAAACTAAGAGGTGCCTACATTTTAAAAGAAAATATTTGTTTAGATTTGAATGAATAGATAGTTCAGATGAGCATTTCATAAACGTCAGTATTCTTTGTGTAGGTAACAACCATGCTGTAATTAGTCTTGTCACGTATAAAGATTCAATATTAATAAGAATTATGCTTATATTTTTCTTATTCTCTTTTGATGTCTTTAATATAATCTATATTCCAATATGGACTGATAAAGATTTAAGTATAATTATCTCCTGTCTGTGAGGAAACTTTTTTTGTTCCTGTAGTAACTATTGACTAACTTTAGTGTTATCGATAAAAAAAAAAACCTATTTTGATATATTTCAAAAATTCTAAATATAAATTCACCTATCAATGTTAACGGACTAAATAATTTATTGTTAAAAAAATCTTATCTGTGGTAAGCAGCGGCTACCTCATCCGGGTTCTGACCTCGGAGGGGATCGGACGTCGGGTATAAGAGTGCAGGGGAGTCGTTTAGTGGGTGGGCCCTAAAATCCTTGGGCCCGTGGTCTGCTCACAACACTATGCAGATCGTTGAGTCTCACATACCCCGCGCGCCCCTTTTGCGCGGGTACCTCGTAGGAGGTTCGGCCCTATACCCGAAAAAAAAAAAGGTAAGCAGCGGCTTGGCTCCGACGCTGGCTTTGCTGACGTCCATGGGCGACGGTAGCCGCTCGGGCAATAAAAAAAAACAAGTCCAGTAAAGAATAATCCGTACGACTCGTTTTGAGCAAATATTATACAAAAATTACAATTTATACTGTAATAAAATAAGCAGTCTATTATTATAATGCATTTAAAAAAAAAAGCGTTCGAATTACGAAATGGCTTTATGTTCGTAATTTAAAAACATTTATTGTGAGAAATAGAAATAGATATCGTTCTGACCTCGATGTTCATCGTGCATCTAACATTACGTTTTGTAACTAGCAACACTTTAATAATAGGTACTACACCTACCACACACGTTGCGATAAGGTTTGTAGGTACGTTAAAATCTTTGTTGCTACGTTAAAAATTATCTATATATAATACTGCTTCACGGCAGTATTATATGTAGATAATTTTTGCGTTTCGGTTTGAAGGGTGGGGTAGCCGTTGTAACCATACTGAGACCTTAGAACTTATTTCTCAAGATGGGTGGCGCATTTACGTTGTAGATGTCTATGGGCTATATAATCAATAAATAAAAATGAAAAAAAAAAATTTTTTTGGCTCGATGGTGCGGTAGTTAGCTCTTCTGACTATTGCGCCGAGGGTCGTGGGATCGATTCCTACATCGAGCAAACGATTATGTGTAAATAATTTTTTTTTGTTTCTACAATATCGATGCGATTGAACGCAATTTGAATTATTGAAAACGATTCAAAACAACTTAGAAATGGTGGAAGTAAATGACTTAGTTACTTTGAATTTTGTGGTTTTAATTCATATTTAAAAAAAAAAATGTTAATGTGTTGTAACCAGGCGGAAATAAAAATACAATATAACGTGTTATCTTTTATTTATAAATACCAAAGCGTCTACGTGGAATTAAATGAGTTTCTTGTCTAAGCAGTGAAAGATGTCATGATGTCACTAAGCAGTTCTATCTTATTACATAAAACTATGTTTGTAATTCTAACACTTATAAAAAAATGGCCAGCAAAAATAAATTCTCATCTGCCTAGTAACTTAATGTAAGCGACAAATGTAAAAATATGTATAATTGTACACTTAAATCCATTCTGTTCGGTTTTTTTTTTTAAATTAATTAAAATAAATTCTATTTATAAAGGAAACTCGTTATTCGCCAACAAAATTCCGTAGTGATTTCCTTTTACGGAACTTGTCTAAGTACTTACAACCACGTCATTGGATTGGCTTTTTTTTTTGATTGCTTAGATGGGTGGACGAGCTCACAGTCCACCTGGTGTGAAGTGGTTACTGGAGCCCATAGACATCCACAACGTAAATGCGCCACCCACCTTGAGATACAAGTTCTAAGGTCTCAAGTATAGTAACGACGGCTGCCCCACCCTTCAAACCGAAACGCATTACTGCTTCACGGCAGGAATAAGCAGGGCGGTGGTACCTACCCGCGCGGACTCATAAGAGGTCCTACCACCACTAATCGCGCAAATTATAATTTTGCGGGTTTCATTTTTATTACACGATGTTATTTCTTAACCGTGGAAGTCAATCGTGAACATATTTGTTGAGTACGTATTTCATTTGAAAAATTGGTACCCGCCTGCGGGATTCGAACACCGGTGCATCGTTTCAACACGAATGCACCGGACGTCTTATCCGTTAGGCCACGACGACTTTGTCGAAAGAATTTAAGCGCTTTTTAAATGCGACCTTATTAAGAATAATATTTGTAATAGTTTTGTAAAGTAGCACCTTGACAGAGAGAATAAAGAGTGAAAGGCTGTCATGTTAGGAGCTGTGCATAGAGAGGATGATTATATTATTATGGTCGAAAATACCCTGGGTATGAAAGTCGACGGTAATGTAGGGAGATCTGTTTTAACTCTTTTAGCTGAACTTATTTTCACATATTTTGGAGAAATTACTAAAGGATTTTTGAAAAAAGCTCCCTTATAAAAAACTGTAACCTAAAAAACAGTTCAAAAACAAATGCTAAATTCACAGCAAAATAATTTTAAATTGTTATTTATAAATCTTATTAGCTTATTAAAAATATTAAACATATGCGCACTAAGACCTGTCCTTACAGGTCGATACCTAATACCTATATACAAACTGCGCAATAATCGGTATTCCGACGCTCCGCACTTTATATGCGATATAGAGAGTCGATCTGTCGACGGTTCGCGCTCAAAGGGTTAAAAAGGCTAAATAAGTTGTTTTGTGTGAAAGAGAATATGCGAGAGAAAGGTGTAAAATGTATGATAGGCCTGAATGGAAGCAGAGGACATCCTGCGCCGACCTCATGTTGCAGGATAAGGACTAGAAGAAGAAGAAGAGTTATTAATATCAAGTATGACCTAAAAATGTTTCACTAAAAAAAGTCGAATGTTTCAACCATACTTTTCCGTTAAAAATTTTAATACATAAAATAAAAATTTACTACAATGTATTGTACCTACTCCTAACGAATATTTAAATATTCCAATTAAATTTTAATATAAATTATTTTGTACTAATGTAATACAAATTAGGTTTAATATCAAAGAACCTTGAAAAGTAAACGACAGTCATTTGTTAACTGATTTCATTAATATTTGTATGAAGGAATATCGATATGAATCTTACTACATAAAGAAAAATTTGTATGATCAGTTTGAATTCGTATTTTTCTATTAGTAGTTGTTTAATTTAATGTAGGTCAGTGATTCTCATCCTTTTTTTGTTGCGGCACATATTTAACGATTTCAAAATTTGGCGGCACACAAAAAAAAAAGATAAAAATTATTTACTTACTCCAACACACTGCATAAATAGTTCATCAAAAAATTTTAATATACGAAATAAACTAAAATATGCTATAATTTTTTTTTTGTGGATTTAATATATATTCATGTTTAAAATATTTTTCTTTTAAAATGATATAATTTAATAATATTAACATTATTATATATGTATTCGCAAAATTTGGCGGCACACTTTTGAAATTTGGCGGCACACAAAAGTGCCGCGGAACGGTGGTTGAGAATCACTGATGTAGGTACATCGTAACAAAATATTCTTAAATCACATATCAGGGCGTGCTTCGGAGAAACACAGATTGAGAGTACGTTCCATATCCGGTTACTTTCAATATAGGTGACCTAAAAACGTTACGCTGATCTATTACACCTTTGATATTCAATTCAGGACAAAACGCGAACTGTTCGACAAACTTTTTCGAAATTTATCAATTAAAATTGCATATCACACCATTTCTTGTAGCTAATACGAATAAGAAACAAAATCGTGTGCAGTTAATCGAATTGGATGCATCGCGAAATTTGTTAATCTAACATCTAAGAAAATGATAGATGCGTAAAATGGTCGAAAATAGGAAGCCGACCTAATTCCTTTTGTATATATCAAATGTCTTTGACGTCAATGTGATGTAACAGTAAAGCATGTTTAATATCAATTAAGATACAGATGCCTATAAATTATAGCTTTTATGAATGACGAACAGTATACTATTGTATGGTGTCGCAGTTTTGATATGAATTACTGTTCGCGATTACGTTGACCCTGTAACACATAAATGTTCTGTTGCAGTAACAAGCATTAATAATCTTATAAGTAGAATAGGTATGAAAATAGTTTTATGTTTCCAACGATGTCGAATTCGGAAACTGGTGGTAGGACCTCTTGTGAGTCCGCGCGGGTAGGTACCACCACCCTGCCTATTTCTGCCGTGAAGCAGTAATGCGTTTCGATTTGAAGGGTGAGGCAGCCATTGTAACTATACTTGAGACCTTAGAACTTATATTTCGAGGTGGGTGGTGCATTTACGTTGTAGATGTCTATGGGCTCCAGTAACCAGTTAACACCAGATGGGCTGGGAGCTCGTCCACAGCCCACCTGGTGTGTCAATAACAGCAACATTCAAATTTCATCGCCAAGAATTTGACGTCTTCTTTGCATATTTTGGTTAGAATCTTTCTAACGCACGCGGAACACACATACACGTTGAATGGTTTTTGCGATTTTACGAGTAACATTTAAAATAAGTCAATTTTTCAAGTTGTATTTAATAAATTTTGGAGTTTTTGAAAGATTCATGATGTTCATTAATATCGTTCCAAATCTTTCTTGGCGTCTTATTGACCGAACACACATTACAAAAAAATGAAGACACGTTTTTGATACGCCGCCTATATCGCAATTAGGATTTTGCTATAGGGTAATAAAGATGTGTTTTCCTTGTCTTATTTCTCTGCAACAGCTGATTTGATATTGCCACGTTTAAATAAGTCCAGACGGTAAACATAATGGATATAGGATCGTATAGCGCCGTCTGTGTTCGTTTGGCAGATTGTGCATTTGGCGATAATTCAAAGGTCATTTTCGCAAATTCAAACAAAATAACTTGCACTATTTTGGCCAGTCTACCTTTACTGTAAACAATTGAAATGTTGTAATGTTGAATGTTTCATAACTTTACTAACTAGGAAGCAATATTTTTTGTTTCAATCTGGAGTAACTTTTGAAGCGTCCGTGGACTTATTAATATTATTAATACGCCCGACTTATCTTATCGATTGATGTGAATATGCCGCTTTTGTTACCAGGTGCCGTTTTCTCTTAATAAATATACAAATTCGTCGCCGGGAATGAAGGAATAACGTAACATAATCTTAAGCAGATTTTATTGTAAAACTAGCTGACCCGGCAGACTTCGTAGTGCCTCAATCGATAAATAAAAGACAAAAGGAATCCGTCCGATGGGGAACACATCAAAGGACAAACAAAATTGTTATTTTTATTTAATTCCAAGCATTTTCATATTTATCCACCTTTTAAACCTTCTCTGGACTTCCACAAATAATTCAAGACCAAAATTAGCCAAATCGGTCCAGCCGTTCTCGAGTTTTAGCGAGACTAACGAACAGCAATTCATTTTTATATATATAGATAGAGCAGTAAAGGGTGAGGTATATTGTGACCCCGCACAAGTATTTAAAAGCATTGTGGTCTCAACCGTCGCCCGTTTGTAGCAAAAACAAACCTTTGTCTTCATTAGAAATAAAATATCAATAAGTAGTTTGTTGATTGAAAAGCACACGTGTTAATTATTATAACGAAGATAAATAAGTTATTACGCTACTCTGAGACTCTTAACTATATAACGCAGTATCAATGCCACGTGGACATCTTTTCACGTACGTAACTACGAGCTGACTTTCTTATCTGCAGCAACTATTTACGCAAATAAAACACATCAGTCGAACAAGTCACCGTAACAATAGCAATTACCGTTTATTGCTAAATAAATATCATGTTTTCGACTCGTGCAGTAGGGATAATTTTCGCTGGTCATTTATCATTGCATTAGTTGTTATTAGTTTAGAAAGGTTATACATATTTACGTATCTTTAAACCTGAAATAAGTGTGTAACAATTAGGTCTTAAACCCCTATTATTTGTCTGTCTATTTATTTGTACTTTAGTTTAAGCGAGCATCATGTTATAGTTGCTGGAACAATCTTAATTTTTTCTTTGCTTTGAAAAGCTTATGATTTTACTTTAAAACTATTCATTGTTTCATCTTGCTTGCTATATACGCTATATAAAATGATAATTATTTTTTGTTTCTAATAAAATGTCACCAGTCAAATTTCTTAAAAATATACATACCTATATAAAATCGCGGTTTTATGTCGCGATTTCGATCCGGTAGTAGATGCAGCCTTGATCGAACACTTTGGAGGAACGTCACATGTGGTCGCGGCCCTCAGCAGTGAGGGAACGATACAGAAGAAGAAGTAAATGCATTCGCGAAGCCAGTTACCCTTGCGCTGTTAGGTCTCCTTCGAAGGCGCTCAGGTTACTGTTAGCAAATCCCACCCCTCCTGGCTGAGCCCGAGCTCGCCCACCTGTCCTGGTAAAACTGGAAAGGCTTTCCGGCCACCAGCAAGCCTTCCTTCATAAAAAGTTTAAAAAAAAAATGTGTGGTATCGTGGGACACCAGATAGAAATTAAGTTCCTTATTATAAAAATATTAATCTTAAGTTCTATTCGAGATATAAAGAAAATAATTATTGGGGTATACATTTTTTATAATGATTTTTTTATTGATTATAAAAAACGAATTTACAAAGTTATCAACTTTATTTTATTCACAATGATTTATAAAAAATATATAATAAAAATATGTTATTTTTTGTACGCTATTACAAAGTTAAGTCGTACACTGTGTGCATTACTAATTTGTACGTTATTACAAAGTTAAGTCGTACATTGTGTTCATTACTAATAAAAATCTTACGTTACGGACGTTTTTTCCCGGTTAGGGTACCCCTCCGCATCGTCCCATAAGGAACTTCGTTTCAAAACCTCTAATTTCGTTTTTCTTTTAGCATTATTAGTGACAATTGTAACCATTTCAACAAAGAGCCTTTATTGAAACAAAATAGTTATATAACACGTTCCCACAAGATTTCTCACTTAGCTTTATAAAGAGGTCTTCTTGTAATCAACAAGTACATTAAATATTATTTTTTTTTTTTTTTTTTTTTATTGCCCTTGTAGGCAGACGAGCATACGGCCCACCTGATGGTGAGTGGTTACCGTCGCCCATGGACTTCAGCAATGCCAGGGGCAGAGCCAAGCCGCTGCCTACCGTAAGCTACCGTAGCAACATATTCTATGAAGACTACAGAAAACAGACTTATAATCGATCTCTTGATTACAACAAAGAGCTCAATATGTTTTTATCTAGCCTATCTAGTGGTCATTCGATGTTTCTAGTATTCCTTTTACATTTTTAATGTCAGGGTAACGTACTAATAACGCTGCAAGATTCCGCAAGCCTCGTACAGTCACGTAGACATTTTGGGGTCAAGAATCTGTGGGTCTTCGACACCTGCCCTTGAATTTTTTTACAAAAGCCAACGGTTCGTTCCCATTCGTGAGCGTCAGGAAATCGTTCTCAACGATAGGCATACCGGCTGTTGCTGTTGTAATGATCGTACAAATAATATTAAACTTACACGTGAAGTTATAGAATTTGTTTTCGATCGTTTGAATTCAGTTTACCTAGTCGTAATAACATTGAGTATGTAGAAAACTGTTTCCATTACAAAACCGGTTACATAACAATTAGCAGTGTTAGTTTTTTCTAATATATTGTAACGATAGTTGTATTCCTGATATTGTTGGTATTCTATTTAATCCATATTAAATGATTTACCCAATTTATTTACATACAAATTTGTGAATTGCATTTATCTGTCTGACCGCAAATTTAAACAAAAATACATGTGTTTTTTTATTTTATTGCTTAGGTAGGTGGAAGAGCTTACAGCCCACCTGGAGTTAAGTGGTTACTGGAGCCCATAGACGTTTACAACGTAAAAATGCGCCACCCATCTTGAGATATAAGTTCTAAGGTCTCAGTATAGTTAGAACGGCTGCCCCACCCTTCAAACCGAAACGCGGTACTGCTTCACGGCAGAAGTAGGCAGGGCGGTGGTACCTACCCGCGCGGACTCTCAAGAGGTCCTACCACCAGTAAACCAGCAGAAACATATATTCCATCCTTTTTAATTCGCTACATTGGTGGACGAGCTCACGACCCGCCTGGCAATAAGCGGATATCGAAGCTGGTGTCATTGAAGGCAGATATAAGCAGCATAGCATTACCGATCCGCACAAGCTATTCGTGAACTACTAATTATAATTAAACAAGTAATACAAACGGAAACATATCGCATTGTGGGTTTTTAGTCAATTGGTCAAGGATTATATAATTGCTTTGATATAATAGTAACAGTGAATTAGAACGCTACTATTAGTATAGGACATTGCTTGCGATAAATTAATGTTTAAAAGCAGGATATAAATCTGATTCAATACATTTAATAATTAAAACATATTCAATGTCATATCCTGGCGGCTGAGAGACACTTTTAGAATTGTGACTGACAGTATTGAAATAAATTTTCAATGTAAATTTGTTTGTCAAGCTGACAATATAATGAGCTAACATTTTAATTTACCAATTATAGAATTATATTATATAATTATCATATTATATATCTGGAAGATCGGTATTTTTTCGTTAGTGCACATTGGCACCATAAATTTATTTTTAAAGAAAATTAATATCAATAACAGTCAGGTATAGATTGAGATTAAGATGTATTAAGATTTTAAAGAATTTATCCCTATGTATATATAATATATGTAAAGAAAAACCTTCATAGTCTAAAACTCTTTAGTTTTATAAAAAGGATTTTTCTTAAATGTCATTCAGTGAAGTTTGACATTAAGTAAAAAGAAAGTTCAGTTTGTTAATATAATAATTTTATTAAATTAAGGGCTTTAAATGTTGTTTTCTCATTATACACATAACAGAAAACGCAATTAAGTCTTTTATTGTTTATTTATTCTGGAGTACCCAATATCATTATAAAACAACATTTTTTTGCAACACCATGAATAAAATGGAAAAATTAAGGTTTGATTTTGCTGTGAAATCAACGGAAGATGGAAAATCAAATGTTATATGCATAACTTCAATTGCTACACCTGATGGACAGATTTTTGGGATACCAACCGAATATCAAAATGCCGACTTTCATGAAGAAATTACAAAAACTTCAAATTATGCAAAGGTAAAAAAATCTTTAAACAAAAGACACCAAACCAGAAAAGTATGGATTACTTTGACAAATGATATGTCAAGAATTTATTTAGACGAGGATCAAAATTTACAATTTGATGATTTTTATTTGGAAGAAATTTCGGAGAGCAATGCTAAGTCTATAATTGACGATTCGAATCAGAACGTTGAAAAATTATTAGAAAAAATGCTTGAAGAAAAAATAAATAAAACGGAAACTCAAAATTTAAACAAAATTTCTAAGGAATTCATCATTGAAAAATTTTCTGGGAGAAATCCAAACGCTTCACAATGGATTAAAGATTTCAATAAGGAATGTGAGCGTTTTAAAATAAAAGAAGACAAAAACAAAATAGAAATTTTAAAATTTTTTTTGGAGTACAGTAGTGCAGATTGGTATAATTGTATGTTAATGAAATTGAATATAGACTCAGAATGGAAAAAATGGGAAGAAAATTTTTGCAGGACATTTGCAAGCAAAGGCTGGTCACCCGTTAAATATGCTCTAGCTTTCAAATATCAAGTTGGATCTTTACTTGACTATGCTTTAAAAAAAGAAAAATTGTTGCTAGAAGTCAGGAAGTCGATTGATACTGGGACACTCATAGACCTGATAGCATTCGGATTACCTAATTATGTTGCTGACAAAATAGATAGGGAAAACATACAGGGAACAGAAGATCTTTATAACGAAATCGGAAGACTAGAACATCTTGTTGGGAAAAATAAATTTGATATTAAATATTCCGATACTACATATTATTATAGAAAAAATAAAGAAACAAAACCTTGCTTAATATGTTTAAAGGAAAAAAAAGTTAAACGTTACCATCCCGAAGAAAGCTGTTGGTTTAAGGAAAATAATAAAAAAACAGTTGTACGAAACATAAATAATTCTGAATTGGAAATCGAATTAAATGAGAAGAATCCAAAAAACTAGAGGTGCCACCATTAATAAAAGTCAAGTTAACATTAAATGATACTTTAAAAGTATCTGGAATTTATGATTCTGGGTCAAATGTGTCTTTGATCAATGCAAAATTATTGAAAATACAACCCAAAGAAAATTCAGGTGATATAGAAAAAGTTAATTTGAAAACTATTAATGGTGAGAAGAAAACAAAAGGTATTGTAACATTAAAAATAAAAATCTATAATATTGAAGGTTTTATGGATGTATTTATAATAGATAACGTCAACTTTAATTATGATTTTTTAATTGGTTTGGATTGTATAAAAAAATTCAAACTAATACAAACGGAAGAACTAAAAATTAAACAATTCTACAATTCAGAAGAAAATCTGAAAGATAATAAAAGCTATAATTATTCTCCTACAACTGTCGAAATTCCTAATGTACTAGGTAACAGAAATGAAGGAGGTTTTTCAGAACCTGAAGTATTAAAAAAAGAAATTAATTCTACACACAATGGTGAGATTAACTTTAATGAACACATAAACTCGGAAGGATTTGAAATAGTTGTAAGCCATCTTGATGCCTACCAGCAGTCGGAAATTAATAAATTAGTAGAAAAATACAAAGCAGTCTTCGCCAAAGATAAGTATGACGTGGGGACAGTAAAAGATTATGAAGCTCATATTGACTTAATGGTGGATAAGTATTGTTTCAAACGTCCTTACAGATGCACGGTTGAAGATAGAAAAGAAATAGAAACCCAAATATCAACACTATTAAAAAGGAATTTGATCGAGGAGTCTTACAGCCCATTTGCTGCTCCAGTAACTCTGGCATATAAAAAAGAAGATGGGAGAAAATCAAGGCTATGTATAGATTTCAGAGAATTGAACAAAATAATTGTACCCCAATTACAACCATTTCCATTGATAGAGGATTTGATGGTAAAAACTGTAAATTGTAAATATTTTTCGACCCTTGACATAAATTCAGCTTTTTGGTCAATTCCAATGAAAATTCAAGACAGATACAAAACTGCATTTGTTACACAAGAAGGCCATTTTCAATGGACGTGTCTTCCATTTGGAATAAAGACAGCGCCTGCCATTTTCCAAAGAATATTGAGTAACGTAATTAGGAAACATAAACTTTCGAGTTTTGTAGTGAATTTTATAGATGACATTTTAATTTTTTCGAAAACTTTTAAAGAACATTTAATGCACCTATCAAAACTACTGGAAGCAATACTAACAGAAGGATTTAGACTGAAATTTTCGAAATGCAGTTTTGCAAATAATTCCGCCAAATATTTAGGTCATATAATAGAAAATAATTCAGTTAAACCTCTAAAAGATTACTTAACCGCTGTAAAAAAGTTCCCAGTTCCAGAAACAAGAAAAAATATACGTCAATTCTTAGGAAAAGTAAACTTTTACCACAAATTTGTACCTCATAGTGCAATTATACTAGACCCGTTACACAATCTGTTGCGAAAGGATGTGAAGTTTATCTGGTCTACAGAATGTCAGAAATCATTTGATAAAATAAAAGAACTGCTATGTTCAGAACCAGTTTTAAAGATTTTCGATCCTGAATTACCGATAAATATTTACACGGATGCAAGTATCAAAGGAGTGGGAGCGGTGTTAAAACAAGAAGAAAAAAATGGTATAAGTAAACCTGTTTCTTATTTTTCAAAAAAACTAACAGAGGCCCAGAAGAAAAAGAAGGCAATATATCTAGAATGTCTGGCAATAAAAGAAGCTGTGAAATATTGGCAGCACTTGCTTATGGGAAGAGAATTTATAGTATATTCAGATCATAAACCATTAGAGAATATGAATGTTAGAGCCAGAACTGATGAAGAACTAGGGGATTTGATGTACTATTTATCTCAATATAATTTTAAAATAAAATATTATCCAGGAAAATCGAATCAGGAAGCTGATTGTTTGAGCAGAAATCCTGTTCTAGAGTCTTATGAAAACACTGATGATTTTTTAAGAGTGGTAAATTTAATAAGCCTAAATGACATAAAAAATGATCAGAACACAAATACAGATCTACGAAATGGAAAACATATCTTCGAAAATGGAATATATTACAAGTTAAACAGAAGAAGAAAAAAAATCGTACTTACAGAAGAATTTAGTAAGAATTTCATAAAAGCTGTTCACAACAGCTACTGCCATATAGGGAGATCGCAATTAATAAAAAAAATTACGCCTTTTTACGAGGCCAAAAATATGATCGCAAACATTAAAAATATTTGTGAAAATTGTGAAATTTGTATAAGGAATAAGTCAAGAAGAAAGTCAAGATTTGGATTAATGTCACATTTGGGTCCAGCAACACGTCCATTCGAGATAGTATCTATTGACACAGTTGGAGGTTTTGGAGGGTCACGATCTACAAAAAAATATATGCATCTTTTAGTAGATCATTTTACAAGATATGCATTTATTTTAACATCTAAGAACCAAAGCTCTGGAGATTTTATAAAACTTATACAAAGTGTGACACAAAACTATAATATTGACATAGTATTAACAGACCAATATCCTGGCATAAATTCGAAAGAATTTAAAGATTTTCTGAAAAAGGAAAATATTACAATGGTTTTCACTGCTGTAGATGCACCATTTTCAAATGGGCTTAATGAAAGATTGAATCAAACTTTAGTTAATAAGATTCGATGTAAAATTAATGAAAATAATAAAAAAATAGCATGGACATCAATTGCACAGAAATGTGTGGAAAAATACAATGAAACTGAACACACGGTCACGCGGTTTGCCCCTAAATACCTTTTGGAAGGTAAAAATGTGGATGTTTTACCACTGGAACTAAAAGCAAATGGTACAATTGAAGATCTTGAGAGAGACAGAAAATTAGCTTTTGAGAATACAGTTAAATCTCACAATTATAACAAAAAAGCATTTGATATTAATAGAAAAGAATGTGAACTGAAAGTTGGAGAGCAAGTTTATGTAGAAAATGGAAATCGATTAAATAGGAAAAAAATGGATGAATTGAGAATTGGACCCTTCAAAATTCTAAAAAAGATTTCAAATTCAATATATTTAGTTGATATCGGACACAAAAAAATGGAATCGAACCTCTATCACATTACAAAATTATCTCCAGTATCAGTTCCTACATGAACAATTACACGTAATTGTTTCCCTAAGGGGGGGAGATGTAAAGAAAAACCTTCATAGTCTAAAACTCTTTAGTTTTATAAAAAGGATTTTTCTTAAATGTCATTCAGTGAAGTTTGACATTAAGTAAAAAGAAAGTTCAGTTTGTTAATATAATAATTTTATTAAATTAAGGGCTTTAAATGTTGTTTTCTCATTATACACATAACAGAAAACGCAATTAAGTCTTTTATTGTTTATTTATTCTGGAGTACCCAATATCATTATATATATTATATACGTATAGCATTGTATTATATTATATTGGTATCAAAATAAATATGTACTCCCTAGTCGTACCTGACAACGAACATTTTTTAGTATTCGAATCATCATAATTTATACAATGAATTTAATAAAAGCGACATTAATATTAATATATATAATAGTTATATAATAGTTTTAATTATGTGTATATAAGATTCGCGAAAACTAAAGAAAATGTAATTATAATACTACCATATCATGGAGTATCCCAGCATGGGTATACCATATCATGGAGTATCCCATATTGTCACATTGTAGAAGAAATGACAGTTGTATTCAAATTGAATTGCATAACAATAAAACTTTCACTAAAACTGTTTTGCAGTACGCTCTTACGATTTACCATATTAACATCTATTAAAAATACTTTATAGAAAAAAAACCTACTCATGTTCTTAAATATATATATATTTTTAATTAAAGCTTCAATATTCGTTTACGTAACTTTTCATTTTATTGCCTCAAAAAATTCCGATTCACAATAAAAATGTTGTAATACGTAGGAGAATTTTTCCAGTAGTGATTTGACTTTTGTGTTTGGATAAAACGAACAGTTTATCTGTGTCACGGAAATAATAAAGCCGGAAAAATCCCCAGTTTTTTTCCTAATACATTATCTAGATAAGGAATCCTCACACGCGCCAAGATTGCATCGATAAATGTCCACTGTGTGACGATCACGGGGTTACGGTATGACTAGGGAGAAATAAAAACCTCACACAGTCCATTGCGATTTAGGGAAGGCTATTTACATTATACGAAAGCAGCATTGGTTATTAAGTAAATTCTAATGTTGCGTATTTTTATCATTGTGTAATTAATTAAAACTTAAATTTAGATCTCCGATATATTTAAATCAAAACATCTTCTCGTGGTTGGACCTCTTATGACTCCACACGGGTAGGTAGCACCCACAGGTACCACCGCTCTGCCAATTTCTGCCATGAAGCAGTAGTGCGTTTCGGCCATTCCGACAGGAGCCCTCTTCTTCGATATAGCGAAGGCGTTCGACAAAGTCTGGCACAACGGTTTGATATACAAACTGTATAACATGGGAGTGCCAGACAGACTCGTGCTCATCATACGAGACTACTTGTCGAACCGTTCGTTCCGATATCGAGTCGAGGGAACGCGTTCCCGGCCCCGTCACGTCACAGCCGGAGTCCCGCAAGGCTCCGCCCTCTCCCCGTTACTATTCAGTTTGTATATCAATGATATACCCCGGTCTCCGGAGACCCATCTGGCGCTCTTCGCCGATGACACCGCCATCTACTACTCGTGTAGGAAGAAGGCGTTGCTTCATCGACGACTTCAGACCGCAGCTACCACCATGGGACAGTGGTTCCGGAAGTGGCGCATCGACATTAACCCCACGAAAAGCACAGCGGTGCTCTTCAAAAGGGGTCGCCCTCCGAACACCACGCTGAGCATCCCTCTCCCGACTAGGCGCGTCAACACCCCCGCCCCCGCCGTTCGCCCAATCACGATGTTCGACCAGCCCATACCGTGGGCCCCGAAGGTCAAATATTTAGGCGTCACCCTCGACAGTAGGATGACATTCCGCCCCCACATTAAGACGGTACGCGATCGTGCCGCCTTCATCCTAGGACGTCTCTACCCGATGATATGTAGGCGAAGTAAAATGTCCCTTAGAAATAAGGTGACACTCTACAAAACTTGCATACGCCCCGTCATGACCTATGCAAGTGTAGTGTTCGCTCACGCGGCCCGCATACACTTAAAATCCTTTCAAATCATTCAATCCCGTTTTTGCAGGATAGCCGTCGGAGCCCCGTGGTTCGTCAGGAATGTCGACCTCCATGACGACCTGGACTTAGAGTCCATCAGTAAGTATCTGCAGTCGGCGTCCATGCGCCACTTCGATAAAGCGGCACGACACGAGAACCCTCTCATCGTGGCCGCCGGTAACTACATTCCCGATCCTGCGGACAGAATGGAAAGCAGTCGACGTCGCCCAAAACACGTCATCTCGGATCCTCCCGATCCACTAACGGTGCTTTTAGGTACTTCAAGCACCGGTCACCGTTCTCGTCGAACCCGTCGCTTGCGACGAAGGGCTCGACGAGTAAATTAACTCTCAGACACAGCCCACTGAGTTTCTCGCCGGATCTTCTCAGTGGGTCGCGTTTCCGATCCGGTGGTAGATTCTGCGAAGCACGACTCTTGCTAGGGTTCGTGTTAGCAACATCGTCAGGTTTGAGCCACGTGAGCTCACCTACTAAAGTTAGGGTTACGCTGACATAGCCCCTAGGGCTATCAGCTTAGGTAGGAAAAAAAAAAAAAAAAAAAAAGTGCGTTTCGGTTTGAAGGGGCAGGCGTTGTAACTAGTCCCGATCAGGTGGCGCGCCGCCTCTACATGGGGGTGGTGCGGTCGATGGCACTATACGGGGCTCCCGTATGGTGCCACGCCCTGACCCGCAAGAACGTCGCGGCGTTGCGACGTCCGCAGCGCGCGATCGCGGTCAGGGCGATCCGAGGATACCGCACCGTCTCCTTCGAGGCGGCGTGCTTGCTCGCCGGGGCGCCACCTTGGGACCTGGAGGCGGAGGCGCTCGCTGCCGATTACCGGTGGCGTAGCGACCTTCGCTCTAGGGGGGAAGGGCGCCCCGGCGAAGGTGTAGTTCGAGCGCGGAGGCTCCACTCTCGGCGGTCCGTGCTGGAGGCGTGGTCTCGCCGCTTGGCGGACCCGTCGTACCGTCGAGGCGGTCCGCCCGGTTCTCGTGGACTGGGTGGGCCGCGAAAGCGGATGCCTCACCTTCCGGCTGACGCAGATGTTGACCGGCCATGGGTGTTTTGGCCGGTACCTCTTTAAAATAGCCGGAAGGGAACCGACGGCGCAGTGCCACCACTGCGCGGACCGCGACGAGGATGACACAGCGGAACACACGCTGGCGCGTTGCTCTGGATTTGACGAGCAGCGCGCCGCCCTCGTCGCGGTCATTGGAGAGGACCTCTCGCTGCCGCGCGTCGTGGCTACGATGCTCGGCAGCGACGCGTCCTGGAAGGCGATGCTCGACTTCTGCGAGTCCACCATCTCGCAGAAGGAGGCGGCGGAGCGAGAGAGGGAGAGCTCTTCCCTTTCCGCACCGATCCGTCGCCGTCGAGCCGGGGGCCGGAGGCGGGAATACGCCCGTACGTCCCGGCCCCTGTAGGTGGCGGCCTCCCCCCGGTGAAGGTCAAGGGGCGACCTGAGGGGGTGAGGCCGCGCGGCGCGCTACCAGCACTCTAGCGCGCTGCCGTGGAGTGAATAGAGCGACCGGTCGACGGTGTATCGCGTCCCGACCCGGCAGGCTGGTTCTGGTCCAGCGGGGTATTCCGGGACACCAGCGGCACCGTCTGGGCGGCCCGACGGGCTGCCGTACCGAGACGGCCGACGTTTCAGAGCCTTCGATTCGCCTCGGAGGCTCCGTCGGCCGGGCGTCCTTGGGGTGAGCCGCGCCGTCTGGTTGTAGTGTTGACCGCGGTAGCCCCCCTACCTCATCCTGGTTCTGACCTCGGAGGGGATCGGACGTCGGGTGTAAGAGTGCAGAGGAGTCGTTTAGTGGGTGGGCTCTAAAATCCTTGGGCCCGCGGTCTGCTCACAACACCATGCAGATCGTTGAGTCTCACATACCCCGCGCGCCCCTTTTGCGCGGGGACCTCGTAGGAGGTTCGGCCCTCTACCCGAGAAAAAAAAAAAAAAAAAAAAAAAAAAGGCGTTGTAACTACACCGAGACCTTAGAACTTATATCTCAAGGTGGGTGGTGCATTTGCGTTGAACCCCACGGATTTACGTTGTAGATATCTATGGGCTCCGGTGACTACCTAACACCAGGTGGGCCGTGAGTTCGTCCATCCATTCACCATCCATCCATCCAAAAAAAAATTCATTTGTTAACGTTTGGAAATATAATGTGCGTTCGACAATTCAAGTACCCTATTTGAGAATCGCCATATTTGTTTGGTAAATTTAACCATTAACCATTTTACTTTGGTACTTTCACGTACACTTCCTTTCAATACACGCTTTCATTCAATACACGTATAAGTAAGTACAAGGAAAAGTATATCTTACGACTTTGATTCTAAACCATAATTTACGTAATTCAATCATCGAATTTATTGCTGCAATATCCACGTGAAAAACATGCACGTTGTATGTAGTAATCAACGAAATTGTAGTACATAAACATATTAAATTAATGAAATGATTACTCGTAAATTACATCCAAATAAAATGCAATACCTACGTGTTCCTTTGCGGATAACAAAATCATAAAGAAACCGTAAAGAATTTAGGAGCTTTATTACTAAATGTTTTATGATTATATTCAGTTCATTTAGTACTTACTAAACCAGATGCTGACAGAAAGAAAAAAATCTTTAAATTATTCTAATGCGAATCAATTTTATAATTTGGTTCAAAACGATTGTTTCTTGCTCGTTGTTTTCATGGGCAATAAAAATATACACGTATTATTCTGTTTTAATTTCATTATTTTCGACGCTGATTGCTAATCATCATATTCTATGCTCTATCATACGTTTTAATAACTAGGAGCTGTTGCAATTCAAGTAACCATAATTACCCATATACAATTTCAAGATACAGTCTAACCGCAGCATTGAAAAAAGAGTAGCAGGGAATATGGTCATTAAGCAGGTACCCTGTATAGACGAGTCGTTCACCCTAAGCCGTGAATAGCGAAGGTGACAGAGTATCCCATATTCAATTCGTTGGTAAGAGACAGGTGATTTGGTGAGATTGTGGGAATATGCTCATTTCTAACCCAACTCACCCAACCCAGTTTTTATGTTGGTACATGTGCCACCCTATAATCATATATTCCTGTTTGAGGCCTGATTTATTTATAAGCTGCTTTTTTTTGGTAATTTTTTTTTAAAAGTATTGTAACGTTTTTAAATTCAAAACATTATCTTCAAGTCCCATGAGCTTGGAGCAGAAACAAAAATAAGCAGAGTTCTTCTTTCTAAACAAAATATCATGGCAAAAATGCTAATCCTTTGAAATGAAAATAGGTAATGAACACAGGCGAAATTCGTGTCACAAAAAAAATCCTTTGTCACAGATATGATATAATTATATGTAGGTAGGCGCAATTCATCATATTTAAGCATGTCAAATGCAATGTATATATCTTATATGTGTCTTCTTCGCGCAAAATTAAGCTCGCCGAAGAGTAAGCAAGACGAAGATATCATTGTTGGATTCTCAGTTTATCAACTCACCTACTGGTGTACTTCATTTCAATGTTGTGCCCTGAATATTTTATAACTGTGTTAGAATGATTAATCATCGGAAAATATTTATAGATGACCTTCTTTCATAGATAAACTTTGAATACCTATTTTACGGTATTGATAAAAGAGTAAGTTTTTATTAAGGAATATTTACTAAAAATGGGTAATTTCATCATTCGTATAGTTGATTAAAGATAGCTAACATTCGGCAAAAAAAAATCAATCGATACTACCATTATGAACAAGGTCACTGAACCAACGCGTTAAGGTGATGAACCAATTTACTATTATTATTGGAATGATGATGAAAGTTTGAACACATCCCAAATTTACTCGAACACGCATTTCCTTAGACCAAGGAAGCTTCTGGAGAGTAATTAACGATAGGCATGATTAGTATAGTAGGCTTTTCCCCTGGCATTGCTGATGTCCATGGGTAACGGTAACCACTCACCATCAGGTGAGTCGTCTGCTCATCTGTCTAGGGCAATAAAAAAAACAAAACAAGTGAGGTATATTTATTTTAGTAATAGTCATATTATTATTATAAGTCTTGCTGTTCAATATAGAAAGTATTTGCTGTATTTTTCTATTAATGCTATGTGGATTTGAAATTAATGTAAATAAATATTTGATCATATGCATAGGAGAGTTGTAATGGTAAACTAATTGTACGTATTTCGTGATTTTAGAACTGTTCGGCTGTTAGGAAATGTCAAATTATGTAAATCGTGAATCTAAACTAAACATATTAATTAAAATTTCCAAGCGTTATGGAAATTTACTATTTTATTCATTCGTTCATAGCGTGCGTCACTGATACATCTAATAAAAATTTAAATTGAATCTTAAAAAAAATTAAGGTAAATGACACGAGCCGGACCCTCTTTTCGATCGTTTTAAGGTTCGTCGAACTATTAATAATACAATAGATACTACAGTCAACGGGCATTTTGATTCTGGGATAGATTTGTATTTTAAAAGAGAATGTGCTTCGTCAATCATAGTTTTAAGCCGTTTAATGTTTAATTATATTCTTTATTTTATTTTTATTGCTTAGATGGGTTACTGGAGCCCATAGACATCTACGACGTGAATGCGCCACGCACCTTGAGATATGAGTTCTAAGGTCTCAGTATAGTTATAACGGCTGCCCCACCCTTCAAACCGAAACGCATTAATGCTTCACGGCAGAAATAGGCAGGGTGGTGGTATCTATCCTCGCGAACTCACAAGATATCCTACCACCAATAAGCATTATATTTCTGAAATATTCTAGTAATTTGTGATTTAATCACATACAAGCAAATTTTGAATGAAATTTCTCTCGAGACACTGAGAAAATACGGCATAATACATTAAAGATACTGCTTATGTCCAAAAGTCTCAAGGAGAACAACATCCACTATTAGTTCCTCGCCTACGCTTTCCGATTCTGTCATAATTTTCTTTGTTTTAACTCAAATGTTGCTGATCAAAATTTTGTAGAGAGAGCGTTTAGTTTCAGTTCATAGATACCCGTGCCGGTACACATTTAATTTGATATTCGCCAAATGATTTTCAACCTTAATGTAAGTGTTTAAGGTTAAGGTTATATAACGCCACAGCTTTCACATGTAACCAAGACAATATTTGTGTAGGTTTACTTGAAAAAAAAAAAAAGGTTTACTTGCCCACGAAACCGTGTGTCAAAGAGTTACAAAATACCAAATGTAATTATGTCTTTCATTAGTAACGCAAGTATGCTTAACACCCAATATATAATTAAACTAGCTTTTGCCCGCGACTTCGTCCGCGTGGAATAGTTCACAAATAGTGCTTTATTTTAGAAAAAGGTTATATTGAGCCAACCTTAACATATAGACATATGCTGTAGCGGACTTTTTTTTAGATCTTTTAAAGCGGAACAATTCTGTCATACATAATTTTAGCGAAACTTTAACCGTTTCTACAGCGCACGCAGCGGAAGCTCTCAAAACCCGATTTTGAAACATTCTTTATTGGTGCTCCGCTTGTATTGGTCTTAGCGTGATGTTATATAGTCTATAACCTTCCTCAATGAACGGGCTATCTAGCACTTAAACAATTTTTCAAATCGGACCACTAGCGTTCAAACAAACAAACTCTTCAGCTTTATAATATTAATATAGATTTTACGATTATAATTCTTATTTTAAATGGTTTATCGAAGCTTTGCAAACCTGTCAAAGGATGCCTTATTCATGTTATTGAGATTCGTGCAATAGAACTAAAATGCTAATCAATAGATCGAAAAAGTTAAAATAGCCAATACCCTATACTAAGGCCATTGCAAACCGTACTAAGAACATGGCCAACTTCGAACAGCTGTTTGACCATTACGCAAAAAAACAATAAACAATTATTATAATTGAAACGATCATAAATGTAGATCTTATTTATTATTGCCGTCTGAGATTAGCTTTGATATGTATCATCAATCTCCATTAGCAACCGTATTTTTGTTTACATGTGTGTTGTCAACGACAATTATCATACCCGATCCTGCAGACAGAATTGTAAATAGTCGGGGTCGCCCAAAACACGTCATTACTGATCCTCCCGATCCATTGACGGTGATTTTAGGTACCACAAGCACCGGTCACCGTCCTTCAGCGAACTAACCCACAGACACAGCCCACTGATTTTCTCGCCGGATCTTCTCAGTGGGTCGCGTTTCCGATCCGGCGGTAGATTCTGCGAAGCACTGCTCTTGCTAGGGCCAGTTTTACCAACACTCCGGTTTGTGCCCCGTAAGCTCACCTACACGTTAGAGTGAAGCTGAAATAGCCTCTCAAGGCTATCAGCATAAGTAGGAAAAAAAAGACAATTAATACGGAACGACCCATCTGATCCAACGGTGGTCCGTTAAATTATTCTATGGACATGTGGGCATGACTGAGTCACGTGCTGCTATCATACACGAGACGCGTGCCGCCACCGTATGACGACCAGACCGTTGCTTGATTAGAATGCGAACGTACAATGAAATACGGATAATATGCATAATATATCGACGTAATGACGGATCTACTTCTTGCAAAACTCGCTTTTGTTATTTAAACAAATTTTGTTCTAAGCATCGTCTACGATCTGGAATGTTCAATGCTCAAATTCAAATATTAAAACAATATACGATATACGGAATTATTCTTCTGATTTTTTAGTAGTTCCAATGAAAGTTCTTTTAATGGATATACTGCAAAAACTTTCTATTTTTTCCCCTACATATCCTATTCTGAATTTGACCACAGATTAAGCAATAACGAAAGTTTGACAATAAACAAATAGTGTATGCATCTGTGTCAAATACATCGTAGTATGTGTAATGTTTTTTTATTGTTTTATTAATGCAGAATTTTATAGAAATATTAGCATTCTGCACTCCTTCTCTATATTCTCTATAAGTGTGGGAAATTTCATACTCCTCCGTCCGCGCAATTTCCGTAAAAAGGAGTACAAAGTTTTTGCTTCACGTATTAATATATATAGATTATGTCGGATGACATTGTGGACTTGCGGTCGTCGATTGTCCGTTTCATTGGCTTTGCGTCAGTAGTTGATGAAATTTCATAGCCCATTCCAATGAAACATGACATCTGAGACGGTGTAATTTTGCTCACTCGCACTGGAAAAAAACAATAGTAGTGACGTTGTAATAATATATTAAAGTTGGATAAGAAGGGTTAACAGAGACGGTTCGTAGTCTACTTGATGTTAAGCGGTTTTTCTAAATCCGCTAGATTACGATGCAAGAGCGGCTGTATTCTTGAGACTCAAGATAAACACCTTGAAAGACCACTCATACTTCAAACTGTTTGTATTTCATGGTAGAAGCAAATAAGACTTTTTTAATTTTTTTATTGCTTATATGGGTGGACGAGCTCACAGCCCACCTGGTGTTAAGTGGTTACCGGAGCCCATCTACAACGTAAATGCGCCACCCATCTTGAGATATAAGCTCTAAGGTCTCAGTATAGTTACAACAGCTGCCCCACCCTTCAAACCGAAACGCGTTACTGCTTCACGGCAGAAATAGGCGGGGTGGTGGTACCTGCTCGTGTGGACTCACAAGAGGTCCTACCACCAGTAATATGGTCGTATCCAACTACGGAATGACTATCACATACTAAATTACATCAAAAGATAACACGACTAGCATTATTATGAAGTTATGTTATCATGCTGATGAAAAATTCATAGATACGTGGCCAATGCCTTGTTATATTGACGTCATTATTAATTACGTTGTGCCCTGACCTGTACTATAAACTGCGCAAAAAGCTTATTACGTTTTGGTACAATTGGGACATTCAAACATTTCTCGGACATCCACTTCAAAACGTGCACAATCACGCGCGGAAGTAGGGAACGTTACGCGGTTAAAATTTCAACTAATTATTTAAGAAATCATCAAATAAGCTATAATATTACAATTACTATATACACGTATTGTAGGTATTTTCGTTATTAACATAACGATTAAAATGTATTGGAGTTGATAATGTTAATTTAAACTAATAATAAAAGTTTATATATGGTTCGGAGTTAGCGAAAATGAGCCTATGAGGGTCTGTTTGACTTATTTAGTGGATTTTAGCCTCCTGCTGCTACTTCTCTATGATATACCCTTACTGATAGTATCTTCTCCTTCTCCTTCCAATTTGAAATTTAATTTAAATTTTGCATTCATTAAAATAAAATAAATTATTACTTAAAATAATCATAATTAGTCATCCTAGTTTTATTCATTGGTAAGAATGCCCTACGAGGTTTTTTATAACATATTTTATATTCATACCAAAAAAATTGCGTTGCGTCTATTTACAGTTTTATCATGAACAATCTCTCTGTACAGTTATTTTGGTATGTGGTATTAATCTTTCATGCATCATTCTAAATCTTATTCGTTCATAGATGCTAGCTTGTTTGTGGTGTGGCGTTTATGAACGCACATTTTTATGATGCGTAAGCCGGAACGCACGAGATGTGGGAAAAAGAATATAGTCTGTGACACGAGACCTTTTTACCGCCAAATATTTAAAACATAAAAAATAATTTATAATGTGTTAAATAACTAATTTAATGTAATTACTTAGAATTGTTTATGCCGCTACAACAATAAAAATTATATTGTTTCAACTGTGGTGTTAATTACATAAAACACGACCAGGCGAAATAAAGAAGGGACTCTATATGAACTCCCTCAGTGGTATTCTGCAATAAGACAGACACGCCGAAATACCCTTTCAGTTCTCCTATAATTATTGTAGTATCGTGGAAACAGCTGAGTTTGAAGTCAATTATCACTACATGGAGACGTGATTCATATGAATGTGTAATGTAGATGGCACTATAGATAATGTAACGTAGAAGTCCATTGACCAGCTGTTCATTATTTTCATGATACGGGAATCCAAAGATACTTTTATCACATTATAAGCGTAATAAGATATGGATGTCTCAGAATCATCATGTTAACATATAATGAGAATTTTGTATGTACAAATTAAAACAATATTAAGATAAAATTTCAAGCATTATGTAATATTTGAATTTGCATTTATAATATGTAATTTAATTATAATTACTTAAACAATTTAAAAATTACTTTTGCTGTTATCATTTATCGCCTTCTTAAGCAGCGATCGGTCTATATAGTATTGTATTGTCACCATCGCATTTGGACATTGACAATGTTAAGGGCACAGCCAAACTTACGTTGTCCACTACTAAGGACTAGTCCCGAACCTTTTTGAAGAAGGACATGTTATAGCGTGAATAGGATTTCTATCGAGAGGCCGTCTAGTTCGTGACAAGAAACTCAATTCTTCATTCCCACTTGATTTCGCTAGCAAAATCAAGTCAAGTTTTGTTTAACCAGTGAACATTTACACTAAGAACGAATGAGTTACAATTTATTAATAAGACCACAACCCCATTGGTTATGTAGGTCGTGATTCACGTGTGCGGTGCGGTGTCTGTTAGCCAGATTTCCTTAGAACTGAGTCAAAAAATCTATTTAAAATTGACTGTGAAACTTACAAAATTTTATTGAACAGAAACTTGTGCAATATTCGACTGTGCCTGATTCAACTGCTTTTATCATATTTCATTGATGATTTTTCAAAAGGTTTTCGTAGTGTTAATTCGTTTACACATATGTATTTAGATTGTAGCGAGAATTTCTTTAAATTTTACTGGGTTCACATAAAATAACAAAGAATTTTGAAACGGAAACATCTGTATCCCTTTTAGAAATCGCGTGACGCGTTCAAACCAACTGTCGTTTTGTGGGTCGCCATCTTGGTGCCATTAGCAAGATGTAACGAGGTCGTAACGCCTCACACAACAAAATACTGAAATGCTAAAGTGGTCATAATTTAAACAGTAGAAAACAGGAAACTACTTACAATCAACAATAATTAATAATTAGCAAAATCGCCAATTTCAACTTTAGAACGAATTTTAATAAGGCCAAACGAGAAAGGGACGAATGCTGAAATTTTCATTGGCAATTCAAATTTAATATTATGATAGAAATGCAAATTCTCTTCATCGTAAATTTGTACAGAAGGGAAATTTCTATTCAAAAAATAAAGTCATTCCATATTATGGCCAATTCAGTCACAAATACTAAGGTAACTCTCTTCTAATGTCAATTGCGTACCTATCTGATTTTTATTGTGCTATAGATGCACACTCAAAGTTAGTGGTCATCAGAATAACCAGCAGAAAAACTTGCCAGACATGACAATGTGCACGCCACCGCTTAGCTTCAGACAAGTCGCAATTGCAATGGCTTTTCTCCCTTTCCTACTCCGCGTTAAAGACACCAATCAATAATCAACTTACGCATGATAGAAACTCAAAAATGACTAAGTACACCAATTAATTTTGTTTATGCTTCACTAAACTCAACCTACTTACGGACTCGGACCGAGTTTCACTTTCGCTTCGTCTGTCACTTCGCACTTTCGTTGAGCGTTGGTACCTACACTCACCCGATCCGTTACGTTATCACTGTGACGAGAATACGGTTCTGTGATTCTTTGTTAGATACAGTTTGATACGTGGGACAGTTTAAAAGGTTTATTTTTTTTATATAGCTTATCGGTAATCGATTTTTTCGAACAGTATCAAATAGAAATATCACTATCGGTTATACTATAATTATGTACTATACGATAATTCTATATACTATAATTTAGCGGTAGGCAACGGCTTGGTTAGCGGTAGGCAGCGGCTTGGCTCTGCCCCTGGCATTCCTGAAGTCTATGGGCGACGGTAACCACTCACCTTTAGGTGGGCTGTGTGCTCGTCTACAAGAGCAATAAAAAAAAAATTCCAAGCAACTCGTTATTTCAACGTAAAAATAAACCATCATGATCTTCAAATATATATATCTATTAATATATACAAATATTACCAAAGTTAAAAAAAAAGTTTTTATAACGCTTACCTCTTAATGTCGATATTTTACAGTACGTGCTAATTGAATTTTGGTTACTGTGAGCTATTGGCCAATGATCCGCTATCGTTTAATCCACGATACAGAATTGATAATGTTATTAACACGTTCGTAACGCAGGATTATACACACGGATGTAATATTTGTAATGTAGATTACAATGAAATTCCATCACATCATATTAACATACAAATATTAGGAAATTAACTTGTAAAACTAGTTTTTTTGATGTTGTTTTACGAAAAAACGAAGAAAATAATACCCATCGTCGCTAAGCTACTCAAATTACATACCAATAACAAAAAATTCAAAGTATCTTTTCATAAAATTATTTTGTTGTAAGCACAAAACACTTTGAAACTTATTTGCAGTGAACACTTTAAGAGTATTTACTGTTGAGAAAATTTAGGTACCTGTTTACCTTTTGTACCGAAAGAAGATAATATATATTCGTAAAAATCACAATGGAGCCGAATCCTTTGGACAGATAATGATTTGACAGATGACAAATTATAAGAAGAAATGCACATTTACTTATTATGTGTTGCGTGTTTTTGTATTATTGTTTATTTATGCAACCGAAATGTATTAAGATTTAACGCGGCCCAAATGTTATCTTATTACTAGATTAATTGCCCTTAGTCATTGCTGAATGACTTCACAGCGAGGATACCGCCACCCATCCTGAGACATGAAGGCAGATAGAGGCGGGGTGGCACCTACCTCTTCGGGATCATAATACGCCGTGCTCTTACATATGCTCAGCAAGAGTCAGCAAGCTGAAGTGGCAGTGGGCTGGCCATATATGCCGTAGGACTGACGATCGCTGGAGCAGACGGGTTCTCGAGTGGAGACCGCGCAGCGGAAGACGCAACGCGGGACGCCCCCTGGCTAGGTGGTGCGATGACCTCCGAACGGTGGCCGGCAAGAAGTGGATGAGGAGAGCCGTAGACCGGTCTCAGTGGTGTGGATTGGGGGAGGCCTGTGTCCAGCAGTGGACGACTGTGGACTGTTGATGATGATTACATATGCTATGAGTGCTCTGAGGAATTGTTTGAGATGATTCCATCATCTCGTTTTTACTATCGCACCGCCCGCCACCGGAGTAGAGTTCATCCATACTACCTGGAGCCATTGCGTTCATCCACAGTGCGTTTCCAAAGATCTTTTTGCCACGTACCATCCGGTTTTGGAATGAGCTCCCCTCTACGGCGTTTTCCGAGGGCTGTGACTTGTCCTTCTTCAAGCGAGGCTTGTGGAGAGTACTTAACGGTAGACAGCGGCTTGGCTCTGCCCCTGGAATTCAGCAGCAAGTCCATGGGCGACGGTAACCAATCACCATCAGATGGACCGTATGCACGTTCGCCTACAAGGGCAAAAAAAGATTGATGCATCGTATTTATATAAAGACGATCTATTAATAAAAAGGCAGCCCACTAAGTTTTTCGCCGGATCTTCTCAGTGGGTCGCGTTTCCGATTCGGTGGTAGATTCTGCGAAGTACTGCTTTTACTAGGGCTAGTGTTAGCAACGCCCTCAAGTTAGAGCCCCGTGAACTAACTTACTCGCTTGGTTACGCTGGCATAGCCGTCTAATAAGAATAGGTCAGAAAACAAAAGCCGACAGAACAGATTTGGCTTTAGTAGTGGACACATATAATTTATACCAGTTTTTATTTTTCTATTTCAAACAAACCCAGAGTCAGTCACAGTTTCCTTTCTTAAAAAGGGCTTCATGACCCGCCCCGTAACAGAACCATTACTAAATTTACTGGCTGCCTTATTTATCTATGCCATTGTGATATATTTTAACTTTCGGTTCATTAATATTAAAAGCTTCCTGGACGCTTTGGCCTCGACCTTAGAGTAATGGGCTGCGTTAGTGGCCGATTGGGCGTTGCCTTCGAAGCGATAGGTTGAAATTCATTATTACTACAGACACGCGAAACGATCATTATTAGAATTGTAATGTAATACTATGAATATTGTTTCATGCATTTGTAGGCCCTTATATACAGTCTAACTGGGTTTGATCAATGAGATTGTAATGTATTAGTATTAATGCAATAGCGTAGGAAATTTACAAATCAAACTCCGTGATTGACCTTATTTTCGGAATCCAAATCAAGGTTACAACCATCTTTCTAAGATAGTTAAATTCTGTTTTAAGTCACTAAGCTCATTTCTTTTAAAGTTTTCTTGGGCTACTTACTTCCTTATTATTATTTACTAGGGTGCCGCATTCATTGGGTCCCAAGGGCCCAGTATTCTCTGCGCTTTCTGAGTGAGCACATAATGTATTTCGAGCCCGTAATGATAATTATTACAAAATAGTATTTAAGGAAAACCGCCATGGAAAGAAATATTACAATATTTTTAACATCAGAAATACCCAACGTCAATATATTATTTACAATTCTATCAATTATTAATTTTATTACACGAGGAAAATATTTTAGAAACGTTTGATGTTTCAGTTACATTCATTCGTTCGAAAGTTATCGTAGTATTAAATATTCCGATTAATGAGAAATCTGTTACAATCTCAATTTCTTTGAATGTTTGCTTAATTGTTTTGTTATGTTTCTCGAACATTATGACATGTTCAGTCTTCCCTTCTATTTCCCTAGCATTACTGATTGATAGTATGGAGTCAAATGGAAGAAGCTGCTATTTGGGAGCCCCGGCCCAGAGATGGGAGCAGTACTCCATGCGAGGCCGGACTTGTGCTTTATAAAGCAAAAGTCTTTGTCCAGGCGTGAAGTACCGCTTCGCTCTGTTGAGGACTCCCAGCATTTTGGACGCCAACTTGGCTTTGCCTTCCAAATGACTCCGAAACTGGACATCGCTCGAAATGTCGACCCCAAGTATCCCGATACTCTCCTTTTTCCCCTACTTATTCACTGGTAGGCTAAGGGGCTATTCCAGTTTCGCTTCGGACGGGTAGGTGAGCTCACGGGCTCAACCTGAGAGAATTAACTAATACTACTGGTGGTAGGACCTATTGTGAGTCCGCGCGGGTAGGTACCACTGCCCTGCCTATTTCTGACGTGAAGCAGTAATGCGTTTCGGTTTGAAGGGTGGGGTAGCCGTTGTAACTATACTTGAGACCTAGAACTGACATCTCAAGATGGGTGGCGCACTTACGTCGTAGATGTCTATGGGCTCTAGTAACCACTTAACACCAGGTGGGCTGTGAGCTCGTCCATCCAATTAGCAATAAAAAAAAAATATACTAGCCCTAGCAAGAGCCGTGCTTCGCTGACTCTACCACCGGATCGGAATCGCGTCCCACTGAGAATACCCGGCGAGAAACTCAGTGGGCTAAGACGTTATAGCGGCAATATCCAATTTTTCATACGAGGTCAATGTCTCGGCTGCAAACAAACTGAATGCAATGACCAAATCATAATATAGACACAGCTTAAGACATGATGCTTAGCCACAAGTGACTCAGATGAAAGTGCAAACGTTGTACGAGACAATTATTAGTCACTTAGCTTAATGAGTAACAGCACCCGACGGTTATTGTGATCGATTGCAGTAATTAACTATATAACACAACGATCTATTCCCAGAACGCACGATCGTGATCTTCCATAAGAGTCACATGTCTTGGTCTAAGAGTTAGCTCATAAAATTTGTGTTATCCTTGGACATATTTATTGTATGCTTAATACCAGTACATACATATATATGTAAACGTATTTAAGTACATTATCCTGTCTCTTTTTTTTCCTATCTAATCTGATAGCCTTGAAAGGCTATTTCAGCGTAACCTTAACTAGTAGGTGAGCTCACGGGGCTCAAACCGGAGTCATGCTAACACTGACCCTAGCAAGAGCAGTGCTTCGCAGAATCTACCACCGGATCGAGAGATCCACCCACCCACTGAGAAGATCCGACGAGAAACTCAGTGGGCTGTGTCTGTGGGTTAATTCGCTCGTCGAGCCCTTCGTCGCAAGCGACGGGTTCGACGAGGACGGTGACCGGTGCTTGTATTGCCTAAAAGCACCGTTAATGGATCAGGAGGATCCGTGATGACGTGCTTTGGGCGACGTCGACGGTTTACCAATCGGTCTACAGGATCGGGTATGTAGTTTCCGGCGGCCACGACAAGAGGGTTCTCATGTCGTGCCGTCTTCTCAAAGTGGCGCAGCGATGCCGACTGTAGATACTTACTGACGGGGTCGAGCTCCAGGTCATCGTGGAGGTCCACGTTCCTCTGGAACCATGGTGCTCCGACGGCTATCCTGCAAAAACGGGATTGAAACTCTGTCTCTGGTTACCTTAGTAGGTTTAGTCAAAGAGAATCACATTTGTTTTTTTTTCGATTATTTTCGATCATTTTTTATTGTTATCTTATTATTCTTGTATTTAATTGTTACTACTTTAGCTCTAAACAATTTTAAAATTAAAGCTAGCTATCACAATCCTGTCTATTTCTGTCTCGAACGAGTCTTACGTTTCGGTTCTCGTATGATACGATTGTTTAGCTATGAGACGTGGATCTCATGTCTTGTCTCGGTGAGTGGAGGCATTTACGTTCTGTGACTCTATGGACTCCGGTAGTCACTTAGCATCAGATAGGGCTAGAGTTCGCTCAACCATCCATTGTAACAAAGGAGATTTTACTTTAAAAGAAACCAAACAAATACATGTTTAAAATTGTTTTAATAACCATCGAAGTCCAGAATTCAAGATAGACGTGTTGAGAAATCCGTATCCGAAAGATTATTCAACAAGCCACACGCGAAATTAGACTTTAATGTCGAGTAATATGTATAGCGATATTTAATGTTTATCATATTGTAATGAGCTCACGAGAACTCCTTAGAAAGTGGACCGGATACATACATGACGTCGGAAAGACGGCAAACGAGTCGCTTCTGTTTTGTATGATGCGTAGGAAATTACAAGAGATCTCAATGTGGAATATCATTTATTATTTCTGCACTCAATCGGTACATGATTTGTCAATGTCGATGCTTTTAAGTTGAACTAGAGGTCCCGCAGTAGTCGGAATTCGACTATAATTAATTGGAATTGTAAGTTTGTACACTATTATGATTGTATTTTCAACGTCAAGACTACACTATAGAAAAATATTAATAAAGACAAACAATATTTAATCTATTCTCAATTTGACCATAGACGTCAATAACAAAAGTTTGAGAATAAATAAATAGTATGCATGCGTGTGTGTGTCAAATAGATGGTAGTGTGTGTAATGTTTTCTTTATTGATTTAATGTATCTTTTATGCATTATTTTTAAAAAATATTAGCATTGTGCACTTCTTCTCTATGTTCTCTATAAGTGTGGAAAATTTCATACTCCTCCGTCCGCGCAATTTTCGTAAAAAGGGATACAAAGTTTTTGCTTCACGTATTAATATATAGATATCACTCATTCTATTGAAGTTACAACGCGTACACCTAATACAATTTATATGAAATGCAATTTTTTTGTTGCATTAGATATTATTGTTACTGCATAGACCTGGTGTTAAATTATTAGCAGAGTCCATAGACAACAAAATGAATTTTATCAACTACCTTAAAATGCGAGGCCTAAGTGTCAATTGAATAATGGTTGCCCTATCCTTAAAACCAGATTGACTTCGCTGTATAAATAGTTTATGATAAATCATACATATGTACATACTATAACCGTGCGTAGGAATAATATTACTCTTTTCTCTTCACTCCTTAACCTCTTAATAGGTAAAAATTCTTACAACAGCACTAATTTATGCTCATCACATTTAAGTAAAAAAAAAAATGTTAAACCAATAACGCTGAATACGGGAAACGTAAGCTTTTTGTATCATGCTCTAAGTTAATTTAGTTGGAATACATAAAATTAAATAATACGTCATCAAATGAATCGGGATTTGCATATTTTTTACTAATCCCTTGATATTTGCGAAAGCGATAAAATGCTTCAACTGATATCGTTCTCGACTTAATGTCCTAAGACTATTTCTTATCGTCCTAAATTATATTATACCGAGTTATAAAAAAATGAAAAATCCCACCGCAATGACATATTTGATTGTTAGGATCTGTTTGGAATTGTCTTTTGTTCACAGCACTAAAGCTCGGCCTTAGCTATTAAATGAAACGTCTAGAAGGAAATCGGTTGGCAAACAGAGAAGAAAACGGTACGCAACTGTATTTTGTATATAAATCTATATATTAATACGTGAAGCAAAAACTTTGTATCCCTTTTTACGAAAATTGCGCGGACGGAGAAGTATAAAATTTTCTACACTTATAGAGAATATAGAGAAGAAGTGCACAATGCTAATATTTTTTAAAAATAATGCATAAAAGATACATTAAATCAATAAAAAAAAACATTACACACACTACATACCATGTATTTGACGCACCCACGCACGCATACTATTATTGTCAAACTTTTGTTCTTGACGTCTGTGGTCAAATTGAGAATAGATTAAATATTGTTTGTCTTTATTAATATTTTTTTTATAGTCTAGCCTTGGCGAAATTTGTGATTATAGAAGTATAAAATACAATCATAATAGTGTACAAACTTAAATTTTCAATTAATTATAGTCGAATTTCGACTACTGCGGGATCTCTAGTATAGTTTTAATGCTACAGTACATATAGTCAAGTTTAACGAATCCTAAATAAAGCGACCTTTGCAAAAAATTTACCCGTCCTTAAACTGATTGCATAATTATCGCTTGTACTATTTGATTATTTGGGTTACTATTTGATTATTTAATGGTCTGAATGTTGTATTGTAAAATGACAAATACACGACAAAGCTCAGAATCTATTTTCGACCAAAGGGATTGCATTCTCAGCCGCGTTTGTAGCCGTTTTGCTTACTTGTTGCTCCGAATACCAAACAGTATTCTGGATGCATTATTTATACCTACATCAGGTTTCATGCCATTTATCCTCCGTTAACTATCAGGTATGGCGACCGGCATGTTCATATTGAGTGATGCAAAGTGATTCGGGTTGTAGAATTCGCGAAAATACTTTTACAGACAGAATTTCTATAAACATAATAGACAGCGGCTCACGCGGCTTCAAATAATACGGAAGCATCTAGTTTAAAAGAACAGGCAAATGCCGAGAAATATGATGTATAAAATCTTCTGTAAAAAATATATACAAAACAATCTTATAAAATAAAAATGTGTCTTTGCAGCCTGCCAATCGTAATCTACATTTACGAAAGATCTAAAACAAGAGATCGTATTTCTGTCTCCGCTTGCAATGGTAACTATTTAATACACATATTCTTTGAAAGCGATCTAACATGATACTAATTCGTAATTCTCAGTATAAGTAAGTCGCTCGTAAATATAAACAGTAAAATGTGTGGTGTCGTGGGACACCGGATAGGAACGAAGTTCCTTATTATAAAAATATTAATTTTAAGTTCTATTCGAGGTATAAAGAAAAGAATTATTCGGGTATACATTTTTTATTAAGTTTTTTTTTTTGCTAAAACTACTTTACAAAGTTGTCAACTTTATTTTATTCACAATTATTTTAGAAAAATATATATAATAAAACTATGTAATTTTTTGTACGTTATTACAAATTTAAAAGTCGTACACTCGCATTACTAATTTGTACGTTATTACAAAGTCAAGTCGTACACTGTGTGCATTACTACTAAAAATCTTACGTTACGGACGTTTTTACGAACTTCGTTAAAAACTTCGTTCCAATAAAACATGATCTGACAGGAGTAAACGTAAATTCTAACTAAACTAGTTCTCCTTTAACATTTCTATTCCTGCTTTAGATAAATCACTGACAGATTTGGCGGCTCTCTCCGCCGGCTTCCGTATAACGACCGCTATCAAAACCACTTCGCTGGCTACCAGAGAAAGTAAGTTTCGAGAATATTGCTCAAGTGCTGTTACCGAATCGAGTTTGTATCAACATTGGATCCTGTCAATCGTTGTCAGTTGTGTCATGGTGGAGAGTAAAAATTGGATAACCATAACCATTGCAAATTTAATCTTATGGAGTATTAAGACAGAGATCATTTTAGATCACCGGTAATTTTTTTTAAACACAAATTGCTTAAAGTAATTGTATTTGTGAATAGTGAAAGGTGAAGTTGTATACTGAATAGGTATCAGTACTATCTTGTTTTCTGTTTGTTTTGAACTGCGCTGATCTGGTCCAATTATTATGACTTTTTAGAGAAAAAAACCATAACATGAGATGGACTGACGTGAAACCAGCTGGTTTTTTAAATGACGTCGTTACTGTAATGACGGGAAAAACATAATGATCAGTTAAACGATAGTAAATTAAGTAATAACTACGTGGATATTATCCGGGGCGAGATTTTATAAGCCAATTAAGAACCACAGAACTTTTTTTTATTGCTTAGATGTGTGGACGAGCTCACAGCCCATCTGGTGTTAAGTGGTTACTAGAGCCCATAGACATCTACAACGTAATGCGCCACCCACCTTGAGATAAAAGTTCTAAGATCTCAGTATAGTTACAACGGCTGCCCCACCCTTCAAACCGAAACGCATTATTGATTCACGGCAGAAATAGGCAGGGTGGTGGTACCTACCCGCGCGGACTCACAAAAGGTCCTACCACCAGTAAATCATCATAAAATCTTAGAAATTACGCAACTCGTTTTAATGTTAGATAAAGTGTAACAAAAATACGTGATTTAAAATGACTTCGATCTTTCGAGAAACGTGTTCTAATGCAATTATAGTCACGTGTGTTTCTGATTGTAAGTTATCGTTCATTGTTAATCATTATAGTATAGTTCATTGGTTTATGTGTAAGAACGCGTGACTTATATGAGACAGAAACAATATTGGAACGAAGTTCCTTATCGCGCGTTGTGAAAGGGGGTTAGACGGAAAAAATTCTTACGAAAAGTTGTCACGACACTTTTTAGATCCGTCATTCTGACCAATCAACGTGTAGGCGCTTATCGCGTGACATTGCTCGTATCCGATTGGTCCGCGTAATGAGTACAGTTTCTCGAGATAGCGTTTCAACAATAGTAATTTCGCTTCACTAATTAATCGAAAGGAACTTCGTTCCATCCGGGTGTCCCTTGACACCTCTGAAGTTTTTTTTCTTTAGTTTTTGCGAGCCATAGATAATGTGATGGAAATAATATATTAACAATATAAAAGGAGAGATTAAATCGTAAAACAGACAAATACTATGCACCGTCAAATCAACCAGAGCGTATATTAGAATAGCTTGTATTCCACTGAAATTGAGACTTCCTTCTCCTATAAATTTAACATCGACCCACATATGTCCACTGCTTGACATAGGCCTGCTCCAAGTCTTGCAAAAATGACCGGTTCTGCGCTATCGACATCAAGCTTCCAACTTCCACGACCTTCAAGATTCTTACTGGTCCGCGCGGGTAGGTACCACCACCACCCTGCCCATTTCTGTCGTGAAGCAGTAATGCGTTTCGGTTTGAAGGGTGGGGCAGCCGTTGTAACTATACTTGAGACCTTAGAACTTATATCTCAAGGTGGGTGGCGCATTTACGTCGTAGGTGTCTATGGTCTCCAGTAACCACTTAACACCAGGTGGGCTGTGAGCTCGTCCACTCACCTAAGCAATAAAAAAAAGAACATCCATGTTGCGGGATGTATATCCAGTGTCTAGTAATTAGTTAACACCAGCAGCCAATTCTGTCTACGACTTTAATTTTTAAAAAAACTAGAATAATATGCCCTACTCTCCAGTGGTAGTGCCTATCTCGTAAATAGTGCATTACAATCGCTATTGTTTGGTAACGCTATTACCGCGTTGCACGTTTATCAACCTGTACAACGCACACACAACCAATATTTGTTATAATTTTCTGAGTGTATTTTTCATTTGAGTATTTATTTATAATTACGGTAAAATAGCACGTATTTTATTTTGGATTGTTCAAAAAAAAATTGTAAACGATCACAAGTTAGTCAGTAGTTGTCGGTTTACATAATCCAACTTTTCAATTCTGCTTTCAGTGAGCTGTGTAATACTCTCAGTTTACCCAATTTTCTTATCCACCTAAAAGAAAACTCAACTCATAAACCTATGTTTCCAGACAACTGTATACAAAACATTTTGATTCACAAAATAAGAATTTAATAACAAAAAACCGTTAATTTTATCATGAGATACATCAACGTCCTTAACTTGCAGCCACAGACGGCAAAAGTGTTTTAATATTGTCAAGGATTCGTATTGACTTCAAAAGATTCTATGACAAAAGTCGCAAACTGAATTTATCGGACTATATTAAGATCACGACCGCAGTGTATTGCCTCTAAGAAGTTTATCACCGTTCGAAGAAATCCTTACTGCATTTCGTACATAAATAGCTTAATCTAAATGATGCTAATCAGCTCATTTCGCTCGGTCTGAATGTTATACGAGAAACAGCAATTTAAGCAATCAACTATAAAAGCTGACTTCGTATTCTGAGCATGCGAATCGATCGCTACCCGACAAGGTTACACGTGTGATTTATATCGATGATTTTACATTAATTAAACCTTGTGGCGCCTAGTTTCGTGTTACGCGTACTAGCTAACCTTCTGCAAATAGGATGCATACGTATATTCCTGAAGGTTTTTATTTTATGACGTATACATTTTTTTAAAGCTACTGAAAAGTTTTCTTGAACATACCCATGCGAAATAATAATTGTAAATTAAAATGAATACCAACACAACAAAAAGAAAATCCAAATCTCTGTCTTACTTGAGTTTTTTTGACATAGATTAGGACTGTAAAGAGATTGGTGGGATAATTCTTCGTCAGAATAAAGTATTTATTACATAACATTTTAAGTTCAAAATATAATAACACATTGAAACGTTTTTATTGAAGTTAAGCGAGAACAAATTAAAAAAAAACTTCAGATTCAATAAATAACTCTTGTGGTTTAAAAACCGGCGTGGTGAAATTGGTCCAACTGGTAATTGACCAGACATTTTAAGTGGGTCACGGCAATACCCGGATGTGTCATTATCGTTTCACTGCGAGGTACAATTTGTAAAATCGATATTCCTAAAAATTCGTGTCTGCAATCCAACACCGTTGTACGTACAGTTAGTCTAATTACAGCGATCTTGATGGGGAATCTCAGGAGCATTGGCCAAAAGGCCTTAGCACGAGTGCCGGGTGCATTCACCTCATGTGGTTGGTGCATTGCACTCGTCACCCGGGCGACTGTCATAGGCATCAGCTGTCGACGCCTCAAAGCGGGTGTTTGGTTTCCAGGATGCCGCCTGCCACTGACCTTTATTGGAGAAGAAATTAAATTGAATTTCGTATAAATATCTGACCAGCTCTTATGTCTAGTAACTCACTTTTAATCAAACAATTAAATGATACCGTATTACGGGGTCCGAAGATCATCATAAAAAACAAGTCGCTTATCTGTGTTCTTAGTGCGAGTTTTTTAAATTTCTCGATAGCGTAAAAGTTTTGTAGGCAGCGGCTTGGCTCTGCCCCTGGCATTGCTGAAGTCCATGGGCGACGGTAACCACTCACCATCAGGTGGGCCGTATGCTCGTCTGCCTACAAGGGCAATAAAAAAAAAAAAAAAAAAAGTTAACTTAAATTTGTATGGAGTTAGAATGTATGCCTACGATGCTGTTCCAACTGCATACAAATTTGACTTAACTTTTACGCTATCGAAAACGTTAAAAAACTCGCACTCAGCAGACTGATCTGTGTCTCAAACGTTTCAACGTAACAGCTTATCGACAATGCGTTACAAAAAAAATATCGATTCTTTGAATATATTGTGTTTCCAAAGAGTAGTGTTACAATATTAATACATCAAATAAATGAGGAAATCTCGAACGTGTCGTAAGTTTATGCATGATATTTTGAGGAAATACAATACCTCGAACATTAGGTATTGTCATCGTGCAAACGGACCTCTATAATATAATCCCGCAGTAATGAAGGTGACGTAAGGCGATAACTTCAGAAATGACCGAGTTATATGTCACTCTTTCCTGCTGTGACGATTTTGAACGGGCAGATAGGATTCGAGAGAAGTTGAAGATTCAGAGGAAGTGTGAAAGTAGCCCCGGTAATCAACAAATTAAAGAGCGGACGGACGGTTAGCGTGGTATGGACATGTGATGCGTAGAGAGAAGATGCATGTGACTAGGAGATGTATGGAAATGGTAGTGCAAGGTAGAGGTCGACCAAAGAAGATATGGACGGAGTGTGTGAATGACGATATGAGAGAGAGAGGAGTAAGTGTTGAGATTACGGCTGATAGAAGAGAATGCAAGAGGAAAATTAGCTGTGCCGACCCCACCTAGTGGGATGAGGTTGAGAAAAAGAAGAAGAGATAGGATTCAAGACGTGCTCTAATCACTATCTTATTTTTAGTCGCATAATTCATTGAAAGGCCTTCATTGCTCTTTGTACCATCAGCTTCCATTTTGTTCGATTTTCGGCTTCTCTATAACAATATAAAAACATTCGTGAAACAGTTTATGTAGAATAGTTCCTGTTTTAAAAATGTTCGATTTCTATAAAATAGTTTCCTATATCACCTAAAGTTCGTCAATCTCAATACGATGAAGACTGAATATTTTTATAGAAAAATCTAGAATACTTATAGCGGGATATTGTATATTTTCCCTCTTTACCGATGCGTGGTCTACATTAATGAGATTACAGACAAGTCGGCTGGCTACAAATCGCTATTACTACTTGTATGGGTTTATGTAGATCAAACATGAAGCTTCTGACAAATCACTCCCATTGCTTCGAAAATAAATGTTGTACAATACGTCATCTCTATATGGTAATTACAGATATACTGCTATTTATATTGCAGATATATTGTGTCGGTGACGCGAACTCACTAGATTTCACCCATCTAAAAAGCACTAACGCTCACAGCACACGTCAGGTATTATTTATTATATACGAAGCCTTATACGTATATACGTAACATTAGCATGTCGGTGTCGCGAACCCATAATATTTATCCCGACCAAAAACTGTTCAAGGCGACTAAAGAAGTTTTCACTTAGAAAAAAAGTGAAGTATTAGAATCGTAACTATTAGTATTTTGAACAAAAAGAGTCGCTTGTTTATTCAACTTTTAGTTGCAATTCTGATAGTAATGAGGAATGCGTACGCGTATTTATGACTTAATGGGAAACACGACTTTGTTGTTTTTATATCTCACAATATATGCAAATGCACGATTAATTGTTTATTTGCAAGAAATGTTTCTTGGTACTAAATGCGTCTTTGAACATACTGCTCATGTTATTTAGTAAGTTTATTGAAATAATTACAACCGAACAAACTGACTATAGTTTTATTATTAAACTAGCTGACCCGGCAGACTTCGTAGTACCTCAATCGATAAATAAAAGACAAAAGGAATCCGTCCGATGGGGAACACATCAAAGGACAAACAAAATTGTTATTTTTATTTAATTCCGAGCATTTTCATATATAAATACCTTTTAAACTTTCTCTGGCCTTTCACAAATAATTTAAGACCAAAATTAGCCAAATCGGTCCAGCCGTTCTCGAGTTTTAGCGAGACTAACGAACAACAATTCATTTATATATATTAGATAGAGGTAGATTATATAAGACTTTTAAAACTCACTTCAATTTCAAACACATATCAAGCACGCTGCCCTGAGCACTGCGACCGGTTCCGTACTTGAGTTACGAACTATACATCGTAGGAGCACGTTTACAAGTAAAACTGCAATGGAAAAACCTGTTCTGCTTATTTTAGAACAAGTGAACGGTATGCCCGTTGATGAAGAAATCAATGTTATTGACACTAACTCACTTTCTTTCTTTTTCACGTCACCTAAAGCTTCAGAGTAGAAGATATGGACAAATTAAATATATTTCGATATATGGAGGGTTTAAGATATTTTAAAACTGAATCGATAAAATATACGTAACATGAAATAAATAATGTTCATTTGCTATTTGATAAACAAAAATACTTATAACATAACTTAAAATTTCATTGCAAGTTTAACGAAGGTTGAAGGTAAGCGCCTCCTCACACGTCGCACGAGTTCGTTGACCTCGCGCGGCAACTGTTTTTCAATGGTGCTGCTACATTGCGTGTAGTCAAAACAGTGTGTAATCTGACTTAGGCATGATCAGTACTACGTCTATCCTCGTTTTTGGTAACCATTCCTTAAAACAAGATATAAACTAAGAAATCTTCTGTAAGTAGAATTTATCACATAAAAAAATCCTATTATATATATATTTTTTTAATGAATACAGAAATTAAAACAAAGTTAATGGTGAATTTATTTTTATTGTTACCGTTATTAGCACGAATTAATTACGAAAGGACCACGAGTAATGTGTTGTTCATTAACTAAGTGTCCAGGAGCTTTATCGGTGTTGTAGAACTATTATTTTAAGTCGGTTACGAAACATTCGATAACATGTTAATGTTTGTAATTATAAGCTTTACGAATAATTTTTTTACATATTTTGTTGTGGCTATCACTAACTTTGAAATTAAGCTAGTGGATATTGTTACCACGTCGAAAAGTCCCACCAAAGATGACACCAATAATACTATAAAACCAACAGATTTATCTCAATCGGATAACGGTATTAAAGAACACGGGTAAATGAATAACACAAATTTATTTTAATCAGATTTTAAATGATCACAACATGAAATGAATATTCAATGAAATGCCTATGTAGTAATTTTAGCAGAAAAGATTGGAAATAATGCAAAAATATTCTTCACTATCCAAACATAAGATTAAAATGGTATAAAAGGTAGACCAAACTTAGAACAAAATATTCGGTATCGCTAAGTCTTAATAAAAATAATTGTACAAATGGTGTATCTAATGTAACGACTATTTTCTACTCGTTAAACTCAGAATATTGAGGATACAAAAAGCAGAGCAATTGCGATAGCTATTTTATTTCTAAAAACTTCAAAGTGAACTAAAAATTCATTGCCAGAGAAAACAGTAAATGTATCTAATAAAAAAAATACAATAGTGCTTACACTAAGCTGTGGTAATTTAAATATGTACTAAGGTTTAAATCATTACTTTCATCGTCATTATCATTTCATGTAAATTACTAAAAAGACTCTTAATAATAGAAGTCTCATAACGGACATTAAATGTATGTATAAGTTAATTACTTTATAATTGTCATATTTACATAAAACTTAAGTGTGATTAGGTTGATACTAATAACGGAGGATTATTTGATGGAATACGGACAATTAAACGTAATGACAAGATTTCGAAAATGACTCGTCAATTTTACAAGATGTTGCTGGTGTAGTTTGATGACATGACATTTTGTCCTTGTCAGTCATAATTAAAGTTGCATTTTTTTCATACATTTATTTATTTAAGGATTACCGACAGGGTTTATAGTAAGACATAAAATAACATTGACATGTATAGAGCAATTGATAACTGCAACTCTAATTAGAGGCAATCACAGCATGCATTACCTACATTAATATATCAATAGAGATTTAACAATACTATTAATAATAATAAAAAATTAAAACCAAAAGAAAGACAATACGGACAGTAATACCCGAGTACTCAGATCAAGGCTGAGGCTGAAGTTCAACAACAACTTTTTATAATTTTGTTCCTCAATATTGGAAGGGAATCGCCAAATATGTCAAGGTTTTCAGCTTTTCTGACTAGATTATTATAAAGGTTAGTTTAGCAATAAATAAAATAGATCATAACCGGTTTGACTATTTTTCCATAAAACACCAATTCCATAGCACACCTAGCATAAATAGCTAGTATCTTGCTAGTGCAATGTCTAACTATGCGCGTTTTCTTTGTTTCAGATGCCCCGAATGATGCGAATTACATGATATGCGGTGTCGTGATCGCTATGGCCCTTGTGGGTCTTATTATAGTGCTGCTGGCCTTAACAATCAAGTAAGTGTCCATTTGTCGATCATTCTCATTACGTTGACCCTGTAAACAATCACACAACGAATCATTACGCTCGAACATTGCCCTAGTTAAATGGTTTGGTACAAGTCCTCTTTAACGAACCTTCTCGGTATTCTGGTTTCAATTTGATGATTCATTGCCTTTTGTCGTGGGATTCGTGTTGTATTTTCCAAGGATTTTAGAGCGTTATTACTATGTGATAGTCTCGAAAAGTCAGTCTGGTCAAATTTGTTGAAACATATTTATCGGTTGGTAATTTTCTTAATGTCGTTGAAAGCAGGGTTAGAGAGCTTAAGACAAATCCTGCGTACGTATGTAATTTTAAAAGATCGCTCTCACGCAAACGTAGTCGCCCACATCATCAATATTCGAACGATCTTTTGATATATGTAGATAGTTTTACGTGAGTGGATTTTTAAAGACTAATAAATATTTTGTGATCGTTAAAGTAAAATTGAAATGTGCATTTCGTAAAAAATATACTAAAAAAATTATGTCTTAGTTTATATTTGTTGATGGATAAATAAAAAATCTTTACGTCTGCCAAATTATATTGAATCATTCATTTGTTTATAAATATTGATTCTTTTGATGTTACCAAGACGTGGATTTATGGTTTCATTAAACTTTAATTTGTTACGTCTGGCTTAATCTCATTTACTTGAAAAAATAAGCATCGAAATCGATGGTGGGTGGAAATGGTTAGAATATATTGTCAATCAAATCAATAAACAAAATGATAAGCAATTTGCCGTGAGAACTAAAATCATTATAAATTAGGGACTTTGATTAGAATGCGGATGAGAATATTGATACTCTGGATAGGTTAGCGAAGGAATACTTCGATAAAAATAGGTATTTGTTGGTATCAGAACTATTTATAATATTAACGTATTAGATAAAAAGTAGTAGTAACGTATTAGATAATTACATTAAATGTTTGTACAGAAATGACTTAAGGACTTAAAATCCTTTTAATTTTCCATGTACGGATTGTATATTAACAATAAAGGAGGATAGAGAGCACATAGAGAGCCTGCAAGCGTGATATGATTGATATAATTATTCGGTACCGGCTTTTCCTTGACTCCTTATCAGACACAAATATACTATAAATTAGGTACCGAATTTCCATGTTGTTATCACAAAAAAGGAATATTTTGGTATTTGGTATTTAAATTTACCAAATATTAAATATTATACAGAACGGGAAACATCCTTATATTCGTTAATCGACTTATTTTGTATTGTCAATAAATAGATTTTTTAAATATTTATGTTTTAATAGTATTCATAGCTCAGAAACGTTTGGCACTTTGACAGTGGCGATTTTAACATTCCCAGTCGCCAATGTCATTTCCGTCATAACTTTAAAAAGTTCAGACTAGATATTATCATGCATAAATTGTCTGATTAATTACCAGATCAATACCTGAATTTATAATATGCAGTACTACTAGTAGGACTACTTCCAACTGAAAATTATCAATAAAATAAATTTAATTAGATTCAACGTTAATAAGCTTCAAGGTTTTCGAGAAAGTATCTGACAATCTTCAGAAGAGAAGATGCTTATGGGCTCGTTTCTCTCTAGAGTATTCATTTTTGGCAGAGCCTTTGCTCGCTCACCTGTCCTGGTGAAATTGGAAAGCCCTTCGGGCCATCAGTAACCAATTCTTCATAAAAAACATATTAGGACACAATTGTGGATACTGCATGTGCAATGTGGAAACTACATACCCGATCCTATAGACCGAATGGTAAACAGTCGACGTTGCCCAAAGCACGTCATTACGGATCCTGCCGATCCATTAACGGTGCTTTTAGGCACCACAGGCACCCGTCACCGTCGTCGTCGAACCCGTCGCTTGCGACGAAGAGCTCGACGAGCGAATTAACCCATAGATACAGTCCACTGAGTTTCTCGCCGGATCTTCTCAGTGGGTCGCGCGGTGGTAGATTCTGCGAAGCACTCCTCTTGCTAGGGTCAGTGTTAGCAACACTCTGGTTTGAGCCTCGTGAGCTCACCTACACATGTTAGGGTGAAGCTGAAATAGCCTCTCAAGGCGATCAGCATAGGTGGGAAAAAGAAAAAAAAAGGATACTACATCCGATTGACCGATTCGCCGGTCAGGTAGTGACCGTGAGTGAGTAGTGAAAAAAAGGTAGCTAGTGACCCGATTATGATTCCCGAAGTCCCGGAGACACGATCTTTGTGAACAATATTTATCGTTCGAGGTCTGGTCGTATTCGATATTTCCTCGTGTGTTTCCCGTACCAGTAACACAGGAACTCAGTATGTAATGGTTGCATTCGTGTTTACCTTCAAAATGTTTATCTAATGCAACTCAACTTACAAACTGTGACGTAATTGACGCAAGCTAAATTACAGTTCCAGAGTGCCTATTGCTGAGACCGCTCGAGACTAATCAGTGAGTCAAGGCGATCGAATGGTTATTGAGAGAACCGAGTTTTCAAGGTACCTACTTGCGAAACGGACGTTGATAATTTTCATTTCGTATCTCACGGCCAATGTTTTTCGTGATACAATTAAGTACCGTAGCTGCGTGTTTTTCCGCTGGAAAACTTACATTAAACATTAGAACTTACTTTATGATATGTAATTATTGCTTAGATGAGTCAACGGAGCCCATAGATACCAACAACGTAAATGCTGCCACCCACCTCGAGATATGGAGTTCTAAGGTCTCAGTTTAGTACAACGACTGCCCCACCCTTCAAACCGAAACGTATTACTGCTTCACGGTTGAAATAGACAGGGTGGTGGTACTTGTCTGTGCGGGATGACAAGTCGCCCTGTATTAGAATATTCTTACTATAAATAGAATTTTATCGCCAAAATAGTTTTAATACTTAATGAAATTCCTAAGCGTATCATATAATGGGACAAATTGAACATAATTCGGTTCTAATTATACTGTTATTAGAATCTTTTTTCGATATTCTTCACTATTAACATTAAAATAATTACATCTACCCACAGTCTTTTATAAAATCTAATTCGCTGAACAAATAAATTACTTGAACAACCTCATTTAAGCACTTAATTGTGAGACGGTAGGAAGTGTGGTGTAAGATTGCAAAAACTGTTTTAATTGACAATAATAATTGTTTGGTTTATATGCGTGTAAACATAAAGAATAATGTATCTGCTACGAATAATCAAACGATCGTTCAAGAAATTTATGATTAAAGGGTAAGCGAGTGTCAACTATCAATATTGTTGTGTAATGGTGATATCCGATTTACCAAAACCAGTTTTTGTGTGCTTAGTGACTGAGTTGTTTTTATTTTAGTTTCTATACATTTTACTGGTGGTAGGACCTCTTGTGAGTCCGCACGGGTAGGTACCACCGCCCCGCCTATTTCTGCCGTGAAGCAGTAATGCGTTTCGGTTTGAAGGGTGGGGCAGCCGTTGTGACTATACTGAGACCTTAAAACTATATCTCAAGGTGTGTGGCGCTTTTACGTTGTAGATGTCTATGGGCTCCAGTAACCACTTAACACCAGGTGGGCTGTGAGCTCGTCCACACATTTAAGCAATAAAAAAATATAAAAAAACCTAGTCCTTAACATTATTATGTTACTAGCCGTACTCGCCCGCTTCGCTGGGCATTTAAAATTAACATCATTATTTATTGTCATTATTATTATTAGGGAGTCCAACACTCATATAAATATTAGCCTATCCATTAAATACGTGTATTTGTTACATGGATACCAAGTTTCAAGTCAATCGGGTGCATGGTTCAGTAGTTATAACGGAACATCCGTAAAAAACACTGTAGATTTTTAAATTAATATAGATTACGCGTGGGCTGATAGTAATCCGGAGCATTTATATGTACTAGAGGTCCCTCAGTAGTCGAAATTCGACTATAATTAATTGAAATTATAAGTTTGTACACTATTATGATTGTATTTCATAGTTCTATAATCACAAATTTCGCCAAGGCTACACTATAAAAAAATATTAATAAAGACAAACAATATTTAATCTATTCTCAATTTGACGACAAACGTCAAGAACAAAAGTTTGACAACAAATAGTATGCATGCGTGTGTGCGTCAAATACATGGTATGTAGTGTGTGTAATGCTTTCTTTATTGATTTAATGTATTTTTATGCATTATTTTAAAAAAATATTAGCATTCTGCCCTTCTTCTCTATATTCTCTATAAGTGTGGAAAATTTCATACTCCTCCGTCCGCGCAATTTACGTAAAAACGGAGACAACGTTTTTGCTTCACGTATATTTAGATAGATAGATATAGATATTTACCCTTCTGATACCAACGACCGAAGCCCTGCGGCCTACGAATGCTCGAATGTAAGCCATAGCCGGTAAAATTCATTTGATATTTCTGTCCTTCAGTAATTAACGTTTCCGCAATGAGACACTGCAAACGAGTCTCTCGCAATTAAACAGTTACAGTTACAATTCGCTTGATAAATTGTACGTAGGATGTTTCTAAATGACAATTTAGTTTGTCGGGCTAGTTGTTCATTAATCTGTTATGCTATGTTTTTTTTAGCGTCATACTTCATAACATAACTTTCAACGTAAGTGTTTATCAGAAACATAATGTTAAAATTCGTGGCCCAATTAATTATATAATGAAAACTAAACATGGAATTTAAATGCTTAAAAAATGTTATCCTTCGTAAATGGCTAATTATTAAATAAATTCTCGGTCGATCGGTTACGACGAGGAAAAAATAAAGAACAGCAAAAATTAAAATCATCTAAGGTCACCAAGTCAATATACTGAAAATTATAAAATAAATAAAGTTCATGGACAAGATTAAGAGAAGGTAATTTTAAATTGTTGCAATAAACAAAATTATTATGATCTTTTTTATAGTGGTAAAAAAGTATACATTTCGATATTTGAAATTGTGGGCCTCAATTTTGAGTTTCGAACTAATTCAAATCTGCAAATAGTATTAAAAAAATAAAAATAAAATTAATTTAATTCAGGCCATCTTAAGTCCATATGTTGTAAGTAGAGTAATACTTAGAACTATGTTAGTAAAATTAAAATTGGCAAAATTATGAAAACGTTTAAACATTTAATTCATAAATCTGCGTTGCTTTAAGGCAACAGGTACATGGGTATGTATATGAACCCAGTGTCTCAAAACAGCACATTCGGGTTTATTACCTATAGCCATCAGGATATTCTTAGTACTCGCACGAACCCTACGCATCAGTGAGGCTGTCCGTTAGCGGATGATTGATGTAAAGTCATCCACGTGAGCATCCGCAAACATATCTGATGCGCTGCAGTACCGCGGGAGCCCCAACAACATTATATGGACGGAAACAGTTTTTGTATCACTAAACTTGAACTCATTGTAGCGATCAATATTTAGTAAAAGGTCGTTTTGCTCGCGACGCGAACCCGCCAGGAATGTTCTAGTATACAAATGCGAAATATTGGCCGCTAGTACAGAATTTGCAATTTGACTTGTTACGTCAAGGTCCCCCAAGATTTTTGGATCCGGGCCAAATTTCACCGTCTGCCTGAGCATCAGTTTTACAATAATCGTCGTTTATTTTTGTTAACTGGTTGTTTTGGAAATCACGAATCAAGTTTTTAAAAAAAAAACGTTCATGTCATAGTTTCTTTGTAATTTGATATTCTCTTTGTTTTAAACAACGAAACAGCAATTAGATAGCTATTAGGTTTCATTTTCTCTTCATAAATACTGTTATTTTGGATTGATTCGATGAGATTTCTTCTTAAATTTATTATTTACTAGCTGACCCGGCAGACTTCGTAGTGCCTCAATCGATGAATAAAAGACCTAAACTTAAAACAAACAAAAGGAATCCGTCCGACGGGGGACACATCAAAGGAAAAACAAAATTGTTATTTTTATTTAATTCCGAGCATTTTCACATTTATCTACCTTTTAAACCTTCCCTAGACTTCCACAAATAGTTCAAGACCAAAATTAGCCAAATCGGTCCAGCCATTCTCGAGTTTTAGCGAGACTAACGAACATCAATTCATTTTTATATATATAGATTAAATTTACAATCACTTCACAAAAGTGTGAACTGTGGGAAAATATTAGCGTGTTAAAAGTGTGCCTCACAAATTATTACACAACTGCCCAAAAAAGAGAGTAACATTATCATGTTTTATGTGACTGTATTCCATGATAACTTCAAACGCCGAAAGAGATTTGGCTGTTTGAGATATTCTCATGTCATCCTGCTCGATACTGGCTATTTAATTTTTTACTAGAACAGTAGATTTTTTTGTTTAATTGACTTTTTTGATAATGTTATCTTTATTAATGGGTTTTTAGGATTTTATGAGTATCCACCACGTGATTTTCTTTCGTTACTACGTGAAATTACATTACGTTTTAATAAATAAATAAAAATTAATGTGTATTTACCACAAAGTGATAATCTTTTACGGAACGAGGGCGTATTTGCTCAAGAATCGTAAATTATAAATAATAAGGAATATCGCGTCGCACCATCGAGGCGCCGCGGTTCATGCGAGTCGTCTTTAGTTAATTGACCGCTATAGCTGAATTACGATCGAAAATCGATTCAAAAAACAGTGCCACCTTCTAACCTTTTTTTGATTCAATTCGTTTGCCGCGATTGCTGCGTTTAAACCAGTTATTGTAGTGCAATACCCAGAGTCTACACATGTCTTGGAATTAGCTTACAAGTTCAGCGTTACTGCACAAAGTATGGGGTGAGTCCAAGCGAGACCGACCGATAATGTTGTGGCTAACTTTTTACTGGTGGTAGGACCTCTTGTGAGTCCGCGCGGGTAGGTACCAACACCCTGCCTATTTCCGCCGTGAAGAAGTGATGCGTTTCCGTTTGAAGGGTGGGGCAGCCGTTGTAACTATACTGAGACTATACTGAGACTTATATCTCAAGGACGGTGGCGCATTTACGTCGTGGATGCCTATGGGCTCCAGTAACCAATTAACACCAGGCAATAAAAAAAAGGTAGTCTATACTGTTCAGAGTTGCTGGTAAGAACGAAACATTCACCATTCTGTCATAGGTTGTGATTGGATTGATAAAGCAATCATGAGTCATGTTGCTGGCCGTGGGATATTATTGATGTCATTGGTACTACAGAGTCTGTAATTATGATTTTCTGCCTATGTACTAGCTTCGGTGCTAAGATTTTTCTGTCGTAGACTACCAATACAGAAGCTGTTGTTGTAGGCGTTACTCTTATTGATGACTATTCAAATACGCCAGTTTTTAAAAGAGTATTATGTCAAAAATTCTGTGAAACTATGTTTAAGATATATATTGTTTTGTAAAGTTGATTCGTTTTAAACCGTTTATGTTTTGTCGCGATAAGTTTCATTTTATTATTATTCATAGACTATAAATAAATAAAACGGCGAATTATAAAAATGTTATTACTTGACGCTGGCTAATGCACAAACCATGCCAGAGCCAAAAAATAAAGAAGAAAGAGATATATTTTATACAGCTTTGATACATACCTTTTGGGACAGATTTTTACAGCCTACACTTTTACACTAGGTCCGCATTTCCTAGATATATTTTTTTCTTTTGAAATCACTAATATTAAGTTTAATAATTTTTATAAATCCTATAAGAGACGCCGATGTTTGGTGTCGAATTTAGATTATAAATTTTATTAGGTGAAAGAAGAAGCAACTGTTTGACAAAAACTTTAATGCAAACGGAAAACAAATCATTATTGAATTGGGAATTACATTTTCTTATGACCTTTTTATTCTAGTAAAAGATCTCGATATTTCTTAATCATCAAACCGTAACATCTTCATTTCGGTTCATTGATTTTAATTTGCATTATTCTTAAAGTGATTTTTTATTTTCTTCTCATTGTCTGTTCAAGGTATAGTCGTGTGTCAATAAATAATTTAAAAATAAATTATAAATTAAATTTACCTGAGATGCAAGTCCTCAAAATTTTTTACTTTCATTGGCCAGAAAATCTCTCAAGGATTATGTTTTCCATAGCCCGTAGACGAGTGACCGATAGAAATAATCAGGGTAATTCCATTTAAATACCTTAAGTAAATTACGTAAGATTTAAATTTAAGTAACACCATTTAAATTACAATTACATTAATAGATGGACATTTAAAAAAAAGACACTGGCTTCAATACGCCTACACGGGCTACAAAACATCTGCTTTTGCTGTAAACGATGCCTATAACGCCACTTGTATATTGAATTCCGATCCCATACCTAAAAACAAGGTCGTCCATTGTCGTTTTGTTAAGCCATAGCAAACTTGTCGGGCAATGGAATTCCCGCATTTGTATTATCGCGGATTGATACGGTTCGTTTGCATTTCAAGGGAGTAATTTCGCAATTCGTTTATCTATATGATTCTGTAGCGTGACAGTACAAAGAAGTTGCTTGCATCATCTCGTGTGTACTGTGTAACCTTAATCTTATAAAAAAATCTACTGAATCGAGCTATCGATTATGAAGGAGAGAGGCACAAATTTCTTCGAAATCTTATTGTCATTTTCTTGTTGTTTTATTAAAAGCCAACTCTTAATATGTATAACAGATAAACAGAAACAGTATTCAAATTCGCTCAGAGATATTAAAATTATTAGCGTTTCAATTTGAGGCTAGTCAGCGGACGTATCATTTTGTATAATGACGTCAATGTTCATAGGCGCTAGACTAATTCCATTCCAACACTCGCTTTGAAGGAAAAGAACGCAGCGTATAATAATTTTGTATCTCTCACAATTCCTGGCAAAAAGCAGGAGCGCTTTTTTCGTATTTCATACATTGATTAGCTAGCTGAAATATTTCTTAAAAATACGCAAAATATTTAATCAACATTAAATACATGTTAGATTCATGTAACAAACGCAAAATTTTGTAATTAGTAATTACCATTGTTAGAGCTCTAATTTCTAATAGCTAGCCAACTGGAAGAGTTAGTCAACCTAATCTTTAAAAAAAACAAAATTTTTTATTAGAAAGTTACTATGTTCGTCACAACTTTTTAACATGTTTTATGAAACTAAACTATGTAGTATAGAACTAGATATGTAACCGACACGTGCTACTGAGCATTAACGGTAGATACAATTATTACATAATAAAAAACCCATGAACTTTGACGTCACACATAATACAAGATAATAATTTTTTTGTACCGAAAACATGCCAGTGAACGTGACGCCTTCTTTCCTAGTTTGAGTAGGTTACTAATACGCATTTTATAAAATAATAATATGCAAATGCAAATTCGAGTGTGACCCAAATATTCACGGCTGTTAGTTTTTCGATTCTCACGAACGAATGGCCCGTGTAAAATGAAATGTCTTCAGAATGTATCTTAAATATTCAGTCAAGTTATACATACAATGATCGTTCGATTGTCTGCTACAGACAGAGCTATTTGTTATGTATTAATACGGACTGGTACCGACATCCGTTGACGTCCAAGTGTTTTCAGTTGAGCCACGTCGTCGACCGCATAACGTGCTCGGTACGAAACATTTAAATATGAAAGACTCTTAGATACAATACTTGAATTAGTTAAAGCTGTCAGTTGAAGTGATGGGACGAATCGGTTCGGTGTCTCTAAAGCAATAGAAACGTTTTATTGATATTCTAATGAAGTCTACAATAGAAGAAAGAGTTTGAGTAAAAGTATTTATCAAGCTCGTTTACAATGACAGTGATAAAACGTATCGTACCCCGCCGTATACTGCTAAGTTGCCTCGGACTTGTCTGCCTCATTGTGATAATCGATAGAGGCGAACATGGAAGTGAATGCAAATTGTCGTGTCTCAGTTAATTAATGAGGACTTTCGCATTGCGGGGTCGGGTCCCCATAACATAGCAATAAGGTAACGGGTGAGTTCAGTCGCCACCCACCGCTGCGCGAGGCGTGGTGGCCTCGGCGCCGCTCAGGCAGTCAAATAGTCAACGCCGGAAAACGTGGTAGTCTGGCGGTCTGCGCCAAAACGCGCGTTAAGCTCGCGCTGTCTTCAATCGGCTCAAAAACGTGTGTAGTGTCCGCGCTTTTCGATGCTCTTCGCTCCCATCGCCGTCGAGGCGATGAAGTGTAAAGAGGAAAACTGCGAGGTCGGCGTGGTCCTCGAGCGCAACTCACTCATCGTGCTGTCAGTAAACAAGACCATCGTCTGCCTCTGCGGGAGGGATAGGAACAATCCCTTCGAGCGCGGGTAAATCACATCGTTATGCATCTGGTACGACGACAAGTGATTACACAAAGACTTATCTCATTACCAGTTTCAAAAAACCAGTTTACTATCATACCGACTCCGTTCAAGGTTATCTTCTCTGTAGTCAAGGTAGAATTCTCGCAATTGGCCATATTCCAGTCTCATTTATATTTACCATTGTGTTTAATTTTAATGTTACGATATCGCTACGTCAATCACATCTGAGAGTACGCCGAAATAAACTCGAACAATTGCATTATTCGGTCGTACTAAAGTTTCCGTGTTCAGTGATTGGTTAGTTTATATCAACGGGTCTATTTAAATCGAACAATCCAATGAGTCAGTATTGGAAGCGTGAGCCGCCGGACAGAAAAAAAACCTAATAGTGCAAAACCAATATGTTATGCCTACAGCAGAAACTGATGACTAAAACTATTAGGCAATATTTTGCTTTTAAAAAATCTGTGTTAGATAATTCATTCATCATTCGCTAACATATAAAAGGAACTGATTGAAATATTCGAGCCAAACAATTGTATTGCTAATAATATATGTAGTTTAAAAGCTAAGAAATCCCATCTAAAGATCAAATGTTTATTGATGAATTCAATGATTCATTGCAGTTTTTTTTATCCTGTCAATGCTGGTCGGAATATTGAAGTAAAAGTTATAAAATTATTGTGTTGTCATCGGTCCTTAATGCGAGTGCAAATTTTTAAGTTTATCGGAACGTCCGATAAACTTAAAGGCGGTTAAAATGACGTTGAAAGATTCCGCTATATATATAGGTATATATACAAACAAACATACAGCCTGTACAAAATCAGAATACAACGTCAAAAAGAAATTTTACTTAAATTTTAGCATTAAAGATTAGTCGCATATAAATTCAGGTGTGAATTTGTGCGATAATGTTAACAAAAAAGTTTATTCTAAATAAAGGTTAAGTGATAGATAACCTTCCGTCTATATCAGTGACAGGTTTACCTACTAAAATGACGTTGAAAGATTCTGTTATATACACACATACAAACAAACATACAGCCTGTACATAATCAGAATACAACATCAAAAAGAAATTTTACTTAAATTTTAGCATTAAAGATTAGTCGAATATAAATTCAGTTGTGAATTTGTACGATAATGTTAACAAAAAAAGTTTATTCTAAATAAAGGTTAAACGATAGATAACCTTCCGTCTATATCAGTCACAGGTTTACCTACAACCTACAACATATGGCGGGCGAGAACGGGCCGTGAGGGAATTTCTTCAACTGTATATAATATAACATTTTACGGACGCATTCGTAAACAACCGATATGCAAATCGTAAACATAGTCTTGGCAACAAATGGTTTCAAGATTAAAACGTTTATAACATACATAGATTGAACGTCAAGGTCACATTCAGAAACAACTTGAAGGAGAAACTTTTAGATACAGAATTAACAAGTAGTACGAACTTGAAATTTCTTTATTGCTATATAATTACTGAACTAATTAACATTCCCATATTTACGTTTAGGTTTCTCAGCTTACATTATTTTATACATAAAGGCAAATGTTTAAAACGGAAGTTGAAAATAAATAAAGTCTTCACTTATCTGAAACAATAAGTCTATATCGCACAGTAATATAACAAAAGCGGACACGTGTCATGATGTTTGTAATTTAACAATATAAGTAAAATATTTCATCATTTTTTTTTTATGTATTATTATCACGTAAATAATTTCGAAAGTTGAAACAACGTTATTAAAGTTCTGATTACGGACGTCATTTTGAAATTATTTTTAATGTAAAATAGATACCTATATAATGATAAGAAGTAGGTAATTGATTGGAAAGACGCAATAATAATTAATATTACAATTGCGCACAAACAACAATAAAAACCTAATTTTCGAATTTATTGATACACATGATTGGATAGGATTATCTCCTGAAGTAATTAATGTAGGGGAATCCACAGTTTTTTAAAGCAACTTCAGATTAGAACAAAGGAGGTTATCATTTCTACTATATTTTTTATGTGTTACATTAGACCTCTTTTCAAAGTGAACTAATTTATTTCAAAGCTGCTTTTTATCATGTGAACCCATTTAAGTTTTATCAAAATCTGACCAATAGTTTATGAGTTTTCCTTAATGATGCACACTTAATTATCTTCGATTATATTAACGATATTCTCATTGAGCTTTTTTGAAGTCGGTTTTCTTTTTTGTTAGAATTTTGTGATATTATTTAATGGGACGGAATTAGGAAGGATTGCTGTTGGCCCTGGGGTCTTTATAGCTTCATCACGGCGGTGGGGTCATCCGGGAACAGAGGGTCTTGCTAATAACAGCCCGAACATCCCCGAACATAATGACATGAATTCAAAGTCATGATTGTGTTGTATAGGTAAATGATGACGATTCGTATAATCATAGCAATTTCACCATCTCTAACAAGTTTTCTAATTAACACGGATGAATAGATTTTTTCTTTCAAGCAATTGACAGCTTGTTGGTCCATGAAATCTCGGTATAGTCGGTCAATGTCAGATAGCTTTTGATAATAATATTATAATACCAATGTATCATATTATTGTAATATTATGTATACGGTATAAGAATGAAAGTCAATAGGGGTACTGTTGACTTTCATTCTTGACGTCAATCTGATAGGTAATAAATATTTATCATTAAAACGTTATTACTGTTAATGCACTGTAAAATTATTATTTTGAATAAAAAATACTGAAGTTCTTAAATTTTATAGTGTGATTTTATGAAGAAATTTAAGCACCCATTAGTACACACTACTCAAATTTAAATAAAAAAGCTTATTATCCCTCTTAATTGAAAATAAATTGGTTTTCTGTCGTGACGCTTATTATAAAATAAGCCTTATTTGCAAATTAATGTGATATACTAAAAATTGCTACTGATAAGTCCACGTCAAGTATCAAAGTTGGCAGCAATAACGGTTTTTGATATATGTGGGCTTCTGTAACCATTCAACACCAGTAAGGCCATAGCTTTGTTTATCCTCTAGTGCAAAATAGATTAGCTTTTGAGGTCGAAATGTTTGATATGACAAAAAAAACATCATTATAAATTTACATGTAATTGTTCAGGGCGATTGCAGATAGCCTTTATTGACGCAAATAAGAGGTCAAAACATTTTTAGAGTGCTACAATATAAATCTTAATTACAGACAATTAATTTTAATAGCATATAAGTGCGTTAATGGGAAAAGCCAATTGTTATATTTCAATATTATTGTTGTTTTGTCCACGTACATACATACTGCATACTTATCTCATTTTAGAAAACTATTATGAGATCTCAAATTCGATTTTACATTCAATTCGAAATACACAAGGATAGAGGTAATTAAGATCTAAATTATTTTCCATTTACTAATGTTTTTTCCGTAACTAATAATATAACGTAACACGACGGTTTTAGCTGGAAATAGTATAGTCAAATAAATTGTATTTTTAATATAAAATTTCTTCTTCTATGATTCTATTATCTGCTACCGAAATCATATAATACAAAAGGATTTTATATAGTTTTTACAATTGCCTGTCATTTTGGTTCATTTGGTTCATTTTAATTTCATTACAATATATTTAGTTCGAACTGCGGGTGCACTATATGAAATATTTTAATGAAACAACTTGCACCAACTGTGAAATGCATAAGCTAATTTTGTAATCAGTGTGAGCGCGCCCACGACAAGTCAAGTATCATCGGCTCTGATAAATGCAATCCAAATAATTATTTAGACGTTTGCCAGTAAATATTATGTTGTACGGCATCAACAATACCTTCATATCGTATTTGTGAATTATGTATCTGATGATTGAAATATCTTTCAAGCTCACCCACACATATAAGTCAATTAAGTTCGGTTAGTTTCTTGTATTCGACTATGAGTTCTTTTGTCGTAATGTTTCTCAATACCGGCGTCCATCGTGAAACATAGGATCGAGGTCCCAATGGGAATTAGACATTTTTTCCTACATGAAATGAGTGTGTCAAGAATATGCCTATAGTAAATATTTTTTTTGCCCTACCTAATCGTTTGTAGCGAGGTTATTACCGCTACGCTCGGACGGGATTATATGTACTAGAGGTCCCGCAGTAGTCGAAATTCGACTAGAATTAATTGGAATTGTAAGTTTGTACACTATTATGATTGTATTTTATACTTCTATAACCACAAATTTCACCAAGACTACACTATAAAAAATATTAACAAAGGCAAACAATATTTAATCTCAAAGGAGATGTATGGAAATGGTAGAGGGGGAAGAGGTCGACCGAAGAAGACATGGATGGAGTGTGTGAATGACGATATGAGAGAGAGAAGAGTGAGTGTTGAGATGACGGCTGATAGAAGAGAATGGAAGAGAAAAATTGGCTGTGCCGACCCCACCTAGTGCGATAAGGTGGAGAAAAAGAAGAACTTGACAACAGACGTTAAGAATAAAGTTTGACAATAAATAGTATGCATGCGTGTGTGCGTCAAATACATGGTATGTAGTGTGTGTAATGTTTTCTTTATTAGTTTAATGTATCTTTTATGCATTATTTAAAAAAAATATTAGCATTTTGCACTTCTTCTCTACATTCTCTATAAGTGTGGAAAATTTCATACTCCTCCGTCCGGTCCGCGCAATTTTCGTAAAAAGTGATACAAAGTTTTTGCTTCACGTATTAATATATAGATAACAGTAATTGCGTTTATTTGCAAAGTTTTATGAATTTCATTTCATTGCACTACGTAATTCGATCACCGTGAAGTTAGTTGGTGAAAAATTGTAGGTAGAAAAATTGGTAAATTCCCCCGAAATGTGTTCCCAAGACACAATCGCATAACTCACAACTCAACCGTGAAAGATAACGTTTTAACATTATTTTTAAAAATATTGGCAGTTTCATTTCATAATAGCTAAAGGCTTGTTGAGAACATTACATCACACAGTGACACCATGTAAAATTACTGTCATATAAGATACTGAAGGATCTTTTGTCTCCGTATAATTGGCTCGGTTCTGATGTCAAATGATCACGTTTCTGTCGCGGTGAATGATAGCCAGTGTTCTCAACGATAGCGATGAAACGTTCAAACATGACTTTGAAGTTTCAGATAACGTACATACAGGTCGATATGAATTATACCGAATCTCTTGTCCCAGATAACAATTCGATCGACTCAAGATTCATACGTGCGTGTCTATGTTATTCTATCGTTTGAATATATGTTATTCTATCGTTTGAATATTATAATTTGAGTATCATTTCTATCGGTTGGAGCTATTACAATAAATATCTAACGTATCTTCTTTAAAAAACCAGATTTTGCTGTTTCTAAAAGGTGATCATGTGAAACTAGATACGCGCCCGGTTTTTTTTTTGAAAGAGCGTTACCCTCCAGACGTTTCTCAAGGGTAAACGCCTTATAATGGCTGACTACCTGTGTTTTTTATGCCAAGAGGCATTATTCGAGTCAAAGGCCCGTAGCTTTACTTATGTTGTTGCTGCTAAGGGCATTGCACCTTCCCGCTCTCCCTTGCCCTGCAGCCCTATTTTACTCTTTGTAGTCGCAAATTCGAAAATCGAAACTCCTTTTTCCGCTAACGAGCCGTTGTGTTGGTCAGACAGAGATGTTATATCTGTGTGTGCTGCGTTCGGTTTAAGTTATATCCAGCTGTGTGTTAGACGTATAGATCGGTGTGCATATTTATATTGTGGACTTTGAACTCGGTTAATGGTGAAATGCAGAGTCCAATGGATTTATAGTTATCACAGGGATCGATAAGTCTGCGTTTGATTGCTTTTATATCTAAAGCATTCATAACGAGGGCGTTTACACAGCTTTTCGTCATGTACAATTTATCTGTTGTCATGTCAACATATTTTTCATGATGCATCTTGATTTCTATAATGAGAATGTGTTTATTGATTGAATAGTGTTATTTTCTTTATTTAAATACTGTAATATGAAAACAAACGCAAGAATAATAAGATACCGCAAAACATTGCAACGTTTACTCACAGCCGATAGTGTAATAGTAGGTATGGCATTGAATTTCGGTATAGGTACAAGGCACATAGAATTAAAGTTAGGTAATAGGCTTAAGGCTAGGCGGGAAGATCCAACAGTCGGCCTTTTGGGTGCGTCATCGTTACTCCATAATCACTAACTACTATACGGCGGCGTCAAGTGCCGCTTCCATTCGTAGTTTTTCGCGGAAAACGGTTACACCGTCAAACATCGCTCCCCCCGCTCTTCAGACCGCGCGCACGCCGCGTCTCAACGCGTCTATAAAAGCCATCGGCTCCCCCCCACTTTAACTCAGACGCATGGAGTACTCCGTAGAGGTCGTTTGGCACGAGCGAGCGCTTTGCTAGGCACCTGCCGGCCACACTTCTCGATAAAATTCTAGTCACCTATCGCGCAGCTGAACGCTCGCGTAACGCGGTCTTCCCGCGCGTTCCTACGAACAGTGATATGTGCAATAAGCCTATAACAACAAATAATTGTGATAATTAATTTAATTTAGTTCATAGTAACATTTGACCGCGATACGGCTGTGAGTGAATTGAACTGTGTTTTAGAAATGTTGTGACTGTCTGATTGGAACTTCTTGCCCGTGATCCAACCCAGTGTTTTCGATTATTCTTGCGTTAACGGACCTTTTGAAACAATGGTTGGGAACAACGGTACTATGATGGCAATACGCATCGTCCACAGCAAGCTGCGTAAGAGGGAGGAGCACTCTGCTTCCGTACATCCTGCTGAAGTACTCCAAGCTGCGCCTGCGCCGCAACCGGATCCTCTTGCATTTCGCCAGCAGCCCTTGTGGCAGTTTCCGCCGCCGCTGCCTCCGCCTTTCGTCTATCCTCACGATCAGGTTAGTACTCATCTAAACCATAGCAATGCAAAATATTTAATGCCACGAAACTGGTTTGCGCCGTTATACTTGACCTCAAAACCTATTTACACCCACCAATGCTAATGCATTCGCATAACAATTTGAAAACCTCAGAATCCCTCTCTAAATAACAGCATTGAAAGTAACATTGAGAAACGTTACATTATAATAAGAAATCGTGACTAGTTCGACCCTCCCCGCCACGCAAGAGAGAGTTGGTTCACCACGTCGCCACGATATTCCAAAGTGCGAAATAAATTTAAATGTCGGGACATGCTCGCCGAATAGAAAGCTGTACAAGGCGAACATGTTGTAACTTCACGGCCTTCTTTCTTTGTGAATGTCTGTATAACAAAAGATAATTCAAACGCAGACCTCAACACGACAGACTAAAACTATGACCTAAATATCACGCTCTGATGAACGGTTCCCATTTACATACGTTCAAATATATCCATAATTTATCATCGACATCGTTTGAGTCTTCGTTTAACATCTGTGTGTCGTGATGCGAAGACACCAGGAAACAAATAATGCTAATGTGTCTTTGAATAGCGTATTCAAGGTTCACTCATTCTCTTATGGCCTCACTGTTCAGTTCGCAATATTAACTTCCTATTCAAGACAAACGTATTCCATAGCTTTATTGTTTCGTCCTAGATAAAAATAGAAACATTTGTTGAATGTTTTTTTTACGACCAGCAAAAACACTACAAAGTTTTCAGTAAAATGCATTGTATACTTAAATGAGCTTGGAGCACCGCTACGGATACAGTGACTGCATTTGGGACGTTAACGGAACCAACCTCTAAATCGGGCACCGATACTTAGGGTCAATAAACTCTTTCCAGATGTTGCTAAGATGTTGGGAAACTTTACTATTGTAACTAAATAAAACATTTCTTTATTTGCAGGACAACTTAATGCAGCCGCACGGCAACGAGCGTGCCAGTTTCCGCAGTCTTCGCAAGAATATCGGTGGTCGTTGGAAACGACTAGTGAAAAAGAAGCCTGAACAGGAAGTTTACACGATCCCGCCTGAGCTCAAGCCACAACTTAAGCAGATATACGTTTATTAGACGCTCTAAAAGCGAATCGTATTTAGTATGTTAGTACTGAAGCAGGAGACTTCAAAGGCGCTGGTCTTAAGCGTTGACGTCAACCAAAACTCAATGGTTGTTACAAATTCATATCAACATGAATGTAAAGAAATTTAATGTAACATCTGCACGGCTCGGCAGCCATTTTGTCCTTAGACATATCTTTTCGACCAATTATTTCTAATGACCAATTTACTAAAACTTTCTTCATTTACTACTTCTATGTGATTTCAAGCCTTAGAAATTGTATTATTATTAAGTATTAGAACACTGATGATTGTGAGTGTTGTTCCGTAGCAGAAATCTGAACGTAGTGTGCAGCATGAGTGATAGTCAATGAATTTAGTTTAATTATTAATTTAAAGCTATGAATGAAATTAGTAAGATGCGGTCGCGCATGTTAATAACGAATATCCAATAATTAAAGTAATTTAACATGATGCCTTGTTGAATGTAATCTTTCACTAGTTAGGGCACTTTGTGGGTCATTAATTTATTGTAAAGATGATCGTATTCTTAAGTGAACATTGATCAAATATTTTGTGACGCTGTGCAAATGTGCGAACACAGCGTGAGAGTTGATTGCGGAGCCTTATTGTTTGATGCAGTATTTTTATATCATTCATTTGTGTTGGTGAGTGAGACTGAAATGTTATGGTACAATGTAAAAATTAACGTGACACTGAGAAATATCTCAGGCAAATGTTATTTTCTGATATTATTGACATCTATATTTTAAAAAAAAAACTTCACGATGGAGAAACTATCTATCAATTGACCTAGTTTTTGAATGTTATGTTACAAGCATGCTGTGTAGTTGTAATTTCAGATTTTCGCCCGGTCCCTACTGTGATAATAGAAATTGATGGAATAAAGAATGTTGAACATGCAGAAAAAAGTGTTTTGTATTATATTAAATCCTTGTCAATTAATATTGAATGGGAGGGCCGTCGGTCGAAAATTACGATAGCTCATATTGAGCCTGATATTTTGATGATTTAAGAGTAGCGTATAGTAGCACTTAGATCCAGCCATGAATGTAGTTATTTTTCTTAATTGAACATTTAACTGTTGATGTACAGAAAAAAAGAAAATACTTACGATGTTAATAAAGTAGCTAAATGTACCTTATTTAGGACCTTATTTTGTTTCGAAAAAAGAATGTATTTGTTCGATAACGCAAAATAAATTCCATCATGATAGTAATCTGTTTTTGTTATTTTTTAATCCTGTATATAATAAGAATAAAAAGAAACGTGAGTTTTATTATTAGGAAGGAAATTGGAAACTACAAAACTGCAGTAACAGGACATCGAATGGCAATGTAATCGTAAATAAAGCAATCTCACGATGTTATTATTGTGAATGCTTTACTATAAAATACTACGAATTTCAATTTACTACATATCTACTGTTTACTATCACGAAGTGACAATTTAACAATGCGCTAAACTTCGAGCAATTGCAATTGCACGGCGCTCGCCGCTTTAGGTTACTTTTGGTTAGTTTGGTTAGGTTTGATTGGCGAATGTAGTGTTAAATGTAAAGCATACATACATTGATTTTAGCGTAATGGAGCAACGTCTCAACAAGGTGTAAACTTTGATATTTAGAAATATAACGAAGTCAAAAATTAGCCACTTAATATGGTTCTGGGTTCCGTTGAACCCTTTCTACTAGATAACCTAATATACCTATGAATTGGGTAAGCAATCTACTTGTAGCGCCATCTACCACATTTGAAACACTATTTTTTATCGTTACATTAAATCGACACGAGATGGCGTTACGCAATTGCATTTTATTTGTAAGCGCCATCTATTAGCACTTACATAAACTTATTGTCTTCTGTTTGATGTTGACTTAAAATTCTCACTTAAAAAGTTGGTGTGAGCGGAGTTTATAACAAAGTGTATAGATGGCGCTTATTCATATAATTTAAAAACAACGTTTTTTCCCACCTATTCTAGTAACCTTGAGACGTTATACTAGATTCTCCGGGCGAGTAGGTGAGTTCACGGGGCTCAAACCTGACGAGGTATAACTTTATTAACATAAAGTTTCCAAATGTACATTTTGCTGATCTTGGGATGTAAGTGATAAATAAATATCTATATAAATTATTATATAAAAATGAAAACTCTAGAGCGGCTGGACGGATTTGTCTAATTTTGGTCTTGAATTATTTGTGGAAGTCCAGAGAAGGTTTAAAAGATAGTTTAGATAAATATGAATAGGTAGTTTAGATAAATATGAAAATGCTCGGAATTAAATAAAAATAACCATTTGGTTTTTCCTTTGATGTGTCCCCCGTCGGACGGATTCCTTTTGTTTGTTTTAAGTTTATTTTATACAAAAGTTTAGGTGTTTTAACTATCGAGTGAGGCACTACGAAGTTTGCTGGGTCAGCTAGTAATATATAAATATCTGTGTGCTTATTGCGAGTCTTTAACGTTCTCGATGTCGTAAAAGTTAACTCAAATTTGTATGCAGTTGAAACGCGCTCCTAGCGTCAAACGTAGGCAAACGATTCAACTCTATACAAATTTGAGTTAACTTTTACGATATCGAGAACGTTAAAAAACTCGCACAAAGCACACTGCTCAGCTTTTGATTAGGCAATACTCTTTGGCCCCCTCGAAATATGTTACTAATTCATTATCTGGTCGTGGTAGCGGTAAATTCTACTAATTTCTTAACTTTCAAATTCTGAACCCCTGGTCTCTGCCGTAAGTACAAAATTTAAGGCGCAGTCTTACGAACCACTTTCGTGCTTTTGCTTGTTGCAAAACTGTTACGGCTGGAATTGTAGGGGCGGCTGTTGTATCCTCATCCTCCTTCAGTCGACCGCTCATTGCTGAGAATCGTGATGCACCCGCCTTTTTTGTAATTAGTAGCCACTTATGTCGGTCAGTGGCAGAGTGAAGTGCGTGGCTCAATTTCATGTCCAGATACTCGGACACTTGGTCACTCCATTTTTTTCGGCTCCGACCTCTGGATCGTCTTCCATCCACTTTACCCGTCACCATAAGTTTCTCCAGGTTGTCAGAGGGTTTTCTTGCTATATGACCAAAATATTGGAGCACTATATATCTAAGGCATTTGGTGGATAGCCTCTGGTCAACTTTTAGCTCGTTGAGGATGGTAGCGTTCGTCCGGAAAGCCGTCCAAGGGATGCGCAACATGCGCCGCCAGCACCACATCTCAAACGCGTCTATGCGTCGTCTGTCAGACTCTTTCAAGATCCAGGTCTCAGCCCCATACAAAAAGATTAAGAAAACGAGCGTCTCAATAATTTGCACTTTCGTCTTCTTGAGTATGTATGAACTGTTGTATCAATGCTGTTGAAATGATATAAACAATGATATAAACAATGATATAAACAATGATATAAACAATGATATAAACAATGATATAAACAATGATATAAACAATGACTTCGACGTAAACAATAATATCGTGTATTAAACATAAAACGTGCAAAATATATAATTAACGCAATTACTGATAGTTGGCCGTCTTGTAAGACCGCATGAAAAGGCACCACCGCCCTGCCTATTTTTGTCGTGAAAGGGGGACAGCTGTTTTAGTATCAAAACTTACAAACAAGACTTAGAAGTCATGTTCTGAAGGTGGGTGGCGGCATTTAAGGTACTATTATTAATGTCAATAGGCTCTAAAAACCACATAACTCTAAGTGTGAAGTGAGCTCGTCTACCCATCTAAGCAATAAAAAATATATCGAAACTCCAAACTTACATCCCTAGGCGAGAAGCAGCGTTAGTTGTTATATCTCCAATGGGCGCTTGATTAGACGCACCGTAAGCTAATCTTGTTTCTTGGCTAATAAAAATGATAGAACAAAATACGGTATGTTCGTCAATCGAACTCTCATTCCTTAGTGAGGAGATTTGAAATTTGAAATATCACTGTGTTTCGTAGGTAGGCACATATATTTACATTATGTGTACGGTGGGAAAATGCCTTATGTGACGTGAAGCGAACGGCAGGCGTTAGATGTATATTTAAATGGCGGGGTTAATTAATAAAATTCCACCATAATAAGAGTAATAAAAGATCGTGGCATAGGACAATGTTCTCCAAGGCCTCATCTTTGATTAGGTTTCTCAATGACACCTTAAATTCGCGAACGGGAGACGAGGTTTTATCGATATCTATCTATCTATCTATATATATAAAAAACAAACGTGTGGCATTCGGGAACTGCCGCGGTATTGCATAGCATTTTTTATCAACTTATGCAATTATAATTTGACAATGATAGTTTCATATTAAAACAATAATAAAACAAGACCACGCTATATTAAACATTAATAAGAGCAAAACCTTAACTGTCCCCTTCACACTCATAAGCTAGACCGCGCGAGAGAGAGATGGGCAGACTTTTCATGATGCGCATGCAGTGTGAAGTCACGCCACGCGATAATTCACAAACACTACACAAGCGCAACGTGTGAATGTGTTGAACGCGAGCTACATGGTAGGCGGAGTGAGGGGTGTTAGGTTTTTTCGTTACGGAATTTCATGATTCGGTCTCCACGCTCAAGTCCTGCGATAGAAGTTATGCAATAGCTTAAAATTAAATGCTGTTCGTTAGTCTCGCTAAAACTCGAGAGCGGCTGGACCGATGTGTCTAACTTTGGTCTTGAATTATTTGTGGAAGTCCAGAGAAGGTTTAAAAGGTAGATAAATATGAAAATGCTCGGAATGAAATAAAAATAACAATTTTGTTTTTCCTTTGATATGTCCCCTGTCGGACGGGTTCCTTTTGTTTGTTTTAAGTTTATTTTATATAAAAATTTAGGTCTTTTATTTAACGATTGTGGCACTATAAAGTCTACCGGGTCAGCTGGAACGCATTACTGCTTCACGGCAGACGCCCTCCCACTTTTTACCATCGTCTTCGGGTTCAACGAGTATTAGATGTAATTAAAACTAGTTTTATAGTTTAATTTCGCGTATATTTACAGTCGCCAGACGTCAAGATAGGTACTGTTTGTTCTTTTGTGTGATAATTTATAGAAAATTAGGTGGTAGTTAGTACAATATTCAAATGGCGAAGAATAAACAGCTCAATCATGCCGATGAAAACTGTGTAATATTAGAAATGTCGGAAATAATAATATGATTTTAATAAACGTGAACAGCAATTTAACCCTTTGAGCCGAACTTTGAGTGAACCGTCGATAGATCGACTCTTTATTGATGCGTATAAAGTGCGAAGTGTCGAAATATCGACTATCACAGAGTTTCGGTATAGGTATTAGGTATCGACCTGTACGACCTGTCTTAACGCGCGCATGTATAACGTTTTTAATAAGTTATTTATTAAATGATTTCGCTGTGAATTTAGCATTGACTTCGTTTTTTTTTTAAAGTTAAAGTATTTAATGAGGTATTTTTTTATCAAAGATCTTTTAGCAATTTCCGTTAAATATGTAAAAAGCTTAGCACGAAAAGGGTTAAAGGGCTATCGCTTATTTTCATCTTAGTTTCAACAAAATCACATGAAATTTCTACAAGGCATCCAATATATCAACAGCGAAAAGGGCCAAATTTGATCATCCAGATGAGGCCAATTAACGACGACTATGGCGGACGCCCGGGGGTGGCGCGTGTCATCTTTTGTTGTTCGAGCTAAATAAATAAACCGCGTTGCGTGGTCGAGGGCTCTTCCTCATTATATCGCTTCATTACTGTCACAGAAACGTGCCAATGCGGGTTTTGCTTTTGGCCGCTTGAAGCTATCGAGAGTTCTTCTAATACAGAACTTCGATCTACACAATATTCAAAATCGTGTTTTTCCACTATAAAAAAAAATCGGTTGTCTGTAAAGTCGGTTTACTGACGATAGTTGAACGTGACAACGTCATAAGAAAATACTGATGGAATGGTTTCTATTTCAAAAGAAAATTTTAATTTTATTTGTTTGATAGATATTTTGTATGGACAATTGACACCACCTGCACCTTTCACTGAACTTCATACTTGACGAAAACATGTAAATGTATAATTGTATAGCAGCTCCCACGCGGATGCATCGCTCACTCAAGTAGGAGAGAGACAGATGTCGAACGCTGCCGAACGCGGAGGCTGATTGTGCCTTTTTGTCGCTCGTTGCGCGCTCTCGCTTGCACTTCAAGCCTTAAGTGGAACGCCTCAATGAGTCATGTTTTTTCGTGCGTGCAGCCGGCTCCATCGGATTATAAGACATTGTCACGTCAAAAAAAAACATTCCACATTTTGCTATTTGATTTTTATTGCATAAACCACACATTTTTTCTATAGTTTCTCTTGCGAAGTCGATAACTGTTTTAATGCTAAAGGCACTAATATGTTTCGTAGTCATAAAAAATTAGGGTAGCCTTTAATAGAACCGAGAATTTAGATTTGATTTTCCCCCGTCCGAACCTCAAGGGAAGCGGTCATGAATAAATATGAAGGCAGTGGTCACTGTAAACAACAGTTAAAACGGAAGCCTTAACAAAAGGAATTCTTTGAGAATACGACTAAAATAACATTGGATAAGGCCGGCCATGTACTAAAGACGTATCGAATTTTGTCCACTCCATCCATGTCTTCTACCATTACCATTTATTACCACCATTACCACTACCATTTACCATACCTCTCCTAGTCACATGTATCTCCGCTCTACGCATCATATGTCCATACCACGCTAACCGTCCGCTCTTTAATTTATCACTCACCGAATATCTACATAGTATAAAAACAAAATCGAAAAGCCGTTCTAGTGTATGTTTCTCTCCATACCTCTTCTAAGCCATTCAGTCGTTTTTCATAAGATTTTCACTAATAGCTAGTTTAGTATCCATTATTTTCTAAAATACTAATTTATCTGTTGTCAATAAGTACCATGTTCATATATTTATAAATTTTAATGTTGTTGTTAAAGAGCGATTTCTTAAGCGCTTACATTTGCTTTTATGATTATTCTAAAGCCAGTTTAAAATAAGAAATTGGAAGAAATGTTTCCACAAAGAAGAGAATGGTCTGTGAATAGAATGTGTAAATATTTCCGATGAAATTATTCATGACTAACGCTAGACGAATCTTAAGTGAAAGTGTTATCCACCCGGACGAAGTTACAAGCTACAAACAAGAAAGCTAGTAAATACGAAAGAATGTATTCACAATACGGACTTTATCTTTATTGCCTTACATTTACGGTCCACCTGATGGTGAGTGGTAATTGTCGCTCATGACGTCAGAAATGCCAGTGGCAGAGCCTAGCCACTGTCTACCGTTTATACTGGAGGTTTTTTTTCCACAGGAGAAAATCGCCGGATCCCCACCCGCGCGGCAGGTGGGGTATGTGGGAGTTGAACCTCATTAAAAACTCCTGCCGCTCACAACCGGCGCCCTACCCCGGACCGGGCCGGAGCCCAGTCGGGGCTATTGAGACGGCGGAACAGGGTTGACGCAGAGCACATTACATCCATCCCGCCGTCCCACAGACGCCAGACTTATACTGGAGGTAGGGCATATTGAAAGCCCCTACACGGGTAATTACCACTGTTCTGCTTGTTGTTGTGTGACAGTCATGAGCTTTGGTCTGAAGGGTCATTATACAATATAATTAAGACTCCAACCTCATGTTTAAAGGTAAGGCAGTATACCCTTTGTGAAGTCGATAAGCTTCGGTATCCACTTTTAACCGTATGTCGCGTGAAGAGGTTCACCAATCTAATCCTAAAGTTGCTTTCAGACTACGCTATACTATAGTGCCATATAGTTTGCAGCCTATACTTAGCCAATATTAAATAGTACAATACAGTGTGAACGTGTCCATGACAATGTATGGTGTGTGATATTGTTGTGCTATGAGCTTGTTGTGCTATGAGCTACTTAAAGTTATTATATTATAGCGTAGCCTGAGAGCGGCTTAAATAGTTTATATATAAGTAGATCGGTTTATAGCTCACGTCATGCCGAGATGATAACAGTCTGACTGGTTTTAAACCAGAAAGCACATGTATACGGACCCGGATCTATCGGACTGTCACAACTTATCATGGCACATGTCTCATACGCCTTTAGTCCTTGACTATCCATTACGAGTTCACTCGTAAGGTGTTTACGTGCCCAAGATGCCAACCAGAAATTATCAGAATCATTCATTATATCAAAATTATCAGAAATTATCTTTAACAATATTTTTTTCTACAGTCATATCAAACGTCGTAGATTTTATGGAAAGTAATTCTTAATGAACACACGCACGCGAGTATACGGAGGGCCTAAGCTCGGCCTAATTTCTGTTAACAAATTGTTCTAATCCATTTACCAAACTGCTAAATTGGAACACGAGGCGACAATCAACGGATGAAAAAAAAAAAAACTTTTGTTTCTTTCATTGTAATTGTATGTTTAATTTTCCCCTAAATTGTTTTGTTTGGTTTTACTTAAATAAATTAGAACGTGTAATTTGTAATTCACTCAATCGATTATAAGATGTTGTTGAATTTTGACCGCCATTAAACCTTTTATTTTAACTAGAGGTCTCCCGCAGTAGTCGAAATTCGACTATAATTAATTGGAATTGTAAGTTTGTACACTATTATGATTGTATGTTATACTTCTATAATCACAAATTTCGCCAAGACTATACTATAAAAAAATATTAACAAAGACAAACAATATTTAATCTATTCTGAATTTGACCACAGACGTCAAGAACAAAAGTTTGAGAATAAATAGTATGCATGCTTGTGTGTGTCAAATACATGGTATGTAGTGTGTGTAATGTTTTATTTATTGATTTAAAGTATCTTTTATTTATTATTTTAAAAAAATATTAGCATTGTGCACTTCTTCTCTATATTCTCTATAAGTGTGGAAAATTTCATACTCCTCCGTCCGCGCAATTTTCGTAAAAAGGGATACAAAGTTTTTGCTTCACGTATTAATATATAGATAATGTTCTACACAAATGAATTCACAGCTTTTCTGTTCAAAATTTGTTATTGGAATGTGGATGACGTGTGACATTTGAAGAGTTAGTCTATGATCGTGGGATAACTAGACAGTCATTTGAGAGATGAGACATTCTATTTGGAGGCGCCATTGCAATCGCATACATCTCTGAGATCACCGCGTTTATAGTCTGCTATTATTTAATTGTGTTCTGATTTCGGGTCAAATGACTGACCACGAGGACACAGGTGATGATTGGGAAGAGCTCAACCCGACTTAAACATAAAAAACGAATATACATTTTAAAAACGTACTCAACAAATGTTCACGATTGATTTCCACGGTGAAGGAATAACATCGTGTAATAAAAATGAAAGCCGCAAAATTATAATTTGCGTAATTACTGGTGGTAGGACCTCTTGTGAGTCCGCGCGGGTGGGTACCACCACCCTGCCTATTTCTGCCGTGAAGCAGTAATGCGTTTCGGTTTGAAGGTTGGGGCAGCCGTTGTAACTATACGTGAGACCTTAGAACTCTCAAGGTGGGTGGCGCATTTACGTTGTGGATGTCTATGGGCTCCAGTAACCACTTAACACCAGGTGGGCTGTGAGCTCGTCCACCCATCTAAACAATAAAAAAATATATTTATGGGGCAGCCGTTGTAACTATACGTGAGACCTTAGAACTCTCAAGGTGGGTGGCGCATTTACGTTGTGGATGTCTATGGGCTCCAGTAACCACTTAACACCAGGTGGGCTGTGAGCTCGTCCACCCATCTAAACAATAAAAAAATATATTTAAATGTTCAAAAATTGAGCATCAATAATTCTGAATCGAACGCCTAATGAAACTATTTGAATGCTTAAACGTATTGTCCTGTAAAAAACCCAGTGCTTAATACTGGCTAGATAAATTCTGTACAACACTAGTTTTTAGTTGCAGACATCAACATTATTCCCAAAAGTTTCGCAGTACAAGGAGCTCAGGTGTTGAAATTAAAATCATAAATCTACATAAAACGACGAACTCGTGTATAATTACTGTAGCTATTTGTAATTCATGGGCAGTCGGGGACGTAACGTGGGTCCTCTAGACCACGCAATGAGGACAAGTATACGGTGTATAGCGAAGAATTACAGATACTAGAAACGATAATACACCAAAAATACATAAACTTAATATGTACACAAACGAAGAAAGAAATAATGCACAGGCGTGAAATGTTCTAAATTCGAATTACTGTCATTACTTTCAGTTGGTTGGCTATTCTTATAAAATTGCTGATGGCTAAGGGAGACGGTGACTATAGTCACAAAAAAAATATGTTTTTTTTTTGGAACGAAGGACGATGCGGAGGGGTACCCTAACCGGGAAAAAACGTCCGTAACGTAAGAGTTTTATTAGTAATGCACACAGTGTACGACGTAACTTTGTAATAACTTACAAGAATAACATATTTTTATTATATATTTTTGGAGTTTACTCCTTTAGAATCGATTTACATATATAGGCCCGGGGTATGAAAATTATGGGGACCAAAATCGTACTAGCATGTCACACGAAATGCGTTATGCGCCTGATTGGCTCCTGATTGCGTGATGCGTGCGCGCGCCAATCAGGAGCCAACGCGCGGCCGCGTTATCGCAGGTGACGCCGGGCTGCTGCGCCGGCAGTCCGCCACAAAGCCTCGTACTGATCGCGCGTTTCTCTCATTATTGTATTTTCATATATTTGTTAGTCGTTTGTTTTGTGTCTCGTTAATTTGTTAATAATCTGTAGTGTATCGTGTTGTCGTAATATAGAACTATTTCTCGTATTGTTTCGTTTAATTTTTTATATCCAGTAAACTCCAGTCGTGCGTCGGAGCGGACACACACACTTTTTTTTTTTATAAATAATTGTGAATCTTTATATATAAATCTTAATATATAAATCTCTATATAAATCTTTTATTTATTATTTTTTTATTGCTTAGTTGGGTGGACGAGCTCACAGCCCACCTGGTGTCAAGTGGTTACTGGAGCCCATAGACATCCACAACGCAAATGCGCCACCCACCCTGAGATACAAGTTCTAAGGTCTCAGTGCCACTTCTATTTTAATTCGTGTATCGCAGTCGCGGACGACACGGCGACCAACAATCGTTTAAATGAACAAGGGAGTTTCGGAGGGCTCTTTACTGCGAATTAAATAGGTTTAAGAGAAGAGGATAGTGCAAATTGAACGTGACTATCCTCAGCCGCCGGGGTATTTGTGTTCGAATCCTTTAGATTAATGTGACAAATTGTGCAAAAGTAATTAGTTGATCATCGGAGATACTTCTGTTGAGGTCAGATGCGATTTTTTTTTTATATTGCTTCGATTGATGGACGAGCTCACAGCCCACCTGGTGTTAAGTGGTTACTGGTACCCATAGATATCTGCAACGTAAATGCGCCACCCACCTTGAGATATAAGTTCTAAGGCCTCAGTATAGTTACAATGGCTACCCCACCCTTCGAACCGAAACGCATTACTGCTTCACGACGGAAATAGGTGGGGTGGTGGTACCTACCCGTGCGGACTCCCAAGAGGTCGTACCACCAGTTCTTTCGATCGATTTAACGATTGAAGATGAAACACGTTTCAGCGTATATTGACAGAGAAATTACCGCGTCAAACTCCCAGTTGCATTAGAATAACCGACTACTTTAATATTTCACCTGAAATCTGTCTTAAGCAAAATACCTATATAAAGACAAAGATCTTCCCCCGATCGGGTGTTTTTGCTTGATAGACCGACCGTCCAAATGTTGTAGATCGGAACTTATGTATATACTAGCCGTACTCGCCCGCTTCGCTGGGCATTTAAAATTAACATTATTATTTATTGTCATTGTCATCAGGGAGTCCAACACTCATATAAATACTAGCCTATCCATTAAGTACATGTATTTTCTACATGGATACCAACTTTCAAGTCAATCGGATGCACGGTTCAGTAGTTATAACGGAACAGTCGTATGAACCACTGTAGATTTATATATTAGTATAGATTAAGAAAACAACATTTAAAGCCTTTAATCTCTTAAAATTCAGATTAAAAATTAAACAGTAAACAGTATTAATAAACTATACAAAATTAAACTCCCTTTTTATTGAATGACAGACTTCACTACATGACACTGAATGATAATGAAGAAAAACCATTTTTAAAAACTGAAGTTTTAAATAATAAAGGTTTTTTTACGTGTAGGATTCAAAATGTTGTTAGCGCGATTCATATTTTTGGTTAATTTCTTAAAAACATTGATTGCTATCAACCACCCTATTTTTCTAATTGTATTTTCAACCTCTCAACTTAAGGCGGGTGGTGGTATGTACGTGATGTCTATGGGTTTCGATAATCACTAAATACCCAGGGGGGGTGTCTCCATAAGCTTGTGGAAGAGGTTTCCTGGTGGTAGGGCGTTTTGCGAGCCCACGTGGTAAGTACACTGCCTGTTTTTACCGTGTAGCAACAATGTAATCTGATTTGAATGGTTTTACTAAAGAACTAAGACTTAGAACCTATTTATCAGAAGTTTATGGGCTTCTGTAACCACTTAACATTAGATGGGTTGCGAGCTAGTTCATCTGCCTTAAAAAAATATGAGGATCATTAAAAAAGCCACAGATAGCCCCTAATGGGGGCTATCTGTGAAAAAAGCACATCAATTCTTAGTATAAATATATTTTAAATTATTTTTGTGAATTCTGAATGTGTATTTTGAGTATTATATTTAATACGTGAATAAAATAAAAAAATTAAGAAGACCTTGGGAGCTTAGATCACCTGTATCAGGTTTATAGGATCTTATCGGCTTACGTACTGTATTCAAGTTGTAAAAAGTTTAACCCTTTCTGCTTTACATTTGCTTGCGTCGCCCACTTTATACTCACAGCGAAGCATTTAAAATTCTTAAAACCGTTCACCCTTTTCACAAGCTACTAAAGCTGTTTATTCAATAACACGTTTGATTCGAAAGTGTAAATGGAACTTTGTAAATGGAAGTTCGTCTCATATCATGTCATAACATTTTACTGTCGCCTTATAAGTGTCACAGTTTAGATAATGTTAAAGTAAGTTAGATTCGTAAATTACTTTGTCGATAATCGTTTTATTTTTACGAGTAGATGATGTCTCTACGTTATTAAGAGTATCAGACTCAGAGATACTAGGAGATGAATGCTATCACAGAACATTTCGGAGGCCCCGATTCACTCTCGGTATCCACCTGCGGGATTCGAACACCGGTGCATCGCTAGGTACGAATGCACCGGACGTCTTATCCTTTAGGCCACGACGACTTCTACTGAGTTTCTCACCGGATCTTCTCGGTGGGTTGCGATTGCGATCTAGTGGTAGATTCAGTGAGGTACTGCTCTTGCTAGATGTTGGCCAAGTATTTTAAACTTTGGGCTAGTAGGCTAGCTGAGGTCGGATTAGCTCTTTGCGGCTACCGGCGAATGGGTAAAAAATATACTATAATAAATATTGATAAACGAGATTGGAATTGTATCGAACAAATTATCGAATTTCAGTGGTAGCATTAAAATCGTCGATCGATCGACGATCAATGTCAAAATCGTGGTAAGAGGGTGCGGAGAGCAATTAAAAAAAATGTGTGGTGTCGTAGGACACCAGATAGGAACGAAGTTCCTTATTATAAAAATATTAATTTTAAGTTCTATTCGAGGTATAAAGAAAATAATTATTCGGGTATACAGAAAATAATTATTCGGGTATACATTTTTTATTGTGATTTTTTTATTGAAAAGAAAAACTATTTTACAAAGTTATCAACTTTATTTTATTCACAATGATTTATAAAAAATATTTAATAATAATATACAAAGAAACAGCTATGTATATGAATAATAATAACCGTCATCACGTAGACTATACATTTGACACTGTATATCCATTATACTAAGACTATACATAAATAATAAAAATCTTACGTTACGGACGTTTTTTCCCGGTTAGGGTACCCCTCCGCATCATCTCATAAGGAAATTCGTTCCAAAAACTTGCTTAAATTTCATCTTTATTCTGTATAAATTTCACACTTCGAAATAAGAACGAAAACAGAACCCGATAAGTTTAAACTGAATCTTTTTAGACTGTGTGATGACATACGTAAGTAGGCGAATGTTCTCAGGAAATTGGCTCCGGTATAATCTGTGCCAAACTTTATATACTATCTTTTGACATGTTATGTTACTTAGGCGTGTTTTCACTTTTCAGTAGCTACCTCAAAATGAGTGGCTTTCGGAACGCGAATCCGAGATTCAAACTAATTTGCTGTTGTAATTGTAATGTAAAAATGCTTTAGTATATTTTATTACAAAATATTGTTTTTCCGTACAATTTTCATTTTTTAAACATTCCGTCTTTATGTACATCATAGTAACTTATTATTTTAACCTATTGGAAGTAAAGCGTTAGCATTAGGATTTTTACTTTACGTCTTAAGACGGACTCACTTTTTCATACTTATGGTGGACATTGAACATTTTTACCATTCTAATAAATTAACTAAAAATAGGTTCATAGTAAAAAAATACTTAAAGACAAGCTCTTTATTAAATTTTCTATCCTCCATCTCCTCTAATCGTTCGCTTATTCCTGAGCATCGTGAAGCACCCGCCTGGGACATTTTCTTGTGATCTGTGCCCACTTATGTCGGTCAGTCGCACAGTGAAGTGCATCACTTATTCTCGTGTCCAAATTCTCGGGCACTTGATCATCCATCTTTTCAGGCTCCGACCTAAGGACCGGATCTAAGGATAAATTTCTATCTACTTTACCAAGCACTGTGAGTTGCTGTAGGCTGTTAGCAGGTCTTATTGTTAACTGACCAAAATACTGGAGCACTCCATTTAGGCATATAGCGGATAGCCTTTGCTTAATTTTGAGGTCGTTAAAAACGGAAGAGTTTGCACGGAAGACCGTCCATGGAATTCGTAGCACGCATCGCGAGCACCACATGTCCAATGCGTCGATGCGTCGTTTATCACCTTCTTTTAACAGCCGTTTTCTTTTTTTTCTACCAATGCTGATAGCCTTGAGAGGCTATATTAGCGTTACCGTAGCGTGTAGGTGAGCTCTCGGGGCTCAAACCGGAGGTGTTGCTAACACTGGCCCTAGCAAGAGCAGTGCTTCGCAGAATATACTACGGGATCGGAAACGCGACCCACTCAGAAGATCTGGTGAGAAACTCAGTGGGCTGTGTCTATGGGCTAATTTACTCGTGGAGCCCTTCGTCGCAAGCAACGGGTTCGGCGAGGACGGTGACCGGCGGCCGTTTTCAATAACCTAACTGAGAATGTGGATAGATTGCTATACCCGATTATTAGTGAGAGCATATCTATCCTTAGTGTGTGTTTTACAATCACGGTTAAGTGCTATCTATCTTGAACCATAAGTACAAAGCTTACAGTACCAACAGTAGATAGAGCTTTATCATTACAAATCTACTTACAAATCTATCTTGATACATATCGTTCTACTGCAAATACGACACAACACCAGGTTCAAAACTTATTTGATGTTATTCTTAATTATGGCTATAATTTAACTATCATATCGTAGACCATAATAAATTCATTTGTTTATAAGAAGAGATTCCCTAAATTAATTTATAAATAAAATGAAATAATTCTAACTTTAAATTAAATCGAAACCATAAATTAATCAAATTTTAAAATTCATATTATTATATAAAAGGTTGTCGAGAAAACTATTGTATTATTAAACGAGAATGAAATACACAAGATAATGTTGATTAAGTACCAAAGTAACCGAGAGGGCTGGTGGTCGTGGCGCCGACGACCGCCAGTCCGGCGTCCCGAGGGGGAGGGTGATGGGAGAGATGTGCTCCGCACTAAACGCTTCACTTTCCCCCCTTTGCCTTTTCCTGAGCTTTGTCTCATGCGAGGTTTGGATGCTGGTTGTTGAGCGACAGGAGGTTTTAGTCGGTTCAACTCCGACATGCCTCGCCCTCCATCCCCAGTGGAGGGCGGAAGTCCGGTGATTTCCTCCTGACAAAAAAAAAAGTACCAAAGTAAGTAACCAACGAAAATTGGTGTTTCATAAAATAAATATTAGTGCTCTATCTTCACACGAGACTACATGATTGCTTTCCCGAGATATAGGCAAAGTGGTGACACTCCCACGCGGGCTTATCAAATGTCCTAAGCCAGTGAAATCAACGTAACGAAGAACACAAAGAATTCCGCAAGAAAAGGGTAATTGAGATCGGAATTAGGCTAATGCGTATGAGTTGAAATACGTATCAGGTAGCCAAGTGCTACTTCTGCTCTTGTTAGCGGTTTCAAGGCAAATTAGTTCGTGCAAAATAAAAAGGCAATAACAACAATTTTTGAACAATAACCACTAAACCAATCGCCCTGATCGATCGAACGATGATCGTATAAAGCCACAATAACCGAAGATCAAACATCAATGCCAAACGATTTGCATCGCAGATGTGAGCTCAATTTTCTTAACAAACGAACCGCGAAAAATAATATTCTATCGTACATGGACTTATTCTGATGTTTAACAAAAGGATAACTTTCCGATTGACTTGGCGTGATCAAAGGACGTGGCATTAACGCAATGAGGGTTACGCGCACTTGCGATTTATGCGCCCAAAAGCTTTACACTACACAGAACGGAGATCGGTTATTCATTTTATTAAAAAAAAACTCGACTTCATCATTTTGTTTTCTTTCTCATCTTTATTCTATTTTATTTGCCTTTGCAGGCAGACGAGCACACGACCCACCTTATGGTGAGTGGTTACCGTGGCCCATGGACAACAATACCAGGGACAGAGCCAGGCCGCTGCCTACCGCTTAATACTCTCCACAAGTCTCGTTTGAAGAAGGATATGTCATAGGGCTCGGGAAGCACCGTGGAAGGGAGCCCATTCCATAGTCGGATGGTACATGGCAAAAAGGATCTTTGGAAACGCACTGTGTGATGATCGCAATGGCTCTAGGCAGTATGTATGAAACCTACTTCGGTGACGGGCGGTAAGATGGTAAAAACGAGATGATGGTATCATCTCAAACAATTTCTCAGAGCACTCCCCACACTCATATGACATATTAGAACTAATTACAATATGGGAATATGATATCGAGGATGCAGCCCATACGCAAAATATATCCCAAAAAGAATGTTGCTACCAACCTTGAGGCTTCATTGTACAGTGCACTTCATTGTACATTGCGAATTAGGGTGTTAGACTGCTTCAAGGTTGGGTTCTCAGTGCAACTAATGTTAGGTACTAAGTCTCGCAAGTGTATCAAATATTATATAGCGTTTTTACAAGCGGTCAACGTCACAGGTGGATTTATAACTGAATATTCAAATGAAAAAGTGTTTAAATTTATGCATCACTTAATATGGCGTGAAGTGTAATTTTCGCGTGAAAAATATTCGGTGCAATTTATTTTATGTGAGCTTTATGGTTTTGTTGAAATTTTTATTAAAACGTGGATTTTTTTTTCATCAGCTAATATATACAGTCCATTTCATTATATCTGACTTAAAATATACATAATTTTTGCGGACTATTTTGCAATGGATGAAATTTGTAAAATTCAATCTATTTCTGCCGCGAAACAGAGAGTTAGAAATGGAAGTAGTAATAATGCGTTCCAAATTGAAGGATTCTTAAGCAAGGATTTTATTATACTATACTATGGTGCCTTAGATCTTATATCAATGACAAACATCAGTCAATACTAAGTGGGCTGGGCGTAGGTAGTTACATTGGGCACCTCTGCTGACGCATGTCTGCAAAGGCAGATCTTCGGCAAACTCAACTGCTGAATTGTGGAATTCGCAGACGACGGCATCCGCTGGACCAGTGATCCGATGCCCTTCCCGTTAGATTAAGATTAGTAATAAGTTTTCTTAAGTCAGATTTGGTACGGAATAAACGTTCATAAAATATAATTTCTATTTTTTAAAACGTACTCCGCGTGGCCCGCAACTTGAGTAGGTTCATTCATCCATCTATGCGATAAACAAACAAACAATTGACTAGAATTTACAAAGCCAAATAGAATCATGTAAGATTATGGTAAAGTAAAAAGCGCCATCGTAACATTTTCTCGATATCCGTAAACACTTATGTTTATTTAAATATTTCTTCTGTACGTGTGTTTGTCACTAAACTCCTCTTAAGCTGCCGGACCGATTTTAATGAAATTTTCTATGTACCTTCACGTGGATTCGAGAATGGTTTAGACTTACAAATCAGCCTGGCAGATGGTGCTGCAGTCGGTATCTAGGCTATTTATCTTTCCTAGAAATAATTTATATGGCAAAACAACGTTTTCCGGGCCAGCTAGTATTTTATAAGTGTCTAATAAACTCCAGAACGAAAGACTATTGATACAAATACATCATCTATACAAATGAATAAGCACAGAAAACCGTTCAATGTCTATAACGGAATAAAAGTTATCCAAATAAATAAAATCCCAGTATCGGGCCCTTTATTCCTTTTGAATCTTAAAAACACTTTCAATTTCTTCAATTACTTAAAACATTCCTTATTGGAGACTTTTCATTTGCGATGTTTAACTAAGGGATCGACTTTTCGATTGAGTTGAGCCGCTCAAAGGGCGGAGGGCCCGAAATTAACGCGGCGTAGGGTGTGCGATGAAGTAACGATGTCTTCAAAGGCAGGGATTTCCCTATTTTCTTTCGGAAAAATCATGTTATTATTATGCATGATCGTTTAAGAAGAAAAGAGCACTTCTTTATTCTCTTTTGTGTAGAGTTTGTACAGTTAGACCGAATATATATAATATAATTAGGTAGAATTAAATTTTTTCACAAGCTTACTTATTTCTGCCATTCATTTCTGTCCCAAAGAGTCTTATTTCCTTATTAGTTTTGTTTCAGTTACAAATTATTTAATTTCGTAAATGCGGAACCACATATTGGTTCTATTTTATAAATTTATAATCCAACTTGAACTAGATCCCGTTAAAGAGAACGGCTTGCAACTTAGGTCTAAATGTTCTGGTAGCGTAGACTGGTTTTTACTCTAATGTTTCTCCTCGTTCAAAAAGTAAAAAGCATTTGGCATTTACAATAAGCATCACAGAAGAATGTGACGCATCAAATGTGTTTCGAAACCGCAGACTAGTATTGGCTGCTGTAAATCGGTATTCCAGTCACGGTCTGTACACTTAATATTCATAATGTCATAGAGCCATCTTAGATGGAACATATTGAGTGTACATATTGTTACGCGCTGGGTTTTGGGATAAATAAAAATTCTACCGAAGTAAAGTTGATACTGTATTTTCACTTAAAACACTTCACAAACACTTTAAAACTCTCAATTCGCTTCTTCCGCTTCGCTTCAGGTGATCCGTTCGCTGTTTCGCTTCGAGTAGTTCCGATTACTAGCTGACTGCGTGCCATCTCTGCAACGCTTTTATAGCCGATACCACATCCCTAGATTATCGAGAATATTCCACACATTTCACAGAAGAAGAACGAGTATTCGTTCTTCTGATGTCTGGGTCTGAATCTGATGTCTGAATACATTGACAATAAAAACGTGAAACTAAGCCTTAAAATTAGTTTTAATTACGCGTATAGAAATATTGTTAATTAACCATACATTTTTCACAACTATTTCTGCTTTTTTTGTTATTGTTATAAACTTAAATTGCATTGAGTGTTTATAAAGAATGCATTGTAATTGAAAGCAGTCTCGACAGCTCTTCCGATGCCTCCAATTAAGCGCGTCATCCATTCTTAGCTGTTAACCATCGTTGCTAATTGAGCGCGTCACAATGCAGACTCCGTCGAGACACGGCAACATTTCCACTTGGCCGCCTTCCGTTTACGATTCAATGAATAAATAAATAGCTTTCAGTGGATCGCGACCTAAGTGTCGAACGAACGTTATGAATGGTTTTATGTTTCGTGTTTTATGCCGTCTGGAAATATTGATGATAAATATTATATCGATGGAAATTATTGTAAAATGTTTTGGATAATTGTTTGCTAGCATTTGTTGGTGTGTGCGCTTTAGCTATGAGCTTTGGATTGGCTTTTATAATAAAAGAGCCCATGCGTATTGGGTAACTGAATAGGTACTCCCTCTCTCTCTCTTTTCTCTCCGTTTCTCCTCTTCTTCGATTCCTCTACTTCGCTTTATCTTTGACATAATCGTCAGTAATATTGCATTCTCTCTTGTTCTTCAGCATTACATCTGTCCACCTTGTCTTGGGTCTTTCTCTGGGCTTCGAACCGGAGAGACCCAGTTGCAGCGCCAAATTTCCGACGTAGTCTGTTATACTTCTTTTTATTTAGTCATATCATATCAATCTACTCTCCTACAATTTTTCAGTACTCACCTACCAGTATTCTACTAACAATGTGCAGAAGTAATATGCCTTTAAGAACTTGCACATTGAAGAAGCAACGTTGTGTGATTAAAAAAATATTGCAGAAATTGTAAGTTAACATAATTACTGGTTATAATTATGTTGTGAGTCGAACACTGCAGTGACGCAGCAATGCATTTCGGCTTGAAGGGTGGAGCAGCCGTTGTAACTATACTGAGACCTTAGACCTTATATCTCAAGGTGGGTGGCGTACTTACGTCGTAGATGTTTATGGGCTCCAGTAACCACTTAACACCAGGTGGGCTGTGAGCTCGTCCACTCACCTAAGCAATAAAAAAAGACACTTCGATAGCTCTACCTTGTCTCTAGCATCTCTACGGCTTGGGATAGACATTAATACAATCGCTTTCGACCCCTTGTGATAGGTGACGTTATGGTGACCATGAGCTATCGTGCCACTAAATAGGTGGGCCATGATCGTCCATGATCGTCAATTTAATATTCAGCCGTAGTATTACGTCTCTTCATATTTCTGCCGGGAAGCAGTAATGCGTTTCGGTTTTTTTTTGTCCTTGTAGGCAGACGAGCATACGGTCCACCTAATGGTGAGGGGTTACTGTCGCCGATAGACTTCAGTAAAGCCATGAGCAGAGCCAAGCCGATGCCTGCCGCTAAGTGCTCTACACAAGGATCGTTTGAAGAAGGTTTGGGGTAGCCGTTGTACTTTAAAATTGAAATTTAGAACCCTTTCCTGAAGATGGGTGGCAGCATTCATGTTGCTGATGCCTATGGGCTCCGGTGACCATTTATACCAGGTGGGTCGTGTGCACACATCCACATATAAGCAATTAAAAAAAATCCAAAAATAACAGAGTACAATCCATCTAGTGGCAAGCGGCCAACGTTGCTCATGGACATTGACAATGCCTATCGAAAATAATATTTTTAAAATACCTTGTTCTATTTCACTTATACCTTTTAATTTCATTTGAAGAAATACTTAGCGTAGAGATTGTGGAATACTATGGAAGGTAATTAATTCTTGTGTCGGATGTTGATACGATCAAACAGTTACTGTGATCATACTCCATGAATGGATAAAACAGAGTTGGATAAAACAACCAAAGTTCATCCCTAAAACCAGAGGATCCAATGAATAGTGATTTTACAGTTAAAGCTTTCATACGTTGTAATGGTCGATAATTCTTCCACAGTGAAATGAAATTGGATACCAAGGTATTTCCCGATAACCCGACGTTCAGTAAAACAATAATTTCCATATAAAGTCCAACAAGAGCCACAGCGTCGTAGATTGTGCTACGCTCGTAGCCACGTAGCGCGTCTACGTACGGTCGGGTAGTATAAATATTTCAGTACAGGAAATTATGCTTCTACTGATACCATGTCGGTATACGGTATGGGGCTTTGAATGCGAAAGCGCGTTTTGGTGTTAAAGTAGAATGGATTTTGAATTATTTATATCGGCATTTTATTTTTGCCATTTACTTATCTACTGTTAGTACTGTGCGAGCTCCTTGATTAAAATGTATAGTAGTAATTCATTAAAATGAATTATTATTAAAACTAAAATTTGAGTTTTGATCTTTCCGGAATCTTAATTATACGAAGTGTTGACTGCAAAGATCTAAGTCACAAAAATCTATATTTTTGATTTAGGACATTTGTAAATTTACCAAATTGAAACTTGAATTTAAATTTGTTTTGGAAGTACGAACACGAAAGCCTGATACGTATCGGGGCTCAATCTACGCTCGTCTGTCAAAAGCTTACAAAAATTAATCATGAAATATAGCTCTGAACCTTTTTCCTTTTGATTTGATTCGACTATTGGACCATATGTTTCCTATTTGCAAACTGCTCTGGGCGTACCAATTTACGTTCCATTAATTTCTCACCTAGTCCGGTTTCACCTACAACCTGCGTTGTTACATGAAAAGTTTAGGCTAAATTAATCATTCACTCCAAAATGAACTACTAAATAAATTAACTACCACTGTTAGTTTTCCTTTTAATTTTACAGGGCATCATCTTGGGAACGAAGTAGATTCCGAAATTATTTTTTGATTTGTGCATATGATTTTGCTATTGTATATTTCTGATGTACATATGTATGTAGTAAGCCCAAATAGCACGGCGAGCAATGTATGCGCACTTTTATGTCCTACGGTACTAGAACACCAAAAACTATTTATTGTATCGCCTTGCGCATCGTAGCTTTCAAGCAACTCTTAGAGGATAAGTTAAGATGATTAAGTTATCTTCTAAAGCTTACTTAACTTAAACTACGATAAAGAAATACATAAATTAATATAAGATCAAGATTTAAAAATATGTGTTAGCCTAATAAAAGACGACCGCCGGTCCTGCGTCTCGAGGGGGAGAGCGGTGAGAGAGATGTGCTACGCACTAAGAGCTTCTCTTTTCCCCTTTGCCTTTTCATGAGTTCTGTCCCATGCGAGGTTCGGACGTGAGTTGTTGAACGACATGAGGTTTTTAGTCGGTTCCACTCCGACGTGCCCCGTCCGCCACCCCAGTGGAGGGCGGAAGTCAGGCGATTTCCTACTGACCAAAAAAAAGCCTCATTAAAAAGGGCTTCGGTGGCTTACGAAATTGTATTTTAAGGTCACTTTGTTTATGGTTAAGTTAAGGGCATTGATTCTTTCGGACCGGGTGAATCGCGACCGAAGACGTCTCACCTTCCGGGCGACGCAGGTGCTCACGGTACACGGCTACTTTGGCCGCACCCTGCACCTCTTTGCTCGGAGAGAGCTGATGATAAAGTGCCATCACTGCAGTAGATGTACCAAGGACACGGCAGAGAACACACTCGAGTGCTGCCCCGAAAAAAACATAACGTTTTCTCGATACGTGACTATTTCGGAACGACTGTCCGTTGATTTATTACTGGTGGCAGGACCTCTTCTGAGTCCGCGCGGGTAGGTACCACCCTGCCTATTTCTGCCGTGAAGCAGTAATGCGTAGTTACTGGAGCCCATAGATATTTACAACGTAAATGCCGCCACTCACCTTTAGATATAAGTTCTAAAGTCTCAGTATAGTTACAACATCTGCCCCACCCTTCAAACCGAAACGCATTACTGTTTCACGGCAGAGATAAGCAGTGTGGTGGTACTTACCCGTGCGGACTCACAAGAAGTCCTACCACTTGATAGGTGTAGTTCCGACATCAAACAGTCGAGCATCTCTAGTTGTTCCTACTACCTCCTTACGTTACGTTAGCAGTGGCCACTTTCAAACATAGAGCCAATCCACTGATTCCTACCCTACTTTTAGAAGAAAAATTAGCTTATAATATAATTTTTTTATTGTCATTACTAGTTATAAGACAGCGTAAAAGTCTGGTTAGTTATCAGGCTAAAATTCAAATTACCACAATTTTGCCGAAGCTCAGAGTAACTCTATACAAATCGTAAATATGAACAGCTTAAAAATTTTTGGAAGAATAAATGTAATATTTATTTTCGACCATAGAGAATATATTTCCATTATAAGTAGGTAGATATAGAACTTGAACTTCAGATAAAAGAGCGCTCTAAGAAACCGCTCCGAAGAATCCCAAAAGACGCATTGAATGGCTTCAGTGTGCAGACGTCGGCAAAATCTGATACGATTCATTAACGTAACGAGTTTTTAATATTTAAGGTAGCTTTTTGATCGAGAAAGCTTGAAAGTGTCTGACATAGCTTGAAGCGAGCCGCTTTGACACCGACTCAAAACTAATGTCTTGTAGTCCTTTCAGGGGACAGTCTGTGATACTTTTTGGCGTATCTTAAATCTTATGGAACGATAATATTCAACATTATGATTGAGCTGAATATTTTGACTATTTTGAACCGTATGCCATTGGCCTTATAATAACAACTGTTTATTTCAGAGTTCAGTTTATGTACAGCTATCCATTTTGTGAGCCAGAGTATTTCTTCGTTTCTGCTGAAAAGATAAATAGCTATTTTTATAGTACAAATTAAAATTTGGCACCGCTTTTCGTGTTAAGGTACTCTTTATGAATCGGTAGTACTGTGAAATTATAAAAGATTTCCGTGCTGGATTTATTTCATTCATTGACAAATAAGGAACTCTGCTATATTAATCACCTGTTTATCTCAAAAGTTGTTAAGAAATGACAGTCGAACATCACATGAGATGTCACTGTTAATGTTGTGGCAAATGTCATTGTCATAGTCATGAGTGAACGCTCTGAACAAGGTTATATAGTCTACACTTCCTGTTCCGGATGCTTGGTTGAACTTTAAGATCTAAAAACATAAACTTAAATAAAAATTAATTATAATTGTTTTAAAGAAAAAACCAGAAATAAAGAGGTCCATTTAAAAAACCAGCCAGATTTTCATTAATAGTGTTTGTCCCTTCAGATTATTTTTGCTGTAGATAGGATTCATTTAAGCGAGGAATATGAGTACTTCGCAGCCAAAGTAGACTAGGAGGTGGTACTTAATTGTGTATGCTCAAAATATAGGAGGTAATAATACTTCGATATCTTAGAGCGAACCGTCTGATACTTGTTTTTGTAGTCCCAAATAAGTTTGGAAATCTTTTAAACTTGCCAAGCCACGATATACAATCAAACTGTACAAGCATACCTTCAGTTATGTGATAATGCACCCTCGGTTATGCTAAAAGGGTTGAAACCTCAAGGGAGGTGTCGAATCATTCGAACGAACTCACTAACACTCTCCCCTGGGCCCGCTGCACTAGTTCGTCCCAAGTCAGGAACTATTGACGATGTAGACTGTGTTCCGTAGGAATTTTCTGGGTGTCTGCATATTACAGATGATCGCGAGAGTGAATTCGGATGCGTTTGTGGCGGTAGCTATTACAGAACACAAGATATGTGACAGATGCCTGAATCTCGCTTACGATAATCACTACATAGTATAAAACAAAGTCGCTTTCTCTGTCCCTATGTATGCTTAAATTTTTAAAACTACGCAACAGATTTTGATGCGTTTTTTTTAGTAGATAGAGTGATTAAAGAGGAAGGTTTATATGTATAATAACATCCATTAAATAGTGGAGAAATCAATAATAAATTACAGTTTCCGAAGCGAAGCGAGGGCGGATCGCTAGTTGCAAGATAAAGTTGATTATATGTATACAAGTTCCGAACAACAACATTCGGACCGTCGGATCGGTCTACCGAGCAATATCACCCGCTCGGTGGAAGATCTTCCCTTTGTCGGTAAATCTTCACACGTTTATTGAATCAAAACCGATTCGTATATTTACAAAAGCGAAATTATTATTCTTTTTTTAGTTCCCGTTTAGGATATTTAGTTTTTTTTTATTCGTGAGCTGCGGATACGTTTAAAGCTACTTTGATGGCTTCAACGGTCTGCTCATATAAACAATAGATAAAAAAGCACAACTTTTAAGCAGAAAAAGCTTGAGTTTTACTGAATCGGTGGTGCAGTAGTTAGCGGCCCTGACTGTTGCACCGATAGTCGCGGGTTCGATTTCCACATCGGGCAAACATTGTATGATGATGGTGTTTCTGGGTGGTTATCATCTATATAAATATATATAAGTATGTTTGTCTGTCTCTGGTACCTATAGCGCAGGGAATCTTAAATTGGGGCCGGATGATCGTACATGATTTGTTCACAGTTCACAGTTATTATTATTATTATTTTTAGAATACCCTTTTTAATGTATTTTTTTGATTTTTTATTTATTACATAGATGCGTGGACGAGCTTACAGCCCACGTCGTGTTGAGTGGTTACTGGAGCTCATCGCTCTTTTCGATATCGAGTCGAGGGAACCCGCTCCTCCCCACGACCTCTCACAGCTGGAGTCCCGCAAGGCTCTGTCCTCTCACCCCTCCTATTTAGCTTATTCGTCAACGATATTCCCCGGTCGCCGCCGACCCATTTAGCTTTATTCGCCGACGACACGACTGTTTACTATTCTAGTAGAAATAAGTCCCTAATCGGGAAGAAGCTTCAGAGCGCAGCCCTAGCCCTAGGACAGTGGTTCCGAAAATGGCGCATAGACATCAACCCAGCGAAAAGTACTGCGGTGCTATTTCAGAGGGGAAGCTCCACACGGATTTCCTCCCGGATTAGGAGGAGGAATCTCACACCCCCGATTACTCTCTTTAGACAACCCATACCCTGGGCTAGGAAGGTCAAGTACCTGGGCGTTACCCTGGATGCATCGATGACATTCCGCCCGCATATAAAATCAGTCCGTGACCGTGCCGCGTTTATTCTCGGTAGACTCTACCCCATGATCTGTAAGCGGAGTAAAATGTCCCTTCGGAACAAGGTGACACTTTACAAAACTTGCATAAGGCCCGTCATGACTTACGCGAGTGTGGTGTTCGCTCACGCGGCCCGCACACACATAGACACCCTCCAATCCCTACAATCCCGCTTTTGCAGGTTAGCTGTCGGGGCCCCGTGGTTCGTGAGGAACGTTGACCTACACGACGACCTGGGCCTCGAATCAATTCGGAAATACATGAAGTCAGCGTCGGAACGATACTTCGATAAGGCTATGCGTCATGATAATCGCCTTATCGTTGCCGCCGCTGACTACTCCCCGAATCCTGATCATGCAGGAGCCAGTCACCGTCGACGCCCTAGACACGTTCTTACGGATCCATCAGATCCAATGACCGTTGCATTGGATGCCTTCAGCTCTGATACTAGGGGCAGGCTTAGGGACCCCGGTAACCGTACTCGTCGAACTCGACAAAGAGGTCGACGTGCAACCTAACCCATGCATCGGCCCGCTGAGTTTCTCGCCGGATCTTCTCAGCGGGTCGCGATTCCGATCCGGTAGTAGATTCATTCGCGAAACAATTGCTCTTGAATTGTTAGGTCTCCTTCGGAGGCGCTCGGGCAGTTGTTGGCAGATCCCGCCCCTCTTGGCTGAGCCTTTGCTCGCCCACCTGTCCTGGTGAAACTGGAAAGGCCTTCGGGCCACCAGTAAACTTTCAATCATAAAAAAAAAAAAAAAAACTGGAGCTCATATACACCTACAACGTAAATGCCACCACCCACCTTGATATATGAGTTCTAAGGTCTCAGTATAGTTACAACGGCTGCCCTACCGTTCAAACCGAAACGCATTACTGCTTTACGGCTACAATAGGCAGGGTGGTGGTACCCACCCGTGCGGACTCACAAGAGGTCCTACCACCAGTAAAAAATATACCAATGTAAATTTAAATAAATGGTACCTCAGTCATATATCGTTTCGCTCATAGCTTAAGCTGCGAATATATTAATACCCCATCTCTCTTGAATATTACAAAACTGCAATTTCCGTTTCAACGAATCATAAATATCTTATAATGTATTCTGTTTTCCCGCCATGAAAGAAATCATCTGTGTAACCAATTCTCATTATCGCGTACACGAAAACATACCTAAATTATGTACAACTTATATTTATATTATATATTATTGCGTAAGCGTGTGAGTGATTTCGTGGCTCAACTGTCATTAAGTGGTTACAGAAGTCGGTAGGATTTTTTTTTTATTGCCTTTGTAGGCAGACGAGCATACGGCCCACCTGATGGTGAGTGGTTACCGTCGCCCATGGACTTCAGCACTGCCAGGGGCAGAGCCAAGCCGCTGCCTACCGCTATATCATAACGTGATCATAACGTGAATGTCGAAGTCTCAATTTTATCGCTTTTTCTATCATTCAAGATGACTTATTTGCAGCAGATATAGATAGGATGGTGGTACTTACGTTGCGTGCTTAAAATACGTATTACAACCAGTAAATATCGATTATCGATACCTAAGTCTATTTTAAGGTTTAGTCTAAGGTACGTAATAATGAATGATGAGGACTTAGTTATCTCGAGGAAGACTCGTCCCCTCCCGACCTATCTTGTATATAACAAAATAACTTGAAGTAGAAGTAACTTCTGCCGCAAATGACGACGTGTCAAGAATAAAAAAATTGGCATTCCATTATGGAAACTCTCACTTAAGTGGAGATAGGCCGGACACATGTTACGATACCCAGACAAAAGATGGACCATTGAAGCCACATGATGGAAAGGACCAATGGGGAAAAGGAATGTTGGTCGACAATTAAGACGATGGGCTGATGATATAACACACGTCGCAGGAAACGACTGGATAAAATCAGGCAAGGACAAGGAGTCATGGAAAAGGATGGAGGAGGCCTTTACCCAAATAGGGGTCCAAATCTCATAAATAGTACTAAGATTAAATAATTAATTAATTATAAGTATGTAACCTTTTAATTTTAAACTACAACTTACTAACAATTATTGTGTTATAAATCGAGAGTGAGAATTGGATTAAATGGCTTTATTATTATTATTATTATGGAAATACGTGATAAGTTATTTGCTTTGTGTTGTACCGAATAAGGTCGATGCCCGGAAAAAAATGAAAATTAATCCCATGATACACGAGAAGCTGATATAAACAACCGTAATCATATCTACCAAATAAATGAAGGCAACGATTCGGAAGACATTGGAATCCATCCAACTAGAAGCCGCAATGAAAACAAGTTTACAGCTTGGACGAAGACGTCCGCAATTTCCGAACGAAATCTTTGTAAGTTTTACGAGCAAGACAATGAATGCTTAGAGATCTTGCCCCGAAGAATATAGCCTCACGTCATTATGATAGCATTAACGTCGCTTTTATACGACTTAAATTTTTATGTAGTTTCAATTGGTTTTGTTCTATTTTACGATCGAAGCTCATTAACTAAGTACGTAAGTTGTGTTTCAAGTAAATTGCTATGAGCTTAAATCTTGTTGATAAATTAAACTCGTGCGGTGAAACACTCCCTCGTAATGTGTCGTCTGTGTAAATAAATATGTCGATAATCGTTCTTTAAGCTTTCTCAATGGAAACTTTGTGAAATTGGAAGCCAATATAAATGAGACGACGTCAAGTTCATTTTCGATACATTAAAAGCTAATACGACATCGAACAATTTATATTCCTCAGAATTTCAAAGCTCCCCAATCATAAAACTAACGAAATAGTATTTTTAATCAATTAAAGAGCTACGCTGCAAATTACGTAATTAACAGTAGTGTAAATAATTCGAGAACATTGGTAATAATATTTTGAAATATATATGAGTATTCTTTTAACGAAAGGAGCCGTCGTGCCTACGATGCTCGGCAGCGAGGCGTCCTGGAAGGCGATGCTCGACTTCTGCGAGTCCACCATCTCGCAGAAGGAGGCGGCGGAGCTAGAGAAGGAGAGCTCTTCCCTTTCCGCACCGATCCGTCGCCGTCGAGCCGGGGGCTGGAGGCGGGAATACGCCCGTACGTCCCGGCCCCTGTAGGTAGCGGCCTCCCCCCGGTGAAGGTCAAGGGGCGATCTGAGGGGGTACAGGCCGCGCGGCGCGCTACTAGCACTCTAGCGCGCTGCCGTGGAGTAATAGAGCGACCGGTCGACGGTGTGTCGCGTCCCGACCCGGCAGGCTGGTTCTGGTCCAGCGGGGTATTCCGGGACACCAGCGGCACCGTCTGGGCGGCCTGACGGGCTGCCGTACCGAGACAGCCGACGTTTCAGAGCCTTCGATTCGCCTCGGCTGGGCGTCCTTGGGGTGAGCCGCGCCGTCTGGTTGTAGTGTTGACCGCGGTAACCCCCCTACCTCATCCGGGTTCTGACCTCGGAGGGGATCGGACGTCGGGTGTAAGAGTGCAGGGGAGTCGTTTAGTGGGTGGGCCCTAAAATCCTTGGGCCCGCGGTCTGCTCACAACACCATGCAGATCGTTGAGTCTCACATACCCCGCGCGCCCCTTTTGTGCGGGGACCTCGTAGGAGGTACGGCCCTCTCCCAGAAAAAAAAGACCTCTTGTGAGTCCGCACGGGTAGGTACCACCACCCTGCCTATATCTGCCGTGAAGCAGTAATGCGTTTCGGTTTGAAGGGTGGGGCAGCCGTTGTTACTACACTGAGACCTTAGAACTTATATCTCAAGGTGGGTGGCGCATTTACGTTGTAGATGTCTATGGCCTCCAGTAACCACTTGACACCAGGTGGGCTATGAGATCGACCACACATCCAAGCAAAAAAAAAATTATAGATTGTTTGACAAATTAAAATTTTAATTATTGATATTGATATGATTGATATTCTGTATACTTGTATACAGAATTACAGTTTCTAACTTTAGAGAAATACAGCGTTAATGCGGTCGGTGCCTTTATGGGATATCATTAACCAACTATACTCATTATTCTTTTTGATAAACTACTTTTTATTTTGTTTATGGTGAACCGATTTTTTTCTTTCGCATTGTACAGAACCCGGAAGACAATAGATGTTTATTGTCGGTCCGTCTCGGTGCTGGCAGACGTCCGAAGCGCCGATGCGGACAACTCATTTTACGCTCCACAACGCAACACGATCGACGGCCCTATTCTGAATCAATAGTCGTCGTGAAAGACTTTGTTTACGGTGTCGAACTGTGAAACAGTTTAGTGCGACCCCAATAATCGAAGCGTCACAGTTTAAATTCTAGCCCAAATAAAGAACGCTATTTGTTTTTTTTAAATGTTTTCGTGTTTGCTTTGAAACATGCTCGTATTCATGTCCGTATAGATAAATCAACGTCACCTGCTCAGTGTGTTTATATATTAATGGGTGTAGACCACTCATTTATAATTCATACGTTTATTACAGACAGTAAACTAGATAATTACAATACAGATATTTTAATAAACTATTGTTTCGCGGATGTGACAAATAAAAATTAATTAAACGGATCGGATGACATTATTTTCATCGAATTTAATTGTAATTAAAAATTGTATAATAATAACTGCCTTTTCTTTCCCAAATGGTCCTCTCATGGATATTGATAATGATAAGGACACAACAAATATGACTTTGGAATCGTACTAGTCGAGCTAGTAGAGATAAAAGCGACCTCAATGACGTGGAGAGCGATAATAGAAATAATGTAACGACATGAGATTAAGCGATACCTTAGAAAAAACTCTACATAATGTACGGCTCGGAGTTGATCGCAAGATGCTCCTAACATTTAAAACAAAATTGTGTTCAATTTTTTTTTTTATATATGTATATATATTTTTTTATTATTAACAAAAAGTCAAATCAAAATAATTTAACATAACTCAACCCACACAGTAGAACAGATCTTCCAACGCGCTTGAAGGAGGCACAGTCCCCAAGATACTGGCTACGTTGCCTCGTTGGACAGCCAGACTCACTCTAAGTGCAAAGTACCAGCCAGCCTTAGCATCATCTGTAACCTCCTTCAAGCGTTTGGAGATTTCTGTTAAAAATTTCTTTGCTTCAGGGCCCCAAGGGCCTATCGTCTCAACCGCGAAAGGCAAAAAAGAATAAGAAGACCCCAAACCCGAATACTTTTACATTAAAAAACAAAATGTGTGTAATTCACACGTGGTAGAAACTACCTTCCAAAATTAAAATACAATTATCCTAAACGTCTTAAGTATATGTAAAATTTTGTCATTAGTAAATAATTGTAAGGTAGCGCCCTCTGTGAATTGATATTTTAATTTCACGTATAATCCTAAATTAAAATTCACTACAAGAGCTTTCATACACACGTTAGTATTAAAATATGTCACAGATGGCGCTGTATTAAATAGTATGTATATTTCTGTCTCATTCTTTGTTGGCTTCATCCTACACATTTTTGTATTTGTGTCTCTTACCTGTCGTTTTTTCCGTTGCATCCGGTTTGAAATCACAACGTTTTCACTTTAAAAAAAAAATCGGTTGTCTGTTAAGTCGGTTTATTGACGATAGTTGAACGTAACAACGTCGAAAATACTGATGGAATGGTTTCATTTTTTAAACGAAAATTTTAATTTTATTTGTTTGATAGATATTTTGTACGGACAATTGACACCACATTCACTTTTCACTGAACTTCATACTTGACGAAAACATGTAAATGTATTATTGTATAGCAGCTGTCCACGCGGATGCATCGCTTACTCAAGTAGGAGAGAGACAGATGTCGAACGCTGCCGAGCGCGGAGGCCGATTGTGCCTCTTTGTCGCTCGTTGCGCGCTCTCGCTTGCACTTCAAGCCTTAAATGGAACGCCTCATGAGTCATGTTTTTTCGTGCGTGCAGCCGGCTCCATCGAATCATAACACGTTATCACGTCAAAAAATTAATCGTTAATTCTTGACCATCTGTACTTTGTCTGTGCTATAACTAATATAATTAAAGCTATTTTTACTTTGTATTAAATTAAGTTTTATAATAAACAGCCAACCGTAACTACGAAAACTGTAAAGTATTTGAAACGTCGGAAATTATGTAATGACAATAAAAAAAACACGATATTAAACCGTAAAACTAATTTTGATTTTAGAGTGCACTTTATAGAACTCATGTCTCAAGGTGAGCGGTTATTAACGTAGTAGATGTCTATGGTCTCCGGTAACCACTTAACACCAGATGGGCAGTGAACTCGACCAACCGTCTAGGCCCTAGGCAATAAAAAAGTCATTCATTATCGTGCATTTCAATTTCAAACATAATATAGACGTTACAGTAATTTTAGGACTGCTGCTATTTTAATAGTATTAGAACGCTTCGCTAATCCCTCAACATGAGCATAGACCTATTCCGCTGATAGCTCTAAAAAAATTCAAAATAACAACTCGAATTTTCGGCTTGAACCGAAATTTCGGTTTGACGGGTGGGCAGCCGTTGTAACTTTACTTGAGACCTTAGAACTTATATCTCAAGGTGGGTGGCGCATTTACGTCGTAGATGTCTATGGACTCCAGTAGCCACTTAACATCAGGTGGGCTGTGAGCTCGTCCACCCATCTAATCAATAAAAAAAAAACAATGCAGGTTTCTGATCAATGTTTAAAGACATATTTCCGACCACAGAGCGGTTTCGCCGTTTCGCCCAGGGTGAGAGCGTCACAATGATTTTCCGAGCGACACAATAGTGCTATGCAGAGGCTCGGTACACAATACGCACAATGGACTTGAATAAAGACGGTGCGAAGTCGCAGTGTTGCCTACTAATTAATCTGCTCATTCAAAACTCGTAAGTGACGGCGGATACATTCAGTTCTTTATTTAATAGCTCACTAATTGGGTCTGTTTACTTTTTGAATTAATTTTGTCAAAGACGCTATTGTTATTGGGCAGAGTCGTGACATTAAATCTGTTTGGAGCGTGAAATAAATGTATTTATTTGTTGTTGTTGTATGTATTTTAAACGGCTGTCTGGTGTAGTGGTAAGTGACATGGTTACTACACTAGGGGGTCATGGGGTCGAATCCCGCCAAGGGAAGATATTTGTGTGATAAATATAAAATGTCTTTTCCAGGGTTATGGATGTATATTAATTATATGTATGTGTATAATAAAAATCATACATTTATTTCCGTTATCTGGTATATGTAACACAAGTTCTTTACGATTTAGCACGAGACCAGTTAACGTGATTGTTAGTAAATATTTATTTATTTTATATTTTGGTTTTAAATATCTTATTCCGAAAAGCTAGTTCTATAACATACCCCATTTCTTTCACAGACATCGTAAAAGGTGACTCAGGGGTTTTTTGAAGAATAGATAGCAGCTTTCTCTCATTTACACCAGCATGCTGCCTATCGGTAGGTAGCAGCTTATCTCTGTCCCTGGGATTGCTGATGTCCATGGGCGACGGTAACCACCCACCATAAGGTAAGCGGTATGCTCGTCTGTCTGCAAGGGCAGTAGAAGCCAAATTTGATGATCCTAGGTTATCTAAGTGATTTGTTTTAAGGCGGGCAGTGGCATTGTGATATCTACATACTTCGATAACAACTTAATACTTGTTAGCTTTACTACCCATCCGGTCATCGTTCTCGCAGACGTAGACACTAACGCTCATGTGCACTTGTCAGTCCCCAGGGAGAAAAAGTTAGACTTTCTTCCCTGTACAGCAGGACGAAAACCGAACTTCGGTGTCGGTAGGAGAAAAAATAATGTACATAAAGTGTAACATGTAATAAAATAATGTATAATAATGTAATTGTAGAACACATTATTATTTACAAAAAGTATCGCGATAGCATATGTCGAACTATTATAGTTATGCCGCAATAATTAGTGTTCTTTTATTTAAAAAAATAAAACAACGTCAAATATCGTTGAAATTTTTATTAAAGACCCAAGCGGAGCCGGAGCAGGCCGCTAGTATTAAATAAAGAGAACGACACTGGATGTTATCCCGCTTGAAGCACACGAGTTTTAAGATAATGAAGTATCTAAGAAAAAACAAAATGCAAATAAAATATGCTCGTAAGAAAGAAATGTATTTTTGAGTGGACGCCGTCCCGTCGTCTCGATTCAATTAGCGGTGTAGTCATTAATTACTGGTCTTGCGATGACTCAGTGTTTACGTAGTTTTGTTTTTATGGATGCACTGAATCTTACAAATCTACGTAAACAATACGTGATTTCGCTTTAACGATTCTATTTTTTTTATACTGCTAACGTAAGATGTTTTTTATTTTTATTTGTATATTTTATTTTATTTGTTTTTTTTTAATTTTTATTATTGTAACTTGATTAGATTGTATTCTTCTACCCACTCATTTAAAGCTTTCCTTCGTTAAGACCGGTTAGCTGATAGAAAACTCAATTGTTGAGTTAAGCTCGCCATTTTTTATATCTTACGCAATTACTGTAATATTAACTGTGTGTACAATAAAGAATAAAGGATAAAATAACTATTTTATTAGTGTATTAGACAAATCCGGTTCCGAAGAATGAACATGTTAATAAGATTTTTTAAAAACTATTAATGGTTTATTTTTTTTCTTACCTATGCTGATAGCCTTGAGAGGCTATTTCAGCTTGTAGATGAGCTCAAGGGGCTCAAACCGGAAGTGTTGCTAACACTAGCCCTAAGTTTTTCTCTATAGTTATATATATAGTTGTCTATAGTGTGACTGGCGGTTGGTACTAGGTAAAATTAATATGTAGCTCATAAGTAGATGTTAAACTGTACATTGGAGTTGACTCCTTGAGGATTGATTTCATTTAAAGTCCCCGGTACGACCATTTGATGGGCAATAAAATTGAGCGTTGACGAAAGGGCATTGATTTTTTCCTTTAAATGCAATAATAATGCTTTTTCTGCTAACACTTCTATTAGATTGTGTTACAAAATATTTCATGTCACACTAGATGTCTCTAAATTATGAAAATGTCTCCTTAATATTTATATTATTTTCATTCAATTGATGACATTAATTAATTTAGTTATGTCTCTAAGCAGAATATTGAAAAATAAATATAACCTTTAGTAATATAACCTTACAATAAATGGCAGAATATATTATTTACGTAAGTATGTAAAAATATATTATTCATGTAACAATTTAAGTAAAGGTGAGTAAAAGCAATATGCTTTTAGTATTATATTAGATGTGTTTGTGGTGTGTTTATTTACCCTCCCTATCTATTGGATTGTGCGAGTACATTCAACAGAAATTCTACATAAAAAGTGAACTATAGTCGCGTCTTGGAGCTGCCGTATATAGGTCACTATCTTCTGTTAATACTCGTATAGTCAAGACCAGTTGAAACTTTATGGAGTGAATTAGACACATCATTTGACATTTGCTTCGAGTTAGTCTGACGGAAACTAACAAGGAAAGATATTTCACCCGTTATGATTTTAAAAGTAATTTGATTTGCGTATTTGGTCCGACCAGGGCATTTGGCTTCTACCTCTGGCATCCTTCAGCATATCTTGCCTTATCAACATGTTTTCTAACTTTTCGCCTCTCTTTCTGGTAATTTGTCCCAAGAATTTGGAACTTCACATGTATATGGTACTGAGCTGCGTCGAAATCTCGAGCTCGGTAAGAATGGATTCGTTGGTTCCGTTGTGTTGCTTCCAATGAATCCCCAGAGGTACCCACCACTACTGCAACTCACAGGGCCCTGAAACTGCGATACTTTAAGACAAATCTTTTTTTTTATGGAAACTAGCCACATTTTGCAGCCCCTAACCTAAATGCCCCTAAACTTATATGTTGTTAAAGTTAAGGCATTTAATTATTGTACCAAACACAGAAAAAAAAATTAATAAATCATACAAGTCTTTATTTGTTATAGAAGAATTGATTAAATTTTATCAATTTGTCGTTTCTACAGGAGCAGTGAGAAATTAATCGAAGCGAAGCCATCTAGTGGCCGACGCCCGTAAATATTTTTGTTGAGTGCTTGAGTTGCTTATATATAACTAATTTATGTGTATTATCTATGGCAACTCAAACGCTTCGATGCTTTGGTTGTCGATTTTCTTAAGGCTCAGGTTAAATATAATAATAATCATTTAATAAAAAAAAAAACTAAATTTATTTATTTTTCTTTGCTATGTTTCACGCAAAGCTATACAAAATGCTCTAATACTATTTTCATTTTTAAATTCGAAGATTTCTTTTTAATTTAATTAATTTATTTGAATGTTAATACATATACTTAATAAAATCATTTGGTAAAATAAAGCTTCTTGTCATATAATAATGATATACTCGTAATTCGCAAACAATTCAGTTCTAGACTCCGTTCCTTTAATTAAACCATTTAAGGCTTATGAGCAAATACGTGGTTATCAAAATTACATTGTGTTTGTTATATATAGATGTTAATTAAGTCTCAAGCAAATAGAGATCGTCAAACAGTATAGTATAGATTTAATTAATGGGGCCCGACTACGTCTTGGTATTAATTAGTTCTTGTCAATCGCAAATACTGAAGTTTGTGTAAACTTGCTATGCTATTTTTTTATTGCCTTAGATAGTAATAGCTTTCCGCCAACTTGATGTGAAGTGGTACTGGGGGCTGTTGACAAAAAAGGTAAAATCAGACACCCACCTGGAAACATGAGGTCAAAGTATCTATTGAATTAAATGTTGGCTACTCTACCTACCCAACCGGTTAATAGTAGGGGCAAGATACTGAAATTAAATAGCGGAATAATCTGACTAAGATCAAGTTTTCTGCACTGGTGGTAGGACCTCTTGAGAGTCCGCACGGGTAGGTACCTCCACCTCGCGTATTTCCGCCGTGAAGCAGCAATGCGTTTCGGTTCGAAGGGTGGGGTAGCCGTAACTATACTTGAAACTTTAGAACTTATATCTCTAGGTGGGTGGCACATTGTCTATGGGCTCCAGTAACCACTTAACACCAGGTGGGTTGTGAGCTCGTCCATCTACCTAAGCAAAAAAAAAAAAGTTCTTTATATCTAAATACAACAATGGCGATAGAATTATCAAAGATTTATCATTACCAAAGTTTTCCGAAATCACGCCTATTCCACGCTCTATCTCTGTATCTTGAGAAATTTTGGCAAGTTCCACCGGTAGACAGGTGGCAGACGGCACCTTTCCGGCACACAGCCAATAAATCACAGAGCTACTTGGTATTGCGGGATTGCTCGATACGCCAGACCGAGGCTGATTAATGTACCAGATTTGACCGCACGACGGATTTATTGGGAAAATTGTCAAACCATCCGTGCGGCTTGCATGGAAATAAATAATATAAAAACAATTTTATATTTTAATGTGCTTATTCGGTTTATTACTGTAACTAGCTTTTGCCCGCGACTCCGTCCGCGTGGAATGGTTACTTTGGCATAACGCTAAATTTTACCTTCCCACTTCATTTACGTAGAAAGTGAAAATATTTTTGAATAATAGAATGTTAAGGAGCTATTTAAACCCCTATTTTGAAACACTATTGGTGCTCCAATTGTATTGGTTTTACCGTGATGTTATTTAGCCTATAGCCTTCCCCAATAAATGGGCTATCTAACATTAAAATATTTTTTTAAATCGGACCAATAGTTCCTGAGATTAGCGCGTTCGAACAAACACACTCTTCAGCCTTATAATATTAGTATAGATAAGATACACAATTTTAAAGTCTCGTTAAGTAAACTTTCAAATAAGAATCAAATGATGATTAATTAACAAATTTCATAGAACAGAAACAGTTATATTTAATAGCGATTGCTAATAGGAAGTTTTATGGGAAATTCATTACCAATTATTAATAGTAAAACGCTTCCTAGGAGAAAGTATTAAGTTTAATCAACTAACACTATTGGTAAATTGTTGATAACGCGTTATCTATATCTGCTTAATGATGAACAAAAAGCTTAAAAACGAAATAAAATAGGCTTTAAGTTAATTTATATTCAGTTTAATTTGCTATAGCAAGCGAAAACATTGAAAATAAACTTTTGTTATCCGCAAATTCTGGTCAGGATATTCGAGTTAGATTATATAATGAAGTTTTATATTTGTCTTTGATAAGTGAACAATTTTACAAATGAATGAGCTCTTAAAGTTGATGAAAATAAATTTGATGTACTTGATTATATATCTATAGAAATATGAGGGTTCAGCTAGTAAAACCGTGTTAAAAAAAACAATTTATTTTGTTATATAATTTAGTTACATCGGAAAAAGTATAAGAACTCCCTTACGATTCTTAATTTTACTGGTGGTAGGACCTCTTGTGAGTCTGCGCGGGTGGGTATCACCACCCTGCCTATTTCTGCCGTGAAGAATTAATGCGTTTCGGTTTGAAGGGTGGGGCAGCCGTTGTAACTATACTTGAAACCTTAGACCTTGAGAACTTATATCTCAAAGTGGGTGGCGCATTTACGTTCTGGATCTATGGGCTCCAGTAACCACTTAACACCAGGTGGGCTGTGACCTCGTCCACCCATCCAAACAATAAAAAAATTAAAATAAAAAAAAACCTGGAAAATAAACTTAAGAAAGGCTAATAGATACACTAAAATAAAAATCCAAATGAATAAATATTGATCATCGAAAGATTAATAAATCCTTCAAATAACTTCAAAAACACGTAAAATGATTTAATTAATTCATAGTATTCAATTTTATTGTTGTATCTCTTCGACATAATAGTAAATCTCTCCGTGGAAGTAATAAACATGGGATGCATAACAGTCAAAGGGCAGCCCTTTGGCCGGCAATTTGTTATTTATTGTCAATTTGCGACCCAGACGGGGCCTGTTCGTTAGTGGTGGCCTCCCGATAAACTCATTCAAAATGCTATACTATACATTCAGCCGTCATGACGGTAGTGTTAAACTTTTGGTTTTAACGTTGTCAACGAAAGCATCCAAATTTATGTACTGTGTGATATTTACGGCATACAGCCACCTAAATACATCGGTAATGCCAGGAATACGATCAAACCGAATAGAATCACTTATCAGAACTTTTTTTTTCTATTCTTATCAATTAGATTATATGATTTTTAATGTTCAATCTACGTATTAAATGCCATTTAAACGAATTCCTGTTCTACCCAACCATGTGAAGCTATAATAAATACTAGTGGCCCCGCAGTAGTCGAAATTCGACTATAATTCATTGAAATTATAAGTTTAAACATTATTATGATTCTATTGTCAAATACGATTATAATTCAATAATATAATCACAGTGTTCGCCAAAACTGCACTATAGACAAATAATATTAAAGACAAACAATATTAATCTATTCTCAATTCGACCACAGACTTTAAGCATCAACAAAAGCTTCACAATTGACAGCATAACAAAGAATGTATTTTTATGTATGTGTTGTGTCAAATACATGGTACTGTGTAATGCTTTTTTTATTGATATAATGTGCTTTTAAGCATAATTTAAAAAAAAAATTAGCATTCTGCACTTCTTTTCTATATTCTCTATACGTGTGAGAAATTTCATACTCCTCCGTGCGCGCAATTTTCATAAAAAGGGGTACAAAGTTTTTGTTTCACGTATTAATAAATATATAATTAAAACTGGTTTTCTTTTTGTAAAAACTAAGTCTACGTTAGTTTGTTTTGCAACAAAATATACTTACTGTTACAACTCAATTTTCAAATAGCCTCGTCGAACAAGTTCCAAAGAATTTTCAAGATATATTTATTTTGATGTCACTATATCCGTAACTTCATTCCATCCAAGCAAACATTGGCGTTGTTTAAAGTCGAGTTCCTATTTACAATTGTTTCCTTGAGCGTTTTCAAGAGATTAAACTTAAGTTGGGTAATATTTTTCAGACGCTTGAGCTCAAAAGTTTTCCTTTGTCGGGCTCCGTCTAAGCATGTAACGTCTATTGAAGTTATTGTATTTGCTTTCTTTGGCATTCGCTTAAGCGATGTCTATCGTCTTAAAGAATTACGGATAATTTATCGTAAATTATGAATCTATTATGTGTTTTAACCTTACTTTTATATGTCAAAACTGAAAATGTATTCTTAATGAATTGTCTTTAAAATAAATGGTATAATAACACAGGCTGTCATACTAACTAGTGGCCCCGCAGTAGTCGAGATTCGACTATAATTAATTGAAATTATAAGCTTAAACATTATTATGGTTTTATTGTCAAAGACTATCATACTTCTATAATCACAGATTTCACCAAGACTACACTATAGACAAATAATATTAAGGATAAACAATATTAACCTATTTTCAATTTGACCACAGATGCTTAAACATTAACTAAAGTCTGACAATAAACAAAGAGTATATCTACATATGAGTGTCTGTCAAATAGCAGTGTGTGTAATGTTGTCTTTATTGATTTATGCATTATTTAAAAAAATATTAGCATTGTGCATTCCTTCTGTATATTCTCTATAAGTGTGGGAAATTTCATACTCCTCCGCCAGCGCAATTTTCGTAAATAGGGGTACAAAGTTTTTACTTCACGTATTAATATATAGATACTGTCGATTAGGCACGTCATTAACAGCATTGCCTAAACATATGACTGTTAAATTCTCTAAAAATAAAACAATTAACCAAATGTTTTTGTACAACATGTTTGTAAAACAACAGATATAACAGCCAACACGTTTGGGGCCAATTAGACTCAGCTATCGACCACTCGCGTATATTTGTGCTTGTCAACCGCACCAATTAAGATCTATTAACCATTGTACCAACTGTTTGCCGCCTGTTACAACGTATTAGAATCCATAAAGTACCTATTAAGGGCTTTCTCAACGCCTCGTTAATTGAGGGGTATCGTGTTGTATGTTCTTCTGGAATTGACTTTGTTTTATAAAGATTAAATTAGTGCATTGGATGTAGAGAAATCCATATCTGCAGTTCTTAGATTGCACTTCTAAAGGATATAATATTTTTTATTAGCTTTACAGATATAAATAGATGATTCATGTTTTTTTTAGAATACAATAGAATACAAAATCGATTTTATTTTCTATTATACTACAGGTTATTAACAGCTATTTTCCAAAATGATTTACTTCGGACTCACAATTTGAGGAAATTAACATAAAAATCTAGTTACACCGTATTATCGTCTTTACATGGTAACACTAGGCTGTATGTCGTAAAACAAAATGCTGATGCTTTCAATACAAGCATAAGTATAATGTTATTAAGGGAAAATCGAGAATTGTTGTTCCGATTGTCTAGTAATTGTCCGAAGTTAACTTCAATTTCATTAATAGCTTTCCGGCCGTAGTTTCGCGCAAGTGGACTAAACTTTATATTGGATAGGTGGAGATATGCTCTCAACAGTGGGATGAAAAGTAGCATATAGTATTTAATAGCGCTCAATACATTAGAGTTTTATCGAAATTGGCTCATAAATTTGGATGTGAAAAATTAAAAAAACATATAGAGATACTTTCGTTTTTACAATATTAGTTTACATTTTGTTAAAACAATAACCACTTCATCGGCATTAAATTTTTCATTGATTATCAAAGTTTTATGTTAAAATTGCTTTTTTCTCTTTCGCTTTGATTTTACTTTACCAATTTGCGATTTGAAATACTCCGCAGCTTAGAAAGAAAAATTTAATTTCGTATTTACTAACCAGAGCATAGTGATTTTAGTTTTAATATTTCGTTCTTTGCAATGAGATTGAATTCAGAATCGTAAATCAGACAGGATTAACAGAAGAATTTTGCTAGTATACATTCTCATCCAGTTCAATCGTACATCCGTAAAGTCGTATCGCGGACTCCTTATTGAGAATTATATCCTTGCGGGAAGGGTTCACGATTGGGAGTTTATTATTTCATTGAAGTAAAAGTTGCTTAATTAAACGCTGAAGCTTTGCAATTTGTTGTGTTACGTACCAATATGTACTAATACGAATATATTTCGCTTTTGTGTTTTTTTTATTGCTTGGATGGGTAGACGAGGTCACGGCCCACTTGGTGTTAAATAGATACCGGAGCCCATAGACATCTACAGCGTAAAGGCCGCCATCCCTCTCAAAACTTGCGTTCTATGGTCTCAGTTTTTACAGAACAACAGCTGCCTTATCCTTCAATATGAAACCCATTACTGCTTCACGGCAGAAATAAGCAGAGTATAGATATCTACTCGTCCGGACTCACAAGTAGGTCCTACCACCAGTAATGTGATGTATACAATAGTAATGTGACGTACTTCACTTTTATGCTTAGGTCCGGTACGAGCACTCTCCAATTAAAGTTCTGATTTTAAATATACAGAATATAAAAATACCGTTTACCAAAAACTGGATCCAGGGCTATAAAGCCTAATAACATATTATATATGCTTGTAAAAAGGACTCTACCACCACCATCGTTAGTAGTAACATGTATTGTAAGCCCGCACGGGTAGGTACCGCGATCCCGCCTATATACCGTGTAATAAACCGTATTATGTATCGTGTAATAAAAATCAAATCAGCAAAATTATAATTGGCGTAAGTCCTGGTGGTAGGACCTCTTGTGAGTCCTCGCGGGTAGGTACCACCACCCTGCCTATTTCTGTCGTGAAGCAGTAATGCGTTTCGGTTTGAAGGGTGGGGCAGCCGTTGTAACTATACTTGAGACCTTAGAACTTATATGTCAAGGTGGGTGGCGCATTAACGTTGTAGATGTCTATGGGCTCCAGTAATCACTTAACACCAGGCGGGCTGTGAGCTCGTCCACACACCTAAGCAATAAAAAAAAACCGTGAAGCAGCCTTGCATTCCGGTTTAGAGGGTGAGTCAGTCGCGATACAATACAATCGAACTTCGACAGTATAAAGTCAATAGTTATAATAAAAGAGGGCAAAATAGAAAAGTAGAGTCCGGTGTGTACATTGTAGAAACGAATAAAAATAGAAAACGGTATTTATTAACTAGAGAATTTAAACTTTGTTTCACTAGTTGGATTCAATTGAACCTGACAAAGTTATAATCAGATAAACATTTTTGGAGACTATTTTTATAAATATGAAACTAACCGAGTCTACAGCATGAAAATAATTTGAACCTTGGTAAATAATATTGGCTACATTTCATATAAAGTATATTCCACGTGCGCGAACCTGTTAGAGCTTGGCAGAAAGGTAGCAAAAATAAAATAGCACGCAATGTAACGCAAAGGGAGCTGTTAGTATTTGAAGACCGTTGATCCCGCGAGTCAGTTGAGTTAGCATTAATCTAACGCGATTGATTAATCTGTGCCTGCAACACGGACGATTTCAATGTCTATACATACGAATAGATCAGATAACACTGCATGGTTTTATTGCTTAGATGGGTGGACAAGCTCACAGTCCACCTGGTGTTATGTGGTTACTGGAGCCCATAGTCATCTACGACGTAAATGCGCGACCCACCTTGAGATATAAGTGCTAAGGTCTCAAGTATAGTTACAACGGCTGTCCCGCCCTTCAAACCGAAACGCATTACTGCTTCACGGCAGAAATAGGCAGGGTGGTGGTACCTACCCGCGCGGACTCACAAGAGGTCCTACCACCAGTCATGCATTTACGTTTGGGCATGACATACTGTAATTCGGCGTTTGTTGTCCAATATGTTTGTAAGTAGGAACATTTTAGTATATAAAACTTCGGTAACTATGTAACTTCAGACGAACTGCGAGCTCTGTTTGTTTACGAAAATAATAATAATGGTACACTCCACAAACGGTATGTCCTCGTTATCATTATGAAACTCGAGACCTACTACTATTTTTAAATAACGCGAATTTGTTCAAACGCGCATAAAATGGCACGGCAGATTACTCACGTCTGACGCCGGCTGGATTAAAGTTTATACACGACGAATATTCCCAAGTCGTCGTCGTTGCAAAACTTTCGTCTTTGTCATGTAAGAAAGTAAGAAGGAACAGAGGACCGTTTGTCTTCGGGAAGGCCCTCTTTGCATTTCGGGTAGTAAATAACTGAAAACAGAAATGTACAATCTTGAATTAAAATGGCGATAAATTTTCTTATGTAATGGAAATTCTTGGTTGGCCATTAAAACGATAAAATATTTATTTCGATTAGTGTTAAGTGGTTACTGAAGCCCATGGACATCTACAACGTAAATGCGCCACCCACTTTGAGATATAAGTTCTAAGGTCTCAAGTGTAATTACAACGGCTGCCCACCCCGAAACCGAAACGCATTACTGCCTCACGCCAGTAATAGGCAGGGCGGTGGTACCTACCCGCGCGGACTCACAAGAGGTCCTACCACCAGTATTTACTAAATAGAAACGACATGTACCACTGCAATTAATTACAAAGAATTCACAAATTTTAGGGTGGCGCAACACAGGTATTGGACTAGATTAGCACCTCTCTAACTTTTCGCTTAGGTGTCCTAAACGATGACAAATGAACTCAGCAGAGAATGGGCAGTATCTCCCCAAGTATTATGCCAGCATGATGGTAATGCCAACTAACTTTTACTCGTGGTAGAACGTATTAAGAACCTGCAAGGCTGCCTACAAATATTTCGTGGTCACTGCCTTTTTAAATTTAGTGTATGCTCGATATTTCAGAGCTCTTGCTTTCAATAGGCTATGACCTAGATTCCTAGACTATTCTTTATTAAAACAGCACTGATATAAAAATTAACTTCGCGTCGAAAATAGATTTTAATGTGTTTTGCTATAAGAATTACGTAAGGAGCAACAAGTTTGCAAGAAGATTGCCGTCCAATTCAGATAGCTTTCCAAAGATGCAGACTTTTTTGTAGAATTGCGTAATGAGTTTTTTAGAGACGACCATAAGGTTTTGATGGTAAACAATTGCATTCTATTTAACAATGTTAATATTTTTATGAGGGGCTCTACATCTGGAGAAAATAAAGTAACAGCTCTAGCTGTTGAAATTTTTGTAATTTACATTTCAATTTCATTAGAGTTTTTAAATCGACTAGAGGTCCCGCAATAGTCGAAATTCGACTATAATTAATTGGAATTGTAAGTTGGTACACTATTATGATTGTATTTTATACTTCTATAATCACAAATTTCGCCAAGACTACACTATAAAAAATATTAACAAAGACAAACAATATTTAATCTCAATTTGACAACAGACGTCAAGAACAAAAGTTTGACAATAAATAGTATGCATACGTGTGTGCGTCAAATACATGGTATGTAGTGTGTGTAATGTTTTATTTATTGATTTAATGTATATTTTATACATTATTTAAAAAATATTAGCATTGTGCACTTCTTCTCTATATTCTCTATAAATGTGGAAAATTTCGTACTCCTCCGTCCGCGCAATTTTCGTAAAAAGGGATACAAAGTTTTTGCTTCACGTATTAATATATAGATTGCTGTTAATTTTAGAAAACATTTCAAGTTTCAAAAAACTCAAGAACGCCTAAGATTTTATAAGTCGAGATGTTTTATTTACCATACAATAATTTCGTACACAAGCGTTGGGTTATATCAGAATATATATCGCCGCTTATTGCTGCTATTAATTCAAGGATTCTGGATTAAGAGCACCTATGAATAGGCGCGCATGTTAGAGGCAAAGCCGAGTGCTCTTCACACCCCGTTTAACATACAATTACTATGAACTACTGAATTATAGCTTGAATAACCATTGTTATGGTAAAACAAACGGGAGCTAGCAAAGCAAGATTTAGCTTAAGCGAAGCCTTGATCAAATACAGAAGATTCTAATTCTAAAAGTATTCTGCTAAAAATGTACTGGACGCGTCCATCCAAATGTTTTGTTTGTTGAAAAATTCACGTAATACCATAATTAAATAATTATCTTATTTATTTAATATCCAAAATGCAAACCTTAGTTATCAGTGAAGCAAACTTTATTGAACACAAAATAACAAAATCGTTATCACCAGTTTGCTTTTTGATTTCGAGCCTTCGTAATTTGAATTTAACTATATTGGGAACTACGGGGATATAAGTTATATTATTTTATATGTTATTATGTATGTAATTATAATCAAAATGCAAGTCACGCAAAGAGCCATGGAACGGGCTATGTTAGCCATTTCTCTACGGGATAGAATGCGCAATACCGAAATCCGTAGAAGAACTGGTTTGACTGACATAGTCAAAGTGATTTCTCGGAAAAAGTGGAAGTGGGCCGGCCACATATTATGCCGTCGCACTGACAATCCAAGCGACAGATATATATGAGAAATTACGAGTTCGTAAATTGGTTAAAAATACATATAATTATGAGTAAATATTTAAAACTAGCCCGGCAGACTTCGTAGTGCCTCAATCGATAAATAAAAGACCTAAACTTTTGTATAAAATAAACTTAAAACAAACAAAAGGAATCCGTCAGACGGAGGACACATCAAAGGGAAAACAAAATTGTTATTTTTATTTATAATAATTCCGAGCATTTTCATATTTATCTACCATTTAAACCTTCTCTGGACTTTCACAAATAATTCAAGACCAAAATTAGCCAAATCGATCCAGCCGTTCTCGAGTTTTAGCGAGACTAACGAACAGCAATTAATTTTTATATATATAGATAATGATTTCCTTATAATTCGTTCAATGACGACCACGCCTTGCCATGATATAACTAGCCTAATATACGAAAAACTTGAAGAGTTCGCTTATAGCCTATCGTGTGTTGATACTATTATAGAAATGCTTGAACTACAAAATCTGTAGGACGTTTTACTCAATCAGAAAACACTAACAAGCAAAACAAACCTGATAAATTATTATTCAAGGGTTAGAAAACTACGTGGATAGTCTTTATAATTTTAATTTCAGCTCGGCCCTCAAAGTGTCGGGAAGTGAACATTTTTGAGTATTTCATTTTCGTAATGCCTTAAATACTGTGTTAATTTCGCCCTTGGATTGGAACGAAGGGAATGCTTTGACTCTCGACCCCTATGGGATGCTTCTATTTGTATTTGAAAGTTGTTTTTGTGTATAAAATGCAACAACGTTCATAGCATTCCAAGTTTGATTTAAATTTTACGATTGATGTTCGGGGATATTCATGTTGACGTTCACATTCCTAACGTAAATAAAACAGAGAATGTTTGATTAAAAACAAAATTTAATATTTTGTTTATTAAGAATTTATATAAGTATATAGCAAAAACTTTGTATCCCTTTTTATGAAAATTGCGCCGACGGAGGAGTATGAAATTTCCCACACTTATAGAGAATGTATAGAAGGAGTGCAGAATGCTAATATTATTTATTTATTATGCATTAATAATACATTACATCAATAAAAAAAACATTACACATACTACTATGTATTTGACACACACACATGTATAATAATATACTCTTTATTTATTGTCAAACTTTAGCTTTTTTTTATTACTTGGATGGGTGGACGAGCTCACAGCCCACCTGGTTTTAAGTGGTTACTGGAGCGTATAGACATCTACAACGTAAATGCGCCACCCCCCTTGAGATATAAGTTCTAAGGTCTCAATATAGTTTCAACGGCTGCCCCGCCCTTCAAACCGAAACGCATAACTGCTTCACGGTAGAAATAGGCGGGGTGGTGGTACCTACCCGTGTGGACTCACAAGAGGTCCTACCACCAGTAAGACATTATTATTATTAAGTTATTGCTTAAAGTCTGTGGTCAAATTGAGAATAGGTTAATATTGTTTATCTTAAATATTATTTGTCTATAATGTAGTCTTGGCGAAATCTATGATTATAGAAGTATAGGTATAATAGTATTTGACAATAGAACCGGAATAACGTTCAAGCTTGTAATTTCAATTAATTATAGTCGAATTTCGACTACTGGAGGACTACTATAATATTTAACACTATGCAGAGTAAATAACTGTCTATTTTTTATATCTTATCATTTAATTTCGTAACTAAAACAAACTCGCTGTGTCGCGACGATACGGCTATGATTACTCTGACCTTTAAATGGCGTCAAAATTGATCGACTAAATTTATATTACGCATATTGTAATTAATTATTTAAAAAAAAATCGAGACCTTATTTCTATATTTCTCAGCTATATGTTTGTTATCTTTGAAAAATACAATACATCATTATCTATAAACTAAAATACTTCAGACATTACTACAGATTTGCTCGTTTCAAAACAAATAACAATTCCCAGAGAAGATACAATATTTTCAAAGAATTTAAGGTCAGAATACAGTGGGCAACGACTTTCGAAGATATCTTCATGTCTACAGGGCGTTCGTTATATGAATTAGCCGTCAGACGCAGAAAAGACTTTAAATGCAGAAAATAATTTAATAACAATTCATTTTATATTAACAACTGTATTCGCGTGGTTACGTGAATACAATAAAGTTAGGAATAGGAAGCTAATTTTTCTCTTCCATTTTCTTCTATGAACCGTCAGATCAACACTCACTCCTCTCTCTCTCTCTCATATCGTCATGCACACACATCATCCGTGTCTTCTTCGATCGACCTCTTCCCCCTCTACCTTGCACTACCATTTCCATACATCTCCTAGTCACATGCATCTTCTCTATACGCATCACATGTCCATACCATGCTAACTGTCCGCTTTTTAATTGACGGGAATATACACTAAGTCCTAAATTTCTTGCAACCCATAGCAAAGAAACACATCCAAAGCAATCATAACACTAATATTGGTAATTAGAGAAAAACTTGATTGCACAGCAGTCTCATTAAAAACCAGATGAATGGGAACAAAAATTGTATCAACGTTACAATTGTATTCGTTTAGGTTACTAGGTTAACAATTACAGCTGTTCATGACTTACTGTCTACAAACGCATTATTGTCCGTCTGTGTGACTAACTGAATACTAGGCCAATTAATTAGGATATTCGATTTAATTTGTATTGGAGTTATGCTTACACTTTTGGTTCCGTACATAAAATTATTTGTTTTTAATAGTTATAATTTCGTGGTTAAAGGTTCCCAGTAAATAGGTGGATATCAATTTAAACAGTTTATTTTGTAATTTGGAGAGATAACCATAATAAAATTTGATTTTTTGTTGGAGCACTAACTATTGCTACAGTTAAATAAATGCTATCATCTACGCTTAGAAGTGAATCTGAAGTCTTATTGACTTTGTAATAAGGATTAGCAAATGCTTGACTGCTTAGCGGATAATAATTAGAGAAAAAATAATTTGCGGAAGTCATCATGGGAAAACTCCATTGTAAGTTTTGAAAACGATATCCCGTACCCACAGACTGACTAGGTAAAGATCTCGCCTACCCAATAAGCTTGTGAGAGTGAGAGTATGTGAATCAGATGGCACAGCAGGAGAATAAAGCGGTTGCAACTGATCATCATTATTGACCGCGACATCACTTCAAACTTATTCAAAGATTACTCGACTAAGAAGAATACGATTTTCTGTCTCAAGTTTAAGCTTATTTTTTCAAATGACCCCTGAGTTTATATACAATGTGCCAACAAAGCTAAACCTTATAACAAAGAGTTCCTGCAACTGACAAAGTGGGTTGCAGTGTGATTCACTGACAAATTGTAATGTGTAATTGTAAGTGAAGGCTTAAAAAGATAAACTATATAAAAACTAATCAGTCTTTAGAGTAATATCGCACACGCTGTATTTAATAGCCACGATAACTTTATTATATTAATGTTAAATATCTTTATATAAATTGCTATTATAACTCAGTCTTTGTTAAGATAAAGCTGTGAAGGAAGAATTGTTAAAAATGTGTATTTATTTATATTACGTATTTTTCTTGTATTTAATAGGAAATGTGAATACCATGTCCTTATACGGACCAGCTTTGACAAGGTATAATCCTTGCGGTTTGGGTATAATATATTTCGACAATGTAAAGGGATTTGACTGGCGAGCAGTAGTGGATTTCGGACTATACAATAATTTAGAAAAAGTTGAAATGGAAGTTTATTTCGAAAAGGAAATAAAAATAAATAAGGTGAGTAATTGTGTTTAGATTAAAATTTTAACAGAATTTATTTATTACTAGAGGTCCCGGAGTATTCGAAATTCGACTATAGTTAATTCGAATTGTAAGTTTGTACACTATTATGATTGTATTTTATACTTCTATAATCACAAATTTCGCCAAGACTACACTATAAAAAATATTAACAAAGACAAACAATATTTAATCTCAATTTGACAACAGACGTCAAGAACAAAAGTTTGACAATAAATAGTATGCATGCGTGTGTGCGTCAAATACATGGTATGTAGGGTGTGTACTGTTTTTTTTATTGATTTAATGTATCTTTTATGCATTATTTTAAAAATATATTAGCATTGTGCACTTCTTCTCTATATTCTCTATAAGTGTGGAAAATTTCATACTCCTCGGTCCGCGCAATTTTCGTAAAAAGGGATACAAAGTTTTTGCTTCACGTATTAATATATAGATAATATTTAATTTGTGAACTAGACCTTTCGGTCGTTGTTCAAGGTAAATTTAATTCAAGATCGTCATATGTAGGGAAGCATTGGTTGTTTTTGAATTGTTTAAAAAAATTGTATGCATTTTGATATCATCAATACACATTAAACTAGCTCATTCAGAATGACTGCTCTTTCGCAGTTCATTGAAAATATATTTATTTATGTGGCCAATGGCCAATGGCCAATCTGCTAAATAGATATTACTAAGTTTTACAATAATAATTTTAAAAGTCTTCAGTTTGGGCGCATCTTAAAATACTGCTGGATAATTTAGTTTTTAATTTACGGTATCAAACTTTATGTTGATTCTGTGATTTTCTTAGTTTTCATAAAATTAAATTTAAACAATGTAATAAATAGTTGCAATCGATACATATTTATGATGCGAAACAATTTAATTCAAATAGTATGATTGTTATTATTTAATATTAACAACTTTTGTTTGACTACTAGAAGGATGCTAATTCTGAATACTAAAAAACACATGTGAAGTTACATACATGAAGTTACATGTTTTTTCAAAAAGTCATCAACCTGCAGTTAGTATTAACGCTGTGTACAGTTGACTACAAAAACAATAGACCTTATAGTACCAAGCGCATCTTTCAATTGCAATATTGCTTCTATAAAATTAGGTGTTTAATTATAATATGAACTATGTAATTTAATATAAGCCTATTAAAAAGAGACGTGACTGCCGATGCTTACGATTTGTAATAAGCGGGTAGTGAGATGACTGAGTATTATTAGTGTCCGTCAAACCTTTATATGGAAAAGATAATGTTTCACATTCCTAGTACAATAATGTTTTTGTTTAGGCATCGCAAAATACAACCTTCGTTGTTGTAAGAAATAATTGGCATCATATAATAATTCGTCCGATCGGCCCTTTACAAGAACGTTTCACGTTTGATCTGAATATACGAAATTCGAGTGGAAACGATGTACCCGTCGTAACGATGTTCTCCATCAACAAAGTGATTCTTTGTAATGATGAAATCAAGGTAAATAACATCTATTATTATTATCCCGAAAAATTAATCTCAAAGATTACGACCAAAATTTTTTATGTAATTTAAATAGTTAATTCTCTCATTGATCCTTTTGAAAATAATGAAGCCGATAAGCGATACCCGCTAGTCTGATCTGGTTAAGACGCTCACCGGCCTGCCAATAACCGAGGCTATAAAGACCGCCGAGGACAGGAAGACGTGGGGAAGCATTGTGCATCGAGTGGTCCACATTTTAGATTACACACGACCTTCAGTAATGAAGAGATCGACTTAGAAGACGAAGAAAGCCGATAAATACCTAAATATTTTTAAAGGGTAGTTTAAAATAGCTTAATACTATACGACATCCAAATGAACGAATAATGAACTGAACAAATACACAATGTAATAGACACGAAAAACCTTTATTTTTATTGCATAGATGGGTGGACGAGCTCACAGACATCTACAAGATAAATGCCGCCACCCGCCTTGAGATATGAGTTCTAAGTTCTCAGTATAGTTACAACGGCTGCCCCACCCTTCAAACCGAAACGCATTACTGCTTTACGGCAGAAATTGGCAGGGCGGTGGTACCTAACCAAGCGGACTCACAAGAGGTCCTACCACCAGTAATCTCAAAGTAAACTAATCCTTTTAGCCATTTAGAATTTCTAATTAGAGCATCTATGATTTTATTAAATTGAACATGCATCTGTTCACTACAATTCAAACATGTGTTGCAGGCCAGACAAAAAACAAGCTCCTACGACATAACACATAAATATAATGGTGGAAAAAAATATGCTCATGTATGTGGCCGAAGATCCTTGGAAAATACCGAATTGACTTCTGTAAGGACTGAAGCAAAGGCAGGGGATTGGCCGTGGCACGTTGCTATACTCATAAGACAACCAAAATCTGTTGTAGGTGTTTACAATTGTGGTGGAACCATCATTTCTAGGAGAGCAGTTTTGACAGGTATTTGATTTACTGATTTAATTGTAATCAACGCACATCATCTGGCGGCATTAAGCCGTTGTCCCCGTGACCTTGGTAGCACCCCGTGAATATTTCGTGCGCCGGTTTAAAAGTCGGCGAGAGAGGCCCAAGATGACGACGCATAAAATATTCTACATACGTGATTATAAAGAGAAGCCGTGTTTTTTTTTTCTTCCTACCTATGCTGATAGCCTTGAGAGGCTATTTCAGCTTCGCCCTAACGTGTAGGTGAGCTCACGGGAGTGTTGCTAACACTGGCCCTAGCAAGAGCAATGCTTCGCAGAATCTACCACCAGATCGGAAACGCGACCTACTGAGAAGATCCGACGAGAAACACAGTGGGCTGTGTCTATGAGTTAATTCGCTCGTCGAGCCCTTCGTCGCAAGCGACGGGTTCGACTAGGACGGTGACTGGTGCTTGAGGTACCTAACCGCACCGTTAATGGATCGGGAGGATCCGTAAATACGTGTTTTGGGCGACGTCGATCCAGGCGGACGACATTCAGCTATTCCCTACTAAGGCTTAAATTTGTTAATTAAAATATATTAATGATTCTAACCTGACTTTGGTTCCAGCCGGTCATTGTCTATTTATGAATGGTAGCTTAGTTGAAGCAAACAATATTGTAGTAATCGCTGGAGTAAATAATCACAAAGATTTAACTCAAATTGGTAGACAAGAAAGATTGGTATGTTCCCATGAATTCACTGTTTACCTGCTTCTAACTATTTACATATTTTCATAGTATTAACTGCACTTATTCAACTTATTTATAAATACATATTCATTATTAATCCCTATATTTTCGCTGATACTCCATATATGTGATGTATGCTCGCTGCTTAACAAACATTAACTTTTATTATATGCTCCTGGCATTGCTGAGGTCCATGGGCGACGGTAACCACTCACAATCAGGTGGGCCGTATGCTCGTCTGCCTACAAGGGCAATAAAAATAAAATAAAAAAAGTATTCGATAACTTCTTCAATAAACTTAATTCGTGAATTAAATATTTTATTCGTTTTTTATTTTTATTGCTTAGATGGGTGGACGAGCTCATAGCCCACCTGATGTTAAGTGGTTACTGGAGCTCATATACATCTACAACGTAAATGCGCCACCCACCTTGAGATATAAGTTCTAAGGTCTCAAGTATAATTACAACGGCTGCCCCACCTTTCAAACCGAAACGCATTACTGCTTCATGGCAGAAATAAGAAAGGCGGTGGTACCTACCCGTCCGGACTCACAAGAGGTCCTACCACCAGTAATAAGATTTAAATGTGATGTGAAAATTTTTATGTTAAAATGGTAAAATATACACAAAAGCACACTAAAAAATTTTTAAATCCCTGTTGCCAATGAACTCTGTTTAGTTTAAGTGACATTTTTGCAACTTTACAGGAGAGCCATTTAATCTATAAAACTTGGAAAAAATATCATGACAAAAAACTTCTTCAGCTATTTTAATGGAATAAATAGTAATTGTTGTTCAATTAAAAACATCGAACTGGTGATACTAATACCAAATAAAAAGAACCATTAATTACAAAGATGAATTTCGCGTATTAAGCGAAATGTCGTTTAAACCGTTCATCAATACTACCTGGAGCCACTGCGGTCATCCACAATGCGTTTCCAGAGATCTTTTTTGTCACGTACCATCCGGCTATGGAATGAGCTCCCCTCCACGGTGTTTCCCGAGCGCTATGACATGTCCTTCTTCAAACGAGGCTTGTGGAGAGTATTAAGCCGTAGGCAGCGGCTTGGCTCTGCCCCTAGCATTGCTGAAGTCCATGGGCGACGGTAAAACAAGGGCAACAAAAAAAAAAAAAAAAACTCAACAAATGCTCACGATTGACTTCCACGGTGAAGGAATAACATCGTGTAATAAAAAATCAAACCCGCAAACTTATAATTTGTGTAATTACTGGTGGTAGGACCTCTTGCGAGTCTGCACGGGTAGGTACCAACCACCCTGTCTATTTCTGCCGCAGAGCAGTAATGCGTTTCGCTTTGAAAGGTGGGGCAGACGTTGTAACTATACTTTAGACCTTGGAACTTATATCTCAAGGTGGGCGGTGCATTTACGTTGTAAATGTCTATGGGCTCCAGTAACTACTTAACACCAGGTGGGCTGTGAGCTCGTCCACCCATCTAAGCAATAAAAAAAAAACAAATAACCTTTCACCCCTCGATATAAAGTGCACTTTTAATGTTTTTAGGTCCAAAAAATTATATTACATCCCAGCTACACCTACACATACTCAACGTCTGATCTAGCGATATTAAAAGTTTTCACTTGGACATTCACTGATTATGTTCAGCCACTTTGCATTTGGGGACCTGTGTACGAAAAAACGAAATTATTCGGAAAAGAAGCAATAGTGAGTATCTAATGTACGTGGTTTTACAATAAGTTAAATATCAAGTACCAGGTTTCGCTGGAGCTCTACTCCAGTTCTGATAGGCGTTTTACACGTCATATCGGGTCCTCCAGATCCACTAAGGGTGCTTCTAGGTACCTCAAGCACCGGTCATCGTTCTCGTCGAACCCGTCGCTTGCGACGAAGGGCTCGACGAGTAAATTAACTCTCAGACACAGCCCACTGAGTTTCTCGCCGGATCTTCTCAGTGGGTCGCGTTTCCGATCCGGTGGCAGATTCTGCAAAGCACGGCTCTTGCTAGGATTCGTGTTAGCAACGTCATCAGGTTTGGGCCCCGTGAGCTCACTTACTAGTTAAGGCGACACTAATATAGCCTCTTAAGGCTATCAGCTTCAGCAAAAATCTGATAGGCGATTAAATAAAATAAAACCACAAGGTCTAGTATATAATATATTAATAAAGGGCTAAGTATAAAGCTCGCGTTGTTAATTTACCAGAAGGTAGTAGATAAATAGCTTAATAAATTTCATTACCTGTGTTATTTAAGCTATTAGCCAGTTATAGAAGTCATTTAGATTGTATTTTTCATGAAACCTTGTGAAACTCGTACAGCATAATAATAACTCTTATAGCTACCATAAGGGAGCTCATAGACATCAACCATGACAATTGCGCCGCCCATCTTGAGACATGATTTCTTCAGATTTTACAGTAAAAATAATACAAACAGGCACACAAGCAGGCTGGTAAAAAATATCATGGTGGTGGTACTATCTTTGCGGGCTCAAAATACACTCTACCGACAGTAATTACGCAAATTATATTTAAAAAAAAAATTGAAACAAAAAATATTGAAAAAATTGAAATTCAACTAAAAAATTAAAAATAAATAATAGTTTAAAAAAACTAAGAACTACGCTTTTATAGAATATCCAACTAAAAAATAGATAATAAATTTGAATTAAAAATAGTGTAAGAAAAAATGATTTTATTGTAAAAAAAACCGTGCGGTGCATGGTATCAGTAGTTATAAATATTTTATGAACAGATATGAGTAGAAGGGTTACTTTGATAATATCCTGAAAAGCACCCCACGCTTTTTTCTATAAAAGCGTATTTTGTTAGTTTTTTTAAACAATTTTTTTTTTTAACTAAACCTTTGAATAATTTAATACAATTTTCTAGATGGTAGGCTTTGGAGCTACAGAAAAGAACGTGCAGTCAGATATCCTGAGAGCAGCGAACACTATAGTACAGAATGACACGACATGTATAAATTTTGACGCGGACGTTTACCGGCCGCTGTTGAATGAATTCACGTTTTGCACCGGCTACGGTCCTGAATCTGGTAATTAAAGTGTTTTATGTAATTACCGTTAGCGATACGCTGTTGGTAGACGCCTAAATATATACCAAGAGACATTTGTCAAATACTTTTTTTTATTTTATTGCTTAGGTGAGTGGACGAGATAACAGCCCGCCTGGTTTGCCTATGTAGGCAGACGAGCATACGGCCCACCTGATGGTAAGTGGTCACCGTCGCTCATGGACGTCAGCAATGCCTGGGGCACAGCCAAGCCGCTGCCTACCATAAAGAACTCTCCGCAAGCCTCGTTTGAAGAAGGACATGTCATAGCGCTCGGAAAACACCGTGGAGGGGAGTTCATTCGTTCATGGTGTTAAGTGTTTACTGGAAGCTCATAGATATCTATAACGTAAATGCGCCACCCATCTTGAGATATAAGTTCTAAGGTCTCAGTATAGTTACTTTCCTTCATTGTTTAATAATTAAAAAGCATAACTTAAATTTATCCGTAGTATTAGATTTTGTGAAGGTATCCTATGTAAAATTGTATACGAAATTTTAGAGATTTTTTGATTGACAAATATACATTTTCTATAATATATGCTCCAATAACCATGCTGATATGTAAATTGATAATAAAAACATTATAGGTCTGGAATATTTTCAACCACAGTTGATCTATTAAAATAAGACTGAAATGTTTTTGAATGGATTTTTAGGATCAATGCGTAGTCTATACTAATATTATAAAGAGGAAAGATTTGTTTGTTTGTTTGTATTGAATAGGCTCCAAAACTACTGAACCGATTTGAAAAATACTTTCACTGTTTGGAAGCTACACTATAAGTATTCCCAAGTGACATAGGCTATAATATTTTTTGAAAAAAAAATTAGGGAACCTTCCTAAAACTCCAATAAACTCCACTAAAACCCAAGGCGTAAAAAAATTACCTAAACTATTATTTACATCGCGTGCCCTGCGAAAACTATTGATGATAGAATAAAATAATGTACTACGACTTTGTAGAACACATTATTATTTACAAAAAATGTCGCGACAGTATATGTCTAACTATTATAGTTATGCCGCAATAAAACAACGTCAAATATCGTTGAAATTTTTCTTAAAGACCCGAGCGGAGCCGGATCGGACCGCTTGTAATTAATAATTTGCATGAGCAAGAAAAATAAATCGGTAAATATTTTATTTCAGCTGTCAATCCTCGTAATGGAGACAGTGGAGGAGGACTCATAGTGAGGGCAATACAGACAGATCACAAAGTAACTTGGTATCTAAGAGGAGTCCTTTCTAAATGTGGAATCTCACCTGGACATACCGAATGTGATCCTACCTACTACATGGTTTACACCGATGTGGGTCCACACTATGGTTGGATATACCATCATTCCGGCTTGCACTATTTAATGAATGTCGTGGAATAAAATGTAAGGAGACATAAGCGAAAAAATGTTATGAACAACATGTTGATATAAGTGTAAACAAAAAATTGTGATATTACCCAATACATATTTTTAAGATTATGATAATATTGTAACAAAACTCATATGCATAAGTTAATGGAAAATATATTTAAAAAATGTGTTTAATGAACTTGTAAACTGTGTTTTTTTTAAATTAGTACATACATTTTTTTCTAAATGAAAATACATATAAAGCAATCACTATAGATTGTAGCTTCGAATGCTCTAAGACTATAAGACTTATAAATTTTTCTCCTACCTACGCCAAAAGTTCGGTTTTCCTCCCGCTGTACAGGGAAGAAAGTCTAACTTTACCTCCCGCTGTACAGGGAAGAAAGTGTAGCTTTTCCTCCCTGGGTAATGACAAGTGCGCATGCGCGTTAGTGTCTACGTCTGCTCTCACGCACCTAAAATTCTCAGCCATTGTTGTGCTCGGGTAATTTGCAATATTGTGTTTAGTGTAAAAGTGAAATAAACAAAAGGCAATAAAATTTTATAGTGAAGTATTAAACAAAGATGAGTTCATCAGACAGTTCTTATTCAATTAGCAGTAGTTTATTTAAAAATTAAAAAACAGTTAAATTGTTGTTCTATGAGTATGGGGGGGCTCCGCCCCCCTACCCCTAGCCAGGGCTTCGCCCCTGGACCCCGGCTCGGTACTCCACGAACTTTCGGCCTGGTAGGAGAAAAAACAGTATGTGCACCAAGGGAGAAAAGTAGGACATTTCCTTCCGCGTGTAAAATTGCCACTCGAGCCGAAGGCTAATGTACTATTATGACACACAATGACAAAAAATGAAAGTAGTAAATTCAATAGTAAAACACGGGTATTTTTAACTAATATACTAGTGAGAATCATTCAAAAATAAATTAATTTCGTCAGTTTTATAATAAAAATAATTGAAATTACACCAAACTTTGAAAGTGTTTAGTATCCCTTTTGAATACCCACGTTGTTTCTACAATTTGAATTGAATTCCTTTTCTCGGATTGCAAAGAATAAAATCATGTTTTATAAAAAGCAATTTATTATTAAAGTGACGACCCTCATAAAGACAGAAGCGTGTTGCGCTTCAGAAATTCAATTACACGGTTGTAGAATTCTCTAGAAACGTCCTGCGCTACGCTCGTTACTTTGAATCTACACAATTTTGTTTTAGGAATGTGTAAGTCACCTAGCTTATTCAGAATATTAAATGTATAGTTCCAAAAAGTATCTTCTGTTATTTTCTGAATTTATTATTAAATAAATCGCTATAAGGTAGATTATATTGGTTACAATAGCAAAGACGTCAAATATAGTATGTTAAATGAGCCGTTGGATATTATTTTTTCACGTCTGTTTTTCTTGTTGTTTTTTTAAATTATTTTATTTATATTTAAAAGCTGTCAGTTACATTGTGTCCGTAATAGTTTTAGATTTTTAAATGATGGTATGGCGTGTTGCAAACTCGCACGAGCTGGTTCCACCAATTGGGCATTACAACTAACACAAGCCGTATTATAATACTATTGCGAGTTCTGCATCATATTTTAGGGCGGTCGGTGGTATTCACTCACTATATGATCTTCGATAAACTAACTAACATCCTAACGGATAATAATTAAACTGATTTTCAGGTTTACATTTAATTTTACAATATTCAATGTTTTAAATATCACAAGGTTACAGATCGGAATCGCACAAAAGTGTGGTAAGCTTTTATTTGAGATCAAATAATCTTTCTTATATATCATAACCTGAATCACCTCGAGCTACTGTTGCGTCTGCTATTGGTGCTGTTGCTCTCGGCAACTTGACGGCAAGATCCGTTTTTTATGAAGGAAGGATTACTGTGTGTGTTGGCCGGAAGACCTCTCCAGTTTCACCAGGACAGGGTGAAGCTTCATTTACGTAGAGCCTTTATTAATTCACTTACCTACTGAACGATGCACTGACATGTAAGAGAAATTGCTTCTTCAAAATCCCAAATACCAAAAAAATCTAATACCATCGGTATTAACACGTTTTCATGAAAAAGTTACGAAAAGTTCATGTGTATGTTTATATTTTTTAATAACGAGTTAAATATAAAGAATAGCGTCAGCCGAAGCCATGGCTGTATATGTAAATATGTTTTAAATTTATTATGGGCATGTGAATCAATACTTTCTCTTACTTGGGGTTCTATCCACTTTTATGCGAGCATATTTGTTCCCCTTTCCATTACGCAAAATGTCCTAGGGCATGTTAAGGGATCGAAATAATGAATAACATTGTTGTACGTGGCATTCATTTTTCATTGTTTTTAAATTGCCATTTAATTTACTTTTTACAATCTTTTCGTTTCTTTTTCTTTTTTGTTAGAATTTTTCAGACAGTCAGTGATCCGCAGAAGAGGGCGATAATAATGTTAAAGACCCGGTCGAGAAAATTCCATGAAAGGCCGAACTGAAAACTGTTACTGTGATAATGTGAGATAATAATTTGAAGTCGTCGTGGCCTTAATTTTAATTCAAAGGATAAAAGGACAAGCCGTCCTCCGGTGCACTCGTGTCGAGCGGTGCAACGGTGTTCGAATCTCGCGGACGGGTACCAATTTTTGTGATGAAATACTTCACAAATGTTCACGATTGATTTCCACGGTGAATGAATAACATCGTGTAATAAAAATCAAACTCGCAAAATCATGGTTTGCGTAATTACTGGTGGTAGGACCTCTTGTGAGTCCGCACGGGTAGGTATCACCGTCCTGCCTATTTCTACCGTGAATCAGTAATGTGATTGATTTGAGACCTTAGAACTCATATCTCAAGCTGGGTGGCGCATTTACGTTGTAGATGTCTATGGGCTCCGGTAACCATTTAACACTTTAAGTCGTCGTGGCCTAACGGATAAGACGTCCGGTGCATTCGTGTTGAGCGATGCACCGGGTGTTCGAATCTCAGGCGGGTGCCAATTTTTCTAATGAAATACGTACTCAACAAAATCTTCATGATTGACTTCCACGGTGAAGGAATAACATCGTGTAATAAAAATCAAACCCGCAAAATTATAATTTGCGTAGTTACTGGTGGAAGGACCTCTTGTGAGTTCGGGCGGGTAGGTACCACTACCTGGCTTATTTCTGCCGTGAAGCAGTAATGTGTTTCGGTTTGAAGGGTGGGGCAATCGTTGTAACTACCGAGACTTTAGAACTTATATCTCAAGGTGGGTGGCGCATTTACGCTGTAGATGTTAATGGGCTCCAGTAACCACTTAGCACCAGGTGGGCTGTGAGCCCGTCCACCCAACTAAGCCATAAAAAAAAAATAAGACATCAACTGCAAATAAAAACTAACAAAATGCATCCAACACAATTGTCAAGGTAATCAATTTGTAATGTATCTTGTCTGACCATCTAACATCAAATAAATTCGTAATCCCTTCAACGATAATCCAAAAAAGTACATGTACCGATTATGAGCCTTTTTTTGAGTTTTAATGAGCAAACTTAAAGTGTGGTCATGAGTGGTCATGAATGTATGCCTGTTAGTAGCCGTCACCATGATTATCGGCTTAAATCAGCTGTAAATCTATCAACTTTTGTCATAATGCATTACTCATTTGAAGAAGGTTTTGGAACTAAAATTTTGGTGGAACCCAATTGTTGATTTTGTAACAGTTTTGTGATTTAACTAAAACTCGGTTTGTAGGTTTGTTCTATAATTCATTAACGTCATTTTACGATGCTTTTACAATCGAAATTTATTTGAACTTTGAATTAAAATTAAGACTTCTTTCGCATTCGCTTCGACGATAAAACTTACAATGTGACATTTGAAAATGTTAACAAACTTCACGCTCCGATACCTAGCACCTGGTTCTAAGTAGTTCAGACGTTGAATTATATGCTCCCGACATTTATTACTTCGATTTTATTGTAGACTAGCGACCCGCCCTCGCTTCGCTTCGGAAACATTAAAACACACATGAAACCAAAAAAATAAAATAAAAAAAAATTAAAAAAAAGTAGCCTATGTTCATCAGGGACAATGTCGGCTTCTAATGGAAAAAGAATTTTTCAAATCGGTCCAGTAGTTTCGGAGCCTATTCGAAACAAACAAACAAACAAATCTTTCCTCTTTATAATATTATTAGTATTAGTATTAGTATTAGTATTAGTATTAGTATTAGTATTAGTATAGACGAATGATAGTGGAAACTGTTTTATTCTGAAATAGATTGCAATGTTTATTTAAGTAAATAAATAATTAATCTGAAAACACGAAAGACTTATAATCATATTATTATGCTTAGTGATGTCACAGTAAAGTTTTGTGAATCATTGCTGGCTTTGTTCTTATGCTTGCTTGGTTGATAAACAAAACTTCTACCGAAGTACAAATCAAATTCTATTCTAGCACTTAAAGCACTTAACAATTCGTATTTCGCTTCTTCCGCTTCGCTTCAGGTGATCCGTTCGCTGTTTCGTTTCGAGTCGTTCCGATTACTAACTGCCTTCGTGACATCCCTGCAACGCTTTTGTAGTCGATACGACATCCCTAGAATCATTGAGAACATTCCTGATAAGTCGAGTATCTTCGATAAGCGTTTCCGACATTTTACAAAAGATAGCGTTGTACTTCTCGAGCGTTCTCGATTTTACTAGTTCTTTTGATATTCGTTTCTGCTATTCGACGATAGATGGCGTTGCTCTTACCGACTTAGCAGTGCCATTAGGCAGTTTATTTGGTTAAGCATGTCAAACGAGATAGATAATAACAAATTTGCTTAACTCATTTCAAGCAATGAATATGATAAAAATGCATATTACTATGTACATATGGCTCAAAAACTTCTGCAAATGTATACTCTAACAATATTACGATATATACGATATACATATATACAAAAGAAGCCGTTTAATATGCCGACAAGATGGGAGCGGAGGACTAGTGGCGCCAGAGGATTGTTTATGAATTTCCAGCAATCGACAACATGTGCACTATTTTGAGTTTGGAGGACTGGCTGGCTCGATTAAGCTAACCGGATTGTTGGAATTTTTACAATAGCTTGTAATCTTTCTTGCATTGAACTTGGTTAATGGACATTAATCTTTGTGACATAAAAGTGATTCAAGTTATCACTTACGTAGCCTCGACCTAAAAGACCCACATTGCTTTTTTTATGATTGAAGGATTACTGGTGGCCCGGAGACCTTTCAACTTTCACCAGTTTCTACTGGCCTATCAGCGTTCGATTTTCTGCAAAGTACACCAATAAACTATATATTTTAAATAAACTATTAATTATATAACAGTATACTGCACATAACACACTGAAAGTCTTTGTGAATTTCTATTTTTGCTTGATTAGATTAAATGTATGCCTGAGAGCGCTGAAAAGCTTCCGGGAGGAAACGTCGATGACATACTGGCTTATTAATTTACTGTTAGCGTTCTATTGAACGCGACGAGGTTCAGAAATAAAGCGAAGGGGTATACGAATTTTGATACTTTCCGAAAATAGTATTTGAATTTTGAAACCGATGTTATTGGGATTTCATAAGGTTTCAGAGCTGAACAAACAATCCTGTATTTCAATAGTTGGGTCCTTCTGTGTATCTATCATTAAACGTAGTTAACCCTATCAAGTTATAATTTTTATTTTATTTTTTTTAAATATATAAATATTTTATTAACAATCACGCCACGTTAACTGGTCCCGTGATAAGTTCGTAAAGACTTGTGTTACAGGTACCAGATATCGGAAATAAATGTAAGATTTTTAGTATACACATACATATATTTAATATACATCCATAACCCTGGAAAAGACATTTATATTTATCATACAAATATCTTCCCTTGGCGGGATTCGAATCCGCGACCCCCCAGTGTAGTGACAATGTCACTTACCACTACACCAGACGGACGTTAAATTAATCGTCTTTCGTGAATACGGTCGAAAGACACGAAAGACCTGGTAAATAAATGGCCCAACTGATGATATTTATTTATTGCGAAGAAGGATAAACGAGCTGAGGGCTCACCTAGTGTAAAAATGTTACTAGGGCCAGCAGAAGTCCGGCACCCACCTTGATCTCACAGTAATTAATAAAACAGTCAATTTGATTATTATCTTACGTCTTACTTTAATGCGTTTAGTTATCACAGGTAGGTGAGGTGTTTTTTATTCACTATCAAAACAAAATTTAAATTGTATATATTTATAAACAACTAGCTGATCCGGCAGACTTCGTAGTGTCTCAATCGATAAATAAAAGACCTAAACTTTTGTATAAAATAAACTTAAAACAAACAAAAGGAATCCGTCCGACGGGGGATACATCAAAGGAAAAACAAAATTGTTATTTTTATTTAATTCTGAGCATTTTCATATTTATCTACCTTTTAAACCTTCTCTGGACTTCTACAAACAATTCAAGACCAAAATTAGCCAAATCGGTCCAGTCGTTCTCGAGTTTTAGCGAGACTAACGAACAGCAATTCTTTTTTATATATATAGATAATAGTACCCGGTAAAATGATATAATTTAATCACCGTCTACAATTATGTGACAATGAAAAAAATATGAATTTCGAACAATATTTCTTAATTTGTTAAAGTAGCTTCAGCTACTTTATTCAATCAACATGCTGGCTCTGGTTCTGACGACGTATTCTATGTATTTAATAAATATGTTACTGGTGGTAGGACTTCTTGTGAGTTTGCACGTGTAGTTATCACCACCCTGCCTATTTCTGACGTGAAGCAGTAATGCATTTCGGTTTGAAGGGTGGGGCAGCCGTTGTAGCTATACTGAGACCTTAGAAGTAATATCTCAAGGTGGGTGGTGGATTTACGCTGTAGATGCCTATGGGCTCCAATAACCACTTAACACCAGGTGGGCTGTGAGCTCGTCCACCCATCTAAGCAATAAAATAAAAAAAGACGTGTGGTGTCGTGGGACACCGGAGAGGAACGAAGTTCCTTATTATAAAAATATTAATTTTAAGTTCTATTCGAGGTATAAAAGAATTTAACTGGAGGTTTCGCAACAACCCACGGTCATTCGGTAACGTGCGAACTTATTGTGGTACACTTCATTCACGGTTGCTTGCATAAGAGTTAGTGTATTGCGCAAACGAACGCTCTGAGATCGTGGTCAATGAATGATAAAAAAATATATTATTTTTTGTACGTTATTATAAATTTAAGTCGTACACTGTGTGCATTACTAATAAAAATCTTACGTTACGGACGTTTTTTCCCGGTTAGGGTCCCCACCGCATCGTCCCATAAAGAACTTCGTTCCTAAAATATATTCCTCCATACGGACTACCAACCTACGAGTATACGTATATAGGCGATACTAGCGTAGTTAAAACTTCAACCTCGCGTGGTTGGCTGCAGCATTGAAGTTGCGTTGAGTATGAGTTCAGAGATAACTCAATCATGTGACCGAGGAGTCGGGTCGGGACCGATCTCGTCTGCGCCGAGAAATAAACCATCAAAATTTCAACCAGACGAGCACAAAAAGTCGAAAAGCGAACACCGTTTTTATTTGCTACATCTCATCGAAGACTCCACAAGTGATTTATTGCCCAAAACGGATTCGGTAATTAGAAATCAACTTCACGAAAAGAACAAAAAAATAATGTAATCAGAATCATAAAAAGAATTTTGGAGCATCTGAGCACTAAAGACTAACCTTTGCCTAAGCCTTTCTTTAACTTTTTGAATTTGAAAAATTTTTTTTATTGAAATCGATCTAATAACACTTCAAACTATAAAAAACTTATCAAAGTTAGTTATACGTACCACCTATTTATTGTACGTTGAACATATTATATTATAGTTTATGTGATATTCTGATGTATCGCTTTGTGAAGCAGCATAATCCTTAAGTAAGTTTTGCTTGAAAGATTAACAAATATTCGCATTAATAATATGGCACAGCAAGAATGCGTCCTGATGGCAAAAATGCAATAGAGACAACAAAGCTAAAGTTAAACAAACAGCATCTAAGATGATTTTCACTGTTTTAGGTCACGTATTATCTGCAGTCTGAAAAAACATATGCATCTCAAAAAACAGAAGTAACAATTGTATCAAATATGAAAAATTATGTAACGAGGAAGTAATTTGATTAAGTAATTATACCCAGCTTGCTCTAATCGCGTGTAAAACTGACATTCACTACGTTTTTTATGAAAATTCTTAAACACGTCACATTCCTAAAGGACGAATTCAAGTGGGATTAAACAGAAAAAAACTTTATTTCGTAGCGCACAAGAACTACAATTGTGAAACAAAAAAGAAAAAAATAACCTCTACATATTATAGCTGGTTAATAATGCTTCCTCTTTCAGGCATTAAAACAAGCGTCAAGTAATCCTATGTTTTCCATGTAAAAGCATTCCACACCTGGGATCCTTCGTGACACTGAGCAATAAAGGGTTTTACATCGCAAACATTGTAGTGCTTTTAATTAAACCTTATTCAGAACGTTACAGGAGCCAACTTTGAATGTTTCGCTAACTATGGTCCTTGTTTAGAAACAAGGTTAGTAGAACGAGAGTCAGAGCATGGATACCAATGAAAGAAATGTTGACACGCAAGTGCGTGTTACTAGGGCATAGTGCAAGCACTATTAGCCGTCCACTGAGATTATATAATATTTTATACATACATAAGTACAACTCTTTAACTGTTATGCATTTTACGGCATGCAGGGGCGTATTGAGATAATTGCAGTAGTTATATATCACAGGAAGTGTTAAAGTAACCCCGGTAATTAACAAATTAAAGAGCGGACGGTTAGCGTGGTGTGGACATGTGATGCGTAGAGAGAAGATGCATGTTACTGGGAGATGTATGGAAATGGTAGTGCAAGGTAGAGGGGGAAGAGGTCGACCGAAGAAGACATGGATGGAGTGTGTGAATGACGATATGAGAGAGAGAGAGAGAAAGAAGAATAGAAAAAATCTCTGTGCCGACCTCACCTAGTGGGATAAGTTGGAGAAAAAGAAGAAGAGTTATATATACATACTATCTGAGTCCCGCGATTCTACCCGCGGTTATTTTCGTACCGCGGGTGACTAAGCTAGTCTAAAAATAGTACTAGTAGTAGTAACCTATGTTACTCCTTATATCATCAGCTACCTATCAGTGAAAGTCTCGTCAAAATCGGTCCAGCCGTTCCAGATATTAGCCGGAACAAACAGACAGACAGACAAAAAAAAACGTTTTGGTATAAGTACTGTGGTATAGATACTGACGCGTTTACAAAAAGTGATTATTTTATTATTACCAACAGACCCTCCAATTTTATTTATTCGTATAGATATGGACACAAGTTTTACATAAACTGTATTTAAGAAACTTTAATACTGAATTTTGTGCTTCAGAAGCGACGACTATCCCGTAAACATTTATGGCCCCTAATTCACACTCAACGCCCGATATATGCTGTACATTTATTTCTATCCAATGCGGGAACATTAAATTTCGCTCTTCTTATTTTAAAAATGACGGATTTCCCCCTAGGGTTGATATTTACAAAAATTCTGTTTAGTAGCTTCTGCTTTTAACATTGATGTATCAACTGCCATTATTCTAATTTTTTTGTGTTAAGTGGTTACCGGAGCCTATAGATATCAATAACGTAAATGCCAACACCCACCTTGAGATATGAGTTCTAAAGTCTCAGTATAGTTACAACGGCTACCCCACCCTTCAAGCCGAAACGCATTACTGCTTCACGGCAGAAATAGGCAGAGTGACGGTAACTACTCGTGCGGAATCACAAGAGGTCCTACCACCAATACAAAAGGTTTTACAATTTAGGTTTGACGTTAATTAAGTCACAAGAAATATTAAAAGCATACAGTATGTCCTAAATAAAGCTTAAAATAATAAATAAAATAAAAATATAGAGCTTGTTTTCAGACGAAAGCATATTAGTTATCAGTCGCTGTTGAAAAATAATTTTCTGCCGTGAAGCAGTAATGCGTTGCGGTTTGAAGGGTGGGGTAGCCGTTGTAACTATACTGAGACCTTAGAACTTATATCTCAAGATGGGTGGCGCATTTACGTTGTAGATGTCTATGGGCTCCGGTAACTACTTAACACCAGGTGGGCTGTGAGCTCGTCCACCCATCTAAGCAATAAACAAAATATGCATAAAATAATAATTATCTTTATTCAATAATCGTTTGCATTTTAACTAAATTAGTGTATTTCTGCACACGAGGGAAAAAAGACACGCTTAGGAATTAAATATTCATTTTGTTACTGGAACTAATAGATTTGACAGACTCGATAGCTTCTTTTAGAATTAAGATCGAAAGATCAATTGAACTCTACAATAACTAATATTATTTAACGGTAGGCAGCAGCTTGGCTGTGCCCTTGGCATTGCTGACTTCCATGGGCGACATCAACTACTTACTATCAGGTGGCCCATATGCTCGTCTGCCTATAAGGGCATTAAAAGATGCGTAACTGCTATATGGTCTCACGTAACCGAAAACATCACTTCTTAAGAAAAAATATTTTATGGCGGCACGGGTAAATGTATATAAATGACAATCTAAAAGATGTATTTTATGTTTTTCATTACAATAACGATTGATGATATCTTTCCAGCCAACAGTGAACGTTGTTAAACACATAAACGTCTTTAGTTTGAGGGTTCTTTAAATTTATGCTTATTAAATCTTGTATGGCATCTGTGGGAAAAGAAATGCAAAAAATTGGATGGTTTCATTCCTCCGAATAAAATGGTTAAGTATCAAAATGTTGATATTATCATTGGTGGGTTCGGTGACGATGCTATCAATATTTTAATAATGAAATATTTCTTATTCGTATAAGAAGTTTAAGATACTTTGATTGCTCATTGCGCTTAAGGTAACTTCATAGTTTATATTATACTTGGTTTAATATCCAGATAAATTCTTCGAGAATCAGAATTTGGATATTATCTAAGCTATTATTACAACTCGATGTTTGTATATACTTAAACCTTTTATTTTGTATCTTCAATCACGAGTTTTGGTGAAGTTGGAAAGGCCATCGGGCCCCCAGTAATCAGTCCAACCTAAATATTTTAGATATAAACGGCCCCAATCTAGAGAAATCTCTAGCCTGTCTATTTTATACTATAGATATATCGTGTCACTTATATAAAAATAAAAATAATAAGCATATCCTTTTGTTATGGGCCGGTGGCCGAACCTCCTACGAGGTTCCCGCGCCTAGGGGGCGCGCGGGGTATGTGGGACTTGACGATCTGCTGACGTAGGGAGCAGACCGCAGGTCCAAGGAATTTTCTCACTAAGCGACTCCCCTGCACTCTTACACCCGACGTCCGACTGATCAGAATAGGGGGGTTCCTGCAGTTAACACTACAACCAGACTCGCGGCGCCACACCGCTGATACCCGACCGACGGGTCGTCGAGGCGATAGTCGACGACCAACGACGCCGGACTCCGCGGTACGGCGGCCCTACCAGGCAATGCCGCTGGTGTTCCAGGATACCCCGCTGAGCATAGTCTAACCTAACCAGTGTTTAAGGGCAAAAGAGTATGTTCACCGAAACTTCTAATACGTTCTTTGATTCTGAATATTTTGATTGAAAATCGAACTCGATTGATAAACTTATCAGTACTAGTGGTCCCGCAATGGTCGAAATTCGACTCTAATTAATTGAAATTATAAGTTTTAACATTATTATGCTTATATTGTCAAAGACTTGTATTTCTATAGTCACCGATTTCGCAAAGACTACACTATAGACAAATACTCGTAATATTAAAGATAAACAATATTAATCTATTCTCAATTTGACTACAGACTTTAAGCAATGACAAAAGTTTGACAAAAAACAAAGAGTATGTGTATGTGTTGTGTCAAATACATGGTAGTGTGTAATGTTTTCTTTATTGATTTAATGTATTTTTAATGCGTAATTTTTAAAAAATGTTAGCATTCTGCACTTTTTCTCTATATTCTCTATAAGTGTGGGAAATTTTATACTCCTCCGATCGCGCAATTTTCGTAAAAAGGGGCACAAAGTTTTTGCTTCACGTATTAATATATAGATTCCAATATACATACAGTATACTTAGCCAACAAGTTGATTTAAAAGTTCTTTAAATAGCACCTTATTCATTTAATCTGTTAACGAATAATTTGTATATCTACTGGCGTTAGGACGTCGGTTGGTAATACCATCTTTCCTATTTATGCGGTGAAGCAATTAACTGTTCTACTTTGAAGAGTGCGACTGCTATTATACTGACCTAATTCAAATTTCGACCTCGTGCATCAGTATGTATGACTGCATTAATTTTGTAATAACCACTAAGCACTGGGTAAAAATTTAAAATAAATAAAAGGAGACAATACTGTAGTGATCTTTCTAGAGTGGAATAAAGATGACCCCAAATCTGATATTAAACAATGACATTTTCATGTTTATGGTTTCTCCTAACCATTTAATTTCAGGTAATTCGCCTACTAGACTTGCGCAAAAAATGCGCAATTTATTTTAATAAGAGAAAACTGGAACACATTAATGTTGCATCGTGGAAATGAATGTGGCCATGGGACCTATCCCATCGAGATAACAACTGGTGGTGGACCTCTTGTGAGTCCGCACGGGTAGGTACCTCCGCCCCGCCTATTTCTACCGTGAAGCAGCAATGGTTTGAAGGTTGGGGTAGCCGTTGTAACTATACTGAGACCTTAGAACTTTATCTCAACGTGGGTAGCGGCATTTATGTTGTAGATATCTATGGGCTCCAGTGACCACTTAACACCAGGTGGGCTGTGAAGCTCGTCCATCCATCTAAGCAATAAAAAATAAAAAAACACCTTATCACCATAAAATGGTACTATATAAATACGGAACACGATCCGCTACTGAGAATTTATACTATAATTAAAGAAGTATAAGTGACAGTAAAAAAATAACAATTGCCTGTATATCAAAGACGATGCGATGCGTTACAAAGGCAATATATCCTTTTGCGATAATAGGAACACTTTTTTATATAAATCAAAGCGTCGCTCGTTTTGGCTTTGATGTACCTCTGTTCCTTCACATAGAGTCATATTCTTTTCACGTACACTTATAATCGTGTTCGACATCTCGTGTGTTTGATAAAGTCTGTGCGTCGTACGAAAAAATCGTTTGCAATTTACTCAAGATGAATATGAAATTTGTTAAGAACGATTTTTTTTATTTGATCCAGCTTAGCCCCAGCCTACACTGTTGGTACAGTAGACTTGGCCGCAGTAACATATTTTCTGAAGGTTACGGTATCCTGTTTGGTTTGGAAAAATAATATAGAGCTTTTGTGTTTGTTACTTAAAATATCGCCATTATGTCGAACGATTATAAATTAATACAATACATTACTAATAAAGTTATATTTTTTTGCTCTGAAATTTATATCAATTTTATCTATAGCATAAATATTGTGTCTTTGATCATTCATTTTCTTTGCAATTGCTCATAATGTGTTCATCAGTTGACCTTTTTTTTTTTAAATTATGTTCACATTACATTACGTGCTCTGAGGAATTTTTTAAGATGCAACCAAATCATCTCTATCACCCCTATTTCTGGAACTGCTGCGCACACTGTGTTTCAGATATCATTTTTGCTATATACCATCCGACTCTCAAATGATTCTCATCAATAGCAGCAATCTCAGCAATAGGCCATAGGCAGCAGTTTGGCTGTACTCCTGGCATTACTGACTTTTACGGGTGATATTATGGTTATAATTTTTTTTTTCCCTTACCTAAGCTGATAGCCTTGAGAGGCTATTTCAGCGTAACCTTAACTAGTGGGTGAGCTCATGGGGCTCAAACCGGAGTGATGCTAACATTGACCCTAGTAAAAGCACTGCTTCGCAGAATCTACCACCGGATCGGAAACGCGACCCACTGAGAAGTTCCGGCGAGAAACTCAGTGGGCTGTGTCTGTGGGTTAATTCGCTCGTGGAGCCCTTCGTCGCAAGCGACGGGTTCGACGAGGACGGCGACCGGGGTTATACCTTATTTCTAATAGTGATCAGTCACTATTAAATTGGCTATAACTTCGCCTTACTTTACATGTAATAAAACAAATCTAGAGTCTGGTATTGCTTTCGATATGATCATTTGAAAAGTCCGCAATCCGAGTGCATTTGCTACTGGAGTCCAAACTATCCGGACGAGCGTCCGATTGGCCGGGATTTAGTCGAAAATTGCCCAAATGAAAGCTCAATGAACGTGTCACGGCGCGTCGCTGGGCACATTTGTCCACGTCCCCAATTTTCCGCATTGCCGTACCCTAATGTGGGAAGATGTCGATAGAATTTAAAATGTACGTATTCAAAGTTTTTGTATAGAAGAAACTGTCTCATAATCTCAATGAAATGAGGCTTAAAATCCCTTTAATGAATACCATAAATATAAATCTCTTTAAAATTAGTATACCTATTATTGAGAATACCTTTAAGACTAAATAATATTACTGATTCACTCTGGCATATGAAAGTAAAAGTTATGCTAGAAAGACAAACAATTTCTAAACGGTTGTGATCCTTCAAACTATGTAAGTTCCATTGTTTTATAGCCACATTAGCTACGTATTACAGTGCATAAGCTAAACACAAATTAATGCTAGTCTCGAATTATTTCACCAGATAGTTGCGTTACGTCGATATTGGTACAGCGAATTTCATAGTACCGATGCTATGATCTCACACGGATATCACATCACTAAACTTGCCCCAGGGATCGGACGTCGGGTCATCAGCGGGAGCGATCTGAGCTCTCCTGTCTATGACACGGCGTACTGTCATTTACCGGCATAAAATGTATGCATGAAGAGTCAGTTTCGTTTTCAGTAATTGTTTAAAATTCCATTACAAAGGGTACCACGTTTTTTTTGGCTCTTTCTTTATGGATAAAAATAATATAATACAACAGCTGAACGCAATGCAAAATAAAAAATCATTTTATTTCAGTCAAACATGCTTATAAACTAAAAAGTATATACCTCGTAAAAAGAAGAGACAATTAAAAATAACTCACAAAAAAATAAACTAATTCAAATAAATTAAGACAGCAAAAATAAAATTACTTTAAAAGTTTTCAATACTATTTAAGAGATGAACTCGAATGCTATTTTTTTCAACGTAAGTAGCTGCTTGTTTTTATCGGTTCTTGCACCCATGACTACGACTAGCTAAGCTTTAAATACATCTAGCATAAAACAAGTGATCAGCGACACAATACTGTTCATATTTGACCGTCATTCAATTGTGTAAGTTTTGTGTCCATTGAAACTCTCAGGAAATTTATAATTAACTAGCTGTACTCGTCCGCTTCGCTGGGCATTTAGAATTAATATTATTATTTACTGTCATTATTATTAAGGAGTCCAACACTCATATAAATATTAGCCTATCCATTAAGTACATGTATTTTCTACATGGATACCAAGTTTCAAGTCAATCGGATGCATGGTTCAGTAGTTATAACGGAACATCCATAAAGACCACTGTAGATTTATATATTAGTATAGATTACTGTTGAACAATTCCCCTTTTACTGACTCACTTCAAATAATAAGAGAAAGGAGGCTCTCATATCGAACCTCATGATAGATTAACGGGTTTTAGTAACAATACAACGTTATCGCTTGTTATTCTTAAAACATACAATAATTGTTATTTTCATGGCTCTACACGTAACAAGAAAAGGGTTTGTTAATAAGCTGTGCCATTTCAATAAACATTTAATTATAAACAAACTGATTTCGTTTGAAGCAACAAGCTGTCTTGATGCAGAAGCTCGTCATAATTCGTAAATTTCTCTCGTAAAACCGGATTTTATATTTAATTCTTAAAAACCATAAAACTAAACGTTTTTCACGTTGGGTTAAATAAATTAAGATGTTACAAAAAGTGATAAATTTTATCGGAGCATAGCAGGGAGCTCTTAAATAATATGTATGTATGGTTTTATCTTTGTCAAGTTTGTTTTCGAAATATATCACCACCTAGCCGTTTTTTTTATTGTTTATGTAAACGGACGAACTCACAGCCCACCTAGTGTTAAGTGGTTACTGGAGCCCATAGACATCTACAACGTAAATGCGCCATCCATCTTGAGATATGAGTTATAAGGTCTTAGTATAAGTGCCACGGCTGCCTCACTCTTCAAACCGAAACGTATTACTGCTTCAAGGCAGAAATAGACGTCCTACCACAAGTAATTACGCAAATTATAATTTTTCGGGTTTGATTTTTATTACACAATGTCATTCCTTCATCGTGGAACTCAATCGTGAACATTTGTTAAGTACGTATTTCATTAGAAAAATTGGTACCCGCCTGCGGGATTCGAACACCGTTGCATCGCTCGATACGAATGCACCGGACGTCTTATCCTTTAGGCCACGACGACTGAATTAAAATGTTTACATGAAAAATCCCATTTGACTCCAATACGTCCTTTCGAAAATCAGTGGTGCCCTTAGGATGTGAATAAATGCCGGTCTTCCTTCGGGCTGACACTTTCTCCGGGTTACAGAGCGAATAATGACTTTGTGCGGGCCTCCCTTTCAACTATTTGTGTGTCCATTTGGGTCAATTGGGCCTTCGGCGGCTTTGTGCATATTTCTCCACTATCAAATAGGGATGTGACGGATCCAAACTTAATTCTATTGATATGTTTAAGTAAAAAAATAAAAGAAATATAAAAACATGTTTTGTGTAAGAAAAACCATTGCAGTTATATATTGAAAAATACACGTATCTTATTTACCTTGAGGCAATTTGTGAAGGTTAAGATGAAATGTATGTCTTTTTTGTAATGAAATTGTAAATAAGGTGAGAAAAATTCAAATTTAAAATAAATTACGGAAATTTTTTGATTATTTAACATAGTGATGCGCCACACTCCGTTTGAGAGTAAAATAAAATCTATAGGTTTCCAGAAGATTCACAGACCTGCGAAGACCCGAACAAACAAAATTAACGTGCTTGTCTAGTTTTTTTTAGACGTTAATTATTTTAAAATTTACCAAACTATTAGGTACACTACAATAAAACCGTGCTGCAGAATGACAATTATACTACGTACAATAAAATGAAAAGAATGGCGCTCGCTGTCACAAAATTGTCGTAGCAATAGCTTACATATTATGGTTAATAAATAACTGGAAATAAATCGCAATGTATGCACTTGTATCCTTGACTTATTTTCCTAGTTTTTTTTCCTAATTGCTACGTTTATGAACTCATCGTCTCATATACACTAGTAATGTACATTGTAAAATATATTTGATTTTTATTTTTATTTTGTAACAAGATATTAATCACGATTTGATGTAAAAAAAAAGCTCTTGCAGCTCTCTATACTACACGAGTGTGATGCTTACTACTCGCGTGTAGAGAGCTGCAAGAGAAAAAAAATTCAATCACAGTATCACAGCTTGACTTTAATTTAATAACGCCTGATCTATCCTTTAATCTAGAATACACGATTATTTCATGCAAAAATAAGTGTATGGTTGTAATTATTCAAATTACAACATAGATCTATATTCCACTAATATAGCCTTAATGGTATAAAATTGACAAAAAGTATTTAGCGCTATGAATTTTTTTATTGAAATTTATTTCACAACACGCAGCCCTAGCACACTGACATACGCTTGAAAGCTTTTTTGCCCAGCGCCTTGGGTTGGTATGACGTCATTTTTATCGTCTCAGTTCCCATTGTTGGGTGGTTTAGTAGTTTAGTGACTAAATTACCGCTTGATTTCGATTCACAGAGATTCGTTCAGATTCAGCAGAATAAAGATTTACGATGCTTATGTTTTTTTGTTCTAGATATATTTCCATTCGCATTGTCATACCGTTTTATAAGTGAATAGAAGTGAAAGAGATGAGGTCGAGAATAATATGGAAATTCGCAGAAGCGCATGAGAAGAAGTTGATAAATAATCGGTAGGACGCTGCGATATTACACCTTCTTTGTGTTTGAAATGCGTTCGTTAAAAGGTGGATCAGTCGTTATTAAACAAATTTGGAATTCGACCTCTCGGGTGGTAGATTGGTGGCGATACATACGTTGATATATCTATAGGCTATGATGACCATTTAACAACTAAATGGGCCGAGCGACCCATTCTTGACATTGGTCTTAAAATGAAATGAATGCAATCATTTTAGCATGTGTGGATTTCCATTTAAGGGCAGCATTTAATTGTTTAGCCACAAATCAATGTGTTATTATGTATCAGATAGACAGTTAGTATATATCAGATTATTATAACAGAAGTTCAATTTTTTTCTTGCATCAACATAACAACTATTGTGATTACTGTAGAGAAATCGGAGCTGCTTTTGTGAATAGTAGCATGTGAATACACAAAACTCAAAAATATTTTCGTAGGCCGAGCCGTCGCAATCTTTTGGACCATTAAGCCTTTCACGCTCGCCGAATATGGAAATTGGACGTTCAACGAAATAATGTGTAGTAAGGAAATGGTTCTTTGAGATTTGTAGCATCGTTACAAGACAAAGTTACTGTTGTCGTTCAGTTTAAGTGAGCTATTATATTTATTATACGCGGCAGTTAAAATTCGAACGATTCGTAGTTGCAATGTTATGTTTCGCGCTACAAGACACAAACTGCACATTACGGGCTTATTATAAAATTTAATCGTCTTCGATTTCATTGTATGTACTGTAGAGCGGAATTTAAACTATAGTCAACTAGCGACCCGCCCTCGCTTCGCTTCGGAAACTGTAATTTATTATTGGTTTCTTCACTATTTAATGGATGTTATTATACATATAAACCTTCCTCTTCAATCGCTCTATTTATTAAAAGAAACCGCATCAAAATCCGTTGCGTAGTTTTAAAGATTTAAGCATACATAGAGACAGACAGATATAGGGACAGAGAAAGCCACTTTGTTTTATACTATGTAGTGATTACACACACTATTATTAAATGGGTTTTTACAGCGATATTCACACATTAACGAGTGCGCGGTTGTTCGGCGTCGGAACTATGGGCAGTTTGCGGATAGGGTGTTAAGACCAGACAAATCTATCTACATTCCTTCTAGTCCGTTTTTTTGAAGCTACTACCGGAACTCGATGACTCGACAATATAAACTCACGGTATCGAGTTTGTAACACACTATTCGTTAAATGTGAAAATCACTGTAATAGCCGGTCACATAGTAAGTGTAAAGCCGCGACAGTTTAAAACAATTTCTGGCAAGGTACATCAAGTTATACCTAACTACGCTGTTGCAAACAAATACGGTTGGCTACCTTTAGCAGAACTGCTAGAAGTACGCACAATGGTGATATCAGTGCGGACCTTGGTAAGGTACTTAGAGGTAAAGTATTTGAAGTTAACTCCTTGATCTAAAAACGCCAATGATATAGCAAAGGTCTAATGAAAAAGTCACGGATTAGCGTTCGTCAGATTTAACATTACAACGATTAATGAATATTATAAAATTTCTACGACAAGTGATCTTAATAAAGGCGCAACTACGTCCGTCGGATAATGATTTAATCTAAAATCAATTATGATATTTTTATTGGATGTTCGAGGTCATGATTCCACTGACGCTAAGAAGCTTTCGGAATCTATATGCATAACAAGGCGAATGTCGTTTCCAATGGATAGAATCGGATTTGAAGTCTGTCCTATTGATCATGACAACCTCTTCAAATCAAAACACACTACTGATTCTAGGTAAGAATATACAGATTTGTGTTACTACTAAAAAGATAGAAAGAAGTGTTTTTTTTTGTATTGCTTTGATGAGTGGACGAGCTCACAGCCCACCTGGAGTTAAGTGGTTACTGGAGCCCATAGACATCTACAACGTAAATGCGCCACGCACCTTGAGATATAAGTTCTAAGGTCTCAGTATAGTTACAACGGCTGCCCTACCCTTCAAATCGAAACGCATTACTGCTTCACGGCTGAAGTTACACAAACATCACTCTTTTACCCTGAATTTACCTGTATGATTATATTTAAATTCTTGTTACCTTAAATGCTTGAATGTTCTAGCAGTCCATGATAAGATATGGTCATTGCTTTTCTAATTCGACGCTACACGACTATTTACTAATAATTTAAACAAGAAAGACCTTGTAGGTGGTAAATAAATACGATACTATATCTATCTATCTCGTGATTCTCCGTAAGAACAGATCTATAAATCGACAGGTAGTTAAATACAGACAAACATCAGAGATTATTATAAATCAATTTTGAATTCGGGAGAATCTCGGTATTATTTTTGAATTAAAAGCATATCGCCGTGAAAGTACGGGGTACCATAGTGCAAGAAGAGGCCGCATAGCCTCAACGTTATTGGAATCGAAGAGCGGCGTCTCGCGACCGCAGGGCAAGATGCTAAAACGAGATAAACGTAGACAGAATCTCCCTACTTTTTCTCCTTTGTCTTTCCTATCTCGCCAAAGGGTCGAGAATTCTGAGTTCGGTTACGAAAATACACCTCCCCAGCAAAAATATTTGTGTTTTAAAAAGCAATGAATAATTTAATGGAGTAAAAATAAAACTAGATACATTTACATAAATCAAGATCATATATTTTATTATTGCCAAACTGGTTTCTTAATCCAACTGTCGGTCTCTTAATAGCCCATTGATATTTAAATAGACTTTGTTATATAAAATAACTAGACGTCTCCCCGGCTCTACGCGCTTTTAATATGTATGTAGTGTAATTTGAAGTCGTCGTGGCCTAAAGGATAAGACGTCCGGTGCATTCGTGTTGAGCGATGCACCGATGTTTGAATCCCAGGCGGGTACCAATTTTTCTAATGAAATACGTACTCAACAAATGTTCTCGATTGACTTCCACGGTGAAGGAATAAAAATCAAACCCGCAAAATTTAATTTGCGTAACTACTGGTGGTAGGACCTCTTCTGAGTCCGCACGGGTAGGTACCACCACCCAACCTTTTTCTGCCGTGAAGCAGTAATGCGTTTCGGTTTGAAGGGTGGGGCAGCCGTTGTAACTATACTTGAGACCTTAGAACTTATATCTCAAGGTAGGCGGCGCATTTACATCGTAGATGTCTATGGGCTCCAGTAACCACTTTATACCAGGTGGGCTGTGAGCTCGTCCACTCATCTAAGCAATAAAAAAAACAGGAGTTATAAAATACGTTGTGTTTTCTTTAGATAAGCATTAGCTTAAGTCATTCTTATCAAGCGATTTGTAAACATAAGCCGTTGGTACATAAATCACGAATCAGCGAAAACACAATCGTATTTATTATAGAAATTATGTTCGGCATTATCCGAAGGTAAAGATAGTTTAGGATCGATGAGCGTTTAAATTCTTTCAACCCTTTTCCCGTAATTGGGTAACGAACAACCAAATAAACAAGCTTTGAATATTTTTTGTATCAGTATAGATTAAGAAATATTTATCATAAGCCTTTCAATTGTTACATTGTCAGAGGATCTTACCGGATAAAAGTCCGAACTCGTAAAAAGATATTGAGTACATAATATGCTTTCCTCAAGTTATAAATACTATTTCCCCATTTTCTCCCAGTAATAGTATTAAGCTCACCTTAATTTCCCGTAAATTATATTTGAGGTAGCAGAGCGCATTGTAATGCTGGTAATAGCTTGATGCCAATTTCTGCCGTAAAGCACTCACATGTTCCAGTTAGAAGAGTCAATTTATAAATTACAGTCTACACGAGCTTCCGATAATTGACAATAAAAGCTCTCTCTATCTCGATATCTTTTTACTTACATGAATTAAAAGAAACAGGTCAACCCAGTTTATTTCACTGGCTATTTAACATAGAGCAGGTGGTAGAGTTTTTGACATTTCGTAAGTATATTTATTTAAAACACGAATATTTCAATAAATAAATTTGCGCTTTTTTACGCTAATGAAGAATATGATGTTAGCCTAATTTTTATAATGCCAGAACGTATTAAAGATTCTGCGGACATCATGACTATAAAGGTATATAATTTATTTCTTTTAATAATTTTGTTTTTTTTTATTGCTTAGATGCGTGGACCTGCTCACAGCTCATCTGGTGTTAAGTGATTACTGCAGCCCATAGACGCTTACAACGTAAATGCGCCATCCACCGTGAAATATAAGTTCTAAGGTCTCAGTATGGTTACAACGGCTGCCCCACCCTTGAAACCGAAACGCATTACTGCTTCACGGCAGAAATAGGCAGGGGGTACCTACCCGTGCGGACTCAAAAGGTCCTACCACAAGTAATTACGCAACTTGTAATTTTGCGAGTTTCATTTTTATTACACGATGTTATTCCTTCACCGTGGAAGTCAATCGTGAACATTTGTCAAGTACGTATTTCATTAGAAAAATTGGTACCCGACTGCGAGATTCGAACACCGGTGCATCGCTAGATACGAATGCACCGGACGTCTTATCGTTTAGGCCACGACGACTTCATATATTTCTTTATCTATTTTTCATGGGTTTTTTTTACATGTTTTATTAAAGCCACCCAGATAACGGAGCAACAGCAGTCGTTGCCCTAGATATTATGATGTCATTTCGGATCCTCCCAATCCACTACCGGTACTTTTGGGAATTCTAAACACTGGTCACCGTTCTCGTCGAACTCGCCTAATGTCAGGAAGTAGGAAGAGTTCGACGTGCAGCTTAGTCAACAGACATAGCCCGCTAAGTTTCTCGCCGGATCTTCTCAGTAGTAAGTAGCAGTAGATAGTAATTTCCTAACTAATAGTTGGTAGCCTAAGGGGCTATTCTAACTACGCGTGCACTACCATCCGCTAATACGGCCTTTCCCAAAATGGGCGATGGAGGGCGTTATCGCCCATTTTGGGTGCTTCGGGCCTGAAGGGAAGCGGTAAGGGACCCAGAAAGAAAGTGGGGGTGTTGTGTAGAGGCTTGAGAGGCGATTTCTAAGTTAATTTAGGAGGACTCTAAGACACCAACTGAGCTCTCGCTATAGTGGTTTTTAGGTGAAAAAGTGGGGGCGCTAAAAATAATTTATTCTCAAAATGGGCAGTAGACAAATAAGTTTGGAACCCTGCGCTATTATATTCCGAAAAGGGCAGAATTTAGTAAATATACTCAAACTGAGTCCCGTGCGCTGATACATCAAGCAATGCGAAGCCAGAATAGATCCTCGCGGCTATTGGCAGATAGGTAGGCAAAACAAACAGCTAACTGTACAAGCCAGTTAACGTTTCAACTTAGCAAAGGTCAATGTTGTCGTTAAACATGTGAATACCGCTAATCACTTTCAGATATTAGCTAAAAGCCTTGATTGCATCGTAATTATGTTTATACTGGAACGCATAAAAGGTGGTGCCGTTATATCGCAACTAGCACTAACACATGGATCAGATGTTTTTGTTTATTTATATTGAAGTAAGTGTAGAGATCAAAACGTTGTATCAGTGGTGCTCGAGCACATTATGAGCCGGCTTCGATAGGAAAAGCCGTTTCATTTCTGTCGCGAAGCAGTCAAGAGTGAGACAGTCGTGTATATATAGGTACTACTTTTTTACCCCCTACCTATTCGGTGGTAGCCTAAGAGGCTATTCCAGCTACGTCCGGACGGGTAGGTGAGCTCACGGGCTCAACCTAAGAGAATTTTTAAACACCAGCCCTAGCAAGAGGAGCACCACGTAGAATTTACTACCGGATCGGAGTCGCGACTCACTGAGAAGTTCTGGCGAGAAACTCAGTGGGCTCATTTACTACATATCTCGTATAACTACACTGAGATTTTGACCTTATTTATTAATGTGACCGGCAGTATCCACGTTGTTATATCAATGGGTTAACTACTTAACACCAGGACCGTAAGCATTTAGAGAGAGAGGAAGGGAAATAGAGAGAAGGAGGGGGGGGAGGAGATAGAGAGAAGACGAAGGAGAGAAAATTTTACTGTACACAATAACACAATTGAAATTGAAAAACAGTCAATAGGCAGGTAATATTGTAGAATAGGCGGTATTCGCTAAAATCCATTCCAGATAACCATTTCTATCTAGAGAATTTGTAAAAGATACAGCAGGTGTGTTGCAGTGTACTACGAGTATTATTAACAATGATCAGGGTTATTTATCAAAAAGATATCAAGCCTTTACGCATATTATTGAACATTGAAAAAAAAAACATTTTTTTACAATAAATATTATAAGCCTACAATATACAAAGAATACATTTAACTTTAAACATTAAAACAAAGTCAGGTTCCGTTTGAAGTATTAATGCAAGTTACTATTAACATCAACAAGTTACACTTTGATGAAAAAATCTCTCAAGATCCAACCTATTGACAGCCTCCTGCCCATGTGTACGTACCTTTCATCAGCTGTTCCGATAAATCAATAACTTATCTTGCCAAGTAACAAAACGCAGACTTACACGATGTTGGTGCTAAAATTGTGTATATTTATATTTTTTAGTTGCTTGGATGACTTCGGCGAACCTGGTGTTAAGTGGTCACCGGAGCCCATTGATAGTAAATGCCATCACCCACCTTGAGACAGGATTCTAAGTATCAGCTTTTACAGTACAACGACTACTCTATCCTTCAAACCGAAACGCGTTACTGCTTCACGGAAAAATAGGCGGGGTGGTCGTACCTAGCCTTTCCGGCTCACAAGAGGTCCAGTAAGATACTATACGTTAAGTTAAGATACTATAAGTTTTGCTATTATCGTCAGTTTTTTTTTACCTTAAGGTCATAGTGTTGGCTCCCGGGATTTCAACACTTCAAACTGAATTTTTATTACCTACAATATATAAACGTAGGCGATTATTTTTAGAAGCTGATTTTGTTAAGGCGATCACGCACCGAGAGCATTAGCCCGTAATTTAACAGTTCAGATTCGAGCATTACATCGGTGAGTGAGGTAAGCCAATCATTACAGCAGTGCGTAGCTTGTAATGATACAATTTGTAACATTCATGATAAAATGGGGAACATTAATGTGCATATTGTGTCTAATCCAGTTGTTGTGACACCGAAATAGATTTTTAATAAATTCGAATTATTTTTTTCAAAATCAATTGCTTCGTAACTGAGGCTGTAAAAAAAAGTGCAACCTTTTTACTGATTTGGAATGTTTACGGTGTGAAATCACCTTCACATAATAAATATTAATACTGGTCTAAATATCTATACTAATATATAAATCTGCAGTGGTTTTTACGGATGTTCCGTTATAACTACTGAACCATGCACCCGATTGACTTGAAACTTGGTATCCATGTAGAAAATACATATACTTAATGAATAGGCTAAGTGTTGGACTCCCTAATAATAATGACAATAAATAATAATGCTAATTTTAAATGCCCAGCGAAGCGGGCGAGTACGGCTAGTATCCAATAAGAAAACACAATTATATTTTATTATTGCTATCGTAACAAAAAAAAAGTACATGCAACATTATAATTGATGTGTTTAATTTTACGAAATATATTTAATACATACCAAACGAGTTGTTATTAAAAAGTATAATCATTGAAATATCAATTAACTATGTGATTTTACGAATCGCCCTACATTGCAATATCGCAATGCAGATTCTAACATAATTTCACGGACCACTTCACCTCTGTTAAATCATATCAGTCATAGAGAGACTAGAAGCGACACATTCATTATCCTACTGATCAAATAAAAAATAACAGTTTTAAAGCGTTATACAAGTAAGAGTACATTGCGTTTTGATATTTTATGTCTATAGTTAGCCTATAAATGAAATATTTACGATTCATGGTGTAATGAGCCTCGAATTTTAAAAGTAACAATCACGTACATTTCATCAGACATAAAATCATATACAGAGCACGAATTTGTAAACATCTTTAACGGTGATAGCATAAAATCGACTAATGCAATGAAATTTTTTTTTAACAAATTTACTGCTAGCAAGTATTATTTGATTTCGAAATATAATGCCTATTTCTGCCAATCTGAAACAGTTGAGATTCATCTCATGTTTCAAGGGGGGTTCAAGGTTCCCACTGGGATTATGTTGTGATTACCATTGACCCTAGTATTCAGCTAAGGTAGATTATGGGCTCCTCTGTTTAAAAAGTGATAAAGTTATGGCTGTATACGAACCGAACCAGTAAAATTAGCAGATAGACAAATAAGCAGATAGATTGATTACGCTCAAGACACTTCCATTGAATTGTATATCAACGATGGTTAGTGCGCGGAAAACTAGGTTGGCATAATCTAGTTCTGTCAGGCTTGCGAATATCATGATAAGTTGGCTGGATTATCAATTTTCATTTCGTCTGAATAAAATTCAAACGAAGGCATTTTGTTCATAACTACTATGTGGAATTTGTGTAATACAAAATACAGTTTAAATTCCATTAGATCGTTTTTACTTTTTTATGATTGAAGGATTACTGGTGGCTCGGAGGCCTTTCCAGTTTCACCAGGACAGGTGGGTGAGCAAAGGCTCAGCCAGGAGGGGTGGGATTTGCTAACAGCTACCCGAGCGCATCTGAAGGAGACCTAACATCTCAAGAGGAGCTGCTTCGCGAATGAATTTACAACCGGATCGGAATTCCGGCCCGCTGAGAAGATCCGGCGAGTAACTCAGCGGGTAACTGATGCATGGGCATTTCTGGAAGGCTCATATGCTCATATGGCCCGTAATGGTGAGTGGTAGCATCAGTAATGTAAAGAGTAAGGTGAAACCGCGGTGGTAGACCTTCTCAAGCCTCGGTTAAACAAGGACATGTCCCGAAAATCCCAAAAATACCAAAGGGCTTATTGCAGAGTCTGTCCACATATTTTTTGCTAATCAGAAGTTAACAATCTATTCAAAACCTTAAACTATATATTTATTAGCTTGCACTCATTAGTGAGGTTAATATTTCAAAATAAAATAAAAAATTCCATTACAGAATGATGGATGATACGCCTATAGATAACGAACTTATGTTAATAAAATATACGTGATATCATCAGCAAGACGCTAAATCATTTTTCTGAATTCGTTCCAAGGAAAATATTTGTTGTTCATATTGCTACGTTACGAAAAGGTATTTTCAAGTGCTGACAGTGGATCCGGCACAGCATATGAGTGTATCAACACCGCATCTTGATTTAAAACCTTTATACCCTGTGAACCGACATGAATCTTATACCTTTAAACGAGCAATTCTTGTATATTAATATATATGTCTATAATCTGAATCTCGGAAACGGCTCCAACGATTTTCATAAAATTTAATATACAGGGGATTTCGGGGGCGATAAATCTATCTAGCTACGATTTATTTTCAGAAAATTTTGTTTTATTCGTGTTTTCAATAATCAACTTTTCTCGATATCTTTTGGCTAATAATAATACTATTTTTCTTAATTGAGGGCAACTAATCGCTTTAAAGACACAACAAGATGGCGTTATCAAAAAAAAAAAACGAGCAAAGCTCGGTCATCATCTAGTTATTATTTATATTACTTAAGTAAGAAATTCGTCTTTTATTCTTCGGGATCGACTCTCCTAATTCGTCCGCGACAAGAATTTTTACCCTGAGTTATCACAATGTCAAGTTGGGCCTGTTTAATAGGGTCAAATTTATCCAACGTGTGTCCGGGGGCGCCCTTTCCGCCTTTTTTCCAGGCAGGTCCAAGTCCCGGCAAAAGGCGTAGTAATTGCCTCTCCGCATTATATGTCCGTAACATCTAAGAGTGTGTTTTCAAAAATTGGGGGTGACATTATAACTTCGTATGTGCGTACTCATTTTGCACTTTGTCTGGTTACACCGTTACGGTTACGGTCTTAGCGGCAGATTATTATTATTACTTAGTAGCTGCTTATTGTTATTATTATTACTTAGTAACAGATTATTATTACTTAGTAATGGATTAGAACAGGTTGCTGCTCCCTGACATTACGAAATCATGTCTTATCAACACTCCCGACCAGCAAATCGATCGTGCTTTAGAATATTCTAAAATAACTGATTTAAAAACAAAAGCAACGATGCATTCGACGTTCAAAGATTCTCACATTGAATGAACTGAATATCCCAGTAGAGCATTCATTACTTTATTGAATAAACAAAATCTGGGAAACTATAGCGGGCCGAGTTGCCTCATGCAAACTTAAATAAACCCGAACTTCGTCTGTTGCAGCCCCCGAAATGAGATAAAACAGGTTCAAGAACTTTAATGAGCAACAGCTTTAGTAAAGTTCGCCCCAGTTTTCTCCTTTGTGGCTAATACCTCTTAGAATAGATGCTTAAGACGTTTATACAACAGATTACATGTAAATAACTAACTTGGAACTGAGAGCTTAAAGTACCTGTCGTAAGGGGGCAAATTGTTGTCCGTAGGTAGCTTGGAAGTAAAAAGCTGCCTAATACTTATAATGTTTGCTTTTTTTATTTTTTTCAGTCACACGTACAGAGCAAATGATTAGGTATTCATAGGAAGCTCAGTTACACCATTTAATTATTGCTTAATCCCAATATTAAAACTTACTTGCAGTAGAACAGTCGTAGTTATTTTTGTATATGAGTAGTATACAGTTGTTGTAATATAACTTAATAGTTTTTTATAGTGGTAATAATAAATACAAAAAATATTATAAAAAAAACTCTTGTATTTTTTATAACAACGGAACATTTGAATTCATCGAATACAATAAAAATTATTCGATTTGACATTAAAAATGTTAGCTAAATGTTTCATATACATATATAAGAAGATTTATACAAAAATATTTCTAATACCAAAAAATTTCTTTTAGTTAAAAAGAAAAACCGAGAAGATACCGGTATAACACAATTAACATCGACTGGACCGCCAACTCTACCCGCTCACAGCGACCAAAAATACAGTAAATGTATGTATATTATGTATTGTATTATATATATTACATATATTATAACTGTATCTTATATATTGAACCAACACACACATTATCTTTAGTCAAGCCTACAGATATAAACGTATAGATGTATTAAATTACATTCTACGCTGAAATGAATTAATGTTATTAACTTCTCTGTTGTGGAGCGAAATTTAGGTTTCGAGTAGCTTATCTATATATTAATAAGTGAACCAAAAACTTTGTATCCCTTTTTACGAAAATTGCGCGGACGGAGGAGTATGAAATTTTCCACACTTTTAGAGAATATAAATAAGAAGTGCACAATGCTAATATTTTTTTTTAAATAATGCATAAAAGATACATTAAATCAATAAAGAAAACATTACACACACTACATACCATGTATTTGACGCACACACGCATGCATACTATTTATTGTTAAGCTTTTGTTCTTGACGTCTGTTGTCAAATTGAGAATAGTTTAAATATTGTTTGTTTTTGTTAATATTTTTTATAGTGTAGTCTTATAGAAGTATAAAATACAATCATAATAGTGTACAAACTTACAATTCCAATTAATTATAGTCGAATTTCGACTAACGCGGGACCTCTAGTTGAAGTAAAGCTGTGAACCAGATATTCGACACATAAAGTTAACATGTTAAACACCACATACATTATATTTTCATAGTATCAAGTTAAATGGAAGAGTGAAAGCGGAATCTGCCATGAAATAGTAAATAAAACTTGCAGCATCACCATTACATTCTCATAAAGGTGTTTCAAGTAATGGTATATAGCTATTTTCTTTCTCGAAAATTATTTCGTTCCGCAATTAAGACGACTGTACTGCCGATAGTAAAAATGTTTGGTGACTCTAGGGATGTTGTCTTTTATTGACGCTGTAAGCAGACAAGTATGAGATCCGCATTGGTAGCATGGTGGTAGGTGAGTACAGTCGCTTATAAAAGTTAACAATGCCAAGACTATAGCCAAAACACCGCCTAAATATTCTAACGATACCTCAAGCTCACATGGACCCTGAAAGAATTCATTTTTAGGAAATCGCCTAAAAATTAGAACTTTCTACTTTAAAAAACAAACAGAGGTTAGAGTTTAAAATTCAAACAAAGACAAAAAAAAAGAGAACTGGCTTACTGCACGTCGCACGTCGATGCTTAACTCAGAATTTTTTATAAAGTGAAGCATTAATCATTTCACGCATCAACCACCCACCGTTTAATACATTTAATATTGACTTTGGATTTATTTTGTCACATTGATCAACAGTTCAAAATTATTGAGAAACTTCCGCAAATAAATCAAATATACATATCTCTATATATAAAAATGAATTGCTGTTCGTTAGTCTCGGTAAAGCTCGAGAACTCCTGGATCGATTTGGCTAATTTTTATCTTGAATTATTTGTGGAAGTTCAGAGAAGGTTTAAAAGGTAGATAAGTATGAAAATGCTCGGAATTTAATAAAAATAACAATTTTGTTTTTCCTTCGATGTATCTCCCATCGCATCGGACGGATTCCTTTTGTTTGTTTTAAGTTTATTTTATACAAAAGTTTAGATCTTTTATTTATCGATTGAGGAACTACGAAGTCTGCCGGGTCAGTTAGTTATGTAATATAAACAAGAACGAAGCGATGAATTTCTTTCACTTGAACCGGCGGATCATGTGGTTGTCGCACCTCTATGAAACGATTAAGCTACAAAATGTCAAAAAGCAAAAGCACGAATGGTCGGGGCGGCGACCGCGGCTTATGTAGGGTAGGGGCAGGGGGCGAAGGGGAGCCTGGCCGACAGTTTCTCGTCGTCCGCCGCGCCGCGTGCACGCCTTGTGATGCGCTCCGCGCTTTGACGCGAGATGGCCTCGTCTACGACCGGCAACATCGTCACAGAGTGGTTGCGTTCGCTCCACTTGGGCCAATATGCGGAAAGTTTTATTGATAATGGTTACGATGATTTGGAGATCTGTAAACAGGTCGGAGAGCCAGATCTCGATGCGATCGGTGTACTCAATCCTGCACACCGTCAACGGTTGTTGCACTCAGTAAGAAGTTTACGGGAGGAAGGTGCAGCCGCTGTTTACTTCACCCTCGAAGAAGCAACAGCTGCCAGGGACTCGTGCAGATGCGAGGAAGAGTCTCGTAAAGAGCAGGCAACCGTTTCAATCGAACCAGCAAAGTATGCTGACGAGTATGAGGAGGGAAAAGCTGAACTTGTCAAAATTCCACGAATGCAACTGAAGCGACTTCTTCGAGAACGTCTCGCTCAAGATGGCATACGCCTGAGTCTGCAGCCCTATTCAACTACGGTCAGTGTGTAGCCCTATGTTTTGGGCAGTGCTTCTCACGGTCGAAGTGATCTCGTATAGGAAGTGTTATTGTTTATTAAATGTAAAGTGGCATAGTGTGTGATCACATGACACGTGAGGAGACACTGCCCATGTTTTCTTATTTTTTTTGCATTTCCTTGTTTATGTGTGATACGGAGCGTCTTCGACCGCCCCGAGCGGGTCGCTACGCGAGACGTGTTGCTATAAAGTTTGTTGCGTGCGTGATTTCCCTCGAGATGAGGAGTTTGCGCGCCTTCCTGTCGTGAGAAGATTGTAATCGCGTGCCTCTTGGCGCTAAATTGGGTTTTACGATAAATCGCTAAACCTGTTTCAGTTCCCTGAGGCGTTAATTAGCAATACGACTTGTACTGACATGGACCCGGGGATTCGCGAATAATCTGAAGTTTATCAAGAAAGTAAATGAGGGGCTTGTGAAAAATAATAACATGATGTAAACTGCTCTTGCTTAAATTAAAAGTTAATTTGGTTTACATTCTAGCATGGTTATTCACTTTAAACTAGGGAAACTACTATAGGATTTTCAAATTTGTTATATGGCTTCACATAAACTCATTAGTCTATAACTAATGCTAATTTAGTCTTAATACATTTTTACGTCGAACAGAACTATTTAGTATAGATTGTAGTCAATTAATAATCGAAATAGCACATAAAAAGCATGATGATTTGTTCTTTAAGCGTTAAAGGAACACTAAAAATATCAGTTTAAGAGCTGGAATTTTGATGCATCTTCGATGAAAAATATCACGTTTTTCGTAACTTTCCAAGTAAACCTTGCCATTAACACGCGTACGAAAATATTTCGTTGATATTTTAATTGAGGTGTTGTTAATTATTGCGCCGGACTGTAATTAAGGGGGCGGAATATTTTTTGAAGGGTACGCCTTTTCGTATCGTATTAATCATTTGTCAGCATGTGTGTACCGAATAGTGTTGGGCACTGAATTAAAAAAATTAAACAGGTGACATTTGAAAGAGAAACTCAACTTTTAGTTAGATAAATTTCCTAACTAAAATTGAACGGAAATACAAGTAGTTTCGCATTTAAACGCTTCAAAATAATATACACAAGAAAATTAATCTTTTATGTACAATATAACGATCAGTTATCGTTCATTGTATCCTGTTATCATAGTACAAACAAATGCATTTTGATAAAACTATACTTATCATAATAGCAGTCTAGTTAATACAACGTCCCGACTTGAAATTGTATGTTTCGCAATTCCGCCATAATAACTTGCTAGGCAGATATAATTCATAATACCTCGAAGAATTTTAATATTCTTCAAGTTTTTTACGTTCTTCATTTCTTACTGTTTACAAAAAACCTTTGTTTTCAATGTCACATACAATACACCGTTTCTTATAGTGTTGCAAACAATAGTTTAGAAATAGCACAATGAACACTAGTACAATGTAAAAGCTAGCGTAGTTTTGACAAGAAAACATTTCTAACAGCCAGAAACGAGTTTAGTGCTCAGTACTTAAACGCTTGGAAGAATATAATAATATTGCTGCTTTACTAGCCGTTTTGTTGCTTCCTCACTGCACCGTTGGTATTGTATAGCGATGAGCCTCCGGTAATTATGTTCCTATAATGTTTTTTACCGGCTTCCCGTTCACATGTTGAAACCAGTTCGTCGACATTGGCCAAGAATCTAAAACGAACAGGCATTGGATCGCTAACAAAAAATCTAAAAAGCATCTCCGTCTTCGAGCGATCGTTTTGATAGAGCCAGAATAGTTATTCGCCGTATATAAATTATAAAACAACAACGATGCTCATTGGTTAAGGTAATTGATTAATATACGAGCAATACAGTAAATTCAATTACGCAGCGGCACAAGCTGTTATCCTGTTAATGTGACCATTAGCGTCAATTTTATTACTATCGGAGTCAAATTATCTCTAACTTTAACTTCTGCATTGTTGAATTCCACCCCCGTATCTACCTGGGATGATCCCTTTCATCCGCTCACGGGACAGACAATGCCATGGGCATTTTTTTCTACCGACCATTTGTAAAACGATTACCTCTGGAGCCATGCACAAAGGCACTGACATATTTTGTCGGGCTATCAATATCGCAGTTCCGATTTAATAGGCCGATATTTATGTTTTGTTGCCTTTCATTGTGTTACAGCATCCGCTATCGGAACATCGCATTCAATCAAAAATGTACCGTAAAACTGAGGTCGGGGTAATGGATTCTACCTTCCGCATGCATCTTTTGTGGTGCCGTATATAATACATTGCTTCCTTTACGTTGCTAATTTTATTAGAGGGGTGGTTGACGGTCCAATAATTTTGAGTATTTACAGACTCGTCGACAGAATTGTAGAAAACTTAAACTCGATTCTATGTCTAATAGAATCAATAGCTAAAACTATATATAAAGTAAACCAATTAAAAGCTACAACTTAGGCTTACAACGGTAGGCAGTGGCTTGGCTCTGCCCGGTAGGCAGCGGCTTGGCTCTGCCCCTGGCATTGCTGAAGTCCATGGGCGACGGTAACCACTCACCATCAGGTGGGCCGTATGCTCGTCTGCACACAAGAGCAATAAAAAAAAAACAATAAAAAATATATATCACTGAATGCAGTCCAAATTGTTGGCAGTACGTAAAATAAAAGAATTTAAAAAAAAAAAAACATTGGATCGGTTCTCATAATAATTAGTTTATGTATGTTAATGGAAAGACCGCTATAAAGGTCAAACACTGTTTATAAACGAATTCAATTGGAGACCAGTCACAATTTTATCTGACTTTTAAAAAGCGTGGGCTATGAACGATGTTCGAATCACACTGTAAACGAAAGCGGCGTTGTTCATTCTTCGGATTTTTATTTGACTATTCAAACAGCTTTTGTTAATCATACACGACTTCGTTTGTAAGTGCTTTTGTTTATATCCGTGATTAGATGTTTTCTGGGAAGCCTTCAATTTCCGTTACGCAACGATGTCTAATTTGCGTTCGAGCGTTACGTTTACATACCACTAATATTTGTTTTAATTAAAATTGTGCTTCAACATAAAAGCGTTGTTTGCTTTAAAAGAGGGCTCAATATTAGCCGGAGCGGGTTTTTCTACCTGTTTCGTCGCTTTGTTAGCGGTGAATGTGTGCAAAGTCACGCAGTGTCCCAGCCTCCTTGGTATTCTTCGGCGGCTTAGCGTTTTATGTTTGCCTCGTATTTTACTCATACGAGAAGTACATACGCAAATATTTATTTTATGACTGCTTTTGTTTTAGAATTTTTATATTTCTCATTCGCTTCCATGTGCTTTGAATTTCATCATCATCATCATCTCAGCCTGTCCATTGTCCAATGCTGAACATAGGCCTCTCCAAGTGATCTCCAGTGCGGCCGGTCTGTTGCCACCTGCATCCAACGTGACCCAGCGGTTCTTACCAGGTCGTCGGTCCATCTCGTAGGTGGCCGTCCCACACTGCGCTTGACAGTACGTGGTCTCCACTCGAGGATCCTTCTGCCCCATCGGCCGTCCGATTTTCGCGCTATGTGGCCTGCCCACTGCCACTTCATCGTGCTAATCCTACGGGCTATGTCAGCAACTTTGGTTCTTCTACGGATCTCCTCATTTCTGATTCGGTCTCGTAGAGAAATACCAACCTAAAATCAGTCAGTTACTTCAGTATGTCTGAGTGCAACACTGATCAGCTACCGTACTGCCTGTAATCACTCCAGTTTCCTAATTCAATATCGAGTCTCAGGGTAAATGGCGCTGTGGGATCGTGCTGTGATGTCCATCAGCTCCAGCAATCCCACAATACCATACATGTTTGTTATTTACATTATACAACCCTTTAAAAAAAGTTATCGTTCTAAAATATGTAGCTGGAAGAAATTAATTTAAAGTATTGATTGGCGTTGTTGAATCTTGAAATTTTAATGACAAAACAAAAGTTTGGCAGGTGTAAGATGGGATCAGTCAGTTTGCTTATCGCTTTCGGGTGTTTGCCTTGTCTTGTTTCCCTAAGTCAAACTTAGCTCCGTCGTGTCTGGTTATTAGCATTGGTGATTGTAAGGTCAGCGAAGTTTGAAACGTCTGTTTCTTGCAAGCTTGCATTTCACGAGAGATCTGTTTGAGGAATAGTTTCGTTTGCCAAAAACCTTACGGGATATTATGATAATTCATATTTTTGCTTTAAGTATAGGTATATGAATTTTTGTGCCAATAATTTCACATTACCTAGCCTTACTATGAACGTGTACAAAACTCACGTGTCTGCAAAAGCACTCACACGACCGTATGTGAAATTCTGAACCCATTTCTCGTAAAAGACGTGGATACCATGTTCTAGCTGTTCTTAATAGCGTTACATTGTGACAGTAAAAAAGTCACAATCACACATTAAGCTGTCTTTATTCGATACTTCGATCAATAACTATTGTTGATCGAATTTTCGATGGTGATTTTCATCAGTTAAGGTACAATACGACCGGTCTTAATTTTGCTAAGAGAAATTCTATTATTCTATTACATATATTACAAATCATAATTATTTGGAATATATACTAAACTCCTTAGAATTCTAAATAGACAAAATGTTCTTTAAAGGTTTTTACATATGCTGTAGTGCTATTAAAAGTTTGTTTAAATTAATAATATATAAATAAATTAAATAAAACAATAGTACCTACGCATAACGTTTTTTGTTTTGTTTTGTAATTTTGTAATAACTCCAGACTTATTAACGTCATCTGAAAATTACTAACTAGAAACTGACAATAAAATTTAATTATGTATTCAAATTTTTTTAATATTTTTTTTATTGCTTAGATGTGTGGACGAGCTCAACGCTCACCTGGTGTTAAGTGGTTACTGGAGCCCATAGACATGTATAACGTAAATGCGCCACCCACCTTGAAAAATGTCTTCAAATGCAATGAATATGAAAATGTTGACGATAATAATGTATAATATTTTTTTTATTTTTTTATTGCCTTTGTAGGCAGACGGGCATACGGCCCACCTGATGGTGAGTGGTTACCGTCACCCATGGACTTCAGCAATGCCAGGGGCAGAGCCAAGCCGCTGCCTACCGCAATATTGGGAACCTTTGCTATTTTATCGTACTTAATAATTCCTTTCATCCTATTTCCTTGGTTATATCAATAAGCGTTTCGATGTCAAAAGCCACTTACGTGAATTCATCGATAAATACGTGTTCAAGTGTTGGATATTTATTTTCGTTTGATTCGACGTAGGCAGAAGCTGTAGGCAAGTTGTCGTCAATATTCCTAGCATGTATTTACACGCGCACTCGATGCCAGTAAGAAGCTTAATCTATGAATGCCTGCCTACGCGTTTTCTCAAGCATCGAGTACTACAATAGTTTGAATATTGAACAGCTTAAATTTAATTACGGCCCACGAGGTGTGATCCGTTATCACGAATATAGGCATTCGTATTTTGAATTAGATTTTTTTTAATTGCTTATATGGGTGGACGAGCTCACAGTCCACCTGGTATTAAGTGGTTACTGGAGCCCATAGACATCTACAACGTAAATGCGCCACCCGCCTTAATGGTATACTAACTATAACCGGTTAATGGTATACAAATAAAAATAGTAACCAATTTCATTCTCCGGCTCATAAAGTATCTATTATATTTGTTTAATACGTTGACTGGGTTATGCGACTTAAAAGCCCCACTCACGACTATTCCTTGATGCCGCAGTCAAAACTTTTTGCTTGGTGCGTAAGGCGACAAGTCCACATTTCTATAAATATGGGTATATGCCGAAAACATTTTTGAGGCCTATGAATGTCTCATAGTGTAAACAAGTCCAATCTTTCCTTGGAAAGACCTCATACGCACTGGCTAAAAATCCTTCAAGTCAACGTGTTAAAAAGTTTTTATATATTTTCATCTAAAATACTAATTAATTATACATATATAGATGCTACAAGAATGATTTTAAAGCCATCAAAAAGAAATGTACACCCAACGCAACTGCTATTTTTGAGTTCTCCTCAAAATTACATTCTTAAGTAAAGCATTACGGCTTCGCGGCATAAATGGGCAGGGTGGTAGCACGTACTGATTGGGCTCAGACAACACGCAGGTATGTGGCAAGATCCTTTGCTGCAGGAAGATATTAGTTTAGCTCCCATTACAGCCACATTTAAAAAACAGATGTGGTTACATCGTATGAGTATGGTATAATTGTAAGACCACAACGCTAGGTACCATTCCATGCCTATTTATATTTCTGTCACAAAAATTCGGTTCAAAACTGAAAAAAAATATGGAAGTTTAATTTTTACGTTTATTGACAAAAAAAAACGCAAGATTTCAATTTGCTTGCAGAAAAATCGCAAAATCGCTTTGTGGAGAAATTGGGAATTTCCTTACTGTCAATATCTGCACGAAAATTTTCGTGTTGAGATCACTGCCCCGTTCAGTTGTTTATTCGCCAATAAAACTTGTATCATTTAATTAAATCAATACAGAGAAATCGTTAAAACCCTTCACGGCATCAACGACACACTAAATATAACGGTGTATTAAGAGCACTTCAACAAATCGAGGATGGTTTAATATAAACTCCAGTCTTCATAACTGTCATATTATAATGAGGGTGCATGAACGTTTTTTAGCTGTAACTTGTCGGAGAGATTTATTTGTAAGTTCTTAATCAATATAGCCTTCCAAGAAGGTGGCTTTGAATATTGTTGTTAAGTTCTTTGTTTTGTCTTCTTAGGTGGCTTGTTGGCTTTGTTTTCTCTTCGAGTTTTCTATAGGTGTGTTTGAGTACTTTTAAGTCAATAGATTTTAATGTACTTACTATTGACGGACTGGCTGGATTATGCATAGAGTTTTTTATATTCATTTTACAATTCGTCTCTTGCGTGTGCATAGAACACGTTTGGTAAACATATTTAGGTATCAAATTTATTAGAAGAGTTCAATTATTTAAATATATTTCTTGGTTAGTAATGTATAAAAATAAGATAAAAAAATTATCCAAACAACTTGATACTTTATAAAAAAAATCTTTTTTATTTTTTATTTTATTGCCCTTGTAGGCAGACGATCATACGGCCCACCTGATGGTGAGTGGTTACCGTCGCCCATGGACTTCAGCAATGCCAGGGGCAGAGCCAAACCGCTGCCTACCTTCGAAAAGCGTTTTAATACCAGACAATGCGACCGGAGAACTATTTATGTTATAATACATAAAACATATTTTCTACTTATCCAGAAAAAAAAAAGTTCGAATAACACGCTTCAGGGAGCACTCAAATTGGTAACAATAGCGAAATAAGCGTTGCGGAAATTTTTCATTTGCACACCGCTTCACACTTTCGTGTTGGGCTTTAAATTTTAACGTTTCTGATGCGGCCGGCGATGCTGCGATCAAACGACCGAAGAATGGCTGTTGTAATTGTAATTATTGTTTTAAATGTGCTCTCCATGTAGGATTTGTACAGTTCAGTTTGCCTTTAGTTATAAGAAACAAGATTAGCATTCCTTAATTTTATTTATTTAATATATTACTAGTGGTAGGATCTCTTGTGAGTCCGCACGGATAGGTACCACCGCCCTGCCTGTTTCTGTAGTGAAGCAGTAATGCGTTTCGGTTTGAAGGGTGGCGCAGCCGTTGTAACTTTACTTGAGACCTTAGCACTTACATCTCGAGGCGGGTGGCGCATTTACGTTTTAGATGTCTATGGGCTCCAGTAACCACTTAACACCAGGTGGGCTGTGAGCTCGTCCAGCGATCTAAGCAATGTTTTTTTGTTTTTATTAATATTTAATAAAAGAATTAATTAATAATATTTGATTCCATTACAGGCTATTGTTGCATCGCTTGGTATTACTGATGCTCTTGGGCTGCAACTCTCTAAAAAACGGCAAATAGTTCGTACCACAATACTCACGTACCAAAGCTATTTTTATTACTATAGTACTACTTACGTAAAAAAACAAATTTCCAGTTGATTCAATTTGATAAGATTAAAAGGGTATCGATGATTTTCTTAGAAAAAAAAAAAACCGTCTATGACACAATCGTGCCGCTTCGTGGTAAACTTTAAAACAAACAATATAAATTCCGTGAAATATAGCAGCCGAGTGCATTGAAATCGATACTATCAACGCTCTAGGTGTCATATTAATAAATGGAATTGTTATTGTTATAAATATAAATACGGTATTGCGATTTATGGTCTTGATCACTTCGATGTTGTTAAACTGTACTCCATATCATTTAATATGTGTATATTAAAAATTACGTAAACTGAAACAACACTAATAAATTATGTATAAATACGGTTTAATTAAGTTAATATTCTTTGAGCAATAATGTCATCGCCTATCGTGTAGGTATTTCGAAAATAGCAATACACACAGTATCTTGAATTGCTTACATACGACAGTAGATATAGAACACAACGGATCACGAGATGACATTATGAGAATACTTATATATTTGTCTTTGAATATTCCGAGATAAAATATTCAATCAAATACATTCGATCCCGCTCTGATTTATAAACCTATTGCCTAATTGACTAATTTTAAAGTAAATTATGTTTTGGTATAAAATAATAAGTATATTATAATAAGTATTACAGTAATCATAAGTATTATTCTACTGTCTAAGTGGCTGGTTTACTTGGTGTTTAATTAAAACTGTATTGGTTGTTCTGATGACACGTGTGATATAGGTGGTTATGGTCAATGTTAGTTGAACAACATTTTTTTTCCAACCTATTCTGGTAGCCTTGAGGGGTTATTCTAGATTCGCCGAATTAGTAGGTGAGCTCACGGAGCTCAAACCTGATGACGTTACTAACACGAACCCTAGCAAGAGCCGTGCTTCGCAGAATCTACCACCGCATCAGAAACGCGACCCACTAAAAAGATCCGGCGAGAAACTCAGTGGGCTCTGTCTGTGGGTTCATTTGCTCGTCGAGCCCTTCGTCGCAAGCGACGGGTTCGACGAGAACGATGACCGGTGCTTGAGGTACCTAAAAGCACCGTTAGTGTATCGGGAGGATCCGAGATGACGTGTTTTGGGTGACGTCGACTGTTTACCATTTGGTCCGCAGGATCGGCTATGTAGTTATCGGCGGCCACGATGAGAAGGTTCTCGTGTTGTGCCGCTTTGTCGAAATGGAGTTGAACAAATCTACTACAATCAGTTTTCAGAGTGGAACATTATCCCTTATGGGGATAGTTTCATTTCAGTAAATTCTAAATGAGACCTATTATAAGCTTAACGCTATATATTTTTATACAGTTTATTCCTAGTGTACATTATTTCGTTTTTGTAAATTTGATTGATTTGGCTCCCTTTTCAAAAAACATCATTACACCTTCCTAATACGTCTGACCTTCATCAATTTAAAACAACCAATGTAGTAAATTATAGGGCCATTTATAATGAGCGACAATCGAATGCTATTATTTTCGTATTAAGCTTTGATCGGTTTTAACCACCGAATCGGGATGGGTGCACGTGATCTTTGAAAATTATGGTCCGTCCGAAATTACTTTATGGTCGCTATCTCATAATAAGGTTGCTCCTCAATGAGATTTTTCTTATGCTATTAATTTAAATTTCATCTGAAAATAAAATAGTAAATTATTTTATTTTATTCTCGTACTTATTTAATTATCCACATTAATGCATTCCTATGAATTGATGCGGATGCTAGCAGCTTTACATTCTAAAATTTAAAACTCACTCAAATAGCTGTGTTTTTAAAACAGCCAATTCGAAATAGGTATGCAAATAAATCGAGTCAAAATTGAACTCGAATTATCAATAAACCATCAAAACAACTCTTCGATCATTTTAATTTGAAGATAAAAGCCATCGTGAACTATCAGATTTACCTCCACAGGTCAAGCTGTTCGAAGCTTATGTTACCGTCATGAATGGGACGATAAAACTCAGCAGTTAATAGGGCCCGACGTGGGCAGACCGCGCACGTATGGACAGGTTTTTTATGTTTATATTCATCAAGCAAGGCGCCTCTGGCACGATGCCTCCCAGCAGGTATCCAAGCGCGCCCATGACTGCATATGATTTGTATCATTTAACGTACATTTGTAAATCCTCTGAGCGATTTTTGTAACAAAAAAAGTATTATCGCGTTCTCAAATTTCATTAGGCGAATTGAAATTATTTTCCTTATCGAATTTCGTATCGTGAAGCGTTTTACGTACGGCGTCTCCAGATTTTATCGACAGAAGGCACCTCATCAAAAATTTAAATGCCGCTTCCTTTAATGCGTTTCGTTTGTAATGGTTTTTCTCAAATAATCTGTTTCGAATTTCTTTTTACATTCTGCAAACTTTAAAATTTTTTTTTTATTGCCCTTGTAGGCTGACGAGCATACGGCCCACCTGATGGTGAGTGGTTACCGTCACTCATGGACGTCAGCATTGCCAGGGGCAGAGCCAAGTCGCTGCCTACCGCTTAATACTCTCCACAAGCCTCCTTTGAAGAAATTAAACACAGGGCACGCACGCACGACAGTTATACTCTAACTTATATAGACATAATTCTTTGAAAAGAAATGAATTTAGAAGTTGCACAAGGATTTACCGATTCTCGTTGGGTCTGTGACTCTATGTCGGATTTTCCAACGGCTCAGCTCAATAATATTATATGACGGCTATCGTATCTTATAAATCAAATGGCATGAGTGATTTTCGACAGAAATAGGATGGCGGTACCTATCCGTGCGGGCTCACAGTGCGCCCACAAATAATACACGGGCGTTGTGAGTCACCGAAATTCTTTCACTTAAATGACGCATTCTCCGATAAACTGTGTCAGTGGCGGAGGGAAAATACTGTCTATTCTTTTACAGCTAACCGGTATTCAGGGACTGTGTAACGGGAACAATGCATTCCGGCCTTCGGTCAACAAAAAAAGCTAAACAAGACCAAGCGTTTTTGCCGACAACTCCCGCTAAATTAAACAGGGAAGCTGATTCTGTTGTTGTTTTTTTTTCCAGTGTCAGTTCTGTTTCATAGTGAAACACGAGAGTCGATGTCGAGAATAAAGCGACAACGTTTATTGTTACTGCAAACAAGGCCGTTGTAAAAATTTGTTGAACAAAAAAAAAAACGTGTGAAGTATTCCAAGAGATTGCGTTCGTAGACGTACCGGGAATGAAAGAGTCGAATGTTTATTTAGCCGTTGCGCGTCCACTGAATTTACGATAAAGGCTGTAAAGTTTTTATTTGAATATCGTTTGAATGTTAAAAGCAAGAAATGTGACTTACCGGGTTTCGCATGTTCGTAATCGGTACTAAGTAAGTTGACTAAATATTTTGTCGCGTGCGGAATGATTTCGGTAGGCAGACTGAAATAAGCATTTACGATTAATTTTACGATTCGAAACCGGCACGGGAAGGCCAACATTTTGTAATATTAATATTCTTTGCGAGCGACAACAACTGAGAATTGAATTTAACAATGCACTAAATTTTTACGGTGCAATTAGATTACTATGTATTTTTGTGAGTTTTAATTCGAATCGAATTATCAAACGCCGCGCAAATCTCGTTCTGATCATAACTTAGAAATAAACGAAGATATCTCGTTTAAAGACTAGGATACGTCGAAGTGGTAACATTATAACTTGAAAAATATGTTTTTAATTGCAATATTGTAACCATTGCTTATAATTAATACTCTACATAAATTTTAAAACCTTAGTAACGGGTATGGGGTACCAATAAGTAAAAATAAGTTCTTTTCGTCAGTTTTACTCTCGTAATGCAACTGCTTTTAAAATATATAAGTACATGAGATGCAAAAAAAAATTGCAATATTTCTTCTTTGATAGCTACCGCCACACGCTACATGGGAGAACGACCTTACGACCCACATGGTATTAAGTGGTTACTGGCTATCCCATCCTTCCAACAAGAATTCACAGCAGAAATAGGCAAGTTGGTGATAAATACGTATAAGGGCTCACAACACGTCCGACTGCGAGTAGAAAAGCTCAACTTTAAAACGTTTAAGAACGTGTAACTTTCTGTTAATATTTAAGAGGGCTTGTAAAATAAAATATAGTGTAAAATTTCAAGTACCAACCTTTCTTCAAACGGAATGTAACAAAGTAGTTAGGTAGTCTAGATGGTCTGTAAAAGTATTTACGGAAAGCAAACGTGCCTTCAGCCCTGTGCCGGGGTCTCGTATATTGTTATGTCCTTTAAACCAGAGGTAGCTGTTGTACAACAAAACTCATTACTTGGCGACATTCGTGGGCGTAGCACCAGGTAACTCGGGTTAACTCGCATTCGTGCTTGACGTTATCCACAAGAGAAAGCGATTTTTAAATTGTTCGCATACCAAAAATCAATTATTACTGATATAAGAACGATTGTGTAGTATATATTCTGTAGTTAAAAGCAAAATGAAATAATATAAAAAACATGTAACTATATTTTTTTTATTGCCCTTGTAGGCAGACGAGCATGCGGCCCGTTAGGCGTTTATATTAAAATATTCTATAATGCATTTTATTCACTAATCAATAATGACTAATAAAATAATGATTGTTTATAAATAACTGCTTTAGTTACTAAGCCAATAGAATTGAAGTAAATAAACAAAATCCCTACAAAAGAGAGATCAGAGACTGCTAAACATTCTTGGCAATTTAATAAAATGGCCTAATTCGATGATAAAATTCTCCAGATCAGACCTTTATCAACAAACTGCTAGACCACAAGGTAATAAATATAAAATCTATGTCTTTGAAATAAAAAATTTTTTTTTTATTCCAAAGTAGGCGTTAGCTACCACAACATTCAAATGTCGATGAATAACGCCTCAGTCATCCATGGCCACTAAAACTGTAACTGTAACTGTGTAAGTATTCCAAAGCTTGGAAATAATAAGAGGAAAATACGAAGCGATATTAAACCGTGAAAGTAGTGTTAATTGTCAGCGACTCGCAAAATCAGTTAAAAAAAACCGGACCATTATTTACATAACCAGGATATAAATATTTTAATAAGGAAACCCATATACTGGCAAACGGCATAAGAGGAATTTGGTTACACTATTGAAGACTAAGCCACTTGGCTAGTATTATCAATATTTTCATTCCTTTAGTCTAATTTTCAAAAGTTTATCACTTGCACCCCCTCGTTACTGGCCTTAGGAGATTAGCAAACGGGGCCAACTTGCTCAGTACACTAGGATAAGCTAGGCCACTAAACTCTATTTCTTATGTACCCTAACTAAGTACTTTGTAAAGTATAATTAAGAGTTGGCTCTTATTAAGGGATTTTGGCGTAGAATTTTGTAACTGAGGATATGTGTTTATCTGTATAGTTCTGATCATTGTAAATGTTAACGTGATTTAAGTCGTAGTAGAAGATTTATGGTTTAGCTGTTTAACGTCTATCAGACCAGGAGTTCGATTCTGTGCAAGCAGTTTTAGAGAAATTGTTAGAGATCATTTTTTAATCCGAAAGTAGAAGTTATTCAAATGACAGAAACAACAAAAACTAAAATTACTGTTGCATCAATAAATTAATTGGCATATTTGACTCCTAAATCCAGAACGATCGTAATTGAATAATTAAGTTTATGTGACGGGTTATTGCTGTAATTTTGTTAATCTCAGATATATCAGCAATATTACATATAAGCGCCATGATCACCGTGAGACTGAAGACTGTGGAACCCTTTTGTGGAGTTTTTGGAACGAAGTTCCTTATGCGACGATGCAGAGGGGTACCCTAACCGGGAAAAAACGTCCGTAACGTAAGATTTTTATTAGTAATGCACACAGTGTACGACTTAACTTTGTAATAACGTACAAATTTTTTTTTTTTTTTATTATTAAAAATGTATACCCGAATAATTATTTTCTTTATATCTCGAATAGAACTTAAAATTAATATTTTTATATTAAGGAACTTCGTTCCTATCCGATGTCCCACGACACCACACATCTTTTTATTATTTATGAAAATTAATGAATCTTCGATTTCAATACTCACGGTTTCATATTATTGAAAATTCAATACATAGTAAAGACTATAAGATAGTGTACTTAATATTGTGGAATAAAAAAAAAAACATTTTCAAAAGAAGAATAAATATAACAACTCTATCCGGTGGAGTTAACGAGCTTTTAATATTACCATTAAACTGTCACATACTACGACTTATTAGTCAGTTTTCTGTTGTAAACCGTTCACTTAAGTAGAATTGCAATGGAAATGACTAGTCCGAGAATTCTGAGACATACATATTTAATACTCGTTTACAATCTTGAATGACATTTTTGACATTTGAAAAGGAACAAAATTAAATGAATTCGCAGAAATACACATCTCTGATGGTTTTGAATTAATAATGAATTGTTTCAGTTCAGAGTCAGAACAAGAAATACGTTTCAAAATTACCAGTTTAGAATAATTAGTATAAGCTCTATCACTGCATGGTATAAAATAGAGTTGTTTTTTTTTAGTTATTGGTGGAAGGGCTTCTTTTGTACAGTAAAATTGTAACTCAGACCTCAAGTCTCAAGATGGGTGGCGGCATTAACATTGCGATGTATATTGACTTAGGTAATTAAACACCAGAATTTATTTTCATTTTTTGAATTACTTATTTCATCAAGTTTTTTTTAATGATCACATGTTTTAGAATTTGATTGTACTGAGAATTTGCTTAATTTAGGACACGTAAATATATTTTTTATCTCTTTAATGTCTGGAGAACGCGTAAGGAGTTTGCTGTAACAAAAAAGTTTTACATGTCTAATTTCCTTTTGACCTGAAGAGCTTGTACGAAATATCAAATTCAAACAGACAATTTCTCGAGATATTCTAATTTATCGTTTCCCAGTACGCCGCTCTACGAATTTCGATTACCAAAATCGCTACGTAATAATCGGATTACTTACCGTAATCTACTTCGGATGCCAAAATCTTAAGGCTGAGCTTCAAAACAAAAAGAGGCAGCATTTTTAAATCGGTACGTTAACTTATACATTAACAAGTCGTATTGTTTTATTAGTAATTCACAATATTATTAATTCGATAAACACAAATATTATTTTGTTTTATTAAGGTAAAAGCACTAATGCTAGACACTTTAAGGACAAATCAAACTTCATTCTCAGTTATGAAATGTATTTATCAAATATTATATTAAATCTTTTTTTTTACTGTTAGAGCAACATTTAGAGATAAATTTTTTCATATAAAATATTTCAATACTGTTGTAGTTTCTACAAAAAATTACAAACTTGTTAGTTTTGCCATAGACACTAAAAGATGACAGCATCGAAAATCAAATCCACCAAAAATTGACATCAGTTGGCACTAATAATAGACACGACTTTAACGTTAGTTTTATTATAAACAATTATAATCAATCTTAAGATCATCAACTATTTTCTTAACGCTATCTTGTAAATTATCTTTTCCTATTGGAAACCCTTGTTTGACCATAGCTTTTACCCATGTTACGAGTATTTTTTCTATATATTCGGTTAAATAACAACTTCTTCCTATTTTACGCATAGTAGGTGTCTTTCCCTTGACTTTATTTAATAAAGTTACTCGTGGAACTCCAAATTTCTTTGCCGCAGTAGCTGTCGGAACGCCCCGCCTCATACCCTGGACCAGGAAGGTCAAGTACTTGGGAGTCACCCTGGATGCATCCATGACATTCCGCCCACATATAAAATCAGTCCGCGACCGTGCCGCTTTTATTCTCGGCAGACTCTACCCCATGATCTGTAAGCGGAGTAAAATGTCCCTTCGGAACAAGGTGACACTTTACAAAGCTTACATAAGGCCGGTCATGACTTACGCGAGTGTGGTGTTTGCTCACGCGGCCCGCACACACATAGACACCCTCCAATCCCTACAATCTTGTTTTTGCATGTTAGCAGTCGGAGCCCCGTGGTTCGTGAGGAGCGTCGACTTACAAGACGACTTGGACCTCGAACCGATCAGAAAATACATGAAGTCCGCGTCGGAACGTTACTTCGATAAGGCAATGCGTCATGGTAATCGCCTTATCGTTGCCGCCGCTGACTACTCCCCGAATCCTGACCACGCAGGAGCCAGTCACCGTCGTCGCCCTAGACACCTCCTTACGGATCCATCAGATCCAATAACCCTTGCATTAGACGCCTTCCGCTTTAACACTAGGAGTAGAGATCCCGGTAATCGTACTCGTCGAACTCGGCAAAGAGTTCGACGTGCAACCTAACCTAAGCATCAGCCCGTTGAGTTTCTCGCCGGATCTTCTCAGCGGGTCGCGATCCCGATCCGGTAGTAGATTCATTCGCGAAGCAGCTACTCTTGAGTTGTTAGGTCTCCCTTGGAGGCGCTCGGGTAGCTGTTAGCAAATTCCGCCCCTTCTGTCCTTATGAAACTGGAAAGGCCTCAGGGCCACCAGTAAACCCTCAAACATATACATTCTTTTATGGCTTCTTCAATATTGGCTTCAGAGTATTGAAACATCTGACCCTTTACTGGCGGCATCGTGCTCGAAACTTAAGCTGAAATTAGTTGATACTAATAGTTGACATCTGGTATACCCTAATAGTTGACACTGTCTTCGTTTAGTTAGACTCGTGCAAAATGAACGAAACTCAGATTGAAACTTTTGTTTTACAACATAAAGGCTGAATTTGAAGAAAATTAAGCTAACAAATTCAGTTCGATGTAACCCTAGTAGAAGACACACGTGTCATCTTTTAGGTTTTGATTCATTTTTGGTACTAATAGTAAACACCACTTAAAATTTGTACAAAAACAAACCAAAATAACAAGGAAATGGTCCTAATAAATCAATAATTTCATACATTTATAATATCGAAACCAACAGTAGCCAATAATTATAAAAATATAAGACAAAATCACACCTGTTAAAAGTCAGATGGCTTAAGGAAAACGCTAAGAATTACGCGCAAAACGTCAACCTGCTCACATTGTTTGTTGTCAACTGATGCCATTTTGAAATTTGCTTCTAACACTGTACGCAAGCTTTTGAGAATGTATCATAGATGGTACTAGGTGTCTTTAACATCAATAGCAATGTTATTTAAGTGTTTAGTTTCCTTATTAGAATATATATTTTTTTAAAGTGTCATCTTTTAGTTCAATGTCCAGCATTAGTGCTTTTACCTTAGTAATTCACAATATTATTAATTCGATAAACACAAATATTATTTTGTTTTATTAGTAATCCACAATATTATTAATTCGATAAACACAAATATTATTTTGTTTTATTAGTAATCCACAATATTATTAATTCGATAAACACAAATATTATTATTCGGTATACGAGCAAATAAGGTCTTTTTTTTATTGCTTTTATGAGAGGTCACGAGGCATGACGAGCTCACAGCCCACCTGGTGTTAAGTGGTTACTGGAGCCCATAGACATCTACAACATAGTTACAACGGCTGCCCCACCCTTCAAACCGAAACGCATTATTGCTTACTACAAGAGGTCCTACCAGCAGTGAAATTTTATCGTGTGAGCGTCTGATAGAATTTGAAAGTCCTGTTTTGATGGTTAATATAGGTAGAAAAGCTCACCCGATGCTAAGCGTGTGGCTGATATTTAACGTTAACGTAAATACCCCCATACCTTGAGGCATCATATCGAACTCTCAATTGATTGGAGACGACAGCTGCCCGACCCAACAAATCCCATTATTGCTGAGTGGCATAACAATCAGGATAGTAGTACACTTTAGCAGACTCGCAATATGCATGACTACTAGTACCTAACACTATAGGTATAAAATGGCTGAAATTGAAAGACAATAATCTGCTACATTTTTGTTTAAATTATAAGTTGAATTAATTTTTTTTCGCTTCTTCAATGTTCGAGTTTTCTTGAATTGGATTGGACGACACGATTTTGGGCTGTATTCGAAATTTAAAATAAGTTAATTTAAAACCAGTTGGAAGATTATGTTAGAGGCTATCTGAAAAAATTTGAGTGTCATGGCCTACGATATCTTGGAACGGAATAGCAAACTGTACGTCGCTAAGTCCCCAGCATACCTTTTGATCAATACCCAGACAGACACTTATCACAAATATCTTTTGATTTTAAAAATCTGATGTATATTATTGTGTGATTGTTTGGAAATGAACAGCTTTGTCAACATTCTGACCAACATTTAATCACACATCTATATATATAAAAATAAATTGCTGTTCGTTAGTCTCGATAAAACTCGAGAACGGCAGGATCGATTTGACTAATTTTGATCTTAAATTACTTGTGGGAGTCCAGAGAAGGTTTGAAAGGTAGATAAATATGAAAATGCTCGGAATAAAATAAAAATAACAATTTTGTTTTTCCTTTGATGTGTCCCCGGTCGGACGGATTCCTTTTGTTTTAAGTTTATTTTATACAAAAGCTTAGGTCTTTTATTTATCGATTGAGGCAGTACGAAGTCTGCCGGGTCAGCTAGTACTGAATAAAAAGACGAGTAGAGTTAAGTTTCAGTTAATAAACATACGCAATCTAGACATTATCAGTACGAGATGGCGATAAACAATAAATCTTGGACTTTTATGTCAAATAAAAACATTAATGTCTATAATAATATAAACAAGGAAAGTTATAAATAACTTCAATTATTTCGAAACTTGGGTAATTTAGCTCCATTTAGCGGTTCAAAAGCGAAATTTTCTCTTCAAGAGCGTCATTATAAAATGATTTTTTTTACGAAAACTCTTTTAATAGTCCTTAATTTATTCCGTAAATTAGCTAAAGTTTTGAATCTATTTACAGTCAGCTACAACATTAGTTTGTATACTGAATAGGGTACAGCTTGTTTACTGGTGGTAGGACCTCTAGTGAGTCCGCACGGGTAGGTACCATCACCCTGCTCATTTCTACCGTGAAGCAGTAATGCGTTTCGGTTTGAAGGGTGGAGCAGCCGTCGTAACTCTACTGAGACCTTAGAACTTATATCTCAAGGTGGGTGGCGCATTTACGTCGTAGATGTCTATGGGCTCCAGTAACCACTTAACACCAGGTGGGCTGTGAGCTCGTCCACCCATCAACGCAATAAAAAAAAAAGGTAATTAAAAAATAGTTTTTTTTTTCAATCTCGTTTACAATTTCATTTCTCTTCGTACTGTTAAGCATTACATTTTTTTACATACTGCTAACCAAGAATAATAAAATAAGTACATATCAGTTAACAAATGTAGGTACAATAATACAAACTAAATATCGTAAATCTTCTGTCATTTTACGCGGTTTCTTTTTTTAAGAAATTTATCTTTTTCAATTGGATAAATGACTTCCCGAGTAGGTTGTCTAAATTCGATTTTTGATTTTGAATCACTTTTTAAAAAGACTTTGTACATACAACGCATTGTAATAACATTTTACAACAGCAAGGAGATATTGTATTGTAAGGGCGTTGCATTCCAGCTGTAATTAGCTTAAAATCCTCAAAGCATATGCTGTGCAGGTGATGGGAAACCACCTGTCGTAATTTCATTGGTACGCGAAACTCAATACTGCCACTCGGTTCTTTTTATAAAATTCGCAACCCGATAACTCATGTGACCACGACACGACAGATGAGCTACTCGCAGCCTATAGGATTACAATTTAACCCGTACCTACCTATTCGATAAAAGAAAACAAACGGGCACGAACAAAACCATTTGTGTAACTATACTGAGACCTTAGAACTTATCTCAAGGTGAGTGGCACATTTACGTTGTAGATGTCTATGGGCTCCAGTAACCACTTAACACCAGGTGGACTGTGAGCTCGTCCACCCACCAAAGCAATAATTAAAAAAAAAGTTGTATTGGATATTCTACGAGTATACAACTTATAAGGAAACAATTATATTTTTCCAGAACATTCTTCCGCTAAATAAAAGTTGTTGTTGTCGAGCGTTATTAAAACATTGTTTCTGCGCGTCACCTTCCCAAATTTTTAACGACTTTCGGTTAGTTGTTTTAGTCCATCGAAAATGGCAGTCGTTCGTTTTGAACAAGTCCAGAACTAAGTAGAGAGAAATAAGTGCTACATTACAGATCCAAGTTACAATTTGTGTTAAATGAGACATATGTCACTTCCGTATTGTGTACAAAGTAAATTGTTTTTTTTTTTAATTGTCAGTATTTTAGTTCTTGTTGTACTAATGTCTACGTAATAATACGCAATTTTTGGACATTTCGACTAATAAGGCTATTTTACTAATAAAATTTTGGTATTAAAAGAAAAAAAGTAGTCATGCTGATTTAACATAGCAGATATTGATGTTACGATTATTGATAAACGATTTTTATGACGTGGTTATTCTAAATTAGTTTAAATTGCTTTTGGTATAGTTTTACGGTTTGCATTTTTAATGTAACTAAGGTGTTAAATGTACGCTTAAATCGTTTTTTAATTTATTTTAGCAGTGTGTAAATTATTATTGTCGTAATTAATTTCATTTATTCTTTAATCTTAATAATTTTTATAACCGAAACATTATAAAATACATACAACGGAAATTATTAAAATAATTCGGCTATCATAAAAAATATTTTAAAGTTCGATTGACATCGACAATTCATCGGGTAACTAGCTCATCGTTCTCGACGCCCATGTGTCGCACGTGTTTGGAAAAGAAAAGAGGAAAACTTTCATTTTTACGCCGCCTAACGGATTCAATATCGACGCGGCTTGAATGAGCTCGAGGGTGGAAAAAAATCGTTAATCATCCTTTGTTGGAATTTTGTTACGACCTAACTCGTTGCTCGCTTGTTTGGCCTACCATTTTTCCTTTTGAATGCCGAAAGTGGGGCCTGTTCTTGACGAATTGTTTTCATGGGAAAACAAAAGGGAAAAGAGATTTAAGCGGGCAGTGAGTAAATGATTTTTTCCTCTCCCGGTATTTATCTTTTAATTTCATGTTAAAGATTCCTCGAGAGACTCGTGATTAACATATTTGCAGAAGGGCGGTAGCCATTGCGATATATAATACAGAATCTTTAATATTGTAGACATTATCGAAAGTTTTATTCAGATCGTCAATATAAATATTAACAACAAAAAAATAACTGCTAATAAAAAAAACTTTAATGGGTCTTTTAAACCAATACTCTGGTATTTTAAGAAGCTACATTCAGATAAATTTTCAGATTTAATAAAAATCAATAAAAAACATTCTAAAGCTTGGTATTTCTTCTCAATACTAAGACTAATTAAACCAAAATATTTACAATATACTGTCAGGCAAGTAATGAAATTAATAGCTTATAATATACCTTGCCTGATTCCAGTCTTTGCGACGGCCACTCATTTTCTATAGATAATAAGAGCGACGAAATATGATCTTTGTCTGTGTGTGAAATGCTAACAACCAATTTAAAAAAATCTAGTCGTATCGAAGGCACTACAGGTATTGCTATCTACTCTTTCATTGGTTCATTCGGCCACGCACACATGCTTAAAGTTCATACCTCGCTATTATTGTAGTATTACATGAATCTTTCTTGTACTTGTCACCATTGATAGAGCCGTCAAACTAGTTTTCTGAGGCCTGCGGTATCGATAGCTTTTATATTGCGGTGACTGAAGAATTGATATACTGCTTCCATAGTTCACTTTACAATAGGTATTGTATCCCGAAAATTTCTTTAGTACAGGGTGTTTTCTACTTCATATTTTTAATTTTAGTTTAATCTTAGTGTTATCAACCGGTTTTCGAGAGTCTTACAAATAATTTAAACTACTATTACGGCTTTTACGCTTTTATTGTTGTTAAATAATATAATTTCTGTCGTGTCTAAAATACTTTAAAATTTTCGTAGTCACTGACGACTATGATGTTGTTTGTTCGTCCACATTTGAATATTATGCTAACTACGGTGTATTTTTGTAAAATCAATTTTTAGTTAGGTTTTTTAATTTATTAATAATTTATCTTTTTTATTTACTTTTTTTTCACAAAAAATTGTTAAATTATATACATATATAAAATTGAGGTATCCATTCATGCGTGCTCACAAAAGGCCTTAACACAGTAATTATGTTATTCATCCATAATGGAAGGCGTTCAAGAATATCTGATTACTTACCATAATCTACTTCGGATGCCAAAATCTTAAGGCTGAGCTTCAAAACAAAAAGAGGCAGTTTTTTAATTTATTAATAATTTATCTTTTTTATTTACTTTTTTTTTCACAAAAAAATGTTAAATTATATACATATATAAAATTGGGGTATCTATTCATGCGTGCTCACAAAAGGCCTTAACACAGTAATTATGTTATTCATCCATAATGGAAGGCGTTCAAGAATATCTGGTAATCACATCATGAAACCATGGTTTTGTCGCAAGACTACGAGTTCATCGAGTGTCTTATTCATTAAGCCCTCGGCGTGAAACTAATCTCCAAATATACAATATAATTTAATATAATAAGTAAACACGGGAAAATGCTCAAAGCTGCAATAATTCCGAAGTCAAGCTCGCAATAGCGTGCCTAACGTTCGAAACCTCCTTATTAAAACTTATTGTTATGTATGAAAATGTTTCCGAGTATCGCATGCCCGTGGCGGACCATTACCAAGATTTATATATGAGATTTGTTAATCGTTCGCTAATGCGATTAATTTGAAAGTCACTTGTGTGCCGGAGTTAGGAAATGTGGCTGCCGTTTCGTAATATTTTTTTAACTCGTTGGAAGAATTTTGAATTTTGATGAACACTAATTATAATTTGCGTAAAGGACCTCTTGTGAGTCCGTGCGAGTAGGTACCACCGCCCTGCCCATTCCTACCGTGGAGCAGTAATGCGTTTCGGTTTGAAGGGTGGGGCAGCCGTTGTAACTATACTTGAGACCTTAGAACTTATATCTCAAGATGGGTGGCGCATTTACGTCGTAGATGTCTATGGGTTCCAGTAACCACTTAACACCAGGTGGGCTGTGAGCTCGTAGACCCATCTAGAGTTATAACGTGATATACACAGCAGTAGACAGACAGTAAACGGTCAACACGAACATTTAAAATTGTCATGAACGCTGTTTTGTAAAATATATTGCTTTTTTTTATAAATCGTACATTAATGTAAGTAAGCGTAAGTGAATTGCAAATGTAATACATTTATAAGAAATTCTATTTGGACTTTAGATTTTATATATTTTCGCTCTATTTTATGAGTTCTTCATGCATCTTCAGCCGCTGCTATTATTGTAATACATATAAATGTAGAATACGTATCGCAGCGCATAAAATAAAAGTTAAAATGTTCCAAAATAAAATAATTAACACTTTTATTACACACGTCTTGCTCATTTTTCAACCGTCTTCGCCATCTACCAATTCTCTGTCATTCTATCTGTCATTCTCTTCTCCCTTTCTTTCCGTTTTCTCTCCCTCACATCTTAACGCTCCGTTCCACACTATTTTCATACGTTCCGTTCTTACCAATCCTACATTAATATATATTTAAAATTTATTACTCTTGCGTTGTGCCAAAATAGAACCGAAAATAAATTGCAAACTCGAATCTTATCTTCAACCCGACCACGGCTTCGTCACCAAACAACATAAATATAAACAGAACAAACATTCGTTCACAAAAATAATCTCCCGAACACGGTTAACAATTAGTTGACAAACAAATAGCTTTACGGTCGTAGGTTATCGTGATTCCCCTCCGGTTTACACAGCATTGTCGGTACAAATCAACGTTGAATAAATACTACAGCGGCTCCGATATGCCAGATTTCCGTGGACTCATTTTGATAATTGATTCAAAAGCGTCAGCGTTTTTCACAGCGTATCTCTTCTACACCTTTGAAGGTAAAGCGGATGTATTTTCGCTATCGTTCGGAATGTTTTTTTTTATTGCCCTTGTAGGCAGACTAGCATACGGCCCACCTGGTGGTGAGTGGTTACCGTCGCCCATGGACTTCAGCAATGCCAGGGGCAGAGCCAAGCCGCTGCCTACCAAATGTCATGTCTGTCAGAAGCTTGAAGAAGATAGATAGAATTAGTATTTTCGAGCCACATAAAAACCAATAAAACGAGAGAGCTTCATCTTGACTTTAAAACATAATTAATGTTGCCGTATCAAACAATTGTGAAACACAGAACATCAAGAAGTGTTTCTTTTTTTTGGGCGTGAAGAAACCTTTAAATGCAACCGCTGCTTTTGAGCCGATTGGGTGACAATGTGACAGAGGAACTATCTAGAGTTTATCAGTCGTTCTATGATCTGTGGTCGTACGATACCCAAGCGTCCGATTCCAGACTGAATGAGATCATGATGGGTACAACGCACGCATCTTAATTGTTTTGTCGCAAAAAAAAGCCATGCAAAGCGTTTTCCTTAACCTGTTGCGTTGAAACCAAAACAATAATTACGGACGTACATATTATGTTCTAATTAAATTTAAGCAAACACTTTTTAAAAACAAGTGTATTGACAATTAAGAATTGACCAAATATATCAAGGTGAGAGTTCATCTTACTACTACTTAGTACTTCACAACAACTTAATTTGTGCCCTAGCTTTTGCCCGCGACTCCGTCCACGTGGAATAGTTACTTTGGCATAACGCTAAATTTTACCCCCCCCCCCCCCTTTACGTAGAAAGAAAATATTTTTGAATTATAAAATGCTAAGGAACTGCTTAACCCCGATTTTGAAATATTTTTATTGGTGCTCTTGCCTTAGCCCACAGCCTTCCTCAATAAATGGGCTATCTAACACTGAAATAATTTTTCAAATCGAACCAGTAGTTCCTGAGATTAGCGCGTTCAAACAAACAAACTCTTCTGCTTTATAATATTAGTATAGAAGATTTAACTATTTTATTGTATTGTATATATATATATCGACGCTTGAAAGGAAAACGTGACTAAGCAACAATAACTGCTTTGTGTACATAAATGATAGGCACTAATCATAATCGTTGCGCAAAAAAATATATTTCTAGTTCTATTAAAATCATTTCAACCCTATAGCTAGGCTTCGTTTAAATAGATTTTTTTTCAGGTATTTCAATTTTAAATTAGTCTACTGTAAAGTTCACGCAATGTCGCTTAGTCACGTTTGCCTTTCAAGCGTCGATATATACTCATCAAATACTCTCAAATTCTAACCAAAGATTATTAATATAGCATCTCGCGTCTTGGGCCAAGCATCGAAGCGCAACTGTGTCAACACTGTCGAGATAATTCGAATACTCAATGAGGAATGTGTTTTCTTATCTGAAGGTTCGCGAGCCGACCGTTCGGGCTCTTTGATGAACTTGTAACGAGCTTCGGTAGTACATTGCGCGTTTCAAGTTTCCAACTTTTAGGTATCCGACTCGAAGTAACGATTCAAAGTTTTGTAAGTCGCGTTAAGTAACGTACGGACTTGTAAGATCATTTTCTAAATGTTTTCGTTCGCGAATCCTTGGGAATTTGAAAAACAGTTTTTCGTGATGGCATTCCATTCGATGAATTGCATAAAGTTGCATTAAAAAGGTATTTAAATTCAAATTACTTGGATAAGAACTATAAAGAAACATTATTGTTTTGGAACGAAGTTCCTTATGGGACGATGCGGAGGGGTACCCTAACCGGGAAAAAAGTCCGTAACGTAAGATTTTTATTAGTAATGCACACAGTATACGACTTAACTTTGTAATAACGTACAAATTAGTAATGCACACAGTGTACGACTTAACTTTGTAATAGCGTACAATTTTTTTTTTTTTATCATTCATTGACCACGATCTCAGAGCGTTCGTTTACCCAATGCACTAACTCTTATGCAAACAACCGTGAATGAAGTGTACCACAATAAGTTTGCACGTTACCGAATGACCGTGGGTTGTTGCGAAACCTCCAGTTTTATTTTCTTTATACCTCGAATAGAACTTAAATCTACCTTTTAAACCTTCTCTGGACTTCCACAAATAATTGAAGACAAAAATTAGCCAAATCGCTCCAGCTAACCAACAGCAATTCATTTTTATATACATACTAGCGGCCCGTTTCGGCTTCGCTCGGGTCTTTAACAAAAATTTAAAAATAAAAAATTATAATACGCACACATTAACCCTTATATTTGCCTCAGATCTCTAAAAGTAGAAAATTGTTTTTATCTATTTTTTTTATATTATTATTTTTCTAATTATCGTAAAAAGATCATACATACAAAACAAAAGCCATTGAGTTTATTGAGTTAGAGCTTCCTTGTACTGGTTGAGCCCTTGCTCGCCCACCTGTCCTTGTGAAACTGGAAAGGCCTCCGGGCCACCAGTAAGCCCACAATTATAAAAAAGCTTGCAATTATAAATTATAAAAAACGATATTTGACGATGTTTTCTTTTTTTTAAATAAATGAACACTTATTGTGGCATCACTATAATAGTCAGACATGTGCTGCCGCTACACTTTTTGTAAATAATAATGTGTTTTACAAAGTCATAGTACATTTTTTTATTCTATCATCAATAGTTTTCGCAGGGCACGCGATGTAAAGAATATTTTAGGTAATTTTTGTACACCTTGCGTTACATCATTGGAGTTTTAGTAAGGATCCCAAATTAAAAAAACAATTATAGCCTATGTCACTCGGGAATAGTGTAGCTTCCAAACAGTGAAAGAATTTTTAAAATCGGTTCAGTAGTTTCGGAGCCTATTCAATACAAACAAACAAACAAATGTTTCCTCTTTATAATATTAGTATAGATATAAGATAAAAATAGAAATATAGAAATCAATTTTTTAGTACTTAACGTAATTGTCAATGCGGTAAGTAGGTACCGCTCAGGTAGTAGCGTGTGTCGGCATCGCTTTGAACCTCGATAGGGGCGTCGACCCCGACGTATCAAGGCAGCTCAGGTGAAATGTATTGAGTGGACGACTGTCTTGGATTCTAAGTGGCTTTCAAACTTTCATAAACTTTGATATTAGTAAGTGTAGTATAAACATGCATTTTATCTGTACAAGAACATAGTTGATACTCGTATATTTAAAAAAAAAATTAGTAATCGAATCATGCTGTACCTACACCATATATTGGTTGCTATTAAATCTAATACGTTTTAAAAAATGAAAACGGAACCTTTAGAATATTTTGTTCACTAACGCAAATAACAAGAGTGTTAATTGCATTATGGAATACGGTTTCAGCCAAACTATTTTCAATTATAAAATTCAGTTAGTGCCATTTATGCTATCGATATCTTTCATAAAAGCAAAGGGATTTAAAAAAAAAATTGATGGCGGTATCGTGAATGGAAAAATTTAAAAAATAGCGCTCAACGTTGCCATAGCTATTAAATCTAATACGTTTTAAAAAATGAAAACGGAACCTTTAGAATATTTTGTTCACTAACGCAAATAACAAGAGTGCTAATTTCATTATGGAATATGGTTTCAGCCAAACTATTTTCAATTATAAAATTCAGTTAGTGGCGTTTATGCTATTGATATCCTTCATAAAAGCAAAAGGATTAAAAAAAAAAATTGATAGCGGTATCGTGAATGGAAAAATTTAAAAAATAGCGCTCAACGTTGCCATTGCTATTAAATCTAATACGTTTTGAAAAACGAAAACGGAACCTTTAGAATATTTTGTTTACTAACGCAAATTATAAGAGTGTTAATTGCATTATGGAATACGGTTTCAGCCAAACTATTTTCAATTATAAAATTCAGTTAGTGGCATTTATGCTATCGATATCTTTCATAAAAGCTAACGGATTTTAAAAAAAAATTGATGGCGGTATCGTGAATGGAAAAATTAAAAAATAGTGCTCAACGTTGCCATTGGAAAAACCGATCTGAAAGCCACGTTTTTTTTTTTAAATCCAACCTCTGGTTTTTTATGGGCAGTCGTTAAATCTGCGTGTATATCAGAACTGCCATTCCCAAAAAGTTCAACTCAATTACGATTCAGGTATTCCTGTATTCAGACTCCGAAAGGTAGGTCTTAGTTATTTGAATAGACTGATAGATTGAGGTATTTTTGGGTTCCATACAAAAAACAAGATCAAGGATAATTCAGATATGTAGAATACACCAAAAAATAATTCGGAAACAAGTGAACTGTTTAATGGAGAACAGAATAGACCGCACAGTATCCATCCAATTATTTTAATCAATGCTACTAAGTTTTATTATATGACATCGAGAAGCTTCATTAAATTCATTAACTAACTAATTCAACAGCCGACGGCGCACTGATTGCCTTTTTATCAAAATATAAAAAAAATACACCGAAGTCACTATTTCATTTCTATGACAGGTATAACGGTTACCGGAACTTTGCGTTACCGAATAACTGTTTCCTAGGTCGAATTTGATACATGTTACCATTCACTTACGGTTTGTTTTTGTTTATACAACAGCGAAGTTGTTTCAGACTGGTAACATCACACTCACGCGAAGCGAATATAAACATGCCACCGAGGGAAGGAGGCTCGGAAACTATAGGCATATTTTCTAATAGAAGAACGCATATTTCTTGGTAATGGTCAAACTTTTGCAGCTACACTCGTGTGAAAACTTTTAGATTTTGTTACTTTTAAAATATGCTTTCTGTTTATGGCTTATTAATGTTTCCTAGGAAATGAACATCTTTTGAAATGATTAATGTTTTTGCATATTTTTTTAATATTCCGTGTAAAATTCAGTTGGCAAATAGTTTTCTGTTGTACATACTGTACAGTGTACACTGTAGCAATTACCACTACTAACATAGCATGGCGTCATCGTATCATCTATGTATAAATAATATATAAATAATTCATTATTTATTTTTAGGAGATGATCTCAAGAGCCACTTGCTATCAAATAGTTATCGGGGGCCATAGAGACCAAAGCGCATAAGTCACTACTCATCAACATGAAAGTTTAAAAGCAATTAAGTACCATATTTTCTAATAGTCCTAGTCATTATTGCTTTACGGAAATATAATGCATTGAATGGCCGTACCTACTTACATAGTCTTTCCAAATAAAGAATTTGTTAACAATTCTATTTCATTTTTGACAATGTCTGAATTTGGTATCCTAAAACGCGTACGAATATTTCATCAGATACACTTTACGGTATATTCACAAAGCAAACGTACAGTCGATCTTGTAATCCGTGAAGAGATAGGAAAGAAAGTAAATGCCTGTTGGGATTTCACCTTTATTTCCAACGATGCATTATTTATAACAATAGTCGATGATAAAATAGTTTTGTTTGACTACTGATAAGGCTTCCACTGCCGGTTCAGTAACAAAACCATACAACACAATCACAAATATATTTCTATTTTTCATAGGATCGTTGGTACTACTGCTATGTACAAATATTATCATTACAAAACAATGCAGTTGCCATTTCTTAAATCTATAATACTTTTTTTCTTACTTTTTTTATACAGTTACATTTACACAGTATTATTAAACCCACTTAGTTACTCTGCGGTTGTTCTCAGTGGGTGGTTTTGCTAGGGCTAGTGTTAGCAAATCCTCTCTAATTGAGGCTGTGAGCTCAGGTTCTTGAGTAACTGAAATAGTCCCTTAGGTTAGCAGCGAATAGTGGGAAATAAAACTATTATTTATTACGTTTCATAGCTGTCTTTACAATACACCCTCGTTCAAATTCAAAATTATAATTTGCGTAATCACTGGTGGTAGGACCTCTTGGGAGTCCGCCCGGGTAGGTACCACCACCCCGCTTATTTCCGCCGTGAAGCAGTAATGTGTTTCGATTTGAAGGATGGGGCAGCCGTTGTAACTATACTGAGACCTTAGAACTTGTATCTCAAGGTGGGTGGCGCATTTACGTTGTAGATGTCTATGGGCTCCAGTAACCACTTAACACCAGGTGGGCTGTGAGCTCGTCCACCCATCTAAGCAATAAAAAAAAATGCATAATAATAACTATGCTCATACTCCTAAGATGCATCTATTAGGATATCTCACACATTTAAATAGTTTCCCTGGGACCAAAATCTCTGGGGTTTTCGTTTTGGACGGCGTATTTTCACATTTATTTCGTATCACTACGATCGGATAGACGAAAAGAACTTCTGGTGTGAATGGTTTAATTTTTGGAGACTGGAAATTGAATTGGAAAGTACATCATTTTGTTCCTTACTAAATTAATTTATTTCTAAGCTACTTTATTGTACTATCTGTGTTTATCTTTACAAAGAATTCAATTATTAGACGCATAGGAAGTTGTACATCTTAAATACCAATACAAATTTATGTAACTGTCGTTTGAAAGAAACCTATATTATTTTCTTTTTTCTTTGCTGAAGTAAATTGTTTCCCATACTTGTATTGAAGGCTTCTCTCTTCTTTCTGCAAAGCTTTAAACTTATCTTGTCTGTCTATTTGTGGTAATAACGTGTTTTGTGGACAGTTCTCATTTCTAAGGTATTGAATTATTAAATTTAGTTTCATCATTTTATTTTACCATCACAGCAGCGTTGCTTGGCATTGTTGGTGTCTATAACAGCTTCTATCCATGTGGTTTTAATGATTGACTAGTCAGTATTCAAATGCCGCGGACAGCCACTATTTTTTCTAATGAGCTAACTACTTTACTCATAACATAGTTCACGAATGTCTTCCATGACATAGACTTCAAGTACCAACGTAGGTGTAATATTCGCGTTGTGATGTCTATGGGCTCCTATAACTACTTATCACCGGCTGGAGCGTGTGCACGTACACCCCTCTTTTAATCTTATTCATGTTATTCTCAATTATATTGTCTTGTTTCAGGTAAGAATCGGCGAAGTCATCAATTTCAAAAGCAAGAAATTTCGACCAAACATCTCTATAATTAAGATTTTAAATAACCTAAGAGACTTCACTAAGCTCGCTTCGAACTTTCCGAAAAACCAATAAACAATTAAACCTCTGAAGAATTAGAAGTGCGTAAAGTCAGCCGAATTCTACTTATCGTTCGTACAAAACGAAAAAAAAAAAACAAAAAAAAAAAAAAAAAACACTAAGCTACATAGAACTCCTTTACCACATTCCGGGAACGTTACAGACGTAACACACGAGGCGGAAAAAGAAACAAATAACACTTACCGAGTTTACGCGCACTGCACAGGGATTCGTTAAAAGGGTGAATCGAGTTCGTCACATTGTTTATTCAGTCCGGCCGTCGGTCTGCTAGGGGCCTAATCCGGATCGATCGCGGGAATGCTCGTCGTTTAGGTGCCGCCGCCGCACCACAAACGTGACGTCCTTTTGTTTTGGATATTACGATACAACTTTTCTTCGAGTGAACAATCTCACGGTCTATCTACGTCATGTTAACTAGTTCGGTAAATTGAATTTTCGCGCCCACATCGAAACGGGAAGCTAAGGTCTCTCAATGTACACTATAAAAAGTAAATCCTCAAATTGTAACATATGGTTACGTCCAGCCAAATTTAGCAGGACTGTGACACTCATAGTATTTGGGAACTAAACTAACTATAAATTAAAAAAGCAAGTATACAGATTTTCTGGACTAATGACAGGGAAATTGTAGCTCAAGGGGGTTGAGATTTCATTCCGGTAATATTGCAATAGACTAGACTTAATTCATTGATCTGAAAAGAGAAGATTAAATGTAGACTCTCATGGTAATGTAACACATAACCAATACCCCGTAACTGTAATCAATACCCCTTTTGGAATTGTGGCTTACAACTACAATCAAATTTGGTGCAGCAAAATAATTTCAATATAAATTGTGATATGGTACTTTTCACCAGCGTATTTGAAGATACGTTTTTGAACGATCAAGGGATTGCAAGGCTTCCATATGGTTTTGTTATATTTGTTTGTATGCCCGTCAATTTGGTTATGTAAATCCTTTGACTTGTTTATTGCAAATTGGGTACTCTCTGGTGACCCTTTCGCAAGGAAATACCTTTTCATTTAGACTTCATTTCATATACACAAATTTAACATCCAATGGTCAGTTTAGTTTAGATACAGGGTGGTGTCAAGTGCTATCCGAAAAACTCATGCGGGCTTACAACAGTAAGTACCAGTAAATATTGAACTGTAATTGAAGTATATTTTTACCTTTCTCTGTACCTTTGATATGCTGAAAGAATTCAGTACTTACTTATACTAGGAACGCAAAATTTGCAGATTTGTCGATTTTATCCTTTGGTACGTGAAATATCTCGCGGCCCACCAAGTTTTGTATGGTTACTGGACCCTAAATACATTATAACGTGATTACCGCCTCAAATCTCACCGCAGTACGTATTTCTTAAGAATTTTTTTTATTTTTTCGAGACAGAACCGATAAAAGCGTACTAGTTGCTTCTAATTTCGAAAATCTTAATGATGTTTTTGTAGTCTATAAATCCTTAATTCTCAGCCTGTGGTTCAGTAACACGATTATCGTACACATTCTTAGCACTAAATCGTGATCGTGCAGCAAGTTCAAAATGATATTACTGTTGACTGCACCGTTTATAATTAACGGCTCGCAAAAAACAGGAAATGGGGTCATATTAAATTGGACGCAGTCATATACACTTTTCTGTCATCAACTGTGTATTTTATAACATTCGTTTTTTGTGTGCTAAATATACGAGAATTTTAAATTTAGATTTGCCTTTTCGTATAAGTTAAGAATTCGAACAAATATGTAACTCACTCATAGAGTATAGCGTCTTTAATGGCTTATCTACTCTTCAAATCAGTCGCATGTCTGTTTTAAGGTCTAAATAAACAGAATGTTGGTAGCCACGCAAATGGGCCTGTATTATTTGCTATCAATAGTTCTTGAAATAAAAACTAGGTAGTGTTAGGAATTAGAGAGGTGATCGTATGTAATAGTAGTATAGGGAGGATAAAGTAAAATATGAAAAATAAGATAGTATAAAAAAGCAGGTATTCTAGAAGATTGAAAGGGAAACAGTAGCTCAAGGCAACCGATATTGCTTAATCGTATTTTTATGATTATTAGTTGAACATAATATAAGTATGAGGAAGCCTAAATCATAAGCGAACTAATCTGAAGCTTAAAAAATTTCAAGTTCGTAAAAGTAAATACATAACAATTAACAATTATAAAAACGTATAAATCTAATCAACAAAGGTATAACCTTACTAAAGTAAATCGACTAGTTTGTCACGAAGGAAAAAGTATTTTAGTACAGCAATTTTCTGTTATAGATATAATAGCAACTAACTTCACTTATCAATTTCTATAACGTCTCCAATTACCCCTGCTTTCGCTTCGCAACGCAATCAATCTGTAGAATTACTGATAATAAGCCCAGTCGATACAGGCCCTAGATTGGTTAAATTATTACCTGGGTCCATTCCGATAATGCTATTAGGTTTCAATACTACGTTTATATCGATTCTGTGTTAGAGTCTATTTTATAGGGCTACTTATTATTACTAATACAAAAGCGATATGCGCCGTAAACCGGTTGGAGTTGCAGCATTAGCACACTTCCTTTTGATAATTGCTTGAAACATTTCAGAGACAAAACAGGCAGCCTGTCTTATAATGTTGTGCATACAATGATTAAATATTTGTCGGGCTAACTGATCGTAAATTCTCTGAACGTAATTTATATTTGCCAAAGAGTCTGATATTTGTTTGAGTTATGCTGAATTTACATAGCATTAAGAACTTCCATGAACGTCGGTATATTGCTTAGATTAGAGATCAGATTAATTAGAATGTTTACTTAAAGTTGCATGCTTCCTTGTTTTTGTTAGGTTTCCCTGTGTTATGGGTACACGAAACTGAGAAATATACATATATACATAGGTATGTAGATTATAAACACACAGAAAATGAGCAAACACTGGTGGTAGGATCTCTTGTGAGTCCGCACGGGTAGGTACCACCACTCTGCCTACGTTTACCGTGAAGCGTTAATCCGTTTCTGTTTGAAGCATGGGGCAGCCGTTGTAACTATACTGATACCTTAGAACTCATCTCAAGGTGGGTGGCGGCATTTACGTTCTAGATGTCTATGGGCTCCGGTAATCACTTAACACCAGGTGGACCGTGAGATCGTCCATGTATCAAGGCAAAAAAAAAAAAAACAATTCATCACACGAATGTTTGCCCGATGTGGGAATTGAACCCACGAACCCACGAATCTCGGCGCAACACTACATAGAGAATTTTGTTAATTTATAGTGCCTATCAAAGAAAATTCAGTTTACAATCTTGTATCGTAGCTTAGTATTTTCATTTATATAGCGATACCAGAGAAAAAGTATGGTCGCTACTTATCAAACACCTAAACACCTAAACACACTTATAGTAATTTGTTCGTTTATTTGGCATTAAAACGTATTCAAAATATAGAAAATCTACTTTAATATAAAATGCCCTTTCGCTTCACATTTTAACAGCAAATTATATTAGTACAAGAAAGGAGTCTACCCTATCTAATTTAAAGGCATGATTACATTAGCATCTCGTTACAATAACACATGTCCACTTCACCCCTATTTTGTTCGGAATATATTTTGTGCTACTTTGTGATGTTACTTTCACAACTACCTGGGACATACTAAAATTACAAATAAAATTACGACGGAATATATTTGTTTCTGAAAATATTAACAAACAACAAAAATATCTAAAATTTTAAATATAAAGCTAGGTATAAAGTGAAATGTTTAAATTTATGAATTTTGCTATTATGCAGACAGGGAAGTTTTAAGCAATCATAAAATCAAGTGCAGCACCAGACAGATGGAAAACATTGAGGCTGCGAGCCACAAGTGCCATTGAAAATAAACGCATTTGCAAATCTGTCAACGAGTGTCACGTGTATACATAGCTCGCTCGAGCCGTTACTACACATATGCTAACTGACGAACGAACCAACGAACATTCATTATCATTTGAGATTGGAGTTTGAAAATGAAGTGAATGAAAAGAATGAAGTTTTGAAGTCTTCGTGGCCTAACGGATAAGACGTCCAGTGCATTCGTGTTGAGCAATGCACCGGTGCTCGAATCCCGCAGGCGGGTACCAATTTTTCTAATGAAATACGTACTCAACATATTATGTTCACGATTTATTTCCACGATGAAGAAATAACATCGTGTAATAAATATGAAACCCGCAAAATTATAATTTGCGTAATTACTGGTGGTAGGACCTCTTGTGAGTCCGCGCGGGTGGGTACCACCACCCTGCCTATTTCTGCCGTGAAGCAGTAATGCCTTTCGGTTTGAAGGGTGAGGCAGCCGTTGTAACTATACTTGAGACCTTAGAACTTATATCTCAATGTGGGTGGCGTATTTACGTTGTGGATGTCTATGGGCTCCAGTAACCACTTGACACCAGGTGGGCTGAGAGCTCGTCCACCCATCTAAGGAATAAAAAAAATAAAAAAATCGCATGGTACTTAAATGAATTTCTCTTTGAACACTGAGACAGGATTTTTAATTTTGCGGCTGTTATGTTAATAAAACGTTCCAAGCTTCAAAGGTTGAAATTACGGTCCGAAGCTTCTGAAACTGTAATCAATTTAACTCAGAAGATATTTAAACGACCTTCATTCTTTCTTTCTTCGTATTTGTCTTTCTTTATTGTCTTGGTTACGTTGCCATGTCACTCATCTGAATTGAAGATAGATGAGTTGATCTCATAGATGGGTAGCAGTATTTATATGATGGTCTCGATAGGCTTTGGTAACTATTCAAGAGTAGGCAGTAACTAACGTCATCTAAATCTAAACGGCAATAAAAAAAATCCTAACGTTTTTTATAATAACGCGTATGTGTAGGACCAGCAGAGAGAATAAATTCATAAAACATGTGCAAAATATTATTTAGCTTCTGGCTACAACGTTGGTGGCTTCAGGGAAGTTATTACGATGGAGATAAGACTTTCGCTTAAAGAGGCCACCTACTTTTCAAAAAAGTTTGTAAACAAATATTGTTTTGTGAAGATAGCAGATAATGTGGTTGTGAGAATTTATTACTGCCCTGTGTTCAAAACACGGTTTTCATGTTGAGCTACGTTAAGTTTTAATAGATTTATTTTCGTATTAATAGTTTGTTTTATGTTGTATCGTTGTGAAATAAAATTGTCAATGATTTAATTTCAAAGATAATGTAGTTAAGTATTTAGTTAACGAAAATTTAAAAATCAAACACATCAAGAACACGTAAAAATGAAGAAAAAAAAGGTCACTGAATTTGATATTCAAATATTTAGGTGATTCGAATTCGAATCTGTAACAGAATCTATATTCAATATGTTATGTATGTTAGTTGGAGGGTTTTTTTTATTGCTTATATGTGTGGACGAGCTCACAGCCCACCTGGTGTTAAGTAGTTACTGGAGCCCATCGACATCTACAACGTAAAATGCGCCACACACCTTGAGATATAGTTCTAAGGTCTCACTATAGTCACAACGGCTGCCCCACCCTTCAAACCGAAACGCATTACTGCTTCAGGCAGAAATAGGCGGGGCGGTGGTACCTACCCGTGCGGACTCACAAGAGGTCCTACCACCAGTAATTACGCAAATTATAATTTTGCGGGTTTGATTTTTATTGCACAATGTTATTCCTTCACCGTGGAAGTCAATCGTGAACATTTGTTAAGTACGTATTTCATTAGAAAAATTGGTACACGCCTGCGGGATTCGAGCACCGGTGCATCGCTCGATACGAATGCACCGGACGTATTATCCTTTAGGCCACGACGACTAGGGTAAAACAAATCGATTGACGGTAAAATTAATTTCTCTGTTCTCTTCTCTTCTTTAGATCAGATTAGATATACGTTACATTTCAATAATTTCAGTTCTTCCTTCAATAATGAATCTTAATTTTTTTAACGTTCTTCTAGTCTTTAAGAAATCAGAGATAAATTACAACAAACGAACCTTTTTATTCCAAGATTAAGACATCTAATCGTAAACTCGGGCGGCCTGGTCCCTGTGTAAGGGGTTTGCGGCGAGATAAAGTACCTCACTCACAAGGACTTACCTCTTCAAAACTCAAACCCTTGCTATTGTGAGGTGCATATTAAAGGGCCCCGGGCCTTTCTTGTGAATTCTCTCCTTGATTGAAGGCCTAAGTTGAAAGCCAATTCATGGGTTAAATAATTTTGACTAATTCTTCGCTTTGCATTAAAGATCTTGTTTACTTGTAATTAGCTCCTTTTATAATTAAAGGATTGAAAACCAGTTAATTGTCCGGCTTTTTATTAGTTCGTAGTTTATTTTTATATTTATTAGGCTTTTTATTAGTTATTAGTTCTTCAACAACAATAAGGAAATAGATAATATAGTAATTATATATGTCGGAGACGGTCATTAGTTTGGTAGCTAAACGAAACAGCACTATTCCCGAGAGATGGCAGCACGATCGTCGGAACTCGGTTAACTTCGTACTACGACAGAGCCTAGCCGATGGAGGCGCGTAGACGCCATCATACTTACCAACCAGCCTTCTTGAAGACCGCTGCCTCCGTCCTAAGAACTGTCACTCGTTTTCGTTCGCTAACGTCAAGAGAAGATTTCTAAATTGTTCTAAGACAACAAACGTGATTGGTGTACTCAATATTTCTCTTAGCTCGATCACCCTAGTCACCCTTACGATGTCTGACGATGGTGTTAATAACAGTGACTTCTCCGACGTATAATATAAGAAACAGTAGAACAGTAACGTAGGAAAGACTAACTTAATGCAAGATCCTTCTGATCTCAAACAAGTTAAAGTATGAAATAGAATATGTGAGAGCGAATAAACACATTAATTATATAAAAACCAAGGATGAAAGGCGATTGCATGCAGCAGAGATGCGAATGTTGCGATGGATGTGTGAAGTAACGAGAATGGATAGAATACGGAATAAATATATTAGAGGAAGTCTGAAAGTGGCATCTGTGACAGAGAAGCTGAGAAGTGCGCGTTTGGGATGGTATGGACATGTGATGAGACGAAATGAAAATGAGGTTGGTAAGAGAATGTTAATTATGAATGTGGAAGGATGTAGAGGAAGAGGTAGACCTAAGAAGAAATGGATGGATTGCGTGAAAGACGATATGGGTAAGAGGGGAGTGAGCGAAAAAATGGTATATGAGAGAAGTATATGGAAGCAGAAAATATGTTGCGTCGTACCCAGGTGACTGGGAGAAGGGCAGGATAATGATGATGAGTTTTAAAAATCAAGTCACGCAATAAACTCCGACAACCTTAAAGTTCACATCAATAAATCAACGTGTACGTTAAAAATCATTCAACCTTAGATAAAAAGGCGGATAATATTCAGTGACTCGGCTGTGAATATTCCACTTGATTTCGCAGTACACGACCACACGGCAGTCACCAACGACGCAGGCGGATTGTTACTATTTTTTATTCACTCGTGTTGAAACAAAAAAGCAATCTATGAATCGACCGCCGTCTCCGACGTCATAAGTGCACTCACTAAAGCACTAACCCCACCTACTTAAGGCTTAGATTCGCTTGTATAATTGTTTTTCGTGCTAATCGCAGAACCTGTATGTTTTGTAATATGAGATGTGATGCCTCGAAAGCCGGTGTGACTGAGCTTCGTGTATTAGATTACCAACTCTTTGCGGTTTGTTGAGACGCCATGAGCATTGTGGTTACGACGCTTCTCACGGTGCCACCTATTATTCTATTCTCAGTTCCCCGTTATGATTTATTTAATATAATATTTCTACTAAAATAAAACTGCAAAGTTCTAAAATTTTTTTAACCAGTGTTTTGTTTTCAAAACTGCTATAAAATTTATTGAATACACCTTAAAATATGCAAGTTCCTGTTATTGATTTCGAAGAGAAAAAAAGTGTGTGTGTCCGCTCCGACGCACGACTGGAGTTTACTGGATATAAAAAATTAAACGAAACAATACGAGAAATAGTTCTATATTACGACAACACGATACACTACAGATTATTAACAAATTAACGAGACACAAAACAAACGACTAACAAATATATGAAAATACAATAATGAGAGAAACGCGCGATCAGTACGAGGCTTTGTGGCGGACTGCCGGCGCAGCAGCCCGGCGTCACCTGCGATAACGCGGCCGCGCGTTGGCTCCTGATTGGCGCGCGCACGCATCACGCAATCAGGAGCCAATCAGGCGCATAACGCATTTCGTGTGACATGCTAGTACGATTTTGGTCCCCATAATTTTCATACCCCGGGCCTATATATGTAAATCGATTCTAAAGGAGTAAACTCCAAAAAACCTATCTTAAAATGCTTCAAACGAATGTCAGTGCTCACTATGCGCTTACTTATATCAAAGAAAATCGTTGTTGAATAAAACTCGTTTAACGCATTCCAAATTTTGAGACACTTTTCGTGATGTCCGGAGGAATATTATTCCGGAGATATTGTGAAACTTCGCGGTATAAGTCTTGAACAGACCGTCAGGGTAATTTATTCGTTACCCAAAGCAGTGCATCACCGAAGACGCTTCTGCTACCTGAAGCGTGGGCGGTACCGACCATTGTGACAAAATAATGTCTCCTTTCTATATAACCTTCCTCTATCGAAAGCACATACGGAAAAATACCGTATCGTAAAGGAACAAACGCTAAAATCGTTTGAGAACTTTGTCCAGATGCTACGAAGCGATAGCGCTGAATAATCAACGCTTAAAACGTCTGGAAAAGGAAGATACGGTAATGTAATATGAATAACAAAACGACAAAGACATATTCTTATTTAATTCTTCGTGCTTGCGTCCAAAAATAGAATTTTTAAACTTACGCCGGCTAATTTATAATGTCTTTAATTTTGAAACGGTACGATGATCGAATTCAACGTCAATTCCATTTGAATGATAAAATGTTCTGTAATTTAAATCATTAACTATAAAATAATAAATATTTTTAGAACGTTTTCTTGTGCCGGGATATTTTTTGTTGTTGTTTTTTTTTATTCAAAGTTTCAACGAAAGTTGTATGTTGATATTAAACTTTATTGCTAACTACCAAAATATGCATGGTATCAGTAGTTATAAATATTTTATGATTAGATATGAGTAGAAGGGTCATTTTGATAATATCCTGAAAAGCGCCCCCACGCTTTTTTTACAATAAAATAATTTTATTCTTATACTATTTTTAATACAAATTTATTAAAAAAATATTCTATTTTTTAGTTGGATTTTCAATAAAAGCATATTTTGTTAGTTTTTTTAAACTTATTTATATTTCATTTTTTAGTTGAATTTTAATTTTTTCAATATTTTTTTCGATTAATTTTTAATGTTGTATTGTCATCGGTCCTTAATAAGTATACCAAATTTCGAGTTAATCCGACATTTTGAAGGGGGTCAAAATCATGTTCAAAGATTCCATTACATACTAACATACATACGTCTGAAGCTAATAAAAGCGTATTAATAAGTACACCGCACGCACGGCTATCAAATCGAAAGCGACGAGTCCGAAGTTCCGTGAAAACAAACTGTTGAAAGAGCCGACGGGCGCTGATGGAAAGTCGCAAAGAATTCGCTTTTAAGCCATTCGGTCGGACGATTTTATTCCGCGGTCGAATCGTCGTAGCGGGTCCAATTTTCCACGAGAGCGAGTCGTGGCAAGCAGCTGATGTGGTGTGACGTGCCGACAGCCAGCGAGTACCTCAACGATTAATTACTTTCGCCAAGTCGAACACTGTCGACTCCCTGGTAGGGCTTCGCCTCAGACCGCTATGCGAGTTTTTTGTTACATTGTTTTTGCATGAAACTTCGGCCAGATAAATTGAATTGATACGTTTCGTTGGTCCGTTGTAGTTTCAGATCTTTATTTCGCTTAATGGAACTTTAAGTAGTTGAAGTTGCAACTTTTACCTTTATCTCCAGCAGCGAGAAGAGCTATTGTTGTTGGGTAAATTATATGCCAAAAAGCAACAACAGTGAATTAAAGACATTTAGTTGTCGCTAAATCAATTAACTAAATTTCTGATAATATACTATTTTCTGATGAATACGATTTAATTTTCAGTCATTTTGCTTGCAGGAAGCTTGAAATTAAGACATTAAAAACATGTGTGGCACTCGGAGACTGCCGCGGTAACGCTATTGCATAGCATTTTTTATCAACTTATGCAATTATAATTAGACAATAATAATTTAATATTAAAACAATAATAAAATAAGACCACGCTATATTTATAAACATTAACACTAGCAAAACATTAACTGTCCCTAACTGAAACTCTATTTCTGATATGAAGACCGCTCTCAGTTTTTCTTTGTTAATTTTTTTTTTCTTTTTTATTGCTTAGATGGGTGGACGACCTCACAGCCCACCTGGTGTTAAGTGGTTACTGGAGCCCATAGACATCCACAACGTAAATGCGCCACCCACCTTGAGATACAAGTTCTAAGGTCTCAAGTATAGTTACAACGGCTGCCCCACCCTTCAAACCGAAACGCATTACTGTTTCACGGCAGAAATAGGCAGGGTGGTGGTACCCACCCGCGCGGACTCACAAGAGGTCCTACCACCAGTTATTATTAACCGTTTCAATTATTTAGGAGGTTTATTAAATTCACAATTCTTAAAAAGCATACGTATGTATAAGTGACACAATGTTAGTCTCATTGCGAAGCCTGCAACGTAGCTTACTTAGTGTCGCTCTAACTGCTTTAACTGTGTCCTGTGTACAGTCACCGCTTTATTTTAACTCCAGAGTTGGATAATTCGACCGCGAACGTGCGTGGCTTTATGCCAAGCGCAGTGCACGCGTTACCCAGTCGCCAAAGTTGCTGAATTTCTGTTGTTAAATTGAATATAATTTACACGTGAAGCGTTTAAGACAAGGGTTCGAGAACTGTTTCTCAGAGAGTTAGCAGAGTCATATGATTGATATTTATTTTTATATATTTTTATATGTATTATATATATATGTCAGCACACATCAGAGATGGCTGAGCGGTAGTTTCGTCATCACTCGTATTCGATTGAACTCAGTTTAGTCAATAAAACTTTTCAATAATAATTATTGAAACTCAACACACACAACTTTCACAATGACAGGATAAACCGACAGTTTCGTTGCACATACCGACAGACCGACTGACTGACTGTCAGAGACTCACTGATGAGACGGACGGAATCACTGTCTGACACGGAATGCCACGACTCTGTCCACGTACCGCCATTTTATACTGTGGCGTTACGGAGTCTACCCTTCATTTTGTGATATTTATCAAAACAACATTTCATCATTTAAAATAATAATCAAAACCACCGTCTTAATATTACTAAAAGTCGTTATCCACGACAACTAAAAGTCGTTATTCACGACATATATAAGATGGGTGGCGCATTTACGTTGTGGATGTCTATGGGCTCCAGTAACCACTTAACAAAAAAAAACAAACTCATTTCTATTGATGTTTATTGTTCACTTGACAGACAACAATATTAATGGTATATGTAGAAAATGTGATGATGATTGCAATTCAGGCATGATATGAAACAGAAACCAATAATAATATATTTTTATGTGTTAGACTGAACTTATGTGTTATGATGCCGCCGGGCTGCATGGACTGAGTTGTGTTAGATCGGCTGGCCGCTTCCCGAGACACCATGCACTTAATGATATTATTCGACGTGCTTTGGTCTCCGCAAATATCCCGTGTGTGTTGGAACCACCAGGCCTCAGCAGGTCGGATGGTAAGAGGCCGGATGGTTTGACTCTGATTCCTTGGGAAAAGGGACGCTGCTTGTTATGGGACGCAACCTGTAGCTGTACGTACGCGGCGTGTCATTTATCTGGGACCCGACAATGTGCGGGCTTTGCTGCTGAGGCGTCGGCTAAAACGAAGCATGCTAAGTACGATGCTCTATAATACTACATACCTGTTTGTTCCAGTGGCAGTGGAAACGACGGGTGTGTGGAGTTCGGAGGCCAAAAAGTTTATTGCCGCAATTGGCCACCGCCTCAGAGGGCAGGGCCACGATCCTCGGTCTGGGTCGTACCTGATTCAGAGATTATCCATCGCCATACAGCGTGGCAATGCTGCTAGCGTAATGGGTACTTTCGGGCCGGGTGCGATCCAGAGTGGCTTGTTTGACTAGCCGATGCCTACGCGCGCATTGCTATTAGCGTTGACCTTTATGTTACTTATGACGACGCTTGCAGCTGAAAGTAAGTATTGTACTTTTTGACGAAGCATGTTGCTGATAACTTTATTTCTGTAATCTGACGAAGCATGTTGCGGATAATAACATGTACTTTTAGGTTAGGAATATTGTGTTCTTTTTTTTTAATAACTTATGTGTTACACTGATTGACAGATATGAACATAATAATAAATTATTTATTTATTACACTTCATGAGGATCACTAAGCAGACACCAATGGACCTTCTCCATCCTTATGCGGAAGTGGCATTGGATTGGTCACACTCTGAGAAAGCCCGATACACACTTATCAAAGAGAGCACTGACCTGGAAAGTGTCTGGTAAAAGGAAGAGAGGCCGCCCCAGAACAACTTGGCGTCGCTCGGTGGAGCAGGAGCTAGGGGTCTTGGGCATGACGTGGGAGGAGCTAGAACAGACTGCCCAAGACCGATACAAATGGAAAAATTTGATTCGAACCCTACACCCCAGCAGAGGGTAATAGGAAAGCATGATGATGATGATTTATTACACTTCATGTAAAATTTACATTGGCGGACTTAATGCCAAAGGCATTCTCTACCAGTCGACCAAAGGTAGTGCAGAGTAAATAGCGGTAGGTGCAATGAAATTTATTTAAAAAAAAAATATGTATACACAATCACATATACATACATTCATAAATACATACAAATAATAGTTTATACAGTATTCAAAGGAATATATTAATAAATTAAATAATCGTTGTTATAATAATATTTTGATATTTTATTTGCACTGGGACTGTTTGGGTGTTGACTGCATGCGTAGTGTGCTCTTTGATTTATTGGTTGCCGACAACTTTAGCGGGCTAAGACACAAGGGCGCTGTTGTTTCTGCGGTTCTGTGTTGCTCGTTCTACTCCGCGAATTCACTTAAATATTCGGGCGGTAATTTTGATTTATTTACAATAAAACACATTATGTTCGCTGCTATAATATGTTGAACTGAAAAGATTTCTCTTTCTAACGACATAATGTCTGATTCAGATTGTTTATACCCTATCGGGCTCGCGTTAATTTTTTTGTATTTTACTAGCAAACTGTTGTTTTTTTTTTAGTAATAATATTATGGTATTATTAAGAGTTTTTACAGTTTATTTTACTTTAAATTACATCATGATTACAGTTAGGTCAATCACAAACGAACGAAACTGCAAAAGTAATTTTAATTGTTATTTAATAAATTTTAATTTATTAATAAAGTAATTTTAATTTGCGGTAGGCAGCGGCTTGGCTCTTCCCCTGGCATTGCTGAAATCCATGGGCGACGGTAACCACTCATCATCAGGTGGGCTGTATGCTCGTCTGCCTACAAGGGCAATAAAAAAAAATTGGGTCCACGACTAAAGAAAACGCACATCCATAAATAAAAGTCAGATTTCGTTGAAGATCATCTTCGTACAGCATTCGGTGAACGATCCTTGTGTTCTTTAAACGAATGCTCTTCTTCTTCTTCTTATCAGCCCACAGACGTCCACTGCTGGACATAGGCCTCCCCCAAGCCTCGCCACAAAGACCGGTCCTGCGCTGCCTACATCCAGCGGATCCCCGCGAACCTCAATAGATCGTCGGTCCATCTTGTGGGAGGCCTAACCACGCTACGACTTCCGATTACAATTTAATAAATATCTATACTAATATTATAAAGAGGAAAGATTTGTTTGTTTGTTTGTTTCGAATAGGCTCCGGAACTACTGGACCGATTTGAAAAATTCTTTTTCCATTAGAAGCCGACATTGTCCCTGATGAACATAGGCTACTTTTTTATTTTATTTTTTATTTTTTATTTTTTGGTTTCATGTGTGTTTTAATGTTTCCGAAGCGAAGCGAGGGCGGGTCACTAGTAATTCACTAAATTAATAGACGTCCATATTTACATATCGCACAATGTATGGTGCTATAAAGTCACTTATGCAATTTTTGTTATGACGACGCTTGCAGCTGAAAGTAGGTATTGTACTTTTTGACGAAGCATGTTGCTGATAACTCCATTTCTGTAATCTGACGAAGCATGTTGCGGATAATAACATGTACTTTTAGGTTAGGAATATTATGTTATTTTTTTTTTATAATAAATTTTATTTTTGTTAAAACTGAACTGATTATGAGAAAATACATTCTTTAATAGTTATTAGTGAGACGAGAAAGATGTTTAGTTTTACTGATGAAGTTTGTAGTTCATTTTATTTCTATAGTATAGCAGAACTATATAAGGTTTATATAATACTAGCGATACTGTAATTTATTATTGATTTCTCCACTATTTAATGGATGTTATTATACATATAGACCTTCGTCTTTAATCACTCTATCTAAAAAAAAACTCATCAAAATCCGTTGCCTAGTTTTAAAGATTTAAGCATACATAGGGACAGACAGATATAGGGACAGAGAAAGCGACTTTGTTTTATACTATGTAGTGATATAATATGATGTTGAATTTTTTGAAAAATTCCATAGCTTTCATAAGTGACGTTATCGCGCCGTATGTGCGATATGTATAGTTTGAACGCGCTGTAAATTGGTTTTCCCTGCGCGTTGACCGCGCCTTCGAATAACCGCTAATTTCGCTTATCACTCCCTCGCGAACGTATCGGTTGAGAGTTATCGATTTCATTGACTGTCGGTACCTTATGCAAGTGACGAATTTATATTCTACTAGAGGTCCCGCAGTAGTCGAAATTCGACTATAATTAATTGGAATTGTAAGTTTGTACACTATTATGATTGTATTTTATACTTCTATAATCACAAATTTCGCCAAGGCTACACTATAAAAAATATTAACAAAGACAAACAATATTTAATCTATTCTCAATTTGACAACAGACGTCAAGAACAAAAGTTTGACAATAAATAGTATGCATGCGTGTGTGCATCAAATACCTGGTATGTAGTGAGTGTAATGTTTTATTTATTGATTTAATGTATCTTTTTTGCATTATTTTAAAAAAATATTAGCATTGTGCACTTCTTCTCTATATTCTCTATAAGTGTGGAAAATGTCATACTCCTCCGTCCGCGCAATTTTCGTAAAAAGGGATACAAAGTTTTTGCTTCACGTATTAATATATAGATAGCTTTATACTTAAACGGAACTATACACTATGATAGGGAGGTTTGCCAAATAACTTTTAAAGTAATGTAAGGTTAGTGTTGTTTAAAAAAAAATTATTCGTTTTTCTTTTAATTTATTAGGTAATGAAATAATAAAAAAAATGTGAGCCGTCAAGGGACTCCTGGCAGATGTGAAACATCGACATTATTTTGTAAAAGTAATATGCAGAAAAGAACAGATCGTGATAGGAACTAAATATGTCATAATGATAACATAAAATATTACGAACAAATAATTTGTTTTCAAGTAAAACACAGGCTATGTGTACTGTAGTAAACAACACTGTATACACTACGGAGTATATACTATAGGTATCCGAGCTCAGTGTAGCGAGAGAGATGGCTTAACGCCGGATCGAGTGGGAGAGAATCGCACAGTCGATTGCGCACGGCGAGGCGTCGCCACGGCATGCGTCGCCACGGCATGCGTCGCCACGCCAGAAATCGGTTTTACGTGCGGCTATAGATGTTTCACATCAAAAAATATACAATGTGCACGAATTAATCCACATCAAGATTTTGTCTATTTCCGCTACGAAGTGAAACTTCGATGCGGGTATAGACAAGGTTGAGGCGGCTTTCACGCTAAAGTGTTTACGTGTCCGGTGATCGCTAAATAAATTGATAATCACTTAATAAAACGCTTTATAGATAGAGTTGATAGATTTATTTAAATACTAATATAGTTCTTAAGTTATTTGTGATACTAATACACTATGAGACTATGATGTCATGAAATAAAAGTTTATTTATTTATTTATTAATTAATTAATTTATTATTATTAATACCAAATGATACGTGAACTCATCGTCTATCTATAATATACACGAAAAGAAGAAACATTAACCAGTGCATATCAACTTACCTCACAATACAATCATTTGGGTTTTATCAAGTTCTCTGTTAATGTTACGATCTTCAAATCGTATTTCTTCATAAAACATTAAATTGCAGTCAAACAAATCATTCTCGTGTGAAGAATAAATATTTAGAAAGTACACTTGCGTTTGCATAAGCTAAATTTAAAAGATAACGTTAAACAAAATGGCACATACCTACTACAAGTTTAATTTTTGAAGACTAAACTAAGTATGAAAATTTGGCAAATTTATTAAATAGGTAAAACGGTACGAGGTCTGCAGTTGTGTATGCATCACGCACGCGAGCTTATATCTTAAAGTGGAAATCACGATTTACCTTGTTGATGTCTATGGGCTCCTGTAACTACTTAATACGAGGTGAGCCGTGAGCTCGTTCAACCATGTATGAAATAAATAAATTGGAATTCACATTAAAAATTTTTTTTTTATTGCTTAGATGGGTGGACGAGCTCACAGCCCACCTGGTGTTAAGTGGTTACTGGAGCCCATAGACATCCGCAACGTAAATGCGCCACGCACCTTGAGATACAAGCTCTAAGGTCTCGAGTATAGTTACAACGGCTGCCCCACCCTTCAAACCGAAACGCATTACTGCTTCACGGCAGAAATAGGCAGGGTGGTGGTACCCACCCGCGCGGTCTCACAAGAGGTACCACCAGTACAGAAATATTTATTGATCTCACTAGTTCTAATGTAAAACAATATCACTATTACACTTCTTACATCTAAATCCAGAATTAATTACGTAATTATAAAAACACTTTATTATTTCAGTTTTTACCCAACCAACATTTGACCTACAAAACCTATACCACACGAGTCATATTCATTTTTGATGAGGTAAATAAGCAATCGTCATTTTCTGACATCAAAACAGTTTTACCTGACTAGTTGATGTATAATAAAGGAATGCTGATCAAAAGCAATATACGGCCAGTTATGTGGTTGTAATTGGCGTACAGCTTTGACATGCAAATATCCGCGGTCAAGCAACACGTGCTGTTAGCTTAGTCCGTCAGCTCAAGAGCTGTGAAATTTCCTATTATGATAATTTGTATTCTGTGATCTTATATTGCTACATTTGGAACTGTGTGTTTAGTTGAAAACGTAATCTTAATAAACATTTAAAAAAAAACACACACGCACTCACTCTCACACACACACACACACATGTTGATGTTGTAGTCATTTGTGACCGCGAAAACTGTATCGAAAGACATTCGTAATAATATAATGACCATAAAACTCCAGATAAAGCCGTTAAAATAGTTTTAATTATGTCTGCGACTCGCGAATGCCGAAGAGAATACTAAACGTTATTTTTTATTACGTGATAAAGCGGATATAAAATATGATTCAAAAGATTGAAGAGAACTTAAAAAAGAAAAAAAATATGAAAATACATTGTTTGTAATCCACCTATAAGTTTCGTTGGTTATTTGGCTGGATTATGTACTGATGGTAGGACGTTTTGTGAGTACGCATAGGTAGGTACAACCGCCCTGCCTATTTCTGCCGTGAAGCAGTAACGCGTTCCGCAATTTTATGGGTGGGGCAGCCGTTGTACTATACTGAGATCTTAGAACTCATATCCCAAGGTGGGTGGCGGCATTTACGTTGTGGAGGTGTATAGGCTCCAATAAGAACCTAACACTACTGTGGGCTCTTCCACCCATCTAACCAATAAATAAAATAAAGTCAGATTCAGCTTCGGTTGCACTTGCAAAGATTCCATGTTTTTCTCCCTACCTATTCCCTGGTAGCCTAAGAGGTTATTATTACTCAGCTACACGCCGACGGGTAGGTGAGCTCACGGGCTCAACCTGAGAAAATTTGCTAACACAAGCTCTAACAACAGCAGTGCTTCACAGAATCTACCGCCGGATCGGAATCGTGACCCACCGAGAAGATCCGAGGAAAACTCAGTGGGCTGTGTCTATGGGATTCCGAGGTCTTTAAACAGCTCGGTCAGAAACTGGAAAGGATTATGAATCACAGATTCGCGCTGATTTGTTCATTTGTTTTTAATATATAATTGATCCTATTGACTTGATATACTATAGTTGTTGATCGCGTTATATTTGATTGTATTAAATGGGCTGACCAGTTCACGAACCTTTTTCTTAGTAGTCTAAAAACACAAGCACTCTAGATGAACAAATACTTCACAACTTTAATTCGAATCACCTTACTAAATTAACTCTAGATTATATAAAATCATTATTTTTATTTCCAAACACCGCCATTATCAGATTGACATAATCTAAACTCATAATTCATATACGCACGCAATTGACACATTACACTCCTAATCAATCACACAAAAATCTGTGCGACTAAATTTAGAACACCGACGCTATCTGCTTGTGAGCTTTTAACTTTAAAATTGGACACGTAAAGCTCAAATTGCCAGTTTTTGAGACCAACCCTTCTGAAGGCGTCACTCTAAAATTGACAGCTGGCGTTTTGCTTTGATATTATTGACGGGCTAATTCATCAGCAGTTAGTAGGGGCAGGTCCCTATGTCAACAAATTTAGAAATGTTATTTAAATAGACGATTTTAAACCTTATTGTAAAAGGCTTACTATAAATTTTAATAATAAGTTTACGATCATTAAGGTAGTATTAGGCATGAAGCTCGCTGTAAGAAATATAATAAGTTTGTCAGAGTAAACATTCGTTTGACATTGAATTATGGTGCGCGCCGCGTCGCGAAAGAAGGGTGAGTTTCCGATTAAAGCACCTTGTGGACCCCCCTACCTTTCCTCGCTTATTGTGTCACTCCCTACACGATTTTTCATACATCTCTCCCATCCGCTCTTGAAACTACTTGATTTGCAGGGCACGTATGCGGTACAGGGCCGAAATGAGAAGTTATTGTCTGTTCGGAAATGCTGATCCAAAATTATGTTTGCTCTTACTCGGAGCAGTGATTTTTGGATAAAAAATACACCAGGAACGCAAGAAGTATCTATGCGAATATAACATCCATGTGATTTATGACATAAAGAGTTTAATATGTTATACAGGTGACATAAATGTTAATTTGAATATTGAAACATTAGAATAAGGAACTTATGAAATATAAAAACCTTTTGAATTGTATAATATAAAAAAAACATAAAAACTGGTGAAGAAATAGCTTTAAATGTTGTTTCTCTTTATAGAGCAACTCAATTTATGCTATAGTTTTACCCTAGTAAACTTTATTTTTATGTGAATAAAATAATACATTTTACGAATATAAATGGTTTTAGTTTTGAAATTATTTTGTTATGTTTTTTGCTTAGAATTTCATTTACAAGCAATGATCAACGAAATGAAACTTATTTCAACTCAGATATCAGTACAATATTCTTCTTATGTATTAAATTACCAAAAAAAACAAAAAATCTTCAAAAGATTTTCAATTATTATAGCGTTATTAATAAATGAGCAGATGAGTCAGAGTTTGTTGTCTTCAATGGATCATTCCATTGGAATTCATCTACTGTAGTTTTCACTAGAACGTACAGCTTTCACAGTAGGTATCGGTATTATTCTTATTTTTGCTTCGAAATGGTAATTAATACCTTTGGTGAACACTAAAAATAGCTTTAATATTTTCTTCTGTCTTCGGGAGTGTGGTTTTATTATTTGTCTATAGCATCCGACGTTTCTGTTTACAATCGTCTGCGACCACGAAAATAATTTTACGAAATTATTTTTAGTTATGTCACAATTGTATCTCCAATTCGTGGTGCACGGAAGTTCAATGTTTGCTTCGTCTATGCACTCTAGTAACATTGTATGTAACGCGAGCCACAATTGCAATTATCAGTGACTGGAATCACCAGACTATCTTACAAAGTAACTAGTTCAAAACGATTCCTAGAAAAATGAAACATAACAATTATCTACGTTTTTTTTTCAAAAATAAACCAATTATTAAAACTGAAGTCATTCAAAATGATTAACAATATAATTGTTAATTTATCAAAGAATTCCGGCGAATTAATGTGTTACCAAAATTCGGCTTTAAACGTTATAATTAACGCCATAAAACCAGTTAATATGCAACGTAAAGTTGAATTTATTAATTCAATTAAAACGTTCACTGATGTCGTATTCTATGCAATTAACATATATTAAAAACTTATTCATTCACTGAATTAAAATAAAACTGTTACAGTCCGATTAAGCAGTTCGTTTTGGATCATTAAATAATAAAAACAATTTCACTAATAAAACAATGGATTACATAATTAAATTACAATCGTTTCTTTTTGTTTTTGTTTTTCAGTGTATTGAATTTGAAAAGAATGAGTTATTTCGCTTTATTGCTCACTGAAAATCTTGTTGGTCTGGTGTGTTTGTGCAAGAAGAATGTCTAGATTCCAATACCGTTCAAAATATTTAATCTTTTGTTAGCTAAAACAACAAAACAATATAGAAAAAAAAAAAAACGTATTGTCTTTAAAATCACTTTAATCATCTTTATCAGTAGACCTATATTATTATCAATCAGTATTGAAAATAATTAACTGGAATTGTAAGTTTGTACACTATTATGATTGTATTTTATACTTCGATAATCACAAATTTCGCCAAGACTACACTATAAAAAATATTAACAAAGACAAACAATATTTAATCTCAATTTGACAACAGACGTCAAGAACAAAAGTTTGACAATTAATAGTATGCATGCGTGTGTGCGTCAAATACATGGTATGTAGTGTAGTGTGTGTAATGTTTTCTTTATTGATTTAATGTATCTTTTATGCATTATTTAAAAAAAATATTAGCATTGTGCACTTCTTCTCTATATTCTCTATAAGTGTGGAAAATTTCATACTCCTTCGTCCGCGCAATTCTCGTAAAAAGGGATACAAAGTTTTTGCTTCACGTATTAATATATAGATTGTTAAAAATAGTACAATTAATAAATTATCGCATTACATCGATTACGAGTGGGTATTTCTTTGTTAATAACATGGCGTGGTCAGCGAATTCTTTGTTTATGCGTTGTCATGGTAACAGGTCAGTTTCTTTCCATCTAAAGCTCACGTACGGCCCTTTGTTGAAAAACTTAGTGGCAACTAATTATGTTGGTGTGGGAATTCACGGCGGGCTTGCAGACCCTGACGTTAGCGTTCGGTTAAACTGCCTTTGAAACATTTGTCAGTGAATTACAAAGAGACCACTACAGAGCGACATACTTTTATAATTTAGAGGAATTTTTAATGAATAGTGATAGTTTAAATTATAAGTTTGAACATTATTAAGGGTCTATTGTCAAAGACTATCATAGACCTCTATAATAATAAATTTCGCCAAGGCTACACTAAAGGTAAATAATATTGAAGACAAACAATATTAATCTATTCTGAATATAACCACAGAGTTTAACAATAAACAAAATAGTGTATGCGTGTGTGTGTTAAATACGTAGTAGTGCGTGTAATGTTTTTTTTATTTATTTGATGTATTGTTAATGTATATTTTTTTTAAAATATTAGAATTCTGCTCTCATTCTCTATATTCTCTATAAGTGTGGGAAATTTCATACAACTCCGTCCACGCAATTTTCGTAAAAACGGGTACAAAGTTTTTTCTTCACGTATTAATATATAGATATTTGTGCCAGTTTAACCGAATGAGGCTTTTATTGACACTAGTAGACATACTTGAATTATTTTATAAGCCTTAGAGAACGTTAATCCACTCAGTCCGACACCGGCAGTGGTTGCTGTTGAAATATCTATATATTAATACGTGAAGCAAAAACTCTGCACCCCTTTTTACGAAAATTGCGCGGACAGAGAAGAATGAAATTTCCCACACTTATAGAGAATATAGAGAAAGAGTGCAGATTGTTAATCTTTTTTTAATTATGCATAAAAACACATTAAATCAATAAAAAAAACATTATACACTACCATCTATTTGACACACACAGCATATACTTATATACATGTGTTGGATGCTTGGGTTTCTTGAATAAAACTCCCACAATCGATTTTGTGCTTGTATTTCCTTTATACAGTGTTTTTCTTGATTTTTACATTGCGAACGAGTTAGCTTGGCACGGCCATTAATTGAAGTGTGTAAAAATTGTGTCGGTGAACATAAATAAAAATTTAACATTGCTCAGTAAAATTTCGTAGGCGTTAACATCCTCCCCCCGTTGAAAGTCGATTCTTCGGGTTTCAACCCTCTAGTTCTTCTGCGGTAGGCAAAGCACACAGACGAACCAACGGGCGGCGCACGCAGCCTCTAGAAGTATTGACGTCAGCGACTCGAGGTACTCCATCATTTGGACCATAAAATACTCTGGATATGCGTCCAAGTCTCCAGCAGAGGGGAGGAACATCATCTTCTTGCAACAGTACCAAATCTCCTACATTTGGTTTTGAAGAATTGGTCTTCCACTTGTGGCGTTGTTGAAGCTCAGCAATATATTCACGCTGCCAGCGCTGCCAAAAATGTTGATATATTTGCTGTAATCGAGCGTAGCGTTGCAAATTATTGTAGTTGGAGTTTTCCAGCACAGGCGAAGGAAGAGCAGTGAGAGCCCGGCCAATGAGAAAGCTCCCGAGAGTCAGGCAAAGGAGGTCATCAGGAGAGGGTGACATAGGACATAATGGACGGCTATTCAATATAGCCTCTACTTGTGCGAAAAGAGTAGATATTTCTTCGAATGTTAAGTGTGAATTACCCATAACGCGCTTAATGTGAAATTTTGCGGATTTTATTCCGGCCTCAAAGGTTCCGCCAAAGTGAGGAGCGTAAGTTGGTAAAAATACAAATTTTATTCCATCCTCACTTGCAGAATCAGATAAAGATTTAGAGTTTATTTTGAAAAAAAAATTGATTTATTTAGAACCTGCTACAAAATTGCGTCCGTTATTACAGAACACCTCAGTTGGCCTGCTCCGGCGTGACACGAATCTGCCAAATGTCATGAGGAAAGCGTCTTTCTAAATTCAATAATCGTAATTTGGCTAAGTTGTATGACTGTCCAAGACAGTCGGGTGATTCCTTTACAGGTTAACTCACTGCGAATCTACCGGACTCTAAGCGGAAAGTGTGGGATAGAAAATGAGATTCACATGCCTTCTCACTTTCACTCAATTTGGATCTTAGTGGAACTTCTTCAAGTTCCCAGAATTTAGTTAGGTCATTGTGAATTTTAGTATTGTCATCATTAAGTCTGTTTGATATTATGAAATGGTTACATTGTACTGTTTTGTTTTTGTGTGATGTAGTGATTGTAGTCATAGGACCCGAAATAATCCAACCAAACTGAGAGCTTCTTAACTTTGGATTATTAGGACCGAGAGAGTGAGTCTCGCGGCCAAGAATCTCCCAGAAAAGATCGGCACCGATGAGTATTTCAATCGGTGCTGGTTGGTGATAGTTAGGATCTGCTAATTGGATGCCTTTAGGTATTTGTATTTGTGTAGTATTAATAGGTAATTTAGGTATGTGACCTGTTATTTGTGGTAATACTAAAAAGCCTGATGTGACGTTGAACTGGTTGACTAATGACCTCAATTGCGCCACACAGGTCTCTGTGACCTTACCGGTATGATTATTGCCTATGCCCATAAGGTTGACATGGCAGTTTGAGTTTGACGGTAAACACAGCTTCTGTTTAAGTGTCTCCGTTATGAATGAAGACTGGCTTCCACAATCTAATAGGGCCCGAACTCTTTCTGTTTGGTTCGTCCGTGGATTAGCCACCTCGATTAAGGCTGTAGTTAACAAAACTTGATTTGTATTTTGTTTAGAAAAATTTACAATAGTATCGTCAGTGCTGTGTGGCACGGACAAGGCACTGGAAGTGAGTCTATTGTTAGGTACAGTATCTACTGGTTTATGTATGAGAGTATTGTGTCTTCCTTTGCACTTAAGACACGGACCGAGACGACAAGTTTGTACCTTGTGACCTGGCCTCAAACAATTAGTGCATAGTTTTAATTTGTGTACTTCGGCTATACGCTCTTCTACGCTCTTCCTAATGAAAGTAGGGCAGTCGTAGATTCGATGACCTTGTTGACACACTACACACGATATAAGATCTGCAGGAGTAGTGGTTTCATTGCTAGTGCAAGCAAAAGATTTTGTATATGGCTTATCTTGCTTATTATTAATATTAGAAGTAGTGAATTTAGAATGCATTGATTTATACGAATTACGATTTATAGACTCAAGGACGTCAGCACGATTAATTAAAAATTTATAAAATTGTTCCAAATTCGGTACATCATCCAACGCGCCACGACACTCCTCCCATTTCAAAAGAGTGTGGCTGTCTAGCTTTGAGCTCATTATGTGAATTATGAGGACATCCCATTTGTCGGTAGGTTGACCTAGGCTAGACAATGCCCTTAAATTCTTAGTGATGTGATCTACCATAAATCTTAAAGATCTATCAGACTCACGAATTGTCTGTTGAATATTTAATAATGAATTTAAATGATGATTTATCAATTGACGCTTATTATCATAACGACTGCATAATAACTGCCAAGCACTTTTATAGTTGGAACTAGAAACTTCGAAGTTAGTAATAATGCGTGCTGCATCACCCGTTAAGTATGAAAGTAAATAATGAAACTTATGAATTGGAGCAATTCGCTCATTGTTATGAATTAAACTCAGAAACGTGTCACGGAACTCAAGCCAACGGAAATATGATCCGTCAAACTTAGCAATCTGTATTTGGGGCAATTTAAATCCCAAAACATCATGATGATCGATATTACACTGAGCTGATGACTGACTAGAGTTAAGATCTTTGTAATTACTTTCGTCATGTTTACTTGCATTATGTTGTTTAATAATGCTTTGAGCGGAAACGATGTTTGTAATAAATAACTGCTCAATGTCATCTCGCTCATCAACCTCGTTTGTCAAATCACTACGATTCAAAACCTCTATCTGAGTCTGCAAGTCGTCAAATCGATTTGACAGTGACTCAAATTTGCTAAGCTTAAGTGTCAATTCAGCAAGTTCAAGAGAAGTTAGTGTTTCTTTTGAGCTTGTCTGAGTTAAATAGTTCCGAAATTTAGTTATTTGCCCCTTTATGGAGCTACGTTTAACAAAAAGATCCAGCAAATCTTGAGAGTCTTTTGCACTAGTTTCACCTCCCATGATAAATAAAAATTATAAGTTTCTAATATATTAAGTAAAAAGTTTGTAAATTAATTTAATATAATTATTATATGTAAAGAAGCAATAAGAAAAGCAAAGTCTAGTCTAGATAATGAAATGAATGCAAAAATAGGATAAAATCTGTTTAGTTAATTAATAAATTAAAAATATTAAAGTTATCTCACGCTCCTCGACTAGACGTGACCTGCACTGGAGTCCGGCCCTGCTGCACTCTCACCCGGAACCCTGGGACACAGCGGGGCTGAACTTGTTTATCGCAGCCAGTCGGTAACGTGCGAAGGCGCACCGTTTGTCTGGAATGTTCGGCTAAATTGTGTGAATTGATTGCAAAAACAACAATGCAAGAAAGGATAAAAAATAATAATTAGGCACAGTGGGTATTCAGTCATTTAAAGAACTATCTAGCAAAATTTGTACCTAGCGACAGTACCCGCTTATTGTTGGGTGGCCGTCCGCTTGTCTTCCTTTGTTAATAATATAAATATAATTACTCAATGTAGAAAATAATAACGAAAATTAAGAAACACTTTTTTGGTTTGGATATTTTTATGATGTGGGTAAGACTCACTATGATAAAAACTAAAATGAATTGAAATTATATTGAAAAGATAAAAAAACACTGTATAAAGACAACCAGCACAAGTACAGACTAATCGATTTGGGTAAATAGGAAAAAATGTTATTGGAATTTAGGTTGGTGTGATTATATAGACGGGAAAGTATGGGAAGGGCACTTAGCTGCATTGGCCTGGGCTGCGGCTCGATGCTGATTGCTGATCGATGACCGGCGAGGGCTGCAATGGCTTGAGCTCCAAGATCCCGTGGATACAGTTGAGGACGGCAGCTGGTTTCGGCGAATACGTTTCTGACCGATACTATGACTTGACCATCCGATTGAAAAAATGTTCTTTTCCGAAGAATTTTGAAGGTTCTTTTGACGGTCGCCAGATGTTGGATGCTTGGGTTTCTTCAATAAAACTTCCACAATCGATTTTGTGCTTGTATTCTCTTTATACAGGTTTTTGATATTTTTTTTTACGTTGCGTACAAGTTAGCTTGGCACGGCCATTAATTGAAGTGTTTAAAAATTGTGTCGGTGAACATAAATAAAAATTTAACATTGCTCAGTAAAATTTCGTAGGCGTTAACAACATGTATACTTTGTTTATTGTCAAACTTTTATAATTTAAGTGGTCAAAATGAGAATAGATTATTTGTTTTTAATATTAATTGTTCATAGTGTAGTCTTGGCGAAATCTGTGAATAAAAAAAGTATAAGTCTTTGACAATAGAACGATAATAATGTTCAAACTTACCAATCAAATTAATTATGGTCGAATTTCGACTACTACAGGACCACTAGTCTTATAAAAACCACCTTAACCACCAGTCATAACTTCCATTGACTTTATTTCTGTAATGACAATTGAGATGACAGTTTTCTAAAATTATGTTACATACATACTTTTAGAAAACTAATTTAATTAAGTTTACGGCTGGCGATAATCGAAGAAATTCTAGATCAATGTATCGTCTAGTTTAATCTGAGTGTCTGATTAAAAAAAAAAACACATTCTAAATCCAATTTTCATATTCTGAACTATGCTCAAAATTTCAAGTCCCTGGTTCATTGTGAAGTAAGCTTAAAATTAAATACTGAATTCTAATTATACGTTTAAAAAAACATATGCTGAAGACTGTTTCGCGTCACGGTTGTCATGGTAACTGATTTAGATTGATATCTGTCCACTGAGTTTCTCGCCGGATCTTCTCAGTGGGTCGCGTTTCCGATCCGGTGGTAGATTCTTCGAAGCACTGCTCTTGCTAGGGTTAGTGTTAGCAACACCCCCAGGTTTGAGCCCGGAGAGCTCACCTACTCGTTAGGTTACGCTGGCATAGCCTCTCAATGCTAACAGCTTAGGTAGATTAAAAAAGATCTGTTAAGCTGTATGGGCATTGAATTTTTAAGCTGTATGGGCAGCTGTATGGGTATTGAAATAACACAAGTAACGCATTCACTATTGAATTCAATAGTGTAGCTAGCCTAATTAATGTTTAACACCACTAACTACATAATACACAAAACAGAACACGAACTGTGACTCGCAAAGTAAATAAATCAAAACTTTGTGCCGCCGTCAAAACTTTCGTAGTATGAGATAAGCCGACCGTTTATTATACCTAGTGGATAAATAACTTTATCTCGACTGGCAAATTAGCGCTGTAGGAATGTTATAAAAACAAAAACTCACCCATTTTAATTATTGTCGGGCGGTTCGTTGCTTACGACTTAAACAATAAAATTAGACAATGAGTAAAACTTCTTGCGATGATCTCACAGGCATCAGTAAAAAAAAAAAAACATGGATAAATTTTATTATTATTATTGATTATGAAGGAACATATGAATTATATAGGAACTAGATACCGATGTGCAAACGTTTGTTTAAATAGATAGATACCAAATACTATAAAGAACTAGCGACCCGCCCTCGCTTCGCTTCGGAAACATTAAAACACACATGAAACCAAAAAAATAAAAATAAAAAAATAATAAAAAAAAGTAGCCTATGTTCATCAGGGACAATGTCGGCTTCTAATGGAAAAAGAATTTTTCAAATCGGTCCAGTAGTTTCGGAGCCTATTCGAAACAAACAAACAAACAAATCTTTCCTCTTTATAATATTAGTATAGACAAACAAACTAGGTCGCAACAGAAATGTTTGCCTGATATGGAAATCAAATATGCGACCTTCGGCTCAGCTATCATCTTAACTTAAAGAAAAGAAATCAATTATCGCACAAAAAAAACATTACTTCAAAAAAACATTCAAATTTGGCGGACCCGTTATATAATGCAATCAAGGCTTCAACCGTGTGTTATGGTGTTACTGGTGTTATGTTTACTGGTGGTAGGACCTCTTGGGAATCCGCACGGGTATGAGCTGTTGTAACTATATTGAGATATTATACTATATTGAGATATTATATTTAACTATTTGAAGTCGTCGTGGCCTAAAGGATAAGACGTCCGGTGCATTCGTATATAGCGATGCACCAGTGTTCGAATCCCGCAGGCGGGTACAAATTTTTGTAATGAAATGTGTACTTAACAAATGTTCATGATCGGCTCCCACGGTGAAGGAATAACATCGTGTAATAAAAATCAAACCCGCAAAATTATAGTTTGCGTAATTACTGGTTGTAGGACCTCAAGTGACAACTTATATCTCTAGGTGGGTGGCGCATTTGCGTTGTAAATGTCTATAGGCTCCAGTAACCACTTAGCACCAGGTGGGCTGTGAGGTCGTACACCCATCTATGCAATAAATAAATAAAACCACTTAGCAACTGACGGCCTTTAGTTCGTTCACTCATCTATGTTAAAATTAAGTAAAAGTTCAATCCACAATCAAAAGATTTTGCTATATATTATTACCATAGCACGTGGGAGGAGAGAAAATTGTGTTCTTGCTCTGAAGACAAATCAATCTCCGTCAGTTCATCTAAGAGTTAATCTCCTATACAATATGAGATGGGATATAAAAGTCGATCGTCATTTCCAGTTGCATTCTAAACTTATTAATGACACGTTTCTTCTTAATAATAATAAAAAAAACAGTCTGCACACAAATATGCACATCCGTGAATTTAAACGAAAAGTGCAATTGAATGATCAGTAATACCACAATTTATTCAACAACACAGTCTAGTAACTATATAAAAGTAACGTTGTTGTATCGTTTTATTATTATTAATTTTTTTTCTCCCATTTCTTGGCCTGCACGGTTTGTGCGTCAGCCATGCAAAAAGGTTAGGAAGTGTGTTAATGGATTTAGTTTTTCGATTGGAAATTGGAACGGAATTTGGAAAAGGGATCAGGTATATATATATTATAAACTAAGTACATAAATGGTTACAATTTTATATTATTATGAAAAATGAAACTAGCTAAAATTATATATACATCAATATTGATATTAGATAAAAGGATAGAAATTGAAGTAGGAAAAGGAATTTTAATGGACAAAAGTGAGGAAATTTAATTTATTTGAAGTTAACTGTCATTGGAAAAAACAAAACATTATATTGTCACTCTTAAGCTGAACCACTACAATCATTAAAAAATAAATAAACTAAATTTAAATTACATATTAAACATGAAAAATTTATTGGAAAAAGAAATAGATAAATTACTAGCAATAAGTCAAGAGCGTAACACAAAAGCGGGTGTCTTAACATCAAATCAAGCGTTTCTATTTTCTCCTACAATAATAAATAGCGTTTTCCTATCACGTAATTTATCCTAGTTATAATTGTAAGCAGATTTAATCCATTTTATGCCATGCCGAGACCGGAAATAACGGGTCTCGCTAGTTTAGCCTCAACGAAGACAGCGGCGAAACAAAAGAAAACAATCAATGTTTCCAATAGGTACATCGCCAGATATTGATATTACAAACTATCATATTTCATGGCGAGCTGATTGATTCACTATGCCCAGGAATGGTGCTTTCCAATTCAATTTATTGTTTGTGGTCAGAGGTAAGCGCAAAATGGGCTATAACAAGAAATTGAATTGGCATTTTAACTGTGGAATTGATTAAGTGCATTACATAATTTATGATCTCATCTCTAAACAAGAGAGTTTGTCGATTTAGTAGGGTTGTAATAAAAAAAAAATTTATAATTAAAAGCCAATTAATTCGTGTATTAAAAATTTAGATATTTTTTTATTGCTTAGGTGGGTGGACGAGCTCACAGCCCACCTGGTGTTAAGTGGTCACTGGAGCCCATAGACATCTACAACGTAAATGCGCTACACTTGAGATATAAGTTCTAAAGTCTCAGTATAGTTACAGCGGCTACCCCGCCCTTCAAACCGAAACGCATTGCTGCTTCACGGCAGAAATAGGCAGGGTGGTGATACCTATCCGTGCGGACTCACAAGAGGTCCTACCATCAGTGGCTGGCTTTTTAATTGTGGAATTGATTAAGTTCATTACATAATTCAAAATCTCATATCTATATAAAAAAGTTTGTCGTTTTAGTAGGGCTATAATTAAAAGCCAATTAATTCATGTATTTTAAAATTTTGATGATTTGATAATAATTTAAAAAATATAATGTTATTTAATACAATAAAGCAGTTAGTATTTTTTCTATATCTACAAAATGATGGCTAGTTAAAGTCACTTCGTGTGTTCAATTTAACTCTGCAACATTTTCTGTATGTAATTCAAATACCTCGAGCGTAGTGTAGATCTATCGATAGTGTATCGGCTACCAAATAGGTCAAAAGGCCATCGAGTATGGCCCATCGGTATTTTATTCGTAGCTCTGACACTTGGAATGTGTTTGTTGACTAAGAAGTATGTTCTTCGATATCAAGAATTCTGTACGTCAAAGTGATTTCAGAAATATTTTTTGTACAGAAGAGTTTTATTTTAAGAAAAGCAATGTTAGAATATTATTATGTAAGAAATATGAGTCTTTTATCTAAACTCTAGTCTTACATTTCCTTACAAATTTCGTTGATAATTTACGATTATCATTTATTGTTTTATTGATTTAAAATTATTATTGTTATTGCTATCGATCACATGTGTTTACCGTGATCCACGTTTTCTAGTCATGTCAAGTCAAATAGAAACCAACAGGGGATTGATTCTAAATCTATATATTAATACGTAAAGCAAAAACTTTGTATCCCTTTTTACGAAAATTGCGCCGCCAGAGGAGTATGAAATTTCCCACACTTATAAATAATATAGAGAAGCAGTGCACAATGTTAATATTTTTTAAAAATAATGCCTAAAAGATAGATTAAATCGATAAAGAAAACATTACCCACACTACATACCATGTATTTAAACCACACACGCATGCATACTATTTATTGTCAAACTTTTCTTCTTGACGTCTGTTGTCAAATTGAGTTTAAATATTGTTTGTCTTTGTTAATATTTTTTATAGTGTAGTCTTGGCGAAATTTGTGATTATAGAAGTATAAAATACAATCATAATAGTATACAAACATACAATTTCAATTAATAATAGTCGAATTTCGACTACTGCGGGACCACTAGTCTGATTAGATTCAGATGCTTATTTACTTTCATCGTGACATGCAATATAACAATTGTCAATTTTTTGGAGCGGAAAGGTTGTAACTAGATCCCAGTGTAATGGAACAAAACAGAAAAAATGTATTTCATAGACTAGAAACAACCTTATAAAGTTAAAATATTAATCCGAAAACATCCATTATTCAGTTAGAGTACGTGTCGTGTTTCGTATCTATCATTCTGAATATATCTTTTGAATTCCTCGCTAGGTGATTATTCATCGTATAAGTTTGAAATGTAAAATGGAAATTATGTACTTTGTAGTAGAAATATTCATTCTTGGAATGTAATTAAAGATGTTTAGTTAAATTAAGTGCACTTACCTAAATTTTGATATAATGATAAATACCCTCATTTTTTTACATTGGAAATGTACTACAATCTACTGTTTTTTTTATTGTTTAGATTTGTGGACGAGCCTATAGATATCTACAACGTAAATGCCGCCACACACCTTGAGATATGAGTTCCAAGGTCTCAGTATAGTTACAACGGCTGCTCCACCCTTTCAACCGAAACGCATTGATGCTTCACGGCATAAATAGGCAGGGTGGTGGTACCTACCCGTGCGGACTCACAAGAGGTTCTACCAACAGTTATTACGCAAATTGTCATTTTGCGTGTTTGATTTTTATACTACACGATGTTATTCCTTCACCGTGGAAGTCAATCGTGAATATTTGTCAAGTACGTATTTCATTAGAAAAAATGGTACCCGCCAGCGGAGTTCGAGCATCGGTGCACCGCTACATACGAATGCAATGGACGTCTTATTCTTTAGGCCACGACGACTTCATTTTAATAATCTCATAAACTTATTTTCGATAATCATATAATATAACAGAAAGTTTACATTCAACACCGTTACCGAAAATTATAGAGGAATAGAAATCAACAAAGAACAGAATGATTTCAAGTTGATTGTTCAGAATCCAATTTCCGGTCATAAAACAATGTGACGTCTACCGAAATTCAAGTAAATGCAATTACATTGAAACGTGTCTAATTTAAAATAACCAAGATCGGGGTAATTTTCCGTTTGCATACATAAAAATATCTCACAATATAATTAAGATATATTATGCTGAGTAGCTTTGTGGCCACGACTTTTCAATATAAGTTCAAAATACAGACTTTAGATAAATTACGTTTTATAATTTCATTGCATAATAATTCATTGAGGTATCATTAAAAAAATCAATGGTGTAAGTGATTGAAAACCCGTTATTGAAATTTCATCACGATTTTGTTAGAACACAGATGGAATATATGTTTTATGAGTTACGCGCCTCAAGAATGACAATTAGCATAAATTAGATGAAATCGAGGAATATAATGGATTTTTATGGTCTGATAAAAATCAAAATATATTAAAATGAAGACAACAGTAGCCACGTATTTTGCTTCGGATTGAATAGCGTTCATTTATTATAGCCCATTTCTCATATAGAAACGGCATCCGTATGAGTCACTGATACATAAATTAAGGTCGTATCTGACGGTTAAATTAAAATCGAGAAAAAATTCAACACTACCTGAGATGAATTTAAAACACGTTCCGTTGATTTGCTTTGCATACTTTGTAAATTAATTATACTTGTACTCATTTTTGGCCGTGCTCGATAAGTAAAAGATGACTTAAATTGCTTTTTTGATCGTTAACAAAGCAATCTGTACTTTTTCTGAATTTGCACAACGGCAATGCTCCAACTGTATATTGCCACGTCATCTCGGATCCTCCCGATCCACTAACGGTGCTTCTAGGTACTCCAAGCACCGGTCACCGTTCTCGTCGAACCCGTCGCTTGCGACGAAGGGCTTGACGAGTAATTTAACTCTCAGACACAGCCCACTGAGTTTCTCGCCGGATCTTCTCAGTGGGTCGCGATTCCGATCCGGTGGTAGATTCTGCGAAGCACAACTCTTGTTAGGGTTCGTGTTAGCATCGTCGTCAGGTTTGAGCCCCGTGAGCTCACCTACTTGTTACGGTTACGCTGGAATAGCCTCTCTAGGCTACCAGCTTAGGTAGGAAAAAAACAAAAATGTATATTGCAAATTAATGGAGATACTGTATTGTTTCATTTAATTCAACTGTCATGAATAATTCGCCAGAATCATTCGGTATTAAGCATCATACTATCTGGAACATTATGAGGTTTTCGCGTTAAGTAAAATAATTTTTATTGTTTCATCCTTTATTAAAAATATATTTCATGATTTTCGTTTCTCGGATTACTTTTCGTGGTCACCAATTATGTGTGAATCGATATTTTGAATTACTATTTATTGACTTACGTAAATAATCGTTTGACTTTACAAACAATAAAAGCTGTGTTAAGTTTGTTAAATGACATATTTAGATGGAGCAAATACAATAGTACACAAATGAAAACATTCTGGTGACACTAGAAAACAAACGTTGTAATGCGTAATTTCATTTTCATCAATAGGTTCCATTGCCTTTAAACAAGCTTTAAACAATAGACAAAATAAATGTCGAAATTGAATTTAAATATTTATTTGAATTTAAATATCAATGGTTTAATTTGGTATTTTAATATTTTTCATGTTTTTCTACAAAATGATATTAGCTTAGCATTTGCTTTACCTTCCCTTTATCTATTTTTGGTCTTACTTTGTCGACTAACAAAAACGTCATATTATGATGCATCCCTGACAAATGATGGACAAAAAAAATTATAGAAACATAATTACCATTGAGAGTTACGCAAAATGGAATATACTCGTAATAATAAATTATGGTGGGGGTGGCACTAAAGTAACGCAGAAGCGAAACATTGCGAAACCTTGGGTTTCTTGTTAATATGCAAAATTCAACCCAAAATCATCCATCTACATCACGTCACTTGCACAGTTACGGTTTTATTAAGGTTTACATAATGAGCCCTTAAAGAGTTTACAGTCGTTACGAATTTCTGAGTAACCCCATACGGACCGGAGTAAGTGCCTTACACCCTTTAACTATTACGAAACTTGGTATCCCATGTATGGAGATATAAATTATTAAAGTAATACGCCCACTAAAGTTCGTATCGCAGACTAGGAAGCTTAATGAAAGACCGCTGTATTCTGTAATGGTAAGGAATTGCATTCATGATATGAATGCTTTTAACACATACAACCTTTTGGTACCAAATGGAGGATATATTTTTCTACATTTAATACAAATGAATATTTAAATAACGGTCGACTTCTTCAACCTTTAAATTCCTTGAAAACTTGCATGACTTTCAAGAATTTAATTAGCCGCGGTCTTGCTGAAACTTTTGAGACCGAATAAAATAAAATTCACCTGGCAACCCCAGCACACCGCATGTCAGAGGGCACGTCATAATCCAACCCAAGCTCACAGATTAACATTTAAACAAGTTTTATGTAAATCACACTGGATAAAACTGAATTCATTTTTGTGATCACTCGCTCGGAAACATGCTGTGGCTACGCCTTAGTTTTTTTTGAAATGTAACTACTTTCAGCTTATGGATATTTATTTTCATGAAATTGATATTTTTGAACCGTGGCAAAAACCACTGCCTGTACAAAATTGAATGCCTACCGTAGTTCATATACACCGGAATATGAATGTCGTTAGCTTGACACAACAGTTTAAATTTCAATTGCATTGTAAAAAAGAGTATCTTACCATTATAGTTGTGACGTAAGGTTGCTCCGTAGCTGAAAATAACGGGATTTTATAATTAATTAACAAGTCAATAGCTGACCCAAAACTTGCAGCATTCCTTCATTGCAAAAAGTCGTATATGCCTAACCTGAACTTTAGCAAAACATGTTCGGTATATCAACTGGTAAAAGCGTACCTATTTCACCTGTCCTTGGACGAGAACTATAAATTAGTAGTCCACGACATGGCGACACGTGTGAATTGTACCCAAAGGATCCAAGTTTCTGGAGAATACGTGATCTGACCATGAATTTTTGTTTATAGACAAACTTTAGGAATGGGGCCGAGCAATAAATACGGCTGTTTTAAATTTTGCGAGAATTTTAAATAAAACTTGAGAAACGTGAGCTGACTTAAATTATTCTTATTATATTGGGAGTGTTTTTATTACTAACTTGCTTGATATTTTCAGTAATCACGTTTGCCTAACTCGGATTCAAATATTCATTGACATTATACGACCTCTGAAACTTTATGACTTATTTAAAGGGCTTGTTTAGTTTTCAATGTTCGAATTTTTAAATATGCCTTATAAGATACGACTGATCTTGATTTATCATTTAAAGTCTAGATCTAACCTCGGTTTTGTATAAAACAAAACAAACCAAATAAAGCATGTCTCAGGATATATCGGTATTTAAAGGGTTATATAAATCCACCATAATCAATAGTTCTTTGTAATCTTGAACGTAAATATCGCGATATAAGAAGAAGAATTAATAAATAATATAATATGCATTTATGTATTAAAACAATAAGAATGCCAATCAAAGGGATTTCACATATGGGATAACAATAGTTGTGTGCCCACCATTATTTTAAAATTAAAGTAATGTTCAATGAGGGCGGAGTTGCATGCGAAGGGGCGATGCTTAGTTTTAATTTAATTGGCTGAGAAATACGTAAGCCCAAGTAATAAAGGGGGTAAGAGTCATGTGACGTCAATGTCTTAACTTTTAGTTATTTTCCTCGTAGAATTAGAATGCCTAATTATCTATGAAAGTCGTTTACGTACTTAGAAATCTATGTCAATTTTAGGTAAGCGGAGTAAAATGTCCCTTCGGAACAAGGTGACACTTTACAAAACTTGCATAAGGCCCGTCATGACTTACGCGAGTGTGGTGTTCGCTCACGCGGCCCGCACACACATAGACACCCTTCAATCTCTACAATCCCGCTTTTGCAGGTTAGCCGTCGGAGCTCCGTGGTTCGTGAGGAACGTTGACCTACACGACGACCTGGGCCTCGAATCTATACAGAAATACATGAAGTCAGCGTCGGAACGATACTTCGATAAGGCTATGCGTCATGATAATCGCCTTATCGTAGCCGCCGCTGACTACTCCCCGAATCCTGATCATGCAGGAGCCAGTCACCGTCGACGCCCTAGACACGTCCTTACGGATCCATCAGATCCAATAACCTTTGCACTAGACGCCTTCAGCTCTAGGAGCAGGCTTAGGGACCTCGGTAACCGTACTCGTCGAACTCGACAAAGAGTTCGCCGTGCAACCTAACCCATGAATCAGCTCGCTGAGTTTCTCGCCGGATCTTCTCAGCGGGTCGCGATTCCGATCCGGTAGTAGATTCATTCGCGAAGCAGCTACTCTTGAGTTGTTAGGTCTCCTTCGGAGGCGCTCGAGTAGCTGTTAGCAAATCCCACCCCTCCTGGCTGAGCCTTTGTTCGCCCACCTGTCCTGGTGAAACTGGAAAGGCCTCCGGGCCACCAGTAATCCTTCAATCATAAAAAAAAAAAAAAAATGTCAATTTTAGAAGTATCTTATTATTCACCAATACCTACGCATATAGAACAAGGATAAAATTAATTAACGTATCATTCGAAAAAAATATGATTCCTATCTATATCCAAACGAGATAAACTTAAAAGACTAATTCCTGACAAAGGCTCATTGTTGTTTCATTAGCTGTGAGCTTATTTTTACCGCCCGAAAAACTGTGGAAAGCGAACGGGGAGACAAAAAACCGAATCCGGAACGTTCCGAGGAACAAAAGACGAGCGGGACGCGTTTAATCCGGTCCGGTTCCGGCCGCCATTTCGACGGTTCGAGAGAAAATTGAATTTATTATCGTTCTGTTTGACTGACGTGTTATTTTCGCGCGATAGAAAAGGAACGTTGACGCTCCCGGAATCCAATCAGTCCGACGCGGGGGCGCGATGTCGGCAATACACTAAACTGTACACGGATGAACAGACGAAAACGGTTTTTTCTTCTTCTTCTTTTTTTATTGCTTAGATAGGTGAACGACCTGGTGTTAAGTGGTTACCGGAGCATATGTAAATGCCGCCACGTACCTTGAGATATCAGCTGTAAGGTCTGAGTTTTAACAGTACAACGGCTGCCCCGTGAAGCAGTAATGCGTTTCGGTTAGAAGGGTGGGGCAGCCGTTGTAACTATACTGAGACCTTGGAACTCATATCTCAAGGTGGATGGCGGCATTTACGTTGTAGATGTATATGGGCCCGGGTGACCACTCACTTAGCACCAGGTGGGCCATGAGCTGGTCCACAAATTTAAGAAAAAAAAGAAAAAAATAGGCAGGGCGGTGATACCAACCCCTGCGGACTGACAAGACGTGCTACTACCAGTAGTTTTCTCACTGTGGGTTATTTGTTATTCAATTTAATTTTCGTAACTAGGCACCAGACCTGAAAAAGGGTGCTTATTAGAACCTTAAAAAGAAGTATAGTCAGCGGTTGACCGGAGTCATCATAATTATCGTTGAACGCATAAATTTAGAAGACAACATTCTATATTTTCATATTTCATTTTATTTCCATGTTAGACCAGTGACCGTATCTTCTGATAATGGGAGGTTAACGTCAGCAATGCAAATGGCACAGCCAAACCTCTGTCTACCGTTAAATACTTTCCGTACAATGTGTAATATCGATAATATTGTGTGTAATATCGTTAGAGGAAGTCTGAAAGTGGCACCTGTGACAGAGAAGCTGAGGAGTGCGCGTTTGGGATGGTATGGACATGTGATGAGACGAAATGAAAATAAAGTTGTTAACAGAGTGTTAACTATGAATGTGGAAGGATTTAGAGGAAGAGGTAGACCTAAGAAGAAATGGATGGATTGTGTGAAAGACGATATGGGTAGGAGGGGAGTGAGCGAAGAAATGGTATATGATAGAAGAGTATGGAGGGAGCAAACATGTTGCGCCGACCCCAGGTGACTGGGAGAAGGGCAGGATAATGAATGGTTGAATGATGTGTAATATTGATAAAATAATAGTTGACTAGTCTGCACGGGCAGTGTCAATTCTGGCTATTTCCGCTACGGATCAATAATGCATTCCAGTCTGAAGGGCTCGTTGTTCAGAACGTGGTTGTAATTCCCAATCAGGATTTCGACATAAGTTTTGGGATGACTTTCAACTAGGCAAAGCGGTAGGGTAGCTCCTTCACCCAATACAGCAATCTGTATATACTAGTGGTCCCGCAGTAGTCGAAATTCGACTATAATTAATTGAAATTATAAGTTTCAACATTATTATGGTCCTATTGTTACAGATTTTGCCAAGACTACACACTATAGACAAATACTCGTAATATTAAAGATAAACAATACTAACCTATTCTCAATTTGAGTACAGACTTTAAGCAAAAACAAAAGTTTGACAATAAATAAAGAGTATATGTGTGTGTGTCAAATACATGATAGTGTGTGTAATGTTTTCTTTATTGATTTAATGAGTATTTTATGCATTATTTTGAAAAAAAAATTAGCATTGTGCACTTCTTCCCTACATTCTCTAAAAGTGTGGAAAATTTTCGTAATTCCGCGCAATTTTCGTAAAAAGGGATACAAAGTTTTTGCTTCACGTATTAATATATAGGTATAGATAAAAATGAATTGCTGTTCGTTAGTCTCGCTAAAAATCGATAATATCTGGACCGATTTGGCTAATTTTGATCTTGAATTATTTGTGGAAGTCCAGAGAAGGTTTAAAAGGTAGATAAATATGAAAATGCTCGGAATTAAATAAAAATAAACAATTTTGCTTTTCCTTTGATATATACCTCGTCGGACGGATTCCTTTTGTTTGTTTCAAGTTTATTTTATACAAAAGTTTAGGTCTTTTATTTATCGATTGAGGCACTACAAAGTCTGCCGGGTCAGCTAGTATAATAATATAGCATCCATAAATCATGATGTCAAAATAACATTCCTCTACATTGACAGACAATAAAAATAGCTTTTTTCTCCTTTCAAGTGGAATCGTGTTTGTGAAAAAGAAAGAAATAAATTAGTTAGGCCCGGATTGCATGCTAATGATTTTATTACCCATTCAAGCCGCCGCATAAAGAATTTTCTGAATTAAAACGTCAACTCGTACTGGTTTCCGGTTGCCAATTAACTCGGTTACCGTGCTTATCGGTTTCATTACGTATTCAGTGATATAAAAATAATAATGCAAATCTGAAAATTAAATATTTCTGAGAACTATCTTACGTGTAAATTTTTTTTTATTGCTTAGTAGGCTGGACGAGCTCACAGCCCAACTGGTGTTAAGTTCTTACTGGAGCCCATTGACATCTACAACGTAAATGCGCCACCCACTTTGAGATATAAGTTCTAAGGTCTCAAGTATAGTTACGACGGCTGCCCCACCCTTCAAACCGAAACTCATTATTACTGTTTCACGGCAGAAATAGGCAGGGTGGTGGTACCTACCCGTGCGGACTCACAAGAAGTCCTACCACCAGTAAACGTACGTAAGCTTTTTGTGTTGTTAAAAGAGTTTAAATGTATTTCATAAGTCACATTCAACTGCTGATTAAATTCCATTTTCAAATACGCACAATTCATTTTAGCTTCTTAAGTGACAGTTATTTCCTTATTTGAATAATACGTGTATTTTTATTATAAATTCGAAAAATAATTACGAAGAGACTTCAGAAAATTGTGTTCAACTGTCCCCAAATATTTAATTTCAAAAATCGAACAAACCGAATCGTTTTCTTGTTTATTCGGTATCACGAATATCAGGTTCCATAATGGCGTTGTACTGAGAAAATGTTTTATTGGCCTTGTCGCCTCCTCGGCAATAAAGGCCTAAGATTATCATTCGGTATGAACGGATCTTTTATTTTTACTTTCCTATTGTTCGTACAACTATCGTGTACTATATCGGAATAAACGGATTGGATAAAATAAATAATAAAATTTTTAAAGCGGACTGGGAATGTTTTATTCCAGTTGGAAAAAGTCGAATGGGAATCGTAAAATACGTACTTTTTTTAATATTTCCCTTGTTCATTCGTTTATTTATGTAATTAAAATCGTTTAGTCAGGCTAGGTTTTTTTTTTCAGATCGAATATTTTTTGAGTACACAGGAAGTACATTTATTTTCATATTTAAAACTGTTAATTGTTTTGAGTTTATGTGATTCAGTAACTAAATACCTCTCGCTATACGCATTTCAAAAGGGTTAACTGCAACAATAAATTTAATTCAATACCAAGAAATGGGCAGTTAAAATAAATTGGAAGTAAGCTGAATTCGAGATCCGAAGAGCTCCCGATAAGAAATTAATGTTACAATAAAATTGAGCAAAATTGTCGATGCGCGAAACGATTTTAAGAATTCTTTTAGTAATGAAATTGTAGAACATAAAATATTACTAATATATCTATTTCTCTGTAGCTAACGAAAGAACTTGTTTAAATATTACCGAATCTTATATCTACCTATGCTGATAGCCTTGAGAGGCTATTTCAGCTTGACGTGCAGGTGAGCTCACGGGGCTCAAACCGGAAGTATTGTTAACGCTGGCCCTAGCAAGAGCAGTGCTTCGCAGAATCTACCGCCGGATCCAAAACCCAACCCACTGAGAAGACCCGGCGAGAAATTCAGTGGGCTGTGTCTATGGATTAATTTACTCGTCGAGCCCTATGTCGCAAGCGAAGGGTTCGGCAAAGACCGTGACTGGTGCTTGAGGTACCTAAAAGCACCTTTACTGGATTGGGAGGATCCGTAATGACGTGCTTAGGGCGACGTCGACTGTTTAGCATGCGGTCCACAGGATCGGGTATGGAGATTCCGTCCATATTTTCTAAGCGCTAAGACATCTCATTTAAAAGAGGTTTGAAAGAGTCCTTAGCGATACACAACTGCTTGGTTTTTCCTTTGGTATTACTGATGTCCGTGATACTGCAAGCCGTATTGATGAGGTAAAAAAGGCATCGTGGCCTAAAAAATAAGGCGTTTGTTATACTCGCGATGTACTCGGTGTACGGTGTACTCGTATCAAGTGATACGACTATGCAGGTGCTCAAATCCCGTTGACAGGTACCTATTTTTCTAATAAACTACGTACTTAGTGTTAACGTATTCACGAGTTCTATACACGATCTAGGCGATCGCATCGTCGAGTAATAAAAACTTATGCAATTTTAATTAGACAATAATAATTTAATATTAAAACCATAATAAAATAAGACCACGCTATATTTATAAACATTAACAAAAGCAAAACATTAACTTTCCCCTTCACACTCGTAAGCTAGACCGCGCGAGAGAGAGATGGGCAGACTTTTCATGATGCGCATGGAGTGCGACGTCACGCCGCGCGCTTATTCACAAACACTACACAAGCGCAACGTGTGAATGTGTTGAACGCGAGCTCCATGACAGGCGGAGTGGGGGGTGTTAGGTTTTATTTTCGTTACGGAATTTCTTGATTCGGTCGCCACGCTCAAAGCCCGCGATAAAAGCTATGCAATAGGTTAAAATTAAAACTGGAACATATACTATTTAGATGATTACGTCTTCACGGTGGTGAAGCCACACAGGTGGCATCTGCGGCCAGGCACACCTCTATGTTACCAATTTCTACTTTCTGATTTGACCGCTGTGAAACAGCTGATATACTATAAAGTTGCGGCTTAGACCTCATTTCACAAGGCGAATGGTGGTATTTGTTATGTCTATGGGCCCTGGTAATCACTAACCCCTTATATGCGCCGTGACCTCCGATTGAGGCAAACATGCGTTCCTATGCAATGGGTGGTAAAACTCTTAACGCCTTACGGATGTTGATGATGCGATGCGAGATCCTCAGTGATTCGAGATGAAATGTAGTGCACTAAAGATTTTTGAACAGAAATTGCCTATTAACAACATCAATGCGCGAGCCTCAAAATTGTCGGTCCAGAGCACTGTCTATTGTTAACAACAACGTATAAAAATGTAGACAAATTATTCTAATACTATCTTTTCTCTATTTCCAGGTAAGAGCGACGACCCAGGAATCGCGTATGTTATTGTGAGCTACTTTAATTACAGATTCAAACACAATCTCCTGGAATGTTAACTGAATATCACTTTCCTTTGATGCAAGCTTAACTATAATATACCTGGAAATACATTTAGTAATAATATCACACAGATGTGAGATAACTAGATATGTTTTTAGCAATTCTTGTTATAGTGTTGCTTTTAAATAATAGGTATTGGCTTGTTTTGTATTATTTGACTGAGTAGTGCTGTACTTAGTGGCCCTAACTGTTGTGCCGAGGGTCGTGGGTTCGATTCCCACATCGGGCAAGTGTTCGTGTGATGGACAGGTTTGTTTGTTCTTTGTTTGGATGCTAATTATCTATATAAGGGTATATTTAAACTTATATAGGTATGTTTATCAGTTTCTGGTAAAGGTAACACAGGGAATCCTAAATTGGGGCCGAATGACCGTGCGTGATTTTTTCCCAGTTATTTATTATTATTATTTACATATTTATCATTGCAAACGTCTTCACTCGTGTTAATGGTTTGGTTTGAATATTATATATTTCTATTAACTACTGATCACACATTTTTGCGAGAATTTCGAATGGAAATAAACATCAAACTATGTATTTCCTATTGTTTTTGAAAATGTTTTTACTGGTGGTAGGACCTCTTGTGAGTCCGCGCGGAGCACTTATATCTCAAGGTGGGTGGCGCATTTACGTTGTAAATGTCTATGGGCTCCAGTAACCACTTAATACCAGGTAGACTGTGAGCTCGTCCACACATCTAAGCAATAAAAAAAAAATGAACCTTACTAAAACCTTTGATGCTATTTCTTTAAAATGTCTTACGTTTTTTAACAGCTTTAGCTGTAATTAACGACTCGGGACCGTGTCGTTTGTCCATCGTACAGCATTATTCAAAATGAAGATAGTAGTATCAAATACCATATCCATATTTAGGTTGTATTTCAAGATCGCTTTATAGTAGAACTATTCAGTAGCAGTAATTTATTTTATTGCTTCATTTTAGTGGCAGTTCTCACAGAATGTGTAGCCGTGTTTTACATTTTACGATAAAACGATAAACTCATATATATATTCACATTAAATCGTGAACAATAAAACATTCTGTTCCGAAAAAATCTATGTTGACGATTGTTTTAAAACACGAAATTTATGTTTTTATATAAATTTTCATTTTTAAGCGATGGTAAAACTTTACGGGTTATGTGTTTGTTTTTCTGTATCCTGAATAGGTCAAAGACCTTCGGTTTGAATATATAATCGTTCTTACTTCATTTTTCTAAGTTTCAGTAAATTTCCGAACTAACCCCTACATTTTTACCCAACTAAAAACTAAAGTCTTAAGAATTTAAAGTGAGATAATAGGTTTATGATCCGTATAAAACTTAGCCGTTCCATCATCTATATTTCCATGTTTGTCACGATGATTACACTGTGTACGGATTAAAGCATGAGTTGCTTTGAAGTTCGCCGTCTTGGTCGGTGGTCCCACCGACTATTCCTTTTATTTCTCTTTAAGCTTCCGTCCTATTTTGGCGTCCATTACTGGATCATAACGCTTGCAGACATTACATATATGTACTATTTAAACGATTTGATCAGAGTAGAAATATAACGTTTTTTCCCTTAAAACATGATTTTTTGTTTCTTATTCATCTTCTTAGACGTTTCAATGTGGACAGAGTCACTTTTATCTACTATAGAAGGAAGTAGATATTATGCGTCTTACGAAGTCCGTGTCCGCGGTCATTCTATTGCACTCATTGAAGGGAATTCCTTCTGTATTCTTGATTTGGTTGGTCCACAGCAAAAGCACTACACCATGCTAAAAGTATAGATGTTTAAAAACAAAGGATAAAAGTGAAAGATGTGTTTTTAAAAGTGAACTTAATATTCAGTATAAATACAGCTCGTTTTGTATCTTTATAATTGGGATGTATCAATAAGGAGTATGTATCAAAGAACGTCAAAAGGATTTCAACAGCATTGAGACGTTTACAAGAACCCTAACAATGTTATTCGTCGTCTTGACAAGCCCACGAGCGAGAAGCTGCGGTGATCAATCATAGACTAGTGAGGTGACTTCTACGTTTTTGGCATCGATAATATCCATGAAACTGGCTTTTGAGGTATCGATAAATATTTGTAACAGAAAAAAAAAAAAAGTTGTAATTAAAAAAAATCCCTCAACAAGCAAATGTTATCAAAACAATACTTTATAAGTAAAATATTAACGACACCTTTCAAGCTTTGTATCATTTTGTGGTTGTGACAATAATGGCTATAAAATTATGTTTCGATTAGTTTAGTATCAATAGCATAAAACACACTTAAACAAAATTGTTTGGATACATAAAATCACTCTGAATATATAAACAATGTTCTTAAAGAGAATCCGGTTCGACGATGAAGGACATTTAAAGTAAAGACATCACTATAACTAAGCCCCTTTCCCGAAGGGGATTTAATCGGGATAATACATGTGTCGCATCTTATTACCAATCCGAGATTGTGGCGAGAGCAAACAGGCGTAGGCCCTCCTATATTCGAGTCAACATGATATCACTTACGAGACCTTTCCTCGCAAAGTGTATTTGTATTGACAAATTCTTTTTCTTCTTTTAGTGTATCCACTTAAGGAAGAAACAGATTACAATATAGCGAAGAACATCAAAGGAACTTTACCGATAAATCATCGATATTCTGAAACGCGCATCACTGGGTCCGTGAAATTAGTATTGTTTAATAAAGGCGTCAGCAAATATCGTGGAAAGGGATAAATTTTATATTATGCCTCGTTGCTCGTTTATAATTGAAATTTACCAAAATGGTTTGCTTTATTTGCGGAATATCTTATTCATTCAATTTGTTTAGAGTGATGGTGAATATCTGACAACTAGATGTTTTTAACTGTAAATTTATCGCCAATACCCATTTAATATTAAAAATTCAACTCACTCAATACAACTTAATAAATAATCTAAAACGATATCGTAAACATATTCGTATCCAATAGCCGAATGAAATAAAATAAAACCCGGTTTTATAACTCCTCTCTAAACAAGTGACAAATGTAATAAATAGTCCACGAAGAGCTCGTAAAAAGTGAATTGTATACAGTTGTTAAGTTGGAGCAAGTTAATGTGACATCGAATTAGGCCCTCTTAAACTTCTAATAAACAAACTGTAAGATGCGTTGGGAATGTCATGGAACAAATTATTAACATTTGTTTGATTGGGTCAGTGAAAGATTTCTACATATTAATCTTCATAAGTTTATTGATTGAATATTGATATAATCATAGCTAGAACTCATAAGAAGTGCTTGATGTTTTTGAAGTTATACTTCTTTAGGCGCGTTATGGAAAATTGATGAGAGTGAAATTTTACGATGCGCGCGCACCGTGACACAAAATTAACAGAAATGAAGTTGCCTAAATCGCTGATTACAATACGACCGACGTAACTTGGCGAGTCTGAATGTAGCCGCAGGTGAACTTTCCGAACCGTACCGAAAATTACCGAATTTATACGATGTCAAGAAAAGAGATGTCCAATATGCGTGTTTGAGGATGTTGTTTAATCGATTTTTTTTCAAATTGATTAAAATTTAAATTAAAAAAAAGAAATAAATTTAATAAAAATAAAGTATAACTTCTTATGCGCGTACACACACCCTTTTTTTATTATATTTCAAAGCCTTGTTTGGTGACAAAAATCAAATATAATATTTTCTGAAGTGAAAGCATAAGTATTTTATATTTGGTGATTGTTCGAATTTTTATCGTATTATACGTCTTCTTCTTCTTCTTCTTCTTCTTGCTTCGGTTTCCTCAATACTGAGGGTCGTGACTACCTCCTCGCAACTGGAGTTTATTACGGACCATCCACGCCATTTGCCTCTATCTATGTAACATTAAACATTAAAAAGTAATAATTTATAGTTGCGTTTATTTATACTTTTTGCTATTCTCGCTGCTCAGAATAAATACACAATTAATACATAATTGTGTTCACACAATGTACACAATTTATAATTTAGTGATTAAATTTTAATATGCAAAAGTAGCCGAGAGATTAACTTCAGAAGTATAACTATCCTTTTACAATTTTACAACAACAGCTAAAATAACATGATAGCCGCGTTCATGAATCAAGATCAGACTGCCCCTAATCCCCTGTATAAATTGCATTATCATATTACTCAATTATATTTGAGTTATTTGCAACCAAAGTTTATTAATATCGTTAAACGACTAACGAACATAATGGATTGCAGAATAAGACACCGGTTGAGTGATTGGCTAGCTCCCAATGATTTACGAAGGAAGAGTTGTACCGTAAACTATATTAATAAATTATTTTCGAATTTGCCCGTTTTTATTTGTTTAAACGTAGATTTAATATTATTATTTTTAATTCATCATTAGTTTCCATAGTAACTCAAAACTAATTTATAAACCTACAGTGTTTTACGGATGTTCCGTTATAACTACTGAACCATGCATCCGATTGACTTCAAACTTGGTATCCATGTAACTAATACACGTACTTAATGGATAGGCTAATATTTATATGAGTGTTGGACTCCCTAATAATAATGACAATAAATAATAATGTTAATTTTAAATGCGCAGCGAAGCGGGCGAGTACGGCTAGTTTTATATAATATACATTACGGAAGGAAAACAAAGAATAGCAAACTGTATTTAACCAATACTAAAAACCTGAAACCTTTTTATTTAATTACAGCGTTTCATCTCATGTTATTCGTTTATTTCCTCTTAAACATCATCAGCGCATATGAAATACCAAAACTTGGTTTATGCTGACTATAAATATATTTTGTTAAATTTTCTCAAAATCAAACAGACATTTTGAATCGGAAATGTCTTTAAATTTGCCACAAACTTCCAATTGAAGATCGTTTGATTGTCAATTACTGAATTTCCGACACAAATCGAGCACAAAGAGCCCAGCAACATGGAGTGACCAACCTTCGAACTTTCCAGTAATTGTAACGTCAGTGTGAAGAATTCCTTAATTGATACAATAAATTAAAAGCTCCAAGTGAAGCCTTTCGGCGCTTTTGTGATAACGTGTTCAGATTACGGCTTTTATTATGAAGGCCGTGCTGTGTACTAATTGGCTTTTTATAACAGTCATCACAATGTGCTCCGTTATTGTTTGTATTTCGATACACTTATTAAAATTACATTTTATTTATGATGCTTTTAAATCGATGAGCCTTCGACCGGAAACTATTAACGTATCGTTTTAGAGAGTATGTTTTTCTGGTTTTAAAGTTATACTTCTTTAGGCGCGTTATGAAAAATTGATGAGAGTGAAATTTAACGATGCGCGCGCAACGTGACACAAAATTAACAGAATGAAGTTGCCCACTAAATCGCTCATTACAATACGACCGACGTAACTTGGCGAGTTTGAATATAGCCGCAGGTGAACTTTCCGAACTGTACCGAGAATTACCGAATTTATACGATGTCAAGAAAAGGGATGTCCAATATGCGTGTTTGAGGATATTGTTTAATCAATATTTTTTCAAATTGATAAAAATTTAAATAAAAAATAAGGAAATAAAGTATGACTTCTTACGCGCGTACATAAGTACACGCACCCTTTTTTAATCTTTAAGCGTTCGTTGCCTTGCGTGCAAGACGTCCGGAGCACTTAGTCTTGTTCGAGTGCAGCTGTATTCGTATCGAATGCCCCGAAGATAGAGTGCGATGCGGCAACATTATAATGAAGTTGATTAAAAAAGTTGGTTGTCGCTTCCCTTAAATATTGAGGAATGCATATTAAAAAATCTTTGCCCTAAAGAAATAAGCTCGTTATAAAAACGAATCCCATAAAAAAGTATACATTTACGTAATTACTGGTGGTAGCTATCATCACTTTACTGATGGTAGGACCTCTTGTGAGTCCGCAAGGGTAGATACCACCACTCTGCCTACTTCTGCCGTTAAGCAGTAATGCGTTTCGGTTTGAAGGGCGGGGCAGCCGTTGTAACTGTACTGAGACCTTCAAACTCATATCTCAAGGTGGGTGGCGCATTTACGTTGTAGATGTCTATGGGCTCCAGTAACCACTTAACACCGGGTGGGCTGTGAGCTCGTACATCCATTTAAGCAATTAAAAAAAATTTTTTTTACTTATGTTTGCCAAAAAATAACAATTCGTTCCAATTTTAAGGCACTGCCATTGTATAATATAATGTTATTTCTGTCTCAATTGTTAACCAGTGAGTGAGATCAAGCAAACAAACCCGAAAAATTAAGTGTAATTAGTGGTTATACAGCATGCCGTAAGAGTGCACTGTGGCTCATGAACTCTACTAATCTACTCAAATAGAAACATTTATTTCAACAACTACATGTCAAATAAAAGGGCATAGGCTAGTAGTACCGTATCTTTAAATGTTCAGAAATTCCCGTGGGAATGTCAATTTTAAAAATACTTGAAACACGAGTGGGTTTTGTTTATTTCTTTCGCGTCGAAGTGTTTTGGAAGAAAGAGAACTTGCATAATATGCTTGTATCGTAAGAAAATAATTTTGAAAATGTCAACCGTAATGTTTGGCAATGTAGGTATACTACAAGGGGAAGATCTTCCACCGAGCGAATGTTATTGCCCGGTAGACCGACGCAGCGACGGTCCGAATGTTTTTTTTATGATTGTATGATCACTGGTGGCCCGGAGGCCTTTCCAGTTACACCAGGACAGGTGGGTGAGCAAAGGCTCAGCTAAGAGAGGTGGGATTTGCTAACAACTGCCCGAGCGCCTCCGAAGGAGACCTAACAACTCAAGAGCAATTGCTTCGCGAATGAATCTATTACCGGATCGGAATCGCGACCTGCTGAGAAGATCCGGCGAGAAACTCAGCGAGCTGATGCATGAGTTAGGTAGCACGTCGACTTCTTTGGGTCCGAATGTAGTTGTTCGGAACATGTATATGTATCTTATCATGAAAATGGCGTAAGCGAGATTCAGACGTCTGTCAAATTTACCACAGTAACATTAATTAAAATGTGAGGAAGATCTTCAAGCAGGTGCTATCATCACTCGGTCGTATGTCAAGGTTCGATACTTGTGTATATGTATGCAAACTCATCTTGAAAATGTCGTTGGCGTGTTTCAGGCATCTGTCATTTGTCTTGTTCTATGATAGATACCATGGAACACCATTTTTTGCTTACTTTGCAATGTTGATGGATGTTTCCGCGCTATTTTTGTTTGAACATTAAGTATTTGTGAAAGTTCATTAAAACCTGTTAAGTTAAAGCCCCCGAATTTACGCCTTAAGAACTGATAAATATTAGCTCACATCTATTATGCCTTGGGCTGAGTAATTATGCATTTTGATTTGAACGCTAGCATAGCTGTCACGTCAATGCAAAAATTAAAAAGGTGTTGTCTCATTAACTGCATCTTAAATATAAATTAAAAATAAAATAAAAATTCTGTCTAGTAATCAAATTTAATTTCAGTCCAATATTCTCTTTTAACCTTAGGAAACAATTACTAAGTGGCGTTTAATTTTGGTTGACAATCGTCACGACATGATTTATGCTCACGCGGTCCTATCTGGGACGAGAAGTCTACTGTTGCCGAGATAAAAACCGTATAAATCACAGCACTCTCCCTTGAAGGATATCCCGCGGGCTGCGCAAACTTTGTCTTCGTTTCGGACGTAAGCCGATTTATTTCCTTGTTTTGTCAATTAAATTACGATGTGATTTATTCGCAAACACTTCTAATTTTTTTTATTGTTTTTTTTCCCTTCCTATTCTGGTAAATTTAAGGGGTTATTCTAGATTCGCCGAGCTTGTAGGTGAGCTCACGGGGCTCAAATCTGACGACGTTGCTAATACGAACCCTAGCAAGAGCCGTGCTTCGCAAAATCTACCACCGGATCGGAAACGCGACCCACTGAGAAGATCCGGCGAGAAACTCAGTGGGCTGTGTCTGTAAGTTAATTTACTCGAAAAGCCCTTCGTCGCTAGCGACGGGTTCGACGTGAACGATGACCGGTGCTTGAGATACCTAAAAGCACCGTTAGTGGATCAGGAGGATCCGAAATGACGTAACACTCCTAAAGTACTGACCATAAACTATGCAAACAAAAAATCGTGATTTTAAAATCATTACCATTAGCACGATCATTGAAATACAATTTAGAAAATGACTGAATGCGCATTAGTTTAAAAAAGTCCTTTCGACTCATATCGCCTTTTAACGTATGCGTCCTTTGAAAGCTCTAAGACCAGTCCTCGACGGCACATAAGCCGCTTCTAAACATCACCATTCCCGCATTGCAACGAAAGCCTCTTAATTTCAACGCACACTAAAAGGATTTAAAGCATTTCCTTTCATAATGAAGTTGTCACTGAGTTCGGAAGTATATAAGTAATGGCGGCAGACCTTAGAGGTCATTAGGAACCGACACTCAGAGCTGATAAGATAAACTCGCACCGGCGTGTTTGTTCTTATCGCGACGTCAAAATATTTTATGTACCGGCGATTAGTGGAAACTTAAGACCGACAGTAATTATAATGATTGTTTTATGTGGTGGGAGCTGTTATACGCCCACAAGAATGTCGCTTCAGAATGTCAGTTTGAATTGGACGTTTCAATAAATTTGTCCTCGTTAGGACATAAAATTTATGCGTATCGTGGATGAGGAGGCGGTTTCCCATGTTTCAAGATGTAGACGCTTCATAATTTTAAAAATAAATATGAAGTTTTTATCGTTTTGCCAGAAAATAACTGGTGGTAGGACCTCTTGTGAGTCCGTACGGGTAGGTACCACCGCCCTGCCTATTTCTGCCTTGAAGCAGTAATGCGTTTCTGTTCGAAGGGCGGGGCAGCCGTTGTAACTATACTTGAGACCTTAGAACTTATATCTCAAGGGGGGTGATGTATTTCAGTTATCACGGCCGACCTGTTGTTAAGTGGTTACCGGAGCCCATATACATCTACAACGTAAATGCCGCTACACATCTTGAGATATGAGTTCTAAGGTCTCAGTATAGTTACAACGGCTGCCCCACCCTTCAAACCGAAACGCATTACTGCTTTACGACAGAAATAGGCGGGGTAGTGGTACCTACCCGTGCGGACGCACAAGAGGTCCTACCACCAGTAATTACGCAAATTATAATTTTGCGGATTCAATTTTTACTACCCGATGTTATTCTTTCAACGTGGAAGTCAATCGTGAATATTTGTTAAGTACGTATTTCATTAGATTATTTAATGACCAGTATTTTATTTTGTGTAAATAATAAAAGTCACTCTACATTTAAACTTAATCAGTTACTGACTCGGCCCAACAATGTTTCTAGTTCAGTATAATAATGTTAAACCATAAATATCCTTCGCATATGCCTTGATATTATTATGTAAATTGAATATATTCGGTGATGCCGTCAAAATATCCGAAGTTTACGTATTCGCGGTACGACGCGTATCGCTAAGTACGCGATTACGCCACATCCGATAGTAAATTGCGTATCGATGTTACCGCACTATGAGATTTCGCGGGTGCCTCGCGTGTTAATTCTGCCAATATTCCCTTGTAATATTGGCAGTGGATTCGAGCTATGTATTATATGAACAAGCTTGTTTACACTACACTGATATTATGTAAATATTTTCAGTAGTTATTTACTGCTTATATCGACGCTTGAAAGGCAAACGTGACTAAGCGACAATAACTGCTTTGTACATAAATGATAGGCAATAACCATATACGATGCGCAAAAAAAAAAAATTTCTAGGTCTATTAAAATCATTTGTTTTCAGGTATTTCAACTTTAAATTAGTCTACTGTAAAGTTCACGCATTGTCGCTTAGTCATGTTTGCCTTTCAAGCGTCGATATGCTTTAAAGGCACTACTCTACTCTAAAAAGTCGGTGAATCTTTGTTTTCTTTATTGTAATGTACATAAATCTAAAATTATCACTATTATTGGTTGTCGAAATTAAATGTTAATGTCGTCAAAATAATTTAGCGAGAATCCAATTTGCATGCAAATATGCAATTTATGTTATTCACCGCGAAATATTATCTAACGCTCAGCACACACTGATAGAGTTTGGCGTTGTTCGCGTATTAAAATTAAAATGCATTTCGCAAACACAACAAACCGATGTTTGGTTTTTGGCAAATACCAAGCTTTTCATGTTTCCAACATAAAATGCATACATAATGAATATGCGAGTCCGTGAGTAAGATCGCAGCTGGCAACCCGTTAGTGATACCTGTAATGTTAACTTTGAAGGCTTGAAATACTTAATCTATATATTAATACGTGAAGCAAAAACTTTGTATCCCTTTTTACGAAAATTGCGCGTATGAAATTTTCCAAACTTATAGAGAACATAGAGAAGAAGTGCACAATGCTAATATTTTTTTAAAATAATGCATAAAAGATACATTAAATCAATAAAGAAAACATTACACACACTACATACCATGTATTTGACGCACACACGCATGCATACTATTTATCGTCAAACGTTTGTTCTTGATGTCTGTGGTCAAATTGAGAATAGATTAAACATTGTTTGTTTTTATTAATATTTTTTTATAGTGTAGTCTTGGCGAAATTTGTGATTATAGAAGTATAAAATACAATCATAATAGTGTACTAACTTACAATTCCAATTAATTATAGTCGAATTTCGACTACTGCGGGACCTCGTGTATATCTTATAACGTAAGTAACGTAAGTGATAATATTTATGTAGACATTAGGGGCGTGCTAACTAAAAATATTGATATTTTATTTCTTACAAACGCCGATGGAACACTCGACTTTTACAATTAAGTAAATTATACTGAAGCATTCTTTTGGTTCTATAAAACAAAAAATACTTATAAAAATAGCTTTCCATACTTAGCCATTGAAGCATCACGAGAGTGCTATCGAAATTAATCATTGACACTTTTAACTCTATTTCCATGAAGTTTAGGTCTAAAATCAGTCTACCCCTGAAAATGCTACCGCGCAAAATAAAGGATCAAGATGATTCCGTGAGATTGGCGTACTCATTTGCAAGTCGAGCAGAGTTTTCGATCGAACACCTAGTAACACGCACTGTAACTAGCTAACATAATGCGTAACACGAAACGTGCTGGGAACCGGTCCATTCATTGTCATTTACTTTGATGCTGTATTGATGATCCCTGTGTAGTCACGTACAAGCCATGCTTGTGTGTGGTGCAAGTTACGAGTAGTTGCGGCAATATAGGCGAAAAATTGATTCATTGGTCGTTAATTAGAAACACGTTAATTTTGCTTTATGAATTATTAAAACAGTGAATATTAGATTTTTTATAACAGACAACTAATTTGCTATCCTAACAAAAATATTCAAATACGGAGTATTTGTGGAAAAGCATCAGGCAGCGACGGGGCTATGTCCCTGATATTATTTAAGTGGCCATTCATTATTATTCGCCGTATGCCCGTGTACCGACAAAGACAATAAAGAAGGCATATTATGCTTGATGTATCAAAGTTTCAAATTATTTTTCGCAACGGCACCAAAAAAAATACATTTAAGTTAAGATGGCATCTGTTATTTTTATCGCTAATATTATAGTAAATTTTAATTTTAATTTAATTTTAAACTTACGCCACACAACCTTATTCAGTTCACAAGAACACGCAGAACTATCCCTTTTGTTGAGATCAAAGAGATCCCCGTACTTAAGGGCCCGATAATTGATGATATCTTTTATGCATTATTAAATAAACGTCGCTTGCTTAACGGGTTTGTTGGTCTCATTACGTTTCATTTGATCGTGTATAGATCAATGTTATAATGAAACTTATTCTTATTATAAACGAGTTATTTTATTTTAGTCTTATGTGAAGCAGTCCTTTTAAAATTCGTAAAGGCTTAAGGAAGTGTATATACTTACATATAAATTGACAGTTATGATTAGTAAAAATAATTAAATTAATTATTTTATTGTAACAAATTTCAACTTAATTATTTTAAAACTTCTTTGACTGAAATTAATTAATAATAATAATACCAATAAATACTTTTAATTCACTCAATAACATAAAATTAATCCGAGGGCTTATTATTTTTGTGAAAGCGTCATACTCTCGGTGAGCACTAAAAGGAATAATTTATTAAATTTTTTTAAGGAAAATGCATTTCATTCAAAAGCATTGTTACAAGTGTATCCATTTTGCCATCAAAGGGAATCGTGAATTAATAAACACGCTTAGCACGTTAGCCGATAGGGAAAAGCCCCTTTAATTAAATGTATGTACAACATCGAACACTTTCACAGACGTCCGCATCAAATCGATTCAATTTATACAATTGTGTTAAAGCATTAAAATTTAATTAGGCAGGTGCATGACACAGCTTTTCGTTTGTCCTTTTTTCTAAAGTAAAGAATGACAAAGAGGTCGATAATCTGCTTCTCAGAAGTGGTGATAGGAAGCGGTGCCAGAGCGTACATCCGGAGCTATTGTTGGTAATTTGCCCCTGAACGTTTTTGGGTTAGGGGCGTAAACAATTAGTGTGACGCCAGTTCTGTCGCTTTTATTCTTTAGATGAACTTATTCGGCGGACTTTTTGTTGTTAGGACACTAATGAATTGCCAACATCAGAATTGTGTTATTGTGTAAATGGACTAATCTGCGCGAAGGTAATTGTGCGATTGTAGTTTGAAGTCGTCATCATTTCATTCGAACAAAAGCCTCAACTTTGACATAATTGCTCAAGTGCTTTATTAAATTTACGCCATAGCTATTAATCTTATAATATTATCCAAATTTAAACGCTTCACACAAAGAGGATAAGAAAAATCTGCTCAAAGAAAAATTAAAGTTTTACGTAATAATAAAATATTTCAATATTTTCATAACAACAAAACTCGCTAAGCGTTCTTAACTTGAACCGCCAAGTCATACAGCGGTTCAGTAAATGACGCGTGGAAAGCAACTCAAAGCAATTTGGCAGCGATTCCCGTACTTTGTGAGAGACGGTAAGGTTGCTCCGATGAAAATATCAGAAAGGATTGATGCTGTTATTACTATTGTAATGTTTGCAAGTTGGCTAAATGTTTAAAATTCTTATTGTGTCCTACTTTTTTAATGCGATATTCTGAACAGAGCGTTGACTGTTCAATACTACATTTATCTGATAGTTTAATTTTTAGTTAGCTTTTTTAAGTTAAGCTCGGGATGTTAGACAACGATAAGCACTGTTGTGTTCTCGTTTAATTATTCGCACTAAAAATATAAACTAGCATGCTGAATGTTTGAAATTTTTTGTGATTTTGGTATTTGGACATACTTTGGTAAATTTTTGCTCAATTCATTGTTATAGTACACTTCTTTCATCTATTTTTTTTCACTTCACTGAGAATTTATCCTGTTTTTCCCTGCTGCGATCCTTGCTCTGTACTGTCTTATTTGCACTAAATAATATAGCAATGGCCAACCAATTCATGACCAAGTTAGAATAAAATTAATTTCTCGTTTTCTAAAGTACTCATCTTTGATATAGCAGTCTAGGGAATCTAACGTTAATTTGTAACTTTAAATCGTTACCAAAATGTGTTGAACACATTTAGAATTATTATTTTTAGGTGAAGTTTTGTTTATTTAAATTGCCTACAGTATTATATATTTTTCTCTTCAACAATGTCAATGATCGAGCTATTTAAATAATTATGTAAGTCCTATACCGAATTAGTATATATAAAAAAATAACCACCATAGAAAGTGATGTATCAAATATGATGTCAATTTTCTTTCAATGATTTTCTCAACGAGACACTGCTATTGAAAATATTCGTTATATATATACTTCCACATAATATAGTCGCGTGGGTGATGATATCTATATATATAAAAGAAAGTCGCGTTAGTTACACTATTTATAACTCAAGAACGGCTGAGCTGATTTGACTGAAAATTGGTGTGGAGGTAGTTTAGAACCAGGAGAAGGACATAGGATACTTTTTATCACATTCCCGTGGGACGTGACATTAAACGTGGTGTAACAAAACGCAACTGACAGATAAACGTAATATACTCTTTGGTTAATTATAGTAGAGTTTTGAAGTTGACCGGTTGGTGTGTTTGAAACAAACCGTGTGGCGGAACAAAGTTTGCCGGGTCCGCTAGTTTGATATGAAAATAAATAAATAAACAAAATGAGAATCGTCATTTTTTGTTTGAGTCGTCGCACATTTTTGCGATATTAAAGAACATCCCGCTGTGAGGCCCAGCGATAACTTCATAGAGGCGTTAAAATTTAGAAAATATGTTCTACTGTTTGAATTATGTATATGGAAAATAAATCACAATTTGTTACTGATTCTTAAATAGATCAATAGAATACGGAGCTTCGTGTTGTGTGCCACAGTGTTACGCGTTTACCTTTTTGAACGCTATTGTTAATATAGCTCTTATTTTATACAGTTTTAAAGTCGATTGTTAATTTGTAACTTATGGTAGTCAATTTAGATGGGCTTTCAGGCGCCAGGACGTATTCAGACAAATTATTAGGAGTCATTTCCAGAAACATCGAGAATCGTTTGAGGTTTCAATTATGTAAGGATGCCAAAGTAATATTACAGCCAAATAAATATCGAAATAATAATTTTAGAGCACCCTTGAGAACTAAAAGTCTGTTATGGAGATTGTGTCAACTCATGGAACTAAGTCCATTATTTTCGTTCAATATCTTTATGGTTTTACGGTCCCGACCAGGATTCTTATGTTATGTGCTCCTGCAAAACAATTCAAAAGGATTTGGCAGAGATTTCGCTGAGTTCGTATAATGGTTACCGAAGTGGATGAGACGGTCTTGAACGGTGCCAAGTAACTGAGTTCCGCAGACGTACATTTCAAAGGTACGTCAATAAATGAATCCAATAGGATATTGTTATGGTTATGGTCCAAGTTTTTCCGGAAGATCTATAAAAGGGATTTTATTTTTTAGGGTTGCGTATCCAAATGGCATCCGACGAAGCTCCAGTAACTTACTCAGCCAATATGTCATTTTTCGAATTCAGAAAGGAAATTATTCAAAGCTGACGACTCTTAACACACTAGAGCTAAAAAGTTGTAGTAATATTTTTTGTATTTTTTTTATTGCCTTTCTAGACAGACGAGCATACGGCCCACCTGATGGTAAGTGGTTACCGTCGCTCATGGACGTCAGCAGTGCCAGATACAGAGCCAAGCCGCTGCTTACAACCTATTAAAAACATAACATTAAACATGCTGCCTATTAAAAACATATTGTGAATTTGTTTGAGAGAAACAATGTTATTGCATAATGTATTTATTACTTATTACCAATTATAAAAAAATCGGTCTAGGTTATCACGGTAAGCAAAGCGGTTTTAGTAAGTAGTCATTGCAAATTATGCATAAAACCTGTTCTGATAAAGTAAGCACATTAAACTTTCAATTCGTAACGAAGAACAGGTTGTAGACACTTACTTATGTTTTCAAATTTACAAACTTAGGTATCTCCGGTGGATGTATATCCTCAATAGATTCTATATAATATTACAAACAAAAGATTCGATTCTACAGCTCCTAGTCTCAAATATGATAGTCAAGTTTTAAATGAGTATTGAAATATCTACCTTTTATGAAATGAAAATTTTATATTCCATCTATGAGATATGAAACATCATTGTCAGACGGTTGATCGAATATTTACAGTATTTTCATTCACTGTGTGGTTTCTGTGGCCTTAAATTACCAGTCAGCTTCAGTGTGCCGTGGGCTTGACCTGCCCATCTCTAGAGATAGATCCATCTAGAGATGGGCAGGTCAAAAATAAGCCCTCAAGTGCTCTAGCACTAAAAGAGACACGGGTATGTTGTACTAACTCCATCATATTGCTACTGCTTCTTCATGTTTACTCTCGATAGCAGTTTTTTTTATTGATTAGATGGGTCGACGAGCCCACAGCCCACATTGTGTTAAGTGGTTACTGGAGCCCATAGACGTCTACAACGTAAATGCGCGACCCACCTTGAGATATAATTTCTAAGGTCTCAAGTATAGTTACAGCGGCTGCCCCACCCGTCAAACCAAAACGCATTACTGCATTACGGCAGAAATAGGCAGGGTGGTGGTACCTACCCGTGCGGACGCACAAGAGCTCCTGCTACAACTAGTTTTATTTTCCAACTTAACTCATCTTCTTTCTTATTATTGTTATTATATATTATTATTAGATAGATCTTATGTAATAATTTGATATAGTATACTAATGACTTAGCATATTTATGAGCCAGAACGGGTTTGTACCATCATCTGCAATGAGGCAGTCATAAGCTTCGATTTGAAAGTGTAGTTTTAAAATCTTATATTTAGCAGCGGAATATAATCTGTGATAATATCTAATATCCTTTTTTTTTTTTTTTTTTTTTTTTTTTTTTTTTTTTTTTTTTTTTTTTTTTTTTTTCGGGTAGAGGGCCGAACCTCCTACGAGGTCCCCGCGCAAAAGGGGCGCGCGGGGTATGTGAGACTCAACGATCTGCATGGTGTTGTGAGCAGACCGCGGGCCCAAGGATTTTAGAGCCCACCCACTAAACGACTCCTCTGCACTCTTACACCCGACGTCCGATCCCCTCCGAGGTCAGAACCCGGATGAGGTAGGGGGGCTACCGCGGTCAACACTACAACCAGACGGCGCGGCTCACCCCAAGGACGCCCAGCCGACGGAGCCTTCGAGGCGAATCGAAGGCTCTGAAACGTCGGCCGTCTCGGTACGGCAGCCCGTCGGGCCGCCCAGACGGTGCCGCTGGTGTCCCGGAATACCCCGCTGGACCAGAACCAGCCTGCCGGGTCGGGACGCGATACACCGTCGACCGGTCGCTCTATTCACTCCACGGCAGCGCGCTAGAGTGCTGGTAGCGCGCCGCGCGGCCTCACCCCCTCAGGTCGCCCCTTGACCTTCATCGGGGGGAGGCCGCCACCTACAGGGGCCGGGACGTACGGGCGTATTCCCGCCTCCGGCCCCCGGCTCGACGGCGACGGATCGGTGCGGAAAGGGAAGAGCTCTCCCTCTCTCGCTCCGCCGCCTCCTTCTGCGAGATGGTGGCCTCGCAGAAGTCGAGCATCGCCTTCCAGGACGCGTCGCTGCCGAGCATCGTAGCCACGACGCACGGCAGCGAGAGGTCCTCTCCAATGACCGCGACGAGGGCGGCGCGTTGCTCGTCGAATCCAGAGCAACGCGCCAGCGTGTGTTCCGCTGTGTCATCCTCGTCGCGGTCCGCGCAGTGATGGCACTGCGCCGTCGGTTCCCTTCCGGCTATCTTAAATAGGTACCGGCCAAAACACCCATGGCCGGTCAACATCTGCGTCAGCCGGAAGGTGAGGCATCCGCGGTCGCGGCCCACCCAGTCCGCGAGAACCGGGCGGACCGCCTCGACGGTTCGGAGGCCGGCCGACGGGTCCGCCAAGCGGCGAGACCACGCCTCCAGCACGGACCGCCGAGAGTGGAGCCTCCGCGCTCGAACTACACCTTCGCTGGGGCGCCCTTCCCCCCTAGAGCGGAGGTCGCTACGCCACCGGTAATCGGCAGCGAGCGCCTCCGCCTCCAGGTCCCAGGGTGGCGCCCCGGCGAGCAAGCACGCCGCCTCGAAGGAGACGGTGCGGTATCCTCGGATCGCCCTGACCGCGATCGCGCGCTGCGGACGTCGCAGCGCGGCGACGTTCTGGCGGGTCAGGGCGTGGCACCATACGGGCGCGCCGTATAGTGCCATCGACCGCACCACCCCCATGTAGAGGCGGCGCGCCACCTGATCGGGACCCCCGACGTTTGGAAGCAGCCGGCTCAAAGAGCCGGCCGTCGCCATCAATCGAGGGCCCAACTTCGCAAAGTGAGCGCGGAAGTTCCACCGACCGTCCAGTTCGAGGCCGAGGTACCGAAGACCAGTCACCCCGACCCCGACGCGGACGCCTCCGATCACGAGGTGGGCACCCAGAGGCGGCGCTCGTCCCGGCCCGTGAAATAACAGGGCCTGGGTTTTGTCGAGCGCCACCTCGAGCCCCAACCGTCGGATCCTAGTGACGACGTGTGCCACGCCTGCGCACGCCAGACGGGCAGACTCCCGGTAGTCCCTCCCCGGAGCCACGACCAGAGTGTCGTCAGCGTAGCAAATGACGCTCAGTCCGGGGAGGGGACCCCGTATGACGCCCCGCAGGACCCAGTCGTAGCCGATGTTCCACAGCAGGGGGCCCAGGACGGACCCCTGCGGAACACCGCGCTCGACGGGGAAGCGGTACATCGCCCCACCGTGTCCGATGCACTGGATCGACCTGCCCTCGAGGTAGGAGCCGATCAGTCGGCGGAGGTATGCGGGGACGCCGTGATACTCCAGCGCCCCCGCGATCACCGACCAGGGCAGGGTGTTGAAGGCGTTCCTTACATCTAAGGATAACGCCATCGCCACCCCGCCCCGGGATACGGCTTCGTCGGAGAGGGCCCTCACGCGCAGAATCGCGTCGATCGTAGAGCGGCCCTCCCTGAAGCCGTATTGCTCCGCCGAAAGATCGGGACCCGTCTCGGTCAGGTGCCGGACGATGCGGGCCGCGACGATTCTCTCGAGCATCTTGCCCGCTTCGTCCAGCAACACGATGGGGCGATAGCCCGCGGGTGAGTCCGCGGGGCGCCCGTCCTTCCGCAGAAGGACCAGTCTGCCCGTCTTCCATTTCGACGGGAACCGTCCCGACTCGAGGCACGCTTCGAAAAGCCCCCCGAGCCGGTCCCCTAGGGCCTCGAAGGCCAAGCTCCAGACCCGGCCGTGAACGCCGTCAGGGCCGGGGGCCGCGTCCTTCGCTCTCATTCTGGACACGGCCGCATGGATCTCCGCCCCCGTGATAGGGGGAGGGGGCTCCTCGGCAGCGGGAACGCTGGGGCGACGCGGAGGCGTGCCCCACGAATATCTAATATCCTAGGTGGATTATGTTTTTTTTATTGTTTAGATGTGTGGACGAGCTCACAGCCCACCTGTTGTTAAGTGGTTACTGGAGCCCACAGATATCTACAACGTAAACACCGCCACTCACCTTGAGATATAAGTTCTAAGGTCTCAGTCTCTCTTCGGCTTCTAACCGAAAGGCATTACCTACCCATGCGGACTCACAAGACTCCTACCACCAGTAATTATGCAACTTATAATTTTGCGAGTTTGATTTTTATTACACGATTTTATTCCTTCACCGTGGAAGTCCATCGTGAAGATACCTTAAGTACGTATTTCATTAGAATAATTAGTACACGCTACGGGATTTGAACACCATTGCATCGCTACATACCAATGCACCGGACATCTTATCCTTTAGGCCACGACGACCTCAATGTCGTCGATGTCTTCATGTGTTGTATTGATATGTAAATAAAGTAGCCATGCGCATACCATAAAGTATGGTCACGAGTGCTTATGATTGACAGCTTATATAAGAAAGTGTCAATGACTTCAGTGCCCACGGCTCGGTCTAAGCAAATTACTCGTTTGACAGCCAAAGCGAATAAAAACTGAACGAACAAGCAATCTACAAATTATTTAAATCGTAAATCAACACGAAAATCGTTTTAATGATGTGTTTAAAAAAAAAGGTATGTAAAATCAATTTTAAATTCGTGAATAAGACGTTTGTCAGATAAGTTGGTTCGATAAGGTCGTTAAGCACATTTGGCACTGTTTAAATTTAAAGTCTTTAAAGACATTTACTTTATTTAACAATAAAGAATAATTTAAGTGATATATATATATATAGGAACTGCAAACGTGTGTATTAAATGAAATTTGTCAATAATCCTCACAATTAACTTATCGATATCTTATAATATGCATATCGATTTAAGCATCCATTTTGATTATGATTAATTTATTCAAATAAAATACCATATATTTAACAGTTTATTGGTGCGGACATCAAATATATTAACCACTAGGTAATATAAAGTGACAGTAATTGCTAGAATATGCATCAATAATATATGTGATATGTATTTAATAGAATCCCCGAAACGATTACAAAAAAATCTACCCGACTCACATTGGTTGCGAGTAGCGATCTATTTCTTCCCAACAACCCGATTTGTAAGAATAAATAAACAGTCAAGTCCAGTACATGTGTTGAGCTTCCTCAGCCAATCGATACCCTAAGCCAGGATGGTCAAGTATCTGGGAATCATCCTGGATGCATCTATGATGTTCCACTCATGTTTGGACCGCTGCAATTTTGCTATTCAAGAGATCATGTTTATCACCACTCATTCGGTATCGACACTTACATTTTAAGATCATGTTATTTTATAAAAAGCACAAATCAAGAAGCAGAATGCAGAAACCCCATTATTTTTAAGATTACTAGCTAACTAGCTTCTATGCTTAATTAACTACCATAATTAATTGACTGCGCGACATATTTTTATGGGTACTAAAATGCAGGCTAAAATAGAACTGTCTTGGTTTATTTTTCTAAATGTATTGGGTTATTTAGGAAAAATGACTTAGATTATTATTCTTTTTTTTATTTAATTTATTCGGTATGAATACTTTATAGATCAGCACAAACATTACAAGTAGCATATACATACATTTATTTATCTCAGACTAAACGCTAACACTATTACAAGGGCCGACTGCGTTCTTGGTGAAACAAGCGGTAAATTTTTTAATTTTAGAAAAATGTAACGTAAAATTTTTGTTTCCGGTCTACAAAAGTTTCTGCAGTTCCGCAATATAAGGTCCAGAGACTTAAAAGCCTTCGAGGAGATTTTCTTAATGCGAACGTGAAATCTTAATTCTCTGTAGACTTTCACTCGGAGATTCTTAATACTATAAATTTCTTTTAACTTACTATGGTTTATAATGTAGTTGTAGCGAGTTCAAGTTTTTCTTCTGGAAAAATGAATTGAGTAACATTTGGCCGGATCGAGCCCCATACAGTTGCGTAAGCACCATGAAAGGAGACTGTCAACATCCGCCTGCAGAAGAATCAAATCACACGGGCTAATTACAACCCTGAAAATTATTAAATACTAGCTGATCCGGCAGACTTCGTAGTGCCTCAATCGATAAATAAAATACCGACGGGGGACACATCAAAGGAAAAACAAAATTGTTATTTTTATTTAATTCCGAGTATTTTCATATTTATCTACCTTTTAAACCTTCTCTAGACTCCCACAAATAATTCAAGACCAAAATTAGCCAAATCGGTCCAGCCGTTCTCGAGTTTTAGCGAGACTAACGAACAGCAATTCATTTTTATATATAGAGATTCGTTAATTTCAAGGTTAGTGTTATGATAAACGTTTGGACAACTTGACTGTCCTCTGTCAGGAGTCATACCAGGGCCCATGGACAACTACCAAGTGAATTTCGACGCTCGTGTTTAAGACTAGAGGCCTTAATCTCAGTACTATCGTATAGCCGCTGCCTTACCCTCTAAATCGAAATACATAACTATATCATGGTAGTAAGAAATAAAACGATGGTGTCACCAACTAATCATTCTTATAACGTAAATCTATAGAACGTTCTCTTAATAAAAAAACGTTAGAAGATCACACACAACAATAAAGCATTACCTACTGAATCAGAACTATAATTTACGTATTAAAAAACTAAATATAAATACGAACTTCCTCATACTAATGGCTTTTTATTTAAGTGTAATGCGTTCTGAGATAAGAAATAACTATTAAGCATTAAGGTGCCTCTTGAAATAAATGTAACAATTTATCATTTTCAAGTGCCGCTTCTAAACAAAGCATAGGCGAACTTCGAGGTACTTACTCGTAAATATTTTTATTGCAATGCTCCCATGTGGGTTTGCGACAGGATATGCTATATTTAAAATTGTATTCTACAATTAGTGCGCGGCTTTGTGGCCAAAGTAAACTGAATTCTATTCTTATTAGGTATTGAATGGATTGTTATATTGGTCATTGCTGAATACATACGACTTCCCATGTAGGCGATTGACCTACTGAATCGTGGCATAAATGGTTGGGAATTTACCATTTTAGTCAGTTATGTAACGTAGAATCAGTAATAATAAGGAAGAAAAACTTTCATGGTATTATGTAATCAAAATAGCGCTAAACAAAATGGCGTTACTAATGGTACTAACACAGGTAGCCCGTGCGGTAGGTGTTGCGTAGCTTGCATGTTTTTCGATTAATTCATAAATGAACTAAATACTAAATATCTATTAGATTATTATATATTTATTGGAACGAAGTTCCTTATCGCGCGTTGTGAAAGGGGGCTAGACGGAAAAAAATCTTACGAAAAGTTGTCACGACACTTTTTAGATCCGTCATTCTGACCAATCAACGTGTAGGCGCTTATCGCGTGACATTGCTCGTATCCGATTGGTCCGCGTAATGAGTACAGTTTCTCGAGATAGCGTTTCAACAATAGTAATTTAGTTCATAGTATTGTTTTTTTCTTCTTCATAATGCCGTAATTTATTATTATAACTTAAAAAAAAAATTACAATTCCTTCACTAATTAATCGAAAGGAACTTCGTTCCATCCGGGTGTCCCTTGACACCTCTGAAGTTTTTATCTATATATGTATCAGGGTGAGTGGCACTATTCGCGTAGAAGTCATAAGCGCGTGATTTCGACCCGCCCTCTTAACGAATAAAAAAAAACGCAAATATCATCTTACTGAAAATTCGCAGCTCCGTTGAGGGAAAAAGACAATCGGGCATCGAATTTTATTAGAACCGTAAACAAAATTATAATCAGATGAGGCTTTAACGCTTCGCCAAATAATCGTAACTCAGTCACAATGGTTAGGTCGGATCGTCGTATTCCGAGACCGCGGGGTCACGGCCAACGTAATACCCCACTGTAATGTGCGTGAGCGTAATCATAAATATGAAAAGCGGTTAGCGTAAATAGCACAAGCTCTGAGTGTAAATCTTTCGAGCGATCGTAAAACACAACCGCATTGTGTATCGAGGTATTGATTCTGCGATGTCTTTGAAATTGACCGCAGCGTAACTGTAATCGATTCCTTTTGCTTACAGGTTGAAATTTGAAATGCAAAAACGAGTTTACATATCACTACTACTCGATATGAATAAATCGATACAGATAGATACTCTACATTTAGAATGGATTTTTTTTCTTACCTAATCTAGTAGGTGAGCTCCCGGGGCTCAAACCGGAAGTGTTTCTAACACTGGCCCTAGCAAGAGCAGTGCTTCGCAGAATCTACCACCGGATCGGAAACGCGACCCACTGTGAAGATGCGGCGAGAAACTCAGTGGGCTGTGTCTGAGGGTTAATTTACTCGTCGAGACCTTCGTCGCAAGCGACGGGTTCCGCGTCGAACTCGACAAAGAGGTCGACGTGCAACCTAACCCATGCATCAGCCCGCTGAGTTTCTCACCGGATCTTCTCAGCGGGTCGCGATTCCGATCCGGTAGTAGATTCATTCGCAAAGCAGTTGCTCTTGAGTTATTACGTCTCCTTCGGAGGCGCTCGGGCAACTGCTAACAAATCCCATCCCTCTTGTCTGAGCCTTTGCTCGCCCACCTGTCCTGGTGAAACTGGAAAGACCTCCGGGCCACCAGTAATCAATCCTTCAATCATAAAAAAAAGCGACGGGTTCGGCGAGGACGGTGACTGGTTAGCATGCATGATTGTGCATTGACGCAGTGAATTAAAATCAATGACATTTTGTTTATTTTTTTTTTGAAATGATACTTTTCTTTTCAAAAGATACTACACGTTTTTGGCATGGTTGTCAACAGTAAAATTAATTTAAAAAAACATCTGAACCTGTTCCACGTTTTACTACTGCACCGTAATTTATCGTTCGACTTGAATAATAAAGAATACGAGATATTCGAATACGAACGGAAATATCAGTCTCGGGAATAAGTTACGTTTGACATTTCTGTCGTTGCAGTTAAAACAGTAATTACGAACGGAGCCCGTCTAACGTTACCCCCGGGTATTCTACTAAAACGTAATTTACGCTGCCCGAAATCCGAGGGGTATTCCACAAAAAAAAAAGCTCGAGTCGTATCTACATGTCGCTTGCATTCGACGACGCGACTCATTTCTGGGAAGACAAATTACGGAATCCGTGGCAGTCGAGCGAGGAAAAAACGCTGCAATTAACTACCAGACGACTGGCACAAGAATAAATGCCCACTATTTTTGGTCGAGCGATCATTTCACTCGTTATTTTCATATGTTTACACGCTTCTTTTTTAGTAAACAAAAACAAAACGAATCGGAATGCACGAATTGGTATTGTTACATCAAAGAGAAATATATATATTTGTTTAATCACACCGTTTGTTGAATCTAATCGTGGCTCATTTATGGCCATTAATCAATGTTTATTAACGGCTAAGAAGCACACAAAGCTTGGGCAATAACAAATGATACCCACGTATCTTAATGTAGCAGCAACTTTTGCTCGAGGCATGTGTTCATTCGAAGCCCTCAGAATTTATAACCTGTTGGGTATACGAACCGCAAAAACAACAGGCTTTTTCCACCTCAAATACCACGTATCACAATGAGTAAATAAAAAGTTTAAATGAAATACGAAGTATCTGTTTAAGTTGAAATTACCTGTCTGATTTTAATTTTGGAATTGTATAAAGTAAGTAAGCTAATGGCCTGAAAGTCGGCATGTCGTTACAAATCTCTAAAATTTTTGTAGGTATATTATGTGGAAATAGCCTGATGAATAGTTGGAATTGATTCGGTTATCACCTATAACAATTTCTGCCTCAAAGTGCTTTGAAAGTAGTACTCTGAGGAAGACAGTGGCTAAGTTGTGCTTCTTACTTTGCTGATATGCACAAGCAATGGCAACAACTCACCATTAGATCAACAATTAGTACGTAACGATCGTCACTCAATTATGATGCCAAATTGAATCCCAACTGTTTTTAACTTACTTAACAAAACAACTCATTTGTCAACAGCTTTATTTGGACGTGTCGGCTTGGATAATTTTATGCCGGACAAGATACTTCCGCACAATTTAAAACTTAAGCATTGATTTACTGTTTATCACCTATATTCTTAATTTTCAATTGTTCAGAATGATCAAATGTTTGCAATAATATACTGTTCTCTGCCTGTCAAATTTACTTCGAATTACGCATTCGGATAAATTGAAAGGACTCCATGCTATTAATTTCTCGTATGTTAATAACAATAGTAACACACAAATTTGCTGATAATGCGGAAATAAAGACCCTAGACTCCGACCGAAGGTTTGAGATAAATTAATTAGATTCATTCGACCAAACAGATGATAAATGTTTTCAGTTTCTCTCTATAACAATTTTAATTCTAACATCTATACTAATATTATAAAGCCGAAGAGTTTGTTTGTTTGAACGCGCTAATCTCAGGAACTACTGATCTGATTTGAAAAATTCTTTCAGTGTTACATAGCCCATTTTTTGGGGAAGGCTATAGGCTATATAACATCACGATAAATCCAATACAAGTGGAGCACCAATAACGAATGTTTCAAAATAGGGGTTTAAATAGCTCCTTAACAATCTATAATTCAAAAATATTTTCACTTTCTACGTAAATGAAGTGGAGGTAAAATTTAGCGTTATGCCAAAGTAACTATTCCACGCGGACGGAGCGTGGGCAAAAGCTAGTAAGTAATAATCTGCTTACAGCTCTTTAATAAAATAAGCGAAAGTAATGAGCGTATTAAAACAACGCAAATTCAGAGCTCCCAGTGCGCACAATCGTCTAAATGAAAAAGCCGCCATCAATGTTCCCTGTCTTCTTGTGCGATGAACAGAATGCAATCCATGCAACGTCGGCTCCCACAATCAAGCCGGCAGCCGCTTGCCCAAAGAGAAGAATTCGAACAACGGCTTTTTGAGCGGGCCCTTCACCATTCAAATTAGCTTAATGCGTTGAGTACAAAGCTTTGCGATAAGCGACGGAGGCGGGAATCTGCTCGCTCCGAACAATCGCTACGGATCGACGAAAACATTTCGAAATCCAATCACAAATATCTCGAATTCCTGACGAAAGTTTGATCGTGTCGATTGCGCGATTTCCTTTCGTCGTCAACTTCTTGTCTTTTAAAAAGAGTTGTCTTTCCAGTTCCGGTGCCGACAGTGGTCTCAACACTGACAAATCTGAAAATAGAAAACAGATGTAGGTATCGTTTGCAACCATTCGTCGTCGCACAACACGCTCGCTCGACCGTTGACAGATTGGACGTTTTAAATTTAGAATATTTGTCCTTTTATTTTGGTACGTGCATGAAATATTGCCCCGTCGATTTCTATCTTTCGTTTGATTTAGGTGGCTGCATGCTTGGACTGATTTAGAATTATATTAAGGGCCGCGATTGAAGAAATTTAGTTTGTATCTAATGAGAAATAAAGTTATTCTAATTTGTATGTTTCTGGATTAACGTAATCAATCTCATCGACTTTGTGAGGTACTTTGTTTTTCGAATTTAATTTCGCTTTTGGCAGATTTGGTTTTGAATGAAAACGTATGAGAAGCAGTTATAGTTTTACTGGTTGAGAAAGGGTATAGTTGTAGCAGCACACGGCTGTCAGAACTCACCCACGTGCAAAACCAAATGCTTTGTCGATGCATTTCGTGGTTTATGACTACAAGTATAAGCCAATGATTTCGATAAAGCTACCATTGTAATAATGTCTTTGCAAAATGTACTCTTTATCAAATAAACACTATTACTAGTGGTAGGACCTCTTGAGAGCCCGTGCGGGTAGGTACCACCACCCTGCCTATTTCTGCCGTGAAGCAGTAATGCGTTTCGGTTTGAAGGGTGAAGCAGCCGTTGTAACTATACTTGAGACCTAAGAACTTATATCACAAGGTGGGTGGCGCATTTACGTTGTAGATGTCTATGGGCTCCAGTAACCACTCAACACCAGGTGGGCTGTGAGCTCGTCCACTCATGTTAGCAATAAAAAAAACAGCATTATTCCGCTCGAACCTATACCTTGAGCCATAAAGTTCAAGATAAATTGCATTTAAAGTCATGCCGGTAGATAAAGAAACCTAATGGAAGCGTCATTTTACGTAATGAATATCCAATTATGAAATTCTTTGAGCGGTTAGATTACTGTTATCGTGATATTTTTCTCAGAAGTAATATTGTTTTCGGAACAGTTATTATAATGACATTTATCTTTGTGTATTAATGTAGTAGGGTATTTGTCAATTTCTCCGTGACTCATAACTTGCATTTCTGTATCGCCAAGCTATTATTACATTGCGGTACGATTTTATCACAGGTCGCGCCTGGGCACCCACGTCTTATTCAAATGTACCGTGCTTTATGTCTGGGCTTCGATGATCCAGGAAACAATACATCATTCTCATACTATATTATTCAATTGAATTAAGTTTAGTCAGTGAAGTTAAAAAAAATTGCAATTATTGACTGAAAAATATGATAAAAAAAATTATTGCCTTTGTAGGCAGACGAGCATACGGCCCATCTGATGGTAAGTGGTCACTGCCGCTCATGGACGTCAGCAAACCGCTGCCTACCATTAACCAGTAACTTGAGATTTTAACGTAAAACGTCTAGATCATATGTATGCATGTATGTATTGTTATATTTCTCGATTTATTACTTTGAAATTTAATGTGCTCCGAATTTTAATAATGTATCACGATTCTTTGAATCCAAAACTGTGAACTTATAACTTGTAATAGTACACGATACGCTTGTATTATATCTATTTTATTATCTTGAAAACACTCTAGACACGCATCATGAAGAGACATCAAAACTCAATATCTGTCCAATACATTTCTCGTATACTTCACATTTCCTTCTCTGAAAGTGCTCCTTCAAGCGATTTTATATGGATAATACCATTTAAATTGTCTGTCCAACATTTGTTCGGTATTAAATTTTTACGATTTTGATGTATTCCCTGGGCTGTTGTTTTAGTATTTGTTGTTTAACGATATTTTCTATATCATCTCATTTATAGTTGCGTGTATCGGAGGTTTAGAGTTTAGCAGTTTCCTTTTATTTCCCTCGGGTATCTATTGGCTTAGCTATTGGATAGCTATATCTACTCTGTACTTCGTCCAGAAATATTGTTGCTATTATTCTTGTAGTCCCTTAAATGTCTTTAGATGTATCCCGACTTCTTCGTCGTCAGATAGCGAATGAATTTTCGATTCGATAAGATATTTGTTTGATACGATAAAATGTTTCTTCCTCAAAATCAGTTAAAAGTCGGATGCAATTGGGACGTAGTGTCAGACATAAATTTTGTTAGTGCAAGCAAGCACTAAATTGTCTCGTATTCATGGAAACCACCGGGATTCCGTGATTGATTGTTTATTTACCAAAAGTTTTTATTGAAGCTGGAATAAACAGCCGCATTTTAAACACAACGTTAAATGTATGTTGTAAATCCTGATGTGTCGACTTCTTCGGGGGGAATCGCAGTAAGTTGAATTCCTAGTAAAACTCATTCAATAGCTATTTATTTTAGTATATACATATTTGTTTTATATAATATTTATTTAATTATTTATTCAACTTCATGCACAAAAGCACAATGGCGGACATAATGCCTGAGACATTCTCTACCAGTCAGTCAACGGAACGTGGATATCCACGATGACCTGTAGCTTGATTCAGTCAGTAAGTATCTACAGTCGGCATCATTGCGCCACTTTGAGAAGGCGGCACGACATGAAAATCCTGTTGTCGTGGCAGCTGGAAACTACATACCCGATCCTGTAGACCAAATGGTAAATAGTCGACGTCGCCCAAAGCACGTCATTACGGATCCTCCCGATCCATTAACGGTGCTTTTAGGTACCACAAGCACCGGTCACCGTCCTCGTCGAACCCGTCGCTTGCGACGAAGGGCTCGACAAGCGAATTAACCTACAGACAATGATTTTAAAAACCTGTAAAGCAGTGCATAATAAAAAATAATCCCATTGAGTTTCTCGCCGGATCTTCTCAGTGGATCGCGTTTCCGATCCGGTGGTAGATTCTGCGAAGCACTGCTCTTGCTAGGGCCAGTATTAGCAACAATCTGGTTTGAGCCCCGTGAGCTACCCTACTCGTTAGGGCGAAGCTGATATAGCCTCTCAAGGTTATCAGCATAGGTAGAAAAAGAACAAAAACCTGTCAACCAAGGGTAGTTCTTCAATGTGCCGTATTTTATTTAAAATATATCATACTTTCGATGATTTCTAACATTTAGGCCAGAGTCTAATTTCTTTTAAATTAGCAAATCATGTTTTATACATATATCTTTATATAATACGAAAATGTGTTCCAACAAATTATTTACTGTGGCAAAACTCCCAACTCACAAGTAACTCGCAACCTCAACCTCAACGAAAATATTAAGAAGCGGACACATTATACGAATATTCATAAACGCTGATATTAATGCTACTATTTCATATCTTCTTTAAGTATTAGATTACTTTTTAAATAAATTATAAAGTCGAGAGCAAAAATTTTCTTAATGAAAATGACTTTGTAGAGTGTCAATATTTATTTTAAGTTAATAAAAAAAGAAAATAAAAACAACGATACAACAATTTGATTCACCACTGAATTGAACAGCGTCCAGATTCCAAGTTCCTGACGCAAGTTAAATTCACTCGCATTAGCTATTGTCTCTGTTTATTCGTTTTGTTCGCGTATTTACCGTGCAATGCTATTTTAGATTCGTGATCTCTTAATAGTATCGGCGGTAAAGGCTACTGAATGTAATGGCGAGGAATTCTTCCTCCCGAGATAAATGGATCTGTTGAATTGGAATAGTATTGTCTAGAGATGCGGGCAAGAATAGATTCATTCTGCGAAGTTTATCGTCTTTTGTTTTAGTCATAAATGTTTTCACATTTGATTTTGGTTTTAGATGTTTTTACGGTAGGATGTTTTTATCGTATTCGTCGTCGTCATGATTATTCCTTCCGCAAAGCAACATATTATGTTCTTCTTTACTCTTTATTGTACACACAGTTAATACAATACAATAATTGCGAAAAGTTATAAAATGACGAGCTTAACTCAACAATTGAGTTGCCTACCCGTTAACCGTTCTTAAAGAGGGAGAGCTTTACATAAATGGGTAGAAGAGTACAATCCAATCAATTTACTTATTGATACAATACAAAATAACAATAATAATAATAATAATAATAATAAAATAATAAAAACACTAATACATAATATAACAGATAAGTTTCTGTTTGAAAAGTAAATTATAAGATTAAAAATTATAAATTATAGTTGCACTTGTAGTTACAAATATGTTTCGTAGTTCCTTATCTACTACAAACACCTTTTACCAGAATTTATAACAAACAAAAATATATTTATAAATAATCAGTGTGAAAATGAATAGATTATTCAAGTTTTCGGCACTGAAAATATTGTGACTACATTTTCAGCTGAAGAAGGAATGTTATATTTTTCCAGAGCAAACATCTTAAGCGACTTGTTGAATTTACGTGTTTGAGGTGCTATGAAACTCGTATTTATTCTGGAAGTGACAAATATTACATTAAATTTATGTCAATATATTGTACGAGATATTAATCTATGAATAGTACATATACCGCGCGTATGTTGCATACAATTATATTGCTCACTAGCTGACCCGGCAGACTTCGTAGTGCCTCAATCGATAAATAAAATACCGACGGGGGACACATCAAAGGAAAAACAAAAATAAATCCAGGAATTTTCATATTTATCTACCTTTTAAACCTTCTTTGGACTTTCACAAATTCTTTAAGACCAAAATTAGCCAAATCGGTCCAGCCGTTCTCGAGTTTTAGCGAGACTAACGAACAGCAATTCATTTTTATATATATATAGATTAAATGTTCATAAAAAAATAAACTTGACTTAAAGAAAACGTTAAATTGTAGAGCCAGTAGGGTACAATTATCATTAAATTAAGCAATTAATTTGTCGATCTCTCAAATATACAGTTTTACAGCTTCATTTCGTTAACATTGATCTTAATTATAGAGTGCGACGCTAAATTATTCTATCGTTTGGATCACCTTTTTATTTTAACGTAACTGCAAATTGTTAATTTTAATTTAATTACTGATCTAAACTACTAATCCTACCTTCGACGCTCTGCTCAATTAAGTTTTGATTGAGATTTTTAATATAACTTACGAAACTTATCTAATTTTTCTTACGAGAACAGTGATGGCTAGTAAATCAATGTTGATTCTTTAAATCTAATACTAACCGATAAATGAGTCAATGTTATAGATTTCCTATTTTTACCATCTCATTATTTATATATTTTATATTTATATTAGATGTAGTGACCAACCAATCCACTCTCAAATTCATTAACATTATTTGCTTGCGCAATATTCGCATCCCGAAGAATAAAAACCCTGTAGGTCTTTACTGTGAACTCGACTAGCACATGACAATTTTCTGGTCGTCAGGTGAGAAAGAATGTTTCTTTTTATTAGACACTCATTGTGTGTCCCTTAAAACCTTGATATTCTTTTCATTGGCTTAATCAATTCACTTTTTAAATATCCCTGTACAACCATTTCATTCTCGGCAAACAAAATTTGTCACTTTTAGATTCCGGTGATAAACGTAAAGTTGTAAGAACTGAAAACGTGACAAGATTTAATATAATCCAACCGTAATGATTAGAGTCATGTCCACATGAATTTCTGTCACATGACACTGCGTCATGTACAAATCAAATTAGTGTAAGATAGACCTTTGGTTCGTTGAACTGCCACAATAGAAATAATGGCGGCACAGTCGCGGGACATACGTCTCTTACACAATGCCTTGGTCTGAAATGACATTTCACCGGAAGGTAGGTGACTGTCAAAATATGTTATTATTATAGTATATTATTTTAGTCAGGATTTGATTTAGTAGAAAAGCCTACCCATGCCATTGTTAATGTAACGCCAAAATGACCTTTTTTTTGGGACACGTGTCCGAACCTCGTTCATGAGGTTTCCCCACCTAGAGGCACGCGAGGTATGTGGGCCTTGAAAGTCCGCAGATATTAGGATCGGACCGCGGGCCCAAGGATGTCTATGGAGCCAGAAAGTCTTTTGGTTTACTATTGAAATGGGCTAAGTTAACGTAGTCACACGATTAGGTACATATGATGCTGTTTTCTGATGATTTTTTGATACTGAACATGATACTGTCAATACTACTGATAATATATACTGATAATATTTGATACTGTAATAATATAATATATACTCATAATATTTGATACTGTCAATGCTGAAAATGAGTACGTCATTTGAAATCAAGTCAACTTTAGTCTCTGCGGCATTTAGTCAAATTAAAGAGATATTAAATTTTGTTCCGTAACTGAATCATGCGGTGGTGTTTTCACCATGATATTATAATGACGAAGGATTCCTCAGAGCACTCCCCGTCAAATATGCGACTCCCATGGACTTAAAGATATCCCCTGTCCATAGACTCGGTATCAAGTTATCGCCTAATAGGATGATACCTATTAGGTTAATTAAAACCATAACTTTGAAGCAAAAGCTATCAACATCAATAGTGTATAGCTTAGTTAAATATACTTAAATTTTAATGAAATTTAATTGAATTAATTCAGCCTCTACTTACCTCCGCGCAACTAGGGACCAGTTTTATGACAGACCCTTAATGGTGACTCCGAGCCTGTCCGCGTCTGTCTGCTTGATGAGCATAAATTACCGATTAAACCCGTTCCTAGAGAACTCATTATATGTATTTTGTACTTAACAAATGCTGTATGATACGCTTTGCTACTTTTCACTTCGGGTAGCTGTTACATTCTTAAAATAATATTCATTTTATGTGCATGTAATTTCACATTACAAGCTTTAGACTTATGTTCAGACAACATTTTCAAAAACACCAAAAATTTTCCGTGAAAGGTTTGAATATTCGTAAAATTTGTAATGAAAGGGGTCAACCCCTTCAGTAAAAACACTGTGAAAGACTTCGGATAACCGCACTAACCACATGAACCGTGATCTGAAGCCGTTTAAAAAGCCACACAAAATAGGGAAATAAGAAATAGCAAAATACGGAATGTATTGAAAATGTATTGTGAGTTTTACTAAATTTTTTTATGGCTTACATGGGTGGACGAACACACAGCCTACCTGGTGTGAAGGGGTTACTGGAGCCCATAGACATCTACGACGTAAATATGCCACCCACCTTGAGATATAAGTTCTAAGATCTCAGTATAGTTACAACGGCTGCCCCACCCTTCAAATCGAAACAGGCAGGGGTGTGGTACCTACCCACGCGGACTCACAAGAGGTCTTACCACCAGTCAAAAAAAACTAATATAGTATCAGCTGCAATGGGAGTTCAAAACAAATCCCACCCCTCCTGGCTGAGTCCGTGCTCGCCCACCTTTCCTTGTGAAACTGGAAAGGCCTCCAAGCCACAAGTAATTCTTCATTCATAAACAAAAAAAACTAACCCAGCTCACGGATATCACAACGGTGATAAAATGATACAAGAACAAAATTTAAAATTTATTTAAAAAATTTATAAGCTTCAGCGTAATCTGAGTGCACGACTTCTTCTGAGTCGGTCTTTTCATTGCTGAAGGTCGTGTCTAATTTGAAATGTGGACCACTCGATGCACAATGCTTCCCCACGTCTTCCTGTCCTCGGCGGTCTTTATAGCCTCGGTTATTGGCAGGTCGGTGAGCGTCTTTACCAGATCAGACCAGCAGGTAGGTAATGCAGACTGCTTCCTGTATAATTATTAGGTAGATTATTGGTACCGAAGTCAAGTGGTTAGAATTCTTGAATATTATTATATCCCGAGACCTAGGCTCGATTCCAGATTTGTATCTTGGAGCTTTTAGCGCTTGTTCTTGCCGCTGTACCCACTGTACAGCAAGCAGACTATACCTTTTCGATAAAATGTTTCGTTAATATGTATATTTAGATTTGTGCAGGAAGTACCTTATTACCATATTTATCACCGTCTTCCCAATACCTTTCCAAACTTCATTCAACTCTGTCTTAAGTACAGTGAAATCTCTCGAGCATAATAGGTACTCACGTATAAAATTCTCTTATTAATTACACAACTTATAATGCCAATGCCTACAGCATGCGGTGGTGATAATATTGCACTAGATGGGCCGCAAGCTTGTATCTAACAATCCTTAATTAAATAAGCTTGATTTATATTACGAAAATTAAAAATAAAACAAACAATAATATGTTGTCGTGTATTCGAATCAGAGCTGTCTATTGTTTGTAGTCTGACAAACTATCTACATTTAAGTGGAAAAGCTGAACCGATTTGCTGGAGACCAAAATAAACGCTAAAGTTTTGCAATTCATTCTAAATTTAATCTGTATTCAGTTCACGTAGAAGATAACTTCGTTTTGATAAATTTAAACTACTTTCGAAATGAGACTGTAATATTTTTAGAAAGAGACGGAGTAAGCATTAAAAATTGATCTGAGAAAATGTACGTAAATGATGATGAATTGAGTAAATGCACATCAAGATGTCTGCCGGAGTAGGAACCTTTTACTTTGGACAAGAGTGACGTGAGCACGTAGCATATAGTATATAATAATATACTGTATTTATTCTTACTAGAGGTCCCGTAGTAGTCGAAATTCGACTATAATTAATTGGAATTGTAAGTTTGTACACTATTATGATTGTATTTTGTACTTCTGTAATCACAAATTTCGCCAAGACTACACTATAAAAAATATTAACAAAGACAAATAATATTTAATCTATTCTCAATTTGACAACAGACGTCAAGAACAAAAGCTTGAAAATAAATTGTATGCATGCGTGTGTGCGTCAAATACATGGTACGTAGTGTGTGTAATGTTTTCTTTATCTATTTAATGTATCTTTTATGCATTATTTTAAAAAAATATTAGCGTTGTGCACTCCGTCTCTGTATTGTCTATAAGTGTGGGAAATTTCATACTCCTCCGTCCGCGCAATTTTCGTAAAAAGGGGTACAAAGTTTTTGCTTCACGTATTAATATATAGATTGTTCAGTGAAATATCTATTTAATTCTTAATATCATGAAGCGATAATTTACAAAACTTTTCAAACATATGTTTTCCTACATACTATATACGTATCTTATAATTTAAAAAACTTTCGTATATATAATATTATTAATGTGATTATAGCATAAAATAGATGACATTTGAGTAGCACACAAAACACTCGAATACCGTACACACTATTTTAGATTCAATCTAAAATGAGAGCTACGAACGTCCAAGATTCCATTGTTTTGTTTCTATTACCTGTCTTTCAAATTGGTCGTTTTTCGTAAACATTCCGTCCGCCGTTGGCAAACCATTCAATGAACTCGTTCCAATGCTCTAAGCGACCGAACGTAGTCTTAATGTACCATTTAAATTCAAGGGCAATACTTCGCCATCTGTTGAAGAATCGCGAGCTATTTATCGTCTTATAGAGTTCCTTCGAGTTCAGTTTTTTCTCAAATTTCACAAGAACGTACTGTCGCCGTTTTCAAATCTAAATTCTAGAACTTTTGTAATGCAACAACAGATAACGCCAATGGATTCCGCCTTAATGCATTCGCACGGCAGCTACTTTCGTCTGAAAGCTGATTAAACTAATGAAGAAAATAGATAGAGCACATTGCGGCGTCAAATCGGCCGGACTACAGAGCAATGCCCCACTAGCAATTTCTCATGCAAAAGTCGAACGGTTACTTTAATTCTTGGCTGAAGCACTTGTCGGTTTTACGAGCGTAGAGCGATTTAATCCACTTAAAACCCAGAGCACAACTCGTAGCCGACAAAGCTCTCAGCCGCTCTCATTTAAAAATGGAAATAAACCCTCTACCATCTTTGACTCGACGCGCGACCGCCGGTTGAATTCTAAGTGTGGTACTCCGCTGATGTTGCTTCGATTCTCGTTCGCTGAATCTTTTTAAGCTATCAAATTGATTAACCTTTTAATAACGTTTACAAACAATGTAATAACACAGTAAAAAGGTTTGTAAAAAATCGTTCTTGATTTAATGAAGTGAACTATGTGATAGTATGGATTATGAGTGAGATCCAAACCCCAGTCGGGCAAAAGTCTATCTAAGTGAATATGATTTTAGTAATAATAATATCATTTAAAAAATTGGGGCTGCATTCTTACGTAGTAATCGGTGTGAGACTTAATGGGTAGATACCGAAATCCTACCCATTTTTACAATAGAATATGCAATTTCGAAAAGGGCACATCTCTGAAAACGTTAAATGTTCAGGAAATGAAAAAAAGACTGTTTATTTTCTAAAGCAGTGTAAAATTTAAAATATTTTGAGATATATTTTAGTGCTAATTAGCAATTAAAAATTACTGGACTTATTATAAAATGGGTGTAGGTAAGCCTCAAAACTACATGTATATGAAAAAACGTATTTGACAAAATATGCCACATGTGCCCTTTTCAAAATTGTATATTCAATAGTATTAAAGTCTTTACGTGCAATATTAATTTAACACCGTGTGTGTTGTCTACACAATTGTAGTATTAAAAATGAAATCAGTAAAGAAAATATAGTAAGTATTATTTTTCCTCAACAATACGGTTTTGGTTATTAATGTTAACACATTTACAAAGACATTTTTATGGTTAGCAAAATACAGTACTTGTACGTACATATATTTCATTATCTCCAATAATATTTCGACATAGGATAGTAAACCGCGTGCTTATCAAAGTAGTCGTGGCGTTACGCGGCGCGGATCGCGTCTTCGGTTCTCTCAATGAAAGAGTTCGTTTGCACCGCGATTATTTCCAGTTTGTTTATTTTCTTGTCTACTTTCTGGCCGCAGTATCTTTCTGTAACTATCTCTGTGATGATTTTCATGTTGAACGCCTGCATTCGTTTTGTTTATACGTTAAACGTATTATGAAGTTGTTTTACTTACTAACTACCGTATGGATTTCTCTTCTGTTTTTAATAAAGTTTTTGTTTTACAAACGCTACTTCAATTCGTCTCAAAAGTGTTACTATCGGTTACTTCAAATTGATTTTAAGTATTTTAATTGAAACTAAACCCGCAACAATTAAATAAAAACCATTTATTTCAGTAACCAATCCATAATATGTATGTACATAGAATAATTGAAATATTCTTAAAAAAATCATTTGAATTGTGTTTTTTTATAAGGGATTTTATGACCTGGTAACTAAGACCTTTAAGTCATGTCTTATTTTAATTTTTAATCTTATTTTTATTAAAAATGATGAAATGAAATTAAAAAAGACGAAGATGATTAATTTGAGGCCTTAATCAACTGGGATGAAATCAAATGAAATGAGATGGTATTGGATGAAATGTAATCTCAGTAAAATGGTGGTGATTTACTAAGATTTTTTCAGTGGACTTTTTGGAGGATCCCTAGAAGTTACGTCCAGCGGCTTTGTTTCATTTTGCCACATTTGTGGACTTTCACAGATATTAAACTGTTCATAAACCACTGTTATTACACATTTAAACCGGAAGAAACACTAAATAGACAAAATAAAACAAATCACAACTACTTCACTCCTCGCGTTCCCGCCAAAAAGTCTACCCCGTATAATTGTGATTTCCATCTCAGGATGACAACAGCGCTCTGTTCAGGCGTTTATGTACTCCGATAAACACTAAAAATTATTTAGGACGTATTCTCCTTTATGCAACTATAGCAACAAAACGAATAGTTTTTAGTGATAAATAACACCTAGACTAAATAACACATAATACGTAGGAAGTTGATAAACAAAAAATAGCTAAAGATTTTCAGTAAAACGACTTTAACAAACACGCAACGCTAATTACGACAACGAATACCCCCGATTTAATCCGGCCATAATTCTAACTTGCTGATCTTAATTGCCTCCTTTTTTAGTCTATTTTCCCCCTTTTTGAGAGCCAACGGAAATTACGTGGAAGGAAAGGATCACTTCAACCGAACAGGACTATACGCAGCATAATTACAGTATAACTTTTTTTGTTTTGTTATTTTTTCCGTGTCAATGCCAATTACTGCCGAGCAATTAGCGCCGACGTGTTTTGTTGGTACATTCTTTAAGAATTCCTTCTTCCTATTTTTGCTTTACATTACGGGCTTTAAGCTCACATTGCGCGCGTTTTATTGTTATAAAACAGTCGATCAGTTAACGTATGCGACATCAAAATTTCCTAGAGACAAAATAATCAGACAATATCACAATGCTTTTTTTTTTCTTTTTAGGATGGGGATCGAGGCTATTTGGAAGGTTTGGCTTCTCGTTACGCAGACCTATTCTCCACTCACTACGGCGACGTCCTGGACCATCTCGAAGAACTTCGCAGGCACGAATGGGATGAGATGTCTCCTAGGATGAGAGTCTTGGGGGGCCCTGGTACCCCCCAAACTCCACCTTCAGCCAGCCCAGGCTCCTTGGCCCTAAATAATCTGACCACGTCGCATTCCCAGCCCATTTACGTGCCAGGAAAATATTCGGTACGTAAAACGTTTACGCCGATTGCTTCTGAATATTGCGAACTGATTTTTGTGTTGGCCCAAGATTTCTTTTGTAAAATATAAAGCATTTTTTTTTTCATTTTACCATTTTATATGAAATTTCAATAAATAAAAATTAATTAACTTCAAAAACAAGAAGTAAGCTATTAATTCAACTATATTTTTTTATGTTTGTTACCTCAGTACTATTTCTATGTGAACCAATTTGATAGCTTTTATTTTATTTGAAGCCGGCTGCTTCTCATATCCCATAGTCGCATTTAAATCTTATCAAAATATGACCAACAGTTTTTGGGTTGTCCTTGTTAATGCATATTTCATTGACTTCGATTACATTAATATAATATATTACATTAATATAATTTATACAATCTACTTTTTTTTTTTAAAGTTAGTATTATATATCGACACTTGAAAGGCAAACGTGACTAAGCGACAATGCGTGAACTTTACAGTAGACTAATTTAAAGTTGAAATACCTGAAAAAAATTTCTATTTTAACGAATCTAGCTGTAGGATTGAAATTATTGTAATAGACCTAGAAATAAATTTTTTTTGCGCATCGAATACGGTTATTGCCTATTATTTATGTACAAAGCAGTTATTGTCGCTTAGTCACGTTTGCCTTTCAAGCGTCGATATTATACGTTTGAGATAACTATTCATGCGCTGACAAAATGTATGACCCAGATTAAGCACAAGATAAATTAAACAATTAGCTAATACGATACAAATGAATTTTAAATTTTAAATACGGATCACACATTTATAATTCAAGTATATTAATTTCCATTGACCGTACAAATGAGGGAGGGTTGATAAACTCGATCTCGCAGACTGACTAAGCTTCATGAATATATGATAAGAACGACCGGGGTAATCGGGCCGGACCGAATCTGGTCTCGCTGGTAAATTAACTTGAAATATGAATATTGAGAGGACTACAAGTATACTGTAGGTCAGATACGAGATTATTTCGACCGGAATTATTTTGATTTCGATATTCTTTTAACTTAATTGTTTAAAATAATAGTAACTAACGACCCGCCCTCGCTTCGCTTCGGAAACTGTAATTTATTAGTGATTTCTCCCCTATTTAATGGATGTTGTTATACATATAAACCTTCCTCTTCAATCACTATCTATTAAAAAAAACCGCATCAAAATCCGTTGCGTAGTTTCAAAGATTTAAGCATACATAGGGATATAGGGATAGAGAAAGCGACTTTGTTTTATACTATGTAGTGATAAATGAGGCCAGATAATCGAAAAAAATCATCTTTAAGCTATTTCGAATTAAAATTTTAATAATAAAAATATAAGTTAATTTTTGTTAAGATCGAATGAACGGCAAAAAAACCTATATTTTTTTTAAATAGAAAGAACATAATAAATAAATATATTAATATTGCAGTCAGCTTTAGCAATAAGACAGTGGCTTGACTGTGAGCCTGGCACTACTGATGTCAATGAGCAAACTTCGACCACTAACTAACCACAAGCTTGCCTACATAAAAATGAAAGAATTCAAAAACAAAGGTTTTCTTTTGTAGCTCATAGATGACGATTTTACGCTTTTAAAAACTACTTGTCTATACTAATATTATAAAGAGGAAAGATTTTGAAGAAGAGTTTGTTTGTTTGTTTCGAATAGGCTCCGAAACTACTGGACCGATTTGAAAAATTCTTTTTCCATTAGAAGCCGACATTGTCCCTGATGAACATAGGCTACTTTTTTTAATTTTTATTTTATTTTATTTTTTTGGTTTCATGTGTGTTTTAATGTTTCCGAAGCGAAGCGAGGGCGGGTCGCTAGTTTAACTATAAAATTATAAATCACATTCTAGTAACTTCGACATCTACGCAAGCCCTCAAGAAATAAAACAGCAAATAGGTAAACTACATACTTTTGACGTCCCATCGTCTCGTAATTTCCGGCAATAGTGAAACACATCCGATAGACTTCCATATCCATTTCCTATTAAAATTCCCGGAAATATATCAACGGTTCAGTGATAGAATGACTATCGAAATCATTCTATTGTTTATCTTCGTCGAATTTCCGTGTAATTGAGACAAAAAAGAATACTTTTACGGTGTAATTCGCGTTTATGACTCGCAATTTGAAATTTACGACGTTTTTCGTATTTCGTATTTTTCGTGGTCACAGCGGACAAGGTGATTGTCATGTGAGGATTGTGCTAACTGCCGTCAGTTTCTTTAATATTAATTAATAATTACGTGTCTTTGCACTTTTTTTTTAATTGCCTAGATGGGTGGACGAGCTCACAGCCCACCTGGTGTTAAGTGGTTACTGGAGCCCATAGACATCCACAACGTAAATGCGCCACCCACCTTGAGATATAAGTTCTAAGGTCTCAAGTAAGTTACAACGGCTGCCCCTCCCTTTAAACCGAAACGCATTACTGCTTCACGGCAGAAATAGGCGGGGTGGTGGTATCTACCCGCGCGGACTCACAAGAGGTCCTACCACCAGTAACTTTAATTAATAAACGGAAATTTTAATGAAACTAAAACATTTTAAAGTTCAAATAGTAGATGTTGCACCTTATTGCTGTAGGTAATTCGATACTCTGTTCTTTATGTCGGCCCCTTTAGGGTCTTTCTGCAAGCTATATAATAAATATACTGGTAATTTTTGCGAGATAAGCATTGAACATTTATATATACTAAACTACCTGTCAGTACAAGTTTATTTCACTACCTAAATAATCTCCAACAATTATATATAAAAATGAAATACTGTTCATTAGGCTCGCTAAAACTCGAGAACGGCTGGACCGATTTGGCTAATTTTGGTCTTGAATTATTTATGGAAGTCCAGAGAAGGTTTAAAAGGTAGATAAATATGAAAATGGTTGGAATTAAATAAAAATTTCAATTTTGTTTTTCCTTTGATGTGTCCTCCGTCGGACGGATTCCTTTTGTTTGTTTTAAGTTTATTTTATACGAAAGTTTAGGCCTTTTATTTATCAATTGAGGCATTACGAAGTCTGCCGGGTCAGCTAATACGTTATAAAAATGGCATATCCAAACACAAGTTGTAAAATCGAGTAGATAAAATGATATATTTGTTAGTAATGTTTGTTCATAGTACCTACAGTACATTCAAAAATTTTATTGAAATTTTATAACTGTGTAACTATATTGTTTTGAAGTTTTAAATTTACATTTATTACGATTTAACTTTGGGAGGTGTGCTTTGATTGTCCTTTGAATTGAACGGCATTATCATGAGCCCAAACTCAATGGCTCTATTGGCTATTCAAGAATTCCGTTACACCCTCCCACCTAATTAGATCAGCTCGATAGCGTTTTATTATAGCAGTAGCAGATCTGAACTATTATAACTTTCCTAGTTTCGTAATGATTCGACAAAATCAAAAGCGCATAAAATTTAGTTCGTTATTACATAAAATAATATACTGTTTTTTTATTTTTTTCATTGCTTAGATGGTAGGATGAGCTCACAGCCCACCTGGTGTTAAGTGGTTACTGGAGCCCATAGATATCTACAGCGTAAATGCGCCACCCACCTTGAGATATAAGTTCTAAGGTCTCAGTATAGTTACATTTACAACGGCTGCACCACCCTTCAAACCGAAACGCATTACTGCTTCACGGCGGAAATAGGCGGGGTGGTGATACCTGCAAGGACTCACAAGAGGTCCTACCACCAGTAGGTTGAGTTAAAATTATCGTTTAGGAGCTGACGACGAAATTTGAAAGATACTTTTTTTTTGTTTAGCCATCAAGCTGCCTAACGGATAAAGAAGAAGATGAGATCTACGGTTTCGGGTACGGCGTGTTCGGGAAACAGATGTTGCAACGTCAACAGCAACAAAAACAATTGTTGCTAGCTCAACCGTCCCAGCCCTTGATTCATAATCAGCAACACAATTATCAAAGGTATGTTAACAAATAGGCGAATTGGGCTGCCTGTCCACCGGAGCGGAGCGTAGCAGTGGAGCGGAGAAACGGAGAAATATTTACCAATAAGATTGAACAAAATCTCCGCTCCTCTTTAGTGGACAGGGAGTTGCGAACTAGTTTAAAAATTCATACAAAATCCGTAAGTGGAGCGGGATCGCGGAGCGGGATAACGGAGCGAGGCAGAGGAGCAGGGAAACGAGTGCGGGCGCGGGCGCAAGTAAGACGCGCCCGTAGTGTGATATGACTAGTTGCGTAGGTACTAAACTCTGCTCCGCATTACTTTTTCGCTCCGCTTCGCAGCCTTGCTCTGCTCCGGTGGACAGACACAGTACCCAACTCCGCTCCGCCTTACTCTGTTGCTCCCCTCCGCTGTCTCGCTCCGCTCCGGTGGACAGGCAGCCTTGAACGATGAATTGATAAAAATTTCCAGTACGATGTTGTTGATGTTACAAAATTCACATTATTCCCCTGCCCTTATCCCAGATACCTGGAGTCGGCGCAACATGTTTTCTCCTTCCATACTCTTCTATCATATACCACTCCTTCGCTCACTCCCCTCTTACCCATATCGTCTTTCACGCAATCCATCCATTTTTTCTTAGGTCTACCTCTTCCTCTATATCCTTCCACATTCATAGCTAACACTCTCTTACCAACCTCATTTTCATTTCGTCTCATCACATATCCAAACCATCCCAAACGCGCACTTCTCAACTTCTCTGTCACAGGTGCCACTTTCAGACTTCCTCTAACATATTCATTCCGTATTCTATCCATTCTCGTTACACCACACATCCATCGCAACATTCGCGTCTCTGCTGCTTGCAATCGCCTTTCATCTTTCACATAACATAGATTATTCTTTCTCCCAATATTTTATAACGCTTAATCCTATTCGTGTGTACATTAGTGATAAGACTAAGGGCTTAATTCTAAGTCTTCACATCAGCAGCATTCCGCACTAATGTGTGGTGAAAAACCGCATCTGACAAAAGTGAACAAGGTTCGGAACTCATAAATTATTTAGACTTAAAGGTGTATTCGTTAGATAAGCTTTGCTGCATGTTTAGAGTCTAATCTTAATTGAAATCAGACATTCGATTGGCGACAGAAGCCTTTGCGGTGAAAATAGGTACACTACACACAGATATTAAATTTGTGCAACATTTTTGTGCTTAAAACAAATGTTTTTGGCGTGACGAGGTTATATTGCGTTTGACTATCACCAAACAATTCTACCATTCAAAGTGCCGGTCCGGTGTTCCGAGGGGGAGGGTGATGGGAGAGATGTGCTCCGCACTAAACACTTTACTTTCCCCCCTTTGCCCTTTCATGAGTTCTGACTCATGCGAGGTTCGGACGTGGGTTGTTGATCGACAGGAGGTTTTTAGTCTGTTCAACTCCGACATGCCCCGCCTTCTATCCCCAGTGGAGGGCGGAAGTCCGGCGATTTCCTCCTGACCAAAAAAAAAAGCATTACGAGTGGCCTTTTATTTATGCTTCTCACTCAGTTTTATAATTAGACTATCCTTTAAAATGTATAAAATTAGAATTTCCTTGACTGCCATAGTGACAGAGACTGCTATACACTTTAGACTAAGCAATAAAAGTATTAGTAATAATGATAAAGAAATAAATAAATGTTAGATTTGGACTGAAACAGCTCTGTAGGTAGCGGCCTCCCCCCGGTGAAGGTCAAGGGGCGACCTGAGGGGGTGAGGCCGCGCGGCGCGCTACCAGCACTCTAGCGCGCTGCCGTGGAGTGAATAGAGCGACCGGTCGACGGTGTATCGCGTCCCGACCCGGCAGGCTGGTTCTGGTCCAGCGGGGTATTCCGGGACACCAGCGGCACCGTCTGGGCGGCCCGACGGGCTGCCGTACCGAGACGGCCGACGTTTCAGAGCCTCCGATTCGGGTCGAAGGCTCCGTCGGCTGGGCGTCCTTGGGGTGAGCCGCGCCGTCTGGTTGTAGTGTTGACCGTGGTAGCCCCCCTACCTTATCCGGGTTCTGACCTCGGAGGGGATCGGACGTCGGGTGTAAGAGTGCAGGGGAGTCGTTTAGTGGGTGGGTCCTAAAATCCTTGGGCCTGCGATCTGCTCACAACACCATGCAGATCGTTGAGTCTCACATACCCCGCGCGCCCCTTTTGCGCGGGGACCTCGTAAGAGGTTCGGCCCTCTACACGAAAAAAAAAAAAAAAAAAAAATTGACTGAAACAGCTGACTTCGTAGTCAAACCACCAAAAAACTGTGTTGTTGTTTTTTTATACAACGAACATTACGAATCATTGCTGATAATTCAAGATAGTTTAAATTGTAGCGTTGAAATTACTTGGAAGTTTTAATACCAATAGAACCGTGTGCCACTGGAGTGCGTATTGAAGAGTAGTTCTCATTATTTCTATCTAGTTGCTGTACAATAAATTCTAGTTGTTACACTGATTGATAAGGTGTGTACATAAGATTTCTCTATGAGATAAATCTGGATATGAATACGTTTCTCACGGACAACCATTATAGAAAGGAAAAACAAACTATAAACAATAATCTTCGTAGTTAGTTAGGTGTGTTCCGCTGGTACAGCTATAATAATGTTTTTATTTTAAACCCGTCATTCACCGATACACAGCATCTTCAACAATCAACATCTCTATCGTTACTTAAAATTTGATAACCAACAAACCATCCGTTCGAAGTACTGTTTTTTTTTTAATTCCCACCTATGCTGATAGGTCAATCTGGCTGCAAACTAGTGTCTCCTGCCTAGCTTGAGGCCAGGTGCAAGTGTACGATTTGTCTTCGATTGTTTGTTTATTAATTATGCAAGATATCGTTCTCCGATTATCGTCTTCATAGTACACACCTTTTTGTGTGGTGTATGTGTAATTCTTTTTCTCCTCAGTCGTACACTCCTGGCGTAATGTTCGTGGTTATTTATGTATGGTGCTATTGGTTGGTTGCAGCTTTAGCGAGGCTTCTCCACCTCTCTTTATTTGTGGCGGTGCGTGTACATTCAATAAGAGGAGAACATTTCGCAGATGACTTAATAAAGTCTCTCCATATTGCGGGTTATCGACTGCATGAACGTTGACGGTCTACCATTCTTTGAACCATTAATCGTTTTAATGTTACGGATGACATGTCCAAACATCTTAAGGATTTGCAGTTGCAGAATCCACGAAAGCTTTGGTTTGATCGTTACACTTAATTATCTAAGAGTAGAATTTCAACCTGTTTCTTTAGTTCATTTTACTTTTTAATTATTTTAATGTTACATTGTAGTGTAATGAAAGCATTGTAATTTCAAGACGATGAGTTCTAGGCATTTACTCGAACTAAATTCTTTTTTTTTCGTCTTCTTGCGCGTACGGGGTTGCTTCAGAATATTCACTTATCAGTCTGCATAGGTATTTGGAATGGATTTTACGAATGGCTGCCTGCGTGATGATGTATACACTATGATAAACGATTCACTTACCTGTGAATAATACTTATGAATAATACTAGAAACACCACTTAAGCCTTAATTTTATTGTATGTTTTATTTATTTGTATATAACAGTATATTAATATCTATGTCTTTAATAATGAAGTATCATTGGTAACAATCATTTCTTTTTTGAAATTTTAAATATCAATTATGAAGTTTAGTAATCTATGGCGAGAACACGACAGAGATAAACTTTAGAGCATCGCTCGTAAATATATTGAGGGAAGAGTTGTTCTTTACAAAAATTACATTCAAAAATTTTACATTCACTTTTTTTGTATTTAAATAAACACAATCCAATGTTACATTCGTATTACAAAACTAACACTCTGACATCGAGACCTATACAAACGTCGCGTAAATTGCGAGAAAACCCACAATTTACTCGGAAACACACCTACGCGCCGTATCGCTAGATGTCCAACGCTAATTATATACAGAACACTGGTCCAACTAATGATTTGCCCAGTAAAATTGGCATTCGATCGAAAACACAGATAGTTTAATAACTGCTGTAGACTTGTTTTCTTTGTTAGTTAATAGTTTCCTGTGTTCCTTGGCTTTGGCGAGTTGTTATATTTATTTGGACTAGAGGTCCCGCAGTAGTCGAAATTCGACTAAAATTAATTGGAATTGTAAGTTTGTACACTATTATGATTGTAATTTATAATTCTATAATCACAAATTTCACCAAGGCTACACTATAAAAAAATGTTACTAAAGACAAACAATATTTAATCTATTCTCAATTTGACCACAGACGTCAAGAACAAAAGTTTGACAATAAATAATATGCATGCGTGTGTGCGTCAAATACATGGTATGTAGTGTGTGTAATGTTTTCTTTATTGATTTAAAGTATCTTTTATGCATTATTTAAAAAAATATTAACATTGGGCACTTCTTCTCTATATTCTTTATAAGTGTGGAAAATTTCATACTCCTCCGTCCGCGCAATTTTCGTAAAAAGGGATACAAAGTTTTTGCTTCACGTATTAATATAACTATATAGATACTATACTAATTTGGTTTTGTGATCACAGTTTCTTTTTAGGCGACGTAAGTTAACGAGCTTAAGCTTTATGTAGACGACAACGTAAGTTCCATGATGTAATGATGATAATGACTTTGAGATATCAGTCAAATTTATTGTATGCCAATAACCAATAACACGTGAAAGAGTCTTCGCATTAATAAGAAAACTACCCAAGGGCACATTTTTAGTATTACTCAAATAATTAATTTCATAACAGTTAAATTTCACGTTTTTTATTGTCGTTTCGGACTTTTCAAATACTATACAGTTTTCGTGGTCAAAGACGACCGGGTTGGTTCATCAGTTTCAGTTAAGTTCAAATAACTTCTTGCACTGAATAAGCCTAGATCTCCATCTCCTCCTCATCTCCCTGCATCTCCTTTTACCACCACACCTCTGCGTTCCGCGAACCGCTGCGTTCATCCACAGTGCGTATCCAGAAATATTTTTTGCCACGTACCATCCGGCGGAATGAGCTCCCATCCACGGTGTCCCAGCGCTATGACATATCCTTCCTCGAATGAGCCTTGTGGAGAGTACTTAACGGTAGTCAGAAACTTGGCTGTGCCTGTATAAACGAAAGTAACCGCTCACCATCAGATGTGCCATATGCTCGTCGGCCTACAGAAGCAGAAAAAGAAAAAAAAATTAAGTAAAATTATTTCAATTATATATTACATTGGAAATCCGAAAGAAAAAACAAACAGCAATTTTTTCATTTCTCTTAACGCACAATGTATTCAATAATGATTCCCGAATAAGCTCACAGTTTAAATAATATCTCGTATAGGTCGGATAATCTCGTAAATTACTAATAAACCTACACCCACATATTGAGTTACATGTTTTAAACATCATAAGGGACGGATGTTTCCTAACGAACGTACGCGTTATGTAAATGTAGCACATGTGAATTATACAAATTGTTCCACTGAATTAATAGGGATAAACATTGACTAACAAACGCTTTTGAAGCTATTTCAAACAAACGTAGGCACGCTAGATGACTTAAACGTTTGTAATATAGTTGTCTTGAAAGCGTAACGGAAGTGTTTTGTTGTTTGATTACTAACAAAATGCGATTTAATTTTAAACGAAACTAAAAATATGTTTTATGTTATTGTGTTGCATAGCACCTATCTCATTCTTCAATTTGGGACGCTCTGCTTGACAGCTTTATTAAGCAGGATTGTGATGAACCTGCATTTGCAGTCTCATAAATCGCCCTAACTTACACGGTAGGAAACGCCTTTATAGTACTCCTGGCGTTACTAGTATTTTTTTTTATTGCCCTTGTAGGCAGACAAGCATACGGCCCAACTGATAGTGAGTGGTTACCGTCGCCCATGGACTTCAGCAATGCCAGGGGCAGAACCAAGCCGCTGCCTACCGCTTAATACTCTCCACAAGCCTCGTTTGAAGAAGGACATGTCATAGCACTCGGGAAACACCGTGGAGGGAAGCTCATTCCATAGCCGGATGGTACGTGGCAAAAATACCTCTGGAAACGCACTGTAGATGACCGCAGTGGCTCCAGGTAGTATGGATGAACTCTACTCCGGTGGCGGGCGGTGCGATCGTAAACGAGTATCTATGGCAACCAGTAAACGCTCAATTAAAATTGAAACTATTATGTTTTAATCTTAAAATTTTAAATTACATTGTCCTAGGCTACAATAAAACGTGCACTAAGTAATCGAATTTCATATAAAAACAACAAAAAAATATGCCAGCAATCCAATTCCGCGAGCTCGAGCGAAATAAGACATTTATATTACGGAACACAAGAACGCGCATTTATGTAGGGAATCGGATTAATCCAGACTAGTCGAACTGTGTATCCCGTAACTCGACTACGTATCTCGTATCTCGAAGGTTTTCTCGCTTGTAATCTCTGCTGCCTTGTTAGCCGGATCTCGGTAACTGCGTAGTGTTAATTGAGTAAAGACCGGTGTATCTCGTATTTAATGTCACCATTTCGAGACTCGAGCGCGTTTCGCTGAATTCAATTAGTGAGTTGATTCAGACGGTAACGTGTGAATGTAATGCAAATTCACAGCATTTGATTTGTCTAATATAATATTATAATATATTATTATTGCAACGATTCTATGAGAATATTTTAAAGAAACTTTAGTATATATTATCTTAATCACGATATTAACCATTGTTGAATTTCGACTAATAAACATAACTAAAACTACTAAACATGACTACACTGGTGGTAGGACCTCTTGTGAGTCCGCGCGGGTAGGTACCACCACCCTGCCTATTTCTGCCGTGAAGCAGCAATGCGTTTCAGTTTGAAGGGTAGGGCAGCTGTTGTAACTATACTTGAGACCTTAGAACTTATATCTCAAGGTGGGTGGCGCATTTACGTTGTAGATGTCTATGGGCTCCAGTAACCACTTAACACCAGGCGGGCTGTGAGCTCGTTCACCTACATAAGCAATAAAAAAAAAATGAATCAGGCTATTAAAAAAACAATCTTATTTATCAAAATAATGCTGAAGCCTAACATTTTTATAAAAATACTTATCTATAAATGAGTTCATATATGGAATAAATCTATTTTCAAAAATCAAAATTTTACATCTAATAATATGTTAAGCCCTTAATAAAGCCATTCGTTATACCAGAGCATATAAATCTAAAGGATAATCAATATTCATTGCGTCTGCGGCGTTGCACCGCATCGATATCATACCGCCGAAACCACTGATTTATGTTCCGTTCTCGAATTGTATTCAAAATCACACAGTTGAATGCGATTTTTTTTTAAATAAAAACACGCTGTATAGTCGATGTTTGCTTTTCATGAAACTGTCTTGTAAAAGCAATATCTTTATAATTAAAAGATATATTCACAACTAGCTGACCTGGCAGACTTCGTAGTGCCTCAATCGATAAATAAAAGACCTAAATTTTTTTATAAAATAAACTTGAAACAAACAAAAGGAATCCGACGGACGGGGGACACATCAAAGGAAAAACAAAGTTGTTATTTTTATTTAATTTCGAGCATTTTCATATTTATCTACCTTTTAAACCTTCTCTGGACTTCCACAAATAATTTAAGACCAAAATTAGCCAAATCGGTCCAGCTGCTCTCGAGTTTTAGCGAGACTAACGAACAGCAATTCATTTTTATATATATAGATTTAATCTCGATTGTTTGATTTTTTTATTTCATTATTTGAATGCTTCACAGGTTTCGTGGTCACGGAAAACTAAAGTGCTATTTTAATCGGAAGGAATTAATGACAAAAAACACGAGGCTAAACCTTAAAATAATTTTCATAATGTTAACGACTCGCGAAAACTGCCGAAACGTTTTTGTTACACAAAATATCTATATATTAATACGTGAAGCAAAAACTTTGTATCCCTTTTTACGAAAATTGCGCGGACGGAGGAGTATGAAATTTTCCACACTTATAGAGAATATAGAGAAGAAGTGCACAATGCTAATGTTTTTTTTAAATAATGCATAAAAGATACATTAAATCAATAAAGAAAACATTACACACACCACATACCATGTATTTGACGCACACACGCATGCATACTATTTATTGTCAAACTTTTGTTCTTGACGTCTGTGGTCAAATTGAGAATAGATTAAATATTGTTTGTCTTTATTAATATTTTTTTATAGTGTAGCCTTGGCGAAATTTGTGATTATGTGTACAAACTTAAAATTCCAATTAATTATAGTCGAATTTCAACTACTGTGGGACCTCTAGTTAAAGGAAACTTGTACATTGTATACAGGGTGTTCAGAAATCGCCATCGAAACAGAATCCGCAGTAAACTAATATCCTAATATTAGTGACTTTCCAATATAACATATTTATGGCTTGTTGTTTTACTAGTTCCAATTTTGCTAGCCCGCAATTTAAGGTTAATGGTAGACGCGACCCGTGTTCCCTTGGGACCGTAGACTCAACGCGTCTGTTGATTCTTGATAACATTACATTGCGAAGACGTCTTGGCCTAAAAGATAAGACGCCTTGTGTAGCAAGCGATGCAACTGTGCCGGTATTCAAATCTCGCAAACAGACACCAATTTTACTAACAAAATACATACTTAACACTTGTTTTTTTCTCGGTTTTCGCGATTCATAAATTTAATAACGGTTTAATGTGAGATTTTTTATCTGTCTTTATATTATTTACGACGTCGTACGGGTAGGTACCACCACCCTGCCTATTTCAGTCGTGAAGCAGTAATGCGTTTCGGTTTGAAGGGTGGGGCAGGCATTGTAACTATACTTGAGACCTTAGAACTTATATCTCGAGATGGGTGGCGCATTTACGTTGTAGATGTCTATGGGCTCCAGTAACCACTTAACACCAGGTGGGCTGTGAGCTCGTACACCCATCTAAGCAATAAAAAAAAAGTTTACAGTTTTCGTGGTCACAGATGACAAGCGCTATTTAGCGGAAGTTATCTATTCAAAGTTAAAAATCGTGAGATGAAAACTGTTAAACTAATTTTATTTATACTAAACACGTGCCCACGACTCACTTTCACGATGAAGGAATCACACCATACAACAAAAATCAAATGTGTAAAATTTTAATTGTGGTAGGGAGTATAGATAGCCCGTGTGCATATTGCCCGTCATTCTAACTACTTTTGATGCGTATCGGTCATTCGTTCCGATTAGATGGGCGGACCAGCCATTACACAAAACACTTCTGGTTTCGACCTTATATCTTACGGTGTATGGCGGCATTCGCGTTGTGATATCTAGGAACTCCGATAACTTTACACTAATTGGAAGGTGTTTTAGATAATTTACAAATTCGTGCAACAAAGATGTATCTTAAAGAAGATTTTTAAAAGCAGCGCGGGTAGACTTCCCACGAGGTGGGCTTATGAACTGCAAAAGGTATCGGGAAACCCTTGGAGGAGGCCTATCTCTAGCAGTAGACGTCAGTGGGCTGATGATGACGATGATGATAAAAGATAACTTTTCAAGTATGTTTTTAATTATATCGTAGTTAGTGACCAATATGCTCTACCATATATCGCTATAGATAACGTTTTAATACATCTAGTTATATTTATTTTTTCGGAACCTAAAGTTCAGGTTATCCAAAGTGCATTCACATTAACAACAAGTATCGCTAAAATATTTTTTTATCGTCGTATTAATAACTACAGAGAGTCATTAGTAGTCTTGTGGATGTTCTCATAAAGATAACATGGGACATCGTCCGTTCTGTAACATTACATCTGCAATGGCCGCCGAACTTAACGAGCCATATTATGTTTATGACATTTGCTTGAGAATACTAATGTATAATAATATAGTTTGACAATTATTAAAAAATATTGTGTGGTCTACAACTGTTTTGCTTTGTTCAAACTTTCGCGATCGGCTAATTCTAAATAAATAAATTTCTAGTACATAAATCAATGAATTAATCTATTGTTTAAGTACTTTTATTTGGCGGGTTCTTACGAAGTTTTTTTGGGACTCTGGTTTTTTTTCTAAAACTCACACGTGGTCTTCTGTCTCCAAGCTAGGGGAACCACAGATTGACACACATATAAGTCTAGATATATTCCGATTTGAAAAGCTATTCCAGACCAACTTAGACTACGGAATAGACCCATTTACATATATTTATAACAATTATATGAGGGTATGGCGTATTATGAGTCTACACGAAGAGGTACCTCCCTACCTCAATAGTAGTATCCTCAAAGTGTAGTCGAATAAGAATTATTAATCGAATTTCACCTAATGTTTCAAAGTTAAGCATAAAGTTAGACATATACATTGTATGTACATTGTAATTTCTATACCAATTAACATAAGATGGATGCTCTTCTGCCCATATCTCGCAATAATGTTAAACTAATTATTAGACTTTATTAAATATTTTAAAATAATAACCATTTCCCAAAAATAGTAAATTGATAACAATATTAATTTAACTAACATCACTATTTTCTTTTTGTGTAGGTGATTAATATCTAAATATGTACATATGTATTTATTTCTTTGGTCTCATATTACAAAGAATCCTATTTGATTATTTGATTTATTTCTCACTTATTATAGTGTTTTGTTATAGGTGTCCCGTTTGACTATACCATTGAATAATACATTTTAAATCATCAACTGCTATTACCGATCAACCAAACGAACCCTTTACGAATTAACATTTTCATTAACCGCGGCTCATCCACAATCATCATTAGGACCGGTATTGTTAATGTTACTGGCGATTAATATCTCATTTACTGAATTCCGTGTACTCGAAAACAATTCCTTTTTTGCGCCGTCTGCATTTTCGATATGATCAAATACTTTATTAATTGTTCGCGAATTTATTGAGTTTCAGTTATGAATGTTCGTCATTTTATTATTAATATATTTTTGTTGCAGTTGTCTAAGCCCGCGTTCGGCCTACTTCTACGAGTTTCCGCCAAGCGGTGAGTTTCACAGTAGGTATATTTGTGATATTTAACATCAATATAACATTAGTTAATACGCTCACGCTAAATAGTCACCAATCTTAAACACATCTTTAAAAAAAAGTGCTTTCAACCTTATCAGAACTTTCCAGAAAGACATCTTATATCTCTGTTATTCTACAAAAGATACCAAATGGACATTTGTTAATATGACATAATTGCTGTATTAAAATTATAAAGTACCTGTAGAATAAACGAACGTAGGTATAATATGTACCGATATTGTTAGGCTCGATATTTTCATTTCATTAAGGCACTTATAGTAAGCTATTAAGGGACCCATTAGAAACATTTTGCGGCACGCAATTTTTACCTACGAAAAATAACATAAACGGAGAGAACGTTTAGTTATAATTTATTACTTTCCTTCACACTTTTAAGATTTTATAATGTTTTAACTTTCCGAGAGGTACTTACTCTATTACGTTTTAGAATATTAAACATTCTCGGTTCCGTACATATTGTAATATCTTGAATTTTTTAATAAGATGAGAGGATCGTTGAGATATTTGAGATATTCCAACATTTTCCTACTAGATAATTGTCTGGGGACAGCTAAGAAGAAGGTGACGACGTTCTCGAGACTGCTTCGTGGACTTAAATCGCACAGGAAAGAAAAACACGGATCCTGTTCGCCGAAGCATACGCATAGCCCGCGGCAGATTTTGCCTCCTCAGAGGGTAAGTAAGAAATCGTTTGAACACTACGAGTATTGGCTAAATTTATTTCCTGACGTGAAAATATCGATTGAAGTAGATGTATCGGCATGTCTAATTTAAAATATACGTTCTAAAAATATTTAGTCTATTAGTTTATTTACTAAGTGACAATAGAACCAATGATTTGTGCGATCTAACATTATCTTGCAACAAATTATCCAAAACGTAGAGGTAAAAAATTACATACTCTTAAGAAAATAGTAACTTTACTTATAATTAAAAATTAAATCTTAATTTACGACCGAATTAATGGTGTACGTCGTAAAATAAGGTTTTTTCATCTAGCGGATATCGTGGTTAAAGTTATTAACCAATACATGTTTTAGTAAGACGCTAATGAAACTTTCAAACAACAACGCAATTCGAATACCAACGCCGCGGTTGCATCATTTGAATTAAAAATTAAAGACTCGGAATTTCTTAACCGTACAAGATAATACAGCGATGTTGTGGAGGAGGCACATTTTTTATTAGTTAATGGAGCTAATAGGAAATATAATTACGGAATGTTTAAAAATTTCGTTTCCCGTTCCGTTGAACAAAATTAGATTCGATCGAACTGATTTGTTGACCATTTATGTTTAGTACTGCTATAAGTCCTCTATAGAAGGGGACCGCTATAGAACCTCTGGGTCTGCGGAGGGACTTCAGTTCCCTCTGTATTTTGTACCGTATGTTCCATGGGGAGTGTTCTGAGAAATTGTTCGAGATGATACCGGCATCTCGTTTTTACCATCGCACCGCCCGCCACCGAAGTAGGTTTCATTCATACTACCTAGAGCCACTGCGATCCTCCATAGTGCGTTTCCAGAGATCTTTTTTGTCATGTACCATCCGACTATGGAATGGGCTCCCATCCACGGTGCTTCCCGAGCCCTACGACATATCCTTCTTCAAACGAGACTTGTGGAGAGTACTAAGCGGTAGGCAGCGGCCTGGCTTTGCCCTTGGCATTATTGAAGTCCATGGTAAGGTGGGCCGCATGCACGTCTGCCTACAAGGGCAGTAAAAATAAAAAATAAAAAACCTTGGATACTCAAACGCAATTTAGAATAATGCAATTCTTTCAAAAGTTAAAAAGGGATAATTATTTTATTTTAACACAGAATACAATACTCATTTGTAAGCTCATCTCATTGGAAATTAGTCAACCTTGATAAGTTGTTTGTGGTGAGGGAAGTCGTAGAGAAAAGGCCTTACGGCTGATCGTCTAATCGAGGGTCGGCTCAAGTAACTTCCTTAGCAGGACTCTCTGTAACAACTGTTCTTAGAGAAACCGAAAATATCTCAGATGAAGCTATCAAGGCCTTTGAGGAACACAATCTTTAGTAATAAAAAATAACTATAGTCATTTTTATCTCGTTTCAAAAGTTGCTTAACTCTTGAAAAATTAAGATCGTATATTGCATACGACAGCTGGTTCTTAATATATAGCATATACTGCAGTGGAAAAATAACAAAAATCTGAAATTAAGAATTCGAATATTATGTTCTCGTCTTCAAAAATGGTTCTCTTCTATCCTGCAAAACTACGTAGTCTATGTATGTAACTATGTAGTCTGAAATTCGATTAAATTAACGTAGGTATAAATATGAGATCTTCCAAGATAAAGAATCGTCCAATTAATAATTATCTGCTATTTCCAAAGGGTAACAAGTCAATAAATTGGTCCAGCTTAATATTATAATCCTTCCTTGTTCATGAGTACGAAATATATGTTATTTTTCTTTTTATTCTATAAAATTCCATAAAAAATTAATATAGCTATTACGTAGCCATAAAATAAGTATACATTTAGTGTGATCCTAAAACCCTTCTTCGTAAAGCAAAACTACTACAAGTAGCTTAAATTTTATCTCTTAAGAAAATATTTTTGAATCGTTTGCTTACCCCAACGGAACAAAGGTACCTATGTCAGTAATTTAAAAAAAAAAGTGTTGCCTAAATTTTCGATGTAAGAAATGGTTTTTCGTTAGCAACCACGACGGTTTGTAAACGAATCTTAGTTCGGCGCAATGCACTCGCCTCCGGCGGCGTCGGTCTCACGTTTTTTTTTTCATATATTCCCTTTTGCTGTCCCCCATCCGTGAACGGGCGCGACGCCGGTAAGCCTTTGACATGCACTCCAAGCAATTAGTACGACGCGTCTGGTAGTACGGAGGCCGGGGCAAATGTGAACACAATGCGTATTCTCATACAGGCTCGACTCATTTTTCATATTGTTTTAATGACTAAATATTAAAATCGCTGATGATAATCCTGTTTAGAACATTACGTATAAGAACTAAAATAAGCATTTACTGATTTCTTATTATTGTCTAATTGGTTAACAATTGTTATAAAAATCAAGAATTATCTTTAAATTCTTATTATTGTCCAATTGGTTAATAATGATTATGAAATTCAAGAATTTTCTTTAAGGGTATAAAAAGTTAAAGTTGCTTTTTTTAGTTGTTGCTTTGACTAGTTAATAATGTATATTTTATGTACGTACACTACATTTTTACCGTTCCAATAAGTCTAAAATACTGAAGCATTTTTAAAGTTTCAAACAACAAAAGCATTTAACTTAATATAAATAGCTTCTGTCGTTCTATTAAGAACCCGCCTTATCAAGAAGAGCTATGTTAACTCGCCTCGTGATCGCATTAGATACGCAACTCATTTCTACTAAATTAAGTGCAACATTTTTCCACGTCCACCTATAATTATTAATCTTCTGGGGGGAAGGTGGGGTACGTCACCGCATGCCTTTTGAGAAATGACGCCTGCCAAAGTTAAGTCGGTTGAGCCAAGGCGACGGGTCTGAGTTATGAGCGTTTGTTGAGCCAACGGATAAAGGCCATTAGGGCGCCGAGCATAATCCTTATCGGGCAACTTGCACTTAGGATTAGTCCTGTCAAAAGTTGCTTTTTTCCGGTTATTGACCAACCACGCCCGGCCGTGATTAGAGGATCAGTTCTTGGACACGCTGATCCTCTTAAACGGTAAACGCGGGTTGCGTTTTACAAGTTCCCTTTTATTTCACTGAACACAATGTTTGTGGGTTTATCGATGCCCGTTTGTTACGAGAAACCGTAATGTTTTTTTTACAAATCATTCCAAAGTCCGATTTTAAGTTTACATGTTGCGTTTGAGTAATTCGGAGCTGCCTTCGAAACGGCTTCTTGCGGGCCGTATTATTGGGCTACTACTATTCGTGCATTATAGCCTCGCAGACTCGCGATACTGCGCAATAAAACGTTATAGTCTTGCCTCTGTGGTTGGTGTAGTATTTTGTAGATCGTAAACATGGAACATCGTGTATCGATAAATATGTTTATGCTTGTTGCATTGTTATTCAACTACATTAGAATAGTTTTCTTTGTCAGTAGCTTTGAATTCGCATTTAATAATGCTAGTTAGATAATTGGATTTATTTGTGCATATTTTTAATAGAGAACTAGCATAAATGATTCTACAGGATAAATTGTCTGGCTCTATTAGGTTTTGAAGGGGTATGCAAAGATAACCGATAAGCTTAAGACTGCTTCCAATCATTATTCAGTAGCAATAGCAATGTCCTTCCTTAATTATCTTATCTGTCACTCTAATTCTTACCTTAAGTAATGGTGATAGGGTTGGTGTATTATTTTTCGATTCTTCGGATTCCCGGTTGGGGTTAGTTTGTTTGAGATATTCGTACTCGAGGTTTGGTTATACTTGTTTAATGTGTATTAGCATCCACAGTACTGCGAAGAATCTTAGATTGGAGACGCTGCGTATGAAACTTTTTATATTTTGTTTTTATTTCTAAAGCAAAATAATCACGCATTCCAGTTCAGGTCGTTACTTTCATATAAGTTTAATTTCATCACTCAAGTTACGGAATCCATATTGTGGTGTCTCTAAGTTCTAGTAATACTTCAATATCAGGTGTGCAACTAAGGCCAGTTCACGGACAACTCTTTATTTAGATAACAGGTGGTTTATTTGTTCATTAAAAATCTTGATTTTTGGTTAAATTACTTTGGCATAAAGAGAAGAATATTTAAAACAAAGAGAAAATATTTAAGTTTTACGATATCAGGTATTACTATTACTAATTTTTTTTAATTCTGGAGCATCATGTAGTGTAGAAGATTTTCCAAAACCCAGTTGACGTTTGTATAGTGAAAATTATTAATAAGCGTCAGCTTTGTATTTCAATGTGTTTAATGATATTTCTTTTGCATTCACTGCCCTTAATTTCATCCTAATTCTACCATAAATGCATTTTCATTACAAGTTCCAGTGTAGTAGATTAAAGTTGCCCAGAGATATAGCTGGAAAGCTTTTAAAATATTATCTGTGCTCCAAAAAAAAAACATAACGAATACTTACAACAGAAAAGGCATTAAAACTCGAAATTATTTAAAGCAAATAATGCAGCACAATTAATTATATAATTAAGATAATACAATAGCAATGTCCCTATAAAACAAAATAAATAAAATTATTTGAACAACGTTCATTAAATTAAAAACCACAAATGAACGTAGCAAATAAATGCGAACCGGTGCTTCATCAGATGAACATACGCGTGTCAACTAATTGTTTTCCTGTCAATTAAACCACCGCGTAATTTGTTCATTTCTATGACAGATTTTGTTGTTGATTGTGAATTCCTCAGACTGTATTTCCTTTGTGATTTCTCTTATGTGGGTTTTGAAGTATGCCGTTAAATTACAAATACTATTAAATTCTTTTGGTTTAATTTGAAAGTAATATTGTGAAAGTATGTAATAATATTGCGCGTCTTGTAGCTGTTGAGTCCCGTTCAGAAGTGATGGTGGTTGTGTGTTTTCTACGCGTTGCTCGCCGGTCCACCGGTTTGCCGCCCCCTCCCGCGCCGCGCTACTTCCGTCTTTCCCGATTTTGCGAAGGAGGAGTTGATGCGTAAACATATTTATTAAAATAGTTTTGTGCGTTTCAAATTTAAAATATCCGGCGTATCTGCATTTCTTTACTGGTGGTAGGACCTCTTGTGAGTCCGCACGGGTAGGTACCACCACCCTGCCTATTTCTGCCGTGAAGCAGTAATGCTTTTCGGTTTGAAGGGCGGGGTAGCCGTTGTAACCATACTGAGACCTTAGAACTTATATCATAACGAGGTGGGTGGCGCATTTACGTTGTAGATTTCTATGGGCTCCAGTAACCACTTAACACCAAGTGCGCTGTAAGCTCGTCCACCCATCTAAGCAAAAAAAAAAACTGCTACGAATATTTTTTCTTTGTCGCTATTCTTTTGAAAGAGTGGTCGTGACCGTTGTGTGTTTAGTGGTGAGTTTTACTACCCGGCGTCACTTTTCTTTTCTGTCTGCGCGTCTGATGCTTACGTGCAGGGGGCAATTCGTTGCAGTCTTTATTTAGTCTATCTACTTTACGGGATATCAGCACATCAGTCATTAGCAAAAGAATAAAATTCGGCAATCATTACCGAAAACAATTTCACCTTGTCTTAGAATGCTTTATGAAAGCAGATGATTAGTGAATTAGGTTACAGTACCGTGCTAGTTGTCGAGATGGAAATGTTTAACGATGTCCCAATTGCTTATTATATTGCCTGGAATAAAACATTTAAATTTCATGAATTGACTATAATAATATAGATGTTTTTCTTTCTTAATTATTTATACTTTAGCTTATTCGAATGTTTTAGGAAATATCATTTCAAAGAATACTGGTAATTCAATATTAAGATTCTATGCCAATATTATATTTGAATTTGAAACTTTTACGCGTTCTTCTACGCGTTATTCAAGTTCTTTTACTATAAAGACTTCATTATAGATTGAAAGAAAATGTGTGTGAATTTGATAAGAGACCAATTAATCGCTTAAGCGCGGGACAGCGCTTTCGAGTCTAAAACGTCCAATGTAGAGCCATTCGCATTATTCTCTTATCAACCACCAAGTTAATGGGCAACCTTTGTGTGTGCTATGATTAATTGATTTTAACTTGCATGCCTTTGTTGTGTTGCAGAATACATCGGCTTTTAACAGAGTTAATCTATGTGTTTAGCAAAATGCACTTTTAAAGTTTTAATGCGATCAATTAACAAGTGTAGTTTGATCTTATTTGTTTTAGCATTGAAATGTTTTATAGTAGAATTAACTTATAGTTCGCAAACATTAACGAAAATCGTTTGATTCTTTGTTTTAGAAACACGTAATGCTTAAAAATTCGCTCAGAATGCACAGATTGTTAGAATGAAATAAAGTTGCGATCCACAATATTTGCATTCCCAACTGACATTTTTACGGAGGAAACTAAATATAACAAAGTTCAAAAAGTCCCGCATCATCTTGGGTTCATGATAATTTATCATACGGCCGTTATATTCGAATACAGTGATTCGCGAAAAACTTGGAGTTTTCAAGAAAGCAGCTATTTTAGTTGGTGTATTTGCGAGTAATCTTCAAGAGAAAAATGACTTGTCGATTAAGTGATAAATGATGAAAATTTCGTTTGACTTTAACAATTTTTTTCAAAACTTTTTGTGTAATTATTCTCATTAAAGATTAGTCAGATGTTCTGACAGATTTAAATTAATATACTGAATTTAATCATTTGCCAATATGATATTAGCACTATTTGGAATGATATACATTAAATAATATAATGCACGTTGTATATAATATTATCATTACTGGTGGTAGGACCTCTTGTGAGTCCGCACGGGTAGGTACCACCACCCTGCCTATTTCTGCCGTGAAGCAGTAATGCGTTTCGGTTTGAAGGGTGGGGCAGCCGTTGTAACTATACAGAGACCTTAAAACTTATATCTTAAAATGGGTGGCGCATTTAAGTTGTCTATGTGTTCCAGTAACCACTTAACATCAGGTGGGCTGTGAGCTCATCCATCCATCTAAACAAAAAAATAAATAAAATAAACTTGGTCTAAGAACTACGTGATAAATAAAAATCGTTTAATAATAGCCTTCTCAAAGTCTATAAATCCCGCAAATTTCTCCAGGTCGACACCCCGGACAGCGTGCTACAAAGTGGGTTAGGCCTGGGGCCAGGGCCGGACACAGCCCTGAGGTCCATGGTTGACCCGAGAGATTATGATCGCCTCCGCTTCTTACAAATGACTTCCACCCAACCAAACACGTTTGAGGAAACTATACATAGGGTGAGGCGTTTACTCCCCGCAACAATGAAAGACGTAAACTTTTTAACAACTAACAGACTTCGGTTCGAATCATCGTTAACCGGCTCGGTTAAAAGTGTAGTTAAATACGGTTATAGTCAAAGTTGTTGTGGGTGAGATCTAATCTGTTATACTTTGACTGGCAACTGATAGTCTTATCTTATTTATGTGTTTACGGGTACTGTCATATCCCTACTAGAGTGTTTACAATAGTTTTTGGAACGAAGTTCTTTATGGGACGATGCAAAGTGGTGCCCTAGCCGGGAAAACACGTCCGTAACTTAAGATTTTTATTGTAATGCAAAATGTGTACGACTTAACTTTGTAATAACGTACAAGAAATAATTTTTTTTTTTACAATAAAATCTTAATAAAAAATGTATACCCGAATAATTTTTAATAATTTTCTTTATACCTCGAATAGAACTTAAATATAATATTTTTATAATAAGGAACTTCGTTCCTATCCGGTGTCCCACGACACCATATTTTTTTTTTACGTTCTTTTATCACAGCCTTGATTTGGTAAATATTTATATTTTATATCAATATACTATTAGCATATTTATAATTAGTTAGTCAAATCTCTTTGCTATTTATTCAATTTATTATTTATAGTTATATTTTGCCAACTAAAGTGTAACAGATTATTACAAAATTCAAAATTTCATGCTAAATTTTTGGCTTAAATTTTCATCGGCATGTTCAAAGAATTGGAGGTGGATCATTGATTTTTTCCTTTTATTTCAAAATAGATAATAAGTTTAGAATGGCACGTAATCACTTCCTATAAAATGCACCGTTTGCACGATCTACTATTTTGAAAATGCATGAAGCATGGAATAAGTAAAATGTATTCTTTCAGTTTACGTAAAAAGTTTGAAGAAAAAAAACTTAACTAACATATTAATAAAGTTCATAATTTGTTACAGTTGAAAGTACAAGAAGCAATGAAAAAGAAAGATAAAATTGCAAGGGAACAAGAAGAGGTAAGTCTAAAAGTATTCTTTGCGATACAAATATATTGCAAAAAAATTAATTACAACATATACGATTCACGTACTGATGTTTCCGCATACACAAAATCTCCTTCAACGGGCTTTATTACACGAAAAGGCCCTAACGATGTAACTCACACATACGTGGATAATCTGATGTGAGAGTCGCAGCAACTTGTAATCTTACGACTGCCGCGCATTCGACGCATCGAGGCGCAGGCTAATCGCGCCCTAATCTCGAGCTAAGCCTATTATAGGCAGTTGTATTGCTTCCCTACGAAACTTCGGAAGCCCCTTGGCCAGCACATTTAGCTCGTAAAACTATGGGACGTTGATACTTTCGAATATTGGACATTGAATTCTTTATTACTACTATAAACTGTTACCGCACGAATTGCGGTGACATGTCACCGTAATAAATGTGCCCTGTTGATTTAATAAAACTTTATATTATTCTGTTACAGTTTTATATTTGTACTGAATATTGTGTTTTTTTTTTTCAGAACAAATATTCTGACTTATCTTGATAATAATTAAATTAATCAATTTAACGCCTTTGATCGCCTGTTAGACCCTATATATTGATAGCATTGAAATCCCCCAGTTCAATGTATCTAATCACCTAATACAGTGGCTAGTAAATTTAAAGTGCTTCTTTTAATTTCTGAACGCCTTTCTTCGTACTAAGGCTCAAATCCCATTTAGTATAATAGAACGACACGTAAATCCCTTTCCCGTATTAAGTACACCGTTTGGGTAACAAAGTGTGCATAAATTAGCTTAACGTTCAATACTTTTCTACTTACACGTAAGTAGGCTTTTTATGATCTTTCGTCATACCATACTAATATAATAATATGGTATACTCTATAGTTTTTGTATCCGCAAAAAATACTGCTCAAAAATACATTCGTTTTTTGACGTTTACCATTTACAGCTTCGATGGATGTATGCTGGTCTATCTTATGTAATATTTGTTCGCATGCGGCAAGATTATGGCGAATAAAACCTGGTTCTTATTTCCTTATAAAAACCATAAAGTTTTTATGCCTTACTTTTAAGACGTCAGTGTTTTCGGCAGCAACTTTTGTAGGTACACTCTCACACTAAAATTGGACTAAAAATATTTATGAAAAGTTATACGCACAATGAAGCAATTTCAACGGAATAGCTTATTATTTTTATGATTTAAATTCTCCTATCTTGTTTCTTCACTCCCTTGCAAACGGTTTTCTTGCAAAATTAAAATAATCTTTTGGGGTGCCAGCGGGTTTTCCTCGAATTTATCGTTTCGCCGTGTAGTAGTAGCTCGAATTTTCGTTTCATGTGTCCTTTGTTTCAGATTCTGAGAGACATACGACACGGTCTTATGAATATGGGAAGAGACGGCGTCCGGGGTCCTTTTGGAGGTATGTGTTTAGGAATCGTCCCGGCACACTTGTGTTTCTTGACACATTCGTATGTGACTTTTTGAACATTCTGCAGTACAACGCGCTTTCATTTGAGTAATGAGCTACCCGACATTAAATTTTTTTGTGAAAGGGTTAAGAAAGCAATCCTGGTTGAAAACGAAACTAGACACATTTGTTTTTTGTAATATAAATTAAAATGGGTTTCAAAAACGTTTTCAACGATTTCAACCATCATACCATTTTACCACAGCAAGAAATGTTAGAAGAAACCTCCTCAATGATATTATTTGCTGTCAATTTTAATTAATATTACTCGAAACTAAAAATATTCATAATTAGCAGATTAAGTAATCAAATTTTGTCGCATGTGGCTTTGTACAGTTTTTGACGTATAATTTTGATTCAACGCTTTTTGTCAAATGTTGAATAGCGTACGGTTTTGTTATCGTCTTTATATTGTGAGCTTTCGATGTGCATTTTACATTCATCGTCATTAAATTAAGAACTATATATGTGCATATGAAAAATCCAGTGATCAATTGAAAAATCATTACAATTCACGGCCATTCATCAACCCGTTATTTAGCGACGAAATGCTGAATGCATGTTTTAAAGAATATTTTTGCAAAAACGCACGGCTTCCGATATACGTACACAGCTTTATGCAGTGATTTGGATTCGCAATATTTCGAAGGCATTTTTTACGGTAAAATTTGTTCGCAATTTTGTTAGCACGAGCTTTTTTGGTTTGAATACTGGAAGCGAAATCCGCAGAGGATTAATTTGGACTCGTTTACAGACGACACGTACATGTACGACGACGAAGCTAGAGGTCTATCAGGCAGAGGACATTGGTATGACGAACCGCCCTACGAAAGCGACCCTGAAGATTTCCTAATGGGCGGAGGTGCTCCAGCAGCAACTTTTCAAAACGGACGAGTATGCTTCACTCTCAATCTTCGCAATGACGCAAGAGGTGAAGGCGTGATATCTCTGAGAAGTGCCGGAGATATAAGTTTAGCGAGAACCCCTCGGAGGGGATTAATAATTCCGCAAAGCGGCCCCTACCCCACAACCGTGATCCCCTTGCGAACAGCGAGAGATCGAGAAAGCGGGGATTACGCGGCGTCTGACATCCAATCTATAGGATCGAGGCTATCTGGCATCTCGTTAGAATCAAACAGGTCCGAACGGGATTCCAGGCGGGGCTACCGCCAAATGTCTGGCTATCGGATAGGAACAGACCCATTATCCCCGGCTTCATCAGATTATGAAGACCAAGAAAGCGAAACGGACTCTCAACATATAGCTACCGTACATAAGGTAACTAATAACAAAGTGAACATGCTTGATTTAAATTTGTTAATTTATTTATGCAATAAAGTAGCTGATACAAATTGCATTCGATTTATTTAACCTTCATCCGGATATATTATATTATTGTATTTACAGTCTGCTGAAGATTGCGAAGGAGTTTCTAACTTGGCGGGGAAAGTTAGGGGACTTAGACAAGATGTTCAGAGAAAAATCTCTCGGTTACGTCAGGAAAGAGGTCCCGAAGGAAATGATAGGAGAACAAGTGCAGATCAAGCATTTCCTTGTTCTAATAGTTCTTTTGAAAGTCTTCCCAGCGGATCTGGCAGTAGTGAGTGGATTTATTGAGTTATCCGTTTGTGTTAATATATGCGTTTTTGTAAATAAGTTTGTCTTTCCTTTATTTAAACCATAACACCCCAACGTTGCTTAAACCCCTGTACTAAATGATAGCTGTAACAGAATTTTTGGTCCAATTAATAATAGTATAACAAGTTAAAAAATTAACAAACACAACGTACCCATCTGAGGGCAGACGAAAGATGCACAAACAGGTATTCCAACTTTAGATTTCATAAAAAACAAAATTGTATAAAAAAAAAATTGTTTAGCCCTTAAATATTTATGTACAGGCACACAGGCACTGGTTCGCGCCGGTAGTAATCATTCATCTCTCTCGGCAGAAGAAAACATAGAATTAAGTCCGGCCGGGCGGAGTTTACTAGTGCCGCAAATGCTGTGCCGTGCTCGAGCGCTCGTCGATTACCTACCCAATATTTATGAGAAAGATGCTCTCAGATACAAGGTAAGATGTTTTAATATTGGACGTTAAGGTCATGTTTAACTAGAACTAGCCGTACTCGTCCGCTTCGCTGGGCATTTAAAATTAACATTATTATTTATTGTCATTATTATTAGGGAGTCCAACACTCAAATAAATATTAGCCTATCCATTAAGTACATGTATTTTCTACATGGATACCAAGTTTCAAGTCAATCGGAAGCATGGTTCAGTAGGTATAACGGAACATCCGTAAAAACCACTGTAGATGTATATATTAGTATAGATCATTATAGATACCATTGACCTAGTTACTACGAATAAACTCATATTTTGTTCTCAGAAAGGAGACATCATTGAAGTAATTAACATGAACGCATCGGGAATCTGGCGCGGTGTTTTAAACAACAAAGTTGGAAACTTTAAATTCGCAAACGTGGAGGTTTTATCTGAAAGAGACACCGTTCGCTCTAGATCGTCAAAATGGTGTAAAAGTCGCGAAAGACTCTGGGAGACGCGACCGCGGACTGTTGAAGAATTGTTACGAAGAATAGACCTACCGGAATATACACTGGCGTTTTCTCGTAACGGTTATGAAGACATTGAGCTGTTCAAAGAAATCGAACCATCTGATCTAGATTACTTAGGTATAATGACACCAGAGCATCGGACACGTATTCTTGCTGCAGTCCAATTGTTGCATCAGCTGGAAAGTGAGTTGGTATTCTTTTATTTTTTTCTAATAATCATCATCAGCAACATCATATACCAAAACATAATGATGTGTATTCGCACGTGCACAGGTGGAGAAGCTGACGGTGAAATTGACGGTGGCGGTTCCAGTTCCGAAGGAGGAGACTCGCCGTTTGGTCGACGACAGTTCCCTCGTGATTCCGGTTGCTACGAAGGAGGAGTAGGCGTGGGCGGCGTCCGCGTCAGAACATCACCACTAGTACACCGCACAGACGAACCCAATCAACGGCCCCCCGAGCCCGCACCGCAAGCCAAACGCTCAATCAGACGGCGACAGCCTGATGACGCCGAATGCGACAGAATAGAACGTTATCCCGGTACAGGAGCTGAGCGAACGGCTGTACGCACGGGTGGGTTGCCTGGCGGGGCTAGAGACGACACCTGCGAATCTGACCACCGGCTGAATGTCGTTAAGTTTGTGGCCGGCGGTGAGCCCTGCGCTTCAGAGAAGAGCAGCGATTCGGGAGTGAGTAGTTCTTCGTTGAGTTCGGCTCATCCTCATCGTCCATGAGCGCGGCCTGCCGCATCCGCGCTTTTATAGGCACTGGCGCGGGTGCGTGCGCAGGTCGCGCCACCCTATATCCCCGCTGACAAAAAACCCTCCACTATACTCGAATGTGAATAATGATTCAGAAGCTCCAGAAGATTCAGATTTACTGGTGGTAGGACCTCTTGTGAGTCCGCACGGCTAGGTTCCACCACCCCGCCTATTTTTACCGTGAAACAGCAATGCGTTTCGGTTTGAAGGGTGGGGCAGCCGTTGTAACTATAGTGAGACCTTAGAACGTGTATCTCAAGGTGGGTGGCGCATTTACGTTGTAGATGTCTATGAGCTCCAGTGACCACTTAACACCAGTTGGGCTGTGAGCTCGTCCACCCATCTAAGCAATAAAAAAAAGCGACGAGTAACATTCAATACCTTTGGCTTCAGTTAACAAGCGTTTTTTTCCGTGTTTTATTAATGATCTAACTTTGCACAAGACTGAAATATGTTTACAAAATTTAAATAAAACTTGACCATCCAATTTAATGGTGTTTAAAATCATTAATTTGGATTTATGTCCACTTATATCTTCTCCGTAACGTTTATGCTTAAGTAGCCTCTAAGAAGACCTTTTTGTATTACTTAAAGACTGACCTAAGTTGAAGTAATAATCATTTGAAGGCTGTTAAATTAAAAAAAATACATTGTAATAGTTAATTATTATCTTGATCATCAACAGTAGTAAAAATCAAATAATGTAATGAGTGTAGATTTTTTAAACTGTTAACAAATTACGACAATCACTAATTAGTTAGTGCAAAAATTAGTGTAAATATATTATTAAAAATAAGTTGCTTTTATAAATTTATAGGTGATTTTTTATATTATTTTTTCATTCCTTGTTAATATTAATAGGCATATCAAAACTGCAAAAACATCTAAAATTCATTTAGCTTTAGTTTTCATTTATAAACTATGTACCGTGTACACTGTTCAGGTTTTCACAGGAATGAATCGGAGAGATCGACAGATGTTGTAAAAATGTAAGATAATGATTTAGAATGTTTAGGAAACTTTGAACAGAGTATAAAAGAGTAGAAGTAAATGCATTTATGATTTCGTAGCGAAGGCAATAATTCGGTTTAAACAACTGACGCGTTCAAAGCGCATTCGATAGCAATAATTGTAAATAACTTAGTAGTTAGACTAATGATTGGTACATTTGAGATTCTTTTGTTGTTTTAAAGAAAGCTTTGTGGTTTTGTAGCCTATACAGGTTAGGCTTAGGTTAGTTCGAGTGTGAAATTCAGAATTTCGCCAAGATCTTCCGAGTCATTGTTTGTTTGACTCAGTTTTACGACTTCTGCACTTGTGAGTGGGTTCACTCGTAAAATTCCAAGTGGCCTGTCAAACATAGTGACTGGGCTGTAACTAATATTAGTTTTTTTTTTTTTTTTGCGTGGTTCTTTTGTGGCATGGAAAATGCGATGCGTCTTGTGATAAATCGTTTTTCTACTGTTTTTTTTTCTCTTCATAATGTACATACATTTGTTTAACAGTGAATTTTTATATCTACAAATTTTTTAAATATATTGTTTCCAAGATCTTACTAGTCGATTTTAATTTTGTAATTAAATTAATATTGAAATATATTTTCCCAATTAAATTAAAAACGATATTTACTTGATCACATTTATTTATTACAGTATTTAAATTTCATATCACCATTCGTGTGCCGTCTTCTAGGGCACTTTTAAGTTTTTTTTTTTCTTAAAAGAATTGTAATTTTTGTTTTTTTTGCGAAAAACTGTTTGTGTTTCTATTAATTCTATTAATATTCTATTTGAGAACGGTTGGGTTTATGGCGTATTAACAAGATCGGACCAGCACAAGTGCAAAAGTAACTAGTTGAATATTTAGCATTGCCCGTGGTTGCTCTCGTGTAGATCCTGTATACATTATGTTAATCTTCCCTTTTCAACTACGATCGTAAACTAGTCCGAACTATTAAATGTATATAGATAAATGTTTGTTACTTGTATATTGTAGATAGAACATAATATTACATTTTCATTTGGAATTTTATTCGATTTCTTATTTAAAATTTACAAGAAATTTATAACTTATTTAAAACGAAAGCTCAGTTAGTTCGACTTGTCCATACAGTTTACCTATTTTTTAATCATTCTTTTTTTTTAATAATAATGATATTATTATGTGATCCGGGATGCTTTTATTGATTCTCGCGAATTATTTGTAGCGGAATATTTTGCATTTAAAATAAATAATATCATTTCGTAGCCATATTTATATATTATATATATTTTTTTAAACAAACCTTAATCGTAAGTTTACAAATCTGTTTATGAACTATGGATCCTAAATAAATAAATCCGAAAATTAATAAACGAGGTTTTTATTTTATTGTAATAAAAGATCGGCTGCTTATTCTAAGATTGTTAAGATTAATGTTCTTTTCAGTTGATGAGCAAGCGTTTGACGCTGTCTTTATTTTTTCAATTAATTTATGAGACCCTTTATGGTAACGTGGGTATTGCAACACAATTATATCGTTAGATTAAAGACGGGTAAACGAAGTTTAGTGTGTTCACGGATGGTGGTTATCATATCCTATAGACATCGCAGTGCTTGTACATCGATACACATTAAGTTTATTTTTTATTTTTTTATTGCTTCGATAGGTAGACGAGCTTACGGCTCACTTGGTGTTATGTGGTTACCGGAGCCCATAGACATCTACAACGTAAACGCTGCCACCCATCTTGAGACATGAGTTCTAAGGTCTCAGTACAGTACAACGGCTGCCCCATCCTTCAAATCGAAACACATTACTGCTTCACGGCAGAAATAGGCAGGCAGTAACAATACTAACGTACGTACTGTAGGCATAATAATAACAGAAAAACATTTTTTTATATTATAACCGATTTGAGATGAACTCTCGGAATATTATATATTTTACATAACGAGTACATACATAGTACTAGAAGTCCATAGAATTTGTAATGTGAATTTTTGGACTCAATTTTTTTTCTATTTTTATTGCATACGACTGATGGAAATCGTCTTGCTTATTTCTAACCTGATAGTCATATCTCCCGATCTGAAGCTTGGTGGAGCTGTAATTACAAATTCTGCTTCGCGTTTCAAGGTAGGTAGCTAACAATGTTTAGTCTCCAATTATCAATTAGACTATTCACCCAACTATGTTGAGTGCTCTGAGGATTTGTTCGAGATGATACCGGTATCTCGTTTTTACCATCGCACCGCCCGCCACCGGAGTAGAGTTCATCCATACTACCTGGAGCCACTGCGGTCATCCACAGTGCGTTTCCAGAGGTCTTTTTTGCCACGTACCATTCGGCTATGGAATGAGCTCCCCTCCACGGTGTTTCCAGAGCGCTATGACATGTCCTTCTTCAAACGAGGCTTGTGGAGAGTATTAAGCGGTAGACAGCGGCTTCGTTCTGCCCCTAGCACTGCTGAAGTCTATGGGCGACGGTAACCACTCACCATCAGGTGGGCCGTATGCTCGTCTGCCTACAAGGGCAATAAAAAAATATTAAAAAACTATGTATCCAGTACAACAATAGCAATTTTAATGAATTATCTCTACAGCTCTTGTATTTTTATTTTGTGCTGAAGAAACATTTTCCGAAAAAGGAATTGCTAATAAACAAGTGCTCAGGCCGAGATAGCGTTGGGAATTTTTGAAGTAGATTTTAAAGGACTTAATTTACGACTGACAATCTTCTTTACGAGTGTCATAAATGTCTGAATATCGGTAGGTACGAGGACGAGGTATGAGAAAAGTTAAATGGGGAAAAACATAGGCGTCTATAAAAAATGTTTTTTATTTCAATTTCCGGCTTGAAATAAAGTACATTCTACTCTTAGAGAAAAACACAAACTCTAATTTGCGTAATTAATGATGGTAAAGGGTTTTGTGAGTACAGATCAACTAACACACGCCCGATTTCTACCACGATGCAGTATTGAGTTTCGGTTCCAGTTTTTTTTTTTTTTTTTTATAGCTTAGATGTGTGGACGAGCCCACAGCCCACCTGGAGCCCATAGACATCAACAACGTAAATGCTCCAACCACCTTGAGATATAAGTTCTAAGGTCTCAGTATAGTTACAACCGCTGCCCCACCTTTCAAACCGAAACGCATTACTGCTTCGCGGCAAAAATAGCCAGGGTGGTGGTACCTACCCGTGCGGACTCACAAGAGATCCTACCATCGGTTGAACAATTGTTATATTTTACAATTGTGACTTAGACCTCATGCCTCAGTGGTGTATTCATGTCAACGAGCTCCAATGATCGCTTGATACCAGAACTGCCATTAATTAGCTCATCTATGCAGTAGCGAAAATAAATTGACAGTGAAACTACATGAATGAATTGCAAATTAAGAAACCAACAAAGAATTTTTATTTTCATTTTTTTATTGCTTAGATGTGTGGACGAGGTCACAGTCCATCTGGTGTTAAGTGGTTACTGAAGCCCATAGACGTCTACAGCGTAATTGCGCCACCCACCTTGAGATATAAGTTCTAAGGTCTCAGTATAGTTACAACGGCTGCCCCGGCCTTCGAACAGAAACTCAGTACTGCTGCACGGCAGAGGCAGGGTGGTAGTACCGACCCGTGCAAACTCACAAGAGTTCCTACCACCAGTAAAGTTCACCAGCATGTCTACTTAACAAAAATGGCAAGTGTAATTTAAGATAATACAGTCGGACGTTTACTGCACAAAATTACAGGTTTTCGTTTGTACACTTGATCAATGTCCAGCGGCGAAATGTAGGTAATGCAATTAAAATAGTTGTTATTTTACGTTGATTGCTCGAATTCGCCGCACGAAGTCACGATTACAGATATTAGTTAAATCGGACTGAGAATTCAGGTCGTAAGGTATGACAAAAAAGAGTTTAAATAAGAAAATAAAGTAATTAAGTTTAATTAATTAGTCGGCGGCATTTTCGCATATGCCAGAGACGGATTTTACTACATATTGAATAAATAACTGGGAATAAATCACGCACAGTTTTCCGCCCCAAATTAGGATTGCCTCTGTTGACATACTTTTATTTATAGATAATAACCGCCCAGGCAAATAGCAAACAAATCTGTTCATCACACGAACGTTTGCCCGATGTGCACTAACCACTGTACCATCGAGTCAGTAATTACGTAATATTACGATCATAACTTGTACAGGATAGTAGCAACGTCTAGAAAGTCATATGAAACATGCATTAAGACCCTGGAATTAAAACTAATTGCAATAATACCTATAATCATCAATTTGTAAACGAAAATTATTCTAGCGATTCTGGTTTGTATTTGTTTTTACTGAGTCACGAGTTCTGCCATTTTTACCAGTTGAGATGTTTGATTTATGATTATGTTTAGCGGTTATCGGATTGCGCAAGCACTATATACTATTTGAGCCAATGATTCAGCCATAATTCAATAGAAACAGGACTGACAATTTTACACCACAACCAACCACGATCTATCCAACAACACCTAAATGTGGAACTAAAAAGGTAAGTCGCACAATCAGTACGGATATTGTTAGTTTGGAGTGATAAGTAAAGCATTATTTCGATCACTTCGATTATTAGGATCATCTGGTTAGAATAACAGATATTAAAAATCCCATATCAATAATAAGTTATGTTAGATGACATTGTAATCAAGACATTACCGCACCTCTTCTTATGGGTTAGTCGTCCACGCAAGAAATTGTTTTTTTTTTCTCCTTCGTGTTCAGTGGTAGCCTAAGGGATTATTCCAGCTACAGCCGGACGGCTAGTTGATCTCACGAGCTCAACCTGAGAGGATTTGCTAACAGCAGCCTTAGCAAGAACAATGCTCCAACGATCTACCACCGGATCAGAATCGCAACCCCGGCGAGAAACTCAGTGGACGAAATTAAGTTTCTCATATTAGACGCAAAGAAAACTCCCAGTTTTTCTCTGTATTTATACAATACTAGCGACCCGCCCTCGCTTCGCTTCGGAAACATTAAAACACACATGAAAACAAAAAATAAAATAAAAAATAAAATAAAAAAGTAGCCTATGTTCATCAGGGACAATGTCGGCTTCTAATGGAAAAAGAATTTTTCAAATCGGTCCAGTAGTTTCGGAGCCTATTCGAAACAAACAAACAAACAAATCTTTCCTCTTTATAATATTAGTATAGATCTCAATACTCTGATTCAATAAATAGTGAAAGGAAAAATGTTGAGAACCATATTTAGTTCTTTGGTCTTTTCTATGTGGTTGAGAATTGGGTATCTACTTCGATGAAAAACTTTCATTTAGGGAACACTATCAACAGATTGCTTCTAGGGCAAATAAGTTAATGGGGTTTGTATTGAGATCACTTAACCTACTCAAGTTGAATATGTATTTAAGTGGCCAAAGTACTATTTTTATTCTTGCATTTCACAGACTATAAATTTACGGTATTGTTAAATTAGTGTAAAGTGATAATAAGATTTGAATTATTATTAAAAATGTTAGTGGGAAGCCGTGTAAATAATCATAATTATCTTTAAAAAAAAAGGATTTTTCAAAATAAAAACATAATAAAATAACATGAAACCTGCTACGTAAAAAAAATTCTCCAAATATAGTTTAATACTTAAAACATAAATGTTCATGGAAGTTACGATTACTTTAGTCGTTGAATGTAAAAGAACATCCACAGAACCAGGATGCTACATACAACCAAACCGTTCGTCTAACATTAAAATCAAAGCTTACGTGTAATGAAGAAGTATACATGTGTTTCCTAATCATTTTTCTTTTCGTTTCTCTCTCTCTCTCTCTCTCTCTCTTTCTTACTGTTTTCTTTAATTATCTTTATTTAATTACAATTTTGAACCGCTCTTATCACTCACGTTAGGCCGTCACTGGAGTCTTCAGATGATGGACAGCATTAATGTTGTATTGTTTACCCTGTTCTTACATCCTTAGAATCCGAGTATTAGGAAATTTTACATTAATGGGAAGTTTGGAAATGACACACCATCTATTCACTGCAAGTCAACCTCACCTGCCCGCGGTAATCATGCTGAATGATGAAAAAGGTTCTGTGACCGTCTTATAACGGTATGGCGCAGTCTAAGCTTGGTACAGCTAAATAATCTGATCATTGACAGAAAGCAGTGTTAGTGTTGCAAAAAAAAGTTGAAAGAACTGTGTGTCACGATCAGTGTGAAGATTATGGGCATTCCCTCGACAATACACATAAAGCTCTAGGTATTGTGCCCGAATCGAAGGTTAAGGAATTGTGATTGTCTACAGAACGAACAAGTCTAAATGTCGGTTGGTTCAATTGTTGACTAATCTTCCTGTCCGTGTGTTGTTCGGAAAGTCATTGGCAATGGCTCGGTAATTGCATATTGCTCGCTCCGCTCCCGCAGGTGGTCTAAACGGAATGTTAATGTATTCAAAGTGCCATAATTTGTACACAAACTTTTACATCCAATAAGACGGTGGAATACAAGCATTTAATCCACTTTGATAATTACCAAAATAAGCTTTTAAGAAAACATACATACGGATTTCAAAATATTTTAATACTAATTTAAAAAATATATCTGAAAGATACCATTTCGATGCCTCCAATGAACACTATGCTAACTCTAAATTCGTAGATTTACAGGAGGAGCGCTTAAACGAAAAAAGTTGATAAATCTTTATTATTGCAGATATGTTTATGGTTTTTTTGTGTAACTAGCTGATTTACTCTTGCTTCGAACCCCATCAATAATGATTAATTGTAATACTTTTAAAATAGTGAAGCGATTTGCGTGAAAAACGTAGTGTTCATTGGAGGCATCGATTTACAAACGAGTAACTCGTTATTAAGTGAAATGTCGTTCTCATTGTCACAGTATTATCTTACTTTGGACATATAAAGCGGCATTTTAGCTCGTAAATTAGGACGTCGATGTCGAGATATTTTATATCATTGGTGCATGTATATCGCCCACATCCTTTGCAGGTGGTCGCGCAGCTGTAATCTCGGGTTAGCTTGTCGTTCACCCTGATCGATGTTTACTCCGATAAGTCGCGTTGTAACTGACAATTTCTGATAATTATCGATTGCCCGTTTATTTTGCATGACCGATAATACTTTAACTATATAAGAATACTATAGAGGAAGAGGTACACCTAAGAAAAAATGAATGTATTGCGTGAAAGACGATATGGGTAAGAGGGGAGTGAGCGAAGAAATGTTAGAGGAGTATGGAAGGAGAAAACCTCTTGCGCCGACCCCACGTGAATAGGAGAAGGACAGGAGATGATGATGACCGAGAATACTATAAATTTTTTCACTATAAAGAAACCAAAGTATTGTTATTAATATCAAAACGCCGTTAAATGTAATTCGTGAACTAAACTTTTAATTACTTTTTACTTTGGAATTTACATTACTGGTGGTAGGAGCTCTCGTGAGTTGTGAGTCCGCGCGGGTAGGTACCACCGTCCTGCCTATTTCTGCCGTGAAGCAGTAATGAGTTTCGGTTTAAAGGGCGGGGTAGCCGTTGTAACTTTACTTGAGACCTTAGAATATCTCAAGGTGGGCGGCGCATTTACGTCGTAGATGCCTATGGACTCCAGTAACCACTTAACACCAGGTGGGCTGTGAGCTCGTCCACCCATCTAGCAATAAAAAAAAGAATCGCTCAATGACCAATGAAACATAATAAAAATCCTTTTACGAAATAAGTTGCAGCCACACATTTTACAGGAACAGTGACCAAAGTCGCACTCTGGCGAGCGTTAGCAAAAAGCCCTTTTCCATTTAATTTTATGGTAAGGGCGTCACGAAAACTCGTCTCTCGCATCCTCTCCTAGTCTTTTATTGTTTGTATTTTTTCGCCACTCGGCGGTATTCAACGGGCATGTAAAAAAAGAAGTGACTATTCATTGCTAACGTCCGGTACGTTTGCTTCAGTAGAAGCAACTTGTTACCTACAATTCATTGCGTTAAATATGCTAAAAATCATCTTTCAACACAATATTAACTATTATTATAGTCAAAGCTTTAGAACATAATATAATAATATGTAAATATCACCGTAATTAACTAGAAACAACAAAATTCCAGTGATCTGAAAAATCTAAATGAATCAAAGATCAAGATCTCATCTACAAAAAATTAAGGAATTTAAATGTGATTTTTAATATTGATTGAACTGTACCATTATAATGAACTATATGATTGAACTATACATTATACTTATGATTGAACTATACATTATACCAAATATACTAACTGTAACGTTCCGAAAAATCGTTAAAAAGATAACAAGAGATAACACATTCGACTATAATTACCTAATTAGAATTGTATAATAAGTTGGTACACTGCTATGATTGTATTTTATACTTCTATAATCACAAATTTCGCCAAGGCTACACTATAGAAAAATATTAATAAAGACAAACAATATTTAATCTATTCTCAGTTTGACCAGAGATGTCAAGAACAAAAGTTTGACAATAAATAGTATGCATGCGTGTGTGCGTCAAATACATGGTGTGTAGTGTGTGTAATGTATTCCTCATTGATTTAATGTATATTTTATGCATTATTTTTAAAAAAAAATTGTATTGTGCACTTCTTCTCTATATTCTCTATAAGTGTGGAAAATTTCATAACCCTGCGTCCGCGCAATTTTCGTAAAAAGGGATACAAATTTTGGCTTCACGTATTAATATATACCTATAGATGTCAGAACCATGAATTTGAATACTAATTAATTGATGATGATGATAATAAAATTCGTCTTCATACATAATAAGTTTTACCCGCAATTTAATAAAACAAACAAACACGATTTAAGCAAAACAAAACATCAGCATACAAAAATCGTGCGATCCGAAAAGGCTTTTACAAATGCCTCGTACGTGAGAGTTTCTAGTGGGTCTCTGCAAAGTTATAGTAAGTTTCGCTTATGAAAAATAGCTAAAGTTTGATCTCAAACCGAGATAACTTTCAACTTTAGTTTTTATAGACTTCACTTAATAAGATTTGTTCCATAGCTAATTACTTCATATGATTCGTTTTTTTTTATGTAACCGCAAATTTTGCATTGGCATTTGTAGGAACCTTTTTTATTAGATAGCCAATTGTAGGATATTTTTTAATTCGGAAATCAAAACTTTGAGACGATATAAATAATTAAACTGTTTTTACAACTTTTACTATTATTAGCGACCAAGAGAACTGTGGTATTCAAGATATTGGAAATAATAAACATAAGACATTAAAAGCAAGATGAAACCGTAGAAATAGTTTTAATGGAGATATATAAAAAATCACGACTATATTTGAATATGCAATTTCGAATTTCGGTAGGCAGCGGCTTGGCTCTGCCCCTGGCATTGCTGAAGTCCATGGGCGACGGTAACCACTCACCATCAGGTGGGCCGTATGCCCGTCTGCCTACAAAGGCAATAAAATAAAAAAAAATAAAAGGGCACATGTCGCATATTTTGTCAAATACGTTTTTTCATATTTTATACATGTAGTTTTGAGGTTTACCTACACCAATTTTATAATAATTCCAGTAATTTTCAATTGCTAATTAACACATAAATATATATCAAAAGTTAATATTTTAAATTTTACACTGCTTTAGAAAATAATCAGTTTTATTTTTAATTTCCTGAACATTTTACATTTTCAGAGATGTGCCCTTTTCGAAATTGCATATTGATATTTCTTTTCACGAAGCCCTTATACAGACCATTTTCATTTATCTTCTGTTGCACATTAAGTTGTATCAGAACTACAGAAAAATTTTTCAATGCTTTGTAACTGTGAGGGTAGTTAATTACGAAAACCAAAAGACAGGTAGCTCATCGCTTACGTGACACACTAGAATCGATTAACACTCAACATCGCCGAGTGTTCGTCGGCCAGAGAACCGATCGTATAGTGACAACGCCACGGATATTTGAACTCGATGTCATCCTGAAACAAGTTTAGCGAGCGATTCGATTAACAATGAAACGACTGGTGTGGTGGCTGCTGGCCGTCTGAGCCTGATTAAAAATGTTTCGAATATTCATCAGAGTTTAGGACTGTTCTGTGACGATACAAGCGCCAATTAATAATCGGTACATTCTTTTTAAATTTCCCTTTCAACAAGCTACAATTTTAATTTATAATGTTTTTAGATAAAAAAAAATATTGCTTAGATGGATGGACGAGCTCACAGCCCACCTGGTGTTAAGTGGTTACTGGAGCCCATGGACATCTACAACGTAAATGCGCCACCCACCTTGAGATATAAGTTCTAAGATCTCAGTATAGATACAACGGCTGCCCCACCCTTCAAACCGAAACGCATTACTGTTTCACGGCAGAAATAGGCGGGGCAGTGGTACCTACCCGTGCGGACTCACAAGAGGTCCTACCACCAGTAATAAATAAAAATATATTTCGTTCGTCTTCGTTATTTATTTATTTGTTACTACGTAGACGGGTGAAAGTTCCATCTGGTGTTAAGTGGTAACAGTCGCTCATCCTGAGACATCAAATCGAAGTCTTTATTTTGTAGGTTATTGTCTCACAAAACGTCCCACTACCAGTGTTAATGTGAATAAAAAATTTGCGAGCTCAGTTTTTATTACACGATGTGATTATTTCTTCATGCTAAAAGTCACTAATTGTCCGCGCCAGTACTTCACGTACAAGCGGGGACTACGAGGTCTGCGGGGGGGTCCAACCACCACCACGGCATCGACGACTCGAGCGGCGAGGACCGAACACACACAGCGACACAGAACACTACTGGAACGATATAGAATCGCACGCGCGACTCGCGGCTTATATTTTGCATTAAAACTTTATATACAGTCCACTTAACAATAAAACCTCAAGAACAAAACCTTTATTTTATTGAGCTATCGAACATAATGGTCCCAAGTGGAAGAAGAGCCGTCTTATAAGTCGCCGTGAAGAATTTTACCAACAAGATTCAATCATTCGGACTTTCTACCCGACCCGCCCGACATTACAACGTAAAAAAGTGTCGTCTTCGAGGATCGAGATTAAAACCGAGTGAGTCCGTTCCATATCCCATCTTTATATGTCCTCTTATTCCCTAGAAATTTATATAGACTTATTTTGTACCATACACGTAATTTTTTTCTGCTAACTTGTGTGTAATTTTTTTTTCGCTTGACCTTCATATGACCTGCAGCGTCCCATTGTTCTAGATCGATCACCCGACCGGACCGCATTCCTGAATATCTATTTCCTTATACCTATTGCTACGTTGATGTTATTAAATTAATTGCTTTTTTGCTTAACTTATTTTTTTGATTTCTACCTGCTTACTTTTATTTTTTAAATTTATTTCCTTTAGCTTATTGCTTATTATCTTATTGGCTTGCTTGAAAACATAATGTCCGACGAAAGAATTAAAAAGCTGTTAAAACTACGTAGCAGTCAGAAAGCGAAGTTAACGCATTTTTCAAATTATATAAACATCGCGAAGTCATATTCATCATTAAGCAATCCGCACCGAATAGAACTACAAAATAGACTTAAGGCTATCGATGAAGCTTACATAGATTTTAATAAATTACAGACTGAAATCGAAACTATTTCAGAAGATGAAGAGAAAGAGTACGCAGAACGGGAGCAGTTTGAGACTGTTTACTTTACCGTCACTGCGCTTGCGCATAGTATGCTGGAACCAACACCCAGTAGTGGGCAAACCAATTACGGTGGAGCCGGGACGATCTCAAATGAAAAGAAAGATTTTTTTCGTCTTCCGGACATCAACCTACCCTCTTTCGATGGAGATTTGCATCACTGGCTCGAGTTCCGAGATATGTATATTTCTCTTATACACGACAACACACGTATTAATGAAATTAGTAAATTCCATTATTTGCGAACGTCCCTGAAGGGAAATGCGTCATCAGTGATTCAAAGCCTAGAATTTACAGCTAATAATTACAAAATTGCATGGGAATTATTAACGGAAAGATACAACAATAAAAAAATTCTTATTAATAATCATATTCAGGCTTTATTCAACGTTGAACAAGTGCAAAAAGATTCATCAAAATCATTAAGATTTTTAATAGATATTATAAATAAAAATTTAAGATCACTAAACATCTTGGATCAGCCCACAGACCAATGGGATGTCTTGATTATATTCATGATGAGTAAAAAACTAGATTTTATTTCAAACAGGCAGTGGGAAGAGTTTAAAAGTTCATTAAGTGAGCAACCAACTTTAAAACAATTTATCACATTTTTAAATAACAGAGCAGAATTATTAGAAACACTTAGTAGCAACAAACAACTACACAAAAATCCTCAAACTGACACACAAGTTCATAAATCAAAATCATTCGCTATAGTTACAAACAATACAAATCAAATAAAACACCCTATCTGTCCACTGTGTAAACAAAATCATTATCTATTCAGTTGCGATGCATTTAGAGCTTTAGACGTTAACTCACGTATTAATAAAGTTTCCACCTACCATAATCTTTGTAAAAATTGTTTACGCACAGGTCATCAAGACAAAAATTGTAGACTTACTCACTGTAAGTATTGTAACTCACGTCACAACACTCTCCTTCACCGAGAAGTCGACAAAAATACAACTTCGAACATAAACACAGAAAACATAGTATTGTCTGTACACACAAATTCGTCATCAAACATCCATTCATCTATTGCACCCAATCATCAAACCAATGTATTACTTTCCACAGCGATGGTTAAAGTAAAGGACAAGAATGGACGTTGTCACAACGCCCGGGCTCTGCTGGACAACGGCAGTACTTCTAACTTCGTGACCTCCGACCTCTGCGAGAAACTAGGTCTGCCGCGTCATAACACAAACTCAACTGTCATCGGAATCAACAGTAAACTTTCATCTAGTACTAAAATGTGTACATTGTCACTACAAGCTTGTAATGGCAGCTATAAGGCGAGCGTCGATTGCTATATATTGCCAAATATCACTACATCATTGCCTTCAACATTTATATACAAAGAACACATACCCATACCTACCGGAATCGAACTAGCCGACCCCTCTTTTAACGTTCCTTCGGCTATTGATATACTAGTCGGGGCTAGCATCTTTTGGAACATTTTAGGATCAAACACAATAAGCCTAGGTAAACATCAACCCACTTTACGTGAATCCAAACTACTGGAACTGGATTGTGTCTGGCAGTGTTCTTCAACATTCCTCTTATAAAAATACTCACACGCATTGCCACTTCACTCAATCTCTTGAATCTCAGCTTAGTCGGTTCTGGGAGTTAGACTCAGTCTCTTCTAGTCATTCTTTGTCTAAGGAAGAACGAGAATGCGAGGCAATCTTTAGAGAGACAACAAGACGAAATAAAAAAGGTGAGTTTATAGTTACTATTCCTCTTAAACAGTCACCTGACGTTCTGGGATATTCATACACAAAAGCAAAATTAAGATTTCTTTCTGTAGAGAGGAAATTACAGCGCGATGAGAAACTGAAGAATGATTATCATAATTTTATGCGTGAGTATATAAATCTTGGGCATATGATACAAATTACACCTCATACACATAAATCAACATCAAACAATCACTCTTCTAACATAACATCGGACACTCATTCATCGTACATAACAAAAAACGTTCATGCATCGGACAACACATCAAATAAAAATCCTTCTAGCATTACATCAAACATACAATCACATAACACAACATTAAACACATCCATACAACAATCCGAAGCATACAACACTTCAAACATAATACAGAAATCTACATCTGAGAATCTGCACGCATTTAATAAAAACATAAATAATTACTTACCTCATCATGGAGTGATACGGGAATCCAGCACAACCACTAAACTACGAGTAGTGTTTGATGCATCAGCAGCGACGTCCTCCGGTAAGTCGTTTAATGACATACAGCACATTGGCCCTACAGTACAGGACGATCTTCTTTCCATCCTGCTGCGATTCAGGCAACATAAATATGTGGTTACCAGCGACGTGGAGAAAATGTATCGGGCCATACAAGTAGAACCTTCTCAACGTAGTTTACAGCAAATATTATTTAGATTTGATCCGTCAGAACCGTTGCATACGAACACTGTAACATACGGAACGGCATCCGCTCCCTTCTTAGCTACTCGATGTTTAATTGCTCTTGCTGAGCAATGCACAGATCCAGAGACTAAACGGGCAATAGCACATGACTTTTATATGGATGACTATTTGGGAGGGGGTAACTCAATTGAAATGGTAACAAAACTTTGTCGTAATATTATCAATACACTAGACTCAGCAAAATTTAACTTACGTAAATGGCGATCTAATAGTACAAAAATATTGCAAACTATTTCTGATATTAAGGCAGATAAAGATAAGACGTTAAATTTAAATAACTCTGCACCGAGCAAAACTCTTGGTCTTCACTGGAACTCTGAATCAGATAACTTCTTCTTTTTGTTAAATTCACATCAGACCTTTAAAGTCACTAAACGCACAATCTTGTCAGAAATTAGTCAGGTTTTCGATCCTTTGGGGCTCGTCGGACCATGCATTGTTGAAGTCAAATTAATAATACAACAGTTATGGAAAACCAAGTCAGACTGGGATGAAGAAGTTCCAATCAACTTAAAAACATCATATTTGAGTTTAATGCAATCACTTCCATCACTTAATAATATAAATATTCCTCGATGGTCCTTTAACGATGACACTGTTACCATCGAAATTCATACGTTCTCAGACGCATCAGAACGCGCTTACGGAGCGAGTTTTTATATTAAAACTATTACAAGTAATGGCAATATTCGCGTTCGCCTTTTAGCTTCTAAGAATAAGATTGCACCCATTAAGTCAAGTACAATACCTCGTCTTGAATTATGCGCGGCCTTATTAGGTACTAGACTATATATAAAAATTATCAAGTCACTCACTATTCAGTTTGATCCTTCTTTCTTCTGGACAGATTCTACTATTGTGCTAGGATGGCTAACCGCACCTTCTAATCGCTTAAAATCGTTCGTTCGAAATAGAATTAATGAAATACATGAAAGTACGAATGGTCACAGCTGGAGCTACGTACCGTCTAAAGATAACCCAGCAGACCTAGTTTCTCGGGGGGCGAGGGCTGATGTACTCAGCGCATCCAGTCTGTGGTGGATTGGTCCATCTTTTTTACATTCAACACATACACAATTTCCAGTCAATCCTAACGCACAAACACTAAAAAACCTTCCGGAGATGTCTTTTGTTGTTAACACTACAGAAAATTCAATTGTCATGTTAATGAATAAAATATCAGACTTTTCGAAATTATTAAGAATTACAGCATACATCAAAAGATTTATTTATAATTTAAAAAATAAAAACTCACGGAATACAGATAATAATTTACTATTTACGGAAATATCTTCAGCTCACAATACCTTAATTCGTCTTGCACAGCAGGATACGTTTCCGGAGGAATATCATATTCTCAAATCAAACCAAATTTTGCCCTCGAAAAATAGACTATTATCTCTTTCTCCTTTTCTCGACTCCGACGACATTATTCGTGTTGGAGGTCGACTCAATAATTCTTTCTACAGTTACGATGTTAAACACCCAATACTCTTGTGCAGTAAACACATTCTTACAAAACTTATTTTTGTTAAACAACACAAAGATTCCCTTCACGCTAGCCCTTTACTTCTACTTTCACAAATAAGACAGAAATACTGGCCGCTTGGTGGGAGAAATTTAGCGAAGCGTGTAGTAGGCCTATGCATTCGCTGTGTTAGGCAGAAGGCTAAAACTACACAGCCCGTTATGAGCGACTTACCGAGCGATAGGCTGCAGTTAGAATTTCCGTTTCTGAATACTGGAATTGATTACGCCGGGCCGGTGATGATTCTCAATCGAAAGGGGCGTGGTGGTAAACTGATAAAATCATATATTTGTGTTTTTATTTGCTTTGCAGTGAAAGCGTTGCATTTGGAGATCGTCTCGGATCTTACCAAGGAGGCTTCCTTAGCGCACTCGATCGCTTCATTGCCCGTCGAGGGAAACCGCAGAATATTTACTGTGATAATGGAACTTCGTTCGTTGGAGCCTCCAACTATTTAATTCATAATTGTGTTGATGACATCAACAGTCTAGGTATAAGGTTTAAATTTATTCCCGCTTACTCACCTCATTTCGGTGGACTGTGGGAGGCTGCCGTTAAGTCTGTTAAATTTCATTTGGTAAGAATATTGGGTCAATCACACTTAACTTATGAAGAGATGACAACTTGTCTGGCACAGATTGAGTCTATTTTAAATTCTAGACCTCTTACACCGATGTCATCAGATCCATCTGACTTAACCTTCCTTACGCCCGCCCATTTCCTTATTGGTCGGCCACTCACTTCGGTACCATATCCCGACATCACGGAAGTCAACATCACTCGTCTTCAACGTTTCCAACGAGTTGAAAGCTTAAAGCAACATTTTTGGAGGCGATACTCTAATGAATATGTTTCTCTCTTACAACAGAGATACAAATGGAAAAAATCTTCAGGTCAACTGCGGATCGGTGCAATGGTCATTATCAAGGACAAGACATTGCCGCCAATGATGTGGCTTTTGGGACGAATAGTTCGTCTCGTACATGGCAACGACGGCATCGCGAGGGTTGCTGACATTGCAACCACGAAAGGCATACTACGCCGGGCATACAACAACATATGCCCGCTTCCTGTGGACTCCTCGGAGATCCATATTGAAGAAGACGACTCTTCAACGCCGGGGAGGATGTCCGCGCCAGTACTTCACGTACAAGCGGGGACTACGAGGTCTGCGGGGGGGTCCAACCACCACCACGGCATCGACGACTCGAGCGGCGAGGACCGAACACACACAGCAACACAGAACACTACTGGAACGATATAGAATCGCACGCGCGACTCGCGGCTTATATTTTGCATTAAAACTTTATATACAGTCCACTTAACAATAAAACCTCAAGAACAAAACCTTTATTTTATTGAGCTATCGAACACTAATAAAAATCTTGAATGCATATTTCATTGTGAAAATCACTACCTGCCTACAGACGTTCTCGAATTTCTCTTGCTAAATCATACTTACCTGGCGTAAGGGAAACCGTGATCATGCAGGCGGTTCCCCCAGGGCGAGGCTGCTCTATTGCACTGAGGATTGGTTGACTCTTGCAATTATTTTTATTTTTATCAATAAAAAAATCATAATAAAAATGTATACCCGAAAATTATTTTCTTTATACCTCGAATAGAACTTCAAATTAATATTTTTATAATAAAGAACTTCGTTCCTATCCGGTGTCCCACGACACCACATATCTTTTTTGTATTATCAGAAATACAAAGAAAGACATATTGTTTTTAAATCTTAAAAACAAATGAGATTTGACAAAATTCAATCATTTACTCCGATTTTGGGTTGTCATTTTATTTGTTTAATTCGAAACTCTACAACTACATAAGTTCAACGTAGTGCTATTCAATTGAATATGTATCACATTATCTTTGGCTATTTATTATATTTGATCAAATCGAAATAAATGAAGACTAACAATCGAAATTCGCTTTGAAAACTCCACGATTCGCTTTGAAGAGAACTTATCAATTAAGTTTATCCTGATTAAGTGGAAGCACAAACAAAACAGTTTGTTACAGAGCGCGGTTTGTCCTGTAAAGCTTCTTTGTTGTACCACGTCTCCAACTTCGTTAATTGGAACAACAGCTGTTGGACAAAAATCCGCTGTTGATTTTCCCAACTTAACTTCAACTTTAGAAATAAAGTCGTGGCATAGATGAAGTCACTTTGAGTCATGTAATTCCTTTATATAGTTGTAAATAGCTGCTATAGTTTACGAATATAATTAGGAGTGTCTATTTTTATTGCTGTCGATCGGCAGTTGAATTTATCGTCCACCAGATATTAAGTGGTCCCATATATTAACTAAGGATATTGATTATAGAGAGTGGCGCTGGACTAGTAACTACGAATCTTGGCTGTTCCTATGTCCAGCCCTATGTCTAGGCTGTCGGTAAGCTCTTAACCTCTAGAGTTGCTAAATAGTACATCACATAAGATATGGAATAGTAAAACAAAAAAGTATGTAGGTATATGCATTATGTGTAATACTGATTATTCTCGAATCCGATCTCTTTAACCGTACCGCGCGTGCATTTAAACATTCCATTTAGTATTCGTCCTTTAAAAATAAATTATATGGTTGAACTATAAATTTCGCAAACCGGACGCAAACCTGTAAGAATCCCAATGTTTGGTCGTTTATAAAGTGTGGGCGAATTCATTTATTCATTGACCCTTGTTAGTTTGTCCAAGCTCATTCCTGATGGTCGTAATTTTTATGCAAATTTAAGAAGTTGCTTGACAAGCATATTGTACCTTACAATTCTGTGCAAGCAAAGGAAAACAGGTCTTAACACACTAAGACTAAAGCTTAAAATTCTATGACAAATTTTAAAAGGCACTTAAAAACGTGTGGGTGATTTCAAGCCTCTGAATGTGTTCTACTCTTAAAACGAAAGGTAAGATTTTGTTACTTTTATTCTTGATTCAAGACCACAGGATACTGGCGTCGATACATTTCAAAATACTGAGGCAGAATCTACTGGATCAATTGGTTAATTAATAAATAAATACATCAGGCGTAGCGGTGGTAGGGAGAATTTTGAGCCAGTATCGGTAGGTAACGCTATCTAATTCTACAATGAAGCAGTCAGAGGTTCTAATACGATTGAGGCTTCAATCTCATTTCTTTGGGTGGATGGTGGGATCCATACTTTGTCCATTAGTCACGGGTAACTACTAATATTAAAGCACTCATCTATTAATATAAACACTTTACATTCATATTTAATTGCCAACAAAGTATCACAATGAGAAGTATTTCTCCTTTTTAGTATTTCTCAGTATTTCTCGAAGTCGTCGTGGCCTAAAGGATAAGACGTCCAGTGCATTCGTGTTGAAGCGATGCACCGGTGTTCGAATCCCGCAGGCGGGTACCAATTTTTCTAATGAAATATGTACTCAACAAATATTCACGATTGACTTCCACGGTGAAGGAATAACATCGTGTAATAAAAATCAAACCCGCAAAATTATAATTTGCGTAATTACTGGTGGTAGGACCACTTGTGAGTCCGCGCGGATAGGTACCACCGCCCTACTTATTTCTGCCGTGAAGCAGTAATGCGTTTCGGTTTCAAGGGTGGGGTAGCCGTTGTAACTATACTGAGACTTTAGAACTTGTATCTCAAGGTGGGTGGCGCGTCTACGTTGTAGATGTCTATGGGCTCCAGTAACCACTTAACATCAGGTGGGCTGTGAGCTCGTCCAACCATCTAAGCAATAAATAAAAAAAAAACCTATTATGTGGCTCAACGCTAGCGAGTAAATCTTTATGAAAGTGATCACAGGTAATCAACAGGGTACCTATTGGAATTTAAATTTTTACACACATTATGGAGTGTGACTATTCCGATACGCAGTCTATTTCCACTGCAGGTATTTGCACAATAGTGCGACACAAGTTATACTTTCTGGTTGACCAAAATAAACAAATAAAAAAATAGCAAATTTTGGTAAATTTGTATATGAGCATTCCTATATAAAAATTAAAAGGAAATTTCGCATAGAACAACGGATGCAGAGAGACTCGTTAAAAAATTCAGCGCAACTACCAATTTTCCTCTTTCGGAGCACATAATTCATTCTTTAAATTGGCTTCGCGGAATATGCAAGGAATTTTAAACAAAACGCTTCAAGCAGTATACACTGACAGGTAGAAAAGACATTAGCATAAAATTGTAGCATGCAGAATTCTGTTCCAATTTAGAAACCACCGCAGATTTTGTTCAAATAGGAAACGAGGTTGCTAATTTAATTTTCAAAAAAATGTTAGTAGGCATTTTCCTGGAATTACCAGAAACATAGGTGACTATGATCACTAACTACCACAAAGGATCAACTGAATTATTTTAAGCTTTCCTGGCTATTTACATTAGACATTATAAATGTGTACATTATAAATAGACATTATAATCTACAGTACAAACATTATAATTAAATAGGTTTGCAACAGCACCGAAGTATATTTAAATCATTAAATGTAAAAATCACGCTAAAACCCATTTAATATTAGTGTTTATAATTAATTCACCTGAAAATGAAAATACGCACTCCACGTTAACACAGTTAAAGCTGTTTTAACGGTTTTTTTTATCGCGTTTATTATTTCCATCGTTAGGAATACTTCATAGTTTATGTCATCATGAACAGTTATAGCTTAACGCTAACTTTTATTTCCCTTTACATAAAATAGCTCCGTTGGCTAATTGATCCAGTTGAGACTTGGCGTAGCGTCCATCTTCCGCAATTCATATCTCAACTCACCTCCTATTGAATTGGAAATATAGTTCACAATTATAACGGCAATGATTTGTATGGATGGTCTCGACTTTGGATTGCAAACTAGTGGTTAGTCAATTGATCACGGTCGATACAGCTCGGCAAAATCTTCGAGAGAATATGTTCGGAAAATCTAAATGTCACCGATATTAGCATTTAAGTACCGTGCATTTGAATCCTGAATTCAGTATTAACTTGGTGCCTTCTCGTATTGGTGCTTATTCGGCAAATGTCTGTTTAGTATTTGCTTCCCTACCTATTTGCTGGCAGCCTAAGGGGCTATTCCAGCTACGACTGATAGACGAGCTCACAGGATTCAACCTGAGAGAGTATGCTAACACTGGTTCTAGGAAGAGCAGTACTTAGCAGAATCTATCAGCAGATCGCAATCGCGACCCACTAAGAAGATCTAATGAGAAACTCAGTGGACTGTCTATGGGAGGTTGATCAACGAATCATCAACTCTATAATACTTATGCATATTAAATTTTACACACTGGTCAAGTCTCAATTTAAATGTAGCTGCTAAATTAAGAAAAAACACGACAACTGCAAATTATATTTTATAAGTAACTTCTTCTTCAAACCTGTTACAAGTATCATTTATCAATATCATTTCCAGTTTAGCGTCCGTGAGATACGAGAAAGTCGGACCATTAATTTTATTTAAAAATCAAACACGACACAGTTGCAATCATTTTATCTGAACCTTTAAAATTCTAAAGTGTCTTTACGTCAAAAAAGGACTGACAAAAAAGATGGCCGTCAGGCGAACCCTGCACTGACACCTCGATTGTTCGATACACACAGTCGCTGTATTTAGCCAACATATGATTCATAAAATATCTAAATAAATTAAAAATATCAGATTTTTGCCGCACTTAAGTAGTTTGCGATGATTAAAATGATGATATGATAAAATATTAATCGTTATGCATCGATCGTGAAATTTTAAAATGTAGGAGGAGCTTTGATTGTTTTGATGTGGATGAAAAGAACTGAAATTTTGATATGAAGTCACAAGGACTGTATCCTCAAAAAAAAAAAAAACTAAAATGTCCACTAAAAGCGGAGCAAATGTGGATCTGAAACGTTCGTCAATAATAAAAAGTATACCTACCTTTACTCGTACAATTGAGAAATTCTTTATTGCTTAGATGAGTGGACGAGCTCACAGCCCACCTAGTTGTTAAGTGCTTACTGGAGCCAATAGACATCTACAACGTAAATGCGCCACCCATCTTGAGATATAAGTTCTAAGGTCTCAGTATAGTTACAACGGCTGCCCCCTCCCCCCACAGTAATCGAAACGCATTACTGCTTCACGGCAGAAATAGGCAGGGTACCTACCCGTGCAGACTCACAAGAGGTCCTACCACCATTAATTACGCAAATTATAATTGGAGTTTACTCCTTAAGAATCGATTTACATATATAGGCCCGGGGTATGAAAATTATGGGGACCAAAATCGTACTAGAGAGTATAGCATGTCACACGAAATGCGTTATGCGCCTGATTGGCCATGGTGATGCGTGCGCGCGCCAATCAGGAGCCAACGCGCGGCCGCGTTATCGCAGGTGACGCCGGGCTGCTGCGCCGGCAGTCCGCCACAAAGCCTCGTACTGATCGCGCGTTTCTCTCATTATTGTATTTTCATATATTTGTTAGTCGTTTGTTTTGTGTCTCGTTAATTTGTTAATAATCTGTAGTGTATCGTGTTGTCGTAATATAGAACTATTTCTCGTATTGTTTCGTTTAATTTACCGACATCGTTTTGCTTGTGGCCGGACGCCGTTCGGGTTCGATTCCTGAACGTATCAACTGTTAGTGGGTTGATACCCGAATATAACCCGCTACAAATCATTTATTAATAAAGCTTATTAAATATAAACAATTCCTTCTATCAGTGAATGGACAACTTATATATTAATTGTAAAAGTGAATTATATAGACTTACTTAATTACCGCATCCACGTGTTCCGCAACTCCCGGATCATTCTCACTAGAAGACCTAACAACTCAAGAGCAATTGTTTCGCGAATGAATCTACTACCGGATCGGAATCGCGACCCGCTGAGAAGATCCGGCGAGAAACTCAGCGGGCTGATGCATGGGTTAGGTTGCACGTCGACCTCTTTGTCGAGTTCGACGAGTACGGTTACCGGGGTCCCTAAGCCTGCCCCTAGTATTAGAGCTGAACGCATCTAATGCAAAGGTTATTGGATCTGATGGATCCGTAAGGACGTGTCTAGGGCGTCGACGGTGACTGGCTCCTGCATGATCAGGATTCGGGGAGTAGTCAGCGGCGGCAACGATAAGGCGATTATCATGACGCATAGCCTTATCGAAGTATCGTTCCGACGCTGACTTCATGTATTTCCGAATTGATTCGAGGCCCAGGTCGTCGTGTAGGTCAACGTTCCTCACGAACCACGGAGCTCCGACGGCTAACCTGCAAAAGCGGGATTGTAGAGATTGGAGGGTGTCTATGTGTGTGCGGGCCGCGTGAGCGAACACCACACTCGCGTAAGTCATGACGGGCCTTATGCAAGTTTTGTAAAGTGTCACCTTGTTCCGAAGGGACATTTTACTCCGCTTACAGATCATGGGGTAGAGTCTACCGAGAATAAACGCGGCACGGTCACGGACTGATTTTATATGCGGGCGGAATGTCATCGATGCATCCAGGGTAACGCCCAGGTACTTGACCTTCCTGGCCCAGGGTATGGGTTGTCTAAAGAGAGTAATCGGGGGTGTGAGATTCCTCCTCCTAATCCGGGAGGAAATCCGTGTGGAGCTTCCCCTCTGAAATAGCACCGCAGTACTTTTCGCTGGGTTGATGTCTATGCGCAATTTTCGGAACCACTGTCCTAGGGCTAGGGCTGCGCTCTGAAGCTTCTTCGCGATTAGGGACTTATTTCTACTAGAATAGTAAACAGTCGTGTCGTCGGCGAATAAAGCTAAATGGGTCGGCGGCGACCGGGGAATATCGTTGACGAATAAGCTAAATAGGAGGGGTGAGAGGACAGAGCCTTGCGGGACTCCAGCTGTGAGAGGTCGTGGGGAGGAGCGGGTTCCCTCGACTCGATATCGAAAAGAGCGGTTCGACAAGAAGTCCCGTATGATGAGCACGAGACTATCCGGCACGCCCATGTTGAATAGTTTGAAAATCAAACCATTGTGCCAGACTTTGTCGAACGCTTTTGCGACGTCGAAGAAGAGAGCTCCCGTGTATAACGGTTTTGGTCGATTAAGCCCCACAAGAATGTGCTCCGTGAGGCGGTGCACCTGTTGAACGCATGAGTGATTTGTACGGAATCCGAATTGTTCATCGATAAGAATGCCCTTGGATGAGACGAAGTCTCTGAGGCGTTTGTAGAGCAGACGCTCATACAGTTTGCCTAGAGACATGAGGAGGCTAATCGGGCGGTAGCTCGTCGGATGATTTTTTGGTTTACCGGGTTTATGTATGCCGATAACGTCCGCTTCTTTCCACACCGCGGGAAAGATACAGTTCGCCATAGCGGCATTGAAAATAGATGCCAACATCACGATGAGTTGGACGGGTAGAAGTTTAATAACGCGGTTGGATATACCGTCGGAACCGGGAGCCTTGCGAGGACGTAGGTCTTTGATCAAGTCTTTAACTTCCATCGGGGTGACGGGTGGTAACGCATCAGAGGGTGGCAAGGAGGCTCTGCGTTCTACCTCACTGTCTACTAATTCTACATGAACAGGGTCCACGGATTGAGTGCTGGGCGTGCACTGGGTTTGCAATGTATCGGCCAGCAGCTCTGCTTTTTCGTCATCATCGAACGCCGCGAGTCGGCCTGAGGGGCCTACGAGGGGGGGCATAGTTACTACCGTATCCGATTTGAGAGTACGAGCTAAGCGGTAGTAAGACCTTTGAGAGGGCGCGAGTCCTTCTAAGAAATCAGACCATCTGGCATCTCGGACTTCGGTGATGCGAGACTTTACGTCGCGTTGTAGGGCACGCATTCGAATACGATTTTCCGCGGTAGGATACCTATCGTACGCACGGATCGAGGCGTTCTTAGCTCTAAGGAGTTCCCTAATATCGTCGGGCAATTTGAAGCGGTGAAGGAAGTCCTCCGCTACAACTTGCTTCGATGACCTATCTAATGTCGAGGTGATGTGTGACGTTACGATGTCTATGGCTTCAGCGGTATCCTGAGGAGACGGGATAGAGTCCGGACTAAACGGAAGCGATGGTGGATCAGATTCAGCCAGGCTGATGCCCAGCGTGTGCCAATCCACCACAGTCCTCGTGACGGGAACGGAATCGGGAGCGCGACCGAGCTTCATAACGACGGGACGGTGGTCTGAATCTAACTCTGAAACTACTTCGATCGAGTGTAAGCGCAGAGTTACGTTTTTTAATAACGCTATGTCGAGTATATCCGGGCGATGCGCGATATTTAGCGGGTAGTGAGTCGGGGTTAGCGGAGCGACGATATCGAAGGCGAGATCATCGACTAACGCGTCAAGCCGCCTGCCATTCGGGGTTGTGGTGTGTGAGTTCCACCTGATGTGTTTACAATTTAGGTCGCCCGCCAGAATGACAGAGCTCCCCATACCGAGCAGCGCCTCGATATCACTGCTTAGAACGATCTTATCCGGTGGAAGATAAACGGACGCGATAACGATCGGCGCGTGTCCCGTCAGTGAGATTCGGCACACTGATGCTTCGATATTAGCGAGCGCGGGAGGATCGAGCGGGACGCAATGCAGGGCTCTTCTATAGTAAATGACGGTACCACCACCACGGGCAGAGAGCCTGTCGTTCCTGACCATGTTATAGTTCGCGATTTTAGGGTCACGGCGCGCGGGCTTAAGTAGGGTCTCCTGCACTAAAAAGATATCAATTTGGTGGTCACGCAAAAAGTCAGAAACCTGATCACGTTGATTTGCGAGACCGTAAGCGTTAAAAAATCCTATCGTTACGGATAGGGGCTTTATTCTACTTATATACGCCATTGATTACCGGCGGAGTGAGGGGAGGACGTACGTATTTAATGACGCGTATACGTCGGCGTATTCCTGCACAACGGCGATAAAGTGTTGTGCAGTGGAGGCAGCGCGAATGGCGTCGCCCAAAGCGTTAACGCGCTCAAAGTTGATCGACTGAAAGAAGTCGATCGCTAAAGCGAGATTGTCGGACGCGGTCGGAGGGCAAGTCGCGGGAGAGGGACGAGTCGCGGGGGCGGGACGAATCGCGGAGGAGGGAGTTGTAGCCGTGTTCGTGTACGGCAGCGGTTTTGCCCAGGCCGAGACACTGGGCACCGCCGCCGGAACGAACGCTGGCTTAGCCTGCGACGCAGAGGGTGCCGAGGCTTTGATGTCTGGGCCGGAAGCTCGGAGGCGGTTTTGGCGGGCGACGCGGCGATTTATTTTAGGGGCTCGGGGGCAACCACGGTAATTCGCGGGGTGACCCTGTGTTCGACACAGGACGCAGCTAGGCGGTTCCGTCGCGGTTTTTTGGTCGCGAGCGCAGAGGGCCGTGGCGTGATCGCCCAAACACTTAACACATCGGGGGCGCGCGTGACAGTTACGGGAAGAGTGCCCGTACAATTGACAGTTATGGCACTGGCTAGGAGTGCCTTTTTTATGGGGGGCTTCGACAGCGATACCAGAGAGCCTACAGACGGTCTGTGTGTTAAAGATTTTCTTACCCTCGGGGGTAGGCTGGAGAGCGACTAGAACCATATTATATGGCTCCCTACCGCGACCGGTGTGCATACGGTGCACAGAATTCACTGGTAGGCCTTGTTCTAACAGGTCGGCTTTTACGAGCTCTACATCTAACTCTTTAGGGATTCCGCGTATTACAACGCGGAGTTCGCGCTCCTCCTGGAGCGTATACGTATGGAAACTTATACGCTCCTTACGGAGGTAAGAAGAGAGGGCCCTATGGTCGTCGGGTGTTTGAACCTTAATTTGAATGCCGTTCGCGAGGTTACGGGCATTCGTGAAATTTATATTTTTGGCCTTAAGGGCCAGGCAAACTCGATCCCAAGCTGCCTTCTCCTGAAGGATAACCGGGGGAGGGGTCTGGGTTTTATTTTGTGCCACCGGACGCGGCGACGGAGTGGCACGGGCTGGGGGCGCAACGGGAGTCTGAGGGCGGGGGCGCGACGCGTTCACGGCTTTGCTAATTTACTCCAGTCGTGCGTCGGAGCGGACACACACACTTTTGTTTCGAGTTTGACTTTTATTACAGAATGTTATTCCTTCACCATGGAAGTCAAGCGTGAACATTTGTTAAGTACGTATTTCATTAGAAATATTGGTACCCGCCTGCGGGATTCGAAAACCGTTGCATCGCTAGATACGAATGCACTGGACGTCTTATCCTTTAGGCCACGACGACTTCAGACTTTCTCTTGAAGTATATTAAAAATCGAACAGCACTTTGGTAAATATTAAATTTATTTTATCCAGTAAGTTTCAAGACTTTCTACATTGTTCACTTCAATTTCTCTCTCACCCAGTATGTATTACCATATTACTCCTTTATAGGAAAAGCGTTCAAAGCTCGCATTTCTTCATTAACCTTGGTACTTGGTATAACATTTGACTTAACTATACCAAGCGGCTTACCTGCAAGGACATGGGGGATAGTTTTAATTAATTGAACATATTTTTTATGTATTATTGAGTTTTAAATGAATCACTGACGAAAGATTCTATTGAACAAATTCTAAGAAGAATTTGCTTTACCATAACGGTAACGACAGTAAAAGCATTTTCATTGAAAAATAATTAACTCTTGTTTTCATGTTACTTTCAAGTATACTTTTTTTGTCGTACTGTTAACATATAAATTTAGCCTATTTTTCCGCTGTTTGTAAAATTGCTGTAACATGTCATAGTTTGTTATAAGAGATTGCTGTACATGCCTGTAACTGGCTTACATACCAGTACTTAATTATATACTTGTTAATTTTAAGCTTGAATGTTTTGTGTGTATTGCTGTTGGTATGTCTAAATAAATAAATAAATAAAAAAGAAACCATTTAAATACTGTTATATCTATTATGTCTATTTTGGCCTAGCATAGCATCAAATGCAGTAGTATAATTATCAAAAGTTTAATTATGAAAGCAAGCATAGAAACGTACCTAATTGAGAAAATTCACGTACACTTCACAAGCTTCTAGTGCACTAAGCACATTCACCGTGCATGATAATATAAGAAACAAAGAACATAAACGTAGCGAATATGGCTCTTTGTCTACGTTTTATACTTGAAATGTACAAGGAATAGAAATGAAAATAATATCAGAACTTTCTTGAATTTTGACAAAATAAGCACTTGTTACGTTTTCACATCACATTAAAGCTGACTAAAGAGCTTTTGACGTAATCATTATCTCTGTTATAGTACTGTCACATAAAAATGAGAAAATAAGACAAAAAAATCAGTTATATCTTTGAATTAGTTTAGTAATAACACTACCGACATCGAATTACGAAAAGGGTGACACGCCTGTGTGGTATAATGTATGTGAATTTTGTGTTTATTAAGGGAATAAAACTTTTATTGACTTCAAATATATATATTGTCGGCGATCTAGAAGAAAAAGAAGAATTTGCAGAACAGGATGATTTTGTAATAACACTTCGCTAACTAACTAACTAACGCCTTGATGTTTTTTTTTTGATATGACCAAATTTTAAATAACATTTCAAATTCGTGTCAAAATTAATAAAAATTATGAGCCTGTTGTGGTATATGTGAATTTTGCGTATAATAAGAGAGTAAAACTTTTATTGACTTTAAATGCACATATTGTCGGCGATTTAGACGAAAAAGAAGAATTTGCAGAACAGAAAGATTTTGTAAAACACTTTGCTAATTATTCTGCCCACATGTTTTTTTTTTTATATGACCAAATTTTTAATTAAGAAATTAATTTATGTAAAAATTAAGAAAATTGACGAAACTTCACATAAATTTATAACAAGAATTGCAGGTGAATGTTGGACAAACGATAAATCAGTATGTCGTAAATTTTAAAATATGAACACGCATCACGCACTGCACGAACAACGCGAACGCACACACAGAATAATAAATAATTATTGTGCCACTCATTACGAAGTAATTATAATTGGACGCCATTGGTCTACTACTTACCTTGAATACGCCGAGCCACGGTAAACTAAAAGTTATACTTCTTAAGAGATTACTTTGAAATTCTATTTCAATAATGTTGATACGGAAAAATGTATTCGCTTATGAGATCTAGAGATTTAAATTAGGCAGCGGCTTCCCCCCCCCTGGCGATGGTGACCAGGGGCCAAGGGTTCGTCGCGGTGCAGTTGGAAGGGACCGTCGTGATCGGGGCGTACTTCTCTCCGAACAGGCCTACTGTCGAGTTCGGGCATTTCCTGGGCAGGATCGGGGCGATTGCTCGCCGCCTCGCTCCCCGTCCAGTGATTCTCGCGGGGGATCTCAATGCGAAGTCTGTCGCATGGGGCTCCCCCCGCTCGGACGCTCGTGGTAGGCTACTGGAGAGGTGGGCGAACGCGGCCGGCCTCTGTTTGTTGAATAGAGGTTCGGTTGCGACGTGCGTGCGGTGGCAGGGCGAGTCTATTGTGGACGTTACGTTCGCAAGCCCGGCCATCGCACGCCGTATCCGCGACTGGAGAGTTTTGGAGGGGGCGGAGACACTGTCAGATCACCGATATATTCGGTTTGATCTCTCCGCCTGCTCCACAGTCGCGGACGTCCACGGGGACCACCCCCGTGGTGCGTCCCGGTCATTCCCCAAGTGGGCACTGAAGCGCCTGAATAAGGAGCTCCTGATGGAAGCCTCTACGGTGGCGGCGTGGGCGCCCATGCGTCCACACCCGGTCGAGGTCGAGGGAGAGGCAGGGTGGTTCCGGGACACGATGCGTCGCATCTGTGATGCGTCGATGCCCCGGATCGGCCCTCGACTTCCTAATCGCCAGGCGTACTGGTGGTCGCCCGAAATTGCGCAACTCCGCGTGGAGTGCGTTCGGGCGAGGCGCGAGTGCGCCAGGCATCGCCGCCGCCGCCTGCCGCGGCGCAACGATCCGATTGCGTTCGCGGCAGCAGAGGCCCGGCTGCACGGCGCATTCCGCGTCGCGCAGAAGGCATTGCAGCTGGCCATCAGAAGAGCCAAGAACCAACACATGGAGGGTCTCTTGGAGACGCTGGATGAGGATCCGTGGGGGCGGCCCTATCATATGGTGCGCAATAAAATGCGCCCATGGGCCCCCCCGATCACGGAGCGTCTCCAGCCTCAGCAGCTGCGGGACATCGTCTCGGCGCTGTTCCCGCAGGAGCGGGAGGGATTTGTCGCTCCCGCTATGGACGCGCCGCCGGACTACGACGGCGAAGCCCCTGCTGAGGTGCCCCATATAACGGGGGCGGAGCTCCGTGTGGCCGTTCGCAAAATGTGCGCGAAGGACACTGCACCCGGCCCGGATGGTGTCCATGGCCGGGTTTGGGCCTTGGCTCTTGGTGCCCTAGGGGACCGACTCTTGAGACTTTACAACTCCTGCCTCGAGTCGGGACGGTTTCCTTCATCGTGGAGGACGGGCAGACTCGTGCTGTTGAGAAAGGAGGGGCGCCCGGCGGATACTGCCGCCGGGTACCGTCCCATCGTGTTGCTGGATGAGGTGGGCAAGCTGCTGGAACGCATTCTGGCAGCCCGCATCATCCAGCATCTGGTCGGGGTGGGACCCGATCTGTCGGCGGAGCAGTATGGCTTCCGAGAGGGCCGCTCAACGGTAGACGCGATCCTTCGCGTGCGGGCCCTCTCGGAGGCGGCCGTCTCCAGGGGTGGGGTGGCTTTGGCGGTGTCGCTCGATATCGCCAATGCGTTTAACACCCTGCCCTGGTCCGTGATAGGGGGGGCGCTGGAACGACATAGAGTGCCCCCCTACCTTCGCCGGCTGGTGGGTTCCTACTTAGAGGACAGATCGGTCACGTGTACCGGACACGGTGGGATCCTGCACCGGTTCCCGGTCGTGCGCGGTGTTCCACAGGGGTCGGTGCTCGGCCCCCTTTTGTGGAATATCGGGTATGACTGGGTGCTGAGAGGTGCCCTCCTCCCGGGCCTGAGCGTAATATGTTACGCGGACGACACGTTGGTCGTGGCCCGGGGGGGGAGTTTTGCTGAGTCTGCCCGTCTTGCTACGGCTGGGGTGGCGCATGTCGTCGGCAAAATTAAGAGATTGGGCCTCGACGTGGCGCTCAGTAAATCCGAGGCCATGTGCTTCCACAGGCCCCGGAGAGTGCCACCTGTCGATGCCCATATCGTGGTTGGAGGCGTCCGTATCGGGGTCGGGGTGCAGTTGAAGTACCTCGGCCTCATTCTGGATAGTCGTTGGACCTTCCGTGCTCACTTTCAGAGCCTGGTCCCTCGTTTGTTGGGGGTGGCCGGCGCGCTAAGCCGGCTTCTGCCCAACGTCGGGGGCCTGACCAGGTGACGCGCCGTCTCTATACGGGGGTGGTGCGATCAATGGCCCTATACGGGGCGCCCGTGTGGGGCCAGTCCCTGGCCGTGGGGATGGCGAAGCTGCTGCAACGGCCGCAACGCACCATCGCGGTCAGGGTCATCCGTGGTTATCGCACCATCTCCTTTGAGGCGGCGTGTGTACTGGCTGGGACGCCGCCTTGGGTTCTGGAAGCGGAGGCGCTCGCCGCTGACTATAGGTAGCGGGCTGAACTTCGTGCCCGGGGCGTGGCGCGTCCCAGCCCCAGTGTGGTCAGAGCACGGAGGGCCCAATCTCGGCGGTCCGTGCTGGAGTCATGGTCCAGACGGCTGGCTGATCCTTCGGCTGGTCGTAGGACCGTCGAGGCGATTCGCCCGGTCCTTGTGGATTGGGTGAATCGTGACAGGGGACGCCTCACTTTCCGGCTCACGCAGGTGCTCACTGGGCATGGTTGTTTCGGTGAGTTCCTGCACCGGATCACAGCCGAGCCGACGGCAGAGTGCCACCATTGTGGTTGCGACTTGGACACGGCAGAGCATACGCTCGTCGCCTGCCCCGCATGGGAGGGGTGGCGCCGTGTCCTCGTCGCAAAAATAGGAACCGACTTGTCGTTGCCGAGTGTTGTGGCATCGATGCTCGGCGACGACGAGTCGTGGAAGGAGATGCTCGACTTCTGCGAGTGCACCATCTCGCAGAAGGAGGCGGCGGGGCGCGTGAGAGACGCACAATCCCGCCGCCGTCGAGCGGGGGCCAGGGAGGCGGATCTCGCCCAAGCCCTGGCCCTCTAAGTGTTTCGGGTCCCCCTCACATGTCGGTCTGGGGCCCGGCGAGGGGGGCCTACAAAGACGACGTGCAAGCTGCTCTGCACGCGTTTTACGCAAGAGCATCCGGGTGATGGAAGGCCGGCTATCCTCGACCCACGCTGGTTCTGGCCCAGCGGGGTATTCCGTAGGGTAACCCACTCTAACCGGCGCCATCTAGGCGGGCTTCGGACAGTCTGCCGACCGAGAGGGCTGGTGGTCGTGGCGCCGACGACCGCCAGTCCGGCGTCCCGAGGGGGAGGGTGATGGGAGAGATGTGCTCCGCACTAAACGCTTCACTTTCCCCCCTTTGCCTTGTCATGAGTTCTGTCTCATGCGAGGTTTGGACGTTGGTTGTTGAGCGACAGGAGGTTTTAGTCAGTTCGACTCTGACATACCCCGCCCAGTATCCCCAGAAAAGGGCGGAAGTCCGGCGATTTCCTCCTGACCAAAAAAAAAAAAAAAAAATGCAGCGGCTTGGCTTTGTCCCTGGTATTGCTGACGTCCATGGGCGACGGTAACCACTCACGATCAGGTGGGCAGTACGCTAGTCTGCCCGTTGGCAATAAAAAAAATTTATGTTGATCACGTATTAGTGTATAAAATAATAATAGGTACCGCGAGTATATGTATCTGTCGCAAACCATTCGTTAGGTCTGCTACGGAACTGAAACAATGATCTCTTGCCATCAGTATATATTTACAGCAGCAATAAAAACATACGTGTATTTCCGATTAAAATGCGATAAAATTTTATGTTCTCGTTATTACTTATTGTTCCTGGTAGCCGCAATGAAAAACATCCTTTTTGATACGCTTTTATTAGCTTCAGCCATATGTATGTTAGTATGTAACGGAATCTTTGAACATGATTTTGACCCCCTTCAAAACGTCGGATTAACTCGAAATTTGGTATACTTATTAAGGACCGATGACAATTCAATATTAAAAAAAAAGTTGGAAAAATTGAAATTCAAATAAAAAAAATGAGAAATAAATAATAGTTTAAAAAAAACTAACGAAATACGCTTTTATAGAAAATCCAACAAAAAAACTGAAAATAAATTTTAATAAATTTGAATTAAAAATAGTGTAAGATAAAATGAATTTATTGTAAAAAAAGCGTGGATTGCATAGTATCAGTAGCTATAAATATTTTATGAACAGATATGAGTAGATTGATAGATAGAACAGATATGGTTATTTTGATAATGTCCTGAAAAGCACTCCACGCTTTTTTTACAATAAATTCATTTTATCTTACACCATTTTTAATTCAAATTTATTAAAATTTATTTTCAATTTTTTTGTTGGATTTTCTATAAAAGCGTATTCTGTTAGTTTTTCTGAAACTACTATTTTTTTAAGTACATTGACTACCTCAGTCATATTACGGCTTCAGTTTAAACTGACGTAGACGTGTATGCTGGAAATATTTCCGTAATCGATAGTTGACGGCAAGTAATATCTACTGCCATCAATCTAAGCGACTGCAATTTGTAGCCTTCAATAATTCTTGCTCTCCACAGGACAGTTATGATACTGAATTTATGGATACCAATAAAAAAGTAGTGAATAAATATTATCAGAATGTATTTTGCAATGACATCGATAAATTAATTTAGTCCTCAGTAGGCTTTCGAAAAAATGATTTACATGTAAAATTGTTTATGACAATATATTTTTTGGGTAATTTAAGTGTTTTAGTGTTTTCTACAAAAGAATCCTTTTTTTATCTAACGCACTGGAAGGAATAAAGGAGCAATGGCAGCATTTGGTGAAGTACACCACCACCCGAAATGATGACCACGACCACTCTGCCAAGACTGCAAACTATTGAGAAGAAGAAGAAAGAACAAAACACCAACTGTTATTAGGTGATGAAAATAGATTTGTCTTACACCCGTATAATTAAAAACAAATGTATTTTTAGAACTGTTCTGCAAATGCAGAGTTAAAGTATGTTTTTTTTTCGGGCAGGGTTCGAACTTCTTACGAGGTCTCCAAGCCTAGGGGGCTCACGTGGTATGTGGGACTTAGATATAAGTTCCAAGGTCTCAGTATAGTTACAACGGCTGCCCCGCCCTTCACACCAAAAAGCATTTACTGCTTCACGGCAGAAATAGGCAGGGTCGTGGTACCTACCCGTGCGAACTTACAACATCAACCACTAACATTCAGAATATGCAAAGGAAAAAGTAGCGAAAGCTGTTACCAAAATGTATTCCGTCGGAGTCATGCAGCATTGTAAATATTTACGAACAAAGTCAGCGAGGTGGATCTTAATAATAATAAATATGGTAACGATTCTTCAAATCTAGCGCGGCTTCAAGTTTGAGCTTATGATACTTGTTCCTACTCCGATAAAGTTGGATAAACGCTATTTGAAGTTCACATTACAGAAATTTCATTATGTACATTTTTAAGTTTGTCATAAAAAGCTCATCTAAACGACAGTTGTATACAAATATTTAATTTAATAAATTTTTAGCCTGCTATTAAATATCTATTTCATCTCCAACAAAATAACTTACCTACTCAATACTCGGTATCAAAAACAATTCCAAATCGACCACCCAGACTCCAAGGTCTCTCAGGAACAATAAGTCACGTACGATATAATATAGTAGTTATTTTTACGCAAAAGTAGTTGATCTCGACAACGGTCGGACCCTAACGTATTGGTTGGCTTACCTCGATCCTGACTGATTTACGGCATGCGTAAATCTCCAATTTACACGACAATGTGTCTACGTATACTTGTTCGTGCATGGACGATCTAATCGGTGATAAGATGCGGATTTATTTGAACCGACTGACGTGTCTTTTGACGGGCTGTCTTGCGTGCGCGGACGACGAATTTTTATTCGTAAATACGCACAATGCTTGTGTTTACCGTAATCTTGATGAATGACGAATATTCAAAGCGAAATTAATTTAGTAAATTACATGAAATTCATGTGCAACAAGAACAAAAACAACAAAAATCGGTCATTCAGATATGTTTTGGTAGATACCGCTTTATGCAGGAACGACAAAGTAAATAGTGCGGCTGCAAACCAATTTGATAGTGCAGTTTGAACGCTAAGTAAAAACTAACGAAACTAGATCATTGCCGAAAGTAATTGACAAGGTCATCGTATTGAAATAAGTGTTAACGTCAAGGATAAATTAAGTCGAATTCGAGAGAGCCTTTGCGAGCCAATAGTATCCTTGCTAACCTACTAACCTTGTAAATATAGACATGTACAAGCTTATATCGGAAGTATGTGGAATTTATAAATTGCAAACAGTGTTTCTTTTAAGTGACACTGCAAAAAGCTCACATTACAATACATAATAATAATAATGACATAATGAACAAAATGTCGAAATAGAAAGTCGAAAAATTAGCGTTCACATAAATCGTAATACCATATCGTTTTGGCGTAAAGACTAACAAATACAGTCTTAATGGAATTACGAAAGAACTACTCTAGTTTATTTATCGCTTTTCGTTGGAACCGATATCTCGAGCGACAAAAAAATCAAACAGACTGTAATCAGATTAAGAGCTAATAACAAATCTAGTTCTCGTAATCAGAAAGCCTTCAGTCGTGCTGTACAAAACACGTCTGCCAACGTATAAATAAATGATCGCAAAGTCTGTTTTTACATTAACACGGTGTGTTCAGGGTTTGGTCGTCACATTGTTTATTCAGTTCGAACCTTTCGGCTTTAATCCTCATCGACCAGTCTGTGGCACTTTACTTAGTTGCCTATGTGTGTGAGGTCGTGTTAAGTTTTCTAAAGATTGTTTGACAGTGACTTTACCTAATTCTGTTTCAAGATTCCAAATAATCTGTGCTTGACTGTTCTACATTTTATTTGACATGGATTTATATTTACATTTTGAATTTCGAATGGTCTGGCAATTAAACTGATACTTTTTTTTATTGCAAAGCTGAAACAGATAAAAGCGATGCTTATGTGAATTACGCTTTCTTAAGTTAATAAATTAGAAAATTAAAATTACGCTTTAATAAATTAGAAAATTAATCACAGTCACCCGATTTTTATTGCGATTTATTTTATTTATTGCTTAGATGGGTGGACGAGCTCACAGCCCACCTGATGTTAATTGGTTACTGGTGCCCATGGACATCTATAACGTAAATGCGCCACCCACCTTGAGATATAAGTTCTAAGATCATAGTTACAACGGCTGCCCCACCCTTCAAACCGAAACGCATTACTGCTTCACGGCAGAAATAGGCAGGGCGGTGGTACCTACCCGCGCGGACTCACAAGAGGTCCTACCACCAGTAAGAAAGTTAAAGATCAATTCATATATACAAAATTGGTATTCCAATATATTGATGTCATGATGGTTGTGCGTATAGTGGCCCCACGCGGGTTGTCGTGTCATGAAGCAGGCATGTGCGATGTCTTCGGGTTTAATAATAGGAACAGCCGTTATTGAGTATACGCGAAATTTCCATGTTTGTTTTTACAACTGAAAATTGACGTTATTCCCTTTTTAAATATGTCCCCTCGGTGACGCTCTACTTAATATTATACCAGGCCTATCATAATATTCTGATCTATAGCACCAAATAAATGATTAAACATTATTATATCCGCCGTGTCCAAGTCGCAATCACAATGGTGGCACTCTGCCGTCGGCTCGGCTCCGATCCGGTGCAGGAACTCACCGAAGCAACCATGCCCAGTGAGCACCTGCGTGAGCCGGAAAGTGAGGCGTCCTCTGTCACGATTCACCCAATTCACAGGAACCGGGTGAATCGCCTCGACGGTCCTACGACCAGCCGAAGGATCGGCCAACCGTCTGGACCATGACTCCAGCATGGAATTAATTTGTGTTAGTCTTTTAAATGTTCAAGTTAGATTCAAATGTTATTTTATTCCATATATTTCGACGTCCTTTACATGTTTTTTTTCTAATCCTGTGTACACTCATGCGACAGGACTGTCAACGGCAAGGGTTTATGCACAGTTCACCCGTGTTTATAATAACTATGCAAATTATTCCGATATCGCAACCAATCGGACTACGCTGCCCCAAAATTTAATTTGTAACATTGATTAAATAAAACCCTTTTTGATATTCCGAATTGGACAATCGCACGCCGTCAGACATTGAATGTTTTTTTCCGGTTTACCGTTTGCTAGTTTCCATTGTCATATCAGAATTATTTATATAAATGTGTAACAAAAAAAAATTAATGAAGATACAATGAAAGATATTTAATCACTTTGATTTAAATTCAAACTTACTTGTGAAAAGTCATTTGTAAACGAGAATATAATGCATCAAACGAATAGTAGTTAAATCCACTCGGAAGCCAGCGAAATTTATGAGCTATTTCCAACTACCTTCAGAATGTGGAATTAATTAAATTTAATTTTGTCAGCTAATAAGACAAAGAAAAGTATTTTGGTCGCGAATTCTATTTAATGTGCGCTTCTTAAATTTAGATTTTGGATTACCACCCCTCGCGAGCTTGTGTTAGTGAGAATGGTCATCGTTCCACCCCACATCTGATACTCACTGCTTCTAAATACAGCGAACGGAAACATAACGTTACGTCACTGATTTTATGTTAAAGCAAAGCTGGTGTTAGTTTTAATTTTCTTCAATCTTTTTTTTTGATAATAACTTCACAAAGAGTAGTGTTTTAAATGCTAATTCAACCGAAATTTTATTTTTCGTAGATATCGACTCATATTTTTTCCTTTAAAATACGCCCTGCATACGCAATATTAGGGGCATAAGGTAGCTGTTGGGGCAAGCTAAAGTTCAAGTTCCTATTCAGCCACTTTTAAAAAAGACCATTTCAAAGCGCCAAGGACGCACCATGAAGAGAAATTCCTTCTAGAGTCAGAGCGTACGTACGTACTCATAGAAACGTAACCGACTGTAGTAGTTGTAGGTAGTAAGTAGGGTTAAATTAAATAGAAAAAATTACACCAAATAGACAGACAGAAAAGCGAATTGATATACAATACAATTAAAATGTTTTTTTTTTATTGCTTACATGGGTGGACGAGCTCACAGCCCACCTGGTGTTAAGTGGTTACTGGAGCCCATAGACATCCACAACGGCTGCCCCACCCTTCAAACCGAAACGCATTACTGCTTCACGGCAGAAATAGGCAGGGTGGTGGTACCCACCCGCTGATCTATCTTAGGGTAAGTAGCATTGGTGTTGTATCGTGGGTTCTTAATAACCATTTAATACAAGCTGAGATATACTTTGTCTATCCCAAAAAACAGATTTAAAAATAATAATAATAAGGATTGCTTCATCTAAACGTTCGTATGTTAAAGAGCCACGCACATTCCTATGCGATTATACTAATGCCATTTTGATTAAAATGCACTGCCTTTTCAATATAGAATTTCATGCCTCAATGCCTTTAAATCCTTTGACACCGGGAAATAAATGGATTTCTTTTGCCATTACTGTTAATTAGTACAGAGAATTCTAAAATAACTTTGATTCTAGTCTCTGTTAAATGCAGCTAATTATAAGAGACCCCTGTTGGTTTTCAGAGAAGAAATTACATTTTAAATTTACTTGTATTATAAGAATGAATAGTGAATTCGTAAAACTACCATTAAAAAAATTTAATGCAACCACTTGCTATTGAATAAAAACTTTGATGAATGACGATAAATTACATTTATCAAATTTTTTTAGGTAAACATATTCTTAAATGCATAAATTTTATAATTTAGTAGGTAATGAGGGGTTGTGGCCAGGCTTGGTGGAGGCTTATGTCCAGCAGTGAACGTCGGTGGGCTGAAATATAGATAGACGAACTTAGAAGATAGATAGAAGACTTCAAACTTATGAATGGGATTGCTTGGAGATAGTCTGGACAGTTAGGTACCTTATTTAAATCGTAAAACTTTCGATACGAGTACCAATTGTCTATACGTCCACAAACACTTCTAAATATTTTAATTATAACTATTTCAAAGTCCATTCTCCATTTTCAGGGATTCCATTATCTACATACTTAATACATCGATAAGCAATACAGATCTATACAGTAATAGTTACTGGGTTACATCTTGACCAAATAAGACTTAATTATTGGAATTATTAAATTTTATGTCATAACTACTACATTAATAGCCTAAAGTACTTGGTTCTAAGGTTCTAAATGTCCGTCATAGATCACATGTACCATTTACCAAAATGAAAACCGAAACGCTCTAAAATTTATGAGCAATCTTAAAACAACACCAACACAGTTAAAGTTGAACTCGGGGGCCTTGCCTTATAATTATTCAAATCTCGAGAGTTCGGCACAAAGTTTGTTCGGTCGAAGTTATAGCTTGCACGATGACCCCTTATAGAAATGGTTCCCAAAGGCTCATGGCCCCGATCCGGGAAAAATACGTGTTTTTATTGATTTTTCGCGTCGTAACGCTTTGATTGTTTAGATTGGGAGTGTACTGTTGTAGTGTCAGTTAGGAAAGTCCCACACGAGCGATAAATGCGCATGCAATTTTAACAGAGACGTATTTTTATTCTATCAACCAATTCTGTCAATGTAATTTTTATGTAGGCTTAGATTTTTTTTCAAAAAAATATCATAATGGATTATAGATCATTTAGTTTAACTCCTAGCTAAAATTCTATAGATCATTATTTATTTAACAGTTAAACTTAACAGCGAAGCTTGCTCCAAGCTCTACTGGCTATTGCTTTATATATATGAAATTAACCATTAAATGGTTTTTGTTGAAACCACACGCTACTTATACTCGTAGTATTTTGATGGTACTCTGAAAGAAACCTTCCTTGAAATACCAATTTCAACTGTACCAACTTTCAAGGCTTAATCGCGTTTACAATTTTTTTATTTTATTTGAAATATCCAATACTTTACAGCTTTCGTAGTCTCTAACAGCCAAGGTTTTATTCCTCGACATTTGAATACTGCACTAACTACCGCTTTTTACTGGTGGTAGGACCTCTTGTGAGTCCGCACGGGTAGGTACCACCGCCTTGCTTATTTCTGACGTGAAGCAGTAATGCGTTTCGGTTTGAAGAGTCGTGCAGCCGTTGTAACTATACTGAGACCTTAGAACTTATATCTCAAGGTGGGTGGCGCATTTACGTTGTAGATGTCTATGGGCTCCAGTAACCGCTTAACACCAGGTGGGCTGTGAGCTCGTCCACCCATCTAAGTAATAAAAAAAAATACCGCCCTTTTTTCAATAAATAAAATATTTCATGATCCATGTTTACGACTCGCGAAAACGCGGTTTATCCTTTATTTCTTAATAAGCGAATGTGTTATTATAGTACGGACAGCAAAACTTTGAAATATTTATAGGCTTCTTATACTGCTCACCAACATTATCTAGAAGAATTGCTAACTGACTAACAACTCCGAATCAGTCGCAAGTTATCGAATCGATAATCGTCCGTGTGATAACAGCCTAAAATTATTCAACCAGAACATTATAACGAGTGGCGTGGCCCTCCTACAGTCCCGATGTAATCAATGACATGATTCTTTTGATGATTTACATTGTTACGTTGAAGTTTGTTTTCAATTATAATTCTATTATTTAGGTACATAATTATTGTAATTGTTTTTTTACAAAGAAAATATCCAAAAATTATATTGCCATTGTTGATTTGTTTTTGAATAGCTGGCCAGTCCATTGGGGTCATAACGAGAATGCCGGTACCCACCTTGACAGATTAGGAGCGATGTCACAATTTGACTGTATAACGGTTGTCCCACCCATCTAACCGTACGCGACAGAAATCCACACCCTGGTTGTTGTGACATTCCGTGCAGGCGATTGAGCTTTAAAAATGGATAATACAGATTTATAAATTTTGCAAGTTTGACTTTCATTACATGACGTAACGTACTACTTACGCATTTAGGAAAAAATTATAAGTGCCTCCGGCATTCGATAAAGTAACTCGTGGCAGATCACGTGGGTCACGGCCCTCAGACCTGAGACTTCTCATCAGACATGAGAAACTTGGATTGAAGACAGTGGACATCAATTTAAATTTTGAAATCACTTTTTTTTTCCCCTACCTATGCTGATAGCCTTGAGAGGCTATTTCAGCTTCACCCTAATGTTAGTAGGTGAGCTCGCGGGGCTCAACCGGAGAGTTGCTAACACTGACCCTAGCAAGAGGGAGGACCTGCGAAGCACTGCTCTTGCGAAGCACTGCTCTTGCTAGGGTCAGTGTTAGCAACTCTCCGGTTGAGCCCCGCTGAAATCACGATTAGTGCTAACTGTTTAAATATAAATGAGAGAGAACGTATTTGATTAATATGCCTTTGCCGTTGAATATTTGAAAGATACCTCTCCCCAACATTTCGCACCAAATGTTGCGTTTGGAAGTAAAATATGAATAACAAAATGTGTGAAGACATCTGCTTGTGTACGAGAACGAGGGAAAGAGCAAAATTTAATATTAAATTAAGGTGTTATGTGGAAATCGAGAAAGGAGCTAAGGTGGAAAATAAATCCTTGTGATGTATGGCCCGAAGTAGCGGCGCTTTGACATTTTTTGAGGTAACATTTTATGTAGCCTCTGTATTTTTTGCGCTGTATTAGTTTAAATGTTTTTTCATTTACGTAGATATGTTAGCTAAGCGATTTATAAGTGTTTTCCTTTTTTATATCAGCACAATTACGTCAATATTTACAATTTATTAAACAGAAAGCGGATAGACTTCATAAAGCTATCGAAAGTAAATAGGCCTCCAGTCAGATTTCAGTAATTTCGGAGGTACATCCGGATCACTACAGCTTTAGGTCTCGTTTGAGAAAAGATAATAATATGTTTTAGGGTTTTGGAAACAATTTTGAATCGAGTTCTTTATCGGATGGTACGTGACATTAATAATCTTTAGAAATGGACTGTGAATAAATTAAATGGCGATGATGAAATAATCTCCAATTATTCTCCAGAGCAGTGTCCATAGACCTCCTTCGTGACTCGCATTCCTCATGTTTGAGGGTCGTAACCATCTCCTCCCATTATCCTTCTCTGGATGATGTTTCTGTTCTCTGCGGTGTGTATGGCATAGTAGACTGAGGTATCCAGAATGGTGCAGATTGGATCGGAACAGCGCATAGGATTGCGATCACGAAATGCAATCTTGTCAGTTACTACCAATTTTTCAAGATTTGCACCGCTTTTTCCAGCAATATGAGCGAAGAACTCAAATATCCTCTTGAGGCAGATGGACCATTGGATATAAAATACAGGGATAACCAAACTACTTCCGTAGACCCAGAGTTTCCCAATTTTACATTTACCTGTTAAAGCGGGTGATTTTTACGATATGATCTTCGATAATCACTTAAAACTATTTATTTATGTACACACAAAAAAGAAGACATAGTACAGAGTAATAGGAAAACTATGTACAAAGGCACTGCTTATTTCTTTAAGAAATCTTTTTTTTTTTTTTTTTTTTTCTTTGAAAGTGATGAGTGTGTGTAGAACAGCTAAAATAACAAATACAACATGAGAATTATAGTAATGCACATACACAAACCAAATATTGTTAAACTAGTGAGATATAAGCAAGTGAAAATATTAAAAAAAAGTCCAGATTACGTCTTTAATTTAAAAAATCGGATCGCTTGACTCAGTATTTCTGTTCACATTTGGTTGCTTGAACGCTTCTAGTCTCAAATATAAAAAACACGACCCGTTTTGCTGTCATCTAAAATAAGAAACGAAAACGTATTCATGCAATATTCACAGTGTCAAGTAAATTCCACATCAAAATTCCGATTCCACTGCACAAAACGTACAAAATACAATTGTATAGAACGATAGTTCCGTGCAACTGCCATGAATAAAGCATATCTTTCGTGGTTCAATTTTCCACTAGTTTACACCATACATATCTAATTCCGTGCAGCTCACAGGTATATTGTTAAAATGGATGTCATTTTGAAGTTTAACTCAATTTATTCATGTCTCAATTTTAGTTGACGGTGTTTATTTAGAAATAAACTCTTTGAGACTTTTATAAAATGATTGTACATGGTTAGCAAGGCTTGTAAAAAAGATAATACTTTTTCGAATTAAGGTCAATTTTCTCTGTTACCTCGCTCCGATATGCGTCGGAATGTATTTTGCGCTTGAGTATAGATTTGTGGTTTGTTTATATACATATATATATAACTATATTTTAAAATTATTAGTATTGTCTTAAAAAAATTAACGAACTATGTTTCCGATAAAATTGTAGAATTTAATTTCTTGAGTGAGCTCTGTCTAAGCTCTGTCATACAAATTCTCTATTATCCTACTCAGACATCCGTACCAGTAATTCCGTGTTCGAATACCTACGTATTTTATAAATAAATACGTATTCAGCATGTTCCTAAATTTTTGATGGAAACGTGAATTACAAACCAGTTCCGGATATTGAACTTGACTCCAGACTAAAGCTATACAAAAACTCCAGCTCGTATCCGACATCTTGTGTAAACAATATTTTAAGCTGAAATACTTCTATTTATAATCATAAAATACGATCCAAGTTCTAATACTATTGATGAAAATTAAATGAAAATTAAATGATGCCCAACAAACTCTCATGACTCAAAAAACAAAACTTTCTACTTTACCGGATACAGTCCATTCCTCAATCGCCTCACCTTAAGCCAAATAAAACTTAATCTAAGATACATTTGACATACTAATCTTTAAATAATCCATTAGATTCGTTACGTAGATTTATACCCGTATACGTTCGTTTTAAAATAGAACGAAACGCAATATTTGTTTTTAAGCTAAACTAAAGCAAATAAGAGGGGATTATTTTTATTCGAGATCAAAATACTCTTCTTCCTACTTCGTGTGTGGTTCGTGTCAGAGCAAAAAACATATAAAAAAATAGTTCACGATTGTATGTGTGTTTAGCGTAGAAATGTATGCAAATAATGATTTTATTCTTGTAAACAATAATGTAAACACTCCGTATTTTTTATTCTGTTCTGTTTTCTATTCTGTTGTAAACGTCGATAATTATAATATGATTGTAAGTCGTATTGTGATCTTGCCAAACAGCAACCAGTCTATATTTGCCACGAAGTAGCCAGTGCATTCTGCCTTGGAGGGAGGAACATTAGTTTAAAAGTTGATACATTAAATTCATATTCTAACTATAGAATAAAGGTTTCGGAAACTACTGAACACACCAGCTAGGTCGGAAGATCGTTTGTTTATAGTCTCATATAATATTTTTTTTTTTTAAAATCCGAATTAAAAACAAAGCAATGGACCTTTTTATCTTAAACTAACTGACCCGGCAGACTTCGTAGTGCCTTAATCGATAAATAAATGACCTAAGCTTTTGTCTAGAATAAACTTAAAACAAACAAAAGGAATCCGTCCGACGGGGGACACATCAAAGGAAAAACAAAATTGTTATTTTTATTTAATTCCGAGCATTTTCATATTTATCTACCTTTTAAACCTTCTCTGGACTTTGACAAATAATTCAAGACCAAAATTAGCCAAATCAGTCCAGCCATTCTCGAGTTTTAGCGAGACTAACGAACAGCAATTCATTTTTATATATAGAGATAAGTAATTTGTACATATATTTTCATATTTTCAATAGCAAACTATACTATAATTATGTGGTTTTTTATTACACACGCAAATATCAAAACCTTTTTTCTTATGAATAATTATTATATTGTATTTAGGATTTCGCGAGTAATAGACAGTACATATAATATTTAAATTATTTGGGTTTAATATCGCGTTTATTTTTTCATTTTATTATTACGGAGAATTCGCGATCGGTAGCGGCTTGAGCCATATGCTACTTCCACCTGCAAGGGCAATAAAAAAATTAGGGTTTTCGTGGTCACAGACGACGAAGGATTATATACCAGGAATTAAATAATAAATGATACCTATTATTTCTCATTTTCCAAAATAAAAAAAGTATTTAAAATACGTAATCATATCATGATAATAATCCAAGATTTTATAATAGCTTTAAAGCAGTTTGCTCTTTATTTTGCATTTTGCTTTCATTTAAAAATAATGTATCCGTTTTCGCAATACACGATTGGTTTGGTTCACCATGGGAAGCTGTAAGTCTGCCAATTAAGTCAGGAATTCGTTTCCAAATGCAACCGTGAAAACATTGAAATTAAAAACTTCAAAATTTTCCCTTCAACGGGATCACTTCACCTCAGTTCGAGGAGGGTGTTTCGCACCCGACATTTCATGCTACGGTGCCCGTCGCTATACAACGTGCGATCCTAGTTTATTGCAGACGACGAGGGTTTCGATCTTTTCATTTTTAGGGACCGATCCGAATGAACTACCCGCTTGATTTGCTTCGATTTCGTTTTCTTTTTTTTAGTGACGTGAAATGCGTTCACTATACCCGTTCTTATTTCACGTGTTTTTTTTTTTTGGTGATTATTTTTGATAAACAAATCGTGAATTTGCGTGATATGTTGTATAATACTTATATAAAATATATATTTTTTTTAATCCCTTTTATACCATTTTTTGGACTTCACTGATTTTAGAGCATGTAGGTTGTATGATGCTAAGTTCTCCAATGCTGACATCTTTTGCTTGTCACTAGTAGCATATAGAAAAGGTATTTTAAAATGTTTATAAGGTGATTTAGTCCGATGATTAATCTAGTCTTATAGTGTAAGTTGATGTACAAAATAATATGTGGGTATTGTGTTGCTTTTGTTTTTTTGTAACTTAAATTTCTAAATTTCTCTTCTCTGTTCATTTTCTGCATATGTGATGTTGATTATGGAAACATATTTGGTTACTGTTTTAGCTATTTTTTAAAAATATTATATGTTCGTATTGTACTGTTTGTTTCCCAAATAAATAAATAAATAAAAAATACGATCTTAAAAATGACTAGATCCAAAATATTAATAAAAAAGGTTAAGGCTAACACGATTTAGTGTCTTATGAAAAATCCTAGCTTCTAGTGAATCTTTGGTTCTTGGATCGATATTCTTTCAGAAATTATTATGTACGTGACATCAAGCTGTGGACAAAATTTCTTTCTTCGGTATTTTTGAAGAGCCACAACATTCTGCTTCAAAAGAGTATTAAAATAGTTCATTGACTAGTTCTAGCGATGTGACTAGGCCCCTAGAATTGTTGGCATCCACATTACAATCATGTGTAAAGATGACGATTATGTAGACTCGTTTGCCTTCGATGATATTTTTTTTATGAAAAGTGAAACGATCCATGATATAAGACTCGTGCTGTGTGTACCAACGAACGTGCCCAATCTCCAGCGCTCTTCTTTGATATAATGTCGATTCTGTGGGGCAAACGAGCTACAAAGAGATTCTGTTCACGTACGCACGTCCGACACGGAGCGTGGTCTAGACGCGACTGTAGTCTGTGGTCGCATTCCGATTTTGAATTACGACGGTAATTTAAAACAAAGTTTTTTTATGCATCCCGGCTCTGAATGTAAAAGTGATCGAGTCAGCTGTTATTATTTTTTTTTTTTTTTTTTTTTTTTTTTTATTGCCTTTGTAGGCAGACGAGCCTACGGCCCACCTGATGGTAAGTGGTCACCGTCGCTCATGGACGTCAGCAATGCCAGGGGCAGAGCCAAGCCGCTGCCTACCATATTAAAAATTTCAAAGTTCCTTTAGGTATTATAGCTAACTCAGCTGTTTATGTTTAAGACTGAATTCTAAGCTGAATACAGAATTCTACGCATTGTAATTTCGATTGCATGAAAATGCTATTTTCAGAATAGAAAATTTTATAAAAATGGGTGACGGTCATATTGGCCTCTGTGCTTTCCACAAACTCTAGTAACAACAAACAGGTTCATTTAAAAACAGCCACGATTCCATTAACGAACACATTAGAACATGTCATAAAAATTAAAATATCAAACTTATAAATAAAGTAATTTTAATTTGAAGCTCTTCGAAGAGCGTGCATTGTTCATATCGTGCCTGTTAAAATACAACAATTAAGGTAAGCTATACAATGATTGACACCAGCGTTGTGATATAATCTTTGGCACTGAATCATAATTACTAGCACTGTAAATGTAGTGAAAATGCTTTATAATTATTCACTAGGTTACACGCTCTTTTAAATTTGAAGTTCTTTATTTAATACCTTCTATTATTTTTACTTTACTTGATTTGAAGTCGGTGACCATTTCGTCTTCTTCTGCCTCAATTGTTATTTGTTCTTCATTATATCTCCAAAAACTAAATAACACAGTGAAAAGTAATGAAAATATTCTCTTGAGATTTTCTCCAAAAATAAATGTTAGAACTTTGTAAAATAATAATAGCCTCAGCCGCAAATTCTTCTTTTCTAGATCTTTAAGACCAATTTGCATCATCAAAAAGAGGGTGTGAAAGATAGTGTGGTTTACCCTATAGGGATTTTTTTATAAAATTCAAATTTCAGTTTACTATTTCTGTAACCGACATGTTTCTGGCCACGAAAGAGCGCGTGCCGTGTCATCGTGGACTTATCGCGTGCACAGGGCTGCCATTCGCCTTGTTTTCAACTCGAAACCAAACTACAATTAATTTGTGGTAGCGTTTATTTTCAGATTTCTTTTGTTATTAATTTTTATTGTTGTGACATAGACATGATAATTATTTTGAAAATTTGAAAGTTGGTAGCGTTTATTGTGATTTTTTTTCATTTTTCATTTATTGCTTAGATGGATGGACGAGCTCACAGCCTACCTGGTGCTAAGTGGTTACTGGAGCCCATAGACATATACAACGTAAATTCTTGAGATATGAGTTCTAAAGTCTCAGATTAGTTACAGCGGCTGCCCCACCCTTCAAACCGAAACGCATTACTGCTTGCTTCACGGCAGAAACGGTGGTACCTACCCGTGCGGACTACCAGATAATCTACACCAGTATGTACCAAGATATAAATGGAACCCAAAAGGAAGACACAAGAGGACGACGTGTAAGCTGCCTTTCATGCGTCTTGCTAAAAAGCAACCGGGACGACTGTGCTTCCCAAACAACTCTGGTTCTGACCTAGCCGTGTATCCCTGGCGATAAGTCTGGCGATTTCCTCCTGACTCTGGCTTACTGATTGGGAGCGTAGAAAGATAGAGGTTCCAAAGCAATTGACCTTGGTTTTCAAAGGCGGTGGTGGAATCTATCTTGTAATGCCTTTTGGGTTATAATATTTTCTGAAAATCGAATGAAATTTCAAAGAGCAGTGAGTCAGGGCTTATCTTTAGTAAGACACTTCAAAGTAACTTATTAGGTATTAAAATTCCAATTTACAAATTTATAATTACACTAAACGTAGAGTGAAAAGTAAATCCAAAACCATCGTTTCAAAGTAACGTTCGAAATTTCTCTTTTTCATTGAGCATTTTTTTTATTTTATTAATTTAATATATACTATTTCATTTTGTTGTCCTTTTCGTAACATATTTTCTTTTAATTCTTGTTTTTTTATATATTTTACATTGTTGTGTACTCGTGTTTGTTTAAATTTACTTTTCTTATTAAAGTATTACATATTCTAATTTAAAAAAAAAGACGTGTGGCACTCGGGGACTTCCGCGGTGAAGCTATTGCAAAGCATTTTTTATCAACTTATGCAATTACAATTAGACAATAATAATTTAATATTAAAACAATAATAAAAATAAGACCACGCTATATTTATAAACATTAACAAAAGCAAAACATTATCTGTCCCCTTCACACTCATAAGCTAGACCGCGTGAGAGAGAGATGGGCAGAATTTTCATGATGTTCATGCAGTGCGACGTCACGCCGCGCGCTTATTCACAAACACTACACCAGCGCAACGTGTGAATGTGTTGAACGCGAGCTACATAGTAGGTGTAGTGGCGGTTTCAGGTTATTTTCGTTACGGAATTTCTTGATTCAGTCGCCGCGCTCAAGGCCCGCGATAGAAGCTAGGCAATAGCTTAATAAAATAATAATAATTTGTTAAACTCAAATGCATCACGATTAGTCGGTCTGATGCTGGTGTGCACGTCACTCCGCAGGTGCCGGCGAAAGATCAGCGCCGCAGTACCGATTGTTTCGTTACTATTAGGCATTGTTAACACTTTCCAAGCCTCGTTATTTTTCTTTTATTTATTTTTAAATTTTTGTACCTAATTTATGTTTGGAATAAATGCTTATTATTATTGTAGTATTTATGAGAATTGTATTTATGAGAATACAATAAATAATAATTTTATTGTACTTCACTTTCGTTGTGTGGTAGCCCTACGACACCGAGCTCCCGCCTGTCACTGGCCGTCACAGTAACCCCTCGCCATCGGCGATCGTTCGCAACGGATTTGAACGTGGAAACAGTAATATAGTTTTGAATTTTCAGACGTCAGATTTTTGATAAAAAAAATTAACTTTGTTCTCAAATATTCTTTTAGTAACAAGTATTATTACATTACAGTTTTAAACGGAAAGAAAATGTATTTCTATGGTAAAATGGTTCAAGCAAGATTTCTTATTTGTTTTAAATTATAATAACATAAACAAAAAAAAATATATTCTAATTTAATGCGTACTTAACAAATGTTTATGACTGACCTCTACCGTGAAGGCATAACAACCTATATATTATAAATGAATTGCTGTTCGTTAGTCTCGCTAAAAGTCGAGAACGGTTGGGAGAGAGAACGGAGTGGGGAACGAGAATTATTTGTGGAAGTCTAGAGAAGGTTTAAAAGGTTAGATAAATATGAAAACGCTGGGAATTAAATAAAAATAACAATTTTGTTTTTCCTTTGATGTGTCCCCCGTCTGACGGATTCCTTTTGTTTGTTTTAAGTTTATTTTATACAAAAGTGTAGGTCTTTTATTTATCGATTGAGGCACTACGAAGTCTGCTAGGTCAGCTGGTGTGTAAATAAAATCAAACCCGCGAATAATTATAATTTGTATAATTACGGGTAGGGTAGGATGTCTGATGAGCCTGCACAGGTAAGTACCACCGCCCTGCCTTTTTCTGCCGTGAAACAGTAATGCGTTTCTATTTGAAAGGCGAGGCAGCGGTTGTACCGTAATAACTGGGACTTATGCTCTTGAGTCCAAGCAGATGGCGGCATTTACGTTTGTTGATGTCTATGAGCTTCGTTAACCACTTAACACTACGCGAGGCCGTGATATCGTCCACATATTAAAAGAAAAGATCCTTAATATGAGAACCATCCGATATACCGCCAAACCACTGCTAACTCTATAGCGCTCTCTTTGAATTTCATTATTTGCAGGGAATAGAAAGGAATCCGAGTGAAACAGTACCAATATGGTGTACAAATCTATAATTATTACGTTGTAGATGTCTATGGGCTCCAGTAACCACTTAACACCAGGTGGGCTGTGAGCTCGTCCATCCATCCAAGCAATAAAAAAAAAAAAAACTTTTTTTTTTTCATTAATTATTTTTCGATATTAAGTAAAAAACAAAATCGTGTATCTTGTTACATGGACAACAAAATAAAATCGCATTATATTTTAAGCAAGACAATTATTCTTCATCCGATGCGAGTTAAACTGGAATTTACGGCACAGCTTCATAAACTCAACTTAATAACAAGCCAACAACTTTTGTATGCAACTCTGTTGCTTATTTTCTTTGTAATTTAAAATTTTGCTATTGCACGTGCAAGATAGTTTAAGCTCATACAGTCTTGTGCAGTTTATTTGCTGTGCCGTCGGAATTGATATTTGTAAGTTTTGTTAGTTTAAATAAGAATTTGTGTATCTAAATTTTACTTGCACGAAAATATTTACGAGTAGAAATATTTTATTTAGCAATTTAAACCTTTTTGAAACGAAGTTCCTTATGGGACGATGCGGAGGGGTACCCTAACCGGGAAAAAACGTCCGTAACGTAAGATTTTTATTATTCATGTATAGTCTTAGTATGATGGCTATACAGTGTCTAATGTATAGTCTACGTGATGACGGTTATTATTATTATTCATATAAATAGCTGTTTCTTTGTATATTATTATTATATTTTTTTTATAAATCATTGTGAATAAAATAAAGTTGATAACTATGTAAAGTAGTTTTTTTTATCAATAAAAAAATCATTATAAAAAATGTATACCCGAATAATTATTTTCTTTATACTTCGAATAGAATTTAAAATTAATATTTTTATAATAAGGAACTTCGTTCCTACGCGGTGTCCCATGACACCACACATCTTTTTTTTTATGGCATAAATGGGTGAATGAGTTCATTCGCCAGGTGGTGTTAAGCTTCCAGAGCCCGATGTGATTGTCGCCACCTGCCCTGAGTTATGACGTTAAACTCACAATGGTATTGTTAATAACGGATATCCCTACCTACATACCGGAACGAACGACTTCGCGGCAGAAATAGACGGGGCGGTGGTATCTACACGTGCAGGCTTACAATACACTCTATCACCGGTTACAAAGGTTAAATGTACATACTCAGCTTGCTACGAAATTCAGAATCGCTTAAAAACAGTTGAGCCTATTGGTGGTAGGACCTCTTGTGAGTCCGCGTGGGTAGGTACCACCACCCTGTCTATTTCTGCCGTGAAGCAGTAATGCGTTTCGGTTTGAAGGGTGGGGCAGCCGTTATAACTACACTTGAGACCTTAGAACTTATATCTCAAGGTGGGTGGCGCATTTACGTTGTAGATGTCCATGGGCTCCGGTAACCACTTAACACCAGGTGGGCTGTAAGCTCGTCCACCCTTCTAAGCAATAAAAAAAAGCCTTGTCAACCCATTTTTACATTAGCCTTTTACGGTTAATAATTAGTATGATCTTCTTATATTATAATTACGGAACACACGGGACGATGACCCCTTCAAGTCCGTTTTCGTGAAAATTAATTAATTTAATCTGGGATCAACAAGTATTTCGTCGGCTCATTTCATCGCCAATACAAATTAAGGTTGCACTACGGTAGTTTTATTACAAAATTTAACATTAAAAATGAATAAATTAATTCAATAAAACATTTACTCCATACCTACTACTTGGAGCCACTGCGGTCATCCACAATGCGTTTCCAGAGGTCTTTTTTGCCACGTAACATCCGGCTTTGGAATGAGCTTCCCTCCACAGTGTTTCTCGAGCGCTATGACATGTTCTTCTTCAAACGAGGCTTGTGGAGTGTATTAAGCGGTAGGCAGCGGCTTGGCTCTGTCCCTGGCATTGCTGAAGTCCATGAGCGACAGTAACCACTCACCATCAGGTGGGCCGTATGCTCGACTGCCTACGAGGGCAATAAAAAAAAACATTTAATTGAGGGAATTAATGCAGTTTTGGGAACGACAAATAATCGACCTCATTGAAATCTCAAATGATCTTTTAAATGGATTTAAAATTTTCGAGAATTCAGGGGAATTATAGTAAATCCTGCCCATAAATAACGGTTAGTGAAGTCATCAAAAGGGCAAGCTTTCGTTGCAGGGCGACGGTGTCATGTGAACCTACCATCAATCTTAGAGTCGGCCGCGCGCCGCACGCAGTGTAGCTTTTGGTCTAGCCTTTATTAGATAAGAATAGCGGGAGCTTTTATTTTTATTTTTATATGATGGGTTTGGATTGGTATTTTTATTGGATGAGTTGGGATTCAATGATTATATTTATTTACTGGTGGCAGGAACTCTTGCGCTCTCAGCGCACGGGTAGGTACGACCACCCCGCCTATTTCTGCCATGAAGCAGTAATGCGTTGCGGTTTGAAGGGTGGGACAGCCGTTGTAAATATACTTGAGACCTTAGAACTTATATCGGATTGTGAGCTCGTCCACCCACATACGCAACAAAAAAAAAAGGTTGGACGGCTTCACGGCTGATCTGGGGTCAAGTGGCTACCGGAGAACATACACATCAACTATGTAAATGCCTCCACCAACCTTGAAACATGAGTTCTAATTCTTTGTTATATAGTACAACAGGTGCCACATCCTTCAAACCGAAATGCACTACTGCTTCACGGCAGAAATTGGAAGAGTAGCTACCCGTGGCGGCTCTCAAGACACCCCTACCACCAGTAAAGCATCTTGAAATGAAAATGAGCCAATTACTTCCAAGTTTTACTTTTTATATTGTTTTTTGTGATAGCATATATGCTCACGAATACCAATTATGCAAACGATGTTATCAAAACTCAAATCAAACAACAATAAATCTATACGGTATAGACCGTATAGTTTTTATCTGAACAGAAACAGAAACACGGATAGCCGTATTTCTGTGATAGTGTTATAATTTAAAAATCAGATAACTAGAGAAACTATTTCTTGATAATATACCAACTGATATATTATGATGTAAAAAGATAAAGTAAACAAGTGATATCTTACTCGTAACGGTACTCAAACTGATTTAAATTGAATGGTTTCGATATAAAATGCATTCGTATGTAAGTTTTTTTTGTCAGGAGGAAATCGCCGGACTTTCACCCTAAACTGGGGATGGTGGGTGGGGTATGTCCGAATCGAACCGACTAAAACCTCCTGTCGCTCAACAACCCACGTCCGAGTCTCGCATGAGACAGAACTCATGAAAAGGCAAAGGGGGGAGAGAGTGAAGCGTTTAGTGCGGAGCACATCTCGCCCATCACCCTCCAAGTTTGAAGCTAGATTGTTTTACTATTGCTGGATTTGAATGTCGACAGTGATCACTCACTATATGAATAGTAGTAGTATTATTGTAAATCATTAACCGCAAAAAAATTGTCACGATCCTGTTTATGATTGTGAAAGACTCATGCCTTTCTATTTGATGGGCGAAACAATGGATACACATTGCAATTGCAATTTTCCCCACATATCTCAAGTGTGGCGGCAATTACATTTTTTTAATTTTTTTTAATGCTTAGAGGGGTGGACGAGCTTACAGAGGTGTTAAGTGGTTACTGGAGCCCATAGACATCTACAACGTAAATGCGCCACACACCTTGAGATATAGTTCTAAGGTCTCAGTATTGTCACAACGGCTACCCCACCCTTCAAACCGAAACGCATTACTGCTTCACGGCGGAAATAAGCAGGGTGGTGATACCTACCCGCACGGACTCACAAGAGGTCCTACCGCCAGTAAAAAACCGTACATAGCCGTATCTATAATTTCCAGTTATTACTTAACCTAACGTATTCTTTGTTATTTGTTTGTTACACGTAAATCAATTAATAAGTACTTTTTTATGTTTTTTAATACCCGCTCTATCTTAGACACTAAGCTCTCGGCATCTTGAAGGGCTCGAAGCGGCTTTGTCTCGCGTCTAGACTCGTAATCCATTATTACAGACACCAGTAGAGCCTAGGAACCAAACTACGCGAAAGATTTACACTGTTTAGTATTTTTTACTACCCAATATTTACCACTTCTATCGTGAAAGAAATACACAGATAACTCGTGGAGTTTTAATTGTGTTTTTTGAATGTTTCAATTAAAAAAAATGTTTGATTGAAATATCAGTTGAGTTTTGGGACAATTCTTATTTTTAATTTGTGTCTATAGTTTTATCTGTGCTAAAAATGCCGGTAACAGATATTCCACAACAGCGATCATTTGACACATTTAAAAAAAAATACCCCAACCGCCGAGGTCGTTAACAACAAAACCTATCTTGAATAAGAAGATATGAATAGGAGTGAAAGTACAGTATTTGTTGTATATTAAATGAAGACACATTGTGATCTCAAATAGGGTTGGCACATACGATTTGTAGTTTCATCCCAAACACTGTTTTTAGAAAGGTCGCAATATTTTCGCAAAATTTTTGGAATCGCGCGCAACGACTGATTTGAAGAAATAAATGTATAGAAGGAAAATAAAAAATAATGCGCAAAGAACAAATAAAGAAGAAAAGAAAAAATACATATTACAGAAAGATAGTTTTGAAAAGTCTTAATATAGAGTTTAACGTTTTGGTTTTAAAATGTCCAATGTCTCGAATGCATTTATGATTTTTGTGGCATGAATAGCTAAGGTAATATTTCGTAGACATTAAATAATACAATATACAAATGTTGAGTCATTCATAAAATGTAAGTTGGATTACGTCTACGACTCGAGAAATGCGATGTACAAAATATTTACAATTTAACGTTAAGAAAATACTATAAATACTAATATATATGGAAATGGTAGTGCAAGGTAGAGGGTTAAGAAGTCGACCGAACAAGACATGGATGAAGTGTGTAAATGACGATATGAGAGAGAAAAAACTACATTTTTAAGATCTAACAGACCAATCGCATACAAAAACCTAACAAAGTATTCCGTCATCTTACTAATTATTAAACAATATCAATGTAAATTTAAGAATAATCGAAGGGGCGGTCGCATATGTACTCAAATTTCAATAGACCTTTTTATGGTGCGATATTGGAGTTGTTTTGGCTGAGCCTCACATTAGTTTGTCTAATAGCCAACCGGGGGAGTTACAGAGGGTCTTTTATTATCACCTGATCAAATTATCATATGAAATTGTCGACCGAATTGGTCATTATAGAGTAATGTAGTTTGTTTAAACACAGCTTTTTGTTCCCGTTTCGTGCACTACTAATACAAGAGGGGGTCCCTTAATTTATTAGTTTCAATGATAAAATTCCCTCTAATGGATATTGTTCACGAGGCTATTTTATGTCTATGACGGGACGTGGGTGATCTTTACTTTGTTTTCGGGGATGTGGAAAAGTTTCACGTCGTTATGTTTTGTAGCTTGAAATTGCAATTTTTGCCAAATGAAAAAAGTTATTTTGTTTTGTTTATTTTATAGCTTTACGTACTTATTTGCTTGTAGCATAGGAATAACAGTGACGTATATCGATCGTGTTATACACACGTAGTAAATATCATGTTCTGACGAAGCATGTTGCGGATAATAACATGTACTTTTAGGTTAGGAATATTGTGTTATTTTTTTTATAATAAATAAATATCATGTTTTAAATTAGTTCTTTTGGTACATACGTTAATAGATTTTTTGGTGGAACTTTGTATAACATTTAGTAGAAGAATCTAAAAAATACTTCAATCAGAAGAAAAGACATGTTCTTCTTTAAACAAGACTTAAAGTGAGTACTTTTCCAACCAACCAACAAAGTTCAAAGCAACGATTTAGCATCAATAGGTCATAAAAAAAAATAAAAAAAAAAAACCCTTTACGGTCTTAAGACTAATGTAAAACTAAACTAAATATATGTCGAATACGTGTGGACTCTAGACCTCAGAGGGTTAAAAATATACAAGCAATCCTCTTTGTTCAACTTGCTTTCCTAGAAGAAATCAAACGAATTCACTTCTTATATTTGACCATTAGTTAGAAAATAGGACACCAGCCTATAGCTTCATATTACTACTGTTTTCTTACGCAACTCCCTGCCTAGTTTCGCCTACTTATTATTGCCCATTTCTAAGGACTAGCTGGACTGCTAGGACTGACTATCAAATTAGCAGCAATCACGATTTCGCAATGTAACGTGGATAAGATCGCAACCCACATGATGTTTTTTTAAATCTCCATTTAACAGAAATAGGTTTAATCCATGACGTCGTATTTTTGATAACTAGTTTGACAGTACGTGTCCTTTATATGTTTAATTTTATGAAAGAGCTAGCTAAAAAAAGGACGGCTATTGGACAGGTTACGCTAAAAAAAAACAAGCATGATCAACATCTGATAGAAATGAAGACCATTAAAACCATAGAAACGGCTGAGAAAAATTCGGTACATGATATAGCTTGCGTCTCACGTACCCTCCTCTAATATAAACAGTATAAATGAGTCTCACGCATGCAGCTCATTTAACACATTGTCAAGAGTACTCGCAGTAGTGTCGTGTATATATTTTCTTTGCGTTAATAAAAGCAAATGCGCGACGGAATTTCTTGTACGGAATCTGGATTTCGGAGATATTCAGAATTGTATTTCTTTTATCGCTTATAAAGAGCAGCTATTTTGCAGCTGTATTGGCATTCCCAAATTGAATGGTGCATCCCTACATTTAGGATTGCCATTTTTGAGAATAGTATTATGGAGACAAAACTAGATGGACCGCTATTGTTTCAAAATTTATTTTGAGCGAAACAGTGTTTATAGTGTATCTTTAATTTGTTACTTTGCATTTCTCTAGATTGATGAATTAATATTAACGATTACTCATGTAAAGAAAAGGTATATTACGTATTAGAAGTGAAACTGCTAAAGATGAAACTGTACCAAAGAAGTCTTATGTCATAGATAGATCACTCAATATGTAGAAGTCTGACTACAAAGGCAATCAAAAAAAAAAAGGGTGATAAAGTACATATAAAAGCCGAATAATATACCAATAGTTGTATTAAGAGTACGGCAATATTTGCAAGTTCATTTTTCACATCGATCGATTCTTTCTTTGACTGTTATTACTTGCAATTATTTTAAAGAAGCTTCGCACGCATAGTGCCGCCCACGAATGACCATGAACCTTTAATAATTGCCAAAATTAATATTTGACCGTTTTAATAAAAGACCTGTAATACTGTTAAAAATGAGATAGTACAGCTCATGTCCCAAGGTGGGTGGCGGTATTTACATTGTAGATGTCTATGGGCTCCGGTAACCACTTAACATCAGGTTAACCACTAACATAAGCAATAAAAATTAATAAAAAAGTACGACTTATTTGAGAAATACAGGTATATATTTGCCTAAATTTGGAATCGACTGCTTAGTTAGCTAATAAAATTCTCTGTAACATTTGAAACTAAGTAGGAGGTATTCCTAGAATGTAGTCCCACAGTTTAAAATGCAGTTTGTATGATTGTCATAGTAGTAAAGGCCAGCTACATTGTTTTTAATGATGGCCATTTAAAATTACGACTTTTCAGTAGATTATTTTTGTGTCCACAGAACGAGGTTGGAATAATTTATTAGGAATAAAGATTTGCTATTTGAATAATGGACTTTTTAATGGTCCGGAATTTCAATAACTTTACTGAGTATAATAAAAATTGTTATTTCTGTCTTTTAGCATTTCTAAACAGTGGAAATAGTTTTATTAGCACGCGAATTGGCATTTTTAACTCTTTTTCTTTTACAATCCTATGTTCCAATTACAAAGAGATTGTTATGAACACAAGCAATTTTTTTATAATATTTAGCTCGTTCCATGTAGCATTTGGTGGATGTTTGAAATATGACATCTACATATTAATACGTGAAGCAAAAACTTTGTATCCCTTTTTACGAAAATTGTGCGGACGGAGGAGTATGAAATTTTCTACACTTATAGAGAATGTAGAGAAGAAGTGCACAATGCTAATATTTTTTTAAAATAATGCATAAAAGATACATGAAATCAATAAAGAAAACATTACACACACTACACACCATGTATTTGACGCACACACGCATGCATACTATTTATTGTCAAACTTTTGTTCTGGACGTTTGTTGTCAAATTGAGAATAGATTAAATATTGTTTGTCTTTATTAATATTTTTTTATAGTGTAGCCTTGGTGAAATTTGTGATTATAGAAGTATCAAATACAATCATAACAGTGTACAAACTTACAATTCCAATTAATTATAGTCGAATTTCGACTACTGCGGGACCTCTAGTAAATGTAAATTTTCATTTTTTTCCCTTTCACAAAAAAATAGACATTAAATATACTAACAATTACGATTTTAAGTTAGAGGTCAATGATCAGATCTATATTCGGGTTAGTATTCATTAACATCACTTTAATAAGTACCAAATAATAACACGCAGAAAAGTTGCTTAATTTTTAAAATCTGTTATTAACTATACCGTAATGTTAATTATTATAATTAATGTATTTAGCCAATCCCATCCCTTTCGCGATCACAATAAGATTCCAATCAAGATTAGATTTTAATAATCATAACACCCTATATTTCGCCGACTCATGTCATCCCAATAATCTGTGACTGGCTGTAGTCGGCTAATAACGTCACAGATAGGGATCAATTGTACAATATTAGTCTGCACTCGTACTGATTCTAATGAACTGCTTGCTTCTCACCTCCGAGAATAATTGCGAAGTCTGAACGCGTATCCGCTAGGGAAGTGATAGAGGAGTCACCCTACGACGCAGTGACCCTAAAACTACGCTCGAAGATATTAAAACTTCTTTAGTTTATTATTTTTTAATTAAACATCATGGTGAAATTTGTAAGACAAAATCACTATTGCATTCACTACTCACGACTGCTTTTTTTACTAGAGTTAATCATATGTATAACGCGGTTATTGATCACCAATATATAGATGTTTCTTGTTTTAGCGACAAAATCACAACGTCGAGGCTTTATTAAATTTAAAGTTTCCCATATTCTTGAAGCAACATTTTATGTACTCGTGGTCCCAGTACAATTAACCATAAGTATTAATACTGTTTCCCCCAATGTTTCTGCGCTATTCCGCCTGGGCTTATTGCGTGGGGCGTCGGCAATGCAATTTTATTGGCACCGTTTCTATGTAGCTCTGTGTACTTTGCGACACTTTCCCTTTTATGAATGTTATGGTTTATTGTAGTCTCTCCCCTACAGTTGTTTGGTCTGAACAAAAATTTGCTGAGAGTAATTGAAGGCAGACACCGCTACCGTCTCCTAATAAACAATCTGATGGTAACGGCATCAACAAACATGTTGATGTTGAGATTTTTTTTGGGAAATAACACATGTAGAAGGGAAGAGTACTTCACATTCAGTGACTTTATATAAACGAAACAAACTATGTGTTCTAGAAGCATTTTATTTTCTTGTCAATGATTGTTCTTGTTTTCTCAAAACTTCAATTTAATGTTAAATATTTAATTAATGATAGGAACATTGTTAATTTAAGCTCTAAATGGATCAAATCGAATACCGTATTAATATATAGTCCAAGACAATTAAAGAGCCGTTTGAAGCCGGAACGCGAATGGAATCCAGAGATTTCTGCGGTCCAAGCAACAACTATCGAAATACGGACAAGAATTCGGCACTTAATAATCGATTGAGATAATTGATTCGTGTTCGACACCAATATCATTGACTGAGGTTTGTGTTATTGTTTTTTTGAGGATAATAGGTATAGGATAGGATAATATGTTTTAATCAATAGTAACAGAATGACTAAAAGTTAACCTGATGTTAAATCGTAACCGAAACTTATAAATAACAACCTTTATGCCTTTCAAACCAACTAGCGTAATTGCTTCGCGACACAAATGGGCAGTTTGTTAATACATGTAACCTCCATATGATTTATGACATAAAGATGTTAATATGTTAAACAGGTGACATCAATGTTAATTTGAATATTGAAGCATTAGAAGAAGGAACATAAGAAATAAATAAAAAAACATTTTGAATTGTGAAATATAAAAAAACATAAAAACTGGTGAAGCAATAGCTTTAAATTTCTCTTTATAGAGCAACTCAATTTGTACTATAGTTTTATCTTAGTAAACTTTATTTTTATGTGAATAAAATAATACATTATATACATATACTCTAAATTTGCAATGTGCTCTGGCACTAATATTCAAAACTGATTCTGGGGGAAAAAGCGTTAGTGAAAAAGCTATTGCTGTAAATATCGTATATTCCCAGGAGAATCCCTAAATATGAGTGTAAAATGTCCGTACCGATTTGGTTCGGATATTGATAACATTAAATAAAAGTTCATTTTAAAAATTGGCTTTAAATTAATGAATTTACTGATAACCAATGAATTTTTAACATTTTCAGTAATTTCAAACTAATATTGACCTGACCTACTAAACTAAAGGTCATCAACCATCCTTTCCCTCCTATTATACCACCGAACTGTATTGTCTTCGCATCTGAAGGAGGTTCTACAGGCTTCTGAAATTTATTAAGGGTTTGTACGGACCGCACCATGTTTACATATTCTCGATCTCATAAATATGGAACCCAAAAACAAGTGACTAACGACCAGCAGTAATTCCTTAATCCGCAAACTAACTATCTTGAGAACCGATCTGGGTCATTGAAGTATATCAGTTTAATATAATATTTATTGCCACTTTAATGACTCAAAATAAGTTAAATTGCTGAACAAACGACGAGTATATTCATGTATTGTTGCTCGACCGGATCAAACTTAGATAGTTGCTTTATTGACTGCAAATAGAATTAGGGATGTTGGTCTAATTTGGCTATAGCCTTCGGCCAAACTGAAGTCAGTTCTCCTACTCGATCGACACGTCTTGAATGGCCTAAATTGCTGGCTCGATCTATAGCTTATCGGACTAATTCGAGTTATCGGATTAACGGTACGTGTTCGTGATAGTTGGATCAGCTATGATATTCTGCTAGCGTCAGACCATGTAGATCGTCCAAATTTGCATCTTCAGTACTCGCATGGTCAATCTATTGAAACTGCAGTTTTAATGACATTAATGGAATTTGGGTATTGAAGCTGTCTTCACAGGAGCTATAGTCAAATCAATTACTTGTCTTGGTTGCATAATTCACAGCATAAGCTCATCGATTAAACGTACTGGTGGTGGTAGGACCTCTTGTGAGTCCGCACGGGTAAGTACCACCACCCCACCTATTTCTGCCGTGAAGCAGTAATGCGTCTCGGCTTGAAGGGTGGGGCAGCCGTTGTAACTATACTTGAGACCTTAGAACTCATATCTCAAGGGGGGTGGCGGCATTTACGTTGTATATATCTATGAGCTCCGGTAACCATTGAACACCAGGTGGGCTGTGAGCTCGTCCACCTAACTAAGCAATAAAAAATAAAAACTTAATTTGAAGTTAAGCCATCGGGATTCGGCCTTATTTTTCGTGTACATATAAAAATCCAATTTAGTACCTACTTTAAATGTTAACAAGCAAAATCGACATGCATATTAACGAGCTCCCGATAAATTGCTCTGTCATCGCCCAATTTTACAATATACAAAATATACAAGTTCTGCAGTACATCGGCGTACAGCAACGACGATATCGCCCGGCCTCCACAAATACGAGCGGCCTGACAAATGGCAGTCCGCATGTGATATATTGACGTGTTGATATACGCGGAGGGGACGAAATTCGACTTCATTGACATAAATACAAATTCAGGAGCAACGTCGAGTGTTGGCAAGGCAAAGATTTAGTATGTAATCACTATGTTTAGCATCTCTACGATATATATTCGACAATATCATTGACATTTTTACTGGTGGTAGGACCTCTTGTGAGTCCGCACGAGTAAGTACCACCACCCAGCCTATTTCTGCCGTGAAGCAGTAATGTGTTTCGGTTTGAAGGGTGAGTGAAGAAATTGTATTTTTTTTTTTAAGTTATAATAATAAATTACGGCATTATGAAGAAGAAAAAAACAATACTATGAACTAAATTACTATTGTTGAAACGCTATCTCGAGAAACTGTACTCATTACGCGGACCAATCGGATACGAGCAATGTCACGCGATAAGCGCCTACACGTTGATTGGTCAGAATGACGGATCTAAAAAGTGTCGTGACAACTTTTCGTAACAATTTTTTCCGTCTAGCCCCCTTTCACAGCGCGCGATAAGGAACTTCGTTCCAAAAAATAAAAAATAAAAACATCGTAATATATTGATCGGAGGACTCATAAAATTTGATGCCGTTTTAAAAAAAAGATGAATACCAAATTAAACGCGTGTAAATCTTTTAAGCTAAGACGTAAGACAATTTACAAATCCTAAGATTTTTGATACGTACAATAATTTATATGAGTCTGATTTAAATCTTTAAGTCTTGAAATTGCGCGCATCGTGTTTTCAATAAACATACTCAATTCACGATCCTAAAAGAATGTGATATAATACATGTATTAATAGAATTAAATGGTGCGTTTCATTAATCAATAAATCAACGGACAGCAAGTCAACGCTTATTTAGGTGTATCTGTCATTTTATAAGGATGCGTTCAAAACATATTATTATGTTTTAACCTTAACCACAAAATAATTAAGAATCGGTTTATTTTTTTTGTAACCGACGACGTGTATGATCGTAAAATCGATTCTACTCGATACTGTCCGCACAATGTTGGACAAACAGTAAAATCACTTATACAACCAAATTGAAAAATTTAGTGTTTCAGCGGTATTTGCATTCGACAAAACGTGTCGTCGAAGCAATTCCGAATTTTATGTTATTCTGTTTACTTTATCCACATATTTCGTTGGAAATGTATGTGAAGCCAAGCCTTTATCCGATGGTAACAACGCCTGTATTATTATTTACTACGTAAACAGACACATTGTGGGGTTTCGAGTTTTGTATAAACAGACTGATAAGCAGGCCGGGGCGACAGGGCGGCGTGTGTCCTTTCAAAAAATTACATTTATTACAATACAGTAAATCTTAAGCTGTAAACAATATTTGACGTGAAATTTTCGTTTACTTTGTTTCAATTTATTGACAATATTTTATTTATTGAATATAATATTGCAGTATTGGCGGATTTAAATTTAGACCTCTTTTGTTTAAGGTGAGCGACGATTAATTTTCTATCAGTGAGACCCACAATACCCAGACATATTTCAGTCTTTAGTTACATTGGAAACGACCTTGGACGATTTGTGGGCACGACCCTAGCAGTGAGGAAGGAAGAGGAGATATTAAAAACCACTATATAAATAAAACGATAATTACATCTGAATTCACTTTCAGCAGTCAGAGCTATTAAGATTTCATATTCGAAAACCTAGGCTTACTTGTCTCCAATGTGCTCTCATAGCAAATGGGTGACCTTCAAGCATACAGAAAACTCTAGCTTGTTGCCATTGGATTCTCAATCTTAATCTTATCTTATATACCTTTAAACGAGCAATTTTTGTATATATATAATCTGAATCTCGGAAACGGCTCCAACGATTTTCATAAAATTTAGTATACAGGGGACTTCGGGGGCGATAAATCGATCTAGCTACGATTTATTTTCAGAAAATGTTGTTTTATTCGTGTTTTCAATAATCAACTCTTCCCGACATCTATTGGCGAATAATAATACTATTTTTATTAATTGAGGGCAACTAACCGCTTTAAAGACACATCATCTAGTCTATTATTTATTTACGATCAATTCTGTACGAAACGATTATTGATCATATTTATATATTTGATCCTTAAATACGATGAAATATTATCACGATCGGTCGACCACATGTTCGAAAGTGGTGACACGTGACCGAATTAATGATTCATTGGACTGCATACGAAATATCATAAGCGTATTGACATTAACTAGTGGTGCCGCAGTAGTCGAAATTCGACTGTAATTAATTGGAATTGTAAGTTTGTACACTATTATGATTGTAGTTTTTACTTGTATAATCACAAATTTCGCCAAGGCTACTCTATAAAATAATATTTAAAAAGGACAAACATTATTTAATTTTAATCTATTCTCAATTTGATCACTGACGTCACGAACAAAAGCTTGACAATAAATAGTATGCATGCGTGTGTGCGTCAAATACATGGTATGTAGTGTGTGTAATGTTTTCTTTATTGATTTAATATATCTTTTATGCATTATTTAAAAAAATATTAGCATTGTGCACTTCTTCTCTATATTCTCTATAAGTGTGGATAATTTCATACTCCTCCGTCCGCGCAATTTTCGTAAAGAGGGGTACAAAGTTTTTGCTTCACGTATTAATATATAGATATTTCATAATAGAAATAATGAACGTAACGCGCTTAAAAGTTGACCGAACTGGGAGCGTAGGTACGCCTTTTATTTTAATGTCACATCAAAAGAAAGTTGTATGATATAATTTTATGATAATGGAGGGGACCCGAAAAGCGCCATGGAGGCTTTTATATTTACCGTGTAACCCCGTTGATGAATGTTTTACGGTTTTACATTTGAACTTTAGCAGGCTATTTTTCGTGTATCCAATGTATAAAGATGGCTCTTTGTTTGTAGCACCACAGTTACATAATAATGTTTGTTTTTTTTTCTTTTATACAATACGAGTTTCAAGGTTTCATTGCTAATCGCTAACTAGGAACAGAGAGTAAAAGTAATGATTCGAAATATGATTTTTTATTACATAATATTTGCTATGTACTAATTTTTTTTATTGCTTAGATGGGTGGACGAGCTCACAGCCCACCTGGTGTTAAGTGGTTACTGGAGCCCATAGACATCTACAACGTTAATGCGCCACCCACCTCGAGATATAAGTTCTAAGGTCTCATGTATAGTTACAACAGCTGCCCCGCCCTTCAAACCGAAACGCATTACTGCTACACGGCAGAAATAGGCAGGGTGCACAAGAGGTCCTATCACCAGTAATTACGCAAATTATAATTTTGCGGGTTTCATTTTTATTGCACGATGTTATTCCTTCACTGTGGAAGTCAATCGTGAACATTTGTTGCGTACGTATTTCATAAGAAAAATTGGTACCCGCCTGCGGGATTCGAGCACCGGTGCATCGCTCAACACGAATGCACCGGACGTCTTATCCGTTAGGCCACGACGACTTCAAATCATATCAATCATATCAAAAAGATCGCGTTAAAAATAAAAAACAAAGGATATTACATCGCCAATAAAACCACAACTTTTTCCAATGCAGGCAAAAGCTTCATTGCATGCAGAAAGTAATAAGCCTTTTCATTACGATAATTTAGAATCAATGTAACGTGAGGTAAGTCAATCTACTATGTACTACAAGTAATCAATGTACTACAATGTCTAGCAAAGGAAACTTACATTTGCAAACCAAATTATTTAGTTGTGAACTTGTTTCTGTAGCGTTTGATTTTTTTAAATTAAACAAAATATATACTCTGTCCTAAAAATATCCTATATAAAAAATGTAATTCTTAAAATGTACACCCCGTATAGGGAATATCTGCCGCCTTCTTGTTTTAAGTAGATTAAAATTTGTTTTTATCCTATCAAGAATTTTTTCATTATGCATTTACAGGATTACTTTTCAAATTGTCTCTAGTATATAATTTTAAGAAAATGAAGTACGTGATTATTTCAATGATTTTTGAATGTAATGGACATGACTTAAAAACAGTTGGGAGAATCAAAGAGTTTTCGTTGAATTCAGAAATACAGTTTTTTACAATAAGAAAATTCAATGTAGGGCAGTAGAGCATGTACCCGGCTGTTGTGAGATTAATTTCACTCTAATTATTAAGTATTATAACTATCATGAACCAATTATTTATCACAAAATAAGTAGTGCTAACTACTAATGTTTCGAATGAGGCAAATTTCCTTAAAGATATATATCTATATATCACTTATATATTATTTAAATTAGAGTTCAAATAAAATACTGCTAAAATTGATAAATTCGGCGTCACTATGTATAAAGTGAAACAAACAAAAAACGCATAAACCTGTCACTAATTTGGCAAAAGTAAGAACTCATTAAATCACAGACGACGAAAGAAATGACAATATTTTAATCGACGTTCCACAAATAATTTATTCCCGGCTTTTTCATATTTCTCGAAGTCGGTCTCTCTCGCCTTCTTATGAAGTTATATTTTTTAATAAGTTTCATGCAAATCAGAGGCCAAGGGAGACTTAATGTAGGTATCATGAGGGCTTCGGATCAAATTGAAAAGGTTCCGTTCCACGTCACGAGAGCGTTCTTGACGAAGGTCCTGGCTTTCGTGGTGCCCTACTTACTTCTTGATACGGGTGCTGACAAACCGCGTTTCAATATTGAAAAGAAGGTTATTAAGACGTCCTCTGCGTTATATACGATTGGAATTTAATGTACGGAAAAGGTACGTTTTAGAACTTAAACTGACTGAACGCGCGTATGAAGTTGTGTGATTTGTTCTATTTTGTGTATTTAGTGTTTTTTCAGGTTTAAATGTGTAATAGCGGTGGTTTATTAATTGTTTAATATCTGTGAAAACACAAATGCGGGAAAATGAAACAAAGCCGCTGGACGTAACTTCTCGGGATTCTCCATAAAGTTCACTGAAAAAATCTTAGTAAACGACCTCCATTTTACTGAGATTATATTTCATCCCATATCATCTCATCTCATTTCATTTAATTTCATTTCATTCCATATTATCATTTTTCATAAAAATAAGAATATAAATTAAAATACTTAGTTACCAGGTCAAAAAAATCCCTCAAAAAAAAAAACTTTAAGCTGTGCGTGTGCATAATTGCCGTAACGCTATTCACTCTGTTCCTAAGTGATCGCCGATAACTTAAGGGACTATTCCAACTATTCTCTGATAGTTAGGTGAGCTCACGGGTTCAAGCTGACAGAATCTTCTAGCACTGGCCCCGACAAGAGCAATACTTCTCTGAATCTACCACCGTATTGGAATTGCGACCCACTGAGAAGAACCGAGGAGAAACTCAGTGGGTTGTGTCTATGGGTTAGGTTCGACATGAACGGTAACAGATAATATTAAATGAAGGTGCTAATTCACTTGAGACACGGACCTCGCGTTTCAAAGTGAAAGTACATTATAAACTGGGCATTATAAGCTTATATATAATTAAAATATTACTTAAAAACTTAAAAAAACAGAATTAAACAACATACTGTACTAAAAATTTTTTTATATCTTGGTCAGTAATAAATGGTATAATTTAGAATAAAAATGTTATACTGTCATTAGTTTTTGATATATGTGTAAATTTTCAAGTTAATAGAGTTACTGAAAACCCAAAGTTACTGAAAATTATATCGAAAGATTCGATTACATAGATACAGATAGATGCACAGGTCAAGTTAATAAAAGCATCTTAAAAAAATCATCTCAACTAAGAACTATGTACATAATCGATTCGTTTTCCCACGATAGATCAATCTTCCACTTACATTTCCGACGAATCAAAATGGAAATTCCGAAAATCAATCTCAAAAGAACGTAAACTCGATACTGGATCATTAAAGAAACGGCAACGATTGATCTACGCGACAGCGGTACTACGATAAGCCCTATCCAAGTCTCGGACGATACAATCGTCAATTCAATTAACCTAATGATGTCTGGGCTGCGTCGTGCGTTCCCTGACTATGCCAATATCCTCTTTCTTAATAGGAATCCGATAGTTGCCGGCTCAATGTTACGGACATACAATACTGGAACTAATACAGTGCTAGTAATGCTTGGTCCGCTGTTATTACTCTCACGTAGGTCAACAGATACTAATTAGGGGCGCGTCTGTGTTTTATGTGATTTATATCATACATTCCACTACGTGCAAAGGGATCATTATTCGATATACATCAACAGAAAAATGCAAGCAATTGTATTGTAAAAAGAAATGTTTTGCGTGCATTTTTACCAGGACATAAAGGCAGACTTGTTTACCGCCTAGCTAGTATTGAGTGGTCATACAAGTCAATAGAGCCCCGTGAGCTCATTTATTAGTTAAGATTACGCTAATATCTGTCTGTTTAGACCATCAGCTTAGGTAGGGAAAAAAAGACATCAAAACGCGAAAATTGCTGCCCATTTTCATACATGAGGTCGATGTCGAAATCTCATATAAATAAATATGTGAGTACCTACCTGCCCATAATATGCCTTGCCTTTGGTGAAGAGATGAGGCATCAGAGCTATTAGAATTCTAAGTAGAAATTAAAATAGTTTGATAGGAAAATTATGTGATGTTTATTAATAAGTTGAAAAATCATTTAACTTATACTTTTATTTTAATAAATGTACCACATAGTCCACCATGCTATTTATATTTTTAATACGCTTTATTAGCTTCAGGCGTGTGTATGTTAGTATGTAAATGAATCTTTGAACATGATTTTGACCCCCTTCAAAATGTCGGATTAACTCAAAATTTGGTATACTTATTAAGGACCGATGACAATTCAATATTAAAAAAATATATATTATAAAATTGAAATTCAACTAAAAAATTCAAAATAAATAATAGTTTAGAAAAGCTAACAAAATACGCTTTTATAGAAAATCCAACTAAAAAATAGAAAATAAATTTTAATAAATTTGAATTAAAAATAGTGTAAGAAAAAGTGATTTTATTGTAAAAAAAAACATGGGGTGCACTAGTTATAAATATTTTATGAACAAATATGAGTCGAAGGGTTATTTAGATAATATCCTGAAAAGCACGAAGTCGCATCCTGAAGAAGCATCCTGAAGTCGTCGTGGCCTAAAGGATAAGACGTCCGGTGCATTCGTATTGAGCGATGCAACGGTATTCGAATCCCGCAGGCGGGTACCAATTTTTCTAGTGAAATACGTACTTAACAAATGTTCACGATTGACTTCCACGGTGAAGGAAAAACATCGTGTAATAAAAATTAAACCCGAAAAATTATAATTTGCGTAATTACTGGTGGTAGGACCTCTTGTGAGCCCGAACGGGTAGGTACCACCGCCCCGCCTATTTCTGCCGTGAAGCAGTAATGCGTTTCGGTTTGAAGGGTGGGGTAGCCGTTGTGACAATACTGAGACCTTAGAACTATATCTCAAGGTGTGTGGCGCATTTACGTTGTAGATGTCTATGGGCTCCAGTAACCACTTAACACCAGGTGGGCTGTGAGCTCGTCCACACATCTAAGCAATAAATAAAAAAAAGCACCCCACGCTCTTTTACAATAAAATCACTTTTTCTTACACTATTTTTAATACAATTTTATTAAAATTTATTTTCTATTTTCTAGTTGGATTTTCTATAAGAGCGTATTTTGTTAGTTTTTTTAAAATATATTTTGTTAGTTTTTTTAAACTATATTTTGTTTAGTTAGTTAATAAAGTTGGTTTTGATGCTGACAGGTTGTCTGTTACACAAGTCTGAGGGGTGGCGTATAAACTTTGCAATTTTCACTAAATTTTATATTATAATTTGACATTGTTTTATGGTTCATAAACTCCGCAGAGTAGAGCAGGTCGCGCCCAAGGCTCTCAGAATTCTTTATATTGAGATTCTTTAAATTGTAAGAGCAATTTAATAGCTCGGACCGTTCATTTTCGTTGTCGAGAACGATCTTAAAAACGTTTAATTAGAGTTTTGAAGATGTTTTCAACTGTTGCCTGAATAAAAAAAAAGATTTTTAAGAAATAAAAATGTAATTTTTGTTTCAAATTGAAAATGATTTTAGTCAATTAGTCTTGTTTAGATTTTGGGATCGGTGAAATAATTTTTTTAGGTCTTATTTATTTACAGAAAAAAGTACTGCCACATCACAAACATTTAACATTGAAAATAACTTAAGCTATTTAATTTATGGCCTGAGGCATGTGACAATACGTCGTACGATGTGGCGTACATAACATTGGCAATTCATCGGCTCGAAGATGGAACTCAATAATTTAAAGGTCTTAAAGTATTTTTTGTTGTATTAATCACCAAAACCCATACATATCACAACAAAAAAACCGTTGTATTTTTTCTTCGCGATGGAAACGAGAAAATTTACATAATGCCTTGCTACAAGTAAACTAACTGGAGATAAATACTATAACAATATTTCTGATTGATACACTTGATCACAAGGGAATCAAGGCTAATGAGATGGAAGTGGACACATACTTCAAGCTGCGTATTTAAACGAACTAGGGGTCCCGCAGTAGTCGAAATTCGACTATAATTAATTGAGATTATAAATTTGAACATTATTATGGTTCTATTGTCAAAGGTAATTTATTATACTTCTATTATCACAGATTTCGCCAAGACTACACTATAGACAAACAATATTACAGATAAACAATATTAACCTATTCTCAATTTGACCATAGACATAAAGCAAAAGTGAGACAATAAACAAAAAGTGTAACAACAATACACAACAAACAATAAAATATGTGTATGTGTGTGAAATACACGGTACTGTGAGTAATGTTTTTTTATTGATTTAATGTATTATTAATGCATAATTTTTAAAAAAAACTAGCAACTAGCATTCTGTCCTCCTTCTCTGTATTTTCTATAAGTGTGGGAAATTCCATACACCTCTGTCTGGTACAAAGTTTTTGCTTCACGTATTAATATTAAGCGAATGGATTGCACCCTTTTCAACTCATTAGACTTTTTTCGTTATTAATCTGTCGAGTAGAGGTTAAAGATTCCCGGAAAAGTTATTCGGATTAAAGGAGAAAAAAATCACAGTTAGCTTGCATCATTAGTCAGTAGCGTCGCTCCCTGACCCTGCTCTCCGTTGGGACACGAAACGCGATAATGTCCCTCACTTGCAGAATTCACTGTTCATTTTATCTTAACTAATGCTACGTAATCGAACGGTTTCGCGAATAAAATTCATTCTACCTATTTCTTATGAATTCAAATAAGGGGAGTCGTTTTTTAAATTGTTTTTTTAAACTTACTATTTGGTTATCATTTAGAATAGTTAATAATATAAAGGGTGTTCCACAATAGTGTATGTCCATAATACAGGGTATATCAACTCGAAAAGTTGCCATTGTATTAAAAATGAAGATTAGGGTAAATAAATAAAAAAACTAAATCGTAGTAGTTTAATACAAAAACTAACTTATTGATTATTTCAACAGTTGGACAGCCTTAAACAAAACATCCTTCTAAGCTATAAAAAAAATTATAAAAAAATCGCATTTGATATGTAGTCAGCCTTGGTTTTTTTTCCTAAAGATTTAAGACTTTTAAACTTAAAGACATTACTTAAAACACAATTCAAAGGTTGGCAGAAGCTTAGTATGTTCGTTACGTTCAACTATTCTTTATTCCGAAACTATTTATAATGGGAAATAAATATTTTCTTTGAATCGATTATTCCAATACGACATCATCTACAGTTGATATACTCCTAAGACACCCTATATATTAAACAAAACTAATATTTAAAGTGGACAGCTAAAATTAACCACAGAATTAATTCAAAGTCGTAACAAGAACTATGGATTTTTTAATAACCTTTTCACTCGGCTGCAGTAAACATATACGCCTCTACGAAGAGCACCATCCGCCGATGAATATTTATTTATTTATTTATTTTACTTTTTGGTCTGTGTTACTGGTGGTAGGACCTCTTGTGAATCCGCGCGGATAGGTACCACCATCAAAAAAAGATGTGTGGTGTCGTGGGACACCGGATAGGGACGAAGTTCCTTATTATAAACATATTAATTTTAAGTTCTATTCGAGGTAAAAAGAAAATAATTATTCAACAATCGTTCGAGGATCGTGGTCAATGAATGATAAAAAAATATGTTATTTTTTGTACGTTATTACAAAGTTAAGTCGTACACTGTGTGCATTATTAATTTGTACGTTATTACAAAGTTAAGTCGTACACTGTGTGCCTTACTAATAAAAATCTTACGTTACGGACGTTTTTTCCCGGTTAGGGTACCCCTCCGCATCGTCCCATAAGGAACTTCGTTCCAAAAATAAAAGGCTACATACCATACATACTCATAGACCACAAAAGCAGCAGCAACAAAGGCGAGTTTAGCTCCAGAAGAATCCTGGCTTGGTAATAAAAAATAACAGTAACTAAACTATAAGATTTACGACAATTATAAATGAAAAAAAAAGGTCAAAAGTCCACATCAATTTAAAACATTGTAATCAATTAATCCGAATCGAACACAAATTGTTCGGGTAGATAATTAACAAATTCAAATGTTCTATAGTATTGGTTCAGCGGGCCCTCAAAATAAATCACATCTCTCGAGGCGGAAAAGTCGGTTTGTTCTTAAACATCGTCACTTTTGAAATCAAATGATAAAACGTACCAATTTTCAAACTAACAAAAGCTACCTTATATGCTACGAAAATAGACATATTTTTCATCAAATAATACTAAAATAATGGACGTTATGGCTTCCATACTAAATTAATAGATCGCTTTCATGTGAGCAACGAATATTGATATCTTTAGCATAATGCCCAAATTAAAGAGGCCTAAAGCTCGATATAAAATTGCCACATTTGTTAGCTAGCTCTCGAGTCAAGTTATTCTGGTTACCTGACGTGTTTCGCCTCTAGCACTGCGTTGTGATGCTCCATTTGTAAAACGCCTTCAGCTTTTTAATTATAATCGTTAAGTAATGCACGCTTAAATACATATTTAATGAACCGTGCTCGGGTGAAATTTATTGAGGACTTTATAGTTCTTTGTTTAGGTGGAATGCGTAAAGATCGTTGACAAAAGACTGATGATTCGTTAATTTATCGAAATTTCTTGGAACGTTTTGGATTTACAAAATATCAATTTCGATTCTTATCGAAAGTAGTAAATTTGAAAGCTTTATTTTTGGTTATTTAGTGCTAATGCTCATGAACAAAGTTCGAATCAAATAATAGCTTAAAAAAACTAACAAAATAAACTTTTATAGAAAATCCAACTAAAAAAATAGAAAATAATTTGTATTAAAAATAGTGTAAGAAAAAATGATTTTATTGTAAAAAAACGTAGAGTGCTTTTAAAATATACTTAATATTTAAAATATATTTAACTCTTGGGTTAAGGTTTGTTAATTAATACGTAATATCAATACATGACAATGAATTACAATAAAGTGAATCTACGTATTTTTATTCACATATTTCTCATTGCGATATCATGTAATCTTTCTACCAATTAAGCTGTTTACTTTAGTATGAATCGATATATGTTTTTGACCAAAAGCTATATAATATATAACTTAGAATTAAACAGGCTATAGGAATCCAACTACTGTTACCGTTAAAAAGCTTGAAATGATACAGAGCAAGAGAATTCAAACTAAAAAGTAAAATAAAATGTTACTTCTTCGAAATTACTGCCTCAAAATTGTTTCAAATTATTTATACGATGCGCCTTTAATGAGCTTCTATACAGCGCATACATTGTCCTTTATTCCAGGGGATCGCACAGGAAAAACAAGATGCGGCAATAATTTAATATTCCTGGATTTAAATTATATTACGACAGTTTCACTATAGTATCGCCCATTTGTATTTTTTGTAAGAAAAACTTTTAGAACGAAGCTCCTTATGGGACGATGCGGAGGGGTACCCTAACTGGGAAAAAATGTCCGTAACGTAAGATTTTTATTAGTAATGTACACAGTGTACGACTTAACTTTGTAATAAAATAATTTTGTTGATAAAAGTTGATAGCTTTGTAAAGTAGTTTTTATTTTCTTTTTATCAAAAAATGTATACCCGAATTTTTTTTTCTTTTTACCTCGAATAGAATTTAAAATTAATATGTTTATAATAAGGAACTTCGTTCCTATCCGGTGTCCCACGACACCACACATCTTTTTTGTATTATAAGTAAAAGACAAAACAAGAATTTTAATTCAATAACAAGTGTTTATTAGCTTATAAAAATTCTCGTAACAGAATTTCTCAGTAAGCCACACACACACACATTTACTGTTACTAAAAACATCGGCAATTTCAACTTCTGGAAACCAGCTTAAATTCCTTTTATACTCTCAAACCCGCAAAATATTGTTTCTGGCGTCCGCGATAGCGTGGAGTCAGCACGATGCCCGTCAGAGAAACTTGCATGTGATCTCAATGTAAAACGACTAGATACGTCTTTAAATAATCTAAATCTCATAACAAATCTGGCGCGCTCATCCAGCCTCAAATTTGGATTCCCTGTACTATGGGTGCCAGAGACTGACACACATACTTATAAATGTTTAAATACACACACGTATTTTTTATTTATTTATTGCTTAGATGGGTGGATGGGCTCACAGCCCACCTGGTGTTAAGAGTTTACTGGAGCCCATAGACATCTACAACGTAAATGCGCCACCCACCTTGAGATATAAGTTCTAAGGTCTCAAGTATAGTTACAACGGCTGCCCCACCCTTCGAACCAAAACGCATTACTGCTTCACGGCAGAAATAGGTACCTACCCGCGCGGACTCACAAGAGGTCCTACCACCAGTAAATAATAATGTGTAGATAATTAACACCCAGTCAAAGAGCAAACGAATACTTTCATCACACAAATGTTTGTCCGATGTGGGAATCGAACCCACGATCCACGACGCTAGAGTCAAGAGAGCAAACTACTGCACCACCGAGTCAAAAGAGAGAAAAAAATATATTACAGATTCTTTAGTGAGACGTCTATTGCACCTTTTGAAGAAATATACTCGGTTATAACTAGTCAGGTCATAAGTATTGTCACACAGTAAAAACTTTTCTTTTAGAATGCTGGCCACAAAAAAGATTATTGAATTCGAATTTAGAATTGTTCATGAAAATAAAAATGTATACTTTTAGAATTTTTACTCATTTTTAAATATGGAGTGGACGCTTAAAGAAGACCGTGTTGCAGTTATTGCGTTGCATCGTTGCGGTTACGTGCCAATTCAAATTTTTAACATACTGAAAAATTTGAATAAAACCAAAAGATTCGTTTATCGTACCATCAAACGACACAATGAAGACTCTAGTGTAGATGACAGGTCAAGAAGTGGTCGCCCTCGGTCTGTTAGGACTCCAGCAGTGATAAAAGCTGTGAAGGCGCGAATTCAAAGAAATCCCAAACGTAAGCAGAAACTGTTGGCCCTTCAGATGGGGTTAAGCAGAACCACGGTAAAAAGGGTGTTAAATGAAGACTTAGGGCTTCGGGCATATCGAAGAAAAACAGGACATCGTTTGAATGCTCGTCTAATGGACCTGAGACTGAAGAGATGCCGCGCTTTGTTGAAGCGGTACGCGAGAAAAAAATATCGGGAAATTCTTTTTTCGGATGAAAAAATTTTTACCGTAGAAGAGAGCTACAACAAACAAAATGATAAGGTGTACGCACACAGTAGTGAAGAAGCGAGCAACCGTATTCCGCGTGTCCAACGAGGTCATTTTCCATCCTCGCTCATGGTATGGTTGGGAGTTTCTTATTGGGGCTTAACAGAGGTACATTTTTGTGAGAAAGGTGTAAAAACGAATGCAATTATGTATCAAAATACAGTCCTGACGAACCTTGTGGAACCTGTTTCTCATACCATGTTCAATAACAGGCACTGGGTATTCCAACAAGATTCGGCGCCAGCTCATAGAGCGAAGAGCACACAAGACTGGCTGGCGGCGCGTGAAATCGACTTCATCCGGCACGAAGACTGGCCCTCCTCCAGTCCAGATTTGAATCCGTTAGATTACAAGATATGGCAACACTTGGAGGAAAAGGCGTGCTCAAAGCCTCATCCCAATTTGGAGTCACTCAAGACATCCTTGATTAAGGCAGCCGCCGATATTGACATGGACCTCGTTCGTGCTGCGATAGACGACTGGCCGCGCAGATTGAAGGCCTGTATTCAAAATCACGGAGGTCATTTTGAATAAACTTTAGTGTCATAAGAATCTATGTTTGTTAAGTTCATTTTGGTATATGAATGGTTACATAATGAATAAACTTGTTTCAGTTATTTTACATTAAACATGTGACAGAATTTATGACCTGACTAGGTATATTGCCTTTTAAATTATTATGACGATTGAAGTGTGTGATATGATCTTGGCGATATTTTGAAATTTTTATGATGAATGTGGTTAGTTCGGCTGATGGTCGTATCGGCGGCGACCACTGGTGAGGTGTCCCGAGAGGCGGCAGCGTTAATTGGGTGAATCAATGATGGCTGCATTTGGCAATGTTTGTGTTCTTGAGAAATTAAGTCGAAGTCTCTGTTGTATTTTATAACGGCTGTATGAAACGTTTTTTTTGCCCTTGTAGGCAGACGAGCTTACGGCCCACCCGATGGTAAGTGGTTACCGTCGCTCTTGGACTTCAGCAACGCCAGGGGCAGAGTCAAGCCGCTGCCTATCGCTTAATACTCTTCACAAGCCTCTTTTGAAGAAAGACATGTCATAGCGCTCGGGACACACCGTGGAGGGGAGCTCATTCCATAGCCGGATGGTACGTGGCAAAAAAGACCTCTGAAAAGGCACTGTCGATGAACGCAGCGGTTCCAGATAATTGGATGAACTCTGCTTCGATGGCGTGAGGTGCGATGATAAAAAGAAGATGAAGGGATCATCTCAAACAATTTTTCAGAGCACTCCCAATGGAACATACAAAATACAGAGGGAAACGAAGTCCCTCCGCAGACCCAGAGGCTCCAAGCGATCCGTGAGAATGGGATTATCGACAATCCGAACGGCCCTCTTCTGTATGGAGTCAAATGGAAGAAGCTGGTATTTGGGAGCCAAGGGCCCAGTGATGGAAGCAGTACTCCACGCGAGGCCGGACTTGTGCTTTGTAAAGCAAAAGTCTTTGTCCAGGCGTGAAGTACCGCTTCGCTCTGTTGAGGACTCCCAGAATTTTGGACGCCAACTTGGCTTTGCCTTCCAAATGACTCTGAAATTGGACACCGTTCGAAATGTCGACCCCAAGTATTTCATCCCGTATGACTGCTTCATTAAAGAAGAAGAAGAAGGGTCGTCGTACCCCCTTTCGGGGGCACGGAACGGGCCTCGGGGCAAACCCCACTACCCGGGCTGAAACTCCCTGCCATCATAGGGCAGGGGTGAAATGATGCAGGGAGGACTTGGGGATAGGTACGCTGTTCGCTGCGTGTTCGGCGGCAATTTACATCTATATATACTTATATATAATACGATGGGCAGTTTGGTGACGGCTCGATGCCCGCGGCGGTGACCCCCCGGCGCCGGCTGCTGTCCTCTGCTTCCTAAAGCTAAGATTTTTTTTTTTTTTTTTTCCCTTACTGACTAACTACAAGCTAACTAAACTAAACTACATTACTATTTACAACAGCACCAGGACAACAGTCAGCGGACACGAGGGGCCCGCCACCGGCCCCATGCCGCGGCCCCGCCTCTACAAATCAGAGGGGGAGCCGCGGCACTAGTAAGGCGCTCACCCGCTCCGGGCTCCCCAGAAGGGGAAGTCCGTCACGGGGAGGGGCCGACTTAAAACACTCCCCAAACGGGGGAGTGGTCCATCCTCGGGGGTGGAAAATGGGTCCCCATAGGGGGGCACCCCAACAATGTGGGGGGAAGTGACGAGTGTGGACAGCTCAGTCCCATGGGGGCACTCATTATGAGCACTCCCATATCACTCCGGTTAAGCCGACTATCTTACCATAGCCGGGGGTTCCAGTAGCTCCCTTGGTAGCGCCAGACCATCAGGTGGTCTAGCGTGCAAGGGAGCTAAGTTGTAGAGATGCTCGTGGGGTCCACCGTCAGCCCCCTCGTAGAGATTACGAGCTAGCCTCCAGATGAACTCCTCGAGCGACTCCACATCCAGATCCCGGGCGATTACGGCATTACTGACGTAACGCCCTGCTCCGACTATCGTGCGAAGAGCCAGATTCTGCTGGGCCTGTAACTTCACCTGCGTGACCTGCGGGATGAGGTGATACCAGGCCGCAGCTGCGTACGTGATACGGGAACGGACATACGTCTTATAAATGCCGAGCTTAGTCCTGACCGGCAACCTGGAGCCCAACACCGGCCGGAGGAGGAATCTCGCGTAGCGAGCGGCCGCCAACGCCGACATGGCGTGGGCGGTCATCCTCAAACTCCGGTCGATATCGACCCCCAAGTACCGGACGCTGGATCTAAACTCGACATTAGCGCCACGGAGACTGAGCTGTCCCGGGACGACTCTTGTGCGGACCGGACCGAAGAGAATAGCCGCGGTCTTTCTGCTTCATTGCAGAAATAGATAGAATAGTGATTCAAACCCAAGCGGGATAATAGTAAGCTCTACCAACTAGTCAGATATCCGTCTATCTACCTCGCATATACTAAGTGCTGTTAGTGTAGACAGAGAAGTATATTAACCGTGTTTGCGATAATGCCTTGTAGGGTCTTTAAAAAAAGTTGGAGTCATTGTACTTCAGAGGTAGAATGAGGAAAACGATTTATTTTTAAATAAAACTGATCTTCTGATAAAACGGACAGATCCGAATCCATTTTAATTTAAATGTTTAATTGATAGTTTCTTAAACGGAAATAACATCTGGATTTTGCGACTGACAGACTGAACTATGATAAAATAATGATATTTATAATATTAGGTTTTCAAAAAGATGATGAAGCAACAAAATACAATTCGGAAGAGCGCGTAATTATTTCAAATATGTAAGTTCATCAATATACTACATAAATTTTGCTCAACATGAAAAAAAAAACTTTAATAAATCTTCATTCATTTATTAATTATTATAATTAATTTGGTAATAATTGGTAGGCAGCGGCTTGGCTCTGCCCTTGGCATTGCTGAATTCCATGGGCGACGGTAACCACTCACCATCAGGTGGGCCGTATGGCCGTCTGCCTACAAAGGCAATAAAAAAAAAAAAAAAAAAAAAAAAATTAAAGATACCTCTTAAAATTTTTATTTTAATTTTAATCAGAAATTATGAAAATGTATTTATCCAGTGGCGTATACTTAGACAGCCACACAACTAGTATCAAATCCAGTAATCTATATGCATGTAAACATCGTTTATTTTCCCACACTGTGTACAATCCTACGCTCTGTACATTGGACCGGCCAATATCTAGGTAGTGTTACTAAACAAGCGTTTACTCGCAATCTCCAATATTGTGGTTGCGATGATCTTACCATCGTTCAATATAGTCTGTTAACCGTAATGCTAAAATAGATTCCGAGGAAATAATAATAAATAAATAAATAAATATTTACTAACAATCACGCCACGTTAACTGGTCCCGTGATAAGTTCGTAAAGAACTTGTGTTACAAGTACCAGATAACGGAAATAAATGTAAGATTTTTATTATACACATACATATATTTAATATACATCCATAACCCTGGAAAAGACATTTATATTTATCATACAAATATCATCCCTTGGCGGGATTCGAACCCGCGACCCCCTTGTGTAGTGACCATGTCACTTACCACTACACCAGACGGCCGTTAAATAATTATACATTCGACAGCAATTAAATTCGGGTCACTTAAAAAAACCTATAAGACTCGGAAGCTAAGAATCCTAGCTTAATGAAATGAATTGTGCTTAGTAGACAATTAAATACTCCTTAAAATAAGGTATTAAACTTCTTAGTTACAAGGCTATGTCATAAAAAAAATCATGTCAGTCGTATTATACAATTACGTTAATGTGTTTTGTTTTGTGATAGAAAAGATAAAATACATTTTGATCATCAAAAAATATTTAACATAAGAGGCGTGTCTGAGTCAAAGTACTTCAAAAGTTCGTAGCAAGTTTAAAATACAGAAAATGTTCCAAAAAGATTTTGCTGTATTCATAAGTACAGGAAGAATAGGATGTATGCCCTCTCCAAAACACTATATGACGATGACGACCACTCTGTTAAGTGTGACACGATTGAGAAGAAGAAATACAGGATACAAATTCGGTTCGTAGATTGATAAACAAAACCAGACATTTTCGAGTAAATTTAACATAACTAAAACAGACTAATTAATCACTTCGGGCGTACACGGACTCAGTGACACCGACTAAGTTCATAATTGTATTCCCAGTTTGGACGGCAGTTGATTGATTACCGAGGCTGCAGTGTCCCACGGTACGAGTTACGCGAATTGGGTCAATACACCTGTAGATCGTTAACTATTCCGAACAAATGGATTGTTTGCCCGAACAATCCGCCAAACTACCTTTTTGAGGTTTTCTATTAGCTAGAACGTACATGCGTATTACGTTCACCGAATCTACCTATATATATATTAATACGTGAAGCAAAAACTTTGTATCCCTTTTTACGAAAATTGCGCGGACGGAGGAGTATGAAATTTTCCACACTTATAGAGAATATAGAGAAGAAGTGCACAATGCTAATATTTTTTTAAAATAATGCATAAAAGATACATTATATCAATAAAGAAAACATTACACACACTACATACCATATATTTGACGCACACACGCATGCATACCTACTATTTATTGTCAAACTTTGGTTCTTGACGTCTGTGGTCAAATTGAGAATAGATTAAACATTGTTTGTCTTTATTTTTTATAATGTAATCTTGGCGAAATTTGTGATTATAGAAGTATAAAATACAATCATAATAGTGTACAAACTTACAATTCCAATTAATTATAGTCGAATTTCGACTACTGCGGGACCTCTAGTTTTAATTATTCTATCATCATCAAGCTCGCCTTTTAATACAGTAACATTGTTTCATCGACCTGGTCTGTTGATGAGTTGATTTTTTTTATTGCTTAGATGGGTGGACGAGGTCACAGCCCACCTGGTGTTAAGTGGTTACTGGAGCCCATAGACATCACAACGTAAATTCGCCAACCACATTGAGATATAAGTTCTAAGGTCTCATGTATAGTTACAACAGCTGCCCCGCCCTTCAAACCGAAACGCATGACAGCTTCACGGCAGAAATAGGCAGGGTGGTGGTAACTACCCGTGTGGACTCAGAAGAGGTCCTACCACCAGTAATTCCGCATATTATAATTTTGCGAATTTCATTTCTGTGGAAGTCAATCGTCAAAACATTATCGTTCGTATTTCATTTAAAAAAATTGGTACCCGCTTGCGGGATTCGAACACCGGTGCATCGCAAGAGACGCAAGATACGAATGCACCGGACGTCATCCTTTAGGCCACGATAAAAACATTAGGCCACGAGACGACGACAACAGTCGTCATTGTCGTCGTGAGTCTAAAGATAGCTAAATATCTTCGTTTTTTTTTTCAATATCTGCATTTATGCATGCATCCTTGTCGTTATGTAAGTTTTCGGTGATCATGAATGTCTAATGGATGCCGACCGAATCTGCATTACTTGTGGCGGTCCATGCCACATATTTTGAAACTAAAAGGTTTCAATCAGTGCATCCGCCCAGTCATGAAATAGGGAGCTGGGATGTAGACGGTCGCGGTAGGGCGACTAGTTGGCGAGTTCAAGGTCACTCTGCGATCTATATCTAGAACGAGACATACTCGGAGTTTCTCGGAAAGATAAAAACGAAAACAATCCCATCCTTGAATAGCTAACATTGAAGCTGTACACAGAAATGGCAATAATGTGACACCATTATTTCGGCATACGTATGCCTGAATAACGACAGCTGGTGAAGCAATGCAATTCTTGAGTATCCCACTATTTATTTCTAATGCAAAGCGGTTAAAGAGGTGTGACACATTACACACCACAATTAAGCCACGGACGTCACGCCTAAAATTGGCGACAGTATTGACGTAGTAATCATCATCATTCTCCTGCCCTTCTTTCTGGGGTTGGAGCAACATCTTTTCTCCTTTTATAGTCCTCTATCATGTACCATTTCTTCGCTCACTAACCTCTTACACATATCGTCTTTCACACAATCCATAAATTTTTTCTCTAAAGCCTTTCACATTCATAGTTAAAACTCTTCTTAACAATCTCATTGTCATTTCGTCTCATCACATGTACATATCATCCCGTATTGACGTATTGATATCAACAGTTTATAGACCTCAGCAACCAATTGGTATGGAATGGGCTTTATTCTCAACGGCCCATCAACAGAATTAAAGAGAGATAAGTTACTATAGATAGATACAAATGCTTTGGTATTATAGATTATAAATTCATACTATTCCTTTTATAAATAGACACAAAGTCTAAGTCACAAATTTTAATATATTATTTACAAAAACTAAGCTTTGCTTTTAAAAGCTAATCACTGAGATGTAACGATGAAATTACTGAAAATATTTTTGAAGAAACAATCATGTTACTTTCAAATAATACCGTTCTGATTTCTTTGTAGCTATCAATTAAAAAATTAAAATTTCTCATCGAGTCATTATTTATTTATTTATTTAATATATTTTGTACACACAGCTGTTAGAGAAAACACGACGATAAGGATACAGAGTACAAGGGCACTACTTATTTCATGTTGAAATCTCTTCCAGTAGGCCCGCAAAAGGAAAGAAGAATTAGGAACACAAACCTAGTGCATACAGTAAACATTACATAAATAAATAAATAAATAAATATTACAATATACAAAACAATATATATGCATACAAATACACACACACACACATATATATTATACATACACACATTTTCATCATCATCATCAGCCCACAGTCGTCCACTGCTGGACATAGGCTTCTCCCAATCCACACCACTGAGCCCGGTCTGCGGCTCTCCTCATCCACTTCTTGCCGGCCACCGTGCGGAGATCATCGCACCACCTAGCCAAGCTTTATTACATATACTCACATTAATTATAACGCCATAACTTTCAATTCAGAATATCGAACAAGGACTTATACTATTACGCCATCTGTGACAAGGCAGTTGAAATTCAACGATAAACCTTTTAGTTTTGACGATAAATTAAACGGAGCGCACAATAAATTTTCAAAGCATATATTTTTCGCAAAGGTCCATCGTTCGTGTTACGTCGTAAAGGCGTTTTATCGCTTTTAACTCTGAGCAATAAAGTGTGTCAACATGAAATAACGAGCAGTAATCAATTTGAAAACGTAGCCATTGTCTGCAAAAAAAAAAAAACTTCATATTGGCAGTAAACATTACGAAAGATAAACAAATTAGAAGTATCTTATACTATTATGGACCAAACAAGTTTCATACTAGCTTATTCGTATTTCATATAAGTCTTAATTGTCTCTAATGTGAAGCAAGCACCTTGAGATTTTGTATCTCTAACGCAAGCTACCCATGCAACATACGACTTTAAGTCTTTGAAGCTATTCCATTTACCATTACCATATTCTTAACACACAACGTTGTCCTGCTGTGCTTCGTACTTGCATACATAGCAATCTAATAAACGACAGTCAACGCCTTACGGCTTCGAATTTTGACAACTAAATTGTCATCTTGCAACGCACACTGTAACGTTAGCACGCTGTAATTCAAACTAGAGGTCCCGCAGTAGTCGAAATTCGACTTTAATTAATTGATATTATAAGTTTGAACATCATTATGGTTATATTGTCAAAGACTATTATACTTCTGTAATCACATATTACGCCAAGACTACACTATAGACAAATAATATTAAAGATAAACAATATTAACCTATTTTCAATTTGACCACAGACTTTAAGCATTATCTAAAGTTTGACAATAAACAAAGAGTGTACCTAGTCAGGTCATAAATTCTGTCACATGTTTAATGTAAAATAATTGAAACAAGTTTATTCATTATGTAACCATTCATATACCAAAATGAACTTAACAAAACATAGATTCTTATGACACTAAAGTTCATTCAAAATGACCTCCGTGATTTTGAGTACAGGCCTTCAATCTGCGCGGCCAGTCGTCTATCGCAGCACGAACGAGGTCCATGTCAATATCGGCGGCTGTCTTAATCAAGGATGTCTTGAGTGACTCCGAATTGGGATGAGGCTTTGAGCACGCCTTTTCCTCCAAGTGTTGCCATATCTTGTAATCTAACGGATTCAAATCTGGACTGGAGGAGGGCCAGTCTTCGTGCCGGATGAAGTCGATTTCACGCGTCGCCAGCCAGTCTTGTGTGCTCTTCGCTCTATGAGCTGGCGCCGAATCTTGTTGGGATACCCAGTGCCTGTTATTGAACATGGTATGAGAAACAGGTTCCATAAGGTTCGTCAGGACTGTATTTTGATACACAACTGCGTTCGTTTTTACACCTTTCTCACAAAAATGTACCTCTGTTAAGCCCCAATAAGAAACTCCCAACCATACCATGAGCGAGGATGGAAAATGACCTCGTTGGACACGCGGAATATGGTTGCTCGCTTCTTCACTACTGTGTGCGTACAGCTTATCATTTTGTTTGTTGTAGCTCTCTTCTACGGTAAAAATTTTTTCATCCGAAAAAAGAATTTCCCGATATTTTTTTCCCGCGTACCGCTTCAACAAAGCGCGGCATCTCTTCAGTCTCAGGTCCATTAGACGAGTATTCAAACGATGTCCTGTTTTTCTTCGATATGCCCGAAGCCCTAAGTCTTCATTTAACACCCTTTTCACCGTGGTTCTGCTTAACCCCATCTGAAGGGCCAACAGTTTCTGCTTACGTTTGGGATTTCTTTGAATTCGCGCCTTCACAGCTTTTATCACTGCTGGAATCCTAACAGACCGAGGGCGACCACTTCTTGACCTGTCATCTACACTAGAGTCTTCATTGTATCGTTTGATGGTACGATAAACGAATCTTTTGGTTATATTCAAACTTTTCAGTATGTTAAAAATTTGAATTGGCGTGTAACCGCAAGGATGCAACGCAATAACTGCAACACGGTTTTCTTTAAGCGTCCACTCCATATTTAAAAATGAGTAAAATTCTAAAAGTATTCATTTTTATTTTCATGAACATTTCGAAATTCGAATTCAATAAACTTTTTTGTGGGCAGCATTCTAAAAGAAAAGTTTTTACTGTGTGACAATACTTATGACCTGACTAGTTACATATGTGTGTGTGTGTCAAATACATGGCAGTGTGTGTAATGTTTTCTTTATTGATTTAATGTATCTTTTGTGCACTATTTTAAAAAAATATTAGCATTGTCCACTCCTTCTCTATATTCTCTATAAGTGTGGGAAATATCACATTCCTCCGTCCGCGCAATTTTCGTAAAAAGGGATGCAAAGTTTTTCCTTCACGTATTAATAATATAAAGATATCTTGAAATTTCATAAAACAGAGACCGTAAATTTCAATACTGGCAAAAGGCGTCTTCAGACCAATGACAGATTTGTTTTTGTGCCCCATTGGACGTGTCAAACGTTGTGAATGATCACCGAACGTGACGACAGGCAAGCCGAGTTCTAGTAATATCTCTTTGAAATATGACAGTGTGGTTTATACGTCGATTTCTAAGAATTACCACCTACGATTTTGTTTAGAAGACGTTAGAAAATTAATCGTTATAGAATATATATAGTGAACTGCCCAGATTAGTATCGTCATTCTGTCAGTTTCTGCTGCAATAATCAAAATGCAATTCGATTTAGAAAAATTAATAGGTATCACGTATATTTTACGTTTGGGCTTTGATAGCAAATTATATAGGAAAGCCACCATCAGCTGAAGAATCAGCGTGGATACCTCAAATTTTATAATTCAACTCACAAAAAAGCACGAAATTGGGCAGTTGACATAGTATAATTAACTAACAGTAGGTCGAGCGCTTGTAATTTCAACGATTCAATGTTTTACACACGTTAGCAATAACCTCAACGCAGCGTGATCGGATTTCATTACAATCCTATAAACGTCATATTCATTTTACGATTGGGAACATTAACATCCGATTAAAGGATTTACGATTTGTTCCTTCTTCTATATCTCACGCGAGGTACTGTGCCTGTGATTTCATTACAATAAATCGCAAGCTCAACGTTATAAAGTAATGTGCTAATCGAAACGGAATAAGGAGATCTGTTAGGCTATTTCTTTAGCGTTTTCTGAGCTTACAAACAAAATTGGAACCTATGTTCTAAGAAACAAACTCCAAATAATCAAAGTTTAAATATACTTTAATAAATTTCAACGCTTTGATACCGACGATCTGATAGGTTCTACGCTGTAATTGACTCATTATTTAAAGTTGAACAAAAAGTTCGTTTCTTGTATGTAGGTATATCAAGCTACACATCAAGTCGTATCTGTTACATTAAAATAGGTAGCTTTTGTAATTTAGTTAAAGTAAGTAAAGCGTTTGTAAAATAAATGTATTTTGTATTCGTTTTTTTTTTTGACAAGTTTTTATTATATTAGGACAATTGTTATTGAAGATAATGGCGGTCAAACATGAAACTTTCAACGCTTACTATGTTTTGTTACATATCGAAGTATCAAGTAACACTGTGTTACATTGAGAGCGGTCAATTAAAAAAAAAAACAAAAAAAAATGTTTTTTTTATATTGCTTAGATGGGTGGACGAGCTCACGGCCCTCTTGGTGTTAAGTGGTTACTGGAGCTCATAGACATCTACAACGTAAATGCGCCACTCACCTTGAGATATAAGTTATAAGGTCTCAAGTATAGTTACAACGGCTGCCCCTTCCCTTCAAACCGAAACGCATTAGTGCTTCACGGCAGAAATAGGCGGGGTGGTGGTACCTACCCGGTGGACTCACAACAGGTCCTACCACCACAAAAAAATGTATTTCGTATTCTTTTTTTTTGACAAGTTTTTATTGGAACGAAGTTCCTTACGGCAGGCTTGGAGGGGATAGGGATTTTGCTGCGCGACCGAACTGAAAAAAATGTGATAGTAAAACCGTAAGAAAAAATTCGTGGAAAAAATCCGTGGAAAAAAGTGCGTGGAATAAAACCGTTAAATGAGACGTGCGCAGGCGCGACAGTCGCATACACAAGCGAGTAGTGTATAATACCTTTCTCTTTCTCCCTCTTTCTTTTCGTTCTCTCATCCATTCTCTTTCTATTTTACGTAATTTATTATTTCCTAAAATACTGAATTTCCTAAATACTTTCCTATACTTAAATAAAAACTAATCAGCAAATTTTAAGAGAAAAATCAAGAAAACCTACATAAAATTGGACACGATTTTTTTTGCAAATTGTGTCGATTCTACATTAGCCGAAGGAGCTTCGTTCCTACCTGGTGTCCCACGACACCACATTTTAATATTATTCTAATAGGACACAATGCTATTGAAGATAGTGGCCGTCAAACATGAAACTTTCAACGCTTACTATGTTTTGTTACGTATCGAGGCATCAACAAAAAACCATCGATATTTGAGCAGCGTATTTATAGAATCGTAAAACGTTTTTACGATCGGTAGCATAATCCGAACATAAAATTATAACGGTCGGTATCGGTACCTACCCACCGAAAATCGTAAATCTAAGTTTTCATAACACAAATACACGGTTTCTTACTAGGGTGGGCAACGTGTCTTAAAATAAGCACGCGAAGAATTCAGAAGCTAGATTATTGCCTGAATTCCATTGACTTTGCTATAACGCGAAGACTTTTTTCAGCACTAAATAGCAAAATATTCTTATAACGTTATAGTTTTCGTTAATATATAGTCGTCGTGGCCTAAAGGATAAGACGTCCGGTGCATTCGTATCGAGCGATGCACCGGTGTTCGAATCCCGCTGGCGGGTAGGTACCAATTTTTCTAATGAAATACGTACTGAACAAATGTTCACGATTGACTTCCACGGTGAAGGAATAACATCGTGCAGTAAAAATCAAACCCGCAAAATTATAATTTGCGTAATTACTGGTGGTAGGACCTCTTGTGAGTCCGCACGGGTAGGTACCACCGCCCCGCCTATTTCTGCCGTGAAGCAGTAATGCGTTTCGGTTTGAAGGGTGGGGCAGCCGTTGTGACTATACTGAGACCTTAGAACTATATCTCAAGGTGTGTGGCGCATTTACGTTGTAGATGTCTATGGGCTCCAGTAACCACTTAACACCAGGTGGTCTGTGAGCTCGTCCACACAACTAAGCAATAAAAAAAAAAACGCAAGAGATCCAAATGCATCATATGTCGTTCCACAGCGGTTAAGACTTCAATGATATACAATACATATTTACAATACGTGATTCTCTAGTAATATGCAGTATTAGGTTAAAAATGCTATTACTGTCAAGTGGGCTATTGCAATAAATTGACTATTATTAATAAATCCACTGAGGACATAAATTATTTGCGAGTACATTGTGAGGTTCTTTGTAAATTTGGTGCAGTTACAACAATGAATTGACTTGCATTGTTGTTGTCACGCGCCGACGTATTAAATTTGTCACGGCTCCATCCGTGTTGTGTACATCTGCCTTCGATTCGACAGATTACACCGGATGTATACAATGTTACATTTTAAATTACAAAATTTCGTGATAAATACTAATTACTATGAATACAAATACAAATAAATATTACAAATACAAATAAATACAAATTACGTGATAATTAAATTACAAAATTTCGTGATAAATACAATGCGTTTCGGTTTGAAGGGTGGGGCAGCCGTTGTAACTATACTGAGACCTTAGAACTTATATCTCAAGGTGGGTGGCGCGTTTACGTTGTAGATGTCTATGGGCTCCAGTAACCACTTAATACCAGGTGGGCTGTGAGCTCGTCCACCCATCTAAGCAATAAAAAAAGCATATTCGCATTAAATAATAGTACTTAGCTTTATATCGTAATCATTATTAGAAGAAATAATCAAATATAGATACTCACATAACTGTTAGTGTTGAAGTTAGTGAAAACCAAAAAGGAATAACTATTGAAATTGAAAAGGAGAAAATAACTGTATTACGAAAACAAAATCTACAAATTGTGCCCAAAACACTAAATCTATAAAATACTGAAAAGTACTTTTACATAATCTTATTCGCGTTGAGAGTTACTTAAATGGAAATTTCTGGAACATCTCGGCTAACTCGAACGATGACTTCGGGAATCGCGCGGAGCCTCACACGAGGCTAAGAACGTCAAAGTCGCCATAAATTTCTCGAAGCGGGGAGGGCTCAAATGAATTCGCCATTCAATCTCACGCTACATTCTCTTTTAATCTCTTTAAATGACGACAAATTTACTGCTACAGATTTTCGTTTAATACCAAGAATGCTTCGTCGGGCTTTTTTAATTCGAAACTGTGTAGGCAAAATGTCAGGGGCTATCCGTGTTTAAATCTGGCCGACCTTGTATTACGTTAATATTCGAATTCGAGTTATTATTAGATTGCAAGTTTTATTTCAAATTATTAAGGACAAGCCATATCTGCCCGCCACTATGCCTGACGGAGACGGAGACCTGTCCTTTATATATTTTATTGCTTAGTTGTGCGGACGAGATTACAGCCCGTTTGCTGTTAAGTGTTTGCCGAAGCCCATAGAAACATGAACAATGTAAATGCTATCACACAGATAAGTTAGTGTTATCAGAATTAGAACTCATGTCATGGTAGGTGGCGGCATTTACGTTATCGATGTCCATGGGCTCTGATAACCACTTAATACCAGGTAGGACGCAAGCTCGTTTACACATATAAGCAATAAAAAATTAAATGAAAAAGCATGTGGTTGAAGTCTTATCTGTATTTTGACTAATATATATTTCAAACCAACAGGTCAGTGGTACTTACGCGCTTCCACTAGTAAGCATCACTAATTCTTACAATACAACAGCTCAACTATAAATACATAAAATTAAACAACACTTTATCTAATCTAGAACAATCTTGTTCGAAGTTTTTATACGAGGAAATTAAGTTTATATACCAAAAAAAAAAGCTCTGAATTATTTCAGACTAAATTTGTTGACACATTTTCTTGTGAGCGTCGTTTTTATCTGTCAATAAAACGGAGGAGGTTAAAGGTGCCTGTTTTGGAAATCGTAAATCGTAATTGCGCGTTTCCGCGAAATGAAGTTTCGTCGGTTCGCGTTTCATTGCTTGTTGTGTTGGCACTAATGTTATATAGAGGTCATATGAGAAGATAATGTTATGTTGACCATTACGATACAATGTTAGTGTCACATTTAATTTTTAATGACATTTTCGTTTCGCTAGTGTAGTAATACAATATGTGACGGTTTCAGTTTTTTTTTTATTGTCCTTGTAGGCAGACGAGAACATAGCCCACCTGATGGTAAGTGGTTACCCATAAACTTCAGTAATGCCAGGGGTAGAGCCAAGCCACTGCCTACCGCTTAATACTCTTCACAAGCTTCGTTTGAAGAAGGACATGTCATAGCGCTCGGGAAACACCGTGGAGGGGAGCTCATTCCATAGCCGGATGGTACGTGGCAAAAAAGACCTCTGGAAACGCACTGTGGATGACCGCAGTGGCTCCAGGTAGTATGGATGAGCTCTACTCCGGGGGAGGGCGGTGCGATGGTAAAAACGAGATGACGGTATCATCTCGAACAATTCCTCAAAGCACTCCCCGTGGAAAGTTCAGTGTAAGTTACAATAAGTTGAAAGTATTTTTACTAACGTCTTGTCGAAGTCTATAAATTAAAATGTAAAGCTACAAAAAGTAAACCTGAAGTCCTATATTCCTATTATGTCCTATTGTTGGGTGAATGAGATCTCCACCCTACTGGTGTTAAGTGCTAAGTGCATAGACAAACTATAACGTGGAATCCAACGCTCACCTGAAGACATAAAGGGAGACATTCAATTGTGTTGTATATCCGGTATATTATTATACCTTCTTTTTTGTTCCTACCTATGCTATAGCCTTGAGAGGCTATTTCAGCGTAACCTTAACTAGTAGGTGAGCTAACGGGGCTTAAACCTGACGACGTTGCTAACACGAACCCTAGCAAGAGCCGTGCTGGATCTACAACCGGATCGGAAACGCGACCCACTGAAAAGACCCAGCGAATAACTCAGTGGGCTCCTCTGACCTCAATTACCACATGAATCGAGCAAAAATTTCCAAACGTAAAAAACGATTTTGTAAGCTAAAACGTTATTAGTTGCATAAACACTCGCACGTTCCGGTGGCAGTAGTGGATTCTTTGAGATTACCGTATCCGGATACCGTTGAGGCTATTCCGTGCAACAAAGCCCGCTTAAGTAAACATCTGTATTGACTTTCCCACGACGGAATACAGACTCGTTCGAATGACGCCTTAATAGTTTCGTGGTTGAGCTAACTCAGTATGTTAAGTTGAATGTTAATCAAATTTAAAACCAACTTAAAATTTTGTAGAGCAAACTATTTTCATTTTGTGACATACTTTATTTGGTTTATAATATATTTATACTTTATTTAGTTATAAGACCCTGGTACCTGATAGTGAATAATTAAATTGTTCTTGAAAATGAACAGCGAAAGGCAAAACTGTTCTGGGTCCTATCGCCGAGGAAGAATGTCAAAGCATAAAAAACCTATCATATTTTTGGGCCAGTAAGAGTAATGCCATCTAACGTCGAATAGTCGAACGAATATCGAAGGATCTAGTAGCATCTAGAACGCTCGAGAAGTACAACGCCATCTATTTTCAGATAACGGAAACACAATACAATATAAATTAATATTTGATTTATAGGAAATCACGAAAACATTTAAGCATTAATCTCAAAAAATTCAAGTCTAATTCACGTCAAATAGACTTATATCACATTGGAAAAGTGTTACAAAACTTTAACTAATTGACTTTCTGTCTTATGTATACTATATAACTTCTCGACGTTGTATTTTGATGTGTAATTCACAGTTTACGTTTGATGAATAGTCATTAGCGTTCGGTGTGGTCAAATTGAGGCGAGGTAACCCAGATATTTTTATCTTCGGTTTTTAGTTTCATACTTTAACCATTGTGTAAATTAAATAACAGTGCATTGTGTTAAGAAACTTAAAGAAAGGGATCATTTGTGGTTTCGATGCTGCGTTAAAAATCTAGAACGAATGCATTAGTCTATAGTAAATGTTTTTCTTCCATAATATTGCTTTGTTTGATGCAAAATTGTATTATACAATAAACACAGAAAAGTTTTTTTGTTATCTGGTAAGGCGCATTTGTAGAACCCGCATGGGTAGATTCTTTGGTAAAACAATCAATTCATTCCGATGTGAAGGGCTTGACAGTCCTTATATTACAGTTGAGACTGTATGTGAGTTATTTGGTGTCAACGGGTAGCATTCTTTGATAAACCCTTCCAGAGTAGTAAAGTTGACGCGGCAATATGCATGTATCTATAGAGATTAAAGTTAAAACTTTAATAGAATTACGCAAATTCATAAAAAAATATTATTTTGTTAAAAGTTCACTGATTGGAAAATTCTCACTTTGAAATATAGACGACGGAAACAATGTACTTGAACAAGTATTTAATGAGACATCAAACGGGCAGCCCGTATCTTTGTTGTCACTATTAAATTGTTACAGTAAAATGTTAGAGCTTTTAGTAGTTATTCATACTTTGAATGGTTAACCCGCATTCAACGTGACGTGACGAATTGAAGATTTAACTTTTACATTACATTTCATAACATATTTCATTCAGATTTGCGGATAGATTTTTAAAAATCTCAGCTCTTAATAACAACTTAAATCAACCAAAGTTTAAGGTAATGAATGAACAGTGAAATCATACGCATACAGTCAATACAACCTACTGAATGATTTTTATAATAATAACGGAATATAAAGTGAACTGTGGTGCTCAAATCAATCTATAGTGAAACGTTAATATCGATAATTACTTTCAGAAGAAAAATTACGTCTTAAAATGATTTTTGTGGAACAGCGATAACCTTCAAACAGTAACACATCATTATTTCGCGGCAGAATAGTGCTACCCACCTTTTTTTCCTACCTAAGCTGAGAGCCTTGAGAAGCTATATCAGCGTAGCCTTAACTAGTAGGTGAGTTCACGGGGCTCAAGCCTGACGACGTTGCTAACACGAACCCTAGCAAGAGCCGTGCTTCGCAGAATCTACCACCGGATCGGAAACGCGACCCACTGAGAAGATCCGGCGAGAAACTCAGTGGGCTGTGTCTAGGCCTGCAACATCTTAGAATATTTTTTCAAACTCACAGTTGAGATTAAAAATGCAATTTTCTTACCAAAAAAAAACACTCCAGATCTTTAAACATCGTTGTAAGAATAATACAATAGCACTAATGTTGACAGCGAGTATTTTAATTAGTAATACACACAAAATATTTGGCAAACATGCTGCATTCGAAATTGACAATGGTACGGTATAAGTGGATGAGGTGGGAGCTGGGCAGCCATCCATCATTTCCAAACAAAATTAAACGTCATATACGAGTTGCCCCGGACTGGACGAGCGATGCGCGATAGTTGCACAGATTAGTTACAAAATAGAGAGTTCTAGGCTTCTAGAGGCTTCTAATTTTAGGAGAATTAGTTCACAGAAATTAATTGCATTTTTCAAGTACCGTCAAATTCGTCGATGAAGAGTTTCATATGTAAACTAGCCCATAGATACAACCTTTCGAATTTTTAGCCGGATCTTCTCATTGCGTCGCGATTCCGATCCGGTGCTAGACTCAGCAAAGCACTGTTCTTGCAAGGGTCAATGCTAGCAATTCTCTCAGGCTGAGCCTGTGACTTTACCTACAGGTCCATGAGTAGTTGGAATATCCCCTTACACTACCAACGAATAAGTACGGAAAAAAGGGATAATTTAGTCAATTTTCTTTCTGAGTTTGCTATGAGGGTTCATATGAAGTTCTATACTATACCAATTGATAAATTAAACAGAGCTAACATTCCACTTCACAATAGTTATTTATCGCGTTTTAAGTTTCTACTTCAAACTGCAACTACTGCAAAAAACTTGGTCATTGAACTGATTTTGTAGTACGAGTAAATGTAATATAAATATATTAAAAATAATACTGTAGTACCTTTTTTGTTTTTTTGAAACCTCACAATTTAGAATTAACACCTTCATAATTTATTTAAAAATACACAAACCCGAGAAAGACTTACTCTAGACATTTTTGACGTTCGTTTTTATCCCGTAACTCTCTGATCACGATCTTATCTGTTCTGTTCACATCAAAAGACGCACTCATTAATACTACATTTGTCTCGGCAAGAGACAGGATTCCGGCCTTATTCACCATTATTAATATTGTATCAGCTTAATTATTTTCATCCTTTCCACGATCAGTTGTGACGGCATTGTAATTATATGCGATGTAAATATAAAATCATTAGACTCGTAGGTGATTTCCGAAATGTAACGTAACGTTGGAAGAGGGCCACAATGAATATTAAAAACATTATTTATTGCATATTAGATTTTGTTTCTTGAACAGCAAAGTCTTAGAGCCATGTTAACTGTCAGTACATATGATTTAAAAATGAAATAAAGACAATAAATTTAAATATAATTATTGTAATATTTGATACTCTAAGGCTGCATTTGAATCAAGTTAGGATTATCTTCAACGTTATGAGTAATAATATGAGGCAGAAATTATTGACACTGATACTCTAAATTTTAAGGTTAATTAAATTCCACTTAATAACTAAAGCAACGAAGCCAACGTAAAATACCTAAAATTTACGTATTACCATTGTCAATGCCAATTAATAATAGTCTTTTTAGTTTATCGCTACGTATTTTAGTATGTTTTTTTATTGTATATATTTATTCAATTTTCCAAAACAAATAATATCCATAAGTTGCAAAATACGCCCTCAATTATTTTAGCTTAAAACGGTAACCATTTGGAATTTAAGAAGATAATAATATCAAGAGGTGCGTGTGCCCCTTTATTTGTATTCTATCGGCGTGCATTAATTATTATACATTTAAAACGAATAAATACATTTTAAGCTTCACAAACATACGTTATACATAAATAGCGGTCCATTACGCTTAATCCGCGGTTAAGATATAAAATAACGTCGCTTAAAATTATAACAGACACCGCCCATAAACGGGGATTAGCTGACAACCGTTGACATTATGTTATACCTGATAAATTATGGCTATGATTTTATGTTATTTTGGTCTCGTTTGAACACCGCTTTCGAACCAATAAAGGGTTAGTGTGTAGGGTAAATTGTGATAAATAATTAAGATACTCTTGGATATAATTAATAATTAAGATACTCTAATAATCAAGGCTGACTCGGTTATGCAGTAGTTAGCGTCCCCCTTCGCCTGTTTACGCTGACATAGCCTCTCAAGGTTATTAGCTTAGGTAGGGAAAAAAAAGCGTCCCTAACTGTTGCGTCGAGGGTCGTAAGTTCGATTCCCACATTGGGCAAAAATTGTGTGCTAAACAGATTTATTTGCTTCTTGTCTGATTGTTTTTATCTATGTTTGTCACTGAACTCCTCCTAAACGGCTGGACCGATTTGAATATTTTTTTGTATGCCATTGGGTGGCACCCTGAATGGTTTAGATTCACAAATCAGCCCGGCAGAGGGCGCTGCAGTCGGTATCTAGGCTATTTATCTTTCCTATAAATAATTTATATGGCAAAACAACGTTTGCCGGGCCAGCTAGTATGGTAGGACCTCTTGTGAGTCCGCACGGGTGGGTAACACCACCCTGCCTATTTCTGCCGTGAAGCATTAATGCGTTTCGGTTTGAAGGGTGGGGCAGCCGTTGTAACTATACTTGAGACCTTAGAACTTATATCTCAAGGTGGGTGGCGCATTTGCGTGATGTCTATGGGCTCCAGTAACCACTTAACACCAGGTGGGCTGTGAGCTCGTCCACCCATCTAAGCAATAAAAAAAATGCATGTATTTAAATGTATATAAATATGTTTCTCAGTCTCCGGTACCCCTTAGGCAAGGAATCTGATTTGTTCACAATTATATATTGATTAATACAATTTTATTTTTCAATTTAAATGTTAGAGACCTAATTATACGAATATATTCGTAGATAACATAAAACATATGCGATTCTACTGTTGAAAATAACAAATGCGTCTATTATTGGCGATGTAACGATGTTAATAAATACGAGGTGAAGGAATTCTCAGCTGGTCACCGGACAGACACCATCAATGATACTTCTCACTACAAAATATATAAATTATGTTGAATGATAGGCTGAAAGTTTGATAGCGGCAAACATAAATAGCATTTTTCGTTGGAATTAGGGCAAACAGCCCCCTAAACGGGGCGACTGTGACTTTTATTGTTCAGCATTGACAGCTGATACGGTAGCTGTGAATTGGGTAGATGTCAAATAAGCAGTACGAGTATTAGAACGTTAACATCTCGTGAGTTATATTTGACACTAGCGACCCGCCCTCGCTTCGCTTCGGAAACTGTAATTTATTATTGATTTCTCCACTATTTAATGGATGTTATTATACATATAAACCTTCCTTTTCAATCACTCTATCTATTAAAAAAACCGCATCAAAATTCGTTGCGTAATTTTAAACATTCAAGCATACATAGGGATATAGGGACAGAGAAAGCGACTTTGTTTTATACAATGTAGTGATAATTAAAATAGTTCGTACTTTATTTTGATGCTCAGACTTGGTTTGATTGATTTCATTAGTGTATTATCCATGAAAAATATAAAACAAATGATCTATGGTCTTAATGATTTTTCCATTTATTTTATCAAAGAGATAATCAGTCAAAGAGTTCACGGCCCACTCAGTTTTAAGCAAGTTACCGGAGCCCCTAGACATCCTCAAAGTAAATTCCGCAACCTATCTTCCAATATGGTTTCTGTGTCTCACTACTATACAACGGCTGCCCCACTCCTGAAATCGAAACGCAACACTGATTCGCAGTAGAAGTCGGCAGAGCGGTAGTACCTACCCATGCAGGATCATAAGGCACCCTACTACCCAATAATGACAAGTAAATAAGCTACATACAAGTATTTTTTAAATCATTAAATACATTTAATACTCTTCGTTTACCAGTATTGTAAGTCACCCGAGTAAGCTTCAATAAAATATTTTTAGTTTTACTTTCCCAGATAAATAATAACGTTAAATGAAGAACATATTTTTTATTTATTTAATATGTATTTCATTTACATATTCTTATTATTAAATTAAATTCTTCATTCGGCGCACTTACGACATAACGGCCAGATATTGTTTTGAGATTTGACATCGATACAACAAAACCGACCATGAAGCATCTTACTTATCCAAAATAAATAAATTACAAAACAAAAATCCTTTGCTTGGTTAAATCGAAAGTTTTCTGACCGCATATGCCATGGCAATGATTTAATTACATTTCGTTGCTCCTTTAATGAAAGAAAACGGAAATCATTACAATTTTATTTCGCTCTAGTTCTCATACCGACTTGTCTAATCCTTAGAGTAACAAAAAAAAAAAACATTTCCAAACAAGCAAGTACAATAGTATGAGTAATTTAAATAAATAGGTTCTCTGAATTTTTTTGCGACGTCTAAATAAATTTATGGTAATGAACCATTTCGACCAATTTTTTTTTCCTTATCAACCAGTTTCGACATATTTTTTTTTTGCTTAGATGGATGGACAAGTTCACGGCTCACCTGGTGCTTAGTGGTTACCGGAGCTCATAGACATCTACAACGTAAATGCCGCCATACGAATACAAGGTCTCAGTTTTTAAAATACAACACCTGCCAACATATCCCCACTATAAAAGTTCTGACCGAGTCAATAAAGAACTTCGCTTTCATTGTTCGTTTTGTTATCAGCGATGTAGTAACCTCGAGATTTCGGACGAACAAAATCCGACAGCACGTATGTCAGGATTGCAATTCGAAAAATCAATTTTACATCGCAAAACCAGATTCATTCCGACGTAGCGACGCGACGACGTTTCATATCCAACGAAGCGCCTATCAAATATTTCATAGCAAACGTATTCGTTAGGGCCGTGCCTCGAAGAAGACATCTGGTGCTACAACTGGGGCGAATTCAATTATAATATCGTCTTCTCGCATTATAACTGTATAATCTCAAAACTTAGTAAATTTTACAGGAGAGTGTTTTAAAGGTTTAACATATTATTATGATATTTTTAATATTAATCATCTTTGCAACATTTCTTTTTTAGTTTTTACCAGTTACATTATCTATCTTTTAAAGTAAGATAAAATTATGTATTAATTTTTTTAATTGTAGTCAAAATATAGGAAAACTAAATAAAAAAAACCTAAAACTAAACTACGCTCTTTTGATAGTATTTATGAGAAAAATACTGGTGATACCAAATAATTCCGCATATTAACTCAATTTCGAATATTTTTGGAAATTGTACACTTTTAATGCGAAAAGACGATATACGGCGATAACACCTCGCCTGCTCGCATTAAAACCAACAGCGCATCGCAATAACACTACACTTTACGCTTTCTGCATTTACATCTGCACGTTTGAAACCATTATTTTGCTACCTTAGTTTGGTCATTTCCGTCTTTCACACGTCGTTTCAAAAATTCCGGACTTCCGTGGCTTTGTTCATGGTCATATGTTACTGAGAAAATTTTATAAGAGCGTCTAGTAATTTCCGAGTTTCTAGAACAATACAATATTTTATATAAAAAGTAATATTTACCAGTGTGGACTCACAAGTCGTCTTACCACCAGTGATTACGGAAATTTAAGCGTTTTTCGGAATCAATTATTTTTTGTGATGAATTAAGTACTTAATATATGCCTTCCACGCTGAAGAAATCACTTTCTGCTATTTCTGACGTAAAGCAGCAATGCGTTTCGATTTGGAGTGTGGCTTATCCCTTATGCCTGAAAAATACATAAAAATCTTATTTCAAGGTGGAGGAAGGAAATCATATCTCAAGGTGACGGAATTTACATTGCTAATGTCCGTGGTCTCCAGTAAATGGTAAAAAACTATGACTTTCATCATCCGTTCGCTCATCCATACTTATCTATAGGTATACTAATATTATAAAGAGGAAAGATTTGTTTGTTTGTTTGTATTGCATAGGCACCGAAACTTCTGAACCGATTTGAAAAATTCTTTCACTGTTTTGAAGCTACACTATTCCCAAATGACATAGGCCATAATATTTTTTGGAAAAAAATACTGTTCTTTACTAAAACTCCAATAATGTAACCCAAGGTGTAAAAAAATTACCTAAAATATTCTTTACATCGCGTGCCCTGCGAAAACTATTGATGATAGAATAAATAATGTACTACGACTTTGTAGAACACATTATTATTTACAATAAGTGTTGTGACAACATATGTCTAACCATTATAGTTATGCCGCAATAAGTGTTCTTTTATTTAAAAAAATAAAACAACGTCAAATATCGTTGAAATCTTTGTTAAAGACCCGAGCGGAGCCGGAGCGGGCCGCTAGTAATTTATAAATTTGAAAGTGTGTCTCTGTTTGTTTGTCCTCCTTTTACGTCGAAATGAAGCAACTGATCGACTTGACTTTTTTTAAACTACTAGTCTTAGATCAGGAGAGGGACATAGGCAACCTTTTATCCCGAAAAAACGTCTCATGCTCACGGGAAACCTCACCAACACTTTTCCCTGACCACGCGAACGCAACTGCGAGTGACAGCTAGTTTAATTAACCACAAAATTTAAACGCATCTCCTCGGCCAAGGTTTCTCCTCCGTCACGGTTGATTTTTTTTATTGCCCTTGTATGCAAACGAGCATACGGCCCACCTGATGGTGAGTGGTTACCGTCGCCCATGGACTTCAGCAATGCCAGGGGCAGAGCCAAGCCGCTGCATACCGCAAAAGCCGCTGCCTATCGCCTATTATTAAAAATGAAGACAGTAAGCTGTTTTCAGCGCTACAACACTTTAAGTGAAGCATCGCTAGAATCAATTTCGCATGTCTGTCTGTACGGATGTGCCAATAAAACGGCAATGTAAGCTTAATCGTTTGTGCTCCCATCGATAAACGAAACGATTTAAGTTTCCTGCCGCGGATGACTCGGCGACTTGGGACAACTTTAAATTGCTACACGGGAATTTTACTTTGAAGGACGTGATACTGGCTTCAGGGGGAGTCTATTTTGTGGCTCAGTTGATGGAATTTTGTATCTTTCTTATCGATTTGATTATGTCCGTATAGTATAATGGCTATTTACGATTTAGCAGAAGGACAAACCGTTTGAAGCTGTCACCAATTTATGACTGAGATAAACACGTAAATGCTGTCAGCGGTTGCACTTTGAAAACTATTAGGTCGCGAATGAAATAACATTCCGCAACGTAGGTATGTGGTACTTGTTCAACAGTAATTATAATTTTAAAAAAAAATCAGAAAAATCCATACCAAAACTTAAAAGTAATCTTGGCCAGCACTCTCCTGTCTATCGTATGACTACCCCTGGCAAATAGTATACGTGATGAAATCGACATATTTGTTTGCCATGCTTCTCTAGCCTCACCTAAAATAAATTTAAGTTCCGTGATCCATACCGAGCTGTAGACCAACTACATTTATTTTGATTTCTATTGAACATTAATTTCCTTCTTTTTTTTTATTGTTTTTTTTGTACGTTGTTATATTGTTATATAGCTTTTTGTTTTTTGTTGTTTTCTTTGTCTTAATTTTATATTAGTTAACGATATTTTTATCTTAAGCACAAACGTTCTTAAGCAAGATGTGTTCACACCCAAAAGGGTGAATTCTATAATGTATTATTTTATATAAATAAGTTAAATCTTTACGTGTGCAAATTTTATCCAGTAGTTAGAACGTAAAAAAAAAATCTTTAAAATTTAACAATTCAAACAGCTCCTTCAAAAAATACGTTAATGTGAAGCATTGAATTTGAATTCTACTGTACCAAACTACAGTAAAAAACATATTTTTAAGAGACTAAGACAATGTCGATGTTATCTTTAAACTTAGATGTCACGCAATAAGATGGAGAGCACGAGCCATTGTAGTTTAAAATTCTTTTAAGAATTCGAAGCTCGATAAATTTACTAATTTTATCATGGACCCAATGCGATTATATGACTACAATAATTCGCTGGTAATAGGAGTAAAATATTCCAAAACACTTATATACATGTCGGCGCTACGCCAGGGTTTTCACACATAAGATCTATTACAATGAAAATGCAATACAATTCTATAAAGCATTAACATTACTGGTTTAATACAAAAATCCATGTCTTAGTTTTTACACAATTAGCCATTTTTTGTTGGTTATAGCAACTACAGCATCATTTATACAAACAAATGGAATTACTGTGAAACAATTCAAAATGTAGTTTAATTTTCACAATAAAAAAATGTGTGGTGTCGTAGGACACCGGATAGGAACGAAGTCGTCGTGGCCTAAAGGATAACACGTCCGGTGCATTCGTGTTGAAGCGATGCACCGGTGTTCGAATCCCGCAGGCGGGTACCAATTTTTCTAATGAAATACGTACTCAACAAATGTTCACGATTGACTTCCACGGTGAAGGAATAACATCGTGTAATAAAAACCAAACCCGCAAAATTATAATTTGCGTAATCACTGGTGGTAGGACCTCTTGTGAGTCCGCGCGGGTAGGTACCACCACCCCGCCTATTTCCGCCGTGAAGCAGTAATGCGTTTCGGTTCGAAGGGTGGGGTAGCCGTTGTAACTATACTGAGACCTTAGAACTTATATCTCGAGGTGGGTGGCGCATTTACGTTGTAGATGTCTATGGGCTTCAGTAACCACTTAACACCAGGTGGGCTGTGAGCTCGTCCGTCCATCTAAGCAATAAAAAAAAAAAAAAAAGTTCCTTATTATAAAGATGTTATTTATTATATATTTAATTTTAAGTTCTATTCTATCGAGGTATAAAGAAAATAATTATTCAGGTATACATTTTTTATTATGATCTTTTTATTGATTAAACCAAATATATATTTTTTTGTACGTTATCACAAAGTTAAGTCGTACACTGTGTGCATTACTAATAAAAATCTTGTCATTTGCGTTTTTAAGCAATAAAATAAAGATTAAACATATTATTATTCTGAACATTTTCACAACAAAACAGTGTCTACTAAATATTAAATATGGTAGAATAACCGTTCAATTATATTAATAATAAATCAATAAATAATAACATAATATAATAAACTAAACTATAAATCATGTTAATTATTGTCACTAATGGCGTTTGCGCCCATATACACATATCAAGTAGTAAGTCATCACTGGTATCACTTACTGGTGGTAGGACCTCTTGTGAGTCTGCACGGGTAGGTACCACCGCCCTGCCTATTTCTGCCGTGAAGCAGTAATGCGTTTCGGTTTGAAGGGTGGGGCAGCCGTTGTAACAATACTGAGACCATAGAACTTATATCTCAAGGTGGGTCGCGCATTTACATCGTGGATGTCTATGGGCTCCAGTAACCACTTAACACCAGGTGGGCTGTGAGCTCGTCCATCCATCTAAGCAATAAAAAAAAATCAAGGTTATGTACCGACAAATCGTAAAAAAGCCTTTACACAAACGAAAAATATCCGTGTGCTCGGTTTAATGCGCCACTAACACCGACATCCCGGCTTCGGATATTCCAAACGTGGTCCGGAAAGGCGAGCGACATCGGCAGGTACGGCAGTAGGCGTTACGTGAGCACGGTAATGGGAACCGGATGGTACTTGTCCGGCGATGATCGGCCGACATAAACAGAAACGGCGCGCAGCTTCCGGCATGACGTACCGACTTGCCCCTCATTATGTGGCGTTTTCATTTTATTTTACGTATGCTCCCAACGGACTCTTTGTAAGCCCCGTTTATTAGTAGTTATGTTCACGATCGACTTCCACGGTGAAGGAATAACATCGTGTAATAAAAATCAAACCCGTAAAATTATAATTTGCGTAATTACTGGTGGTAGGACCTCTTGTGAGTCCGCATGGGTAGGTACCACAGCCCCGCCTATTTCTACCGTGAAGCAGTAATGCGTTTCGGCTTGAAGGGTGGGGCAGCCGTTGTAACTATGCTGAGAACTTAGAACTTACATCTCAAGGTGGCGCATAAACGTTGTAAATGTCTATGGGCTCCGGTAACCACTTAACACCAGATAGGCTGTGATCTCGTCCACCCATCTAAGCAATTAAAAAAAAGTTATCAAAGCCTGTAAATATAATTCCGAGAATTTTACTCCCATTTCGAGATCAAAGACTTCTTAATGCTTTTCAAACTGGAATATTTTGAATTAGAAAGGACTGTGGAAGCCATTGATTTCGGCTCACATCATTTTGGCCTATAACATGTTAGTATCGGTACAGGAAATCGGAATAAAACGAAGATTATTTTTTTTATTTAACTATTCAAACTCCGTGCATTTCAAAATCATAGAGAATTATTTGCGAAACAATCTTTTTATTTATTTATTGTTTAAATGGTTGAACGAGCTTACTTGGTGTTAAGTGGTTACCGGAGCCCATAGACATCTACAACGTAAATGCACCGCTCACCTTGAGATATAAGTTCTGAGGTCTCAAGTATAGTTACAACGGCTGCCCCATCCTTCAAACCGAAACGCATTACTGCTTCACGGTAGAAATAGGCTAGGTAGTGCTACCTACCCAAGCGGACTCACAAGAGGTCCTGCCACCAGTTATGAAAAAAAATTACTGACTTCACTTTCCAATAAAATAAAATAAAAACATTAACTGGGCGTCTTGTGAGTCTGCATCAGTAGGTATTACCAAACTGCCTATTTTGGCCGCGAAGCAGTAATTTCAGTTTGAAATGTGTAGGTGAAGCCATTGCAATTTAAAATTGAGATTTTGCTGACTGGGCCACCGGTAGTCCTTAAATCCTAAAAAAAAATGCCGCCCTCACCCGAAACATGTCTTGTCGGATCCTCTGAATTCATTCAAGGTGCTTTTAGACCTCTCAAGCACCAGTACCCGTCGAACTCGTCGATTACGACGGCCGAACTAAGCCATAGACACAGCTCACTAAGTTTCTCACCGGATCTTCTCAGTGGGTCGCGATTCCGATGCGGTTGAAGATTCTGCTTAGCACTGCTCTTGCTAGGGCTAGTATTAGCAAATTCTCTCAGGTTGAGCCCGTGAGCTCCACCTACCCGTCCGGACGTAGCTGGAATAGCCTCTTAGCCAACCAGCGAATAGGTAGGCAGAAAAAAAAACCAATTACTGCATAGAATAACAAAGGGGCTATATGAAAAAACCACTGAACAAATCGTCTTCTCGCATTAAAACTGTATAATCTCAAAACTTACTAATTTTACAGGAGAGTGTTTTCAACATGTGTTATTTTTAATATTAATCATCTTTGCAAAATTTATTGTTTACCAGTTACATTATCTGTCTTTAAAGTAAGATAAAATGATGTATTAATTTTGTTGATAGTAGTCAAAACATAGGTAAACTAATAAATAAAAATTAAAACTAAACTACGCTTTTTTGACAGTATTTATGAGAAAAATACTGGTGATACCAAATGTTTACGCATATTAACTCAATTTCGAATATTTTTGGAAATTGTACACTTTTAATGCGAAAAGACGAAATACTTCTATTTAAGAACGCACGGATTACTTACTGAAAACAATACGTATACGTCGAAATGGATACGAACTGCAATTCCGTTATGAGTTGAAAACAGGTTCCGGGGCCAAAACTGCACACATCGATTCCGTGTGCTACTCTCGTTTCCAAAATGAATTTATATTTGGATCCACAAGCCATTCACGGTCAGTTTCTATAGCCAACATGTATTTGGTGTCAATTCATATTCATGTTTACTTTCAATAATCAAATTTTAAAATGACAAGGCGTATGGCATTACATTCGGACATTATTTAATAAAATATTTTTTATATTATAAATATGGATTTTGTATAGATATGAAAGGTTGAAGGTAAATTATCACTACAAATCGATTGTGCCTTTTTATATTGCTTAGCTGAGTGAACGAGCTCATGGCCCATCTCATGTTAAGTGATTACCGGAGCCCATAGATATCTATAACGTCAATGCCGCCACCCACCTTGAGATATGAGTTCTAAGACAAGAAGTCCTACCACCAGTAATTACGCAAATTAAAGTTTTGCGGGTTTGATTTTTACTACACGATATTATTCGTTCGCCGTGGAATAGAAGCTATAGTTGAGTTTTCTGAGTGATTAATTCTGTTTGACAAATATATAAGCAATTTTTTTTTTCAAGAAATCGAATACTTTAGTAGAGTAAACAACATAGCAAAGTTGTTGAAAGAAGTGTAAAAAGTTGTTCGTTATTCTTCTGTTTGACAAATATATAAGCAATTTTTTTTTTCAAGAAATCGAATACGTTAGTAGAGTAAACAACATAGCAAAGTTGTTGAAAGAAGTGTAAAAAGTTGTTCGTTATTCTTCTGTTTGACAAATATATAAGCAATTTTTTTTTTCAAGAAATCGAATACGTTAGTAGAGTAAACAACATAGCAAAGTTGTTGAAAGAAGTGTAAAAAGTTGTTCGTTATTCTTCTGTTTGACAAATATATAAGCAATTTTTTTTTTTCAAGAAAAGAATACGTTAGTAGAGTAAACAACATAGCAAAGTTATTGAAAGAAGTGTAAAAAGTTGTTCGTTATTTTTCTGTTTGACAAATATATAAGCAATTTTTTTTTCAAGAAATTGAATACGGTTGTAGAGTAAACAACATAGCAAAGTTGTTGAAAGAAGTGTAAAAAGTTGTTCGTTCTTAAAATTCGTATGTACCGATGTCCAAGGCTGGCATGAAGCCATGGGTCTCCTTTATATATCATAGTGTTTTGACGCGTTCCTTCGTCCTGACGACGCACCGGTAAACCGTTCAATGAAATACAAATCATTAATTGTTTATTGTGTTCGATGTTTGTATTTACCAAAAATATTGTCTATGTGGACGCGCTCTTACTAAAATATGTATCTAACACTATGTGTGACTTGGTGTTTATTGACAAGGCTCTTCTTTTAGGTTTGTTATCATGTGTCTTTCGGAACGCTTACAAATTTTGACCCTGTGGAATATAATTTTAGTTATTGCTTAGTATACTGTCAACTCGCCTTCACACATATATTTACATGGTCGTAAATCGCATAACGCTGTGCCATGTTTTTTTTGAAGTGAAACTTCTTTATCGGCGTTGGAAAAAAATTTACCGTCACATTTTTCGGTTACGCGTCACATTTTTCCGTTACGCGCCATCTTTTTTGTATTCATGTCTATGATAATAAAATCCTTTTGTTTAAACTTTATCTAATTTAACTTTATTTAACCAATTTCTAGAAAGTTGCATGTAGATCATTTTTCGAAAAATAAGGCCATAAAAAAGTTTCACTTCTTACGTGTGTACACTAGTACACGCACACATTTTTTTTTTATTGCCTAGATGTGTGGACGAGCTCACAGCCCACCCGGTGTTAAGTGGTTACTGGAACCCATAGACATCTACAACGTAAATGCGCCACACACCTTGAGATAGAAGTTCTAAGGTCTCAGTATAGTTACAACGGCTGCCCCACCCTTCAAACCGAAACGCATTACTGCTTCACGGCAGAAATAGGCGGGGCGGTGGTACCTACCCGTGCGGACTCACAAGAGGTCCTACCACCAGTAATTACGCAAATTATAATTTTGCGGGTTTTGATTTTTATTACACGATGTTATTCCTTCACCGTGGAAGTCAATCGTGAACAATTGTTAAGTACGTATTTCATTAGAAAAATTGGTACCCGCCTGCGGGATTCGAACACCGTTGCATCGCTACGAATGCACCGGACGTTTTATCCTTTAGGCCACGACGACTTCGAATGAAATCGGTATCTATCAATCAATTTATTTTTGTATTCATAATTTAATATTATTATTTCCAATTCCTTTTTTATTTAAACCCCTAAAAATGGGCACGCGTTACACACTCCATATTATTCGATTCGTATCAATCAATAAAACTGTAACCGAATGACAAGTAGCGAACCAGTATACCTACATTGGCACGCCTAAGGAACATCAAATTATGCTTAACAAAATAAAAATAAATCACGAATTGAACACAGGCCATTCTAAAATTGTAAGCTGATTTCAGAGTACTAAAAATGGAATTAGCAAAATTTTTAAATATAAGAGGACTAGCTCTCTTTTTGTTAAAGCATAATATGTATTTTTGAAATTATGTAAATTTTATTCGATATTAAATTTCTGTTCAACTTGAGACTTCAAACAATCTAAAAACGTTGGTATAGAAGAAATTTGTTCAAGAATCTTGGTAAATACATAAATATTTCAAGAATAGTACAAGAGTTACAGTTACGACAAATGGAAATGAAATTAAGAGATGCTTCCATTTCAATTATCCCTCCCAACTACCCAGCTTCAACGACTGCAGCAAGATAACATCTCAATAATCAATGACGCCCGAAGTTCATCCCCGAACATCCGCAGGCATTAGGGTTGTTTGACGTTAATTAAAATATTAAAATGAAACAATAATATCCCTTTATTATATTTTAAAGTTCCCATATCGTTTATCCATTACGATGGAAACTTGCAACTCGTTGTATTGTCATTTCTGCTATAGGACTTTATATTTTGAACAAATTGGACGTGCCATTATGTATACAGATATATGATATTAAACACTAATATAATTACTTTTATATGACCTAAGTAATAATGTGTGATATAAGTTATAATGTTCTTACCTAATATTTAATTATCTGGCAATAGCAAATCTAATTGCTAGGCCGACAAAATAAAACACGGCGGCTGCCCATTTTGATACACGAGATTAGTTAGAATAGTTCTCTATTGCATTGAATTTTCTACAAATTACCGTATATATAAATTCGTAAATATAATGGAAAATATTCAATTATTTCTACAAACCTTTTTGATGAGCTGGCATGAATTCTATTATTACGATTTTTTGTATGTTACGTACCACTAGGGATCCTCTTATCGTAAAGATGAAAACCCAATTCAAACAAGCTATCAGATCTCAAGATAATATTAGTTCGTTCTGTGTGAAACGAAACGTAAAAGTTTACAAACAAATTTTAATAGAAAAATAGATGATAGTTGTGGCATGAAATTCAAATTCTAAACCGAAAGAAATACTAGTTATATTATAATATACTACTTACTACTCCTCTCAAATTTTTTATTACTAAAAGTATATATTATTTGAAGAAACTTGTTGTTGTGCATCACAGTAAGCATTGTTAACAAATCATAAAACTATCGAGAACATTCCCTAAAATTTTAAAATAGGTTTTGTAACACAACCCTGCAGTTCCAACTCTTAACAGCGATGTGCACTTTCGCCTTTATTACACAAAGGACGGGATCCTCCTAATTAGTCATGTAGTTTTCTAGGTCACTCGTGACGCTGACTTCCATTACCAGTTTGACATTTAACTTCTTCCTACTTTACACGAGAAAGCTTGGTTTGGGTCTCACTATTCCAAGGAAGGTCAAAGAGTGTTGACGAGAGAATTAATTAAAATTACTGAGGTTAGATGATCTTGCATGATAATCGTTCGATTGTTGACCTAACATGAGCGTGCGACCTTGTCGATATCAAGCAATTCTTTTTTGATTGCTTCAAATGGCCGAACACACAAACGGTCTACTGAAATTCAAGCGATAATTGGAGTACTTAAAATAACCACATGAAAATCACCATCAATATTAGAATATGAAGCCGAAGTGTTAATAGTATAACGACTGGTAAGCCCTTCAAAGCGGAATGTTTGGTTACTTCGCGGCAGAAATAGACAAGGCACTAGTATCTATAAGAGCAGGCTCAATATAAGTCCAGTACGTCTTAGTTGCATTTTACGACATCCGCGTGATGCCATTCTAAGCCTAATTCATAGAGCCAACTATTTTCCCACCAACTGTCCGTAGTAAAGGAGTCATCAGTTACTCTCTCATAGCTATCTCCAATCTAATATTCAATGGTGACAGTAAGATGTGAGCCCATAGAAGTAGGAGTAGGCTATTTTTCATTTAAATAAATCGTTCCAAAATCCACAATTATTAATTTTACTAGTTACGACCTAATTCAATGTGATTGGGGGCATGCACGTTTTTAGCTCTTTGAACTTCAAGAACCACTTAATACGTGAACTTATTCACTTAAATACAGCAAATGTTCAGAAACAACTTTCTCCCTTGTTCGATCACATTAGACATCGGAATGCTCAATAACAATGCACCACGGGGAAACTTATTCAATTTGACTGCGGGGACCGCTGTACTTGTGTTTGAAAGACGTTGTACCCTCACCTTAATGTTCGTTTTTTCATTTTATCCGTTCCCGAACAATACTTTAATTCAATCCGCCTTCCGACATTAGACATGCAATGCACGTTCTGTCGCGACTGCTTTGCGACCAAGTTCTCTGCAGCGATTTATTCGATAAGATCTGGCGATTTCATCTAAATTATTGGCAACATTTAGCTCGAACATGAGTTTGTTTGTGATAAAGCCGTGTTAATAAACACAAGGATAATTTTTATTAATAATTTTATCATAATGAAAAATTAAGATTTGAACTATTTTACCTAAGATGGACTGTCTCAAATCGAGACGACTCAAAGATGACACAAACAGAAAATTTCAAGCCTCTTTCTTCACGTTAGTGGGCAAACCACTGTAACTATACTTGAGACGTTGAATTTATATCTCAGGGCGGGTAGCGCATTTGCGTTATAGATGTCTATGGGCTCCAGTAACCACTTAACACCAGGTGGGCTGTGAGCTCGTCCACCCATCTAGGTAATTAAAAAAAAATCCTATTATAAAATACCTATTATAAAATACCTAGCAGAGTCCGTGGCCAACAGGCGGGCTGCTCATGTAAATAGCCGTAAATAGACACATGCGACCTGTCATGTCTGATAAAACCTACAATGGAGACTCACAGCGTCATCACAAAAACCCCGACAACAAAGATAAGATTAAAGAGTCCTTACAGATCAAAATGTACTTAGCCGCAATCCACTTTTGGACATGAAATGGAAGACTTAATTGATATATATAACGGCTGCTCCACCCCTAATACAATACCGGAATATGTCATTGCCTTCGTGCCGATATATGCACAGTGATGACACTCACAACAGACTATAACAGTGATCACTAAAAATACAATTGTACAATACATGACACAAATCATTCGTGGAACCATTTTAAATAGGTATTTTCTTAGAAAAAATTGAAAAGGCATAATCGCATTGCTGGCTACGAATACATGGAACGTCTAAGCTGTTAGTCCTTTGTCGTATCACTCTTGTCAGAGCGGTCGTGGTCGTCATTCAACATCACATTGCTGTGGGCAGATGCTATGCGCCTTACGAACAATCGCCACTTCTCCCGATTTGTGGTGGGCCTGGTATACTCATGCAAACAGCCAACTGGCTTGATCTGGTCGGTCCATCGCATGGGCAACCTTCCACGCGATCTGGAGCCTTCTACTTTGCCCTGAACGACAAAGCGCTATCGGTATTAGTATTATTAAGCTATTAGTAGGGACATCTAAACATGGAACATAACATAGACGTATGGCGCCTACAACTTGCTATTAAGCCATGATCTACCACTGATCACAGACACGTTTTCATAAAACAAACGAATTCACCAAACTACATTTATTGATCCCGAACTTCGATTCAGCTCAGCACATTCCTAATCCTATGCGCTGCTGATTCCAAACAGCGTCCACATTCAGCGTTGTCTGCAAATGAACCTCTTGGTCGGCACTGTCGGTACACGTAGCATCATGTTTGTCTTGATACTTTGTCGCTTTGGAACTCATACATTATTGATGGCCACATGTTCTCGCCCCGCCTACACGATCGTTTGATTATTTCATACGGGATCTCGCGAAACTTTGCGGAATTACGATCGTACGTATGAATAGAATATCCGTTGAGAATCCGAATGAAAAATTCAAATGCTTTGTGACGGATTGCGAAAAAGGTCCGTCGTGAAATATGAAAAGAATATTGTGTTACTGTTTTTTTTTCAGGGCAAAATATTATTTATTGCCATAGACATACCGTAGATCAATAGATCACGTTTCATCTGATGTTCAGATATTACCAAAGCCCGGATACCAGAACGTGCACACCACCATCAACTTTTTGGTTGATTGCCCATGTAGGCAGACGAGCATACCCACAGGTTCCAACTGCTGGTGTGTGGTTACCGTCACCTATGGACTTTAGCGATGCCAGGGACAGAGCCAAGCCGCTGCCTACCGTTAAGTACTCTCTACAAGCCTCGTTGGAACTTGGTGGTAGGAAGCCCAAATCCCATTTTGTGAACGATCAACGACCTAACTCATGTTAAGCGGTGAACGGAACCTATAGATATTAGAATTCACTCGTATTAAGACATGAAGAAGTCTTATAGCCTTAGCTGATATCTCGTCTGCCTCATCTGTTTCAAGACCTGAGCGTATCACTGCTTTGCGGGAGAAAAAGATTTTGTTGTATCTACCACCGGTATTACTTGAAATTTTGAATATTTTAAATTAATTTATTTAAATATTACAACTTCATGTACACCATTGTATCTTAGTAGATGAAATGCCTAAGACATACCCTATCCGTCAAAGGTGATGAGAAAAATAAAATTGTTAAATTAAAAGAAAAATAATTACTATCCAATATACTAAATTTATTAAATGACCATTTTAATACACAAATATTAAATATAACAACACAATGAATGTGTATCCGATCTATAATAATAATTATGATCGCTTATAACATACACATTTTAGTCAAACTGACCCAAATCCCTTTATTCAGACTCACAGACTATTACACCAACAAGATCATTTAATAAAACTCTTATAATATCTCTTAACATACCTACAGATTTAAACTTTAAAATTCGTGATCAAAACAGTCCATTACAGAAAACGTTGGGTGCACACAGCACGATTAATCACATCACTTAATTATAGTAAAGCGCTGTTTGTTGATACAAAGGAACATTAGGCTAGGCATGCATGCTACGTAAAATATTTTTTTTTTTTTTTTTATTCCGAAAACGACAATATTTGTATTTCAATATTAATGGACATGTTTTCATTGATGCTAATTGAAGTGAAAATTTTCTTCAAGCTATGGAAAACTTACTACTATCATTTTCACATAATTCGTGATATTCTTACCTGTGCTCCTGCTATTATAAATAACCCCTGCTATTATATGCTATCATATAATTATAACTATATATATATTTAGAACTCTCATTTTAATTTCTTTCTTGAATACTTCTCATGGGGCGCTTTGAACATTCAATATTCTGAAAGAAAACCACATCGGGTCGAAGGATAACGTGACAAGGTATTCATTAAAGCCTTCGTCAAACAGAACGCGTAATTAGCGCGCGTCAGAGACGCCGCGCTATGACGCTGAGATGTGTTGTACTACTATGGTAACATACCGTCAAACAGAGCCCCAGCGCTATAAGTACGCAGCGCTCTGCGGCGTTAGGACGCTTTGACGTCAGGCGTTGTAATTTTTTACAAATTTTATTTTAGCGTCCGAGTGAATGTGTATTAAAATACTAGATGCCCGAAAAATGCCTAATGCCCGAAAAAATGATCTAAATAGTTAGAAAATACCCATGCTTATACAATGCCACATCTGAATCACTCGATTTCTTAGTACTTTTAAATTTTCACACTGCTATCGAAAGGCACTATGATTTGGCGAATGCGTTGCGTCAAGGAGCGTTAGACTCATCTAGTCAATTTGAAGAGCGCGACGTTAAGTACGCAGCGCTAAGTACGCGTTCTGTTTGACGGAGGCTTAAGACATGACACCAGTATCTGCTTTTTATTGACGTCATCATTGGATTCACTTTCAAAAAAGTAAGTTTCGTAATTTCCAAATAGGTAGGTTTATAATATTATGTATTCATTGATTACGTGTGTAGCTAAAATTACAAGTGTAGACCCTTCTTTGCCTCCCACTTTTTTAGTTTATAGGCCCACAAATGTGTTATCAGCCTAAACTAGGGAGTACTTGAGTCATTTGTCAATAGAGCCACATTGGGGCCACAGGGCTCTCATCACGCGCCGCTCGTGTCAAACTAGCCTAGTAATGACATTAATTTGATCATGCGACACTAACGCTATAGAAGATTATAGATATTTGTGAGTAAAATTGAAATGCTGTCCGTTGGTATCGTAATAACTAAGAGCTAACTCCCAGAGTATTTTTGCTACAAACTTTTATTAGTTTAATATATTAAACTAATAAAAGTTTGTAGCAAACATTTTCTTATTTTATAAAATAAGAAAGTGGAATTATAAAGGACATTGTCTACAAGTATCAATAGACTAAACTTTAAGCGAGCTTTTTGTATTTAAATTTCTTTTTATGATATTCTTTTCTTTCAGTAATAGACATATAATATATCATACAAAATACAAAATCGGATTTTGCTACCTAAATCGGCGAGTTCAAATATTTAGTTTTGTCACGAGAATGTTTATTCAAAGATTAAAATGAAATAAAACTGTGTTGAATTAATTGTACACATAAAAGCATTACCCATTTTTTTAAATAATGATCGATAGTCACGATATTTTGTTAGAATCATTACGTTGCTTAAAATCCTAATCGGGTTATTTTAATTTTTTTAAAGATTAGAACTAGGTAATCACAGAACTAACCTACCGCTAATACGACGAACCACAACGACAAGTTAGTCTCATTCAAACAAATACTCAGGAAACAGACTCATATTTGTGTACAATTTGGAAACAGAACATTTCCGCCCTGGATTTCAAATTAAATAAGCATAAAGTAGTATATTTCTGTGTGTATATTTAAAACAGGCTGTGTATTCGCGCACCGGTGCTGCTAAACGACATCTGTCTCTACATCCGACACGAATTCAAATTTTCCCAACTTGAATTTGTCACTGGATTTTCTAAATTTTGTATTCCATTTTTATTTGATTTTCATTTTATAGATATATGCCTACAAAGAAAGGTTTCTTTGTCGTTAATGTTTTATTGATTCATTTCATTTTGTTTAGAAATGTGCCACTTAAAATTGACTTGGTAGCTTGGTGTTTCAAAAGAAATAGTTGTTTTATTCCTCAAATCATTATATTATTGTTCTTTTTGAATTAAAACAAACAAGGTAACGATTATTTGTGATTTAAAAAAGTTGATATAAGTGAAGGCCATTTGAAATTATCTGCGACTGGTTTTTCACCAACAATGTATTTCAAAAGCAGAATTTACAATGTACAAAAGTCCGTTGTCTTACAATAAACTTTTACGAGATTCCTAAATTGTACAGTAAATTAAAATAGTTCAGTCGTTTCGTTGCTTAAATCATCATCATTATCAGTTCACCCTGACATCGTCCTCATCGAACCCGTCGCTTGCGACGAAAGGCTCGACGAGAGAATTAACCCATAGACACAGCCCACTGAGTTTCTCACCGGATCTTCTCAGTGGGTCGCGTTTCCGATCCGGTGGTAGATTCTGCGAAGCATTGCTTTTGCTAGAGTCAGTGTTAGCAACACTCCAGTTTGAGCCCCGTGAGCTCACCTACACACGTTAGAGTGAAGCTGAAATAGCCTCCCAAGGCTATCAGCATAGGTAGGAAAAAAAATCAGTTCACAGGCGTCCACTGCTGGATATGGACCTCTATCAATGTTCGCCAAAATTACTGGATCATCATCCTCGTTTACTGAAAAACCTAAAATCTATGCTAAAAATTCTCGTCGTCAATATCTTACTTTACATAATATTATTTTTTTAGAATGTACAATTACGGCAATCCTACTAATATTATAAACGCGAAAGTTTGTAAAAATTTATGGATGTATTACTTACTATGTTTGTTACTCTTTCACGGAAAAACTATTGGATGGATTTTGATGAAACTTTAGAATTATATAGCTTAAACATCAAAATAGCACATAGGCTTAATTTATAAAGATATATCGTGAATTGCCCAAAATAGAATGATAAGTGTCAGGTAAGTAAAAAAAACTGCCATCTTATTGTCATAATCATTAATAAATTACAGTTCCGGTTCTCAGGTCTTCTTCTTCTTCTTTTTTTTTCTTTCATATTATCTTCTGCTGGGGTGTAGGACTCGAATCAAATCCTTCCACTTACATCGGTCTTGGGCAGTCTGTTCTAGCTCCTCCCACGTCATGCCCAAGACGCCCAGCTCCTGCTTCACTGAGCGACGCCAAGCTGTTCTGGGACGGCCTCTCTAAATTAGTATTACCTAGTTCTCGATCAATACTAATTTAAGTATTATACTAATGCTAACTGCTGATTGAGGTTTAGATATTCTTTTTACGATCCTCACATATTTTTACTAGCTTTTGCCTGCGACTTCGTCTGCGTGAAATGGTTACTTTGGCATAACGCTAAATTTTACACGCCTCTTCATTTACGTAGAAAGTGAAAATATTTTTGAAGTGAAAACTTCTTTAGAATCGTTGTGATTTCAAACCGGATGCAACGGAAAAAACGACAGGTAAGAGACACAAATACAAAAATGTGTAGGATGAAGCCAGCAAAGAATGAGACAGAAATATACATATTATTTAATACAGCGCCATCTGTGAGATTTTTTAATACTAACGTGTGTATGAAAGCTCTTGTAGTGAATTTTAATTTAGGATTATACGTGAAATTAAAATATCAATTCACAGAGGGCGCTACCTTACAATTATTTACTAATGACAAAATTTTACATATACTTAAGACGTTTAGGATAATTGTATTTTATTTTTTGAAGGTTTCACTTCTACCACGTGTGAATTGCACACATGTATTTTTTTTTGTAATGATATTTTTACCAATTTTTTTTTAAATAATAGAATGTTACGGAGTTATTTAAGGTACCAAAGTCACGCTTTTTAACCGACTTTCATCGGTCTTAGCGTGATGTTATATAGCCTATAGCCTTCCTCGATAAATGGGCTATCTAACATCGAAAGATTTTTTTAAATCGGACCAGTAAGTAGTTCCTGAGATTAGCGCGTTCAAACAAACAAACTCTTCAGGTTTATAATATTAAGTATATATTCTAAAATGTAGTTAGGTGAATGGAAAACACAATATATTCTGAGAAAAGTTTCCAGTCAGCACCCCCTTAATCTTAATTTCAACGAAACCCTGCTTCTATCCACAACAAAAAAGACAAACTAAGCATATATTCACAGTTTATCTCCATTAAACAAGAAATATGTTAACCAGAATCGAATACAGCGAATCTAAGTAAGCAAATGTTTTATTCATTTCACCGCAAACGGCAATTACAGTAACGGAATGCTGATTCAAGAACGCCGGATTAAGTAGATGGGACACTTCTTTTGGAATTTACTTGGGCAAAATGACAACTTGAAAATTCATAAATAAAAAAAAGAATGTAAAAAACGTAGAAGTGAAACTTATGAAAAATAAAAATAATCGCAAGGGTCAACCACGCTGCAGTGAAATGGAGCAGCCTCACCTTGGGGGAACCGCCTGCATGGTCACGGTATCCCTACGGCAGGTAAGTATAATTTAGCAAGAGAAATACGAGAACGGCTATCAACTGTGTAACATCTCGTCACCGCGATTCAGGTATTGTTGAATTTACGTGCAGCGACATCTGTTGATAAGAAACTAAATAGAAATAAAAGTATCTCAGGGCGCTCCGAGAGCCACGACATAACGGTGCTTTTAGGTACTTCAAGCACCGGTCACCGTTCTCGTCGAACCCGTCGCTTGCGACGAAGGGCTCGACGAGTAAATTAACTCTCAGACACAGCCCACTGAGTTTCTCGCCGGATCTTCTCAGCGGGTCGCGTTTCCGAACCGGTGGTAGATTCTGCGAAGCACGGCTTTTGCTAGGGTTCGTGTTAGCAACGTCATCAGGTTTGAGCCCCGTGAGCTCACCTACAAACGTTAGGGTTACGCTGAAATAGCCTCTCAAGGCTCTCAGCTTAGGTAGGGAAAAAAAAAAAAAAAAAAAAAAACGCATAAATGGACGTCCAAAACACACTGAACCAGTCGGGGACGCGAGACCCTGTGGAGCGCTTCGTGATTTTTCGGCACCGCTCGGAGCCGCTTCGGCAAGCCGCTTCATTTCGTTTCATTTAGAAATACGTATATTCCATCGTAACACCAAGAGTCTATTGAAATGTAATTTTGGTTTTTTGGAAACAAATAATTATGAAAAGCTGTGAAAAAATAAGTATCACGTCACCTTCGCGGAGAAACGTTATCGCCTCATTGTTTTCAAAACATAAAAACGTTTTATCAATAAAATTTTTGATTGTTTTTAATGCCTAACAGCTAATCAAAGTGGTTGCTAAATACAACGTTACAAAATAGCAAGTATTAGGAGTACAAACAAAACGCGGTTTGGGGTCTCACTAAAGATGACACTTACTATGATTACACGTGCGTTGAACACATTGTCTTCTCTTTACGAACCCTTAGACTGAGCAAGGAAAGCTATATAAAAAACCTTTTGGTAGCCGTTAGCCGGACAAAGTAACATTGTTTGGCGTCGAAATTATTCCGGCAATGTTATGCCGCGCCGTTTTGCCTCCGACCTAATATCTTTGCGCTCAGCCCGCTCAAATGATGTTTCCCTTTCAGCCTCGCTTTCATTATATTTTTTTATTAATATTTTTACATCTCGAACGGGCGCTGTTTCTTTTTGTACTAAAGTAGGAAATAGGTGAGTTACAGCCGTTTAGGGAACGTTATGTAAATTCTCGTGAATTTGTTTTCATTTCAATGGCAACATTTTGTTCTGAAATTAATTCGAAGATAACTGTCGCTCATACAGATTTGTACTGTGTAAATTTGTATTAAAAATTACCAATGTAATCTCTGAGTGATCACGGAAAATTATCAGATATAAAAATCTTAAAAATAAGATGCTTTTTCTTCTTCTTAATCGTGTCACTCTTGACAGAGTGGTCGTGATCGTCATGTAGTGTTGGTGGGGCAGACTTGATGCGTCTCACGATGTCCCGCCATCTCTCCCTGCTCGAGGCCATTCTACTGCACTCATTTAAGATACAATATTATATTATTATATAAAAATGAATTGCTGCTCGTTAATATCGCTAAAACTCGAGAACGGCTGGACCGATTTGGCTAATTTTGGTTTTAAATTATTTGTGGAAGTCTAGAAAAGGTTTAAAAGGTAGATAAATATGAAAACGCTCGGAATTAAATAAAAATAACAATTTACTTTTTCCTTTGATGTGTCCCCCGTCGGACGGATTCCTTTTGTTTGTGTTAAGTTTATTTTATACAAAAGCTTAGGTCTTTTATTTATCGATTGAGGCACTACGAAGTCTGCCGGGTCAGTTAGTTTTAAATAAAAATCAATTGTGTTCTACATTTCAAGACTTTATCTAGAACGACGTATTAATTGTTTATATAACTGAAAAGCAAGGAATTGTTTTATTGCCCTTGTAGGCAACATGTGGCCTACCTAAGGTAAGTGGTTACCGTCGCTCATCGTACACGCATACCGTCTTCGGACGTCAGCAATGCATACACAGCCAAGCCGCCGAGGACTTGATAACTAGTTTGGAGTTGATTGGGCCACCAAACGGCTGGTTCCAGTTGTATTCCAGGTAAATGTAGTTGTTTCGCGTAGTAGAAATGAATTCTATTCTATGGTAGATGTTACGATTCACACCACAATTCCTTAGAGCACTGCCCATAGACGATTCGGTATAAGCAACAGAGAAACAGCAAGAGAAGTCATAGCATTACAAAGTACGGTAAAAATTTATAAATTTTCCACGACATCGATACGCATCATTGACAGGAAAGTGGAAAAGAAATAGCATCAAACATCAAACAAGGCACGGTGTAAAACTCCGCGATCGCTGTATTTCAAACGAAGCCCAGAGTAAAGGGCCATAAAAGTGATATAATATCTATTTAGCTGTTTCTTTACACTGGTTCTTTGGCGTTCGTTTGCCCTTCTCGCGAATGATACGTACGTTTCCTTCCCCGAAAACGTTTGGTGCCTCGTAATTGCCCTTTACGTTAACTTAGATAAACGTGATAACTTTTACTTCGGCCCATCGATTCGAATACGCCTTATATTCGTTTTCCGTTCCTAATAAAAAGTACTTTGGTTTTCTTCGTTGGAGATTTAGGCTTCCTTCAGGTATCTCCTCAAAAAAGAGGTAATTTTGTTGCGAGTGTAAATCGATGAAGAGCTTTAAGGAGTTGGAACTCCTAAGTAGGGTCGGATTGGGACTCCTTAAAAGGTTCATCATCAGCCTGTATCTCTCCACTGCTGGATGTAGGCCTCTCCCATAGTCCGCCACAATGAACGATCCTCCGCCTTCCGCATCCAATTTTTCCCAGCATATCGCCGCAAGTCATCCGTCCAACGGGCAGGGGGACGCCCAACGCTAAGCTTACCGAAACGTGGCCTCCAGGGTGTAAGGGATGACAATGGAATCACAGCTACTCAATAGCCCAGCATGCCCTGAGGAAAGGACATAGTACTGCGGTCACCAACCCGCCTGCCAAGCGTGGTGACTACTGGCATAACCCTCCCAATGGACCTTAAAAGGTTAGGCCTAAAATATTAAACTGACAAGAAAATCGTTCATTTCCGTTTCACAGACATATTCATCTATTAAAATTAGCTAGCTGCTCGATCGAAAACAATTTTTGCAACATTAAAACGAAATACCAGTTAAATGAATAATTTCCCGCTGTATCCAACGCGGGGCTTTAAACGAGCGGGCGTCGTGGTGACTGTCTATCAAAAAGCACTTTTGTGGTCCGCCCGCCACGTGGCTCCAGCGCGGATTTACCGCCCGCGGCATATCCCTGCCGACCGCGTTCAAATATACAATGATAAATAAACACTAGAATGGATAAGCTTAAACGTAACCATTAAATATGTAGCGTGTAACGTTCGGTCGCACTCGGGCGTCATCGGACGCAATCGGAGTTCCCGAACGCGCAGATTTCCCGTGACGTCATGCAACAAGATTCGCGCGCGTCGATTTAAGTTGAATATAAAAACGTAATTTTAGTTTTAATTTGTATCTTCTAGTGCCTAGCGGTGTTTACATTACTTTTGGTCTATATTTTAATATTGTACATATTATAGATATTGTTGAAATGGTGTGTTTGACTTTGATATGTTCGGAGTAAAATATCCCGCGAATACGAACAACAAATAACGAACCACATATGTAAATGTCTGTCTGAAAAACGCTGTCCTACGGCCCCCACTGGGCTTTAAAAGTTCTATAAACGGAAACAGTCAGTAGAGAGCGTTAAGATTGACCATTCTAAAGTGCGATGGTAGCTCTAAATATGTTATTAGTATAGCCTGTGTAGTTTGAAAAGGAGTAGCTGTATCTCTAAGCAATACACCAGCGTACTATAATCACCAACTGAATAGTCGATATCATGCCTATTTCTGTCTCGAAATAATAATGCGGTAGGAATAGTGAGATATTGGTCGCCTGGGTAACTTCACTATCGGGAGGTCCTTGGGGTGAGCTGCAAATCTGGTTATAGTGTTGATCGCAGAAACCCCACTACCTCGGCCGGGTTCGATCTTGGGATCGGGTATCGGGCCAGAGTGCAGCAGAGATGTTTATCGGGTGGGCCTTTATTACCTTCGTCCTTGGCCTTTGCGGTTCTTAGCCAACATGATCCAAATATACCGCGAGCTCCCTTAGACGCGGGTCCATTGTAGCAATAACGACTTCCAGCCCAAACAAAAACCGTTATATAGTGTAATTCAAACTTGGACCATATGTCGCAAGGTGAATTATCATTTATGTTGTGGTGTGATGTTATACGCTCAGATACTTGTGGTAGAACCTCTTGTGATTTACTGGTGGTAGTACCTCTTGTGAGTCCGCGCGGGTAGGTACCACCGCCCAGCCTATTTCTGCCGTGAAACAGTAATGCGTTTCGGTTTGAAGGGTGGGGTAGCCGTTGTAACTATATTGAGACCTTAGAAGTTATATCTCAAGCTGGGTGGCGCATTTGCGTTGTAGATGTCTATGAGCTCCAGTAACCACTTAGCATCAGGTGGGCTGTGAGCTCGTCCACCCATGTAAGCAATAAAAAAAAGATAATAACTTAATACGTGGGTCGTGAGCTCGTTTGCCCATTCTGACCCATAAATAAATTAAATCCATTATCTCTATATCCGTGGAGTAGTATGCGGAGCTGACAAACGGAGGTTACAATTAATTTCAGAAATACAGCGATGTTGACTCCATTTCGGTCGAGAAATTAAATATAAACATGACAGTGCTTCGGGCCCCCGTGCAGTTAGGCTGTAGCATTTAGTAAATCGTGCCTTTGATATTATTAACTCCGGTGTGTCTACTTTATATTTTCGAAATTAACTAACCGGTGAAATAAACTTATAACATTACCTATAGTGTAACAGTTGGCATTGCGGCAGCCGAATTGATAAATACAGAATAAAATAGATATTTTTATAGAATTTATGTCCATTTTACGAGGAATTTTTATATTGGGTTGTCAATGGTCTTTGATAAGTTTTGGGATAGAAGATCTACCATTGTAAGTGTGTTTTTGCTCGGCTAAGACTAACAGTCTAAGTGTCGATCAGAAATTCAATATAGGCAATCTTCATTTGAAAATGTCGTCAATGCGATTCAGGTTGTGTGAAATATGACTGAATTGGTGACGCAGTGCTAACTGCGCCCCTGACTGCTGGATTGAGGGTTGTGTGTCCGCTCCCACTTCGGGCAAACATTCGTGTGACGAGCTGTGTAAGCTTGTTTGCTGTGTCTGGGTGTTTAATTCCTATTTATGTATATATTTAACCGTATACTAACAAATATATTAATCTGATTCCGGTACGGTATCCTAGTTTGGGATCAGATGGCTGTGCCTGATTGGGTCTCCGATAATAACAAAAATACATATTCTTTTATATGAAATTTACCGCTATACCTAACACCAAGTAAACCTTGTGCTACCCATCACGTGCTATAAATATAGATTATAATTAAGATACTCTCACCACAAAAACGAAAAACCATACAAATGATCAAGATATAACCGAACGAAAATCACAATCAATTCATTTAACACGTCATTAACGGTAGTGAATGATCCAATTACCGCCCTCGCTGTAGTTTATCCAATTAAGTGTACACCCATTGACCGAAATTCAATCGCGCTTGCATCCCACAAATTAAAACATGCTACTATTATTTTAATTAAAAAGTTAATACTTAATAAATTACTGTTTAAAAATTGCACAATTCCTGCTACAGATGCTAGAAATTTTATCCCACCCGTGGACGGCTGTTACCAGTGCTGCAGTGTGCTTAATGCGAGTTTTTTAACGTTCTCCATAGCGTAAAAGTTAAATCAAATTTGTATGGAATTGGAACGTTACAACGATAATCACTTCGATGACATTCATGGTTCTCATTTTATTCTGTTGAAGACGGGTTTTTTCCGTTAAAATTTTCTTTAGCTCCTTTTGATGTATACCTGAGTTTCAAAGAGCATTGTGTACATAGATTTTTGAAACTTGAAGACGGGTTCAGATGTTCGCCAATTCAGCTTTCATATTGTTCATAGCCAACGTTTTCTAGGACCTGGTGCAAAATATCATTCCTACTACCCCAATGTAAGCCTTATGCCACATCTTGTGGTAATAATGCTTACACTCGTGTATAGGTATGTTACATCAGTCAATAGACTTCATAATATGAAAACTATTTTTTTGATATGCTATTCCATGGTTTCACATCTGTTTGTTTTCAATAAATATTCAGTAATTTAATGAAAAAAACAATACTTAAACAATACTATTTTAGTTTTAAATCTCTCAAAATACTCTTTTCAATCAAAGATAAACTATGAAGATTATAAAAATGAGCGCGCAGAAAGACTCAGAAAAACAGACCTACATCTTGATCGTGTTTTTTTTTATGTGCAAATTTTAACAGAATTTATTTTCTGATATTATTAGAAACGGATCTGAGTAGATTTTTATATCACAGTGTAAATCCATAACATTAATATAAACAATAAGTTAAGTAAGGTATAGAAAAACTTACTTTCAAATAAATTGTCTACAACAATTTTCTATGTACCGGACTCAAGCTCATAGGTACCGTATTTATGATGCCTACGTGTACATATTTCAGCGTTGGCTCATCAATATCGCACTCTCGTTTGTCTGGAACGAAATTGAGATAAACTACCCAACGAATAGTGTTGAGGATCAAATCCAATTTTGCACTCGCAAATTGAATAGGGAACGATGCAAGGACCTTTAAAGGAAATTCGTATTAATGTCGAGACATCGTGTGTAGATATTTGGAAGTATAAACTAGAGATGCCGCTATAAGATTATTTGACGAATTTTACAAACAATCTTCAAATTTTTGTGTACTCTACGCTTGTTTACGAAAAAAATATGTTTCAAGTCAGTCATGATGCTTTATTTAGATTACAAGATAATCAAAAGTATGATACTGTTTTATTAATCATTGTTTTCAAAAGCTTTCACAGAAATACAATACGTTATTTTTGATATTTCATTCATTTTAGTCCTACACATATTAATTAGCCTAGCCAAGGTTCAAAGAAGCTAATGTTCCAACATGGATTGTAGATTAGTGTCGTCGCGCTATTTATGTATAGTTATTTTGCGTTAACAGTCAATTCTATTAAAGTTAGGTTTTTTTTACTTCAATAAGCTCACACAAGATATTAAGACACAAGTGAGTATTTGAATTTAGATTAAATCGTAAAGCTAGTTCTGATTATCTTTACAAAACGTGAAAACCGATGAAAACACTCTAAAAGTAAGTGGTTTTGAAATCTACAAATTTCTCGCTATGATGTTTCATACAAAATGAATATAAACACGTAATAGCATTCGTAAAAGGATATTATTAGAAGACTTGTGTTGATAAACGGGGGCGTCTTACGCGGCGTTAAAACCTTGATATATAGTGCAATTTTCTTTACGACTTAAACGGATTTACGTGAAGTACACTTCCTGTATGTACTCTTTGAAAAACATTTCGAAACAATGAGAAGTATTATTGCTACTGAGAATAGTTTTTATATACAGTTTGGTCGCGGCATTTACTTTGTAGACGTCTAAGGGCTTTAGTAACAAGTTAACAGAGCAGTGGGCCGTATGCTCGTCCATCCATCTAAACAATAAATAAAAAGATTTAAAAAAAACAAAAATAATAAACTCATGGTTATAATTTTATATTTTACGGCTGTTAGGTATATTGTATTCAATCAAAAGATTCAAATCAAAGAAGAAGAAAGAATCAAAAGATTCCTTTTTTTTGTATACTACTACTGTACGAGCTATAATAATAATAATAATAATAATTTATTTATTAGCCTTGAAAACATTAACACATAACAATTTGCTAAAAACTCTCCACACTAGGTACTGCCTGTCTCGTGGAGAGTTTTTTTACAGGAGTATCTTAAAACTAGTAATAACGGTGCTGAATATGACTACTACTACTCTTCCATCATCCTCTACTTCCTTACTAGTACCTAACCTTACGCTAATTTCAGACGAATAGAGCATGCTCTGAAAACTAGAATATCTGTCCCGCAAATTTCTGAAGTCAATCAATCATGCACGAAGGCTATTCAAACCGTTATTCAAATTCAATGGAGACTTCAACTATTTTAGTCTTTGTAGTGGCCAAAAACCGCTTAATACCAGTTGAGCCGGATGCTGGTCTGCCAATTCACACTAATAATAAAAATATCTGTACGTGAGAAGATAGACATATCCAATGAACTGCATCAATCATTCTATTATCATTATCATATCAACTACTATTAAAATTAACAATTCAAATATTCAGTAATAAATAAACAGTATATTTTATATCAAAAGAACTCAAATATAAAAGCAAAAACTTTGTAGCCCTTTTTTCGAAAACTGCGCGGACGGAGGAGTATGAAATTTCCCACACTTATAAAGAATAATATAAAGAAGGAGTGCAGAATGCTAATATATTTTTAAAATTATGCATAAAAAATACATTAAATCAATAAAAAAACATTACACACACTACCATGTATTTAACACACACACACATATCTTTTTTTGTTTATTGTTAAAGTCTGTGGTCAAATTGATAATAGATTAATATTGTTTGTCTTTAAAAATTATAAGTCTATTGGGTTGCCTTGGCGAAATCAAGTGTCTTTGAATATAGAACTATAATAATGTTCATACTTATAATTTCAATTAATAATAGTAGAATTTCGACTACCTACTCGGGGAACACTAGTAAAAATTAATACGAAGTGAAAAATGAAAAAACAAAAAAATTGCGTAGCACACGTAGGTCACAAAAGTGCACAGAAAATAATAAAATGAAACATCATAAGTGAGAATAAAAACTGAAAAGAGGTCATAATGACCAGGACGGAAACTAACAAATCGTTGGACATCACTCAGGGTTATAGCCAGAGGGTGTTGGGTCTTTTGGACCCGGTGAAGGAAGATAAGTCGGATTTTCATTGTGTGCGAGGAAACGATAACGCTTGTTCGATTTATTATAAATTGAGGTATGTTCGACCCGAAGTCTTATTAGTGGATATAATGGGTAACCGGATGTGTTGGGGCTCGGGTGTCGTGGTACGATACACGCCGTTAATGCGTCTTCAAGTGCTCCCAATAAATTTCACTGATACTTTTCTCAGGTTATTCTTTACGAAAGACCGAATTGAGTATGTGAAATAATGTTTTTATTTTTTTATTTTTGTCTTTTAGCAAGTTATTGGAATACGACAAAAAGTATGATATTATTTAAATATATGTACCATACATGTAAAGAAAAACCTTTATTATTTAAAACTCTTTAGTTTTAAAAAGCATTTTTCTTCACTATCATTCAGTGTCAAGGAGTGGATTTTGGCATTCCGTGAAAAGATTGTTCGGTTTTTTTATAATTTATTTACTGTTTACTGTTTAATTTTTAATATTAATTTTAAAAGAGATTAAGGCCTCTAAATGTTGGTTTTCTTATTATATCATAAAACACAATTAAGTCTTTTATTGTTTATTTATTCTGAAATACTCCATATCATTATTTACATTCTCAACAGGTTCACATTGTCAAGAATTTAGTAAGTAATCATAAAATTAATTAGTGTATAGCAATGTACGGAAATTCATTCAGAATATGGACAGTTTATTGTAAATTATTTATGTTAAAGACCGTAAATTTAATACCTGCGTCCATAAGCACTGAAATAATTAAGGCACAAATTATTCTACTCTACGGAATAGCTTAAATAACAATTATTACCATAGATAAATATATTATTAGAGAATTATCTACCTTTCCTCTTAATCATTATTTATTTGATACACAACTAGTATTTGAAATACTTATTTAAGAATTTAATCCCTGTTTTTTGTAACAAATTGGATTTAAATCAATTAACGTCGAACTTACAAGATGTAGTAAAGGCGACACGCGTGACCTTATTGCCAAGGCTGCAATTAAGGTATAGTTAATCCTGTAAATAGTTTCACCTAGCATATCCACTTTATATACCCAATAAAATGAATGAAAAATATTTCAATGAAAAAAATAAAACAATTATTGTCTGTCGAACGGAATTGAATAATCCTCAATGAAATCAGTATGGAAAAGAGTGCATCAACTGCCTTTCCAATTAACGACTGAAAGAGTCAATGTACATAAGCCCTTTTGTATGTACTACAGAATGTGTTTGTTTATATTTTATTTCAGTCAGCCATTTTATTACATCTCATTTCAGTTACAATGGTAGGCAGCGGTTTGACTGTGCCCCTGGTATTGCTGACGTCGTGGTGGGCCGTATGCTAGTCTATCTAGAAGGGCAATAAAAAATCTACCGCAGAACAAGAAAGCACTCGGCTTTAAGAGTACTGCAAATTTCACTATAATTGAATTATCCCTGTTTCCTTTTCAAATGATATTAGTGAACTTCAAAATATCTTTATCTTTCTGAGACCATCATCAACTTTACCAGGCACAGAGCAGTAGCTGCTTATCACTGATATGAATATTAATATAGCAAATAGGTAATTATGGTTATAATGGTAATCTTTCAGATAATACTTTCAGATAATAAGGTGGGTGGCGCATTTACGTTGTAAATGTCTATGGGCTCCAGTAACCACTTAACACCAGGGGGGCTGTGAGCTCGTCCACCCATCTATGCAATAAATAAAAAGCCAAGCGCTTTCTTATTTGCGGTAGATTTTTTTATTGCCCTTCTAGATAAACTAACATACGACCCACCTGCAATAAAAAAATAATTAAAAAAATAATACAGTTTTATTCCATTATTATTTTCCTTTCAGTTTAATTTCCCGTAAAGAAAACTCTTGTAACACATCGAAAACACATTGTAATCATTTCAAGCGTTCGAAATAGACAAATGACTGTAACGTCTCAATGAATAATGGTCTTAATTATACAAGCACTAACTTTGTGAATCGGTAACTTTTTAAAACAATTTGTTTAATGGAGAGGAAATCTGTCCGTGACGAAAAACAAAAGGAAAAGTTTACATCAAAAGGAATGTTTTCGGGGACCACTCCGGTCTGTCATTAATGCTGTTATCTTTTTGTAGTTAGGGAATTAAGTTCGTTCTTTTGTTAAGAACGATTTTATGTGATCGTGGTTTTGTGGTATTTTTGAAGAAAAATTTTTTTAGGCGCTTTGACAGTAAAATCTAACTGGCCACAGATTTGTTATGGCTTGAGAGAAAAGATACAATTTAGGACGAGCAAAAGTGAGAAAATAGACAGAGCGTCTCGCGAACCACTCGACATTGGAAAGAGAGAGAGAGAGAGCGAGTTAGGTCGTTTCTCTTAGACACATTCTGTTTACGGGCGTCGGCCACTAGATGCCTTGTTATTAGTTTCTCATTGCTACAATTTTTTTACTACGAGTGTGTTTAGGCAGCTTAGTATCGTTTGGCTTAAAGGAAGCCGTTCCCAAAATTAAAACATGAGACCGATGTCTCAATTCATCAATACAATCAAACAGGAATGCATGGAAACACAGTGTCTATGCGGGTTAACCGCATTCCTAACTGGTATTTGAGCTAGGAACTAAAGAGATCTAAATAGTTAGGAATTGAAGCTAATACTGAAATCTGACACCACCACTTACTAAATCGTCTACTGAAGACCTCGTATCAAGCCTCGTTTGAGTGCTTAAAAAGTAGGGCGGAAGACAGTTCACCTCAGAGTCGAATGGTACATGGTAAACCTAAAGTAAGATTACTGCAGAGCAGTGGGAAAGGCCAACTTTAAAAAAAGAACAATCCTTTTGTGTAATCAGCAGCAAGAGCAAGAATACCGTTGAAAAGTTCAAATAATTGGTTTCAACATTATTTATTTTTCAGAAGAATATGGAGCTCATTAAAAATAATATACAAAGAAATTACAATTTAAAATAAAAAGGAAGCAATATCAGCTAGTTTTCACTAAGACAGAGTTTTAATACACTTAAAAAGCGTAAGTGAGGAAATATAGCTATACTCCGCTGACTTAACTTAGTGCCCTTGACTACTAGCCGTTGAGAGCAAACTTTGGTGTGATAACAGGCTCTGTGGCGTCCTCCACACAGTGGCAGACATGCAAAAAAATCGTACGGTGTAATGTGCATAAACAAAACGTAAAAAGCTCGACTCGTACGACGGCCGGTCACGTCACCTCCCGCCCGCCAGTCCGCACCACGCTTTCGCTTGCGACGCATGTGACACTGCTATAATATTATAAACAATCGTTCTACCGCCAGTAAATATATTTTATCATTTTGAACTTATAATTAATTATCCACTTCTTCTTTCTGCTTTCCTGTGCTTGTGCTTCTTACCAAAATACAAACTATTAACTGTTGGTGGAGTGTTTAATTTGGGATATATTCTGGAACACGCCGGGACAACCCCGTATCTCCCCTCACGGACCACCACACTGGTGACCCCGACAACAAGAAGATAAGTAGCATAAAACAGTAAGAAGACGATTTACATTAGTCATGGCCAATCAAGATGGCGGATCGAAGTCAAACAATGGATCATCGAAGACTTTTACACCATCCGACACGACCGACATTTATCGTATCGGAGTGCGACCACCACCATTTTGGGCCGAAGAACCAGCCGTTTGGTTCTCACAGCTAGAAGGCAATTTTGTGCTGTCCGGTATTAAGGATGACGATACAAAATTTTATTATGTCACTTCAACACTAGAACATAGATATGCCGCAGAAGTGAAAGATATCATCGTTTCACCTCCAAAAACCGGGAAATACGAACGATTGAAAAGCGAACTGATCAAGCGTCTATCTACATCACGAGAAAAGGAAGTAAAGCAGCTACTTATGCATGAGGAGCTTGGGGACCGACGACCGTCGCAATTTCTCCGACATTTGCAGCAACTCGCAGGACCAACGGTTCCAGAAGAATTTATAAAAACCATCTGGACCAGCCGCTTGCCCACTACACTTCAACCGATCATTGTATCTCAGAAACGACTGGATTTACTGACTTTAGCAGACCTAGCCGACAGTGTGCACGAAATAATACCATGCTCGCCTCAAATAGCCACAACATCAGCACTAAAGGCTACAGAACCGTCGCTCGCGTCGATGGCCAAACAGATCGACGAACTTTCAAGGCAAGTGAAGGCACTTACGACTCATAAACACCGCTCCAGATCTAGGACTAGAAGAGACAGTCCAGATAGAAAAACGAAACGGTCACAGTCTAGCTATAAAAAGTTTCCGACATGTTGGTACCACTATAAATTCGGCAATCAAGCGAAATGGTGCACAAAACCTTGTGATTTTCGGCCGGAAAACTACCAAGGCAGTCGGTAATGGCGACGTCCGATAGCCAACATGTACCTGGTCGCCTATTTGTTTCTGATCGGAAAACGAAGATGCAGTTTTTAGTTGATACTGGCAGCGATCTTTGCGTCTTCCCCCGCACCGCTCTACGCGAACGGCGATCACCCACCAGCTACAAACTCTACGCAGCAAACGGAACTGCCATAGCCACCTACGGTTTCGCTCACCTAGAGTTGAACTTGGGCCTCCGTCGTGCCTACCAATGGCGTTTCATCGTGGCAGACGTCACAAAAGCCATCATTGGAGTCGACTTTCTATCATTCTACGGCCTCATCGTCGATTGCCGTAATCATCGCCTAATCGACAGCACTACGACATTGACGACACCAGCAGCTGCAGTTTTATCGTCGAACACTATTTCTTCTGTGAAGACATTGATCGGCGAAACAGCTTACCATCAATTACTGCGTCAATTTCCTGAGATAACGCGCCCTGCTGGGACCGACCGTGTCATCCATCACGGCACAGTCCACCATATACGGACTACGCCGGGACCTCCAATTTCATGTGCTCCACGCCGCTTAGCTCCGGATAAACTGCTTATCGCCAAAGAACAATTCGCAGCTATGCTGAAAAATGGAACTGCTAGACCATCAGAGAGTCCATGGTCATCACCTCTCCACTTAGCACCGAAGAAAAACAGCGGATGGCGTCCATGCGGTGATTACAGGATGTTGAATGCAAGAACGATTCCTGATCGCTACCCCATACGCAACATTCACGATTTCACCCACAATATTTCCGGATGCCAGGTATTCTCTACTATAGACCTGGTAAAAGCCTACAACCAGATTCCAGTAAACAGCGAGGATATAGCAAAAACCGCAATAACAACCCCGTTTGGTCTATACGAGTTTCCGTATATGACTTTCGGACTCAGAAACGCAGGCCAAACGTTCCAACGCTTTGTGGACGAGATGACAAGAGGTTTGGACTTCACTTACGCTTTTTTGGATGATTTTTTGATATTTTCCCGGGATGAATCTTCCCACAGGAATCACCTACGTCAAATATTTGAAAGGCTCAAACAATATGGCATGGTAATAAATACATCGAAATGCGTATTTGGAGCGTCAGAAGTTACTTTCCTAGGCTACAAGGTTTCATCTGCCGGAATCAAGCCCTTGGAAACAAAAGTAGATGCAATCAGAGCATTCCCAGTACCAAAAACTGCTAAAGAACTACGCCGCTTTCTGGGAATGCTAAATTTCTACCGGAAGTTCATACCTGACGCAGCTAAAATTCAAGCGCCACTTCACATGTTACTAACCGACAAAATAAAAGGTTCTCACCCTGTAAACATCGCTGGTGACGCATTATACGCATTTGAAGAATGTAAAAACAGCCTATGCCGCGCTACATTGCTGGCACACCCTGACGCAGATGCGAAAATGGCAATCGTCACAGATGCTTCAGATACCGCAATTGGTGCTGCTCTTCAGCAATGTAAGAATAATACTTGGGAACCTCTAGCGTTTTTTTCACGGAAACTCAGTCCATCACAAGTAAAATACTCTCCTTACGACAGGGAGCTACTTGCGATCTATGAGGGAATCCAACATTTCAGACACATGCTAGAAGCTCGACATTTTACCGTATACACGGATCACAAGCCCATATGCTACGCATTCGCTACCAGGAAAGATAAGTGCTCACCTCGACAGTTCCGCCACCTCGACTATATTTCGCAGTTTACGACAGATATACGTCACATATCTGGGAAAGAAAATGTCGTGGCAGATACTTTATCGAGAATTGAAGAAGTAGCACAACCCATCGACCTGATACAGTAAGCGAAATCACAAGATAGCGATCCAGAGCTAAAACGTTTACTAAAAGAGGAATCAACGTCACTGACCTTTCGTAAGCTAACTATACCTGGAACAAAAACACAGCTGGTTTGCGATGACAGCCAACAACTTCCACGGCCATTCGTCACAGCACCGTTTCGACGTCAAGTATTCAATAACTTGCATTCACTGAGCCACCCTGGCGCTGCAGCAACTGCAAAGTTAGTCGCCCAGCGCTACGTATGGCCCAGTATGAGAAAAGATTGCCGTGAATGGACGAGGTCATGTCATTCCTGTCAACATTCCAAGATTACCCGACATGTAACCGTAACTCCTGGAACATTTCAATTACCACGGGCCAGATTTACCACTATACATATAGACCTAATAGGTCCAATGCCAATATCGAACGGCTATAAGTATTGCCTAACCATCGTTGATCGATTTACAAGATGGCCAGAAGCCATACCGATCATGGACATAACGGCCGAAACCGTAGCTAAAGCCCTGATATCTGAATGGATAGCACGCTTTGGTTGCCCTACCGCCGTTATCACTGACAGAGGACGGCAATTCGAATCGGTCCTATTTAACAATTTGGCTGAAATGGTCGGGTTCGAGCACAAACGAACGACGGCTTATCATCCTGCATGCAACGGCATGGTTGAAAGATTTCACAGGCAGTTGAAGGCTGCTATAGTATGTCACTCAACATTAAATTGGACAGAATCACTACCACTTGTCTTACTCGGAATCCGAAACACCTATAAAGAAGACATTCAAGCGTGTCCGTATGAGTTAGTATACGGACAAACGCTTCGATTACCAGGGGAATTGTTTCGTTCATCCAAAAACAAAACGGAAGATCTTACCGATTTTATGACTAGACTCCGATCGATAGTAAAGGATATACAACCGCAACCCGCATCTAGGCACTGCAAGAAAACAACATTTGTTTTTAAGGATCTCGCTACAACAACCCATGTTTATCTAAGAGAAGACGCCTTGAAGGGGGCCCTCCAACCAGCTTACACCGGACCTCACGAAATACTGGAAAGAAATGATAAGGTATTCAAGCTGTTAATAAAAGGGAAACCAGTTTCCGTAACAATAGAAAGAATAAAACCTGCATATATACTCACAGATAACACAGATCTTGGAAGAAACACGTCATTTCCACCTTGTTCACGGATGAAAAAGAATCACGACGAAAAGGCTGCTGAAAAGGAGATACCTGAAAAGAAGACACCAGACAATGAAGGACCTGTTAAGAAAACACGTTCTGGAAGAACAGTACGATTACCCATGTATTATCGCCCGTAGGACGGTCTCTGGAGGGGAGTGGTGTGGCGTCCTCCACACAGTGGCAGACATGCAAAAAAATCGTACGGTGTAATGTGCATAAACAAAACGTAAAAAGCTCGACTCGTACGACGGCCGGTCACGTCACCTCCCGCCCGCCAGTCCGCACCACGCTTTCGCTTGCGACGCATGTGACACTGCTATAATATTATAAACAATCGTTCTACCGCCAGTAAATATATTTTATCATTTTGAACTTATAATTAATTATCCACTTCTTCTTTCTGCTTTCCTGTGCTTGTGCTTCTTACCAAAATACAAACTATTAACTGTTGGTGGAGTGTTTAATTTGGGATATATTCTGGAACACGCCGGGACAACCCCGTATCTCCCCTCACGGACCACCACAGGCTCATTTACTCTTTATCCGAGTGTTTTATAAATATATGTACAGATCTGTCTCTATGCATATATAATGATATCAAATACTCCAGACAATGAAGACTAACTGCGTTGTCTGCACGAACGCAAACAACCTTAAAGCCCTTAACATTTAGATTGATATTTTAAACAATATTATTTTATAATGTAATCTTGATTTATTTCTTTTCATTGAATAACAGATGAGTGAACTTGTCTACGAAAAATATGGTTAAAACTAAAGAGGTTTTTCTTTACACATTTGCATATGAGTCTCTAGTTTCCATTGTGTAAGGAATCTTAGTTTGGCGTGACTATATGTAATTTGTCTTTATTTTCTATCTATATTATTGATTTATTTTATACTCATGTATTTTTTTGCATTCTCATTATAAAAGTTTGATAACTTATTGTACAGCTGTACTACATCAAATAATATTTCTGTAGTCTGGCCGGAAATTAATGATTTCGAAGCTATGCTTACTTCTTAGTTTTGTATTTGTTTTTTGTTTTAAATGTAAATTGGGATATATTTTGAACGGTTAGCGTGGTATGGACATGTAATGCGTAGAGAGAAGATGCACGTGACTAGGAGATGTATGGAAACGGTAGTGCAAGGTAGAGGGGGAAGAGGTCGACCGAAGAAGACATGGATGGAGTGTGTGAATGACGATATTAGAGAGGGAGAGAGGAGTGAGTGTTAAATGACGGCTGATAGAACAGAATGGAAGAGAAAAATTAGCTGTGACGACCACACCTAATGGAATGAGGTGGAGAAAAAGAAGATTTTAAGCGTTTTTTAATATGTAATTAAAACGAAACTATAGTGTTTCATTTTATGCTTCGTTAAAATTAATATTATTTTGTTGCAGAAATGAAGTGCTAGAAATAGATTTAATTTAACAGTTTTCTGCCACGCACAGTAAATCTCTGGAATTCGTTGCCATCAGCGGTCTTCCCCAACAACTACGACATTGGGTTATTCAATAAAAGAGCATATTCTTACCTGAAGGGTAGGCAACGCACTGGCGTCGCTGGTGACCGTGGGCGGCGGTGAATCACTTGCCATCAGGTGACCCGTCTCGCTCGTTTGCCTCTATATGCTAGCTCTATATGCTGCTATAAAAAAAAATGATTTATACTGTAATCAACAACTTCGATCAATAATACTATTATTATTGATCGAAGGTAATCAATGAGCTCTTTGCAAAAAAAAATATTTGTAGCTTCTTTTCACAATGCTTCAAATGCCGAATATGATTTTACCAAAGAGTATATTTCGCTTTCTATTGTTTGTGCTTTATTTACTTAACGTGTTTATTTGCACTCCATTTACCGCCCGTCAAAACCATAAACACGGTCATGCATTTAATTTATTTATCCACAGTTTTTTTCATAAATATTTACGGTCAATGGGCAATAAGAGTCATAATCGTTCGTCACGCTTTAAGCTGACGTTAAACAAATAGCGCTACAAATCCAGTGCTGCGTGCCCGCGTTCGTTCGTACGTTTCATACGATTATGGCCATTATTGCTGACAAATGTATTTTACGTCCTTAGGATGGACTGTTGTTAATGTTTCGTACAAATATTTGTTGTTGATATAAAAATATTTAAACGTTATTTTATTGGCTGAGGCGGCTTTTGAATGTTATTTGTCGTAGATTTACGGTATTGTTTTTGAATTATTGCAAAATCGTACGTTGATTTTTTTTTATTACTTAGATGGGTAGACGAGCTCACAGCCCACCTGGTGTTAAGTGGTTATTGGAGCCCATAGATATCTACGACGTAAATGCGCCACCCACCTTGAGATATAGGTTCTAAGGTCTCAAGTATACAGTAGAATCCGGATATAACGACCTTCAAGGGACCGGCGAAACTATGTCGTACTAACCGGATGACGTACAAAACGGCAGGATTATTTCTTAAGTAAATATGTTAAGAAGATATGTTTATCCAACTCATGGAGCATGTAAAATTTTGCATGTCTAACTGTATAGCGAAAAATTGCTTTCTCTTGTAGCAGAGGTACATTCACGGGTATTCCCTAGTCGTGCTGAAGCTTGAACCACTGTAACAATGCCTTATCCACCAGCTCATGAGTAGAAGTCCTTACACGTTTGTATTTTAAAACATTGGCGTTAAACAGCGGCTCGATCTTATCTTTATTCTTCTTTATTGTTGATATTGAAGAATGAGATACGCCAAACTCTTTTGCGAGGGTTGCCTTTGATTCACCGGCTTCTACTCGGTGTAATAGTGCACGTTTTTTCTTCAATTGTAAAACAATTTCGTTTCATAGAACTCATTTTGTCGAGCTTTAAGAACTTGTCATAACAAGTAACAAGCACTAACTGTGATTCACGCGCCAATAAAGGGGGCGGGGTGAAGTTGGGGCGCCGAGGTATTGGTAGGTTATGTAAACAAAACATTGTGCGTCGTTTTAACCGGACGTATCATCATAATATTCATAATTAAAGGTCGCTATAAGCAGTTGGTCGCTTAAAACGGAGTCGCACTAAACGGTTATATTTTTTCAGTACCTAACTATGAAACCTAACTTGAGTAATCATTATCGTCGTTAAAAGCGGTTAGTCGTTATAAGCGAAGTCGTTGTAAATAAATTCTACTGTAGTTACAACGGCTGCCCTACCCTTCAAACCTCTCCAGTAACCGAAGTAGGTTCGTAAGTTCCTTAAATGGAAACCCACACACCATCTGGAATCGCGGTGTCTCGTGCATCATACGTGATTCGGCTCCCGGCACTGAAAAAAAAGGCCATCTATACTTCTATACTATAATATTATAAAGAGGAAAGATTGGTTTGTTTGCTTGTATTGAAAAGACTCCGAAACTACTGAACTGATTTAAAAAATTCTTTCACTGTTTAGAAGCTACACTATTCCCGAGTGACATAAGCTATAATATTTTTTGAAAAAAATTAGGAATTTTTACTAAAACTCCAATAATGTAACCAAATGTGTAAAAAAAGTACCTAAAATATTCTTTACATAGCCTGCCCTGCGAAAACTATTGATGATAGAATAAATTAATGTACTACCGTTTAGTAGAACACATTATTACTTACAAAAAGTATCGCGACAGTTATGTCTAACTATTATAGTTATGCCCCAATAAGTATTCTGTCATGCCACTAGAAGAAGTCGTTATAACAATATATTTCGAGCTAATTTCTCTACTTAAACTTAAATTTTCATAAATAAAACGAAAAGCAAAAAAAAACAATGCAACCGTATCCATATTACTAGCAAGCCGCAGATGGAACGAATTCAATGCGCGCCCCGCCCTACAAACCCAGGGGAAAGTACACATAAAATATGAACATTTAAAATTTATCGCTTGAAAATATTACCAGTTTTGAACGAAGGAATCTTATTCCGCAAACTAATGTCGCAGTCAACTTAGTCCCGTATAAAAAGAAACGAGATTAGGAAATTTTACTTCAGCCCGTGTTGTTTCTGCAAACATCCTTTGTAAATTATGGAAATGTCCTTTTCTTTAGTCCTGTAGTAGTATTACCTGGCTTAGTCTCCTTAGTAAAAATGTGAACTAAAAGAATATTATACACAACAGTTAAATAAACGTTAAGAGGAGATTGTATGTCAAAAGAATTTGGTAATAATGACCTCCAACTAGGCTCTGGGCTGATTATTGTCTAATGTTTTAAGAAAATTGGACGTCGTCTACTACAAATAAATCTGCTTCATATTATCCCTTACAAGGACTCTTAAATGGAAAATATCCTTAGAAAGATTTATAAATTTTTGATCTAAAAGAAGCCGATATACCGTGGTTACTGATGTAGAATTTGTAAATTCTTTCGCAGTTCATGCTTCAGTACGATAAGTTCGTTCTGAAAGTCAGTATAGAAGTCTAGAGTTCTGAACCGCCTGGATTCCCCGAGGGCGCTAGCAACCGATAACTGAATTGGAATGTACTACAGACGTGATGATTAAATATAGAACACTACAGAACATTGTGCCGTGAACAATGTTTGTACAATAAATATTTATTTTTTACTAGCGACCCGCCCTCGCTTCGCTTCGGAAACTGTAATTTATTATTGATTTCTCCACTATTTAATGGATGTTATTATACATATAAACCTTCCTCTTCAATCACTCTATCTATTAAAAAAACCGCATCGAAATCCGTTGCGTAGTTTTAAAGATTTAAGCATACATAGGGACAGACAGATATAGAGACAGAGAAAGCGACTTTGTTTTATACTATTTTTTTATAAAACACACTGATGTATTTTGGAAAATTCAGCCATTACTGTGACTTCTGCAATGTCGAATGTCATGCGTATCCATTGTCCATTGATGAGACCGCATCCGACATCGGCATTGACAACTCTCTTTTATAAAAGGTAATTATTTGAAAAGTACATTGCGCTTCCTTCTTACGTCATGAAAATGAATTTAATATTAAAAGAACGTAATATTTTTATTCGCTGCGGAATCAAGAGAATCAGATTTATTTTTGGATTTACTTTTACAAGCTAGCACACTTGTTTCGCTATCTGCACATTAAAAATGAAAAAAATACTTGTGGTTCGATAAGATGAAAAAAACAGCGAACTTCAGAGTAAATGTTTTCTTAGTTTCGATCCCAAATACGATCCTAACGAGATCTAATGCAGTAAAAAGTCGTCGAACTTAGTTTTTTCATTACTTAGACACGCAGAGCTAACAAATGTTTATTGGCAAATAAAATGTTTGATGTAGGTGAATAAAAGCAGTAATAACAGCCAGCGCTATTACAAGTCTAGAAACAATACCTAGTAATCCTGTTAAAGTTTTGCAGACTCGTCAATTTTCACTTTATATTTTAGTTGATAGAGTACACTCAAGAAGACTTTTGAAGTGAAATGAGTAAGTAAATTTTAATGTACTTAATTAAAAGTAGTTTTACGTGGTCGCGGACTACAGTTTCGCGTTCGTGACCACGAAAACTGTAAACTATTCGAAGCAATGGAAAAAAAAAAATTAAAATCCCGACATCAAATTGTTACAGTAGTACCTATTAATTATGCCTCCGAATCGAAAAAAAAAACACTGTTTTAAGATGCTTACTGATTTGACTCTAAATCTATACTAATATTATAAAGAGGAAATATTTGTTTGTTTGTATTGAATAGGCTCCGAAATTACTGAACCGATTTGAAAAATTCTTTCACTGTTAGGAAGCTACACTATTCCCGAGTGACATAGGTTATAATCTTTTTTGAAAAAAATTAGGGGTCCTTACTAAAACTCCAATAATGTAACCCAAGGTTGAAAAAAAATACCAAAAATATTCTTTACATCGCGTGCCTTGCGAAAACTATTGATGATAGAATAAAATAATCTAGTACGACTTTGTAGAACACATTTTTATATACAAAAGATGTCGCGACAGCATGTGTCTAACTATTATAGTTATGCCGCAATAAGTGTTATTTTATTTTTAAAAAATAAAACAACGTCGGATATCGTTGAAATTTTTGTTAAAGACCCGAGCGGAGCCGGAGCGGGCCGCTTGTCATTTTATAAATTCGTTTCTGATATCAAAGAGAATTTACTTAGTGTTTTGCTTTATTCTACATTACATTAATCTTAAAGAATAAACTCACTGAGTTTCTCGCCGGGTCTTCTCAGTGGGTTGCGATCCGGTGGTAGGTTCAGGGAGGCACTGGTCTTGCTGGGACAGATGTAAGCAAATTATCTCAGGCTGGGACCGTGAGCTCACCCACAAGTATGGTGAAGCCAGAACAGTCTCACGAGTATATCGGCAGATAGGTAATCACGCATTTTTTTTGTTTATTAACTTCAAATTAAAATAATAATAAAAAAATGTGTGGTGTAGTGGGACACCGGATAGGAACAAAGTTCTTTATTATAAAAATATTAATTTTAAGTTCTATTCGAGGTCTAAAGAAAATAAAACTGGAGGTTTCGCAACAACCTACGGTCGTTCGGTTCGGTCGACTTATTGTGGTACACTTCATTCACGGTTGTTTGCATAAGAGTTAGTGTATTGCGTAAACCAACGCTCTGAGATCGTGGTCAATGAATGATAAAAAAATATGTTATTTTTTGTACGTTATTACAAAGTTAAGTAAGTTTTTACTGGTGGTAGGATCTCTTGTGAGTCCGCACGGGTAGGTACCACCGCCCCACCTATTTCTGCCGTGAAGCAATAATGCGTTTCGGTTTGAAGGGTGGGGCAGCCGTTGTAACTATACTGAGATCTTAGAACTTATATCTCAAGGTGTGTGGCGCATTTACGCTGTAGATGTCTATGGGCTCCAGTAACCACTTAACACCAGGTGGGCTGTGAGCTCGTCCACACATCTAAGCAATAAAAAAAAAAGTCGTACACTGTGGGCATTACTAAAACAAATATTACGCTACGGACGTTTTTTCCCGGTTAGGGTACCCCTCCGTTGGCATTGGCCCATAAGGAACTTCGTTCCAAAAATGCTTTTTATTAATTTATATAGCATTTTGTATATGCGCATATCGATTTCAACTTACAGAGAAACGTTTTTGCTTCAGCTCGGAAGGATCCAGAATAAATTTTAGCGCCAGACCAAATAAAGTCAGAATTTAAAATTTTACGTGCTCAAACTTTTCGATCCGGTTCGGTTCTAACGACGAATCGACAGTTTCGGAATTTCGCTCACCGGCAATCTGAAATCGATTTAATCACGGGAATCATGCAAAGTTTCCTTTACGAAGTTTGTTTAAACTTCAGAATTGGAACAAATTGTAGAAGCGTGGCCTGAGGCGCAGCATTAATGGTATATTCATGATGTCTTCCACAAGCTAAACTTAAAATGAAAACAAAATACCAAAAAAAAAAACGTGTGGCACTCGGGAACTGCCGCGGTAAAGCTATTGCATAGCATTTTTTATCAACTTATCCAATTATAATTAGACAATAATAATTTAGTATTAAAACAATAATAAAACAAGACCACGCTATATTAAACATTAATAAAAGCAAAACCTTAACTGTCCCTTTCACACTCATAAGCTAGACCGCGCGAGAGAGAGATGGGCAGACTTTTCATGATGCGCATGCAATGTGACGTCACGCCACGCGCTTATTCACAAACACTACAAAAGCGCAACGTGTGAATGTGTTGAACGCGAGCTACATGGTAGGCGGAGTGAGGGGTGTTAGGTTTTTTTCGTTACGGAATTTCATGACTCGGTCGGCGCGCTCGAGGCCCGCGATGAAACCTATGCAATAGCTTAAAAAACCCGATACGTTTCGAATTAAGACTTCGAAATGTCAAGGCGATACATAAAAGTGTATTAAATTATGCTCAGTTGTAAAAATAAAATTGTAATCGGAGTAAAAATTGTTTCGCGTGAACAGCATTCCATTTATCGCAAAAGAAACAGAAAAAAACAAAAAGAGATCCTGCCTCAATTTATTCTTCATTCAACTGAAGATTAAAAGAGGTAAAAAAGGAGAACGTTTGTTTTTTAAACAGTAGCGATGCTATCTGAAGCTTAATTACTACATATAAGCATTACGTATTGGCATTCTTCGTTCTGATAGCACTTTTTTTTTTTAGAACAATCACTCCTCGTTAACTGATCCCGTGATAAGTTCGTAAAGAACTTGTGTTACAGGTACCAGATAACGGAAATAAGTGTAAGATTTTCATTATACACATACATATATTTAATATACATCCATAACCCTGGAAAATACATTTATATTTATCATACAAATATCTTCCCTTGGCGGGATTCGAACCCGCGGCCCCCTTGTGTAGTGACCATGTCACTTACCACTACACCGGACGGCCGTTTAGCAATTATAATATTATTAAAGCCGACACAAACGTCAGAGCAAGGCAACTGGATCGCCAAACTGCAACGATTTATTAGATAAACTTTAGAAGCGTAATCGTTAACGTCGATCGTCAAGATAACTTTACCCATCAATTCTCTTGTATGACAATTTGACGATTTGATTCGTTTGAAGTTAAGAAGACTTTGATTCCATAATGTCCTATAATTTAACTTGAAAGCGGAACCATTGTTTGAACTTTGATTATAATGTAATTATTGAAGTTGTGTAAAATGTTTATTTGTCAAATATGTTGTTACCTGTTATCAAGACGTCGTGGCCTAAAGGATAAGACGTTCGGTGTATTCGTGTTGAGCGATGCACCGGTGTTCGAATCTCAGGCGGGTACCAATTTTTCTAATGAAATACGTTCTCAACAAATCGCACGCTTAGTATTAAAGTGACTGAATTCAAAAAATCACTTTTTTGGCAAATCGCTTAAAACAATTTGCAATTAGAGCTCGGGCTGTTTATCTAGCTATAAATGTTGCAATATGATAATTGTACAGTTTAACTTTTGCGTTTATCAAAGTATATGAGATTAGGATTTAAACGTAGTTTAAATTTTTATTATATATTATTTATTTTGTATATTACTGGCTGTTAAAATTGTAAATGTAGTTTTAGGTCTTTTTAATATTAAATGAAAGGTTATTCGTTAAAAAGTATAACAGCTTCGTTTGTTTTAAGTCATTTTAATTTTAAACACACATACAAAGCGACTGGCTTTTCTAGGTATAAGTCAAACTATTACTAAAAATAATAACATTTTTTCTCAGTTTGGTCTCTTTTAATGGAAACTAAAATCAACAATAAAGACAAATTTGTATTAAAACTCCGAAAATTATTAACGTTGTTGCACTTATGTTACTAGAACTTAAAAAATACACTTTCATTGTAAAACTAATTAATAGAATCTGGTTATGTTTATTTACTAACATAATTAATAGTTTCACAGAACTTTTTAATTTGATACCAATAATTATCTAATTAACTAGCAAACTATAAGTAATTAAATTCTAAGACATAATTTAATCAGTCTCACATTAAACTTGATTGGGCTGCTTTGGTTTGAATCAGTTCCAACAGCTTTTTCAACACAAAGGTTTCACAAACCTTTTCTAATCCTTTTTTCTTATAAATTAAATTTATATAATTTAAAATTATAAAAAATTAAATCAGTTTCTTGGCAGCTAACATTACAGAATGGAATCATAAAAATCAGAATAAAAATTAGGTATCAAATTCTTAGTAATTAACTCGCGTAAATCTTGTTTTTTATTCTCGCTCAACTCTTGTTTGCCTGTGTAAGCCTTAACTAGTGTTAATTGGTTTAAAGGCAACATTTTAGTTCGCCTGTTCCGGACATATACTTCAGAAAAATTCTGCTGTTTGTATGATTCTTTAATAAAAAAAGAAAACGGGGTATCCTTTGTTACCTTAATCATTTTTATGTCATTCCATACAACAGTTTTCCCATCTTTGGTTCTACTAAAATTATACCCCCAACATTCTTGTAGATTTTTAAAATCATAAAAGTTATTAAAAGAACACTCATTAACTATAAACCTGCAACCTTTTTTTCGTGCATTTTTAATGATCGATACATATTGATGGGGAGAATATATTGGTCCCGATTTCAAATTCTTTTTGATTTCCTTCTCTATAAGGCTGTGTACATTGTCGGCCTCATTTTGTGTATGGCCCTTTATTAGGTATTTATGTGTAATAGATTTTATATTCAAATGTGTCACTGCGTAAAGATATACCGTAACGATAAACTTATTCTTGTTCTGCCCTCCACAATTATCCGAATACAGTATAAGATCAAGGCCTTCATCATTAGTAGCTGTAGCTCTGCTTTCACTACAAAGATATTCAAAATAATTTAATAAACATGACCCTATCTCATTGGCACCTCTTTTTGCGTCTGTTTCGGACCAAAAATAACAATGCACACTGTTATATGAATCCTGAATTTTTCCTTCTACTTTTTTGTTTAAAGAAGTAACAGTAAAATTATAGCTATTGAGTTTACTTTTATAGTAGAATGCTGAAGTATCCCCTTTAGGTGTTTGAAGAACTGCTTGAAGATCAAATAAAATTACTTTATTATTATTGTCGATTTTACGTCGATCGTTATATTTTGCTTGTCGACTGAGGGTTTTTTCTTCCAAATGGCAATTATATAGTTCTTGTATCAGAAGCTTCTCCTCAACGGATGAATTTTGATATTGCAGGCATAGGTCGCATTGGTCTTTACGTGGTCGGAAGAATGATATATTAAATTGGGTGGTAAATATTTTATAAAATGTGCAATATTTTCCAGCAGACTTATTTTTTTGTTTTTGTACCTCTTCAAAATCTCTAAAAAGATCGACTATCGTTTTACTACCATCTATGTATTCACGGGTCGATGATTGGCGTGTATAATGGGAATCTGTTCTTGGAATCGAGTTAATAAATTCTTTGATGTCAGAAATTAATACCTCATCTGATTTACGGTTACAAGTCATTCCTCTAAAATCAGTCTTCAAAACTCCATGTTCGTCAGTTTTACTTCTAACCGTACGAACCACACGATCAGATATATCCAAAGTATTAAGAAAAAAAACTTTACAAACCCGGATTGGATTACCGTTAACAGTAAAATGGAAAGCTTTGTTACAATTTCTTGGGACCAAAGCATTGGTATATTTATATTTGGGTTCAATATTAGTTAAACATGACAAAATAAAAGATCGCTGATTATGAATATCCCCAATTCCCCAATATGTATCAAAAATATTTTGCCTTTGAACAGTATTAATCTTGGTAAAACATCGCAATCTGCATGTATCATTACATGGTGGTTTGAGTTGACGAGCTTTAGTTATTGTATTTTTGCTATTAATATATGATTGACCTGAATTTCTCAAAATCTTAGATTTCGTTTGTTTCCAATTTTCCGGTTGTCTAGTGCGTTTTCTACCTTTAGTAAAAACTGCAACAGCTGCTTTATTTGCTGCCGAAATTGAATCATGCATTATAGTATCTTGCATTATGTCACTTGTTCTTTTATCAAGTTGTATTGATGGTCCTGATTTAGTATTTTCCTTGTTATGAGCATTATGTTCTTCCGCAGACTCATCGCTAGAGCTATTAGATGATGAAGAACTTGATCTTGAGGTAGAAGAAGAACTACTACTAGAACTCGAACGATAAATAGATGTAAATAAAACATTACCCCGTTTCTCGTTTTGTATTTGAAAAGAAGGATCACCATCGCTTAAATCTGCATCGCTTTCATCAGGATTAACAGGTGAAACGCGATAATCTATAGGTGTCTTTTTACGGCCTTTAGTAGCTTCAAAATATTCTGATACATCCATATATTGTTGATTTTCAGGTTTATTTTTAACATCACATAATATCTGTAAGTAATTAGGAAAGGTTACTAAATTATTATTACACACACATACACTTTAGATTCATATAAATAAAGATAACGTAATTTCCTATTATTTACATACAACGCTAAAAATATATAATATTACATCAATAAATAGAAAGTAAAAGTAAAGTAAAGAACGTACCTGAACTTCAATACTCTGACTTTTAATAGTATCACCAGGTTTTAACAGCTCATTAGATGAAGTATCTGCCTGTAAATGATAAATAATTATATTTTAGGTGATTAATATAGGTAAACATAGGCGAAATAAAGTGCCTTCAATTCAATAATTACTTACCTGGTTGTCAAGATTTTGATGAGGACCTTTATTATCTTCAGTCTGAATTAAATCAAGAATTTTTCTTGATCGCGATGACATCCTAAAAGAAAACTCTGATAAGTGCAAAAGCAAAGAATAAATGTTTAGTAATTATTAGTTATAATAAGACTCAATCCTGAACACAGCTACATCGCAAATTCCGTGAATAAAAATATGCATTATTATTAATAAAGTACAGACCCTTATCTATATGTAACTCTAGACAAGTTATCAATATTTGTAATAAATAGATCTAACACTAAATTGTACGCCAATACAAATATTTTTGACTTAATTTTTACTTACGAACTGACTTAATCACGAATGTGATCAAGAAACATTATCGTTTTTTAGTTTTAAATGGACTTAAAACTGATTAACCTGTATAACTACAAAACAATTTTACTATTAAAAAGTCTCATTGCTTAGAAAGTCAAAATATTACAAAAAATATGCATAAAACTTACCTTAAATAATACTATGAAACTGACCTAAACACTAACAAGACACTTTTAAAATAACCGCCGAAATGTTTCAATCGTAACGGTTGATCGAACACTAAATATGTCTGTGTTATTTCAAAAGACGTGATCAAGGACACGAGTGTGAAAGAGACCGAAAGTTTATAAAAGTAAGATAGAACTACTTTTATATTAGTTTCTTAGCGTCACGTTCTAGATGGCGTTGTAAAAGTCTTGCAAGTATATCTAACTCATTTTAGACTTCTTAGGAATTAGGTCCCTTTAATACTAAGCGTGCGAAATGTTCGCGATTGACTTCCACGGTGAAGAATTAACATCGTGTGATAAAAATCAAGCCCGGCAAATTATAATATGCGTAATTACTGGTGGTAAGACCTTTTATGAGTCTGCTCGAGTATGTACCACCACCCTGCCTATTTCTGCCGTGAAGCAGTAATGCGTTTCAGTTTGAAGGGTGGGGCAGCCGTTGTAACTATACTTGAGACATTAGAACTTATATCTCAAGGTGGGTGGCGCATTTACGTTGTAGATGTCTATGGGCTCCAGAAACCACTTAGCACCAGGTGGGCTGTGAGCTCGTCCACCCATCTAAGCAATAAAAAAAAAAAACAAAAAAAAACTTAGGTATATAAACAAGCTCACATCTACTCTACTCTAGGTAAAGGAATTAACTAAGGACATCACAACGTAATCTCTTGTTGGAGTCTCAGTATTATAGTTTAACGGTTATCCTACCCTTCGAATTCTAGCACATGGCTGCTTCATAGGAAGGATTGCGGGTCCTACCCGTGCAAGCTTACAAAAAGACATCCGACCACTAAACAGTACAGGCAGCCTTTTCACATCCACAAAAAAGTACAATTGTTTGCTGATACATCGTTTTAAGTTTCAAAGTCAATACATTACATTCAGTTAAAACCGTTTGGTAAAATACAATATACAGGTTCATCACGAGAGCCAACTTAATCTGGAATGTAGGTGTGATGACTTTACCAAAGCATTTTCGGGTCAACCAATTTAAAGTAAGCGATTATGGGAACACAGAAGACGGTCGATTGAGTTAAAAAAAATGTGAGCCGTCACGGGACGCCTGGCAGATGTGAAATATCGACATTATTTTGTAAAAGTAATATGCAGAAAAGAACAGATTGTGATAGGAACTAAATATGTCATAATGATAAAATAAAATATTACGAAAAAATTATTTGCTTTCAAATAAAACGCAGGTTATGTGTACTGTAGTAAGCAACACTGTATACACTACGGAGTATACACTATAGGTATCCGAGCTCAGTGTAGCGAGAGAGATGGCTTAACGCCGGATCGAGTGGGAGAGAATCGCACAGTCGATTGCGCATGGCGACGCGTCGCCACGGCATCCGTCGCCACGCCAGAAATCGGTTTTACGTGCGGCTATAGATGTTTCACATCAAAAAGAAAAACACGAATTCGAATCAAAACAATCTAAATGTCCCCAGAAAAAGGCAACCGAACCTCAGAAATACACTCGTACATCTCACAGAAATTTCATCGTAAGCTTCATTGTGATTCCGGCTTCGTGCGCGATACGAGATCGATAAACGAAACGACCCTTGCCTCTTGAAAAAGTGAGATTCACTGCTTTGCTATTCAACCCGCGGATTTTTGTCATTGAAAAAGAATGCCAGCCGTACTTATGCATTGTGATAAAAAGGGATAAAATATGCTAAGTGGCTCATTGGACGAATTGTTGAAACGTCTACAGACAAATAATGTTTAATGCGAAAATGATTACTTCCATCGGAACATTATAAGTCCATTTAAGTATTGATTACTGTTCAATCAACACTATATTTTAGTCTTTATATAGAATATAGGACTTCAAGTGGTGTTTTTTTTAAGGTCTTTTTGGTTGAAATCTTTTTTCATTCTAAAATTTAACTGTATCTATTAGTTGCACTATAACTGGAAAATTATCAAACTAAACACATTTGCATATCTTCGAAATTACTACTTTCAATCATTGCTACATATATTAGACATCGTAGAGGTGGGTAAAGAAACTATAAAATATATTTATTCGACGTAACTTAACATTATAGTTATTAACATTGCACTAACTCATAATAATATATGTCACCAGTAAAACTAAAATGAACAAAAATATTAATTCCAAGAAATCGAACTAGGAGCCGGTGGTACATTAATAGAATCTATAACCAAACACTTGAAAAACGAAGATGCAGAATATCAAATAATCCATAAGATCGACGTTCAACATAATGTAAATATGTGAATAATCCGAAGTTCAGAGAAATTCTGTGATTTGGCTTAACGCCAAGCACATAGAAGCCGAACCGTATAGGTGAAAAGGACTTCAACTATTCCAAACATTTTCGGTTTATTTCGTAGTGTTTGCCTAACAAAAAGCGATTTATTGAAATCGGCCTCTTCATACGAGTTCATTTTCCGTGTACCATTTTGTTGAAATAATTTAGCTCGATAATGAAGTATCTACATAGAAACCACAAGCGGTAAACTTTCGAATATTCAGTAACAAAATGTTGAATAATTTTCAGATATAAATTCACAACTATAAGACTAAATAGTACTTAATGATACTGATAAAATTTGAATGGTTTTAAATGTAATGTAATAAATCTGAGAATAATAAAAACACACGAACTTATACACTTAAATATTTAGGTACTTTTTATATTTGGCATGGGTGTGTCGACCTAAAATTGCGCCATCCTATATCGTGGATATAGTAAAGACGACTGAGAGAGAGATGTAGGCAGCAGCGATATCTGGGTATTATACTACATAGAATACAGCAATCGTCAACCTTTTTATTTCTATCTGGTGATAGAGCTTTAGGGAGCTTAAAGTCGTCGTGGCCTAAAGGATAAGACGTCCGGTGCATTCGTGTGTAGCAATGCACCGGTGTTGGAATCTCAGGCAGGTACCAATTTTTCTAATGAAATACGTACTTAAGAAATGTTCACGATTGACTTCCACGGTGAAGGAATGACATCGTGTAATAAATATTAAATCCGCAAAATTTTAATTTGCGTAATTACTGGTGGTAGGACCTCGCGTGAGTCCGCACGGATAGGTACCACCACCCTGCCGTGAAGCAGTAATGCGTTTCGGTTTGAAGGGTGGGGCAGCTGTGTAACTATACTGAGACCTTAGAACTCATACCTCAAGGTAGATGGCGGCATTTACGTTGTAGATGTCTATGGAATCCGGTAGCCACTTAACACCAGGTGGGCTGTGAGCTCGTCCACCCATCTATGCGATAAATAAATTAATAAAACAAATAAAAAAGAACACATTGTAAGCCTGTACGAGTTACTATAAGCACGATCCTTACTATTTCTTTCATAAGACAGGCGTTCCGATTTGAAGGGTGGGTCACGTTGTACAATACAATTGAGACGTCAATCTCACGCTTCGGGGTCGCTGATGGCATTCACCTTGTTATGTCTATAACCTATGTTAATCGCTATACAGCAAGTGAGCCATGGGTTCAACACCCATTTACCTAATTAAAAAAAATATATACTTAAACATTTTCAATACAGTTTAAGTTTAAATTAAAATAGGAAAAACCCGAAGCATTAAATAATTACAACTTCAATTATGGACAGCAACGATTCGGAACGTCAAAATCTATCTTAATACAAAAAAAATCGGTTGTCTGTAAAGTTGTCTGTTACTCACGATGATAGATATTGTCGCTCGTTGCGCGCTCTCGCTTGCACTTCAAGCCTTAAATGGAACGCCTCAGAGCGAGGTAACGCCGCATGAGTCATGTTTTTTGTGCGTGCAGCCGGCTCCATCGAATTATAAGACGTTGTCACGTCAAAAATACTTCAAAAAATAGTGTGAAACAAAAGCTCAGATTAGATGTTAGACTTATTGATCTTCCAGTTTCAGAAACGTCGGATATATGTAGTTCAAGAAAAAAACTATTTCTAATTAATTTAAGTTGAGAATCATGATGCCCAACATTTATTTTATAACCGGTTCGCAACGCTTTATGTTATTCGTACTTTGCATTTCAATTGAAGACTTCTTAATAATACGCTTAACAAAATTCGCCTATATGTATATTTGTCTTAGTTACAGTTAGTCACGAACAATTAAGAGACAAACAGAGGTAGTTTCTTAAAGGCCGAACGCTCCCTGTTCTAACGGCTTATTTGCCACACGTCCTCACCTGGGCCTTTTCGTTAATTGCCGGGAACTGTAACAGGATTTAAGTTTAAATTTGGTTACGTACCGGCTAACGAATTCAGCCTGCATTAGTTAGACCGGCGCGTGTACAAGAGCTTAAGCCGTGTCACCGTGGCGCTCGTTAGAGAGTCGCAGTGGAATGATAATATACTTAATAGATTTAAATATTCATAAAATTATCATACCCCCTTGTACAGGTCCTTGCTAAAATAGCATACGAAAAATAATTGCCTACGAGATTTTGAATGATGCGTAATAAATAAAAAACATGTGTGCAATACATAAGTGGTAGAAGCGAAACCTTAAAAATTTTGGTCTTCAAGATAATGAGACGAATGTGAAATTTCCGGAAAAGGATAATTGTAGGTTTTATTAATGATCATAGCTACACAAAGTTTGAAAATTATTTTACATTTTATTCGCATTCTTATTTTACATAGACTTATTCAGAATGTATTAAGTACGAAGATAAAAAAAAAGAGAACCACGAATATAAGAAACACTGTATAATGCTTCCTATCTCGTTTTCTCCCACGATAAATCTTATGAATTTATATGTCTGTCTCTTTTCACTGTCGCTTTTTCGTTTCATCGACTTTCGAATCACATCGATGCCAAAAAAGTTTTCACTTCAAATGTCATTGTATTCCGTGTTTTAATGCTATATAAGAGGAACTTCTTTTATGGTTGGTCACGATTTATGCTTCAGTTTTTAATTACTAAATATTTCACGGAACAATACCTTTTAGCTGTAATGCTGAATAATTTAATCTGAAAGAGCGCGGACCAGACAACTGGTTATCAATATTTTAATTCCATAAATTTGATTGATGGAGTCATTCTCTGAACTACTCTATGCTCTCTATGGATCTGTCTCTATGTTTTCTATCTTTTCGTTGCTTGATATAATTTCTGTGTGCGAAAATAAACCCATATCAATATTTGTTAGATTATTGAAAATTTCTTTCAAGGTTAATTACGCCACAAAACTGTAGATAAAAATGAACAGTTTCTAACAGCTCAGAAACGGGTGAAAATTTTATTATTATTACTAGCCCCACCTAAATAAAACATAACGCTCGTAAAACGGAACGTATAATTTTAATCCGCCAGGATTTTACTACAACAAAGAGCTGAATAAACCCATTCACGCATTTTATACACTCATAAACTTTAAATAATAGTGTTGCTGTATCTAAATAAAGGGAAAACTTCGAATGGCTTAAATCTATCTCGATGAAATATCAAACTAACAGAAGGCGCGAAAACTTTAATTCAATATTCGTGCTTAAATCAATTTGTGATTTGTTTTTGGTTCAGATAATACAGTTTAAGGTTAGGTGTAGGGAAGAGCGGTTCGTATTAGTGAAAACTAGTATACTTGTAGTCCAAATGGAGGAAAAAAGTTAGTCAACTTTCGTTCTTTTTTAAGAGTCATCTACGTAAATCTAATATTCAACAACCCCAAAATACGTGTTTGGAATGCGTTACGTGTTCTGGACATAGAGGCATGAGATAAGTTAAACTAGATGAGATCCCGAATGAGAAATATCTTGAGCAATCAAACCGGAAACCGGATCTGGATCGTTTGGGAATAAAAATGAGGCAATTTAAGCAAATAAATAAAATTAAAATAAAATCAAAGAGATTTTTGTTAAAATATGTCTCCATAAGGTCTTTTAAAATGCTGTCTCACTACTGAGAAGAATAGCCAAAATCTAAGGGCTTCCATTTTTCTAAATTTATGTTAATCACGCATTTCATTCTTTTGTATCCTGTTGACTAAGTTACTCAACTGGTAAGTATATTAGATCCAATGTATAAAATGATTGCATTATCCTTAATGGGTATGTACATTTTTTCCAAATTAATTGGACTCTTGATGTTGTTGAAAACGATGTATAAAAATTTCGCCATCAATAAAAAAACATATATAATATACATACCAAGCCAATGAAACCGCGATAAAAACGAGAATCAGAACAAGTGAATTGGCATTCCCGAGCGTTGATCAAATATCTTACTCGTACTGTTGCTCTGTAGCAAATAAATTCAAACTCCCATACTCTGATCATTAACATAAGCGCTGGCTGTATAATAAGTCTCCGCTATTAAGGCATTATTCATTTTAATTTAAAAACCGTTTAAGCTTAAGATAGTAAACTTAGCAGTAGTAGTAGTAAAAGTAGATAAAACATTTAATAACTTTATCACTTCTTATCTAATTTCAAAACTCTGTTTTTAAATGAATAGATGATAACGCCATCTTATTGTGTCTTTAAAGTGGTTAGTTGCCCTCAATTAAGAAAAATAGTATTATTATTTGCCAATAGATGTCGGAAAAAATTGATTATTGAAAACACGAATCAAACAACATTTTCTGAAAATAAATCGTAGCTAGACCGATTTATCGCCCCCGAAATCCCCTGTATACTAAATTTTATGAAAATCGTTGGAGCCCTTTCCGAGATTCAGATTATATACATATATATTAATTTACAAGGATTGCTCGTTTAAAGGTATAATAAGATAATAATGATATTAGAATAAACATCCCATTAGTCATTCATTTGGATAAAACTAAATACATTTTGCTAATGATTATTGGCATATCCCTTTGTTTATGTATGTATAACCGTAATCCATTTATCAAACGTGTCGCGCGTCATGAGGTACCTACTGATTAGATGCCAGCGGTAAATGAGACGATATATTTAGCACCACAATTAAATTATAGTTATGATACATCTATATTGATATTAACATGAAACACTTAACTCGTAGGATGAGATAATAATCCTATAATTCAACCATTCGGTGGTGGACCATTTACTGGTGGTAGGACCTCTTGTGAGTCCGCACGGGTAGGTACCACAACCCTGTCTATTTCTACCGTGAAGCAGTAAAGCGTTTCGGTTTGAAGGGCGAGGCAGCCATTGTAACTATACTGAGACCTTAGAACTTATACCTCAAGGTGAGTGGCGCATTTACGGTGTAGATGTCTACGGGCTCCAGTAACCACTTAACACCAGGTGGGCTGTGAGCTCGTCCACCCATGTAAGCTATTAAAAAAAACGGGCCTAGAACGTAACCTCAATTCATTTTGGTGCAGTGAATATCAAAAACGTTATCTTTTGTTAATTAAAAATATGAGTGCATTTCTAACTGAGTTTGCCGATGTATAGAATCGATCCGGTTAACCGGCAGAGCGTGACGTGTGGCGGCGGTCGGATTACAAGCGGTCAATGGATAATTTGAGGGGCGATATCCGAACTATACCCGGATAATAATACAGACATGGATAGGCGGGTAGACTTACTTAGCCCAATTATTGGCCTGTAATCGAAATGCTGTGTATGATGGGTAGGATTGACCGAATTTAAAATTTAAATAGACTTTTCAATCAGAGTCTTTTAAAGAATTTTTGGAATGGAGAAGTGCCCGTAAATGTTTTCAATAATGAAAAATAAGTTACCAAAGAATTTCATTTGCACAAATTACGGCTGAAATCAATCAGATAACACATTGCTTAAAGTAATTTCGATAACAAGTTCCTTTAAATTACTAACCGGTTTTTCGCTCCTCACTGACAGTAAAAATCAGTAATTTCCGATTCTTTCGGCCCTTTTAAATTTTTTATCTAAATTGTCACCTCCGGAGCACACAATTTAAGTTTGATCGTAAAATCTTCGGTGCCTAGTGAAAAATTCACGATCCCAGTTCCCATGTCGCAATATAACTTTAGTTTGATTAAGTCACGTACCTTTCGCATGGAGTCTCGCCCCGAGTATCTAATTAAGGAAATAAAAAATTACACTTGGGTGATTTCGAGTAAATAAAGTTAGAAATGAAAAATGTGACTTTGAAATAGTGACTTCCTTGATTTGATAATTTGGAATACCATGTGATGTTTCGGTTACAAAAGTAAGCACAACTCATAAAAGTCACGTCTGCTCGATGTACCTAATGGATTTCTTGGAAAATTGGGTATTACTTTGTGTGACGACAGTCTCCTACTGTTAAATTGTTACAGCCTATAGACATTACAACCTATAGACAACGCGAATGCTACCACCCCCAACTTCGACATATGAACTCGACATGGATTGTGACTTGGAGTTCATTGTATACCAGATAATCCACTGTTCAAACTGGAACGCTTGATTATTGCTTCTGAGTATACGTAGGCAGAACGGTGGTATCCAGTATCCCAGTCGGATTAATTATATTATTATTATTATATTCTATCATACTCAGAGAGCGCTGTATTATCCAGTAAGTCCCTAAGTCGCCTTTATGTCGTTAATGGGAAGAAATGGGTGTTGCTATCCTAAGCCAGAAAATGTGGAGTCAAAAGAATTGTCATGTGTCACAAAAGTCTAATGTCATGTGGAGTCACAAGAATTATATAATTGGAAATTTAGGATTCCACATTTCTGCACACGATTAAGGCAAGATTACACGAATTTCAGAATTATAAATTGAAAGTAGCATAAATGTTGATGCAATTTACGCTAAGGAAATAAATACACATGTATATAGTTCCGAGCTTAGATTTTACTGTATCTTACTTTATCCAAAGTTTGTTTTCCGGTTATTGTTTTGTTACTGCAGCGGGTAAATTGAATCCTTCCAATCTTTGAGATTAGGGTGCGCTGCGATTCATATGGCTACAAGTCTGGTCTACAATATTTTCTCAGAATATTCTTAATTCGATGATTCATACGATTTGGCGAATTGATTCACTCAACTGTTTGGCTGTACCCTTTGGCTGTGTACACACTAAAATAGTTTTAGTTACTTTTCAGTTTTTCGATATCAAACGGGGGTGGAAGCCGGAATTGTAGTGGAAATCGACCGTTCCATTCAAATTGGCATACGTTCAACGCGTATTAAGCGGTATAATAATGCAGGTGCTTAAATACCGTATAAAGGTATCATTTTTTTAAGGAAATACGTACTTAGTACGCTTGCTCACCAATCACTACCACAATGAAGGAATAACACTATGTGATAAAAATCAAACTCGAATATATTATATAATGACTGGTGATGAAACACATTGTTTGTAAGTACAGCAAAGCAGTCATGCATGCCAGTTTGAAAGGTGGAGCAAACATTCCGTAATAAATTTTAATTCAGTTTACACCTGGCCACACCTCGTGAACCGTTAATGGGGAAATTAAAAAAAAAAAACAAAGTATTATATTTAGATGATATAAAAAATCGAATTTTACATTTACTTATCCCTGTTTTTCATAGAATAAAGTCTAAAGTCTTCGAATTCCGAACACGTCTCCGGTTTTATCTACTAGTAATGCCCAGACATTGATTCCTCAAGTCTTGAACTTCAGATCCCGATTGGCGCATAATGCCGCAGTTGCACAGAGCTCCCCCGAACTTGCTTCGCACAAGGATTATCTAGCAAAACTTGTATAGGGAGGTACTTTCATGTAATTTCTATTTTGCATTCAAACAATCTGATGTAAGTGATAAGATTGTGCCGCGGTTCAATCCCTAAGTAGAATGATTTTTTTTAGTTCCATATTTAATAACTACGTATGTAATAAATACATTCAATTGTTATCAAACTGATGCTTAGAATTACAAAATACAGATATAGAAATATAGATTATGTATAAAAACTGCCTAAGAAATTAAAAATGTTACATGCATATTGTGCATTAGATTTTCCATATTCCAAAATGCACAGTATATTTTTTCTTTAAATACTCCAGTGTGCAACTAACTTTATAGATAGGTAAGTTACCGTGTATCGAACTTCCAAGGAAAATTCTGCTGCACAAGTTTAACTAAAAACCGGTTTCATGGAGCTTTAGTTTGTACGCCCCAAGTCGAAAAGCTTAAGATTTTATTAAATTGTATTTTATTAAATTTAGAAATTCTGGTTTAAGATTTTCTTTAATACCATGGGCTAACTTGCTAAGTAAAGTGTATCAAGATGTGAGATTATTTATTTCTTAGTATTATTTTAATGACTATTGATGCCGCTACACGCGCGCCATCTGTCGTACTGTGATGGAAATCTGAAGTTTCAAAAACTGCTGAACCAACCTTCATCATTATTAGATTTTTTTATTTATTGCTTAGATGGACGAGCTCACGGTGTTAAGTGCTTACTGGAGCCCATAGACATCCACAACGTAAATGCGTCAACCTTGAGATACAAGTTCTAAGGTCTCAAGTATAGTTACAACGGCTGCCCCACCCTTCAAATCGAAACGCATTACTGCTTCACGGCAGAAATAGGCAGGGTGGTGGTACCCACCCGCGCAGACTCACAAGAGGTCCTACCACCAGTAGATGAAAGTAGGAACGATAGAGAACATAAACATACAAAGAAAATTTATTTCAATTTCAATTGTCTTGCGCCATCTATTGCTTAAGTTTCGAACTTAAGCTATTCTGATTTCGTTATGCTTGTTTTCTAATATGATTCAATGGATCAACTTGAGTGCTTCTAATTAATTCAAGAGCCAGATATGCAAATGTCAGTTGTAATTGAATCGTAAGCGAACGAACATCTAGACCAAAACCTAACTTAAATAACACAGAATCTGAGCTAAACACAAGCTTGTTGTGCCGATGAGTAGGTTACATAAGATACGGGTGTTTGTCTGTGCGCCTGTACAGCAAAATCCCACAAGATGTTCGGAACCTACATATACATAGGCTTAAGAAAACTGTTAAAGAACATCTGTGCAATAAAGCTTACCATAAACTCAATGATTTTCTAGAAGATTGCACAAAGTGGGAATGAGTTGCTCGCTCAGGGCATTTCAATATTGCAATAATTGTTACGTTATAATACTCATTGTAAAAATGAATATATAAAAAATAATGTAATATAAAAAAAAAATATCTACTATTTAAAAAAAAAGACATGCCCGCTGAGTTTTTTGCCAGTTCTTCTCAAGACGGAGGCTAGTTTTTGTGAATTGGCGGTAGTTCTTTTTGACGTTCAACAAGTATGTACTTTCATTTATGTTGAATTTTTTATTTTTATTTGTTTTGATTTAAAAAAAATCCTAAGCTTGCCACGTTATGTTATAGCGTAATTTTACTACATTACCAACTGAATTTAATTTAGTTTTGATGTGCCCACCAGGATAAATAGCACCATCTTATGATTGTAGCTTAGCAGTCATGCATTTATAGATTTCAATACAGCTCAAATACAACAATATATAAATTCGAACTACACGACGACCTTGGTCTCGAATCAATCCGGAAACACATGAAATCAGCCTCAGAACGGTACTTTGACAAGGCATCATGGTAATCGCCTTATCATTGCCACTGCTGACTACTCCCTGAATCCTGATCACGCCGGAGCCAGTCACCGTAGTCGCCCTAAGCAAGTCCTTATGGGTCCATCAGATCCAATAACCCTTTTTTTTTTTTTTCGGGCCGGGGGCCGGACCTCCTACGAGGTTCCCGCGCCTAGGGGGCGCGCGGGGTATGTGAGACATAACGGTCTGCAGGTGTTGAGAGCAGACCGCGGCCCCAAGGATTTTAGGGCCCACCCACTAAACGACTCCCCTGCACTCTTACACCCGACGTCCGATCTCCGTCCGGGGTCAAAACCCGGACAGAGTAGGGGGGTTCCCGCGGTCAACACTACAACCAGACACGCGGCGCCACCCCGAGGACGCCCGACCGACGGGTCGTCAAGGCGATAGTCGACGACCAACGACGTCGGTCTCCGCGGTACGGCGGCCCTAGCAGGCCGCCCGGGCGGGGCCGCTAGTGTTCCGGGATACCCCGCTGGGCCAGAACCAGCCTGCCGGGTCAGAACGCGATACACCGCCGACCGGGTTGCTCTTCAACAGTATGTTCGGCGACGACAGCGACGACGAAAGTGCGTACCGCATCACAGTCCGCAGCCTTCCGATTTGAGCAACCGCCGCGCGTGGACGTGCTCATTGTTCGTTCGATCGCCCGACCTCGGTTCGTGGCACATCTGGCGTCCAAGTGTTTTGTCGGAAGTGACTACCGGTGATAATAGATCATTGTTCGTGGCACATCTGTGGCCCAAGTGTTTCTCGGAATTTGTACCTGCGCCTAATTGCAAGGCATTGCCGCCCGGGAACTGTGCAGTGGTTCTATTCACTCTAATTCTATTATATTTATTCTATTCACTAAAATTTCTAAAATTCCTAGAATCGCTTCGGCCAATTTAGTGTTACCGACGCAGGGGCCTCGCCGCAAGGCGAGCGCGTGTTTAAGTCCCGGGGCAGCCCCCCCTGGGCAGTCCGAAGAAATGGAGTTCTCTCCAACCAACACACTGCTCGCGGAATTCTTAAGCGAGAAATACCCGGCCCTCGAAACAGAATTTTTAGCTTACAAAGCTAAACGCGCCGTGAACTGTTCTGCCGTGCCCGCCGCGACCGCCGTTTCCGCTACGCCTGCCATTCCCGCGTCCCCTGCAAGCGCGCGCAAAACTCCCGCGCCGTACACCGCAGCCTCCGTCGCGCCCAGCACACCCGTGTCACCCATACTCCCGCGAAAAACTCCCGCGTCTACCGCGGCAGCTTCCGTTATACCTCAGCGATCGTCTGCGGCCTCCGTCGCGTCCGCCGCTCCCGCGCCTTCCTCCTCGTCCTCCGACTCTGACTCGGATATGGAGGTTGACCTCGTTCCCGCCTCATTGACAGATGGATTCACCCTCGTGCAAAAGGGTAAGAAGCGCGCCGCGGAGTCCCGAGCTTCCGCGGCCGCTAAAATAAGCAAAGCCGCGAACGCGTCGCGCCCCCGCCCTCCGACCCCCGTCGCTCCCTGTCCCCGTGCCACGCCGTCGCCGCGCCCGGTGGCACAAACGGCCCCTCCTCCGTTAATTCTTCAAGAGAAGGCTGCTTGGGACCGTGTCTCCCTGGCCCTTAAGGCCAATAACATAAATTTTGTCAGTGCCCGTAACCTCGCGAACGGGATACAAATAAAAGTAGCAACACCCGACGACCATAGAGCCCTCTCAAGCTACCTCCGAAAGGAGCGTATAAGTTATCATACGTATACGCTCCAGGAGGAGCGTGAGCTCCGTGCAGTCATACGTGGCATCCCCAAGGAGTTAGATGCCGAGCTCGTAAAGGCCGACCTACTCGAACAAGGCCTACCCGTAAACTCCGTGCACCGCATGCACACAGGACGCGGGAGGGAGCCATACAATATGGTTCTCGTCGCCCTCCAGTCTACCCCCGAAGGTAAACAAATCTTTAACGTCCGAACGGTCTGTAGGCTTTCCGGAATCACTGTGGAAACCCCTCATAAAAAAGGCACTCCGAGCCAGTGCCACAATTGTCAGTTGTACGGGCATTCTTCCCGTAATTGTCACGCGCGCCCTCGATGCGTCAAGTGTTTGGACGATCACTCCACGACTCTTTGCACTCGCAATCAAAAAACCGCGACTGAACCACCTAGCTGCGTCCTGTGCCGAACACAGGGTCACCCCGCGAATTACCGTGGATGCCCCCGAGCCCCTAAAATAAATCGCCGCGTCGCGCGCCAAAACCGCCTCCGAGCTTCCGGCCCTGACATCAAAGCCACGGCACCCTCTGTGCCGAAGGCTAAGCCTGCCTTCGTGCCGGCGCCGGTGCCCAGCGGCTCGGCCTGGGCTAAACCGTTGCCGTACACGAACACGGCTGTAGCTCCCTCCCCCGCGATTCGTCCCGCCCCCGCGTTACGTCCCTCCCCCGTGATTCGTTCCTCCCCCGCGACCAGCACTCCGACCGCGTCCGACAATCTCGCTCTAGCGATCGACTTTTTTCAGTCGATCAACTTTGAGCGTGTTAATGCTTTGGGTGACGCCATTCGCGCCGCCTCCACTGCACAACACTTCATCGCCGTTGTGCAAGAATACGCTGACGTATACGCGTCGTTAAATACGTACGTCCTCCCCTCACTCCGCCGGTAATCAATGGCGTACATAAGTAGAATAAAGCCCCTATCCGTAACGATAGGATTTTTTAACGCTTACGGTCTCGCAAATCAACGTGATCAGGTTTGTGATTTTTTGCGTGACCATCAAATTGACATCTTTTTGGTGCAGGAGACCCTGCTTAAGCCCGCGCGCCGCGACCCTAAAATCGCGAACTATAACATGGTTAGGAACGACAGGCTTACTGCTCGTGGTGGTGGTACCGTCATTTACTATAGACGAGCCCTGCACTGCGTCCCTCTCGACCCCCCCGCGCTTTCTAACATCGAAGCATCAGTATGCCGAATCTCACTGACTGGACACGCGCCGATCGTTATCGCGTCCGTCTATCTTCCACCGGACAAGATCGTTCTAAGCAGTGATATCGAGGCGCTGCTCGGCATGGGAAGGTCTGTCATTCTGGCGGGCGACCTAAATTGTAAACACGTCAGGTGGAACTCACACACCACAACCCCGAATGGCAGGCGGCTTGACGCGTTAGTCGATGATCTCGCCTTCGATATCGTCGCTCCGCTAACCCCGACTCACTACCCACTAAATATCGCGCATCGCCCGGATATACTCGACATAGCGTTATTAAAAAACGTAACTCTGCGCTTACACTCGATCGAAGTAGTTTCAGAGTTAGATTCAGACCACCGTCCCGTCGTTATGAAGCTCGGTCGCGCTCCCGATTCCGTTCCCGTCACGAGGACTGTGGTGGATTGGCACACGCTGGGCATCAGCCTGGCTGAATCTGATCCACCATCGCTCCCGTTTAACCCGGACTCTACCCCGTCTCCTCAGGATACCGCTGAAGCCATAGACATCTTAACGTCACACATCACCTCGACATTAGATAGATCATCGAAACAAGTTGCAGCGGAGGACTTCCTTCACCGCTTCAAATTGCCCGACGATATTAGGGAACTCCTTAGAGCTAAGAACGCGTCGATCCGCGCCTACGATAGGTATCCTACCGTGGATAATCGTATTCGAATGCGTGCCCTACAACGCGACGTAAAGTCTCGCATCGCCGAAGTCCGAGATGCCAGATGGTCTGATTTCTTAGAAAGACTCGCGCCCTCCCAAAGGTCTTACTACCGCTTAGCTCGTACTCTCAAATCGGATACGGTAGTAACTATGCCCCCCCTCGTAGGCCCCTCAGGCCGACTCGCGGCGTTCGATGATGACGAAAAAGCAGAGCTACTGGCCGATACATTGCAAACCCAGTGCACGCCCAGCACTCAATCCGTAGACCCTGTTCATGTAGAATTAGTAGACAGTGAGGTAGAACGCAGAGCCTCCTTGCCACCCTCGGATGCGTTACCACCCGTCACCCCGATGGAAGTTAAAGACTTGATCAAAGACCTACGTCCTCGCAAGGCTCCCGGTTCCGACGGTATATCTAACCGCGTTATTAAACTTCTACCCGTCCAACTCATCGTGATGTTGGCATCTATTTTCAATGCCGCTATGGCGAACTGTATCTTTCCCGCGGTGTGGAAAGAAGCGGACGTTATCGGCATACATAAGCCCGGTAAACCAAAAAATCATCCGACGAGCTACCGCCCGATTAGCCTCCTCATGTCTCTAGGCAAACTGTATGAGCGTCTGATCTACAAACGCCTCAGAGACTTCGTCTCATCCAAGGGCATTCTCATCGATGAACAATTCGGATTCCGTACAAATCACTCATGCGTTCAACAGGTGCACCGCCTCACGGAGCACATTCTTGTGGGGCTTAATCGACCAAAACCGTTATACACGGGAGCTCTCTTCTTCGACGTCGCAAAAGCGTTCGACAAAATCTGGCACAATGGTTTGATTTTCAAACTATTCAACATGGGCGTGCCGGATAGTCTCGTGCTCATCATACGGGACTTCTTGTCGAACCGCTCTTTTCGATATCGAGTCGAGGGTACCCGCTCCTCCCCACGACCTCTCACAGCTGGAGTCCCACAAGGCTCTGTCCTCTCACCCCTCCTATTTAGCTTATTCGTCAACGATATTCCCCGGTCGCCGCCGACCCATTTAGCTTTATTCGCCGACGACACGACTGTTTACTATTCTAGTAGAAATAAGTCCCTAATCGCGAAGAAGCTTCAGAGCGCAGCCCTAGCCCTAGGACAGTGGTTCCGAAAATGGCGCATAGACATCAACCCATCGAAAAGTACTGCGGTGCTATTTCAGAGGGGAAGCTCCTCACGGATTTCCTCCCGGATTAGGAGGAGGAATCTCACACCCCCGATTACTCTCTTTAGACAACCCATACCCTGGGCCAGGAAGGTCAAGTACCTGGGCGTTACCCTGGATGCATCGATGACATTCCGCCCGCATATAAAATCAGTCCGTGACCGTGCCGCGTTTATTCTCGGTAGACTCTACCCCATGATCTGTAAGCGGAGTAAAATGTCCCTTCGGAACAAGGTGACACTTTACAAAACTTGCATAAGGCCCGTCATGACTTACGCGAGTGTGGTGTTCGCTCACGCGGCCCGCACACACATAGACACCCTCCAATCCCTACAATCCCGCTTTTGCAGGTTAGCTGTCGGGGCCCCGTGGTTCGTGAGGAACGTTGACCTACACGACGACCTGGGCCTCGAATCAATTCGGAAATACATGAAGTCAGCGTCAGAACGATACTTCGATAAGGCTATGCGTCATGATAATCGCCTTATCGTTGCCGCCGCTGACTACTCCCCGAATCCTGATCACGCAGGAGCCAGTCACCGTCGACGCCCTAGACACGTCCTTACGGATCCATCAGATCCAATAACCTTTGCATTAGATGCCTTCAGCTCTAATACTAGGAGCAGGCTTAGGGACCCCGGTACCCGTACTCGTCGAACTCGACAAAGAGGTCGACGTGCAACCTAACCCATGCATCAGCCCGCTGAGTTTCTCGCCGGATCTTCTCAGTGGGTCGCGATTCCGATCCGGTAGTAGATTCATTCGCGAAGCAGCTACTCTTGAGTTGTTAGGTCTCCTTCGGAGGCGCTCGGGTAGCTGTTAGCAAATCCCACCCCTCCTGGCTGAGCCTTTGCTCGCCCACCTGTCCTGGTGAAACTGGAAAGGCCTCCGGGCCACCAGTAATCCTTCAATCATAAAAAGTCCGCAGCCGCCGACGCGCCGTCCCGTCCTCCTGGTGCCAGCGCGCTAGAGTGACGGTAGCGTGCGGCGCAGCCTCAACCCCCTTAGGTCGCCCCGTGACCATCACCGGGAGGAGACTGCCTCCTCATAGGGGACAGAGCTGGACAAACGCCCTCCTCCGACCCCCAGCTCGACGGCGGCGGCACGGCGCCGAGAGGGAAGAAGAGCTCTCCCTCTTCCGTTCCGCCGCCTCCTTCTGCGAGATGGTGGACTCGCAGAAGTCGAGCATCGCCTGCCAGGACTCTTCGCTGCCGAGCATCGTAGCCACGACGGTCGGAAGCGACAAGTCCGGTCCTATTTTTGCAACGAGAACGCGGCGCTGCTCCGCGAAAGCGAGGCAGTATGCGAGCGTGTGCTCCGCCGTGTCCTCGTTGCAGCCACTGCAGTGGTGGCACTTCGGCCTCGGCTCCTTCCGGGCGACGAGGTGCAGGTAGCGACCGAAACAGCCGTGTCCCGTGAGCATCTGCGTCGCTCGGAAGGTGAGACGTCCTCGGTCGCGATTCAACCAGACCGAGAGGACCGGCCGTAGGTGGGGTCTGCCAAGCGGCGAGACCACGCCTCGAGCACGGCACGCCGAGATTGAAGGTTCCGCGCTCGAACTTCCGCCGCGCCGGGACGCGGCTCCCCCCTGGAGCGGAGATCGCATCGCCAGATCCAATAACCCTTGCATTAGACGCATTTAGCTCTAACACAAGGAGCCGGCTTAGGGACCCCGGTAACCGTACTCGTCGAACTCGGTAAAGAGTATACTTAAACTATACTGGAGACCTTACAACGTATATCACAAGGTGGGTGGCGCATTTACGTTGTGGATGTCTATGGGCTCCAGTAACCACTTAACACCAGGTGGGCTGTGAGCTCGTCCACCCATCTAAGCAATAAAATAAAATAAAAAAAGAGTTCGACGTGCAACCAAACCTAAACATCAGCGCGCTGAGTTTTTCACCGGATCTTCTCAGCGTGTCACGAGTCCGATCCGGTAGTAGATTCATTCGCGAAGCAGCTACTCTTGAGTTGTTAGGTCTGCCTTGGAGGCGCTCGGGTATCTGTTTGCAAATCCCACCCCTCCTGGCTGAGAAAAAAGGAAGGATGCATTTTAGGAAATCTAGAATAAGCTACGAACATCTAGAAACATTAAAATGCAACTATTTATGTAATGAAATTGGAAACAATATTACAACAATTATTCTAAAATAAATATGTTTTCTTAACTGCGAACAGAAGAAGCACGTACCAGACCAGGAAATGAACAAGTTAACTGGCAACGTGCTTATCTAGACCGCACTGAACGTGCAGTGGTAATTTTGGCTATTGATAAATTATTTTAAATACACTTACACTTTTTATTATTTTATTATGTACCTATTTAAAAATATTTCATATGAGTAAGCTTCTTGTAAAGTTTCTTCTTAATTTTTTTATAATCAACCGGCATCTGTTAATTTGAAAATTATTGGCCATTAATTGGGCCTGTCTAAGCAAGTTTATTCGACATAGGCATGTTTCCAACAATTTTATCGAAAATTTGATATGATTTGAAATTCATGCACATTCATTTTCCTCTTTTGTTGATGCTTAAAGCATAGTTATCAAAATAGGGGATCTAGACCCCGAAATCTTTGACAGAGAGACTAACTTCAGCTGGTAAAATAACCCAGCTGGGGTATAAAATTCCGGGTGATTAACATGACGACGATTTAAATAAAATAAATTAACTGGATAAATTGCGGTGGAAACAGGTAGGTTAGTAGTACTTGTTTGTGTGGACAGACACGCACACAATAGTTGAGTGGGTAACTATTTTTTTTTATTGCTTAGATTGGTGGACGAGCTCACAGCCCACCTAACGTTAAGTGGTTACTGGAGCCCATAGACATCTACAACGTAAATGCGCCACCCACCTTGAGATAAGTTCTAAGTTCTCAGTATAGTTACAACGGCTGCCCCACCCTTCAAACCGAAACGCATTACTGCTTCACGGCACTCACATGAGGTCCTACCACCAATAATATTTTCATTTGGCCGAAGACATAAAGGAGAATCCGCGACTAGAACTGAATTCAATTCCAAAAAAAGCATTTACAAATGTTTTGGTGATTGGATTATTCGTTGCCGTAAGTATTACGTTTGTGATGTAGACAGTCAATACAAAACATTTACAAATTGACAAAAGTTTATAGCAGATGTCATCTGAATTAATTATAGGTGCAATCGACAGTGCATTAACAAAAAAAATAAAGAAAAATATATAACTAAGATTTGATTACATTTGATTGATTGCTTAAGATTAATTTATATTTAATTGGGAAATGATCCACGTCAGATTTTTCCTGTAAGTTGATAAGGCGAATAACTTTTAAGGGGATAAAATACATTTGGATGAATAACTGACATTTTGGTGTATTATTGATCTTTTCTCGGTACTTTCTTGACAGAGCAGTATACAATCTATATATTAATACGTGAAGCAAAAATTTTGTATCCCTTTTTACGAAAATTGCGCGGACGGAAGAATATGAAATTTTCTACACTTATAGAGAATATAGAGAAGAAGTGCACAATGCTAATATTTTTTTAAAATAATGCATAAAAGATACATTAAATCAATAAAGAAAACATTACATACACTATATACCATGTATTTGACGCACACACGCATTCATACTATTTATTGTCAAACTTTTGTTCTTGACGTCTGTTGTCAAATTGAGAATAGATTAAATATTGTTTGTCTTTATTAATATTTTTTTATAGCCTTAGCGAAATTTGGATTATAGTATGTGTACAAACTTACAATCCCAATTAATTATAGTCGAGTTTCGACTACTATGGGACCTCTAGTTACAAAAAAAACCTTAAAGTTAGTTAATCATAATCAGGTGTTAGTTATTTTATGATCTTCCTATTTATATACAGTTCGATTGAGCAAGTTACTTCGTTTATTAAATTTAATATCAATATCACGCTCGAAGTAGTTCTACGACCCCCTCCCTTAATTAATAAGGGTTAAATGCTCAATTTGTCTCCCAATTTCATTTCAGCTTCATTTCAATTACGGTGTACATTTCATTGTTTCTTGAATGAGATTTGTTTTCTTCGTGCAATTCGGCACAAACAATACCGTTAGTGGATTCAAATGGTTCTCGTCAAACAAAAATTTCATTTACTATTTAGAATACAAGAGTTTCTACACAATGAATAGAATACATTGCAGATTTGATATGTAGTCGTTAATGGCAACCCATAAAGGGAAATATTAATTTGCTTAGTTTTGTAGAATTGGATGTGTTGATATCCTCATTAAATTACATCATCATTTTTTACTGGTGGTAGGACCTCTTGTGAGTCCGCGCGGGTGGGCACCACCGCCCTGCCTATTTCTGCCGTGAAGCAGTAATGCGTTTCGGTTTGAAGGGTGGGGCAGCCGTTGTAACTATACTGAGACCTTAGAACTTATATCTCAAGGTGGGTGGTGCATTTACGTTGTGGATGTCTATGGGCTCCAGTAGCCACTTAACACCAGGTGGGCTGTGAGCTCGTCCACCCATCTAAGCAATAAAATAAAAAAACCGTACTCTTAGTACTAATTTGGCATCAATTATTAGCATATTATATTTGTCTCCCTTTAACATCCATAACCAGTGTAACAACATCAAAGCTATTCAAATTTCGTATCCGCGACTTCTTCTTCTTCAGATAAATTGTCTTGAAGTATTTTATGTGTGTTTTCATTGTCGCAGACAAGGCGATAACTAGACTCATCTGGTATTCATTCGTTGTCAAAATCTCGAATATCACAGAAATAATTGGTAGGATGATAGTATTTTGGAATTTAATACACACTACCACCAGTAATAAAGATACTCTCGAGACACAAATAACACTTAACTAGCCAAAGAGGCCATTAGAAAATAGCTGGCAAAAGCTTTTATGCTATAATAATATCACAATTAGACCCAAGTACCAGCAGCGGTGGTTGATTTATTACAGTCTAAGAATAATTTGTGGGACGGATAAGGGTTAGCGGTCAAGATACGTCATCAAAGTATACGTTTGTAAGATAAAATGGATTCGCGTAGTAATTACGATTAATATAATTAGTATTTGAAATAATCGTCTTATAATTTTAGAAAAATAATTTCAAATTGTTTTTGGAATGCAAAAAGCTACTGCTTATTAATTTTAGTATTATATTATTACAATCTACATTAACGGTCAACGACAAATTGGGTCAATTACTTATTCATTCACTTGTTTGGCTACGAAATCATACCAAAGCCTAAAAAAGAACATAAGTAAGCTAACCTAATTTCGACGCTACACCGCCCTGCCAAATCAAATGGTCCAAGTCTATCTCACATCCCTCATGATTAGATATGATTTCATTAGCATTGTTTCTTTCTTATTAGTCCGCAATCCAAATTATACAAGGGTCTGCGTTTAAGGGACTCGTATATCGTATCGTAAATTGCCTACAATAAAATCGTAACATCGTGCTCCGCTAAATGAACTAGATAAGATACGATAATTGTTATTAGAATGCTCATAATAATATACCTTAGGAGTTAGCCTTAGGAGTTTTGGAGATTATTTTAAATGTAATACGCTTTTAATTGTTTTTAATACTTAATACTCATTGTTTGAAATTCTGTAGGCTCTTTATTGAAATTAAAGTAGACATCATGACTTGTCCGATTACGATTGTCAGTAATGATTTTATTCAAAATAAAAACCAAACTAATATATAATATAAATCTACAGTTGTTTTTACGGATGTTCCGTTATAACTACTGAACCATGCATCCGATTGACTTGAAACTTGGTATCCGTACAGAAAATACATGTACGTATTGGATAGACTAATATTTATATGAGGGTTGGACTCCCTAATAATAATGACAATAAATAATAATGTTAATTTTAAATGCCCAGCAAAGCGGGCGAGTACGGCTAGTAACCATATCTCCATTGCATCTGAATAGCTGAACAAGCGATACAAATAACTCGCCATGCAGAGAACAAAATAGTTATTGCGAAATTATTTGTGATAGTTAAAAATCGTACTCAGGTTAATGAAATAATAATAAAATGGACTAAAACGTTTTCTAGATTAAAGAGAGGTAATAGAATAAGTACAGCCTTTTACGTTCATTCATAATCTTCGCAGATAAAATAAAGTATATTTTTTTTTTTTTTTTTTTTTTTTTTTTTATGATTGAAGGATTACTGGTGGCCCGGAGGCCTTTCCAGTTTTACCAGGACAGGTGGGCGAGCAAAGGCTCAGCCAGGAGGGGTGGGATTTGCTAACAGCTACCCGAGCGCCTCCGAAAGAGACCTAACAGCTCAAGAGCAGCTGCTTCGCGAATGAATCTACTACCGGATCGGAATCGCGACCCGCTGAGAAGATCCGGCGAGAAACTCAGCGAGCTGATTCATGGGTTAGGTTGCACGGCGAACTCTTTGTCGAGTTCGACGAGTACGGTTACCGAGGTCCCTAAGCCTGCTCCTAGAGCTGAAGGCGTCTAGTGCGAAGGTTATTGGATCTGATGGATCCGTAAGGACGTGTCTAGGGCGTCGACGGTGACTGGCTCCTGCATGATCAGGATTCGGGGAGTAGTCAGCGGCGGCTACGATAAGGCGATTATCATGACGCATAGCCTTATCGAAGTACCGTTTCGACGCTGACTTCATGTATTTCTGTATAGATTCGAGGCCCAGGTCGTCGTGTAGGTCAACGTTCCTCACGAACCACGGAGCTCCGACGGCTAACCTGCAAAAGCGGGATTGTAGAGATTGAAGGGTGTCTATGTGCGTGCGGGCCGCGTGAGCGAACACCACACTCGCGTAAGTCATGACGGGCCTTATGCAAGTTTTGTAAAGTGTCACCTTGTTCCGAAGGGACATTTTACTCCGCTTACAAATCATGGGGTAGAGTCTACCGAGAATAAACGCGGCACGGTCACGGACTGATTTTATATGCGGGCGGAATGTCATCGATGCATCCAGGGTAACGCCCAGGTACTTGACCTTCCTGGCCCAGGGTATGGATTGACTAAAGAGAGTAATCGGGGGTGTGAGATTCCTCCTCCTAATACGGGAGGAAATCCGTGTGGAGCTTCCCCTCTGAAAGAGCACCGCAGTACTTTTCGCTGGGTTGATGTCTATGCGCCATTTTCGGAACCACTGTCCTAGGGCTAGGGCTGCGCTCTGAAGCTTCTTCGCGATTAGGGACTTGTTTCTACTGGAATAGTAAACAGTCGTGTCGTCGGCGAATAAAGCTAAATGGGTCGGCGGCGACCGGGGAATATCGTTAACGAATAAGCTAAATAGGAGGGGTGAGAGGACAGAGCCTTGCGGGACTCCAGCTGTGAGAGGTCGTGGGGAGGAGCGGGTTCCCTCGACTCGATATCGAAAAGAGCGGTTCGACAAGAAGTCCCGTATGATGAGCACGAGACTATCCGGCACGCCCATGTTGAATAGTTTGAAAATCAAACCATTGTGCCAGACTTTGTCGAACGCTTTTGCGACGTCGAAGAAGAGAGCTCCCGTGTATAACGGTTTTGGTCGATTAAGCCCCACAAGAATGTGCTCCGTGAGGCGGTGCACCTGTTGAACGCATGAGTGATTTGTACGGAATCCGAATTGTTCATCGATGAGAATGCCCTTGGATGAGACGAAGTCTCTGAGGCGTTTGTAGAGCAGACGCTCATACAGTTTGCCTAGAGACATGAGGAGGCTAATCGGGCGGTAGCTCGTCGGATGATTTTTTGGTTTACCGGGTTTATGTATGCCGATAACGTCCGCTTCTCTCCACACCGCGGGAAAGATACAGTTCGCCATAGCGGCATTGAAAATAGATGCCAACATCACGATGAGTTGGACGGGTAGAAGTTTAATAACGCGGTTGGATATACCGTCGGAACCGGGAGCCTTGCGAGGACGTAGGTCTTTGATCGAGTCTTTAACTTCCATCGGGGTGACGGGTGGTAACACATCAGAGGGTGGCAAGGAGGCTCTGCGTTCTACCTCACTGTCTACTAATTCTACATGCACAGGGTCCACGGATTGAGTGCTGGGCGTGCACTGGGTTTGCAATGTATCGGCCAGCAGCTCTGCTTTTTCGTCATCATCGAACGCCGTGAGTCGGCCTGAGGGGCCTACGAGGGGGGGCATAGTTACTACCGTATCCGATTTGAGAGTACGAGCTAAGCGGTAGTAAGACCTTTGGGAGGGCGCGAGTCCTTCTAAGAAATCAGACCATCTGGCATCTCGGACTTCGGCGATGCGAGACTTTACGTCGCGTTGTAGGGCACGCATTCGAATACGATTTTCCGCGGTAGGATACCTGTCGTAGGCGCGTATCGAGGCGTTCTTAGCTCTAAGGAGTTCCCTAATATCGTCGGACAATTTGAAGCGGTGAAGGAAGTCCTCCGCTACAACTTGTTTCGATGACCTATCTAATGTCGAGGTGATGTGTGACGTTAAGATGTCTATGGCTTCAGCGGTATCCTGAGGAGACGGGGTAGAGTCCGGGCTAAACGGTAGCGATGGTGGATCAGATTCAGCCAGGCTGATGCCCAGCGTGTGCCAATCCACCACAGTCCTCGTGACGGGAACGGAATCGGGAGCGCGACCGAGCTTCATAACGACGGGACGGTGGTCTGAATCTAACTCTGAAACTACTTCGATCGAGTGTAAGCGCAGAGTTACGTTTTTTAATAACGCTATGTCGAGTATATCCGGGCGATGCGCGATATTTAGCGGGTAGTGAGTCGGGATTAGCGGAGCGACGATATCGAAGGCGAGATTATCGACTAACGCGTCAAGCCGCCTGCCATTCGGGGTTGTGGTGTGTGAGTTCCACCTAATGTGTTTACAATTTAGGTCGCCCGCCAGAATGACAGAGCTCCCCATGCCGAGCAGCGCCTCGATATCACTGCTTAGAACGATCTTATCCGGTGGAAGATAAACGGACGCGATAACGATCGGCGCGTGTCCCGTCAGTGAGATTCGGCACACTGATGCTTCGATATTAGCGAGCGCGGGAGGATCGAGTGGGACGCAATGCAGGGCTCTTCTATAGTAAATGACGGTACCACCACCACGAGCAGAGAGCCTGTCGTTCCTGACCATGTTATAGTTCGCGATTTTAGGGTCACGGCGCGCGGGCTTAAGTAGGGTCTCCTGCACTAAAAAGATATCAATTTGATGGTCACGCAAAAAGTCAGAAACCTGATCACGCTGATTTGCGAGACCGTAAGCGTTAAAAAATCCTATCGTTACGGATAGGGGCTTTATTCTACTTATATACGCCATTGATTACCGGCGGAGTGAGGGGAGGACGTACGTATTTAATGACGCGTATACGTCGGCGTATTCTTGCACAACGGCGATAAAGTGTTGTGCAGTGGAGGCAGAGCGAATGGCGTCGCCCAAAGCGTTAACGCGCTCAAAGTTGATCGACTGAAAGAAGTCGATCGCTAAAGCGAGATTGTCGGACGCGGTCGGAGGGCAAGTCGCGGGAGAGGGACGAGTCGCGGGGGCGGGACGAATCGCGGAGGAGGGAGTTGTAGCCGTGTTCATGTACGGCAGCGGTTTCGCCCAGGCCGAGACACTGGGCACCGGCGCCGGAACGAACGCTGGCTTAGCCTGCGACACAGAGGGTGCCGAGGCTTTGATGTCTGAAAGTATATTTACGAGATACTGTGAGTTAGATCGTTTATGCGGGTAATAGGTAGGTAAATAGGTTCTTCTTGTAACGACGTCTGTAATTGATTTTCAATTAGACGTAGCGTGTGGCTTTTTTATTTAAATTGCTTAGATGGGTGGACGAGTTCACAGCCCACCGGTGTTAAGTGGTTACTGGAGCCCTATAGACTATAGAGATATAAGTTCTAAGGTCTCAGTATAGTTACAGCCGCTGCCCCACCTTTCAAACCGAAACGCATTATTGCTTTACGGCAGAAATAGGCAGGGCGGTGGTACCTAATCGTGCGGACTCACAAGACACCACCAGTAATTACGCAAATTATAATTTCTCGGGTTTGATTTTTATTACACGATGTTATTCCTTCACCGTGGAAGTCAATCGTGAACATTTGTCAAGTGCGTATTTCATTAGAAAAATTGGTACCCGCTTGCGGGACTCGAACACCGTTGCATCGCTAGATACGAATGGATCGGACGTCTTATCCTTTAGGCCACGTTGACTTCAGATTAGGCTTAATGAAACAAGGACATATCCAGAAACTACATGATCCTTGTAACTATATCTCCCGCTGAATAAGCGAAAGGGAAATAAGGCAACAAGGAGGTAGGGAGCCACCGTAATTAATGCTTACGTTTAATTGTACCCGAAATTGGAGAAGACGGACCCTCAACGAGACGACCAATGAAAAATAAAGTGACTGTTATTATTGGGAGAGTTGACGCTCGAAGTGAGATAAAGGGTTCCGGTCATTCAGTATTTAGTAGTAATGAATCTCTCAGTTTACTATGGGGGTGAAGTTTGTTGTTTTGCCAGTCAAAGAACTAACGAAGGGTAACTGAAAACAAAAAGAAAGCTGTAATTAATGCATTCAGGAAACTAAATTGAACCAAAATAAACTAAGCTAAATTTAGTGGTGTTAGTATGCAATCATTCAATGGCGTAAATTAATTTAAAAAAAACAGCTTATATTAACTATGGCTAATGTGACAAAGGATTTTTTTAAAACGAAATTCTCTTTACATAAATAAAAACGGAAAGTAACATAGTAAGTAAATTTTTATTGCAACTGTTGAGTAACTATTAATCTTTCTAATAATGAGAAGTCACCATCACTCATGAACATTAACAACTACTCTTGCCTACTGTTCCATTGGGCTTACTTCAAGACAGTGAAATCTACATTTACAATGCTAAATTCGATACTAAGTTGAACAAATCCAAAAACTTTGTAATAACTAGGTATTAAATTATTTCGAAATTATGTTTTGTCCCTTAATTAATATTCCCTAAGTACACCAACTTCTAAATTATTCTCAGAGCCATTTTACGTTAATAATAATTCCTTTTCCTCTAAGTATTAGGCAAATAAATAATTTTGTCGCCTAGCGAAGATAGCGCCTTCATATCTTTATTAATTTATTGGGTGTTTCTTGTTTAAGCACTCGTGGCCGAGCTTTAAGAGTGCAATAAGGGGTTGCTGATTTGAGACTTGCCAGCGATGATTCTAGAAAATTTCATATAAAATAGACTTTATTTCTACATTCTTAATTTACTTAACTTCAAAAAGTACCGTGTAGATTCAAAAATCTACACGGTACAACAGTAATAAGATAAGCTAAAATGCTAAGAAATGAAAATAAATTACCAAATGAAGGTTATAGTCGGCTTAAAGATTTTAGACAACAATCAGTAAGTAGTTAGTTGTCTCTTAGACGCAGAAAGATGTTGAAGGAATTGTATTAATTCTATCAATAGCTTCCTGTTCTTGTCTCTTGTCATCTAATTTGGACCAACTCTCTCCATTTAAGTGTTATGTTGTCATCTTCTTTCCGGGCTTCACCTTGACACTCCACTATCTCTTGGAAAGTAGTGGTATATTGTTTTATATTTTAAAATTTCTGACATTTCAGATACCCTAAAGTTTTCTTAGTCACCAATAGCTGTGATTGTAACCACTCACAGCACAGCGATAGAATTACTAATGTAAGATTTATTTTGAAGAAATTCATCGCCGATGTAAACAAGATATTTTGAATTTTTCGTAAGCGACATCTAAGATATTTCTAAATATTTCAACAAGAAATATATCCAGTTATCTAAAAACGAAAATAGAATTTTACTAAGCACTATACTGTACAAAGGCTACAGATATATATTCTATCTTAAAATAAATATTACATTTTAGGCGCCTTTCAATATCAGCGCAACTAGAAAACGAATACTAAGAGCTCATTTTCACAATTCCACTTTTAAAAATAAGCAAAACTTTATCATTATAAAATAATGAAAGTAAACATATTCAAATCTAATCTGTTTAAAGTCCAAACGAGTTGAGTTCTTAGATAACTTAAAGACAATATCGCAAAGATCTTAAGACGTCGCAATGCGAATGCAAACCAACGATAAGTAATTTTCACCACGAAATCCGAATTTAAATGTTAATGCCGTCTGAGCCATACTTTCAATTCGTCTTCTTTTGAAAGATTATTATAATTTCGTCCTAAAATCCTTTGAGACACTTCTGAGGCTTTATAACTTCGTTGTATAAACATTTGGGATTCGATTGGAGTTAATTCGTGTTGGGATCTGTTATTAAAGTAAATATGTATTATTTATCATATAAATTCACATCATTAAGCGAGCAAAGATTGTTTTTTTAATTCAAAGCATCATTACCTGTGGAAACTGACTGGTGGTAGGACCTGTTCAGTCCGCGCGGTTAGGTACCACCGCCCAGCCTATTTCTGCCGTGAAGCAGTAATGCGTTTCGGTTTGAAGGGTGGGGCAGCCGTTGTAACTATACTGAGACCTTACAACTTATATCTCAAGGTGGGTGGCGCATTTACGTTGTAGATGGGCTCCAGTAACCACTTAACATCAGGTGGGCTGTGAAATCGTCCACCCATCTAAGCAATAAAAAAAAAAAAACTATCTCTTACAGAATTTTTATTCATAGTTTTATCATTAGCAGTTAGTGCCTCTCTAGTGAAATCTCTGTTCTGTGAACGATCCACCTCTCGCGTCCAACTTCTTAGATTATGTAAAAATATATTCATTAATCGTAATAACGAAAGCTAATCTAGACTAGCTAATCTCTACCAGAGTAAAATAACAAAAAGTAAACGAAGCAGCAATGTCACAAAACGAGATTGCCACAAAAAAAATTGTTACGAAAGATGAAAATCTTAAGATTGCCATAATGACTAGCTTGGAAGTTTATCCTGTTTACCTATCTTATTATCCTAATAGACAAACGAGACTACACCTTCACCTTATAATGAGCTCAATGTAGTTCACGGGTATCCGAAAAAAATATCCTAAAATCTACAAATTAAAATAATTTCTTAACAAATTTATTTACTGCATACAGTGTTTTATTTTTTGCGAAATTTTAATGTCAATATCTTTGTTATAAAACACATTTTACTACTTATCTTACAAGCTGCAAAATAAACACAATGTTATGCCGGAACATGTCTTTAGAACATTATGGGCCGGTGAAAAATGTACCTAATTTTCTCATTGACATTTCATAATTATGAAAATTTGTTTTCTATTAAATATTTATCTCTGCTATACTTCCTGGACTGCACATATGAGTTTATGCTCCACACAGAATGGTACTGAATGCATTTTCTAGTCTATGTAAACCTGTTCTACACCTCTAAATAGGCAAATTGGAACAGAGAAAGCCACGGCTTTTATTCTATTCTGGTGAAACTCTATTTCGTAATAGTGGCAGCATTATTGGGATTTTAATGCGCCCAGAAAGACTTAGTTGAATTTAAAAAGTTAAAACTTTGTTTTTGATTTCATCTCTCATCTCGAGCGACACCGCCAAAGCTACTTTAACCCAAAAAACAAATTCGTCTGAGAGATTCGTCTGTGGACCACACGCGAAAGAACCACTACTGAAAGATGATTTAGAAGGTAGAAAAATCTGTAAGCAATGCAATTGATGCTTTGCTATTTTTTTTTTCCAACATGCTCGCGACTTTTAGTGATAACTGTGTTCCAAAACTTAGAGATTTATATAGTTTGTCACATTTTGCCGTCATGCGTTCTCATATTGGATTTGAATAAGCTAATGAATCTCCAATCAGAATAAAATTGGCCTGTAAACTCTCTATAAGCTTGTTTCACAAGTAATATCAATCATGGATTTACTCCAGTTTAATAGTACGAAAAAAAAAGACAATGAAGACCGTTATCGGTTCAGAGATGTAAAAGTGTTTAGTGCTTTAATATGACTCCGCTCAGAGCACACCCCTCCAATACGCCTTCCGACTTGACAAATAGCTCTTTTTCTGAGCCGAGACAAGAACTGCGATAGCGTTTTAAAGACGCCAGCAAGAGTAATACATGTGATCGAGTTGAAATGGATAAGAAAAAAAAACTAAATGAACCGAGTGTCACCTAAAGGAGATTCGAAAAAGCTCGTTATTCTGATAAATTGCGTTCCACAGTTTGTTTGGTGCGGAATTCTCTTCCCTTCACACTTCCAGAGACAAATTGACGTATCCGCTTCGACGAAACGTTTCAACTGGAGTTCGTCCCTTTTGATGGACAAGTTAATCGTAGTCAATATGTTTCTTGCGTAAATTATATTAAGCAAAAGAGTTTTTTATTTATTTACAATAGCGATATTATAATATGAATAAAAAAAAAAGACTTAAATGACAGATACCATGACGGGTACCAATTTTTCTAATGAAATACGTACTCAACAGCTGTTCACGATTGACTTCCACGGTGAAGGAATAGCATCGTGTAATAAAAATCAAACCCGCAAAATTATAATTTGCGTAATTACTGGTGGTAGGACCTCTTGGGAGTCCGCGCGGGTAGGTACCACCGCCCTGCCTATTTCTGCCGTGAAGCAGTAATGCGTTTCGGTTTGAAGGGTGGGGCAGCCGTCGTAACCACTTATATACTTGAAACCTTAGAGCTTATATCTCAAGGTGGGTGGCGCATTTACGTTGATGATGTCTATGGGCTCCAGTCACCACTTAACACCAGGTGGGCTGTGAGCACGTCCACCCATCTAAGCAATAAAAAAAAATTAAAAAAAAGATCAGTTGGCTTTAATCTTTTTTAGATAGGTTGCTCTCATGGCCTACCTAATGTACAGTGATTTTATTGTATAGTAACTGTCCAATCAACCGAATTAGAATGCATGACTACTTCACGGTAGAATTAGGTCTTAACTCAACAAAGAGTTCGACGTGCAATCTAGCTCATGCATCAGCACGGTGAGTTTCTCGCCGGATCTTCTCAGCGAGTCGCGTTTCTGATCCGGTGGTAGATTCATTCGCGAAGCTGCTGCTCTTGAGGTGTTAGGTCTCCTTCGGAGGCGCTTGGGGTACTGTTAGCAAATCCTACCCCTCCTGGCTGAGCCTTTGCTCGCCCACCTATCCTGGTGAAACTGGAAAGGTCTCCGGACAACCAGTAAACTTTCAATCATAAAAAAAATTATCCATTCGGGCTCACCATGTGCATTAACGCCAGTATCTATCTACAAAACCTTTATTGGGCTCTGCTCTGATCTGACAATCAATCAAACTACACAAATATGTAATATACGTGTATGGTACACAAACACAGTACAAAAGCAATTAAAGACAGTCGCCCTGAGACTATTAAGCGCAGGCATTATCCCGTAGAGCGTTGGCGACGATGCCACCGAGAACTCTAATTAATTGTAACCCTCACACATTTAGTCTATATTCATTTGTTAATGATCAAATATTTATCGGTATAGTACTATTTTACTTTTTACAAGCTATAAGAAACCGTATTGACGTGTGTTACGGTTGCAACTGGTTTCAAGACAGTGACCTTATAATATGAACTTCTGGTTAAAGATCAGGCACTCAGCTTAAACCGGCTGCTGTTTTTCGGAATTGGTAAATAATCAAACTGTAAACGTCATTAGCGCGATTCAGATTTTTGCCGGATTTTTTATATTCTGTAAAAGAAATACTGTTGACCTTAAAACAATTAATATCATAACAGTAAGTTATCAATTTCGAGCATGAAACTTCTCGAATTAAATATAATAATATGATGCCGTTTGAACTATGAATGTGACCGTCATTATAATTCGAAAGAAATGAAATAAAAACACTTTTAAATATGATAATTTCAACGTCAAAAAATCTTACACTGAAAATAACTTATCATATTAGTTAACAAGAGATATGAAGGCTATTTCCAGCTATTTCCTGATTGTTACAAACCACTAAGATTAAACCGATTTTTCAAATATCTCGGATTCGATTATCGCTGGTACAGAGAGCTTGCATATAAAATTATTCGCGATTAGATCATCAGATAAGAATTACACCAACCTCGCATAAACCGGTCATGTGATTGTCATAAAATTAGCCTGTCATTAATTTGACTCTGTTTGATTATTTCATATATTATATGTAAACGGTATACATATATCTATTTATTGTATGTATATATTTTCTATAATAATGTATTCTCAATGGTTCTCACCGCAACATACCTACTAAATTTTTATATTTTCCAGAATTTCTCTAAATTAAGCGGTTGTCTTTTAGCGATAAGACCGCCTATTGTACAAGCCTATCTGCTTTTTGACTGTTTTTGAATGTAAATTGTGTTTTGGTGTGCAATAAAGTGTATTCTCTCACTCACTTTCTCTCTGTTTGACACTTGACTCAACTTTGTTGCTTTCAATTACATATTATTATGCTTGGTGCAAACGATGACGTACTGTAATCTTCTTTATTAAGATTAAAGAATAATTGTATATATTTCGGAGTAAACTGACTTGGCTTAGCATGAAAATAAATCTTTCTTAAGGTAAAAATCTTAGGTCAAAGAAACCTAAGTCCATAAACCTTAACAACGTGCCTTCGCCTACCATAAGACCTGAGTTTTAAGTCTCAATTTTTTTTCATTGTCCTTGTAGGCAGATAAGCGTACATCCCATCTGATGGTGAGTGGTTACCGTCGCCCATGGATGTCAGCAATGCCAGGGGCAGAGTCAAGACGCTACCTACCGAACCAAGCCACTGTCTACCGAGCCGATTAGTCTATAGTGCTATTCTATTTATTCTAAGTAAAATGCCTGCCACGCCCTTCAAACCGGAACGAATTACTGATTCGCGGCAGAAATAGAGGGGTGGGTAGGTAACACTTTTTTTTCGGGCCTGGGGCCGAACCTCCTACGAGGTCCCCGCGCTTAGGGGGCGCGCGGGGTATGTGGGACTTGACGATCTGCAAGGTGTTGGGAGCAGATCCCGGGCCCAAGGAGGTGGTTGGTAACCTACCCGTCCGGGATCAGAAGATTCCCTACCACCAGTACAAACAGATAAACAAAACAAAAAACGCATTCCCTATTACTAAGAAAACGACAACACTTATTTACGTTTAATAAACAAACAGATTCCCTGAGGTGCATATAAAATAGGGTCACACAACAGAACCTTCACAGTGCTCCTCTGGATTCCGGACTCGTTTTGAATTTGTCAATTTCGTTCCAGATAGCGAACTCCTGTAAGGAATGCTCAAGGAATAATGACGGTATCTGTTAAGGTAAATAGAATACGAACTGTATCCATCCGGGATTCACCGTATACCTCTTTCTATAAACCTCACACGACATCCGAAATTTACATAAGGGAGTGAACGAGCGGACGATTATGCTAATTTCAGTTTTATTAAGACGGCCCAAAGTTTATATTCGGGGACAAAACCTATCGCTCTTACGGCGAAAATCCCGTTATGTGTATGTGTTACTCTGGATCTTTATTACAATTTAAGCGATGAAACAAATTGTAAAACGCGCTAACATGAATTCTGCACGCGTCCATCCTTTGTTCGATGTTTCTTTCATCTCTTTGAAAGTGCCCGATATTCACTCAAATTGAACGCAAAATCTAATTAAAAATGCTTTATAGCTGATTCAGCCCTGAAACTTTGAGTAGATTTTGAAGTTTCTCTGTCACTATTTATAATATATATGTAGGTACTACTTTATAAACATACATATTATCTATGAATAATAACACTGACTAAAATATAGTTGAAATATATAAGTACAATGAGAATTTCGGTATTTGCAAGCGATTTTATATCGTTTTCACTTAGATCAACCTCACAGTAAATAATGAAATAAAAATTAGGCAATACTTTGCACCGATAATAAAGGCGTCTAGTAATAGTCAAACTTCATTTATTACGGGTGACAAAACCTATTGGATGATGTTGTATATGTTAACAAACTTCTACCGACTAACTCGGCTAGGCAATAAATTGTAGAAATTCGTAAAGAAAAGTTGCAAAAGATTTACTATCTTATTAAGCTGTGGCATTAATTTCTGATTTACTTTTCTATTTATTACTTCCTGTACAGAGAAAGGAGCCGGAAGGCATCACAACTACTTTTTTTCTCCTACCGATGCTGATAGCCTTGATAGGCGATTTCAGCTTCTCCTTGGCGTGTAGATGAGCTCACGGGGCTCAAACCGGGAGCGTTGCTAAAACTGGCCCTAGCAAGAGCAGTGCTTAGCAGAATCTACCAACGGATCGGAAACGCGACCCACTGAGAAGATCCAGCGAGAAACTCAGTGGGCTGACATCACAACGTGAATGCCTCCAGCTACCTTGAGACTTCTTCTCAATCGTTTCCTCGCTGCTGAGGATCGCGACCACACGTGACTTTCCTCCATAATGTTCGGTCATGGGTGACATAGACCGCATGGTATAACTACCACTACCACTACCTACCTTGAGACACATGTTCGAAGTCTCAATCACAAACCGGTATGCATTAATATTTCAAGGTAATATTTTACCTCAATTGTTTTATTGAATAGTGATATTAAAACTTTAAAAACTATCTCATTTGATTACTCCGTTAGTGGTATTACATTATGGTCTTAAGCAATTCCACAAAAAAATAGGGAGTTAAATTTTCATAACAATAACAAGCCACAGCCAAAGCATTCTAACTGTTCCTCATAAAGCCACATCCCCGAGATTACCCGCATTACGTTTCCTAAAAATCGCTCAAGCGTGTCATCATCCAAGATGCAAGGTCCCAAGGAAAGTATTAGAAAAATATAAAGAGCCTGATAAGACATACCCGACTCGGTCCCAGGAGTGTCCGCCGTGAAGCTATATTTCACGGTATTTTAACAAATTTAACGAGCCACCATTATACCGTTTCCATATTTACTTCAGTGCGCAGTGCGAAGATACTTTTAATCATGCGTCGTTATAGGTTCAAGAATTTTCTGAAGAAGAACTCGACGTGTTCTTCTTATCCTTTTTTAATACGCTTTTATTAGCTTCAGACGTATGTATGTTTGTAACGGAATCTTTGAAAATGATTTTGACCCCTTCAAAAAGTCGGATTAACTCGAAATTTGGCATACTTATTAAGTATCGATGACAATTCAATATATAAAAAAAAATACAAATTTGAAATTCAACTAAAAAATGAAAAATAAATAATAGTTTAAATAAAACTAACAAAATACGCTTTTATAGAAAATCCAACTAATAAATAGAAAATAAATTTTAATAAATTTGAATTATAAATAGTGTAAGAAAAAATGATTTTATTGTAAAAAAAGTGCTTACACTTTTAGTTGGATTTTCTATAAAAGCGTATTTTGTTAGTTCTTTTTAAACTACATATTATTATTTATTTATATACAGAATTAAAGTTATCTTTTTTTTTATTTTATTGCTTAGATGGGTGGACGAGCTCACAGCCCAAATGGTGTTAAGTGGTTACTGGAGCCCATAGACATCTACAACGTAAACGCGCCACGCACCTTGAGATATAAGTTCGAAGGTCTCAAGTATAGTTACAACGGCTGCCCCACCCTTCAAACCGAAACGCATTACTGCTTCACGGCAGAAATAGGCAGGGTAGTGGTACCTACCCGCGCGGACTCTCAAGAGGTCCTACCACCAGTACTATCTATCGGTATTTTTGATATAACAATCTCTAAATGATTGAAATGTTAATGTGATATCAACAATTACAAATAAAAAAATAACAAAACAGCCGCATTTAAAATATACCTTATTCTTTCGGTCCGAATTGCTTAACTACGATGAGTAATGCTTCGCTCGGATCCCGAAGTAATGTGATACGGACATAACAATTTTGCCCCTTCACTATTTTGGACAACATAAATACGCTGACCTGGCGATAATATTTCCCCAAACAGCCAGTCATAAAGCAAAAAGCGCCAGTCGCTTTCTACAGAATAATTTTAGGGATGAACTATTTTTACGACTTTCGGACAACGATGTCGATACAATGTATCTGGAAGTTCTATTAATCTTTTATTTCGAATGACCTTTGATTCGTCACCCGGAACGCTACCGCACCCCAATTATTAACAACCACCCTATGAAATAGATATTTGTAGCTACGCCTAGTTTTGTTTTCATATTTATAGTATATAGCAACCCGCCCTCGCTTCGCTTCGGAAACATTAAAACACACATGAGACCAAAAAAAATAATAAATAAATAAATAAAAAAAAGTAGCCTATGTTCATCAGGGACAATGTCGGCTTCTAATGGAAAAAGAATTTTTCAAATCGGTCCAGTAGTTTCGGAGCCTATTCGAAACAAACAAACAAACAAATCTTTCCTCTTTATAATATTAGTATAGATATAGATATAGAAAACACGATTGAAATTAATACAACACTGTTATCGAGAAGTAGTTACATCGTATTGATTAATAGTAGGATAAAGGATCTATTTTAAAAGTAATAGTTGTATGCCAATGATCAACTAATTAAATGAAAACAAATTCGTATAATAAAATACAAATATTCTATTAATTTATCACAAAAGTTTTGGTATCTAAAATTATTGATAAGTTAAGATAGTTTAATAACGCTTTAGGCAATATTTCATTGAGCCTATTAAAAACTACTAATGATTTGTAAACTGTTTCGATGACAAAGTCAGTGCGAAATCGACAACTTTTTTTTCTTCCTTAGCCAGTTTATGTATTGAACGACTCTGCGCAAACCATAATATTGATTCACAAATTGTTCCTGTCGTTTTTAGTTTTACTTTATACATATGATTATAATTAAACATCAGGAGGGCATTAAAGTGAATCACAAAAAACTCGATCGAATCACCAATTGCTTTGTTATTCGAAATACACTAGTAATTATTATTAACACGGCTCTCTTGGGAATCTCTCTTTGACACTCCTACGAACATGTAATCCACAGGTGCGATGGCATCTGATTACTCCCGTGGCCTCGCACGTAATGTACTCTGGGGTCCGCCAGGGTTTGCCTTAGAGTGGCAACAATGTGAGTTGTCAGCTGTCACAGCTCGAGTTATTTTCACTCACTCCAAAAAAGTCGAATCACTATCAATCACTGACAAGTTAGTAAAAAATTAATTGCCATATAGCGTGGCAATGCTGCTAGCGTAATGGGTACTTTCGGGCCGGGTGCGATCCAGAGTGGCTTGTTTGACTAGCCGATGCCTACGCGCGCATTGCTGTTAGCGTGGACCTATATTACTTATGACGACGATTGTAGCTGAAAGTAAGTATTGTACTTTTTGACGAAGCATGTTGCTGATAACTCTATTTCTGTAATCTGATGAAGCATGTTTCGGATAATAACATGTACTTTTAGGTTAGGAATATTATGTTCTTTTTTTTTATAATAAAATTAAAAGTAAAAAATTGTAAGACCCACACCTTGACTAAAGATGGCGCAAACCAATCAAAAAAGCTATTTGATCGAATCCTAGATAATTCAAATATGTTTCATATAAGTCTAATACAAAACAACAATGTTTTCTGTCATAAAACTTCTATTGTCTTTACAAAGTATGTTATTATTACGAGTTTATAGCAATCCGGTTTGATCGTCTATTTCTGTTTGATACCTGCAACTTTGTATAATATCTTGATGCGGTTTTCCAAGTTTATCAATATCGAACATCGTAATTGATATCGCTATTGTAAGCTCCCATCACTAGATTGTTTCTAAGGCAATTTATCCGCGAATCACCTGAGGGCATTGGGGTCATCAATCTAAAGCCCTTGGGGCTAGTTTCCACGAGATTCAGTCTTAACACACCACCACGCTTTATTGCACAGCTGAGTCTGATGTTTTGTAGTCACTATTCACTAGTTAGTACCGATGCAGGAAAAGTGCATTACCGTAAAATGAACTGTAATTGATTTATCCAAAAAAATTCAAAATAATGTAATATTCGCTATAACTACAGCTGTCCAAAATACAAAATTAGTATAAAAAAAATTTTGATATTTATTTTGGTATTTGGTAAATCGTGACCAGTAAAGTGGATGGGAAAAGGCCTCGGAGGCAAGGCCCAATACTTTGGTCTGACCAGATCCTCACCGCTCTTGATTTCATATTTCATAACTTCCTCCAAAACCGTCAGAGACAGAAAGAGAAAAAACGTGCCAGAGAAAAGGATATAGAAGGGCGGTCACGACTCTCAGCAATGAGGAATATGACGCAAGGAGGAAAAAATGATCAAAATTTAAAGTAAAAATTTTAAAGTAACCGATGCCTTTATTAATGGCTTGTTCATCAACTATTCGCAAAATTTGTTCAATAATACCCTTAATATTTCATGGGAGATGGTTAGCACCCTCTATGGCAAATCGAGCCAAAAAGTCCCAGAAATTTCCTGTTATAGAATAATGTTTCTCTCGGTAACCGATGAAAACGGTTGAGGACTTTGCTTAGAATTTATAATTTATTTGTCGTCTAAAATTTATTTCAGATATTATAATCGAGAGGGATATTTGAAGGACCGATACGTCCAAATTAAAACACAAAAAAATATTATTATATGTTACAAGTACGCTAGGATTCTAAGAAATTACAAAATCATATTGTAATATTATTATTGTATTATATTTATATAATTGTACGTAAGGTTCTTAAGAGCATTTTTTTTTCTGGTCAAATTGAAATTAGATTCAAGGAATTTCTGTCAAAAGAATATCATGAAAAGTGAACCTTCAAAATTCGAGTTTCAAGCCGATCCTAGGTGTTCTCCAACGAAATTAGTTTTCATTTAATCTTAGCTTCAAGTTTTTAATTAAAAACGTGAACTTGGTGATAATTTTAGGCGTCTCGAGGAACGATTATCAAGGAGAATGGACTCGGTGAAGTCGTTGTAACTGTCGTTCAAAAAAAAGCCAAGGCAAAATTAAAATGAAACAAAGGATTTAAGATTTGAGATACGCCGATGTGATAGGATAGTGTTTTTTTTTTCTCATTTTTTTCCTTAAAATCCTTTTAAATTTCTTGTAATAAATAGCGCGTTTTGTGAGTATTCAAATTCAAACCTGCAAAATTACAATTTGAGTAATTACTGGTGCTAGAACGTCTTATGAGTCTGCACGGGTAGCTACCACCACCCTGCCTATTTCTGCCGTGAAGCAGTAATGCGTTTCGGTTTGAAGGGTGGGGCAGCCATTGTAGGTACTATAAAACTGAGACTTAGAACTCATATCTCAAGGATAAGTGACGGCATTCACGTTGTAGATGTCTATGGGCTCCGATTGAACTTAACTTTTTTTTATGATTGATTGATTTCTGGTGAACCGGAGGCCTTTCAAATTTCACCAGGACAGGTGGGTGAGTAAAGGCTCAGCCAGGAGGGGTGGGATTTGGTAACAGCTGCCCGAGCGCCTCCGAAGGAGACCTAACAACTCAAGAGCAACTGCTTCGCGATAGAATCTACTACCGGATCGGAATCGCGACCCGCTGAGAACCGGTTAGGTTGCTACGTCGACCTCTTTGTAGAGTTCGACGAGTACGGTTACCGGGATCCCTAAGCCTGCCCCTAATGTTAGAGCTGAAGGCGTCAAAGCACTTAACCTCAGGTGAGCCGTGTTATAGCGGAAACAGTCGTTCGATCCAGTTCTAATGGTGGGATATACAATATACCTGAGAGATCAACATCTTGCGTCAAGATGTCTATGAGGCTGAATTTCTTATTATGGAGTCCGATACCGTACACAACCTTTACCGTACGTCGAGGAAAAATGAGTGAAATTTTTAACATAACCTACATATAACCTACATGTAACTCCGATCACAATTTTATGATAAAAGTTTTGCAAACAGCACATTTTTCATTAAACAAGAATTTATCATTTAAAACTTTTACTGAAAATTCTGCTTCGACAACGAAATTTAATATTGATTAATTATAAAAAGTAAGAAGTTACATTCTTACGTGGATGTGTCTGTCTCATGAAAAAACCGCAATACGTATGTATGCAGGCAATATTGATACATTCAGGTAAATAATAATAGTAAAATTAGTTATTTTCTTTAACACAGATTTAGATTATTACAGGCAAATAAGTAAGAGGAAAAAAGGCATTTGCTGTAGAATTCAATCCGCTCAGAAAATCCAGTGAGTAACTCAGCGGACTGATGCTATTCACATCGAACTCTTCGAAGAGTGACAATTCAGATCCCATCCCAATTAAGCAGTCTGAATGAAAAACAGAGGAGAGTTGTACTCATCAAATAACTAAAATTTTCATTCATTACAAGGATACACAAAAAAAAACACCCAAACAGAAAACATTGAGAACTTATTAAATCAAACGGTACATAAATCAAAATCGTGATCTAACAAAAGCATACGTTCAATAAACAATAGGGATACGAATAAATAAAATTCCATCTCGACTTAGAGAGCTAAAACAATAAATGTTATCCCATAAAACACCGTTTACTGTCCAATGGATGTCGTCTGAAGGCACTTCATACAATATTTATGCGGTACGGCAAGACGCTTCAGCTCCGAGCTCTTGCTTTTGTATTTTTTACAACTATTATAATATTTATTCGCTTCGAAGGACAAAGTGGTGTTGTAGGATCTCTATGATGACCACGCGAACGATTTGCAAGGTTAATTTCGTCTAGTTGTGATAATGAGGCAAACGATTTGATAGTATTACTTCTTTGCAAATGGTTAGCCCCTTTTTTAAAGATCCCCAATCTTTCGCAGGTTTACCTTTTTGGAACCTTTAAAAAATATCCGATGCTGGTAATTGCCTAGCTTCTACGAACTGCTACTGCTAATTTCACATTACATATGCGTAGTAATAGTGTACATCACTGTAAATTTCGTCTAATTGTGATAATGAGGCAAACGATTTGGTAGTATTACTTCTTTGCAAATGGTTAGCCCCATTCTTAAAGATCCATTACATTCAGACAGACATTACCAGTTGAGTTTGTGTTGCTCTCAATTAAAGTCTCAAAAGTTACTCAAAATAACTGTCTACATTTTTTCTTTTTTTTGCCCTTGTAGGCAGACGAGCATACGGCTCACCTGATGGTGAGTGGTTACCGTCGCCCATGGACCTCAGCAATGCCAGGGGCAGAGCCAAGTCGCTGGCTACCTGCTGCCTATAATAAATTATGTAGTAAAACAGAATTTTCTTCATTAAAACCGGTTATGGTTTAATCTTCTTTTATTATATCATTTTCGACATTTAAACAGTTAAAATAAAATTATTCAAAAAAAAATATGTATTGACATTTAAGTAATAAAAATGTAATGTAAGTATCAATATCAAATAAAAGATAAGTTTTCCCAAAAGGCAAGAAAAGTATAGTGCTTTCATTTTCCTAAAGTTTTTTTTACATACCTATGTACTACTACTATAGCACTACATTTGGGATATCAAAGCGTCCTTAATATGGTTACACATATGTACATACATTAATGAAAATATTTTTTCAAATTCTTGCGGTTAATTATTAATCTCTCTCTAACTGAAAAAATTAATAAATCATAAAATTTTAAATTACCTAAAGTAATAAAATCAACCAAGTTTAAACTTAAGACTTTTAAATCAAACTTTTATGACTTTAAAATTGCATTATACTGTAAGATGAGCAAAATGGGACCATGAAACGAAATGTAAAGTTTATTGGTAGTATTCTGAAATTTAATATGAAGTTTGGTATACTGTATAAGTCGGATAATAATCAAAAGAAAATTTGATTATAAAATATAGAATGATAAAATAACAACAGTACAAAACAATAAAAAAAACAATAATAATTTAACATTAACACAATGCACTTAGACCACACCTTAATTAAAAACTTTAACAAAAGCAAAACATTAACTGTCCCCTTCACATTCATAAGCTAGACCGCGCGAGAGAGAGATGGGCAGACTTTTCATGATGCGTATGCAGTGCGACGTCACGCCGCGCGCTTATTCCCACACAAACACTACACAAGCGCAACGTGTGAATGTGTTGAACGCGAGCTACATGGTAGGTGAAGTGGAGGGTGTTAGGTTTTATTTTCTTTACGGTATTTCTTGATTTAGTCCAATTGAAATTCAAGATACGACATAATTATATATTATATTGATAAATTATATTATTGCTTATAATGTACTAACTAACATTTTGGCTTGTAGCTCTTAAATTAATATTGAATTTCCGAGAAAAATTATTCTAATTTTAACACAAATCGAATTGGCAAAATGCTTGCAAACATTACTTTATAACATCTATTTAAACCGAAGGTATAGCTTTGATTGGACTTCAAAAATATTTTAGGAATACAAACTTTGTATAATTGAGAGCACTTGCCTGTTTCTTGTGTTGGCCTCGAGCGAACAATTTGTTTGTTTCATCTTGAACTCTTTGTTATTTTGAAGTTAACCGAATAACGACAGATGAACCTGTTACAAATTTGCCAAATGGTCCGTAAGCGTTATTAGAAACCCTTCAAGCAATTCAATTTCTAATAAACGCTGTAATAAAACGGACAATGTGAAATTATTATTTTTCGCTCAAATAATTTAATTCGAGACATTATTTCGTCTTGGTACATTTAAGTAAATTATTTGATATTTTTTTTAGCCGAAACGAATTAATACCACCACAGTAGGCACCACTACCTATTTCTGCCGTGAAGCAGTAATGCGTTTCGGTTTGAAGGGTGGGGCAGCCGTTGTAACTATACGTGAGACCTTAGAAGTTATATCTCAAAGTGGGTGGCGCATTTGCGTTGTGGATGTCTATGGGCTCCAGTAGCCGCTTCACACCAGGTGAGCTGTGAGCTCGTCCACCCACCAAAGCGATAAAAAAAAAAAAGTGAATTATTTGATACTCATAAATATTTTATTTTGCCGAAACGAATTAATATTATTGACTGAAAATACATACGACGGTGCCAGTCCGTGCGTTGTAATAAGTCTACCACTATTAGATACACTATCACAATTAGACGAAATTTACAGTTATTTAGCCTATTACTACGGATCTAAGTCGGCAGATGGCGGCTGTTTGCATGAATTTAACAGGTTCACCACAAACTGGGAGGAGTGGCGATTACTCGTGAGGCCCATAACATCTGCCCACAGCAATGATGCTAGATGACGACCACGACCACTCTGACAAGAATGATACGACATACAAATACGAATACTATGGATATGTAATGTGAAATTAGCTGTAGCAGTTCGTAGAAGCTGGGTCAATACCCACTTTAGCGTTAAAATCTCCCATGACAACATTGAAGTGGGCTTTTGTGGTATCGTGCAGAGCCCTGGTGATATCGTCGTACACAATCTCCACATCGTCATCCGAGTATGACGAAGTCGGTGCGTATACTTGCACCACCTTAAGAGAGTACCTTTCGGTGAGCTTAATTATGAGGTACGCTACCCGTGTCGACACACTGGATACCTCTACAATGTTGTCCGTGAGGATTTTATTGACGAGAAAGCCAACTCCACCTTGTCCAGGTTGGTCTCCTTCCCGGAAGTAGAATAGGTGGCCTGAGTCCAGAGTTATGACGTCCTCCCCCTGTCTTCGGACTTCGCACAACCCTAGTACGTGCCATCGTATCCTTCCTAATTCCGCTTCCAGTTCCTCAATATGTTCGTCAAGCCGCAGGGTCCGGGTATTGAGAGTCGCCAGGGTCATTTGGTGGTAGCTGTCCGTAGCCCGGGGATTCTTCGCACCCCCTGCCTTACCGTTACCATGACTGCTACCGTAGCCAGGGATAGTAAAGCTGCCGGGAACTGGGGGCCGTTTTTTATTTGTAGCTGCCATAAGGGGGGGTTATGCCATAATCGCCACGCTTGGCAGGCGGGTTGGCGATCGCAGTGCTCGGTGCCTTGCACCGGTAATGCTGCTGCCCGTTACCGGCCAGGAGATTTCCGCACCGAGTGGTTTTCGTTGATGGTTATTTCGCCATCTATCGGTCACCAGAGCCCTGTTCGTCAATCAGCAGGATGCACCACGTGCAGGTAGGGTTGGCATTTGAGACAGTGTGGTGTTAATTTGCCCCATTACATCAAAGTTATCATCCGAGACTCTCCGGCTAATGGAAGAAAGGCGAGAAAACACACAGGCCACACAATCAGAGAAGGTGGCTCTTAATAAGAAAATCAGGACGCTGGTACGACGCGATCTCCGACGGTACAATACTCAGCGGATCAATGACGCAATCGAGCAAAACCGAGGAGCCAAGGTGTTCGTGCAGCCTCTTGGTAAAAGCCACCTTACAAAACTGACCAAAAAGGATGGCCAAATTCTCGCCTCCAAACCGGAGATTCTCAAGGAACTTGAGGACTTCTACGGAGGCCTCTATACTTCCAAAGCAACTAAGCCTGTCTCCGACCCAGCAGATGTCCGAGCCACACTGTCCCGCCACTACACCGACGAGCTGCCACAGATTAGTGTAGACGAGATCGGGATGGCTCTTGAAAATCTTAAAAACGGAAAGGCCCCGGGGGAGGATGGTGTTACTTCTGAGCTCTTGAAAGCAGGAGGTCTTCCTGTTATTAGGGAGCTCCAGAAGCTCTTCAACACTGTCCTCTTTACCGGTAAAACTCCAAGGGCGTGGAGCAGGAGCATAGTTGTCCTTTTCTTTAAGAAAGGAGATAAAACACTTTTAAAGAATTATCGCCCCATCTCGCTCCTGAGCCACGTCTACAAATTGTTTTCAAGAGTCATAACGAATCGTCTCGCTCAGAGACTTGACGACTTCCAGCCTCCGGAACAGGCAGGATTCCGAAGAGGATTTGGTACCGTGGACCACATTCACACAGTTCGGCAGATTATACAGAAGACTGAAGAGTATAATCTGCCACTATGTCTGGCGTTTGTGGACTACGAGAAAGCCTTTGACTCGATCGAGACCTGGGCTGTTCTGGAATCTTTGCAGCGGTGTCAAGCTGACTGGCGATACATCGATGCACTAAGATGCCTGTACGATGCCGCTACAATGACCGTCCAAGTACAGAAAGACCAGACGAGACCAATCCAGTTGCGCAGAGGTGTAAGACAGGGGGATATTATATCCCCGAAACTGTTTACAAACGCACTGGAGGACGTTTTCAAGACTCTGGACTGGAACGGACGCGGCATTAACATAAACGGCGAGTACATCTCACATCTTCGCTTTGCCGATGATATCGTCATCATGGCGGAATCGCTGCAGGACTTACAAGAGATGGTGCACAGCCTTAATGCTGCATCCCAACGGGTTGGCCTCGGAATGAACTTGGATAAAACCAAGGTAATGTTTAACGGAAACGTCATTCCGAGACCAATCGATGTTGGCGGTACACCTCTCGAAGTTGTTCAAGAGTATGTCTACCTGGGACAGACCCTACAACTAGGTAGAAACAACTTTGAGAAGGAAGTGACCAGAAGGATTCAGTTGGGCTGGGCAGCGTTCGGGAAGCTTCGTCAGGTCTTTTCGTCGCCCATACCACAATGTCTGAAGACAAAGGTCTATAATCAGTGCGTCCTACCCGTGCTTACCTACGGAGCCGAAACGTGGACACTGACTGTGCGACTAGTCCACCAATTAAAAGTTACTCAGCGAGCTATGGAGCGAGCTATGCTCGGTTTGTCATTGCGAGACCGAATACGCAATGAGGTCATTCGGGCAAAAACCAAAGTGATCGATATAGCTCGCAGAGTTAGTAAGCTGAAGTGGCAGTGGGCTGGTCACATATGTCGCAGAACCGATAACCGTTGGGGTAGACGTGTTCTGGAGTGGAGACCGCGAACCGGCAAACGTAGTGTGGGACGCCCTCCTGCTAGATGGAGCGACGACCTGCGCAAGGCAGCTGGCAGTAACTGGATGCGTAGAACCGAAGATCGGGTTCAGTGGCGAGCTTTGGGGGAGGCCTATGTCCAGCAGTGGACTGCCGCAGGCTGATGATGATGATGATGATGATGGGTCAATACCAGCATCTGATGTTTTTTAAAGGTTCCAATAAGGTAAATTGCGAAAGATTGGGGATCTTTAAACATGGGGCTAACCATTTGCAAAGAAGTAATACTACCAAATCGTTTGCCTCATTATGACAATTAGATGAAATTTACAGTGATGTACACTATTACTACGGATGTGTAATGTGAAATCAGTAGTAGCAGTTTGTGGGAACCGAGCCAATAAATCTCATATTTTTAAAGGTTCCAAAAAGGTAAACCTGCGAAAGATTGGGGATCTTTAAAAATGGGGCTAACCATTTGCAAAGAAGTAATACTACCAAATCGTTTGCCTCATTATGACAATTAGACGAAATTTACAGTGATGTACACTATTACTACGGATGTGTAATGTGAAATCAGTAGTAGCAGTTTGTGGGAACCGAGCCAATAAATCTCATATTTTTAAAGGTTCCAAAAAGATAAACCTGCGAAAGATTGGGGATCTCTAAAAATGGGGAAACCATTTGCAAAGAAGTAATACTACCAAATCGTTTGCCTCGTTGGTTTGACACTGTTGCGATTCACATGCCATTCTAGCTCGAAGACAATATTTGAATGTACTTCAGTTGTCCTTATCCCATCTGTTTGTGTCTAGTGTCAGTAAATTACACAGGGGAAAATGATTATTTGGAGCTTTACATGGACCGCTTATTGATTTGTCAGTTGCCAAAGTATGATAATGATTTACTTCATTACTTTATTTATACTGGTGGTAGGACCTCTTCTGAGTCCGCACGGGTAGGTACCACCGCCATGCTTATTTCTGCCGTGAAGCAGTATTGCGTTTTGGCTTGAAGGACGGGGCAGCCGTTGTAACTATACTGAGACCTTAGAAGTTATATCTCAAGGTGGGTGGCGCATTTACGTTGTAGATGTCCATGGGCTCCAGTAACCACTTAACACCAGGTGGGCTGTGAGCTCGTACACACATCTAAGCAATAAAAAAAACGTGTAAAGGGCATATAAGTTCACGTCTTATAATACACGTGACTTACATACAAATAATAAGCAACTTCTCAAAGAATATTTGCATCTAGTATCCAATTCTGTAGTATGATGTTGAAGATGCTTTAATGCATAACAAAGTAAGCTTCTGGAGGGTAATTGAAAATCCGAAATCAACGGCGAATCGTATTACCAGCGAGCCGCTCCAGATTCGTATTTCCACCGGCTAGTTTGTTTTTATTGCGAGAATTCCCTTGCATTACTACTGCTAATTTAACATAGCCTTTTCGAGTGAAATAGGTCAAATTTTTATTCATATTAGCATTTAACATTTTAAATTGTCATTTTATGTCCACTGCTGTCTAGTATTAATTATTTCTAGTATTAATTCAATAAGGTAATTATTTATGATAAATATTAAAATATTTTGTCAATAATTATATGAACTATTTTATGAATACAAGGTGGTAGGGCGTTTTGAGACCGCGCATGGGTAGGATCCACCATTCTGCCTATTCCTGCCATGAAGTAGTAATTTGTTCCGGTTTGAAGAGCAGGGTAGCCGTTGTATTTAAAACTGACTTAGACTTCATGTCTGTGGCACGTTGTTGATGTGTATGGACTCTGTTAACCAGTGTTTTACTGGTGGTAGGACGTCTTGTCTTGTGGGTACGCATGGGTAGGTACCACCGCCCTGTCTATTTCTGCGGTGAAGCAGTAATGCGTTTTGGTTTGAAGGGTGTGGTAGCCGTTATAACTATACTAAGATCTTAGAACTTATATCTCATGGTGGGTGGCGCATTTACGTTGTAGATGTCTATGGGCTCCACTAACCACTTAACAACAAGGTGGGCTGTGAGCTCGTCCACCCTTCTAGCAATAGAAAAAAAGCTTGAAATGAGATGGGCCCTGACGTCCTCCGCTCATTTTAGCTTTTAGATTCTTTAAACATATTTCACGGATAAGTTGCACGTGAACATGCACGTGCACGTGACATTTTGTTAACTAAAGGTACATAGTTAACTAAATTAAATTTAAAAAAGATGACCACTTAGCACCAATTCAACTGTGAGCTCGTCTGACGAACTAAAAGCTAATAAATAGTGAATATATAATATTTTTCTTTTTAATAAATAAGTAATTGTAACTAGGAAGAGATGATGAGTAGGTTATATTCGTAAATAAGAAGACTTATGTTGAAGATTTGGGTGTATCTTGTAGAGGCTATAGCCACAAATTTACATCTTCTGATAAATTTTTTAAACTTAATACCATTCATGGATTTCCCGTAAAAATAAACTTACTTGATTGTGTCATTTACATTCAAATTAATATTGTATTTTCAGTGAACATTACTTTTATATGCGTCCAAAAGTAATTACTGAACTAAGTTTCAGTAACGACTGATTTATGCAATATATAAGTTCATATGATAGATACCTTCATTATCAGATCTCGCAGTCGACTTCTGCGATATAGGAATCTTTGAAACCCGTAAAACCCATAAGTACCCATATTTGACACCAAACAGGTATAACAATGCTACCTTTTTCTGCCGCGAAGTGCTTAGTCATGCTTTGGAGTTTGGAGGGAAACTCAAGCACCGATCACCATTCTCGTCGAACCCATCACTTGCGACGAAGGGCGTTCGGTGAGTAAACTAACCCATAGACACAGCCCACTGAGCTTCTCGCCGGATATCCTCAGTGGATCGCGTTTCCGATCCGTTGGTAGATTCTGCGAATCACTGATCCTGCTAAGGCTAGTTTGTTAGCAAAGCTCTCAGGTTAGAGTCCCGGGAAGCTAACCTACTCGCTCGGTTATGGTGGCATAGCCTCTCAAGGCAAAGCTAAGCTAAATTTGGAGGGAGAAAAAAGACAATGTGATTCAGAAGAAAGGAAAAATTTGGATCACACTCTCAAAAAAGAGCTTTTCTTGGAATTGCTTTTACGTGGTCTTTACTCTTTCACGTCCTATCATTCTAAATGCATACAATTGTTATTGGACATCTGCCCTTTATAAGAATGTAAATTTTATTGTTTTTGAACCGTAGTTCGGACCCAAAGGTGTAGTTTCACCACATTCCGGGTACTTGTTCCGTTGTCCTTAACAGTGTCCTTAACCTTTTTACGCCAACTTCGAACGCATTCGAAGTCAGTTTTCTTTCGTAGGAAAATTTCATGAAGCAATTTGAATACTTTTAACACGTACCAAGTTCCTGTTGCTCTCTGGAAATTTTATGGGATTCGCCGCAACAATTTATTTTTAATATCATGATACCTGTAACTGTATTAAATAATGTATTAATTCGGGAACATTTTCTGATTATCCGGAAAAATGACGTATGAGGAAAAATAATGCCACGTCAAATAATTTCATTTTATTTGAGTACTTAGATTTACTGAATTTCCAATTCAGCGATTATTTAGTAATAAAAAAAATGATATTAGTATTTTCCTCGGTTTTCGCGAAATATATAACAAATAAAACTACTTTTAGGCTTTAATATCGTGTTTTTTATTGTTTATTTGTATGACTGAAAATAAATATACTCATTATTCATCAAATATGCAAAATCTTAAAATATTCACGAATAATTCCTTCGTCGTCTGTAACTAAGAAAACTGAAAAGTATTCAAAACATTGGAAATAATATTATAAAAGTTAAAAAACGCAAATATGAAACCTTAAAAGTGATTTCTACTATATTTAATTCACGACATATTCCGTTTCTGTACGAAAGAAAGAAAGTGAAATAATAATATAAATTGACATTCATGGATATTACAAAATCGTAATGAAAATTTACATTGGACCCTTTATCAGATCCAATATCTCATACGGACGCCAGCGCACTGTTTGAACAACTCACAATTAAACTCTCAAAGTAAATCAAAGTCAACATGTGTGTATTAAGCAACTCAAATATAGGTACGTGTGATAACTTACAGGTTGTGACGAGAACTCGACATACAATAACGTTGTTTACTTAGGACCTCCGCCCGTTAAATTATTCACAGTGTTATACCAACATATTTATGACATGTCTGCGGTGACCCCATTACTCTTTGTTATTTTTTGTGCGAATTTGGTGATCTGTGCGTGTGGAGTTTAAAACGACCCCCGCCTACGAAAACATTGCTAGTGAAAATATTCATTTGCGAGAATTGTTATTTTAATCGACTTCCACAAAGCGAAGGATGCAAATCGAGTATATTAATCGAGAAAGGATGATCAAGCTAATGCACCCTGATGGGCGTATGGGCCTTGCGAAAAAGCCCTCCACCCAAATTAAAGCTCTCTACCTAAAGAAGCAGGAGTGAAACACGTGAAGCATGCAATGAAGACGAGTAGTGAGTCTCTTACTTGGAGACTCACAGCAACCACTCTGTGCATTCTGACTCAATGTGGGCAACTCATAGGACATTCAGCTTTCGCTCCAAGCAAGGTTACTCCTTCGACCTCAAGGTATACATATATTATGATACGCAACGGAACTTATTTTGAGGATTTTATAACCGTCAAATGGTAATCTGATACCAGTTTTGGTGCTATTAGACATTAATAGCTCCAAATCTTACAAATCATTTGTCAAAAACTTACCATCGGTCCGTTGATTTTCCACCCTAATCAGAGTAGGTGATAATTCCGAACTGGTCGCGAAAACAGTCGCAGAGTAGTTGCATTGTAGGCACACCCTAGCCTTTAAGACGTTATGAGGTACTGAGGCAGTACTTAACACTGGTTTGATCCTCGAGCTCACCCTAGTGAATCCCTTAATTCCAAAACAAAGATTGATGACCAAAAAAAAGTTCATTAAATAAATTCATAAACAAATCATTCAGTATTAAAACAATATTTTTGGTTCACATCAAGAATACCTTTTTGAAACGCTAAAAGCCGAATAGCATTCAGTAAATTTATACAAATGTCGCCAGTCGAGTTCCATTGTTGATCATTGTTCGTTACTCCAGACCTCCTGTTAACCGCACAGCAATTATGAACGGTCTGTCTTTCACATTTTATAGCCTACGAACTTAATTTCGCTCAAGTTGTTCATTGTTAGTGAGTTTATCGTGTTGTATGCGCTCGTCTTTTGTTGAATTTTAACATTATTTGTACAAGGCAATGCACGAATTACGAATAATTTCTTGATATTAATAGCACAATGAGCATTTAAATTAATTCAAAATTGGTTGTGTAATATTCCCCTCGCCATGGCCATTATAAGATACATCATCCAAAAATTCCCGTCTAAAGTAAAAATATTATGATGAACATTTTGTTATTATGAAAACGTTTCGAAACATTACTTGTAATTTAAAAATAACTGGCTTTTATTTCTGAATTACTTATTTTACAAGTTAAAAGATAGGCAACGATTCAGCTATATCTTTTGTTTCTGTCGATATCTATGAGTCATCATTCTCCTGCCCTTCTCCCAGTCACCTGGGGTCGGTCGCAACATTTTCTTTCTTTCTTTCTTTGCATATCGTCTTTCACACAATCCATCCATGTCTTCTTAGGTCTACCTGTTCCTCTATAACCTTCCACATTCATAGTTAACACTCTCTTATGAACCCCATAGTCATTTCGTCTAATCACATGTTTATACCATCCCAAACGCGCACTTCTCAACTTTTCTGTCACAGGTGCCATTTTCGGTTAAAAAAGATTTAAATATAATTGTATCCTAACATATAGAGTGCCTATTGATAAAAGCTTTCAAGCTCGGCTTAATATGTTTTCTGCAGAAAACTACCACCACCACAGAATTCGAACTATGATCGCATCAATGAGTGAGCCTTGCCAATCAGTAGGTGATAAAAATAGAAATTTAAAAACGGCAGAGTCACCGTTGTACTGTACAAACTGACATTTAGAACACTTGTCTTAATTAAGGTAGGTGGGGACATTAGCGTGATTGATGTCTATGGGCTCCGGTGACCATCTAAGCAACAAAAAAAAAACGAATACAACACTTAAATAAACTGTTTTACAAAAAGTATTATGCCATTAAGCAAATTTCACAGTGAAATACATCACATACTTTTAAACCTGCCGTTTTGTATACGATTCTCCTGTTTAGCGCGGTTCGCTGTGAAATTCGTGAGAATTCATGCCCTGAAATAACAGCGCAGTTTAGTTTTGTCCGTAGCGCACCCGTGTTTATCCGAGGCAGACACGTATTCAGGATTCCTTAGAAACTCATATTGTTTATTAATTCCATATCGTCTTTTCGCATTAAAAGTGTAACAATTTCCAAAAAGATTCGAAATTGAGTTAATATGCGAAATCATTTATTATCACCAGTATTTTTCTCATAAATACTGTCAAAAGAGCGTAGTTTAGTTTTAGTTTTTTTTTTAGTTTACCTACATTTTGACTATTATTAACAAAATTAATACATAATTTTAAATTACTTTAAAAAACAGATAATGTAACTGGTAAATAATAAAAAATAAATGCTGCAAAGATGATTAATAATATTAAAAATATCACATGTTAAGCCTTTAAAACACTCTCCTGTAAAATTGGTAAGTTTTGAGATTATACAGTTTTAATGCGAGAAAACGATATAACCTGAGAAATAACGGTACGACAGGGCAGGACACAACTTGCTTTGCGTCATAGACCTAAATATGTTCCGAAGCTATTAATACTGCTTCGTGGCGAAACAGACAAATCGTGAGAATGATCCTAATACTATTAACAATTAAATAAGTTTAACTAAGTCCTTTCAAATAAAATGCCGCGTTAGTGAAAATTCAAGTTCGTATCTGCGACAACCAATGTTTTTCCGTGCCCTGGTAAATCAGTGATTTAAACAAAGTTTACTTTTCACAAACAGCACCATCCTTTCCGTCGAATGCGTACATTTTAAGAACTTTAACATGCGCATGACAGATACCTAAATTGCTAGTGGGAGCTCTGAAGTCATCATCGACATTTCAATATTCGAGACACAAAATATGTCTATATTTCCATAATTATTTTTTTATTTGGCATACTGTTCTTGTTATTATTATGTTTTTACTGTGTGTGACCACAACTACAAGTAATTGAATTAAAAAGAAAGTGAATTAAAAAATATAGATATGTAATAAAAATTACTGGTGGTAGAGCCTCTTGTAAGTCCACTAGAGTTGGTACCACCACCCTGTCTATTTCTGCCGTGAAACAGTAATGCGTTTCGGTATGAAGGGTGGGGCAGCCGTTGTAACTATTAACCTTAGAAATCATATCTCAGATGGGTGGTTACATTTACGTTGTAGATGTCTATGGGCTCCAGTATCCACTTAGCACCAGGTGGGCTGTGAGCTCGTCCACCTAAGTAATAAAAAAAAAACAATGCATGAATGTTTTAATTGCTCGATATTTAAAATTATCATCATCCCATTTATCTCAGGAAACCCTTGGTGGCCCATTAAAAAGTAAGAAATATTATTTCTATATTATGTAGGTAGCATCAGGAAATTATTGCTTGATAACTATTTTAGTTGGTATACATTTTACAACAGTATTCTATACTAATATAATAATATTATAAAGAGGAAAGATTTGTTTGTTTGTTTGTATTGAATAGGCTCCGAGACTACTGAACCGATTTGAAAAATTCTTTCACTGTTTGGAAGCTACACTATTCCCGAGTGACATAGGCTATAATCTTTTTTGAAAAAAATTAGGGATTCTTACTAAAAGTCCAATAATGTAACCCAAGGTGTAAAAAAATTACCTAAAATATTCTTTACATCGCGTGCCCTGGGAAAAATATTGATGATAGAATAAAATAATGTACTAAGACTTGGTAGAACACATAATTATTTACAAAAAAGTCGCGACAGCATATGTTTAACTATTATAGTTATGCCGCAATAAGTGTTCTTTTTTTTTTTTTTAATAAAACGTCGTTGAATTTTTTGTTAAAGACCAGAGTGTAGCCAGAGCGGGTCGCTAGTTCACCCATAAACCAAACATCGTAGGGACTGTGCACGGTCACCTATCCAAGGGACCGTAAAATTCTTTCCTTTCCACGTTGCCAATGCAGGAAACATCATAAATATGTATAGTGAGAGAATCAAGCATGCGACGCGTATAAAACGACGCCGAAAATGCGATCTCGTGGGAGACGAAGGTTCACATAGATGTAAAGAATTGCTAAAGAAAATGAAATTTCAGAAATCGTTGACTTTTTGGAGAGAAAATGTGAATCGTCTAAATTATGGCGCCGCGTATCACTTCACTTGGAGATGGTGATACTTTGTTTAATATTTTCATTTGATCTCTCTCTCTCTTTCTCTCTTTTTCTCTCTCTTCTATTCTTATCACGTGCTGGTGGGGTGAGTTTTCTTTATTTTTCTCCTTCATTTCGCTCTGTCTTCGACATTCCTCGTCAGTAACATTGCATTCCCTCTTATCTTCTTGAGTCTTCCTCTAGGTCCTCTAGGAGGTCGAGCTGATGTGCCTATCAAATTTCCAAGCTAGTCTGGTTGCCTCCTTTTTCCTTTAATCATACCATCTCCGTAATTATTAGTAAACAAAAGAGAAAAACAGTCTCTATTATCAATTCATATTCACAGTTGTAAAAACACGACAATCCGATATGACATTGGGTACTGGTTAGTCTATAGGAAATGAAGAAAATAGTAGCAGCTGTAACTCTTGTTAAATAATGTAGACACACGATTGAAAATTATGGTTTACGTATGTTTTTTGCATTACATATGTAAGTTAATGTAGATTTAAGCAAGCAAATCCAAAACAATTAACTACCATTTTCTCGAGTGTTTATCAACCGATTTTTTGTGTGGTAATTTAGTGAATTAAATAAATTTAAATCTTGAGGTATCAGTCATTATGGTCGTATTTCAATCATTCGGCAAGTACTCAACTATTAAATATCAGGTGACGCGCGAGGTCAACGATCTCGTGTGATACTGAGGGAGCCGCCCGCCCAATGCGATTTCAAGTAATGAGATTTTTAATTAATAATTTTTAATTAATTTGAATACAAGCTTGTATCCTAAAACCAAAAACTACCTTCGATAATGCTATCCTGAATGACTCATGTAATTCACTCACTTCTAATCAATTATTTAAAAATGTATTTCAAAAACTAAAAAATACGTTTTAATGGGAGGTAGAACTAAAAAGTATACATTAGTGTCATCGGCCCTATTAGATACGTGTGAACTTTTCGGATTAGTCAACGTCTTGGAATCATTTTAAATTATTTTACAACACCCTGTATACTGTCTATTTTAAAACCGCAAACTATGAAGACATGAAAAGTTCTAGATTCTTTTCTCTCGAAACCTCTAACCACATCCAGTAAGGTATTCACATTTCCAGGTGCACCGCTCTGGCACCCGGTTTATTTGCCCCTATTTGCATAGAAACGTTTTTTTGTGGGCGTCCTTGTTTGTATAGTGGATAGGTGGAAAAAGCTTCGCGCACTCACTAGGAAACTCGAGCACACAGTCTCCGACAGATTTGTTTGAATTGAATGTAGTGTGGTATTCTTTTTTGTTTTTTTGTTTTTCACTCGTTTCCTTTATGTTAGGCAAAAGTTGTTTTCTTTGGATACTCTCGCTGTTTGCCGATCGAATATTTAGGATTTTATTGTGAGCCGAACATGAAAACGAGACTTTTATTTAAAGAGCATTTGCCTTTTCTTTTGTTCAATATAACATTAACCGTTCTGAACATGTTAATATCTAAATTAATCAGATCGTACATTCTCTCAACTAGTATTTGATAGCCAAAGTCCTGAAAGCCATTAATAAGTGTCCGATCTGAAAGCCCTATTGGTTGTTAAGTAGTTATTGAAGCCTGTATACATTACTGTGTTAATACCGCCACCTTTTTTTTTTTTTTTCATGAGGAAATCGCCGGACTTCCGCCCTCCCCTGGGGATGGAGGGCGGGACATGTCGGAGTCGAACTGACTAAAACTTCCTGTCGCTCAACAACCCGCGTCCGAACCTCGCATAAGACAGAACTCATGAAAAGGCAAAGGGGGGAAAGTGAAGCGTTTAGTGTGAAGCACATCTCTCCCATCACCCTCCCCCTCGGGACGCCGAACCGGCGGTCGTCGACGCCACGACCACCAGCACTCTCGGTCGGCAAGCTATCCGGAGCCCGCCTAGATGGCGCCGGTTAGAATGGGTTATCCTACGGAATACCTCGCTGGGTCAGAACCAGCGTGAGTCGAGGAAATACCGCCACCTACCTTGAGAGATAAGGACTGCTTCGCGGTCCAAAAATCGCATCCGGGTACCTGCCCGAGCTTACGATACGCCGTAAAAGTGCTTTTAAGACTTTTTACATTGCAGTGAATAAAAACTAAAATAGAATAAAACAAACAAAAAAACTATTACGATATTAAAACTGTTTTACTGGCGAACGACGTCGACTGAGATTTAATAAGGAGAGCAAGAGACATTCTTATTTTATTTACATTGTTTAATTCAACGATCTGAGACGGTCAGAGAGACCCTTTCTTTATCCCTCGGTTTTGTTAGGTAATCCTTGGAAAATTAATTACTTGCAGACTACATAGGCACCGTGCTTAAATTAAACCTGTCGAGGCTTAAGCAGTAACTTAGAGATATTGATACAGTGAAGGAGTTATAAAGAAAACATTGATAATGTGTTATGATGTCGCAAAATTTTAAATAAAGAATACGGTTTCTTTTTAAAGAAACGTTCCACTTTCAGTGATTTCAAATTAGAGTTTTTCTATGTGTAATAAAGTTTGGAAACAGTGATACAAGAAATTAACTTACCGATTCCGCGAATACCAAATACATTTTCCTTTCATATCATAAAAGCTCTTGGCTAATATCGCACTGTATCCAATGTAACTTGAATCAACGAAGACACTGATGTATACAAATACATACTAAGTAATAGACTTAAAGTTTACCTCATTATATTTTCATTGTTGTTTTCAGGACGTTACGTAAGGTTGCACCAGTAACCTATATAGCACAAATAGGTTTCATAATTGATTTTCGTAACTTAATAATTCAACTGATTTGACGTAATTTTCCTCGAAAACCGCATGTGAGTCTTTAGAACCCGCACAAACGACTCTCATTCGTGTCGTTGTATTTAATACGTAGTATGAGGCTTAGACTGATGAAATATTTTTTTAAATTAATTTACTGGTGGTAGGACCTCTTGTACTGGTCGTAGGACCTCTTGTGAGTCCACGCGGGTAGATACCACCACCCTGCCTATTTCTGCCGTGAAGCAGTAATCCGTTTCGGTTTGAAGGGTAGGGCAGCCTTTGTAACTATACTTGAGACCTTAGAACTTATATCTCAAGGTGGGTGGCGCATTTGCGTGATGTCTATGGGCTCCAGTAACCACTTAACACCAGGTGGGCTGTGAGCTCGTCCACCCATCCAAGAAATAAATAAAAAAAAAGAAGAAAAAAAAAACTGTGAAATTCTAGACAGATGTAGGCTCTATTAACTTAGCTGCAGCAGAAAAATACTCCGCTTTACATAATAGTGCGTAATTTGCATAACATGCTCTGAAATAATAACAATTTACTATGTACCCTTTTCGTAATTTCATTCTTTAAGAAGACGGAAACCAATACGCTTCCCCACAATTCCCTTTGAGAAAATCATTTGTACCTACAAGGCTTGGTCAAATAAACAATAGCACACCATCAAAAGATTATATTATTCTTTTTTTTCTTACCAAACCACTAACTATTCATTTAAAACATCAATCAAATATTTAATTATACGCACTGTCGTAAGACAGAGTTCATATCGAAAACCAAATTTGGGATCAATGTAGATGATAACAATCGTTTTTCTATTTATTATTAGTATTAACAATATATTATTATTAACAATATATTTAATAATAATTATATTCAATGTGGAATATTTCTTCAATAATTAATAGTGGTGGTGGTGGCGATTTTATGATTAACACTAGCACGGGATGATGGACCTAAAAACTCACTAGCCTCAAAGTCTTCATTATAATTTGAATAACATTCTTCACATCTTTCAGGCAGACATTGTGCTTGGCGAGAAGTGAGAAAAGGCGCAACCTAAGATGCAGCGGTCACAAAATTTCTGGTGGGGGGCTCTTGCTCAATCACGTAGTACATGTAGACTGAAACAACATTAAGGCCTATCTTATCCCTGTGTCTTTATAATATCGTTGAGACGACTATGCACTCAGAATTTCTCAAAAGCATTACTTTAATTTATATTTTTTTATTGCTTAGATGGGTGAACAAGCTCACAGCCCACCTGGTGTTAGGTGGTTACTGGAGCCCATAAACATCCACAACGTAAATGCGCTACCCACCTTGAGATATAATTTCTAAGGTTTCAGTATAGTTCTTGCGAGTCTAATGCAATATGCGTAGCGGGTAGTCCAATAAGTTCCCGTCCCAGAGGACTACGTTACCTGCCGAGCTTCTTAGAGGCTTCCTCCGTTGAAAGGGTGTGTGGTCAGACGTGGGATCCCTAAATTCACCACGAGAACCAATTTGTTAAATTATTTAACATCACCCTCGAGAGAAACTGTATCTTGATATCTTAAGAAGCTTTTAATGTTCCCTCGCGTATAATGTTGCCTAAGTAATAAATCCCATTACACGTTGTGTTGAATAAATTAATTTTGTGTATAAATTATGAAATACATTTTAGTATCTAAATCTGTACTGATATAGTTTAGTACTAGTATAGTAGCTATAACTGATGTACTTTTTAAAAAACCCGGTAAATTGCGTTTCTGATTATACACAAAAATTATAACAGATTCGAATTGAGATTTAGGTTCAATATTATACGTTACTGCGTACGCTTATTTGTACTACTTACGCGTGCTGTAATTTTTAGAGTGCATTATGAGTAGGTAATAGAAAGGTAAAAGTAAAGGAAGTAAAAGGCAGGGAAGACACTAGATTGATTAAGTATTTTTATTAAAAAAGAAATGTAGTGTCGTGGGACACCAGGTAGGAACGAAGTTCCTTCGGCTAATGTAGAATCGACACAATTTGCAAAAAAAATAATCGTGCTCAATTTTATGTAGGTTTTCTTGATTTTTCTCTTAAATTTTTTGCTGATTAGTTTTTATTTAAGTACAGGAAAGTATTTAGGAAATTCAGTGTTTTAGGAAATAATAAATTACGTAAAATAAAAATAAAATCGTAATTCAAATTATCTATTAAAATAACAAAATATGTCTCTTTATTTTTGTTTGACAACATAAAATTACATAGAATTTGAAATAATTACAAAATAGAGAGAGAAGGGATGAGAGAACGAAAAGAAACAAAGAGAAAGAGAAAGGTATTATACCACGGAATAGATAAATAAGGTTGGAAAGGCCTTTGCTCTAATTTTGTATTAGAACCAGTGTCGCCGCTTCATCCCCACTATTTTAATTTCTACACATACACACATTGTGATTACAAGTATTTCGCACACAACAAAAACACCCACACATAAATCTCAGGACAGATATTCGTTCGCAAACTAGCACAAAACACCCGTAGGCATACACACTCACACGCAAAAAGGCAATAAAAATGTTCATACACGCTAGTGCTTGATAAAATCGATATTCTTTATCGATAAATTATCTGATGAATGAATGGAGAAAATGAAACATGAAATAAATATTGAAAAAAAAAACTATTTTACTTTTATTAATTACAAATAGTCACTGTCGCTGGAATAAAACGTATTTGTTAAGCAGTTGGCGCTTGCTATTAATTGCGAATGAATTTTTCAAAACTAAGTGTATTCTGATTTTTTTTATGATAAAATCATTTTCAGTAAAATGTTTAGAGCAAATAGTACTCGTCTTTGTCTCCAGTTTCCTCTACCTGTCACGTCAATCCATTGTTCCCTGGCGTTAGGTTCTTTAGGAAACCTAAAATTTTTAATTTACTGCATAAGTCAAATAGCATTTTACTTAGATTTTAATACGTCTTAGACAATATAGTAAATACCCGTAAATTAGAGGTCTACATGTCCCTTTATATTATACCTTCACTTTAATTCAATGATAATAATTCAATAATAATAATACATATTGATTTTACTCAAAATACGTCTCACTAAGAATATACTAGGTATCATTAATTAAATATAAAATAATGCAAAAATTATCCATGTCGAGAATTCTGTCGATGATTTTACCACATGGTCACCTCACTATCGACAAACTGCACGGCCAATCAGGGCAAAGGCCGAAATTTCAAAGATTGAAGTGTAGAGAACGCAATGCATGTAGTACATTGGAAGCTCACTTGGTCATTGCGTTCATTGGGCGAGTACACATCGCGCAATGTATGCTATTTATAACTTGCTGCAATAATATTGTTAATGTTTGGAATTTCATAATGCTCAGTATATTTTTATGTTTTAGACAAATAATATTGTAATTAAATGGTAATTACGACTTACCGATCGAAAGATATACCTCCTCGCTCTATACTTGAGGTCTGATTTTTTTGTTTTACAAGTTATAATTGCACAACACGGCACTATAAAGCGGAGATCTGTTCGCCAAGTAGTCCGAAGCGCACTAAACGCGGTGAATGAAAGAATCGGTCGAGTTATGTTTGTTCTATCATAACTGTGGCACGCTTGCCCCGCCTACATTACCATTCCAACCTTATTTATCTATTCCGTGTATTATACACTACTCGCTTGTGTATACGACTATCGCGCCTGCGCACGTCTCATTTAACGGTTTTATTCCACGGACTTTTTCTTACGGTTTTACTATCACATTTTTTTCATTTCGGTCGCGCAGCAAAATCCCTATCTCCTCCAAGCCTGCCGTAAGGAACTTCGTTCCAAAAATACTACTTCTAAAATACTTTCTCTCTTTCTCTTTTTAGTTAGTTTTAAACTAGTTGTTTGTAGACTTCATGTCATGAAATGAAGTCGTCGTGACCTAAAGAATAAGACAACCCGCAAGAAATGTCCGATGCGTTCGTATGGAGCGATGCGACATTGCCGGTGTTCGAATCCCGCAGTGAGGTACTAATTTTTCTAATGAAATACTTAATAAATGTTTTTTTTATTGTTTAGATGGCTGAAATAGCTCACGGCCCCCTGATGTTAAGTGGTTACCTGTGCCCTATGACATCAATAACGTAAATGCCACCATCCAACTTGAAACATGAGTTATAAGTCTCAATTTTATAGTACAACAGAAACAGAACAGTTATAGAATATGCATCTCTGAATCATTGGACCAAGGGGGTCTTTGGTCCAAATAATAATAACAACTTGGGACAAGTCATGCATGTAAATTTTATCATCGTTCATTTTCATAGTATTAAAATATTGCTTTTTGGCGTCAATAGATAGGCTGTTTGTTTATCCGTAAGTATTAGCAATGCACTTAACAAATTTAGCAACGTCAACTCTATGGGCATCAGGTAAATTCCAAATGACATATAAATTTAAAGAGTTAAAATTATATTTAAATTTAAATTTCGAAGTCGTCGTGGCCTAAAGGATAAGACGTCCAGTACATTCGTATGTAGCGATGCACCGGTGTTCGAATCCCGCAGGCGGGTACCAATTTTTCTAATAAAATACGTACTCAACAAATGTTCACGATCGACTTCCACGGTGAAGGAATAACATCGTGTAATAAAAATCAAACCCGGAAAATTATAATTTGCGTAATCACTGGTGGTAGGACCTCTTGGGAGTCCACACGGGTAGGTACCACCACCCCGCCTATTTCCGCCGTGAAGCAGTAATGCGTTTCGGTTCGAAGGGTGGGGTAACCGTTGTAACTATACCTTAGAACTTATATCTCGAGGTGGGTGGCGCATTTACGTTGTAGATGTCTATGGGCTCCAGTAACCACTTAACATCAGATGGGCTGTGAGCTCGTCCATCCATCTAAGCAATAAAAAAAAAAAAAAGTCAAATTGTGTGACCTCAGACTATTTTAATAACTAAAATTTAGTTCATTCGTGAACAATATTATAAGCTTAACGTACAAACTCATTTCAGGCAAACAAGCAGTTTTAATGACCGTAAATCCAGAGTAAAACTGCTTAGTTTTATTAAAACTGACTAAACTTAATCTGGTATACGTAATTTTAGTGAAATAGCTCTTGAATAAATGGACACTGTTCAGTGTGTGTGTATTAAATATTTAGGCTAGATTAAACGTTTTTCAACTCAAAACCGTGGCGGTAAGACTTGAAATTGTATGACAAAAAAGTTCAGCTCTAGACATTGTTAGCTCCCACCTGGCGTGGAAGACAAAAAAAAAACATTCCAAAAAACTTAATTAATTACGTATGCAAATCGACGGAAAAAGTCGTACCGAGTCAGTAGCAAGTTGAATGAGATAATGAGATTGTGCCAGGCACGTAGCGGGCCCATGATTAAATCATTGCGTCAGAAAAAACTCTTGTTCCGACGATAATTATTATGAGGATACAATTGTAGGTGTATGCAAATTACATCCGCACTGAAATTAGTTCATTGTTTCATTGTTTTTGATAGAAAAAAGTATATAAACAATAAAATGAAATTATGAATTTTGTACCTACTATTTGTTTACAATTTAGACGTTTTTTAGTTTCCCTAGAATTTGTAGCACCTGTCTTGGTGTAACTGGAAAGACTTATAGGCCACCAGTAATCCTTCCTTCATAAAAAAAATAGTAGCTTAAATATTACATACATACAATGATTTAGACATTTTTTTTTATTGCCCTTGTAGGCAGACGAGCATACGGCCCACCTGATGGTGAGTGCTTACCGTCGCCCATGGACTTCAGCAATGCCAGGGGCAGAGCCAAGCCGTTGCCTACCGTTTAATACTCTCCACAAGCCTCGTTTGAAGAAGGACATGTCATAGCGCTCGGGAAACACCGTGGAGGGGAGCTCATTCCATAGCCGGATGGTACGTGGCAAAAAAGACCTCTGGAAACGCAATGTGGATGACCGCAGTGGCTCCAGGTAGTATGGATGAACTCTAGTCCGGTGGTGGGCGGTGCGATGGTAAAAACGAGATGCCGGAATCATCTCAAGCAATTCCTCAGAGCATATTTCAACTTTTATATAACATTATATCGAACTTTGATGCTTTTTTATTTAGATACTTTATTTAGATACGTAATGTATGTACACTTCTGCAGTGAAGAGGTCAGCGGATATTTCATTATATGGAAAGTACTTTGTAATAGTAATTGTTTTTTAGATAAAATCAACATTTGGACTGTTTTTTTTTCACAGGAGAAAATCGCCGGATCCCCACCCGCGCGGCAGTGGGGTACGTGAGATTTGAACCTCACTAAAAATTCCTGCCGCTCACAACCGGCGCCCTACTCCGGACCGGGCCGGAGCCCAGTTGGGGCTATTGAGACGGCGGGAAAGGCTTGACGCAGAGCACATTACATCCATTCCGCCGTCCCAACATTTGGACTAGTATAATTTCATCACTTTTTCATCTTCTTGACTTTGTATTTACATATACTACAAATGAATTCTAACCATAGAAGGCCCAGTTCACTCTTTAATAGTGCTCTCTTTTAGGAACACTTTTTTTTTTTTTATTGGAATTTTTGTAGTACAGTAAAAGTAATTGGACGCTTGTTTCAGGTTTGAAGCAGGGAAGATGGTGAAAATGACCCGTTTGGGCCTACGAGACGCCTTACCACTAACAGAAATCAGAAAGACTAAATAAACTCCGACCTCATATTCTTAAATAAAAAGATATTGCTTGTAACTCGGATCAGGACTCTGCAGTCCAGTACGTAACTAACCAAGTAGTCAGACCAATACCGTGAAATCCAAACACCAAAATTAGGTAATAAGATTTTATGATGAAGATGTTGTTCCTATATCGTTTCCATACGTAAATGTGTATTGTGAAGTACAAAATACTTAAACACACTACCTCATAATAAGTGGACCGTGAGACATTCTTTCCATCTACTGTAGTTATAAAAGATTCTGTCAAATTTCCTACAAAATTCCTACTCTAATGACCAGTATCTTTGAGAGACTGTTATGGTTCCATCAGACGAGATGCTCACAGGGCCCTACCTGAAAGACTTTTAACTCGTCGTGGCCTAACGGATAAGACATCCGGTGCCTTCGTGTTGAGCGATGCACCGGTGTTCGAATCCCAGGCGGATACCAAATTATTTTTCTAATGAAATACGTACTCAACAAATGTTCACGATTGATTTCCACGATGAAGGAATAACATCGTGTAATAAAAATCAAACCCGCAAAATTATAATTTGCGTAATTACTGGTGGTAGGACCTCTTGTGAGTCCGCACGAGTAGGTACCACCACCCCGCCTATTTCTGCCGAGAAGCAGTATGTAATGCGTTTCGGTTTGAAGGGTGGGGCAGCCGTTGTAACTTAGAGCATATATCTCAAGGTGGGTGGTGCATTTACGTAATAGATGTCTATGGAATCCAATAACCACTTAACACAAGGTGGGCTGTGAGCCCGTCCACTCAACTAAGCAATAAAAAAAAATCTGCCCTCTAAACTATTTTCAACGGAATACAAGTTAAACTGAATATTTCCCACACACAAATCATGCAGCAGCAACTCACTTTGTTTCACGAGAAATTCATATTCAAAAGTCTAAACAAATCGGCTGCTTCGGTCGTGTTCCTTGTCGTCTAGTTTTTTCGCGTGCATGGAGACCGTACTCGTTACGCGTCATTAAGCGATACTTTATGGCAGACGGCCCTCGAGACTGCCTACACCCCCTACCTACCCCTTTATGCCTTCCTCGCTACTGATCTAAAGCGCATGGATATGGTTACAGAATTAATTTTTGTAAGTATTGACAGAATCTTCTTTTCCTCCACCTTATCCAACTGGTGGAGTCGGCACAGCTAATTTTTCTCTTCCATTCTCTCCTATCAACTGTCATCTCAACATTCACTCCTCTCTCTCTCTCTCATATCGTCATTCACACATACCATCCATCGGTCGACCTCTTCCCCCTTTACCTTGCACTACCATTTCCATAGATCCATAGATCTCCTAGTCGCATTTTCTCTCTACGCATCACAACACGCTAGCCGTGGTATGGACATATAATAACTAAGTAATAACAGAATATGTGTTAAAATTGCACTCCGTTAAGCATTATTGAAATTGGTGCAAACTTCTTTCGATCATACTAAGGCTACATGCATTTTGAGAGTAGTTTAAATTAGTGGTAAATCTAATTTTTTTAATTTTGTTTATTTTTTTATGAATAATGATTCTGCGTTATAAATCAATCTAGTCGAATGTGACGTAACGCACAACGATAATAATATAATCTCTGAATATTTCTATTTTCTCCATGCTATTAACAACGGCAAATGTTTATCTAAGTAATCAAGATGAAGACAATCGAGCTAACATGTGCCCAAGTAATGCGCATAACCCAAGACCGACCGCAATGGTAAAATATCCCTCTGCCCCACGTGAGAGGCTTAGGACCTTAAATAAAACATCGGCAATCGAGCCTTATCGCTGTTGGTAGGGCAAATTACGAACCTAATTACAAAAATAGGCCATATGCGGTCACTGATGACTTAATATTATTAACAGTGATATTATCTTTTCTAGTTTCTTTGGTTCCGTAGTAGGAGCCCGGTAAAGTATTTTTTGTCAGACTACCAAACACGTGCATTTAATAATTTCCATACGCATCGTAGTTCTACGGGAACGTTAGAGCGTATTAATTACTATCAACTCGAAATATTGAGCGTCGAAAGCAACGTTCCAGGGACGCGAACTTAAAAAAAAATCTATTTCGCCAATATTTTTACGTTTTGAACTCTGGTGTGATGTTAAATTTGGTTGACCGTTCGACAGGCTTTCCCGCCCCACCTGGAATAAAATTGAACGTTAATTGAATTTCAAACTTCCGGAAAGGTCATTTGCCTACAGTTATGAAACATAAAATAAAAAAGTCATAGTAGACAAAATATACATTTTTATTGAGCATTTATTATATTCGTCTAATTAAAAAAAGCTTCATCTAAACAATACTGTTTTAAAATATACATTAAAATTTTTCTTTCTACCGCCGATTCCAAAGAAGTCACAGTGCATAGAAGAATCTCAACGGGCTTCTCCTCATTATTGTATTGTATTTAGCCTTATCACAAGTATTCTAATAAATATAAGAAATTAATACAACAGAATTAGAATGATAAAAACGTGGCATTTTCTTCAATTTTCACGAATCTTAGACATAAGAAACTAGTTTTAGGATTTAAATGTCTTGTTAATTATTTTTCAATCATTATCTTCGAAAACCTCCAAGCTACTTCGACTAAGATGTTATCCGTATTTGAAGATTGTGCTAGAATTTTCTTTTGCAAAATATAATCATCATCAGCCTGTATCTATCCACTGCTGAATGAACGATCCTCCGCCTTCCGCATCCAATCTCTCCCAGCATATCGCCGCAAGTCATCGGTCCAACGGGCAGGGGGACGCCCAACGCTGCGCTTACCGGTACGCGGTCTCCAGTCCAGAACACGTCTGCTCCATCGGCCATCGGTTCTGCGACACGTATGTCCAGCCCATTGCCATTTCAGCTTGCTAATCTTTAGGGCTATGTCGGTTACTTTGGTTCTTTGACGGATTTCCCCATTTCTAAGTCGATCCATCAAAGAAACTCTGAGCATACACCTTTCCATAGCACGCTGAGCGACTTTGAACTTACGGACTAGACCTTGTATTAAAATTACAGACTCTGGGAAATTCATCGTACTTATATACAAACGAATGGACTAATCTCTCCCTGGATTATGACTAAAGGAATTATTTTCGCACCATATTGTCATTAATTAAGGAAACCTTCAGATATTATTTCGTTGGTGTCTTATTCTCAAGAACGTTAATATGTAGAATGGCACGTAGTATCATTTCGAGTTATCGCTAACAAAAGTCTACAATTTCTATTTATTCTCTTTTTTTTTTAAACTGACAATCAATACTGAAAGTTAAGAGAACAGTTATAAGAATAAGATTTTGACTGAAAATTTAACGTTCGGAAGTCTATGCGTTCTTTTTTTTTTTTTTTTTTTTATGATTGAAGGATTACTGGTGGCCCGGAGGCCTTTCCAGCTTCACCAGGACAGGTGGGCGAGCAAATGCTCAGCCAGGAGGGGTGGGATTTGCTAACAACTGCCCGAGCGCCTCCGAAGGAGACCTAACAACTCAAGAGCAGTTGCTTCGCGAATGAATCTACTACCGGATCGGAATCGCGACCCACTGAGAAGATCCGGCGAGATACTCAGCGGGCTGATGCATGGGTTAGGCTGCACGTCGACCTCTTTGTCGAGTTCGACGCGTACGGTTACCGGGGTTCCTCAGCCTGCTCCTAGTGTTAGAGCTGAAGGTATCTAATGCAAGAGTTATTGGATCTGATGGATCCGTAAGGACGTGTCTAGGGCGACGACGGTGACTTGCTCCTGCGTGATCAGGATTCGGGGAGTAGTCAGCGGCAGCAACGATAAGGCGATTATCATGACGCATAGCCTTATCGAAGTAACGTTCCGACACTGACTTCATGTGTTTGCGGATCGATTCGAGGCCCAGGTCGTCGTGTAGGTCGACGTTCCTCACGAACCACGGAGCCCCGACGGCTAACCTGCAAAAGCGGGATTGTAGGGATTGGAGGGTGTCTATGTGTGTGCGGGCCGCGTGAGCGAACACCACACTCGCGTAAGTCATGACGGGCCTTATGCAAGTTTTGTAAAGTGTCACCTTGTTCCGAAGGGACATTTTACTCCACTTACAGATCATGGGATAGAGTCTGCCGAGAATAAATGCGGCACGATCGCGGACTGTTTTTATATGCGGGCGGAATGTCATGGATGCATCCAGGGTGACTCCCAGGTACTTGACCTTCCTAGCCCAGGGTATAGGTTGGCCGAAGAGGGTGATCGGGGGTGTGATATTTCTCCTCCTAATGCGGGAGGAAATAAGCGGTGAGTTTCCCCTTTGAAATAACACTGCTGTGCTTTTCGCTGGGTTGATGTCTATGCGCCATTTTCGGAACCACTGTCCGAGGGTTAACGCTGCACTCTGGAGCTTACTCGCGATTAGGGACTTGTTTCTACTTGAGTAGTAAACGGTTGTGTCGTCAGCGAATAAGGCTAGCTGAGTCGGCGGCGACCGAGGAATATCGTTAATAAATAAACTAAATAGGAGCGGAGAGAGAACGGAGCCTTGCGGGACTCCAGCCGTGAGTGGTCGCGGGGAGGAGCGGGTTCCCTCTACTCGATATCGAAAAGAGCGGTTAGACAAGAAGTCTCGTATGATGAGCACGAGACTATCCGGTACGCCCATGTTGAAAAGTTTGAAAATCAAACCGTTGTGCCAGACTTTGTCGAACGCTTTTGCGACGTCGAAGAAGAGGGCTCCCGTATAGATCGGTTTTGGTCGGTTAAGTCCTACAAGAATGTGCTCCGTGAGGCGGTGCACCTGTTGTACGCATGAGTGATTTGCACGGAATCCGAATTGTTCATCGATGAGAATGCCCTTTGATGAGACGAAGTCTCTGAGGCGTTTGTAGAGCAAACGCTCATACAGTTTGCCCAGAGACATGAGGAGGCTAATCGGGCGGTAACTCGTCGGATGATTTTTTGGTTTACCGGGTTTATGTATGCCGATAACGTCTGCTTCTTTCCACACCGCGGGAAAGATACAGTTCGCCATAGCGGCATTGAAAATAGATGCCAACATCACGATGAGTTGGATGGGTAGAAGTTTAATAACGCGGTTAGATATACCGTCGGAACCGGGAGCCTTGCGAGGACGTAGGTCTTTGATCAGGTCTTTAACTTCCATTGGGGTGACGGGTGGTAACGCATCCGAGGGTGGCAAGGAGGCTCTGCGTTCTACCTCACTGTCTACTAATTCTACATGAACAGGGTCCGCGGATTGAATGCTGGGCGTGCACTGGGTTTGCAATGTATCGGCCAGCAGCTCTGCTTTTTCGTCATCATCAAACGCCGCGAGTCGACCTGAGGGGCCTACGAGGGGGGGCATAGTTACAACCGTATCCGATTTGAGAGTACGAGCTAAACGGTAGTAAGACCTTTGAGAGGGCGCGAGTCCTTCTAAGAAATCAGACCACCTAGCATCTCGGATTTCGGCGATGCGAGACTTTACGTCGCGTTGTAGGGCACGCATTCGAATACGATTTTCCATGGTAGGATACCTATCGTAGGCGCGGATCGAAGCGTTCTTAGCTCTAAGGAGTTCCCTAATATCGTCGGGCAATTCGAAGCGGTGAAGGAAGTCCTCCGCTACAACTTGCTTCGATGACCTATCTAATGTCGAGGTAATGTGTGACGTTAGGATGTCTATGGCTTCAGCGGTATCCTGAAGAGACGGGGTAGAGTCCGGGCTAAACGGGAGCGATGGTGGATCAGATTCAGCCAGGCTGATGCCCAGCGTGTGCCAATCCACCACAGTCCTCGTGACGGGAACGGAATCGGGAGCGCGACCGAGTTTCATAACGACGGGACGGTGGTCTGAATCTAACTCTGAAACTACTTCGATCGAGTGTAAGCGCAGAGCTACGTTTTTTAATAACGCTATGTCGAGTATATCCGGGCGATGCGCGATATTTAGCGGGTAGTGAGTCGGGGTTAGCGGAGCGATGATATCGAAGGCGAGATCATCAACTAGCGCGTCGAGCCGCCTGCCATTAGGGGTTGTGGTGTGAGAATTCCACCTGATGTGTTTACAATTTAGGTCGCCCGCCAGAATGACAGAGCTTCCCATGCTGAGCAGCGCCTCGATATCACTGCTTAGAACAATCTTATCCGGTGGAAGATAAACGGACGCGATAACGATCGGCGCGTGTCCCGTCAGTGAGATTCGGCATACTGATGCTTCGATGTTAACGAGCGCGGGGGGATCGAGCGGGATGCAGTGCAAGGCTCTTCTGTAGTAGATGACGGTACCACCACCACGAGCAGTGAGCCTGTCGTTCCTAACCATGTTATAGTTCGCGATTTTAGGGTCGCGGCGCGCGGGCTTAAGTAGAGTCTCCTGTACTAAAAATATGTCAATTTGATGGTCACGCAAAAAATCACAAACCTGATCACGTTGATTTGCGAGACCGTATGCGTTAAAAAATCCTATTGTTACGGATAGGGGTTTCAGCCTACTTTTGTACGCCATTGATTACCGGCGGAGTGAGGGGAGGACGTACGTATTTAACGACGCGTATACGTCGGCGTATTCTTGCACAACGGCGATGAAGTGCTGTGCAGTGGAGGCGGCGCGGATGGCGTCACCTAAAGCGTTAACGCGCTCAAAGTTAATCGATTGAAAGAAGTCGATCGCTAGAGCAAGATTGTCGGACGCTGTCGGAGGGCAATTCGCGGGGGAGGGGCGTATCGCGGGGGCGGGACGAATCGCGGAGGAGGGAGTTGTAGCCGTGTTCGTGTACGGCAGCGGTTTCGCCCAGGCCGAGCCACTGGGCACCGGCGCCGGAACGAATGCTGGCTTAGCCTGCGACACAGAGGGTGCCGAGGCTTTGATGTCTGGGTGGGAAGCTCGGAGGCGGTTTTGGCGGGCGACGCGGCGATTTATTTTCGGGGCTCGGGGGCATCCGCGGTAATTTGCGGGGTGACCCTGTGTTCGACACAGGACGCAGCTAGGCGGTTCCGTCGCGGTTTTTTGATCGCGAGTGCAAAAGGCCGTAGCGTGATCGCCTAGACACTTGACGCATCGGGGGCGCGCGTGACAGTTACGGGAAGAATGCCCGTACAGTTGACAGTTATGGCACTGGCTAGGAGTGCCTTTTTTATGGGGGGCTTCGACGGCGATACCGGAGAGCCTACAGATGGTACGTATGTTAAAAATTTGCTTACCCTCGGGGGTAGGCTGGAGGGCGACTAGAACCATATTATATGGCTCCCTACCGCGGCCGGTGTGCATGCGGTGCACTGAATTTACTGGTAGGCCTTGTTCCAGAAGGTCGGCCTTGACGAGTTCGGCATCCAACTCTTTAGGGATGCCACGTATGACGGCACGAAGTTCGCGCTCCTCCTGGAGCGTATACGTATGGAAACTTATACGCTCCTTACGGAGGTAAGAAGAGAGGGCCCTATGGTCGTCGGGTGTTTGAACCTTAATTTGAATGCCGTTCGCGAGGTTACGGGCATTCGTGAAATTAATATTTTTGGCCTTAAGGGCCAGGGAAACTCGTTCCCAGGCTGCCTTCTCTTGAAGGATTACCGGGGGAGGGGCTTGGATTTTCTTTTGTACTACCGGGCGCGGCGACGGTGTAGCACGGGCAGGGGGAGCAACGGGGGTCGGTGGACGGAGGCGCGACGCGTTCGCGGCTCTGCTTACTTTGGCGGCCGCGGGAGCTCGGGCTTCCGCAGCGCGCCTCTTACCTTTTTGGACTACTGTGAATCCATCAGTCGAGGGGGCGGGGGAAAGATCGACCTCCATGTCCGACTCCGAGTCGGATGAAGAGGAGGGCGCGGGCGACCCGCAGGCGGGCGTTTTAGAGGGCGCGGGATTGACGGTCGCGACGGAGGCCACGGACAATCGCTCGGGGGCAGAGGACGGCGCGGGCGCGATGGAGGCCGCGGATGAACGCGTGGACGCGACGTGTGCTGCGGATGAGCGCAGGGCTGGAACCGAGACCGCAGCGATCGACGCGGGAGCTTTGCTCGCGAGTATTGGGGACACAGGAGCGGCGGGCGCGACGGAGACCGCTTCTGAGTTCGCGGCGTGATTGGCCTTAAATTCTAAAAATTCGGCCGATAATGTCGGGTACCTCAGACGGAGGAATTCCGCGAACAGATCGATCGTGGACTCCATTGTAACTGTCACGTGCCCAGGGGGGGCTACCCCGGGACTTTAAACACACTCGCCTTACGGCGAGGCCCCAAAACTATAATAATCACGATTAATTACGGCACACAACCGTCCGTTCACAAACGGGCCACTAAGTTGCCGAACGAATTCCAGGAATTTAGGGGTCCGCCCGTTCACAAACGGCGGTGCGACGCAATTAGCACAGGTAGTCACTTCCGAGAAAACACTTGGACGCCAGATGTGCCACGAACCGAGGTCGGGCGATCGAACGAACAATGAGCACGTCAGCACGCGGCGAGTGCTTGGATCGGAATGACTATGCGTTCCAGTTACCAATCAACACAAGGTAAAACATTACGTCATCACTGTTCTAGAAAAAGAAAGTATTATTACAAAATATGAAGCAGCGATGTCAAAACAAAGTTATTATGTTAATTAACAACGTTAAGTTATTCTTGTAGTTTTTATATTCTCTGAAAGATACCTCCTCCTTCGTTCTCCCGTCAGAGATTTTCTCGTTAAAGTTTCGCTGTATTGACAACATAGACTGCTGTTTTGAAATAATTTTAATAACATTATTAATCTTGACCGAAAAATATAAGGACTATTTTTGACGTGACAACGTCTTATAATTCGATGGAGCCGGCTGCACGCACGAAAAAACATAATTCATTGAGGCGTTCCATTTAAGGCTTGAAGTGCAAGCGAAAGCGCGCAACGAGCGACAAAGAGGCACAATCGGCCTCCGCGTTCGGCAGCGTTCGACATCTGTCTCTCTCCTACTCGAGTGAGCGATGCATCCGCGTGGACAGTTGCTATACAATAATACATTTACATGTTTTCGTCAAGAATAAAGTTCAGTGAAAAGTGAATGTGGTGTCAATTGTCTATACAAAATATCTATCAAACAAATAAAATTACAATTTTCTTTTGAAAAATGAAACCATTCCATCAGTATTTCTTATGACGTTGTCACGTTCAACTATCGTCAGTAAACCGACTTTACAGACAACCGATTTTTAGTTTTTTCGAATATATAGGGAACTTCATTTGAGTGAAAATAGTGCTGTCATGGTGTACTCTAAATTAATAATATGAATCTCTAATTTGCACGTCACACGTGTTGCGAGCAACTTTGCAGACTACGGCAAATTGGATAATTTTTTTTTTTTTTTTTATGATTGAGAGATTACTGGTGGCCCGAAGGCCTTTCCAGTTTCACCAGGACAGGTGGGCGAGCAAAGGCTCAGCCAGGAGGGGTGGGATTTGCTAACAGCTGCCCGAGCGCCTCCGAAGGAGACCTAACAACTCAAGAGCAATTGCTTCGCGAATGAATCTACTACCGGATCGGAATCGCGACCCGCTGAGAAGATCCGGCGAGAAACTCAGCGGGCTGATGCATGGGCTAGGTTGCACGTCGACCTCTTTGTCGAGTTCGACGAGTACGGTTACTGGGGTCCCTAAGCCTGCTCCTAGTATTAGAGCTGAAGGCATCTAATGCAAAGTTTATTGGATCTGATGGATCCGTAAGGACGTGTCTAGGGCGTCGACGGTGACTGGCTCCTGCATGATCAGGATTCGGTGCGTAGTCAGCGGCGGCAACGATAAGGCGATTATCATGACGCATAGCCTTATCGAAGTACCGTTCCGACGCTGACTTCATGTATTTCTGGATTGATTCAAGGCCCAGGTCGTCGTGTAGGTCAACGTTCCTCACGAACCACGGAGCCCCGACGGCTAACCTGCAAAAGCGAGATTGTAGGGATTGGAGGGTGTCTATGTGTGTGCGGGCCGCGTGAGCGAACACCACACTCGCGTAAGTCATGATGGGCCTTATGCAAGTTTTGTAAAGTGTCACCTTGTTCCGAAGGGACATTTTACTCCGCTTACAGATCATGGGATAGAGTCTGCCGAGAATGAATGCGGCACGGTCGCGGACTGTTTTTATGTGTGGGCGGAATGTCATGGATGCATCCAGGGTGACTCCCAGGTACTTAACCTTCCTGACCCAGGGTATAGGTTGGCCGAAGAGGGTGATCGGGGGAGTGATATTTCTCCTCCTAATGCGGGAGGAAATAAGCGGTGAGTTTCCCCTTTGAAATAACACTGCTGTGCTTTTCGCCGGGTTGATGTCTATGCGCCATTTTCGGAACCACTGTCCGAGGGCTAACGCTGCGCTCTGGAGTTTACTCGCGATTAGGGACTTGTTTCTACTTGAGTAGTAAACGGTTGTGTCGTCAGCGAATAAGGCTAGCTGGGTCGGCGGCGACCGGGGAATATCATTAATAAATAAACTAAATAAGAGCGGTGAGAGAACGGAGCCTTGCGGCACTCCAGCCGTGAGTGGTCGCGGGGAGGAGCGGGTTCCCTCTACTCGATATCGAAAAGAGCGGTTCGACAAGAAGTCCCGTATGATGAGCACGAGACTATCCGGCACGCCCATGTTGAATAGTTTGAAAATCAAACCGTTGTGCCAGACTTTGTCGAACGCTTTTGCGACGTCGAAGAAGAGAGCTCCCGTGTATAACGGTTTTGGTCGATTAAGTCCCACAAGAATGTGCTCCGTGAGGCGGTGCACCTGTTGTACGCATGAGTGATTTGCACGGAATCCGAATTGTTCATCGATGAGAATGCCCTTGGATGAGACGAAGTCTCTGAGGCGTTTGTAGAGCAGACGCTCATACAGTTTGCCTAGAGACATGAGGAGGCTAATCGGGCGATAACTCGTCGGATTATTTTTTGGTTTACCGGGTTTGTGTATGCCGATAACGTCCGCTTCTTTCCACACCGTGGGAAAGATACAGTTAGCCATAGCGGCATTGAAAATAGATGCCAACATCACGATGAGTTGGACGGGTAAAAGTTTAATAACGCGGTTAGATATACCGTCGGAACCGGGAGCCTTGCGAGGACGTAGGTCTTTGATCAGGTCTTTAACTTCCATTGAGGTGACGGGCGGTAACGCGTCCAAGGGTGGCAAGGAGGCTCTGCGTTCTACCTCACTGTCTACTAATTCTACATGAACAGGGTCCGCGGATTGAATGCTGGGCATGCACTGGGCTTGCAATGTATCGGCCAGCAGCTCTGCTTTTTCGTCATCATCGAACGCCGCGAGTCGGCCTGAGGGGCCTACGAGGGGGGGCATAGTTACTACCGTATCCGATTTGAGAGTACGAGCTAAGCGGTAGTAAGACCTTTGAGAGGGCGCGAGTCCTTCTAAGAAATCAGACCATCTGGCATCTCGGACTTCGGTGATGCGAGACTTTACGTCGCGTTGTAGGGCACGCATTCGAATACGATTTTCCGCGGTAGGATACCTATCGTACGCACGGATCGAGGCGTTCTTAGCTCTAAGGAGTTCCCTAATATCGTCGGGCAATTTGAAGCGGTGAAGGAAGTCCTCCGCTACAACTTGCTTCGATGACCTATCTAATGTCGAGGTGATGTGTGACGTTACGATGTCTATGGCTTCAGCGGTATCCTGAGGAGACGGGATAGAGTCCGGACTAAACGGAAGCGATGGTGGATCAGATTCAGCCAGGCTGATGCCCAGCGTGTGCCAATCCACCACAGTCCTCGTGACGGGAACGGAATCGGGAGCGCGACCGAGCTTCATAACGACGGGACGGTGGTCTGAATCTAACTCTGAAACTACTTCGATCGAATGTAAGCGCAAAGTTACGTTTTTTAATAACGCTATGTCGAGTATATCCGGGCGATGCGCGATATTTAGCGGGTAGTGAGTCGGGGTCAGCGGAGCGACGATATCGAAGGCGAGATCATCGACTAACGCGTCGAGGCGCCTGCCATTAGGGGTTGAGGTGTGAGAGTTCCACCTGACGTGTTTACAATTTAGGTCACCCGCCAGAATGACAGAGCTTCCCATTCCGAGCAGCGCCTCAATATCACTACTTAGAACAATTTTATCCGGTGGAAGATAAACGGACGCGATAACGATCGGCGCGTGTCCAGTCAGTGAGATTCGGCATACTGATGCTTCGATGTTAGAAAGCGCGGGGGGGTCGAGTGGGACGCAATGCAGGGCTCTTCTATAGTAAATGACGGTACCACCACCACGAGCAGTGAGCCTGTCGTTCCTAACCATGTTGTAGTTCGCGATTTTAGGGTCGCGGCGCGCGGGCTTAAGCAGGGTCTCCTGCACCAAAAAGATGTCAATTTGATGGTCACGCAAAAAATCACAAACCTGATCACGTTGATTTGCGAGACCGTAAGCGTTAAAAAATCCTATCGTTACGGATAGGGGCTTGATTCTACTTATGTACGCCATTGATTACCGGCGGAGTGAGGGGAGGACGTACGTATTTAACGACGCGTATACGTCAGCGTATTCTTGCACAACGGCGATAAAGTGTTGTGCAGTGGAGGCGGCGCGGATGGCGTCGCCCAAAGCATTAACGCGATCAAAGTTGATCGACTGAAAAAAGTCGATCGCTAGAGCGAGATTGTCGGACGCGGTCGGAGGGCAGGTCGCGGGAGAGGGACGAGTCGCGGGGGAGGGACGTATCGCGGGGGTGGGATGAGTCGCGGGGGAGAGAGTTGTAGCCGTGTTCGTGTACGGCAACGGTTTAGCCCAGGCCGAGACGCTGGGCACCGACGCCGGCACGAAAGCAGGCTTAGCCTTCGGCACAGAGGGTGCCGTGGCTTTGATGTCTGGGCCGAAAGCTCGGAGGCGGTTTTGGCGGGCGACGCGGCGATTTATTTTAGGGGCTCGGGGGCAACCACGGTAATTCGCGGGGTGACCCTGTGTTCGGCACAGGACGCAGCTAGGCGGTTCCGTAGCGGTTTTTTGATCGCGAGTGCAAAGGCTCGTGGCGTGATCGCCCAAACACTTGACGCATCGGGAGCGCGCGTGGCAATTACGGGAAGAGTGCCCGTACAACTGACAATTATGGCACTGGCTCGGAGTGCCTTTTTTATGAGGGGTTTCGACGGTTATTCCGGAAAGCCTACAGACTGTTCGTACGTTGAAAATTTGCTTGCCCTCGGGGGTAGGCTGGAGAGCGACGAGAACCATATTGTATGGCTCCCTCCCGCGTCCTGTGTGCATGCGGTGCACGGAATTGACCGGCAGACCTTGTTCTAGAAGGTCGGCCTTGACGAGATCGGCATCTAATTCCTTTGGGATGCCGCGTATGACCGCGCGAAGTTCACGCTCCTCCTGAAGCGTATAAGTGTGGAAACTTATACGCTCCTTTCGGAGGTAGCTTGAGAGGGCCCTATGGTCGTCGGGTGTCGTTACCTTAATTTGAATCCCATTCGCGAGGTTACGGGCGCTGATAAAATTAATTTTTTTGGCCTGAAGGGCCAGGGAAACTCGGTCCCAAGCTGCCTTCTCTTGAAGGATTACCGGGGGAGGGGTCTGAGTTTTATTTTGTGCCACTGGACGCGGCGACGGTGTGGCACGGGCAGGGGGAGCGACGGGAGTCGGAGGGCGAGGGCGCGACGCGTTCGCGGCTTTACTAATTTTAGCGGCCGCGGGAGCTCGGGATTCCGCAGCGCGCTTCTTACCCTTTACCAGGGTGAATCCATCCGTCGATGAGGCGGGGGCGAGGTCGACCTCCATGTCCGAGTCAGAGTCGGAGGACGAGGAGGCAGCAGGCTCGGGAGCAGGCGACCTACGGGCAGATGCAGGACGTCCGTCGGACCCTACGGAACCCACGGATGATCGCGCCAGGGGAGCGGCGGTCACGGCGGACGACGCAGCAGTTTTACCCACTAGTATAGGCGACGCGGGAGCGGCAGGCATGGCGGACGCTGCGGTGTACGACGCGGGCGCGAGAGGGCTCACGGCGTGATCGGCCTTGAAAGCCAGAAACTCAGAAGTGAGCTTAGGGTGGCGAAGTCGGAGGAATTCTGTAAATAAAGCTTCCATGATGTCTGACCCAGGTGGGGCTGTCCCGGGTCTTAAACACACTCGCCTTGCGGCGAGGCCCCAACTTCTCGGTACTTAGCGGTTCGATTGAACACAGGTGGCGATGCGGCACAATTACTGCAGGAAAAAGAAAGAACAACAAAAAAAAAGGAAACAACAAAAATAAACCAAAACAAAACAAACACTTCCAGGAACACACTTTGTCGGCAGATGTGCCACGAACAAAGCCGGGTGAACAAAGGCCGGGCTAACAATGAAACCAGGCGAACAATGGCCGGGCGATTGAGTGGTCGATGAGCACGTCCGCAGGCGGCGGGTGCTTCTGTCGGACTGGGAAATTGGATAAACGTCGAGGTGGCGTCTTAGTGAAAACATACAGTCTTGAATTGTTTGCGTCATTGCTGCGTTTAACTTGAATGTCTGGTAGACGAAAATCTACGAGTATGTGGAATCTAAGATTTGAAATTTTATTAAAATTATTATTATTAGAGCTACGGACGAACTCACAGTCAACTATTTACACTTGTGGGTTGATATTATCGTAATTACTGTCGTGCCTGTCCTTCCTTTCAAGCTGAAACTGATTGCTTCGTGGTAGAAGTAGGTAGTCCCATCATATTATATTCTATTAGCTATATTATCATTAACTATATTAAGCAAGTACCGAAGCAGCTCTTCTTGCAAATGTTTACACTATTATATTTTTAATTTTAAATAAGTAAGTGACTGGGAGAAGGGCAAGAGAATGATGCTGTATATCTAACGTATATTTAATTGGTCCGTGAATACCATTTAACCACATTTGTTGGGTACGCAGCACGTCACCCGTGTCGATAAGGCGAGTGACGCCAACCCAGGTTGGACGGGTTTATGAATCTTATAAGATTTCTTGAAATCCTATAAGACGCCGGATGCCCGTCTCGTGGCGATTATTCGTGTCGATCTGAAGCAGTCGATGTAGGGTCCTGAGGTGTACGATATCGTACAAGCTCACTCGAAATTAAAACTCAAAACTTTACTAATTAACGTAAACCGAGCCGACCGATCTGTCAATACAACCGAATTCAATAACCGACGATCTTTTCAATGGTCTTCGAGTCTTCAATAAATATCTTCGAGGCGCTGATGTCTTTACTCGTGCTTTTTTTATGTAATCTTCGTTCGGAGGGTCGGCGGCCGGCGGTTGGCAGGTAGTCGGTCGAGGGTCGGTCGGTAGGTCGGCAGGTACCTGACAGCGTCGCAGGGTCGCTTAACTACCTCGGAATGTTACCCTACAGAGATCTCGTGTAAAATACGGCTCTCGTCGAGATCATTTTCACTATGATCGGCTCGGTTTATTCGTTATATCTATTTATTTAATAAATGTATATACTAATGCCTTATACTTAACTATTCTATGTTGTAATCCCTATCGATACATATAACTTATTCTATGCTTAATCTATATGACGCGCCCGTATAAACAAAATACCCGGTCCTGAACACAGATAAATGCTGTTTGTTACATCGTTTCGGGACGCGGGCCGGGCGCGTGTTCATTTAAGTTAATATGCTAATCTTAAAACTATCGGGAATAACAAAGCAAAAGTGTATACTATTTATTTCAAAGTAACTTACGTTCTATTCTTAGTAAAATCTATGTGCACGTTATCAATGTCCTTATATATCTATATGTCCATGCACTCTATTTATTTGTCTATTTGTTATAACTCTATGTATATTTAAGTCTATGTCTATATACGTATCTATATAAATCTATTATAAATTCTATTCAACTTATTCTATAATTGTGGGGCGACGCCGCTGTCGCCAACATCCTCCCCCTCGTGCGTAGCACCGACTCCTTGTCGTGGCGACTCTATGGGCGTGGGCTCGTCGCTCGTTGCAGGCACCAGCAGGATCATCTTGGAGGCAGGTCTCTTAAGCAGACCGCCGCTCGTTCTGACGTCGACGGTTCGTACACGGTTGTCGGGGCCTGGGTAGGTGTGGACAACTTGCCCGCGCGGCCATATGTTGCGTGGCAGCGTGGAGTCCACTATGAGGACGGTATCCCCACACTGCAAGTCCTCGCCAGCTGCTCTCCCGTCGATCTTCCTGGGCAGCAGCGTAGGCAGGTATTCCTTGACCCACCTACTCCAGAAGTGGTCCGCCATACGCTGCGCCACTCTCCATGTCCTTTTGCCGGTCAGGTCTTCGTCTCTGTAGTCGCCGATGCTTGGAGCTCCGCAGGACCTCCCTATGAGGAAGTGATTCGGCGTGAGTGCTTCTGACTCCCAACTCTCTTCCCTGGCGACGAGCGGTCGCGAGTTGACGACGTGCTCCGCCTCCAACAGAAGAGTGTGCAGAACTTCTTCCCTCGGGTGTCTTTCCTTCAGTGTGACCGCCAGCGCGGTCTTCACGGACCGCACCAAACGTTCCCACGCGCCTCCCATGTTCGGCGCTCCTGGCGGGATGAACTTCCATTTTATGTTCATCTGAGCGGCCCGTGACACGACGTCTGCTTCCCTTGCGTTCTCGATTGCCTGCTTAAGCTCCTTGTTGGCGCCGACGAAGTTAGTCCCATTGTCGCTGTAAATGACTTTGGGCGTTCCTCGCCGGGCGGCCATCCTGCGCAGCGCTAACAGCATTGAGTCTGCCGTCAGTGACGCTGCTAGCTCCATGTGGACTGCTCTCGTGGTGAGGCATGTGAACAGCACGCCCCACCTCTTCTCGTGACGTCGTCCTACAGTCACCGTCATCGGCCCGAAGTAATCGACGGCAGCACAGGTGAACGGCGGCTCTCCATGTCGTAGCCGCTCTATCGGCAGGTTTCCGGTGGGCGGTAGGCGTGGTGTACTCCGATAGACCTTGCACCACTGGCATCGGACGGCCGTCGCTCGAATGATCGATCTTAGAACTAGGATCCAGTAGCGCTGCCGCACCTCGTTCATCACCGTTGCGTGGTTACCGTGCTGGAACGCCTCGTGATAGTGTTTGATCAATAATCTCGCTATCACGTGCTTCCCGTCCAGCACGATCGGTCGCTTGCAGCCTGCATCTATGTATTGCGCTGCGTCGATACGTCCGCGCAGGCGCAACAGGCCATCTTCCATCACGACGTCGAGCCGTCGCAACTTGGGGTGACGTTCGGGATCTTTTTCACCGAAGCTCTCTCCTTGGCTGCTTCTCAGTAGGATCTTCTCCGCCTTCTTCAAGTGGGGCGGATCGAGCGGCAGCCATGCTTCTGTAGGTGCTTCCGGGGTCCTTAACTTCCATGTGGATCGGGGTTGCTTCGTTCGTGTCGTCCTCCACGTGGGATCTTGCTGCTTCAATTGTCTGGACACGCAGGCGCTCTCCTTCCGGGGTCGACACAGCTCAATAAATTGGAGGACCCTGGCTGTTGCTCTCAATAACCTGACCCAGCTCGAGAATCTGTGCGGATCGGGCGTGGGTCGAGCGTCAGCGGTCCTCGCCGTGGCGACCAGGAAGGCCTCTTTCTCTTCTCCAGACGGTTCTTGCTTGAAGGTTCGCGGCTTGGGCCAGCGCGATTCATCCCACGACAGGAACTCGGGTCCATTAAACCACCGATGCGTGTGGTCGAAATCCGCCGGCGCCTCTCTAGTTGCGTCGTCTGCTGGGTTTTGCGAGCCAGGCACCCATCGCCATTCTTGGGGCTTCGTTGACTCTTCTATCTCGGCGAGTCGGTGCGCGACGAAAGGTTTGAACGTGCGTGGGTCGGTCTTTATCCATGTCAGGACTGTGCTGGAGTCAGTCCAGTACGTCCTTCCACCGACCGCGATGTCCAATTCGTTCGCTATCGCCTGCGCCATCCTTGTCCCCAGCAGTGCAGCTTGCAGCTCCAGCCTTGGGATAGAGACTGGTCTCAGTGGGGTCACCCTGGCTTTCCCTGCTAGAAGCGTGACGCGGTAGGTGCTCTCATCTGTCTTCTGACGCCAATAGACTGCACACGCGTAGGCCTTCTCGCTGGCGTCGGTGAACGTGTGCAGCTCCCCCTCAGTGTTGCAGCACGAGAAGCACCTTGCTATTCGGAGGCCTTGCAACGTGCGGAGGTTCTCCATGTAGCGTTTCCACGCCACCTCGTCCTTTTCCAGGATGACGTCGTCCCAGTCGATCTCGCTCCGCCAAATGCTCTGAGTGAGCGCTTTCCCTTCTATTAGCACGGGTGATGCCAGCCCCATAGGGTCGAAGGTTGACATTACCGCGCTAGTTACTTCTCGTTTGGTCGGGGTCCGTGCTTCTATATCCTTTGGGTCTCGTGGACGTGTCCGGAATCCCACCTCGTCCGACTCGTAGAACCACCGCAGGCCCAGGGTCTTTTCTTCCTTCGACCCCAGCTCTATGTCTCCTGGGGTCACACCGCCTGCGAGGCTCGCCAGAATGCAGCGCCTTCTATTGCCCACGCGGCTTCTGGATATCGATGTCTGTAATCCTTGGCATTCTTATTTCTAATGAACAGGGCCGCGCTCGGTGAACAGGCCGCTCCGAATATGACCGACGTCATTCTATACTCTTTTGGAGCGGCCTCGCGTCGATCTTCTCTATAGAGAAATCTTGGGCTGTCGCGGTCCACGTCCCTGATCCTTATCTGCAGGAACCTCTCCTTGATGTCCGCGACAACCACGACGAGCCTTTTCCGGAACTGCAACAACGCTTCGAACAGGGATTGTAGGTCCGAGCTTCGAAGCGGCCGTCATCGCGTCTCCAACCTCTGTCGTCCTCCTTCTCCAAGATGTCGAGCGCCTTTGCCTCCATATCCGTGCCCGGACGCTTGGGTGCGACTCTATCGCGAAGTGCTCCTTCACTAATCTGTCCAAGGCCTCTTCGGGCATCGATACATGGGCGCAGGTGAGGAAGTTGACCTCTTTCGCGTTGTTGCCATCGAGGCCATGTAGCACCCATCCCAATTGGGTGAATGAGGCTACCGGCTGGTTCCTCCTGCCTCTGCGCGTCTTCTTGGCGGCGATGAGTCCCCAGTTGTCCTGCCCGATCAATAGTTGGGGGGATTGTTCATTGTAACATAACTGGTCCGCCAGGCTCTTCAGGTGTGCGTAGCCTTCGATGGTCTCTCTTTTCAGTCGCTGGGGTGCAAGGCTCATGTCATCCATTGTGCGCGCTCCGAAGATCATTCTCTTCTGCCGCTGGTGAAGCCCTCGAACTCTGATGTTAAGCTTCATCGAGTCCTTCTTCGTTAGGGTCTTCCCGCCCACGGTCTCGAGGCGGAGCGTCTCCTTGGGTCCCTTCAGGCCGATCTGCTTCGCCACGCTCGAGTCCAGGAGAGTTACCGTGGAGCCTTCGTCCAGCAGGGCCAGCACCGTCGTCGATCCCGATGGCCCGTAGACTTCAACGGGCACCATCTTCAAGTACGCCCTGCTGATCCGTGTGCAGTTGATGGGAAGTCGCACGTTGTTCGCGATTTCCCTGTTCTCTGCTGGCTCTGTCTCCGGCTTCTCGTTGTGTAGCGAGTAGTGGTGCCAGCGCTTGCACGTGCGGCATGGCGGTCGTTGACATGTTTCCTTCCGGTGCTTACCGTCGAGGCACTTATAACACAGGCGCGACTCCTTTGCCATTCTCCATCGTTCCTGCACCGTAGCATCCTTGTACCTCGGACAGTCGTATAGTGGGTGTCCATCCTTGCATTGCGGGCACGCCGGCTTGTCCCTCATTGCTCTGTCCGAAGTTGCACGCTCGGTGCAGTCGGTTGTGGCGTGCGTCGCCTGTCGCCTCGATGGTTGTCTTTTCGTTGCTACTTCAACCACGGCGTGTGGCCCGCATCGGTCCGCCATCTTGTTCAGGAAGCCGCACATCGTGTTGAGGTCCGGGTCTCCTTCAGTCTTTTCGATAATGTGATCGTACCACCGGAACCTCAGGATGGTCGGCATCTTGTCGACGATGCTCTTCAGCAGTTCGGGCGACATCAAATATTGGGGTTTCCGCAGTCCCCTGATCGCTGCGACGGTATTGTTAACATTGCTCGCCAGTGAGCAAATGTCGTAGGCGGAGTCACTTATCGTTGGAAGCCTTCGTATGCGGTCTAGCTCCGCTAAGACTAAAGCGTCCGCCCTTCCATAGCACCGCCGCAGTGATTCCATTACTTCCTCCGGTGTGCTCTCGGAGTACAGCTGGCTGCGGACTCCTTCCCTGGCTTGTCCCTTCAGCGCTCTTCTCAGCCGCGCCATGTTTTGAGCGCTTGAGAAGAGTGGAGCGGTATCTTCGTAGACAGCCTTGAAGGCCACCCACTCCCTGCAGTCGCCTTCGAACGTCGGCAACTGGTGCATGTAGTCGGGTTGTGGCGGCAGCTCCTTGGTCGTTGCGCTCCTTACTGCTTCCACTATCGCCTTAGCCAGGTCCCTGTTGCCGCACTCTTCCATGTTGGCCTTGCTGACGGGACGGTTCTCAATGTGCTCGCCTGCGGGCTCCTTGTCCATACTGCCCACCGACGTCTGGACCCAGGCCCTGACCTGGTCCTCCCGGTCCTTTGGCTCTTCTATTATGGAATCATCGTCATCTTCATTTTCGGCTTGGATCAATTCCAGGCGGAGTTTGGCGGCTATAGTGGCTGCTTGTGCTTCTATCAATTCTTTTTCCGCCAGCTCCGCTCTCGCTGCCAGTTCCTTACGTCGTAGCGATTTCTTCGACGCGGGTCTATTTTCACCACGTGTCCGCGTCGTTGTCTCTTCAAGTTTTGTGTTCTGGGTCGTACCGGTCGCGGAGCTCTCGTATGTTTCGTACGACGTCGCTTCTGTTGCCTCCGGACTGGATTCTTGAACCGCAGGTTCGAGTGGCTGTTCCCTCGATGATCCCTTGTTGCTCCTGGTGATCGGCATCGTTGAATAATCGCTGTATCCGGCTCGAAGGACCAGCTGTTGGGTACGCAGCACGTCACCCGTGTCGATAAGGCGAGTGACGCCAACCCAGGTTGGACGGGTTTATGAATCTTATAAGATTTCTTGAAATCCTATAAGACGCCGGATGCCCGTCTCGTGGCGATTATTCGTGTCGATCTGAAGCAGTCGATGTAGGGTCCTGAGGTGTACGATATCGTACAAGCTCACTCGAAATTAAAACTCAAAACTTTACTAATTAACGTAAACCGAGCCGACCGATCTGTCAATACAACCGAATTCAATAACCGACGATCTTTTCAATGGTCTTCGAGTCTTCAATAAATATCTTCGAGGCGCTGATGTCTTTACTCGTGCTTTTTTTATGTAATCTTCGTTCGGAGGGTCGGCGGCCGGCGGTTGGCAGGTAGTCGGTCGAGGGTCGGTCGGTAGGTCGGCAGGTACCTGACAGCGTCGCAGGGTCGCTTAACTACCTCGGAATGTTACCCTACAGAGATCTCGTGTAAAATACGGCTCTCGTCGATATTCGAAAACATAGTACGTTTTAATAAACAGTACCAGATCTTTAAAAGCAATAACTACTGCATTGCGTCTTGAACAAATACGACTTTTTATTAAAGGATTTAACAAATTATACATTTAAGCTAAGATTGATAGCATAAAGGACCTGAGCTAAGATTGATAGCATAAAGGACCTGAGCTAAGGTTGATAGCATAAAGTACCTGGAAGACACTTTAAAAATGCACTAATTCTGAAGTCAGAGTAGTCTGCGCAGTAGTTGTGGAGCAGAAGGCCATTTGTTATCATTAACGGCCATGTCTCATAGTACGATGAAATCACGAGAAAGTTCATATGCCCGATCTAGAACTCACTTTTTCTTAGGCGTTTTCAAATAAACTTCCATGTATCATAATATATAGTTAGTTAGCTTTTATTTTGTTTTAATCTTCACTCAGATCATGAAGTAATTAAAACCATTTGAGATACAATTTTATTTATTAACATTTTTTATTTGCTTCTACATGGAAACATGACGGTTTCGCGATAGATTTAGATAGAAGATTTTGCTAGCAGGAACTACCCATGCGAGCTCGTAATAAAAAAATATTGGAACGAAGTTCCTTATGGGACAATGCGGAGGGGTACCTTGACCGGGAAAAAACGTCCGTAACGTAAGATTTTCATTATTTATGTATAGTCTTAGTATGATGACTATACAGTATCTAATGTATAGTCTACGTGATGACGGTTATTATTATTATTCATATAAATAGCTGTTTCTTTGTATATTATTATATATTTTTTTATAAAATAAATCATTGTGATAAAACAAAGTTGATAACTTTGTAAAGTAGTTTTATTTTTATTTTTATCAATAAAAAATCATAATAAAAAATGTATACCCGAATAATTATTTTCTTTATACCTCGAATAGAACTTATAATTGATATTTTTATAATAAGAAACTTCGTTCCTATCCGGTATCCCACGAAACCACATATCTTTTTTTTAGCTATAGCAACGCACGCGACTTCAATAAAAACCCAAGAAAATTTTAAAAGTCTCAAAACTTCTGTCTCCGTACAAGTCACTAGACTAAAGTTACGTACATATTCAATAGAATAGAAACCTTATTTACCCCTCTCTAAAAACAAAGTGAAATTTTTATTTCTCGTAGACATTCGAAATGTCTACCCAGTCCCCAAAGAGCTAAAGAAAAACAGATCTATTTTCTTTAATTTACGTGCCTATCTTCTAGGAAACTCAATGTAATTTGCGAGGGTTCTCTCTGTTTGAACGAAATAGCCTAAGTCTACACTAGACTCAAACGATCTAACTACTTTGAACGTAGTATACCTAAAGTAAAGCTAAAGCAAATTAATATTATTATGTATAATGACAAGAAAAGAATCTTTTTAAAGGCAGCGAAGAATGATCAATGAATATCGGTGAAAACATGAAGTCGATTGATGTATGATTGAAGTATGATTGAAGTCGTCGTGGCCTAAAGGATAGAAGTCGGGTGCATTCGTATGTAGCGATGCACCGGTGTTCGAATCCCGCAGGCGGGTACCAATTTTTCTAATGAAATACGTACTTAACAAATGTTCACGATTGACTTCCACGGTAAAGGAATAACATCGTGTAATAAAAATCAAACCCGCAAAATTATAAATTGCGTAATTACTGGTGGTAGGACTTTTAGTGAGTCCGCACGGGTAGATACCACCTCCCTGCCTATTTCAGCCGTGAAGCAGTAATGCGTTTCGGTTTGAAGGGTGGGGCAGCCGTTGTAACTATACTGAGACCTTAGAACTTATATCTCAAGGTGCGTGGCGCATTTACGTTATAGATGTCTATGGGCTCCAGTTACCACTTAACACCAGGTGGGATGTGAGATCGTCCACTCATCTAAGCAATAAATAAAAAATAAAAAAATAAAAAACATGCTGAAAAATAATTACAAGAAACATTCTAGTGACCCGGAATAATGTTTAGTGTGTGATGCAATTCGTTAACGATTAATCTGTTGGGGTTAGCTATTGGACTTTGGCAATACACTTTATCAGTTTTATCTACAATGTAGGAATAATGTATTTACAAACTTTTATTTATTTTTTATTGCTTAGATGGGTGGACGTGCTCACAGCCCACCTTACAGTTACAGTTAAGTGGTTACTGGAGCCCATAGACATCTACAACGTAAATGCGCCACCCACCTTAAGATATAAGCTCTAAGGTCTCAAGTATAGTTACAACGGTTGCCCCACCCTTCAAACCGAAACGCATTACTGTTTCACGGCAGAAATAGGCAGGGTGCTGGTACCTACCCGCGCGGACTCACAAGAGGTCCTACCACCAGTTAATGTATAATTCGTATTTATTTGGCACTGTGGCTACAAATTACCGTTAAAACTTCAGAGAGAAGTGAGTAGAATACATCAATAAAATGAACCTTAAATAGTAGTCCGTAGATAGTTCGTCTAAAATTCAATATCTCTTTTGTCGAGTAGATGATCCACTCGATGAGACCTCCTCTTTAAGCCGTAAATCCCTTACTCACGCAGGTGCAAGAGGGTCTATCCGACTAATTAAGGTGGTCACGTAAATCGACGAGCTCTAAAGTCCGGTTAAGCCTACAATTTTCGGGACGAAGTTATTCAGAAATTAGCCGCATTGCAGTCCGCTGAGCGAGCTTAAGCGAAATTGCGTACAAAAATAAAATCTCACTATTTCACTGATACAAGTTGGATATCTATATATTAGTACGTGAAGCAAAAACTTTGTATCCCTTTTTACGAAAATTGCGCGGACGGAGGAGTATGAAATTTTCCACACTTATAGAGAATATAGAGAAGAAGTGCACAATGTCAATTTTTTTTTAAATAATGCATAAAAGATACATTAAATCAAAAAAGAAAACATTACACACACTATCATGTATTTGACACACACACATTTACTCTTTGTTTATTGTCAAACTTTTGATATTGCTTAAGGTCTGTAATCAAATTGAGAATAGGTTAGTATTGTTTATCTTTAATATTACGAGTATTTGTCTATAGTGTAGTCTTGATGGAATCTGTAACAGTAGGACCATAATAATATTGAAATTTATAATTTCAATTAATTATAGTCGAATTTCGACTACTGCGGGACCACTAGTATTTATTATTACGTAAATGATTCACCTGATCAAAACTGGTAAGCCAACAAATTCTGTTCATTACATCACAGTATTGCCGACTGTCAAATAATGAGAATTTAATTCAATTTACATGCTAGAAATTTCAACAAAATGAACGTAATTCAAATTTGATGAAATATTTTAATTTAACCACCAGACAAAGTAACCGAGACAAAAATGTCCCGAGGCGGCTCTTTAATACAAGTCTGCATGAATGTAAGAACAGAATAAGTATATATCCCTCTTCATGTGTGGTGGTACATGAATATTTTATGAACTGCCCCGTGGGATACGTCTCGTGAGTGAAATCCCGTTTTAAAACGTAAATGCTCGGAATTTTACCGCTGTCCTTACCGAATAACATATTCTTTGTAAATACAGGACCGTCGTTGGATAAAGTGGAATGTATTGTGGCGGGTAGCCATCATACAACGCAAGATATTTGACAGATGCCTGAATATCGCTTACGACATTTTCAAATTAAGCTCGCATAGGTATATATAATATAAGTTCCGAACAACAACATTCGGACCGTCGGTCTACCCAGCAATATCACCCGCTAGGTGGAAGATCTTCCCTTTGTCGTTAAGCCTCCCAAAGTATAGTTATGGAGAAAACAAAATTTTACTTCAAATTTCCTGGAGCCACTGCGTTCATCCACAGTGCGTTTCCAGATATCTTTTTTGCCACGTAACATCCGGCTTTGGAATGAGCTCCCCTCTGCGGTAGTTCCCGAGCGCTATGACATGTCCTTCTTCAAACGAAGCTTGTGGAGAGTATTAAGCGGTAGGCAGCGGCTTGGCTCTGCCCCTGGCATTGCTGAAGTCCATAGGTGATGGTAAATACTCACCATCAGGTGGGCCGTATGCTCGTGTCTACCTACAAGGGCAATAAAAAAAACAAGTTTTTCAACTCAAACTTTATAATCTGGACTGTTGCATCTATATTTTGTAAAGAAAGTCTGTACTGCCGGTCTCATCTCGGGAAAATTTAATTCGGGAATCACTAATGCCATACGGCATTAACACATTATGTAAAAATATCAATAATTATCTTCTTTTTTTCCACAGTGATTCAGTTCAATATCTTCGCCAGATGATGTCTGTTTAACTTGGTTATTATGTAATGTGGCTTATTTATTTTTTTATTTTTTATTGCTTAGATGGGTGGACGAGCTCACAGCCCACCTGGTGTTACTGAAGCCCATAGACATCTACAACGTAAATGCGCCACCCACCTTGAGATGTACTTGAGAGAACCTTCAAACCGAAACGCATTACTGCTTCACGGCAGAAATAGGCGGGGTGGTGGTACCTACCCGCGCAGACTCACAAGAGTCAAGAGGTCCTACCACCAGTAAAGTGTTGCACCAATTGCGTGCGCCACGTAGGGCACCGGTGATCTAAATGACAGTCAACGTGTCAAAAAAATTAAGGGAATCCCATGTTCTTAGGCTTAATGTATCGTCAGGTTTCAGTAAACGCGCAACCCGACACTCAATTATTATTATTTTTTGTATTACATAAAAGTATTCCACAGGATTCCACAGTCTATATAGTGTTAAGTGGCTACCGGAGCCCGTTGACATAAAAAAAGGATACTCCCAACTATCATGAGGGTTAATTACCATTGATTTTTGCTACAGGATCTTGTTCTTTCATTGTGGAGGTTATTAGTTAAGCACACAGAGAAGAAATGGCATCTGCCTGCGGGATTTTAATATCAAAATACTCGCATCAGTCATACCCTTTAGACCACAGGTCATATCCTTTAGACCACAACCACTTCTAATTTAATTTAATTAATATTAAATTATATCGTTAATGTTCATATCAAACACAATATAACAGTGTTTGATAAGAACAATCCATTAGGGGTTTTCGAGAAACACTTCATTAATGTTTCTTAGTGTTAAATGTAGTCCCGAATTATGTATTATTACATTTTCAAAGACATTGCTTTCAATGTTCCTAGAGTTACATGTACCTTGGGAACTTTGAAAATAATAAATAAAACATCATTGAAATATATCTGACCTGAATAACTTAATTCATCTACCTTATTGATCATCCAGCTAAAACAATAACTTATATTCACTGATAACCATAATGATATATATAACCATAATGTTATAATATATGTCAAAAATATTTCAAAATCATCCCTGTATGTATGTATGTATCTTAATAATATCCAAGAAGAAATATTATATAAAACACATAAACCTAAAACAAAACCATTATTTCAAATAAAATTTTGAGCAAGTTTCAAAGTTCTCTCTATTTCTTAAATGTAAATATACTCGTATATGCATATATCAATTCACAATTATAACGCAAACCTCATTTCCCTCAGGCAATTCTATTCTTTCTTTATGTGAATCCTTCATTAAATTGTATTCCGATTTGATAAAACAAATGTTTTGAACATGTCTCTCTCTTTGTTCGGCAAATTGCTTAAAAAGCTTTCAGGCTAATATAACTTACAAACTCATAAGCTCGGATTTCGATGTACCCACAGATTTATTGAGAACGCAAAACAAAACAAAGCTAAATACTAAATAATAAGGCTTTTTTTTAAAATAAAGTAGTCAGAGATTGCGCCTCGATTTTTTGTTAAAGAAATGAAGTTTGTGTTGTTCATATTTTTTAGTTTGTACTTTTGTTTGTTTTTTCTGATTGTAGTCCACACCTTTTAAGCTATTGCATAGATTTCATCGCGGGCCTTGAGCGCGGCTTGAGAGCGGAATCGTGAAATTCCGTAACGAAAAAAACCTTCCGCCCCTCGCCCCTCACTACGCTTACTATGTAGCTCGCGTTCAACAGATTCACACGTTGCGCTTGTGTAGTGTTATAGTAAGAAGTCTAAACACCGATTTATGTACTATCAAAATATGTGATATAATTTCGTGGGTAACACAACGATAGCGCGATTCAGCTTTTGCGTCAAGTGCCATCTATCGGCGACAAACGGAATTGTAAAATAGAAAATTATATCACATTACAATGCGTTGGGCGTGCCATTTTGTATCGCTTAGTCGAAGACTTTTATTACTACTCCTACTACTCATTCAGTGATTGGAGTGGCATTAAAAATAAACTAGCTAAACCGTTGATTCTGGACGAATGAGAGTTAGAACTAGCATCCAAAGGCGTGTCTCTATCCCATGTAGCGCCCTCTAGTGAGTGCGCGGTCAAAATGGAATACTCACAATGTAGCAGATTCATTGAAAGTTAGCCCACTGAGTTTCTCGCCGGATCTTATTTTATTGCTATTTTAATATTAAATTATTATTGTCGATTCATAATTGCATAAGTTGATAAAAAATGCTATGCAATAGCTTTACCGCGGCAGTCTCCGAGTGCCACACGTATTTTTTTTTCTCCCTGCCTATGCTGATAGCCTTGTGAGACTATTTCGGTTTTCCTTGACGAGTAGGTGAGCTCACGGGGTTCAAGCCGGAGTCTTGCTAACACTGGCCCTAGCAAGAGCAGTGCTTCGCAGAATCTACCACCGGATCAGAAACGCGACCCACTGACAAGATCCGGTGAGAAGCTCAATGGGCTGTGTTTGTGGGTTAATTTACTCGTCGAGCCCTTCGTCGCAAGCGACGGCTTCGGCGAGGACGGTGACCGGTACTAGAGGTCTCTAAAAGCACCATCAATGGATTGGGAGGATCCGTAATGACGTATTTAGGGCGACGTCGACTGTTTACCATTCGGTCCGCAGGATCGGGTATGCAATTTCTGGGTGCATACCGACCACATGTAAATATAAAGAAATGAATCCTATCACAGCGTTTTCGTCATTCAAATTTCCATTTTCAATGATTCGTAAATTTGCATAAGATCACAATGCAACAGCAGTTTATTCTTTAAAAACAAATATTGTTCAAACCAAACTTAAAAGAGAAAACATCTTAGTATATTTGTGTTCTTAGCAAAACTTTTACGTTCCTTTTAGCAAATGCCTATCATTAAAATATACAACACTCTTAAGACGTTTCGAGTCTCCATAAACTTAATTGTAAGTTGGTGTTATTAAAATAACAAACAAAAAGACGCGGTTAAGATCTCAAATATGTAATTAGTGTATTTGGCGTTACGTCATTATTGAGAATCTTTTATCTTCGTGCTGAAACTTTACTCAATCTGTTTGTTTGTTCCCAATTTGTAGCCAATTTGTTCAGTGAACATTAACAATCTCGAAATAAAGTTTTTGATACGAAAAGATCAAACAATGTAACGCCTTGATTTTGTTATCATCTATCGACTCCTCCACATTTTTTGTTTGTTTCTCTTATCTGCTAGTAGGAAAAATAGCGTGAAAAGCGTAAAACTTTAAAAGAATTAAAGGTCCAGTGAAATACTAAATACTATCAATACAGGTGGCCCTCCTATACCACGGTAGATATGTTCCTACAAAGTTCCGTGTTTGCAAAACCGTGAGACTAGAAGCTAGTTCGAAAAGGTGAGTATTTTTTCTGAATGAAAAATCTCAGCTATGCCTCTATGTATTTTTTTCAGCAAAATTTCAGTTATTCCCATATAGCTTAGAGTGCCTAGTGTAATTTTCTAAATAATTTTTAAACAAAAATCTCGTTATCGTGTTGTAGAAGTGCCGTGGTATAAAAGGGTTTTGGGAAAATTTTCCTTTTGATGTTAGAGTTGAACCGTGTTGTAAAATACCGTGTTAAAGGAGGATTACCCGTTTAAAGAAATTTGTGTGAAATTTTAATAAAACTATTATTGTGTTTTTTTATTAAAGTTGTGAACAATAACATGTAAGAGGGTCAATTAGGGATTGAAAGCTTACATTCGAAATTGAAAGCATTTGAAGAAAGAAGCATTAAAAAGAATTTCAATTTTACAAATAAATAAATGTACATAATCATTCCGATGTCCTAATCGACCCGTCGGATGGGCACTTAGTCACTTATAGTCGCATTACGAAAATTAGTTTAAAAAGTTTGACAAAGTGGTTTGCGTCGCAGTACTTGGGCAGATGAATTCAAGTTTTTTTTTTTTTTTTTTTTTTTTTTTTTTTTTTTTTTTTTTTTTTTTTTTTTTTTTTTTTTTTTTTTTTTTTTTTTTTTTTTTTTTTTTTTTTTTTTTGTAATTGTTTAATGTATATTGTGAGTAAAGTTATTGCCTAGCTAGATTAGCTTTCGTTATCGTGTTGTTTTGTTGTATAGCTGTAAGGACCATTGGGTACAAACTCAGCACGTTTGCCTTGCTTAGTTGTGCGCACGTGTCTTATGTTGCAAGCCAGATTTTTTTAGTTGTTGTTTTTTTTGTGTATCTTTTTGGCTTGTAATGTGTATTGTGTGCATAATAAATAAATAAATTAAAAAAACTGTGGCACTCGCGAACTACCGCGGTGAAGCTATTGCAAAGCATTTTTTATCAACTTATGCAATTATAATAAGACAATGATAATTTAATATTAAAACAATAATAAAACAAGACCACGCTATATTAAACATTAATAAAAGCAAAACATTAACTGTCCCCTTCACACTCATAAGCTAGACTGCGTGAGAGATGGGCGACTTTTCATGATGTGCATGCAGTGTGACGTCACGTCACGCGCTTATTCACAAACACTACACAAGCGCAACGTGTGAATGTGTTGCACGCGAGCTACATGGTAGGCGGAGTGAGGGGTGTTAGGTTTTTTTCGTTACAGAATTTCATGAATCCGCTCTCAAGCCGCGCTCAAGGCCCGCGATAAAATCTATGCAATAGCTTAAAAATAAATTCAACATTTTCGCTCAACAAAGTTGTAGCTACCGAATACAAGCTTCGCCAAAATAATTTATTTCCCTTCTTTATGATGAGTACGACAAATGGTAAAACGTAGCTGCGAGTCCGAGATAAAGAAATTATAGCAGCCTGTATGTAGACATGTTTTATTGCCTCTCGTTACGAATGGGCCTCCTTAGCTGAGTCAGTGACTCGGAATATGTTAGGCTATATAGTCAGAAAATACCAACCATGGATGTGTATACTGCTATGTTTTCTCGGGATGTTTATTTGCGCTGTAAAATATGAGGGTCTTGGTATTTTTGTTGTGATGACTTATCTTGTGACGTCATCGAAACTTCTATCAAAAACAACTCGTGCCTCAAAGTTGTTTGTTTCACCGAGTGAAAAATATTGTAATAAGTAAATGAACCAAATGTAGTATTTATAATCGGGGTTGAATCACACACAATCATCTGGTTGTAAACTAGGATTCCCTTGAAACTATAAAAAATAAATAATAAAACTATCGAAACCAGATACTGATTGATATATCATTATTTATGTTTAAATATCTACATTTTATTACATAGATATGAAATACTCCGACGAATGCTTTTTGGAACGAAATTCCTTAAGGGATGATGCGGAGGGGTAACCTAACCGGGAAAAAACGTCCGTAACGTAAGATTTTGGAGTTTACTCCTTTAGAATCGATTTACATATATAGGCCCGGGGTATGAAAATTATGGGGACCAAAATCGTACTAGCATGTCACACGAAATGCGTTATGCGTTACGCGGCCGCGTTATTGCAGGTGACGCCGGGCTGCTGCGCCGGCAGTCCGCCACAAAGCCTCGTACTGATCGCGCGTTTCTCTCATTATTGTATTTTCATATATTTGTTAGTCGTTTGTTTTGTGTCTCGTTAATTTGTTAATAATCTGTAGTGTATCGTGTTGTCGTAATATAGAACTATTTCTCGTATTGTTTCGTTTAATTTTTTATATCCAGTAAACTCCAGTCGTGCGTCGGAGCGGACACACACACTTTTTTATTATTTATGTATAGTCTACGTGATGACGGTTATTATTATTATTCATATAAATTGCTGATTCTTTGTATATTATTATTATAATTTTTTTATGAATCATTGTGAATAAAATAAAGTTGATAACTTTGTAAAGTAGTTTTTTATTTTTATTTTTATCAATAAAAAAATCATAATTAAAAATGTATAGCCGAATAATTATTTTCTTTATACCTCGAATAGTACTTAAATTAAATATTTTAATAATAAGGAACTTCGTTCCCACGGAATAGATAAATAATTTTTTAAATACAACAGTTTTGCGAACAGTGAGCCAGTTCTTTTAGCAACAACACTTCAGTTAATGATATAAATGGCTGGAACCAAGTTAAAAACGAACACCGTCCAACCGAATTTCGTAGTTCCACGCTTAGTTAACCCAATTAGACTTGCCTCCCGAGGCGCAATTAGATGGCCAAAAATAGCTCAGGCAAAAAAAAAATATCAAGAAAAGACAAAGAAATCTTTTAAATAAAAACAACGTTTGGCAATAATCTAAAATTATTTAAGGACTCGTATCTTTGACGTTTTTGGTGCTCTTTCGTTTGATTTACAACTTAACATGAGATTAGCCACGATTTCATCTGATCGCAAATATTTCTAATGCACATTTACCGTAATAGTGATCCCGCAGTAGTCGAAATTCGACTATAATTAATTGAAATTTTATGCTTAAACATTATTATAGTTCTACTGTCAAACACTAATAAACATCTATGTTATAATCACAGATCGCCAAAAATACACTATAGATAAATAATAATAAAGACAAACAATATTAATCTATTCTCAATTTGACCCACAGACTTTAAACAATAACAACAGTTTGACAATTGACAATAAACAAAGAGTATATTTATATGTATATTTTATGTTGTGTCAAATACATGGTAGTGTGTATACAGTTTTTTAATGATTCACGTATTAATTTATAAATAATTTGGGAAAAAAAATACACCGAATTAGATAAAAAAAAATAAAGTTCATTTTAACATGCTCTTATTAGCTTCGTATGTATGTTTGTTCGTGTCTAACGGAATCATTCACCGTCATTCTCACCGACTTCAAGATTTATTATCTTGAAAATTTACACACGCATCAAGGATTGATAGCAATACAAGAATTTTATAAATATTTTTTTTATTGCTTAGATGGGTGGACGAGCTCACAGCCCACCTGGTATTAAGTGGTTACTGGAGCCCATAGACATCTACAACGTAAATGCCGCCACCCACCTTGAGATACGAGTTCTAAAATCTCAAGTATAGTTACAACGGCTGCCCCGCCCTTCAAACCGAAACGCAGAAATAGGCGGGGTGGTGGTACCTACCCGCGCGGACTCACAAGAGGTCCTACCACCACCTTCACTAGGATAATCTCAATCATAGTTTAAAAAATGCGAAATTAATTGTTGGTTCGGTTTTAATTATCATAAGCTCTTGATATATTAACATTTATGACAAAAATGCTAGTCTTCGATAAAAACAAATGTAAAGAATATTGGCACATATTTCTAAGCAAAGTACGTATTTACTCAGTTTTTGAAAATCGACCATAATCACAGACGCTTCAAGGTTTACATTAATTTTCAGTAGTCTTTTCTTTTGGGATTTATATTTTTTCTTGTAGAAGTAAAAAAAAGTACTGATCCAAATTGTTTTTTATTTAAAATATTACAGCTTGTGTATAACTAATAATTTTTTTTTGTCAAACTGAAGAGAAATATAAACATCGAATTTGGTCTAGATGGTCTCTTTTATGAATATATCGTATTTATAAATATTATGTGTACCGGTTCAATTTATTTTAATAAGATAAAAATACTACTACTATCCACATGTACGACGGTGTGCTTATTGGTGGTATATTTTTATGTCTTTGCCCGTTTATAAATATGTAGATCTTCGATCAATAGTAGTATTATTGATCGAAGATGTAGATAATCTATCTACACAAATGCATAGCTTAGAATAAAATTATTCTAAAGAACTTATTTTAAACGTAATATTGTACGTAAAATTAACTGGATGTAAGAAGTAAGACGGTATATTAAAAATTCACACAACGTAAGCTGTATTACGAAGTCCGAGGAATTTTTAATCTTCCAAGTTTCCCACTAAGATATGTGTCGCATCACGCGACGTGATACAACAGAGAATGCATTTTTCGTGTTTCCCCGAAAGAAAATTAAACTTACGACACAACTTAGCTTCAAAAATTCAGTCTATCATTTTAGTAACTAGTTTTCATTTAAACATAATATAAGTGTAGATGTAAATTTTTGTAAATTTCCAGATTCATAATGAACTTTAATGGATTAAGTTATAATCTGTTAATACTTTAGAAACAGTTAATTATATAAAAGAAATACACTGTCTTTCATTTGTCAGTGTTCTTTTTAAGATCTTTTTATATAGTACGTTGTATTCAGTGCAGAGAAAAAATCGACTCTATTATTCTAAGGGCTAATAATCTAATATTCTAAAATTCTAATATACCCAAAATTTTCGTTATTTACGTAACCATATCTACTATTTCTATTTGCATATACTTGTAATTATACATTAATTAAACCACCCGACTTTTGTATATCTATTTAAAATGAATATGAATAAATATACCTAGTCAGGTCATAAATTCTGTCACATGTTTAATGTAAAATAATTGAAAAAAGTTTATTCATTATGTAACCATTCATATACCAAAATGAACTTAACAAAACATAAATTCTTATGACACTAAAGTTTATTCAAAATGACCTCCGTGATTATGAATACAGGCCTTCAATCTGCGCGGCCAGTCGTCTATCGCAGCACGAACGAGGTCCATGTCAATATCGGCGGCTGCCTTAATCAAGGATGTCTTGAGTGACTCCAAATTGGGATGAGGCTTTGAGCACGCCTTTTCCTCCAAGTGTTGCGATATCTTGTAATCTAACGGATTCAAATCTGGACTGGAGGAGGGCCAGTCTTCGTGCCGGATGAAGTCGATTTCTCGCGCCGCCAGCCAGTCTTGTGTGCTCTTCGCTCTATGAGCTGGCGCCGAATCTTGTTGGAATACCCAGTGCCTGTTATTGAACATGGTATGAGAAACAGGTTCCACAAGGTTCATCAGGACTGTATTTTGATACACTACTGCATTCGTTTTTACACCTTTCTCACAAAAGTATACCTCTGTTAAGCCCCAATAAGAAACTCCCAACCATACCATGAGCGAGGATGGAAAATGACCTCGTTGGACACGCGGAATACGGTTGCTCGCTTCTTCACTACTGTGTGCGTACACCTTATCATTTTGTTCGTTGTAGCTCTCTTCTACGGTAAAAATTTTTTCATCCGAAAAAAGAATTTCCCGATATTTTTTTCCCGCGTACCACTTCAACAAAGCGCGGCATCTCTTCAGTCTCAGGTCCATTAGACGAGCATTCAAACGATGTTCTGTTTTCTTCGATATGCCCGAAGCCCTAAGTCTTCATTTAACACCCTTTTCACCGTGGTTCTGCTTAACCCCATCTGAAGGGCCAACAGTTTCTGCTTACGTTTGGGATTTCTTTGAATTCGCGCCTTCACAGCTTTTATCACTGCTGGAGTCCTAACAGACCGAGGGCGACCACTTCTTGACCTGTCATCTACACTAGAGTCTTCATTGTATCGTTTGATGGTACGATAAACGAATCTTTTGGTTATATTCAAATTTTTCAGTATGTTAAAAATTTTAATTGTCGCGTAACCGCAACGATGCAACGCAATAACTGCAACACGGTCTTCTTTAAGCGTCCACTCCATATTTAAAAATGAGTAAAACCCTAAAAGTATACATTTTTATTTTCATGAACAATTCGAAATTCGAATTCAATAAACTTTTTTGTGGCCAGCATTCTAAAAGAAAAGTTTTTACTGTGTGACAATACTTATGACCTGACTAGTTATATATAATATTATATTTAACTGATAGACGATTTCATGCCTTAACTGATATGGCTACCAGAATGTATAGTCGATACTACATGATAATAGCCAACTACCTCGATATATGAGGTCGATCTCTCAATTGTATCGTAAAACGGGTATCCCATCCTTCAGAGACGATACAACTGGGGGGGACAATTCTGGGTACTATAACGGAAATAAATTTGCATCGCAGACACACGCACAAATGCAATCTTTCATATTATTATTTCGATCGTGCGCTACCGTGACGATCGACGTGACGCTTCCGTCACGTCGCCGTTTTCACCCGTCATTTCGGACCCTCTTCAATCCAATCCGCACCTCGCAAATTGAATTTGATCCGTAACAACGTCACTCGGTCGTTTGTTTCTACATTGATGGAATGTATTTGTTCTTTATTCCGGTTGGCAATGTGCGAACACTATGAAAATAATTTATTTATTAACTAGGTGACCCGGCAGACTTCGTAGTGCATCAACCGATAAATAAAAGATCTAAGCTTTTGTATAAAATCAACTTAAAACAAACAAAAGGAATCCGTCCGACGGGGGACACATCAAAGGAAAAACAAAATTGTTATTTTTATTTAATTCCTTGCATTTTCATATTTAAGTACCTTTTAAACCTTCTCTGGACTTCCACAAATAATTCAAGACCAAAATTAGCCAAATCGGGCCAGCTGTCGTCGAGTTTTAGCGAGACTAACGAACAGAAATTCATTTTTGTATTTATAGAAGACTAGTAAAATTCATTCACTCCGTTGAGGCTTTTATTAACTGATATGTTATTGTTTGCGAAAAGTACTTGTTTATAGTTGAAATATTTGTACGAATTTGTCATCTTCAATTTCGCTCTACACGCTTAATAAATTTCTTTGCCTTTCAAGATATTATATTCTAAGATATAACGTACGTAAATTTAAAACAATGTTTTTGGGACGAAGTTCCTTATGGGACGATGCGCAGGGGTACCCTAAACGTCCGTAACGTAAGATTTTTATTACTAATGCACACAGTGTACGACTTAACTTTGTAATAACGTACAAAAAATAACATATTTTTTATAAATCATTGTGAATAAAATAAAGTTGATAACTTTGTAGTTTTTATTTTTTTTATTAATAAAAAAATCATAATAACAAAAATTTTTATACCCGAATAATTATTTTCTTTATACCTCGAATAGAACTTAAAATTAATATTTTTATAATAAGGAACTTCGTTCTCGTATCCGGTGTCCCACGACACCACACATCTTTGTTCGTGTGCGATCGTTGTATTAAATTCTCCAAGAAACATAAAAGGAAAGGCCATTGAACAGCTAATCCTTAAAAAATCAACCGCGATTTTTCCTCACAAACTTTACGTTGTTTTATTCGCTTTTCGACACTTCCGGCCCTTCGCTCCGTCGATTGAATGGTGCCGTCAGATAGGATCTAAATTACTGTGTAGCAATTCTTTAAAGACTAAAAGGGTGTCTGGGCCCCGAAGGGCGCACTTCAGCCGAGTAAAGGCACGAAACGTGGCTGGGTGGAAAACTTCAAAGTGCAACTTCAGAAGTGAAAAATTTGCGATGGACGAATATTCGAAGCCAGCGAAAAAACGAGTACTAAATATTTGAGGACCTAACTGAGAAGCAACCGTCTTTTTAAACCTATTTTCGATGGAAATAAAATAAAATTTTAATGCTTAATAATTAAACTGACCATTTAAGGAATACTTGACGAAAATAAGGCGAAGACATTTTAAAAGATTTTAAATTCAATTAATTTTAAAATTTAAATTATTTATGTCAAATTCCGTGTATTTATGTACAAGTTTCCTAAAACAAAACAACTGATTTTTATTAACTTCTACAAGTTAATAATTCGTTTAAATTGTATCCCACTAAAGATTCTATAGAGTATGGCATAACTGAATATAATTGCACCGAGTAGTCGCAGTTCAGAGTTCAAGAGCCATGTGAACTTCAAGACTACAACTTAAAGACACAAACTTTTAAGTACAGAAGGCTTAACTTTGAAATTCCTGAATTCGAAATTAAATTTTTAATATCTAATAGCATTCGTAGTAACGTAGGTTCGTAAATTACTAAACATATCTTTTAAAATTTTGGCTTTACAAAAAGTTATTATTTTTTAAAGAACAGAAAGAACACTTATGTTAAAATAAACCGTTTATGAACGCTTATGAAAAATCTTATTTACCTATTCATTATCTTGGAGTAGTTACACGATAGTACGCATTAAAACACAGCCGAAAGTAAAAACAAAGGTTTTTTTTGGAACGAAGTTCCTTATGGGACGATGCGGAGGGGTACCCTAACCGGAAAAAAACGTCCGTAACGTAAGATTTTTATTAGAAATGCACATAATGTATGACTTAACTTTGTTATAACGTACAAATTAGTACTGCACACAGTGTACGAGTTAACTTTGTAATAACGTACAAAAAATAACATTTTGAAGTGAAAACTTCTTTAGAATCGTTGTGATTTCAAACCGGATGCAACGGAAAAAACGACAGGTAAGAGACACAAATACAAAAATGTGTAGGATGAAGCCAGCAAAGAATGAGACAGAAATATACATACTATTTAATACAGCGCCATCTGTGAGATTTTTTAATACTAACGTGTGTATGAAAGCTCTTATAGTGAATTTTAATTTAGGATTATACGTGAAATTAAAATATCAATTCACAGAGGGCGCTACCTTACAATTATTTACTAATGACAAAATTTTACATATACTTAAGACGTTTAGGATAATTGTATTTTAATTTTGGAAGGTTTCACTTCTACCACGTGTGAATTGCACACATGTAATTTTTTTTTATCATTAATTGACCACGATCTCAGAGCGTTCGTTTGCGCAATACACTAACTTTTATGCAAACAACCGTGAATAAAGTGTACCACAATAAGTTCGCACGTTACCGAATGACCGTGGCTTGTTGCGAAACCTCCAGTTTTATTTTCTTTATACTTCGAATAGAACTTAAAATTAATATTTTTATAATAAGGAACTTCGTTCCTATCCGGTGTCCCACGACACCACACATCTTTTATTTTATAGCTTAGATGAGTGGACGAGCTCACAGTCCACTTAACACCAAGTGGTTACTGGTGCCCATAGACATCCACAACGTAAGTGCGCCACCCGCCTGGAGATATAAGTTCTATAGATATAAGGTCACAAGTATATTTACAACGGCTGCCCCACCCTTCTAACCGAAACGCATTACTGCTTTACGGCAGAAATAGGCAGAGGGTAGTGGTACCCACCCGTGCGGACTCACAAGAGGTCCTACCACCAGTAAAAATATCCTAAAGCTATTAATAGTGGAAGTCTAAGATGAGCTGGACATGTATGTAGTTAGAATGGGAGAAAGCGGAATGGCGAAATAACTGCTAAACGCTAAGCCAGATGGTCGCAGATGTCGTGGCTAGCCGAAACTCAGATGGTCAGAAGGCTTAGGATCTCAAAGGAATTGACGTCAAAAACTGGAAGGAGCCAGCCATAAAACTCTAAAGAGACTTCCTAGCTCAAGCTAAGATCGATCTGAGCTGTAAGGCTTGAGATGATGATGATTGTTGATGAAAAACATTCGGGTACTTTTAGTCCAAAAAAAAGTTTTATTACACGGACATATATTTATTTATTTCAACATTAACGTGAGTTTTATCGCTGGTAGGACCTACTATTACTACTTTTTAGGCCCGATGACTTTGTCGTCGGACAAGGATATTAATCAGGTTTCCGCTCAACAAGAGGTATCCCGTGAACTCAATACCATACTTGATTCAGAGTTAACGTTTTCAATGGTTTCAATACGACTCTCGTCTTCAACCCATAACGAGACTGTGCTATTAGCATTTTTTATTTTTTTAGAAACCAATGTGTTCCTTGTAAGTGAATATTCTGTTCAGTGTTTTTTGCTGTGGTAAGAGCCCGGAATAGGAAATCTGACTTATTACTGACAAATATATAAGTTTCAAGCTCGCCGTCGAGCCAAACCGACACTGCTGAATTTAGATAGTCCTATCATCGTCCCGTACTTCAGTCGTGCAATTCAACGAAATTTATCAAGGCGATTATGCGTTTAAGCATTAAAAATGTTTTTTAAGAGTAACAGTACAGAGTGCATTTTAGTGTGGAAAATTTGAATTAAATCATGAATGTATTAAGTTCAAATGTACTAGAGAGTAGAGCAGATGCTCCTAATTCGTCAGGTGGTAAGCAACCAGAACTCATAGTCGCCACAACTTAAATCCTACTGACTATCGACACACTATCGAAACACGAGGCCAAAGTATTAATTGATTAATTGTACGCCGTAAGCATATTGGGTACTTTTACCTTATACAAAGCGAGACCTCATATTACGCGGACCTCATAAAACGCGAGACCTCATAAAACGCGAGACCTCATACAACGCGAGACCTCATACAACGTGGACCTCATACAACGCGAGACCTCATACAACGCGAGACCTCATACAAAGCAGACCTCATACAACGCGAGACCTCACACAACGCGGACCTCATACAACGCGAGACCTCATACAACGCGGACCTCATACAACGCGGACCTCATACAACGCGGGCCCTCATACAACGCGGACCTCATACAACGCGAGACCTCATACAACACGGGATCTCATACTAGGCGGACCTCCTCATACAACGCGATACTTAATACAACGCGGACCTCATACAACGCGTGACCTCATACTACGCGGACCTCATATAACTCGAGACCTCATACAACGCGAGACCTCATACAACGCGAGACCTCATACAACGCGGGACCTCATGCAACTTGGACCTCATACAACGCGGGACCTCATACAACGCGAGACCTCCTATAACGCGAGGCCTACTACAACGCGAGGCGGCCTATTACAACGCGAGGCCTACTACAACATTAAAAATAAAGTCATAAGCGTATGACTTTATTACCTACCCGTGCGGACTCACAACGCGCCCCCCAACTAGTAAGGCGGTCCCCTCTCGATCCCCACCCTTGATGAGGCCGAGGTACTTCAGCTGCACCCCGACCCCGATACGGACGCCTCCGACCACGATATGGGCATTGACAGGTGGCACTCTCCTGGGCCTGCGTAACGGATTACGCTTAGGCCCGGGAGGAGGACACCACTCAGCACCCAGTCATATCCGATATTCCACAAAAGAGGGCCGAGCACCGACCCCTGTGGAACACCGCGCACGACCGGGAATATCGGGTACGTACCACTCCCCGTCCTGTCACCCTGCCTTGTGCCCACGTCTTGTGAGCTCGCACGAGTAGATACCCAACCCACTTTCGCCGAGAAGCAGTAATGCGTTTCCGTATGAAGGATGGGACTACTATTGCACTATAAAACTGAGACTTAGAACTCATGTCTCAAGGTGGGTAATGGCATTTACGTTGTAGATGTATGTATATGAGGTCTCGTAACCAGATTAACATCGAGTGGGCTGCTGTGACCTCCCCCGTTTAAGCAATAAATTAAATTATGATTTTAATGTCATCAGTCGTTTCTCGTACACACTGAATGTTGATTAAGATGTTTGATACCCCTTCGGTTCCCCCTATACCCCTTCCCACTGGTTCATTCATTCGGTGGAAGATGAAGAATGAGTGAACTTGTATTTACGCAAGCATATCTTGAATATGTCGTGGCCGAGATTCAGGCATCTGGTAAATATCTTGTGTTGCAAAACGGCTACCCGCGATAGTAGATTTAAGTATGATAGTAAATTACAGTGTCATCGAATCTATAGACAAACTAAAAAGTATAATAATAATAATAATATATAATAATAATAATAATAATAATAATAATAATTCCCAGGCGTGGCAGTGTTTAATACACTATAATAATAATAAAACTAAGCAATTCCATTATGGTCCTTTTCTTTACGGCCATCTGATTATAAACTAAAAAAGATGTGTGGTGTCGTGGGACACCGGATAGGAACGAAGTTTCTTATTATAAAAATATTAATTTTAAGTTCTATTCGAGGTATAAAGAAAATAATTATTCGGGTATACATTTTTTATTATAATTTTTTATTCATAAAAAAAATAATCGCAAGGGTCAACCACTCCGTAGTGCAATGGAGCAGCCTCGCCCTGGCAGAACCGCTTGCGTGAACATGGTATCCCCTACGCCAGGTAAGTATGATTTAGCAAGAGAAATACGAGAACGTCTATCAACTGTGTAACATCTCGTCAACGCGATTCAGGAATTGTTGAATTTACGTGACATCTGTTAAAAACAAACTAAGTAGAAAAAATTTTACGTTACGGACGTTTTTTCGCGGTTAGGGTACCCGTCCGCATCGTCGCATAAGGAACTTCGTTCGAAAACATCTTCATCAATAAAAAAAATACTTATAAAGTTGATTTTAAGAATGCCTTTTCAGCTAAGTAAAAAGTTGGATCATAGCACTTATTTTGTGATCCTAAACAATATATTACAAACATTCGCAGACACGCGCGGACCAAATCGCTATAGAAAAGTTTACAACACCATCTCCTGTTCTTATTGTAAAAGTTTAGTAAAAAGTGGATCCGTGAGTGAACCAATCAATATTTTATTGTACTCCAGTCCTGTATGGAAGCAACCGAAATGGAATTGGAAACTTCGATTTTACAATTCCCCCGTAGAAAATGTTCAAGTTCATTTTTAAGCGAATAAACTTAATGTGTTCCTTCTTGAACATTTCGGCCTGAGTTAATGAATGTTCTGTCGACCTGACTGTCGCATATTATTTTGCACTTTTGTCAAAAATTTTACGTAACATTATCTAAGGTCTTTAAAGTATTAGTCTTTATAAACGAAATCAAATACAATTGAAGAGCTTAACAACTATTAAAGCAGCAAATCTGAATACATATATCGAGGTTGAAATAAGCAAATATAAGTTACAATAATTTAGCATATTTAATTCATAGTTTTAATTAGAACTAAGACTCGTGGAAAAAAAGAATGTGTGTATAAACCATACAAATAAAGCTAAATTTATATTAAATATATTTTCTGACCGTAATGATTGTTAATACAGTTAAAACCAATTAATAAAGTCATTTGATTCAATAAATTTAATCGAACAATTTAATGAATTGTTTAAGCATATCTTTGAAAACTGGTTCATCAAAATGTACTTGAAACTTCAATTTCCATCACAATTCGAACAATAAACATACTAAGTAGATAGCCCCACATTACATTCTTTCAAAAACCCAAATTCACCCAAATCTTTTAAAAAACAAAGAGATCTCATTTTAACATCAATTTAAAAATGCAAAAAACTGAAGCTGCATTCAATGTTTCAGACTCCTTTTTAAAATGGTATCATTATAAATCGCCACGATAAAAAAAAAACCGCCCGCAAAACATCAGACGACCACGAACACTACCGAAAAAAATTAATGATCGCGAAAAGAAAAGAAAAAAGAAAATCTTAGAAGGAATGAGCTCCACGTCTTTCCAAGTTATAAAAGGTAAAGAAAGAGCCTGCATTTAGTGAATGCCCATTCAGAGCTGGAAGAAATTCAGCGCTGCAGCGAAACCGCGCATTCCCACCACTTCACGAATTCAACTCCCTTTGACGGAATTCGTGGTTTTTTTCGACAATCAAAACCGAAGTGAGTTTTTTGTCCACTAAGACCGAGTCTTTGTGCTTGTAATGTAGTCTGTAAGATGTGGATTTAAGTTACATTGAAATAAAAAATAGGAACATTGAAACTGAGTACGGCGAAAGCCTACTCGTAAGCGTCGACTTTTATAAACCATTGTTAGCTGCACGTTTATATTTCAAAATAAATTTGATACTTTACGCTAAGTTTAGGGGTTTTTTAAGCAATCAATCTCTTATGATACGTTGGTAGATTCTGCGAAGCACTGCCCTTGCTGGGGTTCGTGTTAGCAACGTCATCAGGCTTGAGCTCCGTGAGCTCACCTGCTAGTTAGGTTTCGCTGACAGCCTCTCAAGGCTATCGGCTTAGGTAGAAAAAAAAAAGAAATGATCTCTTATTAAGTAAGTCTCTTATTAATAAGTTTTTTAAACGGTGATACAGAGACAATCTCTTTTCCTAGCGGACGTTACGTATATAACCATCATAAAGAATAACGAACCTAGGTACAAGAGTTTTAAATCTCATTGAAATATACGAGTCTCCTGCGAGTCTCCTCCATCCGATTCGAAATGTATTTGTCAAAACCCAGACAAGAGAGAGAGAGAGAGGTAGGTACCCCTTGAGACAACAAACTGGTCATACTACATACTACTTAGCATGATTTTTTTTTATTGCCCATGTTAGCAAACTAGCATACGACCCACCTGATGGTGGGTGGTTAACGTCGCTCATGGACGTCAGCAATACCAGGGGCAGAGACAAGCCGCTGCCTACAGACCTAGTTCACACCTAGTATATTCATGTATACTAGGTACCGAGTAAATAAAATGAAACGGGGTGGGCAATTTAAAAAAGTTTAACAACTTTCCCAGCGTAGGCACTTTGAAACCCTTTCATCGATGATTCAGTAAAATTTAAAGATCAAAAGACTTCTCAAGTGGTTCCTTGAAATTTCCATTATACTTTCTTCAAAAGGTGAATTTATATTGCCCAGTGGAATAAGTTGTGATTCAACTCTCTGACTCTGCGAAATTAGAAGTCGAGAAATTGTTGTAGAGGTGATATTTAAGGCTGTCATAAACTTTACTAAGAGAGTTATCGTTCAAACTTCGGTCAATTAAAGACTATTTTTAGCATCAAAACGTACAGATGAGCTCGACCCGTTTTATATTATTTGGTAATCTAAGTCCAGTTACTTACTTAAAACATTACTATTATACTATAAATTTATAAGCATCACAAATTTCCAATAGAAGAATACAAAATGAAGCAATATAAAAAACGTAGAAAGATTTTTTGATTTACTGAATAAAAAGGCAGGCATTCATTTTTAAATAATTTACATTTAAATTAAACCTAGTTAGAAAATTGTGTAATTAAAAAATTATAAATTGATATAATTGAGCTAAATTTACACAAGAGCTTATTTAGACATTTTCAACAGTGTTCTGTTAGCAATTTATGTTCAATGTACGTTACAATATTTCGAATTTGGCTGTGGATGTTGTAAAGGAAAATAGGAATAAACATAAATCCGAACCGACAAGTAAACCGCCGAAGTAACAGGCGCCGGGACCGAAATCATAAAACGATTTGCCGCTCCCGGAATCTATCCTTGTTTTTCGACGGATCCAATTTGTAAAACACTTGCAAGGAACCTTTTTAATCAGAACGTCCGGAATCCTCTTTTCAAGGCTTAGTTTGCATTAACGACTCGCTCGAATGCCGCCTATCTACTAAAATATTTTTTCTATACGACTACAACGACGATGTGCATCACACCGTTATGTAATCATAACTGTAATCATAACTCTTTTTTATAATGTAAATAGGTGAACGACCTCGCAACCCTTACATTTCAGGTCTTAATCATCATTCTCCTGCCCTTCTCCCAGTGACCTGGAGTCGGCGCAACATGTTTTCTCCTTCTATACTCCTCTATCATATACCATTTCTTCACTCACTCCCCTCTTACTCATATCGTCTTTCACGCAATCCATCCATTTCTTCTTAGGTTTACCTCTTCCTTTAAAGCCTTCCACGTTCATAGTTAAAGCTCTCTTACCAACCTCATTGTCATTTCTTCTCATCACATGTCCATACCATCCCATACGCGCACTTCTCAACTTCTCATCTTTTCAGGTCTTAATATTACAGTAATCACCTTAATTACAATTTTCAAAAATTTCATTCAATTTCAATCATTTACTATACGATGTTGTTCCTTTATCTTGGAAGTCAGTTGTCGTTTTGGTACGTAGTTTTATTATACAAGTTATCGCTTCCGGAATTTGGACACAAGCAACGTCATTGCTCGATACGAATACGCCAGATGCCTCATTCTTTAGGCCACGATGACCTCAAATTTAGGACCAAGTAAATTAAACAAATCGTTACGTCTTTATCTACGAAATTTCCGTTTAGTATACAAAAAGCTATGGTCATTTTTTTTTAAATATTTTTTATTTCTATTATTCAAAATATCGGCGTTGCACAGCGACGCAAAGTAAAAAACTCTTTAGAGGCTTTACTGCTTCTGGGGTATTTAATTTTTTTCCTGCCAAGAAGTTGTCCAAAGTGTCGAAAAACTAGAAGTCTCTCTGCGGGTCTAGTGAGCATGGTGGATAACGCAAAACTTCCAACGCTTGTAGCTTAGAGACTGTCTGTTGTATCATATGGGTCCAGCGTTGTCGTATAGAGCAGCGAAGATGAGCAATTAAGCAAGGCTAGCCGGCTTTTCCATCATCATATCTAGTTTCTCACAGTACATCTCACAGTGATGCCGGCGCTATTTGGTAAGCAATTGTTATAAAATATATTGGCACTAGACCCTCAGAATACAGAAAAAAAGTTTTTTCTGTGTTCACAACAATGACAAAGTGATAGACTTCTAATCACATCACTGCTGAGGTTACATATTCGTTTTACTCAAAAGAAAACAAACGTGTGGCACTCGGGAACTGCCGCGGTAAAGCTATTGCATAGCATTTTTAATCAACCTATACAATTATAATTAGACAATGATAATTTAATATTAAAACAATAATAAAACAAGACCACGCTATATTAAACATTAATAAAAGCAAAACATTAACTGTCCCCTTCACACTCATAAGCTAGACCGTGCGAGAGAGAGATGGGCAGATTTTTCATGATGCGCATGCAGTATGACGTCACGCCGTGAAACTACACAAGCGCAACGTATGAATGTGCTGAACGCGAGCTACATTGTAGGCGGAGTGAGGGGTGTTAGGTTTTTTTCGTTACGGAATTTCATAATTCGGTCGCCGCGCTCAAGGCCCGCGATAAAAGCTATGCAATAGCTTAAAAATCGTTTGAAGCATTGAATTTCGTATATCAATCAAGATTTCAGTGGAGATAAATTTTTTGAGCAATTTCATAAAAAAAAAAGCTATATTACAATACGTTGTGAAAGCATTCGTTTTTGCGTGCGTTAACTAGATTCCTTCGTTTTCCTTGTTGCAAAACGACTAAATTGAGTTTTTGGCGCCTCTCCTCTCCGCTTAAAGGGCTTCATACAATGCCATAATAAATACAGATACAGTTCGCAACCGGAGGGATAGAATTTTCCTCTACACCAAGATTATCTACGAGAATTTATGCATACCATAAACTTATTATCGCTCGGTACAGTGTAATAACGTCTTTATAATCTTTTGAATAAATGTTCGAAAGGTATTTTTAATAAAACAGACTGTGTGGTATTGTCTAAGTTTTTGTTTGTGAACGAACGAATTATGGCAGATGATTTTTGTTCCTATTAGATGTTTCTTCATTTTTTAATATTTTATCAGCAGCGTTCAACATCACTTCAGCAAATTATAAGTTTCACGTTTTTCTTATTAATTTAAACAGTGGATACGCTAATTTGTGTAACAATTACATCACAGCGTGTCTAAGAGTCATTAAATTAACACAATTATTCAGAAACAGTCAAACAATTGAAAGTCATATAAAGTCAATTCTCTCCGATATACAACGAAACAGTATATAGCTTTTGCACTGAGCAATCGATAGTTCTTCAAAAAGAATTCGCTTAGGGGAAGAAAAATTAGATTTGTGGAACCGAAACGTGCCAGCTCCGACGTACTGGGGAGGCGAACCTACTAGTTAGGAGTTTCACCTTAAATTAGTGTAGATTAAGCGTAGCTTGGCCATGCTAGAGTACATAATATAGCATCACTAAAGTACATTAAGCGTAGTTTGGTTGTGCTAGATCGTTAAAGTATAGACTATACTATGAAATGCTTTTAAATAGCCGACACAATGAAATCGAAGCTGAAAACAAATATTCTGGTGATTATTCACACGATAACTTAACCTGTCGAAGTCAATGTGTTTATTTGTATTTTTAAATAAATCAAATTACATACCAAATGTGTAACACCATATTGTGATTTCTTTTTCACTTTATAATAGTAAATTTATTTAGCGCCTTTGTGATTTGAAGTCGTCGTGATCTAAAGGATAAGACGTCCGGTGCATTCGTATCTAGCGATGCACCGGTGTTCGAATCCCGCAGGCAGGTACCAATTTTTCTAATGAAATACGTACTTAGCAAATGTTCACGATTGACTTCCACGGTGAAGGAATAACATCGTGTAATGAAAATCAAACCCGCAAAATTATAATTTGCGTAATTACTGGTGGTAGGACCTGTTGTGAGTCCGCGCGGGTAGGTACCACTGCCCTGCCTATTTCTGCCATGAAGCAGTAATGCGTTTCGGTTTGAAGGGTGGGGCAGCCGTTGTGACTATACTAAAACCTTAGTACTTATATCTCAAGGTGTGTGGCGCATTTACGTTATAGATGTCTATGGGCTCCAGTAACCACTTAACATCAGGTGGGCTGTGAGCTCGTCCACCCATGTAAGCAATAAAAAAAAATTACATCTTACCCCGACATACCCTAGATATGTATTTATTTATATACAAAATTCCGTAAGCGTCCCGCTTTGACACGAAACAAAAAAATGGTCACGTTATACATTTACCGTAACACCTCAGCGGCGTTCGTTTTAAAGTTCAGACTCTACCGCTGCACAGATGTTCAAAATTAGTTTATGCAGTTCAACACGGAGACGTGATGTAAAATATTTTCCGTGACCAGCGTCGTGTTTTCGGGATTGTTCACTGAGAACTTTGCCGGCTACGAAACGGCGTGCGGACGATTTCGCAAGCACGTTTTTGTGGGCGACTTAGCGTTGTATGTTAATTTAGTTTTAGCCATACTAGCGGTACGGTTAATATTAATTATGCCTGCTCTTAATCACGTAGATTTGATCAGATGAATCATTGCGAAACAATAAACGGTAATTCGAAGAATTTTCAGACGACGACGACGTAAATTATTAGTTTGGAAAGATTAAGCTCACAATTGAGCCATGTAAGTGTTATTGATTAAGCCTAAAATGTGTTGTTATAAAAGATGTAACTATACTTGAGACCTTAGAACTTATATCTCAAGATGGGTGGCGCATTTACGTTGTGGATGTCTGTGGGCTCCAGTGACCACTTAACACCAGGTGGGCTATGACCTCGTCCACCCACCTAAGCAATTAAAAAAAAATATATATACTTTTATCAGCCAAACTACATGTGAAATTTTGAGAAAAAAAGAACGGAGTTTTATGATCTGATTGTGAGATGATTCTAGCAAGCGGCACCTTATCGATAAAGACTATTTTCACACATCGTTTCAAGAATGACACAACATTTATCCTCTTAGCATTATCACTCTCGACAGTGATCGGGTTTTTTATGTAACCTTGGAGAAGGCACACATGACATTTCTTACGGTGTCCCGTCATCTCTCCTTATTGAGGCCATTCTCATTAGGGGCCATAAAGGGCTTCTCACTCATCTTATTATCATATAAGAACTCATCGTAACGCTCACGTAACACCGTAATATCCAGAAATCGCACATACATATGTATGCCGCGGATCTAATAATCATTTGTATTAGAAACGAGTAACACAACTGGTTTTACTGGTGGTAGGACCTCTTGTGAGTCCGCGCGGATGGGTACCACCACCCTGCCTACTTCAGCCGTGAAGCGGAAATGCGTTTCGGTTCGGTGGGGCAGCCGTTGTAACTATACTTGAGACCTTAGAACTTATATCTCAAGATGGGTGGCGCATTTACGTTGTGGATGTCTATGGGCTCCAGTAACCACTTAACACCAGGTAGACTGTGAGCTCGTTCACCCATCTAAGCAATAAAAAAAACACTAACATTAAAAATTTCTACAAAGCCACAGACATAATCCGACAATAAACAAGTGTGGCTATGAACTTCGAAGTCATCATGGCCTATTAGATAAGATGCCCGGTGCATTCGTATCAGGCGATGTGAATGTGGCAGTGTTTGAATAAGCAGGTAGGTGTCAATTTTCCAAATGATATGTACTTAACAAATGTTCATGAATGACTTCCACGGTGATGGGAATAACATCGTATAATAAAAATAAATTATTATTGATAGGGCATCTTGGGAGCCCGCACGAGCAGGTAACACTTAACAAATTTCTGCCGTGAATCACTAATATGTTTCAGTTTGAAGGGTGGGGTAGTCATCACACCGTAAAAGTGAGGCTTAGAACTCATGACTCAAGATGAGTGGCAGCATTTCGTTGCTGATGTCTATGGGCTCTGGTAACCACTTAATCAATAATAAAAATTATGATCTTAATGTCATCTGTCTTTTCTCGTATCCATTTAATGTATTAGCTTTAAGCTTAATGCTTTAGGTATGTAAGTAAATTACAGTGTGAGCGGGTCGGCGGACAAATTGAAAAGCATCATAATAATAAAACTAAGCAATTCCATTACGGTCCTTCCGTATGCTGTCGTGAAATATAACGTGTGAATAATACAAACCTTCCTTTCAATAACCTTTTTTGTTGGTACGTGGCGCCCTTAAAATAGATATCCACCCTTTAGCGAAATCAAATTATGGACTATATTTTTGGGGGTCCGCTTCCATATGGTCTTGGCTCTTTTAACGTTAATACCTTTTACCTGACGAGATTCGTCGGACCTTTCCCGGTAGATAAGAGAAAGTGGCGAGCTGAAATCCTGCGTGATTAAGGAAAAATTGAGAGGTGATTGAACAAAGGTTCTGAGACGGAAAAACGGTTTCCTTTTAAATGAAACTCGCTTTTTTATAAGTACTACTACACTAGAGACTAGAATTTCTCTTTTGTTTTGTTAGAGATATCTACGAAAATCTGATTAAATATCAAAAAAATATTATATACTACCACTTAACCTCGCCCATATTTGCGGAACAAAATAAATAAAAATAAAATCGGTAAACAAACAAAGGAGAAAATGGTACTCTATAGTGTTGTCTTTGACCAGTTAAATGTATGTTTGCATGTATTCAGGAATTGTAACTTATTTGCAATTTCCACATCTAGAAGTATCTGTTCCATGTCATGTCAACACAGTAGCCAAGTAAGTTGAATTGCATCTTAATTAGGGCATAATTACCACACGATTCTGAACAAACTGTCCCGTTTTAAAGGCAAGAAGTCCACCCATATACAGTTCACAATCAAAATTATATGTATTCAAGGTAAGTAGTTACCTAACTAGCTAAATTCGGCCATGCTTTAGAGTTACAACTTTTCCTGATATTAATAATACTAATAATTTTGCTCACAATTGAAGCCCCGCAAAAATTTCCGTACAACACTGATTATTTTTGCTAAAATTAAGGATTTTTAAGTTACCTATTATAATATGAGCTACCCTCCAGCGAAAGTCCCATGAAGATTGGCCCAGACGAGACTTATGCTGGAACACACGAATAGAGCAACTATAAATGTAAAATAAATGTTTTTTATCAAAAGTTTCGTACTAAATAATATATTTACTTCATATCCATTTGCCAAAAAACTGTTATATAGATATTACAAAGAGACGCTTTTATTTATTTGTATAAATAATTTAAAACTACTTTTACGGTTGAATCTCGTGTTTATATTGTCATCTTATAATTATTATTATAATATTTCCGAAGTTTCTCAATAATTTACAGTTTTCGTGGTCACCACGGACAACTGAGGTGAAAATACCACGTTAATCAGGTCAATCAATTTAAGTATAAATTAATGACTTTTTACTTTTTAGATGATGTTTTGGGACTAAGCCTAAGTTGTCTGATAGGAATAACTATGAAATAATAAAACTATTGGCACAACTCTATATACAAAAAGTGCTACTCTTCCATTGAAGTATATCTGTTAAAAAAACGAATTACTATCTCTAGAGAAACTTAATTGAAGCCAAATTTTATATTCTAACCTAAGATTTCATTTATGAGTGATATTAGAACTATCTCAATTACATGTATATTTGACCAAGTCTTCTTTCTTCCAAAGTTTATTTTACTTTGAAAGATAAGAGAGCAATTCTCTCTGTGTGTTAGTTCTTCCAGTTCGAGACTAACGTAGCTTCCAGACTCAAGATTAAGTTTTACGACTTATGCTATTAATTATCCCGGGAGCTATGCAGCAAAAATGGCTTTAATCAGAAGCGGGCATGGTAATTTGGTTTATCAATACTTTTAAATATAAATCTGAGAACATAGTTTTTTTTAACTGATTCGAAATATGGATTTGGCGCAAAATATACAATAGTAATAGTTTCACTTGGCCAACCTTTACTAACTGATCGGGAGCCTGACTTTAACTCTACCTGGTAACTACGATTTGCAAATGACGATAAAACTTCTTTATTATACAATGGCTAAGGGGCCGGGAGTAATGCGTCTGTGTTGCCTCTCAAATCTCGCAAAAAAGTATCAATAATTATTCTAAGCCGTTGTTCTAAGCAGATGCCCACGAAAAACTTCTACGACGAGCGAATAGTAATATCTAATCAATTGAAAAGCATAGAGCAATAAAAAATAATAATAATAATAATAATTGCTTTAAATGGTGGACGATCACACGGCCCACCTGGTGTTAAGTGGTTACCGGGACCCAACAACGTACCTAAATGCCGCCATCCACCTCGAGACATGAGTTTGTTGTCTCAGTTTCATAGTGTAAAGTCTATCACACCCTTGAAACCAAAACGCATTTCTTGAAACGCAATCACAAACGTAACTGCTTCAAGGCAGAAACAAGCAAGGTGGTGGTATCTACACCATCAATCGGCATCTTCATTAAATTTATTTCTAGAATTTCTATTGAAGTCGTCGCGGCTTAAAGGATAAGACGTCCGTTGCATTCGTATTTAGCGATACAACGGTGTTCGAATCCCGCAGGCGGGTACAAATTTTTCTAATGAAATACGTACTTAATCAATGTTCACGATTGACTTCCACGGTGAAGGAATAACATCGTGTAATAAAAATCAAACCCGTAAAACTATAATTTACGTAATTACTGATGGTAGGACCTCTTGTGAGTCTGCACGGATAGGTACCACCACCCCGCCTATTTCTGCCGTGAAGCAGTATTGCGTTTCGGTATGAAGAGTGGGGCAGCCGTTGTAACTATACTGAGACCTTAGAACTTAGATCTCAATGTGGGTGGCGCATTTACGTTCTAGATGTTTATGGGTTCCAGTAACCACTTAACACCAGGTGGACTGCGAGCTCGACCACCCAACTAAGCAATAAAAAATAAATAGAAGTTATCTAGAAGGCGTGTCTGGGACATTCTTCTAGTAATAGTTTCAGTAATGTCCCATCAGGCTCTAGGGGGAACTCCATTTTACGGTATTAAAACAGGTATTTCTTATCCCATTACTATCTCGTCTGCCTACGAAAGCAAGCATTTATCTAAACTGCGACCCAAAGACACGACCTTAGCTCTTGTCCTCGGATGGTGCCGTACCAAATCTTATAAAATTATTACATTACAAGAAATATGAGCCATAAACATTGTATTACTGGTTCACATCAAGAGGATTCGTCTGTTAAAAGTTTTTTAAGTCGTAACGTTAGTTTTGCTTGTGCCTCGGCAAGATATTTTATGACCAACGCGGACGCAGTCGGAGGCGACCGCGCTACTGAGATAATAAAACGAGTTGTAACCAGCAATTCTCTCGCAAACTTTTACGAGGAATCTTCGAACTCCTTGAGATTTTCGTTCAAAACTTTTTCTAAATATTCGAAAATTAAATTGCTATTTATTGATGTGAATCAGAATAACAAACTTAGTACGATTTTTAATAGTTAATACTCGTGTCGTATTGTGTGTATTATATAGCGTGGCGTGGCGTGGCGTGGCGTGGCGTGGCGTGGCATGACGTGGAGTGCCATGCCGTGCCGTGGCGTGACGTGGCGTAGCGTGACGTAGCGTGGCGTGATGTGGTGTAAATACTCGTTTGTACGGCGAAATCTAGAGGGTTTTAAAATTAAAATCTTTGTTTAAAAAAAATCACTTGTAGCATCGTAATGACCGTTCATTATATTTGAAAAACACGTTTAGCGTGCCACTGTGAACTAAAAAAAAATACCGATCTTCCACATAAATATATAAAGTGTGTGTATACTTGTTCATTGAAACTACTGGACATTGCTTGAAAATTTAAATCTTCAGATTAAGCTAGCGGATAATCCTATGAAATTTGCTAACGATCGATCGGTAAAATTAATTCTCCTACTCTTCTTTTTAATATCAATCGCCATTAGTTTTGGTATTAAGTTTGAACGATTTATTGTCAGGTATTATTATTACACAAAATAAGCAGTATTGCCCACCTATTATTGGTTTTGATTCATTTACTGTGTAGATGCTAATGAAAATTTACAACTCAGTTAGTATTGAGTGGTTAACGGGAACTACACACATCAACTCTCATTTTCGACTTTTCGAGTAATGATTCTTTCCAGCCTACTCTCACCCACTATTGGACTTAGCCCACCCCTAGAATTTGCCACAATAAGCAGTCGTGTGCAAACTGCATCCAGCGGATTCCCAGAAATTTTAGCAGGCCATCAGCCCACCTTGTTTACCCACCCTGCGCTACCGTTACAGGGTCGCTACTCGAAAACTTTTCGGCCCCAACGGACATCTGTTTTACAAGCAAAGTGCCCTGCCCATTACCACTTCAATCTTGCATTCCTTCGAGCTATATCATATACCTTGGTCCTTCTACACATTTCCTCATTCCTCATGCGATTACGCAAGGTAATCCCAAGCAAAGCCCCTCTCTATTTCTCTTCGACTGACTTTTAGCCTTCTGATAAGGCCCTCTTATTATTATTACACTATTTATATTTGAAAACGGAATGCACATGAAGCTGTGGGGCATGTCGAATAGGGAATAAATTATAAAACTATAGGCTAAGGCTGTCTTAAAGATGTCTTAGTTTACCAGTGAAAAAATCTTTCATTTGACCGTTAAAACTTCTAATAGATATAGATAACTAGATATAGATATAGAGATAAATAGATATAGAGAGCATATAAATAAAATATCTTCATATTCCAAAAGTTTTAGTTCCAAAAGATCCTTCAAATGTTGGAACAATTAAAATGAGACACGTTTTCACTGTTTTAATTAAGTCGTTTATTCACAAAGCGCTCGAACGATAGCGCTTTCTATTTAATAGTCAAATTGTAATAAAATTTTAACATCTATATTCATTTGCAAACTCATATTGCCGTTTTACTTTCTAAATGATATCAGTTTCGGGTAGAATTTAATGAGTTCGCATTGAACCAGATAACAATTCGCAAACAATTATCTGCCAGCAACAAACTGCAGCGGGAAAATTAACAAATTAAAGCTTAAATATATTTATTTACCGTTAAAATATCTATTAATAGATTTTTTGAAGTGAAAACTTTTTTAGCATCGTTGTGATTAGAAAGTCGATGAAACGAAAATGCGACAGTAAAAAGAGACAAACACATAAATTCATAGCATTTATCGTGGGAGAAAACGAGATAGGAAGCATTATAAAGTGTTTCTTATATTCGTGGTTGGTTCTCTTTGTGCTCTCTTTTGTACTTAATATTGGTACCTAATACATTCTGTATAAATCTATCTAATATATACGAATAAAATGTAAAATAATTATCTAACTTTGTTTTACCATGATCATTACTAAAACCTACAATAAAAAATTTCTCCTACCTACGCCAAACAGGGAAGAAAGTGTAACTTTTCCTCCCGCTGTACACAGCATAAAATCCACTTGATGGTGAATGAACAGATGGGCACTGGGGCTGAAAAGTTCTGGAGTGGTGACTGCGTAGTAGAAGACATAACGTGGGTCCCACGAGGTGGACCGAAAACCTGTTGAAGGTTGCAGGAATCCGCTGGATACAGGCAATGCAGGACTCGGTTGTGTCGAGGCTTGAGGCAGGCCTATTTCCAGTCCCCGAACACCACCAGCATCGTCCGGACGGCCTGGCAGGGCCGCCCTACCGCGGAGAGCGGCGTCGTTGGTTGTCGACTATCGCCTCGACGACCCGTCGGTCGGGCGTCCTCGGAGTGGCACCGCGAGTCTGGTTGTAGTGTTGACCGCGGGAACCTCTCTACTCTGACCGGGTTCTGACCCCGGACGGAGATCGGGCGTCGGGTGTAAGAGTAAAGTGGAGCCGTTTAGTGGGTAGCGCCCTAAAAACACGTGTTCGCGGTCCGCAGTCACAGACCAGTCCAACATACACAAAAAAGCCCTTTTTCCAGGAGTGGACGTTTGTGGTCTAAAAGATAGATAGAAGATGGTTAGCTCTCATAGCTGATAATGTATGTCAATTTCAGCCCTCTGGATATCAATGTCAGTCAACCCTACTTACTAAAAGAATAGATTAGCCAATACTTCAAAACTTTTTCGACTTTCACTGAGTCGGATGAATATGCCTTAGTCAAAAAAGCACAGGGAATGGATGATCTGTTTATGGTTTCAAACTCAATCTTTTGTTCTTTATGTTGATGTTAGATTGACACAACTTTTTTCCATTTTGGGGCTGAGTTTAAGTTGTATCTGTTATTTTGATTAAATACAGTGCTGTTTTTAGTTACATCAGATCTAGGACGTTGCAAATTTCATAATGGCCAAAAATACATCGACTAAAGAGTTCGTCTTAAATTTTCCATCGCCAATGGAATATAATTCTGATTCTCTGATACAATTAAAATAACTTCCGAATGTTTTTTTACGCTTGTCTTAGCAATGAGCAAATTCCGTAATGTTAAGAAATTAACTCCGTAATATTAAAAATTATGTCCGAAATTTCTTACAAAATTTAAATAGCATTATACCCGCAAAATTTTGCACTATTATTCACTAGGAGACTAACTTTACGCTATGTGCAGCCATTTTTCAATCTGAAGAAAATTGAATTTTTCTTCTGTGATAAATCACTGTTAATCTCGCTGTAAAAATGACTGTAATTCTTTGCTAAGTCGCTTTCAGGTGAACAAAAGGTGTGAAGTAAATTCCACTATTTGATATTTTATTGTGCAAAAATAAAAGCATTACAATAATTGCCTATGGGTGAAAAATATCTACTTTCAAATTAAAAAAAATATATATGAAGAAAAATAAAGTAAAATTATAAAAATACAAAAGAGTCCTCTATCAGTTATGTACATATAATCGAAGGTGTGCTTGACGAGCAACAAATTAGGTACCATATTAATTTCTGTAGAACAATTCTAATCCCATCCCAATTCTTATATAATACAAACAAAAAAAAACATCGCTCGCAATAATCCAAATCCGATTCAACCGAACTCCGAAAGACACACCCAATTAATTTTAATAAACAGGCCGTCACAAAAGTTGTTATTGACACAAAAAAAATCTCCTTCAACCAATTACAATTTACGCTTGAGGATTTTCCAAAAAAAAAAAAAAACACGAAAAAACCTATTAACATAAAACGTTTCTTGTTTGCAAAGCGAAGTTTTATGGTTTGTAAAATATTGAGGGTATAAATAAGGAGCTGTCTTGTATAACAGCACGTCCTGGTTCGAGACAGCTACCTACAGTCGTATTTTATACGGGATTCTGTTATTCTTTGAAAAAAAATGGCTCCAAGAATTGCAAACGTGCATTGTTTTAGAGGATGTCACAATTTAGGTAAGATCTAATGCGCCACTTGTGTTGTTGTGAGGATGTTGTTTGCACCCATGACAAGCCACACGAATGCTGTGCGTGCTTATCATATATTATATATTTTAGTCGTTATACTAAGATATCAAAATTAGTAAGCGTTGTGCTGAAAGGACATTACAGTAGTTGTATGTGTTTTATTAATTTTATAATATAGGTAGGTAATTATTAATTAATTAATTATAAAGTATCGTCTCTTTTTCCAATTAAAGACAATGCATTTGATGAATGCAATGACAGTTTCAACAAATTAATTGATTTACGATAAACATAACAAAAACATAATAAAGAGAGAGAGAGAATATTCTATATTATACACAAAAAAAAATCTGTGGTGTAGTGGGACACCGGATAGGAACGAAGTTCCTTATTATAAAAATATTAATTTTAAGTTCTATTCGAGATCTTAAGAAAATAAAACTGGAGGTTTCGCAACATAGTCTAGTCGACAAGTTAAAAATGGTGTTAATTCGACATACTACTGCTAAAATTATGTGGTTTAGCTCATTCGATTCGGAATAATGTCTAGACCATTGTGCTAAAAAATTGAATTAGCACATAAAAAATTCCAAAAGTTATTAACAATTAAACACCTTCAAAAAATAGCGTTTCGTTTATGGCTTATTGTCCGTAAACTATAAATATTTTCGAAATTTGAAAAAAAGATCCTTAAAGAGGAGGAAATTTAGTAAAAAAAAGTTCCAACTCCCGGAACTGTAGCTCCATTATTTATAATTTTAATTTAACGCTGAAAATAGCCCGCCGCGCGCCATTGTTAGGTTGCGCGCACGGCCTCGAAAGCGAGTACGTCACTTAAAAAATTTTTTTTCAAGTACTTAAAGTTAATTGAAAAATCTAAAAAAATTATTTCATAATCTAAACACTTTAAAAAATTTATTCCCGTTGGAATTTTTTATAAAAACATATTTTTCAATATTCTAGACGATTGTTATTTAAGAAAAAATTTTCCAATTTCCATCATCCTTCTAAACTAAAAAAAATGTTTAAATAATTACCTTAAAATTATTTCGCTTCGTGGACCTCTTCTTATAAATATATTAAACAAGATTGCGTCGTCTAAGTTATGAAATTGTTAATATTTTGTTAATAATAAATTTTTTAAGTTAACAAAAAAGAAAAAGAACAATTATGTTGTAAAGAAATTTTTTTTCTTTATTTATTATTATATTTTCGTTTTTATTATATATTTTATTATATAGTATATATTTTATTAAAAGATGTCTTTTATTGACATAAAAACGAAAATATAATAGTAAATAAAGAAAAAAAAATTCTTTACAACATAATTGTGCTTTTTCTTTTTTGTTAACTTAAAAAAATTATTATTAACAAAATATTAACAATTTCATAACTTAGACGACGCAATCTTGTTTAATATATTTATAAGAAGAGGTCCACGAAGCGAAATAATTTTAAGGTAATTATTTAAACATTTTTTTTAGTTTAGAAGGATGATGGAAATTGGAATTTTTTTTCTTAATTAACAATCGTCTAGAATATTGAAAAATATGTTTTTATAAAAAATTCCAAAGGGAATAAATTTTTTAAAGTGTTTAGATTATGCAATAATTTTTTTTGATTTTTCAATTAACTTTAAGTACTTGAAAAAAAATTTTTTAAGTGACGTACTCGCTTTCGAGGCCGTGCGCGCAACCTAACAATGGCGCGCGGCGGGCTATTTTCAGCGTTAAATTAAAATTATAAATAATGGAGCTACAGTTCCGGGAGTTGGAACTTTTTTTTACTAAATTTCCTCCTCTTTAAGGATCTTTTTTTCAAATTTCGAAAATATTTATAGTTTACGGACAATAAGCCATAAACGAAACGCTATTTTTTGAAGGTGTTTAATTGTTAATAACTTTTGGAATTTTTTATGTGCTAATTCAATTTTTTAGCACAATGGTCTAGACATTATTCCGAATCGAATGAGCTAAACCACATAATTTTAACAGTAGTATGTCGAATTAACACCATTTTTAACTTGTCGACTAGACTAACAACCCACGGTCATTCAGTAATGTGCGAACTTATTGTGGTACGGTTGTTTGCATAAGAGTTAGAGTATTGCGCAAACGAACACTTTGAGATCGTGGTCAATGAATGATAAAAAAGTATGTTATTTTTTTGTACGTTATTACAAAGTTAAGTCGTACACTGTGTGCATTACTAAAAGAAATCTTACGTTACGATTAGGGTACCCCTCCGCATCGTCCCTTAAGGAACTTCGTTCCAAAATAAGCAATGCAACATTAAATACAAATAAGTACAATAAGCGATCTTATCGCTAAGAGCGATATCTTCCAGACAACCATCAGGTGGACAAGAATCATTTGGAAACGAATTACACCCGGTGTACAAATCTAGTGTACAAATTCATAAATATCTACATACATACGTGAAGCAAAACTTTGTACCCCTTTTTACGAAGATTGCGCGGACGGAGGAGTATGAAATTTCCCACACTTATAGAGAATATAGAGAAGGAGTGCAAAATGCTAATATTTTTTTTAATTATGCATTGAAAATAATAAAGATGACATTACACACACTACTATATATTTGACACACACACGTATACTCTATGTTAATTGTCAAACTTTTATTATTGCTTAAAGTCTATAGTCAAATTGAGAATAAGTTAATATTGTTTATCTTTATTAACATTTGTCTATAGTGTAGTCTTGGCGAAATCTGTGACTATAGTAGAAGCATTTGACAATAGAACCATAATAATGCTCAAACTTATAATTTCAATTATTTATAGTCGAATTTCGACTACCTACTGCGGGACCACTATACATACAAATACACAATGTAATAGAATAATAAACACGTACAGAGGGTGTATTGAAATCATATACAGAAGAAATAAGTAAAGTAATGATATCTACTGAAGTGGACGTAGAATAGACCCCATCACCAATGAAAAATTACTAAAGAAGTTTATTAATAAACTGCCTGATTTTCTGATATGATCCATCTTTGCTGCATGATACTAATCTAGTGGCCCAAAAACTAATCTAGTGGAGACCGCGCATCGGAAACCGCAGTAAGAATAGACTTCCCATGAGGTGGGCCGAAGACCTGCTAAAGCTCACTAGAATCCGTTGGATATAGGCTATTCAGGATTGTGTTGAAAGTTTCAACTTGAAACTTGGGGGTCGATATCCAGCAGCGGACGCCTATGGGGTGTTGATGATGACAATCCCTCTTGCGTTTGGTATGAATATTAGGCTTAGAATACCGGTATACATAAGCAAGTCGAAGTCGTCGTAGCCTAAAGGATAAGACGTCCAGTGCATTTGTATCTAGCGATGCACCGGTGTTCGAATCCCGCAGGCGGGTACCAATTCTTCTAATGAAATACGTACTTAACAAATGCTCTCGATTGACTTCCACGGTAAAGGAATAACATCATGTAATAAAAATCGAATCCGCAAAATTATAATTTGTGTAATTACTGGTGGTAGGACGTCTTGTGAGTCCACACGATTAGGTACCACCACCCTGCCTATTTCTGCCGTGAAGCAGTAATGCGTTTCGGCTTGAAGGGTGGGGTAGCCGTTGTAACTATACTTGAGACCTTAGAACTTATATCTCATGATGGGTGGCGCATTTATGTTGTGAACGTCTATGGGCTCCAATAACCATTTAATACCAAGTGGGCTGTGAGCTCGCCCAACTATCCAACAACGAAAAAAAAAATTAAAAAAATATTCTTTGACATCTTGACACTTGAGTCTCAGATTAAGTAGCGAGATTTACGTTATTACATTCATAGACTCCGGCTACCGCTTAGTACTTATTATGTGAGTTGCGAACTCATCTATCATCGAATAAAAATCACAGCTTCTCGTTCAATCTCAATCATGACAGAGAATACCCACTGTTTGTCCGATTTCTAAGATTTTATGGCGACAATTCAGGAATACGAGCTCGTAAAGTTAATTAAATGCCAACGGAACACCTCCCGAAATTAAGCACATTATATTTATTGTTGTTCGCACCCCGGAATTGGGTTTTCATAGTTTCATAAAATCTATACGAAGTATGTGTGTGTAGTGATCTAAGAAAATGGGACTACATATATGGAAACGAATATTTTAGAATGAATCGTGGATCAAATTCATTTTTAACTTTGTAAACTTTTCTTTTTGTTTTACGCGTATTAACCTTAACGGTAGGCAGGGGTTTGGCTCTGCCCCTGACATTATTAATGTCCATGGGCGACGGTAATCACTGACCATTAGGTAGGCCGTATGCTGGTCTGCCTACAAAGACAATAAAATCTTTAAGTCTGCCTGGCGCAATATCAAGGTAAAAACGTAGTGGTTATATTATTATACCTACTCTTTGCTAATTACAATCACCTTACCTGTCAAAACATAAGTCAGTCTCTCAATAAATGTCGTTGCAACCACAAGCATTTTTTCTTTACGGATAGTATGCTAACCAAAGTGAACCCTATTTAAATAATCAAAGTTGCTTTCCCATAAAAAAGTGATTTTCTGCTTTTTTCATTATGATCCACACCATCCATCGAAACACATTAACAAAGCTAACAGTGACACCGAACAGTAATGAGTTTCAGCAAATTACGTTGTCTCCTTTTAAAAGTATTTTAATTTGATAAAACTTGGAGCAGAGTTGAGACGTCGGACGCCGCCGGCAATACGTTACTCGCTGATTTGCATTTTTATGAAAACGTTTTACGAGTGGAATAGGATCCCGGTCATTTTGCACGTCCGACGTCGAGCCGACCGGTCGAATCGGAATCGTTGAGAAAATGAAGGAAAACGCTTCCTTGAGACATGATTTAAAGAACAAAAGGGAATACTAGATTAATTCGACAATAAACTTTGAGAACTACAGTAAAAAAAAGGACCGAAAGAGAATGAAAAGAAATTACGGTCATCAATTGAAAGTTCGAATCAAGCTCAAATGAATACGAAGAGATGATAGCAATTTGTGTTTTGTTTGTCAAATTTTGATTTGTTTTTTTTTTATATTTGAAGTTAAAGATTCAATTAAAAAACCTTTTTTTATTTTTTTATTGCCTAGATGTGTGGACGAGCTCACAGCCCACTTGGTGTTAAGATGTTACTGGAACCCATAGACATCTACAACGTATATGCGCCACACACCTTGAGATATAAGTTCTAAGATCACAGTATAGTTACAACGGCTACCCCACCCTTCAAACCGAAACGCATTACTGCTTCACGGCAGAAATAGGCGGGGTGGTAGTACCTAACCGTGCGGACTCCCAAGAGGTCCTACCACCAGTAAAAAAACCTATACGGCTCAAGTTGAATCTAGACTGTAACAATCACGTAATCCCTTAAATTGGTTATGCTCATGACTATGATCATCATCTAAGGTTATTAATCATTTTATTATTAAGAAATGAACAGAAAAAAAATAGATATTTTATCCCATACACGATGCGTTATACAAAAAGTTAATAACTTCGAATATATTATATTAGTTTAAGCCGCGAATATGACAAACTCCATCCAAATTCATTCTAGGGTCATAAATATAATTTCCTGCTTAATTAAAGAATCCAAGAGTCATCAAGCTACGCCGTCTGCACAACTTAAAACTTTACAGCCACATAATTTAAAAACTGCTAAGGAAAAAAACGTTCTCAGAAAGTTGCAAAGAAGAACTACTCTTACGGCGTGTATGATCCCAAAAGTAGTACGACGTTGTGTGTGCAGAATAAAAAACTTACCGCTGACGAAGATATAAAATGATGTATGTGTGTCTGCGAATTCAGTTGATGAGAACTCGTGCTGTTCCTATTTCGTCATCATTGGGTTATGAGCCAACTACCGTATAAAAAATACTCAAAATCTTGGGTACGTTAATAATAATAATAATAACAATATAACTCTTTATTTAACACCACATATACAGAGTAAGTATATAAAAAAAAAAAAACGGTGACATAAATTGGCGGCCTTATCGCTCAAAACGATCTCTTCCAGGCAACCTTTCAGGGAGAGGAGCAAACTAGCATGGACAGTGCTATATCTTCATAAACTTACATTAAAATTTAAATTTACATACACATACCGTGAAAAATAAATACAATATAAGATAGACTTACATACGATTAAATACAAATAAATACTAAAAACATGCAAGTATATACAAAAAAGTAGCAAGCTATACAGTTATATCGTAGGAGCCATATTATTGTGCAAGGTAGTGCGATTTTAATCTGAACTTGAAAATTTCCGGCGAGGATGATTGTTTGATGCTTAAGGGTAGCGCATTCCATAAACGGACTGCTTCAACCGCAAAAGAATGGTCGTAAAATGACGTACCGTGAGCTGGAAACTTCAGCATTAAATTCTATAAATTTATAAATTTAAATTAAATTAATAAAAATAATTAATAAAATAAATTATAAATTAATATAATTCGATTGAAAACCTACATACATATTTGCCGTTTGTTGTACGGCGACCATATCCGATCCAGGCGACCGGACAACGCAAAGCCGCCGTCATGTCACCTGAAACATGTCCTGTCAGATCCCTCGGATCCACTCTCGGTGTTTTTAGTCTTTTCAAGTATCAGTCACCGCCCTCGTAGAACTTATAGATTACGGCGAAGAGTTCGACAAGCGAACCAACCCATAGATGCAGCTGAGTTTCTCGTCGGATCTTCTCGGTGGGTCGCGAAACCGATCCGCTGGTAGATTCTGCCGAGCACTGCTCTCGCTATAGCTAATGTTAGCAACGTCCTCAGATTATATCCCGTGAGTTCACCTACCCATCCGCGAGAAGCTGGAATAGCTCCTTGGGCTACCAATGAATACGTAGGAAAAGAAAAACGGCAACCGTTCACAATTGAAAAATTATTATCTATATCTTATATATATATCTTACTGATTATATTGTTGTTAGATTTCTGACCAGAAAAATCATAATTACATGTGTAGAATTTAACGACGAAGGGAAGATCTTAAACCGAGCGGATGATATTGCTCGGTGGACAGACGCAGCGACGGTCCGAATGTTGTTGTTCGGAACTTGTATATATGCAAGCTTATCTTGAAAATGTCGTAAGCGAGATTTAGGCATCTGTCAAATATCTTGCGTTCTGTGATGGCTACCACCACACATTTAGCGACAAAAATCCAAGAGTATATCTTATCCATCATTTTAAACTCAAGTTTTGTGGGAATAGTTTTAGATCTTAAATTTTTATTTAATAAGATAAGAACTTTGTCATTACATAAAAATTTAAAAAAAAAGTAGAAATCATTACATAAAATTAAAAGTGAGGTCATAATTTGAAATTTTGAAACAATGAATTTTCACTAAACAAAAAAACAGCAGGTATGATGGTACTCATCATATACGTTAGGTGCTTACACACGCTCTTCCTTATTACCAAGAATATAAAAATACACATAAAGATAAACTCCAATTGATTAAATTTAATGAACAAATTAACGATTCATTAAAACTTTAATTTTTACGATTCCAATATGGTTACTGCTTTAAAAATAAACTATGACTACATAAAATGTTAAGCATCTGGACGTCGGCAGCGCTTCTGGGACACTCGCAGCCATTCATCCCGCACTCCTTTTCCTGGTCCGTGTTTTTATACTTTGCATTTTACATACGATTCCATTGTAACGTGTGCTGATTAGTTTTTGAGAGTTTTTTCAAAATTCCCACCATCGTTGTAACTTGAAGAGCGCATAACTCGGCTTGGGGAGTTATAAAATTTTAGATAATATGTAAATCTGGGAACGCGCTCTTCGAAGTTTTCAAAATCGAATCGTTTTTCATCTTTGTAATATTTTATGATACCGATAAATTGACGGAACTCCGTCGCCTGGTTACTTACTTTCAAGTAATGGATTCCGGTAAATTTTATTATGTGTTCACCGTAGACGATAAATTGATAAGTTAAAGTGATTGACTATTGACATACTACAATGCGTTGGTCTGACTAGATCCTCACCGCCCTTGATTGCACTATATACGCTGATCTGAAAGTAGCCGAAGACGAGTACAAAAGTTATGGATGGAGATATTCACGATCCTCGGACAAGAGAAGCAAGACTGGAAGAAGAGGATAGACTCATTTTTATAGTATTTAAGTAAAAAGTTTAGAGTGGTGTTAAAAACAAGCTAATTTAATTAACACATTAAAATTAGATTATCAAAACAACGTTATCCATTTTTACATTACAAGTCTTTAGCCATTTGAGCCAAAGAACGTGAAGATCCAGAACTTAAGCAATTAGTGAGGTCGAGTCAGACAGCAATTAACAAGAAATGCTGTTTGAGACAGACGTGTACTCCGGCTTATTAGGTATAAATATATTAAAAGAATAAATGCATTACATTATTTTTACTAAAACTATGAGAGAATGTATATATTTTATATTGTTAATTATTATTTTTTGTTAGCTGTATAACCTAAACAACCCACAAAATTAATAATTCGAATTTTCGTCTCATCTCAGTCTGTCCACTGATGTCCAGTGCGGTCGGTCCATTGTCACTTGCATCTAACGTGACCCAGCGATTTTCACTAGGTCATCGTTCGATCTGGTAGATGACCGTCCCACATTACGCTTGCCAGTAGGCACGTGGTCTCTACTAGAGGATCTTTCTGCCCCAACGGCCTTCCGATCTTCGCGCTATGTGACCTGCCTACTGCCACTTCAGCTTGCTAATCCTAAGCGCTATATCAGCAACTTTGGTTCTTCTACGTATCTCCTCAGTTCTTATTCGGTCTCGTAGAGAAATACCAAGCATAGCCCTCGACACTAATCGCGCAGCGAGCTATGGAGTAGTATGGAGTAGTGGAAGCTTATTAGCTTCCTAAAGAGATCTTTCGTGAAGCACCACGTCTTGAAACCGTAAGTCGTCGCTAATAACAGACACTGGTTGTACACCTTTGTCTTAAGGCACTAACGGATTTTGGAATTTTCGTATTTGTTTCTAAATCTTTATTTATGATTTTTTCTTATGAGTCTGTCAAGAGAAATAAACAGACAAATTTTAGCCAAATACTTGTCTATATGTTTAAAGACTATTTTTAACCCGGCGTCATGGGGGTGGAAAATGACTACACGGACGTAGGGGTGGGTCATATCTACCCGATATTTTGACTTAAGATATTTCAATAATATTAAAATAAATAATTAATTTTTTTGTAGTAATGACTTTATTGTCTTATGGTTTAGTAAATAAAACAAGAATTTGTATTGCAGAATATCGTAATTAAATCTACCTTCCAAAACTTAAACCCGTAAAAATCAACAAAAATGGCGTTCCTTAGCCTAATCTCATATTTATTTGCACTAATTGATAGTCTTTAATTATTTATAGCACTTTTATAAACTTAACTACGATATCATTGGATAAAACTTAACTTAAAACTAATCAGAATCATCGTTGTGAATACAATCACTGCAGAAAAGTACGACATGTTCAGATCAAATTACATTTGTTTGCAACCATAACATGTATGGGTTGTTTTGCAGTGTTTTTTCGCAGGACACACCTATAATCTCTTATGAGTATTGGGTCTCTTAGCTGGAGACTCCTCCGAATCTTCACTAACAAATAATCCTATTTTTTTCGCATTTCTTGAGGCAAACGTGTCACATTCTAGCGGACTCTCAGATGCTCACCGATAGGAGCAAGGCCTAGTTTCTTCAGATGTTGACATCGCTTTTGGTTCCACTCATTATTGATTCCATGTATGTATGTAAGTCCGTTGATAGCAAACATGTTCAAAAAGGCGTAGAAAACTCAAAGATTAGTTTTTTTAATTGCTACACACGTCATATTATTATGTAGCTTACAACTCATCAGCCATATCCACTCCATATTTTATTGAATTGTAGTACGTATTGATTTCCGACATTTGCTTTTCTCCAGTTGAATTATCAATACTGTTGTTATGGTGCAGACTTGACATCAGCAGACTCCTGATCAGAGGACATGACATCCGAGTCATATGCTTCATGAATTGATGAAATGCGTTCTCGTCCTCCTTCCTCTCGATCCATTTTTTTTTTTCGATATATTAATAAAAAGATAGCAAAATAGAGTAAGACAAGATAGTTCAAACATAAAATGTAAAATAACAACACTTAAAACAATGAAAAAACATAAAAGCCATATTGGAAACAATGGCGCAAAACTGTTACACCGAGTACGGGGATGGGTCATATTTACCCTTTTTTAACTTTGGTCACAGTTAGCTCCAAGCACGGTCGCAGCATAATTATATAATTGTAAACAATGCTTAGAGGAAGTCATAGATTCCAGCTATTGAGAGGTACGGCATCGTCACTTGCGTAATTACGAATCTGTAAGCTAACAAAAACGTCTCGGGTCATTTTGACCCAACCCCCATGACGCCGGGTTAAATTTCGACAGTGCCATTATTGAGCACATAATCGCGGCCTGGTCTTACACTACTACTGTTGGAACATTACCATAAATACAACTGTATACATCGAAACACAAAATTACAAATATATTCAAGCTTCTTCTTCTTGTCCTTATGCCACACGGTGTGACGTCGGCACAGCATGTACTCTTATCATGCTGCGTAGGGATTTAGGATGTGTTTTACGACCGTCTGCCTGTCTGAGTCGGCTACCAGCCACAACTAAATTCAAACATGGAAATACCAAACATATGCGATAAAAATAGACACATGGTAATGAACAGTATACAGGCCTTTAATGTACCTTATTGTTTTTTTATTATTGCTTGATAGATGGACGAGCTCAAAGCCCACCCGGTGAACGGTGGTTACCGGAGCCCATAGACATCTATAACGTAAATACTGCCACCTTCTTTGAGATATGAGTTCTAAGGTCTCATTATAGTTACAACAGCTACCCCACCCTTCAAACCGAAACACATTACTGCTTCACGGCTGCAACAGGCAGGTTGATGGTACCTACCTGTGCAGACTCACAACAGGTCCTACCAAAAATAATCACACAAATTATAATTTTACAGGTTCGATTTTTATTACACGATGCTATTCCTTCACCGTGGAAGTCGATCGTGAACATTTGTTAGGTACGTATTTCATTAGAAAAATTGGTCGTGGCCTAAACGACAAGACGTCCAGAGCATTCGTATCTAGCGATGTAACGTTGTTCGAATCCTGCAAACGGGTACCAATTTTTCTAATGAAAAACGTACCAAACTAATGTTCACGATTGACTTTCACGGTGAAGGAATAACATCGTGTAATAAAAATCAAACCCGCAAAACTATAATTTACGTAATTACTGATGGTAGGACCTCTTGTGAGTCCGCACGGGTAGATACCACCACCCTGCCTATTTCTGCCGTGAAGCAGTAATGCGTTTCGGTTTGAAGGGTAAGGCAGCCGTTGTAACTATACTGAGAACTTATATCTCAAAGTGGGTGGCGTAGTAGATGTCTATGGGCTCCAGTAATTACTTAACACCAGATGGGCTGTGAGCTCATCCATCCATCTAAGCAAAAAAAAAATAAAAAAATTCGATGAATTTGTAATTTCAAAAGATATCCAAATAAATTATCCACGCCTGATTACATTCCTGTTGCAATGTCGAAAGGTAGAATAATTCAGCCAATAACAGCACAGTTCACTCGTTAACTAAATTATTCATTAACTGCTAATGACCGAAATATATCAAGCCTTGTTGGAGAAATCATAGGACAAAACTTCCACTACATTGTTGGTAAATTAAGTTGTAGATGATTCAATTTTACCACGTAACTTCTATATGTATTTTACCATATTGCTTTTTTTTATATTAGGATAGATATTTTTAGTACATATATATCCTATAAATATGATATTCTATATGCAAGTAATATAAGAAACGAAAAAGTTGTGAAAATATCAGTATCTCAAAAAAAAACATTATAGTTTGTGAGGTAACGACAAAGAGAAATTCTTCCATCGAGCTATTACTCGATAGACCGACGGTCTGAATGTTGTTGTTTGGAACTTGTCTTATCTTTAAATTACCGTTAGCAAGCTTCAGACAAACGCTAAATATCTTGTGACAGTTCTGGCAAATGTCAAATGTCTTGTGGTCTATCCGCCACATTTTTTTTATTGCTTAGTTGGGTGGACGAGCCCACCTGGTGCTAAGTGGTTACTGGAGCCCATAGACATCTACGACGTAAATGCCTCACCCTTTAAACCAAAACGCATTACTGCTTTGCGGCGGAAATAGGCAGGGTGGTGGTACCTACCCGTGCGGACTCACTAGAGGTCCCACCACCAGTAAGGCCACCACCTACCACATTGTTATATTTAACATTGTCCATCTCAAAAAAGTAACAAATGCAATCTAGTTATAGCTTCATTACCTGTAGAGTACAGTGTACATTTATCTTGTCTTTTAAAGCAATGATGATGACTGAAAAAACCAGACGACCATTGAGCGAAAATAAAATCGGACTGAGAGGAAAATAGGTAGACCGCTCCTCATCTAAATTTACACTAATTACATTAAGTATAAAAATATAACTTGGTATTTCCATAGCATTAGCTACATATGATGTGTTCTACTTGGCACTTTAATTTAATCACCAATGTAACAAAATTTTAAGATTTTTTTTGTAACTGTCTATTATAAACGTCATTTTTGTTGTTGTGCCATCTCATCTACATAGGACTACATACTCATCTATCGCATAGGATTCATGCATTCCAGTTTGAAGGATAGAACAGCCATTATACAACCTCGACATCAAGTGATTTATCAAGATGATGTCTGTGACTCCGGTAACTAATTAATACCAAGTGGGATGATCATTTATCTGATGATATAAAATAAATCAGTAATTTAGAAGAAAAATATAATATAAGCGTTAGATAATATGATTTGGAAGACAAAGTTAGCATTCAGGTCATTAATGTCACGAACCATCAAACCTTGGACGAAAATCCCTCTTTAGAATTTTCCAGCACTGCTTAAATTACATTTCCTTTTAAAATCTACTAGTACTAGAGGTATTGCTCGTACCCATCAATGATGATGAGTTCGGGATGTACGCTAGTTCGTCTTCTTTAGTAAAAAAATAAACAGTTTTTCTAAATCAGTACAGTACCATTATTTAACAGGTCCTTTGCAATAATAATGGCATGATTCAGTTTTAGGATAGCCAAATTGAGTGGGCGGCGATGGGTAATAATTTGTTTTTGATTTTCGGCCATCGTTACGAATATAATTGCGAACAAAAGACCATAAAATTGTCAAACGGAAGGAACATATTCGAATTATGGTTTCTAAAAGATAAAAATTCACTACCAATCTAACAACGTAACTAAAGCACCGAGTGGAATGTATCAACGAGGTTTTACTAAGCGTGATTTATATTAGGCAACCGAATTTCCGCGGGCCCGTGTCAGACTCGATTCCAAGACTTTTACCCATTAATTTTCATTAAAAACTTCCACTTGTTTATTTAATTTTATTGCACACTACTCTTAGTTGGTGTTTTAAAGTTTTAAGCAATTATCTGGAAAGGGAGCGGAGGAATGCATCTAATTGTTTTCGTTTCATTAATAAATTACGGGCGAGTGTTTAATTGCCTTTCCTCTTGTAATTCGCGTTGTATTTCATCAAGTGGCTCGAAGTTTTACATTGCTTGAATATTTCACGTTTTGTGTAGCTTAATCTCTGAGAAACTTTACTTAATTGAATTATGAGATCGGTGCAGAGCGAACAGTTTCAAATTAATTTTTTCTTTTAAAACTCGAAAGCAAAGGTTCAGAATATTAAGGAAAGTTATAACTAAAATATTTAAATGACGCATAAATGATTTAAGAAAAAAAAAAGTTAATCACTATTCAATTCGAATTTTACATCTGGTCCCAGATATATATATATATATATTTAACACGATTTTTCCCGACAGATTTTTCTTTATATTTTGTACCGCATATTCAATGAGAATCGCCCCAAGGAATTGTCCGAGATAATCACGTCACCTTCTATTACCGTCGCACCGCCCACTAGCAATATTGAGCAAAGACATCCTTTCTACATTTAATCTTAACCACTTCTGATATTAGCACAGTTTGGCAGTTCAGGTGAGTTGAATGGGAAAGTCAGAAGTTTGCTTTTTTTGTTAAAGGGGAAATTTGTGCTGTTTCCCCTCACCGTTTGCATTAAGCGAGATGTCTTGGGGTTGAAAAACTCGTTTTTGAGTTTCTGATGAGACAAAACTCAACCGAGGAAACGAATGCTTCTCTTCCTGTTGCACTCCTATGGCGGTCGTTGACCCCATGACTAATGGGCCTCTCAAGTATGTTAAATAGGCACTACTACAAATAATAAGATTGTATAATTGCCTCTGCCGATTAATAGCCAGCCGGATAAATTGTTACCATCAAAACTTTCTCACTAGTCCGCTGGAAAATCGAAATTCAAATTCATAAGCAAAATATTGAAATCGAAATGTAATTTAAAACGCTTACTGAATTCCTATTTTAATAAATAGAATTCCACATTTAATTAAGAGTATTTTCTCCTGTATTATAGGTACCACCAACAACACATACGAACAAGGATGTCCTACACCGCATTCTAAATATTTTTTTCGGGATCGAAGGGACGTCGTGTAATATAACCACCTCGCCAACAAGGTAACCGAATAATTAAACAGAAAGTCACAATTAACTCTACCGCTTGATCTAGTAATGCTAATAAATCCATACGTACTTTTACTAATCGCCATCATTACCCCTTTAATACAAACAAAAGCGCCAATTTGATCAAAATATAATTTACTTACCATTCACTAAAGCCAGTCATAATAAAATGAATAGCAAATTAAATTAATATTCTACGAACTACTGTATTATGTATTTTTGATTTCATACTCATAATTAAATTTTCTGTTATCAATAAGTTAATAACTAACGAATTGAAATTGGGCTTTAATATAAAACATATTATGAAACAATTCCTAAAGGCTAACTTTGTTGATTGAAAGTGTTAAAATATAGGAGTTTAAGCTATTGCACAGCTTCTATCGCGGGCCTTGAGCGCGGCGACTGAATCAAGAAATTCCGTAACGAAAATAACCTGACACCCCCACTACGCCTACTATGTAGCTTGCGTTCAACACATTCACACGTTGCGCTTGTGTAGTGTTTGTGAATAAGCGCGCGGCGTGACGTCGCACTGCCGCATGCACATCATGAAAAGTCTGCCCATCTCTCCCTCGCACGGTCTAGGTTATGAATGTGAAGGGGACAGTTAATGGTTTGCTTTTGTTAATGTTTATAAATATAGCGTGGTTATGTTTTATTGTTGTTTTAATATTAAATTTTTATTTTCGATTTATAATTGCAAAAGTTCATAAAAAATGCTATGCAATAGCTTTACCGCGGTAGTCTCCGAGTGCCACACGTGTTATTTTTTTATTTTGTACTAAATTTACTTTCCCAAAAAACATTCGGGTCGAGCTTGTGTCAAAATCTTCAACCTAAGGTAATAGCGGCTGTCCTAAATCACTTTAAAATGGATTATAGCATCCAATATCATCAGTATAAGTATCAATATCCTAAACGAAGCGTTGAAGAGTTAATAGATGTATTGATTTTTAGTGGGAGGGAGAACAGTCTTATTTATACCTTTACCGCGATTCGAAATGCGTACACACAGAACAGAACTGAGTTGTTTTTTTAGTTCTGTCTCGGCAGAGTTGGACCATTGGATGTAAATTGATGAGATTTTTAGTGAATTTAACTCCCACATACCCATTCCACTTTTCCAAAATGTGGGACGGCGATGAAAAAATAAAAATCCATCAAAAAACGGTTGTTTTGAAAAGTTGGGACGCTTTGTTCGAGGTTTCTTACGTATTTCATTATCTGACTTGAGACAAAAACCTTGAGAAAAAATTCAATTTCTTAATGAAAGTGGAAAAAATTCGATATTTTTTGAACGTATTTATGTTGCTTTTGTCACAAGGGAAATTACTAGTTAGTTCTAGTCAGATAATCATATGACTGAATTTTTGAAATTTTTACAGATATATTTTTATAATATTGTACGTCTTTTTAGTTCGAGCTTGTTATACTAATTGATAATGCCAGAGTCGTAAATATAAATTTAATTTGTGCTTCTAATTATAGCCGTTCGGGGAAATGTAGTTAAAAGTTTTAATGAATAAACTACTGGGCTCCGTTCAAAGTTAATTATTTTTGATTGTCTTTGTAGAAAGACAAGCTTACGGCCCGCCGGATGGTGAATGCTTACCATTCTTTATGGACGTCCAGACTGACCAGATCCGCACTACCCTCGACACCACAGTTCATGATGCTCTACACTCGGCGGCAGATAAAGGCAAATGGCGTGGAATGGTCCATAATAAACTCTTTTTGCGAGGAGGTGGTCACGACCCTCAGTATTGAGGAAACCGAAGCAAGAAGAAGATGGACGTCAGCCATGCCAGCGACGTACCTAAGCTGCTACATACCTAAAATAGACATTTGGTCATATCGTAGTATTTTGTCGCATATTGTAAATAATAGCTTTATTCTTGAAGTTAAGTTACAGTTTTTTTGTAAATATTTTGTATGTGCAGTTTGTATACATTATCAATACTTCAAGTGGTCTCCGCTTTGAGGTTTACTTGAAGACCATTTCGAAGCAAGTGAAAGAAAACTTATAAAGTTATCCTGTTTTATAAATTTTGTACATTTTATTTATATATGCATATGTTATACATCCTTCCTCTCCTTCTTTGTTTCCACCTTATTTCTTATGTTATACATCCTTCCGTTACCAAATAATACGAATAATTTCCTGAAGTCAATTTTGTAAATTTCTTTTTATAGTTAATTCAAACAAATTATTAGATTAATTTTAAATAACGTACAAAACGGACGCCATAACCTATCACTCGAGTTGCAACTAAATAAACTAGCGTTCGCACTGTGGACAGAGCTGTAACGTCACGACGTAACATTTGCATTTTTATTGGAAACGCTTAAAGAAACAACGTTTACGCTGTGATGGAAGGTTTCCCTTTTTGTGTTTGAATAATATAATCGTTGCGACTAGTTTTATCCTCGTTCCAGTTTAATACAATTGTATTATGTATGGTCCTACTTCTGAATAATCTATATGAAGTGGATTTGCACCGCTTCAATAGTATAGTTTCGACTTCGAACTCACATATGAAAATGGATGGCAGTATGCGTGCTATGGTAGGCTCCGGTAATGAATCCAGAAGCCCGTGAACTTGTCTACCTATGCGCTGAAAAAGACGCGACGATCTGAACTAACAACTCGGCTTTCGCTTGAAGAGTTAAACAGTGATAAAATATGGAGGCCAGACTTTGGCATGTGGTTGTTGATTCCTGAACTCGCCATAGGAATACATAAAGGGCGTTAAAATTCAGGAAATATGTTGACTGTAGTGTTGATTTTTCACTATCTTCATTATATAAACGGTTAAATTGCTTAAACAATCACGGATCACAATAATGATAGTTGATTTAAAAGCAACGGGTTAGTAAATAATTACTACCACGAACGACTGCGGCTAAACAGAGAATGGAATTGGTTGACGTTCTTAAATATTAAGTGTATTATCTATGGTTGTCATTCACCCGCCATGACAAACACAACTGCATTCAGTGTTACCAGCTCCTAATTAAAATTTCTATTAATTAAAATACGAACAGATTAACTGTTATTAATGTTCTTGAATGGAGACGGCAAATTGGCAAACTTAGTGCAAGACGCCCTCAGGATCGGTGGAGTGACGATCTGTGCAGGGTGGCTGGCAAGAGCTTAATCAGAGAAGCCGAGGATGGCGTGAAATTCGAGAGCCCTATGTCCAGCATTGAAACGCTACAGGCTGATGATAGATAGATAATGGTTATCACAATAACAGAATTATATACATGTAAGTCTCAAAATTGACTGATTTTCAAATCTAAGAATGTCGCGTGCTAACAATTTAGACCAATGTAAATTTCTACTTTTATTCAACCAATAAAATATTTCCTGATTTCTTTGAAACAGGACAATGAATGGCATTTTTGTAATCAAAATTAACTAACAAAAAAATATTTTGCATCAAAATCGTATGTACACATAAAATATGCTTAGTATGTAAACATTTCAAACAATATACTGAAGTTCAAAGAACAAATTCATTGTCATAGAATGAAAAATATACTAATTGGCTGGGAAAGCTGTGAGAGCAGTCCCAGAGGAATTTAAAATCAAATTAAATGTTTATCATTTTCCCATACATTAACAAAACAAACAATTAAATTAATGAATACTAGAACAAACGGGGTAATCTGGTTTAGTTTGGGAATGTTAATAAATTTATATCAGTTATGTAAATTCTGACCTAACAGCTTTAGCGGGTTCGAGTTTGACTGATTAAATTTTGATTGGCTGAGTTTCTGGACAATATTCCAATGAGTTCCATCTAAAATCGAGTACTGAAACGTTGTTGTAAGGAAATGCCACTTTTTTTTAAAAATCATCTAATTAACTTTGGATACACCGTCTCGTATGCCGTTAGCGTAGTGGAATCGAATCATAGTATAATTGCATGACTACGTCTAACAACTAACCGAGAGGCCATGGTTCCGATGATCACTGGTTCCCTGACCGGTGAGGATAGGTGACGACTTTAAAAATCTTCATTTTCGCTGTGATTTTTTCCACTAAGCTCGTTGTAAAGAACAACGTTGTCATTTTTACTATACTGTTGTGGCATACAACCTATTTAACATACGACCTACAATGACTAGAAGACATAGACTAAGACGGAGACTTGACAGTGTGGTTTGTTCTAAGCTGGAGAAGATTAAACAAGACGAAAGGAAACAGGAAAAAAAGTGAAAAACTGGATATCCTAATATGTGAACGAAAGAACTGACCGTTCATATACAAATTAGCAGGGCTTCTTTAAACAAAATATTATTGTAACCCAGATCTTCAATAGCGGTGTAAGTCTCGCCACTAATTTGGCTACAGTACGAAATAGGCTCGAAATAGTGCTGTGTGCGAGATCGGTGCCAAAACTTACACGACTCCTTCACCAAGTTGCGACTTAAATACTATGTAATTACAGCACATTATGCTAATAAGTATATTAAACACAGAATGTTTCGCGAATCTCAATTTCGGTGCTAAGCAGTTTGTAACGCTAATAAAAACGAATAAGAAGATTTCACTGAAAATACAAATATCGCAAACAAAGGAGTGCATTGCTAGGTTTACCTTATGGACCATTTAAAATTGTAGTTTGGGGGCACTTTTTAACCAAAATTCGAATTCAATAAGCCATCGTTCAAATCCTCAGTTACTTTGAAATAACAGATATCAACCAAGCAGTCGTCGTGGCCTAAAGGATAAGACGTCCGGTGCATTCGTATGAAGCGATGCACCGGTGTTCGAATCCCGCAGGCGGGTACCAATTTTTCTAATGAAATACGTACTCAAAAAATGCTCACGATTGACTTCCACGGTGAAGGAATAACATCGTGTAATAAAAATCAAACCCGCAAAATTATAATTTGCGTAATCACTGGTGGTAGGACCTCTTCTGAGTCCGCGCGGGTGGGTACCACCGCCCCGTCTATTTCTGCCGTGAAGCAGTAATGCGTTTCGGTTTGAAGGGTGGGGCAGCCGTTGTAACTATACTGAGACCTTAGAACTTATATCTCAAGATGTGTGGCGCATTTACGTTGTATATGTCTATGGGCTCCAGTAACCACTTAACACCAGGTGGGCTGTGAGCTCGTCCACAAATATCAGCAATAAAAATAAAATAAAAAAATAAAAAGATATCGACCAAGCAGTCATGCGTTGTGGTATTTAGATATACTTACTCAAACAGCAAAATAAATCTAAAACCTTAAAAAATTATGCTCCATTAAATCCAATTAAAACGATATTGGCAAAGAATAATTCAGTTTCGTTATTAATTTGAATACCTTATTAACCTTAATTCATTCATTAGGGCCCTCCATTTAAATTCCGCGAGCAATATCAAAATTGGCATTGATATGAATTTCCTGTTTCATTCGAAGCGTTCGTTTCCTTACTTCATAACAATTTTCGAAATTAAAACCTCGATCTAAATTGGGAAGTTAATTTTTTCTTAATTTAAATTGGATTTTTAAACTTTCCTTGTTTTGTTACGTTTACAAAACTTTAAAGTGGACCTTTTTCATTTGCCTTTAAGAGTTTCCTGTTACTGTTGTTATTAAGAGCATATTCTGATATTTTTAATACGCTTTTATATTAGCTTGAGTCGTATGTATGTTATTATGTAACGGAATCTTTGAACATGATTTTGACCCCTTCAAAACGCCGGATTAACTCGAAATTTGGTATACTTATTGAGGACCGATGACAGTTCAATATTTAAAAAAAAATTAATGAAAAAATTTAAATTCAACTAAAAAATGAAAAATAGTTTAAAAAAAACTAACAAAAATACGATTTATAGAAAATCCAACTAAAAAATAGAAAATAAATCTTAATAAATTTGAATTAAAAATAGTGTAAGAAAATGATTTTATTGTAAAAAAAGGACCATCAACTACCTCGGCGAGTAAAGAATGTTCTGGAAGTTGAAAATTCAATGAATCGTTCAATGGGAAATGTTACATAGTTTTATGTATACCTATCCTAAACTAACAATAAGACAAAACACTTATCGTTTCCCACCACAAAAGGCGGACGCCGAGTTCGTTGACACTTCGTAACAGCTGATTTAAGCATGCGCCCAACCCATTTTTGTTTTTCGATCAACTTTCCTGTATTGCTTTCTTTTCCGTATACCCATGTATCAGTGGGATCATTAATGCCATTTTTCAATTAAAAAATCGAACCCTTCATTAATGATATATGATATATATATTATATGAACAGCCAAAACACCTAATCCTGCTTTAATTAGACAAAATCGTAAGAGATTTTTTTCTGCCCAGTCCGTTTTCTCTGAACAGTCGTCCCCCGCAAAATACTTAAACCACTGGTGTATGCTACCCTCATGACACCAATAAGCTTCATTACCCTCGCTGGTTTGAACTTTTTGATCTCTTTTTATTCGTTTCCAACTTTTTTCAAATATTTTTTGGGACAAAATACAATTTAAAATTGGATTGAGCGATTTGAATACTACAAGTAATTATGAACAATTAAATTCGTTTTCGTGTTTATTAAACTACGCAAAGTTATTCTTATTACAAGGAGCTTATTCTTGAAACTTGATACTTTAATTCTTAATTATGAAACCTAAATTCTGAATTAAAGGACGATTTTACAAAATCTAAAGAAGAAATTTAAACCTACCGGTTTTGTTCGTTTTATTTCGCAGACTTCACGACCCACATACCGCGAGTACGTTACCGATTAAGTGCAATAAGTAACAACAGCACTTTATGAGTTAAAATGTGGATACATCCATCGTACGGGAGAGCACTCCAATTTATGTGCGTAATTAAGTGGAGTTTGCGTTAGGGCCGTCGCTCGGCACTTTCCAACGGTAAATGAAATTTACGTACGCCTCCACCTTTCGAACGTATCTTGAGATATCAGCGTAAAACAGACGAGAAAGCGTATTTTGATTTTGACAACCCTCTGACATAACTTAGTCTCTACAGACAGCAGAGAATCATTTATTTATTTTATTTATAACTTCTTATACTAGAAAGTATAAAGGGGGACTTTATGCCATAGGCATTCTCTAACAGTCTACCTTAGGGGAGTGCAAAGATGAAGCTTGGTAGGTGTAGTGTGAAGGTGATATTACTTAAACATATGTGTATATATAACATACATAATATTTATAGATACAAATACTCGTACTTAAATAAATACATATACATAAATAAATACATATAAAAACATATATAAACAAATATTATCAATTAGATGACTCTGCTAACTCTCTGAGAAACAGTTCTCGAACCTTCGTCTTAAACGCTTCACGTGTAGTGGCCGACCTTATCTTGAGTGGGAGCGCATTCATCGGGCTCTGCATGCATAGGTGATTCATGAAACGAATATTTTTGAAGTGAAACTTCTTGAGGGGCGTTGGGAGTAAAATTTAACTCGTGTCAGATTCCTTACGGCTAGAGGGAAAATATACAATTTAGGAAGAGCGAGAGTGAGAAAATAGACAGAGCGTATACCGAACCACTCGACCGTGGAGAGAGGGAAAGGACAAAGCGAGCTAGGTCGTTTTTTGCAGTTTCTGGAACTACTATTTTCTCTTTCTCCCTCTCTCCCTGTGTTTGTGCATGCGTATGCTTGTGGATACCTCTTGACTTCATAAAATGAAAAACATCATAGTATGAAATCATAAAAATAAGAAAACTACAATACTACACACCGCAAAAGAAGTTTCACTTCTTTGACGTGCACCATTTTTTTTTTCAATGTTACCTATACAATAAAGCCATTTCTTCCGACTTTTGCGTGTAATATAATCGAAATTGCTTATTAAGAACGAGACATTCTGTCCATTCATAACCGTTAACTATCCGAAACTTTGGAAATATATAAATAACGTAATAAATGGCAAAATAAAATGACGAAATAGTTTTCAATACGCACAAGAACAGAGTTGATCTATTTGATTTAAAAACACACGATTAAAGCCGGCCATTTAATGTTTTTACTGCTGGTAGGACGTCTTGTGAGTCCACATGTGTAGGTATCACCATCCTGCTTATTTTCAGTATTTTGTAGAATATAGGTTTGAAGGGTGGGGCAGCCGTTATACTATACTAAGACCTGAAAACTCATAGCTCAAGATGGGTGGCGACATTTACGTTGTAGATGTCTATGAGCTCCTGTAACCACTTAACTCCAAATGGGCCAAAGGCTGATCCACCCATTTAAGCAATAAATAAATAAATGAAAATCAAAAGTCGTGGTGCGAATCTTTCATGCCCAAGGCCTCGTCTACCCGTGCATTTAGTGTGACATTTTGTTTAAAAATAAAACTAATGAATAGAATCGCGAAATCGCTTTTTCTTGTAAATTAAGACTCTCACTACTGCTTTTAGTCTCCAAACTGAACAGAAAAGGGTGCCCGGGGAAACGCTGAATGAGCTCAATTACATTAATAATCTTTAGTTTCCGAGAAAAACTTGTATTCAGCAACCAATTTCGTTAGTGACGATAGTTTGTTTAACTCATTGTTTTTTTTTTAATTATGTCTAAAACAATCCTAAACAAATTTTAAAATAATAAGACAAACATTTGATGCCGCGCTACAACAAACTATCTTAAATTATTTTCATTTTAGTATGTATTGATTTAATTTGCGAAGAATATTGTATTATATAATAGAATATACAATGATGGTAGCAGCGAAAACAAATGACAATATACTTTGACCGTATTTATGGAATGGAAAGGAATCTTAACCGTAAAAATTCGGATTTTAATAAGCTTTTATTAGCTTCAGACGTATGTATGTAACGGAATCTTTGAACATGATTTTGACGCCTTTCAAAACGTCGGATTAACTCGAAATTTGGTATACTTATTAAGGACCGACAAAATTGAAATTCAACTAAAAAATGAAAAATAAATAATAGTTTAAAAAAACTAACAAAATACTCTTTTATAGAAAATTCCAGTAAAAAATTGAAAATAAATTTTAATAAATTTGAATTAAAAATTGTGTAAGAAAAAATGATTTTATTGTAAAAAAAAAGCGTGTCAATCGCCAATTTCCCGTCCTGCTACCCATATATCTTAAACGCTTTTATTACTGTGACAAAGCAGATATTAATGTTATGAATTTTACATACATAATCTTATACTAGTTTTAAGTCACTGCCGTTTGTTTTTTTTTGTTTTTTATTGCTCTTGTAGGAGACGAGGATACGGCCCACCTCATGGTGAGTGGTTACTGTCGCCCGTGTACATCAGCAATGCCAGGGGCAGAGCCAGGCCGCTGCCTACCGTTTTCTAACATTCGATGAAAATCTCAAAGACCTTCGCTTCAACCCATCAGTTCCTTATTCCAACTAGTAACTGTAACTCGGTTCCCATTAAACAAATGGGCTCATTAAAAAATCCGCAAACATTAATCACCATTCCCATTAAGATATAAAACGGACCAAATTACAAGAGAACCGCTTTATTTGCCGAGAAATGATTGTGTGGCTGTCATTAAACGATGTTATGGTCAAAGCTTAAGAGAAGATTAGGTTAAGCCGTTTTAAAACAATATTCTTTATGGTTTTCATGATAAAAATTTAGTTGGAATTGAGCTCGCCTTTAGCTTTGCCATGTGTTTATGTTTTTTTTTATTGCTTAAATGAGTGGACGAGCTCACAGCGCACCTGCTGTTAAGTGGTTACTGGAGCCCATAGACATCTACAACGTAAATGCACCACTCACCTTGAGATATAAGTTCTAAGGTCTCAAGGGTTGCCCCACCCTTCAAACCGAAACGCGTTACTGGTTCACGTCAGAAATAGACAGGGTGGTGGTACCTACCCGTGCGGACTCACGCGAGTTCCTACCACCAGTAATTACGCAAATTATAATTTTGTGTGTTTGATTTTTATTACATGATGTTATTCCTTCACCGTGGAAGTCAATCGAGAACATTTGTTAAGTACACATTTCATTAGTAAAATTGGTACCCGCTTGGAATTGGAACACCAGTGCATCGCTCAACGCGAATGAACTGGACGTCTTATCCGTTAGGCCACGACGACAGCTATGTGCACAGAGACAATTTGATTTTAATCTAAAAATTTTAAAACTTGCAAGTTTGTGATAATACAGCAATTCGGAAAAAAAATGAATTTAAAGATTTCATTCTGACACATTCACGCAAACAAAGATTATCTAAAGGTACAAGTTAACTGAATAGAAAGTTTAGAAAAATAAATCTAACTGAACCTTTATTCTTTTAATCCAACAGAAGAACACGACAGACTGTTATAATGAAGTGAAATATTCATCAGCCACCGTCTGGAGGTTCTGGCTACCCGAAAACGTACTTCATACTAATGTCGTTATTCTCTGAAATCACTACAAGATATTATTTATCAGTTTTTTTTAAAGTGAAACTTTTATTACATCGTCTCAAACTTTTTCGTCTGTGTGTTGCATGTCGCGTGACGGTCGGCCGCGGAGTAGGGGAAAAGTGAAAGGCGCTCGTCAGAGCAGCCAAGGCCAATATCACGGCGCCTATAGTTCGCCGCAGCTGACCGTGTAGTGTATAGACTATTACTCATTTGTGCCAGTGCTCCACGCTATTTGTTTGTTTTTGTCAGTGGTTAATATAAATGTTGTTTGGCAGAGTTAAATGTCTATAATGTGAAAAAAGTTTCACTTTTACCGTTGTTTCATAAAACCATACAATCCTTTTTTATCTTATATATTTTATCAATCAAACGCACTACGTCTATGCTGCTGTCTATGAATTTGTTTAGTATGCTTTAAATAAAGGTTGTATTTTATGTTTAGGTTAGTGAAATGTGCTGTGACTATTCATGGATGAAATCCAACGATTTATTGAAGAGACTCGTGTGTCACCTAATTAATATGACAAAAACCATTCTGTGGATGTCAATAAGAACTTTACTTTTTACGAGTGGTAGGACCTTTTGTGAGTCCGCGCGGGTAGGTACCACCACCCTGCCTATTTTTGCCGTGAAGTAGTAATGCGTTTCGGTTTGAAGGGTAGGACAGCCGTTGTAACTATACCTGAGACCTTAGAACCTATGTCTCAAGGTGGCTGGCGCATTTACGTTGTGGATGTCTATGGCCTCCAGTAACCACTTAACACCAGGTGGGCCGTGAGCTCGTCCACCAATCTAAGCAATAAAAAAACTTATACTTGATCATTTCACAGTGAACTATTGCAATCTATAATGCCTAGTATCGACTTATCTTACTATAAAAATCGATTTGTCAAAATAAGAGTTAGCTGAAGAGTTAAATTAAATAAAAAAAAACCCGCTGATCCACTAAGATAATCGAGCTATGGATAATAGTAATTATGATGTCAGTTCGGACTACTATTAGACAAAACCCAGGTCTTCGAATCTAGTTTGGCTATACTTAGATGAACAGAATAAGACCGTGCAAGTTTCGCTCCGCTGAATTTTTGAGAGGCCCGTGTGAGACTGGCGCATATTTCGGATGAAGTCTGCGGCGGTGTCGTCGGAAAAACGGAAAACTCGTTTGCAAACAGTTAGATGGATTATGAATTCACAGTGAAATTTGTGTACGTTTTGTTCATACGTGTGTATGTGTGTGTATGCTTATGTTTTTCTTTCTTTCTTAAACAACATAAGCTGGTTCTCTCATTTGTAAACGGTCTTATTTTATCGTAAACACAATTCTTGAATGACGTTTTATTTATTTAAATTTATTTAAAAATACAGATTGCAAACAGGCCATACACCGCTGTGACTACCGCTAATGGTATGAAATCATTAACTTTTTCACACTTCGCGCGTCGACAAATTAATAACAAAAAAATATCCCTGGAATTACAATAACTGTATCAAATTCCCTCACAATCTCACAAATTGTTAAAGCACGCATACAAAATAAACATACTTGTACGATAGCTCAGTTTTATGATATTTTAAAGATTTAAAGAATTACGGACTTACCGCCAACTGCTCAAAGATTTCACGACTCCTTTTTCAAATGTTGCACAAACTGCGGCAACACGTAGCGCTAGTGTCGCGCTCAGTAGATTGCGCGGGTACCGGGCAAGTTGGCGGGAGATTTCAACATGTAAACCCCAAAATCGAACAATACTAACATTGATTCCATTTATATAAATAAACCTTGAAGATAAAGATTAATTAGGTATATGTAGTTAGTATAGTTACATTATTGTGAACAATTGCGGACATACCGAAATATAATACAAAAAGTAACCTTGTGAATATACAACAGTCTGTAAATTTCGTTATCTGATTGCCTGATTACTATTTAAAAAAAAGATTCGATCCAATTTGTATGTAACAAAAAACAATTTAATTTATAAATACATACAATACAATCAAAATACATCTCAAACATCTATTCAAAGTATAGGTCAAAGCTTTTTAGTTACTGGAATTGTAATTTACAAAAAAAATCCGTATGAATAGCTAGCTCATTATCGCTAAGACCGATTTCATTAAAAAAAAAATCATTTTCAGTCGTCTCGCACACGACGTGAAGGCCTCTCAAAAATTCATCGCCCGTCTGCAAGCTTCAACGGATTTCCGTCTACACCGTACCTTACAGCAATATACTTAACAAATAATCACATAGCTCTTCTAACTACAACTATAAGCAAACACTCAACTAATTCACAAAGACGAATGGCATTTTTTTACCTGAAGGTTTTAAAAGGCGTCTTAGATTAAGACATAAACGAAACTTAATTATTTTATTTACTCGTTTTTTTATACGATGTTAGATTTACGTGGCTAAGCCACAAAAAATGTTAATTTAATAAGCTTTTAATTCGATTTTTGTGTACTTCCGGCTTAATACATTTGTAAAGGATGACATTAATACTATTGCCACAAAAAGTAGTATTTAAAAAATAATTTTAATACAGTATTTAAGATGATAAATAATAATATTAATTATCCTTTGTTACAATTGGTACACAATTAAATAAAAAAGAAATGTGGTGTCGTGGGACACCAGGTAGGAACGAAGTTCCTTCGGCTAATGTAGAATCGACACAAATTGCAAAAAAAGAAATGGTGCTCAATTTTATGTAGGTTTTCTTGGTTTTTCTCTTAAATTTTGCTGATTAGTTTTTATTTAAGTACGGGAAAGTATTTAGGAAATTCAGTATTTTAGGAAATAATAAATTACGTAAAATAAAAAAAATAGTAATTCAAATTATCAATTAAAATAACAAAATATATCTCTTTATTTTTGGTTGACAACATAAAATTACATAGAAATAGAAATAATTACTTAATAGAGAGAGAAGGGATTAGAGAACGAAAAGAAAGAAGGAGAAATAGAAAGGTATTATACACTACTCGCTTGTGTATGCGACTGTCGCGCCTGCGCACGTCTCATTTAACGGTTTTATTCCACGCACTTTTTTCCACCGTCTTATTTAACGGTTTTATTCCACGTACTTTTTTCCACGGATTTTTTCTTACGGTTTTACTATCACATTTTTTTCAGTTCGGTTGCGCAGCAAAATCCCTATCCCCTCCAAGCCTGCGGTAAAGAACTTCGTTCCAATAATTAATTAATTGTGTTTGTCGTATACACGAAATATATATACGACGATGTATATACGTAATCTTACAGCTTAATATATAGTAAGCTGTAGGATTAATCAAAAATGTTAATATCTTTTTTAATGACTTTCTAATAGCAAAAATATTTCTGATTAGGCTTAAGCTATGTTATCCCTATCGTTTAAGCATATTTTTTTTATTTCAAGAGGCCTTAAATGGATATCAGGTAAAAAGTTGTACAGAAAGCTGCCATTGACCTTTGTTGTGTAACTTCAATGATTGTCTAAAAGGGATCGTTCTTAACAATAAGACCAGGATGTTTTTGTGGTCTTACTGTATTAATTATAGTGTATATTTTGCTATTATTAATATATATATGCAGTATAGCGCGTGGAGGAACAGTGTTGTGTGTGCGCAGTATGGAGTGTATATGATGTTGAGAACAAGATTGATCGAGAAACGAAATCGGCAGTAGTTACTCGAAAAGAGGTGCATCATCAAATATGAGCAGCATTGCAGTACCAAGGCGATGATTTGTACTACGAATATGGTACATTATTTCCTTTTAATGCATTAAGGCGTGAACAAGTTCATGAGCTACGAGAAATTCAAATTTTACAATCATATATCAAATTTATCATCATATAAAATTTTGAATACCTTCACCTTGACATATAAGATCGAAGTCTAACTGGTACGGTATAAAGACAATTCCATCTCTTAAACCGCAACTCAACATATATATATCATCATCACTATCATCATCCTATCATGTAAGGCCAGCCCAGGGTGGCCTTAGGCTGGTCCAGTGTGTCTTTCCAGACTGCTCTGTTACATACTGGTGGTAGGACCTTTTGTGAGTCCACACGGGTAGGTACCACCCCGCCTATTGCTGCCGTGAAGCAGTAATGCGTTTCGTTTGAAGGGTGGGGCAGCCGTTGTAACTATACTTAAGACCTTAGAACTTATATCTCAATGTGTGTGGCGCATTTACGTCGTACACATATAAGACAAAAGTCGGGAAGACGACTAGACAGTGATGATTCTACGAGAAATTGCGATATCGAAATAAACCTGCATGTCATTTTTTTTTCTTTAAATTTCTGCGGCTTCCCATTTCTTTTATTTAAAGTTATTTACTCTCACAAAAAAAAAACATTTACTCTCCGATCCTCATAATCTATTGTCACCGACCTAAAGGTTGACATCAATTAGTCCTCGACCCATTTATTATAGCGGGCTTCGTGTGGAACAATCACTTCGCAAAACAATAGAGCATCCTTAACGTCAATCATTCTAACAAGCGAATCAAGTAAATGCGACCGCAATACATTTGCGAAAGTAATTGTCGATAATCCCATTCTCTCGGATCGTTTGGAGCCTCTGGGTCTGCGGAGGGACTTCGGTTCCCTCTGTATTTTGTACCGTATGTTCCATGGGGAGTGCTCTGAGGAATTGTTCGAGATGATACCAGCATCTCGTTTTTACCATCGCACCGCCCGCCACCGGAGTAGAGTTCATCCATACTACCTGGAGCCACTGCGGTCATCCACAGTGCGTTTCCAGAGATCTTTTTTGCCACGTACCATCCGGCTATGGAATGAGCTCCCCTCCACGGTGTTTCCCGAGCGCTATGACATGTCCTTCTTCAAACGAGGCTTATGGAGAGTATTAAGCGGTAGGCAGCGGCTTGGCTCTGCCCCTGGCATTGCTGAAGTCCATGGGCGACGGTAACCACTCACCATCAGGTGGGCCGTATGCCCGTCTGCCTACAAAGGCAATAAAAAAAAAAAAAAAAAAAAAAAAAAAATTTTTTTGTAGCAAAAACTTTCTCAGTGAAACCCGGCTTAAAATTGCGCCTCGAATTGGGAATGTATTTCTTCGGTTTGTTAAAAACCAGACGTCGATCGATCGTAGCGTAATGATAAAACTTACTTTTTTATTTCAACGAATCATGTATGCGAAAACGAAAGTATTCCATCGGGAACACCAAACAATGTCGTTCGTTAATAATTTCTTCCATGATAATGTTTCGGCGACAATCGTACGATTAAACACTCATAGGTAATAAGCGTTGTGAAACTGAAATAGGCTCGTTTCAATAAAATGTCCATAACAGAATTCGAATTCAAGTACACATTGTCAACCGGCATCAATTTTTTAAAGGGCTGTTGGGTAAGACAGATTCACAAGCGGTAAATCATGATTCATAACAAACAGAATTTGTCCCGCGATTTTTTTTTCTAGATGAGGGAAGATCCCATGGCCCTCTGGCTAAAGTGGTTGGTATAGCCCATAGACATTACCACGTAAATTCCGTCACCAACCATAAGATTGAAGTCGTAATTTTATAGCTGTCTCACATTTCGAACGGAGATCCACGACTGCTTTGCGATAGAAATAGTGTGAATGACAGTACAGTAGGTATCCTATTTCCAACACGGAACAGTCATTAATTCCTCCATGCGTCGTATTCCTCACTGCTGAAGGTCATGACCACCGTTTTGAATCACCTTCGCACGCACGATCTTTATCCATCTATTATGGTCTCTGGCGGTGTGGAGGGCCTTGTGAAATGTGGAATCAAGAGCAGTCTGGATCTGGTCGGACCAAGCTGCGCCCCCGAGGTCTTTTCCCATCCACATTACCGGTCACCGGTGGCCGAAGTATTCAGGGAATCGACATTCGAAGAACCAGTCGAGAGAAAGAGACATGCGAAGACACTCGGATGACAGCCGCGAGGAGATTTTGAGTTCTTGCAAAATTGATACGTTAGTCCGAAATGCTGTCCACGGAATACGGAGCATCTTTCTCCAGCACCATATCTCAAAGGCGTCAATGCGTTTGCGGTCTACAGATTTCAGTGACCAGGTCTCAGCGCCATATGAAAAAATCGAGAAGACTAGAGTCCGTACTAGTTTGGATTTGGTCTTTACGGAAATGTTGCGATCTCTCCAGATTTTTTCGAGCTGAGGCATGGCACTCTTGGCCATGTCATTCTCCGGCGCACTTTCTTCTCGCACGAGCCATTGTTACCGATGTTGGTAGTTAAAGTAGTCCTCTATTTCTAGGTCCAATGCGCCAGTGAGTTTCAATTTTCCAGACCTATCCACCACTATGACTTTGGTTTTGGACCTGTTTATGGGAAGCCTCATCTCCTTGCTTCTCCGCTCCATTCAGTCTAGAAGCGCAACAATTTCCGACTCATTTGCTGCCAGAAGAGTAATGTCATCGGCGTAACACAGGTTGGTGATTTTCACGCCACCAACTGTAACTCACTAATTATGACTCCTAATAAGCACAACATAAATTGACACTTGAACCTCACATGGGGCTCTCTGTGGAACCTAGAGTACAAAAGATAGAAGGGCAAAAGATCCGCGAGATGGCGATTATCGACATAATATTATATGTTATCCTCAAAGGTATAATAAAAAAAACCTTACACTTATTTCCGTTATCTGGTACCTGTAACACAAGTTCTTTACGAACTTACCACGGGACCAGTTAACGTGGCGTGATTGTTAGTAAATATTTATTAATTATTTAAGGATGAATTTATTGAAGGATGTGCTAGAATAAAATGTGTTCTAATTATGAGTATTTTTATTAGTTGAATAATCTAGCTAAGCTTTAGAAAAGGCTCTTCGAGGTATATGTGAAAAATCCACACTAGAATGTCTTTGAAAATAGCCCGAGGATCCACTGTAGCAATTTTTTCTCTTGCATTTTATACCCTTGACGGTTTTGACTCGCATTCGCTCGCTTTATATATCATTCTTAACAAGCAGACGAGGGTTTCTCATAAGAATTTCGCTTAGAAATTCTCGCAAAACCAACGTTTGTTATTTAGATACAAATTTAAAGTTAAACACAATTTTAGGCACGTCGACAGACTGTTTGGAATTAGTCACACCACATAAATTAAAATGGCCGCAAAGTGTAATCATTGTTCATTTAGTTTTGACAGCGTTAAACCAATATGTGAATTAACTTTGTTGGTAACTGATGTATTCTGAGCACACAAGGGTTGGTAGCCTTGGCTTACTTATTTCTCCCGTTACACAGGTATGCGCTCGAGTTGAATATCTTAAGAAAAACCGTAACATAATTGTTACTTTAACCTCATATCGCTGTGGTGGCTCCAGCAATTTCTTTGTTTGCAAAAAATTTCAAACTACCGCCTCAATACTTCAGGTGCACCCTAATTAAAAAACAGTGGAGAACGTCATTAAAAGGGTACTTAAGAGTTACGACCTCCTTTAAAAGCTTCGTTGAAGCTTTCGAGAAAAGCTTGTTTATGCAAAATCTCCTGCAAGTTTGTTAATATTAAGACAAAAAAAAATATTTAAGTATTTAAATTTTATAATATATTTTGTAGTATTATATAATATAGTTCTCGTTTTTTGCAAATCATATACTTAATTGAAAGCATTTGTACTGTTTAATCTAGCGTTTATTATTTTTAGCTTATTACTACGGAAGCTTCTACGTTGCTTTACAGCTTTCGCGGTCACGAACCACCAAAGTATTTCTTCGTCGAAATTTAAACATCGTGTTAATTGACGTTTATTTATATTTATTTATCGCATAGATGGATTGACGAGCTCACAGCCCACCTATTAAAAAAATATGGGATTGTGCTATGCTGTTTATGGTGTCCACATAACCACCAACAAAATAGTCAAAGCATATAATGTTAGATTTTTTAGATTTTCCTCAAATTCATAATTTTAAAATCACATAGAGATTTATGGTAATCTGAATCATTATTTCCACTATCATAATACATTAGCATCATCGCAATATAGTCTTTGTTCTCGTCAACTTTGACAAAGACGAGACATCCGGCCCTTAGTACTTGAGTTTGGCAAGAGGCCTTAGTCAGCAGACGGCTCACGACGCGTTCATAGTTCGTTTCCAATATTAATTATCTTTAAAAAAAACGGCGCGAATTTTTCGGGTGTGATAATAATGTTATAAAAAAAAAGCATAAAAAAAAAGCATGTTTTTTTATTTTTTAGCTTAGATGGTTGGCCAAAGTCCCGGCCCACCTGATATTAAGTGGCTACCGGAGCCCATAGACATCCACAATTTTAATGCCTCCACCTTATTCCCTACCTATACCATGGTAGCCTAAGGTGCTATTCCAAATACGCCCGCACGGGTAGATGAGCTCACGGGCTCAACCTGAGAGAATTTGCTAACTAATGCTAGTGCCCTAGTAAGAGCATTGCTTTGCAGAATCTACCATCGCATGGGAATCGCGACCCACTGAGAAGACCCGGCAAAAAACGCAGTGGGCTGTGGGTTAGTTCGCTCATTGAACTCTTCGTCGTTATCGAAGAGATGGACGAGGACGGTGACCGTTGCTTGAGGGGCCTAAAAGCACCGAAAGTGGATCCGGGGGATTCGATAAGACGTGTTTCAGGTGCTGGCGACTTTGCGTTGCCCACTCGCCTTGGTCGGATAAGTAATTAGCGGTGGCTACGATAAGAGCATTATGCGTCTATCTGTCTTGAGACATGAGTTCTAAGTTATATCTAATTGCTTAAGGAATTTGTACTCATAGTTTCATTTGCTATCTTCGACACCAAAGCAGACCAATAATCCTGTAGTTAGTTGATAATTTTGTAATCGAAATATTTTAATAGTAGTTATCGAGATGTTTTACTGCAGACAATGGCTTGGTTAAGCTTCTAATACTGCTCTTCTTCATGAGGACCAGCGATAGGTGGACAGATGCTCATCTGCCACCAAACGCAATCGCAACTAGAAAATAAAAAATTAACCTTATTAACATTAAGACAGTCACGAAATCTGAACGAACACGAGATTACGCTTCTGATGTTTAAGGGCCGTCTACATGTAGGGTCCTCGACCTTCCCCAACATAAAGAGAATTCTGTTTTAACTTCATCTCATCGATATCCGTCCTTAGTTAATACGGAAGCGTGCTCAGATATAATGAGAAATTGGTTTTTAATACAAAATCATAGTCGGTTAGATTTTTAATAATTCGCTAAACCTACACAAAAATACTATTATTTAAAAAAATAAGAAGACTTGAATAAGAAGAATCTGTGACTCACTCCAACATAAATTATTGTTCTCATTCTGCGAAACACCGTGGGACATGGCGTCGCATCGCGAGAGCATCGGTATCGCAGGATTTGACTGATGCATGACCACGACCACTCTGCCAAGAGTGTACGACTAAGAAGAATAAATAGCCCGGCAGGCTATTTAGTACTATTTAAAGAAACAAAGAATGATATGTTTTCTGATTTAAACATTTCTAATCTTTTTTTTTATTGCTTTAGATAAGCAGATGCCATGTTAAATGGTTATTAGACCTCACAGATATGAACGCGGACACTAAAAGGCTTGATGTAAATATCTCACTAGTATTCTAAAAGCTAGTCCTACTAATTATATCAGAATACACCAGGTATTTCCCGTACGGCTTTTGTTATCTCTCACTAGAATCATAACAGTCAAACTGAGAGTTTGTATTTATAAATGAAAACAAGGTTTTGCAGAAATAAAGCTTAATCAAATTCTTCTCCATATTATATTTCGTATTTTATACCGAAACTCGGATTGTAAGTTTATAAAAATACTCGACAACATTAACCTCCAGCCACGCATTGTTTGTAACCACCTTTACATATCAGCATGTTGCCATTTACTTTGACTACGAACTTACTTTATAACAACTGAACATAATATTACATTACGTCTGTGTCGCGAAGTTACCGAGATGTCGTATTCCGTGAATCCACGAAATTGTTTAATAGGATATGTCACGATATAATATTATAGACGAGTGAAGTCGAATCATGCTGCGCTGTGACTATCACTAATCATATGAAAAACATCGACTTCTAGAAACTATCCGCGCGCCACCTATTATAGTAGGATAACCTAGGATAAGTAAGTAGGATAGTAGGATAAAAATAGAAACCTTTTATGGAAATTATCAATAAATGTTTCAACACACTCAGTGTGCTTAGTGCGAGTTTTGAACATTCTTGATAGCGTAAAAGTTAACTCAAATTTGCATGATGTTGGAAGGTTTGCCTACGTTTACCGCCCTGCCTATTTTTACTGGTGGTAGGACCTCTTGTGAATCCGCGCGGGTAGGTACCACCGCCCTGCCTATTTCTGCCGTGAAGCAGTAATGCGTTTCAGTCTGAAGGGTAGGGCAGCCGTTGTAACTATACTGAGATCTTAGAACTTATATGGGCTCCTTACCTGACTGACTGACTACTTAACACCAGGTGGGCTGTGAGCTCGTCCATTCATCTAAGCAAAAAAAAAAAACTGTTGCGCTATCGTGAACATTAAAAAACTCGCACTAAGCACACAGATCAATGGTTAAAGAACGCATATATACATTTTATGTACATTTTAATAAATTTAGAAGAAAAAGTGAATAATGCAACCTATCGTATTATTCACTTTTTGAGTACCTTTACCGATCTACGGAAATATAATAGACAACGAATGCTTGTGGACATACATCGAAAAATTACCAAGGTAAAGATATGTATGTACATTTGGCTTATTAATTTCGATTGCATTTGATGAAAACGGCCATAGTAAAAGGTACAATTTAAAACCCAATACTATCGTTATCTAATCGTCCAGCCAACCAAATATAAATATGAGGTTCTAATTTCATTTGAAACAAAATCTAAATATACCACATCCAAAACATATTTTTCACGTATCAATGTAAACATGTTTTATTGGAGTGCATTGCGGTGTAGTGGTATTAGGGTAGTTCGTGTAAGTTTGAGTATGTAACATTACATGCTAATGGGAAGTCAAAAGTTCTTAGAAATGAAGTTAATTAATGAGGTAAAATTATTAAGCTATTGCATAGCTTCTATCGCGGGCCTTGAGCGCGGCGACTGAATCAAGAAATTCCGTAACGAAAATAACCTGACACCCCCACTACGCCTACTATGTAGATCGCGTTCAACACATTCACACGTTGCGCTTGTATAGTATTTGTGAATAAGCGCGCCGCGTGACGTCGCACTGCATGAGCATCATGAAAAGTCTGCCCATCTCTCTCTCACGCGGTCTAGCTTATGAGTGTGAAGGGGACAGTTAATGTTTTGCTTTTGTTAATGTTTATAAATATGGCGTGGCGTTATTTTTATTATTGTTTTAATATTAAATTATTATTGTTTAATTATAATTGCATAAGTTGATAAAGAATGCTTTGCAATAGCTTTACCGCGGCAGTCCCTGAGTGCCACACGTCTTTTTTTTTTTTAGTTATAAAAACCGGTTGCCATGCGAACCATTTGGAGATACGGTAATAGCAGAAACACAACTGACTCCTATCTATCATATAAAATCTTAAAGGAAAATTTTATGTTCATGCATTAGGAAAATTTCTACGTATTGTTTAATATGTAAGCTTTCACTTCAAATAATGCCAATAAATCACATCATATGTATAACCACACTTATAAAAGACTAGCCGTACTCGCTCGCTTCGCTGGTCATTTAAAATTGACATTATTATTTATTGTCATTATTATTAGAGAGTCCAAAACTCATATAAATATTAGCCTATCCATTAAGTACATGTATTTTCTCAATGGATACCAAGTTTCAAGTCAATCGGATGCATGGTTCAGTAGTTATAACGGAACATCCGTAAAAACCACTGTAGATTTATATATTAGTATAGATTATCGTTTTAGCTAAAACAACACAAGCCAGTATTTGTATTGTGTATACAGTGCATTAAATAGCTTTTGAATAATTGGTACGCAACCGGCATTCCGAGCGTTTCGTCTCCACGCTTTGTTACTTATCTGTTCTTACAGTTAGATAATTGGATCAAGATCTGTTGTTTAGCTCTAGTAAGTAACACACGGCTCTGAAGAACATCAAGCTTTTACGATTTAACATTATCTTTTAGTATAATAAGCTTTATGTGATCATTGATATTAAAATAAAGCATTCTTTGACAGAAAGCTACATTAAAACACTCAGATGTTACGCTATTAACTTTTAAAAGAACGCTTAATATATTTAAAATGTATTATCGGAATATGTTCAAATGTAAGCTCAGTGTATTATAATTCGTTCTAGAATGTTCGATATTAATTCGCTTGACGTTCGCTAACACCGTGAATATTGAGATACTTAGCAAAAGTTGTCTTTACGTCAGCCTATTGTGGAGGCAGTGAATTATCTGAACGAGTGCTAATTAAATTTCTTAGCGTCTTACTATGCGGAAGACGGTACTCTGCTAAAATCGTTAATTCACCGAACGAATTGTTTTGTTTGTTGTAGCCTTCGTGCGAATTCGTATCTACGTGACTCCTTCGATCTCCGAGCATTGAATAGAACATCGTTGAATATTGTAATGAATCATTGAATTTACCATTCACTTAGGGGTTGACAGCACAACGAAAAATTAATTTATTTTCAAGCAATATAATAAAGCAGACGGGAATTTTGTGAAACTTGCCCCTATACCCGTGATGTTTGTATTAATTCCCAAAGCTGAGCATTATTCATTCTATTATTGAATCTTATTTTTCAAGTATTTTATTAAGCTATTACATAGCTTTTATCGTGGGCTTTGAGCGCGGTGACCGAATCAAGAAATTCCGTAACGAAAATAAAACCTAACACCCCATCTCCGCCTACCATGTAGCTCGCGTTCAACACATTCACACGTTGCGCTTGTATAGTGTTTGTGAATAAGCGCGCCGCGTGACGTGGCACTGCATGCGCATCATGAAAAGTCTGTCCATCTCTGTCTCGCGCGGTCTAGCTTATGAGTGTGAAGGGGACAGCTAATCTTTTGCTTTTGTTAATGTTTATAAATATAGCGTGGTCTTATTTTATTATTGTTTTAAAATTAAATTATTATTATCTAATTACAATTGCATAGGTTGATAAAAAATGCTATGCAATAGCTTTACCGCGGCAGTCCCCGAGTGCCACATGAATTTTTCATTAAATTTAGACATTTTAAATTTTTTATTAAAGCTTCAATCCATTGAACAGTATACATTAAATAATCGTAAGCGATATGGGTATTTAATGTTACTATCAATGTTATATGACTATCAACATTTGTATGTTTCAAATAAAAATACCAAACGTTCGATCTCCACTAAAGTCTTAAAGTAGAGAATGTTTGTGTGAAATCGCTGAAGTAGTTTAATATATTTAATATATTAATAAGTAATGTCATAGCTTAGGAATTCGAATAAGCGAACATATTTATGAACAAGCAAAACTGCAAGATGCATTTAAATATTATAACTATAATAATTTATACGTTTGTATATTGTAAATTATACGTATATTCGGAATACACTATATTGAGTGTGTTTTGTAAACATTGTTGATTTGGTTAATCTATTTTATCGGTATAATCTGTGTCATTGCATTTTCCCTCCATTACTGCTGCATATTTTATACAGATTGCTTGCGTCTAAAAAGTTATGTTTAATAAATTCTATAAAACTATCCAAGTTATTATTGAAATACGACAAAGTGAGTGAACAAACAAACATCTTCCAGTAAATTCAGAAACGCACTTCTGTGACATGACCGTAATAGTGTTTTATTTTAATACAAACCAGTTTACAAAAAGAGCAGAAGTTGTACACAAGTTTTTTTTTCCGTCAATTCCGTATGGATTTGACTAAGCGAACGATTGCGGCGAGTGACGTCTTCTAATATTACCATTTAAACAGGTTTTATGGTAATCTGTTCGAGGTCGCGGAATCCTATTTTCGGACGGAATTTTCCAGAAACGTTTTTCTTCCTCGGGAAGTTTTAAAGGCGAAAAGTTACAAGATCTCGATACCCAGACTAAATAGGATTGGATGTTGTTTTAGAATAATTTAACATTAATTAAATAAGTTTCCTTTTAGAAAATTTTCTCGACGACAATAGCGGTTAAGAGGATTGCTTTAATGACCTGCAATATTTTAAGCAGCAATTGTGTTTTTTTAATGCCCTAAAAGGAATTGATTTTATAATTTATTACTGCGTTATATTTAACAGATATAGTAAAACTCTTAAATATCCAACTCGACAAAAACGTTTACCAGATTTCACAGCATTCTTACTCACCGTAGAAGGTTTAGAACAAATAAATAAATAAAAAATAGTTTATTTTTACTATTTTTTAGTTAGATTTTCTATAAAAGCGTATTTTGTTAGTTTTTTTAAACTATTATTTATTTTTCAATTTTTTTGTTGAATTTCAATTTTTTCAATTTTTTTTTAATATTGAACTGTCTTCGGTCCTTAAAAAGTATACCAAATTTCGAGTTAATCCAACATTTTTAAGGGGGTCAAAATCATGTTCATAGATTCCGTTACATACTAACACACATACGTCAGAATCTAATAAAAGCGTATTAAAAACTCGACTTATTTAACTAAGTTCCTTAAAATCTGCGGCAAACAAAGAACCTCTTGAATTCAAAGCTTTAGAAACAGGCAAATGACAGAACGAATGAGAAAAACAAACTAGACACCGCGAGGTTTCCATTAGATAGAGAGGACACCTCCAGAACACTCAATGCTGGGGTGAAATCGATTGTATACGCCAAACAGATAAGGCTTACTCCATAAGACCAAACTTTTCGAGCTTAGTTCTAGTGTGACGAGTGCATCGAAGCCAAAATGTAAATGTCCCCCTCCAAATTAAGTTCGAAGATCTAATTGCAATGGAACAGTGACTGTTCTATTTTTCAAACAAGATTACTTTACGGCTCGTACTATCTCAGAACAAATACGTAAACTTTTTTTTAAAGATAGGAATTGGGAGAGTTCTTATTTTTTTGCGGTATGTTAACCAAGGATGCATATGCGAATCTTCATATAATATATTCGAGAGAGCAGAGTGTACTCTTAAATGTTCCAAAGAGTGACCGTATTTGACGTTTTTACTGATGGTAGGACATCTTGTGAGTCTGCACGGGTAGGTAACACCACCCTGCCTATTTCTGCCCTGAAGCAGTAGTGCGTTTTGGTTTGAAAGGCGGGGCAGCCGTTGTAACTGTACTGAGACCTTAGAACTTATATCTCAAAGTGGGTGGCGCATTTACGTTGTACATATCTATGTACCCTATGTTCCAGTAACTACTTAACACCAGGTGGGCTGTGAGCTCCTCCTCTTAAGCAATAAAAAAAAACGTCCTTATCTAAGCATTAAAAAAAAAACTTTAATAACAAATTCTACTTAAAATTTAAGTCTGGCTGTACAAAGGGGTTTGGTTCGATAAATACAGTGCGGTAACGATACCCGCTCTGTACTGCACACACTCCTAGCAATTCTAAAGCCGAGTTATAATACGTTAATTAACCATAAAACGGATACATCATAATAGAGTTTCATAGCTTCATATTTTTTAGGAATTCGCTTCATTTTTTATTTACTCGTGTGCACAAACCCTAGTGCAGTTGCTTTTCAAAGTAAATAAGAAAACGTCTGTTGCTGCTACTTCCTCCTTCACCTAATTGCAGCAACGAAACTAATAAGGAAACGATAGTTGTGGAAATATTAGGTTTTAGTATTGCAGTATCGAATTAACGGACGGTCGTTTTGTTAGCGTGTCTGCTTTCAACAGTTTCAACTGCAGCTTAAAGTAGGTACGAATTTTAAAATTTTTAATTAAAAAATAGTTTCACCTTTATTTACATATATGAAGTAATATTTCAGCGTAATTTTCACTAACTCCAAGACGTCCTATTAACTCGTAGATTTTCACACGAATCAAAAATCGATGACATAATTTTATTTTTCAAGGCTGAAATAGGGATTGTACAGGTCAGCGCGCACATCATATTGCATACCGATGTATTTTATATCAAAGTCATTCATTTTCCGTTCAGTTCGTGTACCGCCATCAGCAAGGCGTCGCGTACTCGCATGATGTCATTTTTATCATAAAATATAAACAATCACTAATCAGTGTAAGCATATCAATAAACAAATAATCACTATTGGAGTTGTTATCATTATCACAACAGAGGGTTGTGTGGACAAACCGTACAGGGATCAACAGGCAGGATAAAAATTATTATGATTTTAATTTCACACTTACAGACGACATGAAAAATTCATTATTTTTTTGCATTTTATTAAAGAACATTTTGAAGGCCAAATTGAAGAAACTAGCGATCGATATCTACACAGAGTAAAAAACGAACAGAAATGTAACAGATCAGTTTAACTTTGGAACGGGCGGGGTTGGTCTGAGATAGTGATTTATAGACTGTGGGGCGCGCTATCTGAAGTAACTATTTAAATAAGAATGTTGTCTCCCCAGGTCGCGGGATTCCATTATCTATTGAATTATTATGTGGCAACGGCGATAAAGGAAACGCATTTATTGAGGTTTTCAAACTTATTTCGACTAAGTTGTATAACGTCCGGTATGTTGTTAAGTCGGGGTTCGATCGTGGAATGGATATAATTATTAATTAAAAAAAAAGTTAGTGAAAACTAGTTTATTAGGACAACAGAATAATTCACTTCATAGACCTAGTGAGGGTAAATCAAATGTGGACTGTTTCTCATTAAGTACAATACTTGATATCATATCTTTATTAATTATGTCTACGATTTAAGAAAACCAAAGAAAATACTAACTTTTATTTATTTTTTATCTTTAGGGACTCGGAAAAAAAACAAGATATTTCGTTCCTTAAAAACGCTTTCACCCTTGCTTTTTTACTCTTCATCATCAACCACTGTCATGATTTCTGTTATCGTTTGTTTTAAAGAATATTGAGTGAAAGAGTTTACATCTCACCAGCTTTAAGCTATTTACTTAGATAGACATCACAATGTTAACACTGTCACCCTCCTTGAGACATTGAAGGGTAGAGCAGCCGTTGTAACTATACTGAGATCTTAGAACTTATATCTCAAGGTGGGTGGCGCATTTACGTTATAAATGTCTATGGGCTCCAGTAACCACTTAACACCAGGTGGGCTGTGAGCTCGTCCACCCATCAAAGCAATAAAATAAAAAAGACATGAGGTCGAATTCACAGGGGTATTGTACTATTAACGGCTGCCCCACCTTTCAAAGCGGAACGCATTGTCGATTCGCGGCAGAAATACATACCCGTCCATGGGGTGTAACCTCCCACTAATGAAAATATCTAAACAATTGAATACCTATAAGATCAGTCTCGTCACAGCTGATGACTCGACAAGTACAAAATAAGCGATACACAGAAGCGCACTCAGCGAACTTGGGATGTGTGAACGGGTATTTCGAAGTCGTTCGATATTAAGACGGACGATAGTATTTGAATTGTGTCTTCAGACATAGTTCATGCATCTTGAAAACTCAACTTTTTTTTTTTTTTTTATTTCTTAGATAGGTTAACGTGCTCACAGCCCTCCTAGTTTTCATTAGCTACCGGAACCCATAAACGTCTACAACGTAAATACCGCCAACCACTCTGAGACATGAATTCTAAGGTAAGTATGCAGGAATAGGCAAGGCGGTGCTATCTACCGATCTCCCAAGATCACCAGTTACTGGAGGTAAAAAAGAAATTTGTTTAATAAGTTTCAAGAATTAAATAGTATCCACAAAATGTCAATAACTGGCGCATTCGAGGATATTCTCGGACCGGCAACTGATCGTTTTAAATCTGAAGGATGATAAAACTAAATGGTATCATTTCCTGCTTTATTAAACATTTGCATAATGAAAATTATGTTGTCATAATATGTATGTAGTAAAATTAAATGTATGCGATAGATAGATCCACACTTGTAACTGCAATATTTCTTCCCATCCCACTTAGAATAGGCACCCTTACATGAGTGGCCGCACAGCCAAGGAGTAAGAACATAAATTTCAGGGACGCAAGCTGAAGCCAGCTGTTCCACTGTTTCGAGGAAATAAATACGGATTAGATGCGGGGCTGTAAAGCTCGCTGTACATCGCGCGGCTGAATTATTGATAGCTCGTGTGCTACCCGCTTTACACATAAACTTTCTGATAGGCGGCTTATAGCATTCTCTATTTGCTGTATGACAAAACAATTATTATCTCATACTTTATTGTTTGCACAACACGTTTGTTCTTTGATTTGTTATTGTATGAAATTATCTCAATTTAAGTTCATGTAAATCACATATAATTGCTTTATGAAGAGAAAAGAATGATGTTTAAAACTAAAAAATACTCCTCAGCAGCAAAGTCGAACTATAAATGAGAATAATATTTTTTCGACCATAGTGATCTTATTTGTAATGAAAATATTGTATCGTCATTAGTCATTGAAACGTGGGCAAATTTTCTAGTTAATCTGAAGTCTTGAAATAATTTTGAATACATAAATTACATCCATTACAGTTCAAGCCAAAAAAAAGTGCTAAAATCCTAACGTGATCATTTCCAAAATCAACATAATTAAGATAAGCATTTTACAGATCCTCTTTGCAAAAGTTATTTACCAAAATACACGTAGCGCCGCGTAGTAGTGCTACGCGCTACAACTAAACGTAGCAAAATTTTATTGTTATGTCAATGGGTCTGTGTAGAACAGTTTTCCAATAGACTGACTCCTACAAGTCCCTTATTAAATTATGAAGTCACTAGTTTCGTTCTGACTAAACTAGAGTTATGAAATTCTTCAGCTTGCTTTATTGAAACATTCTATCTTACATTTACAGGGGTGATATTATTGTGCGCTTTATTACTTTTGTTAGGAAATGTTAAGGAATTAAATGATACTATATTCTCAATGTTTACGAGTCTCGAAAGCTTAGTGAAGAATAGTTGGGCATTATTTTTTTAAACTAACCAAAAAGCAAAACTTAAATGGGAAAAATTCTCCAAAATGTCAATGAAACTAGTGAATTTTAAATATTTTTTTTGCATACGTTTTGCATAGATTGCATAGACATCTACAACGTAAATGCTGCTATCTACCTTGAAATATGAGTTTTAAGGTCCCAGTTTTTACAGTACACAGTGTTTTGAAACGTAAAATGTGTTCATGAATATAAGGGACCATTATCTGACTATGTAAGGGACTATTACTGGTGGTAGGACATCTTGCGAGTCCGCCAGGTAGGTACCACTACCCTGCCTATTTTCGGCCGTGAAGTAATTATCATTTGAAATGACGCAGATTCGCACGCATAAAAGTTACATAAGATGATAAGATTGTATACTTTGGTACGTACACAAAATACTATCTATACATTGTCATTAATAATACATACATTTGCATATACTGATACAACACTAAACATGACTTTTTTTTTATAAAAGTAACGTTTCTACTTTTTCCAAGCACAGTTTCAATCGACTCTTAATAATTGTCAGCTCAGTTGTTTCCGAGAAAACTGTTAACGTCCCTTCTACGAGAGTATACAATGCAGTTTGACACCATTTTGATCAAAGTGCCCGTCGAAGCCACCTGCTCCTATTAAAGTCAATTAAAAAACTTCTAAACAAACTTATCGACATAAAATGGAAAACCATAAAACTAAGAATAGACATTTCAGTATTTTTCAATGCTGAGCAGAATATAAAAGAAAAAACTAAACACTGATTAAATAAAGTTAATCGCAATGAAATATCTTTTTTTTTTAATGTTTAGATGGGTGTAGTGGTTACTGGAGCCCATAGACATCTACATGCAAATGCGCCACTCACCTTGAAATATAAGATCTAAGGTCTCAAGTATAGTTACAACGGCTGCCTGCAACGGTGGTCCCGTACGAACTCACAAGAGGTCCTATCACCAGTAATAATATATCTCTAGTATCTCCCACAAAAGACAATTACTAACCCGAACTTAACATTCAAAGGTGTAACTCAATTTAAAACAAGAAGCTTCGTGGCCCCACGGGATGCATATTAGATCGGTCAATTCTGAAGATCTGTGAATTAGGATTAAGCTAGAAACGCTATTCTTGCAAATGACAAAGGCTTAAAATGTCAGCTACTATTATAATTAAAAACATTGTTCTTTTAATTGTTATACGACGTGTTTCGCGATGAAGAAATAATATAAAGTAATAAAATAGACCCAGAAACTTTGCTAGTGGTAGGTATTGTAAGCACGCATGAACTGGTACCATAATCCTGGTCGTTTTTATTGCGAAGCTGTCATACGTTTTGGTTAGAAGGATGAAATAACTTCATGCCAAATTATCGAGAAGTTGACCGCATATCTGTATTATATAACGTCCGTCTGGTGTAGTGGTAAGTGACATGGTCACTACACAAGGGGGTCGCGGGTTCGAATCCCGCCAAGGGAAGATATTTGTATGATAAATATAAATGTCTTTTCCAGGGTTATGGATGTATATTAAATATATGTATGTGTATAATAAAAATCTTATATTTATTTCTGTTATCTGGTACCTGTAACACAAGTTCTTTACGAACTTATAACGGGACCAGTTAACGTGGCGTGATTGTTAGTAAATATTTATTTATTTATTATTTATTATTTATTTTTATCTGTATCGTGTCTGTATCGTATCTGTATCGTATCTGTATCATATCTGTATCGTATCTGTATCATATCATATCTGCATTATAAAAATAGATGAACATTAAGGTGATTGTGATATCTATAGACCACATAACAGAAGATAGACATTTTGACTCAGCACCTCCTATTAACAATAAGAATAAAACATAATTGCATTTAATTATTTCACAAATCTCGTCAACGGTAAGTCCAGTCAATGATTTACATTACCCGTTCTAGTAAATGTCAAAATGTATTTCTATGTCCCTCAAACAAGCCTTGAAATATCAATGACCGAAATAAGCAATACCTTTACTATTATAATCCTAGTTTAATGAATACTAAATCGAATAAATTAAGGTATAAGACAAAGAGGCACTTGAAACGGTCCAGTACACTGAAAATATCCTGAAAGTCACGATTTTACTAAGAACGTCATATTTGAGGTTTGGGTGAGAGGATAGAAAAGCAAACATATCAAATACACAAATTAAATTTGAACTGATTTTTTTTTGTTTTATATTTTTCTTTATTGCCCGTGTAGGCGGACGAGCATACGGCCCACCTGATGGTGAGTGGTTACCGTCGCTCATGGACGTCAGCAATGCCAGGGACAGAGCCAAGCCGTTACCTATAGCCTCGATTTTCACAATAAATATTATTGTTTTAGGTTAATATGGATGGACAAGCAAAGGCGGACTTTTTGGCGGGAACGCGAGGAGTGAAGCTGTGTGATTTTGTTTATTTAGTGTTGCTTCAGGTTTAAATGTGTAATAACGGTGGTTTAATATCTGTGAAAGTGCACAAATGTGGGAAAATGAAACAAAGTTGCTGAACGTAACTTCTCGGGATCTTCCAAAAAGTCCATTGAAAAAGTCTCAGTAAATGACCACCATTTTACTGAGATTATACTTCATCCCATGTTATCATCTCATTTCATTTCGTTTCATTTTCATTTCGTTTCATGCCATGTTTCATAATAATCAAATTCATTTCATTTCATAATATCATATTTCATATAAAAAAATTATCATTAAAATTAAAATAAGACTTGACCTAAAAGTCTTAGTTACCAGGTCATAAAATCCCTTAAAAAAAACAAGCAAAGGCGTAGTGAAGTCGTGGCCTAAATTATTAGTTATTGTCCGCTCGCCGACGCGACTTTTCGACGTTCAAATACCGCAAGCAGGCTACGATTTTTTCTAAGAAAATACATACTTAACTTATGCTCACGAATGACATTCACATCCAGAATACGTACTAATATCCGAAATCCACTGTTAAACGGGAAAGGTATTTTCCGCCAAGCACATTAAAAACTTTCAACAACATGCAAACGAACTCAGCCGTGTACAGTCGTACTTTAAGCGATCCAAAACAAAAGGCGTGCTAATTATAAGTAGCTCGTACAATAGTGTATTAATTAAACACGGGCCCGCATGACTGTACCGAGTTCATATTTACTCCTCGCTTTGATTACGAACGCCCATTCACAGTATATACATACATACAGACACACATGTGCTAAAACTTTAAAACTAATCCTCGCTAACATTATGAGTAAGTGAGATCGTTTTTCGTTAACATATTCTCTGTAATTTAGCAACGAAAGGAGCCGTTAATTCAACTTCGCATATATGTGAAGCGATATTTTTATTTTATCTAAAAATATATGATTGTTTCCACTCAATTACATCCAAAAAACAGCCCTAACTTTAATATTCCAACACATTATAAGACACGAGGCTACGTCTAACAATAGTTTTTATAAAAATAAAAAAACGCCGAATGATTTATCTATATATATAAATGAATTGCTGTTCGTTACTCTTGCTAAAACTCGATAACGGCTGGACCGATTTGGGTTATTTTGGTCTTGAATTATTTGTGGAAGTCCAGAGAATGTTTAAAAAGTAGATAAATACGAAAATGCTCGGAATTAAATAAAAATAACAATTTTGTTTTTCCTTTGATGTCCCCCCCCCGCCCCGTCGGACGGATTCCTTTTGTTTGTTTTAAGTTTATTTTATACAAAAGTTTAGATCTTTTATTTATCGATTGAGGCACTACGAAGTCTGCCGGGTCAGCAGTCTAATAATAATTAACGAATGCCGATTTCTCTCACTCCCCGGAATGATTAATTTTTGGCAAAGTATATTCATTCAATCGGTGCGCTTTTGCGTGTTCACACAATTAACCACTGAATGTTTAACTAAATGAACATCTTCTACAAAGGGTTGAAAGACGATCCCTAACGAAAGATGAAAGATTACCGAACCTTTGTTTGCTGCCTCGAAAATTTGATTATCAAAGTATGTGCACTGTCCGCCCCTTTGAAGTACCATCAAAGCCTTAATTCGGCTCATCTCGTGAGTGTAGCGAAAGTTAAATTCCCTTTAATGAACTTGCCCGCAACAGTTTTAAAAGCTTAGCGTTGTTTCGTGTGTGGGCAATTATTTAGAATTAAAAGCAGACAATGATTTAGCGGAAATACTTCTAAATATTATTTTCGTAGGACTTTTGCAGTTTAAGCCTTTTACTGAGGACGTTCTTATTGTATTGTTTCTTTTTTTGCATTTAATGGCTTTAGGCGTACAATCCTCTAGACGACGTCACAACTACAGAAAGCAGCAACTTGGAAAGGTCCATTACGATTATAGTTTCATATTTAATGTGGTAAGCTACGTATAAGTCGCAGCAATTAGCTATTTCCTACTTATGCTTATTTTTATTATCTTATTATTTTCTACTGATGGTAGGACCTCTTATGACTCCGCACCATTACCCTGCCTATTTCTGCCGTGAAGCAGTAATGCGTTTAATGCGTTTCGGTTTTAAGGGTGGGGCAGCAGTTGTAACTATACTGAGACCTAAGAACTTATATCTCAAGGTGGGTGGCGCATTTACGTTGTAGATGTCAATGGGCTCCAAGTAACCACATAACACCAGGTGGGCTGTGAGCTCGTCCAACCATGCAAGCATTAAAATTAAAAAAAAACAAGATTACGTTATCATTTTGAATGGCATTACTAAAAAATCGATTATTGCTCGACCAACCATTTATTGCTTAGATAGATAAACCGGCTTACAGCACTGGTATAAGGTAGCTACTGGAGCAGCTTGACATCAACAGCGTAAATTCTGCAATTCACCTTGAAGATATGAGTTTTAAGTCTCAGTTTATATCACTCGTGGCGTCACTTACTTTAATGCTCAAAAAACTTCTAGAATAGTGCGTATTTCTGAATGAAAAGTCAAATCATGCGTCCTTTTCTTTTCCCCTGAAAATGAAATTTGCATTTTATTCTGAATAGTTAAGTAATCAAGAATTGAGTGCGTAAAAATTAAATTAGCTTTCGCAGCTATAAATATCGTTATGGATAATTGTATTTTACTTCTTCTCGTCTACAAAATATATGATGAAAAACTTTTAAATCCACTGAAATTTAAATCCATAAAAATTAAGATAATCGAACAAAAACCACACATACTCACATGATCCCAAATAAACGCCGCTAAAATTACCTCTACTCTGATATTCAATCATCAAAGAGACAACAAACCTGTTTTTCACATTTTTGTCCGAAATATGAATACGACCTTAAAAAAAGAAATTGACAAATTGACACTAACAAATCACTGAAACATGATTGCCACCCTACATTTTAAAATAAGGAATGCACTTGCATACATTGCGCAAGAAAAAAAAGCAAACCTATAGTATAAAGGCATGATGTGAACCTAAAGTAGGCACTAATTCAATTGCCACAAATAAATCCAATCGTGAACTTAAATGTACCAACCCAGTGCATACCAAGTGTATTTTATTAACCTTCAAACTTTACACAGCGACGCGGTACTTAAGATGCGGTACTTATGATAACACCATTCATTAACTTCCGAACAGAAGTTGACTTCAGTCGCCGGCAGGTAAGTTTTGCAAGCAATTTGTGGCTCCTAACTCGTCTAGTGCAGTGTCTCGCAAAGTCCACGTAACTTTAAAGTTCTCACATGTCCGTATAGTATGTCAGCATGAGACTACACTACGAATAAATGCTTGATTATGGCAGTTTTTTTTTTACTTACAAAAATTTAATTAAAATACGTCTTAGTACATACCCCTTTATTGTATTGTAAACAATTTTTCCCTGAACCCAATTAATTGGACAAAGAAAAAAATTACATGTGTGCAATTCACACGTGGTAGAAGTGAAACCTTCCAAAATTAAAATACAATTATCCTAAACGTCTTAAGTATATGTAAAATTTTGTCATTAGTAAATAATTGTAAGGTAGCGCCCTCTGTGAATTGATATTTTTCTTTCACGTATAATCCTAAATTAAAATTCACTACAAGAGCTTTCATACACACGTTAGTATTAAAAAATCTCATAGATGGCGCTGTATTAAATAGTATGTATAATTCTGTCTCATTCTTTGCTGGCTTCATCCTACACATTTTTGTATTTGTGTCTCTTACCTGTCGTTTTTTCCGTTGCATCCGGTTTGAAATCACAACGATTCTAAAGAAGTTTTCACTTCAAAATTTAAAACAAAAGAAGCCGATTGACGGATACAGTCATCATTGGTCTGGTTTCAAGTGATTATCGGAACAACAAGATGACAAGACATGATAGTGATAGCTTCAATATCCTGATAATGATATTATATTAAATGGCTATCCTACCTTTTACACCAGAAGTTGCAAATGCTTTGCTTCAGAATTAGGTAGGCAGATAATCTTCAAACTTTCTAGCTGATAGTATGCCTAGCTGATAGTTTACTACAAGTAAATTTGCACATTTACGATTGAAGTAAAAAATCATGGTTACACTATTAAGCCGATCGATGTCATATAAACTACGTAGGTTTATTTACTGTAGACTCTAGTTAGTTGGTTTAATACAGTCTCCATAAAGTCTGGACGGAGAAAATTCACAGTCTTATTACGTTTATAAATAACTAGCGACCCGCCCTCGCTTCGCTTCGGAAACATTAAAACACACATGAAACCAAAAAAAAAAAATAAAAAAAAAATAATAAAAAATTAAAAAAAGTAGCCTATGTTCATCAGGGACAATGTCGGCTTCTAATGGAAAAAGAATTTTTCAAATCGGTCCAGTAGTTTCGGAGCCTATTCGAAACAAACAAACAAACAAATCTTTCCTCTTTATAATATTAGTATAGACTACAATCTTTTTTGGCATTATTAAAGTTAAGAGATAAAGTCAAAAGATGGATGACTATCGAAAATAATAGTAAATCATAAATATAGGAAAACTGGATGAACTGTTGTCACAAATTTCCGTTTTTAAACTCAACAATAATCTCATTAATACTACATGCATACAAAATTTAACAGTTCATATAATATGTTTACTATAAATCTAATAATAATAAAAAATGCAGACAGAATTTCTAGAAGCATGCATTACTAGCGTCATGGTTTATTCTCGTTGTCTTTAGACTAATAATTGTATGTGAGTGAATGGAACCAAGATGACTAGTATCTAGTTTTAAGTTTAGTGATAAATAATGCGTTTTTTTTTATTGCTTTGATGGGTGGACCTGTTCACAGCCCACCTGGTGTTAAGTGGTTACTAGAGCCCATAGACATCCACAACGTAAATGCACCACCCACCTTGAGATACAAGTTCTAAGGTCTCAAGTATAGTAACGACGGCTGCCGCACCCTTCAAACCGAAACGCATTACTGCTTCACGGCAGAAATAGGCAGGGTGGTGGTACCCACCCGCGCGGACTCACAACGAGGTCCTACCACCAGTAAAGTTCTTATAGTGTTTGAAAAAATTTTTGATACCATACGTGTGTATTGTCAATTTATTTGGCTTTATCAAAACTTATTACAGAAGGCCACGCTTTGCTTCGACTATCACCAATACACACAATATTCGCTAAACCAATTTGTTGGAACTCCACGTACCCTAAATTTCTTGGATTTATATTAATGCACCAAAAACCTTATCTAAACTCCCAACAACAACTATAAAAAGTTTGGACTCGATATATTAAAGAATGCGTTAACGCCTGGAACGTAATCTTATTAAACTGAGCAAAATAGCTTGTAGTTTTCATTATATGAACCCGCAATGAAAAGCAAAGTCAACCCAACTTACTCCCCCAAAACTATACACTTCTGGCGTCACTTGCTCTTTTATTTCGGTACATTTTTTCACTGGTGGTAGGACCTCTTGTAAGTCCGCGCGGGTGGGTACCACCACCCTGCCTATTTCTGCCGTGAAGTAGTAATGCGTTTCGGTTTGAAGGGTGGGGCAGCCGTTGTAACTATACTTGAGACCTTAGAACTTGTATCTCAAGGTGGGTGGCGCATTTACGTTGTGGATGTCTATGGGCTCCAGTAACCACTTAACACCAGGTGGGCTGTGAGCTCGTCCACTCATCTAAGCAATAAAAAAAAAATGCTTTATTAACAACCAAGCAAACGAAATTAGATAATCATACACAAGTATTGTACGTATAATGACAATGGTAACAAGTCGTAACAGCATTAAAAACTTATAACACACTTTTGCCGGTAGTTTCAAAGAGATAATGAAAAGCTAAAACTAAGCAATGCACCTCTCGACCCCAGAGTCCGAGAAAAAGTTGACATAATAGTGATTTGTAGTGTAAGTTCCGCCCATCTCCCTGCCCAAGAGAAATAACTCGGCTCGTACTTTCTTAACGAAATGATTGCCTACGTGTACGTTGTTAGCCCTATTTATTTGGGGGTGGCTTTATTTACCCTCACTCCCCAGTGAGTAATTCAGTTTCTTAGTAGTCTTACAGACCAACTGGGACGTATAAAGTATTTTTGCTCTACGTGAACGATATGACTTGTTTTATTGAGATGTAGAGATGTGAAATAAACAGTCACCAAAAAAAGTCGCCCAAAATTACGTATTAATATCATAATATTAATATGCAGCTAAGTTTACGTAAGCTCAGTTTTATTGAATTTTAAATTTTTAAAGAATTACGGACTTACCGCCAGCCGCTAAAGATTTCACGACTCACTTTTTCAAATGTCACTGGTGGTAAGACCTCTTGTGAGTCCGCATGGGTAGGTACCACCACCCTGCCTGTTTCTGCCGTGAAGCAGTAATGCGTTTCGGTTTGAAGCGCGAGGCAGCCGTTGTAACTAAACTTGAGACCTTAGAACTTATATCTCATGGGTGGCGCATTTACGGTGTAGATGTCAGTGGGCTCCAGTAACCGCTTAACACCAAATGAGTTGTAGGGTGGGTACCGAACGGCTTGCTTTGAAATATATATACGCATCATTACAATCAACACATTATGTGACACAACAATAGTGAACTTTTAAACATCTTTGAATAACAAATCCATTTCTTTAGTCATTGTGAAGATCAACAATCATATACGTACAGGATGACTCTTACAAGTTATATTAAGTACTCTTACATGTGGAACTGAAATTGATCAGAATTTAATCGAATTTATAAGCTTTTAACCAGAAAACCACTTCGGCAGAAACCAGTTTCTTTTGAATGCTCTCAAAGAAAGTTCGTTTGGTATTTAATCTGAGTCCTGACTTGCTTAATACAAAATACTTTGAAAAGTTTCGAGTCGAGCCACTATAACAAAGTTATTTAAAATTTACGTCTAGGAACTTTTACATTTTTATCCAGCGAGCCCGTAAAATACTCATTTTATAGGAAATTCAATTCTTTTCTTTCTTTCACTTTTGAATATAATATTAAATTATTCATTGAATAAAAACATTCAATCCTTTCATATTTATTTGAATTACTGATATTAGATGGCTGGGGATATAACATTAGATTATGTCACCCACTGTGATACATTAGAAGAAAATCTCATTTGTGTTGTAACAAATGCATGTATCATCATTCAAACAGTAATGCATCACTGCTTTATACCAAAAATAGACGGCATACATACTACTACTTTTCGTATTTTAAAACGGGCCCTACTCCTGGTCATTATGCATATATTTCTCACTTTGAACTCATTACGGGATATAGCCTCTTCAACGTAGAAATTTTTCATGAATACGCGCTTGGTACAAATATTTACTTAAATTTACTGGTGAAAAAAATTATTTGCGTAATTACTGGTGGTAGGACCTCTTGTGAATCCGCGCGGGTAGGTACCACCGCCCTGTATATTTCTGCCGTGAAGCAGTAATGCGTTTCGGTTTGAAGGGTGGGGCAGCCGTTGTAACTATACTGAGATCTTAGAACTTTTATCTCAAGGTAGGTGGCGCATTTACGTTGTAGATGTCCATGGGCTCCAGTCACCACTTAACACCAGGTGGGCTGTGAGCTCGTCCACCCATCTAAGAAATAACAAAAAAAAAATTGATACTCGCCTAAGAAGCTGAACAACTGCATGTACGTATCACCCAGCACAAATACAGAGGGCTTATTTACACTGCCGCTTAAAAAAACATTTCAGATTATTTTATTAATTTAAATTTCCACAAGTATTTTTGGTATGAGCAAAGTAAGTTGTGCAATCGTCAATATTGGAAACAGCCTGACTTAGAACATGGAGCGTTTGAGAGCTATGCCCACACTACAGACCTACAGCTGCTATTTGCTAATCCCGACCAAGCCAATCGACCCTTGTATTTGGTCTGTACACTTTCAGCCATGCAGCTGAAGCATTTTTAGACACTAAAAATAAAAATTCATAAATGATTAATAACGCAATACTACATTAACTGGGTGAGCCAAAAACAGATTCAACTATGAAGAAAAAAGATGTGTGGTGTCGTGTGACACCGGATAGGAACGAAGTTCCTTATTATAAAAATATTAATTTTAAGTTCTATTCGAGGTATAAAGTAAATAAAACTGGAGGTTTCGCAACAACCCACGGTCATTCGGTAACGTGCGAACTTATTGTGGTACACTTCATTCACGGTTGTTTGCATAAGAGTTAGTATATTGCGAAAACGAACGCTCTGAGATCGTGGTCAATGTATGATGAAAAAATATGTTATTTTTTGTACGTTATTACAAAGTTAAGTCGTACACTGTGTGCATTACTAATAAAAATCATACGTTACGGACGTTTTTTCTCGGTTAGTGTATCCCTCTGCATCGTCGCATAAGGAACTTCGTTCCAAAAATTATAAAAAAAAAGCAGATTCAATCCCAAAATCACGAGTAATTCAAATTTAATAAATCACCAAACACTGCCTCTTTTGTAGAGTAAATAAAGGTATAGAATTCCCAAAGTATTCCCGTGACCTATCTAATCTGATACCAAGCCAGGCCTAAAGGTTCGAAGACAATATAACGAGCATCTGCCGCCATAATCGCTGCAATAAGGTAATAATACGGAGCTATACTCGCTGGTTATTCTACACACGTGGCCCGCACTCATTACCCAACTCTAGTAATTCTGAAGAGTTCTTGAATATAACGCGGTGCTTCGACGCATATGGAGTACCGTAGTGACTTCAAATTCGACCTTAATAATAAACGTGTCAATAAACATACATTCTTACTACATGGTCTTATTAGTCTGGTGTTTATTGTTCTTGACTGTAAAGTCTGGATTCGATTACAGCATAGCATAGCTTTACCGCGGCAGTCCCCGAGTGCCACACGTGTTTTTTTGCATATTCTCAATATTGACAGCAATCTGAATTGAAAGAAAATTTCAGTTTCTTAGAGGTGAACAGGAAGTTCTTAAAAAATTACTGCAAAAATATCTTGGTTTTAATTGTCTTTTTTCATTGTTACATCTTTTTAAGTAGCCCCTCCGCTCACGGGCAAAACGTGCGATAAGGAAGTTCATTCCAAAAACCAGTATCTTCCAGTTTAAAAAACAGTTACCAGTCTTCTACATATCACTTAGCTTCGAACTCTTTACGTCATAGAGTAATATTCCTGAAATTCAGATCCGGCTCTTGTTATAATTGTCCATTAGTTTCCGAGGCACCCAATTACGTGTCCATTACCGCGTGAATCTGCCTAATGGCAATTTCGCCTTAAGCGAGGCGGGACGTCGACTAGCGACAGTATCTCGTTACAGTTAAAACGACCTACATTACGTTATGAATACTTTCAATCGCATGTCGGAATTTTAACGTAACTTTTTTTTTATTGCTTATCTCACAGCCCACCTGGTGTAAAGTGGTTACTGGAGCCCATAGACATCTATAACGTAAATGCTCCACCCATCTTGAGATATAAGTTCTAAGATCTAAGTATAGTTACAACGGCTGCCCCGCCCTTCAAACCGAAACGCATTATGGCTTCACGGCAGAAATAGGCAGGGAGGTGGGACCTACCCACGCGGACAGTTTTTTTTATTGTCCATTTAGGCCCTAAATGAGTGCAGTAGAATGGCCTCGGGCAGGGAGAAATGGCGGGACATCATGAGACGCATCAAGTCTGCCCTTTCCAACACTACATGACGATGACGTCCACTCTGTCAAGAGTGACACGATTGAGAAGAAGGCCGATGAGCATACGGCCCACTTGATGGTAAATAGTTACCGTCGCTCATGGACACCAGCAATGTCAAAGGCAGAGCCAAGCTGCTACCTACCATGTAGTAAATGTAACATTACCTACATGGGAAATTACCTGAGGATTTTTTGACGTGACGTCATCTTCTTTATCAATGCATCACCAGCCGTCATATAAAAGCAAACTCCACACAAATAACCGCTAAGGTTCTAGGCAGAAATAGGCAGGGTGGTGGTACCTACCCGTGCGGACTCCCAAGAGGTCCTACCACCAGTGATTACGCATAATATAATTTTGCGGGTATGATTTTTATTACACGATGTTACTCCTTTACTGCGGAAGTCAATCGTGAACATTGGTTGAGTACGTATTTCATTAGAAAAATTGGTACCCGCCTGAGATTCGAACACTGGTGCATCGTTCAACACGAATGCACCGGACGTCTTATCCTTTAGGCCACGACGACGACACTTGTCTGTTTCGCGGCATAAATAGGCAAATGCGGACTCACAAGAGGTCCTACCACCAGTAAATGTTTCCTTGAATTCATCAAATCGATCTCAATTTAGAAGTAAGCGAAAATAAACATTGCTTCACCCAAGTCAGATAACCCTTTCTAATAACGAACGACAATATTAATCACGAAGTAAACGCACAACACGAATTAAACAACCGAGTTGAAATTAACGGTGGTACCGCGTTGTTCGGAACTTGCCAACAACTCCGCCAACTTGTTGTGCTACTGCAGTTCCTCGTTGTTTAATTCGTTCAACAACAAATAACTGGACATTAGAACTTGCATCGATCGTTTCTGTACCCGGGAGTCAATTAACTTCACTATTCTATGTTTTGGAACGAAGTTTCTTATGGGACGATGCGGAAAGTACACCCTAAGCGGAAAAAAACGTCCGTAACGTAAGATTTTTATTATATATGTATAGTCTTAGTATGATGGCTAAACTGTGTCTAATGTATAGTCTACGTGATGACGGTTATTATTATTATATATTTTTTGTAAATCATTGTGAATAAAATAAAGTTGATAACTTTGTAAAGTAGTTTTTTTTATTATCAATAAAAAAATCATAAAAAAAAATGTATACCCGAATAATTATTTTCTTTATACCTCGAATAGAACTTAAAATTAATATTTTTATAATAAGGAACTTCGTTTCTATCCGGTGTCCCACGACACCACACATCTTTTTTTGTATTATCGTTACGAATAGAAATATTGGCTGGATTTGTTGCTAAGGCTTTCTAGGCAGACGAGAATACATCTCGCCTGATGGTTAGTAATCACGGTCGCATTAGCAATGCCAGGGGCATAAACAAGCCGCTCAACACTACATAAATCTTATATCGTCTTGAAATACCCACAAATAGCACCAATTGAACTTCTGAAAGTTTTTTATTATGGCAGATATAAGTGGACGACCTCAAGGCTCATCTGAAGTTAATTGGTCGCCAGAGCTCATAGATATCAGCTACATTAATACCGCCAACAACCTTGAGACATGAGTTCTAAAGCATCAGTTTTTAAGTGCAACGGCAGCCCTACCCCTTAAACCGAAACGCATTACTGCTTCACAGCAGAAGTAAGCAGGGTGGTAGTATCTATCCGCTTACAGCACGCACTACCACTAATAGTTACCCAGATTATTTTCTTACACGATGCCTGCGGGATTCGAATGCACCGGACCTTTTTATCCTTTTGTCCATGGTGACTTCGATAAATTAGCTAATTCATACTAACTAGCACACCTGACGATAAACGGTTACTAGAAGCTACCACATAAATTCTTCACCAACATTCAAACATATGACTGAATCCGATCGTACAACTAAAGTTATCTTACAAAGCGAAAACCATGTTCGTTTTGCGGTAGAATTGTTGAGAAAGATAGAGAGGCAATTGTTGTGGCGAAAATGTCTTACGGCCACTTCAAAGACTAGGATTTAAGAATTGAAAGCTAAACAAGAAAATGATTTAGAAATTACTTTTTTCTCCTGCCTACGCCGAAAGTTCGGTTTTCCTCCCGCTGTACAGGGAAGAAAGTCTAACTTTTCCTCCCTGGATACTGACAAATGCGCATGCGCGTTAGTGTCTACGTCTGCTCTCACGCACCTAAAATTCTCCGCCATTGTTGTGCTTGCAATATTGTGTTTAGTGTAAAAGTGAAATTAACAAAAGGCAATAAAATTTAATAGTGAAGTATTAAACAAAGATCAGTTCATCAGACAGTTCTTATTCAATTAACAGTAGTTTATTTAAAAATTAAAAAACAGTTAAATTGTGTTTCTATGAGGAAGGGGGGCTTGGCCCCCCCAACCCCGCCAGGGCTTCGCTCTGGACCCCGTCTCGGCTCTCCATGAACTTTCGGCCTGGTAGGAGAAAAAATAGTATGTGCACCGCGGGAAAAAAGTAGGTCATCTCGTGGCAAACACGCGGGAGGAAATGTCCTACTTTTCTCCCTTGGTGCACAATGTATTATTACCGACACCCAAAACTGACCACTAGCTTGTGGAGATCTAATCATACACCATTCAAACATAAATTTTTTTTTTGTATACCCATCACTAGCTTATGTTATCAGACATTGCCTTTCATAACTCCAGATTGGGATATCACATAAGTCGCATAAAATATGTTCTCGTCCTTAGGCGTTGGTTAGAAAAAAAAACCCGCTCGCTTCAGTTCTTACTATAAAACTAATTTGCTTCTACGTGACATATTTCAATTTAGCCTCGCAGCAAAGACTTGGCACTTAAGGGACAGGCCTGTACAAGTTTGATACTAAACGCTCTTAGCTCAGTTGGCGCTCAATTGAGCCGACGCACGAATTCTCGTGATATGCGTGCTTCTCTCACGCCTCAAACAGCTTTTAAGAAGTTTACCGTCATGTGTTTAGAGTTGAGAGACGTGGTTATTCAGCACGTTGAGTTGAAATTTGTTTTTACTAGATGTGACATGTGATCAAATGTCACTGGTCTTCTGCGAAATTAATGTTGTCCGTACATTTGCAACTACGCATACCTGAATCAAAAAACACTGCATTATTTTCTTCAGTAGATAAATTAAAAATGATTTTACGGTGTAATCACGAACACGTCTATCTAATAACTGTATCATGATCAAACTTAGCACATGCAATTTTGATCACAATAAATTGAACCATCAATTTTTGTTATGAATCTTGTTTAAGAACTGAATGCTTGCTTGCTTGTTAATAAATTCATCAATTTTAGGCTTAGAGATAACGATTCGTATTTACAGAGTTTTAGATTTTAATTTACTAACATATTCAGTACACGAATTACTATATTGATATGCAAATCAAATTATTACCATTATCTCTGGAGAGTTGTCTAACAGAAGACGACTGGATATAAATCTATAAGCCCGAGAGCATACTTGGTTTGATTATCGAAAAACACACTCTACTACTTACTAACACAAGCTTTAAAATACAATACACGTTTTCGTTTTCAAATCATCATTGAAACTTATTTGAGAGGCATGCCTGAAACTTACCGGACCGGCACGTACATACTACATGTACCCGCGCTAATCCAATTGAAGCTATATCATGGAACCACGGTGTACCAAAACTATCAAGTGAGATAAAAGAAAAAGAAAAATGTGGAATAAGTGAAAAGAGAAGTTTTATACCAATTTCAATTTCAGTAATCAGTAATTGATTTCTAATTTACCAAAACAAAAATCGATCCGATTGAATTTTCTCTGTCTAATCATAATAACGACGATGACTCAGTGGAGAGCACCTAGTGGTGCAGGGCATGATTGAAGGTAAAAAGACCGCGCGGCAGATGACCATTACGATGGTCAGACCAAATAAAGCCGGCTCTAAACGGTCCCGTCAGTCAACGAGAACACAATAAAGGCCGCGATACGCGTCTTGTGAAGCGCACCACCACCCAAACTGATGACCACGACATCTTGGCAGAGTGGCCAAGAATGCAAACGATTAAGTAGACGAAAAACCAGAACAAAGTCGAAAAACTATTTGTAAGGAAGATAAAGGAAAACACATGGTGTAAACAATTGTTTTAATGCTAATAGCCAAAAAAGGTGTAAAAGTAAATCACATTTTTCTGCGTGCGTAGTTCCATTGTTATTTCACACACCGTCACTTCCATTTAACCAATCTCTGTGACTTGACCGAATTAAGGATATTTTAGTCTGATGTTAGTTTATGAGTAAGGTACACAACAACTTCAGGGCGTTCCCTTGCTAATGGGAAGTGTGAATAACCAGCTTGAGGAAAAAGCGCAAAGACTTGTTAGATTTATCGCGTTTGTGCAGAATATGTTCTACAAAAGTTTGATTCTCTGAAATTAAATATTAATCAGCCTTTTTATTTTTAACTATAAAATGTAAATCAACACCCAAACATCCTTTACATTTTAAATTTTTAAGTTGTTTATTTGTTATTATTTGTTTATTAAATTGTTTATTCCTAAAGCACACAAATTCTCGTAACGCTTAAGGGATTTCAATTAAAGATAATTTTTATAATGATAAATGTATACTATCTGGGCATCGACGCAGATTTCTGCTGTAAGAAACCAATTAATCTACATATTATTATGGATTGATTGTTTACGGACAAGAAGGTAATAAAAGCAACTCTTGATCCTAATTCTAATTTCCAAATTTATATCGCAGAAGAAAGCACGACGCGTGACTATTAACAAAGTCAACAAAACAAGGTGACCTAAAATAGAGGTTATATATCGTTTCCTCGAAAGCTAACAAATCGTAAGCCGAGGAAAGTACGTTACTCGGATTGAATCATCCGCCATATTCCTGTAACATTTTATATCTTTTTTCTACGTTTTCTGGATGAAACCCAATCGTTTTTACAACCGTGCGGACGTGGAGTTCGCTGGGCATCAATCAACGCGATATCGTCGGTTTGGGCCCATATTGGATTCAATCTAACTGTCACCAGCTGATTGGAAGGCTCTCCGTCCGTTCCATCAGATGTTACCTTTAAACTGTGCGTACAGTCAAACAATTTAATTTGTTTCAGTGTTTTCAATTACCGAAATAGAAATCACATTAATGGTAAGTTTGATTTTAATGCTATTTCTGGGAAAATTTGCTTTCCAAAGACATGATCACCCACAGGATTGAAATCCGGCCAAAGTCAGTTTCTTTGTTACACATGTTTAAAATCCGATGGCTAGAAGTACTTGTTTCTTGTATTATTTATTTTTTTGTTTTTCTTGTCTTTTGGTATCATGGCTTGTTGTCGAAGAATATGGTCCGTTTATAATCAACCTTAATTGTTTATGGGAGGTATGTAAAAAAGTAAGTCAAGTATGCACTAGCACGTGAATCTCAACCTTATGTTACAAGGTCTGTGGCGGAAATCAAGTCTGGGGTCTTTAGATGGCTATAAAACCTCTAAAACAGGTCGTACGATCGCATTACCCGTAAATCCTTGCTAGTGGTAATAAACTTTCACAATTAAAAACTCTCTATCTAGCCTTAAAACTTTTGGCACTAAATTTTGCGATACAGTCTATAAAAACGAGATGCCTGTTCACGTTATGGTGCCAATGAGCTTAAGCCCAGTGGGGTCATGAGCTCGTCCACCGTCTACAGCAATCAAAATATGTAACCCACAGACACAGCCCACTGAGTTTCCCGCCAGATCTTCTCAGTGGGTCGCGTTCCCGATCCGGTGGTAGATTCTGCGAAGCACGGCCCTTGCTAGGGCCAGTGCTAGCAGCTTCGCCAGGTTTGAGCCCCATAAGCTCACCTGCTCGTTCGGTAACGCTGATATAGCCTCACAAAGCAATCAGCATACGTAGGAAAAAAAAACAAGAAATATGTCAGCAACACACTTAATACAAACTTTGATTTCGCTAAACAATTAATAGATGTCACTTGTTTTTATTTATAACCCTTATTGACCTTTCACTGAGTAATTTACGAGCGGATGTGGATACACGATATAAGCGATTAAATACATTTTTTCCACGATAAGTAACCCTTTATAGAGAATGATAGAGTTTGACGCTCCCTGTGCGGATAGGTTAATAGCTACCCAATTTACTCGCGCCCTCGCGTGCAATTTCCTGCAAATCTCGTTTCTAGATCAAGATTTTCAACAGATTTCGACCAGATACCAGGAAAATTAAATTGAAGAACTAGCACATGTCAAATGCAACAGTTTAAAAAATATGAATTAATGAATGAATGGATGGATGGATGAATGAATGAATGGATGAATGAATGAATGAGAGAATGAAAATTCTTTATTACACAAAAATATTGTACAAAGACGAACTTAACGTCATGCAGGCATTCTCTTCCAGGTAACCCTCGTTGATGAAGTGAAAGATTCAAGAAGTGCGTAGCTGTGATGAAGTTAATACATGGCGATAATTTAAAGAATTATAATAGACATGAGTAAAATGAACACTAGTTTATCTATACTAATATTATAAAGAGGAAAGATTTGTTTGTTTGTTTGTATTGAATAGGCTCCGAAACTAATGAACCAATTTGAAAAATTCTTTCACTGTTTGGAAGCTACACTATTCTCGAGTAACATAGGCTATAATATTTTTTGAAAAAAATTAGGGATCCTTACTAAAACTCCAATAATGTAACCCAAGGTGTTTAAAAATTACTTAACATATTCTTTACATCGCGTGCTCTGCGAAAACGATTGATGATACAATAAAATAATATACTAAGACTTTGTAGAACACATTATTATTTACAAAAAGTGTCGCGACAGCATATGTCTAACTATTTTAGTTATGCCGCAATAAGTGTTCTTTTCTAGACCCGAGCGGAGCCGAAGCGGGCCACTCTAAGTAAATATACATACAAATTATGAAACCTTGATTTTCTTGTAAGATATATGAAATTTTATATTCAAATTTTTTTATTATATCAAAAGGTGAAAGGCTATTTTGTTTAAGCGACATTATTGCAACTTTACAGAAGAGCCGTTTAAAATTTGGAAAAAATATCATAACAAAAAAAACTTGTTTAGCTATTTTATATTGTAAGTGCCATCCATAATCAAGGGTAGAAGACTTTTGGATGGTAGAAGCAGACAAATCAGTCAACGTTTTTATGAACTATAGGTACATATTAAAATGATTTAATATTGTACGTAAACGTCTTTCCAACCATTGGATATCACTATGCCAAAAGGATACTATTGATTATTTACTATCGAAATACTTGCAAATTACGAATGTCTAAGAAACGAACGAACTTATAGTAGTTTCTAGTGCATTTCTCCTTATCAATTTTAGTGAAACTTAACTATAAATTACAGAATTTAAATGCTCATTAACCATAGGCTGAATTGGTACACGTGCTTGATAATAAATTATATTAAGACACTGGATTTTCGACTCTATCCACTTATAAAACAAATTAAAATAATTAAGAGTGATAATAATCGTGACACTACCCATCTGTGCCGTTTATCTTGTAATTACAGAGGCACTCTCATTCATAATAGGAAAATTAATTACACGGGGCGCTCTCCTTACAAAATTTAGCTACAATTACACTAATGTCTTAATTTCTTATGATTTAATGTTTTGCTTATACTACTCGTACTGTGCGATAATGCTGTGCGCTATGTCTTCTTATTATAATTTGTGCAGCTAGCACATTTGATTGCTTTTCATTACAGCACATTGATATAGTCAAGTTTGTGTACGTAGCAAACGAAAACCTACTCATTTTCAAATGTATTTGGTCTTGTCTATAATTTTATGAGCGTTCTCTTTTCGATGTGAAACATCCATAGCCGCACGTAACGATTTCTGGCGTGGCGACGCATGCCGTGGTGACGCGTCGCCACGCGCGTTTAGCCATCTCTCTCGATACACTGAGCTCGGATACCTATAGTATATACTCCGTAGTGTATACAGTATTGTTTACTACAGTAGACATAACCTGTGTTTTACTTGAAAACAAATTATTTTTTCGTAATATTTTATTTTATCATTATGACATATTTAGTTCCTATCACAATCCGTTCTTTTCTGCATATTACTTTTACAAAATAATGTCGATGTTTCACATCTGCCAGGCGTCCCGTGACGGCTCACATATTTTTTTTATTACTATTGAAGAGAGTTGAGCACGTGGCCCATCTGATGAAAAGTAGTCATCATCGCTCATAGGTATCAATGGCAATAGTACAGTCATATCGCTGCCTTCTGCATAATCCTGCATGTCATTCATATCAAATTTATCCATACTGTTTTATTTACATATTTTATTAGAAATCTTGAAGACTAAGGCTATTTGTTTAAATAGGTCATTTTTATTCAGCTCTTTGTTATACCGCAAGTTGAGTTTCATTTTAGATAGCAATCTGTATATCTGTCTTACAAAATATTGTCTAGTTTATAGAACACAGCGTTCTGTAAGAAAATATAAATAACATTTTTTATTTAGAGCAATAACATATAAATAACATTGAATTACGAATGACAAATATCAAACTATAACGTTGATAAGTTTTCTCGATTACGGAAAATTAAGTCTCTTCGGCCTCAATATTGAGCTATTGCTGCTTCTCATCCAACCGTCTAACCAGTGGTACAGTACCCGACGATAAATATTGCATATCGACCGTGGGAAAGAGACGGTTAGTTTTTGCTTCGTAGAGCGTTATATCAGTCGCACATTACCTGATTGACATTTAGTCTCCATAGTTTTTTTTTTATTGCTTATATGGGTGGACGAGCTCACAGCCCACCTGGTGTTAAGTGGTTACTGGAGCCGATATACATCTACACCGTAAATGCACCACCCACCTTGAGATATAAGTTCTAAGATCTCAGTACAGCGGCTGCCCCATCCTTCTAACCGAAACGCATTACTGCTTCACGGCAGAAATAGGTGGGGTGGTAGTACCTACCCGTGCGGACTCACAAGAGGTCCTACCACCAGTAATAATACCGGATCGTTAGTGTTTCGTCGCACACAGGTAACGCTCTACAACAAAAATAAAATTAGACGACTGTCTCTTTCTAAATATCGATATGCAATATTTATTGCCTAGTACTGTATGTCTGTCTGGTAATTTACATTGGTGTCGTAAAAGGTAACTAAGCATTTCACCAAAGAATGGACAGTAGCATTCCTCAAGTATTAAATGAAGCCTTTGCACTACTACTAGCCTTGCTACTGTTGTAGCTGCTGACTAGTAAATTTATGGTTAGGACTTCAAAAAATCGCTGCAACCTTACTTCATGTAGCCAATGTGATGACCACGATGAATGAGCCTCATGAAATATCTACCATCTTAAAGTGTATTTAAAATTTTTATTTACTCGTTCGTGAAAGAAATGTGATGGCATTGTACTTCAAAAGGAATCTGTGATTTAATGACGTCATTAAACTTTCATTAAGACCGTTCGAAATGTACACACCGAGAAGATAGTCGTCGTCGTGGCCTAAAGGATAAGACGTCCGGTGCATTCGTATCGAGCGATGCACCGGTGTTCGAATCTCGCTGGCGGGTACCAATTTTTCTAATGAAATACGTACTCAACAAATGTTCACGATTGACTTCCACGGTGAAGGAATAACATCGTGCAATAAAAATCAAACCCGCAAAATTATAATTTGCGTAATTACTGGTGGTAGGACCTCTTGTGAGTCCGCACGGGTAGGTACCACCACCCTGCCTATTTCTGCCGTGAAGCAGTAATGCGTTTCGGTTTGAAGGGTGGGGCAGCCGTTGTGACTATACTGAGACTTTAGAACTATATCTCAAGGTGTGTGGCGCATTTACGTTTTAGATGTCTATGGGCTCCAGTAACCACTTAACACCAGGTGGGCTGTGAGCTCGTCCACACATCTAAGCAATAAAAAAAAAAAAAAATTTACAAATTTATGTGACGTACAAACAGATTCGCGCTCACGAAATAAACTGCTAAGCGAATGTAAATACAGTTTTATTTAAATATGGCGCGAATAATACGTGAAGTAAAAATTTTGTGCCCCTTTTTACGAAAATTGCGTGGACGGAGGAGTATAAAATTTCCCACACTTATAGAGAATATAGTGAGGGAGTGCACAATGCTAATATTTTTTTTAAATAATGCATAAAAGATACATTATATCAATAAAGAAAACATTACACATACTACCATTTATTTGACAAACACCCATGCATACTTTTATGTTGTCAAACTTAAGAGTATCTATATATTAATACGTAAAGCAAAAACTTTGTATCCCTTTTTACGAAAATTGCTTGGACGGAGGAGTATGAAATTTCCCACACTTATAGAGAATATAGAGAAGAAGTGCAGGATGTTAATTTTTTTTTTATTGTGCATAGAAAATACATTAGGTAAATCAATAAAGAAACCATCACACACACTACCATGTATTTGACACACGTGTACACATATATACTGTTCGTTTATTGTCAAACTTTTGGTTTTTGCTTAAAGTCAATGTCAAATTGAGAATAGGTGAATATTGTTTATCTATAATATTATTTGTCTATAGTGTAGTCTTGGCGAAATCTGTAACTGTAGAAGTATAATAGTTTTTGATAATAAAACCATAATAATGTTCAAACTTTAAATTATAGTCGAATTTCGACTATTGCAGGACCACTAGTTATTATTAAATTTGTGTATTTAATGGCGTATTCTAAGTCCGGACGGGTAGTTGCCACTATCGTGCTTGCTTAAGCAAATGTCTACAAATCTTTTTCACAAATTTTACGCGGTATAAGGAAGCTTCTCCGCTCGCCTCTAGAACAAATAAATCTTGTAACCTACAAAAACGTCTGCGGACCTCGACTAACTGAAAATCAACATTGGCACGACGCTACCCCTTGTTTGTCCATTAGCTGCCCGCTAACTGGACAAATATACGAAAAGAATGACAAAGATACATTGTTGTGTCGTTTAGTCTCCGTAGAACCGCTCTGTAATTCATAAACCAGCGTCTACACAAACTTACCCGCAAATACGTTATTAATTTACGTTAAATTTCTATATTTCATTTTCAGATTGAAGAGAGTAAAATGGATACAAGTTTACGTAAATCATATTATCGATTTTGTGTGTCACATGAAACCAGTTTTTCAGTTTATATTATTATTTTATTAACAATTGAAATAAATCGAACTGGTTGTGTGAAGTTTATTGCTTAACAAAAGTTATTAATTTCTAACAAGTTATAATTTATACAAAACTGAAGCCCTGAAGCTGTTGATTTACGAATAAGCTACCCAAAGCTACCGTAGCAATTTTTTATTATAATTGCCTCGTTATAGACGAAAAACGAAAAATATGCTTTTTAATTTTTTTCCTTATTATTTTGTAGGTTAAAGTAGAATAATAACATTCGCCGTATACTTTACAAAGGTTTACATTTTAAGATTTAAAGAAACTAAGCATAATTTTTTTTTTCAATTATTGATTTATTGATCAGTAACAAAAAAATACATTACAATTGATTAACTTATGCACTCCCGGTACATAATTTAATAAGTTATGCTGACACTGTGAACTAAATTTATTGTTACTTTTAAAATACACGTGATAACTATGTATAAAAACGGTATATAACTGTAGTGCTTGATCGTATTATGTTACAACCAACACACTTAATTAAAACATACAGCCACAAAACTACCTAAAATCAAAAAGAACATTACACATACATACTTCAATCTTCTTCGTTTTCTCTTATTATTTGATAAACGTCAAGCTTTGTTGGTTTACACGTCTTCAGTTTTGGAAATTTGTATATATTTTTTAAGAGAATATTTTTATTTTGGTTAGTTACATAACCAAAAAAATTTTGCTTTATTCATCATTTCAGCCTATCGCCGTCCCCTGCTGAACATAGGCCTCTCCAATAGATTTCCAGTGCGACCGGTCCAATGCCACCTGCATCCAACGAGACCCAGCGCTTTTTACTTGGTCGTCGGTCCATCTAGTAGGTGGCCGTCCCACACTGCGCTTGCCAGTACGTGGTCGCCACTCCAGGATCTTTCTGCCCCATCGACCGTCCTCGTCCTTTGCTTTATTGTTCTACTAATTTTTTCCTTCCGAAAATTTGCATGCGCTGTAATTTCAGATACTTAATATGTTAAAGGGTGACCCCAGCTCCTTGTTATTTGATCAGAAAGAAGTCATTCTACGTAGCAAATCAGACGAGCCATACAGGCTCACGCCTTTCATCGTTACGTTTTGTAAGTTACGACTAATTAAGAGATAACTTTATATTACTATCAGGAGTTCATACCATTGGCCAGTTTTTTTTAAAATTAAAACAGCCACTAAGTGACGTAAGCCCTTCTTGAACTGGCTGTGACAAAGCAGTTTAACCCGATATCTGTTTCACCGTTGAGACGATCTCTGGATAGCCCGTCCACCGAGAAGGCTGTATGGCTAATGATTTACAATCAGATATTCCATCGAGTAGTGGCATAAATTTGTACAAGCTAGCGCTACCACCCTACGGGGCTCTCTTTCGGAGTTGTTTCTAAGAATGGTAATCAGATAATTTGGTGAAAAATCAACCAGTAAAGGCTTGGCGCCTGTTTTAATTCCCTCATAAATCCAACACGTATAGAGATCCAAACAAACATCATCATTAAAAGATGAGTATACAAAAACAGGTATTTTGACTGATTTTTTTGTTGTCTCCGAGAAAAAAAAAAGATCGATGAAAACAAAATTTCTGTCAGACATATAAATATCTTCTTGCCATTCGATATCAAGTAACATGGATGAAGTTTGTTAATGAAAAATGTCGAACGTTGTTTCTATCACATGGACTAATAATACTCGACGATACATCCACTACAAAATAAAAAGAAAACTTCTATTTCTAAAAGTTACAGCACTAAATAGCTAAATTCATTTCTCTTTTAAGGTGAAGGCACTCTGACTTATATAGACATCAAAACCTTCATTGAAATCGGCTTGAAAATAGTCAGATTCACAATGTCACGTGTAACCACCACAGATAAATTAAAAATGCTTGCAATGCTGGATGATGCTGTGAAGTCGTACTGCGAAAAGTATAACGTCACGGCGTGGCCCATAGCAATATCTGTTGATATACCAAACGCTTGTATTCGAACAGGATTATTATCCGAGGTACTTCCGAAATAGCAAAATACAATTCCCAAATTACCATAAGATCTATAGATAATTGATTGTATAGATTCAGCTTAGAATAACATCACTGCTCAATAATAACGATGATTTCTAGGAAATAAATGATGCTCATTTAATTTTGAAAGAAAATATGATAATAGAATTAACTAGTAATGCAAATTATAAAACTAAATGTGATTCAAAAAGGATATACATGGACGATCCGTACACGGTTAAAAAAATAACACCCGGAACGGAAATCTCGATACGCTTCGGGCAGATAGTATTGATATGCACTGAATTAATTGATTCTGAAACTATAGTATGTAAAGTCATAAGAGGAGGCACAATGGGAAGCGAGGCGTTCGTGTGTATTCGCGGCATAAAGCTGGAGAGACCTCCCCTATTGGAAACAGATATGGAATTACTAATGTTTGCGAGAAAGTTTAAGGTTGGAATTTTTAAATGTATTAAAATTTAATTAGCATTGAATTGAAACTTTAAAAACCATTAAAATTTTTGATTAAGAAGAAACGTATGTTGCCACGAAAACGATTTCAATGGTCAAGCAGTGATAATTTTATGGCTCAGTTTTTCAAACAAGTAACTCTGTATTTGATTTAATTTTTCAGGTTGATATAGTAACCTTAAATTCTATACGATATGCAAGAACAGTAAAAAGAACTAGGGAATTCCTTAAGTCAGAAGCATACAATCCGTTGATTATAAGTACTATTTGTGAACAAGAGGGTTTGGATAATTTTGACGAAATTTTAAAGGTTGAAAAATTTATGTAACTGATATAATAATAATGTAAAATGATGTAAGCACACTGTTCTGAACTTCCAATATCTTAGATTCAATGTAAATGTTACTATGCTTTTATCATAGCTAGAGCGGAAAGCTTTTCTTTATTACCCTTGTAGACAGACGAGCATACGACTCACCTAATTGTAAGTTACCGTCGCTCATGGACGACAGCAATGCCAGGGGCACAGCCAGACTACTTTTTACCGAGTTTTAAAAAACTTCCAAGGTAACACCAAAAAATTTTAGTAAGTACAAAAAATCACTTCATAACCTAGTCTATTTTTTAATACATTTATGTTTTAGGCATCTGACGCAATAATATTGGCAAGAGAATTCCTCGCCAGTAATATAGTTAACAAACATCAGATGATCGCAATACAACTAAAACTAAGCGCAAAGTGTCACCAAGTATTTTTTTTTTATTTTAATTCTTATTTTTCTTATTTTTAAGCTCTTATTTAAGCTGTAATAAATACATATTTAATGGTCTCATTTTGTGAACCCTGCTTTTATTAAGCCGACCTTTTGATCTCTAATATGTCGTTTTTAGATGACAAATGCAATAATTGTTGTATTGGCTTTGTAGCCGTTAGCTACTAGACGCTTTATTTACGGAACAAGTATGGATTGGGCGTTCGTCCCGATCAAAGATTTGGCACCCGCAATTTTTTATTTTCCCAATAAAATCTAAGCTCTGTGCTTGTGCACAAATACGTGGTAATGAAATTCCAAACTTTTAGATGGGGAAACCCTTTTTCATATCTGGGAATATACTAGAAGACACAATGCTTAAAGGTGTTATATCAAACTGCGACTTAAACGATATCACTAATGCCGTCTTACAAGGAGCCGGTTTTGTATTGAAAAATTATAAAGATCCAACGAATTTGGTCAAGACAATTAATATTTTGGATTCGGTTTGTCGAGCGGTTGAGCCTTTGTCCAAAACTAATGACTTTTGGAGATTGTCAAACGAAGTTGGTAGAAACTCCTTTTTTTATTATTTTAAGGCTTTTAATTTATAAAATCTTGTAGTCTTGATTCTTACAATATTAAAAGAAATGGTTATATTACAAATGACAACTGCGGAGAACAAATAAATACTTAGCACATCCGTAAGTTTACGTGTTCACCAATTGATTTATCAACTAATTCCAATTACAATTGAAACTATACTGAGACCTTAAAACTTATATCTCAAGGTGGTTTGCGGCGTTTACGTTATAGATGTCTATGGGCTCCGGTAACCACCAGGTGGGTTTTGAGGTCATCCACCCATCTATGCAATAAATAAAAACACATGTGGCACTCGGGGACTGCCGCGGTAAAGCTATTGCATAGCATTTTTTATCAACTTATGCAATTATAATTAGACAATAATAAGTTAATATTAAAACAATAATAAAATAAGACCACGCTATATTTATAAACATTAAAAAAAGTAAAACATTAACTGTCCCCTCCACACTCATAAGATAGACCGTGCGAGAGAGAGATGGGCAGACTTTTCATGATGCGCATACAGTGCGATGTCACGCTGCTTATTCACAAACACAAGCGCAACGTGTGAATGTATTGAACGCGAGCTACATGGTAAGCGGAGTAAGAAGTGTTAGGTTTTATTTTCGTTATTGAATTTCTTGATTCGGTCGCTGCGCTGAAAGCCCTTGATAAAAACTACTATGCAATAGCTTAAAACTTAAAATTAATAAAACTAAACAACAGTGGCAATTTTCTCTTGAGTTAATTACTTTTTTTAGTTCAAAATACCTGTTAACGCAGCCGAAGCTTCTATACTAGCATGTGCATTAATGGCCCAACAAACTCAGTCACTAGTAGTTATAATACCGACTGTAACTGGGAGAACGGCAGTGCATCTGTCCCGGGTAGCTCCTCAAGCAATCATACTAACTGTCAGTACCAATCCAGTTATAGCTAGACAACTCCAATTGTACAGAGGAATCGTCGCTATTATATATGACAGTAAGTTTTGTTGTAATAAATCATCATCAACAAATATTATGTATACTTATGACGATATGCCCATTCACAATGAGATTCTTGCATGTCAAGTTTATGGCAATGAAAAGCAAACCCGAAAAACGTTTACTTCATTGAAATTGACACGTGATTATTCCATCAAAATACTACAAAGTAATGTTAAAGAGAATGTTAAAAAGGTAGAACGCAGTTATAGATCGCTATTTAAAAAAAATGTAGATAAATAATAATATGGTTGATTCACCGTCCTTGTCGAACCCATCGCTTTCGACGAAGGGCTCGACGAGCGAATTAACCCATAGACACAGCCCACTGAGTTTCTCGCCGGATCTTCTCAGTGGGTCGCGTTTCCGATCCGGTGGTAGATTCTGCGAAGCACTGCTCTTGCTAGGGTCAGTGTTAGCAACTCTCCGGTTTGAGCCCCGTGAGCTCACCTACAAACATTAGGGTGAAGCTGAAATAGCCTCTCAAGGCTATCAGCATAGGTAAAAAAAATGGTTGAATAAAGATGAATTCTTATTTTACTCCTGTTACCCAATATAAATTAAATATCTTTTCAATCATCTCAAAATAATTTTCTCATTCGTAGATAAGCCTTTATCTGATTGGTACGACGAAATGAGCGCTCGGGTCCAATTCGCTGTGAGGTTCGGTATCAAACACGATCTCCTCAAGTACGGCTGTACTTACATTTGCTTAAAGAAGTCCACTCCAACCAGCTCGTTTTGTGATAATATTAGTCTGTGGAAAGTAGTCACTGAGGAGACAGAGAAACATAGGTAACTTCTGTTTGTAAAGCCCATCATGATTATTGCTAAATAATTAAAATATACTCATTCGTTAAAACATTACTGCCAGGAAGATTAGCTTTAGTGCCCTTAGAGTTTCGGCTCAAAAAGAAACAAGCAAAAACGATTTGGAAGTAGATACAAGTCAATGTGAAAACCTTCGAAGTCGATACTACTACTATTATGGACCTTTTTTTTTATTACCTGGATGGTTGGACGAGCTCTCAGCCCACCTGTTGTTAAGTGGTTACTGGAGCCCATAGACATCTACAACGTAAATGCGCTACCCACCTTGAGATAATAATATAAGTTCTAAGATCTCGATATAGTTACAACGGCTGCCCCACCCTTCAAACCGAAATGTATTACTGCTTCACGGCAGAAACAGGCAGGGCGGTGGTACCCACCCGCGCGGACTCATAAGAGGTCCTACCACCAGTAAACCTACCTATTTCTGCCTTTTGTTGATTAAGACTATCGATTTACAATATACTATAATACTTTATGTCTCGGAGTCAGCAGCGGTATTTACTTTGTAGTGTCTACAAGCTTCGGTAACCATAAAACCAAGAGAACAAAGAATCCCACTATATATCTTATGGAAAACAAACTCTCTACTATTATTATATATATATATATATTATTTAATAAAATTATTTTCATTTTTAGGATCAAATTTCACCTGACTCATCATTGACCACACTGCTCATCATTTTCACAAATGATTTAAGACTAATCCTTCTTACGGAACGGCACTAAAACAATTGTCAATAATTTTAGAGATCGTTCGTGTTCAGTACAAAAGCCACCGACATAATTTCTATGTTTTATTTTTTGATGTATTTTACAAAGTTTTTCTAGTAATTTCTTAATTATTTTGTAATGGTATAGTTTATTTATTTCTATTTATTAATAGGTTTACCTAATTAATTTCTTTTATGATTAGTGCAAGACTGTTTTGTTATGTACATTTTAATACACTGAATTTGGTCTGAACTGAGTCTCTAATTTCTAACATAATTTTACTATTTCATCTAATACAGTTATCTTCAACATTAGATTTAATTAATACTTAATTGATAATACGTATGAAGTTGAAGTTGCCGTTTTAGAATACTGGCCATTTGGAAAGTAATTTATGTATGGCGGGCCATAAAATCTTAATTCGAAGGAATTTTATTTTACAAAAATGGTCATTTAATTTTTAAATTCAGATTTTTTTGTTCACTGTATTTGTATCTTTTTCATTAATTTGGACATGATAAAAATACGAGTAATTATTTAATATGACGGAACGTTAGGATAGCAATACCGCTGAAACGACTCCCAATATTAATGACGTGTACGGAGAGAACACTACAAACAAATGCTCGACCACCCACAAATAACGTGGTCTGAAAACTTCCAACATGGAAATTTTAATATAAAAAATTAACCCTGTTTTCGCTCGAAAACTAAAGTCAACAACGACGAACTAAAAGTGATAGTGGTAGCCGACGATACTAATTCTACCGTCAAGTTAGCAGCAGCTTTCAAAGTCAGCATCAAAACAATATTAGTACATTTGCGTCCGATTGGCCAAGTAAAAAAACTTTATAAGTAGGTGGTGCCGTATAAACTGAATTATTACCAGCGCGACGAACTGTTGGACGGTTAAATTTGAGGGGATTGGGTTCTGTAGGTGATGAGGGGCTATTTAAAAACACAACTGCTTCATTATAATTATATTGCAGATTGCTTGAACACTTTTACACCATTATACAATTATTATCTTTATATTTTTTTAATGAAACTATTACATGTTTTTCATGCCGTGTCTAGATGAGAAGTAACTGACATTTTCTTACGAGAATACAATGATCTGTTTTTTAAAACATTTAAAATAATTCCAATATTCGAAATCTAATCAAGTGTCAAGTGTTGCCTGCCATTACATTTAATATACAAACTCCAACACGAACGCCTTAAGTTATGCCTTGCGTTGCTTAACAAACAGAATCTAAGGAATTTTGAGCTTCATTGTCACTTTCGATGGAAAATTGATTCTTTTTGATATTCTTAATCGGCTCTTTGGACGTCAACTTGACGATATAGATGACAGATCAAATACTATAATTATAAATTAAATAAATGTCATAATTATATCCACACTGGATATTTTGCTTAAAAAAGCTCACACAGAGAACTACAGTTATCAGGAAATGGAAAATCCAGCGGAATCGGTTTCATTTCGAGACGTTGATTTCAGCAAAACGGAAGTTATATTCCGCTCCCCCTTTGAACATCGAAGAAGTCCAATTTTTGTTACTTTGTGTGAGTATTTTAATTTATTCCGCGTTCGCATTCTCGGCAGCAGGATTACGAGAAAGGTGAAGGTGTGAGTTATTAGCGCTGTTTATTTGAAATGAGAAATATTTACCCCCGTGAGAAGTTTTGTCTGCATTTCAAATTGTTTTTTTTATTTGTTGCTTAGATGGGTAGACGAGCTCACAACTCACCTGGTGTTAAGTGTTTACTGGAGCCCATAGACATCTACAACGTAAATGCGCCACCCACCTTGAGATATAAGTTCTAAGGTCTCAGTATAGTTACAACGGCTGCCCCACCCTACCTATCCGCGCGGACTCACAAGAGTTCCTACCACCAGTAATTACGCGAATTATAATTTTGTGGGTTTGATTTTTATTACACGATGTTATAAATCTTCACCGTGGAAGTCAATCGTGAACATTTGTTGAGTACGTATTTCATTAGAAAAATTGGTACCCGCCTGAGATTCGAACACCGGTGCATTGCTCAACACGAATGCATCGGACGTCTTATCCTTTAGGCCACGAGGACGACAAATGCTCTGAAACGAAGTTGGAATAAGGTTGAAATTCGCGTTACTCTTTATTTCGTTTTCATCAATTATGCCTTTTTTTAATTGGAGTATGTTGGCGAAAAAAAATAGATTCTATGAAATGTTGCTGCATGGAGCGATAGGATGACCGCAAATTGAATAGTATGATCCATTTCAATTCATTTTTACCGCGAACCTCAGAATTGATGTCTGTTTGGATTGTATCAGATACACTACCTAACAATATTGAAATGAATTCAAGTGGCCATAATACCCTAGAATTACAGATGTCCGTCGGCATCGGTAACTAGTTAGCAATAATAGATATAGCTAACTAGCCAAAAGAAAATGAAAATTTTACTTCTTGTCTTAAGATGGTATGCTCGCAAGGGGCTGTAGGGGCGCTTCAATAACCTTATAATGATAATAATAAATTTATATCAAATGAATAGAATCAAATAGATATTATCAACACTAATTAGACTATTTAATTAAAATACCTATTAAAATATAGTTCATGTTTTAATAGTTATTTCTCGACATGTCGTTTTAACATTTTCGTTAATTATCTTTTTTCTCCCCACTCTTCCAACAGCCAATCCCAATACGACATTAGTTGACATACAAAAACTAATGGAAGCCGGAATAAATTTGATCAGATTTAAAATGTCGCACATTACTAAAGAAGATAAGATTCAACTTCTAGCAAAAGTTGATAAAGCTGCAAAAATGTTATCACAAAAACATGGGACTTCAGATTGGCCTGTCGCCACCGCTGTGGAGTTGAAAACTTGTATCATGAAAACTGGGATACTTCAAAATGTAATTTGCGTTCAATAAATTCAATATGTGAATAGTTGTAGGTTGTTGTTAACCACCACTTGATCTAATCCAGAATGAGTTCCAAAAGAAATTGTAATTAGAGTTATGGGCATTGACTTTTGTTGTTTAATTTCCTTGATTAATCTATTGCGAGGAATAGGCAAGCTGATAACAGAAAATGAATTTTTCAAATTGAGAAATAGTCGTTAATTTCCAATACTTTTAATAAAACATGTTTCACCTTTATTTGTCCTCAAATGTTGTCATCATTAGCTTTACTCAAATAGATACTTTAGCTTAACTTTTTATATACTTTTATGTACTTCTTGTACGACTCAAATATCAGTTTTTTTAAAGATTTTATATTGATAACCTCAAAACACTTTTCTCCTCACTCTTCTCACTTAAAGCATGAAGGCAGTAATGACTTGAATAGCGTTAAGACACAGACAGTGTTTTAAAACAATACGAACGTGGTTTCAGAGATATTGTACACAGATCATAAAAAAAAAATGAACGGGTAACATTGATAGGAGGACGAAAGGAGTCACAGGTTATTTTTTTTTTTGAAATAACGTCTACGCTGTCTTAATGCCACTGACTATTTGAAAATCACTTTGAAAAGCTATGTCATTCTGAATTAACTATTTCAAAACAATATTTAAAAAATTCGTTATTTTTTTTTCTTAAATTGGTCCACATTTACAAAAAAAACAATAGACATACAAAAGTTCTTGTTTCAATCAATATCCACCATTTAAAGTTCCATTTTATAAGTTTGCACACCATGTAATGCATGAGGTTGGAGTTAAAATATAAAATTATAGTTTTACTTCGAGAGAGTGAACTTTTTCTTCGGGAAAAAAAACACATTCTCATGGATCGAATTTTATTTTCAGCAACAAGAATACTTACATTTAAAGGAAGGTACGACCGTTACATTGACTTGCGATGTGGAAGATTACAACGCTTGCACAAACCAATATATTTTCGTTGACAATCCATACTTAACGACAGACGTTAATGTCGAGGCGGAAATATCTATAGATCAAGACGAAATAATATTACAATGTAAAATGGTCCTTAATGAAAAGTCAATGAAGTGCATTGTAACCAAAAGCGGGAAATTGGGAAATTTGTGTCAAGTATGTATTAGAGGTGGCCAACATACTCAGCCGTATGTGACCCAAAAGGACTTGCGTATTGTACAATTCGCTATGGAATATCAGGTATTCGGTTAACCTTATCGTTTTTTTTTTTTATTGCTTTGATAGATGAACGAGCTTACAGCCCACCTGGTGTTAAGTGGTTACTGAAGCCCATAGACATCTACAACGTAAATTTATGCGCCACCCACCTCGAGATATAAGTTCTAAGGTCTCAGTATAGTTACAACGGCTACCCCACCCTTCGCACCGAAACGCATTACTGCTTCACGGCGGAAATAGGCGGGGTGGTGGTACCTACCCGTAAAATATTACATAGAACTATTTTTTTTCCTACCTATGCTGATAGCCTTGAGGGGCTATATCAGCTTCTCCTCGACGTGTAGGTGAGCTCACGGGGCTCAAACCACTGGTCCTAGAAAAAGCAGTGCTTCGCAGAATCTACCAACGGATCGGAAACGCGACCCACTGAGAATATCCGAGAACTAGTTGTGAACAGTCGTATGTATCTAAAAACCACAAGCTCTGCGTTATGAGCAATATTTTATCTTCGAGGCTTGAAAACTTTGATGTTTTGCATACTGGAATTAAAAAAACCTCAATAGGCTAAGTTATATTCAAGGTCTAATTGGACTAAACAAATTGATGTCGTTATTTTCAATTGCTGTTGCTTTTCAATTGTAATTGTATTATTTTTATTTTATTTTTTTCTATCTACATTTGATTTTATTTCATTAATGTAATTTCACGAAACATTATTAACTAGGTGGATATGATCATAGTGAATTATTCCCGACACGCGGATTCTATCAAGAAAATAAAAGAGTTTATTGGATGCAAAATAAAGAAACCTATTATCATAGCTGGAATTTGTACCAGGGAAGGTCTGGAGAACATCGATGGCCTCATACGGGTAAAGTCCTATAAATATTCATTAATTTTTCCTTTAAGCTCTATGAGAGTTCACCATCAAAGAGCTCACAAGCAAATCGATATTCTCTACATACTAATATTATTGCATTTATCATACAGTTGCCAAATTAGTCGTTATAAGTCGTCGTGGCCTAAGAGATAAGACGTCCGGTGTATTCGTATTGAGCGATGCACCGGTGTTCGAATCCCAGGCGGGTACTAATTTTTCTAATGAATTACGTACTCAACAAATGTTCACGATTGACTTCCACGGTAAAGGAATGACATCTTGTAATAAAAATAAAACCCGCAAAATTATAATTTGCGTAATTACTGGTGGTAGGAACTCTTGTGAGTCCGCGCGTGTAGGTACTACCGTCCTGCCAATTTCTGCCGTGAAGTAGTAATGCATTTCGGTTTGAAGGGCGGGGCAGTCGTTGAAACTATACTGAGATCTTAGACCTTATATCTCAAGGTGGGTGGCGCATTTACGTTGTAGATGTATATGGGCTCCAATAACCACTTAACCCCAGGTGGGCTGTGAGTTCGTCCACCCATATTGAGAAATAAAATAAATCTGTTGTCTGTAAAGTCGGTTTACTAACAATAGTTGAACGTGACAACGTCATAAGAAAATACGCCTCAGTGCGAAGTAACGCCACATGAGTCATGTTTTTTCGTGCGTGCAGCCGGCTCCATCGTATTATAAGACGTTGTCACGTCAAAAATAAAAAAATAAAAAAAGACTGTAGCTAATTTACTATATAAATTCCCGAATTTTTTTTTGCTTAATACTTTTTTATTTGCCCTTTTAGGCAGACGAGCATCTGGCCCACCTGATGGTGAGTGGTTAACGTCGCCCATGGACGTCAGCAATGGCAAGGATAGAACCAAGCCGCTGCCTACTGAAATGATTGAACGATCTCATCACCCTGGTGTTGATAGTTATCGGAGCCCATAGACATCAGCAGTGTAAATGCCACGACCCACTGTAAGTCCTAGTCCTATTGTACAACGGCGGTCTCACTCTTCAAGCCGGAAGGCTAAAATACTATACAATGTGAATACTACAATACGTTACAACACCTAGCGTACAAATAAATGAACAATTTATAATTAAATTATATATTAATTTCTTATTCAGGAATCAGACGGAATAATGTTGTCACGGGAATATTTGGCTTATGAATTAACTGGAGCTTTGAGTTACAAAATGAATCAAATACAAAAATTTGTAGGAGCGAAATGTCTTAAGGTCCCATGAATTAATTAATTCAATTAAAAACATAGCATTTTAAACAACAGATTCGTCATCTTGACACTGGCTAGCTGTGAATATTGTTTTAATTATCTTGAGCCAACTTAAAGTTATCCGGTAGTTAAGCGGTTAACTGTATCCACCTAAACCACAGCATGAATGTATGGACGATTACGTTTCTTCGCAGACATGAGAAATTTCAGATACATCCAGCCCTTGAAACAGATATAAATAATTCATTCCTTCGTAACAATAATAGTCTAGGAGGGACTCGAGTTATATTTAAGTAGAAGTAATAATAAGTAATATTGAAATTTTATCGTCATGAAAAACATTGCTTTTATGATTACTTTAGTATTTTTGGGAAAAATCAATAAACTGTTCCATTATCTTAATCAATAATAAACGACAGAATTCACCCTTCAATTATCAAATTCGATGAACGAAAAAAATTCATATATGTGTTCAAAAGAAATTGAATTAAAATTTTAAAAATATATAAAAAGTAACTCGGATATGGAAATTCAAATTTATAGAAACATTCTAATAAAAATATTCCTTCGAGCTCATTTCATTCAATACTTACAAAGAAATAGATTGAATTAATTATTTAAAACATAAATGACTTCATATTTTATATTCGATTCCTTTGTGACCTATTCCAGCAGAATGTTTTTGTAAATATACATTTTGTAAATACGTTCTACGTACGTTTTGTTTTGTAAATAATAATATATATGTATTTATGTCTGTTTGAAGGTAGGTAAACCATTCTATATATCTGGTGGGATATTTCGCCAAGCGCTCACAAACGGTAAGCTGTGCGATCATGATGTATCTGACGTAACAAACGCTGTTCTGGACGGCGTGGTTGGCTTCGTTCTGAGAGAATGCGACAATGCAGACACCCTACTCTATGTGGTTAACTCATTGAGTGATCTTTGTCGTTCTGTGGAACCTCTTGTTAATGTACGCAGTGAATTCTGGAGAATGCTGGAAGAGGTTCGTTCGTTTGAAGGTTCTTATTTTGAAGTACGACAATCTATATCTATATATAAAAATGAATTGCTGTTCGTTAGTCTCGTTAAAACTCGAGAACGGCTGGACTGATTTGGTTAATTTTGGTCTTGAATTATTTGTGTAGGTCCAGAGAAGGTTTAAAAGATAGATAAATATGTAAATGCTCGGAATTAAATAAAAATAACAATTTTGTTTTCCCTTTAATGTGTCCCCCCGTCGGACGGATTCCTTCTGTTTGTTTTAAGTTTATTTTATACAAAAGTTTAGGTCTTTTATTTATCGATTGAGGCACTACGAAGTCTGCCGGGTCAGCTAATGTATAATTTGTGACTGCTAAGCTAAAATGTAACAATTACACGCCATTCAACAGAGTCGTCGAAGTCGTCGTGGCCTAAGAGTAAGACGTCCAGTGCGTTCGTATGTAGAGATACACCAGTATTCGAATCCCGCAGGCGGGTACCAATTTTTCTAATGAACTAGGTACTTAACAAATGTTCACGATTGACTTCCACGGTGAAGGACTAACATCGTGTAATTAAAACCAAACCCGCAAAATTATAATTTGCGTAATTACTGGTGATAGAACCTCTTGTGAGTCCGCACGGGTAGGTTTTTTTTTTTTTTTTTTCGGGCCGGGGGCCGAACCTCCTACGAGGTCCCCGCGCCTAGGGGGCGCGCGGGGTATGTGAGACTCAACGATCTGCAGGTGTTGAGAGCAGATCGCGGGCCCAAGGATTTTAGGGCCCACCCACTAAACGACTCCCCTGCACTCTTACACCCGACGTCCGATCTCCGTCCGGGGTCAGAACCCGTTCAGAGTAGGGGGGTTCCCGCGGTCAACACTACAACCAGACACGCGGCGCCACCCCGAGGACGCCCGACCGACGGGTCGTCGAGGCGATAGTCGACGACCAACGACGTCGGTCTCCGCGGTACGGCGGCCCTACCAGGCCGCCCGGGCGGTGCCGCTGGTGTTCCGGGATACCCCGCTGGGCCAGAACCAGCCTGCCGGGTCGGAACGCGATACACCGCCGACCGGGTTGCTCTTCAACAGTATGTTCGGCGACGACAGCGACGACGAAAATGCGGACCGCATCGCAGTCCGCAGCCGCCGACGCGCCGTCCCGTCCTCCTGGTGCCAGCGCGCTAGAGTGACGGTAGCGTGCGGCGCAGCCTCAACCCCCTTAGGTCGCCCCGTGACCATCACCGGGAGGAGACTGCCTCCTCATAGGGGCTGGAGCTGGACAAACGCCCTCCTCCGAACCCCGGCTCGACGGCGGCGGCACGGCGCCGAGAGGGAAGAAGAGCTCTCCCTCTCCCGTTCCGCCGCCTCCTTCTGCGAGATGGTGGACTCGCAGAAGTCGAGCATCGCCTGCCAGGACTCGTCGCTGCCGAGCATCGTAGCCACGACGGTCGGAAGCGACAAGTCCGGTCCTATTTTTGCAACGAGGACGCGGCGCTGCTCCGCGAAAGCGGTGCAGTACGCGAGCGTGTGCTCCGCCGTGTCCTCGTTGCAGCCACTGCAGTGGTGACACTTCGGCGTCGGCTCCCTCCGGGCGACGAGGTGCAGGTAGCGACCGAAACAGCCGTGTCCCGTGAGCACCTGCGTCGCTCGGAAGGTGAGACGTCCTCGGTCGCGATTCACCCAGTCCGAGAGGACCGGGCGGATCGCCTCGACAGTCCGTCGCCCGTAGGTGGGGTCCGCCAGGCGGCGAGACCACGCCTCGAGCACGGCACGCCGAGATTGAAGTTTCCGCGCTCGAACTTCCGCCGCGCCGGGACGCGGCTCCCCCCTGGAGCGGAGATCGCATCGCCACGCGTAATCCGCAGCGAGCGCCTCCGCTTCTAGGTCCCAGGGAGGCGTCCCAGCTAGCACGCACGCCGCCTCAAACGAGACGGTGCGGTATCCACGAACCGCCCTGACCGCAATCGCGCGCTGCGGACGTCGCAACGCCGCAACGTTGTCACGGGTCAGGGCGTGGCACCACACGGGAGCCCCGTACAGTGCCATCGACCGCACCACCCCCGTGTAGAGGCGACGCACTACCACGTCAGGCCCCCCGACGTTCGGCAACAGCCGACTCAGCGAGCCGGCAGCCGCCATCAGTCGGGGACCTAATCTTTCAAAGTGAGCGCGGAAGCTCCAACGACCGTCCAGTACGAGACCGAGGTACCGCAACCCGGTTGCCTCGATCTCGACGCGAACGCCTCCGATCACGAGGTGGGCCCCCTGAGGCGGCGCTCTCCGGGCCCCGTGAAACAACAGGGCCTGGGATTTATCAAGCGCCACCTCCAGACCCAACCGTCGGATCCTGCCGATGACGAAGGCCACCCCCGCGCAGGAAAGACGGGCAGACTCTCGCAAGTCCCTCCCCCGGGCCACGACCAAAGTGTCGTCCGCGTAGCAAACTACGCTCAGACCCGGGAGAGGAGTGCTTAGGGTGCCACGCAAGACCCAGTCGTAGCCGATGTTCCACAAGAGAGGGCCAAGGACCGACCCCTGTGGAACACCGCGCTGGACGGGGAAGCGGAGCACCGTCCCACCGTGCCCGGTGCACACGACCGACCTATCCTCGAGGTAGGACCCGATCAGCCGACGGAGATACGCAGGGACGCCGTGATACTGCAGCGCCCCCGCGATCACCGACCAGGGCAGGGTGTTGAACGCATTGGCGATGTCCAGGGACACCGCCAGTGCAACCCCGCCCCGGCTGACAGCCTCATCAGAGAGGGCGCGCACGCGCATCACCGCGTCAATGGTCGAGCGGCCCTCCCTGAATCCGAACTGCTCCGCTGACAGATCAGGACCCACTCCCGTCAGGTGCTGGACGATGCGGGCGGCCACCACTCGCTCGAGCAGTTTTCCCGCCTCGTCCAGCAACACGATGGGACGATACCCCGCAGGTGAGTCCGCAGGGCGTCCCTCCTTCCTTAGCAGAACAAGTCTGCCCGTCTTCCACTGCTTTGGAAACCGCCCCGACTCGAGGCAGGCTTCAAAGAGCCGCACGAGCCGGTCCCCAAGGGCACCGAAGGCCAAATCCCAAACCCGACCGTGAACACCGTCAGGGCCGGGGGCCGCGTCTTTCCTCCGCATCCTCGACACGGCCGCACGCATCTCCTGCTCCGATATGCTCGGAGGGACCACCTCAGCAGGGGCATCACCGCTCGCGTCAAGGCGTGGCGGCACGCCCATGAAGGGGGGCTCAAAGTCCCTCTCCATCCGCGGGAATAGCCCGGAGACAATATCCCGCAGCTGCTGAGGCTGGAGACGCTCCGTCACCGGGAGCGCCCACGGTCGCAATTTCTTGCGTACCGTCTGGTACGGGCGCCCCCAGGGATCCTGATCGAGCGTCTCCAGGAGCGTCTTCATGCTCTGAGACTTGGCCTCGCCGATGGCCCGCCGCAGAGCCTCCTGCTTCTCACGGCAGTCGGCATGTAAGCGGGCCGCCACCTCCGCGAAATCCATACCGCGAAGACGGCGACGGCGGTGGCGGGCGTTTCGGCGGCGTGCCCGCACGCACTCCTCTCTGAGGAGTGCGATCTCGGGCGTCCACCAATACGCACCGCCACGTGGGGCGCGGCCACTGACCCGGGGCATCGCAGCATCGCAGACGCGACGCATCGTACCCCGGAACCAATCGGCCTCCGACTCCACGTCCACTAGACGCGCGGGCATGGGCGCCCACGCGGCCACTGTGGCCGCCTCCACCGCGAGCACCTTATTCAGGCGCTTCAGTGCCCATCGTGGGAATGATCGGGGAGCGCTACGCGGGAGCTCCTCCTCACCGCGGGCGTCTTCGGCCGGCGCATTCAACAAAGTGGAAACGGAGAGCTCAAATCGAACAAACCGATGGTCCGAGAGCGTCTCCGCCCCCTCGAGAACACGCCAGCCACGGACACGGCGTGCGGCGGACGGAGACGCGAACGACACGTCCACGTGTGATTCCCCGTTCCACCGCACGCAGGTCGCGACCGAACCTCTGTTCAGAAGACAGAGACCGGTCGCGAAAGCCCACTCCGACAGGAACTCGCCGCGCGAGTCCGTGCGGGGGGAGCCCCACGCTGTACATTTAGCGTTGAGGTCCCCCGCCAGTATCACCGGGCGAGACTCGAAGCGATGAACCAACGCCTCGAGCCCACCCAGGAACCGTTCGAACTCAGCGAGACTCCTGTTCGGAGAGAAGTACACCCCGATCACGACGGTTTCATTGACCCTAACTACGACGTACCCGGATCCCCTGGCCACCATTCCAAGGGGGGGTAGCGCCGCTGACTGTCGCATCACGATCGCCACGGAGCCATCAACATCTCCGGCCCAGGAATCCTCCCGGTCGGGAGGTACGAAGTATGGCTCCGCAACGATCGCGATGTCGATGAACCACTCCGCCATGGTGTGGACGAGGAGATCCTGCGCCCTGGCGGAGTGGTTCACGTTGGCTTGGAGGAAGCGATGGACGTGATCCATTATTGAGGTGTCACGTCCATCGCTCCCTCGTCTTCCGTCCCACCTTGCGGCCCGACGGCCGCGGCGGGAACTGACTGGCCGGCTGCTTTACACGCAGCCGGCTCTTCCTCTGCTATCTTCTTCTTTTTCCCGCCACGCCTCCTCTTTGTGGAGGAGGGGGCGGAAAGACAGGCCGGGCCCCCAGCCCGATGATCGGCCCGCCGCTTCGCCGCGTCGCATAGCACGCAGTGTGGCGCGGCGGCTGCGCAGGAGACCGCTTTGTGTCCTGGCTGGCCGCAGCGGAAACAAAGCCCGCTGCGGTCCACGGCCGATGGGCACCTGGCGAGGCCGTGCCCGGTGCCGAAGCACCGGAGGCATCGCCAGGGGCGGGCCTTCTGTAACTGCACGTGGGCCATCACCCAGCCCACGCGCAGCCTCCCTGGTGAGTCGGCGGGCCGACCTTGTGGAGGCGTAGCCAGGAGCGTGGCCGCCTGCATAGGGCAACGCGCCCACGCAGTGAAGGCTCCAGAGTAAGAGCTTCGCAGCTCTCCCACCCTGACCTGCGTGAGGGTGCAATTGCCCTGCGATGCAATGGCAGCGGCCACTTCCTCCTTTGTGGCGCATTCATCCAGGCCCGTCACTTTGACTTCTGCCATTTTGACGGGCCTGTCTATACGCACCACTTCTGGGTCCGGTAGGATTTCACGGAGCCGGGTTGCTAGCTTATCCGCGGCCGCACTGGTGTTGGCACCAGGACACTCCAGCAACCGGGCCCCGTTGGCGGTGTGCCGGACTCGGAGGCCACCCTCCACGCCCATAGCATCCACGTCGACGCTAGCGCGCGCCCGGGCCATGACCTCCCCATAGGTGAGGCCCTTTTCCTTGGCAGCCGGCAGCAGCTCCAATACGACAGCCGCCGACCGCGGAGCGCGCGGTTTTCTTGCCTTGCGCCCTCCCTTTCTTTTCCCTTCAGTTGCTGCTCGACCCACTACCTGGGGAGCCTTGACTGTCGGGACGGGACGGGGGTTAGGTACGTCTTGCGCCCTCCTTCGACCCCGCTTCACTACCGTCGTCCAGGCTGCGTCCATGTTGGACGGGGCGGGAGGCAATGGACGGGGCTGGGGGTGTTGCGCTGGCTGGGCGGCATTCACACACCCCTTTGGATTGTTGCGGCTTCTGCCAGGCCCCGCCTTCGCAGGCTGGGGCGGGACAGAAGCAGCAGCCTGAGGCCTCGCAGGCTGGGCGGGTATTCGTCGCCCAGCAGTCTTGGACCGTGTAGCCAGTTTGGCCGCAGTGGCGTTCGCGGGCGCCGGTGCAGCCGCGGTCTTAGGCGTTAGTGATACCTGCGCTGGCTGCTCGTGTGCCAGCGGTGGCCTCGCACGCACCACTGTAGAGGTGCGAGCCTCAAGAATGGTGGGGAAACCGAACTGCCCCGCTGTCTCCTTACACCATCAATGGCCACACGCATTGCGGCCATCTCCTCCCGCAACTTTACACTCTCCGCCCGAAGCTCTGCATTCTCACTCTGAACGCAGGCGTACAAAGCCTGTAGGCTCTCCAGCTGCGACCGCAGGCCAGCTGTTTCCTCCGTGGCCGTGCGCTGGAGAAATGCCTCTAGGAGCCTACCCATGGCAGTGACCACGGAATTCAGGGCATGCACGTACGTGCCCTTTAAGGAGCCTGATTTGCTCGCCACCTTGGAGACAATATCCAGAGAGATATCGAAGATTTTGTGCAGGTCAGTGGGTTCAGTCTCCATAAGGGAGCGGCACAACCGCTCAACCTCTCCCTCCCTGACTCGTTCGGCCTTCCCACAACGGGTTCTCCCGCCTCGCAGCGAGCCGGCTGCCAATCCGCCGCAGGTTATCCGAACATCCTGTTCTTTGGCGGACGACGCCGCAACAGTCGCCGGTCCTTCCTCGACCGCCAAAAACTTGGCGGGCGCGGGTTCAATTTCCGAGGAGTCGGAGGGAGCGGAAGTCACTGGTCGCTTGACCGTCTTCCGCTTCCTCCGAGTTTTCGCATCAGCGTTGGCTCTGCTGGCGAGCCGTCCGGTAGTATTCCGGAGCAAAAGCGGCGACTCTCGACCACTCGACGCGTAGCCCCTCGCAGAGCTTCGCGTCGAGCGCAGTGAGAGTGCACTGTCGCAACGCTCAGGGTGCACGAATAGATCGTTTTCGCGGCTCGTGCTGCCGCCTCCTTCCTCTAGGCAATTGTTGCCCCCCCCAGAATACGAGGGGCAGCGTGCCTCCGATTGCTCGGAGGCACGGAGGGATTCTCCTCCCGCTGAGCGGGAGGTACCCTCCTGGGGTAATACTGTTTCGCAATTGTCCATGTTCATTTTTTTTTCCTTTCTTATTTAACCAGGGGTGAGGTCCCCTGGGATCAGGTGATGCCCTCGGGACTGGACTCCCTCCAGCCATTCATCCCTTCGCCGGGCATCGGAGCTTGGGATTGGGGTATTTTTTATAGAGGTTTACGTCCTCGCGACCCCGTGCCTTGCGGCAGCGGCCACCGCCCCCCACTCAGTGAGGATTACGGGTTGGTCGGCAGCCCACCGGGTGCACAGGGCAACTCGGCAGACCACCGCCCGACGCTCGAAACGAGCGACCACGAAGCCACGCCGGCGAACCGGTACCCCCCATATCTGGGGGGCGTTCCCCTGTAGCCGAAGCCGGGGACATAGCAACCAGCGGTCAGCAGCTGCGAAAATGCAGCGCTGACTCACTTCCACGATTACGGGGCACAGGGTGCCACCGCTCACGGCAGGCCGGCGAACCAGTGCCGTCGGAAGCTGCGATCTCCAGAAGGAGCACTCTTCACTTAGTGAAGAGTGTGGAGAGCGCAGTCCTTCCACTCCTCCTAGTGCTGATTTTGGTCCGCGTCATCCGATCTCTTTCGTTGCAAAGCCTATCTAAGCTATCCTAAACCTAACCCTAAACCTAGGACCTTAACCTACATCTAACCTAATCATATACCTAGGACCTTAATCTACATCTAAACCTAACCCTATACCTAGGACCTAAACCTAAGAATCCTTGCAACGAAAAAGATCGGACGATACCTCTGGGAATGTCGCCCAGAGGATCCCGTTATCCGCCACCTACGGACGCGCCACGGTGGAAGTCCAGCAAAACTCCCCCACAGACGGAGCCCCCGGCCACGCAGAGTGCGCACCGGGGGGCCCGCCCAGGTCCCGGGACGGGTAGGTACCACAACCCCGCCTATTTCTGCGGTGAAGCAGTAATTCGTTTCGGTTTGAAGGGTGGGGTGGCCGTTGTAACTATACTGAGACCTTAGAACTTATTTCTCAAGGTGGGCGGCGGCATTTACCTTGTAGATGTATATGGGCTCCAGTAATCACTTAACACCAGGTGGGCTGTGAGCTTGTGTACCCACTTAAGCTATAAAAAAAGTCGATACATTTGGATAAGGTCAAAACTATAAGCTGATGAATGCAGAGTTAAAAATTTTAAAACAGACGGTAAATTTTTCTCTACAGTTAAAAATTCCAACAAATGCAGCAGAAGCAGCCGCATTGGCTTGTGTCGCTCTAGCTAATCACACCAACGCCGGTGCTATAATATTGCCGACGGTCTCTGGAAGGACGGCCAAGTCTCTGCTTTGGATACGACCTAACTGTGTCGTTATCACTGTCAGTAATAAAACGAGTACAATACGCTTATTGTCCACCTATCGCTGTGTGGTCTCACTTATGTATAATGGTAAAAATGGATTATAAATTTTTAAACGATTTCTTTTAATTTTATAAAACAATCCAAATTCGTCTTCATAATGCTTTCAGTTGTGTTCAAAAAAAAACCAAATGTAATTAAAAAAGAAACTATATCGCTCTCGCGGTACATGCTTCATTTATTTATTTAATCTCTATATATAAAAATGAATTGCTGTTCGTTAGTCTCGCTAAAACTCGAGAACGGCTGGACAGATTCAGCTAATTTGTTTTAAGTTTGTTTTAAGTTTATTTTATACAAAAGCTTAGGTCTTTTATTTATCGATTGAGGCACTACGAAGTCTGCTGGGTCAGCTGGTTATGAATATAAATGAATCACGACAAAAAAGGAACAATTTGAATGGTAAAAATAAAGAGTGCTTATCACAGACAGGCTTAGACAGATTTAGTTCCTTCAAAATACAAAGAAATATGAATATCATCAATTATCTTAGTTGTCTTGTTCCGTGTTAATCCGAAATTATTATACTCGAAACTGAAAAATCCTCTTCAATCCACCAAAATCTTCGAAAAAATTATACTTATACTAGCGACCCGCCCTCGCTTCGCTTCGGAAACTATAATTTATTATTGATTTCTCCACTATGTAATGGATATTATTATACATATAAACCTTCCTCTTCATTCACTCTATCTATTAAAAAAAACCGCATCCAAATCTATTGCGTAGTTTTAAAGATTTAAGCATACATATAGACAGACAGATATAGGGACAGAGAAAGCGACTTTGTTTTATACTATGTAGTGATATCTACAGATTATGAATCAATAACACAAGATGAATAAAAACACCCAGGAATTTATCTTCATAATATTTACAAATCAATATTATCAGAGTAATGGAATGTACATATCCTATCAGTTCGGTGAAAATATTTACTTTTCTGATACAAATTTCACTGTCGACTGATTTGTCCTTTTCTGCAAATCTAATTTATTCGTGCTTTCAGGAAAATGATGGCGATAGTACCGGAATATTTTATTTATATTGAATGATTTTTACTAGTGTTTTCTTCAGTTTTTGCAACTTTTAACTGCGTTTATTATTTTCCATGTTCGTGGCCACGAAAACTAAAGTATTCGAAACTTTGTAAATAATATAATAGCATTAAGACAGTTTCCATGGTATTAACAACTTTACCGTTGTCATTCGTCAACATTTGAACATTAAGCTTACTAATGCCAAAAGTAATTTTAATCATAAGGTTGTATTGTAATTTTTCTTGTCACCTGAAGCCACCACCATTCCACAGATTAAAATATTGTTTCGCCGCGTAAATGAAAAAATTTACAGTATTCACCATGATTATATTCATATTACCTCACAATTAAAATTACATATTATCTGTGTGCTTAGTACGAGTTTTTTAACTTCTTGATCGCGTGAAAGTTAACTCAAATTTGTATGGAGTTGAAACAGCGCCCCCCGCGGCAAACGAATGGAAGCTATTCCAACTCCATACAAATTCCAAGAAGTTAATAAACTCGCACTAAGCACACTGTAGTATTATGTACCATTCATTCACTCACTTTCGATCAGATTCTTCCTATTCGTACACTCTTGACAGAGTGGTCGTGGTCATGCATCAGTCGGATCCTGCGATACCGATGCTCTCGCGATGCGACGCCATGTGGCACGATGTTTCGCAGATCAGATATACTCAGAAATATAAATGTTCTATAAGAATAGGTGAAGATTAAGATTATTCAAACTCAGATAATGTGATTTTTTTTTTTTTTTTTGAAGTGAAACTTCTTTATCGACGTAGGGAGGAAAAAATGTATGTAACGTTTTTCGGTTACGCGCCATTTTAATATCTTCCGTTATGCGCAATTTATTTTAATTCTATTTAGTTTGTTATCAACAGATATCGCTGCACGTAAATTGAACAATTCCTGAATCGCGGTGACGAGACGTTACATAGTTGATAGACGTTCTCGTATTTCTCTTGCTAAATCATACCTACCTGGCGTCGGGATACCGTGATCATGCAGGCGGTTCCCCGGGGTGCGGCTGCTCCATTGCACTGCAGAGTGGTTGACCCTTGCGATTATTTTTATATTTTATAAGTTTCACTTCTACCGTGTATGACTTGCACATATACACATCTTTTTTTTTCAGATACACCCCATACGAACTGGTCAATTGAAATGGAAAGAAGAACGAATTTCGCATTAGAACACGCCGTTAAGAAAGGGTGGCTCAGGTTTAAGGACATTTACATAATATTACAGAAGTATTCGGATGTGAGCTCATTCTGTGACGTCATTAAAGTTAGCAGCGTCAACATTTATAAAAAAACAATGGTCGAGTAAGTAAATTGTAATTGAGTTTTATTTTTTTTATTGCCCCTGTAGGCAGACGAGCGCACGGCCCACCTGATGGTGAGTGGTTACCGTCGCCTATGGACTTCAGCAATGCCAGGGACAGAGCCAAGCCGCTGCCTACCGCTTAATACTCTCCACAAGCCTCGTTTAAAGAAGGACATGTCATAGCGCTCGGGAAACACCGTGGAGGGGAGCTCATTCCATAGCCGGATGCTACGTGGCAAAAAATACCTCTGGAAACGCACTGAGTATTAAATTAAATTGTGTTATAATAGATCTGTAGTAGAATCAGGCAGTGACTACATACAAAATGTTAAATACTTTATTTACAATTTAAATTTCAGATGTGATGACTATGAAGCAATTTAATTCTCATATTTTCGTAGCTTTTTAAGAATGTTTAACGAATTAATAAAATGTTATACTTTACGTTTTGTTCTTATTGTATTTATTTTTTTAAGTCCAGATAAAAAGTATTCTTAGAATTGGACATAATTAGTGAAATAAACACAACTAGAGGTCGCGCAGTAGTCGAAATTCGACTATAACTAATTGGAATTGTAAGTTTGTACACTATTATGATTGTATTTTATACTTCTATAATCACAAATTTCGCCAAGACTACACTTTAAAAAATATTAACAAAGACAAACAATATTTAATCTATTCTCAATTTGACAACAGACGTCAAGAACAAAAGTTTGACAATAAAATAAATAGTATTCATGCGTGTGTGCGTCAAATATATGGTATGTAGTGTGTGTAATGTTTTCTTTATTAATTTAATGTATCTTTTATGCTATATTTAAAAAAATATATTAGCATTGTGCACTCCTTCTCTATATTCTCTATAAGTGTGGAAAATTTCATACTCCTCCGCCCGCGCAATTTTCGTAAAAAGGGATACAAAGTTTTTGCTTCACGTATTAATATATAGATTATTGAAACATAACAAACATCAGAAACATTCCATGAATTGACAACATCGACTGCCCATTGTTTCATCTCAATTCGCATAAACTACGTTTGAAAGAATAAAACACGCATGAGACGGAAAAATACAGGTAGGCAGCGGATTGACTCTGCCCCTGCTATTGCTGACGTCCATGAGCGACGGTAACCACTGACCATCAAGTGGAGTATAAAAGGTTTTTTTTTACCATATTATATTTATTTTTTTATTTTCTCTATGCATTTGCAATTAACAGCATATCCTTAGATGCCTAAAAGGTTTTTTTTTTACCATATTATATTTATTTTTTTATTTTCTCTATGCATTTGCAATTAACAGCATATCCTTAGATGCCTATTCTGTACATTTCTACTAATACTTGATAATAATTATGCTAATGACCACTAGCTTAATAAATAATTTGTGTTACCGATGTATTTACGTGATTTAGTTAAATAAAGAATAAATAAACGTCGATCGAAGAAACGATCCTGGGATCATGCACGTATTAACTGTTACGTCGATTCTCTAAGACCCTAGAGACTCAAGTGACGCCTTATCGACTTAAAATAATAAAAAAAACTTTTCATTTATTTACACAAGCGTTTTCAGAACTAGCCCAGAATCGGCAAGAAACTTCAGGCCTACTCTTTTCCAATAATCATATAATTCATTTAATATGTAACACCCAAAAATTAAAAATATATTAAAATCAATACGCGTATGTGATAATAAATACTGTAGTCATGTATTAATTAGAAACGTCGAAAATAATACAAAGAAATAAAAATAAAAAAACATGTGTCACTCGGGAACTGCCGCGTAAAGCTATTGCATAGCATTTTTTATGAACTTATGCAATTATAATTAGACAATGATAATTTAATATTAAAACAATAATAAAACAAGACCGCGCTATATTAAACATTAATAAAAGCAAAACCTTAACTGTCCTCTTCACACTCATAAGCTAGTCCGCGCGAGAGAGAGATAGGCAGACTTTTCATGATGCGCATGCAGTGTGACGTCACGCCAAGCGCTTATTCACAAACACTACACAAGCGTAACGTGAATGTGTTGAACGCCAGCTACATGGTAGGCGGAGTGAGGGGTGGAAGGTTTTTTTCGTTACGAAATTTCATGATTACAGTAAGCCGCGCTCAAGGCCCGCGATAAAAGCCATGCAATAGCTTAAAAATCGTTAAATTAGTTTTAATAAAGACCTAGTCTCATAAAAGCAAAGAATAAGAATGTGATATAAAACATTTTCCCGTAACACAATCGGGCATCAAGACGCGAGTGGTTTCATCGCGCCGGCTGATGTCTCGGGAGACCGTTCTGTTAGTTTGGGAGCACAAAGGGTTTACATCAAACCGGCGAGGATTTTATAGATTGTGAACCCCCCGAGACAGTGAAGGCAAATTGGGACTGATATAACAAAGCACGGAAACTAAATTAGTTTACATTTTTGTATCCAAAAACTAATGTTACGAATACATTTATCAAAGACATCTTTAAAATAGTCAACATAACAAAAAAGGATGTTCTCTGAATTCACTGATACCTTTATTTATTGATTGATTTACGGTAGGCAGCGGCTTGGCTCTGCTCCTGGCATTGCTGAAGTCCATGGGCAACGGTGACCACTTACCATCAGGTGGGCCGTATGCTCGTCTGCCTACAAGGGCAATAAAAAAACTCATATTGGTATGCACATAAAAATATATTTGACTAATTCTCAACATATTCTCACTGAGGTAATTTAATTTCGAAAAATTTCTAACATAATATATAGAGGAAAGTCTTATTCTTGAATAAATAAAAAAATGATAGAAGGTACAGCCAACTAAAAATACAGTCTTTTAAACTATAGTAAATAGGAAAAGCTGCAACCGGCAAGCTAGCAGTTAATAATCTATCGACACTTGAAAGGCAAACGTGACTAAGCGACAATAACTGCTTTGTACATAAATGATAGGCAATAACCATATTCGATGCGCAAAAAAAATATATTTCTAGGTCTAGTAAAATCATTTCAATCCTACAGCGAGATTCGTTAAAATAGATTTTTTTTCAGGTATTTCCACTTTAAGTTAGTCTACTGTAAAGTTCATGCATTGTCGCTTAGTCATGTTTGCCTTTCAAGCGTCGCTATGTAATAATGTTTATAGTTTTAAAAGCTTTAGTTAAATTATGCATTTCTTCCTCTATGAGCTGGAACATATTATAACAATTTAGGGTTGGTTTTCTTTGTGTTCATTTTCATTTGTCGTACGACCATATTAATATAAGCCACTTTTAGATTTAACTGAATAAATTCAAGAAAATAAATACAAAAAAAAAATTACAATGACTAATTTAATAAGCCAAATTGTAATATGTAATAAAAATATATGGTTTTACATAAAGTTCATTTAAAGCATAATATTATAATAATTTAGTGTACTTTAAATCTACTACTATCTATCGTTAACGCAATTTAACTATACACTCCTGTATTTATCTGAACATTCGTGCCACCTTTCAGTATTTCGAATACCAGAAACAGTATAAATCTAGACATAACCGTGTCTAGTTCACAAACACAAACGTAATGATCTTAAGACAAAGCAATAATTCAAAGCAATAATCCCCGTTTATAACAGTCAAATGTTTTCAAGGTTTGCACGGGTATATCCGTGAGGACGGCTAGTCGTGAAAAATGTTATAACACGCTACGAGGGCACTGAAATATTTTGCAAATCAAATTTAACATCACGCGTTAACTCTATCTCCTCCAGAGACCACACACAGGTACTCAACAATATTACGTTGGTGCGTCCGCACGAAATCTTTCCCTATTTTTCCGTTTATCTTTTTCGCCAACGTCGTTGTGATCCCCTAATGGTTTTCCCACAAATAAAACTCGTTTTTGTTTATTTTTCGTGGGCTTTATTTATTTCTGTCGGTGTTGTTAGCGACAGCTGCGTCGCTTGTTTATCATTCAGCTTACCCTGATCGGGATTCCTTTCCCGGTTTTGTAATTCACCTGACTTTTGTTAAACAAAAACAACGTTGATCCTGTATTTACGTAAAATTAGGATAGAAACAATAAATTAGCGATTAATATACGTAATGGTGTTGTTGTTTTTTTAATTTAAAACACACATACCTTGGCTGAATTAAATTCTATTTGTGCAGATAGAATATGTCAATTAAGTTTTCAGACATCGCGATTCGTTTTTTATGGGAATGACATTCTTAATATACGTCATTTGATGGAATGACAGAAAAATTATTTCTGGATATATGTACATATTTGTAGTATTATTTAATTAATTCGGTAAACCAAAATAATGGTTTGGCCTACAGAGTTCGATGTGAAACTAGAAAAAGTAAATTTGAAAACTTATAAGATACATACAATATCAAATGTTCATAAATAATGCGAATTAAGACATAAGGAAACCAACCAGGATTCTTTGTTCTTTTAAGAAACAAGCTATAAAGACCTTAACTTGTTCTACTTAAGGTAGATTATAGGATATTTTTGGATTTATTTTTTCAGTATAATGCCATGGAAATTCCTGGACAGCAATTGAGTGCAGCGCAAGCTTTCACCCCTCTTGATCATCTCTTAAATTTAGATATCAAGGCACCAGCGGGATGTCAGCGCCTAACTGGAATAATAGCTAATATGGGTATTTACATTAATCTCACTGTAATTTAAACACATAATCCAAACCGAATTCTATGATACCAGATTTCAAAAAATTAAAACTAAAATTCGCCTGTGTTCTCTCTTTCAATTACTTTATACGTACGTGTATACAGCATATTATGCCGGGTATATGTACTCGCGATCCCAATCGCGTTAACTTTGAACAAAATACAAAATGTAGCTTCACCTTTGTCTTGATTACGAAAAATTGCTACATTTTGAAATCTATACTACTATATAAATCTACAGTGGTTTTTACGGATGTTCCGCTATAACTACTGAACCATGCATCCGATTGACTTGAAACTTGGTATGCATGTAGAAAATACATGTACTTAATGGATAGGCTCATATTTATAGGAGTGTTGGACTCCCTACACTAGTTGCGGGGCCGTTAATGATGAGAATCTTTGTGGGGGGGAGAAATAATAATGATAATTTTAAATGCCCAGCAAAGCGGACGGGTACAGCTAGTATAATTATAATTATTGACTTGTGGTAGATCGTTTTGTAAGCCGGAATGGATAGCGTATTTCTGTTGAAAAGAAGTTTGAACGACAGCTGTTTTAAGTACAATTGAAATTATGACCTTGTGACTCAAATTAAGATGGCAGTAATCTCGTTGTTTCGATTAGCTCCGAAAACCACAAAACAATAGATTGGGTATATCTCACTTACAAATCTACCCCAAAAAAAATCGTCAGATATGTACCAAACAGAAGCGTCTTATATTAATATTGATATATTAATACGTAAAGCAAAAACTTTGTACCCCTTTTTGCGAAAATTGCGCGAACGGAGGAGTATGAAATTTCTCACACTTATAGAAAATATAGAGAAGTAGTGCACAATGCTAATATTTTTTTTAAATAATGCATAAAAGATACTTTAAATCAATAAATAAAACATTACACACGCTACCATTTATTAAAAATTTGATACAACACATACATAAAAATATACTCTTAGTTTACTGTCAATTGGGAAACTTTTTTAATTGTTTAAAGTCTGTGGTCAAATTGAAAATAGATTAATATTGTTTGTCGTTAATATTATTGATCTATAGTGCAGTTTTGGCGAATACTGTGATTATATTATCGAAATATAATAGTATTCGACAATAGAACCATAATAAAGTTTAAACTTATAATTTCAATGAATTATAGTCGAATCTCGATTACTGCGAGGCCACTAGTATGGATAATTGTATCTCCATTATTGTCATCCTGTTAACTTATTAAGCGGCCGTAGCGTATAGTATAACGTATAATACACGTATTTTTCAAATTGAACATCATTAGGTAAATCAACAAGTGATGTTGACACATTAGAGAAAATGATGTCCGCGGGAATGAACATTGCAATGCTGAATATGTCCTACGGGACGAGAGAGGAACATATTGAAATGATCAAACTACTAAGGCAAGCAGCCAAGAATTTCAGTGTTAACATGGGAAAGAATTATCCACTAGCCATAGCTGCAAGATTGGCTGGTAAAAAGATAAGAACAGGCAGTATAGCCGATGTTAGTATAATCTTTATTTAGTATAACCTATAAGCTAAAGCTAAGGATCGCAGCATATGGAGGGTAATCGTACGGGAGAAACTGATGCAACGGGGGAGTCACGGCCCTCAGTAAAGAGGGAAACGACGCGAGGAGGAGCAGTATAACCTTATTTGTCACTGAACACTTCGTTTTAGGTAATTATATAATTTATAATGATATTTTATGGTAATCAATATTCAGCAATTACGTTAGGAAAGCATATGACAATAAGACGTCAGATGTCCGTTTTAAAGAAAACTGTGTTTTTCTTTTGTCATTAAAAATCAGATAAAAATTTGGTGGGGCTTAAATAAACCCGCAGTGATCGATACTTGGCTTTATTCTACTTCAAAATTATTATATTGTTTATAAAGCAGGATAGTCCTTATTTCAAATTAATTGTGTGTTTTAAGGTTTCATCGTATGTGATCTCTATTGTATACTAAGTGCCAACTCATCATCGATAATACTTAAAGAATGCTTCTCTCTGTGCCTCGACGGCTGCTTATAAAATATTTCTTCTTCTTCTCATAAAGTATAATAAGTCGTCGTGGCCTAAAAGATAAGACATTTGGTGCATTGGTATCTAGCGATGCAACGGTGTTCGAATCCCGCAGGCGGGTACCAATTTTTCTAATGAAATACGTACTTAACAAATGTTCACGATTGACTTCCACGTTAAAGGAATAACATCGCGTAGTAAAAATCAAACCCGCAAAATTGTAATTTGTGTAATGACTGGTGGTAGGACCTCTTGTGAGTACGCACGGGTAGGTACCACCACCCCGCCTATTTCTGCCGTGAAGCAGTAATGCGTTTCGGTTTGAAGGGTGGGGCAGCCGTTGTAATTATACTGAGACCTTAAAACTCATATCTTAACGTGAGTGGCGGCATTTACCTTGTAGATGTAGATATGGGCTCCAGTAACCACTTAACACCAGGTGGGCTGTGAGTTCGTCCACCCGTCTAAGCAATAAAAAAATCCAATTTTTTCAGAGCTATGGAGAAACAGTTGAATTAAAAACAGGTGACGTAATAAGACTAACTACAGATGAGACATACAAAGACAGATGCTCGACATACGCCATCTATGTTGACTTTATGTATTTCGCGGATCAAATAACAAAAGGGGATCTAGTATTAATTGACAATGAGACTATAATGCTAAAAGTCGAAATCATATCGACCTCTACAGTCACGTGTAAGATTGAAAGAGGTGGAATGTTGGGTTCCTACAAGGATGTCTTCGTGCCGAATGTGGTGTTTGAAATGCCCAACTTCAGTGAGAAAGACAAACTCGACATTGACATGTTGATTCATCAACAGGTACCACGAAATTAAATTCTCAATTTTAGTAACATATAAATGAAGATTTAGTGTGGTGGTAGGACGTCTTGTGAGTCTGCACTGGTAGGCACCATCACCTCGCCTATTTCTGCGGTGAAGCAGCAATGCGTTTCGGTTTGAAGGCTGGGACAGACGTAGTAATTATACTGAGATCTTAGAACTTAAGGTGGGTGGCGCATTTACGTTGTAGATGTCTATGGTCTCCAGTAACCACTTAACACCAGGTGGGTTGTGAACTCGTCCACCCATCTAAGCAATAAAAGAAATTGAAAAGATTACTAGCCAGTTGTTCCGGCCGATTTTTGGTTTAATTTTGATCCGATTGCTACCATTTATGCGCTTCGAAGCCTATAACGTATACAATTCGACTTAAATATAAATATATTATAGTGTCTGTAGTTGTTTTCAGAGACGTTTCAAATACAGAACGTATTTATATTAGCAATTAGTATCATTTTAGTTTGATGTAATTAAAATAGAACATAGATATTTGTGATAATTTTTTCGTTTGTTGAACAAAAAACATTAGAGGTTATTATTGGTACTTTAAGAAAGATTTCCCGCATACTACGTACGTAGTAACAACAGTTGAACTATATGTTATGCCAATATGTATAAATATAATATATTCAATTAGTTGTAGCGAAGTGAAACCGAGTGTAGCAGTAGCTATAATTGAATTGAAGATTTGACAGACGCCTAAATCACGCTAAGGACACTAGATGATGACCGAGTTTTGCTCGGTTTTTTTTTTGATAACGCCATCTTGTTGTGTCTTTAAAGCGGTTAGTTGTCCTCAATCAAGAAAAATAGTATTATTATTTGTCAATAGATTTTTTTTTTTTTTATTGCTTTTTATGTGTGGACGAGCTCACAGCCCACCTGGTGTTAAGTGGTTACTGGAGCCCATAGACATCTACAACGTAAATGCGCCACACACCTTGAGATATAGTTCTAAGGTCTCAGTATTGTCACAACGGCTGCCCCACCCTTCAAGCCGAAACGCATTACTGCTTCACGGCAGAAATAGGCGGGACGGTGGTACCTACCCGTACGGACTCACAAGAGGTCCTACCACCAGTAATTACGCAAATTATAATTTTGCGGGTTTGATTTTTATTACACGATGTTATTCCTTCACCGTGGAAGTCAATCGTGAACATTTGTTAAGTACGTATTTCATTAGAAAAATTGGTACCCGCCTGCGGGATTCGAACACCGGTGCATCGCTCGATACGAATGCACCGGACTTCTTATCCTTTAGGCCACGACAACTTCAATTATTCAATTATTCAACTTCAATTAAGATATCGAGAAGAGTTGATTATTTAAAACACGAATAAAACAACATTTTCTGAAAATAAATCGTAGCTAGATCGATTTATCGCCCCCAAAATCCCCTGTATACTAAATTTTATGAAAATCGTTGGAGTCGTTTTCGACATTCAGATTATATATATACAAGAATCGCTCGTTTATAGGTATAAACAATAACATTCGGGTTGTTGGTCTACCGAACAATTTTACCGGCTTTATAATAAACGTTAGACAGTTGTTGATAAAAGTAGTTGTAATTAGTTTTACGGCTCGCGAATACCTAAGTAAATACAGAAAACATATTTGTTATCGTGTAAAAAATGATCAGTAACATAAAAAATATTCGAATTTCGCACTTACCAGCTGACTTTGGTTTGACTACGTACTGTGAGATACTTGGATATATTCATGCCAAACAATACGCTCAAATCAATACCAAAAATAAAATTTCTTTATTACCTACATTCGTTAGAATACGTTAAGGATTGAAAGACAAGATTTATTCCGTGGACGGCAATCTTTCTTCGTTAGACCGCGACGTTTTCGCGAAGAATATTTTCTTTACGTTTGACCTCCGAGGAAGATGGATTGTGTGAATTAGCACCGTGAAATCGATCGTTGCGAATATGATTTTCAGATCGACATTATTGTTGCTTCTTTTGTCAATTCACCAAATACGATAGCGGACCTCAAAGACCTCTTGGGCGTAAAAGGAAAGAAAATAGCTATAATTGCCAACATTCAAACAATAGAGGGCTTCCGAAACTTCGATGAAATCCTTTTAGTAAGTTAATTTATTTGTAGTGTAAGTGTTTTGTGATTCTACACGAACCTGCCTACCCAGTAGTAGGTAGGTGCCACCACCCTGCCTATTTCCTGCTTCCCATTTAATAGGTCGGGCAGCCGTTGTATATAGAAATAAGACTCATGTTTCAAGATAGGCGGTGGCATTTACTTTGTTTATGTCTACGGGCTCCAGTTATTACTTAACACCAGGTGAGCCTTGAACTCGTACAGCCATTTAAGTTAAAAAAAACATTCAATACAACCAATATCTATGAGCTTTGACAATACTTTTTTTAATTGCGGTAGGCAGCGGCTTGGCTCTGCCCCTGGCATTTCTGAAGTCCGTGGGCTGTATGCTCGTCTGCCTATAAGGGCAATAAAAAAATAAAATAAAAAAACATTGCTCTTTGTGACCACGGTTTTATTCATCACATCTAACAATAAAATTCACATTGACCTGTTTGATTTAATGTTTCAGACAGCGAATGGCATTATGATAACTCGACAGGAATTAGGTTCTGATATAACACCGAAGAAGCTAGTCATTGCTCAGAAGAATATGATTGCACGTGCGAATAAGGTAAACTATCCTAAACCTAAGAGCTAAGCAACCAAACATGATTCTCATCGAAAACTGGAATTTTCATGACCTTATTAAAAAAAACTAAAATATATTAAATATTAAAAATATATTTAAACACTAGTCCAGATTTGGATAACTAACTTAATCTATCTGGGACCAACGTGTTAATCTTTCTTACTAAAACCCTGATATTATTTATCGCATGAATGTAGTATTTCCGTCTTCTTACATAAAATTTTCGTCAGGCTAACGTTCCGGTCTGTGTCAACGCACATCTCCTAAGCAGCATGAGATACAAAAAATTACCACTAAGAGCGGAACTTTTGGATGTGGCGAACTGCATTCTGGATGGTGCCGACACTCTTGAATTATCTGCTGAAACAGCGGTCGGTCTGTACCCAGTCGACACTGTTGCCTGTTTAGCCAGTGCCTGTAAAGAAGCTGAAGCCTGCATCTGGTCTAAGCAGATTTTTCACGATTTTGTCGATAAGGTATATAGAACATTAGCAGTTTTAAAAGTCGACCTTTAAGTTTTTCTTTAGATGACTTCAAAAAAGATTTCGTCATTAATTTATTATTTGGACTCTTTATCAAAATTGTTTGGCACAAACTTTACTGTTACGCGTCTAAATCCAAAATTATCTAAAATATAACACATAAAAGATTAAAACTCCTTTTACGGTTTTAAGTCATGTTTTTTTGTTAAATTGGCATTATGTTCTTTCCGTTTCAAATACGTTACAGTTTTCGTGGTCACAAAAGACTGAGGTGCTATTCGCCTAGATTCAATAATGTTGTCTCGATCGAAATGTAAAGGCAATAAAAAACATGGGATTAAGTCGTGAAGCTAATTAATTGTATTAATATCTACGATTCACGAAAAGCTGTAACATGAGTGAGTTCAGAAATAATTGTAACTCGCGATAACATATTTTCAAAATCTTTTGTGGACACTTTAGCGGGTATCGAACCCGCTAAAGTGCCCACAAAAGCAAAAGCTATCAAAACCTAGTACCTAATTCAAGATTGCTAACGTTTAAATCTAAATTGCATTGGCACTGCTTGAACTTAATGACAAAAACACACAAGACACCACCTTACTAATTTCGTCTAAAGACTTACTATTGTCATTAAATCATAATCATTTTTGTCATTAATTGTTATTGTGATTATCACAGACGCCGATCCCGTGCGATCAAGCAACCGGTGTTGGATTAGCCGCGGTACTGGCAGCGCAGCGGTCATTAGCGGCCGCCATAATTGTCGTCACCACAACCGGGAAATCGGCGCAAATTGTATCTAAATACGGACCGAGATGTCCCATTATAGGTGTAACTAGATACGCTGCTATAGCTAGACAATTGCACTTGTGGAGAGGAATCATACCGCTTATTTTTGAGGGTACTTAAAGTCATAACACGTTTAATAATCATTTGGAAGAGAACGCGTATCATAATTTTTTTAATTACAAATTTCATATTTTTTTATTGTTTACATGAGTGTAAGAGCTTACGGGTCACCTGGTGTTAAGTAGGTACAGGAGTCCCTAGACATATTTTAATTAAATGCAGCAGTTTTTTACAGTACAGAGGCCCGCTCACCCTTCAAACTAAAACGATTTACTGCTTCACGACAGAAATAGCCTGAGTCCGCACGGGTAGGTACCACCAGGCACCACCAGGTACCTACCCATGCAGACTCATAAGACGTCCTACCATCAGTAAGCGTCTTACCACCTATCATTGTTGTGTAATAATTTTTTAGCCTTAACCTCGATTTTCACGAGTCGTACACATAATTAAAAAACTAATCTTACGGCGTAATCACGCATTTTTTATGGTCATTAAGTTGTTTCTGATTTTATGAATACTTCACATGTTTCGTGCTTAGCACAACATTCAATTAGTTGTGTTTGACCATGAAAACTATAAGCTATTCGTATACAATGACAATAAAAATCCGAGATTAAACCTTAAAAATAGTATTACTTAAATTTATAACTTATCGCGTAATAGATAACAGAGTAGCTAGCACGTGAGAACGAATTGGTATAACTTTACAAGCGAATATCGGTAGAGCTTTATAGTAATTATACATGCGGGATCCTCAAATCGATTTGGGCCAATAAAACAGTTGATTGCTTCACACAAACTTGATTTTATTCCGTATTTATTATAGCAAAGTTAATTAAATATATTATACACATTTTTTTCATTCCTTCTCGCGCTTAAAATAAAACTATTTGTGAAACCCTTCATTCGCAGTTTCTCTTACCTCCTAACACGACATCTCCTATCTCTCTCACTCAGTCATGCTACATTTCCGTCCCTACATAATAAAGCTGGACTATTATAACTGCTTTTTTTAAGGGATTTTATGACCTGTTATTTAAGACCTTTAAGTCATGTCTTATTTTAATTTATACTAGCGACCCGCCCTCGCTTCGCTTCGGAAACATTAAAACACACATGAAAAAAAAAAATTATTAAAAAAAGTAGCCTATGTTCATCAGGGACAATGTCGGCTTCTAATGGAAAAAGAATTTTTCAAATCGGTCCAGTAGTTTCGGAGCCTATTCGAAACAAACAAACAAACAAATCTTTCCTCTTTATAATATTATTATTATTATAGTATAGATTCTTATTTTTATGAAAAATAATAATATGGAGTAAAATGAAATGAAGATGATTAATTTGAGACATTAATCAACTGGGATGAAATTAAATGAATGAGATTATATTACATCCCATATCAGATGATATGGGATGTAGTAAAATGGTGGACTGCTACTGATTAGAGGACGAAGATATACGCCTTCAGCCTTCTGGAACTACTCAGTCGATCTGTCCATTACCTCCCCAACATGCTCATTTTATTTTACTACAGAACGCTCCCAATAATTTCAATTTTAAATTTTGATGGCAACCGACGTCATCGTGGCCTAACTCTCAACGAAGATCATCAGCGTTGTTTGGAAGATAAAACTAATTTTCTTTCAGATGCCCCAGACGCAGACTGGCAAATAGATTTGGAATGCCGGGTGAATTTTTGCACCAAATGGGCGATGGACCAGGGCTTCGTGAGAGTCGGCGATCCTATCGTCGTGGTCTCCGGTTGGAAGCAGGGAGCTGGCTATACGAACACTATGAGGATAGTTTACGCAGCCGCTGATTGTTCTGTGGTCTAATTATTTTTATTATTTGTAATACGTTTTTAATTAAATTTCCTATACTACATACATACGGTGCTTTTCTTGAATCGCAGTCTCATCACTGAGAATGATAGATAACAGTAACACGTCGACACTAGGGATTTTATTTTAATAGGACATCTTAGATATATTGATCTCTTTCTCTCTTCCTCTCTTCTAATTCTTGGCGAATCGCTCAGCAGTAGCAGACTTTTTTAGTGGAGTTTTGTCAGTCAGTAGCACAGTGAAGTTTTTTTACTGCTTAGATGGGTAATTGAGCTCACAGCCCACGTGGTGTTAAGCGATTATTGGAGCCCATAGACATCTATAACGTAAATGCCGCCACCACCTTGAAATATGAGTTCTATGATCTCAGTATAGTTACAACGGCTGCCCTACCCTTCAAACCGAAACACATTGCTGCTTCACGGCAGAAAATAGGCGGGGTGGTGGTACCTACTCGTGCGGATTCACAAAAGATCCTACCACCAGTAATTACGCAAATTAAAATTTTTCTGGTTTGATTTTTATTACACGATGTTACCTACACCGTGGAGGTCAATCGTGAATATTTGTTAAGTACGTATGTCATTAGAATAATTGGTACCCGCCTTTTTTTTTTTTTTTTTTTTAACGCTGGGGAATCCATTTACGGATACCCGGTCGAGAGGGGTAATAGACCGGGTTATGTCGGACTCCGGCGCCTCCAGAGAAGAAGAGGGAGAAGAGGAAGACCAAAGTCCTCCTCTTCTTCCAATTCCTACCGGGAGACTACGCCTTGAGAAAGGCGCGCGAGGCGCTGCGCGGCGTCTACCACGCAGGACCCGCCCCGCAAAACCGACTACCGACTAAACCCCATCGAGCTCCACCACTCCGACTCCACGAAACCTACGGTACCGCACAATGCGCGCCGCAGGCTCGCCGTCGCCGGTACCCATCCTGACAATAGGATGGGATCCAATCCCCGGGAAGATCCCGCAGGACGTCGTCTCAGGAGACACCGTGAGTGGCGCATAGGAGCCACCTTGCGCCGCCTCATCACGGAACCGACAGCAGAGCACCGGGCGCCCCCGCACCCAGTACCCAACAGTCCCTACGGGAGATTAACGGGAGCATCGTGCCCGCGTCGCCCACCCCGCCTTCTTCGCTGAGGAGCCGAAGAGGGATTCCACTCCCTTTCGCGCTCCTCAGCCTCGCGGAACGCCATGACCAGGTCGCAAAATCTGGCCATGGCCCCCCACGAACTCTCGTCCTCTAGCATGCGGGCAATGACAGCCCGCAAGGAGAGGTCCCTCCCCAGCACCGCGATGAGATCTCGCCGCGGGTGCTCCCAACGCGGGCACGCTTCGAGTGCGTGCTGAGCGTCATCATCCGGATGCCCGCACTGGTGACAACCCGGATGTGGCTCTCTCCTGCAAACCCTCCACAGGTACCTCCCGAAGCAGCCATGCCCCGAGAGGACCTGCGTAAGTCGGAAGGAGAGCACGCCGTGTCGCCGATCTGACCATGTCTCCAGCACGGGCACCAGGGCCTCGAGAGTGCGCCGGCGGGTGGCTGAGGTTTGATGAAGTTCCTCCAGCAACCGCTCCCTCCATTTAGCGTACGCCAGATGACGCGCAGCACGCCTCCACCGACTGACAGCCGACAGGCCGGGTGTCCGTCCCCGACCCAGGGACTGTGTCCTGCGCCGGTATACCGTAGCCAATACCTCGGCCTCGAGATCCCAAGGAAGGGAACCAGCGAGGGCGCAGGCGACCTCTCGGGAGATCGTACGGTACCCCCTGATGACCCTCACCGCGAGCGCCCGCTGAGCTCGGAGCAGCAGCGCCGCATTGCGTGCGGAGAGTGTGGGCGACCACACGGGAGCGCCATACAAGGCCATACTGCGCACGACCCCCAGGTACAGGCGTCGGACACCGACGCTGCAACCACCAACGTTGGGCAGAAGACGGACTAACGCACCTGCCATGCCCAGTAGCCTCGGAATCAACTCACCAAAATGGTGGTCGAAGCGCCATCGACTGTCCAGCACGATGCCCAAATATTTGAGCTTCGGCTGGACAGCGATCGATACTCCACCGACTATGAGCGTCGCGCCCGGAGGGGGTCCTCTCCGAACCGGGTGAAAGCATACGGCCTCAGACTTGTGGAGGGCCACCTCAAGACCTAGTCTCCGAATGCGGCTAACGACGGTGGAGACCGCCGCCGTTGCAAGGATCGCTGCGGTCCTGTAGTCAGCTCCGCGAGCCGTCACCAACGTGTCGTCGGCATAGCACACCACGTCGACGCCACGCAGGCCAGCACCGCGGAGGACCCAGTCGAAACCGATGTCCCACAGGAGTGGTCCCAATACCGACCCCTGTGGGACCCCGCACGACACCGTTTTTCGTCCCCATCCTCTTCTCTCGGGGAAAATCACGCTCCGCCCTGAGAGGTAGTCCTCTATCAGGGTGCGGAGACTATTGGGGATGCGGTGAAACCGAAGTGATTCCACGATTGTGCTCCAGGGGATCGTGTTGAAGGCGTTGGCGATGTCAATCGACACAGCCAACAACACGCCCCCCTCGGAGCACGCACAATCGGAGAGATGGCGGACACGCAAGACCGCGTCCACGGTCGAGCGACCCCTCCGGAAACCGTATTGGTTAGGAGCCAAATCAGGCCCAACGTTTTCCAGGTGCTGGACAAGGCGATTAGCGATGACGCGCTCGAAGAGCTTACCGGCCTCGTCCAGCACGACGATTGGGCGGTACCCGTTCGGTTCGTCACGTGGCCGACCCTCCTTAGGAATAAGGACGAGCCGACCAGTCCTCCATGGCTCTGGGAACCTGCCCTCACGGAGGCACCGGCTGAACAGCCTTCGGAGGGCAGGCCCCAAACCATCGCCCGTCAAGGCGAGCGCCCACGCTCGGGACGAGATCCCATCGGGACCGGGAGCCGTGCGCTTCGCCCGCATCCTCTGCACAGCCGATTCAAACTCCGCCTGCGAAACGTCCGCAGGCTCCCCGCCATCAGCAACCCGCATCGTCGTCATCACAGGGGGGACGAAGGCCGTCCCGGTAAAATCCGGAAACAGACCCCCGACTACCCGCTGCAATGTCTCCGGCGGCAGGGTCCTGGTTGCAGGGGGGGCCCAAGGGCGGAGCACATTGCGCGCCAGCCTGTAGGGCCGCCCCCACGGATCACAGTCGAGCGAAGCTAGTAGGTCGTTCCAAGCAGCCTCCTTCGCCTCCCCGATAGCCACGCGCAGGGCCCTTATGGCCATCCTGTACACCTCGTACAGTCGGTCCTCCTCATCGGCGTCCCGGTGCGTTCTTCGACGTCGATACCGTTGGTATGCGCGACGACTGACGTCGCACAACCGGCGCTGGCTAGCGATCTCCTCAGTCCACCAGTGGACTCTGCGTTTAGGAGCGAGAGCTCTAATGCGAGGCATAGCGGCGTCGCACACCCGCGACATCGCCTCGCGCAGATGCTCCACCCCCTCGCACACGTCTGCTGGCTCACCAAGCGAGTCAAGACGCCATGCCTGGACTACAGCCGCCTCACACAACCTCTCGACGTTGAGGCGCTTCTGGGCCCAACGAGGACCCCCCGCGCCGCCACCGCAGAGCAAGGAAGAGCCCTGGATAGACTCCGCCGGAGGCACTGCGACACCGAAACGAATGTAGCGGTGGTCGGAGAGCGTCTCCTCGCCGACCATCACGGCCCAACCGCGTACGCGATTCGCCACGTCGGGCGTGGCAAATGTAACGTCAACCACGGACCCGCCCAAACGTCGCACGCACGTGAGTTCTGCGCCACGATTGAGGACGAGAAGACCGCTTCCGACCAGCCACTCCTCCACCGCCCTACCTCTGGGGCACGTCCTCGAGGATCCCCAAGCCAATGACTTGGCGTTGAGGTCCCCGAGAACGAGTATCCGTTGGGAGTGCGACCTCCCAACGACGCGGCTGAGCTCGCTGAGAAAAACCTCAAACTCGGCGAGCGTCCTGTTTGGGGAGAAGTACACTCCCAATATGAATACCTCAGCCCAGAGGACAGCAACAAAGCCGCAACCTCTCTCGACAACGTCGAACCTGGGCGGAGCACCTACACAACAACGTCGGATGATAGCCACTCGGCCCTCCAAATCGGCTGCCCAATCGGGGCTCGAAGGAACCCGATACGGCTCGGCGACCACCGCAAGATGGGTCAACCCCTCTGCCATGCTCTGGAACAAAAGGTCCTGAGCTCTGGCAGAGTGATTGAGATTCCCCTGCAGGAATCGAAGGACACCTGTCATAACAGGGCGTCATTCGATGTCTCCATAGCCGTACCGGGCTGCCTCCGCGCATTCTCAAGCGCAGCGGAAGCTCCTCTTCTACGTCTCGGTCTCGGGGACTTGGCACAAGCCTTGCTCCCGGAGACGTGATCCGCCGGTCTGCCGGCAGAGGCACATACAGCACAGTGTGGCGCCAGAGAGCAGCCGGACGCTACGTGGCCGGTCTGGCCGCACCGGTAACAATCACGGCTGCGGTCGACCGACGACGGACATCTAGCGCTCACGTGCCCTAGCTCATGGCATCGGAAGCACTGTAGCTTCTTAGCCTCTAGCAGATGAGCGCGGAGCACGCTCCAACCGACCCTCAATTTCGGTACGGCGAGGACCTTCGTCGCGGCAGCGACGGGCAACCGAACCAACACCTGACCCATCCCACTTGGGCCAGACTTGATCTCTCCGATCTTCACCGCTTCAAGAGTGCATTCGCCAATCCGGGCGAGCTCAGCGGCTACTTCCTCCGGCGTCAAGGAGTCATCCAGCCCGCTGATGCGGATGGCTGCAGTCGTCACTGGCCGGGTCACGATGACCCCCTCCGCGGACAGAACCTCACGAAGCTTTTGGGCCAGGAGATCAGCCTTGGCGCTCTGATCAGCACCTTCCACTACCAACACCTTGGCCCCAGTCACTGCAGACCGGATGCGCTGGATGGGGATTCCGAGTGCCCCGGGGTCCACCTTGGCTCTCGCTTCGGCGAGTACGCTGCGGTATGTGAGTCCTCTTTCTACAGCCTCCGGCTGCAGCTTGAGCACAACAGCTTGAGAGCGCGGAGGACGCAGCATCTTCTCTTTCCTCTTTGCAGAGGACGGGTTTTTCTTTCCCGCTTCAGCGGGTGCTACCACTGGAACCGTCCTCACTGCTCCCTCCCTCGGCCGAGTGCCCCTACGGGTGACCGTTGACCAGCTCTCGATCAAGGAAGCTGGAGCCGGGAGGAGGGTGGGCGTTCCAGGTGGAGCCACTTGCGCAGTGGCTTTTCTTCTGGGGCCTCGTATCCTCTTTTTCGCCGATGTTGTAGATGGCACTGGTTTCAATAATGGTGCCGAATTCAGTGTAGCGTCTACGACCATAGGAGGGTCCCGTGATTTTTCGCGGCTCTTCCGCCTGTCCGCCGCTAGCGGTGGTCGCATTCGCGGCTCCGGTAGAAGCCGTCCCTCTAGCCCCGCAAAGCGAGCGTCGAGCATCGTGCCGACAGCTCGCATAATGCGCTGGAGGCGCAACTCCTCCTCTTCTTCTTCGGTGTTTGGGGCCGGGGCTGCGGCTGGTGCATTTCCTAGCACCTGCGAGACCGTAGCCAGCTCCCTCCTAATTTCATCAAGCTCCTTGCGAAGCTGTAGGATCTCCTGCTCCTGCTTGGCGTTGATCGCACGCAGTCTTTCAGCCTCTTCAGTTGCGGTGCGGCCCACAAGGTCCTCCGTGGCCTCCTTGACGGTGGCCGCCAACTCCTTCAATGCACGCACATACGTGCCCTTCGGGCTACTAGATTTGGCGGCCACCGTCAGAGCCACCTCAGCACTCTGATGGAGCCTACGCTCGGCATCAGGCTTAGGGACAGATCCCTCAGCCGCTCTCTTCTTCTGGCGCGTGGTGCGCGCGCTCTCTGTGAACTCCCTCTCCTCTCTTTGGGCCCTAAGGCACGCCTTCCTGGCAGCAGCCATGCCAACGCACTGCCTCGTGGTCGGAGGGCGTCCCCTTCCACGCTTTGATGGCGTCACGGCTCTGGGCTTCGCAACTGACGGGCCCTGGGCCTCCGAACCGGAGCTGCTGCTCAACCCGTCTGAGCTAATATTAAGGACCCTTTTCCGCTGTCGTCGTGTCGGCGACGAGCGGGTCGACGATTGGGCCGAACCGACTGTGGCCATGTCATCGTCTGACACGACATTGGCTCTTAAGGAGCTTACTTCAAGGTCCTTCTCGGACATCTTCCTCTGAACTCCGTCCTTCCCGGACCTGACGTCTAGGCAGTTTTTGCCCCCCCCAGAGTACGTGGGGCAGCGTGCGTCCGACGAGTCGGCCGCACGGAGGGATTCTCCCCCCGCGGAGCGGGAGGTACCCTCCTGGGGTAGTATCTTTTTAAAACTAGCCATTACATTTATTTCTTTTTTTATATATTTTTTAACCCAGGGTTCGGTTCCCTGGGACACCCTAGCGACTGGTCGCCCACCAGCCATTCATTCTCTCGCCGGGTGTCAGAGCTTAGAATTGGGTATAAAAGGAAAGAAGATAAAAATAAAACCAAATAAAATCAAAATAAAACCACAGGAGAAGAAGAATAGAAAAGCGTGTAAAATAAAACAATGAACGGAAACAAAAGAAGAGAAAGAGACAGATTGAAACTTAAATTAAATTAATAAATAAATAAAAATAACCAAAGGACAGTGTGAACAAAACAATAAAACAACAAGGAAAAGAGGGAAAAAGTGGAGGCCCTCGCATCTCCAGGAGAACCACCCTTCAGCAAGTGAAGGGGGAGGAGAGCGTGTAACCCCCGATGCTGGTTTTGGTCCGCGTCGCTCAATCTCTCCCGCCGTAACACAACGAGAGAGAAGGAGCGATGCCCCTGTGACTATTGCCCAGAGGCCCGTGATCCGCCACCTACGGACGCGCCCGGTCGAAGTCCAGCAACTCCCCCGCAGACGAGACCCACAGCACGCAGAGTGCGCGCTGCAAGCTCGTCCACGACCGGGAATTGGTACCCGCCTGCGGGATTTGAACACCGGTACGTCGCTAGATACGATGCACCGGACGTCTTATCCTTTAGGCCAACACGACAATTTTTTTTTTCTTCAAATAAATCTAATTTAAGTTAAGGTCACCGCACGACAGAGAAGCTAGGGAAATACGGACGAGACTCATAAGACCTCACCTGTTATTTTGTTCAAACTCGTAAAACTCTGTAAGAAAATAGCAAAGTTGAAGTCTAATTATGCCGCGAAATCACTGTCGTATCAAAAGAAAAACGTTCCGTCCGAAACCTTAACTCAGAATTTTAGGTTAACAATTACGGGGCAGTTGTGAAACGCTTTGACCGATTGATTCTCTGTAAACGAAATCGATGGCGACCGAGGTGTTACGCTGTCGGAATGGCGGCGATCGGCGTCAAAGGGTTAACTACAGTCGCTGGTTGACGAGGCAATTTGCAACACTGAGGTGCTCAAATTGATTTTATGTAACCTCGTCTACGCCATCGAACTCACGATCATGTAAAACATTTTAATCTGTTTGTTTACATTACTTAAACTTTAATTAAGCAACGCTTGATATTTTTAAGAAGATATGGAGAAATTACAAGGAAACGACTGACAGACTGGACTAATTTAATTTTGATAGTTTGAATAGTGAGTTGTAAGTAAGGAGCATCCACGTCATTTCGGATCCTCCCGATCCACTAAGGCTGCTTTTAGGTACCTCAAGCACCGGTCACCGTCGAACCCGTCGCTTGCGACGAAGGGCTCGGCGAGCAAATTAACCCACAAACCACAGCCCACTGAGTTACTCAGCGGATCTTCTCAGTTGGTCGCGTTTCCGATCGGGTGGTAGATTCTGCTAAGCACTGCTCTTGCTAGGGTCAGACATCGTCAGGTTTGAGCCCCGTGAGCATACCTACTTGTTAGGTTACGCTGACATAGCCTCTCAAGGCTATCAACTAAGATAGGAAAAAAAAAGAATGAGCAAACTTAGCGATTAACAAAAAGAGTGTCGTTAAGCCATCAAAAACTTGTTAAAAATTCGATGATTTCCATTACGTTATTAGTAAATATATCAATACGATAATTATCTCATTCTCAATTCGCCTTCTCGTTTTCAATAATATCAGCGTTCTCAATTAATTCGACAAAAAAAACAATGTTTTCTATTTTTTTTATTTAGTGTCCATAGCCGTGGCCACGAAAACTGTACAGTATTAGAAAGGTCGCAAATAACAAAATGACACTAATAAACGCGAGAAAAACCGTAAAAGAAGATTTAATTATCTCGCGAAAATCAAAGCATACTATCCATGTATCGATATATGTAACAGTAAAATATATAATATAGATATATTGATCTCTTTCTCTCTTCGTCTCTTCTAATCCTTTGCGAATCGATCAGCATGGCTCGCGTTAGCGGGTAGCTTTAAACTATAGTACAAAGATATTTGACAGATGCCTCAATATTCTATATACCTAGTCTTGCCATAAATACTGAGACAAAGGAAAAAATATATATTGCAAATAACATTTATCACTTTTACAGTGTGTTAGTTTAATACATAAATATAAAACAATTTAAAGTATAAAAATCTTATTCTAAGTAGTCTCCATTGGCTGCAATACAGTCCTACGTTGAGGCCAGTTATTTAAAGAAGCACGCACTCTTTCCATGGGAAAATTTTTCACTGCCAATCGTACGTGCCAATCGTACGGATTGTTTTAGGGACTCCAAATTATCATGGCGTTTAGAGCAAGCTGTACTCTCTAAAACTGACCATAAATCATAATCCAGCGTATTAAGATAGGGACTAGACGACGGCCAGTCTTCAGCTCTGATGAAGTTCGAAACGTTCGTTTCCAACCAAGACTGCGTAGACCGAGCTTTATGACCTGGCGCCGAGTCTTGCTGGAAGGACCATTCTTGATTATTGAACATGGTGTTGTTAAGGGGCTTCACTACCTTCTCAAGAATGGTATCTTGATACACTTGTGCCGATGTTTTGATACCTTTTTCACAAAAGTATGGCTCAGTCACTCCTTCATAGCTAATACCCCACCAAACCATCACTGAAGTCGGATAGTGCCCACGTTGCACTCTGCCGACTAATTGGGAAGCTTCCTTAGAGCTTTGAGCATAAATAAGGTCATTTTGTTTGTTAAAAGGTTGCTCAATTGTAAAAAATTTCTCATCCGTAAACAAAAAATTTCTATGACCTCCCTTTGCGTACCGCTTCAGTAGTTGTTTCGATTTTACCACCCTATTCTATTTTAAATTATCAGTTAAGAAATGACCAGTACGTCTCTTATAGGCTGCAAGTCCTAAGTCATCTTTTAAAATACGCGACATGGTTCTAGGTGCTGTCTTCATCTCCGGAGATAAAATCTTTTGCTTTCGGACAGGATTTCTTCGAATTCTTTCCCTTACTGCTTTGACCACCTTTTTCGTATGAACACTACGTGGACGGCCAGATCTTTTTCTGTCACAAACAGAGGAGGTCTCATTGCACCTATTAATAGCCCGGTACACAAACATTTTACTAATACCAAGCGTGTGGAGAGTTTTAAAAATTGCATTTGACTCCATACCTATTTTGTGTAATGCAATCACAGCGATTCGGTTTTCTTTATCACCCCACTCCATTTTAATATCAGAAAATATTGTATAATGTATTGGCTCCAAAATGAGAAAACTCAATGAGCAATCATATAAAAATGACAGATTCTACATTCAAATGTAATATTGTGTTTATTTTTAATTGTAGCAGTATTTATGGCCAGACTAATTATATAAAAATGAATTGCTGTTCGTTAATCTCGCTAAAACTCGAGAACGGCTGGACCGATTTGACTAATTTTGGTCTTGAAATATTTGTGGAAGTCTAGAGAAGGTTTAAAAGGTAGATAGCTAGATATGAAAATTCTCGGAATTAAATAAAAATAACAATTTTGTTTTTCCTTTGATGTGTCCCCCGTCGGGCGGATTCCTTTTGTTTGCTTTAAGTTTATTTTATACAAAAGTTTAGGTTTTTTATTTATCGATTGAGGCATTACGAAATCTACCGGGTCAGCTAGTTGCTAATAAAATTTTCAAAATAAGTTTCAATATATACAAGTTCCACAACAATAGCATTTTGATCGTTGAAGAAAAAAGAAAATAAATAAATAAATTCTTTCGTAGACATCTTAGCCTTCAAGAACACTAAAATTTATTTTGTAGTTACCATTTTAACCGTAGCACACGAGTACTTTGTGGCAGAAATAGGCGGAATAGTAAAACTAACCTGAGTTTTTAATAAAACATTATTCGTTTCAAAAAATCTAATCCTTAAATACTTTTCGTATTCACGGGATTCAAATGTTTTTGAACGGGTGGCGAACTCCAAAAAATCCTCAAAATGTCGAACGCTACACCCGTATACACCGACGGCATAGAAACGAGCGATATCGCCATCCGGTGGTCCAAAAGCTCACGTAGGCGACCACCAGCTAAAGGCAAAGGCGAAGCTTTACCGCGATAAACGTCGCCTGTAAATTCGCTTTAGTGTTCCGGTTTTTTTTGTTATTTTATTACACGTTCTAAAACTGGAGTTTTCAGGATCGATTTTTTTTTAACATTACACAATCCCATTTAACGGCTGCGAGCCAGGATTTTGTGCTATCGGTGCGGGAACAGACAAATACCAGACTAGAACAAATACGGTCAGTCGTAGAATTATATGCACTAGTGGTCCCCCTAGGTAGTCGAAATTCGACTTTATTTATAATAATAATAATAATAATAGCCTTTTCATTCCTAAACATAGGGTTACAAGAGGTCCCTAAGTTCGGTGTGCCTTTTAGCATAGGCCTCCTCCAATTCCTTCCAATGGGTCCTATCCCTTGCTACTCTCAGCCAGAATGGTCCCGCTGTCTGCTTCAAGTCATCTTCCCATCTCCTGATTTGACGAGTTTGATCATTATTATGGTTCTATTATCAAACACTGTTATACGTCTATAATCACAAATTTCACCGAGTCTACACTATAGACAAACAATATTAAAGATAAACAATATCTATTCTCGATTGAACCACAGACTTTAAGCAATAACCAAAGTTTAATAATGAACAAAAAGTATGTATATATGTGTGCGTGCCAAATACATGGTAGTGTGTGTACAATTTTTTTTATTGATTTAATGTATTTTAGAGCATAATTTAAAAAAAATATTAGCATTCTGCACTCTGCTTCTCTGTATCGTCGTTGTCAAACCAAAATCTGCTATGTGTACTTTTTGAGATTTTTACTTTTTGACCTTTTCGTATAGTTCACAGCCCTATTTACCGTATAAAAAAAACTGTTATGTGTAGCTTTAATATTTATCTATAGCTTTCATTTCATGTAGTTCTTAAAAATCCACCTTCATATAAAATTTTATACGAAAATGTTTTTACTCGTTAATTCAAACTAGAGTTTTTCCACATAGCAGATTTTGGTTTGACAGCGACGTTATTCTTTTTTTTTTTTTTTTTTTTTTTATGATTGAAAGTTTACTGGTGGCCCGAAGGCCTTTCCAGTTTCACCAGGACAGGTGGGCGAGCAAAGGCTCAGCCAAGAGGGGTGGGATTTGCTAACAACTGCCCGAGCGCCTCCGAAGGAGACCTAACAACTCAAGAGCAATTGTTTCGCGAATGAATCTACTACCGGATCGGAATCGCGACCCGCTGAGAAGATCCGGCGAGAAACTCAGCGGGCTGATGCATGGGTTAGGTTGCACGTCGACCTCTTTGTCGAGTTCGACGAGTACGGTTACCGGGGTCCCTAAGCCTGCCCCTAGTATTAGAGCTGAAGGCATCTAATGCAAAGGTTATTGGATCTGATGGATCCGTAAGGACGTGTCTAGGGCGTCGACGGTGACTGGCTCCTGCATGATCAGGATTCGGGGAGTAGTCAGCGGCGGCAACGATAAGGCGATTATCATGACGCATAGCCTTATCGAAGTATCGTTCCGACGCTGACTTCATGTATTTCCGAATTGATTCGAGGCCCAGGTCGTCGTGTAGGTCAACGTTCCTCACGAACCACGGAGCCCCGACAGCTAACCTGCAAAAACGGGATTGTAGGGATTGGAGGGTGTCTATGTGTGTGCGGGCCGCGTGAGCGAACACCACACTCGCGTAAGTCATGACGGGCCTTATGCAAGTTTTGTAAAGTGTCACCTTGTTCCGAAGGGACATTTTACTCCGCTTACAGATCATGGGGTAGAGTCTACCGAGAATAAACGCGGCACGGTCACGGGCTGATTTTATATGCGGGCGGAATGTCATCGATGCATCCAGGGTAACGCCCAGGTACTTGACCTTCCTGGCCCAGGGTATGGGTTGTCTAAAGAGAGTAATCGGGGGTGTGAGATTCCTCCTCCTAATCCGGGAGGAAATCCGTGTGGAGCTTCCCCTCTGAAATAGCACCGCAGTACTTTTCGCTGGGTTGATGTCTATGCGCCATTTTCGGAACCACTGTCCTAGGGCTAGGGCTGCGCTCTGAAGCTTCTTCGCGATTAGGGACTTATTTCTACTAGAATAGTAAACAGTCGTGTCGTCGGCGAATAAAACTAAATGGGTCGGCGGCGACCGGGGAATATCGTTGACGAATAAGCTAAATAGGAGGGGTGAGAGGACAGAGCCTTGCGGGACTCCAGCTGTGAGAGGTCGTGGGGAGGAGCGGGTTCCCTCGACTCGATATCGAAAAGAGCGGTTCGACAAGAAGTCCCGTATGATGAGCACGAGACTATCCGGCACGCCCATGTTGAATAGTTTGAAAATCAAACCATTGTGCCAGACTTTGTCGAACGCTTTTGCGACGTCGAAGAAGAGAGCTCCCGTGTATAACGGTTTTGGTCGATTAAGCCCCACAAGAATGTGCTCCGTGAGGCGGTGCACCTGTTGAACGCATGAGTGATTTGTACGGAATCCGAATTGTTCATCGATAAGAATGCCCTTGGATGAGACGAAGTCTCTGAGGCGTTTGTAGAGCAGACGCTCATACAGTTTGCCTAGAGACATGAGGAGGCTAATCGGGCGGTAGCTCGTCGGATGATTTTTTGGTTTACCGGGTTTATGTATGCCGATAACGTCCGCTTCTTTCCACACCGCGGGAAAGATACAGTTCGCCATAGCGGCATTGAAAATAGATGCCAACATCACGATGAGTTGGACGGGTAGAAGTTTAATAACGCGGTTGGATATACCGTCGGAACCGGGAGCCTTGCGAGGACGTAGGTCTTTGATCAAGTCTTTAACTTCCATCGGGGTGACGGGTGGTAACGCATCAGAGGGTGGCAAGGAGGCTCTGCGTTCTACCTCACTGTCTACTAATTCTACATGAACAGGGTCCACGGATTGAGTGCTGGGCGTGCACTGGGTTTGCAATGTATCGGCCAGCAGCTCTGCTTTTTCGTCATCATCGAACGCCGCGAGTCGGCCTGAGGGGCCTACGAGGGGGGGCATAGTTACTACCGTATCCGATTTGAGAGTACGAGCTAAGCGGTAGTAAGACCTTTGGGAGGGCGCGAGTCCTTCTAAGAAATCAGACCATCTGGCATCTCGGACTTCGGCGATGCGAGACTTTACGTCGCGTTGTAGGGCACGCATTCGAATACGATTTTCCGCGGTAGGATACCTGTCGTAGGCGCGTATCGAGGCGTTCTTAGCTCTAAGGAGTTCCCTAATATCGTCGGACAATTTGAAGCGGTGAAGGAAGTCCTCCGCTACAACTTGTTTCGATGACCTATCTAATGTCGAGGTGATGTGTGACGTTAAGATGTCTATGGCTTCAGCGGTATCCTGAGGAGACGGGATAGAGTCCGGGTTAAACGGGAGCGATGGTGGATCAGATTCAGCCAGGCTGATGCCCAGCGTGTGCCAATCCACCACAGTCCTCGTGACGGGAACGGAATCGGGAGCGCGACCGAGCTTCATAACGACGGGACGGTGGTCTGAATCTAACTCTGAAACTACTTCGATCGAGTGTAAGCGCAGAGTTACGTTTTTTAATAACGCTATGTCGAGTATATCCGGGCGATGCGCGATATTTAGCGGGTAGTGAGTCGGGGTTAGCGGAGCGACGATATCGAAGGCGAGATCATCGACTAACGCGTCAAGCCGCCTGCCATTCGGGGTTGTGGTGTGTGAGTTCCACCTGATGTGTTTACAATTTAGGTCGCCCGCCAGAATGACAGAGCTCCCCATACCGAGCAGCGCCTCGATATCACTGCTTAGAACGATCTTATCCGGTGGAAGATAAACGGACGCGATAACGATCGGCGCGTGTCCCGTCAGTGAGATTCGGCACACTGATGCTTCAATATTAGCGAGCGCGGGAGGATCGAGCGAGACGCAATGCAGGGCTCTTCTATAGTAAATGACGGTACCACCACCACGGGCAGAGAGCCTGTCGTTCCTGACCATGTTATAGTTCGCGATTTTAGGGTCACGGCGCGCGGGCTTAAGTAGGGTCTCCTGCACTAAAAAGATATCAATTTGGTGGTCACGCAAAAAGTCAGAAACCTGATCACGTTGATTTGCGAGACCGTAAGCGTTAAAAAATCCTATCGTTACGGATAGGGGCTTTATTCTACTTATATACGCCATTGATTACCGGCGGAGTGAGGGGAGGACGTACGTATTTAATGACGCGTATACGTCGGCGTATTCCTGCACAACGGCGATAAAGTGTTGTGCAGTGGAGGCAGCGCGAATGGCGTCGCCCAAAGCGTTAACGCGCTCAAAGTTGATCGACTGAAAGAAGTCGATCGCTAAAGCGAGATTGTCGGACGCGGTCGGAGGGCAAGTCGCGGGAGAGGGACGAGTCGCGGGGGCGGGACGAATCGCGGAGGAGGGAGTTGTAGACGTGTTCGTGTACGGCAGCGGTTTTGCCCAGGCCGAGACACTGGGCACCGCCGCCGGAACGAACGCTGGCTTAGCCTGCGACGCAGAGGGTGCCGAGGCTTTGATGTCTGGGCCGGAAGCTCGGAGGCGGTTTTGGCGGGCGACGCGGCGATTTATTTTAGGGGCTCGGGGGCAACCACGGTAATTCGCGGGGTGACCCTGTGTTCGACACAGGACGCAGCTAGGCGGTTCCGTCGCGGTTTTTTGGTCTCGAGCGCAGAGGGCCGTGGCGTGATCGCCCAAACACTTAACACATCGGGGCCGCGCGTGACAGTTACGGGAAGAGTGCCCGTACAATTGACAGTTATGGCACTGGCTAGGAGTGCCTTTTTTATGGGGGGCTTCGACAGCGATACCAGAGAGCCTACAGACGGTCTGTGTGTTAAAGATTTTCTTACCCTCGGGGGTAGGCTGGAGAGCGACTAGAACCATATTATATGGCTCCCTACCGCGACCGGTGTGCATACGGTGCACAGAATTCACTGGTAGGCCTTGTTCTAACAGGTCGGCTTTTACGAGCTCTACATCTAACTCTTTAGGGATTCCGCGTATTACAACGCGGAGTTCGCGCTCCTCCTGGAGCGTATACGTATGGAAACTTATACGCTCCTTACGGAGGTAAGAAGAGAGGGCCCTATGGTCGTCGGGTGTTTGAACCTTAATTTGAATGCCGTTCGCGAGGTTACGGGCATTCGTGAAATTTATATTTTTGGCCTTAAGGGCCAGGCAAACTCGATCCCAAGCTGCCTTCTCCTGAAGGATAACCGGGGGAGGGGTCTGGGTTTTATTTTGTGCCACCGGACGCGGCGACGGAGTGGCACGGGCTGGGGGCGCAACGGGAGTCTGAGGGCGGGGGCGCGACGCGTTCACGGCTTTGCTAATTTTAGCGGCCGCGGGAGCTCGAGACTCCGCGGCACGCTTCTTACCCTTCTGTACCAGGGTGAATCCATCCGTCGATGAGGCGGGAGCGAGGTCGACCTCCATGTCCGAGTCAGAGTCGGAGCACGAGGAGGCGGGTGCAGGCGACCTACGAGCAAGTGTAGGTGTTTTAGAGGGCGCGACGGAGGCCGCGGGTGATCGCTCAGCTGAAACGATGGTCACGGCGGACGACGCAGCAGCTTTTCTCGCCAGTATAGGCGACACGGGAGCGGCAGGCACGACAGAGGCTGCGGTGCTCAATGCAGAAGCTCTGCACGCAGGTACAGGCGACGCAGGAGCAGCGAGCGCGGCGGAGTCCTCGAGAGGACTCGCAGTGTGATTGGCCTTGAAGGCCAAAAACTCCGAGGCGAGCTGTGGGTGGCGAAGTCGGAGGAATTCCGCGAATACAGCGTCCATGATCGCTGAGTACCCAGGTGGGGCGGCCCCGGGTCTTGAAAACACTCGCCTTGCGGCGAGGCCCCAACTTCTCGGACCTGAGCGGTTATATTGAACACAGGTGGCAATGCGGCGCGATTACTACAGGACAAAGAAAAAGCACAACAAAACAGAAATTACGAAAAGAAACAAAACAAATAAATACTTGCAGGAAACCACTTTGTCGGCAGATGTACCACGAACACAGAAACAACAAAAGGAAACAAAACAAATAAAAACTTCCAGAAAGAGCACTTAGTCGGCAGATGTACCACAAACACAGGCCGCGCGAACAATGGCCGGGCTAACAAAAGCCGGGCGAACAAAGACCGGGCGATCGAGTGGACGATGAGCACGTCCGCACGTGACGGGTGCCTCTATCGGAATGACGTTATTCTCTATAAGTGTGGGAAATTCCATTTTCCTCCCTCCGCGAAATTTTCGTAAAAAGGGGTACGAAGTTTTTGCTTCACGTATTAATATATAGATACCATAAGTTGTTGTAAAATCTATAAAAGTGAACAAAAAAAAAGGTGGCGTTAGGGTGGGCTGTCAAATCTTTTAACAAAAAAAATCGTACGTTTTTAATCACTGTACTTTTTAATAAATAAATAAATAAAGGCGTGCTGTTGATCGCAATGACCACTGGTCAAATATCTTTAAAGAACGTGTTTAATACTTAGAATCTTAACCCTTATCTAAAAAAATTCAGAATACATATTTTATTTTCATGTTATGTTATTAAAGTTTATAAGCGCGTTTATATTTGTACTCGATCGTTCCGGTTATTATATTTCTAAATAGCGCTATAAAATAAAACTCATAATCGTTTGATAGTGATAAACCGCTAAAACAATTTTTAATGTCTTCTTATAAAGCACCCATAAAGCTCCGATAATTATGATTTAGATCATTACATTTTACGTAAAATAAGCTTCGATCATATATTCCTGAGCTGGTTTATCATGTAAAATTTCCTTTAATTTTGATTTACTAGTAAACATTTTTGCTAAATGTCTGAAAACTGAACAAAAAATAACTGTATTATCTTGATTGTTAATTCGATTGTTGAACGAAGAAAATAAGTAAATGATATATTTTTTTGCTTAGATGGAAGAGCTCACAGCCCACCTGGTGAACCCATAGACATCTACAACGTAAATGCGCCACCCACCTTGAGATATAAGTTCTAAGGTTTCAAGTATAGTTACAACGGCTGCCCCACCCTTCAAACCGAAACGCATTACTGCTTCACGGCAGAAACAGGCACGGTGGTGGTACCTACCCGCGCGGACTCACAAGAGGTCCTACGACCAGTAAAAGTGTACTACCACCAGTTAATAAGTAATAATGACAATCATGACCGGACATCTAAAGCTCAACAAGAATTCCCTATACTATGGGAACCAGAGATTGATGTACATACTTATTTATATACGTATAAATATAAAACAAACAAATTTGTTCATCACACGAATGTTTGCCCAATGCGCGAATCGAACCCGCAACACTCGGCCCAGCAATTAGGAGCGCTACCTACTACTTGACATTGTCACGGTTTTTCTTCAAACGCTTTTCGTAGTTTAGGCAGTAGTTTCTAGGCAGCGGCTTGGCTCTACCCCTGGCATTGCTGAAGCCCATGGGCGACGGTAACCACTCACCATCATGTGGGCCGTATGCTCGTCTGCCAACAAGGGCAAAAAAAAAAGCTACAGAAAAACAATTCCTACCTAAATTTTTTTATAATTCTATTCGGCTCCATTACTTTTATTAAAAACACAATATCATTTAAATTGCATTATTACGTATTACTTTCTTTCTATTAATAAAGGTTACCTTTCTTTGTTAGCTTGGAACAAGTGTAAAGGTCAGAGAACGTATACATCAAGCTGCTATATGTAATCAAATTAACACAAATGCGTTATACTGTGAGAACGAGAACGCTATTTTAGTCTAGAAAAAAAATCATTACTTTATTCTTATAGTTCTACAAAATCATTACTTTATTCTTATAGTTATCTTATATAGTCTGTTCTACACACACTCATCACTTTTAATTATTATTCTCATAATCCTCTCGCAGGTCTGCTGAAAGAGATTTCTTAAAGAAATAAGCAGTGCCTTTGTACATAATTTTCCTATTACTCTGTACTATGTCATCTATTTTTGTGTGTACATAAATAAATAAATAAAATAAATAGTCAGTGTAAATATGTTCTTTACTAAATTCATTATTAAATGAAATACTCAATGAAATTCAGCTAGAAAAATACAATAATGAAATGTCATCACTTCTACTGGTGATAGGGCATTTTAAGGATTGAGACACACTTTAAATAACTTAATTGAAACGTCTACGTCATTTTTCATGTTGACGGTATTAACGTTGTTGATGTCCATTAGCTCTGGTAGACACTTGACACCAGATGGGCCGTGAGCTCTACGGTCCATCTAAATCAGTAAAATTAATCTTAAGTAGTAACTTAGTAATAAAACAAACAAGACGTGTATAAGTAGACCAGCTTTTGCCCGCGACTTCGTCCGCGTGGAATAGTTCACAAATAATGCTTTATTTTAGAACAAATTTGGTTAGCATAAAAAACGTTATAGTGAACCAACCTTAATATTATACTATAGACATATGCTGTCGCGTACTTTTTTTTAGATCTTTTAAAGGGGAACAATTCTGTCATACATTATTTTAGCGAAACTTTACCCGTAAAAACCCCGATTTTGAAACATTCTTTATTGGTGCTCCGCTTGTATTGGTCTTAATGTGATGTTATATAGCCTTCCTTAATAAATGGGCTATCTAACACAAATATTTTTTCCAGTATTTCCTAAGATTAGCGCGTTCAAACAAACAAACCCTTCAGCTTTATAATATTAGTATAGATAAATAAACGGAATCCACTTGAAAACGTTCTGTTCTCGTTTCAATATACAATACCTATACATGTGAAGGTCGCTCGAAGAGTCGCAAAGGCCACTCGCGGAGCACGGTACATTGGCTGTAACGGACGCAATTACTCCTTGTTTCGTGTCGCTGGACTACCAACGTATTGTCAAAGACTCGCCAATTTGCACAAAAAGCATACAGCGCTGGATCCAATTTAACATTAAGCTTGAGCTCTCCGCATGTCGTTGGTCTGACCGCAATCTCATTCGGAACTCATGCATCTAGAGAACAGTTGATTTCAATTTTATTCGAAGGATTAGTTCGCTAGTGATTTTAATTATTATTGTTCTCGGAACAGTTTTTAATCATATAAAGTAAAAATTGATTAGCGACAAGTAAGGTTGTAATGGATTGCGTTAATAGGCCATATGTAGAAATACCAGCTACTTCTATTTGACTCGAATGTCTGAATGTCCATAAACCCATTAACACGGATCGCTCAGAACCCAGTAGAACTCAGTAGGTCTACGAATGGACTTCGATTTTCTCTGTATTTTGTACCATATGTTCTATAGGTGCTCTTAAGGATAGTTCGAAATGCTATCTCCGTCTTCTTTTATCACACACACCTCTTGCCATCAGAGCAGATTTCGTCCATATTATCTGGAACGGCTTCGTTTATCGGCAGTGCATTTGCAGAGGTCCTTTATGCTACGTATCATCTGGCTCTGGAATGAACTGCTCTCTGTGATGTTTCTCGAGCGCTTTAACAGGTCCTTCTTCAAACGAAGCTTGCGTAAAGAACTCAGCGGTAGGCATCAACTGTGCCATTGGAATTGCTGACGTCCATGCGATGGTGATCACTCAACATCCAGTAGGCCATATGCTCGTATGCCGACGATAATCGACAGAGTCTCGTGCCCACAGATAAGGTCCCTGTCGTATCACTCTTGTCAGACGGTCATCGTTGTCATTCGGTATCATTGCTGAGGGCAGATGTTATGCGCCTCACGAGCAATCATGCCTACAAATACTTCTAAGACATTTCAAAACACATAAAGAAGAGATATTGTATGCTGCTGAAAACCGAAACCTATAGAAGAATATACTAAGGAAGCCTCTTTTTGATTGCTTATGTGGGTGAACGAGTTCACGACCCACTTGGTGCTAAGTGTTTACCGGAGCCATTAGACATTTACAACGTAAATGCCGCCACCTACCTGGGGATATGAGTTCTTAGGTCTCAATTTTTACAGTACAATGGCTTCAAACCGAAACGCTTTACTGCTTCAGGGCAGAAATAGGCAGGGTGTTGGTACCTACCCGTGCGGACTCACAAAACGTCCTACCATCAGTACTATTGATTCCTGAACTGCAGCATTAGTAATCAAGACGATGAGGGGGATTAAAAAGGAAATTCCCGCATTTCCATAATTTTTTAGAACCAATTACAATTCAAATGTCCAAATAAAATAATAATGATGATTTCACCGCAGAAAGTAGACATTAATAAAATATACTCATCGCTGCTTTTTTCCATCAATAAGTATTGCATTTAGTTGGATGAAAATGGATGAATAGCTTGCTTGAGTGGGCTGAAAGGTTGGCTGAAAATTGCCCAACACTTCGATCCTTGGGATGTTTTTTGATAATGGAATAACATAAATACAGCGTAAACTATTATAATTAGTATCAGAAAGCCAATTGAAAGTCTTCTCGTGAAATTTTATGGTTACCTCAATTATTGGGCCATTAAGTGAACAAAATCGGCAGGCTCTTAGTGACGTAAATTTATAATGTTCCACGTTTGGATTTTTCCACACGATGTTACTCCTTTATCACGAAAATCGTTTGGGAAGACGTGTTAGGTTAGGTTCGCAATTCCTTTAAAAAAAAAACTTCTAAATTACAACCTCACTGATGACCACTTAATGGGATATAGGTCTTGAATTTGTTGATCCATTTATGCAGAACAATTGCTAATATTAATTTCATATTACTCACTCGACGTCTTCACAAAACGATAATATTCCTAGCGTTTTTTTATTTATTATTTATGCTTAAATGGGTGGACAAGCTCACAGCCCACCTGGTGTTAAGTGGTTACAGGAGCCCATAGACATCTACAACGTAAATGCCGCGACCTACCTTGAGATATAAGTTCTAAGGTCTCAAGTATAGTTAAGCGTACCTATAGCTATCTATATATAGCGTATCATCAGTCTCTAGAATATGTCTTAATAATTCTATAACGTTTGGATGTAGAACAGTCAAGTCGGGACCCAAGTAATTTCAGTTCTTTTTTCGAACCGCGAACGAAGCCACCCATAAAGTAACAACAAACGAACAAAAAGAAAAAGAAGAAGAAGAAAAAAACAAAACAAAAATTCGTGCAATAAAGGTGGGGAATAGCACTTTCAAGTCGAGATGGCCGACTAAATTGTAATGTTTACAAGTTAAATTAGATGAGGGCGGTACAAGTTATTCATAATGGAGGGAGCTAGCTCACCTTTTTGCGGGCGCCGCGACTCGGAGATTACACGGCAATTTGTACTGTCACGATATTCGCGTTCCACGTCAACTCGGATGCCGTTTAGGTTTTTAATTCTATTATCAGACGTAATTTGCGAGGCGAACGAGAAGAAACTCGAAGGCTTAAGGGCACTTCACAAGGAGATTTTTTTCGAATACGGACCCGCGAAAATACTCGTATAAGAAAGAATATTCTTGACTATGGTAAATAGAGTCGCTTCTTAATATTTTCTTTACTATTGCCAGATTTATGTGGTTTTTAAGGTTTTTTTAACGTAGGACGATAATCGTACCAAATGTGCTCGATCTAATCGCATATGAGTCTCAAGTATTTTCTTCGCTGCTGTAGATCTGCAGAACGCTCACGACAAGGTTGTTATCAGAGTTTATAGACATCACAATACCCACCTTGAGATTCGAGGTCATAGTCTCAATTATATTACCTACACTCTTCCACCCGGATTGTTCAAGCTCAAACACATAAATAACCGCTTTGGGGCATAAACACGCCGGTTCTAGATCCCAGTCCTCCTTGCGTCGTATTCCTCATTGCTGAGGATCCTGACCACCCTTTTGTATCACCTTCCACCTTCGCACGCACGATCTTTCTCAATCTATTCTTGTCTCTGGCGGTGTGGAGGGCGTTGTGAAACGTGGAATCAAGAGCGGTGCGGATCTGGTCGGACCAACGTATTTGGCTGCGCCCCCGAGGGCTTTTCCCATCTACCTTACTAGTCACGATGAGCCTCTCGAGATTGCTACCATCCTTCCGTGCAATGTGACCGATGTATTCAAGAGCTCTGCGAAGACAGCTCGGATGACAGCCGCGAGGAGATTTTGAGTTCTTGCAAAGTTGATACGTCGGTCCGAAATGCTGTCCACGGAATACGCAGCATCTTTCTCCAGCAGTCCCAGTATACTGGTATAATACTTAAAGAACACTGCTGCCCATTCACTGGTGAATCTTTAGTCGACTTTTAAGACACCCTCGGAAAAATATGGTGTGGTGCTAGGAACAATATTGGTTTTTATTGTTCCCTAATTTTTCTCAATTTTTGTTTAGTAGCTATTTACGTATTTTGGTGTTACCAATAAATATTTTTCGAAATACATTTTTTTTTAAATACAACAAAAGTAAACAAGACGTTAAATAAATCTAAGCCTTGAGGTATCAGTGATTATGGTCGAATTTCGTTCATTGGACGAACGCTGGTGTTATTAAATCTACGTTGCATGCACGAAACTTGTGTTAACGCGATACGCAGAGAGCTCTGTAATCTTGTTAGAGACACGCGTTGTGTGCTTAGTGTACGCGATGAGCTTTGAAAGGCACCCCTAATGATTGCATCGTCGAGGCACGTTGCAGCATACTAATAATTATGCATGTCGCACCGCCATTTTCCAACTATCTGTATTTTTATAAAACAGCGTAGACTTATTTCTAGTTTATATCTCTATAACAGGCCTATACAATACTGGCCCCTTTAATAGCCTCAGAATGTAGATACGACTACGTCAATACCGCTTACTCAACTTTAACAAAGCGAGATTCTGGCGACAATCTTTTGTTTTTTTTCCTACCTATTCTAATAACCTCGAAGGGTTATTCTAGATTCACCGAACTAGTAGGTGAGTCCACGGGGCTCAAACCGGGAGTGTTGCCTGACCTGAAACGCGACCCACTGAGAAGATCCGGCGAGAAAATCAGTGGACTGTGTTAATTTAGCCCGTCGAGCCCTTCGTCGCAGGCGACGGGTTCGGCGAGGCGGTGACCGATGCTTGAGGTACCTAAAAGCACCGTTTATGGATCAGGAGGATCCGTAATGACGTGTTTAGGGCGAAGCCGACTATTTACCATTCGGTCCACAGGATCGGGTATGTAATTACCGGCGGCCACGACAAGAGGGTTTTCATGTCGTGCCCCCTTCTCAAAGTGGCGCAGTGATGCTGACTGTAAATACTTACTGATTGAGTCAAGCTCAATCCACATTCCTTAGGAACCATGGTGCACCGACGGCTATCCTGCAAAAACGGGATTGAATGACTTGAAGGGGTTTCAAGTAGGTGCCGGCTGCGTGAGAGAACACTACGCTTGCGTAGGTCATGACTGGCGACAATCTTGTTTTTTTTTTTATTGCTCAGATGTGTGGACGAGCGCACAGCCCACCTGGTGTTAAGTGGTTACTGGAGCCCATAGACATCTCCAACGTAAATGCGCCACCCACCTTGAGATATAAGTTCTAAGGTCTCAGGTATAGTTACAATTCAAAGCCCGTCTAGTTTTAGGCGGCTATCGGAGCCAATAGACACGACAACATGTCTGAAGACCAATCGGAGGGAAAGTAAGTCTCAATTATATTAACAGTAGCTAATAATATAGCAGCAATGAGAAACTAATCGAAGCGAAGCCATCTAGTGGCCGACGCCCGTAAACATTTTTGTTGAGTGCTCGAATTGCTTATTTGCTGCCTTAAGTGCATTAAGTACTGCCATCTATTGACATTTACTTGCGTAAATACGATTACGATAAGCCTTAAACACAGAACATCTTACACTTCTCATAAACAATGTATCTTATTCCGTAGATTTTAAGTACATTTTTCAAATATAACAATAGCAAACAATACAGCCAGGGTAATATGAATTTTTCGAAATAAAAACTAAGAGCTGAAAAAATGTGATCGTTCGTAAATCATTACTGAGGCTGGAAATAATAATTATCTCTCTGCTCTTTTATAAGAGTATTATAATTTGTAATCGTTCGTTGTACGAAACTCAAATTAATGTATATTCGTAGCATTGTAGAAAACGTTGGTATTTTTCTGTGTGTAAAAATATATTTTTCAGCTTTTATTCTTTAAGAGATAGAATAGCAGTAACAATGAAATATACACGCATTACAGCGTGTCTAGATTTACAACGTGATAAATGTGTAACGTGTAAAGTTGATTTACTAAAATACAGTTTTTTGTTTTTTTTTTCAAAATCTTGATAATGCAATCGCCGTGGCCTAAAGGATACGACGTCAGTATTGCGCGATGCGACCGTGTCAATGTTCGAATCCCGCAGGCAGCTATAATTTTTTCTAATGTAATACGTACTTCATAAATGTTCACGATTGACTTCAGATTGAGATTAGCAAAGTCAGGAATGCAGGTGGGCCAGTGCCTAAACGGAAAACGATAAAACCTCACTTTATATTTACTTTTTTTTCTCTAAGAAACAATCATTCCAAACTTGGAATATGAGATCATAAAATTTTATAAATGCCCCAAAAATTTGGGATAGTTTTAATTGATTGTGTTTTGAGGTTTGATTGTGATTCTATATCGTTAGGTACTAACCTAGAAAGAAAAGTAAAAGGAGAGACCCAGTGGGCGTAGTCTCATGCACTGTTCCGATCCAATTAAGACGACGTTGGACTCCAGCATCAATATCGCTATCCACTGCGCAGAGGACAGGAAAAATGCAGAAATGCAGTCCGAACAAAAGTGCTCCTTAAATATCACGACCCTCAGCACAGAGGAACACGATGCGAAGGGAAGCCTGCTTATTTCTGATGCAAAAAAGTCATAGGTTCCGGCGGACCGTAATCTAGCCTGCTCAGATCATTATAAAATGTACCTGACATCTCTCTATAATGAAGACGCTACTCCAAATCGAGCAAAACAAGAAATCGATATTAGTTCTTTCAATGTTCCAAGAACATTGAAACCATAATCATAACCATAGTCATCAGTACACAAAAATTTTTTTAAAAGAACCTTTGCTTTGCAACTTTATAAAAAAATACAGATTATACGAAATGTCAAAATAGAATGAATCGAATAGGAAATAATGTTTTTGTTATAGTTTTGTTTGTACATTGTGATAGTTTCGTGGGAACCAAGCTGATGAGCATCGACATCTTAGCAACTCAAGGGACACGAACACTATTAAAAGTTACTCCGACTCCTGGAAGCCTGACGCGAGTAGTTTGTGTTTGTACATCCAAACGCGAGAGTATCTTCGAGCCGTACCTACATCTAATATTGCAGCCAGCTCGTAGTGTGAACTGACTGTATAAACATGACGATCATTCGCAAACACATTGGCTCTAAATCATTAATTACTATTATAATCCCTGATTGTTTAAGTAATTTAACCGTCAGTATAATAAAAATACTCAAGAGTTAACACTACAGTCTATATATTTCAATATCTCCTGAATGAGCTTGAAATTCATAAATATATAAGTCAACTAGCTGTACCCGTCCGCTTCGCTGGGCATTTAAAATTAACATTATTATTTCTCATTCTCATCATTAACGGCCCCGCAACTGATGTTGTGAGTCCAACACTCATATAAATATTAGCTTATCCATTAAGTACGTGTATTTTCTACATGGATACCAAGTTTCAAGTCAATCGGAAGCATAGCTCTGTAGTTATAACGGAACATCCGAAAAAATCACTGTAGATTTATATATTAGTATATATGATTTTGTTATTTTACTGTATCATAATACATAGCACTGGATTACAGATATGACGAACTACTTATTAAGGTATAAATACAAAATATACATATCATTTTATGCAAATCTTACCAGTTCACAAATTATGAATTGCATTAGATACCTACTTACTGCAAAAATATACATAAGATTATAAATTATGATAGATTATCCAAAAATAAATAAACGAGAATGTTGATCCAAATTCAATTACTACTTTATTAAGTCCTCGAGATATTTAAGTTGGTGTCTGTTTACATTTTATTAAAATAAATCGTCCAAAGATCAATACAAGTTAATTAAAATCCTAATACCGATAATAGTATCGGAAATTCGATGTTGTTTCATAAAAAGTTTTGGTATCTCCGAGCAATAAAGGAAGATGACAGATAATATTGTTTATATTGAGTTTGTTAATTATATTGAGTTGAGGTGCGGAGCTAAAATCTACTTATCGCCAAATTTCGAGCTTGTATCGTTGGATACTTAAACTAGCGGTTGATATGTAAGTCGTTTTCAATCAAAAATAAAAACAATCTTTACGTATTGGTGTTAGGTCTAAATATAAAATTATAATTCGAAATTTCATTGAATTCTAACATTCATTGTTTCTAAATTTCAAAAAGTGACAATGGAGTTTTAAGTTGCCATATAAGAGACAATTTTTTTTCCCATGATTTAATTTAATAACTCGCGTATTCATAATAGTGGCTTTTATGTGTATGTATATATTTTACGCTTGCAATGAAGTAACTAGTAAAATTAATTCGTAAAAATAAATTTCATACATCTCAACTCCGTCCAAAATTAAATAATATCGCCGTGTGCAAACAAAACGGATCACTCAGTCACGATTTTAAATGGAAACGTGGAGATGTCATTTGTAAAGCAAACACAGTCACATTTCGGACCACTGTTTACCTCACCGCCGCCGGGACGAACCTACTCTCAGACTTTAAAGTAATTAAAAGTTGCTAAGAGTCGTGGAATTTGAGCAAACCGTTTTCAACCTTGACGAATATCAACATCCACAGGGTAAATGGTTAAAAACGCTTCATAGTGTTATAAAATTTTAGCACAGATAAATTTTAAAGCATATCAAAGGGAAATAAATAATATTTAAGTACTTTGTGTAATGCAATCACAGCGATTCGGTTCTCTTTATCACCCCACTCCATTTTAATATCGCAAAATATTGTACAATGTATTGGCGCTAAAATGAGAAAACTCAATGAGCAATCATATAAAAATGACAGATTCCAAATTGAAATGTAATATTTTGTTTATTTTTAATTGTAACAGTATTTATGGCCAGACTAAGTATATTTTCTTCGGATTTAGCGTGTCATACACACATTTAAACTTGATTTTATGGTTCAATTTTACTTTTAATATTTTTATGTTACTCGTTCCGAACATATCGATATTATCATTCTGTGTCCAAAAAAAAATATATCAAGAAATTATATAGAAAAATGGACGGTAGGTAGTTAAAATAATATTCTAATGTCGATGGATAACACCTTCATCGTCCGTGAGCATGAAAACTAAAGTATTCGAGATATCGGAAATAATAAACGCGAGATTAATCCGTAAAAGAAGTTTTGATTATATTTTACATATTCCCTCCTAAGAATAAAACTACATTTTATCGTTAATTTTTATTATTAACGTGATACTACCACGGGACTATTGAGCATTTTTCCAACAAGTCTTTTAATACGTCTTAAGCTATGTATTTGAATTACGTTAAAAGTCAGACAGTGAAAAGAGCTCCATCAAGTTAATTAGAAGACATTTTACAGAACACTAATTGCATTTTTTTTAACGTCTGCGGCCTTTATACCGGACAAAAGCTAGATGCCCTCATTAGTGCTGGAATAGTCTTAGGTCGTCTAGGTTTTTATTACCGCGTACTTTACCTTTTATTGTGTGTACTATAAATAGGTGTCTGAAGTCGAGTGCACTCAATATTTCTTTACGAAAAAAGTTGATGTTTATATACATACAGATTTTTTTATTTCATTTTTGCACAATTTGTGAAGTAAAGAGCAGACGGTTAGCGTGGCATGGACATGTAATGCGTAGAGAGAAGATGCATGTGGCTAGAAGTATGGAAATGGTAGTGCAAGGTAGGGGAGAAGAGGTCGACCGAAGAAGACATGGATGGAGTGTGTGAATGACGATATGAGAGAGAGAGAGAGAATGGAAGAGAAAAAATAGCCGTGCCGACCCCACCTAGTGGGATAAGGTGGAGAAAAAGAAAAATATACCTATATTTGCACAATTTTTGTTCAAATCTCGGTCCCAGTATTTTTCTTATGGGTATTTTTTTTGTGTTCTAGCTGAGCACTTGATCTCGACTCGTGTCGTATTTTTTCAGTATCCATAACATACCCGATGATTATAATCTTGCATTTCAGTTAGAACGCGAATGTGGAATTTTAAAATGTAAGTATATGTAGGCTTGAGGGTAGACATTATCTTGTTGAACACCAAGTAAAACGATGTCACTATTTGATTCCTGATTTAATCAACAATATGTTATCTTAACAATTCACTTTAACACTTGTCCAACTTTAACCAGTACGTACAACAGTCACTGAATCACACAACGTAACGAGGATATAGTAAGTGCACCAGGCAAGCGCAGTCCAACGAATGTTTCTCGCAAGGCACGCACCGCCTTTTTATACTAGCCGGCGCAGCTGGCTTATGAGTCACTTCTGTTGCACGAGTGGAACGACACGGCCGGCGCACCCGGCTTGTGTGAGTCACGCCTGTTGCTCGTGATGTTTATTAGAAATATTGTTAACGCCGTCACGGCCATACTGACATGCGCTCGTCCTCGTGCGCCTTTTTATGGTTGTTCTGTAGACAATAAGCGTATTCGTTCATCCTGACATTAACGGATGCAACTTAAAACGTGGTCTATGATATTAACAATCTAATACGGTTCGGTTCGCATAATTCTTCAGAAAATCCTATACTGGCTATAAATACTGACTGCTTACATACCTGGGCCAGTTCATTTAAATCTCTTCAGGTATGTAAGTATGTCCCTTTTAACTTAAATCGGAATTGTTATCCCTTCAGTTTTTCGAACTGGACCGGATAATGCTAGACCGGATCGCAATCCCTGTAGCTAATTGTTGTGGCTAATCTGGATGAAAATCCCTATAGCCAAGCCATTGGACCGGACAGACCCTTCAATGACTTCACACTTTTTTTTCTCTTTTTTTTTTGCTAGTCCGGATTAACATCTCTCTATCCACATACAATTCTCTTTTTTTTTTTTTTTAATCTGCGTGTACGGTAGCGTTTGTTAAAACATTTCTTAAACCAGAACATTTACGGAATACGGACATATACGGAATTTCTTCAGAAATAGTGCGAGACCGACCATCGTTTTCTACATTTCCAACACCTGCACCTGAGGTGCCTGAGCTTACAGACATTGTATCACTACCCACAGACTATGTTTGCTGTATCGCTATTTGCGGACAAAAATGTCGCTTCTATTGTCAGTGATAGAGTCGTCATCATTAAGATCAGTTTCACGAACAAGATTAATTAACCCATCTGTGTACGCCGTCACGTCATCGTCACTATAATTTTCAGAAATTTCTAGTAGGCCTGACGGGCCTCGAGGTACTTCGCGTAAGTTTTCATGGGGAGCTTTGTGCACTAGAACCATTTACATATCTCAACTTATACCTATCGTTTTCCAAAACTGCAGATGATTGAAAGATTACTGGTGGCCCGGAGGCCTTTCCCGCTTCACCAGGACGGGTGGGCGAGCAAAGGCTCAGCCAAGAGGGGTGGGATTTGCTAACAACTGCCCGAGCGCCTCCGCAGGAGACCTAACAACTCAAGAGCAATTGCTTCGCGAATGAATCTACTACCGGATCGGAATCGCGACCCACTGAGAAGATCCGGCGAGAAACTCAGTGGGCTGATGCATGGGTTAGGTTGCACGTCGACCTCTTTGTCGAGTTCGACGAGTACGATTACTGGGGTTCCTCAGCCTGCTCCTAGTGTTAGAGCTGAAGGTATCTAATGCAAGAGTTATTGGATCTGATGGATCCGTAAGGACGTGTCTAGGGTGACTACGGTGACTTGTTCATGAAACCGCTTACCATTGAATAAATTACTATGGCTTTGTTTTATAAGACTACAGTCTGACCCTGAATGGAACATAAAGGGGGAGCCAAAACCACTTATCTGTAACACACTGAAGCTCTGGAACACACGTTGACGTCTCTGGTTGGACCTGCCACAGCACCTGGAGCAGTGTCGTTTTTCTTCTTGTAGCGCATGGAACACTCAGAAGCTACATGGCTCGCATCACCGCACACGTAACAGCCGACTTGCAGGCGAGAGCCGGGCGCCCACGGATGAGGAGGTTGTTCAGGTTTTGCAGGCTGTATTTTTGTGAGGCAAGTAGTAGCTCGAGCCTTAAGCGAATGTGTGAGAGTCAAAATTAAATCGACACCATCCAATACTTCAACTACTTTAAACGGCCCTTTAAACTTCGTATCTAATTTCGTTTGATTATGCTCTTCGTATTAATGTGTGGACGAGCTCACAGCCCACCTTGTGTTAAGTGGTTACTGGAACCCATAGACATCCACAGCGTAAACGCACCACACACCTTGAGATAGAAGTTCTAAGGTCTCAGTATAGTTACAACCGCTGCCCCACCCTTCAAACCGAAATACACCACTGCTTCACGGCAGAAATAGGCAGGGTGATGGTACCCGTGCGGTCGATGGCACTATACGGAGCACCCGTCTGGTGCCACGTCCTTACCCACGAGAACGTCGCCGCGCTGCGACGCCGGTAGCGCGCGATCGCAGTTATTCAATGATACCTCACAGTCTCCTACGAGGCGGCGCGCCCTAGCGCAAGTGCAGCCGGAGCGCGGGGGCTCCAATATCGGCAGTCCGTGCTGGAGGCGTGGTCTCGTCGTTTGGCGGACCCGTCGGCCGGCCTCCGTACCGTCGAGGCGATCTGCCCGGTTCTCGCGGACTGGGTGGGCCGCGACCGCGGAAGTCTCACCTCCGGCTACCTGTGCAGACTCACAAGACATTTTACCACCATGCAAACTTCTTACCGCAACAAATCTTACCAGCCACCACGCAAACTACAATTTTACGGGTTCCACCTCTCTTACACGATGTTACTCCCACACTGAGGAAGCCAACCGCGAACACTTGTCAAGCACGCACAAGCACGCACTTCACCGGAAAAACCTGCATCCGCCAGCGGAACCCGAACACCGCCGCATCGCCAGACACGAACGCACCGGACGTCTTATCTTACAGGTCACGACGACTTCAGATGTGTCAATTTTTCTTCCCCACGGAAACTTGCTTGCTTTCTTGTTTGCTTGCTTGCTGGAGCCCGAAGTCATCGAACGTGTAATGTTATTGGTATTGAATCGAGTAGATTCTAAAATTTCAGCGACAATTCACAGTCTCATGTCCTGGTTTACTGTACTAGTGCCATGTAACTCTAGCAGTAGTCATTGGCTTAAAAACGATTCGTGTCGGAACTACCCACTCGTCATGACAGATCCATTATTGCGATCGAAGTTTCACTTGAGATTTGCACTTGCCTTAATTTCTTGCAATAGTTTGTTACGTGTTGTATTTCCGTTAGTAAATGCCATGTGATGACGTCGACAGTCAAACTGGGCAACATGAGCCAGAACGTAAGATGTGACGATTTCTTCGTGGCTCAGATCTTCCATCGAGGTAACAGAGACGTTATTACACGACTTACGTATGCTGCATTCACGCTCTTGTGGCGTACCACTACTAGTATTCTGATCTGCATCATGTTTTTTTTGCTGTACTTCGAACATGTTCAAACACGTCACGCCAGTGAGAGTAGAGTCCTGATCTCACTTCTGATGTAGGCTTGAGGGTAGACATTATCTTGTTGAACACCAAGTAAAACGATGTCACTATTTGATTCCTGATTTAATCAACAATATGTTATCTTAACAATTCACTTTAACACTTGTCCAACTTTAACCAGTACGTACAACAGTCACTGAATCACACAACGTAACGAGGATATAGTAAGTGCACCAGGCAAGCGCAGTCCAACGAATGTTTCTCGCAAGGCACGCACCGCCTTTTTATACTAGCCGGCGCAGCTGGCTTATGAGTCACTTCTGTTGCACGAGTGGAACGACACGGCCGGCGCACCCGGCTTGTGTGAGTCACGCCTGTTGCTCGTGATGTTTATTAGAAATATTGTTAACGCCGTCATATACATATTTGGAAAAAACCAGAAAGATCTTTAACCAAGCCGGTAACATTTGTCAATAGACCAACGACCTTAATTTTGTTGTTTTTTTTTTTTGTTGCTTAGATGTGTGGACGAGCTCACAGCCCACCTGGTGTTAAGTTGCTACAGGAGCCCATAGACATCTACAACGTAAATGCGCCACCCATCTTGAGATATAAGTTCTAAGATCTCAGTATAGTTACAACGGCTGCTCCACCCTTCAAACCGAAACGCATTACTGCTTCACGGCAGAAATAGGCGGAGCGGTGGTACCTACCCGTGCGGACTCACAAGATGTCCTACCACCAGTAATTACGCAAATTATAATTTTGCGGGTTTGATTTTTATTACACAATGTTATTCCTTCACCGTGGAAGTCAATCGTGAACATTTGTTAAGTACGTATTTCATTAGAAAAATTGGTACCCGCTTGCAGGATTCGAACACCGGTGCATCGCTCGATACGAATGCACCGGACGTCTTATCCTTTAGACCACGACGACTTCTAAACCTGTTGTTCAGGAACTTGTATATATTACCTAGTACCTAAATGTTGTTAGCACGATTCATGTTTTTAATGGATATCTGTGACACGCGATTCCAAGTTATCCATGAATTTAGATGCTTCGAATCGAACCAACTTTTGATTTGTCAAACAAATCGAATTATCAAAAGATTCAAATTCAGATCTATTCAACTAACATAGAATATGCACAAACAGACCAAGCTCTGTGTATTATTTTCGTCTCTATACTTACTTCTGATTATTTTGAGGCCAGTCTGTAATTAAAATAATCGAATGTGAATAAATTATCTCAGACCTTGCACTATAGTGGCGTATGCATGTTACCGGAACCTATAGACATCCACAACGAAATACTGTCACCTTGAGACCTGAGTTCTGGCTTGCTGTTCTATAGCACATAGGCTATCCTACTCTTCGAACCGAAACTCGTTACTTCGCGGCAGAAATGGTGGTGATACTTACTTCGCGGCAGAAATGGTGGTGATACTTACTTCGCGGCAGAAATGGTGGTGATACTTACTTGCGCGGCCCCACAAGAGGCCTTCCCACCGGCGCGGCGTTTCATTATAACTTGAACGAATTCCGTTGAATTTACGAAAAACACGTTTTAAATTGTTTTCAAAATTAAATTTATCGTAATTCAGTAATAACGAAACGTCCAAAACAATTTCCTCAATATAAATTCCGAGCCTTAACCCTGTATCTGTTTCAAAGAATGTAATAAGTACTTTAAATCTTCGCTGTAAATCGTCCTTGAGGACCGATTCGTTTGAAATAAGGAAATAGATTCTTTACATTTTCCTTTTTGAACGAACGAATATCACGAAATGAATCACAAATATTTTTTAAATGCAAGTTTCGAGACTGTTCCATGGTAAAGTCAAGCAAATCTGTTAATTTAAAAGTCTCAATATAAAACAAACATATGTATTTTCAAAATGTTCATTAACTTTAATTCTAATATCAATGTATATCCAAAAAACATACAGCTTTGGCTAGAATAGGTTAAATATTCAGGGATTTAAAACTATACCTTAATAGTGTAAACTTCAAAAACCGGCCCCTTTTAAGCTATTTATTTAATTTAAATTATATCAAAAATAAATACCGGCAGTTCTAGTTATTCGATGAATAAATTACTACGTAAATATTCAAATAAAATTTTCGGAAGAAATTAATTATATAATCGATAGAACTGCGTTTAAACAGAAAAAGTTGCAAATTTATTTTGTACTAGGTTATAATAATAAAGAGGTATTTAATTTTACTGATGGTAAATTTAAGCTGCCCTTTCTGTCCATTACTAGGTCACGATTCAACTTAAAGCTTAAACAAAATATTATATACAAATATTAACAATTGTTGGCTACAGAATATTGTATCTTTAAGACGTAAAAGAAAAATGTAATTACAATATGAACAACAATATGAAATAAACCCGAATTTGTCCCGAAAATAGTATTTCCATACCTTTAATTCGGGATAAACGATGGCTTAAAGCAATATAAGACTATGGCATCAATTCGCCCAGATTTATGTGAAAATTGTACCTTCGTGTTATAATTTTCAAAGATCCGAAAATACTTCGATAAAAGTAACCAGACTTTTGCAAAGGAAGCATTGGTTCCGCTCGCGTTGCGCTCTAAAACTGGATCCGAAAAGGATGTTTTACTGGGTCGCATCCAAGCCTCTCCAAGTCTCACTGCAATCCCTAGGATTGTGGACGAATTCAATTTTCTCCGCATCGATACCAGAAACAATAACCGGAGTGTATGTGTCAGCGTGCGTCCAATCTATAAAAGTTTCGTCTTCAGAAATATTGTGCTACCGTTTTTTTCACAGTTTGTTCACAGTTGTTTCACAGTTTGTTTGCAAATTATTGTTGTAGTAGGTTAAATAGTATTATTTACTTACAAATTTGTTGAAGAATAACATAATCGGTGATAGATTGTGAGCGTGCACGTGTAGGTTTTAACATTCAGCCTATTTCTGTCGCAAAGGAGCTATTCGTTTCGATTCGAAGCTTGAGACAGCCGTTATACATCACATTAGAGACTCATACCTCATGTCTCAAGGTGGGTTGGTGGCAGTTACATGGATCCATAATCTATACGCTAACAACAAAATAGAAAACGTATATTATAAAGAAGACATACATCATATAAATATACATCTACTTACCATAAATTTAAAGAAAACTCATGTATACCAAGCTAATATAAATTAAAAATATAAGAAGCCATAAAACAAAATTTTTTCTATAAAATATCATGTATTACGACGTAATTTTTATTAAGAACTAGCTGACCCGGCAGACTTCATAGTGCCTCAATCGATAAATAAAAGACCTAAACTTTTGTATAAAATAAACATAAAACAAACAAAAGGAATCCATCCGACGGGGGGGACATCAAAGGAAAAACAATTATTTTTTTATTTTTTTATCTTTTAAACCTTTTCTGGACTTCCACAAATAATTTAAGACCAAAATTAGCCAAATCGGTCCAGCCATTCTCGAGTTTTAGCGAGACTAACGAACAGCAATTCATTTTTATATATATAGAAGAATGAATAGGATAATTTAACAAAAAAAAACCTCAATTTTTATTTCTGGTTCCATTCACATTATAATTTACTTAATAGTTAAACTGCCATTTGTTAACAGGAAATATAAAATTATGATTGGTTTCTTGATACAGAACATTACTTACAATGACTCAATAAATTAAGTATTTTTTGCAGTAATTACATTCTTCATGACAAATATCCTTTGTTATATCCTATTTCGTTTCGAAACAATTTCGGACTCTTCAAAATTACAGTCACGCTCAATCTTTTCAAATTAAATCTTCCATTTATGCCCGATAATTGTGCAATAGATACAGCTTTCGCCATTTACCCAACTAAATTCTTTAAAACTCGTTTCTGTTAAAAGCATTTAGTGGAGCGTAAGTCAAGCTCGCCTCAGGATATTTCCCGTCGCTCTTCACTGAGAAGTAAACAAAAATATCAATTTATTCGGTCTAGACTCCTTAATGATTCCCAGAACTTTTTCTTAACAACAAAAAGACCTATAGAAATATAAGTTAAGTTAACCTTTCTTTTAATAAAATACGGAGTCATCACTGTTCTGTCAAATGGCTTCTTCTATTACTTATAAGCTTAACGTTTAATATCGTAAAGGAAGACTGGGTTGAATGATTGCAGAAGTAGGAATATTGGCACGTATTTATGAAGGCAGAAGGAGATAATAAAAAGCAGGCTCTTGGAAGTTTAAAATACTTTTTGATAAACGATCCATAAATCTGACGGCCATCTAAAGAATCGTACAGGTCACACATAAAATTCATTTCATAAATACATTTAAGAAAACATCAGCCGATTGATGAGAATTTTGTGTGAACCGGACGCGGTAATCTCACAAAATGCTATCTCGTTACGTTATGTCATACAATAAGCTTGTCAATTTTTAAGAAACTCTGTGTTCTCGGCGTCTGTTCTGGGTGTTTAAAACACCTTAATATTAAAATTAGTCATAATAAAATGAAGTACCTAAACACAAAAACCTCTGGAATATTTTATGATCGCTGCCTTATTGTAATAATAATACATAATATCAAAATTTAATTTCATTGGATAATTTTATGTTGATTAGTTTCAAACGAATTAGAATATAAGGAACAATAATAATTGCGCAATTGATACCCTTAATTAACATGTACAAATGCCTAGTGTAGGCATACACGCGAATTCAATTACGTCACTGATTGAGGAACAGACAGGGCATGAAACAGACAGTCACAATATCCGGTAGTAAATAATATACATGTATACGGTATAATATGATAGACTAGACCAGAACGTGAGGAGTATATAATGCATAGATAGATACACACACACAACACAAACATGGAAACCGAAATGCACTCAACAAACACATCGTATCGCAGCATACACGATAAATTAAATACTCGACCAGTGTGCTTAGTGCAATTGGGCTAACTTTTACGCTATCGAGAACGTTAAAAAACTCGCACTAAACACACTGATCTATCTTACAAGATCGCCGCAAGCTATTGTATGTTTTGTTTGTTTTTTTTTTACCATAATTAAGAAGGAATTCTCCAAGACGCAGATAACTAGAATACAGCTTGAAGACTAATATTTTTCTTATCCATATTTAGTTTAAGGTTTAGTTTAAGAATAAACTGTTATAAAAATAATGATATTTTTTGTGTATCTCAGGGATGTGGACAAGATAGGACTATTATAACAAATTACATTATTATTTTAGCAACGTTTCGGTCTTTTATTAGACCTTCATCAGCCAACACGACACATTATTTGTGCTTTTCAATGCCAACACGGCTTTGTTTCCGGAATCAAAAATAGTAATTAAATAATTTAGCGGCTTTGTAGATTTGTATTAGTCTCTGATGTCTGAGACAATTGTGCAGTGTAAGATAGGGATTATTTAAATTCATATTATGATGCCTGATGAAGGTCTAATAAAAGACCGAAACGTTGCTAAAATAATAATGTAATTTGTTATAATAGTCCTATCTTGTCCACATCCCTGAGATACACAAAAAATATTTTATAATAATTATGGACGACAATATTGATAATAAAAATAATGATGTTTAAAAAGAGAAGGAATTCTTAATTATTCTAAAGTATTCCTACTATTAATTATAATATTCCATTTGTTTTTTTTTTCTTTTGCCACTACTGCTATGTACGTCACAATTCTGTAATGAATTTAAAAGTTATTAAAACGACTTAAAAGAAATACTATATGTAGGTAACTTCTATTTGTGTTCTGCCGATTTTCTTTTTCTTCATTAAAATCAATGACTTGTTTCATTGTCGAAATCTTATCTTATCTTATACCTTTAAACGAGCAATTCTTGTATATATAATCTGAATCTCGGAAACGGCTCCAACGATTTTCATAAAATTTAGTATACAGAGGATTTTGGGGGCGGTAAATCGATCTAGCTACGATTTATTTTCAGAAAATGTTGTTTTATTCGTGTTTTCAATAATTAACTCTTCCCGACATCTATTGGCGAATAATAATACTATTTTTCTTAATTGAGGGCAACTAACCGCTTTAAAGACACAACAAGATGGCATTATCAAAAAAAAAACGAGCAAAGCTCGGTCATCATCTAGTTTTATTAATAACCCATAAATCACAAGACACAATTTATAGGTATTATCAGTGTTTTAGACTTCGACACGTCTTTCGAACGCTTGACGAAGGCAGGTGTAAAACGAAAAAGGACAAAGGGGATAATAAGGGGCGTTTCAAGGATCGACTGCGGTCACACAGGGAATGTGCCCTATCGTCGTCTGAGGCTCGTCAAGAGCGCCACTACACAGCTCAGACCATACATCCAGAGGAGTTCGGAAGCTCTTCAAACGAACCCGTGTTTTATACACCCGCTTGAATTTTGGCTTAAGCACGTTACCACCGCAAAAAAATATTCAACAAGAAGTTTAAGTTTCACAATACAACCACGATACATTCTAAAATTAAATGAAACAGTTTTCTGACAGCTGACAAAAATATTTTGTAGATAGCGTCTTTATTGTGGTATTTCTAGGGTTCCAAGAGCTTAATACTTAATATCTGATGACCCATGAAGCTTTCTGCCTATTCAAATCCACTGTATCCTGTGAAAATGGGATAAAATTCCAATTAACACAGGGGAACTAACGCCCAATCTGGTATTAAGCTGTTACTAGCGCCTATAGAATACGAAACGTAAGCATTATTTTCCACCTTTATGGTTTAAATCGCAAGTAAGCTGGTACAACGGCAGTCCTACTACTATTTGTAGGGCGTCTTTTGAGCCCGCATGGATAGGTACTTCCACGCCGCCTATTTTTGCTGCTAAGCAGTAATGCGTTTCGGTCTCAAGCGTGGTACATCCGTTATCCTATCCGATTGACACTTAGAGCCTTGATTTACTTGGGATTCACAAAGGGAAAGGTTGGTCAGTCACACTTCGAAGCAACAAAAAAAAAACAATCATGGCACTGAAAATGATCAAAATCATTATTCTATTACTTGTTGGACAAAATTGCTAAACAAAATATTACCATGAGAATTTCAGAAGAATTCTCGTGTTTATTACTTTCACAATATATGTACGAGTAATAAATCGAAATCTGGTAAATTTCAAACAAAGGATTTTAAAATTCAATACCTCCGACGAAACAAAGCACGAACACAAGAGAAATGAATATAATTTTTCTTTCCAGTTTCATTTCAGTTACCCGAGGTGAGTTCGATCCTCTTGTCTACATATCAGTGGTACCCTGGAGGATACGTATCCTTAAATTTCCGCGGAAAACAAAGAATCCTTGAGTATAGTTCATAGGAGCGAGCGAATGGAAATTTACATCCTAATTTCCCTAGTGGCTACAATTGAAATACTGCTCGTCAGCGATATCAAAAATCGAACACCAAGAATTCCGGTTTCGATTTTAGAGACTTTGTTTTGGCTTTCATTTAGTACTGGTTATATTTTACAAATATTTTTTTCATTAATTCAGACATACTGAATAGTATTTATACATATGCCTTATATATGTACTGTGTGCTTAGTGCGTGTTTTTTAACGTTCTCGATAGCGTCAAAGTTAATTTAAATTTGTATGGAGTTGAAACGTTTGCCTGCGTTTGCCGCTAGGGGCGCTGTTCCAACGACATACAATTTTGAGTTAACTTTACGCTATCGAGAACGTTAAAAAACTCGCACTAAACACACCGAACTGTCATTGGTATTCTTAATCCCACTGAGTTTCTCGGCGGATCTTCTCAGTGGGTCGCGTTTTTTTTTTTTGCCCTTGTCGGCAATTAAAAAAAAATCCGATCCGGTGGTAGCTTCTGCGAAGCACGGCTCTTGCTAGGGTTCGTGCCAGCAACATCTTTGGGAGGCTCAACGACGAAAGGAAAGATCTTCCACCGAACGGATGACATTGCTCGGTAGACCGACGGTCCGAATGTTGTTGTTCGGAACTTGTATATATGCGCCTTATCTTGAAAATGTCGTAAGCGAGATTCAGGCATCTGTCAATTATCTTGCGTTGAATGATGGCTACCCGCCACATCACTCCCCTCCGAGACTGGAGGTCGTATCATTTTTAGTTAGCGTTGTCCGTGCTGAGATTAGCTTGCAAGGGCCAGTGCTGCTCGAAGCCTGCGGTGAGTCGAGGCTGAGCTTGAATGCTGCGTGATTGTCGCCAGTGCTGCTCGAAGTCTGCGGTGAGTCGAGACTGAGCTTGAATGTTGCGTGCGTATCGTGCGTTGTCCATGTGATGCAGAGCTGCCACGCCGGAGATGTGTGACCCCAAGCGTTGATGATCCGGTCGTGGGCTGCGATGAACTGTAGTGTCGAGATGAGACAGTGAAGTTGCGTGCCGTAGGACCAGGAAGCGCGGTGAGTCGGCTGCGATGGTCCTGTTGAGGCTGCGATGCTGGCTTGCTGTAGGACGACTGTCAATGACGTGCTTTTATCTGCGAGAATGCGGGGATTGTGGTAGCCGAAGTTCTTGTTGCGCTGATGATGAAGGCTGCAATTGTTCCGTCGCAGGTCACCAGTTGTAGGAATTTATATACGACAAAGGGAAGATCTTCCACCGAGCGGATGACATTGCTCGGTAGACCGACGGTCCGAATGTTGTTGTTCGGAACTTGTATATATGCGCCTTATCTTGAAAATGTCGTAAGCGAGATTCAGGCATCTGTCAATTATCTTGCGTTGAATGATGGCTACCCGCCACACATCGTCAGGTTTGAGCCCTGTGAGCTCACCTACTAAATCGGCGAATCTAGAATAACCTCTCGAGGAAGAAAAAAGTGTTGTTATGTTACATCTGTGTGCTGATTTCACTGCTATCGTTGACATGATGAAAGGGAAGAAAAAATAAAATGACATGTATCCTTTTTTTTCGAACCAAGTTTGCTTTACAAATAACATCTAGTAGAACATTTTTATCGTCTAACATAACTCTCCTGTATGGTATTGGTTTAATTTAAGGCTCAATATACGCGGTGCGACAGGGCGGAACAAGTTTCCGACGTCAAACAAACTCAAATTACACTGAGTCAACTAGTGTAAACCACTAATTACGAACGACAGGTAAACTGAAAGCGCTTCTGGGTCCCGTCTCGTCGACTCTGCACTTCAGACGTGAAATTCGTCACCTGTTGAAAATAATTAGGCAAAAAAAATACGCTGTGTTAACAAAAAAAAATTGGTGCGGTGCTGCAGTGCACTGCTGTGTTGCCCACTTCACGCTGAAAAATTCGAAAAATCTAGACGTAATTCGGTCGGAATTTGTTTTGGCGACCGAAAAATGGATCTTTTTTTTTATTCCATTACTTTAAAGGACGAGACTATGTACGTATGTGAAAAAATATACCTACTTGATTAAGTCAAACTATATTAGAGACGTAACAGAAATGTAATAGGTAATAACAATACATATTTTTTTTTGTCTTATAAAATTCAGTATATAATTAAACTTTTCTCGGATGTGTTCTTATCTCAAATTCTGCATAAGACAAAACAAATTTCTTATTTCTCAGTTAACTTGAACATCGTCCGATCCGAACCACACCAGACTTTTTTATAAAAAATTAAGATGATGGAATAAAAAATACCATAAGGTTTTGCATTATGGTCTTTCCTCTGAGTTTTAATCACTGAATTCCTGTAAAATATAGTGCCTTGTCATATATTATTACTACTAAAGGGATTAACTATGAATATAATTTTAAAATCTTAATTATCATAACAAGATTAAACATACCAGTATACTTATATACTATGTTCGAAAGCATTCGCATTGATTACAGGGTTCTAATTGGGTCTTCGCCTTAATCTAGATTATCTATCACCTATCGTGCTCATCCCGTTGACCTGGTTTCTTAATATTGAGGGGGGAACAGAACGGGTTGTGTTGGACTCTGTACCTGACGGCCCCTACGGGAGATGAACGGAAGCTTCGCGCCCGCGCCGCCCACTCCGCCTTCTTCGCTGAGGACCTGAAGAGAGATCCCACTCCCTTTCGCACTCCTCAGCCTCATGGAACACCAGAATCAGTTCGCAAAGCCTCGCACGAACTCTTGTCCTTTAACATAAGATCAACGACAGTCGCAAGGAGATGTCCCTCCCCAGCACCACGATTAGATCTCACCGCGTGTTCTCCCGACGCGGGCACGCTTTGAGATGCGCTTCCGTTTTAAGATTCGAGTGGTGAGGTGGGAGTCTCAGAAGTCCGTACGATCAATATATTTCATCAAATTTGAGTTTCGTCGAAGTTTTTCATATACGCTCTGCTGACTTATTCTCTGTTCTATTATGAGTAGCTCCGTTAAGCGTTACAGAAATATAAATTAATGTACCTACCCTCCTGTCTTATGTTTTAGAGAAATTACTTTATAAAAAGCGTGATTCTGTGCTCATGTAGAAAAACAAATCCTAAGATAGCAGACAGATTTAAAATAACAAATTAATTAACTTAATAATAATATGCCGAAAATTAAACATGATATATTTATAAACTTAGTTTTTCAAATGAATTGAGTTATAAAGATAGTCGTAGGTAGCCATGCTGAAAAAATAAACAAATAGAACAAGTGAAGGACACATCACTTAGTTATCTATCTATCTATCTATCTCTTAGGCTTATGGCGTTTCCTTTTAGATTTCGCCAATGTCAAGTGTATTTAATACTCTGCTTTCTATAGCGGGCTTCGTGAACGAGCAAGGTCACAGATATTCACTAAGAATTAAGTGAGTAGCTAAGAATATTTGATGACAGGATCTCTGTTGATTTACCTAAAACAAATAAGACGCACACAATATATATTATACAGGGGTTAGTTCGATAACAGACAGACACTTAGTTACTGTTAAATACAATCGTATTGGGTTATGGTGCTTTTAATGTTTAAAACATTGTTTTACATAGTTGAGAACAAAAACATTATTTCAAACCTAAGAAAATTATTAAAAAATCTATTCACTTCAGTCTGCATTGTACCTACCTTTCACGTTCAGAAACATTCAAATCGGCACGCGTCGAGATTTTGACATTGACGTTTGACACTCACGAATGTAAACACATTGATTGATTGATTGTATGTATTTTTATCATACCATTAATTCATATTTCATTGTTTCGGGAGCATAGTTGGATATGGATCAAGAAACAGCGAAAAAGCTGCTAGTGGAAGGGGGCACGTTTGTATTCTTGAGAGTCCCTTCAGAAACCCAGTTTGGCATCGATATGCAGTGCTGGAACACGGAGGAAGATTTTCGTGGCGTTAAAATGATTCCTCCAGGCTTACATTATGTTCATTACTCTGCTGTCAGTAAAGGTACTGGCGATATTGCACCTAGGTAAGTGCGTTTTATATATACTTTAAAAAAACAATCCTAGTACTATACAAGGAATTCAAGTTTGGAGGTTGTTTTTGGAATCTTATCACTTAATTTTAATATGGTAATTCGATATCAGATTTACACTCAGAATTTACATATTCGAAGCACAAAATATATGTATACAGCTTATTAAGTTTCTTCGTGTATTGTTATTGAACTTATATGAGACTGATATCAATATTATTGTTACTTGCATACCTAAATAAATTACTTTTCTTGATTAAATTCCAGATCTGGCTTCATGCATTACTTTCACAAAAAAGAATTTCTTGTGAAAATGTGGGACAAAAAAACTGAAGATTTGAGCAAGGAAGAGATCAGTGATGAGAGCATCCAACGTTTGAAAGATAATTTATTTAATTTGGACCGACATCTTGCTCCATATCCATATGAAATATGGCAGAAGTGGAAGTTACTGTCTTCACAGATCACTGGTTGGTGTCTTCAATTAAAGAAATACTTGCCCTACAAATCTTGAATGAACTTAGTCTTGTTGAAGTTGGTGGTAGTTCACATTATGAGCCTGGTCATATTGGCATAGTGGAGCATATTGAGACTGGTCACTGTCCTCGCCGAACCCGTCGCTTGTGATGAAGGGCTTAATGAGTAAAATTAACCCATAGACACAGTCTACTGAGTTTCTCACCGGATCTTCTCAGGGGGTTGCGTTTCCGATACGGTGGTAGATTCTGCGAAGCACTGCTATTGCTAGAGGCAGTGTTAGCAACACTCCTGGTTTGAGCCCCGTAAACTTAGGCTTGTATCAGAAAAAACAATTCATACAAGAAACTAAAATATTGTGTTATTCCAGAATCTTATATCAATAATCTGTACTAAGTTTAATTTCTATTGTCAGCTGAACTAGCAGCAAAATTGGCACCAGAAAGTGGAATGATAAGAGCATCAGTTGAGCTTTTATCGATGACTGATGCAGAAAGACCAAGAGGAGTCAAGTCTTCATCTAGTTCAATAAGTCAGGAGAATGAAAAATCTCCCACTAAAGAGGATTTCAGTGAAGAACAGATTGCCGGACACTCAAGTGCTAAGAGAGCTAAAAGAATCACAAGGGAAGAGAAAGAAAAGTCATTGTTACCAGATTTGAAACCAGTTCCAGGTAAATTAATGAAACAAAGATAAATGTAAATAATATTTTTCCCCTATATATCTACTAAAATAAAACTACACGCCTAATTAATTACTGATTGTAGGACCTGTGAGGCTGCATGGATAGGTTATCACCAGCCTGCATATTTCTGCCGTGAAGCAGTAATGTGTTTCGGTTTGACTATACCTTAGAACTTATATCTCAAGGTGGGTGGCGGCATTTATGTTGTATATGCCTATGTGCTCCAGTAACCACTTAACACCATGTGGGCCGTGAGCCTGTCGTCTGTCCACCCATGTAAGCAATAAAAAATATAAAAAAAAATAAAAGAATTCTAAAATGTGAATCTTTACAGGAGCTGCTATGAGATTCACAGAAATACCTCAAGATAAATATCCACCGGATGCAACACCAGAGGAGATCACGAAACATTACTTAGATCAGTCATACTCATTAGAGCTCATGATAGCACAGCATAATGAGTAAGTATCTATTTTTATTAACTGTTAGTATTTTAAGAGAAATTTGAGGGTATCTTAATATAAAATTTTGTTGACTACATACTACATTCATATGTTGATTACATATACAGTTGAATGTCTATGATGGATATTTTAAGCATTGTTCAGTGCCGAAGTTATCAGGAAGCTAAAGTCAAGTCTCGACTCTTGACATGATTAAATGCACAAAAGCCAAAATCTAGAATTCTATATACGTGTTTTATTTTTCAGACCTCTACACATCATAGGAGAACTGCAATTCGCATATTTGTGCTTTTTGATTGGGCACTCCCTAGAGGCTTTTGAGCACTGGAAGAGCCTCGTCATACTCATATGTTCGTGTGACGAGGCCATACACAAATACAGAAGTGTTTTCTTTCACTTCATTAGGACTATTGAGGTGCAAATCGAAGAGATGCCCGAAGATTTCTTAGCCGATATAGTGATGAATAAAAATTTAGTATACAAGAAACTCCGTGAGTTTTTCCGCACGGCTTACGTAAGCAAAGTCGACGGCAGACTTTTGACGATGATTGAACGCTTCAAAGATAACCTGACCGACAAATTGCAATGGGATTTCACTGGTCTAGACGCTGACGATGAAGACGAGAGGCCGGTCGTAGTGAAACTCGACGATGGAACTCAATAGATTATATTTAATGGCTCCTCTTCACAATCGGCCATGATAGGCCAACAAACAATCGTCCATCATCGCCGCCATGATGGGGCAACTCTCCACACAATCGTGAACGTTTATTTACTGACTGTCTACTGATATGTTAAGACGTCTAGGTATCGATGATGGAAATCGAGGAGATCGCGGCTGCGGCAATATTTTTAGTTCTATATAGTCTATATAGTCATTTAGTTAATGTGCGCGAAAAAAGAATCGTGAAAACTTTTTTTTCTTAAATCCCTCTTGTAGACAGACGGAGTCGCCCATGGACTTCAGCAATGCAAGATGAAAGAAGATAAGGTGGTGGGTGGTGGTTATCAATCGGACCAAAACAAGGTCCACGCAACCATAGTTTTAAAGTGGACACAATTGACACACATTCGAGACAACTACATCCTGACTAATCGGCGATGGTGTGGACGCTCACACAATCATGGGCCATCATTCTTTTGATCTACCGCCACAACGCCGATTGCGCACGATCATACGCGATGATGGCCGATCACACACATTTATGCCCTCTACACTATCTTGAGTTTCTATAATCGCCCATCATGGCCCATTGTGAAGAGGAGCCATAAGGACGGTTTTCATATTTCATTTAACTTGGATGATCTGTGCAACCGACACTTTCCAAGGTAGATGATATTATCCTAATTGTGTACTGTGTACATGTAGAACCAATTTTATGATATTATTTATTAGTTCAATCGTTCATAGTAACAAATGTTTGATTACATTAAAAAAAATTGTTTACTTTAAAAACTTTTCTGAATGTTTGTAAATTTCCAAAAAGAAATTTATCATATGTTCTGTCTATCAAAATCAAATTTATCATATTATATTCTATCAATATACTGCAAGGTTGAAAACTTTTGCAGTGGTTTGATTACGTAACAACATTAAGTTCAATGTGTTATGACGTCACAGATCAGTAACTTTTATTACTAATTTACAGACTGCATGGGGCTAAAGAATTAGTTTTTTTTACTCAATACACCGAATCCATAACTAGTTAGAATAAGAAATATTACAAATAGATTTTTTTAAATTAGTTATATACATAAACAGCAAAATTCCCTATAATGGGTATAAAGGTTCTTACATAATGTAGACCGGCTGTTTGGGAATTCGAAAACTTTTTGACAAGGTTTTCAATATTTACATACCTTAAGAATAGTTACGAAAATGTGTGATCAAAGAGTAATGGTAATTATAAGAATTAATATAATTTATAAAAAATATTTTTTGTATCATAATTTTTCAAATTAAATAAATGGTACCTGTAAACAATTGCATCTATTTACATTTTTAACTTTAGTATCTTTTTTCTTTAACTGTGCTGATCCCAAGAAAAAGTTTGTCGCCGGATCTTTTCAGTGGGTCGCGTTTCCGACCCGGTGGTAGATTCTGCGAAGCATGGCTCTCGCTAGGGTTCATGTTAGTAACCTCGTCAGGTTTGAGCCCCGCGAGCTCACCTACTAGTTAAGGTTACGCTGAAATAGCCTCTCAAAGTTATCAGCATAGGTAGTTTAAAAAAAGTATGGCCTTGTACGGCGCTCCCGTGTGCAACGCGGTTTGCTGCTCCGAACTCAGCGGACGCTAGCGGTGAGGGTCTTCAGGGGATACAGTATGATCTCCTGGGAGGTCGCCTGCGCCTTAGCTCGGTGGAGGCGCACTGCACCTCATCTTAGCATACGCCAAGTGGAAGGAGCGGTTGCTGGAGGAACTTGGCCGAACTCCTGTCACCCTCTGGCGCACCTTTTTTTTTGTTTTCCTGCCTAAGCTGATAGCCTTGAGAGGCTATATCAGCGTAGCCTTAACTAGTAGGTGAGCTCACGGGGCTCAAACCTGATGACGTTTCTAACACGAACCCTAGCAAGAGCCGTGCTTTGCAGAATCTACCACCGGATCAGAAACGCGACCCCCTGAGAAGATCCGGCGAGAAATTCAGTGGGCTGTGTCTGCGGGTTAATTTAATCGTCGAGCCCTTCGTCATGCGCCATGGCCAGGTTTAACGACGTGAAGTGACGTCCCGTGAAGCTGAAGAGCACGAAAGGAAGTGGGATCCCTCTTCGGCTCCTCAGTGAAGAAGGTGGAATGAGCAGCGCGGGTGCGAAGCCCCGTTCGTCTCCCGTAGAGGTCGTCGGGTGCCAGGTGCGGAGGGCCGCCTGGTGCTCGACTGTCGATCCAGTGGTGAGGCGGCGTAAGGTGGCTCCTGTGCGCCGCTCACGGTGTCCCCCCCGAGGCGACGTCTTGCAGAATCTTCCCGGGGATGAAATCCCGCTCTATTATCAGGACGGGTATCGACGAAGGCGGACTTTCGGCGCGCATTTTGCGGTACTGTGGGTTTCATGAAGTCGGAGTGTTGGAGCCCAGTGAGGTTTAGTCGGTAGTCAATTTTTCTCGGCGGGTCTTGTGTGGCTGACGCCGCGCACTTAATCATAAAATGCAAAAAATAAATAAAAAACATTTCTTGTATTGTATTTACTTTGACTTAAATATTATACATTGCTTTTTCTTTTTTCATTGTTTACTGATGGGGTTCTTTTTGTACTGCTTCTTAAGCTTCAACTTCTCAGTGTCGCTTGTGGTACTGTAACAACATACCCAAGCAATAATAATCAATACAATAATCACATTGACACTGAATAGCATATAGGAGCCGAGATTTTATGGAAAAACCATGAAGTAATTCATTAATAGAAATCAGATTGCATTGTATTATGAGAAACGAATTCATTTTACAAACCTTGTTTTATTTACTCAATTTCTGTTAATTCTTCTGGGATATCTACGGGCATGAAGAAATCATAATTGATGCCCAATTCCTTTAACTTTTTCTTTGTTTTATTTAAACTGAAATTGAAAAATAGAAAATAGTGTAGATAATTTAATTTCATTATTAGCACTAACATGGAATTAAGATATATAATCAATATTTTTTTTAAATCTACTAGTTCTTGTCCTATTTGGAAATATTCTTTTGGTTCATCATACAATTTCCCAAAATAGACATATTTGCTTCGATCAGAGTTAATTAGATTTAATTATAATAGATACATGCACACAGCAAGTAAAGAACATAATTTAAAATTAATTGACTAAAATCTTTATTGATGCTGATCTTGTTTTGATCTTAGTATCTTAGTCGCTAGCTAGTAATGCAAGGTGGCACTAGTAGGTACAACCAACCTACTCATTTCTGTTGCAGCATTTGACTATGGTAACCACTTAACACCAAGTGGACTGTGTGCTTGTTCAGCCGTCTATATGATAATTGGTTTATTAAAAAAAGTTTGGGTGATAATGTAACAAATTTCACTAGTACAGTAAACTCAAGACTTTCAGTAAAATAATTAACTTACCTTTTCATTAATTTACGAGCACTTCTTAATTCTTCAGCATCACTCTTTACTGCGTTGTATTGCTTAAAAACAATTGATTATTTTTAGTTACTTATTAAATATTTGATATATCGCACCTTTAGAATTTAAGAGACCCATTTCGTAATTTTTTTTATTTTGACTTTCATTAAAAAATTGACTTAGAATGTTTTTCGTTTATAAAGGGACAAACTTGTCCATCTCTTTCACACCGTCTCCTTCTTCTACGTCTTTTCAGTTTGAAATTTTTTTCAAAAAAACACATTTTTTCGGTTGGGTCTCTATAATTCTAAAGGTGCAATATATCTCTTATGGTAATTTTATGATCAACACATCTTCATTGTTCAATGAACATATTTTAACAATAAATTTACGATTGAATGGTAAACATTACAATAAAAATTCCACATTCAATTGCTGTTGTTAGAATTTTATGTTATGGGTGTCAAAACCACATACAAAGCAAGGGCATGTATATTTACTAAAAAACAAGTTTCATTCACAAAGATAATAGATATAGAGAACTGGCATTAGCAATTTGCAAAAACCACTAACATGTGCAACATACATTATCTACTTTAATAATACTGAGTACACCAGATTTTGCTTGGGCAATCTTTATAGACATTTGAAAATTAATATTTTCTAATACATACTTTTTTAAGTTTCAGATTCGTATTTAAGACAGGATTGTTCTGAGGGTTCCATGTGTATCTCATGGCCCATCTTCGTTTATCAGGTGGTATGTAAGCAGCTGAAAATGAATGTATTTTTATTTTTTTACCAGTCATCCAGGTTTAGCCAAAATAAATTTGTTTCACCAGTAAGTTAAGGTATTAGTTAAGCAACATTAATACATAACAGAATCGAAAATGGATTGAAAATTATGAATACTAAAATGTTAGATATAGTAGTGACACTCTTGTAAGATTACTAGAATTTTTTAGGCTTCCCAACAAACAGAATTCATTCATTGATTTATGTTGAGAATATTTTTTATTAGGTATTTTTTTATTAAAATTTTATAATTAATGATAAACTTTAGATGCGCATTCATGTCCATATACACACAGCTCTAGTGTTTTCTGTCTACATCACAAATCATCAGCCTTGCTTATATTTAGTACCATGCTATTATTATCAGATCACTTTACTATAGGAACTAGAACAAAATTATCACAATGAAAATATTTGAATGAAGAACTAAAGTATGTCTCATAATTACTGATTGTCTTGTTTGATTTACTATATTGCCTATTTGTGTCTATTTATTGTAAGTAAATTGAACCCTATTCTAAAGCTATGGATAATTTGAGTGTCTATCAAAAGGTTGCCTTAAGCATTTAAGATTCCTGTGATGGCTTAACACTAGATGAGGTATAATGGGCTTATATGTTTATTGATCTACACCCATACATAATAATGTATACCTTTTATCAATCTTTTCCCCATGAGATAATTATTCATGGTCTCAGCAACAATTTGTGCGACAGCAGGATCATGAAACTCTACAAATGCATATCCTTTAGATCTGCCAGTGCGCCTTGATCTGATCACTCTACAGTTAGAAACACCTCCAAACTGACTGAAGTATTGTGTCATTTGATGCTGAAAAAAACCCACAAAAGATATGAGTCTAAATAATTGCAAATAATTTGTAAAGTATAGCTTTTTGGGCAGAAATAGGCAGGGTGGTTGTTACCTAACCGCGCCCACTCACAAGACCTACCACCAGTAAAAAATTAATAAATGACCTTTTGTACGTTTTTTTTATTGGTATTTACAACAAATCAAATTATTCCAGGCGGTCTATTAACAACAGGGACTCTTCTTCGACGGTGGGACGGTAGTTTGCCAATTAAAGCAAAAAAAGAATTGTAACCAACCTCATAAAATCCATGTGGGATATGTCCCAAATAAACAAGCCCTCTTACACGTTTCTTTTTTTTTATTTTCTCTTCTTGTACTTTAGGGGTGACGGGGGTCTGATCCTTCGCTTGCGTTTTTTTCTTCTGTGATATAAATAAGAATAAGTACACTGGTTTTTTATAACCTAGTCTCAAATATATAATGTTATTAATACTACCTTTATAGTTTTTTGCAATCCTTTAATGGATTTGATAAACTTTTTTTGTTTGCTAGAATCCAACGCAACGTTTTCTTCCATTTTATTTCGTAATTTAAAATGTGATTTAAGCAAAAACTTAGAAGTGTAAATAAAGAACAACAAAGTCTTCTTTTTTAATTTTTAGGGATTTTATGACCTGGTAAGTAGGACCTTTAAGTCAAGTCTTATTTTTATTTTTATGAAAAGTGGTATGAAATGAAGGAAGCTGATTAATATAAAACAATGCACGAAATGTCATAAAATGAAAATGAAAATGAAAACGAAGTGAGACGAGACGAGACGAGATGAAACGGGACGAACGAGCACTTTCACAGATACTAAATAGTTAATAAACCACCGTTATTACACATTTAAACCTGAAGAAACACTTAATAGACAAAAATTTAATAAAACAAATCTCACAACTTCACTCTTCGCATTCCCGCCAAAAAGTCCCAAGCCTTCTCGTGTATTAAGTGCACAGATTGATGTTCGTTTTAATATGTATCGTTTGCGTCAGATAGGTGTAGGCATTACATATTATCTATTTTTTAGCTGCAAATACGGTACATCAATTTAATATAAAAATAGATTCCCTTTGGCTATCTGGTAGAAATAACAAACTCTCGTGTAACAGACACAAAAAGCTCAAGACCTTTAGGCGGGATCGTGAGAAAAGGATTAATGTGACTTGTTACATTTTGTTCATTTACTTTATGCTTAAACGTATAAAACAGTGGTTCACTAGCTTTTTCGCACCTGTGTTAATGCTTAAGGCTATGTTCCGATGTACACTGGGAGCACTGTAAAATATAATGTAAAATTAGTATACTGCGAAGCCATTCCTTTAATAGCTGCACTGGTTACTTTTTTAAATGGAACACAGTACAGTATAAGGGTGAGACCGATATATTAGTATTCATTAAGATATTCGTAATACAGCTTGGGAATTTTTAAATGCATTACTTTTTAATGTTTGAACCTTCATTTCTTGATTCCTTGAAGTCAAATTCCTAGATACAATATACTATTTATATTATTAATAACTAATGTGTATTATCTATGATTATTAACTTATTTCACGAATACCGTATTAGGTTTAACTCGTTTACCCGTTTTATCAAAGTATATTAAGATATCAGGATATTCACGTATTAGTTAAGGTATTATAATATTACATAACGAATATATTTGTATATTGACAAATATCAGTATTAACCCATCGTTAGTACAGTATGATGCCTGCAATTTGTGTCTCAAACAAAAAAAAATGTATGGTTGCCGCTGTTATAATTCACTTCATCTAAAAAAATAAATAAACATTTGATTTCACTTAATTACATTCCATTTCACATAATAAGTATAGTCTTGGCCTTCCAAATGCTTTAGCGGTATAGACTTCTTTCCGTGTGCCTATCCAAGGAATGAAAAACTTATCCTTTCTCCAGTTGAGCTGTGGAAAGTGGAAATGACATATAAAGAAAACAAAATTTCAATGTTTTCATGAGACCGATTTTGCGCTAATAAACTCTGATTCTTTGATAAATATCAATCATGAAATGTCGATTGACGAAATTATAGGAAAAACTACATTCTTGTAATTTTGTATATTAAAATTAGTCATTCAAAGTTAAAAATCCAGTAATACCTAACCACAATGTCGATGATAACTGGCACTCTTAATCAATACATACAATGTGTGGAACGTATGTACAGAACGGGACAAGGTAACATATTGTCTAGACTGTTGTCTCTAAGAGATGAACATGTCTACAATAGGAATCTATTATCTAGCGATATTGCAACCCTTGTCACAGGAAATTGTGTTGCTCCATTAGATGAACTTGTAATTGCACACTTATCATGTCTTAAGGTGAGATATATGAATTTAATTCTGGTTTTAAATTGATAAATATAGATTAAAAAATAGTAAATGTACCATTATTAATCTGGCCGTTACTACAGCGAACATTACCTGTTAAGTGTATTTTAAATATATCGTTTTATTAGCTTCTCGTCAAATACTTTTACTGGTGGCAAGACCTCTTGAGTCAGTAGTAGTCAGAAGCAGTAATGCATTTCGGTCAGAGACTGAGACCTTAGAACTTATATTTCAATATGGGTGGCGCATTTACGTTGTAGATATCTATGGGCTCCAGTAACCACTTAACACCAGGTGGGCTGTAAGCTCATCCACCGATCTAAGCAATAAAAAAAAATGCTTTGCATTCCAGGCATTATATGCAAGTGATTACATTGAGGCATACGATCATCAGAGTATATGTGTGGCCTCTGTCGTAAAGCTATTACAGGGACAGAAAGAAGAGAACTGGTGCCTTCCGGTTATGTATGCTGCATGTTTAGATCTTAGACTTGTTGCACAGAAAGCAGAGGCATCTAGCCGTAAGTATGAATTTGCATACATCATTCAAGAGCTAAGATAAGATGGTAATAGTATCAAGTGATTAGGGCATTAAGAATAAGATGCCTGGAGTACTCATATTGAAATCTTCAAATGCCAAGGAAAATAATGTGTCATAGAAATGAGATCTTATAGTATTTATGATGGTCGGTTGTGTTATAAGTTTGCACAACTAGGTATGTATTACCAAACTGCTTGTTTCTGTACTAAAGCAATCATGTATTCTAGCTTGAAGAATAGTGCAGCAATTACACTATACAATTCAGCCTTAAACTTCATCACTTAAGGCAGACTTCACAAAGTAACGTCTACAGACTCTAGTAACCACTCATCATCTGGTGGCTGTTTAAGTGCAGGTTCCCTTCTACTCAAGATTTGTCTCCTTAGTCTTGTTTGAAGAATGACTAACCCTAAGTGCTCAGTATATTCACAGGTGGTAGGATTCAACTCTGTTATGGTGGTACAATGTCGAAAAAACGAAATTATCTCAAATACTTGCATGAGTTGTTGTCTTAGTCAATATTGTGTTAAATAATCTGTATTCTGTACAATTAATTTCATTTGTCAATATTTCAGCTCAAAATGGCAGTAAAATTATGGAAAAAGCAGCAGAGAGCTTATTAGCTTGCTTCAGAGTCTGTGCTGCTGACAACAGAGCTTCAGATGTGGATACCAAAAAGATAGGCATGTTGTGTCTTGTAAACCAACTTCTTAAAGTATATTTCAGGATAAACAAGCTCCACCTTTGCAAACCATTGATTAGAGCCATTGATTCTTCACCATTCAAAGATCAATTCCCACTGGCCCAACAAATTACATACAGATATTTTGTGGGTCGTAAAGCCATGTTTGACTCAGACTATCGTCTAGCTGATGAATACTTATCGTTTGCTTTTGAAAATTGTCACAGAAGAAGCATACGAAATAAAAGGCTCATTCTAACTTATTTAGTTCCTGTGAAAATGCTGTTGGGTTTCATGCCCGCAAAATATTTACTAGAGAAATATGATTTGCTACAATTCTGGGATCTAATATCAGCTGTGAAAAATGGAGATTTGCGTGGTATCGATATGGTTATGGAGGAACATGAAAAGTTCTTCATAACGGCTGGTATTTATTTGATTGTAGAAAAATTAAAGATTACAGCATACAGAAATTTGTTTAGGAAAGTATATTTAGCGGAGAATTCACATCAGATAGACATAGCCAGCTTCGAGGCAGCATTACAAATCATGGGACAGGAAGATGTTGATTCAGATGAAACTCAATGTATTGTTGCAAATCTCATATATGATGGAAAAATCAAAGGATACATCTCATACCAACACAAGAAAGTGGTTGTCAGTAAACAAAATGCTTTTCCTCCATTATCTAGTCTGTATTAAATTTATACCATTTAAATAATACCTAGGGGAATACACACTTAATTTTTTGATTGTTTTAATAAAAATTAAGATTCCATTAGCATAAAGGCTGATTAAGTGAAATGTGATGATGAGCAATTGTATATCTGACGCAATTTCACTATTTAAATACTTTCTTTTTGATTACATATAATATCCATAAAAATACACAAAACAGTTCAGTAGTCCAGTTTTTTTATTTTAGTAGCACTAATGTGTTTAGGGTTGTCATTAAATAAAATAGAAACTCACAACGGTAGGGGTGTCTTTACACCAAAATATGTCATTAATAAAACAAAATATTATACATATAATACATAACATGAGTCCAAACCTTGTCAGTGAATATGGTTAAGCACTATAACAATAATATCTATTAATTGAGTGTAATTAATGTGGATTTTAATAAAAGATGATGATGATGAGAGATTAATGACATGATGTGTAATTGTTTTGAATCCTGCTTGATCTGTATTAAGTTTAAAATTTAAATAAACGTCTAGGGATTACAGATAAATAATAATTTTGAATTCGATATTTCGCGTCGTTCGGAATCTCTATTTATGAAAATACTATTTGTCCCTGTTTTGTATCGTATGTTGCAAATATATTCCATTACCAAAGTGAGCAATAGTTTCAATGTTCCCATCACTATTGTTTTTCAAATTTTTATTGAATTGGAACGTTTGCCTACGTTTGCCGCTAGGGGCGCTGTTCCAACTGCATACAAATTTAAGTTTACTTTTACGCTATCAAGAACGTTAAAAACTAACACTAAGCACACTGAGTAGATGATGTTATGGATATAATTGGATAGTAAACTTAAAAATACATAACCAGTTATATAATAAAGGAAAAGTTTTACTGACGTGACAACGTCTTATAATTCGATGGAGCTGGCTGCACGCACGAAAAAACATGACTCATAGAGGCGTTCCATTTAAGGCAGTCTTTCTCAAAGTGGGCGATAACGCCCCCTTGGGGGCGTTTGAAACCTACAGGGGGGCGTTAAGGGGCCTAGGAAAAAATGGGGGTCGTTGGTGTGGGTTAGGGGGGCGCTGTAAAATTTGTAATTTCATTTACTTTATAGTATTTTAAATTTCACTAAAATTAAAACCACCTACTACACAATAACGAATAATTACTTTATACTTCTACCCTTTATGATGTTATAAAAACTTAAAATAATTAACATAGATTTCGCAGGATAGCCCACACACCGTACGCCATCAAGTTGTAACAAGTTTCTGCGGAACATGATCGATGATAGTTAAAAAATTAGAGCAATTTTACCTTAATTACATTGCACCAGAAATTATTTTAAACATTAGAAAAAAAACTACCGTGCAGTTTTAAAATATTACACATACGTAAACTAACACAAATTGAGGTTTTCTTTACTTTCTTTCTTGTTTTTAACATAAGGGCATTTTACAGCATTTTCCTAGCATTTTATAAGAAATTACTGATGTAAGAATCATAATTTTTATATAAAATGGAAATGCGTATATAATTATTGTTCAAAAATTTGTCTTAGATTATTATTTTTTACAATTTACCCATTACCGTCCAATGTCAAATAGTATAGTAAGCCTAAACAGCTCACTTATTGTAAACATTACTATTTTATTTCTATATAATAATAGGTTGGGGAAAATTTTTCTTCGCATTTTTAAAGAAAATTCACAACATTTTTTAATATAGTTTATTCACATTTAACTAAAGTATGTCGGTACCATTTTGTTCGATAACTTTTTGCCATCTTGTAGGTAGGGACATGATCCCATTGCTATAGAAATTTTGGGGCTTCTGATCAAAATACCGCGATAATTGGTTTTAGCAGTCCTCTCGTGATGTTAACCTGACACTGCCTAAAGAATTCTGAAGAGACCGAAACAGGTAGAAATCTGAAGGTGCAAGGTCAGAACTATACGGCGGATGCATTAACACCACCCAGCCAAGCTCTCTTAATTTTTGCTGAGTGGCTAAAGATGTGTGAGGTCTAGCGTTATCGTGATGAAAAACCACACCCCTTCTGTTGATTAATTCCGGCCGCTTTCTCTCAACTTCTTGCTTTAATCTCATCAGTTGTTCGCAGTAGAGTTCAGAATCGATGGTCCTGCCTGGTGGTAACAGCTATAATGTATAATGCCCTTCCAGTCCCACCACACACACAGCATCACCTTGTTGCGAGTTAACCAGGGTTTCGCCAGAGTCTGTGAAGCCTGACCGGCCTTTGACTACAACCTTTCTCGTACATTCTTGTCGTACGTGATCCACTTTTCATCACCAGTTATCAGCTTCTTCAAAAATGGTTCGGTTTCATTACGTCGTAATAAAGAATCACAAATGAGTACACGGTTCATTAGGTTTCTTTCAGTGAGCTTTTTTGTGTACCCAGTTTTTTTCAAATGCGCTATAACTATTTTGTGGTCAATTCCCAGTTCTTCAGTTACGTCGTAACTACTGATATGCCGATCTTGCCCCACTTTTTCAAAAATGGCATCGATTTTATCCGTAATAGGGCGACCAGAGCGACGTGCATTTTTGACATAAAAATGTCCGGATTGAAAACGCTTAAACCAAATTTGTGCTACTCTCACAGACACTGCACTAGGTCCATAAACATCGCAATTTTTTTTTCATAGCTTGCGTTGCTTTTTTACCTTTTTGTAGTAAAATTTTAAAATGTATCGAATATCTTCATTAGATTCACTCATCTTGACAGTACGAAAAATAAATAAAAATCACACATCTTCCTAATTTTAATTTGGAATTATCTTCTTTCGAATTTAAACTTTTAATGATACCAAAACCAGCCAGATACAAATAGTATAGCCAAAGAGATTTTATTACAAGTTCATACATTTTTAAGCTATTGCATAGCTTTTATCGCGGGCCTTGAGCGTGGCGACCGAATCATGAAATTCCGTAACGACAAAAACCTAACACCCCTCACTCCGCCTACCATGTAGCTCGCGTTCAACACATTCACACGTTGCGCTTGTGTAGTGTTTGTGAATAAGCGCGTGGCGTGACGTCACACTGCATGCGCATCATGAAAAGTCTGCCCATCTCTCTCTCGCGCGGTTTAGCTTATGAGTGTGAAGGGGACAGTTAAGGTTTTGCCTTTATTAAGGTTTAATATAGCGTGGTCTTGTTTTATGATTGTCTTATTATTAAATTATCCTTGTCTAATTATAATGTCATAAGTTGATAAAAAATGCTATGCAATAGCTTTACCGCCGCAGTTCCCGAGTGCCACACGTTTTTTTTTTTATTAGGAGGAAATCGCCGGACTTCCGCCCTTCACTGGGGATGGAGGGCGGGGCATGTCGGAGTCGAACCGACTAAAACCTCCGGTCGCTCAACAACCAGCATCCAAACCTCGCATGAGACAGAGCTCATGAAAAGGCACAGGGGGGAAAGCGAAGCGTTTAGTGCGGAGCACATCTCTCCCATCACCCTCCCCCTCGGGACGCCGGACTGGCGGTCGTCGGCGCCACGACCACCAGCCCTCTCGGTCGGCAGGCTGTCCGAAGCCCGCCTAGATGGCGCCGGTTAGAATGGTCTATCCTACGGAATACCCCGCTGGGTCAGAACCAGCGCGGGTTGAGGATAGCCGGCCTTCCATTACCCGGATTGTCATGCGTAAAACGTGTGCATAGCAGCTTGCACGTCGTCTTCTTAGACCCCCTTCGCCGGTTCCCAGGCTGACATGTGAGGGAGACCCGAAACACTTAGAGGGCTAGGGCGTGGGCGAGATCCGCTTCCCTGGACCCCGCTCGACGGCGGCGGGCCTGTGCATCTCTCACGCGCCCCGCTGCCTCCTTTTGCGAGATGGTGCACTCGCAGAAGTCGAGCATCGCCTTCCACGACTCGTCGTCACCGAGCATCGATGCCAGAACACTCGGCAATGACAAGTCGTTTCCTATTTTTGCGACGAGGACACGCCGCCATCCCTTCCATGCGGGGCAGGCGACGAGCGTATGCTCTGCCGTGTCCAAGTCGCAACCACAATGGTGGCACTCTGCCGTCGGCTCGGCTCCGATCCGGTGCAGGAACTCACCGAAGCAACCATGCCCAGTGAGTACCTGCGTGAGCCGGAAAGTGAGGCGTCCTCTGTCACGATTCACCCAATTCACAAGAACCGGGCGAATCGCCTCGACGGTCCTACGACCAGCCGAAGGATCGGCCAGCCGCCTGGACCATGACTCCAGCACGGACCGCCGAGATTGGGCCCTCCGCGCTCTGACCACACTGGGGCTGGGACGTGCCATGCCCCGGGCACGAAGGTTAGCCCGCACTGATTGAACTTTTTTTCAAAAAACAATAAAAGCCTATATCACTTGGGAATAATGAAGCTTTCAAACAGTGAAATAATTTTTCAAATCGATTTAGTAGTTTCGGAGCCTATTGAATACAAACAAACAAACAAATCTTTCCTCTTTATAATATTAGTATAGATATTAATTATTACAAATAATAAAAACGCTGACTTAGGCGGCGGTTTTTATTTGAACCAGTTCTAAATTATAAACTAATATTCTATGAAAAATTACCCATATTTATCTATAATAAGAAATGATATTAATTTATTTTTCGTAGTTTTCTTCCACCTTGCGTCGATAATCCTCAATGCTGAGGGTCGTGGCCTCCTCTAATAACTTTCTCCTGCATCATCTTGCGCCATTCCTGCCTGTCCTCGGCTGTGTGGATAGCAACGTGGACTGAGGTATTGAGAGTGGAGCGTATTTGGTCCGACCAGCGCATTAGATTTCTGCCTCTGTGCCTTCTCCCGCATACTTTGCCTGTTACCAGCAGCTTTTCCAGATTGTCACCTCTCTTTCTGGCAATATGTCCAAAGATCTCGAAACTCCTCCGCGCGCATGTAGTGCTGAGGCGCATTGGAATCTTGAGCTGGGTAAGAATGGATTCGTTGGTTCTGTGTTCTGTCCAACGAATCCCGAGCATTTTCCTCCAGCACCACATCTCAAACGCGTCCATGCGTAGGCGGTCGGCTTTCTTGAGGGTCCAAGTCTCTGCGCCGTAGAGAAAAATGGAAAAGACGAGGGAGGTGACGAGCTGCTTTTTGGTATTCCTCGAGATGTTTCTGTCCGCCCAAACACGGTCCATTTGGGACATAGCTCTCTTTGCCATACTGATTCGCCTTCTGAGGTCCTTTTCGGAGGATCCATTACTAGCTATGACGGAGCCCAATTAAATGAAATCCTCTGCGACTTCCAGGTTTAGCTTATTCGTAGTTTATTAAGTTATTATTGTTAGTAGTATTATTTACTAGTCGAAATATAAATTTTTAATTATCTTATTATGAGAATCTTATATTAATGAGAAAGATATTCAACAAAAATAGTTTCGTTCTAATTAATTAGCATAGTAATAGTACAGTGAACTAGCAATTTATTTTGGTAATTCTGAATTTAAACAAACATATTGATGAGAAGAATTCATTTTTACTTTGCAAATTTGTAAATACACGCTCTGTAGCAATATACGGACATATAATAATATGAAGAAAAAATAATAGCATCTACAAATACATATGTACTACGTGTACTAACTACATTTACTAAAATTAATACAACATTTATTAATTAAATTAATGAAATTGTGGTTTTAAAGTTTTAAGGGTGTATAAAAAATGGGGGGCGCTGAAAAATAGTTGACATTCAAAGGGGGCGGTAAAAGAAATAAGTTTGATAATCACTGATTTAAGGCTTGAACTGCAAGCGAGAGCGCGCAACGAGCGACAAAGAGGCACAATCGACCTCCGCGTTCGGCAGCGTTCGACATCTGTCTCTCTCCTACTTGAGTGAGCGATGCATCCGCGTGGACAGCTGCTATACAATAATACATTTACATGTTTTCGTCAAGTATGAAGTTCAGTGAAAAGTGAATGTGGTGTCAATTGTTTATAGCAACGATAATTGCGATAATTGAAAAATGAAACCATTCCATCAGTATTTTCTTATGACGTTGTCACGTTCAACTATCAGTAAACCGACTTTACAGACAACCGATTTTTTTTAAATCGGAAAGTACATTTTCATGAAATTCTGAATTCACCTGTATAATAATAAATTAGTTATAATGTTTTTCTACCATTTCAGTATTTACCAAAAACCATTTATTTAAATATTCCGAAAACTGTTTCTGGAGAAAAATAAAATGTCTTTCCTACTGGATACGTTTTGTTATTTAAAGCTATGTTCTTTGTTAACATATAATACTCGTATTTAAGGTTGATCATAATTATTATGAAAAACGACTGCAAGGGAATGTCCTCTATCGAGCAGTGTGCTTAGTGCGAGTTTTTTAACGTTCTCGATAGCGTAAAAGTTAACCCAATTTTGTACGCAGTTGGAACAGCGCCCCTAGCGGCTAACGTAGGCAAACGATTCCAATCCATACAAATATGAGCTAACTTTTACGCTATCGAGAACGTTAAAAAACTCGCACTAAGCACATAGGTGTCATTTCCCGATAAACCGACATTCAGAATATGGTTTCGAATTTGTATATGTAACGCTAAATTATCTTGAAATTATGTTGGCTCGACATATGCGCCTGCCACATTTCAGGTTAAACGAAGGTAGCACCATTAAAAATGCCAATGACAGTAACCATTATTTTTTATTAAATCCACAATATATTTCAAAGAATAATATAAATATAGTAAATTTGCGATTTACTAACATTACAGCATCATTCCCAAGAATGCCGTATTAGTATAAGGTAATCAAGTCTTATCTTATAAACGAGTTTGATTCTAATAGGTATGTTAAACATTTCCAAGAAGATAGAAGACTTTGTAATATGCATTTTATATAGTCGAAGATTAAATTACGAGTATGTGCAAATTTGTGTTGACGGGAAACCTTTTGATTTCTTCAGCGAGACTAATTTATAAAAACGTTACAAAAGATATGCAACTGGATATGCTAAAACACGTAAAAATGCAATAATTGTAGTCTGCAAAAATGGTCATACAACATAAAGATGCACATAGCCCGAATATATAGAAATAGGTAGAAAAATATGAAGAAATATTTGACTAGCTACATATTTAACATTTCTCTACCTTACACTTAGCATTCATTTTTATCTATTCTTTGAAATCATAACAAAACTGGTATTTTCATGAAATGGTATGAAATAAAATGGCGGTTTAAACATTAAACGCATTTTTTTCCACATATTTGGCAACATTCAAAATTACTTAGCTGTGATGACGAAATCCGATGGAAAACTTTTGATGTATTAAGTCCTTAATGTTTTTTTTTTTTATTCATAAAATAGACATTGGATTAATAGCTGCAACAATACATCTTATTCTAAAAAAGATAATTACAAAACGTGTATTATAATACCATGCTACGTATGTTTAAGTTTTACGCTCTAATTTGATCTAAACGTTCATGCTATAAATACTAAAACATACAGTTAATAATGATGAGGGAAACCGACACCTACGTCTCCGCACGCAGGACGCATGCTCGACCTCCGGAAACTAGCCCGTGATCAAGATTCGAAACAACTAAATCACAATAACAAATAGACATAGGTGCATTAATAACAATATTAATTTAATTATAGGTTATAGCAACGTGTTTATGGCATTGATAGTCTGAAATATAAATTAAATAACCAAAACTAACCAAAATGTCTGTCATATATGATTAGGGAACCAACTCATTTATTCTGAACAAACAATCCAAACGTATTTTTTAACTTGTTCGGCAACTATCTCCGTCCTTCACTGACGCGAGCGTTTTATGCGGCAACTATCTTTTTCTATACCGTACATAACACGAACTTGAAGCGCGAATACTGCCTGTAGCACGTTTTTGGCGGTTTGATGCTTCGCCATAGATAATAAATATTATGTAATATCGCTACAGAAACTTGCCGAACCGATAAAGACGTATATATTAATGACCTAGCTTAAAAAAAAAGTTAAAACAGAAATTAGCACAAATGTAGACGCCCACAATGAGGCTTTAAGCACGTAACCATAGCGTAGACCAGCGGTCGGGGAACCGGGGTAAATTATCTTAAATGGGGGGTAAAATTAAATTTTAGGGGGTAAAAATGAAACTTTTGTAAGTAAAAAGAATATATTGAAGTGAAACTTCTTTAGAATCGTTAAATTTTTAGTTATTGTTTTCTTTTCAAAATTATCATGGGGGCTATAATAGGAAAGATGCTAAAAAAGAAGCGATTGCGGGTTTTTTTTTGTTCTTCGCCATGGGGTAATATCAACTTGCACAAAAATATTTTGGGGTAATCATTAAAAAATGAGTATGTGAGAGTGAGCATTACTATAATTCTCATGTTGTATTTGTTATTTTACCTGTTCTACACACACTCATCCACTTTTAATTATTATTCTCATAATACTCTCGCAGGTCTGCTGGAAGAGATTTCTTAAAGAAATAAGCAGTGCCTTTGTACATAATTCTCCTATTACTCTGTACTATGTCTTATTTTTTGTGTGTACGTAAATAAATAAATAAATAAAAAATAAAAAAGTTCCCCGACCGCTGGCGTAGACAAATAAAGGACTAGTGATGTAACTAACGTTGACGGTAAAGTAAACGATAAGGTCGTGAGTGCGTCGGGCGCGGCCGCTTAGTTCCGCTCGTACGGGGCGCGCGGCGGTCCTCGCAGCAACTCGTCCTTGTAGGCGGCCAGTATGGCGCGCGACATCCCTGGCTCTGATGCACTCGTCTCCAAGAACTGCCGCATCAGCCTAAACAAGTGTTATTTTGATGAGTCAATAAATTGGAAAGGTGGACAAAAGTAGATACGTATTAGGAACTCAAGGTCGAGACTATTTTTGCCTTTGATTGGTACCTATGATTGACGCTGAGTTTAGAATTGAATTTGCATTAGTTGACTCAAAAGTACAGTTATTATAGGTGAATTAATGAATTAACAAACGAGTATGCTCGAGGCGTTATAAAATACAACACAATCGTTCGATCGTTCAACAATCTTTAAAAACTTCTAGTTTAAGGATATATTGTAACAGTCCGTCGCTCGACCAGTAAATTAACCCATAGACACTGCCCACTGAGTTTCTCGCCGGATTTTCTCAGTGAGTCGCGTTTCCGATCCGGTGGTTAGCAAAACTCCCGGTTTGAGCCCCGTGAGTCCACTTTTTTCTACCTAAGCTGAGAGCCTTGAGAGACTATTTCAGCGTAACCTTAACTAATAGGTGAGCTCACGGGGCTCGAACCTGAAGACGTTGTTAACACGAACCCTAGCAAGAGCCGTACTTCGCAGAATCTACGACCGAATCGGAAACGCGACCCACTGAGAAGATCCGGCGAGAAACTCAGTGGGCTGTGTCTGAGGTTTAATTTACTCGTCGAGCCTTTCGTCGCAAGCGACGGGTTCGACGAGAACGATAACCGGGTGAGCTCACCTACTAGCTCGGTGAATTTATAATAACCCCTCGAGATTACTAGAATAGGTAGAAAAAAAAGTCTACCTGTTCCCAGGGCTCACTCCGATGGAATCGTGCGCCTGCAGCAGTTCCGGGTGATCGCCGATCGTGTCCGTCAAAGCAGCGATCATGACATCTAGAAATGAAAGAATTTTATATTATTACTAGGGGTGCCACACATAACATTTTAATAATTAAAGGCATAGTACTTTTTTCCGCATTTTAGCGAATCGCGAAATAATTAAAGCTGCTTTCACGGTTTAATCTCGTGTTTTTATATTGTCATTATTACGGACAGTTCTGAAACTTTACCATTGTCGCGGTCACACGTGACTAGTGTTATTCGTCAACATTTAAATACATGTTGTAGTAATCATATACATTTTTTTTTCTATAAAAATTTCATGACCACGAAAATAAACCGCAAAAGGCGTTTTATTGGCATGAAAATCACGCAATTATCTTCCAGCAAATTTTTTATTGTACAATAATCGTATGCCTCCGTTTTCTATTTCCATAATAACAAATGTCATTATGAGCGCTGTTTGTTTGTACCGAGCACTTTCTTCTCGATAGTCCGGGAGAGCTGTCCCCGCTCGGCCTCCAGTTCCAGGAACGCCATGAAGCGCTGCGTTGCGGCGCGCGCCGACGCGGGGTCCCGGGACAGAGACTGCGAGAACATCATCTAGAAGTGATACAGTAACACAAGCTTATAGCCGATGCTCGCGCGCCATCTGTCGTACGCTTATGTCTCTTTAGTGGACATGATATCAACATGTCCAATTCGAGATATAAGGTCGAAATCTCAATTGTTTTTTCCCCCTACTTATGCTGATAGCCTTGAGAGGCTAATTCAGCTTCTCCTTGACGTGTAGGTGAGCTCACGGGGCTTAAGCCAGAGTGGTGCTAACACTGGCTCTAGCAAGGGCAGTGCTTCGCAGAATCTACCACCGGATCGGAAACGCGACCCACTGAGAAGATCCGGCGAGAAACTCAGTGGACTGTGTCTATGGGTTACATTGTATTAATAACAACTGTCAATTCTTTAAAACAGAAGCGCATGACTTACAAATAAGGAAGCTAATGAATATCACCCTTACATTACTCTACCACTAATAAACAGAAAAGTATGAGATAACAGGGCATCAGCAGGTTTCAATTTAATCGGTTGATGGACAAGCGAATGTATTATTTACAAGGAAAAATCCAGAAAATCTTAAGTACTTATCTATATTAATGAATATGAAACTTTGTTGAAGTACCTACCCGGCGATAAATATTGCTCATTGACCTTTAGAAAGAGACAATTGGCTAATTCCGTAGAGCGTTATCCTTGTCGCTCACTACCTATATAGTTTGCCAAGCATATAATAACTGCAAAAATGTGTTCGGTAATCGGCCTGTACCTATTTGATACACGAGAGATTAACGTAAACAACTCTTTATCCCGGGAAAAGGAAACGTATTTCAAAATTCGTGAAGTCAAACCGCGGGGCGCGTCTAGTCAAAATCAGAGTAATTAACACAACACGTTTATTATACACATTGTCATGTATATTAGTAATTTAGATTTAAAACAGATGTTTAAAAATAAGTAATATAAATAAGTTGCATAAGTATCCTAAATATAAAAAATGTAGTGAAAGACTCGAAAATTAAAGGATAACCCTTCCCAACTCCTGATGTGCACTAATAGAGATAGAATGAAAGACGATGAATAAATAAAAGAATCAGGATGATAGTGAAAGCGTGAGAAGAAAACAGGGTGAAATGAAGTGAAAGGAAGATTGTAAAAACGGACTCCGACAAAGCGCCGGAGGTAAGAAGCAGCATAAAAAAAAACGAAGCTCCGCGACACGTACCTTGGCGAGCTGGTAGATGATTTCCTCGAGAGTGTATTCCGTGTACAGAGTATCGGCTGCCTTCAGTTTGTCCATCATCTCCTCGTACTCCTCATCGGTGATGATCTGGCCGTCGCGGTCGTAGTCCGATGTGCCTGCGATAAGCACACACCGCAATGGTAAAACATTACTTATTTACTGGTGGTATGACGTCTTGTGAATCCGCGCGGGTAAGTACCACCACCCTGCCTATTTCTGCCGCGAAGCAGTAATGCGTTTCGATTTGAAGCGTGGGGCAACCGTTGTAACTATATGAGACCTTAGAACTCATATTTCAAGGTGGGTGGCGACATTTACGTTGTAGATGACTATGGGTTCTGGTAACCACTTAAAATCAGGTGGGCCGTGAGCTCGTCCACCAACCTATGCTATAAAAAATAAAAAAAACATATAACGGTACTTACTTTTCGTTACTAAAAATGTGTATTCGATATTGTTAAGAAAGAGGCAATACACAACCCTAAAGTTACACAGTTATGTTCCCGCCAAAAGCCTTTGGTAATATTTGGTGTTGCAAGCACACGTGTAGTGAAATATCAACTCACTGATAATGTTGGTCTGGAGCATCGGGTCGTAGGCGCGTTTGACGGGGTCCAGGGGGGCGCCGGCGCCGAGCTCCCAGCCGCGCGCGTGGTTACCTCCGAACGAGGACTGGACCACCGGAACGCGGTACTGGTAATCCTGGTTCCGTCACCAACTCGCTCAAATTAAATCATTCAACGAACATTCTTATTTGTATATCTATACCAATATATAAATCTACAGTGGTTTTTACGGATGCTCCGTTATAACTACTAAACCATGCGTCCGATTGACTTGAAACTTGGTATCCATGTAGAAAATACATGTACTTCTTAATGGATAGGCTAATATTTATATGAGTGTTGGACTCCCTACACCAGTTGCGGCACCGTTAATGATGAGAATCTCTGTGGGTGTACAAATAATAATGTTAATTTTAAATGCCCAGCGAAGCGGACGGGTACAGCTAGTCTTTGTATGTATGTACTTATCTATGTATTTGTTTTGGCAATGTAATTTATAACCTAGTGTTCATTTTACTCATGTCTACTGTAATTCTTTAAATTATCGCCATGTATTAACTTCATCACAGCTACGCACTTCTTGAATCTTTCACTTCATCAACGAGGGTTAACTGGAAGAGAATGCCTGCATGGCGTTAAGTTCGCCTTTGTACACTATTTTGTACAATAAAGAATTTTCATTCATTCATTCAACTTCTATCTATTTCTATCTTAAACTTAGTATGAAGATTAAGGCAGCCGTTATACAATAAAACGTAACAAGCATTTGAGATTTCTATCACACACTTAGCGTTATGTTAGTAGGACGTCTTGTGAGTCCGCACGGGTAGGTACCACCACCCTACCCATTTCTGCCGTGAAGCAGTAATGCGTTTCGGTTTGAAGAGTGGGGCAGCCGTTGTAATTATACTGAGACCTTAGAACTCATATCTTAAGGTGGATGGCGGCATTTACGTTGTAATGTCTATGGTTTCCGGTAACCACTTAACACCAGGTCAATTGGGATTTCGATCTCAATGTCTAAAAGCGACATAGACTTAGCGTTATATGCAACATCAGAACCGCCTCAAAAAGCTATAAAGTAATAACAAATTTCAGAACATAAGTAGGTGTATGGGGAACCACGCGTTTAATTGCTTTACAGATTAACCTCGATCGGAGAAAACGAAAACGTTTCTCGATAAATTGACCCAGTTCTTTACTCGTTCAAGTTAAATTGAAAGGAATCGTTTGCCCGAAACAAGCGAAAAGCCTTAACATTTAATTGGATTTGTCGTCGAGATGTGCCTTGGTGTTGAGAAATGTCCCCCGGAGGAGACTTTCAAGAGTTCATTTCCTATAATATTTTTCGAGGGATAATTCGCAGTTTCTGTCAAACTAAAATATCCAGAAATAAAACTAAAACTCTTTCCTATATATTTTTATTGACAATAAAACCTCTAATTAATTGTTACGAGTTAATCTTTTTGCATCTATTATTCGAAATTTGAAATTAAGTCTTCCAGTAATCTTTTCGCGGTAAAAATATTCAAAATGGTGGCCTCGCAACGCGTCTTATTATGTAGTGACTATCATCAATATTGTATTAGGGATTTGATTCAGTACAGAACTTTAAACCGGTTTTCAATACGAAATAGACACAATATAAATGATCTTGCGTATAACTGGTATTACATATACTATGTGCTCACATGGATAGGTATCGCTATCCTGAGCATTCCTACCGCGAAGCTGTCACGCGTTCCAATCTGAAGGGTGGGGAACCGCTATAGAATTGTAACTACGATCTCAAGTTTCAAGGCAGCATTGAATTGTGTGGTCTATGGTCCTCGGTAATTACCCCAAAGTATGAAAAAAAAAATGACTATTAATTAGCTGCGGGTAAGAGAAGCTGTTCTACTGAGTTGACGGAGTCGGAACTTGTATACATATATTTTGTAAATGTCATTAGCGTGATTTAGGTTTTGGAACGAAGTTCCTTATGGGACGATGCGGAGGGGTACCCTACCCGAGAAAAAACGTCCGTAACGTATGATTTTTATTAGTAATGCACACAGTGTACGACTTAACTTTGTAATAACGTACAAAAAATAACATATTTTTTTATCATTCATTGACCACGATCTCAGTGTTCGTTTGCGCAATACACTAACTCTTATGCAAACAACCGTGAATGAAGTGTACCACAAAAAGTTCGCACGTTACCGAATGACCGTGGGTTGTTGCGAAACCTCCAGTTTTATTTTCTTTATACCTTTTTTTTTAACGCTGGGGAATCCATTTACGTATACCCGGTTCGGGGGGTTAACGAACCGGGTTATGTCGGACTCCGACGCCTCCTGAGAGGAAGAGGGGGACAAGGAGGGCCAAGGTTCTCCACCTCCCCGAATTCCTCGCAGGAGACTACGCCTTGAAAAAGGCGCGCGAGGCGCTCGCCCCGCAAAACCAACTACCGACTAAACCCCATCGAGCTCCACCACACCGGCTACACCAGACCTACGGTACCGCAGTGCGCGCCGAAAGTCTGCCTTCGCCGGTACCCGTCCTGATGATAAGACGGGATTTCATCTCTGGGAATATCCCGAAGGACGTCGTATCGGGAGACACACCGTGGGCGACGCACATTTTCTTTATACCTCGAATAGAACTAACCTTGACCTGTTCTAGGAGCATGTTCCTGAGTTTCTCCTGGTGAGCGTTCTCCTCTGCAGCCTTCATGTTCTGCGCGTAGTGCGCGCGTAGATAGTCCAAATTGAATTTGATTTCTTCTAAGAAAGATATAGCTTCTTCCTTCGTCATCTGAATTTTAGTGAGAGCAAGGTAATTTTTATTGAGCACAAAATTAATTACATTAGTTTATATTATAATCGAATATGGCAACCTCTCACACACGAAGCACAAAATTACTTTATTTCACTCAATCTCTAGGTAATATATAGGGAAAGACTAAACATTCAAGTACCACTTTCTCTTCTGTTTGTAAACCGATTTCTATAGAAAAAAAGAACCTTAGTCGTCCTTGACCACGAAAACTGTAAGTTATTCGTTTCTTTCATAATAATATTTTATTTAATAACTATTGCGGCCAATAACAAAAAAATTCGCACCTACACAAGAGAATAATAATAATTACAATTACAAAAACCAATGAAATGAATCAAAGTTTAAGCTTTCAGTAAATATAATCCACAAATCTAAAACGAAACTCAAGTGCATAATATTTTTTTTATTAAAAACCCATAAGCACTTTGTAACTCCATGAAACTGAAAGAGACAAACATATACATATATACAAAAATGAGATAGAATCATTCTAAAGGATTCAGTTCGACCGCGTGTGAACTGCGCATTCCTTTTCTTATAATTTATGTGTTTTTTTTTTAAATCTATAGATTTTTAACCAGTGAGGGCTCATTTTCGCAACAGAAGTCCATAGACAACACTACGTTATTTCGAAATCTTTATTTCATTCGTATAAAAGTTATCAATGCAGATTGAATGTAATTGTTTCGAAAGACAAAATTTATTTCCGTTCACGATGCTCCCCTACAACGCTGCAACATAATCTTCTTTAAGCATCATCATACTACACTACGATCAGGTTGTACTCAAGTCGCTTTTTTTCTCCACGGGCCTGTATGACATTACAAAATATTTCTCACCATTCCCTCCTGCAAGAAGACCTCAATGGCGGTGGTCACGCCGCGCTCGTCTCCGGTCCAGAATACGTATTCGGCCATCTCCATCGGCGTGTACTGGACACCGGCTGCTGTGTTCGCCGGTGAAAAGTGTTCCACTTGCTGCGGACACCAACGAATATCCTATTGTCTTTTCTATCTATTTTACTGGTGGTACGACCTCTTGTGAGTCCGCACGGGTAGGCACCGCCACCCTGTCTAGCTCTGCGGTGAAGCAGTAACGCGTTTCGGTTTGGAGGGTGGAGCAGCCGTTGTAACTATACTGAGACCTTAGAACTTAAATCTCAAAGTATTAGGCCCATAGATTTCTACGGGCTCCAGTAACCACTTAACACCAGGTGGGCTGTGAGTTCGTCCATACAAAGCAATAAAAAAAAAACTTTCCCATCATCTTCTCTTTTCATTTTTTTTCATTGTCATAATATTATTTCCAACGTTTCGAATACTATACAGTTTCAGTGGTCACATACGACCAAAGTGCTATTTGTCGACTTTTGAATATTGTCAGAGATCAGCCCTAAGACAACACAATTAAGAACCCAATCTCATGTCTTGTATAGTGCAGTTAAAAAATCGGATTTTCATTATTCTCTACAAAATTCGTTTGTTAACAAAATATTGATTTGAAATTAGCTTACATCATTATTCTTATTCATGAATGCTAATTAAAGTTAAAAAAAAAAGTTCTTTAAAAATCAAAAATCAAAATCACTGACATTAACTGGAGCTGGATTGAGAGCACGGCGTGCCGCGGTGTGGCCCTGGGGCGCGCTGGTCGCCGAGCCTGGCTGGATAAGGCGCGCTGCTCCGTGAAAAACCTGAAAACATATTACTTGATGTCCAACATATTCCACAACTCTACTATAATCCATATTTCATTCTCCGTCGTTCGCGACCAATAAAACTGTAAACTTGACTATCAATTACATCGGGGATTATTATATTTATTTGGGTACACAAAAACATTAATACCAACTTGGCCGTGGACATCTAGGAACAGATGACCATCGCAAATCATGAATAAGGAAATTTTCAAAAATATTTCTTTTAAATTAAATTTTTTTAATTTATTTGTTTAGTGCACTAACTTGACATTTAAAGTTATTTCTATCCCCAAAAACGTAATCACTGAATTTTATATTAATTCTTTCGTAACCTGTAAAGTAATTAATATCTGACACCTCGAAATAAGATAATGTATTCAAATTAAACGAAAACTGGTAAACCTTAATTTGTTTTTTCTCACTGAACACCGACTGGCTGTGTTCTCGTAGATGAATGTCTAGCACAATAAATCATGCACAGTAAATACACACCAAAAAATTGTGTGTGTGTGTGTGTGTATGTGCAAGTCACAGACGGTAGAAGTGAAACTTATGAAATATAATAATAATCGCAAGGGTCAACCACTCCCCAGTGCAATGGAGCAGCATCTCGATTCAGGAATTGTTGAATTTACGTGCAGCGACATCTGTTGATAATAAACTAAATAGAAATAAAATATACATGGCGCGTAACGGAAGAAATTAAGATGGCACGTAACCGAAAAACGTTACATACGTTTCTTCCTCCCTACGTCGATAAAGATATTTCACTTCAATAAACTAGGTACAATAAATCAACACTCACCTTAGGAGTAACCTCATCTGCTGCTGCCGTTGGAGGTGATGTGACGTCATGCACGCTGACATGAGAGCCGTCATTTTCGAGGACGCGGTGAACACCTTCCGAAGGCACGTCCAGCTGGGCTTGAGCGTGTACCCGTGGTTTCTCACCGTTCACCGAGTCAGCTGAAGCGTGTTGCTCTAGTCGAGATACAAGCTCGCCGTTTGCTTTTATGGCATCTATGCATAAGGAATAAACGCATGGTGAAAATAATATTTGCTACGGTTTTTTCTTTATTGTTTAGATGGGTGGACGAGCTTACAGCCCGCCTGGTGTTAAGTGGTTACTGGAGCCCATAGACATCTACAACGTAAATGCGCCACCCACCTTCAGATATAAGTTGTAAAGTCTCAGTATAGTTACAACGGCTGCCCCACCCTTCAAACCGAAACGCATTACTGCTTCACGACTGAAATAGGCAGGGTGGTGTATGTACCCGGACGGACTCACAAGAGGTCCTACCACCGGTAAATTTCTCGATTCGTAGAAATAATTAAAACTACTTTAGCGATTTAATCTCGGGTTTTTTAATGTCATTATTCAACGGCTGAGAATCACCCGTGACCAAGTTATTCGAAACGTCGGAAATAATATAGTGATAATAAAAAGCCGCGAAATCAAACAGTAACAGCAGTTTTAATAGCCTGTCTAAATTAATTTATTTACAAAAAGTAAGTGAATTTTAATATCGACTTTTTGTACATGATGTACATTTTTGTCTGTTTAAGCTGCGCAATTTTCTAGGACTCTAATATAAAATTTAAAATTTATAGCATGTTTTAATTGAAAATGTTGTTCAAAGTTCAAGGAGGAGGTAAATTTAAAATATACTCTGGTTTGATTTGACCGAATTACGGTTCTGAGTCTTATCCATTATTGCATGAAGAAGAATATATAATGTTTATTAAAATTTGTGCTTTCAGGCATTTCAATCACCAGTCCTCATTCTCGTCAAACCCGTCGTATACGGCGAAGGGTTCGACTTGCCACTTAACTCACAGATACAGCCCACTGAGTTTCTGGCCGGATCTTCTCAGTGGGTCGCGATTCTGATCCGGTGGTAGAAACAGCGAAGCATTGTCCTTGCTGGGGCTAGTTTAAGGCCCTAAGTGAACTCTAACTAAGTGAGAACAGGGCGTAGCGTGGAATAGTCCTACCAACGATTTGGTAGGAAAAAAATACTTTTTTACTTTTGATATATGCCACTTTACATACCCTTTATTATACTGTAGTTAAAATGCTTTAATTGCTCATTTATACAAAAGTCGATTTATGCATATGTATGTTCCCTATAGACTCTTAAACTGCGGAACCGATTTCAATGAAATTTTTAGGGAATCCTCGGCTCCTACGGTTCCTACAAAGTATAGTGGCGATCGAAAGTCAAATTAAAGGTCGGCCTGCAAAGCGTGTTTGACTAGTCACTCAACTATATACCAATTAGGCCAATGACAACTATTAATCGAACCATAAAATCGAATTCACGGCATAATAATTTAATTATAACATACTAAACTATTTGGGCCCGAAAATGAAAGTCAATTTACTCCACTATTAAGTGTTTATCAAATATTTGAGCAACCTCCCATCCCAGTTGACACGCGGAAATTGAATTCGCGATACTGATCAAATTATAGCCTATAAATATTGTGTCAAATACACATATAATTAAACTACTAATAGTACATCTATGCCTACAATAATAAACTATTATTTCACGTGTAAATTAAAAACCAAGTGATTTTATAGACAATTTTGTTCATTGATAACTACAAATTAGAGATTAGAATACACAATCGCTCATGCAAATAGATAATTATTGTTGATATTGTAAGCGAGTACGGATAGGTTTCATTATTCTATTATATATCTGCCAGGAAGAAGACATGCATTTCGGTTTGAAGAAACACACTGACATTATAGAATACGTAACTAAGACGTCGAGCTGACGTGCGGCATTCACGTTGTCTACACATGTCTATTTCCTCTGGTAACTATTTACCATTGGGTGAGGCGTGAGTATGTTCACCCATCAATTTAATTAAAGAGAATAATACAAATTGACTGTTTATAAAAAGATGTGTGGTGTCGTGCGACACCGGATAGGAACGAAGTTCCTTATTATATAAATATTATTAATTTTAAGTTCTATTCGTTATTATGATTTTTTTATTGATAAAAAAAAAACTTTACAAAGTTATCAACTTTATTTTATTTACAATGATTTATAAAAATTATATAATATTAATATACCAAGAAACAGCTATTTATATGAATAATAATAAAAAGAAGGAGAAAGAGAAAGGTATTATACACTACTCGCTTGTGTATGCGACTGTCGCACCTGCGCACGTCTCATTTAACGGTTTTATTCCACGCACTTTTTTCCACGGATTTTTTCTTACGGTTTTACTATCACATTTTTTTCAGTTCGGTCGCGCAGCAAAATCCCTATCCCCTCCAAGCCTGCCGTAAGGAACTTCGTTCCAATAATTTTATTTAGTGTAGCATACGTAAAATAACGTACTAAAATGTAAACTTCATTAATTGAAAACGAATTCCAAAATACTTTATATTCACCTATCCTCGTTATTCCAACAGTTTCATTAAAGTACACAGCTGAGATCGCGTAAGCAAACAGACTATTAACAAGAGCTTAAAGCTTGGCTTAGAGGGGACGTACAGAGGTTTTATCCGCTCTGTTAATGGACTCAATATCGCTTTTAGTATTCCAGGTGCGATCAGGAGCATTATATTAACGGTTACTACTCGATACGCAACTTAATTAGTCTTTGTCAATGCTGCCTCGTCTGACTCTATTTCGTTTTGCATAATCAATATTCGATACCCTGTTAACTTAGTAATAATACAGAATTGTGGCCGGTCATTTATTGTGCAGCGTGACTAGGCTCGATAAAATCCGCAACGAGTAAGTCCGTGGAAGTCTAGGTGTACGGGACACCTCCGACAAGATGCAGGAGAGTAGGCTGAGATGGTATGGTCACATGAAAAGGAAGCCGCCTGAATACGTCGGAAATTTGCCGCTACTGCTCGACCTCCCCGGTCGGAGACCTAGAGGTAGACCCAAGACAAGGTGGAGGGACGTAGTGCTGAAGGACAAGAGAGAATGCAATGTTGCTGACGAGGATGTCGAAGACAGAGCGAAATGGAGGAGTAAAGTCAGGAAAGCTGACCCCACCACCATGTGAGATAAATAGCTGGGAAGAGAGAGAGAGAGAGATTTATTGACCCATGTTTGTACGGTATTTTCCATTAATCACTGTTTAACTTCACTTCCATTCCACTGCAAATTTAGAAGAAAACATGATTACTTTTCTATAAAACATTAAACAATACCGCCGATACGCAAGTCATGCCTTGTTTGAAAGCTCACGTATTGTATATTGTGTATTCATTGAATATAGAAGAATTTGTAAACGCTTTTCTTTCGGGTGATTTGTTAGGAGAATTTGTTCGCCGAAACCCTAAAGTAAATATTATGTAAGTAAGTAAATTTGTTTGTAATGCATAGCAACATAAATACAGGGTGGCCCATAAGTCCTTTGATATGAAAAAAATTTATTAAAATAAAACGAATTACATTATGAATTAAATTTTTATTTACATCAAAAGGTTAAAAAACGGGAATTATTTTTTGAAAATAACATCTCCTAAATGTAATCCGTTGCGATCACGGCACTCTTGCAAACGACGTCTAAAATTGTCGATGACTGCGCGGCACGTCACTGCTGAAATGCTTGTCATTTCTCTGCGGATGTTTTCTTTTAGGGCCTCAATTGACCGCGGGTTTGTGTCGTATACTTTAGCCTTAAGGTAGCCCCACAAAAAAAAATCCATCGGGGTCAGATCTGGACTACGTGGAGGCCAGGAAATGTCTCCTCTCTTAGAGATAACTTTGCCAGGAAAAAGTTGACGGATAACGGGCATAGCAGTGTTAGAGGTGTGAGAAGTGGCCCCATCCTGTTGAAACCACGTCCTGGCATTAAAGCCTGAAAAGTTTTGCAATTCTGGTATGAAAAACTCTTCGATCATAGCCACATATCGCTCCGACGTAACAGTAACTGCGCGCCCTCTGCCATCCTCAAAGAAGTAAGGCCCTAGGATACCATGGGCTGACATAGCGGCCCAAACAGTCACTTTCGGACTATGTAAGGGCTTCTGATGCTTAAGTTTTGGATTGATGGGGCTCCAATAGCGGCAATTTTGTTTACTAACATGCCCGTTAAGATGGAAATGAGCCTCGTCAGAGAACATTATGTTATTGAAGGAAGTAAACCGATTCAACATTTCATTCGCATAATTTTGTCTTTGAATACCGTCAGTTTCCTTTAATTCTTGAACCAACTGAATTTTGTAAGGGTGCATATGTAAATCTTTCTTCAAAATCCGTTGTAACGATGTCCTGGATACGTTTAATGCTCTGGCGCGCTTACGAGTTGACTGTGTCGGATTTTCGCGAATAGACTGTGTCACTGTGTCTATGTTTTGTTCCGTACGTGACGTCCTTGGGCGACCCAACCGCGGTTTATCTAACGTCGAACCGGTCTCCTCGAACTTAGCAACCCAGTTCTTAATCGTTTGAAGAGTTGGAGTGTCGTCAAAGTTGTGTAAACCTTTGTGTTCTCGAAATTTACGCCGCGCAACGGTTGCCGAATTGTCGTTTTTATAAAACTCGCGCACACAAAACGCACGGTCCGCTCCGGTAAAACGCTCCATCGCGACTAAATTCCCAGAAACCGAAGTTACTCCCCCCGCTTCCCCTGCACCGCTCACGCGCGCCCTGTTCGTTTTATTCAAATTTTACTTTTCAAAGGACTTATGGGCCACCCTGTAGAACGACGATGTTATGTAATATAAAAAAAATCTTAAAACAAAAGCAGAAAATCCGACTTAAACAGAATAAAATAAATAGTCAAGATGAAATAAATATGAATATTTAATTATGTATAATTATTAGCGATAACTTAAAAACGAATGGTCAGATCTTGATAAAGGTTAGATGGGACTACATGTTGACATTCAAAAAATAAAATCATTTAAATCTGTTCACCTGGAAAAAAATCGTAGGTAATTTATAAGCACATAAATAAATCACGGTCGATTTAATAACTTCCTCTTTTTTTTAAGTCGATAACAAAAAAGTTTTTGCATTAAATCGTAAACTTTTTAGAGATTTTTTTTTTCCCCCTACCTAAGCTGAGAGCCTTGAGAGGCTATTTCAGCGTAACCCTCACGTTTGTAGGTGAGCTCACGGGGCTCAAACCTGATGACGTTGCTAACACGAACCCTAGCAAGAGCCGTGCTTCGCAGAATCTACCACCGGATCGGAAACGCGACCCACTGAGAAGATCCGGCGAGAAACTCAGTGGGCTGTGTCTGAGAGTTAATTTACTCGTCGAGCCTTTCGTCGCAAGCGACGGGTTCGACGAGAACGGTGACCAGTGCTTGAAGTACCTAAAAGCACCGTTAGTGGATCGGGAGGATCCGAGATGACGTGTTTTGGGCGACGTCGACTGCTTTCCAGTCTGTCCGCAGGATCGGTTTAGAAAATAAACCTATATGGTGAACCTAAAAAAGTTAAAAAAAGAAGCCCTTTTATTTTTTGGAACATGTATTAACTTACCAAGACTATGGAATTCAACGTGTGCGCTTCCGACCCCAGCACCATCTCCACTCGAATCCGCTGTCGAAGAAAGAATGTTTTAGCTTTTACGTGAAGATAAGTTTTTATTTGATAGACAAACTCACGATTAAAATACAGATTAAAAAATATATATATATTTATTTTCTATTTTCCGAACTAGGCAAATTTGTCAATTAATTTTCGTATTTTATATGTTTAGTAGAGGTATGAGGTAAAACTAATTCTTGAGGTAGCAGTAATTATGGTCGAGCATTTGGCGAAAACTTTTCTAAATTAATATTGTTGCAATTGCATTAAATAACTAATATGTAAAAAAAATCAATATGTAGAAAATAAATAATTAATAATTATTAAATGATTAAATAATTTTTCGACATCTACGCGAACACACCTTTACCTAATGACTACTTTTTTGCAAAACTCACTCAGAAACTAGATCCAATCATAAAAAGACGTCACCAATATTATTATCTAACGGGCAGATATTATTACAGAGTGACCGACAAAATTATAGCCATTAAATAACAATACTTAACTAGTACTTTTTCCTTATGAACCCATTTCGTATTTCACCGATAAAAAATAAAATGGCTTAAAGGTTTTATTTTATATTCAGTTACCGCGTACCTTCAATTATCAATTCAACATTATTTTTCCAACAACGCAATTAACTATAATCACGTATTAATTTCACTTCATTTGAGAAATGTTTGAGTTCATTCCATTTAATAGGATACTTCTTAGAAATTGTGGTTGATCTAATGAATTCGACGCCTATAAACATTTATTGGGACTAACTAGAAAACCTCGTGTATAGCTGACCTCATTCCGAGACACTGAGTAAAAACTCCACCACAAGAAATTCTTGTAACAGAAGTTCAAATCGATACTTATTACGGACATTAGCTAAATTTGAGTTAATAATTCGGTGATGGTGCAGAGCGAATTTATATTCAGTAAATGGTATTCAGCTAATGAAATGCTAAGCAGAAAATTACCTTTAAAACATTGTCGATTTAATTTTTTCCAAGTGTACTAGAAACCACTTTCAAAAATGCTTTTTGCTAAAACTAATTGAAAATTATCTCCATTGCCCTTAATGCCAAATTTTAAGCCTTGTTGCTAGTAATATACATTATTTTGTGTAATTTTATCACAGCAATTCATTTTTCTCAATTTTCCACTCCATAATAATATCACAGAAATTCTTACTTTTACTGTGATTGGCGCGAAAATGAGTAGGTACATAAGCCATAGACCTATATAGTAGGGACACGACATATTGTTCTATACGTACAATTGCTTATATAAATAGCACCCATTTTGAAGGCACATACATAAACATATATCTATCTCGTTCTTACTCAGCACTTTAACTCGCAGGAAAACAATATAACAGTATTTCAGTGCGTACATAAAATGAAACATGAATATACGTAAATATCTCCGTCTCCGTCTAATGAGGCCGAAAATCCGCCATGTTTAGCGCGCCAAATGTCATTGTCACGTCAGTTCGGCCGTCTGTTTTGGGTTGTACATTATTTATTGACTATGATATCGATTTAATATGATTGATTATATAAAATTTCATAATTTATCATGCTTAAAACATACAAAAATAATAATGAAAACGTGTTTTATAGGATCTCAAGAAAGTCGATGTCCTAAAACTATTATCTATATGTATTTAAATTCATTATGGAGCCCTCATCCGAAAAATCCATTTTTCGGTCGGAATCTATTGATCATGACACTAATCATAAATACCACTTTAAAATATGTCATCAATACATATTTAGACATTCTGTTTAGATATTTCGGGAAAAAGGCTACCGACAAAATCTCTTCGGAACTATTTAAATAAAATAGTTTTATTCCGCAGTGAGTAAAACACTATTGTAAATTTGTTAAATTTTTAATAATTAAGTGATTTTAGAGAGGAAGTCACAAGGAATGACGTTTGTAATTAATGAATAAATGTTCTGTAGGTGTTTTTTTTTTCACGCGGTCCCTTGATAAGTTTAAAATTTGAATCACTCTCAAGCGAAAGTGATTCAAATGGTGCGGCGCACCTTCCTTGGGGTGCGCTGCGGTAGTATGTTACGGACTTTAGAGTCAGCAAAACAATTAAAATAGATTGTAATAGTCTAAGAAAAACACGTACTCAAAATACGATAACATTTAGCATGCTAGAAATGGGCTGATGGCTTTGAACTACGCCATATCTTTATGTTTTGCGACAAACGACAACTTTATAAAATCAGTGTAGCAACTTTTAAAAATCATCATATCGTTTACTTGGCAAATTCGAAGGACGAACTTGTCTTAGATTTCACCCATCTAAATCATATCATATTTGCACATAACAATATACCTAATTACTTCCCATTAAAGTATAAATTCTACAAATAAATAATACTCAACAATATTTAAAATAAAATGAGCCAAGAACGTTTATCGATAAAACCTGATAACATTGAAATCTTTTGTACAGCACTAAAGCCGCCATGTTTTGTGGCCAGATGACGTCACAGTGGCACGAAATTTTGGTTGACGTTTCATTTCCATAGGTTTCCTACTTCATTGACATAAGCCCAATGAATATATTTTGAATTATGATGAGAATGACAGGTTCCAAATTCAAATGAGTATTATATTTTTTTTATTATGACAATATTTATGGCCAGAATCTGTACAAGTAACAATTATTTGAGAAAACATAAATTTTTTTTTTAATAGATTTCCGTCAAAAGCCAGTTTATTTAAAAATAGATACTTTATTTATAAAATAAACTTGCCGCGGACGATTGGTTGATATACCATTTATTTTTGCTAGAGCTCTTTACGGTACGGATTACGGAAACGTGCCCGATGTCCCCTCGTAAATATTTACTATCGAGTCTCTCGTACGATACAGATACTTGGGCAGGTTACTGCAGCTTCCATTACATACTTCGTTTCACGTTATGTCAACAGCAAATTGATAGTTATGATGTGATTTTACTTGTGCGTGTTTTTATTTCAATTTTGAAACGAAATGGATTTTATGTGTAATTAGCATTTTATATTCATTGATAGATAGCTCTCATATTACTACTGACTATTTCCCTCGTAAAGTACTCGTGTAACTCTGTTTAGATGGTAAGAGAGATAGTTATTCCATTGCAGTTGGGATTGCGACCTCAAAAATTTGGTGCTCCTACATAACGTCAGTAGACCAACAATTAAATTTAAACTATTCTAAATTGAATTAGCCTAAACGGCCAGACGAGCTCACCGAAATTCAATAATTTAGAAAATCGTGATAAAAACTCTTCGAACAAAACTATTTCGTCGTAATTTGAAATCGGAGCGTTTATTTCCACTTTTACCCTTTACTTTATTTTTAATTTTTATTCAGATTTTTCGTTAATTTGATTCCTTTTACTGATTACTTTTTGCATATTAATTCATTAGATTAATAAAATATTAATATTCCGTTGAAGATGCAAATAATTTGCACGGTTTTTTTTCTAATTTAAAATTTTCAACTTCAAAGTTAGAGCGTGACTGACTCCGAATATAAATCTTGGATCTTTGAAATTTATAGACATCGTCCTTTCTGCTCCTTGATTACAGATCGACCGTCGTCTATGTCAATTTGGATTTTGTAATCCTTCGGGGCCCAGAGGTCGTCTCGCACGCGGTAAACTTAACTAATTCCCTCCGTCTAAAGATCAGCACATTTCAAAGACACGTCAGCTTTGTGAGTTCGAAAGTGGGTTTGTTTCAGATCAAGTTAGTAAAGTAAAGTCGTTAGAAATTTCAATGGTGGTAGGACCTCTTGTGAGTCCGCACGGGTAGGTACCACCGCCCTGCCTATTTTCTGCCGTGAAGCAGTCATGCGTTTCGGTTTGAAGGGCGGGGTAGCCGTTGTAACTATACTGAGACCTTAGAACTTATATCTCAAGGTGGGTGGCGCATTTACGTTGTAGCTGTCTATGGGCTCCAGTAACCACTTAACACCAGGTGGGCTGTGAGTTCGTCCACGCATCTAAGCAATAAAAAAAAATTAAAAAATTATATTCCATAGTGGCTCATCTGCCATTACTGTTATCTGTTTTAATATTGAGAATATTAATATAGTACGATTAATTTAATTTAATTTAAAAAGAAGTTAAAAAAAAAAAAAAAAACTAATGTATGATTTGAGCTCAAGATTGAAACTGTTCCTTTTTCTGATATGTCCTCACCGTGTAGGATAATTAATGAAATAGATAAATAAATAGTTTTTGATTTGTATTTAATTTTAAATTTTTTTTTATTGCTTAGATGGATGGACGAGTTCACAGCCCACCTGGTGTTAAGTGGTTACCGGAGCCCACATCTACAACGTAAATGCGCCACCCACCTTGAGATATAAGTTCTCAGTATGTATTTGCTTTTCGATTATTCTGTAGCTAACTGGCAATACCAACGTCGGAAGCCGTACAAATGGCGGGAAGTTGGAGCACATTGAAGGACTCCGTCAAGTGGAAAGTGATGCCATAGTACTTATGACGGCCAGTATTATAGTCGGGTATAGATTAAGCAAGGATTTCAATTTTGTAATCCAATTCAATGATGTCAGCGTTTTTTGGTGGTTTCACGTTAAATGGTTACTGCTAATGTTGCGTTTGTGTTCCTCTTGTTGCAATCCTATTAAAAGAACTCGTGTTGGGACAACGAGAAATCTATCTATATATTAGTATGTATTTAAAAATGAATTGCTGTTCGTTAGTCTCGCTAAAACTCGAGAACGGCTGGACCAATTTGGCTAATTTTGATCTTGAATGGTTTGTGGAAGTCCAGAGAAGGTTTAAAAGGTAAATAAATATGAAAATGCTCAGAATTAAATAAAAATAACAATTTTAAGTTTATTTTATACTAGCGACCCGCCCTCGCTTCGCTTCGGAAACATTAAAACATACATGAAACCAAAAAAATAAAACATTTTTTTTTTTTTTAAAATTAGCCTATGTTCATCAGGGGCAACGTCGGCTTCTGATGGAAAAAGAATTTTTCAAATCGGTCCAGTAGTTTCGGAGCCTATTCGAAACAAACAAACAAACAAATCTTTCCTCTTTATAATATTAGTATAGACAAAAGTTTAGGTCTTTTATTTATCGGTTGTGGCACTACAAAGTCTGCTAGTACACTGCCGGGTCAGCTAGTACACAATAATAATGTGTGTGGTAAGCGCTTGGATGCGAGGCGATTAGTTACACTGTTAATCCAGTTCATTATCAAATAATAGAAGACATGTATGAATAAAGGGGTTAAGTACTATTTTTAAGATATTTGAGTTTTTACATTGAAAGTGTTATGTGCGTATAAACCACATTAGACCTTAAAACTCCGAGCTTAAAGGCTATTTTTAGAAATTGCATGTGATGCAGGAGTTATGTGCGAAGAAAAAGTACAAGTAACAAAAGTTCGTTGCCCGTTTTCTCAAAATTAATAAATTGTATCATATACCCTTCATCCTCTCATGTCTTCAATAACAAGCAATATATTGGATCTAAACCATAGTGCCCTTTTTTGTTATTTTTTGTTATTGCTTAGACGGGTGGACGAGCTCACAGCCCACCTGATGCTAATTGGTTACCGAAGCCCATAAACATCTACAACGCAAATGCCGCCACCCACCCAGATATATGCGTTCTTTGGTCTCAGTATAGTTACAACGGCTGCCCCACCCTTCAAACCTAAACGCATTACTGCTTCACGGCCGAAATAGTCAAGGTCGTTGTACCTACCCATGTGGACTCTCACAAGAGGTCCTACCATCAGTAAAACATCCAAAACCAAGGTAATGTTGACATGCTCTGTACCCTAGGCAGATGTATATATTTCAATTTATGAAAAATTGTTTGATTCGTTTTGTTTTGATTTTAGAGTCAAATTCAAATCAAATCAAAAGATATTCAGTAAATAGCCCTTTTCTAAAGTTCACATACAATAGTTCTATATGCCATGCATGTTAGCAACTACGCAGTTTTTAATGATTATCTTAAAAGCATTGCGTTACATGACCTCTTGTTTCATGTTAGTATTATATCTTCCGAAGCATTAGCATCTTTACACATAGATGATTATTAAACTAACCTAAATTATAGAAAAACCGACTTGCATTTTCTGCAATTGTTTTCCACGTCTCAGGTCCGAGTTTGAGAAATTGTTTGGTTTCATTCGTTTTTAAGGTTTCAATGTTTATTTTTGAAATACGAAACAACAAGTTTTCCTTTCCAAGAAATATGTGTATAAAAAAATACATTTCAGACGCAAGAATCCCTAGAAAATTCTCTGTTTACGATTTGTTTATTGTTTGAGTATATAATAGAATTTTTGGTCATTAATATCACAAGTGTGTTCTTTGTAATGTTTTTTTTTTCTTATTGCCCTTGTGGGCAGACGAGCACACGACCCACCTGATGGTGAGTGGTTACCGTCGCCCATGGACTTCAGCAATGCCAGGGGCAGAGCCAAGCTGCTGCCTACAACAATGCCAGGGCAGAACCAAGCCGCTGCCTACCTAATGTGTTTTTTTATACACCTTTTTCTCGCTAAATTATAATTTGCATAATTACTGGTGGTAGGACCTATTGTGAGTCCGCACGGGTAGGTACCACCACCCTGCCTATTTCTGCCGTGAAGCAGTAAAGCATTCCGGTTTGAAGGGTGGGAGAGCTGTTGAGAACTGAGAATTAGAAATCATGTCTCAAGGTGGGTGGCGGTATTTACATTGTTGTTGTCTACGGGCTCCGATAACGACTTAACACCATATTGGCCGTGAGCTCGTTCATCCACCTAATCAATAATTTAAAAAAACCCTCGGAGGATCTTCGCTTTGTCGTTTCCTAAAAACTCACCCGTTTTCAATTTTTCCAACTGCTCCACCGGCAAATCCTGAAACAGAAACATATTCTTAATCAATAAACTAATAAATTCCCTAATCTTCGAAAGACCATGTATCTTGGTCCATTATGAAAGGGGTTGGAGATAACAATATATGGTAGAGAGACAGCATTCCATGTAGAAATATTAGCTATTCTTGTAGTACCTAGTATAGTAGTAGGTATTAGGAAACATTTAAGGCTGAAATTAAATTCACCAAACTGGTTTATATATTCCCTTTTTTATTCTTAAGCTAGTTAAGCCATGCTTTACCATACACGCCTCACTTTGAATAAATCTAAATACCAAGAAGATAATATTCTTATAGGCTACAAATTTATTCTTGCACGCGCGGTAATATTTTCCAAGCTAAGTTAAGATGACCTGTTGTTTTAATAGAAATGGTTTATGTTATTGTAGGTATTAGTTGTATCTTGAACTACCAATATGCAAAGATCGCGCAGTTATTGTATTCAATGACTCTATAATTATCTAATTCATATGAATCATGTCTACATTATACAGTACATTATGTTTTGAAGATGGAGTGTTGCCGACCGGTCCACATTAAAGTAATAAAATCTTATTTGCATACTTAGAGCTGACGAAATTCCTGAGGCGAATATTAAAAATATGGCTCCGTACTTTCGTTTGACCAAAAATAGATGAAATAAATGCAAAATCAAACAAAATTTAAGCTTATAGAATTTGTGAAACTAACTTCGCTGTCAAAAAATGTTTCAAAGCCAGATCACGTTTGCGACAAAAAAATATTTTTAATTATCTTTTATCTGGTAAATCAATGTCTAGGATAAATCAGTTTATCGACATCATAAAAAAAACAATTACGTTCTATCGAACGCATTCTGTTATAATTTACATATATTATTTGTAATATTTCTAATTATCATTCTTTGAGTAGGATAAATGGACCACAGATTAAATGTCTCAGAGAGTTATTAAGGTTTTAATAATGAGTGATTAATAGTAATCTACAGATATTAATAGAGATTATCAAAAACGAAATCCTTATCGATTTTTTGTTTCGCCTGAGGGATGAGATGGACAGACGAAATAAAGAATCGCCTGTCCGTTCGTGACAACCCAGTACTCAGCCCGAGGGCAATCCAATTGAAACACTTTGATCTCTTTCATCAACTTTTTTTATTGAACGTTGTTTTATCTAGATTAAAGCTGGCAGAGACATTGACGCGTGTAACGGTTTCGCTAAAGACAGCGATAGTGTAGGCGGCAATCGATTTCGTGTATTTCGTTTCTTGTAATTTATTTTTTCCAAAAAAGTTACGTCGTTTTTACCGAGGGTAAAACTGAAGAGTCATTACAGACTTTTATTTAGTTACTTTATTCAGTACATAAATTCAATAATGACGTGTAGAAAAAAAGGTAAGCCTTCACAAAATTTGTTGCCTAAGCTGGGATTTTTGACTAGTGTATAGGAAACCGGAAACATAAATCGATAAAAACAAAATCGATAAAAACAAGTAGTACATCAGCTAAGCCCGAATATCTAATAAACACAATATAATTTGGTTTAAACTCGTCGTCCGTGAATCATAGAAACTGTCCCGAATTCGAAATAATAAATTGTAAAACAGTAAAAGTGGTTTGAATTACGCGATATAATATGACCCGCGAAAACAGAACAAAATACTCTACGAATCCATCCCGCTGTGAATTCAGTAACCACTGGATTAGATGAACTACTTAAGGAACAATCGAGAATTTGGTACTTACAGTTTTATTCTCCGAGGCGTCGTTCGTTTCTGTAACAAACAAAATGAAACAATTATAGACCGGTTGCTAATGTTTATTGTTATGGAAGTTTCGGTTCGCCACGCAAAACACCATGAATACAACTCGAAGTGTATTCACTGGTGCTCGCAGTTGGGAAGCTGTTAACGTTAACATTTTTATTGCTGTTCTCGGTAACAAGTACTCGCTTCCGAAATATGCGTACTGAAATACTTTAGGCTAGAACAATAAGTGCTTATGAACACCCGCTATATTTATATATTCCGTGGCTAATGTATAAGAGTTAGTTCAGCTCCGACCTTGTCTCGAATAAAAGTTTGAATATATTATTATACTCCAGTTGGTGTTAATAGTTTAATTCCAAATGAATATTTTGATACAAAATTATTGATAGAAATCCGTTTGGTGCATATATTTCCTTATTATTGACGGTGTTCAATGTTCGAGCAAAGTGGTGGTGTTCGATCGATTCGAAAAGATCGTTGGAGGTGATTTAGATATTCACTTTTCGATCCGAATTTTATTTTAACTTGTATGCTATCGGTAATAAAAATATTACACGAAATCAAAACTGGTTTTACGGTTCGATTCCCTGTTTATTATTTTAATTTTACTATTTCTGACGTTTCAGAAGAGAGGCCATCCCAGAACTGGGCGTCTTGGATATGATGGAGGAGATAGAACAGACTGCCCAAGACCGATGCAAATGGAAGAATTTGATTCGAGCCCTACATCCCAGCAGAGGGTAATAGGAAAGAAAAAAGAAGAAGATTTCTGACGTTTTAAATACATTACAGTTTTCGTGGACTCGAAAAAATCGTAGTCTCTTTACTCTCAATAATAAAATGGAAACAGTGAAGGAGGAATTTAATCGTAAAAGATTTTTTAATGTATCTACGAAACGCTAATACTGAACACAATAACTAGATATAATTGAACGTCCTATTATTTCAAAAATGTCGGTCAACCAATCAAACAAATAATCAGGAGCAATCTTCTACCAAAATAAAACATAGTCTGAGTACTCTAAAGTATGATGCTCAGAGATGATTATATTTTCACTCATTTTTCCTAGAATATATTCCGCATCCATTAAGGCTAAGGTCATCGCGAGGCGCAATTAAGGTCCTTCCTTAGAAGTGTCACTTATGAGAATAAACTCGTTATCATAATCACTGAGGAAACATTGCATTAAAATTACATTACATTAAATTTTTTATTTAAATTTTAATTACATCACATTAAAAAAACCGGATACGTAAGATCCCAAACAATTGAACAATTTTCATTTTAGTTTTGTCTAGATTATTGTTGGTGCATAATTCTTAGAAGCTATCGAATTTATACATAAACAAAGTCTACTCGGTTTGCTTTTAAAATTTTATATAAATTCTTTAATTTAGAAATTTAAACTGGTTATTTTTTTTTGTTTTTTACTTCGTAGGGCATCTGAGCCTGATTGGTGAGTTCCATCAACGTCTCCATTTCCGTCGTGAAACAATAGTGATCCAAAGCAACAGTCCAGAGCTGTGTGTATCGATAGATTATACCAGATTAAATCTAAAATCTCGGGACCAGGATCTGAGATACCAATTAACTTGATTCGAAATAATACTGATAAAAGAGCCGATCTGACTGTCGAAAATCATGATCCCAGTGAACCGCTTGGAACTTGATAAGATAAGTATATCTATTTTAAAAAAAGAAAGTCGTGTTAGTTACACTATTTATTATCAGCACTCTAGCGCGCTGCCGAGGAGTAATAGAGCGACCGGTTGAGGGTGTATCGCGTCCCGACCCGGCAGGCTGGTTCTAGTCCAGCGGGGTATTCCGGGACACCAGCGGCACCGTCTGGGCGGCCTGACGGGCTGCCGTACCGAGACGGCCGACGCGGCGACGTTTCAGAGCCTTCGAGGCGAATCGAGTCGGTTGGGCGTTCTTGGGATGAGCCGCGCTGTCTGGTTGTAGTGTTGACCGCGGTAACCCCCCTACCTCATTCGGGTTCTGGCCTCGGAGGGGATCGAACGTCGGGTGTAAGAGTGCAGGGGAGTCGTTTAGTGGGTGGGCCCTAAAATTCCTTGGGCCCGCGGTCTGCTTTCAACACCTGCAGATCGTTGAGTCCCACATACCCCGCGCGCACCTTAGGCGCGGGGACCTCGTAGGAGGTTCGGACCGCGTAGGAGGTTCGGACCGCGGGCCGAAAAAAAAAAATACACAACAATAACATAAGATCTCTCTACTTCGAAGTGCTGCATTGTTTATTCGTGGGATATCTCAGACGATCCCATCATCTCCGTCTAACAATGGCGCATTTCGTCATTCGATATCATTACCATCTCCTAAAACCATAAAACTAATATTAATTACCTTTCTCGATGTTTATCTGGCTCTGTGACATGCCTTGTTTCAAACGAATTTTAAAAAGGGCTATCTGTAATCTATTCAAAATCATAATGACTTTAATATACTCGTAATTTAATGAATTTAGTGACTACTTCCAACGACATGTGAGCCGACTCGTCTGTCTTTGATGGCCCATAAAGCTCATAGTTACCACTTATTATTCACATCAGACAATAGCTAGTAAATGTAGTCGAGAAATTAAAGATGACTATATCAAAATACAATTACAAAGGATGATCTCATTTGCTCTTGTTTTTCCGATACACAATATGCCTTGCGTTCATCAAAACCATATCAATTCAAAATATAGGTCAAAGTAACACAATGCCGACATAAAGGGCAAGGATAAGATGACTGTTTGCACACTTTTAGAAATATTGAATGTTTGTCATACGTGCTAGCTGTAACAGATTCGCTTTTGAAGTTGAAGTGGTCTAGAACAAGGATGAGCAAAACGCGGCCCGCCAAGCATTTCAAAATTTACTTTATTTTATCGACTTTCTCGAAACAATTCGTTTTTCTGTTCTTTTCTTGTTTGTCTTTATCTTGCATTAAAATTTATATATGAAATCTATACTCTTTTTCTGAAGTTTTTTTTTTAATTCTAATATTTATTATAAATTTTCGTAAATTATTCGTAGATAAGAGATAAACTATGTGCAGCCCGCCAAAAATTTTTTTAATTTAAATTGGCCCATTCATATAGCGTTACTAGCATCATTCACCGACGTACTGAATATTTTAAATTACCCTAGTACCCATAGTCTTCGAGTCATTAAATTTTACTTAACAGACAAGATTCTTGTCTATAAACTAAATAACTAACAGCACTCGTAAACAAAATCGATACTTTCTTAATATGTTTTTTTCTTATATTGAATAGTGAAAGAGAAGAGTATTTACTTAATAATAAGGCACGGCCCTACTATGTCTATAGACATCAAAACACGAGTTTCCTCATTTCGACGAATTAGGTTTGAAGCTAATTCTGCAAATTAAGTGCGCGTCTACCGGTCTACGGAAGAAAAACAAAATTAAAAACCGCCGTTAAAGACAGAGCTCAAAGCAACGGAAGTTAATAGATGACTAGACTAGATACATTATTAAATCTTACATTTCTAGAACGATTCCTTGCCATTTCAATTGCTTCCAAAAAGAGGCTTATTTATATAATGCTCTATACCTTTTGATCCTTCAAACAAACAAATACAGACAATAACACGTTGACTTCAATTCAATTATAGTAAATATATACTGTCAAGTATATAAAGTTATAAATAAATAAATAATAAAAGCTAAATCACATTTTATATCAACCAAGCAATCAAAATAAATAGCTAACTGTGAATAATGCAATGTCCAATATGAACAAATTTCAAAGTAAATTAAAAGTTAGATGAATAATTTATACGCAATTGCGCTTTGAAAATTGTACCACATTGTCTCGTTTCAAATCTTACTCAAACAGCCAAATATGAATAAAAAAAAATATAGTTATTGAATTAATAAACCGTTATTTAAAGATTACTTAGAAATAAAAAAAATGTGAAAGGCTTAATGTCAGATTTACCCGCGGATTACCGCTTTCGGTAAAAGCGAAAGTGTCATTTTAACCTGCTTTTCAACTGAACTTGAAGCCGATTATGATGTTTTCGTGAAATGTAACGAAAAAAATACTATTTAAATTCTAATAAAAATTGTGGTAGCTTAGAACTGATAACTGTGAAAGAAACCGGTCATCGTTCTCGTCGAACCCGTCGCTTGCGATGAGGGGCTCGACGAGTAAACTAACCCACATACACAGCCCACTGAGTTTCTCGCCGGATCTTGTCAGTGGGTCGCGTTTCCGATCTGGTGGTAGATTCTGCGAAGCGCTGCTCTTGCTAGGGTTCGTGCTAGCAACGTCGTCAGGTTTGAGCCCCATGAGCTCACCTACTAGTTAAGGTCACGCTGAAATAGCCTCTCAAGGCTTATCATCAGCTTTTTTTTTTCTACAGTAGAAAATCGCCGGATCCCAACCCGCATGGCAGGTGGGGTATGTGGGAGTCGAACCTCACCAAAAACTCCTGCTGCTCACAGCCGGCGCCCTACCCCGGACCGGGCGGGAACCCAGTCGGTGCTATTGAGACGGCGGCTCAGGGTTTACGCAGACCATATTACATCCAAGGCAGAAAAAAAAGGAAAGAAAATAAATTTATGCCTAAATTTCAATCATAATTAATCTTAGATACGTTATGGGTCTCTACTCTAATACTAAATTCTCAAACTGCAGGAGCTGGAGGTGGATGAACAGCTGTGTATCCGTTTTCCATCAATTACTAGGACCAGAGCGTATTTTGAGTTTGTCTCTCTCTCTCTCTTTTAGTATACACACGTCCACTGTTGGACATATACCTTCCCCAAGGCTCGTTACAACAACCGGTTGCATGTAACCACCTTGTGAGAAGCTTACCCATGCTACGACACCCAGTATATGTGGTCATCAGCCGAGAACTTTTTGACCCCACAGGCCATCTGTTCTACTAGCAATTTGTCCTTCTGCCACTCTTACAATATACATTAACATAATCGATACGCAACAAATTCTAATAGGAAATAAAGTTTAGGAATAAAAATCTGAAACATTTTTGCTTTAACCAAAAACCAAAACAACCCAAAAGTAATTATATTGTTCTAGATTTAAAATTAATTAAAATTTGTCCAAAATTTTAATTAATTTTATTGAAAGTATCAACACTATACCAACTTTACGCTTTACTGGTGGTAGGACCCCTTGTGAGTCCGCACGGGTAGGCACCACCACCCCACCTATTTCCGCCGTGAAGCAGTAATGCGTTTCGGTTTGAAAGGTGAGGCAGCCGTTGCAACTATACTTGAGACCTTAGAATTTATATCTCAAGGTGGGCGACGCATTTACGTTGTAGATGTCTATGGGCTCCAGTAACCACTTAACACCAGTTGGGCTGTGAGCTCGTCCACCCATCTAAGCAATAAAAAATATATACATTTTATACCATATATTATACATATCGTATACAAATACTATATTAAGTATATTCCTCCTGTAACTTCATTCGCGTCATCGGTTTATTCGTAAATTTATTACTGGATCTGAATTTTATGGATGGCACATTCCCTTCGATGTAGAAGAAAGCCTTCGTGATGAAACGATAAATAACAAGGGACGTTGCTCTGATAAATTATTCCTGGATACCACTATAAGCCTATTTTGTCTTCAAGCGCCGTGTAAACAAGTTTAGAATATCGATAGAATTATGTGTTTCAGCTTAAGATTCATAAGCTCATCGTAAATTTATTGAAAATCGTTTTAAAAATAAGTCTACGACGTAAACAATTTTTTTTTTTGTTTGTTGTCTGTTTCAGCCTTTGACATCAACATTATTCTCAGAACTTCGAACAAAGCTATATTAATTCAAGAAGTAACATTTTTATGTGGTCCAGAATTTGTGAATAATTCATATAAATGAAAAAAATAACGGTAGTTTGCACAATATTCACAAAGTTGATGAACACGAAACGTCGACTTTACTGGTGGTAGGACCTCTTGTGAGTCCGCGCGGGTAGGCACCACCACCCTGTCTATTTCTGGCGTGAAGCAGTAATGCGTTTCGGTTTGAAGGGTGGGGCAGCCATTGTAACTATACTTGAGACCTTAGAACTTATATCAAGGTGGGTGACGCATTTACTTTGTAGATGTCTATGGGCTCCAGTAACCACTTAAAACCAGGTGAGCTGTGAGCTCGTCCACCCATCTAAGCAATAAAAAAAAAATTATAGTTGAACTAATACATTCTAATTTGATGTCATCAATGGCATTAACGACTAAACATGATATGACATGCCCTTCTTCAAACAAGGCTTGTGGAGAGTATTAAGCGGTAGGCAGCGGCTTGGCTCTGCCCCTGGCATTGCTGAAGTTCATGGGCGATGGTAACCACTCACCATCAGGTGGGTCATATGCTCATCTGCCTACAAGGGCAATAAAAAAAAACGTTTTTGCAAAAACTGAATAGGATTACACGGAAAAATAAATCCCGCGGCATTTATAAAGACTGAATTATATATTTACATAATATGTGCGTAGAGGGTAATTTTGAGCATCTACCCATTCGTATGTCCGCATTTTTTGACATTGACAATTTGAAACATAAATCTGCATCTTTTTAGGTTTCTAGAAACCTACACGCAACTGCTGCCTAAAAATTGTCAAATAAAACATTCCTAGAAAGTGTGTGCAAAGTTCAAGGTATGTGATATTCTTACAAATTTATAAATCCATCTATATCCCCATCATGCTATGCCAGGAATTCTCTGAGCCCATACCGCGGCATTAAATCGCGTACCAGCCACGTTCATGAGTGCTCACAATCTTCAGTCTATTAATGATATATCCAATAACAATACTTAAAAGAAATTATCAATATGCTTAAACTAACCACAACAGATATTATTATATACTAGTGAAATCTGGTCACGCCGCGCTGCGTTTATCGCTAAATGTATGACAACTGTACAAAATATTCATTATATTATTTCTTTATATCACCTTTTTTTTCCTACCTATTCTAGTAATTTCGAGGGGCTATATTAGATCCTCCGGGCGAGTAGACGAGTTCACGGGGCTCTAAACTGAGGTTGCTAGTACTAGCCCTAGCAAGAGCAGTGCTTCGCAGAATCTACCATCGTATCGGAACCGCGACCCACTGAGAAGATCCGGCGAGAAACTCAGTGGGCTGTGTCTGTGGGTTACATCACCCATCGTTCGCTTACTACATTATAACTAATGTGCTATATTGACGTATATATTAACAGTGTGAAGTTTCATCAAAATCATCATCAATGTACAATATGTTTTGTGTGAGAGAGTAACAAACATCATACCTTCTCACACAATTTCGCATTCATAATATCAGTAGGCTATACTAAATTAATGAAACTTTTGCGGGCCCAACGTTGCCAGGTCGTGACCTACTATCGTTGAAAATTGAAACTTTCAAGCCAATTTAACAAAAGATATTACGAACAAAGCGTTGCCGGCTTATGGAAAATAAATCTACATTAAAGCTCTTGAAATATATCATGATTATAAAAAAAAACTGTCATTGTATTTTTGAATGTTTTTGCTAATTGATTAATGATTGATGGTCGGAGGATTTTATTATTGCTTAGAGAGGTGAACGAGATCACGGCCTAAATGGTATGTGCTTATCGAAGCCCATAGACGGGAATCAATTATTGACAATCAATAAAATGGTCGAGAAAACATATGTTTTTGTCGAGAAATGAGGCCCGAGCCATATATTTTCCTATTAGCTAAAATAGCGTTTTACTATTAATTAGTTATTAATTAAAATAGAAAGAATATCGATCTTATCTTGAGCCACGAACTAAAATTGGGAAAAAAGGCTGAAAATTTTTTTTACTTCAAGAATATTTAAAAAATTCTTGGAATGCCAATAAGATATTACTAATTAATAAGTAGGTAAGTGCTACAGTGAATATAAATACAAAAATGTACTCTACTCATGAAATATTCTCATTACGTGCCGATATTATGAAACGATATCTAGGACTTTACTAGATGTTTGTGCCCAAAAATTGATTCCTTTCAAATTAATGTTAATACTTTGAAAACGAACAATCGTAAACAAAATTAAATTGGCAATCATCTTTTCTTCGCTGCCATTTGTTTCATAACGTTTTAAGCGGAAAAATACTATCTGTATAACTCTGATAACAAAAACAGCTAGATACTTTACTTCCAAGTTTGTCGTTTGAAGAAAAATCGAACAATCTCTTTTTTATTTTGTTTGAATCGCCGTTCTTATTCAGCTTGCAAACTTGAGTTAACTGCTAAAGTGTGACTAAAGATTAATTTAAGAAAGTTACACTGCTTCATTAGGTTGTTTATAATTAGAATAATTGCTTAAGTAATCGGTTTGCATCTCGGCTCAGTTAATTTTTTCTGGACAGATATTACGCTTGCCTCATAACAAAATGGAATATTCGTAATTAGCTCGCCCAATTTCCTGTAATAAGAAAGTATTACAAGAAAAAAAATCCGATTCTTAATGAGCAGTTTTGTTCATCACATTCTAATATCCCAAAGAAATTGATCGTGATGTTGATACAAGGCTAAGTTTAGAATAGAACAGTTCTCGTGGTCTGCGTCGCCCTAAGCACGCAATTACGGATCCTCCTGATCCATTAACAGTGCTTTTAGGTACCACAAGTACCGGTCACCGTCCTCGTCGAACCCGTCACTTGCGACGAAGGGTTCAACGAGTGAATTAAACCATAGACTCAGCCCATTGAGTTTCTCGCCGGATCTTCTCAGTGGGTTGCGTATTCGATCCGGTGGTAGATTCTGCGAAGCACTGCTCTTGCTAGGGCCAATGTTAGCAACACTCCGGTTTGAGCCCCGTGAGCTCACCTACACGTTAGGGTGAATCTGAAATAGTCTCTCAAGGCTATCCTATGTATATAGGAAAAAAAAGTGGTCTCCGAAATTGCAAAATGAACGTACTAAATAACTTTCGAATCGTATTTTCATTCGCGAGAACCTTAGCAAATCTACAAACTACGATACTCTAGAAATAAATTGTTATCGGTAAACGTGAGTGAGAGAGTGAGATAGTGAGTTAACACTCACTGTCATTCCCCAATTATTCCGAGAGGCGTCTCGTTACGCCATAAACTTTGCGGTGCCGTTTCGAGGGCCGTGAGGCAGAAGAATTACGCAAGAAAGTTATTTCAGGAACTCGTTTCGTGAGGTCGTAAAAAAGGGGAAGAGATTATTGCCGAAAAGCTGGTCTACGTTGAATTGCAATTCGTATAATTTGAATGAAGCCCACGTGAGGCGTAATCGATGTGTGAGCCTTTTCCTAATACGCCTTTGTTAGATATTTACGATAAGTACTCACCGTCACTCATTGAGCTCTTGTCAGGGGCACAGTTAAGTCGCTGGTAATAGCTACCTAATCCTATCATAGATGATCGTACTGCAGACGCAAAGCAGTCTTATGTTAGACAGATGCTATGATAAGATAATTTAAAAATTTATATAATATTATTAAACTTCAAATACAAATTACTCAACGTTATCAATTATTTTTGATACTTTAGAAACTAATAGAAACCCTCCTGGCGTTAATTAAGAACCACGGAATAGTTATGGAAGACCGATTTTCTAGATTATTATACCTACAATTTTTTTGGGTAACAACTTATACTAAGTACGATTGAAATTAACGAAGAAAGAACGAAGTAACAGTATTTTTACGGTATATCTGGCTTATTTCAGTCTCCCACTCGAAATATTGAAAATAATAACATTACAATAATAAACTCGAGATTAAACTATAACAGTAGTTTTATTTATATCTACGACTCGCAAGAAGTTCTATGTACTAAAACGTATGAAGTACTTACTGATAAGTGACTTTGTGTCCTCTTACATATCGAAGGGTGAAAGACTATTTGCTATAAGCGACAAATTTGCTTAATACGCGACATTTATCTTTGTAATGAAAGGTGAGTTTTATTTGTTATTAACTTCAACCGTTCGATGTTTTTTTAATTGTACTTCAATTAAGTATACTCCATTTAAATAGCTGAAGAAGTTTTTTTTTGTTAAAATATTTTTTCCAAATTTTAAACTTTATATGGCTCTCCTGTAAAGTTGCGTAAAATGTCACTTAATAGCATTTCACCCCTCGATATAATTAATAGGTTTTTATTAGTTAGCTTCAGACGTATGTATGTTTGTAACGGAATCTTTGAACATGATTTTGACCCCCTTCAAAACGTCAGATTATCTCAAAATTTGGTATACTTATTAAGGACCGATAACCATTCAATATTTTTAAAAAAATGGAAAAAAAAATTGAAAATATTGAAATTCAACTAAAAAATGAAAAGTAAATAATAGTTTAAAAAAAAACTAACAAAATACGCTTTTATAGAAAATCCAACTAAAAAATAGAAAATAAATGTTAATAAATTTGAATTAAAAATAAAAATCCTTCTACTCATATCTGTTCATAAAATATTTATAACTACTGATACCATGCACCCCACGCTTTTTTTACAATAAAATCATTTTTTCTTACACTATTTTTAATTTAAAAGCATATTTTGTTAGTTTTTTTTTAAACTATTATTTATATTTAGATTATGTACTAAACACAAGAAACTATCTGCTTGCGAAAACTCACGTCTCACGATTGCTACAGATTTGTATCTCTATACTAAAGTGTTTGAATAGCACGGACAATAATACACGTGAGTTATATTCTCGACCGGCCGCTTATTGACCGTAATTCACCATCAACTCAATTATGAATAAATCTCGGAGCGAATTCGTACCTACGGACAACTTCTAACAATCAAAGTGTGTCAGCGCTTGTCAAAAATTACTAAGCGTGTCCTAGCCCTTTTGAAATTGAAACAAATAATGTGGATGTACTTAAAATAATGTCTCATTTCAAATTAGTTTTCTTTGTGTGAAAATATGTGTATGTGTTCTTATCGTCGTCATCCGATCCCCGTTTCTCGTGATCAAAATATTGAAAATGTTTAAAATATATTCATAGACTTTCAAATATAGATAATTTCCTACGGTGAAGTAGTTTCTATATGATGAATGAAAAAACATATAAACTAACAGAATAGATTCCATATTCCTAGTATAAAATATAAAATTAGTCGACAAAATAAAATATGTCGTCAAAGTCAATTGAATTTGCAATATTAAGGATAACTCTACTACTACTATTGCTGATCAGATCTTCGAAGAATTTAAATGAGATCTCATGAAAATTAACAGCTTTCTAGTAAAAAAAGGGTCCTCCAAATCATTTCATCTATTATAGAACAAAAATCTAAGATAACACACATAATGATAATACAGCCAATTTAATAGGCTCCTCCTCTTTTGAATTCAGTTAAAAAACGCTTAAGATACATAAGTCTCGTGAGTTATAGCTGTATTCTATTATATATTTTAAATATATTACATTTCGTAACACTATTATTACAGCGGCACTCCATTAGCTACGACTAAGGCAGGCAGAATTGAATTAACACCTGCAATACGAGATAACGCGCTCCGGCTTTAGATGAACAATGTGAGTTGTGCTGCATTGTACCCACTTCTGAATTAATGGCGGTAACGTTACATTACAAAAATGAACTTTATAGTCAGAAGAATAAAGAACTTAAGAATTGGTATATTTTGCGCTTTTATGCGAATTGAACAACTATATTTTAATAGGAACGGATAAGAAACGGCTTTAGATTAATAATGACATAGCCAAAATAAATAATTAACATTATTTTTTTTAAGTTCTTTGAGGTCTTTGAATTTTACTGGTGGTAGGACCTCTTGTGAGTCCGCGCGGGTAGGTACCACCAGACTAACTATTTCTCCCGTGAAGCAGTGATGCGTTTCGGTTTGAAGGGCGGAGCAGCCGATGTAACTATATTTGAGACCTTAGAACTTATATCTCAAGGTGGGTGGCGCATTTACGTCGTAGATGTCTATGGACTCCAGTAACCACTTAACACTAGGTGGGCTGCTCGTTAACCCATCTAAGCAATAAATAAAAAAAGGTACTACGTAACGCAGATAAAATAAAATTAAACAGACACTTATTTTATTTTCAGTTATTATTTCGAAAATTGTATTTTTTATTATAAATTTCAAACAAAATAAACGTGTCTCAGCACCTCATAGCTTAATCTAAGTGCTTATAAATTGTTTTCTCAGCAACATATTGTTAATATAATTTCCAACGCGTAAAGAAACGCGAAATTAAGTGAACATTGCAAAACTATGAGCAATATACTCTCTAGACTACGGTATTATTTGCCCACCTGTTTTCATATAACGGTAATAAAGTTCAAAGAGAGCTGTGAAAAAATAAAAATAAAAGAACACGCTACCTCGTGAAGCAGTTAGTAAAAAGTACACCTTCATCTGATGGTTTATAGTTTTGAGAGCTCTAGTGAAAATGTAAAAGAAACGATAATGATTTTAAATACGAGATTAAAAGTTTATTACAGCACTGGTGGAAAAGTACACTGGTAGTTCTAGGTTTTTTTTTCCTAAATTCTATTCCATATTAGGCTTAGTCTGATATCAATAGCTCCGGTACTTGAATATGATTTTATACACAAAATCATAAAGTTTTAATTTTTTTAAAGTACTAGAGGTCCCGCAGTAGTAGAAATTCGACTATAATGAATTGGAATTGTAAGTTTGTACACTATTCTGATTGTATTTTATACTTCTATAATCACAAATTTCGTCAAAACTACATTATAAAAAATATTAACAAAGACAAACAATATTTAATATATTCTCAATTTGACAACAGACGTGAAGAACAAAAGTTTGACAATAAATAGTATGCATGCGTGTGTGCGTCAAATACATGGTATTTAGTGTGTGTAATGTTTTCTTTATTAATTTAATGTATCTTTTATGCATTATTTTAAAAAAATATTAGCATTGTGCACTTCTTCTCTATATTCTCTATAAGTGTGGAAAATTTCATACTCCTCCGTCCGCGCAATATTCGTAAAAAGGGATACAAAGTTTTTGTTCACGTATTAATATATAGATAGCCGTATTTTTTTGTATAAAATCAGATTTCCATTTAATTGTTAACCCTTGATAATTCTATGTATAAAGTTTCCTTAAAATCATAAAACATAGAATACTATATCAATATTCGTAAAAAAAAATAATGTATCGTCTTTAAATGCCTTGTTTCGAAACATCCTTATTTAGTATTCCGCATCATGCGTGACCCTGGTCTGACCTTCGAGATGTAGAAATTGAACTTTATCTCTTACTAGCACGATATATATTAAACAGCTGTTGTCTGTAACTAAATATTGTAGGTTTTTTCTTTACAGCGTATTTACAAAAACGTGCACGATTGTGTGGATGTGAAATTTCACCCACATTAATACGTATTTAATTGAAATGTGTACTACATGGATGTGGTACAAAAATAAATCATTATCTTTTACTAATTTTAAATTATTCCAAGTAAATTAAGGCAAGAGTTATATAGCAAAGTAATTTTCAATAATAATTATATTACATACCATGTAAGTAATTGACTTTACTTTCAATTGTGAATCCTGGAACAAAACTTTCAACAATGTTGTTTATTTGGTAATGTGTAATTAATTGTACTTCGAACCATACATTTATTTCGACAATAACAAAGAAAATCATAGGGAAGACTGGCCACTGGGTCTTAACTGGCCAATATTAAACATACATATTATTATTTATATATATTTCACAAAAATGTAGCTCTACATTATTGTTAGTTAATACTTTATACTATTTGAGTCCGTGACCGTCCGTGAACATAAAGACAATAAAAAATGCAAAATTCAACCATAAAAATAGCCTTAATTACGTATGCGACTTGAAAATTAATGAAAATATGGATTCGTAACATTCCATTAATAAAAAGCAAATAAACTCCGTTATATTAAGAGCCAATTAATTCCAAGTTTTAGAAGTAAAGTTAATCCAAAAACTACAGTACCTCTAATAATTAAAGGAGAAACCTTTGCAAAAACAATGAACTTTCGAGAAACCCGATATATTCCCGTGAATAACACATGAAGGGTCACGGAACGACCTTCGCCCCAATTTCCCATGGTATTCAAGAGGTAAGTAAACCCCTGCCGTACGAAGGATCTCTATTGCCAACCTGATTTGTTTTTGTATAAATCGCCTGTACTTCCTACATTCTTTCATTTCAAATTCCACATTTTTAACGTTTTTTTTTATTGCTTAGGTGGGTGGACGAGCTCACAGCCCACCTGGTGTTAAGTGGTTACTGGAGCCCATACACATCTACGACGTAAATGTGCCACCCACCTTGAGATATAAGTTCTAAGGTCTCAAGTATAGTTACAATGCCTGCCCCACCCTTCAAGCCGAAACGCATTTCTGCTTCACGGCAGAAATAGGCAGGGTGGTGGTACCCACCCGCGCGGACTCACTAGAGGTCCTAACACCAGTAAAAACCAGTAATTACGTAAACCAGAAATAAACATATTCTTTGTACTTTATGAGTGCTTACGTTATACTAAGTCCGAACTATTTAGTTTAGAAGCTCAAATATTTACCATGACCAAAGTTCGCAGTTCACGTGTGTTCAGTAATTATGAATTTATTGTTATTGTTAAACATGGTGCGCTCAAGAACAGACAGGCCAATTTCGTCGTCTGTTTAAAGCATTATGACTTTAGCAAATAGTAGTATAATAGTACATAGTAGAATATGGTACATAGTAGTTTAACACATAGTATGTGAGACTACAGTGAAGAGTCAATTGTTTTAGTTTCAATAATAAAATGTCGCATTTAATTCTTTTACAAAACAACATTGCACGAAAGGGTACCCCTGCTGCGGTTAATTTATTCTGTGGTATGAACAAGTGGGCGTCACGCCTTTATGAATAAGGGCCTGTGCACACCACGTTTTTTAAGCGCGCGTCGACGGCGCGCTTTTATCCTACAGAGCGGTTTGTTGTCGTCTGTATCGATACAAACGCGATGCTATCGCGCATGTGTATCGATACAAACGCGTATTTGAATTTATACAGATGTGCAAAGGTCTACAGGCTGCGTCTCACTTGCGTGCATATCGCGTCTGTGTCGCTACGAACGCGCGTCGACGGCGCGTTTAAAAAACGTGGTGTGCACAGGCCCTAAAACCGTTGGATTTACGTAATTGTCACGTTCACGGATCGAGCACGTTTCTATATTTGCGAACGACAGCGGTTCTCTGACATTTCGTTTAATTAACAGCGCCAAAAGGATATTAAGTGTTTAAATAACATTTTAATTGAACGAAAGCTCGTGACTTTGGCCAATTTGAACGGAAACAATGAATACCTATTCGTCAGACATCACATGACATCCATATTTTATTGCCTAAGCTAAATAGCCTAAGCGAATGAAGCTCACGACATATTTACCAGAGCCCTTAGAGTATACAAAATTGTTACCTGTATCTACGGTTACATATTATTCGGCAATCTTATAAGTCGCATGTGACCACGAAAACTATATAGAATGCGAATCTTGAAAAATATCATAAAGAAAACTTTTTTTATTGCTTAGACGGGTGAATGAGCTCACAGCCCACCTGGTCTTAAGTGGTTAACTGGAGCCCATAGACATCTACAACGTAAATGCGCCACCAACCTTGAGATATAAGTTCTAAGGTCTCAGTATAGTTACAACGGCTACCCCACCCTTCGAACCGAAACGCATTACTGCTTTACGGCGGAAATAGGCGGGGTGGTGGTACCTACCCGTGCGGACTCCCAAGAGGTCATACCACCAGTGAAACTATATAGAATTCGAATCATCAAAAATATTATAATGACAATTAATTATTTTTTTTTGCTTAGATGGGTGGGACAAGCTCACAGCCCACCTGGTGCTAAGTGGTAACTGGAACTCATAGACATCTACAACGTAAATGCGCCACCCACCTTTATAAGTACTAAGGTGTCAGTATAGTTAGAACGGCTGCCCCGCCCTTCAAACAGAAACGCATTACTTCTTCACGGTAGAAATAGGCAGGGTGGTGGTACCTACCCGTGCGGACTCACAAGGCGTCCTATCACCAGTAATGAAGCACATTAAATCTTTGCGGCTTTGATTTTTATTACATGATGCTATTCCTTCACCGTGGAATTCAATCATTAAAGTTAAGTACGCATTTCATTAGAAAAAATGGTACCTGCCTGCGGGAATCGAACACCGGTGCATCGCTAGATACGAATGGACCGGACGTCTTATCCTTTAGACCACGACTACTTCTACAGTAATTCTAAAGTACTTGACGTAATATTACTCTCTATATAGTAATTCAGTTAAAATGTAACACAATATATTATTCTAAAGCCATTAGCATCATTGGAAGTTCTAAATCGAATTACAAAACTACTGACTGCTATAAAATAATGTTTATCCAAAATTTTTCGTGAACACAAAACTTGTTAAAGCCTCAAATTAGTTCCAATATAAAATCGTATAGCTGTTGATTAAGAAATCAACATTTATTACAGACAGTAGAATTGCATTATAATACATGTATTACAAGGAATAAAATAAGCATGTGACATACACTTGTAACTTAAAAACAAAAGTGAAATTTATTGCTTATGTTTTTAAATAACATAAAATTAACCCTAACGGTCAGAACCTTAGAAGCTTTTAGTTGCAACTAAAATATAAATTTGGGAGCTTAAATCTTAAAGCCACGAATGCTTCTGAAAGTGGTCTGAGCCGGAACCGACCGAAAGCACTCTTCACCGAAGTGCTACCTCTGTCACACGAAGCTTTTACCTTTATTTATGCGAAAGTCACGCGAGTATAAATACTACAGACCTTCTGCTCGTGAATAATACTATAGAATCGTTAATAAAAATCGGTACAAGAGAAAACTTAAATTGTCTCGAAAGACCTCAAAATTGAGAGAAAGATCCAAACCGAGGATATAGTTGGTTTAAAAAAATTAACAATGGTATTAGCATACAAAAATTTGATTTGACGTAAAAGTTTGTTTGCCGGCTCTCGTATAGCAAAGGAGCAACGGACCAGTATGATTTTTAGACTACGTTTATGAGTGGAGTAGCAAAGGGCGCAAAGTTATTTTTTATCGCAAAAATAAACCTGTTTTTTCATTAGACTTATAAAAACAGCTCAAAACCGCTACCCGCCTCCAAATAATTTTTAATAATAACGTGTATATTTACAAAACTTGCTTTTTGTTGTTGTTAAGTATTACATTAGATAATACTAAAGCACTGTTGAATTGGTATATTGCTGGAAGTAGATTACAGTACATTTATAAATATATAACTGTGCAAAAGCGGGGCGAGTCTCTATAAATATTATTCTTCTTTTTTTATTGCTCTTGTAGGCAGACGAACATACGGCCCACCTGATGGTGAGTGGTTACCGTCGCTGATAGACTTCAGAAATACCAGGGGCAGAGCCAAGCCGCTCCCTACCGTAAATAAGCTTTGTATAGCTTTAATATTGAATTTCCGTATAAATTTGCATTCCGAATCTAACCTCTTAAGGTTAAAATCTTTATGCTTACAACACAAAAGACATCAACTAACAAAATTTCAATTTAGTATTCTCGAGGATTATCTGTATTGAATAGATGTCTGTATTTAAAATGGATCAATCATTCAGGACTAATAATTATAAATGTATAAATTTTAATTAACTAGTATTTGCAAAGATATATTGTATAACGAAACGATTCCATTCAGGCAATACAATAAAGAAAATTGAAATCGTTTGATACGTAAAGGACATCTCAAACTAGGATTTTCTCGTGTTTATGAACACCTAAAATACACAGCTGAATGAAATACATTTTTTTTTATTGCTTAGATGGGTGGACGATCTCACAGCCCACCTGGTGTTAAGTGGTTTCTGGAGCCCATAGACATCTACAAAGTAAATGCGCCACCCACCTTGAGATATAAGTTCTAAGGTCTCATGTATAGTTACAACGGCTGCCCTACCCTTCAAACCGAAACGCATTACTGCTTCACGGCAGAAATAGGCAGGGCGGTGGTACCTACCCGCGCGGACTCACAAGAGGTCCTACCACCACTAACCTTTTGGATGTTTGTTAAAATTTCGCACAAACATACCAGGAAAATGGAATGTGCTTCTTTCTTTCTGAATTTTAAATTTAATGTAGGTGTAACCACGGGACATGTCTAGTATTTAATGAAGGTTGTAATTTAAACCAAACGAATCAGAACTAGACATTGAGAAATACATAGCCCGGCTTACTAACTTAGACCAACAATCAAAGGCCTTTAAATGTTATTAAATTATTTACTGTAAACTTTAATGTTATCGTATAAATTTTACTTACTCTGTTATTTAGGACTAACTTTAAAACAAAACACAAAGTTTCTGTTTAGTTTATCGAAATTAAATATTGGGTCAAGAAATTTCGGAACTGCCTTTAGAATATCGAAATATGAAGAACCTTTTGATATAACGGACAGGCAAACTTATCAAAAATATGTACATAATTAATTAATTGTAAAAATCTCAATTTAAGAGTTTTGGAACAATGCGGAGGGGTACCCTAACTGGGAAAAAACGTCCGTAACGTAAGATTTTTATTAGTAATGCACACAGTGTAGGTACGACTTAACTTTGTAATAACGTACGAAAAATAACATATTTTTTTATCATTCATTGACCAGGATTTCAGGGTGTTCGTTTGCGCAATACACTAACTAACTCTTAAGCAAACAACCGTGAATAAAGTCTACTACCATAAGTTCGCACGTAACCGAATGACCGTGGGTTGTTGCCAAACCTCTAGTTTTATTTTCTTTATACCTCGAATAGAACTTAAAATTAATATTTTCATAATAAGGTACTTCGTTCCTATCCGGTGTCCCACGACACTACATTTTTTTTTTATCTTGGTGCCAGCGAACGAACTGCTAGTTTCGCTCATTGTAATACATTACTAGTCTACTACCGATCGCGAACTCTCATAAATGTTATTATTCATATTTCTGTATGTACAGGCTGACAAGATCACATCCTGCCCGTTGTTAAACGCTTACTAGATCCCATAGACAACCGTGAATGCATCTGCCCGCCTTGGCATCTGAGTTCGAAGGCGTTCGTTATCATTTCCTTCTGGAATAGGTTTTTAGCGGTAGGCAGCGGCTTGGCTCTGCCCCTGGCATTGCTGAAGTCCATGGGCGACGGTAACCACTCACCATCAGGTGGGCCGTATGCTCGTCTGCCTACAAGGGCAATAAAAAAAAAAAAAAAAAAAGAATAACAATTTTACTAATTAATGAGTAAAACAGCTAATTTCGTCATTAAAATAAAGATCTGTAAGGTTATTTGTCAAAGATATTCCAATGCTTTCTGTAGAGCATTGATGATTTTGAATGCCGTTGTGATCTATATTCAAATACTACCTTCACCTACTGTAAGTAGTGATTTTATAATGATATTATACGAAAACTAAAATTATAGGGAACAACTTCAGAAATTAACACTTTATTTACCGTTACTAAATGAAATTCAGTCCTGAATAAATATTATCAAACATTTCAAAGTTTAAAACATAATAACGCCCCCTGTTTTGTTTCATATTCTGCAAAACAATTTTCGTTTCATTAATTCCTATAGTACTAAATAATAAAAATGATACAACAAATATCGGAACCTTCAAATTGGATTACGACGGCTTTGTGGAACCAATAAACAAGATGGTGGTATTGAAAAATCTACATACGCAATCTACCAAAATGTAATTAAATAAAATCGCATTAAATTAAATATTTTTAAAGTCTTCTACAGCGTATAAATTGGTTTCTCGGAATCTTAAATATATTTAAAATATTTTTTATTGCTTAGATGGGTGGACGAGCTCACAACCCACCTGGTGTTATGTGGTTACCGGAGCCCATAGACATCTACAACGTAAATGCGCCGTCCAACTTAAGGTATAAGTTCTAAGGTCTCAGTATAGTTACAACGGCTGCCTTACCCTTCAAGCCGAAACGCATTACTGCCTCACGGCAGATCCGTACCTACGGTGATACCTACCCGTGCGGCTCACAAGAGGTCTTACCACCAATAAATTAATTAAAATTAAAATATTTTAAAATTATTCATTACTAGCGGCCAGCGGCCCGCTCCAGCTTCGCTCGGGTCTTTAACAAAAATTTCAACGATATTTGACATTGTTTTATTTTTTTAAATAAAGGAACACTTAATGCGGCATAACTATAATAGTCTCACTTTTGGTAAATAATAATGTGTTCTACAAAGTCGTAGTACATTATTTTATTCCATCATCAATAGCTTTCGCAGGGCACGCGGTGTAAAGAATATTTTAGGTAATTTTTTTACACCTTGGGTTACATTATTGCAGTTTTAGTGAGGATTCCTAATTTTTTTCAAAACATGTTATAGCCTATATCACTCGGGAATAGTGTAGCTTACGAACAGTGAAAGAAATTTTTAAATCGGTTCAGTAATTTCGGAGCCTATTCAATACAAACAAACAAACAAATCTTTCCTCTTTATAATATTAGTATAGAAGTATAGATTGATAGAATATTTGATTAAGCCACTGAAACGAGTGTCCCAAGTCGACGTCCACGTGATTAGATGAGCGTGACTGCACTGTGTAATCATTTCGCTAACAAGAGAACCTTTACAGGCTTTCCACGTAACAACTGCGTACGTAATTAACGCGCTTTGATCCCTAAAATTGAAACGAAGATTTGGAATAGCTTCGTCACTACGTAGTATAAAACAAAGTCGCTTTCTCTGTCCCTATATCCCTATGTATGCTTAAATCTTTAAAACTACGCAACGGATTTTGATGTGTTTTTTTTAATAGATAGAGTGATTGAATAGGAAGATTTATATGTATAATAACATCCATTAAATAGTGGAGAAATCAATAATAAATTACAGTTTCCGAAGCGAAGCGAGGGCGGTCGCTAGTATATCATATTTCTCTTAAGCCGTATTCCTTGTATCTGGATCATTAGCGTCGCTTTCTAGGAACCTCTGCCATAATGTTATTTCATCCGTTATATAAAAAAAAAAGGGCTATATAAAACGGCAAAACGTACTTAAGTCTTAATCATAGCGAAGAGTTTCTTTGAAACATGAACACGAAATAAGTTGCTATAATGTTCAGAAAGACCAAATTGAAAATCATTCGAATGAACATATTGGATTCGTGAGTGAATCTATTGTTTGGTTTTTTTTAACAGAATCATTCGTTCTGTTATTGATTATTGTAACTGTATATTTTACTAGCTGTACCCGTCCGCTTCGCTGGCCATTTAAAATTAACATTATTATTTCTCAACCCTACAAAGATTCTCATCATTAACGCCCCCGCAACTGGTGTAGGGAGTCCAACACTCATATAAATATTAGCATAACCATTAAGCACATGTATTTTCTACATGGATACCAAGTTTCAAGTCAATCGGATGCATGGTTCAGTAGTTATTACGGAACATCCGTAAAAACCACTGAAGTATAGTTACACTTTTTAATAACAAATATGTATACGTATATTCATAGTAAGGCTTAAGAAAAAATCAAAGAAATCAATTAAAATATACAACTTTCACATATCATAATCACTTAGGACTTGAATATGAAACAAATAACAATCATTATACAGAAATCAAATATTAGTAGTATTACAAAAATATTATAAAATAAAATCGAATAGAATGAAAAACCAAAGGATTAAGGATTAAACATTGTTATTTGCAAATAGCAGTAGATCATGTCATATAAACATATAAGAGTTAAGGGTTTTATCCATAAACGTCCACGAAACGCTCAAATATAAAAGTCCAAACGCGTCAGTAAAAGTCACATGTGGTGAAACAATATAAAAGTACGTCAATACATCCGATTTTCGAATCGTATCATTTACACTCACTCCGCTGCCTTTAGTCGAACGCGCGGTATCGATTCAATTTATCACCCAATATTCGGAGGCTAGATGTAATTGTCGTCGATATTCAATGAGGTGAATGCAAATGAAGACGAAGGCCCGTTCAATGGTATTGACGATCTATCATTACATTAAGGTTACGAGGACTTGCTTCAAGGTCGAAAAACCGAACGCTTCTGTGGAAAAAATTGGATGTAATCGATGATCTGCAGCAATTTAAAAATGTGTATTAATTTTTATATTTAAATACTATGATCATATTACATTATAAAATATTATATGATACTAGCTGTACCCGTCCGATTCGCTGGGCAAAAGCCCATTTTTTAAAAAAAAATAACATTATTATTTTCTACATGGATACCAAGTTTCAAGTCAATCGGATGCATGGTTCAGTAGTTACAACGGAACATTCGTAAAAACTACTGTAGATCATATATTAGTATAGATTATATGACAATTTTTTTTGTATTGTTTATTGAGTGGATGAGCTCACAGTCCACCTGGTTTTAAGCGGTTACCGGAGCCTATAGATATCTACAACGTAAATGCCGCCACCCACCTTTAGATATGAGTTCTAAGGTCTCAGTATAGTTCCAGAATAAAAAAAAATTACGAATAACACTCTCTATGATTAAAACTACTTTTGGAAATGGTAGTGCAAGGTAGAGGGGGAAGAGGTCGACCGAAGAAGACATGGATGGAGTGTGTGAATGACGATATGAGAGAGAGAGAGGAGTGAGTGTTGAGATGACGGCTGATAGAAGAGAATGGAAGAGAAAAATTAGCTGTACCGACCCCACCTAGTGGGATAAGGTGGAGAAAAAAAAAAAAAAAAAAAAGAATCTATAATATTTTTTTAATTATCATTACATTATTTCCGACGTTTAGTATACTTTACTGTTTTCGTGGTCACGGACAATACGTTGACATTTGATATTAAACCATAAAACTATAATAGTTTTAATTGTGTCGAAGTTTTAAAACGAATGAAAATACTAAAACACTTTCTATCTTCGAATAAGTAATATTTCACTAATATCACTATCACTAAGTTAATAGAAATAACTATATAAAAAAAAGAACAGAAATAAATTCGTACTCTAGAAGAGATTTCAGACTCTGCTGTATGCTATTAAATTTATACCGTTGTCTAAATAGACAACCACAGTATTAATTAATATCTTCGCGCTCAATAATATCGCAACAATAATAGATTCCTAATAATTATAACTGCCATTTTAAAATTATTATTATTATTTTATTGCCGTATAGGCAGACGAGCATACGGCCCACCTGATGTTGAGTGGTTACCGTCGCTCATGGCCGTCAGCAATGTCAGGGGCAGAGCCAAGCCGCTGCCTACCGTTTAATACTCTCCACAAGCCTCGTTTGAAGAAGGACATGTCATAGCGCTCGGGAAACATGAGATTCCTTCTAAAATGGCTCGTTATAATTACCGAAAATAAAAGTCATTTTCTATTATTTTAAGATAAAACGCAAAAGAAACCGCGAGGCCTATCTAGTTAAATATCATTTCTAATACTATGCAAATGAATCGGATTATTGATAAAGACAATTACGTTCAATAAAAGGACGAGAGATCGAAACCCCTTAAAAAGATCTCTGATCCCGACATAATTTTCACGCCAGAATTCTTTCCTCGAATTAGTTTCTTTGACAAGAAAAATCTTTATCCCAATTCTGGCTCTCGCATACTCGAAGAACAAGCAACAAGGTTCACAAAAGACCCCGAAACAAAAGAACGGGCTATTAACGCTTAGCACGAATTCCGTTTTGCATTATAAAAACTTCTTCGGAATCTATTGTGAGATAAATCTCGGAGACTATATTTAAAAGTGTTTTAGACAGTAATTTTGCTGTGCGCTGTATTTTTTATTGCTTTCGTAAGGTAGCCGAGGTTTATCTGATGGTGAGTGGATGTCGATGACGCCAAGAGAACAGCCAAATCGCTAACTTGCGGTTGTGGTTGCTTTTCAAACTTCGTTTGGCGAAGGATGAACGAGAAAGATGCGTTCAAGAAACACGGGTTTTGGGTTTGGTTCCAGAACCACATGGTACGTGGCCAAAAAGGACTTCCGAAGAAACTCTCTCTAGATGAAAGCAGTGGTTCTTCAAATCGTGAACCTTGCACATGAACGAATATGTATTTTGCAATGAAAAATATTTAGGAGAGTTACAACTGCTTATTAATTAATTGTTGAATTATCCCGGATATAATAATAAAATTTAAATGACTTTATGAGTTAAATCTTTCGTCATTTTAGCATTTAGAATCCTCTTACTGTGAACTGTTTTTATTGATGGTAGGACCTCTTGTGAGTCCGCACGGGTAGGTACCACCGCCCTGCCTATTTCTGCCGTGAAGCAGTAATGTGTTTCGGTTTGAAGGGTGAGGAAGCCGTTGCAACTATACTGAGACCTTAGAACTTATATCTCAAGGTGGGTGGCGCATTTACGTTGTAGATGTATATGGGCTCCAGTAACCGCTTAACAACAAGTGGGCTATGAGCTCGTCCACACATATAAGCAATAAAAAAAACTTATTACACAGGCCTCTTATTTTTTTGACCAAAATTTTCAGTACGCTATGAAGCACTGATGGGTCGTATTATCCGGGATTCGCGATCCTGCGGACTGCGGGTATGCAGGCAAAATTCCACCGGAATGGCCTATAATCCGGTAAATTTATGACGCTCCCCAAACTGTTGACGTGGCAATGTGTAAAAGCTTGTCAATGAAATATAGTAGTTTAAGGGTTCGGACTATATTATTCTCTTGAAATAAATTTTAAGAAAACGTTTTGATAGATCACTTTTTCGTTAGTTCGATTTACAACAGAATCAATCAAATCAATGGTCGAAAAAATTTGTCGCCATTTTTTTTGGAAATGTGTTATTTTGTTGTTGTGTCAAATCTTCACGTAATTGTGCCTAAGTTAAGACTAGATTTTGCGTGATGCCGAAACAAATAACATATAGAAAAAGGACTAATTAATAAGGATGATTTAGCCATATATAAACACTAATATCGAATTCTCTTATTTTTTTACAGAGTAAAATGTACTGGCACGGCTCTTGTGCTATCTTATAATACAGAAGTTCTTCCCGCGTCCTCGTCTGTATAGAGTCAGGTTGCCGTCTGGAAATCTATTTTATATTAAACCATGTAATATAACCATAACATAGAGAATAAAAATACCAAAAGCGCCATTTACATGGTTCTACAGTAAGCGAGCGTAGTTTTTTTTAAAATAGTAACTTTACACTAAATGAACATATCTAATTTTTTTTAAGATACGGATACCTATGATGTAAATTTTAAGAAATTGATCGAGATCTGCAATGGACTTTTTTCTATATACTCGCAGTATGGTAGACCTCTAAGTTTTTTTTAAATAATAATAATATTATTATTATTATTATATAGTAAAGTAAGCATAAATCTCCAAGTAATCGAGCAGTGCGAGGCAACGCTACATCTTGACCTGTGGCATCATTTGGTGTCCAATGCGAAGACCTACATAGGGCCCTTGTGCAAACTCAATAAATGAAATAAAGAAGTAGAATTTGTAATGAATTAGAAAAATGCGAATGCCTATTATTTACAAATCTATTTATTGTCTTGTCTTGGACGTGACTCATAAATACCAAGCATGCAATATAATATCTTTAATAATAATAAGTATCAATAAAACTAATATACTGAACAGTATCTAGGTGATAACATTCTTTGATATCGATTACGAAATCTTTTCATTACAACAAAAGCATTTTCAATCAATCTAATACAAACAGACATCGTTGTTAAGGAGAGAATAAAGCAAATTGAATTTCCGTTTGAATTGAATAGAATGCATTTCAGTAGCTACACGTCTAGCTTTACTTTAATATTATTTGTTGTAAAGAGGGGTCTGGTTCTGCATTGAGCGAAGCTTCGCCCGAAAGAGCACTTACCTACCTTCAAACTCACTTGATGTTAAGATAATTGGCACGTATTGTGTGTCCACAAGGTTTAGGAAACACGTTATTGCCTGTTGTTGTTGACAAGCATTCATACGTTTTCACTAAAGGGCCAGCATAGCAGCTCATCCAAATAAATTGATCTTATTATCTTGGCTTAATGTTTAATAACAGCTTCTAGTATAGATTCAGTTGAAACAAAATAAGATTTATTATCCAAATCATATCGTAATCAGAAATAATTGGCAGCACTCCCACTGGGATAAGCATGTGTCGCGGACGACTTTTAGACTATGCAATCATTTTCCAGATCGGTACATAAAAAGTCAAAACAAAAAAACAAAATGTGTGCAATTCACACGTGGTAGAAGTGAAACCTTCCAAAATTAAAATACAATTATCCTAAACGTCTTAAGTATATATAAAATTTTGTCATTAGTAAATAATTGTAAGGTAGCGCCCTCTGTGAATTGATATTTTAATTTCACGTATAATCCTAAATTAAAATTCACTACAAGAGCTTTCATACACACGTTAGTATTAAAAAATCTCACAGATGGCGCTGTATTAAATAGTATGTATATTTCTGTCTCATTCTTTGTATTTGTGTCTCTTACCTGTCGTTTTTTCCGTTGCATCCGGTTTGAAATCACAACGATTCTAAAGAAGTTTTCACTTCAAAAATACGATAAAGACAGTATCAGTTTTTGTATGCGTCTGTGGAGAAATGAGTTGTGAGATAGATTCAATTGTGTCTGGTATGTGGAGAAAGATTATATACATATGGGAATCTTAATTGTTGAACCTTTTTTTTATGATTGAAGGATTACTGGTGGCCTGGAGGCCTTTCCAGTTTTACCAAAACAGGTGGGCGAGCAAAGACTCAGACAGGAGGGGTGTAGCGCCACCCTATTTCTTCTCGTGGGCGTTGCAAAGCGCGAGTCAGAGGTTCACGGTACAATAGGCAGCACCATTTTCTTAATATTCAACGGGCACGCCGCGATCGCCAACCGGGATTAAATGGTCGTAAAGTGTATTGTAAGAATGGATACGACAGGTATAAAATTAAAGGCTTTGACTTCAAATTTCAAAGTGGGTGGCATTCACGTTGTGTGTTCACAGTAGTTTGGAGCGTCAGTTCCTTTAATTATCTGAGTAATCAAAATCATTCTAATCACATAGCGTTTATAGTTATTCAAATGCTTATCTTTGTTAAATATGTAATAATTCGGAACCTTTTGTACTTATTCTATATGTGTTTCGAATACCCGAACCATAAGATTAAATCATATTTTAGGAACGTTATCATTACGAAACTTTTTTTTCGTTTTAAATTTTAAGAACCCACAATTTACAAGCTTCAAAAGTGATGGGCCAAGTCAGTCACCGAATCTCAAATGATAAGTAATGTGCGGATTTTAATCGAATCTGCGCTTTCGTAGCGTTGGTACTCGTCTCGTTTCTACTTAATTATTTGATTAATAAAGATATAGATTTGTTTGTAGGCGTCGTGGCCTAAAAGATAAGACGTCCGATGCATTCGTATCGAGCGATGCACCGGTGTTCGAATCCCGAAGGCGGGTACCATTTTTCTAATGAAATACGTACTTAACAAATGTTCACGATTGACTTCCACGGTGAATAAATAACATCGTATAATAAAAATCAAACCCGCAAAATTGTAATTTGCGTAATTACTGGTGGTAGGATCTGGTGAGTGCGCGCGGGTGGGTACCACCATCTTGCCTATTTCTGCCGTGAAGCAGAAATGCGGTTTGAAGGGTGGGGCAGCTGTTGTAACTATACCTGAGACCTTAGAACTTATATCTCAAGGGCAAGGGTGGCGCATTTACGTTGTGGATGTCTATGGGCTCCAGTAACCACTTAACACCAGGTGGGCTGTGAGCTCGTCCACCTATCTAAGCAATAGAAAAAATACTTATAAACAACAAATATTACGACACACTTACTAATTCAATAAACGAACAGTATACAGGCATTGAAATAAAAAACAAACGGGTTCAAAAACATATTTTCAGACTTTGACGATCGTAAAGTTTTTAGTACTTATTCTCTTCGAATATCCCTAAAAATTGTTTCGAACATCCTATACCTACTAAAAAGGTCGGGTTTGACGTCGGATCTAAAAAAATCAAAGGCTAAGTGTATCTTGCTTTGAGTATTTGTGCTTAAGTCTATATTTGAGAATGGAATTATTAATATGAGGAATGTTATAAGTTGTTACTATGAAAACAATTTTAATTGTCCTTTAAGACCACTTGACATTAAAATTTATAAGATAGCCTAGCGTAAGGGGATCCCACTGTTTAATGTAATGAAGTTTCAACACATATCATTTAATTGAACCGTAGCTATACTGAGGTCACATATTTGAAAATAAATATGTGTAGCCTCTATAAACTCTATATGATTTATGACATAAATCTTAAAAGAGGTTATAATAAATTATACAGGTGACATAAATGATATTTTAAATATTGAAACATTAAAAGAAGAAACACTAGAAACATTTTGAATATTGAAACATATGAAACATAAGAACTGTTGAAGCAATAGCTTTAAATGTTGATGCTCTTTATAGAGTAACTTAGTTTGCCTATAGTGAAACTTTCTTTAATGATGAATAAAATAATACATAAAAAAATATAACTTATTATAACCTCTTTTAAGATCTATGTCATAAATCTTAAAGAGGTTACATATATATATAATACTTTGGTATATATATAATACTTATTTATTTGTATAAAGAATGTAGCTTCAATTCGTAGTACCGTAGCTACGTAGCCGCTATAACAAAGCGTAGCTGCTACAGACGTAGTCAACACAGAAATTAATTAAAATTGCGCATAAACTATTACCACAATATCCAAACCTGGAATGATCCTGAACTTCATGTAACTATATTTTAAAAAAATCTGTCTGTAATTGCGTCGTATAAAATCTCCTCTACTTAATCTCACATACTATTTTTCCTCAATTCAGGTAATGGTTTGGTCTATCCTAATAGAATATTCAAGACGTCGTTAATAGTACATCGCAACATGCCTGCTGTATCTTTTTCAGATGTTCTGTAAAGAAAACGGTTATCTGGAATATATCGCTTTTAGGGATAAAACTGCCTATTGTACTCTCTCTTTCTCCTCTCTTTCTCTCTTCCCTCTCTCTCTTCTCTCTTTCTTCACTCTCTCTTCTCTCTCTTTGTATTTCGATCGCTAGGTATCAAGATTGAATTACAACCATTTACCGTCACCGTTAGCGGCAGACAGCGGCTTAGATTTTACTCTGTCTATCGGGGCATTAAAAAAAACCTATTTCGTGAATTCCTCCAAGCTATATTTATAGTACCCTTGATAGAGCTGAGGTAAGTCGAGGAAGTTGAAATTTCTAGGTAACCTTAGAATACAAAATGTGTTTTTTATGTTTTATTTTTACTTCACAATAACTGTATTCTGTGGCTTGTGGGTAAGCCAAGGAAACAATTCATGGAGCGGATGCCGCATAATCCTACATTTTGCGGTCGTTACGTTAAATATTTTAGGAATTTACAGGCTACTTACTGTGTGCAGACCGTAAACACGCTTCGTAATTACGTATATGTTACTAAGCAACATCACAGAACCCACACTTAAGTAGAAAAAATATATATAAAGACTCATAACGCATTATGTATGCTTTATAGAAATTAGACTGACTTGGCGGTGTAGCAGTCAGAGGCTCTGACTGTTACGCCGAGGGTTGAGGGTTCGATTTCCAGATCGGGCAAACGTTTGTGTGATGAACATGTTTATTTTCTCTTTGTTTAGGTGTTTATTATCTATATATGTGTATATTTAAATTAGGGTCGGATAACATGCGTGAATTATCTTATACCTTTAAACTCCCGTCATGACTTACGCGAGTGTGGTGTTCGCTCACGCGGCCCGCACGCACATAGACACCCTTCAATCTCTACAATCCCGCTTTTGCAGGTTAGCCGTCGGAGCTCCGTGGTTCGTGAGGAACGTTGACCTACACGACGACCTGGGCCTCGAATCTATACAGAAATTCATGAAGTCAGCGTCGGAACGGTACTTCGATAAGGCTATGCGTCATGATAATCGCCTTATCGTAGCCGCCGCTGACTACTCCCCGAATCCTGATCATGCAGGAGCCAGTCACCGTCGACGCCCTAGACACGTCCTTACGGATCCATCAGATCCAATAACCTTCGCACTAGACGCCTTCAGCTCTAGGAGCAGGCTTAGGGACCTCGGTAACCGTACTCGTCGAACTCGACAAAGAGTCCGCCGTGCAACCTAACCCATGAATCAGCTCGCTGAGTTTCTCGCCGGATCTTCTCAGCGGGTCGCGATTCCGATCCGGTAGTAGATTCATTCGCGAAGCAGCTGCTCTTGAGCTGTTAGGTCTCCTTCGGAGGCGCTCGGGTAGCTGTTAGCAAATCCCACCCCTCCTGGCTGAGCCTTTGCTCGCCCACCTGTCCTGGTGAAACTGGAAAGGCCTCCGGGCCACCAGTAATCCTTCAATCATAAAAAAAAAAAAAAAAAAAAAAAAAAAAAAAAAAAAAAAAAAAAAAAAAAAAAAAAAAAAAAAAAAAAAAAAAAAACCTTTAAACGAGCAATTCGTGCATATATATATATCTAATCTGAATCTCGGAAACGGCTCCAACAATTTTAAAATTTAGTATACAGAGGATTTCGAGGGCGATAAATCGATCTAGTTACGATTTATTCAATATTCGCGTTGGCGCAAAAATTGGCGTTATAAAAAAAAAAAAAACGAGCAAAGCTCGGTCATCATCTAGTTTATTTAATTATTTATTGTACTATCTACAAATGCAGCTATCTATCTTTTGCTTTTAAATAATTTGTCCACTTTTTTGTGCGTGTGTGTATGTGTTATCTGTATTCCTAGCAGGCTTATAATGTTTTTGTTTAAACAAGGCTTATGTATTTAAAGGATTCGTTTAATACTATACCCAAACTTGGCTTGAGACAATAAGATATAGAAAATTGGTACGTGCTCCTCAGGATCAAACTTTTTACTGAGCTGTTTGTGTTTGTTTGATTTAACGTTAGACTATGAACGGGTAGGCGAGAGGCATGTGCAAAATATGTATTATCGATTCACATATTTATTTAATTCTGGTATAATTTAACTTAACCAAGCAGACATTTCTTACTGATGGTAGGACCTCTTGTGAGTTCGCACGGGTAGGTACCATCACCCTGCTTATTTCTGCCGTGAAGCAGTAATGCGTTTCGGCTTGAAGGGTAGGGCAGCCGGTGTAACTATACTGAGACCTTAGAACTTATATCTCAAGGTTGTTGGCATATTTACGTTGTACATGTCTATGGGCTCCACTTAACATCAAGTGGGCTGTGAGATCGTCTACCCGTATAAGCAAAAAAAAAAAAATCAATGAAGAAGGAGATCCTTACACGGTAGTGGAATTGGATTGGTCACATATAAAGAAAGCCCGATACCCACCTATCCAAGAGAGCGCTGACCTAGAAAGTGGCAAAAGGAAGAGAGGCTGTCTCAGAACAACTTGGCGTCGCTCGGTGGAGCAGGAGCTAGGTGTCTTAGGCATGACGTTGGAGGAGCTAGAACAGACCCAAGACCAATGTAAATGGAAGGATTTGATTCGAGTCCTACACCCCAGCAGAGGGTAATAGGAAAGAAAGACAAGAGAGAGTTATAATTTAAGAAATCACTTAAGTATACTAAATATATTTGCGTTAATATTTATGATAGGACATAACGTGAGCTGAGTTCTACCTAGTGACATGAGGTCAGAACCCCAATTTCGACTGTCATAATGGTCAAAATCGAATGCATGAATTTTTTACGTTAGAAATTTTGTATTTTGTATCAGCTTCTCAACAGCAACTAACCTATTTTCATGTTTGACGTTCTGTTTATTGTGTCATTGACATTGTCATTGACATGTCGACGTTTGTACTCGAACAAATTGCTTTTGTAATTTGAAACCTGAAATTAATGAAATATTCATCTCGAGTTGCTCTTTTTTTTTGGTAGATTCCACGAAAGGTCTATAATTAGAATTGCAAATGAGAGTCATGATTACGAATTACGTCCATCGGCGGGTAATTTACGGCGTATCCCTTTAATTATTCGGCGGGACTCTTTAATAACATTATTAAGCAGGAAGATTTTAGTATCTATTACTTTTAAATGTTTATTTTAAATAAATATTGGACATTGTCATAAATAAGGAACAAACAGTAATAATTTTTCAAAATTACCGCGCAATATTTTTCAGAATACTTCTCTGAGTAATTTCACTACGGGCTACGTCATTTGTGGTCAAATAGAAAATATACAAACGAGTATATAGATCGTACATTATTGTACAACGATTAGCTTTTCTTGTCGTTATATTTGCGTTTTAATTAGGACTCAGCGTGATGTTAACAAATTATTAGAAATATTACATTTTACACAGTGATTTAAAATTAAAATAATTTATGAAACTGCATGATCATTTTAATTTAAGTAAAATACCTTAAACCGTATTTATAATATATATTATATACATTTTATTAACTACTATATATGTTCACTAAAGTCTCCACCGTGAATATATCACATCAAATACATACTTCAAAACGTTAAATGAGGAAACACAAGGCCCATTGTTATCATAGCTAACAAAAATACGTAAACTTTTCCTTGTTACTTCACGTTGCTAATGAAAACACATTAATAAATCTTGTTCGTGTCTTTCTAATCAAAACCGAATGGCGGAATAAATTGGAATACCGACGTATGTACCTCGCTGTTCAACATTAGTCTTAATGCTCTTCCGAGGGGGTCTGAAATAGCTCCGAAGTCTCGCTCTGCTGATGAAGAGGTGTAAAACATACATGAGTTTATTACAGGGCTTAGTGGAAAATTACGTTTATAACATTTGGCTAACCGTCAAGAACATTTACTAATTTAAATTAAGAGAGAGAGAGAGAGAGAGAGAGAGAGAAACAGAGAGAGAAAGAGAGAGAGAGAGAGAACATACTTTATTGCACACCTAAACACGATTAGCATTTGAAAACAGTACACAAGCAGATACATTGTTACAATAGGAGGTCTTATCGCTAATGTGACTCCGCGCGGGTAGGTACCACCACCCTGCCTATTTCTGCCGTGAAGCAGTAATGCGTTTCGGTTTGAAGGGTTGGGCAGCCCTTGTAACTATATTGAGACCTTAGAACTTATATCACAAGTTGGGTGGCGCATTTACGTTGTAGATGTCTATGGGCTCCAGTAACCAATTTCCATCAGATGGGCTGTGAGCTCGTCCACCCATCTAAGCAACAAAAAAAAGCGATCTCTTCCAGACACCTCTTAATCAACAGAAATTCTGGAAAAGGTAAAGATACAGCAGATATGTTGCGGTGTACTATTAATAACACATTATTCAAGAAAATACAAACATACAATAAATATGCCATTAAATATAATATACATACATACAATAAATAGATATATGCCATTAAATATAATATGAAATCACTATTTGATTTATATTCCAATATACATACGTACACCTAATAAATCAACAGTATGGATAAAGGATAAACAAGCAAACAACAGTAGGCGGATAAGTAATGTTCCTTCACCATTGTTTTAAAGCAGTTAAAAGTTTAATTAAGTAAAAATAAATACTAGTAATGATTTTTTGTTATTCTTTATTAGAGCCATACACCTATTAGGTTAAGTCAGCTACTGGTAATGATTTTAATAAATAACTTAATTTATGTCATGTGTCAAATGTAATAATAATAATAATAATCGGTTTTTTGGTCGTCTTATAAAGGTCTTAAAAAGCCATTTATCAGGCGGAAACAAAATCCGAGCGTTTAATGGTTGGGTCATGCCTATGTTAACATATTCCTTTGGCATACTAAGGTGGACGCAATCAGAGCTGGACGTACTGGACAGAAAAGTCAGGCGATTGTTAACGGCATACAGAATGCATCATCCACGTTCGTCTGTAATGAGGTTGTATATTCCTCGGAAATGTGGGGGTCGTGGTATTTTGAATGCCAAGGATCTACATAACCGAGAGATATACAACCTTAGGGAATATTTCCTTAAGATGAACGTGAATATGTATCGGGATGTCGTTGCAGTCGATAAGGGGCTAACTCCGCTATCCTTAGCTAACGGGAATTGGAAGAGGCTGAAGGTAGAGGGTATTTCAGATCGCATAACCGTATGGAGGAGCAAGGAGTTACACGGTAGGTTCTACCGGGCTCTCACAGGGCCTGATGTAGACCAATTAGCTTCCGTGGCCTGGTTACGATTCAGTAACCTCTTTGGGGAAACTGAAGGTTTTATCTTTGCAATTATGGACGAAGTTATCATGACGAACAACTACCGGAAATATATACTAAAGGATGGGACGGTCGACATTTGTCGGGCATGCCACCGTCCGGGAGAGTCTATTAGACATATTGTTTCTGGCTGTTCTCGGTTTGCTAACGGCGAGTACTTGCATAGACATAACCAAGTGGCTAGGATTATCCATCAACAACTTGCTCTGAAATATGGTTTTCTTGATTCTGCTGTACCTTATTACCAATACCAACCTCAACCAGTTCTTGATAATGGTCATGTTACGCTCTACTGGGACCGATCTATTATCACGGATAGGTATATTGTTGCCAATAAACCTGATATTGTGATAATAGATCGATCTGCGCGTCGAGCAGTGTTGGTTGATGTCACCATTCCTCATGACGAGAACCTCGTGAAGGCAGAAAAGGACAAATTAATAAAATATTTAGACCTGGCCCACGAGACTACCGCCATGTGGCATGTTGATTCAACCATCATTGTTCCAATAGTTGTATCGGTACACGGCTTGATAGCGAAAAGTTTCGATCAACATCTTAAGAAACTTTCGTTATCCAGCTGGGTTAAGGGCCTAATACAGAAAGCAGTTATCCTCGATACTGCACGCATTGTGAGGAGGTTTCTCACTCTGGAGTCCTAACTACTGGTGGCTTGTGTCGTAGACACCGCCATCAGCGGCAATCTATTTTTATATAGTGTTTTTTAAAAATTGTATTTCTAATCTTTTTTTTAAAAAATATTATGTAATTAATAAGATTTTAAATAAATATAAACAAATAATAATAATAATACATTTTAAGAATCTGGAAAATGAACAAAGTCTACATTGTACCACTGTTGCTATCCAGTACAGGCGTTATACCTAAACACCTACTCCAATCTTTAAAAATATTAAACATAGCAGAAAACGCGTACATGACCATGCAAAAAGCCGCAATATTAAACACATGCCGTATAGTCCGTCAATTCATGCAGGAAGACTTAAATATTCTGCAAGTAGAAAATGAAGCTCACTTGGCATAGGCCCGTGATCTTCATTATACCGAAATATCTTAAGTATTTCGAGAAACACAATACAAGAATATAATAATAATAATAATAATAAATGTATGTAGACACATTCAAAACACGGCTATTGTTATGTGATTACCACAGTCGATGAGCTGATTACGATCGTACTTTCCGAGAAATTTTCGCACTGAAATTTCAATTACATTAAAACAATAACCAACTTAGCCTTCAAGCAAGAACGCTTATGATCTTTACAGCAGAGTGATGGTACTCTTTATATAGAATAGTCTTAGGCTCCAACTCGCTAACATTCAAGTTATCGTCTAGATTTTCATTAGTTTTTCGAACGCCACCCAAAAACTTGAAAACCAATTAGATTAGACTTAAAATTAATCCGATATGTTTATCGCATTACGATCAGTTAGGTACAACACGTCGTATATAATAAAAAACAATTTTGATTGTTTAATCTCTTAATTTAAAAGTTAATTTTATTAAAAATATTTTTTTTTGTGTATCTCAGGAATGTGGACAAGATAGGACTATCATAACAAATTACGTTATTATTTTAGCAACGTTTCGGTCTTTTATTAGACCTTCATCAGGCATCTGAAAATTACACGTAATTGATAACCAACAATACCAAAAACAACAATTGTCGACACTACCATATTTACCATAATATGAATTTAAATAATCACTATCCTACACTGCACAATTGTCTTAGACATCAGAAAATAACACAAATCTACAAAGCCGCTAAATCAGTTATTTACTATTTTTGACCTTGGAAACAAAGCCAACACGACATATAAAATTGCTATTATGTGACAAAGGTTAGCCCACTATCGAAACTTCAGTACATAGACTATACTTTACAATATTTTATACTAGCGCCAACCACGCTGAGTATCAAATTAAAATTTTATAATAATTATGGACGACAATATTGATAATAGTTAATTTTATTTCTTGCATTTTCGTTTTATAGCTTACTATGTATCTACGTAGTTCATAAATATAGATTTTATAATTAGACTTTTCTTGGTCACTCGTACGATTTAGATGTGAAGTGAGTTATGACTGAACCTTAAAATTAGTTTTGATAATGTCTTAGACTCGGACAATTAATTACAATAGCATCAACAAAAGTACGTACAGTCAGGTTTGTTTGATTATGAAATTAATCAATTAAAATTCCAAGTTTATGTCGTAAAAGGCGACTAAGAAGCTTTCTAACTATTGCGCTACGATACTGCGGTTTGTTATCTGGAGGTGGCGAGTTTTTGGTACCTTACGAGCAGATACACAATTCTAATGAATCCTGAATGGATTAATCGTGTTTTTATTGAGAAGCGAGAGAATCCGTTCTTGAATACAATTAAGACTTTGAACTTTTTCTTTGAGGTTTTATGTGTAATGTAAAAAAACCACGGTAGCCACTTAATGCCTGAGAGATCGTGAGATGTCTATCTCAAAAACAGCCACTAACTATGTTTTTGATTTATCAGATTATGGCTTAGCACAGGGAAGGAAAACATAGAACTGATGGCTGATTTAAAAAAAATGCAAAATACAATAGTTGTATATCTGAACCAACATAGGAAAAAAGAAGGTTTCCAATCCTCAAGTATCATGTAGATATTTGTTACGCACGCTAACCTCGGGCTACATTTGCTAATACTCAATAAAGACCCAATATTTCATCATAGCCGTAAATATTCCCAAGTATGATGTCATCGTTTCCTCGTACTGACATTATGTTAATAGCACTGTAAATATTCATATATATATTGCTAAAACGTTAGAAAGTTTCCATTTTCGATATTTAAGATTTTTATTAAAAACTGTTGTCTGTAAAGTCGGTTTACTGACGATAGTTGAACGTGACAACGTCATAAGAAAATACTGATGGAATGGTTTCATTTTTGAATTATCGTTGCTATAAACAATTGACACCACATTCACTTTTCACTGAACTTCATACTTGACGAAAACATGTAAATGTATTATTGTATAGCAACTGTCCACGCGGATGCATCGCTCACTCAAGTAGGAGAGAGACAGATGTCGAACGCTGCCGAACGCGGAGGCGATTGTGCCTCTTTGTCGCTCGTTGCGCGCTCTCGCTTGCACTTCAAGCCTTAAATGGAACGCCTCAGTTCGAGGTAACGCAGCATGAGTCATGTTTTGTCGTGCGTGCAGCCGGCTCAATCGAATTATAAGACGTTGACACGTCAAAAAAAAAATCGCAATTCAGTAATCGTTAAGAATCATCTACCACGTCTACGAAGTAATTTCATTATCCCAGCTTAATTAAGAATTCGAGATACCGTATGCGTCTACATTATAGAGACTATTGACATTTAACACTCATCGACCTCCAGGCTGAAGCCTCCAATGACCTTCATTTCAGTGTCAAGTACCTATAATGCGAAAACGACGTGTCTTCCATATGTGAAATGTTTCTGTTTAATTAAGTTAATGTAGGCGTATTACATAGAAAAACTGATGTTACATTATCTATACTAATCTATACTAATATTATAAAGAGGAAAGATTTGTTTGTTTGTTTTTATTGAATAGGCTCCGAAACTACTGAACCGATTTGAAAAATTCTTTCACTGTTTGGAAGCTACATTATTCCCAAGTAGTACAGGCTATAACATGTTTTGAAAAAAATTAGGGATCCTTACTAAAACTCCAATAATGTAATCCAAGGTGTAAAAAAATTACATAAAATAAAAATCTTTACATCGCGTGCCCTGCGAAAACTATTGATGATAGAATAAAATAATGTACTACGACTTTGTAGAACACATTATTATTTACAAAAAGTGTCACGACAGCATATGTCTAACTATTATAGTTATGCCGCAAAAAGTGTTCTTTTTTTAAAAAAAGTAATACGACGTCGTTGAAATTTCTGTTAAAGACCCGAGCGGAGACGGAGCGGGCCGCTAGTAATTGATAACAGTAATAATTTTGGAGAATTTCTAGTGTATTACGTATCGAGTGATGTGACTATCCCGGGATTCATCGAAATTTTAACGAAAGGCAGTGGCTTGGCTCTGTCCCTAGCATTTCGTTGACATCCATGAGCGATAGTTACCACTGACCATCAGGTGGGCCGTATCCTCGTCTGCATATAAGGGCAATAAAAATATTCACATCTAATCAGGTAATTATTTTTTCAAGTAAATACGTGCCATTGTTAGAGGGCATATTGGCGGCAAATTTAGGTAGCCCGCCTATTTCAGCCGCAAGGAAGTCACGTTTTCAAGCGTCAAGCAGTTGTACTACACGATTAAGATTGAGTTCATATCTTAAAATAAGATACCGCTAAGTAAATAGATTTCATTTGCCTATCTAAAGCTATTTACAAAACCCAAACGTAGTTTATAAGATAGGTGTCGCTTATTGGGTGGGCCTTCAACATACCCGGCACCGGGCTTTAACATCTTTGGGCACCAGCTGCAAGATACCCTGAGCACCTCATCGGTGCGATGAGCTAGTTACATCTTCGGCCCCCATCAAGAAAAAAAAGGGTTTATAAAATATTTTCTTTGAATTTCACGAGTCGCAGATATAATTAAAACTATTTTTACAATTTTTTATGGTCACTATGTTATTTCCGTCATTAACTCATACTTTCCAGTTACACTTTACAGTTACAGTGGTCACCAACGACGACATAAGATAATTAGCGGACCAGACAGACGTCCTATGAATGCATACACAAAAATTCATTCAAGTTGATCCAGCCGTTTAGTTGCAGTATAGATAAATAACCGACTGAAGCGCCATCTGCCGGACTGATTTGTGAATCTAAACCATCCAGGGCGCCACGCAAACGCATACAAAAAAACTCACTCAAATCGGTCCAGCCGTTTAGGAGGGGTTCAATGACATACACACGTACAGTAGAATTATATACTTATATATAAGGATAATAATTATTTTCCTGATACCGATTCACAATCTGTTTGACTCCGGTTAATTAAGAAGATTAAACTATGAGTCGTCGATTCAAAGACCTCGCCCCTAAGCGCGTAGAATATTAAGCCGATGTAATATGGTAATTAACTGATTTCGTGTTTTACATTTCAAAAGGTTCATCATGAATCGCGTCGCGTCACTTCGTAGCGATTTCGTAGTAAAATGTCTACGTAATAATGAATGAATCAATTGAACGATTTTACTGTCTCATTAACGAGTCCACATAATTAGAAATATGGATAATAAATAGAACGGTTAATAAATAGAAATATGGATTAATGTGAAGAATATAACAAAAAAAGTATTTTTCGAATGCTACATTTTATGGATCACACTTTACGATCTGTAGTCAATTATCCGAGATGCGAAGTATGTTTAATAATTATGAGTTTTCTTGTTATAAACAGGCAGGTTGGTGGTTGAAACTTACCCCAATGGACTCATATGTCCTACTGTTAAAAAAGGAGCATATTTTTTTTGTAATTGAAATAAAATGAAGGTCCAGTAGAACTCAAACAAAACAGTATTTTATGAACGAAATTGAAAGTAAATACCACCTGTCCGTGCGTGAAATTGAACATTACTTCGTGATTCTGAGATCATAAATCACTGTGGAACAGCGAACGCCGATGTGGGTGGTATGAGACAAGAAACAGATATTTATTTACTAAAGTACGCTACCCACGTGCGAAATGTGAAGGATTTGTTTTACGGCTATTCTGCTAAGGGATTTATATGGGCACGATAATATTCAACAGAACTGACAAATTGAATTTGATATTAATTAAATTTGTGTAATAGTCTTTGTATCGTTTGAGTTGCGTCAGATTAGCTCACGCAGTCCATTGATTGTTAAAAAGATATGCATGATATGACTAGTAGACATCTCAGAGTAATTCCAGAGTATAGACGTCTCAAAGTAATTCCACTGCCCCTTTTGAGATAGAGTAATAATAGCTGGGAACAAATCACGCACGGTCATCAATATAGGATTCGCTGTGTTATGGCTATCAGAGATTGATACATAATATACTTTATACGTTTAAATATATACATAAATAAATAATGAACACCCAGAAAAATAGCAAACAAACCTGTGCACTACACAATGGTTGTCCGATGTGGGAATCGAACCCACGACCCTCGCCGCAATAGTCAGGGTCAGTCAAAATATAAATTATAATAGAAAATATAGAAATGACGATGAGATATAGAAATTACCTTATTAATTACCTTTTTATATAGAAAAATAAAACTTGAAATTCGTTCCAAAAGAGACGGAAAAATCGGTGAATATATAAAAATAGACTCTCACAATCGAACTACCCCCTGTTTTTCAATATTTCAAAATAAGAGACCGTTCAAAAACAACCAAAGACGTGTTTTCATTTGTGAGATAGTGAGCGATCTCACGAATGCACTTTGTGAAATAGCTTTTCCTTCGCCAGAAAATACATCTGCAGCTTGTTCGCTGATTACTTTTTCCGATCGATTGTTTTATTACTCTAGTCGTTCGATATCCAAGTTTCAATCAGTATTTAGTATTCGGGATCAAGGTAAATTTGTCCTTGTCTGTGTTTGATTCTGTCACTCAAGACAAAAGTCGAGCTTCGATTAATATTTGATATTTACGCAGCTGATTTAGATAATCAGTGCCTGCGTGCGGGATTCAAACACCGACACAGTGATATCGCTCGACACGAGTTCAACACTTTGCGGAAAAGGGACAGAAGATCCCTTCTTAATCCCCCACGAAAAACCAAATCTCGAAACTTTATTAGCTGATTTAAATTAGCTCCTCAATACACAATAATATTCATGATGAACCTTTTGAAATGTAAAACACGAAATCAGTTAATTACCATATTACATCGGCTTAATATTCTACGCGCTTAGGGGCGAGGTCTTTGAATCGACGACTCATAGTTTAATCTTCTTAATTAACCGGAGTCAAACAGATTGTGAATCGGTATCAGGAAAATAATTATTATCCTTATATATAAGTATATAATTCTACTGTACGTGTGTATGTCATTGAACCCCTCCTAAACGGCTGGACCGATTTGAGTGAGTTTTTTTGTATGCGTTTGCGTGGCGCCCTGGATGGTTTAGATTCACAAATCAGTCCGGCAGATGGCGCTTCAGTCGGTTATTTATCTATACTGCAACTAAACGGCTGGATCAACTTGAATGAATTTTTGTGTATGCATTCATAGGACGTCTGTCTGGTCCGCTAATTATCTTATGTCGTCGTTGGTGACCACTGTAACTGTAAAGTGTAACTGGAAAGTATGAGTTAATGACGGAAATAACATAGTGACCATAAAAAATTGTAAAAATAGTTTTAATTATATCTGCGACTCGTGAAATTCAAAGAAAATATTTTATAAACCCTTTTTTTTCTTGATGGGGGCCGAAGATGTAACTAGCTCATCGCACCGATGAGGTGCTCAGGGTATCTTGCAGCTGGTGCCCAAAGATGTTAAAGCCCGGTGCCGGGTATGTTGAAGGCCCACCCAATAAGCGACACCTATCTTATAAACTACGTTTGGGTTTTGTAAATAGCTTTAGATAGGCAAATGAAATCTATTTACTTAGCGGTATCTTATTTTAAGATATGAACTCAATCTTAATCGTGTAGTACAACTGCTTGACGCTTGAAAACGTGACTTCCTTGCGGCTGAAATAGGCGGGCTACCTAAATTTGCCGCCAATATGCCCTCTAACAATGGCACGTATTTACTTGAAAAAATAATTACCTGATTAGATGTGAATATTTTTATTGCCCTTATATGCAGACGAGGATACGGCCCACCTGATGGTCAGTGGTAACTATCGCTCATGGATGTCAACGAAATGCTAGGGACAGAGCCAAGCCACTGCCTTTCGTTAAAATTTCGATGAATCCCGGGATAGTCACATCACTCGATACGTAATACACTAGAAATTCTCCAAAATTATTACTGTTATCAATTACTAGCGGCCCGCTCCGTCTCCGCTCGGGTCTTTAACAGAAATTTCAACGACGTCGTATTACTTTTTTTAAAAAAAGAACACTTTTTGCGGCATAACTATAATAGTTAGACATATGCTGTCGTGACACTTTTTGTAAATAATAATGTGTTCTACAAAGTCGTAGTACATTATTTTATTCTATCATCAATAGTTTTCGCAGGGCACGCGATGTAAAGATTTTTATTTTATGTAATTTTTTTACACCTTGGATTACATTATTGGAGTTTTAGTAAGGATCCCTAATTTTTTTCAAAACATGTTATAGCCTGTACTACTTGGGAATAATGTAGCTTCCAAACAGTGAAAGAATTTTTCAAATCGGTTCAGTAGTTTCGGAGCCTATTCAATAAAAACAAACAAACAAATCTTTCCTCTTTATAATATTAGTATAGATTAGTATAGATAATGTAACATCAGTTTTTCTATGTAATACGCCTACATTAACTTAATTAAACAGAAACATTTCACATATGGAAGACACGTCGTTTTCGCATTATAGGTACTTGACACTGAAATGAAGGTCATTGGAGGCTTCAGCCTGGAGGTCGATGAGTGTTAAATGTCAATAGTCTCTATAATGTAGACGCATACGGTATCTCGAATTCTTAATTAAGCTGGGATAATGAAATTACTTCGTAGACGTGGTAGATGATTCTTAACGATTACTGAATTGCGATTTTTTTTTTGACGTGTCAACGTCTTATAATTCGATTGAGCCGGCTGCACGCACGACAAAACATGACTCATGCTGCGTTACCTCGAACTGAGGCGTTCCATTTAAGGCTTGAAGTGCAAGCGAGAGCGCGCAACGAGCGACAAAGAGGCACAATCGCCTCCGCGTTCGGCAGCGTTCGACATCTGTCTCTCTCCTACTTGAGTGAGCGATGCATCCGCGTGGACAGTTGCTATACAATAATACATTTACATGTTTTCGTCAAGTATGAAGTTCAGTGAAAAGTGAATGTGGTGTCAATTGTTTATAGCAACGATAATTCAAAAATGAAACCATTCCATCAGTATTTTCTTATGACGTTGTCACGTTCAACTATCGTCAGTAAACCGACTTTACAGACAACAGTTTTTAATAAAAATCTTAAATATCGAAAATGGAAACTTTCTAACGTTTTAGCAATATATATATGAATATTTACAGTGCTATTAACATAATGTCAGTACGAGGAAACGATGACATCATACTTGGGAATATTTACGGCTATGATGAAATATTGGGTCTTTATTGAGTATTAGCAAATGTAGCCCGAGGTTAGCGTGCGTAACAAATATCTACATGATACTTGAGGATTGGAAACCTTCTTTTTTCCTATGTTGGTTCAGATATACAACTATTGTATTTTGCATTTTTTTTAAATCAGCCATCAGTTCTATGTTTTCCTTCCCTGTGCTAAGCCATAATCTGATAAATCAAAAACATAGTTAGTGGCTGTTTTTGAGATAGACATCTCACGATCTCTCAGGCATTAAGTGGCTACCGTGGTTTTTTTACATTACACATAAAACCTCAAAGAAAAAGTTCAAAGTCTTAATTGTATTCAAGAACGGATTCTCTCGCTTCTCAATAAAAACACGATTAATCCATTCAGGATTCATTAGAATTGTGTATCTGCTCGTAAGGTACCAAAAACTCGCCACCTCCAGATAACAAACCGCAGTATCGTAGCGCAATAGTTAGAAAGCTTCTTAGTCGCCTTTTACGACATAAACTTGGAATTTTAATTGATTAATTTCATAATCAAACAAACCTGACTGTACGTACTTTTGTTGATGCTATTGTAATTAATTGTCCGAGTCTAAGACATTATCAAAACTAATTTTAAGGTTCAGTCATAACTCACTTCACATCTAAATCGTACGAGTGACCAAGAAAAGTCTAATTATAAAATCTATATTTATGAACTACGTAGATACATAGTAAGCTATAAAACGAAAATGCAAGAAATAAAATTAACTATTATCAATATTGTCGTCCATAATTATTATAAAATTTTAATTTGATACTCAGCGTGGTTGGCGCTAGTATAAAATATTGTAAAGTATAGTCTATGTACTGAAGTTTCGATAGTGGGCTAACCTTTGTCACATAATAGCAATTTTATATAAATAAATAAAAATAAGATAAATTTCGTTGAACAAAACATAAGTATAATTCACGATTAAAATTCGAATATGTTTAACTGTGTTCTCACAACTTGTTCACAGAGTCGACAGAGCGGAAAATTACACAAATTATTATTACTAAGTGTTGAACGCAAATAGAATAAAACATTCAAAAGGTTTCACACATTCTGACTCTCTGTTTGAAAAGTACAGTTTTAAATAAAATTGGCGAGAACATTTTAATTTCTGTTCTAAATTCAAACAATTTCGGTATCGGTATTATACTAAAATATGGAGATGGATGGATGGAGAATTTGGAAGATGTAGATATATATTAAATAGTGGACGCAGAATTCATTAATATTAACTAAATAGAGCCGCATGTCACTATTAGTGCTAAAATATCATATTACGAAACTAAATTATTCATTTCCATTAGTTACATGATATATGTATGATTTATAAGATATTAGTTTCTTCCGTATTTTCTAATTAAAATGATTTCTACGGCTTAGGTTCGCTTTTTTTTACTGCCATTATATTATTACGAGGACAGTCGTCCTTGATCATGAAAACTAAGTACTGGAAACGTCTGAATTAAATATATTTAAAATGACAATAAGAAATTCGTGATTTAACCGTAATAGTAGTTCTAATCATAATCTTTTTGATGCTTAATTTTATAATCCTCAGTTTTTTTTTTATTGTTTAGATGGGTGGACGAGCTCACAGCCCACCTGGTGTTAAGTGGTTACTGGAGCCCATAGACATCTACAACGTAAATGCGCCACCCACCTTGAGATATAAGTTCTAAGGTCTCAGTATAATTACAACGGCTACCCCACCCTTCAAACCGAAACGCATTACTGCTTCACGGCAGAAATAGGCAGGGCGGTGGTACCTACCCGTGCGGACTCACAATAGGTCCTACCACCAGTGATTACGCAAATTATAATTTTGCGGGTTTGATTTTTATTACACGATGTTATTCCTTCACCGTGGAAGTCAATCGTGAACATTTGTTAAGTACGTATTTCATTCGAAAAATTGGTACCCGCCTGCGGGACTCGACCGGTGCATCGCAATAACGAATGCACCGGACGCCTTATCCTTTAGGCCACGATGACTTGATATAATATAAATTTGTATAATTTAGATCAAGTAAATTTTAAGTTGACCGATTATAACAGTACCAAAAACGATTAAAGTATCGTGAACGCGTTAACGTTGTATTTTATTTTATGAGTAAATTTCATCTCTATTAAGAGATAATTATATAAAATCAGCCTTAAATCTCATAGAACATCAAAACAAATATCTGCCGACAAAACGTTCTTGCCTCGAAGAGCTACACGCCATAAAACCAAATGACGCACCCCAGAGAGTGATATTACCGAGGTCGAAGCATCTGCATGAAACCACTAAAAGTTAGTAACCGTAGTACATAAGTTCGCTCAATTTAAAATTCATGGCGTGATTTCGTTTAATATCATTAAAACAACAACTCAGTTGTTTTTTTTTAATTATGTTACAGCCTAGCCGCCGGGAAAATGAACCGCTTGTATGTAGGATTGGTAAGAAACGGTACGGAACGTATGAAAAGAGTGTGAAACGGAGCGTTAAGGTGTGAGTGAGAGAAAACGGAAAGAAAGGGAGAAAAGAATGGCAGACAGAATGACAGAGAAAAGGAAGATGGCGAAGACGGTTAGAAAATGAGCATGGCGTACATAATAAAAGTGTTAATTAATTTTAAATTATTATTATAACAGAAGATTTTGAAACATTGGAAGTTCCATTTTATGCGCTGCGATCCCTATTCTACATGTATGTATAATGACGTATATATAAATTACACTCGTGTATGTTATATGTACATGTGTGTGTATCTTAAATTCATTGGACTTCCGTTTCCTTTTCGGTTCAAAGCGAAAACTTAATCGCTGAAGGCAATAACAAAAACAGTCGCTGTCGAAGTTAAACTCTTATAGAGAAATTCGTAAATTCAATTTGTAGTTAAAATTTGTATGCTACTTTTCCTAATGAAACTATAAAGCCTTTTTAGAAATTTGTTGAATAACATTCATTCTTGGCGACAGACATACCTATGTCCATTGCTCCTAATCCCGTCCTATGCATAATAGGTATTATTGAGGCATACATACGTAACTGGTACGTAAATATACTAAATCTGATATATTGTGCTAGTTCTGAACAAAATCTTTTTGGACCTACAAACCAATGACGATCGCTGCATGAAAATATACCTGACTATTTATTTATATGTCGGAGACGGGTCATTAGTTTGGTAGCTAAGCGAAACGCGGCACGATTCCCGATAGATGGCAGCACGATTGCGATGTCGTCGGAACTCGGCTAACTTCGTGCTACGACAGAGCCTAGCCGATGGAGGCGCGTAGACGCCATCACACACTTACTAACCAGCCTTCTTAAAGAGCGGTGCCTCCGCCCTAAGAACTGTCATTCGTTTTAGTTTCCTAACGTCAAGAGAAGATTTCTAAATTGTTCTAAGACAACAAACGTGATTGGTGTACTCAATATTTCTCTTAGCTCGATCATCCTATTCGTCTCTATGATGTCTGACGATGGTGTTAATAGTTGTGGCTTCTCCGACATATAAATAAAAATGAATGTTCTCTGTTCATCAATAAGCCGGGAAGTCGGAGTACCAGTAAAATACGAAAGGTGGCACTTGTAGTATCAAACAATTGATATTATATTTCATTCCAATGGAGAATAGGTTATGTGTATCAAAAACACATATACGAGATAAGACATATGTTTTTGTTTTATTTATTTATTATTTCATATTTTTTAGCTTTAGCATTAGCTAGTCTAAAAAAAGCTAAGTAGCCTAAGGTCTAGGCGTTCCAGAGATTAGCCGGAACAAACAGACAGATATACAGACAGGCAGAGAGATAGACAGACAAACAAAAATTGTAAAAAATATTATTTTGGTGTATCTACCGTATATATATATATGCAGGTGGTAAAAGGCGGGTATTTCAATATTACAAACACACTCCAATTTTATTTATATGTATGGAATATATGTACATGTAATGAAACAATTGAATCCGATGTCTGTGTATACTGAAGAAAAGCAATAATTATAATAGAAAAAGGTACATACGTAACAAAAGAAGAATCTATATATATAAAAGAAAGTCGTGTTAGTTACACTATTTATAACTCAAGAACGGCTGAACTAATTTGGCTGAAAATTGGTGGGGAGGTAGCTTAGGATCAGGAGAAGGACATAGGATACATTTAACATTTTTATCACGTTTCTGTGGAATGTGACATAAAATGTGGTATAACAAAACGCAACAGATATGGAATAACAAAACGCAACTGACAGCTAAACGTAATGTAGTTTATGGTTAATTAAAATAGAAATTTTAAGTTGACGGTTGATGTGTTTATTTCGAGTTTCGATTAGCTTATTGTGCCGAGATAGGTAATCATTAAGAAAGCCATGCCGCGACAAACACGATCAAATCTTTCCCGACGAAACCGTAATGCAACTAGGATTAGAAAAATTGCGAGTGAACGGACTGAAGATAATAATAACAACAAAAATACATGGCAAATAAAGAAACATTAAAACGCTTGCTTTTTTTAATTTACATCGATTATCCAAATAAAAAATTGACCTTGCTAAAGTCAAAAGTCTGCTTATTTATTGCCTTTAAGGCGGAACAAAGTTCGCCGGGTCAGCTAGTAATATTATAGAACATAATCCAGCGATTTTTTGTTTGTGTCTTCCCGCACTTATTCGGCCTTAGCACGGATGTTCGTGAAGTTTTCATAAGTACGTGAATATTAGATCTTGAGTGAAATGTAGGCGTGTTTTTTTTGCTTCTTTTTTAAATATTATTTTAATATTATCCGACGTTCAAATTTACATAACAATTAATATTATTAGTACGAAAACAGCCCTCTCTATAACGTTTCCACGCTCAAACCACCGAAACGGCTTTAAAGAAACTCTTGGATAGAATATTGTTTACTTTTCCTCCCATTTTTGAGCACAGGCCTCCATTCACGAATTGTAAAGCGTAACACACACAGATAAATCTGCGACTGGAAAGATATTAAAGAATCTATATTAATACGTGAAGCAAAAACTTTGTATCCCTTTTTACGAAAATTTCGCGGACGGAGGATTATGAAATTTCCCACACTTAAAGAGAATATAGAGAAGGAGTGTAGAATTTCAATATTTTTTTAAATGATGCATAAAGAAATATAATAAATCAATTAAAAAACATTACACATACTACCATGTATTTAACACACACACGCATGGATACTATTTGTTTATTGTCAAACTTTTCTTATTGCTTATAGTCTTTGGTCAAATTGAGAATAGGTTAAATATTGTTTGTCTTTATTAATATTTGTCGAAAGTGTAATCTTGGCGAAATCTGTGATTATAGAATTTTATTAATCTTTGACAATAGAATCATAATAGTGTACAAACTTATAATTGGAATTAAATAAAGTCGAATTTCGACTACCGGGGCTCCACTAGTACATAGTTATTTCTCAAAGATCAATAAGGCTCTCCAGACAAGCCTATTTTTATTCATAAGTGAGTGCATACCATTTTTTAAAGACCTACCTGAATGTTGGGCCACCGGCGCACATAAGGCCCGATGCGAGTAGTTGAGTATCAGCAAGAAAATCAGTTGACGAATCGATAGCATTGTACCTGTAAAGAAACATATCAACTTAAAAACAATACTAATATCTCAGGTGCGGCTACTTACGTCGTATTCTATTTAATAGAGAAGGAAACCGGTTCTTTTCACTTACTGGTGGCAGAACCTCTTGTGAGTCCGCACGGGTAGGTATCACCACCCTGCCTATTTCTGCCGTGAAGCAGTAATGCGTTTCGGTTTGAAGGGCGGGGCACCCGCTCTAACTATACTGAGACCTTAGAACTCATAATTCATAAAAGATCAATGTAGTCAAGTCAAGATGTGGACAATCGTCTCACGACTATACTGCAAGGAAAGGAATCGAAATCCGAAATCGAAGACCTTCTATTATAGTATTATTAAATGCTGATTATATTCGTTGCGGGGGCCAAGACAAATTAGCTTTTGCTCGGATTACCTAAACGTCATAGTTCAGTTTTTTTATCAGCGGTCGCCTCTATAGATCGAAGCTACACAAGAATTTGTACATTTAGGATCGAGTAGCGGATACATCCGAAAAAAAAACAAGAAATATCCGTAACTCAAGGTCGTTGACCTTTTGAATTGTCAATTTTTTTTAAATACCAATAGTTATATGTAAGTTTTTTTTTTTTTCGAAGTCTCACCGTAGCTGGCCTGGTAGTTTTTGCGTAATGTTCGAATTTATATATTATGTTATGAAATTACTTTACGTATTTATGAGAACGGTATTACTAAAATACAAATAAACAGAACCATGTCACGTTTACATTTTGAATGTTAATCAAAGAAAATTCATTACATTTGCTTGTAATGAAATTAAGATCGTCGTACTGGAAATTTCGCGAAATAAGGACGTACACGAGATCATTATTTGAACATTTTCACTATTTTAAAATCTAATTAATTATTGAAATTAATTTATCAGCATTTATGAGGATGCTTGCGAATTGTAGAAGTGATTAAAAGCAGACTAATCTCGCGTTTAATCTTTTCAGTTATTCACTCGTCTGTGGCAATAAAAGTAAGATAATAGTGACGTGGAACATTATTAAAAGTCGTTAAATAAACGCGTAATGAAACAGCAAAGGCAACTTTAATTAATGCCCTTACTACCAAATAGTTTTAAACACATATTTTAATGAATTATGAATTTAAATGAATTAAGTCGTCGTGGCCTAAGGGATAAGACGTCCGATGCATTTGTATCGAGCGATGCACCGGTGTTCGAATCCCGCAGGCGGGTACAATTTTTCTAATGAAATACGTACTTAACAAATGTTCACGATTGACTTCCACGGTAAAGGAATAACATCGTGCAATAAAAATCAAACCCGCAAAATTATAATTTGCGTGATTACTGGTGGGAGGACCTTTTGTGAGTCCGCACGGGTAGGTACCACCGCCCCGCCTATTTCTGCCGTGAAGCAGTAATGCGTTTCGGTTTGAAGGGTGGGGTAGCCGTTGTGACTATACTGAGACCTTAGAACTATATCTCAAGGTGTGTGGCGCATTTAAGTTGTAGATGTCTATGGGTTCCAGTGACCACTTAACACCAGGTGGGCTGTGAGCTCGTCCACACATCTAAGCAATATAAAAAAAAAACAGTAAATTGATTTATGTACTGCTTATTTAATATAACCCTTTTAAATATAGTATTTATTGTATAGTATTTATACTATTTCATATAGTAAGTATTACTTATTTAATATAATATAATAACATGCCTTCCATTTGATTCGATAGAGAAGAGAGCGTATCGGATATCAATTGATCGAATATCATCGAAAGTGATATTGTTCATCTCTTTCCACTATACTGAATCAGCAGACGTTCTTTTAAATTGTTTGGTTGAATCATTCTGTTACTATCATTGCCTCTTTTTTTTATTGCTTAGATGGGTGGACTAGCTCACAGCCCACCTGGTGTTAAGTGGTTACTGGGGCCCGTAGACATCTACAACGTAAATGCGCCACCCACCTTGAGATGTAAGTTCTAAGTTCTCTGTATAGTTACAACGGCTGCCCCACCCTTCAAGCCGAAACGCGTTACCGCTTCACGGCAGAAATGGTCGGGGTGGTGGTGCCTACCCATGCGCATTCACAAGAGGTCCTACCACCAGTAATACTTTAAGTCGGCAATGTTAATTCGTTTATTTGTTCCATTAGCTCGAGTCTCAAAGCCTCTCGTCTCTAGTGTTCGAAATGTTACTTTAGCGACGTACCTATGAAGTTCTGTAATGAATTTTCTTGCTCAGTACTAACTAAGCCTTCGCTGGGACAAAAAAAACGATTAGCGGTACACATCTGATTTCACTTGGCACTACGAAATTCTTTCTTTACGAAACTTACCATTCCTGTTTATATCATGTCTGCATAAATAGCGACCCTATAAATAGTGAATTTACATGTTTACGTGTAGACACAGCCTCTGAAGGACTTAAATTGTAGAAACATCAAATCCAAATTTATTGTGGTAAAATGTCGAGCTAGACCGCATTAATTGTGGTAAAGGATCTATCTAGAACGCTATACGAATTAATTGCAAACACTATTCACTTTAAATAACAAAACAAAAGTTTCACGGATCCTACTAAACGTGAAAATTTAAATTGAAACATTCGTTCTTTACATGACTGAACAAAAACGAAATGAACTAAATATTAACTTAGATAAAAATAATACACATCACAATATATACTTAGATAAAAATAATACAAACATCACATTTCATTATGAAGAAGAAAATATTTGAGTTCGTTGCCCCTGAGTACCTCCTGCCGAATACAAAAGGCTATTTATCAACATGTCTGAAACGTACTAAATATAAACGTTTCATTCAGGTTAATGTAGGAAAGAAACATGATTGAACATCAATTTTCCATTCAGTCTAAACAATCATGAATCATGAATGAAAAAATGAAAAAAAATATTGGTATCGCATGACACCGTTGAACCCAAGACAAGGTGGAAGGATGTAGTGCTGAAGAACAAAATGGAATGCAATGTTGCTGACGAGGATGTCGAAGACAGAGCGAAGTCGAGGAGTAAAGTGAGGAAAACTGACCCCACCACCATGTGGGATAAGAGAGAGGGAGAGAGAAAGAGAGGGAGAGAGAGAGAGATACCGTTGGCAGTAAACTTTTCTTTTACTAAAATGTAGATTATGTTTTTAATAGTAAATATTGAACGGAAAATAATGAAAACGATAAACTTGAAACATGCTTTTTTATAAACCGATTGTAACGAAGTCTTTAAGCTGTTCGTTTGTCTTTAAAAACTTCAATACACTTTTTACTAAAATTCCAGCGCATACTATTTTGGACACATTCATCGGACCTTTGATGCCCTGCTGGGAAAAGGTTTCCCCTTTTTATCACATAACGTTCGATAGCCCCCATTCTCATTCTTCAGAAATGGTGATATCAAATCGAAAAAAAATCAGTTATTTTGATTTTGAACCCACTCAAATTTTCCAAAGCTGTTTCGTAATCACTACTGTCATGGATTGGCTTACAAGACATTATCTTATTTGTATTATTATTATTATTATTATTAGACGAACATCCAACCTTTTTTTTTATTACCCTTTTAGGCCGACGAGCACACGGCCCACTTAATAGTGAGTGGTTATTATCGCTCATGGACTTTAACAATGCCAGGGGCACCGCCGTCTACTAATCATATAATTAACAACTAAGTTCTTAAATTTATTTTCAACTAGCGAAACTGTAATTTATTATAAATTTCTCCACTATTTAATGGATTTTATTATACATATAACCTTCCTCTTCAATCACTCTATCTATTAAAAAAACTGCATCAAAAACCGTTGCGTAGTTTTAAAGATTTAAGCATACATAGGGACAGAGAAAGCGACTTTGTTTTATACTATGTAGTGATAAAACGAAAAAAAAAGCATTTCAATTCTAGAAAGAATTTAACCACGTTTCGTCAAATACAATCACGTTGTATAATACAAGGAAGCGATCGTTTGAAGGAAAATCTCGTACGGCCATAGAGAAGCCTTTGAAGTGCATATTAGCACAGCACTGGTCGGATATTGATTTTCCGCGTCCATTGTTCTTTCACTTCCCTGTTTTGTGTTCAAAATATTATACATGCATTATTATAATTTCATTTTAAAACTAAAAATCTATTACACTTAGCTTTACAAAGCGCTAATTGAATGCTAGGTTGAATTGAAAAAACATGACACTACGAGTAAAAATATAAACTGAGAACTTTACGATTCTTGCCACCCACGAATGTTTCAATTTAAATAATTTCATTCAAGTTTTATTATTTTAACTCAGCTTTCAGTCGATAGGTGAAAACGTAGTTGAAATAAGATCTCGTACAAATTATTTACATTGTTTAAATTGTATTAAACAGGAAAATAACTAAGTCAACAGAAAACCGATAAAATTGTGTTAAGTTTTTTTTTTCAAAATCGGTTGAGTCTCACTTGAATGACTGGAAAAAAAAGACAAATAAAACAGAGAGATTAACTCCTTGTTCTAATTTCTTGACAAAATAGAAAATTGTGACCTAGAAGTCCTTTCCTATAGTATATTCTACACACACGACAAATATGACAGTAGTTTTTTGCATTTTGTAAATTTAAAAAATGATTTTGTATGATTTTTTTATTTTTTTAAATGTACATTATAATACTTTGAAAGGCAGTGGAAATAAAATACCTTACTTATAAATGATGTTGTTTTGAGTCACGCAAATCGTTCGATGTAATTGTCTCAACCGATTACCCAATTCGCCCCATTAATGTAGAATTCTCGTAGTTTAAATCAAAGCTGAATCTACTGTGCATGCTTAGTTCGTAGAAAACACCTTCCAAATTACGTTGTACCTAGCTTTATATGCCAGATACCTAGTTATTTGTGTCGAGTGATGCGCGACCACGGAAAATGCACTCTAACATTACGTTCTACCTAAGTAAGCTTGCATCTAACATGTTTCCGCACTATTCACAAACGACTTCTACCTAAGAGACACGGAATATAAAACTAAAACTATAAGCATTTTAGAATTTCCGACTATACAGCTGGTAGTTCGAATTCAACGGTAAACATTTCGGGTTACGGCAACCCCTTAACACCGACAACGCTATGATTGAGTTAACCGATCTATTGCAATAAAAAACAAGAACACTTTCACGTAAAGTACAAGCTAAAGTAAACGTAAAAGCGTTTGACGACGAATATCAGGTTCCTTCGCAAGTAAAGGAGTGTCTGGAGTATACATAGAGAATATTACATGAACATTCGGTTCATCCATCACGATCCATCATGTAATTTCCAAGGTACTTAGGAGAAATATACACGCGACGAAACACGATTTTAAAAAACACATAAACATCATTATTGTAACATGTGACGCTGAATATTTAACTGATGGGACTATTTGAATTATGTTACCGGTCATCGTTCTCGTCGAACCCGTCGCTTGCGACGAAGGGCTCGGCGAGTAAATTAACCCAGGGGCACAGCCCACTGAGTTTCTCGTCGGATTTTCTCAGCGGGTCGCGTTTCCGATCCGGTGGTAGATTCTGCGAAGCACTACTCTTGCTAGGATTAGTGTTAGCAAGGACGTCAGGTTTGAGACCCGTGAGCTCACCTACTTATTAAGGTTACGCTGAAATCGTCTCTCAAGACTATCAGCATAGGTAAGAAAAAAAAAATTGGAACTTTGTCAATATAAAAAACGGGATTGCGGTCCGCTTGACGCAGATGCTCACCGCTGCTCATGAATATCAGCTGTGCCACTGCCACTACTCTCGTTAGTTGTCTATTAGAATCAATATAAGCTCTTTGAAGTAAGCCGTGTACCCTAAAATATGTTACCGAAATTTTAATAAAGATAAGTGGATGAGAGTAAATAATACGGCTAACGAGCTTGTGTGAGAACGATAATTGCTAATCATATATCTCAATCATGTTACCCAAATCAAATAGGTAAATAAAAAAGACATTCAATTTGGCTTTGCAAAAATCCTCAAAAATTCTCAATTACTTACATATATTTTTTTTATTGCTTATATAGGTGGACGAGCTCACAGCCCACCTGATATTAAGTGGTTACTGGAGCCCATAGACATCTACAACGTAAATGCGCCACCCACCTTGAGATATAAGTTCTAAGGTCTCAGTATAGTTACAACGGCTGCCCCACCCTTCAAACCGAAACGCATTACTACTTCACGGCAGAGATAGGCGGGGTGGTGGTACCTACCCGTGCGGACTCACAAGAGGTCTTACCACCAGTTAAAATATAATAAATACATATTATAAATTAACTAATTTATAAAATCAAAACAAGACCCGCCCCGCTTTTTTCTGTGCTACTGTTTCGAAATTGGAAATCGTATTAGTGATTATTATTAATGATCGACAAACTACGATAAGGCTATCATAAAAAAAATAACCAATATGTTTGATATTTTCCAAACCCAAATTTTTGTATGTTAATTGGTGCCCTAGTTGTCTCAATGTTTCCGATAACTGCTTAATAACAAAAACCAAATGAACTGCGTATCAATCTATCGAATTCAAAAGCAAACATAATAAACTTTACTGTAAGCTAACAAAAGTCAGTTTGTTAACGAGAAACCTATTGTGAGTTTGGGGACTGCAAGCTCTCAATATCCGATAAAACTGAAATAGCTTCGATTCAACGTATTCGATCACAATACAGCGATTAAAACGCATTTCCACTGAATAGGTATTATATACCTATATATCTATATACCTATATCTGAATAGGTATCTATATACGTGAAGCAAAAACTTTGTACCCCTTTTTACGAAAATTGCACGTACGGAGGAGTATGAAATTTCTCACACTTATAGAGAACATATAGCGCGAGTGCACAATGCTAAATTTTTTATAAAATAATGCATAAAAGATACTTTAAAACAATAAAGAAAACATTACACACACTACCATGTATTTGACACAACACATACACAAGAATATTCTCTTTGTTTACTGTCAATTGGGAAACTTTTGTTATTGTTTAGAGTCTGTGGTCGAATTGAAAATAGATTAATATTGTTTGTCTTTAATATTATTGATCTATAGAGCAGTTTTGGCGAATACTGTAATTATATTATCGAAATATAATAGTGTTTGACAGTAGAACCATAATCATGTTTAAACTTATAATTTCAATTAATTATAGTCGAATCTCGACTACTGCGGGGTCACTAGTAGTTAAACAAACAGCCACTATATACGAGTAGATTCGAAGTGTTCCCGATTTCGAGGAAGCAGGTTCGAGCGGATGCCGTTGCCCCGGTGACCCAGTTCTTACCTCCCCGCGCCGATCTCTGGAAGCCCCTTCCCCCTTCAAGACCTATAACGCATCCCTGCATCCGGGGACCTAGTACCCTGCTATTGACAGTTCATTAAATGATATAATCAATATTTAAGATAGTTAACACGATGTCCAATGTAATTAAAATCCAACTTTTGAGATTACAGCCTTCGAGAACAAAAAAAAAATAGCGAGAGAAGGAAAAAGGAGTAAATTTCTCTGCAGTAAATTTCTGGTGACAAGTGAAAAGGTGATGATAGTGTATTGCATTAAGCGCATTTTTGCTTTGCGACAGAAATAGGGAATACATACCCATTACGAAGCAAAGTAAGCGCCTATTTTAATTTAAAAAATTGCATCTTTAATCCTTTGTAAAATTATAAGTATTATGACAATCTATACAAATAAATGAAATTGGAGTGTCTGTTTGTAATAATAAAATAACCACTTTTTATTAAATGCCTAAGTATGTATGCACAGTACATATACCAAAATAACATTTTTATTTTTATTTTATCTGTCTGTCTGTTTGTCTGACGTTTGTCGGTTTTGATCCGCTATTATATTATAAGTATTATATACAAAATAGATTTACTTAGTGGTCTACTTCCCAAAAGCTTATCTACAACGAAACCATTTTCTTAAGATGTTTATCCACGATAAATGCCATCAACGAAAGTTTACCGAAATACTCATTTCACGCTTGAACACATCGAGCAAAATTACTCCCTGTGGATTCCCGAGATTCCGCACAATTAACTAACACAATAAAAGAATATCTTAGATAGCGGTTGGTAGGTAAATAACATGTCTACATATAAATTGGTTATTAATCTTAAAAAATACTTCTGGTACACTGTTCCAAAATGATCGGTTTCGTAGTCAACGAAGATTATCGATGACCTGTTGCCGCAATTTAGTCATCTGTCAATATATCTTCTTTTCCATGACATCGCTACATGACCCTAAAGTTATACTAATGTTTTTTTAACTTTAATAAATTAATTATATCGAAACTTTTTTTAAAAACATTCCAAAATCCAAATTTTAATTTATACAAATATTATAATATTCAATTCACACTGATTGTATTGATATTTGTGTGGGTGCTATCGACAGCTCTAACATCCGTTCCATCCTATGTGCAGTCCCTAAAAGTACTATATGCTATGTATATATTAGCCCGGCATTTTGACTTTTGAAAATTGAAATATGCATAATTATTTTAGCCTCATAGGTACATTGGTAGTCCTAAAAATAAGGCCATTTGAACTAACTTTACCACAATTATTCTTGTAAAGAAAAACGAAGATCGATTTCAACATTGGCCCCTCACTTCAGCTTACAAAAGCATTTCTTCTAAAAGTAATCAAAGAACGCCTTATAATCCACATCACAGGATATTATTAGTCCAAAAACAGCTTAATATCCAAGGGTCGTTTCCATTTCAATAAAAGTAAAATTTGTAAGGAAATTTTCGCAGAAATTTATTCTCGATATAGATGTACCTACAGAACGTTCTACTATTGAACAGGGATTACGTAGGAAGAGATCAAAAATGTGAATAGCTAAATGGAAATCTATTTTTAGTTCGCGCTATACCTTCACATTTTTCCAATATCAATAGACTATTTCTACAGACTAAATGTTTAACTTAAATTTTCAACAATTCTGTGCATAATATTAAGTAGGTTTCAAATGTAACTCATCTACATCCTAAATAAGAATATTATCCATCTAATACAGTGACTAGGCCTCTTTTGCGAGGGGATGTTCTGTGGTAATCTATCCGGCTTTAATACAGTATTTTGTTTACTTCAATATATGTCTCTTTGACATAAATATAAATTATATGTCAAATAATAATAATATTAAAATAAAAAAAATATGTAGAAGTCGTCATGGCCTAAAGGATAAGACGTCCGGTGCATTCGTATAGAGCGATGCATTGGTGTTCGAATCCCAGGCGGGTACCAATTGTTCTAATGAAATACGTACTCAACAAATGTTCACAGTTGACTTCCACGGTGAAGGAATAACATCGTGTAATAAAAATCAAACCCGCAAAAAATAATTAGCGTAATTACTGGTGGTAGGACCTCTTGTGAGTCCGCGCGGGTAGGTACCACCACCCTGCCCATTTCTGCCGTGAAGCAGTAATGCGTTTCGGCTGAAATAGTGGATTGTGAGCTCGTCCACACATCTAAGCAATGAAAAAAACTGCCTATCAGTTCGCAATGAAGTGTGGTCTTTAATTATTAGTTCATTTAACGCAATGAAGACTTCGACCTCATATTGGGGCGTGTCTTTTTAACTATGAATGTGGGAGGATTTAGAGGAAGAGTTTAACCTAAGAAAAAAATTATGGATTGCGTGAAAGACGATAAGTGTAAGAGGGGAGTGAGTCAAGAAACGGTATATGATAGAGGAGTAAGGAAGACGAAAATATATTGGGCCGACCCCAAGTGACTGGGAGAAGGGCAGGAGAGTGATAATGATAATGATTAGGACGTGGCTTTTTCTTAAGTCAACAGTACTTCATTTATGCTGCCGATGAACATAGATAAATTTTAAAGTGTCAAGCTTAAAGTTTGCTTCGGTCTCTATTGTCTAAGTCTATAGAGACAAGTCACAGATTTCATTCAGAAAGCCAAAAAGATCACTATTTGTAGCCGTCGTACAGAATTTGTTTGCAGACTCGTTGTCTAACTAATTAATGCTAAGTCACGGCTCGGATCGTAGACCGTATTTAATCCATTCTTCTCAACAGATTACACGAGACAAACTATGTTTAGCCTCTAGAGACATATGTTAGTCTACAATTAATCACGCCCCTGTTATCTTTACTGTAGCAGACATTTTAAATGTAAATAATGTTTTTTTTTTGGTTAAGAATTCCTGAAAATAAATTCCCTTGGTACTTAAAACTTGAAATAGACCAGTAAACTACTTTAAATACCTTCTTCACTTAACATTTATACGCACACTTCGGTCTTTCGAACTAAACTCATTACATGTTTTCATGGCTTCATTGCGTACAGCGTGTGTCTTTCAAACGACTACTTCGAAATTAGAAAACTTCCAATTACATCGGCATACTTCCAAAAACACGCTCATAATATTATAACTGTGTGAACCAGTTATGGCCACAGTAATGTACCAATAATGGCCACAAAAAAATGAAAAAAAAAAGATGTGGTGTCGTGGGACACCAGGTAGGAACGAAGTTCCTTCGGCTAATGTAGAATCGACACAATTTGCAAAAAAAGAAATAGTGCTCAATTTTATGTAGGTTTTCTTGATTTTTCTCTTAAATTTTGCTGATTAGTTTTTATTTAAGTACGGGAAAGTATTTAGGAAATTCAGTATTTTAGGAAATAATAAATTACGTAAAATAAAAAAAATAGTAATTCAAATTATCAATTAAAATAACAAAATATATCTCTTTATTTTTGGTTGACAACATAAAATTACATAGAAATAGAAATAATTACTAAATAGAGAGAGAAGGGATCAGAGAACGAAAAGAAAGAAGGAGAAAGAGAAAGGTATTATACACTACTCGCTTGTGTATGCGACTGTCGCGCCTGCGCACGTCTCATTTAACGGTTTTATTCCACGCACTTTTTTCCACGGATTTTTTCTTACGGTTTTACTATCACTTTTTTTTCAGTTCGGTCGCGCAGCAAAATCCCTATCCCCTCCAAGCTTGACGTAAGGAACTTCGTTCCAAAAACATGCTGTGTAACTTGAATAAAGAAGAACTAAATTTCCGAACACAAAAGACCTGTTAATCCCACTTTATATGAAAGAATCATAAACAGTGTGTAGTGGAGCTTGGCTTTGTGGTATTGTTGCACGGAAATCATCTATTACGACCTAAACGAATAAGTAAATCGTGGACGGAATATGTGCTCATGTGATATAGGATAGGATAATCAAAAGTAAAACGACAAAAAATATGTCCATACATGTTATACTATCGCTATGCTACTTTTTTTTCATATTCTAGTAACCTCGAGGGGTCATACCAGATTCACCGGGCGAGTATGTGAGCTAAAACGTTTGCTTGAAACAGTAGGCCTAGAAAGAGCAATGCTTCAGAATCTACTACCAGACCGGAATCGCGACCCACTGAGAAGTTCCGATGAGAAACTCAATGGACTGTCTCTGAGGGTTTTTTTATAAGCCACAACGTGTAAAGCGGACGTATGTTGCGCATAGAATACAAGATATTTGACAGATGCCTGATTCTCGCCAACGACATTTTCAAGATAAGTTTGCTGATATACAAGTTCCGAAGCAACATTTGGTCCATCGGCCTACCGAGCAACTTCACCAGCTTGATGGAAGATCGAGTTCTGAATACTGAGACCTTTATCGCTTCCTGTTTTCCAAGCCCTAACTTTAATATCGATTGATTATTATTTTTTTATTGCTTAGATAGGTGGACGAGCTCACAGCCCACCTGGTGTTAAGTGGTTACCGGAGCCTATAGACGTCTACAACGTAAATGCGCCACCCACCTTGAGATATAAGCTCTGAGGTCTCAAGTATAATTACAACGGCTGCCTCGCCCTTCGAACCGAAACGCATTAGTACCTACCCGTGTGGACTCACAAGAGGTCCTACCACCAGTAAAAAACACACAAACAAATTTTAGTAACTTAAATCAAAAACCTTTTACCAAGGCTCAATCGCTCCAATAACTAAATATAAAAATAGGGAAACGTTACGTCTCAGGCTTATGTAAATTGAGAATTGAAACTTAGCATCAATTTGCGTGGTAGCGAACAGTTAGTTAAGCACTGAAATCAGTAATCTCCGAAACTGAGATCGGTTCAAGGGATAATACAGCCCTACATACGATATTATAATTGTAAAATTAATACAAACGTTAATCTAACCGGCTTAAACAAATACCTAGATGAATCTTCACTTTGGAATATACTTTATGAATATCCATCACGAATGGCCCAGCCCATGTTGTTATTTCTAGACAACATTAGACCAACCCGAAAACGTTCGATACAAACTTACAAAAGTTTCACAATTTACAAACTAATGTTCAATGTTTTAATGAACAATAGATATTTGTTTATTTTATTAATTAACTATCCATTTCTAAATACAGTCGTAAGTGAAATCGATTCTTAGGTTTAGGTATTTTATTAATGGCCTTTTTTTATCTTCGAATTACAACTCTTGAGCTAGCGAGTAGATAAGGAATAACATTACCCAAACAGAAATAAAAAGATATCCGATATTAACCGCCTACGCTAGTGCTCGTTTATTGTCACAGTATCCAGTACACTTCAACAATTGACAGTTCTGGGTTAATGTGTTTAATCTCGCCCGTTTTTCCAATTTCTGGCTCAAAAGGGCCAGTTCGGTGATCAATCACTTTTGCAAAATATATATTTTAAAAAATACTCATATTTTACTGTCTTAATTTGGAGCTTAAAATAAGAAACGTCGTTTATTATTATAAATAAAATAATTACTACTAATGTGTTATAAATTTGTCTTTTTTTTTTTTTTTTTTTATTGCTTAGATGGATGGACGAGCTCACAGCCCACCTGGTGTTAAGTGGTTACTGGAGCCCATAGACATCTACAACGTAAATGCGCCACCCACCTCGAGATATAAGTTCTAAGATCTCAGTATAGTTACAACGGCTACCCCACCCTTCGAACCGAAACGCATTACTGCTTCACGGCGGAAATAGGCGGGGTGGTGGTACCTACCCGTGCGGACTCCCAAGAGGTCCTACCACCAGTGATTACGCAAATTATAATTTTGCGGGTTTGATTTTTTATTACACGATGTTATTCCTTCACCGTGGAAGTCAATCGTGAACATTTGTTGAGTACGTATTTCATTAGAAAAATTGGTACCCGCCTGCGGGATTCGAACACCGGTGCACCGGTGCATTGTCTGTCAGGTTTATTAAATCGACGCTTTGATTCGATTCCCGGTCGAAGTCAATGTCTTTTTTAAAGATGCTCGGCTCTCGTGGCCTGAGATTTCTTCTGTTTTTTTCGTAAGTATGTTTTCGGCATCAATAACATAGAAATAAACTATATCTTAAGTCATTATAAATAAAACAGCACGTAAATTAGAAGTTTTTCACGTCCGAATTGTTCATAGCGTAACTTAAGCTTTTCTTTCTTAGTTAAATATTGTCTGTATCTAGTTAGACATCAAAAAGAAAAGACGCAATCCTATACCATGTTGTCTGGCAAGACCTTTTTTGTCAAGAACGGATAGAGATATCGATTTCATTCAAATGACACTAATATCAATTTCTACAGTACTGACGATATTAAGCAAAGGCCTACTTAAAAGAAATATCTATCTATCTAAAATTATGTCACGTTTTCAATTATTTTTATACCCATTTATTAATATAAATTTATGTTATATCATGACTCTTAGTGAGTGTACTTCGGATAAATGGTAATGTAATACCGTCGAATTGAGCAGACAATGCAGATAAAGAGTGGTTAGTAATGGAATCTTTCAATCTAACTAAGATATACATTACGAATGCACTTTTAGTTTTTTTACAATTCGTTTCCAAAGACGATGTGTGTATAAGTGTCAGATTGAGTCAAAAGATCCTACACTGATTATAATCAGTGTGGCTATTCATATGGGAATACAGGTACGTGACCGCGGCCAACTCTGGATACTGCCACAACTTTCCCTTAACACATTTAATATATGCAGACCCACAGACCCGTCCTCTCGCCCGTTAGAACACGAAGGATTCAAATGCCTAAGGTAAGGTTTTAATAAGTTAATAAGGTTTTAGTTATATATATAAAAAAAGGAAATATAAGAATTTAATTTCCAAGGCCGATTGTATCAGACGCAGTATAATAGAACACGAATATACTTACGTTTGGATATATAATGTACATTAGAAAAAAAGAACATGGTACCAAAACCTCGGAGACACGTTCGATTTAAACATTTTGTGCATGTGAATTCGATTTGACGGATCCCACTTGTTTATTATCAGAAGATTAAATCTACCGTCATTGCTTTCATCCCTGAGGTTTATTCCATTTATTTCACACTTGAACGGGTTTGATTGAAGTATACATCGTCTTTAATGTGTGTGAGATCACTGTCCCCTCTGATTTTTCGGCCCAATGAACTGTAAAGTTATATACTTAATATTTTAGACATAAATGCGACTACTCATTCGTAAGACATATGATTCAATTTTTTTTAACTTTTTTTTTTCATGTCAAGTATTTCTGATACATATTTTATTTGGATTATCAACCCACGGGTAAGTTCCATTTGCTCGGAAAGATAGTTCAATGAAAATGGACAAATACTAAATATGAAAAGCTCCGAGCCTTTACATAATTCTCTGCATTAAAATCGCCCCATTGATAAAACATTTAAAACAAACTAAATAATATAAATAATAATAGAGACGTCAAAGAAGAAGAAAATTCAGAGCCACCTAGTTTTGAAATGTTCTTTAAAAGTAATAATTACTTAACTCGAATTCATCTAAAACTTACTAATATTCCATTTAGATGAAATAGCTCAGATTCAAAATCTTATAAAATGGGTATCAACGTTAATAGTTATTCAATAGTATTTTCTTCGGTTAAATCTTAGATATTTTATTAGCATTATATTATTTTTGACGTTTCGGACACTTTACCGCTATCGTGGTCACGACGATTAAGCTGTTTTACGTTGAGAGGACATAGCGTTTTCTCAAAGCGCATTAAAATCTACACGAAAAAAGTAACGTGAGATTAAGCCGTAAAAGTAGTTTTAATTAAATTAATCAAATGTAATTTCATTTAAAAACATCCTCAACTTAACTCACTTCAATTAATTGCTCTGCATAAACTGTTGATTCTTCAACTTATTATTAAATTGTAAACATGTTTACGATCTGTTATACTGTTGACGGTTTTTCAACAAAGCCGACATTTGTCATTTCGGGTCTAACAACTAAATCAAAGTTTAGAGAGTACCTAATAGTTGTCGCGATATTGACAAAATAGCTAGTTTTATAAACATAGAAAAAGTAAACTAGTAAACCATTAGTTTTATGAACAAGAGAAGGGGGTGAACTTTATGAAAATTCCCGTTTTCGTACAAGTTCTAGATAAAATACTAATCAGCAGTCCTAAATTTAATAAGTATCACTTGGAATCCAATTCTAACGAATTAGAAAAAAAATTTAGACAATGTGTGATTATTTTTGTGTACTGTAAAGACATTTTGTTGAAAATACGTAATTAACATATTATTATACTCACTGCCGTGATTTCCCGCGTAGGTAACGGAGTTCTGAAAATGCGGTATCGTCTGCGCGCCTAGAGAGCGTGCCGCGTTCTGATCTCCTAACCCTCGTATGATTGCGACGTTGTAAAATGCGCCTGCGTGGACCTCATGACGTCAATGGCTCATGAAGCATACAGGTGTTGGGAGTATATAACACCGCGCTCTCTCCACATGCAATTAACGACTCTCCACATATTCCAATTATTTTGGTCTAGCGCATTATTCTATTTTTGGATAAATCAAATACGCACTTACTCGTTCATAATAATAATATTTAGTTATGTTATTTTAATACTGTTTGCAGATTTTGTATTATTGATCATAAAACCAATTGTTTTGATACTATTAAGTTGGCTGCGTCCCATCTGTCTCATATGTTATAGAGTGATTTGGCTGTTTTACGATTGCCCGTATACCCGACATCAACCCTCCGTGAAAATAGCAGGCAAAGCATTGAAATTAAGACAGGATTTACTTAAAGTATTGGGTGCAAAGTAAGATAAGGATCCTACTATTAATTTGTAGACGGATTGTAAAGTAGTAGGATATTATAGCTCGTAGCAGGTATAGTAACAGATCTGTACATAAATTCAGACAACCATTATTAAATTAAAAATATTGAGTTCGCTGTGTTTACTGTTTTTTTTATTGCTCTGGTGGGTGGACGAGCTCACAGCCCACCTGGTGTTAAGTGTTTACTGGAGCCCATAGACATCCACCACGTAGACGTCACTCTCCTTAAGATATAAATTCTAAGGTCTCAAGTATAGTTACAACGGCTGCCCTACCTTTCAAACCGAAATGCATTACTGCTTCACGGCAGAAATAGGTAGGGTGGTGGTACCCACCCGCGCGGACTCACAAGGTGTCCTACCACCAGTAAATTTGTCTATAAGAAATGCTTGAGAGATGGGTATAGGGCAATACGAACTGGATAAAACAAGAAGGACTACTCGCGTTGAACGACCCAAACGATGCGATACACAACGCCAACGTAACGGTCATTCAATTCAATTCATACACAATAAACTAGGAAATGTACTGGTAATAGATAAGGTCGCTTGGCCGGCAGTACAATGTAGTTTTCATACTGTTTGTATCAATTACTGAAAACAAATGCGGGTTGTATTGATGATTTCCCGTCAGGTGGTTTAGTTCGCTAGAGCGGGCGTTATTAATGCAGCTGTCCAGAACTTCGAAGTATTTTGAAACCCGTTCCTGGTGTCGAAATGTTCGTAATGTAGCAGCAATAGGCAGCGTCTTGGCTGTACCCTTGTTGACGTAATGAGCAACAGTAACAATTTAGGTACTTGAGCCTTAGGTGGTATGTAATGGTGGATTTACACTAGGGGCAGCCGGGGCAAGTGCCCAGGGCGGCAAATCTTTTAAGGCGGCAAAATTTTGAAAATAAAAAAATAGTTTTTTAGTCTTATCAAGATTGCCTAATATAATTAATTAATTCTATTAATTAATAATTTTCTGTTTAATTGATAAGTCAAGAAATTCAATTCATCCACTATTTGTCAATTATAATTTTGGTACTATTGGAAAAAATTAATAATCTAAGTGATTTAATCAAATTATTACCTTGTAGATTTAAAATAATAATCGATTCTTCTATTTTCTGGAATTAAAGAAATTTAATTAGTTTTTTTTTATGTAATGTATGTGATTATTATAGTCACCCTTAGTGCCAAGTTTATAATTGTTCGAAAAAAAAACAAATAATTATGATGTATTATGTTGATGTTAATTATGTTTTTGGAATATATTACATGTAATAAAGTTTCTGCGTTAAATTATAAGTTTAAGTAAAATTCCAGTATTGGGGCAGATTTTTTTCCGGTGCTCAGGAGCGGCATTATGCTTAAATCCGGCCCTGGTGGTATGCACGTTTCCCTACAAAGGCAATTAAAACAATGCTTACAATTGTACTTATTACCTTAGCCTAAACAAGGAATTTTATTAAAAAGTCGTCGTGGCCTAAAGGATAAGACGTTTTTTTTTTTTATGATTGAAAGTTTACTGGTGGCCCGAAGGCCTTTCCAGTTTCACCAGGACAGGTGGGCGAGCAAAGGCTCAGCCAGGAGGGGTGGGATTTGCTAACAACTGCCCGAGCGCCTCCGAAGGAGACCTAACAACTCAAGAGCAATTGTTTCGCGAATGAATCTACTACCGGATCGGAATCGCGACCCGCTGAGAAGATCCGGCGAGAAACTCAGCGGGCTGATGCATGGGTTAGGTTGCACGTCGACCTCTTTGTCGAGTTCGACGAGTACGGTTACCGGGGTCCCTAAGCCTGCCCCTAGTATTAGAGCTGAAGGCATCTAATGCAAAGGTTATTGGATCTGATGGATCCGTAAGGACGTGTCTAGGGCGTCGACGGTGACTGGCTCCTGCATGATCAGGATTCGGGGAGTAGTCAGCGGCGGCAACGATAAGGCGATTATCATGACGCATAGCCTTATCGAAGTATCGTTCCGACGCTGACTTCATGTATTTCCGAATTGATTCGAGGCCCAGGTCGTCGTGTAGGTCAACGTTCCTCACGAACCACGGAGCCCCGACAGCTAACCTGCAAAAGCGGGATTGTAGAGATTGAAGGGTGTCTATGTGCGTGCGGGCCGCGTGAGCGAACACCACACTCGCGTAAGTCATGACGGGCCTTATGCAAGTTTTGTAAAGTGTCACCTTGTTCCGAAGGGACATTTTACTCCGCTTACAAATCATGGGGTAGAGTCTACCGAGAATAAACGCGGCACGGTCACGGACTGATTTTATATGCGGGCGGAATGTCATCGATGCATCCAGGGTAACGCCCAGGTACTTGACCTTCCTGGCCCAGGGTATGGATTGACTAAAGAGAGTAATCGGGGGTGTGAGATTCCTCCTCCTAATCCGGGAGGAAATCCGTGTGGAGCTTCCCCTCTGAAAGAGCACCGCAGTACTTTTCGCTGGGTTGATGTCTATGCGCCATTTTCGGAACCACTGTCCTAGGGCTAGGGCTGCGCTCTGAAGCTTCTTCGCGATTAGGGACTTATTTCTACTAGAATAGTAAACAGTCGTGTCGTCGGCGAATAAAGCTAAATGGGTCGGCGGCGACCGGGGAATATCGTTGACGAATAAGCTAAATAGGAGGGGTGAGAGGACAGAGCCTTGCGGGACTCCAGCTGTGAGAGGTCGTGGGGAGGAGCGGGTTCCCTCGACTCGATATCGAAAAGAGCGGTTCGACAAGAAGTCCCGTATGATGAGCACGAGACTATCCGGCACGCCCATGTTGAATAGTTTGAAAATCAAACCATTGTGCCAGACTTTGTCGAACGCTTTTGCGACGTCGAAGAAGAGAGCTCCCGTGTATAACGGTTTTGGTCGATTAAGCCCCACAAGAATGTGCTCCGTGAGGCGGTGCACCTGTTGAACGCATGAGTGATTTGTACGGAATCCGAATTGTTCATCGATAAGAATGCCCTTGGATGAGACGAAGTCTCTGAGGCGTTTGTAGAGCAGACGCTCATACAGTTTGCCTAGAGACATGAGGAGGCTAATCGGGCGGTAGCTCGTCGGATGATTTTTTGGTTTACCGGGTTTATGTATGCCGATAACGTCCGCTTCTTTCCACACCGCGGGAAAGATACAGTTCGCCATAGCGGCATTGAAAATAGATGCCAACATCACGATGAGTTGGACGGGTAGAAGTTTAATAACGCGGTTGGATATACCGTCGGAACCGGGAGCCTTGCGAGGACGTAGGTCTTTGATCAAGTCTTTAACTTCCATCGGGGTGACGGGTGGTAACGCATCAGAGGGTGGCAAGGAGGCTCTGCGTTCTACCTCACTGTCTACTAATTCTACATGAACAGGGTCCACGGATTGAGTGCTGGGCGTGCACTGGGTTTGCAATGTATCGGCCAGCAGCTCTGCTTTTTCGTCATCATCGAACGCCGCGAGTCGGCCTGAGGGGCCTACGAGGGGGGGCATAGTTACTACCGTATCCGATTTGAGAGTACGAGCTAAGCGGTAGTAAGACCTTTGAGAGGGCGCGAGTCCTTCTAAGAAATCAGACCATCTGGCATCTCGGACTTCAGTGATGCGAGACTTTACGTCGCGTTGTAGGGCACGCATTCGAATACGATTTTCCGCGGTAGGATACCTATCGTACGCACGGATCGAGGCGTTCTTAGCTCTAAGGAGTTCCCTAATATCGTCGGGCAATTTGAAGCGGTGAAGGAAGTCCTCCACTACAACTTGCTTCGATGACCTCTCTAATGTCGAGGTGATGTGTGACGTTACGATGTCTATGGCTTCAGCGGTATCCTGAGGAGACGGGATAGAGTCCGGACTAAACGGAAGCGATGGTGGATCAGATTCAGCCAGGCTGATGCCCAGCGTGTGCCAATCCACCACAGTCCTCGTGACGGGAACGGAATCGGGAGCGCGACCGAGCTTCATAACGACGGGACGGTGGTCTGAATCTAACTCTGAAACTACTTCGATCGAGTGTAAGCGCAGAGTTACGTTTTTTAATAACGCTATGTCGAGTATATCCGGGCGATGCGCGATATTTAGCGGGTAGTGAGTCGGGGTTAGCGGAGCGACGATATCGAAGGCGAGATCATCGACTAACGCGTCAAGCCGCCTGCCATTCGGGGTTGTGGTGTGTGAGTTCCACCTGATGTGTTTACAATTTAGGTCGCCCGCCAGAATGACAGAGCTCCCCATACCGAGCAGCGCCTCGATATCACTGCTTAGAACGATCTTATCCGGTGGAAGATAAACGGACGCGATAACGATCGGCGCGTGTCCCGTCAGTGAGATTCGGCACACTGATGCTTCGATATTAGCGAGCGCGGGAGGATCGAGCGGGACGCAATGCAGGGCTCTTCTATAGTAAATGACGGTACCACCACCACGGGCAGAGAGCCTGTCGTTCCTGACCATGTTATAGTTCGCGATTTTAGGGTCACGGCGCGCGGGCTTAAGTAGGGTCTCCTGCACTAAAAAGATATCAATTTGGTGGTCACGCAAAAAGTCAGAAACCTGATCACGTTGATTTGCGAGACCGTAAGCGTTAAAAAATCCTATCGTTACGGATAGGGGCTTTATTCTACTTATATACGCCATTGATTACCGGCGGAGTGAGGGGAGGACGTACGTATTTAATGACGCGTATACGTCGGCGTATTCCTGCACAACGGCGATAAAGTGTTGTGCAGTGGAGGCAGCGCGAATGGCGTCGCCCAAAGCGTTAACGCGCTCAAAGTTGATCGACTGAAAGAAGTCGATCGCTAAAGCGAGATTGTCGGACGCGGTCGGAGGGCAAGTCGCGGGAGAGGGACGAGTCGCGGGGGCGGGACGAATCGCGGAGGAGGGAGTTGTAGCCGTGTTCGTGTACGGCAGCGGTTTTGCCCAGGCCGAGACACTGGGCACCGCCGCCGGAACGAACGCTGGCTTAGCCTGCGACGCAGAGGGTGCCGAGGCTTTGATGTCTGGGCCGGAAGCTCGGAGGCGGTTTTGGCGGGCGACGCGGCGATTTATTTTAGGGGCTCGGGGGCAACCACGGTAATTCGCGGGGTGACCCTGTGTTCGACACAGGACGCAGCTAGGCGGTTCCGTCGCGGTTTTTTGGTCGCGAGCGCAGAGGGCCGTGGCGTGATCGCCCAAACACTTAATACATCGGGGGCGCGCGTGACAGTTACGGGAAGAGTGCCCGTACAATTGATAGTTATGGCACTGGCTAGGAGTGCCTTTTTTATGGGGGGCTTCGACAGCGATACCAGAGAGCCTACAGACGGTCTGTGTGTTAAAGATTTTCTTACCCTCGGGGGTAGGCTGGAGAGCGACTAGAACCATATTATATGGCTCCCTACCGCGACCGGTGTGCATACGGTGCACAGAATTCACTGGTAGGCCTTGTTCTAACAGGTCGGCAGGATAAGACGTCCGGTGCATTCGTATGTAGCGATGCACCGGTGTTCGAATCCCGCAGGCGGGTACCAATTTTTCTAATGAAATACGTACTTAACAAGTGTTCACGATTGACTTCCACGGTGAAGGAATAACATCGTGTAATAAAAATCAAACCCGCAAAATTATAATTTGCGTAATTACTGGTGGTAGGACCTCTTGTGAGTCCGCACGGGTAGGTACCACCACCCCGCCTATTTCTGCCGTGAAGCAGTAATGCGTTTCGGTTTGAAGGGTGGGGCAGCCGTTGTAGCTATACTGAGACCTTAGAACTTATATCTCAAGGTGGGTGGCGCATTTACGTCGTAGATGTCTATGGGCTCCAGTAACCACTTAACACCAGGTGGGCTGTGAGCTCGTCCACTCACCTAAGCAACAAAAAAAAAAAAAAATCCATTTACTAATTCCTATTATTTAGCAATTCCAAACACCGATTTGAAAAAATTTTTAGAGTCAATTCGCTGAATTTTCCATAATTATTGAAATTCGGTACGTCATCAGTGAGCCCATTTCGTGTGACGCTCGCTTTGGTTTCTTTAATTGAAATTTAAGCTTTATAAAATGATAAAATTTCACGCTTGGCTATGCAAATAAAAAAAGAAACGATTTTGTCTTGCCTTTGGACTTCCAGTAATTAGGTAGAATGTTATTGCTTCATCATGGGAGTCGGTCATTTTTTTCCCTGCCTATTCGCTGACAGCGTAAGGGTCGATTCCGGCTATGTGCTGACAATTAGGTGAGCTCACAGGCTAAACCAGAGAAAATTTGCGAACACTAGCCCTAGCAAGAGCAGTGCTTCCCAGAATCTACCACCAGATCGGAACTGCAACCCACTGAAAAGATTCTACTGGTGGTGAAGATTTTACTGGTGGTAGGACCTCTTGTGAGTCTGCAAGGGTAGGTACCGGCACCTATGCTGGCTGCCTGTTTCAGCCGTGAAGCAGTAATGAGTTTCGGCTTGAAGGTTAGGACAGCCGTTGTAACTATACTGACACCTTAGAACTCATATCTCCAGGTGGAATGCAGCATTCACGTTGTAAATGTCTATGAGCTCCGGTAGCCACTTAACACCAGGCTGTGCCTCGCCCATCCATCTATCCAAAAAAAAAAAGATCGAGTGAGAAAATCAGTAGGCTATGGCTACGGGTTAGTTCGCTCGAGGACGGTGACCGGTGCTTGAAGAGCCTGAGTTGGTCAAGGACATGCTCAACAGGTACGTGTATGTATATCTTGGTGTACCAAATAAACAGAGTCCTGCAGTCACAGCGCCATGGAAACTTGTAGAAAACAAAAAGTTGAACATTTTGAGTAATTGCTTACTTCGGACGACCCGTGTCATGCAAATTAGTTCATACTATTATAATTCAACAATCTATATGAAAGAATTAACTTTTGCATCAACGCAAATAATCTATAGCCAAGAACAACATTTATTAATAAATATATATGGTTGATTTGCGTCATTGTGATCGGAGGTGATTACTTCGTGACACACACTTTACGAATGATTTCCCACGTAAAGGGTGCGGGAGAAACTGAAATAAGCTATCGCTTTGTTTGCACAGAAATAACGGCAGAAAGCACGCACACCAAGAAAAACGGGTAGGTATACTGTGTGCTTAGTGTGAGTTTTTTAACGTTCTCGATAGCGTGAAAGTTAGTTCATATTTGTATGGAATGGGATCGTTTGCGTGCGTTTGCCGCTAGGGGCGCTGTTCCAACCGCATACAAAATTAGCTTAACTCTTACGCTATCGAGAACGTTAAGAAACTCGCACTATAGCACACTGGTTTTGAAAGTTAGGCGTATGGACACCGAACATGAATACCAGAGTACTCATTGGGATTATGAAGATCAAGACAGAGAAAGTATGTTATTCAACAATAATCAGCCAACCAGAATTGACTGATGCTTAGAATTCTGTTGCGCAAGGATGTCGGTCCTCTGAGTGATTTGTACCGTATGTACCTACTGTGAAAATTGCTCAGAGGAATTGTTCAAGACGATACTTTCATTCGTTTTTATAACGACATCATATGTTTTTATAAAAAAATACTTAAATTCGTAACCTAACAGATTATCTATAAGGGACCATCTAAAATCAGTAAATTTTGTTTCATCATAATTTGTTAGAAAACTAAATAGCTCGGTTGTTCATCTGGCACATAAAATGTAATTTGTGTAAGTAGCGATTCTGGCTGGTACCTATTGTAAGTCTGCACAGCTACACCGACCACCGTCCTATCGATAAATCTGCCGCAGAGTAACCATGTGTGCGGAAGGTGGAGCAGTCGTCATACTATAGGTATCTATAGTAATATATAAATTTACATTGGTTTTTACGGATGTTCCGTTATAACTACTGAACCATGCATCCGATTGACTTGAAACTTGGTATCCATGTAGAAAATACATGCACTTAATGGATAGACTAATATTTATATGAGTATTGGACTCCCTATACCAGTTGCGGGGGCGTTAATGATGAGAATCTTTGTGGGGGTGAGAAACAGTAATGTTAATTTTAAATGGCCAGCGAAGCGGACGGGTACATCTAGTACTGTAATAATAATATATTTCAAAGATGTCGGAGTTCACTTTATGAAAACTATGGCCTCTAGTACCAGACGTTTTCATGAACTAATAAAATAAAAAGATAATTCTGTGGACGACTGTTTAATCAATTTCGGGAGTTTAATAGGCTGAAAAGGTTCTTTTTAATAGTGGTAATTAACCGAAACCTGTCTAAAAGTATCATTCCGTTGAATTCCACTTCGTTTGACATAGCTTGTGCAAGTACAAAAGTGGGAAAAGCAACATGGGTGAATTGGCTATTCTTTTTGTATCAAAAATCCATTGAATTCCGAAACTCTCACATTTTATTGAGGTCATAAGAATTCTTGCATTTGCCCCAAAAAATATGATGTTAACTTCACAAAGCAAAAACTTTGCTATTTATGCTTCATCACTTCTGAATTTTCAAGTAGACAATCTTAAAGACACTTTCCAGTGACCATACTAAAATTTAAGGACCAATAGTCTCCAATTGTCAAAAATACTGTGGTGGGTCGTTATGAGTCTTTTTTTATGTTGTTAATTTAGGGTTTCCTCAGATTTGCATGTGTAATAATGGCTTATTACCCCTTTAGCATCTTTAAAAGCGCACATGTGTGTGAAAGTGAAACAAGAACGCTGGACTTAAGTCCTTAGTATCTTACAATGAATCTATTTTACTGGCTAATCTACTATTTTACTGAGTTTTATAAATTCTTCTCATCCAACACTCACGATAGTTTTAGATCTTTATTACGAAATATTTGGATATCTGGACTACATTTCCTGTGCTTGCTTAATAAATGATAAAATTAAAAAAGTAATTAAAATTTAGATTATTTTGGGACTTTTTGGCGGAAACGCAAAGAGTGGAATTGTGTGATTTGTTTTATTTTGTCTATTTAGTGTTTCTTCAGGTTTAAATAACGGTGGTTTATTAACTGTTTAGTATCTGTGAAGGTGCACAAATGTGGGAATATGAAACAAAGCTGCTGGACGTAGCTTCTTGGCATCCTTCAAAAAGTCCACTGAAAAAGTCTCAACAAATGACTACCATTTTACTGAGATTATATTTCATTCCATATCATCTCATCTCATTTTATATGATTTCTAACATTTTTCATAGTATAAAAAAATATATAAAAAATTAGGCTGTATGGTACGATATCCTTGCCTTTCAAATTGGAAATATAAAACTACTACTACATTAGATTAATGACATATAAACAGAATAAAATGAATATTTATTACCTAAACCTCTAACCTTTATACGATGTGCCTTAGTTTATTGAAAACACTAAATCAGAGAGTCATTCCTTGTTATATTAATAAAGTCATGAGTTCAAGACAATCTAGTGATTTCTCAAAGTTCAGAGTTGCTTTAAAATCGGCAAAAGAAATAGTTATCTTATCTGGAGCCGGCATTAGTGCAGAATCTGGAATACCTACTTTTCGTGGTGCTGGAGGGCTTTGGAGGAAATATCAAGCTTCGGCCTTAGCAACACCAGGAGCTTTTAGAGAAAGTCCAAGCTTAGTATGGGAATTTTACCACTACAGAAGAGAGGTGGCAGCAAAGGCGAAGCCTAATGCGGTAATTATCAAACAAAAAAGCGATTTAGCATCAAATGATTCAAAATTGCATATTACATGCAAACATGCACATTCACAGATTTATTAGAACTATGTCAATAAACTGTAAACAAATATTATATATATATTAAAATGGTTCTTATAATTATTATATTGTGAGCATTAATTTTTTATCTCATTTATAAACTGCAGCATAGTGTAACATACAAGACAATAAGTTGTAACTGTGAATTTTATTGCTAACTACTATATAGTAAATCTGAGTAAATTTCAGGGACATTTTGCTATTGCTAAATTCGAAGATAACCATGGATCCCAAAAAAAAATTACAGTAATTACTCAGAATGTGGATGGTTTACATGCAAGAGCAGGAACGAAAAGATTGATAGAGCTTCATGGAAATTTATACAAAACTCGATGTACAAAATGTAAGGAAGTATTGGTGAATAATGACAGCCCTATATGTGAGGTACCATTTTCAAAACCTATATAAATTATCATTTGGTAAAGCTTAATTTAATTTTTTATTATTCTTCCTCCAATTAGGCACTTGCAAATAGAGGAGCCCCAGATTCTAATATGGTGGGTTCTGATATTCCTGTGAAATTATTACCACACTGTAAAAAGGCTCATTGTGGAGCCTTGCTAAGACCCCACATTGTGTGGTTCGGTGAAAGTTTAGAACATGATATTTTAGAAGCAGCTGGTAAGTATTTTCTTACTGTATATAATAATTTAATATTAATTAATTATCTATACTGTTTTCTATCCATACAATAAAATATGCATAAAAGGAATTACAAGTAGTTTTGCACTACCTGCAACGATTTTTTTAAATATAATAACAATGTGAACAGTATATTTTGAACAAATATATTGAACATATTGCAGAAAACAAAGTAGGTACTGAAATCTTAAAATTATTCCCAAAATTTTGTAATTAAATGGTAAGAATTCAATCAGTTTCATAATATTACTAAAGCCAATATACCACTTTTTCAGAACATGCAATGTCCACCTGTGATGTATGCCTAGTTGTTGGTACATCATCAGTGGTATATCCTGCGGCAATGTTTGCTCCGCAAGCAGCTTTGAGGGGTGCAATTGTAGCAGAATTTAATATAGAACCAACACCGGCCACACCTGATTTCCATTTTTACTTCGAAGGACCTTGTGGTACAACACTGCCACAAGCACTGGCTGATTAGCTTTTAAGAAAAAAATATGTATGAATTATATTAATATTTTTTATTATTTCTGTTTGTTTTAAAATATTGTGTTATTCCCTTTGCGGATTTATTTTAAAACAAATTAAATAATATGTAGTTTTATAAGTTATTTATTATATTTTATTATCCCTATTATAATATTGTTAAAGCTGTTGAATTATTTCATTCAATTTGTTTTTATTTCCTTGTGCCTTGAAAAGAACTTTGCCATGCTTCCGATCATTTGACCAAAACTGGAGTTTGATATTAACGATTTCTGAAAAAGTAATTTGATTAATTTTTATTATTAAAAAGTTAAAATTACTCCTCTATTATTCTTACTTATGGTTTTTTACCTGTACAAATGAAGGTAAAGCTGATATCGTTTGGACTCTCGAATATCTTTCATCTATTAACAGCACAGTTGCATAGTCATTAATATGCCGAACAGCCCTACCTGCAATTAAAGGTTCACTGAAGGTTTATTTTACATAATACTGATACTTTTTATCAACGCAATTCTGTGTTAATCTAGATGATTTTAATCAATAAAGATGAAATTTATTTTTTTCAATTTATACTATTGCTAGCGACCTGTTTTCGCTTTGCTTTGGGAAATGTAATTATTGATCTGAAAAATATTTTTTCCTTCTTAGCACTCATCGTTATATTATTATGTATTTGAGTAATTCACACTATATATTTTTAATTATATTATGTGCCTATGTGTTATTCTGATGTGTAAGCTATATTATTATAAAGTTTCATGAAAATCCATTCAAACATACATACATTCTTACAAACTTTTGTGTTTAGTTAGTTTTATTAGTGGAATTTGTTCACTAATGCTTTACATATTATTTTAAAATATTTCAAAAGCCGCTACCACGATTTCATTTGAAAGTTTATTTTTAAAACATACCTATACATTGGTTGACTGCCTTCATACACAAACTTTCATAGTAAATGTTAGCAGCATTACCACCTGCAGTTCTATTCAAATAGGACATTTTCTCCTGCAGCTCTGGCGACTTCACATTAGGATACGGCATTCCCACAACCATTACACATCGCCCCAGATCGTCGCTAAAATAAATTGGAATATTACAATAGTGTTAAAAAATTTGGCGTGTGTATTGGTAGATCGTCGCCGAAGTCATCGTGGTCTAAAAGATAAGACGTCCGGTGCATTCGTATCTAGTGATGCACCGGTGCTCAAATCCCGCAGACAAGCACCAATTTTTTAAATGAAATACGTACTTCCACAATAAAAATCAAACCAGCAAAATTATAATGGCGTAATTACTGGTGGTAGGACCTCTTGTGAGTCCGCGCGGGTAGGTACCTCCGCCCCGCCTATTTCTGCTGTGAAGCAGTAATGCGTTTCGGTTTGAAGGGTGGGGCAGCTGTTGTACTGTAAAGAGACCTGACAACTCATATCTCGAGGTGCATGGCGACATTTACGTTGTAGATCTGTTGTCTATGGGCTCCGGTAATCACTTAATATCAGGTGGGCCATGAGTTCGTCCACCCACCTAAGCAATAATAAAAAAATATTTGTGAATGTGAATATGTAGCTACAAAATTCAATTACGTCTAGGAAGCGTTATGCCGTGTTTTCACGAGTACCGACTTTGGTTATTTGTATGTGAATGAAGTGCCACCCCTCAGTTTTATCGTAATTGCCATATATCATTGACTTGAAGTGCACCTAACTTCATTATGGCAGTTATGTATGTGTAAAATGTCTGTAACATACAGATAGGACAAAATGAAAGTATGTGGGATGAGACGTTACGAAACGGTAATCAAGAATATATTTACCTAAAATTCAAGCCTTCGCTAAGCTTACCACCTACGACGCTCAGTAATAAAGCTCCATTTTTTTCCTTACTTTTTACAGCTAATGAATATTTGTGAAGTACCTATAAACAAAAAATAACAAGCACTAACATAACAATATATTCAATAGTTAGCGTACCTAGAGACCAATATCTACATCTGCACGCAATGCTCTGAAAAGAAACCAGCCATTCTCTATAATTTAATTTTACAAAAATATACCATACTCGGGCATGTGGGTAGTCAGTTTGTGATTTATTTACTATACTCTTACTACACTCATGCTTTCGCGTCTGACACTGAAGTAAAGAACGATTATTTATTTTTATTCCTTCCTATCCTAGTAACCTCGAAGAGTTATACTAGATTTTGCGAGCGAGTAGGTGAACTCACGGGGCTCTAACCTGACGAGTTTGCTAACACTAGTTCTAGCAAGAGCAGTGCTTCACAGAATCTACCACCGGATCGTAAACGCGACCCACTGAGAAGATCCGGCGAGAAACTCAGTGAACTGTGTCTATGGGATAATTCACTCGTCGAGCCCTTCGTCGCAAGCGACGGGTTCAACGTGAAGTGTGACGGTGACTACTTTTCGTCAAGTGAGCTAGAAAGTCTTCTGCTTTCGATGCAAATTATAGAAATTGTAAGTATATTTTCTTAGATGTTCTCACCTAAATCACCAACCCTAGGTTGGCCCTTAAAAAATCAGTCTATGAAGATATTCAATCAGGGCACTTTATTGATTAGGGACATGTAAACAAATACAAACTAAATATCAGTGTAGCGAAATGTTATCATCTGTGTGTTGCATGTCGCGTGACGGTCGGCCGCGGAGTAGGGATAAAGTGAAAGGCGCTCGTCAGAGCAGCCAAGGCCAATATGGCGGCGCCTACAGTTCGCAGCAGCTGTTCCTGTAGTGTATAGACTATTACTCATTTGTGCAAGTGCTCTACGCAATTTTGTTTGTTTTTGTCAGTGTTTAATGTAAATGTTGTTTGTCAGAGTTAAATGTCTATAATGTGAAAAAAAGTTTCACTTTTACCGTCGTTTCATAAAACCACACAATCCTTTTTTTTTAAATAAAACTACACTTACTTGTTCAACATCAGCTGCAGATTTTGGTTCACGGAATACGCTCTTCCTTTTGCTTATAAAATCAATAATATTATTGTTTTTCAAATGATCGTAGACAGTTTGTTCATAGGAATATGAAGGTAGGAAGCATACCACACCGCCCGGCACGATGCTGCAGACGTTTCTTAATGTACGACCTACTTCATTTAGCTGAAAAACATTTTTCGTCTAAAATTTCAATTTTAGTTAATTGTTATATTATATAAATTGAAGGTCTTAGAGTATTTTATTTTTATTTTCGAGCTTATTACTAAACACCTTTTAATAGTTGTAAATAAGCAAACAGCTTAGGTACTCGTTGTTAAGGGGTTATCAGAATCCAAAACCGGAGACATCACAATATGCTTATCAACGATAATTACAAAAATTACAGTATATAATAATTATTAATCATATAAGCTTGCCTCACGTCAGTACTCGCTCGTTCAACAGGAGAAGTAGAATCGACTATACAGACAGCAGTCACATTATACTTATCACTTTATGACTGTGGCCTATATTGCGAAAATAAAAAAGGTAATAATAATAATAATAATAAAAAACCATGGAAACCGTCTACAACAACAGACGTGTCAAAAATTGCAAAATTCAAATTTATTTAATTTTACCTAAATTTTTACAAATATTTATAGAAAAAATACAAATAATTAAATTTTAAAAATGATAAAAACAAAAAGAGAAAGTGTAAAGTTGGATGCAAAAACGAAAATAAAGAATTTAAAGAAAACTGCAATGTGACACGTCCATGTCGACGACAACTGCATTAAGGAAAAATCCAAGTCGACAGTGTAGACAGGTGACCTGTGGCGCACGAAGAACATCACCATGTATTCCGTCGTGTTCGTCGGATGGCTCTCCAAGTCCGACGAGAATTGAAAATTTATCCAGCGACGAAACACAGCCGTCCCCTGCGCCGCCAAGACCTGTGCGCCGGGGCCGCCCACCATTGGCACGCTTGGGATCAACGAGGCGAAATGCCCCGTCTACGGTCCCCGCTACCAGTGGTGTAGTGCGCTCTCGCATGCGTTGGAACGAAAATATAAATATGAATGTCATGCGAGCGTACTATGAGGCTACGGAGGGAGAAACCAACCTTTCTGCGTATCGCTCAAAAATGTTTTCTGTGTTTCAGACATTGTGCCCGACCGTGAATGTTTCGACACAACGACTGTCAGATCAGGTGAGGGCTATCCAGCGGCTTAGGCTGTTGGACCAGTCTCTTCTTGATCGACTACGCTACGAAGCGCTACCTGTTCCCATCGAACCACAAGAAAACCAAGTGGTAACTGACACCGTCGCCCCAATAATACAACACGATGAGGAAATTCAAGAACAGGTTTGTGCAAGTAACCAGGACTATGAGCGTTTGAGTAGTGCTTTGGAGGATTCTATTCAAGAATATAGGTTAGTCTCCGCCTGCTCTAGACCACGATTACCACGTTTGCCTATGCATAGACGTAATGTTTCGCTTGTAGGGGCCCTGGACTCTATTCTAAAACCCTATTTAGAATCAAGTACGGATCTAATTGATACGCACTCACTTCTGTACTGCGGTGCGGTAGCGGTTTGTCGTGTAGCTGAGGTTAAGTCTCCAAATTTAACCCAGACAGCCTATCGACCCCCTACTAAACCACAATGGCAGTGCAGAATTGAGAAGCGAATTGATAGGGCCAGGATTCTTATAGCAAAGCTTATGTGCTTCCAGAAAGGAAATACTCGTCCACGGGTTATGTGTTTCGTCGATCAGGCTTTTGCCGGAACTGGAATAAGCTCAAACGAATACATGACCTGTATTATTGAGCGCATAGACTTCTGGAAGCAAAAAGTTTATGCTTGGGCAAGCCGTATTCGTCGGTATCGTCTAAGATCTGAGCGATACCATTTGAATAGAGTTTTCCAAAGAGATCAAAGAAGTGTATACAGAAACTGGGAGTCGTCTCAATCCCAAGTGACCAATGAGCCATACAATGTCAATGAAGAGGACATGTCAACATTTTGGAAAAATATTTGGTCGATACCCATTGGTCACTCTGAAGGGGAATGGATACAAACTGTCAGGCGGGAATGTGAATCGTATAAAGAGATGGATCCAATAACAATATCCGCCATTGATGTTTCTCGTGCAGTACGTTCGATGCCAAATTGGAAAAGTCCGGGACCGGACGGACTACACAGTTACTGGATCAAGTGGATCCGAAGTTCACATGAACGCCTGGCAGCTCAATTCCAACAGGCCCTTGAGATGGGATCACTCCCAGATTTCATGACATCTGGTATCACTTATTTGATTTATAAATCTGGCAATACCTCGGATCCCAAGAATTACAGACCAATTACATGCTTACCTACCATCTATAAGCTACTTACATCCATTTTGAGAATCAAAATTCAAAACCACATTTTTAATAATAACATTTTATCACCTAATCAGAATGGATGTAAGGCTGGGTCTCGAGGTACAAAAGATTTGCTACTCATTGACATGACCATAACTCAACAAGTTCGGCGGGGTAAGAGGAACGTTCATATGGCTTGGATTGATTATAAGAAAGCGTATGACTCTGTGCCTCATACATGGCTAATGAGAGTTTTAGAGCTATATAAAATAAATCCCATACTATGCTCCTTTCTTAGCTCATGCATGGGTCAATGGTCTACGTTTCTTAGTCAACCAGGTCAGATGACTTCTTCTGCTGCCCCGAATTTAATAAGGATTAAGCGGGGTATCTTTCAGGGCGACAGTCTGAGTCCTTTGTGGTTTTGTTTGGCGCTTAATCCTTTAAGTACATTACTTAAAGATTCAACGCTAGGCTACCGACTTCGCAGAGGAGCTGAGGCTATATCACATCTCTTGTTCATGGATGATCTCAAATTATTTGCTTCCAAAAAACCAGACTTAATGAGTTTACTAAAAATAACCGACAGTTTTAGTAAAGCCATTGGGATGGAATTTGGTGTTGACAAATGTGCGTTCATAGATGTACAGAGAGGTAAAGTTGTAAGCTCAGATTGCTTACTACTTAACCATAGTGTGGTCCTCAAGTCTCTTTGTGAATCGGAAACTTACAAGTACCTTGGTATGTTTGAAGTGCTGAATATTGTTGACGCAGATATGAAACAATCGTTTAGAGATCGGTTTTTTGGTCGTCTTATAAAGGTCTTAAAAAGCCATTTATCAGGCGGAAACAAAATCCGAGCGTTTAATGGTTGGGTCATGCCTATGTTAACATATTCCTTTGGCATACTAAGGTGGACGCAATCAGAGCTGGACGTACTGGACAGAAAAGTCAGGCGATTGTTAACGGCATACAGAATGCATCATCCACGTTCGTCTGTAATGAGGTTGTATATTCCTCGGAAATGTGGGGGTCGTGGTATTTTGAATGCCAAGGATCTACATAACCGAGAGATATACAACCTTAGGGAATATTTCCTTAAGATGAACGTGAATATGTATCGGGATGTCGTTGCAGTCGATAAGGGGCTAACTCCGCTATCCTTAGCTAACGGGAATTGGAAGAGGCTGAAGGTAGAGGGTATTTCAGATCGCATAACCGTATGGAGGAGCAAGGAGTTACACGGTAGGTTCTACCGGGCTCTCACAGGGCCTGATGTAGACCAATTAGCTTCCGTGGCCTGGTTAAGATTCAGTAACCTCTTTGGGGAAACTGAAGGTTTTATCTTTGCAATTATGGACGAAGTTATCATGACGAACAACTACCGGAAATATATACTAAAGGATGGGACGGTCGACATTTGTCGGGCATGCCACCGTCCGGGAGAGTCTATTAGACATATTGTTTCTGGCTGTTCTCGGTTTGCTAACGGCGAGTACTTGCATAGACATAACCAAGTGGCTAGGATTATCCATCAACAACTTGCTCTGAAATATGGTTTTCTTGATTCTGCTGTACCTTATTACCAATACCAACCTCAACCAGTTCTTGATAATGGTCATGTTACGCTCTACTGGGACCGATCTATTATCACGGATAGGTATATTGTTGCCAATAAACCTGATATTGTGATAATAGATCGATCTGCGCGTCGAGCAGTGTTGGTTGATGTCACCATTCCTCATGACGAGAACCTCGTGAAGGCAGAAAAGGACAAATTAATAAAATATTTAGACCTGGCCCACGAGACTACCGCCATGTGGCATGTTGATTCAACCATCATTGTTCCAATAGTTGTATCGGTACACGGCTTGATAGCGAAAAGTTTCGATCAACATCTTAAGAAACTTTCGTTATCCAGTTGGGTTAAGGGCCTAATACAGAAAGCAGTTATCCTCGATACTGCACGCATTGTGAGGAGGTTTCTCACTCTGGAGTCCTAACCACTGGTGGCTTGTGTCGTAGACACCGCCATCAGCGGCAATCTATTTTTATATAGTGTTTTTTAAAAATTGTATTCTTAATATATTTTTTAAAAAATATTATGTAATTAATAAGATTTTAAATAAATATAAATAAATAATAATAATATATACTAAAGGATGGGACGGTCGACATTTGTCGGGCATGCCACCGTCCGGGAGAGTCTATTAGACATATTGTTTCTGGCTGTTCTCGGTTTGCTAACGGCGAGTACTTGCATAGACATAACCAAGTGGCTAGGATTATCCATCAACAACTTGCTCTGAAATATGGTTTTCTTGATTCTGCTGTACCTTATTACCAATACCAACCTCAACCAGTTCTTGATAATGGTCATGTTACGCTCTACTGGGACCGATCTATTATCACGGATAGGTATATTGTTGCCAATAAACCTGATATTGTGATAATAGATCGATCTGCGCGTCGAGCAGTGTTGGTTGATGTCACCATTCCTCATGACGAGAACCTCGTGAAGGCAGAAAAGGACAAATTAATAAAATATTTAGACCTGGCCCACGAGACTACCGCCATGTGGCATGTTGATTCAACCATCATTGTTCCAATAGTTGTATCGGTACACGGCTTGATAGCGAAAAGTTTCGATCAACATCTTAAGAAACTTTCGTTATCCAGCTGGGTTAAGGGCCTAATACAGAAAGCAGTTATCCTCGATACTGCACGCATTGTGAGGAGGTTTCTCACTCTGGAGTCCTAACCACTGGTGGCTTGTGTCGTAGACACCGCCATCAGCGGCAATCTATTTTTATATAGTGTTTTTTAAAAATTGTATTTTTAATATCTTTTTTAAAAAATATTATGTAATTAATAAGATTTTAAATAAATATAAATAAATAATAATAATAATAATAATAGACATCGCCATCAGCGACAATCTATTTTTATAGTGTTTTTTAAAAATTGTATTTCTAATATCTTTTTTAAAAAATATTATGTAATTAATAAGATTTTAAATAAATATAAATAAATAATAATAATGTTATTCCAAAACATTTACATCATGGTTTGATGCTCCTTGACCTGAAACCCAACACTTACATGCTTCTTCAAAAAGCTGCTATATTAAACACGTGCAGAATCGTAAAAAGTTTCTGCAAATAGATGATCAACCACTTAATGAATTAGTAGAACACACTTAATTAGCCAACCCCAAGAAACCGTGACATTTACTTGAGCGAGTCCGTAAATGCCACTAAAGTACTACCAGCACAAGCTGAGAAAGTAAAAATTTAAATAATAATAATAACAAGAATCTTATGATCGTCTTACCAATTCCTTGGACATTCGATTTTCATAGGAGAAATTGAATACAGTATTAGACGGTCCTCTTGACAAGCACACAGCTAATATATTGTCTGGAGGTACAACATGTTCACATCGCACTATGTTCAGTTTGGAGTCTGATCTTCCGTTGGAGCTGAGCAGCGCTTTGAATTCACTTATCGGCTCCATGGTACCCCCAGCCACAATCACCTGCAATTTTTTCAAATTAATTTTTCGCAGCAAATATTCTTCTTAATGTATATTTTTTGGCTCCGGCACGGTTTGTGCATTAGCCAGCGTCAATTAATAAGATTTTTATAATTCGCCGTTTTAATGACCTATTTACAGTTTATGAGTAATAAAAAACTAATTGCGACCTAACATAAATGATTAAAAACGAATTAAATTTACAAATGGGATGATACGAGATGAAATATAATCTCAGTAAAATGGCGGTCATTTACTGAGACTCTTTCAGTGGACTATTTGGAGGATCCCGAGAAGCTACGTCCAGCGGCTTTGTTTCATTTTCCCACATTTGTGCACTTTCACAGATTCTAAACAGTTAATAAACCACCGGTTATTACTTAATTAAAGCTGAAGAAACACTAAATAGACAAAATAAAACAAATTCACACAACTTCGCTCCTCGCGTTCCCGCCAAAAAGTCCACGCAGCTAATATTAAAAACTAGATTTGATACTTTATATTATGTATATTTTTTATATTCTTTATATTATATAAATTTTTATTGCTTAGATGGTTGGACGAGCTCACAGCCCACCTGATGTTAAGTGGTTACTGGAGCACATAGAGAACGCAAGTGCGCCACCCAACGTGAGATATAAGTTCTAAGGTCTCAAGTATAGTTACAACGGCTGCCCCGCACTTCAAACCGAAACGCGTTACTGCTACTGCAGCAGAAATAGGCAGGGTGGTGGTACACAAGGTGGTGGTTCCTACCACCAGTAAAATTTACTTACAGATCTGCATTGAGCCAGTACATCAGTAAAACATTCAGCCGGATTGAGCAGCAGATACTTGAGCAGGCCGGTGTCGCCTTGTTGCACCAGCACTCGTCCGTTCTCGCTTCGTGCGCAGAGCATTTCCAGGAAGTCTAGCACGGCATAGAGCCCGCTGCCCGCCGACGTTTCTGTTGCGAACTAAATACCAATCATACGTCAGTCAAAGGATCTTAATCTATCTATATATTAATACGTGAAGGAAAAACTTTGTATCCATTTTTACGAAAATTGCGCGGACGGAAGAGTATGAAATTTCCCACTTATAGAGAATATAGAGGAGTGCAGAATGCTAATATTTTTTTAAATTATGCCTAAAAATACATTAAATCAATAAAAAAAAACATTACACACACTACCGTGTATTTGACGCACACGCGCATGCATACTATTTATTTATTGTCAAACTTTTGTTCTTGACGTCTGTGGTCAAATTGAAATTATATTACATATCGTTCGTCTTTCTCTTTAATAATATTTTTCTATAGTGTACTCTTGGCAAAATTTGTGATAATAGAAGTATAATAGTCTTTGAAAATAGAATCATAATAGTGTACGAACTTAGAATTCCAATTAATTATAATCGAATTTCGACTACCGGGCGACCGCTTGTATATATAAAAATGAATTGCTGTTCGTTAGTCTCGGTAAAACTCGAGAACGGCTGGACCGATTTGGCTAATTTTGGTCTTGAATTATTTGTGGAAGTCCAGAGAAGGTTTAAAAGGTAGATAAATACGAAAATGCTCGGATATAAATAAAAATTAAATTTTGTTTTCCCTTTGAAGTGTCCCCCGTCGGACGGATTCCTTTTGTTCGTTTTAAGTTTATTTTATACAAAAGCTTAGATCTTTTAACTATCGATTGAGGCACTACGAAGTTTGCCGGGTCAGCTAGTAATCTATAGTATTTTAGGGTTTTAAATCAAAAACTTCGAAAAACCTATCAGAGGTTGAATTAAATCAACACAATGAGTACCTGGACGATAGGTTTAGTTTCCGTTTGTGTTTCTTCAACGCTAGCCAATTCCTTCTTCTTTGCGATATTTGATAGAAATTTCTGGAATGAGTTTTTTTTCACTGCAATTTTTTTTGATTCCTCCTCCTCCAATACTTGCTGGCTATACCTCATGGAAAACCCGTGTAATTTGGGCGCCAAACGTGTGCTTCTACAAAATTCTACTAAGGGCCTCAAATTCATGTGATCTATTTCAGCTTTTATCACGAAATCCTCAAGAGTAAGTATGGTCGTTTCTTTGCTTTTTTCTGTCTCTTTTGGTTTAACTAAGCCTAAAAAAGGTCCAATTGAAAATCGAGATGTGAATGAGACGGGACTGTTTTTTATCTTTGCGTATTTATATAGTTTAAAACTTGGCTCATTCTGCACATCTATACTAATATATAAATATACAGTGTTTTTTACAGATGCTCCGTTATAACTACTGAACCATGCATCCGATTGACTTGAAACTTGGTATCCATGTAGAAAACATATGTACTTAATGGATAGGCTTATATTTATATGAGTGTTGGACTCCCTACACCAATTCCAGGGGCGTTAATGATGAGAATCTTTGTGGGGGGTGAGAGGTAATAATGTTAATTTTAAATGGCCAGCGAAGCGGATGGGTACAGCTAGTTTACAATAACAATATGTTATTTAGATAATATATACTTACTTATTAACTTCCCTACAACAAAACTAATCTGGTTCAGAGACAACAAATTTCTACTACTCAATCTTGCTCTATACTTGTTTATGTAGAATTGTAGATAAGTTTTCACGGAAGACAGCTGTTTAACAGTGACAGGGGCGGAATGAGCATTCTCCAGTGCCGCACTGAGGCCATGTGCTTCATCCAGAATCAAGATGTTATCCTTCAATTTTAATGATATTCCTGATCTGGCTCCAGAACTTACTATACCCGCGTGACTTATAAGTACCACCTGAAAAAAATATCATTACAACAATCAGTAAATTTTGAATGTTGATTATAATGTTGGTAGCATAATGCTACTGTCAATAATTTCTTTGACTGATAATCGACATGCCCCCCAAAAATCTATATTTATATAGGACAATGCAGTTAGACAACCCATTTCTTTAATTTTTTCTGAACCACACTACTTTATTTTGTAGCTATTGAGGAATTTCCTTTAATAAAATAAAATAAAAACTGATCATATTCTGAAGTCGTCAGTGATCATGATCGAAATTAAAACATTGGGTGAACACTAGTAACATAAATGCAACATTTTAGTATATGCGACGATAATATATATTTAATACAAAAATTCAAGGGGCTGCGTTTTCCCATGCATTGTACAGCGGGCTGCAATAAGGCGTGGAGAGTATGATAAATAATTAAATTATAAATCTTTATTTAATAACGCAATCTGTGGCCTATAGTAATTACATGTACATTATGATTCCACTAGATGGCGTTCTGCTGCGACAGAATTTTATAACATTTTTATTTTATTTTTATTGCTTAGATTGGTGGACGAGCTCACAGCCCACCTGGTGTTAAGTGGTTACTGGAGCCCATAGACATCTACAACGTAAATACGCCACCACTGCGAAGAAGGACCCTTTTGTCATGGCGCCGCAATTCCAAGGAGTATCTCTGCAACCTTCCAAGATTATCGGGATACTTGGGGTCGACATTTCGAGCGACGTCCAGTTTCAGAGTCATTTGGAAAGCAAAGCCAAGTTGGCGTCCAAAATGCTGGGAGTCCTCAACAGAGCGAAGCGGTACTTCACGCCTAGACAAAGGCTTTTGCTTTATAAAGCACAAGTCCGGCCTCGCGTGGAGTACTGCTCCCATCTCTGGGCCGGGGCTCCCAACTACCAGCTTCTTCCATTAGACTCCCTACAGAAGAGGGCCGTTCGGATTGTCGATAATCCCATTCTCTCGGATCGTTTGGAACCTCTGGGTCTGCGGAGGGACTTCGGTTCCCTCTGTATTTTGTACCGTATGTTCCATGGGGAGTGCTCTGAGGAATTATTCGAGATGATACCGGCATCTCGTTTTTACCACCGCACCGCCCGCCACCGGAGTAGAGTTCATCCTTACTACCTGGAGCCACTGCGGTCATCCACAGTGCGCTTCCAGAGATCTTTTTTGCCACGTACCATCCGGTTATGGAATGAGCTCCCCTCCACGGTGTTTCCCGAGCGCTATGACATGTCCTTCTTCAAACGAAGCTTATGGAGAGTATTAAGCGGTATGCAGCAGCTTGGCTCTGCCCCAGGCATTGCTGAAGTCCATGGGCGACGGTAACCACTCACCATCAGGTGGGCCGTATGCTCGTCTGCATACAAGGGCAATAAATAAAAAAAAAACCACCTTGAGATATAAGTTATAAGGTCTTAGTATAGTTACAACGGCTGCCCCACCCTTCAAACTGAAACGCATTACTGCTTCACGGGAGAAATAGGCAGGAAGGTGGTACCTACCCGCGCGGACTCACAAGAGGTCCTACCACCAGTAAAAATGTCACAATTGAATGTATATAACATGCGTTTATTGAGAGTTTAGTTACTTGGTAACTTTATCATCAACTTTGACAAGAATCAAATAAGATTGAAATACATATACAGTCGTGGTCAACTAATTAGGGACATTCAAGATAGTGAAGGGCTATAACCGGTTATGTACATTTAAATATAAAACCCCATTGATTTCTCAGCACCTATTATTTGCATAATGTGGTCCGATTATTATGCTATAAATGGCTGTAAATAAAAGATTTAATAAATAGAAAAAGTATTTAATATCAAAGATTAAAATGTATTAAATATTAATGTACAATTCTGTAGTGGACATTTAATTAAGGACAGTAAAGTATGATGAAAAATACAGTTACACAAAACTTATAATCTTCAGTGTTATAATATCTTTAACAGCTCCATTTTATTACGTGTAAAATCAGTACCCAGTAGCAAAACTTTTGTTAGTAATTACCGCTTGACACCGATGTGGCATAGACATTATCAGTTTCTGACATGTTTCGACAGGAATGTTTGCCCATGCCTCACAAAAAGCTTCATGAAGTTCATCCAAATTTGTATTACGATAAGTGGCAACTTTTTTCTTGATTTCGTGCCAAAGGTGCTCAATTGGGTTGAGGTCCGGGCTATTTGCTGGCCAATCTAGCACCGATACAAACTGGCTGGTAAGAAACGACTTGACTGAATGGGCGGTATGTTTCGGGTCGTTATCTTGCTGAAACGTCCATATAATAGGGAGATGCTCCTCAGCATAGGGAAGCATAGTTTCTTCCAATATTGCCTTGTATTAATGTTGGTCTAAGTTACCCTGAACTTTCCTCACAGGTCCCACTCCACGTCCAGAAAATGAACGCCATATTTTAATGTTTCCACCGCCATGTTTCACCTGTTTTTTTGTGAATCTTGGATTCATTTCCGCTTTTACAGGACGCCGTACATATTGCCTTCCATCTGAAGAAATCAAATTAACCTTGGTCTCGTCAGAGAAAAGTACATGTTGCCATTGGGCGTAGGTCCAATGTCCATATTTACGTGCAAATGCCAAACGAGCATTTCTATGTTCTTTCTTCAACAACGGTACTTTGCGAGCCACTCTTCCGAACAACCCTGCTTCTACCAAACGTTGTCGAACGGTCCTCGCAGATACACCGGCTCTTTCGTTTGCCCCAAACACTTCGTGTTTAATTAAAATAGAGCCTGGAAATTGATCTTTCTTAGCTAACCTGGTTATCATTCTATCTTCTTGCGGAGTCGTTTTTCTCGATCTTTTTGTTCTGGACACATTTAAAGCTGTGTTATAGCGCTTGAAATGTTGCACTGCATTGCATACCATAGTTTTTGAACAATTTAAATGTTGTGCTATCCTTCGGTATGACCAACCACGCTCGACAAACTTCATGATAATTTTTCGTAGTGTTGGATTGCAACTTTTATTTTTTCCCATTTTTCTTCAAAATAATTCTCAAAACTTAAAATAAAAAATCTGGATTGCCACCAAAACGACCACTAAACAATAAGAAAAGAAACAAAAAAGTATTAAAATTCCAATTTTGAAATTAGAACGCAATACCTCAGTGTCCCTAATTAAATGGCCAGCCAGCATTCTTTGAACCAATAGCCCTATGATATTGTATCAGCTATACTGTAAAGAAGTTTAATGTTTAAGAAGTTGTTATTGTTTGTGTAATCGCGCACATAAATGACTAATTACACTTACATGTAAAAGATATGGAATATTGCTAAGACTCGTTGGAAAATAAAAAAAAAATTCACAATTTGGCTTAACTAGAGATTGTCCCTAATTAGTTGACCACGACTGTATATAACAATATGAATTGCTTCAAATATTCTATTATACTGGTCCTACCTCTGCATCATCCATGGCCATCCTAGACGCATAATATGGACAAGCCTTCAATTCTTTTCCACATTTGACCAAGTCTTCCATGTCCATAATTTCAATTAGCATTCTCTCTTTTAGTTTTGTTATATTGTTTTGATTGTAATAAGGGCAGGCAGTACAAGCCCTTAACTTACTCTTTTTGAGAACTCTACCATCGTCACTGAATGATGTTGATTTACTTTTAGTTTTCTGCATATCTAGACACCTGTAACATTTTAGCATTTTGTATAATACTTTTAACTTAATAGCCAGATGAATGAGCTCACGGCCCGTTCGGTATTAAGTGGCTACCTGAACTCATAGACATCACAATGTGAATGCTGCCACTCATCTTAAAATGTTAATGTTATTGTGCAAGTTACATTTAAATTAGTAACATTTATATTTCTCAATTATTTTATGTACATAGGTCCAAGCAAATTTTAAGCTATTAAGATAGCTGCATTCATTACCACTATACAAACATAATTAAAAAAATGTACACCCTTCTGAGCATGTTCCGAAAATTACAACTGGATCTTAATATAAAAATCCTTCGATATTTAGTTATAGTTAATTATGCCCACCACAATATTGAATACGAAAAATACGGTTATATGTTAATAATGCATATTTTAAACTAACCTTTCGTTTATTAAATTAACATTCTTCAACTTTGCGACTTCAGAATTGATGCAGTAATGTTGTCTCGATGCTAAAGTGACAACTCTAGTGACATCCTTGAAAATGGTTCTCTTTATTTCCCCAATAAACTGCGAGAGCTGACTATGTGTCCTGCTGCTAATGTATACCTATAAAACAATTATATTATGACTCTGCAGCAATGCCGTAGGCACAGTTTAGCCACTGTCTACCATTTCTAGCTTTTTCAGTTTTTTTTTTTCTTTTTTTTTTATTGCTTAGATGGGTGGACGAGCTCACAGCCCACCTGGTGTTAAGTGGTTACTGGAGCCCATAGACATCCACAACGTAAATGCGCCACCCACCTTGAGATATAAGTTCTAAGGTCTCAGATATAGTTACAACGGCTGCCCCACCCTTCAAACCGAAACGCATTACTGCTTCACGGCAGAAATAGGCAGGGTGATGGTACCCACCCGCGCGGACTCACAAGGGGTCCTACCACCAGTAATTACGCAAATTATAATTTTGCGGGTTTGGTTTTTATTACACGATGTTATTCCTTCACCGTGGAAGTCAATCGTGAACATTTGTTGAGTGCGTATTTCATTAGAAAAATTGGTACCCGCCTGAGATTCGAACACCGGTTCATCGCTCAACACGAATGCACCGGACGTCTTATCCGTTAGGCCACGACGACTTTAAAAGACCTGTTCTAGAGTTGTATGGTATGTGGGGAAAAATATACCTTAAATGGCACGAATGAACACAGCAGTTCAACAGCTGTTGTTTTAGATTGCAAATACAGATATTTTTGATCATCTAATAAAATATTTTGTACCAAAGGTAAATTATCTACTTCCACTCCCTAGCTTTTGTCTTGAATTTAATTTCCGGATATACAATATATGTTTAGATTAGTACATAAATTTGATTTAAAGAGATAAACAACTAATTTAGTATCCCTGAAGTTAATAACACCAGTTGAACAAATGTGACTATTTCATATTGTATATTTAATTATTTTATTACCTTTATGATTTCATCTTTATTGTCCATTTCTTCCACTTCCTCAGGATAAGTATCACTTTCAGCATTTTCTTCAAATTCCTCAAGAATTAAATCTCTATCACCTTCACTATCATTCTGTTCTTCTATGTTCTCTTTCTCTAATTCAGGTTCACTGTTTTTTTTCTTATCACTCTTACAATAGTTATCTGTTGACTTAACGTTAACATTTGATTTATGTTTTGAAACTCGCTTTGCCATATTCTCAAAATTTTCTTTACATTGTATAATTTTATCCATTTTATTTTGTAGTGTTATGAGCATTTGGTTTTTCTTAATTTTTTCATATTCTTCTTGCAGCCAATCATTACTGTCTGTAATCATTTGAAGTTAATAACTAATTTTACATATTTGCTGTAACCACTTTACACCAAGTGGGCCATGAACTTATTAATACTTAAAATACTAATAAAAAACATTTCAAAAAGCATCTTATAATAATTTTCGCTTTAGTTCCAGTCAACTAATAATTTCAGTATTAAGTTTTAACCATACCCATAGTTTGTGAAATTTCCAATTTAAGAGTGCCAATTTCAGCTTTTAGTTCTTCTAAAATTTTCTTATTGCTATCTTTAAGCCACTGGAGCGCTGCACAACATATGCTAAGTGATTTACCCTATTAAAATAATTAAGTCAGGATTAAATTCTTTGAATTTATCTAAATATTATTTGTATCACATTTATCAAAATTGCTCTAAAGTTTGTTTATTCTTGCAATACCAAAAAAGATTCGACCCGTACGTCCATACTTTTAATTAATTATATACCAGAGGAAAACTAAATGTAACTTTAATGAACCATAACACCTAACAACTGCAATTGACACAATATTACTATAACATGTTTTAATTCATTAATTATATATGAATAATTTTAACATATTTCATCTGCCCATTCAAATCAAAATCTTTTATTTCAAATATGAATTGCAATAATAAAATAAAACAATTTTGCTAATAGCACATTTTTTTCAATTCCAGTAAAATTTCATTAATTGTGTACTGTAATATTAACTATAATAAGAAATATATATTGTACCACAAAGATACCCTCAAGCAATTATCCTATAAAAAAAAACATTTGTTTTCACTGCAGGATCTTACAATTGCAAAAATGTACTAAATTTCTATTTACATATTTTTTATCGTTATAGTTGTAACTCTCGATTATATTTTCATTAAATTGAATTGATTTGAGGTATGTGCTTTAATAATTATGAACTGTAATTTTTCAACAAATTCTAAGTTTGTCGATCGCACAAATCTTAATTATTATTAATTATTTATTATTTATTGGTTGAATTTTTCAATGAAGTATGCAGGGAGAATTATATCTCCCCTCTTATGCATACCATAACTATGTATTTCTATTAGCTGCCATTGCAAGATAAGCAAGTGTCAGAGAACTTAGCACCATTACTAAGTTCTCTTATTCTCTCAGTTCTTAAATATTTAGTGTATTATCTATGTTCTCAGCATCCTTAAGCATAATCTAAAAAATGCATTCTTTAAAATGAGACATTGGTCAGTATTATTTGCAATTGTATTTAGTTCAAACTAGTGTCCATTCTTTTTGTACTAAAAGCTACGAAATAGTTCTGTTTAGCACAATTAAGGCTGTGGAATATTTGCAGTCTCAAACGTAGTGTGAAGATAACTATTTAAAATACATACTGTTCCAGTTGGACTTTCGAATATTCCCAATTTTCTATTTTCTATGGTAAAATAAAGCTCGCGCATGAACTTTTCTTGAATGGGATATGGATTAAAAGGAAATTGAAATACTGGCTCCATTATTTTGCTACTGTATGATTGAATGTATTTTATTTTAATGTGGTCGTAATTGCAACCCAATGCACAAAGTTTTCAAAATTTCAAATCCAACTTTTTGGTTCTTTTCCCAATTTTTTTAAAGAGTTTGTGCCCTGGTAATCATACATTTAAGCCACTCTTTATCTAACTATCCGTGAGCATACATACTAAAATATAACAATTTAGAATTTATTTTTAAGGGCATTAATAGCATCTAATAAGGCTAAAGATAAATCCGCAAAGACGTGCCTAGGTTGTTAGCAGTGGTTGATACGTGAAAAAGGTTGGAAGCAGCAACCACAAATAATTGATTACTTAACTTGTCGCGCTGCTGATTAAAGTAGCGTTCAGACGTCTCTTCCACAAAAGTTTAGAGATCAGATCATCACGAATCCCATGCTTCCATACCACGGTGCTCTAACAGTTCACCTGCTTATGCGACATTGAATTTTTTAAAGTCTGCGTACGTATTTGGATCGCCTGTTGGTAGCCACGTTAGTCGTGTGTGAGTATCATTACATCATCCCACCATTTATTTTCTGTGATAGTGCAGTAAATTCATTAAAGTAATTTATTTACTCCTTCCTTGTTTTACTGTATTCGTGTTGTCTTATACCTATGTAACTTTTATTACATAATTAGTAATATTACTACTAAAAGAAAACAATAGCATTGCTCTCCAATATTCATACATTTAATCTCTTAAAGCTGTAAAAGTAACATATGATATACAAGTATAACATTTAATCTTAGTACTAAATGTTATTTCGGGTTCGGTAATTATTTCGAACTACAACTCGACCAAGCTAAGTTTGCACCTCGCTGGAATGCGGCACCCCGCCCGCTTCCCCGCTCACCTTCCCGCGATCACCCTGTCGCATCAGTATGGTTAGCATCTTTGTCGCCAACACGTGAGATACGAGTTTTCGCCTCCCTATCCGTTGTATTTTAAATTGTTCTTGTTAGGTTTTTTGTTGAAGTTTAGTTATAATAATAATAATAATAATGTTTTTATTTCAAGTATCCATGACTCATATAAATTGTTAATAAGACTTAGACCTATGTTAGTAGTTATATTTACATCACAATGAATTACTGTGGTAACATCCCATGGGAGATGGCACCACAGCGACCCATGTTTATACAGTCCAGCCTGCTTGCGATCATGCTCAGGATACTGTTGGAGCTGATATATATTATTATATTATATTATTGAACTATTTTTGTTAAGTTTTTATTGAACTGTTGTTACTGAGCGGTTAACGTTCATTTTTTTTTACTTCGAGAAGGTTGTTGTTGGCAACAAAAATGAAAGCAAAGGTGATGCACAGTGAAGGGAGAAACATAATCCTGAAAAAGAAACCTAAAGGAAAATTATTACTGAACAATTGGGATACAAATTTAAAAGGGTTGTTGTGGGCAACAAAAATGAAAGGAAAGGGTGATACACAGTGAAGGGAGAAACATAATACTGAAAAAGAAACAAAGGAAAATTATTACTGAACAGTTGGGATACAAATTTAAAAAGTGCAAGAACGCCCGGGTAATCTTAATACAAATACCCGACATCGCTATATTTTAATGTACCTATGTATAATATATTGTTAAAAACAATAAATGCATCTTTACATTTTTAAAGTCATAGCGTATCCTTTTTTCAGACCATAACTAAGCGGCAATGTAACGTAATCGATGCGAGGTGCAAACTTAGCTTGGTCGAGCTGTACATTATTTTCAGACTATAGACAACTTCTTGTTTTTTAAAGAATCTTTTACTTTTTTACTGGAGTTCAACCAAAGGATATTTAACATACATGAAAGCTTGTACAGATTATGTTTTTTCGTGATTGAGTAGGTACTTGGGATGCCCTTAATTTATTTTTATTTCATAATTTAATATGTGCTAATAGATTTGTAACATGTTCGACTAATTACTTGCGAAACATGCGAATATTTACAAATATGAATGGAATGCAACCTATAAATTCATTGAACCTTATTAGGTATTCAAAAAGAATAAATATATATTTTTACACTTCATGTATGTTTGTTCACAGAAATAATAAACTAAGGTTTTGGAGAAGGTTCTTGAGACTGTCTTGATGGTTGTCTTTTGTGAACATTTGGTTTTCGCAGTCTATGATAATTAGGCATCACTTTGCTTAAGAAATCAAGCTGCAATAACTGAGAGGGCTGTTTCTCTAAAGCTTCTCTAACATGATGCTCTGAGCCCCAGATCACTGTATTGTCTGCTAATATCTGGGGAGCTGTTAATGTACAGGCTGCTCCTGAAATCATTTCAAATATTAGTTAGTTAGTTATTAACACTTCTTGGGGTTGTCATTGTGGCCTGAAGTTTAACTTGCCCATTTTATTCATTTCAAGCAATATACATGTTCACAAATGACTTATATAATAAAGAAATAACATAGTGCAACAATGTTTTAGTTAAAACAGAAACATTTCTAAGTTTTTCAAATAACAGTTTTTTTTTTATTGCTTACATGGGTGGACGAGCTCACAGCCCACATGGTGTTAAGTGGTTTCTGGAGCCCATAGACATCTACAACGTAAATGCGCCACCCACCTTGGGATATAAGTTCTAAGGTCTCAAGTACAGTTAAAACGGCTGCCCTACCCTTCTAACCATAACACATTACTGCTTCACGGCAGAAATAGGCGGGGTGGTGGTACCTACCTGTGCGGACTAAAAAGAGGTCCTACCACCAGTAATTACGCAAATTACAATTTTGCGGGTTTAATTTTTATTACACGAGGCTTCAAGACAATTATTTGAGACTTCAATCTCATAGCTGATTTTTGCTATACATATTACTTATTGAATATTAATTTAATAAATAAATTTATTTAATATGTAAATTTAATTTATAATATGAAAATTATTAATAATATATACAAATATTAGTAAAAATTCTTGATTATTTGCAAGGATAGCTATGATTTTATAATTTAATCTTGGTTTTATGGTTTTTTAACATGTTATTCGCTTACTTGTATCAATTTATCTACTTATAATACTATATTACAGACTACTACATAACAGAAACATTACACATAATTTTCTGAACTTCAAAATGTTCCATGAACTTGAAAATGTTCACTTGTATCAAAGTTTTATGATATTAGAATAATTTTATTCCTGTGGCTCAATATCCTAATTTAAAATTTTTATTCATCTTCCTATTAAGGGCTATGTATTTTGCTTATTTTCGTACCTACTAAAACTAGCTTACCTATTACACAACCACTGCCAACTTTGACTTCTTCTCCAACAAAAGATCTGCATTCAAAAACATTACTTTCACCGACGTGACCATAGATAGACTCCAGTTTGCAAGCAACTTCAAAAACATTGTGTGCACCTATAAACAATGGCTTTGGGGGATTCTCCTGTTTATCACTCTTTCTGAAAATAAAAATAAAAGAAGAATGAGTCATCAATAGTTTAGTAGTGAATTAAGAAGTTTCGACCATTTTGTTAATTATAAGAATTAAACAATATGATATGATAATTTACATCATATAAAGAATTAAAATTTGCAGTAACTTTCATATACATAAAAATGATTAATTATATTCCTAATATTTATTCATTTCTAATATGACAATATTAATATTCAATTTTATTATTTTACAGAATATAGATTATTAAATAATTTTAAGCAGGAATGCATATTAAATTGTACCATATACATATTTGTTTGGATTTCAAAATGTGTTTTTAAATATGTTTATCATGTTCACCGTCATGTTACTGTGTTCAGTAGAGATAGCAGATGATTACTTATTTTTATTTCTAATAATTACAATACTCAAGTTGAGCAATAGAATTCCAACATACTTATGTATTATAGTAGAATATTCTTCAATAATACAGTATTCAGCAATTATAATAGGTCCGCCTTCAGCTATAATGCTGACTCTCGGATGAATAACTGTACCTCCTCCTATGGTTATATCACCCTCTAAGGTACAGTCTTCGCAGACAGTTGCTCCGGGTAGAATTTTAATGCTGTAATGATATATACATTATTAGAGGTAATACGCTGTCCAAGATAGAAATTTAACTTGGTATATTATTTGCTTACTTGTGAGCCATTTTCTTGAGATGTAAGGTTTACTTTAAGATGATATTCAGAATTTTTTAACCTCCCAAAAATTCTGTTTTTCTTTGAAAATTTCTATGGCATCACAAACTTGGTGAAAAGGTCAAAAAAATTGATCAATTTCAATATTTTTTTTGAACATAATTAGCGACTTTTTTTTATAGGGATTTTATGACCTGGTAACTAAGACCTTTAGGTCATGTCTTATTTTAATTTATATTCTTATTTTTAAGAAAATGATAACATGGAGTGAAATGAAATAAGATAAGACGATATGTATGATATAAAAAATCTACATAGTGTCATTACCTTGGGTATTTATAAGTCATGTTTTTATATTTTAAATTTTCAGCTTGTTTTGTATTTTGTCATCTTATGGTCAAAATGTAGATTTGGATTTTACAAATGAAACCGCATGAATATGCAATTTAAATAAACTGTTTATTAATTGGTAACTATGAAATGTGTACCGAATAGTAAAAAAAAATCGTTAGATAAAAATACACTTTAATTAAACACGTTTTACCAAACTGTTACATTTATTTCGATGTAGAAAATGAAGAGCTATAACGCTTTCTACTATACAAACTCCTTTTTTTTCTACTAATTTCTACTAATCTTGACGATTTGTGAAACTGGGTAGCTCACTGCTTTGTTGACAAGAAAAAAATCGGTAAAAATATGGTATCCTCTTACTGGGAAAGTCATCGATTTCTTTAATTTTTAGAGATCTGTTTGTTTAGAAAATATTGGAGTTTATTTTATTTCGAGATTATTATATGTAGAATTTATATTTAAAATTATTGTGTTATACTTTACAATATTAAAAAATTAAAATTAATATTGTAGGACCATAAAAACAAGTTGCAACAACGTTATTGGTAGTTGTAAATTTACAATATTGTGAAGGCTGTGATAAGGTAGTATCGTTTTTGAAACATCAGTACCGCCTTAATATTTCTTAACTTTCATAGTAAATTCGTAAATTGTAGAACAGTTGTTGTGAGGTCGCCATGTTGTTATTTACCTTGTGATTTCATGCTGGGCATTTGTGATATGGGTAAAGTGTTGTGACGCGGCAACCAGTGTGTGAGCATGTTGGAGGATGTTCCCGTGCACGGAAGTCGGTCAGACTCCCGCAATGGAAAGAGTACTATCCACCAGAGAAACCTCAGCTTGGATTTCAGGTAGGCACCACTCATTTCGATTGTTTCTAAACAAAAAGGATTTTGCACATATATTATTTTTATGCCAGTCTTTCCTACTACTAGCGTAGTAGTCTAATTAAATGTTAATCAAATTATGTTATAATAACAATTAGTAGGGAAAATACAGTACTAACAACATTTAGAAACTAAATGTAAGGATAATTTAACCTGAAAACAAAAAAGTAGGATCTAGCAGGAGATTGAGAAGTCATTTGGAATAAAGCAAAGACAATATATTTGCATAGACATTAGAAAATGTAATATGTACAGATAATTTATTTACCTTATCAATATTCTCATTTATTGATTAGTGTGTTGTTTAGATAGTTGATTTTGTCCAATGATTTTAAACTGTTTTTATTTTGCTATGCAAGCACACTCCTTACATTTATCTATATCCTTGGATAGGATATCCTAAAAGAATTATCTCATTGATAAAACATGCTCACTGTTATGAATTTTCTACTACATAGTTTAACTTTACATGACATCAACTTATAAAGGTAACAATCAATTAAAATTTCAATACAAATCACAAAGTAAACAATGTTATCATAAAATAATGGTCTAAAAAATAAATGTAAAAGAGCCACTTCTATTTTGGACGTGTAAACTTGAAATACTTTCAAATATCCTTGACATATTCTGGGTTTTGCTTATCTTATATAAGATAATTCAAATTCATAAATTTGTATACCAATTATCAGAGAAGTTTTAAATTGTTTTTATCTTGTTTCAATATAAGACATTAAAAATATAATTTAAAGTGTTAAAAGTATGATTTACAAAGTTTTGAATAAAACTTAGATAATTGAATCTAAATTAAGTTCATTGACCTTCTTACCAGGACACGCATTAGGTTTAAGGGAAAAGGTTCCTTGGTTCCTGTTGTAAATTGAAATCAATTATTTGTTTTCTACATTTCATGTAAAATTTACATTAACAGACTTAATGTCTAAGGCATTCTCTACTAGTCAACGAGAGGAAATTATGAATGTCTCATACAACTAGAAAATGTATATTGCTGCGTGAGAGTCAATCTGTCAGTATTTGATAAATAAAAAATATTTTGATAACTAGTGTAGATATATGAAACTATAAACACAATACACCAGTGGACACCACTAAAATATCAGTGGTCTACTACACCATAAAAGACAGTACAGTATGTATACATAAAATTATTATTTCTACATCATTTTTTACCTAAATATAAACACAGTAAATGTCTACAATAGTTTTGAGTATAGAGAAGTTTAAAAGAAACAAAATCTTCAACAGTCTAGTGAGCAATCAAAATTAATTGTTCATTGAATAAGAAGTCCATTTTCTACTTATTCAAACGTAAGGTATGTTCTGCTCTAGTTCATTTTGTTCACCTGTTACGTTGATTCATTCGTGTTTTACCATGTACACAATGCTTACTTATTGCATATATCTCATCTGGGTTATTGTGTAAGTTTTTGTGCAATGAAAATTATCTGCATACAAAAAATATATTAAAAGTTGACATCTAATATCTGACTTACCACCTGAACAATTTAGGTAAAAAACAAGTTGATAAGGTTCTGATGTTTGAGATTTAATTATTAAATGCTAAGTAGCTACAACTCTCACTGTTCTTTTTTGCCATGTTATCTTTGAAGCTGACTGTCAATGCAAAAGACCTAAGTAGTGCCTAGATTCTAGATTAAAGTAAAAATTTTAAATGTTCGTTGCAACCCAGAGACTACATAAATTATGAATTCTACCACCCGCCTCATATCGTAAAATAATCTTATTTGTTATTTGTACAATTATTTCAATTTTATCAAGGCTGATATCTTACAATATATAATGCTGCACTATATATTATATACATAACTCAACAATTATATCAAATTAATTATATTCAATCAATGTAATTATCGCACTAATTACATTTATATTATAAAATTACATTAAGACCAATTATAATTTTCAATTTTAATTTGGAAAAAAGGGATGTATATCCGGCCCCTACTGTCAAGATAAATGTTATCAACTGAATAGTCTGCAATGAAACAAGCTGTTCAGCTGAGTATGAAAACCTCGCCATTTGCCGATAGTGCTGAACACTGAGTAACAAACGAATTTATTATCCAGCTCTATACATCGTACTTTTTATGTGTTAGTTTTGTATTCAAACAAGCAACAAAAAATTTATGCACAATGTAATCGTTAATTTGTTCCGAGTCTGATATATTCTTAATATATGTACTGACATCATTTAAATATTGGCAAAGTAAACAAGCCAGGCGGTATGTAGGGCGCGCCAACTTCGGGCGGCCAACGTTCTGCTAAGCCAGGTGAATGGACGGGCCGAAAGTAAAAGTGGACTTGGTCTCACCGGCGCGGCGACGGAAAGCTAGGAGTGGGTGATATAAATCGTATATAGATTCAATATCTATATATCGCAGCAATATCGTTGAATCCGATATCGCCCCGCACGAAATCTATATATCGATATCAGCCGATACACGATATTGCTCGATGTGATGCGTATCGCCATATCGCGATATCGGACCGATTCGTGAATCGAAATCTATATTTCGATATCAGCCGATACACGATATTGCTCGATGTGATGCGCATCGGCATATCGTACCGATTCGTTAATATCAGCAATATTCGTTTGGTTCGTATCGAATCGGCCAGAGTGAGTGAGCGCGCGATAGGGATATCATGTAATGAATGAAACAGAAATAGGCATTATCCATACAATTGTAAACCTTATATTTAAGTCCATATGTCTGTAGATTATTCTTAGCGTATCAGCAGGATACAATTAAGGAAAGAAGTTTCAACTTTCGACCCTAACTTGAATGCAGTATAGCCTATTTGCATCGTTGAATTTAATTTCACGCGCTTTGACCTTGAACTAGAATTTTTGGACAAGTGTTTATAAATACTTAAAAGTTTTTTGTGTTTGATTTTTAAAGTACACATTTTTCTATTTTTAGTTGAATCCAAATAATTGAGTTTATTTCTTGTGTTTGTATTAAACTTTTGAAATCTACACTCTTTTGGTATATTTTGTAATTTTAAATTAAGACACAAAATACTAAAAACTGAAAATAATGTAGTCAGTCCTAAGCCTGGTAAAAGCATGAAGGAAAGTTTTTTTGATATTTTTATTTTCATGTTCTTTTTATTACTTTAAGATCATATTATATATTGATATCAGAAAACCAACCGTATAACGTTGACTTAAATCTATATCTACTACGATATTATATCAGCGTATCGTTTCAAATCTCAAATATCATGAATCGAGAAAATCTACTAGCATCCATCAATATATAGATTCAGAAAATATATAGATTCAATATCCGATATTGATCCTCGATATATAGATACGATTCGATACGCGGCAAAACCGATATTACCCACTCCTACGGAAAGCGGCTGTTGCGTTTTCTCAGCAAACTTACGATGCCACTTTTTCTATGAGATTGACGGAAACTAGCAAAACTTTTCATTTACATGTCAATTTGTTACATCTTATAAAATGTATTTTTTTTTTAACAATTAATCACAAACAATGTTACTTCTCTGTTATCATTTAACATTACTTCAAACTCCTTATCGCTCAACATAAAAATAGACAATGTAGAAAAGCTAGGTACCTTTTTATATTGAATACTGAGTGCTCTTTCCGTTCGTACATTACAGTAGTTTAGTTTGTATCGGTACATAAGTATTGTGTCGACTGTTATCTATGCGACCCACACTGTTATTAATTCCGAGTTATAACGTGATTTCAGTTCACGTTATCTAACTTGACTAGTCTAGCATCGTAATAACATCGTACCTCCTAATTATAATATCTTCTGTGAACATAAAGCAATGTTTTGTTTTCGTTGTTGCTATTTATAGTTTCCCGCGTTCTTCGACCAACAAACATCAGAATATCCTGAATCGTACTTTGTACCACCACTTATCTGTCGCAATATTTTGTTATTGATAACAAAACAAAATATAAAGTACCAGTTTGATTATCACTAAAAATTCTTAAATTTCTTGGTTGGTGTTGTCTCATCGTTTTTATTTGAACCATCCAAACGTAATAAACCATATTAGTTTACCGATATGGAAGTAAAATGATTTCGGGTAAAAAGGTATTTGGTTTAAGTGACATTTCGCTTATTAGGTACGCCACATTTATATCTTTGTAAGTAAAGGACCGTTTTATTTGGTAGGTATTAAGCATCAACAATTCTATGTTTTTAACTGAACTTCAATTATGCTTGCCCCATTTAAGTGAATACTAGTTTTTTGTCATGATATTTATAAAAAATTTAAAACTTTAAATGGCTCCGGTGATCTTCTAAAAATGTCGCTTAAACCGTATAGCCTTTCACCCGTCGATTTAATCCGATCTGTCTTGTCGTTCCGCGATAGTTGTAGATGTTCAATTCATTTAATATCATATCATCTCGCCATAATAATACTATATGTGGCATCGAAAATATGGAAATTGCGGTAGGCAGCGGCTTGGCTCGGCCCCTGGCATTGCTGAAGTCCATGGGCAACGGTAACCACTCACCATCAGGTGGGCTGTATGCTCGTCTGCCTACAAGATCAATAAAAAAAATAACATTAAATTTCTCAGTTTTTAAGTGAATGCAGAGACAGATGTATGTATTCCCAACGAGCATCACCGTTCAATGAATTTGTTCATTCAAGCGACATGTTGTAGTTTTCACAAGGTTAATAAACAACAAAAACTTCATCAATGCAACTATTTTTATTATTTTTTGTTATAGAATGATTTATATATTTAGGGTTGATTTGACTACGTCTCATTTCTAATAAAACTAAGTTCGTATTAATAGAAAAACAATTAATTGCATTCAAAACAGAATGCGATTGACCTTCGTGAGCGCACGATGTTGCTATCAAGGCAGACCAACCGACATTTTGTGTGCCTTTATAATTAGTACGTTGGTACAAAACTGTCATCTAACTTACTATTCTCGTTCTCTATACCTATTATAAGGCTACTTATGATATTTATAATATATTTTTTTATTAAATTTCCTGTCATTGGGAATAATAGGTCTGGGATTAGTTAATAAGGAAATTAATTTTTGTAAGTCGGAAGGTTACGAATGTTATGATAGCATATCAGAGTGATGAAACGTTAGGGTAGCCATAATAGGATTCCCGTATTTTCTCGAAAATGTTATCACGTAAGATCTATCGTTGTAAATTGCATTATATTCTAAAAATCCGTTATAGTAAATTACTACAATTTTATAATTTTTTCCTCTTATATTTTGTGTTGGTTTTTGTCGATAACATCAGACCCGGTTTTAATTATAGTCTGTAAATTTATCAAATTAACAGTTAATAGGTGACCCTTCATTGTTCGAACCGCGCTATGGTAGCCGAGGTATGCTATATATGCTACTAGCGATCCGCCCTCGCTTCGATTCGGAAACTAATTTATTATTGATTTCTCCACTATTTAATGAATGTTATTATACATATAAACCATCCTCTTCAATCACTCTATCTATTAAAAAAAACGCATCAAAATCCGTTGCGTAGTTTTAAAGATTTAAGCATACATAGGGATATAGGGACAGAGAAAGCGACTTTGTTTTATACTATGTAGTGATGTTGCTTGCTATATGCTCGTATATATCATCATTAGTTTCAGCAATGTTAATTAAAGTGACGAAATAGGTTTTAGTACTTCAGTCCATTGCGTAGTCTACCTATGCGTTGTCTTTTTGTATTCAGTTACTTGGTGTTTCATATTGGTCAGAGCCAGAGCTCTTGTAATTAATTACCTGGATATGCATACTTTTTTCTATCAATCGGCGACACGATTTGCGTTCACTGACACACAATACCATTTAAGTATCATATTTGCATATACAAATATCTTAGCGGTAGTCGTGTCATAAATATAACTAACTGCAAATGAATATTAAACATAATCTGCGCATTGCAGTGTTAGTGTGCATTATAATAAACACATTTTGTAATGTAACTAGAATGTTTTTTTAATGTCACGATTTTGCGCTGTATTAATGCTAAACGATTTTTGTTTATCTCATACTGTGGGTTATTTACCTGACATTTATCTATATATTAATACGTGAAGCAAAAACTTTGTATCCCTTTTTACGAAAATTGCGCGGACGGAGGAATATGAAATTTTCGACACTAATAGAGAATATAGAGAAGAAGTGCACAATGGTAATATTTTTTTAAAATAATGCATAAAAGATACATTAAATCAATAAACAAAACATTACACACACTACATGCCATATATTTGACGCGCACACGCATGCATACTATTTATTGTCAAACTTTTGTTCTTGATGTCTGTAGTCAAATTGAGAATAGATTAAATATTGTTTGTCTTTATTAATATTTTTTTATAGTGTAGCCTTGGCGAAATTTGTGATTATAGAAGTATAAAATACAATCATAATAGTGTACAAACTAACAATTTCAATTAATTATAGTCTAATTTCGACTACTGGGGAACCACTAGTTTTAATAATTTAATGTTTTCCTTCTCGAATTGAAATGCTCAGTGTGGTGTATAGTAGAAACGGTCATTCGTTCGTCAGACGTCAGCTGATAATCCGAGTGCACGCGTACTCGTTACGTCTATCGCGGTCGCACGCGGTCCGTAAACACACGGTCAACTAATTGTACTGATTAATAATAATATTATTATGTACACATACCAATCAATTGATCAAATACGAAAATTTTGCTCGAGTGCTTAAGTCATCGAGATATTAAGTACTACGTACATACGTATAATATAATCTCGATGGTTTTAGTACTGTTTGTACGTAAGAGGTTTTTTGCTGTATCTAGACGAGAATAGGTAATTGATTTGAAGAAATCTTTAGATTTTCCTCATACATACCTCATTTTAATCGTTTAAGATGTGTTTTTGAATTTGAGTGTTTTGAAAAACTTAGTAAATGTATATACATATATGTATAAAACGGGTATCATTTATAATTATCAAACCCGATGAATTTCGAAGTGTATTTGTCTGATTCAAACTAGCCATTTTAATTAAAAATTCGTATCTTTTGGATTTCGTATCAAATCGGTTGTATGTTTGTAGGCTCTTCTAAGTAGATTGCTGTTTTCGTATATGCCCTTATAATTAATTTGGAGGCTGACAAGAAGTAGGCTTGAAGATTCCAAGACCAAGATCGTATCGTAAGTATCACCAGCAGGCTACAAAGTGCTGATCAGCGAACACGATACCATCTACATTATGTACACAACAGAAAAAGCTGTGGATGAGTCCATATAAGTTATTATTACAGTGGAGTGTGGGTTTATTATTAATTTTAAATATTGAGTCATCGTTGCTTAGAGTCAATGTGACACCAATGTTGTGTTTCACTCGTAAAAATCTGTTATTGTTATCAGTAGGTATGAATCATCGACACATAAAAGATGAAACCTCAAAGTAAAATTTAAGCTTGACATTAATTTCTATGAAATTATGTATGTTGCTTAGACGGGTGCATCAAGGTCCACTTGGTGCTAAGTGGTCACTGAAGCCCATTGACATCAACAACGTAAACGGCACTGCTTCACGGCAGAAATAGGCAGGGTGGTGGTATCTGTCCGTGCAGTCTCACAAGCAATAAATATAATTTATTATTAGAAATTATTTAGTGGGTAACTTTCAAACTTTTGGTTGGATTTACATGCGGTAGAATAAACTTTTAGATGTATTCTATCTTCTGATCATTCTGTTGCAGGCCAAATCCTATACAATTGTCTATGTTTTGTGTCGTGCTTCGAATTTCAAATCGCAACAGTACTATACAATTTTTTACTATAAAACAATTTATTAAATTATATTGAATTATAATTCCTTTACATTAAATTTATAGTTTTGTGTACATAGGTTTATTGGGTAGGCTTAGCTGTTCTATTTCTTACAACTTTGAGTTTACGCCATGAGTTGGGCTGGGTGGCATTTACGTTATAATGTCTATGAACTCTGTAGGCTCTGCGAAGTATCCGTGCCCTAATAAATGACTTCCCGTGTACTCGTAACCTATTATACAATATTATATTCATTTAGGTCAGACATGGAATGTTGTATAAAATATGATTTGCCCCCTTAAAGGGATCTTAATAAACAATAGCTATCAATGTGATTTATTAACAGTCAGTTCTTATGTTCCCAATTTTAATAATCAAAGTTAAAATAAACTCGAGGAACAAATCGAATAGTAAAGTCGAATGGAGTTGCAAATCGCACTGAGTCAAACCGACACAGCTTTGACACGCGACCCAATGACCGAATTAAAAGACATGAATCTTTTCTGCACTGCGTTTTACAGGCAATGACAATAAATGTACACTTCGAGGAGGCGGCACGACATGAAAACCTTCTTGTGGCCGCCGGAAATTACATACCCGATCCTGTGGACCGAATGGAAAACAGCCGACGTCGCCCTAAACACGTCATTACGGATCATCCCGATCCATTAACGGTGCTTTTAGGTACCACAAGCACCGATCACCGTCGTCGTGGAACCCGTCGCCTGTGACGAAGGGCTCGACGAGTGAATTAACTCATAGACACAGCCCATCGAGTTTCTCGCCGGATCTTCTCAGTGGGTCGCGTTTCCGATCCGGTGGTAGATTCTGCGAAGCACTGCTCTTGCTAGGGTCAGTGTTAGGAACACTCCCGGTTAGAGCCCCGTGAGATCACCTACACGTCGAGGAGAAACTGAAATAGCCTCTCAAGTCTATCAGTATAAGTAGGGAAAAAAAAGACAATATACTCACTCGACAATATATGTACCTACATAAAAATGTAAAAAAATATATAATTCAGCTATACACATTTGTAAAACCAATACTCATCCTATGTCATCCATATATGCGATGATGAGCATGCTATCCCTTTCAATTTTTTTTCGACCTTATACAGTTAGTGAATCCCATAATGATAATAGTGGCGAATCTTTCAGTAGCTTTAGTTATTATAAATCTTTAAATTATTCATACGTGGAGCATGCTTTCGAGATCTCTTCGTACTTCCCAAATTATTCACGTAATCTACTTTTGTCCACTATCAGCGCTCTGCTTTGAGGGGTGGATAAATCGTTTACAATACAGTTGAGATTTCGACCTCATGTCTCAAGGTAGGCATTCACGTTGTGATATCTATGGGCGACGATAACCACTACATCACGTGGGCTGTCAGCTCGTTTGCCGATCCACGCAATAAAAATTCAATTCAAGCAGTTGATAAATATAAAAAAAAAAAATTACACCTTTTAAAATATTTTAAAATTTTCGTGGCCACGAATGACCAAAGTACTTAATTTGTTTTTTATTCCTGAATTAGTTGAGTTTTAAATAAAAGAATATTAAGAAAGCACACAGTCGTACGTTCAGTAGTTAAGTGGACATGTAACGGATGTTTTCACATTAGATATCTCTCGAGACGTGTAACGGATCTGAACAAGTCGCTCCATTGTAACACTGTTACGAACTGGCCCCATAATGCTCCTTCCCACGGATTTTTCTTTCGAGGCCGTATGACTGCCAAGCCGACGACCCCTATCTGATTGATAACTTAGCTTATGCCTAACGTTTTATTCTGTCTCATAATTTTGGATAGACTAAACAATTTGCTTCAATCCGAATTCGGATAATACTTTAAAATTTTTAAGTACTCCTGTGCTGTGGTTGCCGAAAATTTACATATAAAAAATAAGACTATATACATCGAACTCGCATACTAGATATCTTTGAAAAGTAAATCGGATCTTACTGGTAATCGAACACGGTCTTCAGATTCTTCGAGAACTCTAATCATTGAATGAAGGCGATTAAGCTACGACCCATGGTAATTATGCAGGAAAGAAAACAAACTGTCGCAGTAGTTAATTTCCATCATGTCAAATCTACATTAAGAGTATATAAATTAATAAAACAATTTTCTAAAAATGTACCGGAAAACAATAAGAACTACTCACAGTATTGCTTAAATTACCTATATTGTTTTGTTTTTTTCGCAACGTTGTCCTTATGTTGTGCGTCGATGAACACACAACGTACCTACATTCTGTTTCCCGATGTTCTCATAGTATTGCGTGTTCTTTATTTATATTCGAGTATCCGACTTATCTGCCCTCTTCTGTAAATGATTTTTATTTTTTGACATATACTCATCTGATCTTCAAATGAAATCGCACTCACGAGCACAAAATACGCATGCGAATTTTTTTATATTAAACAACTATAAATTAGATTGTAATAACCTATCAAAGGTGGAAACTCTACAAAATGTAATAACGTAGGAAATAGTTTATGTAACTTTGTCAATTTAAATTAGATCATTTTTATTGCACCACCAGCCGGTGCTTAGTTGTTACACATGAGTATAGGTGAATGTCGCTAGTGCTCTTTTTTGCCTACCTATGCTTTTTTTTCCTACCTAACCTGACGGTCTAGAGTACTCTAGAGAGACCATATCAGCGTCACCGGGCTAGTAGGTAAGCTCGCGGGGCTCAAACTTGACGATGTTGCTAACACGAACCCTAGCAAGAGCCGTGCTTCGTAGAATCTACCACCGGATCGGAAATGCGACCCACTGAGAAGATCCGGCGAGAAACTCAGTGGGGTGTGTCTATGGGTTAATTTACTCGCCGAGCCCTTCGTCGCAAGCAACGGGTGGGTCTATGCTAGTAATATCGAGGGGCTATCCAAACTTTACCGTTCACGTTCGGCGAGATCACGTGGCCTGGCGACTTGCTAACACTAACCTTAGCAAGAGCAGTGCTTCTCTGAATCTCGCCAGTGCCGACATCCTCCTTTTCACATGAAATCGAAGTCTCAATTATATTTTGTAATGTTTGCGGGAGTCTAAAAGCCGAACTCATGACTGCGGCGGAAACTAGAGGAGTTGAGGCAATAACCCGTGCAGACAGTATTGTAATGTTATAGGGCATGTGCCCTATTACATGGTAAAAATAGCTGATTTACTACTAATGAATTAGCTTTTAATTAGTTAAAATTTAATAACATTTTGTCTTAATTAACATGCACAGTTTAAACTACGAATAGTTACACCCCGTGTGTTCTGCAACATGCTTAAGGAACATTACAAAACATAAGCTTCTTAAGGACAGGGTATATAAAAACATATTTAAACACATAAAAAGTACGAAAATTATAGTTGATACTTCATAATTTAATATCGTCTAGAGCTCGGACGTATTATTTTTAGAAACCACGATGGTCCATACGTCATACGAAGACGCGAGGGGATATTATTATAGCGATAACGTTTGTTACGGTCAGTTCTAAAAGTGTTAAGTGTTAGGTCAGTCTGGATATAAAAGGGAGTGACACAATGCACGGAAACTATCAATCAGGGGCCCTCACCCACGACGAGACCGAGGGTCTTCAACTCTACAGTACACAATAACAGTCATCAGATATTTCACATTCCTTTTGATCCGTCTCAAGTGGCTTGCAGTCGTGAGAATGTCTTAAATGGAATGAAATATATTAGTAGTGCTTGCATTGAAATATCAATAAGTACTAAGGAACTTTCGAAATAATAGGTTTTATGTCGACTTCTTCTGTGTAGATTAATACGCCGGCATTTGATATAAGAGTATAATAAAATTGGTTTAGTAGGTAATAAAGTTGATCAGTTCATACGAGATGAAAAACCTTGCTTCCTTACTTTTTTGGACGGTTTAAATCAGCTCTTTGGTGGAATGATAATTTTTTTACTTAAAATAATACAGGGTCAGTATGGTATTATATACTAAAATAAGTAGACCAATATTTATTCTAAAAAATATCCGAATTCGACTATTTCAAAGAATAAGAAGCCATAAGGCAAGAAAGGGTTTTTGTATACATAATATTATCTATAAATAATCTTTGTTTGAAATTCAATTTATTTAAATCTCATACAAAAAAGGAAAAACATTGGTGACACATGAAAATTATGTCAATACAGTCATTGTAAATTGTTAATCAATACTTTCAACTAAACGTTTGCATGATGTAATGTATTATTAAACTAATACTGCTGGTGCATTAAGATAATCCTGTGGCCTCGCATTCGCTCGATTTCGGAAGTGGCAATTCACATATCTCCTTGTATCAGTCGAGGTCAATCAACGTTGGGTAACTGTAGTCAAATGTGTTTAAAATATTATAAAGCTTGGTAGCAGCCTTTATCGTTATGATTTTACAATTGCTTGGTCATTTGACATGTTGCTAAACTTTAACAAAAGCATTGTATTTCTTATATAAATGACGTCATTTTGTTTTATAACGCCACTATTTTGTTGGGGCACCCAATTGTGTCACCCTCTCGTTTAATTGTGGCTGCCTCGTCACGGCATCAGCGTTTTTACATTCCATTGTGTTCGAAGGAAGTAATCTAATTGCCCTTCGTTGCAATGGAAGGAAGCATTCTTTTTGAGCGTGAATAACGCCATTGTTTGAAATAGCCTTTTCGTACGAAAGCCAAATTCAGTAATTCCTCGTTCCGATTATTGATCAGTTGAGGAATTAAAATGCACAGTCTTGCGTTATCCTGTATGAGAAATCTGTTTATTAAAATTAAACAGGATAGATCTATCTAGATTCTTTTTAACGTTGTGAAACTTGTGTCGACAAAAATAATCCATTTCCCATTAGATCTTAACGCCCCTTTATAGTGTAAAGGGTAAAGACCTCGACGTTCTAGATTATTTATGAGGCGTACCTTATTGTTCCAAATTCCTAGTTGGACATTGACAAACTTGTTTTTATTTTTCCTACCTATTCTTCGATGGTAAATGAGTTCACGGGCTCAATATGAGAATATGGCTACCTATGGTTACTTAAGTGTTAGATATCGCATAGTTACCTTGTATTACAAGTTCTTTAAGCCACACGTGATTCCAAGATTTTTATTGTAGATAAAACTGATCCGAACAATGTATTTCAAAGATTGACTTTACTTCAATGACCACATTGTGTTCGTTCAGCGTGTCGTAGTGGTTTATTCATGCAGAATTATAATAATCTCGCTTATGACTTTGTGTTTGTATGAAAATGAACAGGCAATGAATTTAAGAAAATAACTTTATTTAGCATTTACAATAAGGATCTCAATTCAGCGAGCTCGCATCGGTATTTCTATTGCAAACAGCTGTTTTTTTCAACGTGCTTGTTTTTGTTGCAAATAACCGCCGCCGCCCGATTTTGGGTTTACGCATCTGCCTCGCTCTTTATCTTGAAACGAAATCAGTATGGCAAACGGTTTCCGAAGCCCGCCAATCGGAACGGATGCATTCGGCAGCTGTGCATACTCTATACTATGCACGTTGTGTGCATCGATGCACTCTGATAAAATACATGATGATAAAGTTCTGTGAGACCAAACAAAGAGCTTGTTTTTGAGATCCGAGATCGATACATAAACAGTTTTCTTTATTTTTTTTCCTACCTATGCTGATAGCCTTGAGAAGCTGTTTCAGCTTCACCCTAACATGTAGATGAGCTCACGGGGCTCAAACCGGAAGTGTTGCTAACACTGGCCCTAGCAAGAGCAGTGCTTCGCAGAATCTACCACCGGATCGGAAACGCGACCCACTGGAAGATCCGACGAGAAACTCAGTGGGCTGTGTCTATGGGAAGCTTTCATGCCATCCGTTGGTAGTACGTGATTATTATTAATGTGTCGTGTTTAATGTTAATTTAGATACCGGTCGTAGGACGTATTGTGTACACATACAGTAACCATCTACGTGCATATTTCTGCCGCGCAGTTGTGCTTTCTACTCTAAAGGGTAGGACAACTTTTTTACAAATAGATGCGATTTTTTTCGTATCTCAAGGCAGTGGTGACATTTGCGTTGTGACGTCATATATCTCGAGTACTTGCCACTTGGTGGGAGCTTGTTTACATCTAGTGCATTAACAAATGTCAATAAACAACTTATGATTGTCATATTTGCTTTCATTACATTAGTAACCGTGATGAATGATTAGTTTAGAAATATATTTGAAAAGCTATTTATGTCGAATTCATGTTATACAAAAACTTGTTTTTCTATATATAAGAATTCATGAACGCGATTTAGTTTCCGCCGCAATTTTGTATTTACCATGTGCTCTCGTCCGAAACTTGCTTAGCGATGCGCAACTGTGCGAAACTTTTCAGATGAACACTTCATTGGAATTTTAGATCGTTCGTGCATTAAAAACAGATTTAAAAAAAAATACTGTTACAAAAATATACTTTTTTTTTCTCGTAGACAATAACTGCCGTTTAGTTAAATTATAAACTTTCATTGGGTTTCAGTTAAATTATAAATGTTCATTGGGTATCATTCATTTTACTGGTGGTAGGACAACTTGTGAGTCCGCACGGGTAGGTACCACCACCCTGCCTATTTGAATTTCAATTTTGAATTTTGCTCCAGAAAACATTTAACAACAGGTGGGCTGTGAGCTCGTCCACCCGTATAAGCAATAAAAAAATAATTGATTAATTAAAATTTAAGTAGTAAGTAAGTATAGATCGTGGGAGTAAGATATTTCGACTCTCGACAATACAAGTTGCTCTGACATTCGCAAAACCGAGGTCGAAGCAATGGTTGAATGAATGCCAGTTCATAATCACAGGAAAAACAATTTGTCTGCGGAGTATTTTTTTGCGTAAAATGTAATAAACTTCATAGATATAAACATTGAATTTGTGGGTTTTTCCTTGGTGGTAAACATGTTTCTTTTGCACCTTAAAAACATTGTTGTTGTACGAATAAACGACTTACATGATGGTAATTGGTTACCCCTTCATGGACGTTGGCTTATCGAGGAGCTATTTCTCGGTATACCACATTTGAGACCTTACTTTCGGCTAAATAATCTGATAGAAAAATCGTTATTCCACAATTAGCCACCCAAATATGTCAAGAAAAATGATAAATGAGAAGTACTTATTGTAAGTACATGTTTTCATGTTGATCGAATTCGTTAGCCTCAATTGTGGTGGAAATTCAAATAAATGACATCAAAGTCAAGTCCGGTTAAGGGTAACCACCCTTGACACGGTCAGCGGTCATGGGTCATTATAACCCGCAAATAAAAGAGAAAATTGAATTTAGTGAAATTCAAGTATCCATAAGCGACATACATAAAAGAACATTAAATCGTTCTGTATGAAGTTTCTAGAATATTATTATATTACCATATTTAAACGGTTCCTTTTTACTCGCAATGAGTGAACGAGCCCACTTGGTATACAATGGTTTCCGTAGCCCGTATTATTAATACTAGTGGTCCCGCAGTAGTCGAAATTCGACTATAATTAATTGAAATTGTAAGTTTGTACACTATTATGATTCTATTTTCAAAGACTATTATTATACTTCTATAATCACAAATTTCGCCAAGAATACACTATAGAAAAATATTAATAAAGACAAACAATATTTAATCTATTCTCAATTTGACCACAGACGTCAAGAACAAAAGATTGACAATAAATAAATAGTAAGCATGCGTGTGTGCGTCAAATACATAGTACTTAGTGTGTGTAATGTTTTTTTTAATGATTTATAATGTATTTTTTAAGCATAATTTTAAAAAATATTAACATTGTCCACTCCTTCTCTAAATTCTCTATAAGTGTGGGCAAATTCATACTCCTACGTCCGCGCAATTTTCGTAAAAAGGGATACAAAGTTTTTCCTTCACGTATTAATATATGCATATTATAGTACATATTCATTCAAATACACAGTATAGTGTGGCTCATGAATCAAATAATAAACAAGAAAGAAACACGTGATTTTCTAATGGAATCACAAAAGACCTGACAGGATGGAAGAAGCCATATCCAAGTTCGCGTGCAACAATAGGTAGGTTAGGAATTAGGATTGACACTGTCTTTTATTAGATTACACGCACGACGCCCGCATGCGTGGTTGAACAATTTAAAGATTTCTATAATAGTTCAATATAGGTTACCGACATTCTCTGGCATTGAAGGGATCAATCATTACATGACTTACTCGATCGACGCATTTATTACAAATTCTCACTAATAGAAAATTATTAACAAATGTTTTGAAGTCATTTCATGATAAAGGATAATAAATATAAATGCCGAGTTAACATTTTTTTGTACACTTCTATTTACGGTAGCGTTGGGTGTAGGTATGTCATAGGCGTTTTATTTGGAGACTCGAGTTCTCTAAGAAATTATTTGAAATGGTCTTTTCATCTACAACTTCGTATGGCACTATCCGCTACCCCAATAGAGTTCATTCTTACTAGCTGTTTAAAAATAATATACCTACTCGTCCGATTGTCGAACGTGTATATAGCGCACCTTTAAAATTGAAGTGGCATAACTACAAATAAAAAAAAAGTGTTTTTTATACTTCATACCACTTTTAAGCATGTATTCTATCAGTGTATAAAATTAAACAGTCTCTTTAATTCCAGAGAAGGACAAACGTACTCTTTTCGTCTCTTTTCAATCAAGCGCATGTCTTGAACTATAAAAATCGAAAAACAAAAAAAATACAATTCTTCAATTACATTTTTGGAGTTTACCAAAAACAAAAATTTCGGATTAAGCCACTTTAATTCTAAAGGTGCGATATGTTATTTTTATATAGCAATAGTATAGTAATTATGTATGCTAATAATAATACTACTGAGATGACTTACTCAATCTTCTTTAAATGTTTATAGCTTCCATTTTATAAATTAATATATTAAAATGACGGAATACGTTAAGAAATCAAATTCACAACTAGGAGTGGTATTTTATCGGTTGATATACTAAAAATTTGAGTGTGTTTGTCGAATGTTGTTGAATTACATTGGTAGCACTTGCGTAAATAAGAAAAATTATACGCGCGCTTAAAACTTAATGTCTACTGATATCACATTGTTTTAACAAAAATTTGCGTCCATATTTACCTATACAGTTATTGAAAAAATGAATTCACTACAAGAAATATTCGAATCGTTTATTAACTAGATATGAGAATCTAGCTCGTTATATCTTGTTTGTAATGCAGTTCATAGTAATATCTATATGTTAATACGTGAAGCAAAAAATTTGTACCCCTTTTTACGAAAATTGCGTGGACGGAGCAGTATGAAATTTCCCACATTTATAGAGAATATAGAGAAGGAGTGCACAATGCTAATATTTTTTAAAAATAATGCATAAACGATACATTAAATCAATAAAGAAAACATTACACACACTACATACCATGTATTTGACGCACACACGCATGCATACTATTTATTGTCAAACTTTTGTTCTTGACGTCTGTGGTCAAATTGAGAATAGATTAAATATTGTTTGTCTGTATTAATATTTTTTTATAGTGTAGCCTTGGCGAAATTTGTGATTATAGAAGTATAAAATACAATCGTAATAGTGTACAAACTTACAATTCTAATTAATTATAGTCGAATTTCGACTATTCCGGGAACACTAGTTATTGTTATTAGCTGGCTTTATTCTTAGTAGTGCGCAGTGTTGGCGAGCTACAGTAAAACACAAGTTTGACGAATCGCGTTTCAGTCAGTATTTATGTTGTTATGAAACGCGACTTCTGAAACATTCCAGACGCGGTTGTTCGATTTTAATTTCCCTAAAAGCGGACTACATTAGAAATTTCATTAGGAAACCGCTGCAAATAAATCTCGCGTTTGTTTTCCGCATTTGAAGACTGTTTCATTCATGTATAAGAAAGAAGACGGCCACAGAATGTTTTACAAGCTTGACAACACAACAGGCCCAATAAATATTCATTTAATTATATAACGTCCGTCTGGTGTAGTGGTAAGTGACATGGTCACTACACTAGGGGGTCGCGGGTTCGAATCCCGCCAAGGGAAGATACTTGTATGATAAATATAAATGTCTTTTCCAGGGTTATGGATGCATATTAAATATATGTATGTGTATAATAAAAATCTTACATTTATTTCCGATATCTGGTACCTGTAACACAAGTTCTTTACGAACTTATCACGGGACCAGTTAACGTGGCGTGATTGTTAGTAAAATATTTATATATTTATTTATTTATTTTACGTAAAGGTTACGTAAAGAATTGTTTGTTAATTCCGTTAACATATTTTAATTGCATGGCATCGTCTATCCACACGAAAACAAAAAGGCAAGGCCGAAAGAGGCGTTCACTTTCGCCACGATTTGCTAAGCGTGAGTAACACTATATAGTTTCGTGTTCCCCCATCGCTCGTTCAATACCCAAAAGTAATTATTTCTAAACGACTAAAAACGCTGCAAGAATTTTTGACTTTTTTACTGGTTCTCTTGTGAGTCCGCACGGGTACGAACCACCACCCGCCTGTTTCTGCCGTGAAGCAGTAATGCGTTTCGGTTTGAAGGGTGGGGCAGCCGTTGTAACTATACTGAGACCCTAGAACTTATATCTCAAGGTGGGTGGCGCATTTACGTTGTAGATGCCTATGGGCTCCAGTAACCACTTAACACCAGGTGGCTGTGAGCTCGTCCATCCATTTAAGCAATAAAAAATAAAAACTTGATCGCTTGTGAATATCACGATTTTAATTCTACGTCCGCTTTTGAAAGTCCGCTCGAATTCTTTGCCCGCGGTAAACACGACAAACAATAACTCGACATCTGCTCTCCCAAGCAGGTGTGTTTTTAAAGACCGCTTAATCGGCTCTATTGTCTGTAATCTCACTTCTCCGAGAAGCCCGGATGATTAGCTTTCCTTTTTTTTTTCGTGAGCGTGTAAAAATTCAGAACAATAGAATCAGTGAATGACGTCAAGCAGCTCTATTATTTCGAATACGTCAATTTGTTGTTTAGAACTCTACGATCGACGTGCTACTTCCATTAAAATCTTGAATTGTTAGTTGGTTCAAATGAATTGTACGTATGTGTATAATTTAAATGAATCTTTAAGATATAGGTATCTGGATTTCTTAAATGAAAAAAAGTATTTGAATGAACATGCTCTATAAAACGTGTTAATTAAAGGTTTTGATTTTTAAGCTATTGCATAGCTTCTATCGCGGGCCTTGAGCGCGGCGACTGAATCAAGAAATTTCGTAACGAAAATAACCTGACACCCCCACTACGCCTACTATGTAGCTCGCGTTCAACACATTCACACGTTGCGTTGGTGTAGTGTTTGTGATTAAGCGCGCGGCGTGACGTCGCACTGCATGAGCATCATGAAAAGTCTGCCCATTTCTCTCACGCGGTCTAGCTTATGAGTGTGAAGGGGACAGTTAATGTTTTGCTTTTGTTAATGTTTATAAATATGGCGTGGTCTTATTTTTATTATTTTTTTAATATTAAATTATTATTGTCTAATTGTAATTGCATAAGTTGATAAAAAATGCTTTGCAATAGCTTTACCGCAGCAGTCCCCGAGTGCCACACGTCTTTTTTATTAATTTATCAGCTCCGATCGGCAGACGATCTCACAATGCATTTGATAATAAGTAATTATTAGTATCCCATAAACACTATAATATTAAGTGAGAAATTAAGTTAATGTCTCACTGGTATTACATGACGGCTATCGAATTAAAAAAAAAACGGATCGTAGTGCACCCTTTAGGGGGGCACGGAATGAGTCTCGGGGTAAACCCCACTGCCCGGGCAGTTGCTCCCCAACCTATACAGCAAATCAAAATATATTGATTCGCAGTAGCAATAGACAGGACGGTGCTAACGACCTGTGCGAGCTCAGAACATATCCTATCAGCTAAACGAACCAAGGGAATAAGTACTATATAAACACAGTTGAAGTAATAGATTAGGAACGCCAGTATCACTACATAGTATAACACAAAGTCGCTTTGTCTGTCCCTATATCCCTATGTATGCTTAAATCTTTAAAACTACGCAACGGATTTTGATGCAATTTTTTTATAGATAGATTGATTGAAGAGGAATGTTTATATGTATAATAACATCCATTAAATAGTGGAGAAATCAATAATAAATTACAGTTTCCGAAGCGAAGCGAGGGCGGGTCGCTAGTTAAGAAATAACCCAGTCTATTACTATAGACAGGTGCAAGAACCTCTGGCCATACGAAGAGCTACAAAATCTGAATTGTTTAGATGTTAAACAAAAATATGCCTCATTAACTATCAGTGTTTTAACAAGTCTTCAATTGAAATCAATGTAACAATAACTTTAAAATTTGTCGTCGTTAAAAGACTGTTGGTTTTTCATTGACATCATTGTTTGCTGGCGTCACAGCTTAAAGTGTCTTAATTGCTTTGTTTTCATTGAAATAAGGAACAGATTCTATTGTTTTGTGAATTATCTAGCCGACTAGCGTCATGAAAAAAAGATTAATCCTGATTAATAGTTGGACTGTTAATTGTCTTCGTGTTGTTTTAGTCATTCGATATCGACTTAGTTATCGGAGAAATTGGGAGCTGTGCTATTTAACTAGGCGTGCTCTGCGATTTCACGCGCGTTTTTAAACAGTAAAGTGAATTTATTTAAAGTTGAGGTGTATTTCTTTTTAATATCTTTAATGTACATACACTCTTCTGGTATAGTTGCACTGTTTTATGATAGTCTAGAATCTAGATTATTGACGTCAATGCCGAAACGATCTGTAGATGTATTCGACATTCGATAGACCCTCACAAAAACTCAACCTACACGCAATAATGGATTCAAGTGAAGCTGTACATCTGACCTATTACAAATTAAACATATTAATAACAATATAAAAATCATAAAACTTCTCTAACATTCATTTTTAGAAGTCAGTAAAATGTGTAAGAACCAATTTCGTTATTTTTGTATAAATTATAATTACATAATACAGAATGTACATAATTATATTATTATTTACTTATTTGAAATTGTACTGTCGTTTGGGACTTAGCAGCACATCTACTCCCGAGGGTGCAACAAACACTCTTGGTTCCCGATAACGATCCAAAAATAAACTACGATAATTCGTTCACCATTAAAGAACGGTGTGGTTATGGCATTCCATTCAACACCGCCACTTCCTTTTACTTTCTCAAACGGCATACCATTGGCAAAATTCACGCCATGTAGTTTTCTATTTTATACAAGTTGCTATCGACTGTTTTACGATAGCGATCGGGAAATATAATATTATCTCGAAACTGGTACTGTCTAGACGTTTACTTTTGTCGAACGTAAAAATTACGTAGAAGTGACAGTTGTCGTAGATATTACACAAATTCTTTTGTAACTGTTATTTTCATTGTTATTCCGTCACGGCTGAGCCCCGAGACCCACGCGGTCTCATAAGGAACTAGTAAAGTCACACGGTGAATACTAATAAGAGACTCGCCTTCGTATTTTGATGTAGTAACTGGTTTTGCAACTTTGTCGATACAAATCTTAATGATAAGCGTAGTGTACCGAATCCATTTTTGTATTCAATAATAGTATAAATACTATCGACATTTTTTTTATCTAGCCACACGCAACTCACGCAAATAATATGATTTTGATTACATGACGTATGTTTGATCAAGTGTAGTTATCAAATTTAATATACAAACAAAAAGTAAAAATTAATTCCACTTCTTGAAAAACTTTAACATCGTATAGTCAGTCGGTCCAAGAAATGTGCTCACAGATCTTTGTTTACTTGTTTCGTAGTAAAAATTCTTTGGGTGGTGTTTAGGCTGCGTAATCGAGGCGATCCTTATTCGAATGGTATGCGGAGCGTTTATTGAGTTCAGTTGCGTAAAATACACAGAATACGGACGCGAGACAGACTTTAATGACAGTATGGCATACGGCCGCTTCAAGGATGGACGTGCGTTTGTCGGTCGGTCGGCGTTTCGTTTCTATTTACGCGCTGTGAAACATCGCAAGGTTGTTTGCGGGCTGTGACTACCGCTCGCTCGTGCTCCAACGCTTCGTTCTCGTGGCTGCTGTTGTGGATGATAATTAAATTACGTACCTACTCTGTGCTTTGAATCAAGTGATTTACGAATTAACAGCCAAAGTTTAGTCGACCAGATGGTTAGGAAAATTATCGTAATCGGAATTCAACATTACGAGGATCCTTTTTATAAGTGCGTTATCAATAATACATACATTTATATAAACAATAAAGCAATATATTTACCGGTTTCAATTTTAATAGAATATATTATAGATTTTGGAAAAACCATATGATTTTACGTATGTTTTTTTTTGTTGTTGTAGGCATGTGACAGGCGCAGGAGGGCCGCCAGCGGGATGCGGTCATCAAAGGAACAGGTCCCTGGACTCTGTGCTCCAACGGATACCAGAAGACATGACACCAACTTCGCCGGAGGATGCACCTCTGCGACTCACTATCGAAGCGACGGTACCAAGATTGGCGCTACCCCCGGAAGTGCCGACAGGCTCAGACGACTCTGGTATTCACACGCCGCCCGATGACAACGAAGACGAGCGACCCCCGCTCCCGACAGCGGCGCGGTCTAGAGAAAGTCTTGATTCTGGAAATCCGGAAGACACAGAGAAACCTCCCGATCCCCCCGATACGATAGCAGAACCGACAACTACAGCTGGCACCAGCGTCGCAAGCACGTCCAAAAACAAAGACTCTCTGTTAAGACTATTCGAGAGTTCGTTGTTTGACATGAACATGGCAATAGAATATTTTCACAACTCCTCGGGCGTACAGACTTATCTGGCGAATAAGTTGTTTTCGTTTCCGCACGAGGATGTCGATTTTTATCTGCCGCAGCTGGCAACGATGTACATAGAGTTAGCCGACGTAGCGGAGGTGCTAAAGCCGTATTTGATTCATAGATGTAAACAGAGCACGGAGTTTTCGCTGCGACTCGTATGGTTGTTGACCGCGTTCGGTGGAGATTCGACAACGTCTAAAGCGATGAAGCTGAGAGAATCCATACTGGCCGAAAAGATTAGGCCGGCAGCGAAAAGAGGACATCACCGAACACAATCGGACGCTTCGGCGTTGAGAGTGTCGACGCCTCCTTGGAAATATTTAGGGGACTTGACATCTGGACGGGCCTTCGATAATGGTTGTGTTTGTGGGGAACAGTGTTCGTGCGACGCTCCCAGACTGGCACCGCATTTAGAGGTAATTATTAATCATTCGTTTAATTAAATCAGTCGATCGATATTTTAGGGTGGGACCTTAAAATGTTTGGCGACAGCAACGATAAGTGTTTGAATCCCAAAACAGAATAGTGCAACAATTTAAATTCATTTATTTAAACTCGTAGCATATAGAGTGGTAACATTTCACACAGAGTAAGTGAATTAAAATGGCAATATATAAAGGTCATCTCTATTTTTTGTTGTAAACAGAAACGAGATGAACTTATTTGAGTTTATATACCGAACCAACTTTTGATTAGTTAAATGAATTGTAATGTGTTAAACACATTTCACGGCACGTGCCGCGTACACTTGTGTAAATTCTTGACGAATACATAACTTTTTGCATCAAAACATGAACAGCAGGGTAAACAGAATAAATATGTAATAGTGAATTCATATTGATTTCGTAAATCTAATCTAAATCTAAAGGTTTTAAAATATCATAAAATCTTAATAAACAATAGGTCTTAAAAAAGTTAGCTGATTAAATAAAACTTTCAAAGGATCGTTGAAAATATCACTAACTAATCGAAATAAAATATTATTCCGTATTGATAGATCTTATAGATGCTATCATCTTTGATAGCATTTATAAGATCTGTCAATATGTTACATTTGCATTTAGTTTAATGTTATTAAATTTATAAGACTACAACAAGCACATCTATATATATAAAAATGAAACCCGTTTTCCTTTTTTTTTTTTTTTTTTTCCTACCTAAGCTGAGAGCCTTGAGAGGCTATGTCAGCGTAACCCTAACTTTAGTAGGTGAGCTCACGGGGCTCAAACCTGACGATGTTGCTAACACGAACCCTAGCAAGAGTCGTGCTTCGCAGAATCTACCACCGGATCGGAAACGCGACCCACTGAGAAGATCCGGCGAGAAACTCAGTGGGCTGTGTCTGAGAGTTAATTTACTCGTCGAGCCCTTCGTCGCAAGCGACGGGTTCGACGAGAACGGTGACCGGTGCTTGAAGTACCTAAAAGCACCGTTAGTGGATCGGGAGGATCCGAGATGACGTGTTTTGGGCGACGTCGACTGCTTTCCATTCTGTCCGCAGGATCGGGAATGTAGGGCGGCCACGATGAGAGGGTTCTCGTGTCGTGCCGCTTTATCGAAGTGGCGCATGGACGCCGACTGCAGATACTTACTGATGGACTCTAAGTCCAGGTCGTCATGGAGGTCGACGTTCCTGACGAACCACGGGGCTCCGACGGCTATCCTGCAAAAACGGGATTGAATGATTTGAAAGGATTTTAAGTGTATGCGGGCCGCGTGAGCGAACACTACACTTGCATAGGTCATGACGGGGCGTATGCAAGTTTTGTAGAGTGTCACCTTATTTCTAAGGGACATTTTACTTCGCCTACATATCATCGGGTAGAGACGTCCTAGGATGAAGGCGGCACGGTCGCGTACCGTCTTGATGTGGGGGCGGAATGTCATCCTACTGTCGAGGGTGACGCCTAAATATTTGACCTTCGGGGCCCACGGTATGGGCTGGTCGAACATCGTGATTGGGCGAACGGCGGGGGCGGGGGTGTTGACGCGCCTAGTCGGGAGAGGGATGCTCAGCGTGGTGTTCGGAGGGCGACCCCTTTTGAAGAGCACCGCTGTGCTTTTCGTGGGGTTAATGTCGATGCGCCACTTCCGGAACCACTGTCCCATGGTGGTAGCTGCGGTCTGAAGTCGTCGATGAAGCAACGCCTTCTTCCTACACGAGTAGTAGATGGCGGTGTCATCGGCGAAGAGCGCCAGATGGGTCTCCGGAGACCGGGGTATATCGTTGATATACAAACTGAATAGTAACGGGGAGAGGGCGGAGCCTTGCGGGACTCCGGCTGTGACGTGACGGGGCCGGGAACGCGTTCCCTCGACTCGATATCGGAACGAACGGTTCGACAAGTAGTCTTGTATGATGAGCACGAGCCTGTCTGGCACTCCCATGTTATACAGTTTGTATATCAAACCGTTGTGCCAGACTTTGTCGAACGCCTTCGCTATATCGAAGAAGAGGGCTCCTGTCGGAATGGGTTTCCGCCTGTTCAGCCCTAGTAAGATGTGCTCCGTGAGGCGGTGCACTTGATGGACGCACGAGTGTCTGGCGCGGAATCCAAACTGCTCGTCTATCAGAATTTTGTTCGCGGATACGAAGTCCCAGAGGCGTTTACGAAGGAGCCGTTCGTATAGTTTGCCTATCGCCGGGAGGAGACTGATGGGGCGGTAACTCGCGGTTTCGTTCTTCGGTTTGCCCGGCTTGTGTATGCCGATAACGTCCGCTTCTTTCCACGCCGCGGGAAAGATGCAGTTCGTCATAGCAGCATTTAATATGGTGGACCCGTTTTCCGTTGTCACGACATAACATGAAAACGGCTTGACCGATTTGGCTAATTTTGGTCTTGAATTATTTGTGGAAGTCCAGAGAAGGTTTAAAAGGTATAAAAATATGAAAATTCTCGGAATTAAATAAAAATAACAATTTTGTTTTCCCTTTGACGTGTCCCCCGTCGGACGGATTCCTTTTGTTTGTTTTAAGTTTATTCTATATAAAAGTTTAGGTCTTTTATTTATCGATTGAAGCACTACGAAGTCTGCCGGGTCAGCTAGTTAGATATAAATTACCATGCTTTGGTATAAGAAATGTAACAGACAGGGCAATGCATATTTGATTATATGTATTCTAATTCTGGTATTTCAAAGTTCTCTTGTTAATTATTATTGACTAATACTCGTATAATCATTGTCGCGAAATTAAATATCAAAAAAAGGTTTTAAAATCATTCTCTGTCATTACGACATACTGTTTTAAATATCACGAATTATATGCTCACGGTTATATCCCTTAGCAACGTTATACTGAATTATTGAAAAGCCTTTTATTAAAGTAAAATAAAAGAATGATTCATAGAAATATAATACAATTATTTTTACAATTTCTTTAATCAAAATATTATACAAGGAATATTAGATCGGAAATTGTTTGCACCCTTGCGTTGTCAGAGACGAGTGGGAACTGATCTGTAATTTGTTAATTGCACTTTTGGGTCTAGCATTAGAACTGTGTACTCAGCATAGTATGAGAGTATGTAGGTATATTATTATGCCGGAAAGTTACATGGACAATACCAAAGCAAAATCGTATAACAAGAAAATGGGCGCTATTTGTGTGTTCGAAGTGGTTCGAAATGTATTAGCGGTATTTCAGCCGTGAAGCAGTAATGCGTTTCGATTTGAAGGGCGGGGCAGCCGTCTTAACTGTACTGAGACCTTAAAACTTGTATCTCAAGGTGCGTGGCGCATTTACGTTGTAAACGTCTATGGGCTCCAGTAACCACTTTAACACCAGGTGGACTGTGAGCTCGTCCACTCATCTAAGCAATAAAAAAAAATACTAGATGACATTGGTACAATGTAGTACAAACCTTGGACCAAAGGTTGGTCTTTCGTCAGCGTCAGTTAGATGTCACTCGGTTATTAACACATTTTTTATTGGCCAATTAAAATGTGGAATTCTGCTCTGCGGTGTTGTAATTTTGCTTGTGGGGCCCGTGTGACTGTCGCGGCAGCGATCGTTAACATAATTTAATATTTTTCTAAATCTTAAGTAATCGTGACAAATTTTCGGTTGAGAAAATTTAAACTTTAAATAAATAAATGAAATTTGTACCTTAAAATTCATAGTAAAAAGTGCTAAATTAAACCGTAAAGTTAGTTTTCATTAGAAAAATTTAAGATATTAAACATTGAGAAACATCACTAGTTCATTATAAATGTCTATACAAACATTGCTCGGCAATTTTATTTATTTATTAAAGACACGTGGAGGTGAATTGTTTTTGTAGCCTTGAAACTGCGACTGTCGAGGTAGCTGGTGCCTAACCGATAATACGATAATAGGCTATCTAAACTAAAAAATCAAACAGCTACTTTCTTGAATATATGTTGTTCAAACTAATATCACCGATTACTAGGGTAATCCAAACGTAGTTTTGTTATTAAATAAATGATTGTAAACGACAATAACTACGGCTTTAATCACGTTGTTAACTAATCGATTCGTGATAAGTCCTTGTAATCGGAAAGATCCGATCGCTAAGTACAAGATAACCTCTACATCAGTAATCAATTCAGAAATGTGTATACATTCAGTGATATAGTAATTGGTTTAAGGACGTATAGTATAGCTAGTAGCGATAGATACCGTTATTTTTTGACTATTTTTTCTGCGAAACGCTCTTGTATTCCGCTTTGAAGATTGGTATAGCTATTATAGAATTAGGATTTCGATCTCACGTCTCAAGGTGGGTGACGACATGCGCGCCGTGATGTCCTTGCGCTCCGGTAACTTACTAAATAAAAATAAAAATCAAGCAATGGAACGATATAGAAAAACTTCTATAGTTTTTACCGGTGGCAGGACCTCTTGTATATCCGCACGGGTAGGTACCACCACCCTGCCTATTTCAGCCGTGAAGCAGTAATGCGTTTCGGTTTGAATGGTGGGACAGCCGTTATAACTATAGGTACTGAGACCTTAGAACTCATATCTCAAAGTGGGTGGCTGCATTTACGTTCTAGATGTCTATGGGCTCCGGTAACCACACAAACACCAGGTGGGCTGTAAGCTTGTCCACCCATCTATGCAATAAAAAATAAAAAGGTTAAATTCGTATTACGATCGAATAAAAACGATTAGTGCTGAAGCACCTTAAAAAAATAGGTATGTTTTATATGTTTTATATGTACTCATGTCGGTTTCAAATAGTTTACTGAATAATTGATATTGCAGTTCATGTTGGCGCTAATGAATATCGGACGCCGGTTGGCCAGCGTCGCGGACAAGGAACGAAGGAATGGCCACCTCAGAGCTGAACTAGCGACTCTGAACCTGAATTTGCCGGCCAAAGTTTGGCTACCCCTATATCACAAGCCTCACTACGTGTTGAGGATATCACCGTACGCGGCCACGGTGCTCAATAGCAAAGATAAGGTAAGAATCGCTTACATTCATCTACGAGACAGCTTTGAAAAAAAAATCCGTAGCCTGCTGTGTGGCAGTGGCAACAATGCTCACACCGTGCTTGTGCCACTTGTGTGGCAGTAACCGTCGTAGAACAAGGTAGCTAACGACATTTATAAGACACTAGCGACCCGCCCTCGCTTCGCTTCGGAAACATTAAAACACACATGAAACCAAAAAAATAAAATCAAAATAAATAAAAAAAAGTAGCCTATGTTCATCAGGGACAATGTCGGCTTCTAATGGAAAAAGAATTTTTCAAATCGGTCCAGTAGTTTCGGAGCCTATTCGAAACAAACAAACAAACAAATCTTTCCTCTTTATAATATTAGTATAGATTAGATAGATATAGACAAGCTGGGAACAATAACTTCCGAACCAGGATCTACCTAGCATACGGTCGACGGAGCACCTTCCTTTAGTCGTTGCCTCCAGACCCCAAGAACCAATCCATTTAAATAATTTAGTAACATTTTTTAATAAAAACATGATTATATGTCAAAATTCGATTGACCTAACGCAATGAAATAGGTGAGTAGTCAAGGATTTTTGAAATAATGTAGACTATGAATTCGTCGTGGCCTAAAGAATAAGAAGATGTACTCGTGTTGAGCGATACGACTGTGCCGATGTTCGTATCCCGCAGGCGGGTAGCATTTTGTAGAAAAAAAATAAACCCGCATAGTATGTTCCGTGTTGAAAGGTCTGACATAGTCATTTTACGATTCCAGTTGTGATATCTATTGGTGCCTATCCCTAGCAATAGGCTAGCTACCGAATATTTGGCATCACGTATGTACATAAAATACTCTGCATATGTAGACTTTGACAGCCTCTAGTACCCAATAACTCACTGGGTCCGATTACGATTCCCTGTCGGAATCTCTGTGATATCGGTGATATGTCGTCTCAATCATTTGTTATTCTGGTACACCGGAGATAATTCCAGCTTAATAGAACGTCTGTGGCACACAATAAGCTTCGGTTTTGATTCATTAAAGCAATTCTTTTCAAATGAAATGATATATATTTTTTAAATATTCTAACTTGTTATTCATTCATACCGATGTGAAGTCTGGAAACAATAGAGGCTGTTAATTAGCGCTCGACGTCAATGTTTAATTGCCGCGTTCTTTACGCTGTTGTAATTAGGACGTTCTGAAAACGTCTTTCGAGCGTTAAGAGTTCGATTCAGTGTTTTATTTGAAATATTTAAATTAGTGCTCCAAATCTCTTCTTATTCTCTACCTTATCCCACTAGGTGGGGTCGGCACAGCAAATTTTTCTCTTCCATTCTCTTCCATCAGTCGTCATCTTAACACACACACACCTCTCTCTCTTTCATATCGTCATTCACACACTCCATCCATTCACACACTCCTTGTTCGGTCGACCTCTATCCCCTCTACCTTGCACTACCATTTCCATACATCTCCTAGTCACATGCATCTTCTGTCTACGCATCACAAGTCCATACCACGCTAACCGTCCGCTCATTAATTTGTTGATAACCGGGGCTACTTTCACACTTTCTCTGATATACTCAACATAGTGCTCCAAATAAACTATTAAAATAAATAAATAATATTATTAACAACTCTGTCAAATGCAAAGAAAATCTATTGCTCAGTAATAGTAGTTTTTTCGTAAATGAAAGGATTCTCTAGGTCTTTTTATGTGTATCTTCAACGCGTATGCAAAATATCGTGATGGACGGTCGAGTGGTTAAAGCGCAACAAGCAAAACTCACTTTCGCATTAATTAAATCAAGTACGTATTACGACTGTTGATGTTGGGTTTAGTCCATAGGTATTGATTGACTCAATACCTATGGACCGTTCTTAATATACCTTTGGTAGGCAGCGTCTTGGCTCTGCCCCTGGTACTGCTTTCTCCCCTAGACAATGCCACAAAGGGTAAATGCTACAAAGTTTTGGTTTCGATGTATCTGCCGGTAGGCAGCGGCTTGGCTCTGCCCCTGGCATTGCCGACGTCCATGGGCGACGGTAACAACCACCATCAGGTGGGCCGTATGCTCGTCTGCCTACAAAGGCAATAAAAATTCTGAGTAAATATTTTATCTATATTATATTAGTACGTGAAGCAAAAACTGTATCCCTTGTTACGAAAATTGCGGGGACGGAGGAGTATGAAATTTTCTACACTTATAGAGAATATAGAGAAGAAATGCACAATACTAATATTTTTTTTAAATAATGCATAAAAGATACATTAAATCAATAAAGAAAACATTACACACACTACATACCAAGTATTTGACGCACACACATATTATTATCGGTCTATGACACGCATGCATACTATTTATCGTCAAACTTTTGTTCTTGACGTCTGTGGTCAAATTCAGAATAGATTAAATACTGTTTGTCTTTATTAAAAAAAATTATAGTGTAGCCTTAGCGAAATTTGTGATTATTCTTCTTCTCAGTCGTATGCACTCTTGGCAGAGTGGTCGTGGTCATCACTTGGGTTGGTGGTGCGCTTCACCAGACGTCGCCATTCCTCGCGTACCGCGGCCCTTCTTGTGCACTCGTTAACGGGACCGTTTAGAGCTGCCTTTATTTGGTCGGTCCATCGTAACGGTGATCTGCCGCGCGGTCTTGTACCCTCTATCATGCCCTGCACCACAAGGCGCTCAACTGGGTCGTCACCCCGCCGCGACACATGCCCGAAGAAAGTGAGAATGCGACCCTGAACGATGGAGGATAGTCGCTGCTTGATGCCGAGTTCCTGTAAAATTGACTGATTCGTTCTGAACTCTGTCCACGATATTTGCAGCATTCTTCTCCAGCACCACATTTCGAGAGCATCTATCCTCTTTTTCTCACTTTCTCTCAATGTCCAGGTCTCAGCAGCATAAAGAAAAATGGGGAAGACCAGCGCTCTTACAAGTCTGATTTTAGTGGCTTTAGTGATATTTCGATTCCCCCATATTTTCTTCAGCCTGTCCATGGCTGACCTCGAAACAGCCATACGCCGCTTGATTTCATCAACGCACCCGCCAGTGTTCGATATCAGTGCACCTAAGTAAATGTATGACTGTACGACATCGCAGTTCGCAATTTTTGTAACCTCTGGCGAGTTATTATTAGCACGGTCGACAATCATGACACTTGTTTTGTTGCGGTTAATTTTAAGTCCGAAATCAAGACTGACGCGTTCCACTCTACCGAGTAGCTCTTCCATCTGGCTAACACCTGACGCGACTAAAGTGATGTCGTCTGCATAACGAAGATTTGAAATCTTCCGACCTCCGATAGTTATTCCATCTGACCAGTTTTCGAGGGCGATTCTCATTATAAGCTCCGTATATATATTGAACAGGAGCGGTGATATAATACACCCTTAGCGAACTCCTGCGCTAGGGTGGAAGTGACGCGATAGAATGTCATCTATTCTAACTGAAGCTGTTCCTTCCTCATAGAGTCGCCTCAGCAGATGGACCAAGTGTTTGGGGGTACCCATGGCCAAAATAGTTTCCCAAAGTTTTGGCCATTTGACAGAATCAAACGCCTTAGAGAAATCCACAAAGCATAAGTACGTAGGCTTGTTGAATTCCCGGGATTTTTCGATGATCTGTCGAACGGTTAATATTTGTTCTCGTGTACCTTTACCCTTCACAAAGCCGGCCTGTTCAGGAGCAATTTCTTTAGAGAGGTACGATTTAAGGCGCTCGTTAACGATACGCAGCAATATCTTGCATGCGTGTGGAATCAACGCTATGAGACGGTAATTACTGCAGCTTTTTGTCGAGCCTTTTTTATGCAGTGGCACGAAAACAGTATGAACCCAGTCTTGGGGCCAAGTTCCAGACTGCCATATTTTATTACACAGGGTATGGAAAATTTCAACGCCATACTCCCCAGATGCCTCAATCGTTTCAATTGGAATGGCGTCCTTCCCTGTGGCTTTCCCTTTCTTAAGATGTTTTATTGCAGCCCTAACCTCATCCTTAAGAATGCTCGGCTCTATCTCTTCATCTTGAGGTGCTGTTGGATCGAAACAGTGCGAGTTAGGATCTTGAAACAGAGATTGGCAGTACTGTTTCCACGTTTCGGAAATATCCTCAAGGTCTGTTACTGTTTCACCTTGCGAATTCTCAATAGCCCATGTTTATGAAGATAGAGTTTTAGTTAAGGATTTAATTTTCTGATGAAGATCTCGTGTTTCATGCTTATTAGCGTGTTTTTCTAGTTCAATACAGAGGTTTTGGAGATACTGATTTCGGTCCCGTCTGCATGCTTCTTGTATCCGAGCTGATTTAGCATTTAAGGTCTTCAGATCAGCTCCCGATGTCTTCAATCGTCGTCGTTCCTCTACAAGAGCAAAGGTATCGACACTCATCCAGTGTTGACGCTTATGAGTCTCATTCGGTATCTTTGAAGCAGAAACTGCAGTCTGGAAGAGTTCTCTTGCTCGGCTCCACAACTGATTTGGAGTGGCAGATTCTGGATTTATGTCAGTCCAGCGACTCCAATTTTGCTCTAGTGTATTCACAAACTTGGGTAAGTCTGTAGGCTGGATTCTTCGCTGCTTGTCGAAATCCATGAAATTAATTATAGTCGAATTTCGACTACTGCGGGATCTCTAGTTGGAATAAATGTTCTAAAAATCTTTATGTCGGATAGATTCAGAAAACAAATATGCTTGATGGTTGTACCAATAGTTGTGGGTCCACGACACTCCATATCACCGTGATGATAAAATCGATTTTATAGTTTTGAATTCATTAAGCTTTCAAGCGGCTTCTCACGTCCTTAAACTAATTTACGTCTTCTACATAATGTCATGGTTTTTATGTTAGGCTACCTTTGATTAATGGTTCCGATAAAAATCAAGAAACAATTGTTCTAGAAAGATACCAGTATTTATATTATTATGGCCATTTCATTTTGAATTTGCAAGGTCATTATTTTTTAACAATAAAAAATGTACGTATGTAAAGCACTTTTTATTAAGAGCACTCGAATTTAAAAATAAATAAATAAAACTGTTTAAGTGATATCGTGACAATTTTTATTTTATTTTAAAGGGTATTCGATGACATTATGTATATGGAATATAATTTTAGCCAAATAACTGAATGTCAGCTGTAGGTGGTGGACCATTTCTGTATAACATCTTTATTTTTTATTTATTGCATAGATGGGTAGACGAGTTCACAGCCCACCCGGTGTTGAGGGATTACCAGAGCCCATAGACATCTATAACGTAATTGCCGTCACCCGCCTCGAGATATGAGTTCTAAGGCCTCAGTATAGTTACAACGGTTTCCCCACAATTCAAACCGAAACGCATTACTGCTTCACGGTTGAAATAGGCAAGGTGGTGGTGCCTATCCGTGCGAACTCACAAGAGGTCCTACCACTAGTAATTACGTTATTAATTAATGTTATTCCTTGACCGTGGAAGTCAATCGTGAACATTTGCTAAGTACGTATTTCATTCGAAATTTTCGAATATCGTTGCATCGCTAGATACGAATGCACCAGACGTCTTATCCTTTAGGCCACGACAATTTAAACTTACTTGTAACGGTACTGACTTGTTGTTGTATTTTTTTTTGGTGTGCAACTGAAATAAATTGCCTTTTTTTAAATAGTAGGATAATAAAGTTACGAACTCACACTAAAAATGAGTTTAGATAAAATAGAAAAAAATATTAAGGAAATTTTTATTTATTAAACTTCGCATTTCATTTGTCTGACTCCTATTATAAACGTTTACTTAGTAAAGATTTCAGTGAACATAATTGGTTTACCATATTTTGGAGTAGATGTGTAGGCGAATTTAAAGATGAGACTTGAGTGAAGTCTCTAACAATGTTCAGCATATGACGCGAGCATCTTAAACTTTGGACCGGACAACGTGATTCACGCGTTGATTCAAAACAAAACTGCGACAATTTCATTATGTCAATAACCAATTAATTGTCAACTCTGGGATTTTGCGTAATTAGATTACGTTATGCGTATACAAATTAGGTAATTTCTGTAATATTTATCGATGAATAGAATATATAAATTTGAATTTAATAGGTTATAATAGAATAAATGCAAGAATTATGTTTATCAAAATTTCATTGCTGGGTAAACCGTTTCTCCGAATGGTGTTCCGAGCTCACATTAATACAGTAGTATTAAAACTATTCGTGAATCGGAGTGTTCATGATAGAAAATAATAGAAAATTTAACTGCTTGAAATGTGTCACTAATGTCTTCGGAAGACAATTAAAATAATAGTATAGTAAGTAATACGTGGAGCTGCTCCCTTCGCTTTGTATCGCGGGTCCACAATATATGTATATATGAACCTAAGAAAATTACAGTTTATGTTCAATTTGGTAAATGTATCTTGTTTTCTGTTTACACTAAGCCAAGGATGAGCAACACGCGACCCGGCATGTATTTCTAAAATTGAATTTATTTTATCGACTTTCTTCCATCAATTTGTTTTTCTGTTCCTTTCTTGTTTGTTTTTATCTTGTACTAGCTGACCCGGCAGACTTCGTAGTGCCTCAATCGATAAATAAAAGACACATCAAAGGAAAAACAAAATTGTTTGTTTTTATATAATTCCGAGCTTTTTTTATATTTTCTCACCTTTTAAACCTTCCCTGGACTTCCACAAATAATTCAAGACCAAAATTAGCCAAATCGGTCCAGCCGTTCTCGAGTTTTAGCGAGACTAACGAACAGCAATTCATTTTTATATATAAAGATAAAGTTTTGTAAATGATTAATTAGAGTTCATCTATGTTTAAATGGGGTCATTGATTAAAAAAGTTGCTCACCCCTGCACTAGGTCAATCATGGCTTGTTCCCTTTTAGATTCTGGTTACGGAGATTTCATGAAATTATATTTAGTACGTTTCATGTTTTTGTCAAAGGTTTCGGCGTTGATTGTTATCAATCGCGGTAAAATGTGGAATATTATTAGTAGCTAACTGTCTAGATGAGCTCACCTGACAAAAGTGGTTGCCGATTGCAGTAGAGACAATATTGGAATGTCCGTTATTCCATTATTCAAATAGAAACGCATGTAGCAGAGACGGGCCCGCTTCTTATCAAGGATTGCAGTGTCATTATATACATTAACACTCGGTAGAATTATCCGCTTCAGATCATTGCTTCTCAAACTTTTTTCGCCGCGGCACCCTTATCGGCTATTGACTATAGCCTTTAACGCGTAGCCTTAAAAGGGTTTGAAGAAATGAAGGAAAGTAGGGCAAATATAACACTCATTCTCAATTGCCTTTATTGGGGTGAAAGAAACTGTTTAGATATTTTTTTCTATATATTTCTTTTATGTTTAATAGGAAGTTTAGTTAATTTTACCCTGAAATCATTAAACAAATATCTCTTCATGGTTTCTGTGACAATATCAAATAAATCTTTTCTTGAGTACCCTTGGTGTTCACGCGCGGTACAAAGTTTGGGAACCAATGCGCTAGATAATTAGCTAGCCACACAAAATAGTTTCATGATCTCATCATATCAATGTTCTCGGGAATGTTCGGAATGTAAGTCATTTATTAAGTTAATTAACCGAGGCTGACCTTCCATGGGTTTGTCTATACGATGTGTGCGTGATGTGTGCACGTGTAACGTACCACGAAGTACCATTAAGCGAATTTCTAACATAATACCTTGTAATTAAAACTAGTTTTCATTGACGGACTGACCGCCGTGCACACGAAAAACTATAAAGTATTTGAAGCGTTGGAAAAAATTTAATGACAATAATAAATACGAGATTAAACCGTAAAAATTGTTTAAATTTAGTCTATTACTCGAGAAACTCGATTTTTAAATGTCCGGTTTTTTATTCGATTCGATGTTCTACTAATTGATATTTTGTATTCCGAATAAACTTTATAGTGACGTATCAAAGTTGTTGTCAACAGTTTAGATCACGTACACACTGTTGATGTTTCGCTCATCAGAACTCACAGGCATGAGCAGGTGCTCTACAATCCTAAAAAAATATGTAAATTGGCAAAAATCTTATTTTGCAAATTGAATAATGGAATAATCTTATCAAATTAGTGTATTGTCATCGGTCCTCGATAAATCTACAGTTTGAATGAAATCTGGTCGTTTACAGTGGGTCACAAACATAAAAACATACATACAAGTGAAGCTAATATAAAGCGTGTAAAAAAGGTGAAATGCAATATTGAATCGCGGCAGATCTAGTAATGACAGTAGTATCCACCAGTGCGAGGTCGCTATTCGCACTAGATAATGATCGAGATAGAATTGACTGCGTTAGGAATTTCATAATTAAGTAGCAAATCAAATGAATTCTAACACAGATAGATGACATCATCTGTTTTATTCTGTTCTTGTTTTTTTTTTTAATTTTTAATATATCTTATGTCAGTCAGTCTTCGTATATATAATTCTAATGCACGTGTATATGTCACTGAACTCCTCCTAAACGGCTCGACTGATTTGAATGATTTTTTTTGTATGCGTTTGCGTGGCGCTCTGGATGGTTTAGATTCACAAATCAGTCCGGCAGATGGCGCTGCAGTCGGTATCTAGGTTATCTATACTGCAGCTAAACGGCTGAATCGATTTGAATGAATTTTTGTGTATGCATTCACAGGACAACGTCTGTCGGTTCCGATAGAGTAATTTTAATAAATGTTTTATGTAGATATACTATTGCTGTTAATATTATCATAAGTCCATCATCCAAGCCTCGTTATTTTTGTTATCTTTTTTATTTATTTTTTGTACTTAATTTGTGTTTGGAATAAATGTTTATTATTTATTATTTATATTTATGTATAAGTTTTCGAGAGACGCACCAGATGGAACTGTGAAAGTTGATTCATCGTTTGTTCTGTGTGCATATTTTGTATTCATAATGCACAGCCTGTCAGTGCAGTATCTCGTCGACAACATTAATAATGTTTTAAATTAATCATCAGTAATCTGTTAAGTCGTAGGGCAGTAAAAAATGCATTAACAATCAGTTTTAAAAAGTTTATGTGGCTCATTTAATTGTAGCTGTACCTTTATCGATAGATCTGGCTTGAAAACAAGTCTCTTAAAGTGTAAGTGAGACTTAGATGATCGGAAGCTGACTGTTTTAGTTACTTTAAAGTATATAAATTACGACAGCGATATTATAATATCAATAAATCGCAATGGGTTAACAACTGTGGTAGGTACTTCGAACTAAAGCTACGACTAAATCCGTATTCCTTTTTTTTTCTTTCTAAAACGACATGAATTTAATTGTGATTGAATCAGAGATATTTTGAATTAGTTAGTTATTTTAGTTAATACTAGCGACCCGCCGTCGCTTCGCTTCGGAAACTGTAATTTATTATTGATTTCTCCACTATTTAATGGATGTTATTATACATATAAACCTTCCTCTTCAATCACTCTATCTATTAAAAAAAACCGCATCAAAATCTGTTGCGTAATTTTAAAGATTTAAGCATACATAGGGATATAGGGACAGAGAAAGCGACTTTGTTTTACAGTGAGGTAGTGATGTGAAACTTTCGGTTAACCCGAATGAAAATTTAACTCTACAGAACTAAATACACTATAGACATCCCTGTGTCACTCAAACGAACCGTTAACTCAAAATCCGCTTTATGCTCATTAACACTGCTATAAAAAAACAGGGAAGTAAAAATTATAATAATAGAATATTGTCTATTCTAGATTCAGCCTTAGAGAGGTTCAAATACATATTATAAAACTATTTGCTTGAATAACACGATCTAGTATAATAGCTTAATTGATTCATTGTACTCGTATTAAATAATCGAATTATCTAAGATGTCTCCAAACCGGTAACATTCTAGCGATAGCTTAATATTATTAAGTATTTTATCTTTACTATCATTATGACGTTATTCAATGGCTTTACGGAGAAATAAATAAGAAATGTTTGTTTTTAATTTTGTTAGAGTTGCTTATTGTGAGTTGTTTATGTTGCCAAGGAGATATGGGAATTTCGACCAAGGCTCTAGCCGCGTTGGATTTTGATTAAATAATGCTATGAATGTATGTATGCGGAATTTGAGCTGTTAAGAAAGTTAAGAAATTTGGATTCACTAATTTGTTATGTAACTAAATTTCGCTGATTTGAAATAATTTTAAAGTCTAATCAAAACTGTTTACGCACAAAAACTTTACTCTAGTCACCTTGTTCGATGCTCAAATAAACGCAAAAATAGACATGTAAAAAATCGAAGATTAGTGGTCGAGGCAATGACGTCTCTTCGTAAATGACTGGTAGTAGGACCTCTTGTAAGTCCGCACGGGTAGGTACCACCACCCCGCCTATTTCTGCCGTGAAGCAGTAATGCGTTTCGGTTTGAAGGGTGGGGTAGCCGTTGTAACTATACTGAGACCTTAGAACTTATATTTCAAGGTGGGTGGCGCATTTACATTGCAGATGTCTATGGGCTTCAGTAACCACTTAACACCAGGTGGGCTGTGAGCTCGTCCAACTATCTAAGCAAAAAACAAAAAGAAATTATAACAATTCTTATAAATGTATTTAATATACAGACAAAGTTCTGTTTAATCATAGAATAAATATTTATATATATTAACGTTGTGTCGTCCATGAGCTCCGCCAACCATTTAACACCAGGTGGGCCGTGAGTTTGGTCACACGTCTGTATTGTAAAAGATGAATGATAAACTAATTATCTGTTTTTTTTTTTTTATTTTTTTTTTTTTTATTTTTTTTTTATTGCCCTTGTAGGCAGACGAGCGTACGGCCCACCTGATGGTGAGTGGTTACCGTCGCCCATGGACTTCAGCAATGCCAGGGGCAGAGCCTACCGTTTAATACTCTCCACAAGCCTCGTTTGAAGAAGTACATGTCATAGCGCTCGGGAAACACCGTGGAGGGGAGCTCATTCCATAGCCGGATGGTACGTGGCAAAAAAGACCTCTGGAAACGCACTGTGGATGACCGCAGTGGCTCCAGGTAGTATGGATGAACTCTACTCCGGTGGCGGGCGGTGCGATGGTAAAAACGAGATGCCGGTATCATCTCGAACAATTCCTCAGAGCACTCCCCATGGAACATACGGTACAAAATACAGAGGGAACCGAAGTCCCTCCGCAGACCCAGAGGCTTGTATTATTTGAATACATTACATTGATACATTTGTCTCACAGGCTCCGTACATAATGTACGTGGAGGTACTAGAGACTGACGGGCACGAGCCTCTTCCTCCTCGCCAGCTGCCTCCAGCGCCACCAGCTCCCCACTCTCCCCCCATCAGACATACGAAGAGTGAGGAGAACCTCGTGCCTGAGTGGCCTGCGCTCTCCCTGTATTCGGCACTGGACGACGTGGACACCGGAGACTGCTGGAGTCATGACGACGATGAACTCAGCTCTCATTACGACCACAGAGCGCCCGCGCCCGACAGCGTGTCGCAGGTACGTACTTTAAGAACACGAGAACAAAACCTCCGATCCTAATCTGGCTTTTTTATATTGCTTATGAGGTGTGGTAAGTCCGCACGGATCCGGCTAAGAATAGTTCCGCCCCCTTATCTTCCCAGGGGTGTTGTAAAAGGCGACAGGGGGATTTAAATGCAAATATCCAGCGCCTTACCCGACTGGTAGCGGCCAATCTACCAAAAAAAGCATTTCCAAGGAGGGTTGACGTCAGGCAGGCGATTGACAGCGATAAATACGAGTGGACGAGCTCACGGCTCACCCGTTGTTAAGTGGTTACCTGAGCCCATGGACATCTATAACGTAAATATCGGCACCCATCTCGAGACCTGAGTTCTAAGAACTCAGTTTTTACGGTAGTGACTTAAACACACATCGCCTGCCGAGTGAAAGTGTATTAATTCAAAAGTTTTGACGAGTCATTCACTAAATCGCCAAGAAAAGTGTAAGCGAATCAGACTTTTTAGTTTAGTAACATCATTATAATAATGTAATTTCTTTTATGTTTTTTCATATAGTTTCATTCGTATTAAATCAACACATTCATAAAATTTTAATATGCACATAGATATTTTTAAACAGATCCGCTTTCATTACCATAAATCGTTATGTAATTGTGGAGGAATTAAATCATTAGAAATTGTATTTATATAATAATGAGTAGATTTAGCTTTAAACGAATGAAATTAAAATGAAAGATGAAAACGCTTCTGTGTTATACACTAGTGCATAACGCTTAAGGCATCTATTAGATCACTAACAATACCATTACGTACAATGGCAAATTAATTTTACGAGAACACACAATTAAATCGATTCGTAACTACGAATCAATCATAATTAATTTACCAAACTACTCAATAACTTTGAACGTACATGCATTATTCTGGAAATTGATTTTTTTTTGTTTGAGTTAGATGAAGGGTGCTCATAGTTAATCGACTTTTAGTGGTACATTGCTATTGATAAAACAGTAATAAAAAACTTGTGAAAGACAGCCCTATAAAATAGTGCTTTAGATTATTCAAACAGATGGTTATAGTCAATATGGTCGCTAAAGACAAAACACGAAAGAAAGAGCCTGCGCACAGTTTTATTGCGCGAAAAAGTCGTTATGAGATTGTCATTCTTAATGACGCCAGGGAGGTCGGCTCTGAAGATCAACTCGTATCTTCTTTGATTACTCGTTGAGTTCAAGCCGCTTCAACAGCTAGTGGTCTGTCAGCTAGTTCACCCCTATCGATAACAAACAAAACGTGAAGTAAAACGTTCATCAAGTATTTCATCTCATTTTCTCGCAGGCTAAATGCCATAAAGGTATATGTTTGTCTCTCTTTAATATCGTCCTTTCGTTTTATCCCGTTTCAAACTATAAAAGGGTGCCAAGAAAGTTTTAACTTTAAATAATTTATGAAGGGTAGATGCAAGGAGCACCAACTTGTATAGGGGACATGTTGAAAAAGTGTCTACCTGTAAAAAGCAAGCTATTGTTGTAAGAGTCACCGAAATAGTGCTAGTGTAGGAAGTGGAAATGGTATGAATATAGCAGTTTTAAACAGATCTAAGTGTGGTAGTTTATGGCACTGTTTTTAAAAGCATTCCACTTACTATACCGCCTATTACCGCTTAATTGGCTCCCTTTCAGAGGACACTATTTAATATATACAAATGGTGCTCCTTATTTCTACCCTTCATATAAATAATAGCCGGTCACCGTCTTCGCCGAACCCGTCGCTAGCGACGAAGGGCTCGGCGAGTAAATCAACCCACAGATACAGCCCACTGAGTTTCTCACCGAATCTTCTCAGTGGGTCGTGTTTCCGATCTTGTGGTAGATTCTGCGATTCTCTTGCTTGGGCCATTGTTAGCAACACCTTCGTATTGAGCCTTGAAAGCTCACCCACACGCTAAGGTAACGCTGATATAGCCTCTCAAGGCTATCAGCATAGGTAGGAGAAAAAAAATATTTGACGTAGGGTTTCTTTTTTGTAGGGCCCTGAAAATAACCTTGGGTCCGCGGTCCCGCAGTCGTGGATCAGTCCCACATGCTCCGCGCGCACTCTAGGCGCGGGGACCTCGTAGTAGGTTCGGCCCATGGACCGAAAGAAAAAAAGGTTTCTTGTTTGCGCAGGTCTCGGCGGTTTCGGTTCTGTCCACGTCATCGTGCGGCAGCCGCGAGTCTGTGGCCGTGGTCGCCGGCGAGGTGCGCAGGAGGCTGGTCGACGCCACAGAAGCAGAAACCTTCAGACACGACCCCGCCGATCCGTCCGCTACCGCACTTAAGGTGCAGTACATTCCCTACTAATTGATTCTTTTCTGTTGTTTAGACGACTGGATTAGCTCCCGATTGATATATTTTTGTTTTTTTTACTGCATAGATGGGTGGACGAGCTCACAGCCCACCTGGTGGTAAAGGGTTATCAGAGGATTATGGACATCTACAACGTAAATGCCGCCACCCACCTTGAGATATGAGTTCTAAGGTCTCAGTATAGTTACAAAGGGTACAGTAAAAGGGTGGGCCTTCAAACCGAAACGCATTACTGCTTCACGGCAGAAATAGGCAGGGTGGTGGTACCTACCCGTGTTGACTCACAAGACATTCTTAAAGGTGTTAATTGGTTACCGGAGCTCATAGATATCGACAGCATAAATTTCGCTACCCACATTGAGACGAGACTTCTAAATCTCAGTTGCACAGTATATAGTCATAAAGATAAGGTTTGTACGTGATTTAAGTAAAAATAATATTGTGTTTTGCTCATTCGAGGTTTTCTGTTCGTCCGTAATACATAATAACAATGTAGTGTTATTTTCCACTTCATTCCAGAAACAAGGAAAATAACTTTTGTAATAATACATTTGAATACAGACTGCATAATCGATTACAAATTCGATATATAATATGTATTATGTGACCACGTGTTTTTGTGTTCCGAATGTGCAATTCGAACCGATTCTTTGTTTCCGATGACAAAGATTTAATGAGTAAAATCTTCAGTAATCTTTATAAAAAATCACGAAGAACGTAACGTTAAAATTTCACAGCGATCATTGAGCGTAACGAAAATGACATAATGATGTGTGAGCTCGTGGTACAAAATACGAAATTTTACTGTTTAATTAGAACTAGAGGTCTCGCAGTAGTCGAAATTCGACTATAATTAATTGGAATTGTAAGCTCGTACACTATTATGATTCTATTTTCAAAAACTATTATACTTCTATAATCACAAATTTCGCCAAGACTACACTATAGAAAAATATTAATAAAGACAAACAATAGGTATTTAATCTATTCTCAATTTGACCACAGACGTCAAAAACAAGAGTATGATAATAAATAAATAGTATGCATGCGCGTGTGCGTCAAATACATGGTAGTGTGTGTAATGTTTTTTTTATTGATTTCATGTATTTTTAGGCATAATTTAAAAAAATATTAACATTCTGCACTCCTTCTCTATATTCTCTATAAGTGTGGGAAATTTCATACTCCTCCGTCCGCGCAATTTTCGTAAAAAGGGATACAAAATGTTTCCATTCGTCGCAAGCGATGGGTTCGACGAGTAAACACACAGACGCAGCCCACTGAGTTTCTCGCCGGATCTTCTCAGTGTGTCGCGTTCCCGATCCGGTGGTAGATTCTCCGAAGTACGGCTCTTGCTAGGGTTCGTGTCAGCAACGTCGTCAAGTTTGAGCCCCGTGAGCTCATCTGCTAGTTAAGGTTATGCTGAAATAGCCTCTCAAAGCTATCAGCTCAGGTAGAAAAAAAAACCATAATGCTTAAATTTATAATTTATTAATAATTATGATCGAATTTCGACCGTTGGGCGACCTCTAGTTCCCAGGAATTGTTTGATTTGTACACGTCAGATATTTTGTAAAAAAAAAAGTGGAGTCTTAATACAGTATGGTTGATCTTCAGGAATCGTGGGAGAGCAAGCTGTGCCGCATCCGCGCCATGTCCCCGTACGGCGCGCTGTCGGGCTGGCGGCTGCTGGGCTGCATCGTGAAGGTGGGCGACGACCTGCGCCAGGAGCTGCTGGCCGCGCAGCTGCTGCGCCGCCTCACCGCCATCTGGCGCCACGAGCGCGTGCCGCTGGCGCTGCGCCCCTACGAGATCCTGTGTTTGGGCCGCGACACCGGACTCATACAACCGGTCCGTATTGCTCATGTTACTTCTTTTTTTTTTTAAGTGAAACTTCTTTAGAATCGTTGTGATTATAAACTCGATGAAACGAAATGAAAAGAAACGAAAAAATTAGTGTGCCGCGATTGGCTTGCCGAAGCGGCTCCGAGCGGCGCCGACAAATCACGAAGCGCTCCACAGGGTCTCGCGTCCCCAACTAGTTCAGTGTGTTTTTGACGTCCGTGCGCGCTGTCGTGACTCTCGGAGCGTCCTGAGATACTTTTATTTCTATTTAGTTTGTTATCAACATATGTCCGCTGCACGTAAATTCAACAGTTCCTGAATCGCGGTGACGAGATGTTAAACAGTTGATAGACGTTCTTGTATTTCTCTTGCTTAATCATACTTACCTGGTGTAGGGATACCGTGATCATGCAGGCGGTTCCCTCAGGGTGAGGCTGCTCCGTTGCACTGCGGAGTGGTTGACCCTTGCGATTATTCTTTTTTTTTAATAAGTTCCACTTCTACCGTGTGTGAATTGCACACACATTTTTTATTTTTATTGCTTAAATGGGTCGACGAGCTCACAACCTGGTGTTAAGTGGTTACTGGAACCCATAGACATCTACAACGTAAATGCGCCACACACCTTGAGATAGAAGTTCTAAGGTCTCAGTATAGTTACAACGGCTACCCCACCATTCAAACCGAAACGCATTACTGCTTCACGGCAGAAATAGGCAGAGAGGTGGTACCTACCCGTGCGGACTCACAAGAGGTCCTACCACCAGTAAGTCTATGTATGGAACGCAATCCTCTGGCCGGATCTTCTGCGAAGCACTGCTCTTGCTAGGGCTAGTGTTAGTAACGTCCTCTGGTTAGAGCCCCGTGAGCTCACCTACCTCTCCGACTGTAGCTGGAATAGCAATCTAGGCTATCAGCATTAATAGGAAAAGAAAAAAAAACGCAATTGTCACCTACACTACAACACGTCCGTTAACTCGAAAACTTAAATTGCAAAAATATTAAAACACCAATAATACTTTATTAAGTTTATTACTTTGATATGATATCCTCATTAGGATCACCAGCATAAGACAATTATATGATATATAACGGCCGTCTGGTGTAGTGGTAAGTGACATGGTCACTACACAAGGGGGTCGCGGGTTCGAATCCCGCCAAGGGAAGATATTTGTATGATAAATATAAATGTCTTTTCCAGGGTTATGGATATCTATTAAATATATGTATGTGTATAATAAAAATCTTACATTTATATCCGTTATCTGGTACCTGTAACACAAGTTCTTTACGAACTTATCACGGGACCAATTAACGTGGCGTGATTGTTTAAAAAAATAAATAAAATAAAAAATAAATATATATACCGCATATGTGTTTGTATATGTATGTAATATTATTATTAGTCTTCTGTTTTGTTACTATTGGCGTACTTAACATACCACGAGAGGGCGTATGCTCGCCTGATATTAAAGGCAATAAAAATGTAATTCAACTCATACTGCCTTTGATAAATAGTTGAGAAATCACCGCGGATAAATAGTTATGAAACCGTATAAGTATTTCAAATAAGTTTTTATAACAGAACAGACCATTAATTTGTCCTAGACCTCAAGTCTCAAGCTTAGTGACGTTTACGTTGTTGATGTCTATGGGCTTCCGTAGTCACTTAACGTAAGTTTGGCCGTAAGCTCGACCAGACATCTAAGCAAAGAAAAACAAAAAACAAACTTCATTTTAATATGTCGCTGCAAACATATTAACAAGTAATAGCCCTTTGATCTCTTCGAATGTTTTCATATCGCAGACATCCGTTCCGAGCCACGTGACTAATGATACTGTATTGTTGTGACGTCGAACTTTATCTCGTGTCTAATGCGAACGGTACGCGTCACGCTGAGGCTTCGCGAAACGTGACGCGAACGACACGAGATTGAATGTGAACATGGATAATTACGGACGCGGGGATTCCCACTGTTACGCGCTGGGGTTCGGGATTTACTAGTGGTAGGACCTCTTGTATATCTGTATATCTCAAGATGGGTGGCGCATTTACGTTGTAGATGTCTATGGGCTTCAGTAACCACTTACCAACAGGTTGGCTGTGAGCTCGTTCACCCATCAAAGCAATCTGGGTCTGCGGAGGGACTTCGGTTCCCTCTGTATTTTGTACCGTATGTTCCATGGGGAGTGCTCTGAGGAATTATTCGAGATGATACCGGCATCTCGTTTTTACTACCGCACCGCCCGCCACCGGAGTAGAGTTCATCCATACTACCTGGAGCCACTGCGGTCATCCACAGTGCGCTTCCAGAAATCTTTTTTGCCACGCACCATCCGGCTATGGAATGAGCTCCCCTCCACGGTGTTTCCCGAGCGCTATGATATGTCCTTCTTCAAACGAGGCTTATGGAGCGTATTAAGCGGTAGGCAGCGGCTTGGCTCTGCCCCTGGCATTGCTGAAGTCCATGAGCGACGGTAACCACTCACCATCAGGTGGGCCGTATGCTCGTCTGCCTACAAGGGCAATGAATAAAAAAAAAATACCGAAATGCAAGTTAACACTGTATTAGCACTTAGAACACTTAACAAACTTCAAAAACGCTTTAAAATTTTCAATTCGCTTCTTCCGCTTCTCTTCAGGTGATTCTTTCGCTGTTTCGCTTCGAGTAAATCCGATTACTAACTGACTGCGCGCCATCTCTGCAACGCTTTTAAAGCCGATACCACATCCCTAGAATTATCGAGAATATTCCTCACAAGTCGAGTACTCTCGATGTGTATTTCCGCTATCTGACAATAGATGACGTTGTACTTCTCGAGCGTTCTAGATCCTTCGATATTCGTTCGGGTATTCGGTGATAGATGGCGTTACTCTTACCGGCGTTACACCGCCCTGTGCCGCCACGTACAGGGTGCTCTCTTCGGATGCGGCTTAAAGGTCGTGTCGTTGCGAGCTCAGTGGTGACGTCACGTAGGTGGGGACGTGGGTGGATATTATCAGCCAGCCGATTAAATATAAGGGCTATGTTAAATATATTGCTTCATTATCGCGAGTTAGGAACAATAGGTAAATAACCTTATCACGTTCAATGGCATTGAGAGGAGCAATACCCAGCGCATTCGAACCCCCGTGGAACTTAATACGTATGTAAAACCGTGTAGAAGAGTTTGTGTATTACAATAGATTGGGGGGAATCGGGACGCTTTCCAATCCCAACACAAATTTTCAGCGTTGTTTCTTAGGGTTATACCAATAAAATTGAGATAAAAATGTTTCCGGCGGTTTAAATTTTCATATACGATGCATTATTATACATAGTTCATTGAAAAATACACACAAACACTTAAAAAACTAGATTGACCTGATCCACCTTGGCTTTTGGGGTGAATCGGGTCACGTACGGGGACAATAGAGTTTTTCGATAGGGCTAGCACTGTTTAGTTGTTAGGTAGGTACTTACGTTTAGGTAATTAACTTGTTCAATATTTTTAATCAGTTACAAAACTCTGATGACGAAATTAAACTACTTAATATTCTTAAACACTAAATAAAAGTTCTTTTCAATTCAACAAATTTAAACCTCACAAAAGCATTGTGACAACAAAAAATAAAACAACGTCAAATATCGTTGAAATTTTTGTTAAAGATCCGAGCGGAGCCGGAGCGGGCCGCTAGTAAAGATTTTTTTTTATTGCCAGATGGGTGAATGAGCTCACAGTCCACCTGGTGTTAAGTGGTTACTGGAGCCCATAGACATCTACAACGTAAATGCGCCACCCACCTTGAGATATAAGTTCTAAGGTCTCAAGTATACTTACAACGGCTGCCCCGCCCTTCAAACCGAAACGTATTACTGCTTCACGGCAGAAATAGGCAGGGTGTTGGTACCTACCAGCGTGGAATCACAAGAGGTCCTACGACCAGTGAATATAATGAAGATGTTTATTGGCAGGTGCTGAACTCTGTGTCGCTGCACCAGATCAAGAAGCAGTCGGGGAAGTCCCTGCGCGCGTGGCTACAGCTAGAGCACGGCGCGCCCACCTCTGAAGGCTTCCTGCGCGCGCAAAGGAACTTCGTGGAATCCGTCGCCGCCTACGCGCTCGCCAGCTATCTGCTGCAACTCAAGGACCGGTAAGCACCTCGAGCACTATAGACCGCTGTGCTTAGTGCCGAGTTTTTAACGTTCTCGATAGCGTAAAAGTTAACTCAAATTTGTATGCAGTTTGAGCAGCGCCTCTAGCGTCAAATTCATTCCCGATCTTGCGGACCGAATGGTAAACGGTGCGTTTTAGGTACCTCAAGCACCTGCCATCGTTCTCGTCGAACCCGTCGCTTGCGAACTTGACGAAGGGCTTGACGAGTAAATTAACTCACAGACACAGCCTACTGAGTTTCATGAGTGTCATGTTTAAAAAAAAGATATGTGGTGTCTTGGGACACCGGATAGGAACGAAGTTCCTTATTATAAAAATATTAATTTTAAATTCTATTCGAGGTAGAAAGAAAATAATTATTCGGGTATACATTTTTTATTATGATTTTCTTATTGATAAAAAGTGAAGTCGTACACTGTGTACATTACTAATAAAATCTTACGTTACGGACGTTTTTTCCCGGTCAGGGTACCCCTCGGCTACGTCCCATAAGGAACTTATGGGACGTAGAAATATTAAAGTGATTTATCATTTTGTTGACAGGCACAACGGAAACATCTTATTGGACAGCGAAGGTCACATAATCCACATCGACTTCGGGTTCATATTCTCTACGTCACCGAAAAATCTTGGATTCGAAAGTTCACCGTTCAAAGTAAACGTTTTTCTGTACATTGCTTTGTTAAAACATTATTATTTAAAACATATTTTAATATGGTATGCACAATTAGATAAGCGTAACCATAACTCCACTTGTGTTTTTCTGAAAACAAAAGAGAATAGTGAAATGTAATAGTAAATTAAAATCATTTTTTATCTTATCATTTTTTTGTTTGAATAGCTCTAAGCGAACAGAAACTAATATTAATTTACTAAGCGAAGACAAGCATACTCGTGGGTTTCAGTAGCTACATATTTTGTGAACCGGTAATGTAACACAAAGTAATTCCAAGGGCGAGCTGATTTTGTGTTTCATTGCGCGCAATGAAAACGATATATTTTTATCTTTTTTTTTACGACAGTACAATCAAAGCTGTTGTGTCAGCAATCACCAACCTCATCAACGACAATCAATAAACAACTCCTGCTCTGTTGTACTGGCGTAAACGTTTGTATTGGTTTGAGACATAAATTAATGCAAGTGAAATGTATGTAAGTGGTCTTGGGTTTTTTTTATTGCCCTTGAAGGCAGACGAGAATACGGTCACCTGATGGTGAATGGTTACCGTCGCCCATGGGCAATGCCAGGGGCAGAGCCAAGCCGCTGCCGTTAAACTTGGGTACAAAGCCAAAGCCTTTTGTATATTATAGCATAGTCTATGGGAGAAAGCAGTTCGTATAAAACGTACATTTTGTTGTTTCCAGTTGACACAGGAGTTCGTTGAGGTAATGGACGGCGAACACTCGGACATGTTTCAATACTTCAAGATATTGATCCTGCGCGGCCTCATCGCGGCGCGCAAGTACTGCGACCAGATCATACACATGGTCGAGCTGATGCGAATGAGTGAGTGTCAGGCTGTCAGCTTCGATGCCTCTTCCAATGAACATTACCCTAAGTCAAAATTTTGAAATTTTCGTTTTTCACGCAAATCGCTTCACTATTTTAAAAGTATTATAATTAATCATTATTGATGGGGTTCGGAGCAAGAGTATATCAGCTAGTTACACAAAAAAAACATAAATATATCTGCAATAATGAAGATTTTATCAACTTTTTTCGTTTAAACGCTCCTCCTGCAAATTTACGAATTTGGCGTTAGCGTGGTGTTCATTGGAGGCATCGCTTTGTCCTATCTCTAGTCTTTATCGCATAGTTGCAATTCAGCGACGTTTTGGCGGGAACGCGAGGAGTGAAGTTCTGTGATTTGTTTTATTTTGTCTATTTAGTGATAAGCTTCAGGTTTAAATGTGTAATAACGGTGGTTTATTAATTGTTTAATATCTGTGTAAGTGCACAAATGTGGGAAAATGAAACAAAGCTGCTGAACGTTACTTTTCGTGAATCTCCAAAAAGTCCACTAAAAAAGTCTTTGACCACCATTTTACTCAGATTATATTTCATTTCATTTCATATCAAGCCATGTTTTATATTAATCAACTTCGTTTCATTTCTTAATATATTTTTCATATAAAAAAGTTTTTATTAAAATTAAAATAAGACTTTACGGCACGGTGTAAGAGACTACGAACATCTGACCTGGTCTGAGCAGCGTATCGTTGAGTTGATCACCGGATCGGAATCGCCCAGACCATTGAGAAGATCCAGCGAGAAACTCAGTGGGCTTGGTGTCAATGGTCACTATTGAACTTTTTTGTAATACTCTTTTATTAGCTTCAGATGTAATATACTATATGTATGTTTGTAACGGAATCTTTGAATATGATTTTGACCCCCTTCAAAACGTCGGATTAACTCGAAATTTGGTATACTTATTAAAGACCGATGACAATAAATTAAAAAAAAAAATTGAAAAAAATGATATTCAACTAAAAAATTAAAAATAAATAATAGTTTAAAACAACTAAAAAATCCAAGTTAAAATCACCTAAAATAACAACATCATCGGCCCGATCGGCAATATTATCTGCGCTATCTAAAAAAAACCTTGAGAGTTTCGGTTTTAACTGGTGGAGGGAGATATACAACGCATATAGCAAGCTTCCTAGTACTTGAGCCAATGTTAATATGCAAAGTGACCCACAAGTCCTCCACATTTGTTTCCCAACTCTTGACACGAGCAGACGGTATGTCCCTAGAAACAGCTAAGAGCACCCCACCGCCGTCTTTTTTAGAATTACCACTGCTTGATCGGTCCCGGCGATAAACAATGTATCTATCATCGATCAGTTCGTGATTAGAAATATTTGAGTTGAGCCAGGTTTCAGTAAATGCAATAATCTTATAATTCAACGTTAGAATATTTTTTGAAACCTCGTTAGTCTTAGTTCTAAGGCCCTGCACATTCTGGTAGTATATGTCAAGCATTGCGATCATCAAATACACCAATTCATTATTAGCAAAATACATTAACAACTTATACTAAAAGCTTAAGACTATCCACATTTTTAATTGCTATAGCTTGATGTTCCACTGTTTTCCGAGCAAAAACTCGCCCATTGCGAACCCATACAAATTTATGACATTTCCCGGGCTTTTATACGAGTTGCAGCATGGAGCGACTTAAGTGCCGGAGTCAAATGTTCTGAAACGTAGACAGGGCTTACAGTTCCTCCAATTCCAAGATGCTGTGTACAAAGCTTCCTCTCGGGATCCTTATGATTAAATTTACTGACCGCGGCCAAGATGCTATCACGTTAACGAGGACTGCGTAGCTTAACAATCACTGGCCGAGGACGTGGATTGTCATTAGTAATTTTAGCAACTCTGACAGCACGTTGGATATCTTCGTTAGTGAGCGGATTTTCAATGACTTTGGATAATTGAATGACGGTAGTGACCAAATTCTCAGATCGACTTTCCGGGATACCATTTATTTCAATATTTGATTCTCTCATATGTAGTTCAACAACGTGCAGCCTAACAGTGAGATCTCTAATGGTTGTTTTAAGCCTCTCGTTATCACATTTTAGTTCAGTGATAGTTGAAGTTTCACTTTCGAATTTAGATTTCATCTCTTCATACTTTGTGCTCATAAATTCAAGAGAGTCTCGGAAACCATCTATTTTGTCGAGCACATTAAGATTAGATTAATAAAATAAGCAAATAACGACATAGCATATATTACAACGAAAAATCGTATAACGAAAAAGCGTATAAAGAAAAAGCGTATAACAATTTTATTCGCAAAACGAAAATGTTCGTTTTTTAAATTTATCCAATTGAAGTCAAATGTTTCATTGGAATTATATTAAAGGTCCATTCGCTGTTAAGTTTCCCTTTATACTTAACGTTAATATTTTTTACGCACGGTCATTCGCCTCAAATGTAGGATTCTCTGTGTTATGGGACCAGAAATTAATAAATATACTTATATATGTTTAAATTTATACATATATGGATAATAAGCATCCAGAAAAAGAGTAAGCAAATCTGTTTATCACATAATGTTTCCCCGATGTGGGAATTGAACCTCTACGCGTACCAGCGAGCTATAAACATAATCTCTATGATATAAATTATATAAAGGTATTAAAATAAACGCTTGGTTCTTACTTAGTCAAAACATAATATAAAGTTAAAGTTGTGATTTACTTTATGCAGGCTTAGTATTGTCGACTCTCTTTAATCTTCACCGTTCCCGTCGAGATTTTGATGATGTATACAGAGTGTCCCAAAACTCAACGATAACCTGGTACCGGGCGAGAGGCCAAGGTATACCAGCTATAAAAAAAATAAGAAAAAAATCTATGTCACTTAGTCAAGCGATGATAGATATTTTTCGAAAAAGTAAAAAATTTGACACCCTTGGTTGCATTTTTAGGTACTGTGTTCGCAGTTTTCACAATTTTACAGTGATTTTTTTTTAATAATGTTATCTCAAATAACAGTGCTATTAATCGTAACCACAAATGAAAGTAATAATCATTGTTAATTATAATATATATAGCCGCTAGCTCCAGCCACTAGCTCCAGCCGCTTACACCAGCCGCTTGCACCAGCCGCTAGCTCCAGCCGCTTGCACCAGTCGCTAGCTCCAGCCGCTTGCACCAACTGCTAGCTGCGGCTGGAGCTAGCGGCTGCTGCAAGTGGCTGGAGCTAGCGGTTGGTGCAAGCGGCTGGAGCTAGCGGCTGGTGCAAGTGGCTGGAGCTAGCGGTTGGTGCAAGCGGCTGGAGCTAGCGGCTGGTGCAAGTGGCTGGAGCTAGCGGTTGGTGCAAGCGGCTGGTGCAAGTGGCTAGAGCTAGCGGCTGGTGCAAGCGGCTGGAGTTAGTTGCTGGAGCTAGCGGTTGGTGCAAGCGGCTGGAGCTAGCAGTTGGTGCAAGCGGCTGGAGCTAGCGGCTGCTGCAAGTGGCTGGAGCTAGCGGTTGGTGCAAGCGGCTGGAGCTAGCGGCTGGTGCAAGTGGCTGGAGCTAGCGGTTGGTGCAAGCGGCTGGTGCAAGTGGCTAGAGCTAGCGGCTGGTGCAAGCGGCTGGAGTTAGTTGCTGGAGCTAGCGGCTGGTGCAAGCGGCTGGAGCTAGCGGCTGCTGCAAGTGGCTGGAGCTAGCGGTTGGTGCAAGCGGCTGGAGCTAGCGGCTGGTGCAAGTGGCTGGAGCTAGCGGTTGGTGCAAGCGGCTGGTGCAAGTGGCTAGAGCTAGCGGCTGGTGCAAGCGGCTGGAGTTAGTTGCTGGAGCTAGCGGCTGGAGATAGCGGCTGGTGCAAGGGGCTGGTGCAAGCGGCTGGAGCTAGCGGCTGGTGCTAGCGGCTGGTGCAAGTGGCTGGAGCTAGTGGCTGGTGCAAGCGGCTGGAGCTAGCGGCTGCTGCAAGTGGCTGGAGCTAGCGGTTGGTGCAAGCGGCTGGAGCTAGCGGCTGGTGCAAGTGGCTGGAGCTAGCGGTTGGTGCAAGCGGCTGGTGCAAGTGGCTAGAGCTAGCGGCTGGTGCAAGCGGCTGGAGCTAGCGGCTGGTGCAAGCGGCTGGAGCTAGCGGCTGGTGCAAGCGGCTGGAGCTAGCGGCTGGTGCAAGCGGCTGGAGCTAGCGGTTGGTGCAAGCGGCTGGTACAAGTGGCTAGAGCTAGCGGCTGGTGCAAGCGGCTGGAGCTAGTGGCTGGTGCAAGCGGCTGGAGCTAGTGGCTGGTGCAAGCGGCTGGAGCTAGTGGCTGGAGCTAGCGGCTGGAGCTAGCGGCTGGTGCAAGGGGCTGGTGTGAGCGGCTGGAGCTAGCGGCTGGTATGAGCGGCTGGTGCAAGCGGCTGTAGCTAGCGGCTGGTGCAAGCGGCTGGAGCTAGCGGCTGGTGCAAGCGGCTGGTACAAGTGGCTAGAGCTAGCGGCTGGTGCAAGCGGCTGGTGCAAGCGGCTGGAGCTAGTGGCTGGTGCAAGCGGCTGGAGCTAGCGGCTGGAACTAGCGGCTGGTGCAAGCGGCTGGAACTAGCGGCTGGTGCAAGCGGCTGGTGCAAGCGGCTGGTGCTAGCGGCTGGTACTAAATGCTGGAAATAGCGGCTGGGGCTTGGGACTCCAGCAGTGATAAAAGCTGTGAAGGCGCGAATTCAAAGAAATCCCAAACGTAAGCAAGCCCTTCAGATGGGGTTAAGCAGAACCACGGTGAAAACGGTGTTAAATGAAGACTTAGGGCTTCAGGCATATCGAAGAAAAACAGGACATCGTTTGAATGCTCGTCTAATGGACCTGAGACTGAAGAGATGCCGCGCTTTGTTGAAGCGGTACGCGGGAAAAAAATATCGGGAAGCGGTACGCGGGAAAAAATTTTTACCGTAGAAGAGAGCTACAACAAACAAAATGATAAGGTGTACGCACACAGTAGTGAAGAAGCGAGCAACCGTATTCCGCGTGTCCAACGAGGTCATTTTCCATCCTCGCTCAAGGTATGGTTGGGAGTTTCTTATTGGAGCTTAACAGAGGTACATTTTTGTGAGAAAGGTGTAAAAACGAATGCAGTTGTGTATCAAAATACAGTCCTGACGAACCTTGTGGAACCTGTTTCTCATACCATGTTCAATAACAGGCACTAGGTATTCCAACAAGATTCGGCGCCAGCTCATAGAGCGAAGAGCACACAAGACTGGCTGGCGGCGCGTGAAATCGACTTCATCCGGCACGAATGCTCCTCCAGTCCAGATTTGAATCCGTTAGATTACAAGATATGACAACACTTGGAGGAAAAGGCGTGCTCAAAGCCTAATCCCAATTTGGAGTCACTCAAGACATCCTTGATTAAGGCAGCCGCCGATATTGACATGGACCTCGTTCGTGCTGCGATAGACGACTGGCCGCGCAGATTAAGGGCCTGTATTCAAAATCACGGAGGTCATTTTGAATAAACTTTAGTGTCATAAGAATCTATGTTTTGTTAAGTTCATTTTGGTATATGAATGGTTACATAATGAATAAACTTGTTTCAATTATTTTACATTAAACATGTGACAGAATTTATGACCTGACTAGGTATATATATATAGATTATTACTAGCGACCTGTCCCCGCCTCGCTTAGGGAATTGTAATTTATTATTGATAATAGTGTTTTTCCACTATTTAATGGATGTTATTATGTATATAAACCTTCCTTTTCAATCACTCGTATCTATTAAAAAAACCGCATCAAAATCCGTTGCGTAGTTTTAAAGATTTAAGCATACATAGGAATATAAGAATAATAATAATAATAATATTACACATTATTTAACACCATATGTACAGAGTAAGCATATAAAACAAATAATAATCGGTGACATAAATTGGCGGCCTTATCGCTGAAAGCGATCTCTTCCAGGTAACTTTGCAGGGAGAGGAATAAGCGAACTGGACGGTGCTATATTTTAATAAACTTACATAAAAATATATACTGATATAGGGACAGAGAAAGCGACTTTGTTTTATACTATGTAGTGATTTGTTACCCTTTTAGGAAGACATATATACGGCCTACCTCATGCCTACAAACATGTCAAATTGTCTTAGTTACATCTGTTGACATTATTTTTTCCTGTCGCGCAGGCGGTCAGCTGGCGTGCCTCCGCAGTAGTAGCGTGGTGTCGTCGTTCCGCGCTCGCTTCCAGAGCGGCAAGACCGACCCGCAGCTGCAGGCGCTCGTCGACAGGCTCGTGCAGGACGCGCTCAACTCCATCTCCACCAGGCTCTACGACAACTACCAGTACCACACCAACGGGATACTGTGAGCGTCGCCACCCGCCAGCTCAACCATACGAACTAGAGATGAAACGGATATCCGGTAACTCCGGTATCCGGCCATGTTTTCACTATCCAGCCGGATAGCGTATATATAATAAATCAGTATCCGACCGGATTTCGAATAGCAAAATTGAAGAAAATCTCATGGTTATACAAAAGGCTAATAATACCACAATAGGCTATAAACAACTTTTATTTTTAAAATCGCACGTCAAAAGTGATTGTTTTATTGTTATAATTAGTTTGTTTAATACTCAAAATTAACAAGTGGCAAATTGTGGTGAATGAATACCAAATCGTCGTCGTACCGAGTCGTCGCGATCTCCGCTCACGTGCGACAACACACGAACGCGCACGAATATTTCCGAAAGGGCCGAACATCCGGCGCTCCGGCCTCGCAGTTTGCCGAATATTCGGTATCCGGTATCCGACCAAACCACTATCCGTTTCATCTCTAATACGAACCATACCGAACTGAATATCCAACGATCGCGTGTGATGACTAGAGATGGGATAATTCGATAAAATCGATATTTTTTTTATTCTGGTCGTCCAGAAAAAACGAATAACTATTTAAATCATTCAAATTCGAGAAAATTATAATGTAAATCGTTTATTCTCGCACCGCGCTGCTGCCCCGGGACTCTTTTGGGTTGAACAGGTAGTTTAAAGAGTATAGGGGATTCCCGTATAATAATACTCCTAAACAAAATTGTTGAAAAGGCGCAACAAATTCATTGATAGTAAATTTCCCTGAAGTTAACGGCTAATGCTAAGGATCAAATTATACGTGTTAAAGTTCGTGTGCTTCCTTTAGTTCGGTTCGATTTTGTTCTATGAACGTAACGTATTTTGCACAAACAATAAATACAAAAAACTCATGCTAGTACAGTTGTGAGTTTAACATCAAACGAAGGAATAGCGTTGTAACCGGTGAATATGTTATTTAAAAGCGCCATTTAACGCAAAAAAAGTTTAGGGGAAAATATAGGTACTATTTTATTTTTAATTGCCACATTCAATCTAAATGAAACATTTCCAACATGAGATTTTCGTTGTTATCATCAATAGTGCAATGCATGAGATTAGCATCAAGAACAAAAAAAATAGTATTTGAATTAGTTTTAGTTTAAGCGGCTTCGGGTTCCTTGGTCGTTGTCATTTCATAAATCATCATTTAAAACCTCCTTCACCTCACTCGAACTACCTTCTCTATAACTTTAATAATTAATATTTACGAATCATTAAATATTCATTTAAATATTAAACATATAATATTGTATTCATAATTTTAATTTCTGTTTTTAAAAAAAAATGTATATCATGCTGAGTAATAATTTAAAAAAAAAAAACAGACACTCCGAAATTCGCTTGTAAATGCATGCTTTTAGTGTTTTAAAGATTAGTGCCATAAACAAATAATGCTTTATCGTTTTTACTTTAACCTCTGTTTACTTTGCTCAACATTCATTGGTCACATTGTAATATCTGAACGCATTGAGCGTGTTCTATATAAGAACACCAGCCACTTGATCACTTCGGATAGAATTATAAAATGTAGAAAATTCCAAAATATTGTGTAAATATAAATATAAAATATGTATTATGATAATTTTCGCAATGAGAAGACTGATTGTTCAGGCATGAAGTGTTAGGTTTAGGTTCTTAACACATTAAGTTTTATCCTGTATATTGAAATTCTTTGTGTGCCTGTGGTGTGCGCGAGTGGAATGCATTAACTGCAAATTAAACTGCATTAAATGAAATGAATTTTAGCGAAAACGTGTTGTGTGTGTGTCAATATGGATATTTCATACACCACTATATTTTTATTATCGAAGAACGAGGTCTCTGTCAATGTCGGGTGGTTAATGTGTTGCCAGAATCAATACAGGGTTATTGAAATGTTGAAAGTAAAAAAAAAATTGAGTCATCCTAGCGGACCGTACTCTTCGAAAACAATAGTTATATTGTAGGTTTGTATGTATGTAATCAAGAATTATAAAATAGTCTTTACGTCCTTTTAATGAAACAAAATCCATACACTTTCACTATCACATAAAGAAACATTTTTATTAAAAAAAAAAATAGTGGTGTATTATTATCCACGCGCTAGCTAGGAACTTGTTTGTTCCCCTGAATGTGGTGTACATTAAAATAATTTTATAAAGGTTCAAATTTACGGATATGAAAGTAAATTTTTGGTGTTGCCAATTAATTCGTTGTAAGGTGGAACGAGGGTTGCCCCACTATGTAATCATTTATTGTTTGTATAATAAATGCGTTTACAATTTTGATAATGTTAAATAAATATGTAATGAGAACGATTAAATATTTCAATTGAACCTTTTGTAAATAATCTTTGGCTCTTTATTGTATAACCAACATTTTAAAGATGCCAAATAATATGATTTTTTTAATAATTGTTATTATTGCATACATAAAATTTATCTATTCTCTTTGCTGAAGTTTAATAACAATTTGCTGTTATATATTCATATATTTGTTGCGATAACACGCTTGTGTGTGACGAAGCATCAATGCTTTGATTTGGATCAAAATCTGAAAAGAAATCCTAATGCGTTTGTAACTTGAACATATCGATTCTTTAGTAACAGCAACGCGTCTTAAAATATTCAATTATAGCTATATGTATATTGAAGTTATTATTGTCAAATTTGTTTTGTACTAAAGACTGCTGAATACTAGATAATCGATTTTTAAAAGAGCGCGTTATCATAACATTTTGAATTAATTGTTATGAAATTAATGTACGTTTTGAAGTAAATTAAAGATAAATATGAAGTATCTAAAAATTGTAACGTGACCATATTTAGTCGATTCGGGTAATAAATAATAATAATAATAATAATAATCTTTGAATGTTCGTCATTACAGATAAGTAAATTATTCTGTTTAAAAATTGTAATAACATTGAAATGTCCAAATAGGTCAAAATTTAATAAATTAATTTATCAACGTGTACAGGTAATTGTAAGTAGGTACGTACTTGTAACATTAATCTTATTTTTTTTAAATATACATAATCATGGTTTTTATTGAGATTTTTATTTCTGCCCGAAATCGTCTCTGCTGATTGTCAATATTTGCACGTAGAAATTTTAGGCAGGTTGCAAATTATTTTGTATTGAACTATCCAACGGGTCCTTAGAACCGTAGTTCTGACAAAATGTACAGACAAAGTACTACTTTATGAAATATAAATGACATTTCGTTAGCTTATTGTAGTAAGAAGTATGTGTGTGGACTGTGATTGCCTCGGCGTTATACCACGTGTGCGTGTACTATACTAAGATAGCGTGTAAGTACTAAGTATACTAAGATGGCGTGTCACCATCTTAGTAGTTATAAGCAACTAGTGAAATCTGGTCACTGGCATTAATTGTAAAAGGGGCACAGATTTCTTAAAGTATTCGCGCGCCACCTATCGTAGGTAGATGACAACTATGACAGAAACCATCTGGTCACAATCGAATCAACAGCTTAGTCTTTATTTGTGTAGATAAATACGGAAATAAAAGGCCGAATATCTGTAAAACTTTTCAAGGAGGGAGCACGATTTCATCACTTTTTTAACTTTTCGGGTGACGCATACACAGGCTAGATTCGGTGATTTAAGATTGCATAGGCACGTCCGTTTTGGCCACGTTTAGGTATTATTGGGATTTTTTAAGAATCGTCTCCTTTTTGTTGTCTCACCTTAACTATCGAAGCAGGACTTATCGTCAGTGAGTTCCCAGATCTGTCTTACCTCGTATCATCAACGTATTGCGTTCAAAAAGGTTTGTCAGCGAACTGCGACTCAGCTGCATGATAGGCGGCTTGGGTCTGTCCCTGGAATTGCTGATGTCCATGAGCGACGGTAACCACTCACTGGGATGTATGCTCGTCTGCCTACAAGGTCAATAAAAAAAATCCGTATGGCAAACGTCTATGACTTATTTTAGCAGAGGGTATCAGTGCCACCTGAGGATCTATAGACCACTCCTCTATTCGTAACGTTAGGCAGTAATCGCTGTATTCAAACAGCTTAATTAAATAGAATGTTAGGTATCTATCTATCTCTTAGGTTTATGGCGTTTCCTTTTAGATTTCGCCAATGTCAAATGTATATAATACTCTGCTTTCTATAGCGGGCTTCGTGAACGAGCAAGGTCACAGATATTCACTAAGAATTAAGTGAGTAGCTAAGAATGTTTGATGACAGGATCTCTGTTGATTTACCTAAAACAAATAAGACGCACACAATATATATACAGGGGTTAGTTCGATAAAAGACAGACTAACTACAGCTTAATGTTATTTTGGTTAATGAATGAACTAAGAATATAAACGAAAGGGGAGTTGACAAGGGAAAGAAGGAATGGTAGTTAACATTTTTATTTATATTTTGACATTCAACAAGTGTGTTATGCTGACATCTAAGTAAAAATAAATGATTTTGATTTTGAATTTGAATTTGAAATGAAACGAACAGAAAAGTTATAGAGTCGTAAACGTTTTATTCAAAATAATTCACTTATTTTTTCCTTTTGTTTTTCTTCTTGTTCCCTTTGAACTTGAGTTTCTGTTTAATCTTGTCCTTCCGCATGCGCTCCTTGACGATCTGCTGCTTGTCTCTGAACTCGCGCGACTTGGACTCGGCCGCTTTTTTCGCTACGCGTTCGTTGTGCTTCACCCAGTGCGGACGGAACTCCGACGCTGTCGAATAAATTGCAGAACTTAAAAGTTTACCTATATATTAATGGGACGGAGAACTATGAAATTTTTTACACTTATCTATACTAATATTATAAAGAGGAAAGATTTGTTTGTATTGAATAGGCTCCGAAACTACTGAACCGATTTGAAAAATTCTTTCACTGTTTGAAAGCTACACTATTCCCGAGTGACATAGGCATCTTTTTAGAAACAAAAATTAGGGATCCTTACTAAAACTCTAATAATGTAAAAAAATATTCTTTACATCGCGTGCCCTGCGAAAACTATTGATGATAGAATAAAATAATGTACTACGGCTTTGTAGAACACATTATTATTTACAATAAGTGCCGCGACAGCATATGTCTAACTATTATAGTTATGCCGCAATAAGTTTTCTTTTATTTAAAAAAATAAAACAACGTCAAATATCGCTGAAATTTTTGTTAGAGATCGGAGCGGAGTCGGAGCGGGCCGCTTGTAGAGAATATAGAGGAGTGCAGGATATTAATATTCTTTTTTAAATTATGCATAAAAAATACATTAAATCAAAATACATTACATTACTATGTATTTGACACAACATATACATATACAATACACTTTGTTTATTCTTAATGTTTAAACTTATAATTTCATTTATTTGTAAAAATTGTCGACTTTCAAATCACAAGTGTACCAAAAAGGTTTATTTAAAAAAAAAAAAAACGGCCCCCCTACCTGGTTTCCTTTTATTTGTTTGTGCTTGCGGTTCGTCGTCGGAGTGGTCGTGCGCGAGGTTGCGTTTTTTCCAGTCGTCGAAGCGGCCGCTGCGGAACGAAGCCGGGACCCGGAACCCGCTCTCAGTACGAATCATCTTGCGTCCGCCGTCCTAAAACATAATTACGTTAAAATATAAAAATATATATATTACGTTAAAATATAAAAATATATATATACAGTGCAACTTGATGCACGTGAGAGAAGTGAAACTTCTTTTGCGATTTTTTTTTATTGCTCTCTATTGAACTCTACAACGTAAATGCCGCCATCCATCTTGAGATATAAGTTCTAAGGTCTCACGTATAGTTACAACGGCCGTCCACCCTTCAAACCGAAACGCATTACTGCTTCACGGCAGAAATAGGCGGGGTGATAGTACCTACTCGTGCGGACTCACAAGAGGTCCAACAACCAGTAAACTTTCAGTGCTGATAAAAGCGGCATTATCACAGGCAGGATTAAACACTATTTAAATTAGTAAGAAATCTCGAAAAGCTAAGCTGTTGATTTTGATTGTGGGGGCGAGATATTAGCTACTTTCGAGGAGCTACTTTCACCAAAAACGAATTATAAAGAGGGTAGAAACACATTTGTTAGATGTAAGCATCTACTGGCAGTCTCCAGCGCATGAGGCGCGCAGTACGTACGGGGTCAACGTGCACCATCTTCTTCCGCTTCCTGTCCCAGCGCATGACGTTCCGCTGCGCGCGCTCGGCGTCCCCGCTGTCGGCTCGCAGCTCCAGCTGGGCGTGCTCCGCGCCCGCGCTGAAGTTCACCGCCATGCTGCACACGAAACGCACACAATACAACACTCGTCCATGTACTTCCCTTCAAGACTTCCCTTCCCTTAAAAACGTTACTTGAATAGATGTTAAATAAAATGTTTACGAGCATAAACAAAGCAGGTTAGAACATTTCCGCGCGTCGCTGTTTTGGGCTCTCTACGTCGCGATGTTTGTCGCACGTGTCGATAGAGCTAAACGATCGAGCGCTACTTCGCTGCTCTGCGAAGTTCGGACGAATACAAAAAATACTAATTTCTCATATATGGCCATATTTTATTCTAGAAAAAAAAAAACACGCAATTTTACACCGTCGAGAAATATAATTACGTGATATTTGCCAAGAACCCCCCTCCCCCTTAAGTGAGATTTGGAAAGATTTAACTTGATCCCCTCCCCCCTCTAGAACACATCACGTAATTAATGGGCGCCCCCTTAACTTGTGCGGTCACTTACTTGTAGTCAGCTGGACGTGTTGGGGTCCCCAGGCAACACTTCTAAGGTGTCATTTTAATCACGAACTAGCGTTATCGGATACAACAAACCAAACATCTCACCCTGTTTCAGTGTGCTGGTCGCTTGCTTGATGCGGTATGTAGTTCTCATCTCGCACTGGTCCCTTCTTTTTCTTCTTAGATTTAACGGCAGTAACGATATCATCAAGTTTACCTTCGGCCTGAAAAAAAAAAGCGTTTTTGTGGTTTTTTTATGTGTTGATTGATGTCCCTAATATTGTAAAATTTACGATTAGGCCATGAATGAAAATGTGTTTTTAAATTAAAATCAGTGGGTAGTTGACTTAGGTTGGACTTACTAAGTTATAGGGAGTTTTTGGCGAGAACGCGATGAGTCAAGTTGTGTTATTTGTTTTATTTTGTCTATTTAGTGTTCATTCAGGTTTAAATGTGTAATAACGGTGGTTTATTAACTGCTTAGTATCTGTGAAGGTGCACAAATGTGGGAAAATGAAACAAAGCCGCTGGACGTAACTTCTTGGGATCCTCCAAAAAGGCCAAAGAAAAAGTTTCAGTAAATGACCACCATTTTACTGAGGTTATATTTCATCCCATATCATCTCATCTCATTTCATTGCATTTCATATTAATCAACTTCGTTTCATTTCTTAATATCATTTTTCATATAAAAAAGGTTTCTGTAAAATTAAATAAGGCTTGACCTAAAGTTCTTAGTTACCAGGTCATAAAATCTCTTAAAAAAATTACCAAGATATATATCACACTACGATTATAAACGCGAAACTGAGTTTGTTACACTTTGACGTTTTAACTGCAAAATTTCATGACCCTGAGAATACACAAGGAAAGTAGGTATAATTTTTTCTATACTATTATGAGTGAAAAATATTAAAATAAATATGAATACAGTTTATACCATAAGCATTTGTCCTAAAGCGGGCTTTTATATATTTTACAGTGGCTGTGCAGAATGGTGAAACAAACGTTGGTATAGATCTGTGTCCTGCATTCAATTAAAACGCTGATAAGTTATTGATTTCTGAACAGAATTTAATGTCATTTTCTTTCATGACACACATTAATGTTTACCTTCTATTTGAGAATTAAAACATTAGACAGCACTCGGATTAGGAAACATACATAATTTAGTTACACGAGTATTTTAATTTATTCATTGTATGTACCAATTTTTATTTAGTTTTATTTAATTACAAATCATATTTTTGATGTATGTATGAGGAAGTCCGAAAGTGGCACCTGTGACAGAGAAGCTGAGAAGTGCGCGTTTGGCATGGTATGGACATGTAATGAGACAAAATGAAAATGAGATTGGTAAGAGAGTGTTAACTATGGACGTGGAAGGATATAGAGGAAGAGGTAGGCCTAAGAAGAAATGCATAGATTGCGTGAAAGACGATATGTGTAAGAGGGGAGTGAGCGAAGAAATGGTATATGATAGAGGAGTGTGGAAGGAGAAAACATGTTGAGCCGACCCCAGGTGACAGGTGAGAAGGGCAGGAGAATAATGATGATATTTTGGATGTATTGTGTAATAAATGAACTTTATTCAATATTTACCTGTAGCTTTTTGTTTTGTCTCGTCTTCTCGACAGTTCTGCCGTGTGCGAGCTTCTTGGCTTTCATCGCTAAATACATCGGTGAATCGTTTTTAGCCGACAACTCCAATATTGTCTGTGAATTAACAACATATCTATTTAGTATTTTTTACATCATCCGTCTTTTTTTTTTCCTACCTAAACTGATGGTATAGAGAGACCATATCAGCGTAACCTTAACTAGTAGGTGAGCTCACGGGGCTCAAACCTGATGTTGTTGCTAACACGAACCCTAGCAAGAGCCGTGCTTCGCAGAATCTACCACCGGATCGGAAACGCGACCCACTGAGAAGATCCGGCGAGAAACTCAGCGGGCATCAAGAAAACTGTAATGTACTCGAAAGATCGGAAATAATATTAAAAAAAATGCAAGATTAAACAGTGACATTAATTTTAATTATATATATTATGTAGGCAAAAAATATATGAATTTACGGTCGCGCCATCATGTGCCGCTTCTGTCGCAGTCAGGATAACAAATTACAATCAAAACCCCCAAGCTTTTTTTTTCTTAGCCAAGATTTGTTAATTAAGTTTTGTTAAATGATTGTGATACACTTTGACAAATATATTTTTTTATTGCTTGGCTTAGATGGATGTACGAGCTCACATCCCACCTGATGTTAAGTGGTTACTGGAGCCCATAGACATCTACAACGTAAATGCGCCACCCACCTTGAGATATAAGTTCTAAGGTCTCAAGTATAGCTATAACGGCTGCCCCACCCTTCAAATCGAAACGCATTACTGCTTCACGGCAGAAATAGGCAGGGTGGTGGTACCTACCCGCGCGGACTCATAAGAGGTTCTACCATCAGTAATTACGCAAATTTTAATTTTTCGGATTTGATTTTTATTGCACGATGTTATTCCTTCACCGTGGAAGTCAATCGTGAACATTTATTCAGTACGTATTTCATTAGAAGAATTGGTACCCGCCGACGGGATTCGAACACCGGTGCATCGCTCGATATGAATGCACCAGACGTCGTATCCTTTAGGCCACGACGTCTTTGACAATGATTGTGATACACACAATTGAGTTGAAAACAATAATAGTTTTATGTGAAGACTCACCCCTTTAGGTGTGTAGTTCTTGATCTGATCCACGAGTACCGCGGCGGAGTCCGGGGCGCCGTCGGTGAGGAAGGGGTGCGGCTGCGTGGGCGCTTCGGTCAGCTTGGCGCGCCTGTTGCCCTCCGCGGAGGCCGCCTCGCGCCACCGCACGTACTGCTGCAGTCCACGGGCGCACGTACGAGCCGCCTCCTCCTGTTTTCATTGATATAATCGTTCTAACATGAAAATCATCATTAACTTATTTAGCCGAAATCTAATAGTATTTTCTCTGATATATAATCAAGGGTGAGAACAAAGTATCATCTATATTAATATATAAATTTACAGTTGTTTTTACGGATGTTCCATTATAACTACTGAACCATGCATCCGATTGACTTGAAACTTGGTATCCATGTAGAAAATACATGTACTTAATGGATAGGCTAATATTTATATGAGTGTTGGACTCCCTACACCAGTTGCGGGGGCATTAATGATGAGAATCTTTGTGAGGGTGAGAAATAATAATGTTTATTTTAAATGCCTTAATCTTAAATGAAAAAAAAAAACAAACGAATCTATCAAAGATCAATTTGTAAATTATAAGATGTTATTGTGTTTTATTAATAACTAGCGACCCGCCCTCGCTTCGCTTACGACCACTGTAATTTATTATTGATTTCTCCACTGTTTTGGATTTTATTATACATATAAACCTTCCTCTTCAATCACTCGTATATATTGAAAGAAACCGCATCAAAATCCGTTGCGTAGTTTTAAAGATTTAAGCATACATAGGGACAGACAGATATAGGGGCAGAGAAAGCGACTTTGTTTTATATTAAAGCATAATGAACCGTGAGGGGTTAGTTACACAAAGCAGGGGTGAGAAGACAGAAATATTTCTTTTTTAATTGTCACTGTAACGCAGCGTTCCGTTTCGCGGGGCAAAAGTAGCCAAAGGGATCGTGACTGAGGTCCGTGCCGCGTGGACCCACCCCGCGCATCTATTGCACCATTTGCACCTCCAAAAAAATTTTTTAAGCGATTTTATGGCCTGGTAACTGAGACCTTTAAGTCATGTCTTATTTTAATTTATATTCATATTTTTATTAAAAATGATATTATGGAGTGAAATGAAATGAAGATGATTATTTTGATACATTAATCAACTGGGATGAAATGAAATGAGATGATATGGGATGAAATATTATCTCAGTAAAATGGTGATCATTTACTAAGATTTTTCAGTGGACTTTTTGGAGGATCCCGAGAAGTTACGTCCAGCGGCTTTGTTTTATTTTCCCACATTTGTGCACTTTGGCTGATATTAAACAGTTAATAAACCACCATTATTAGACATTTAAGCCCGAAGAAATACTATATAGATAAAATAAAAGAAATCACACAACTTCACTCCTCGCGTTCCCGCCAAAAAGTCCGCACCCCCAATTAGTGCGCGCCAGACCATAGATTATACACTTAATATATTTGAGACGCCAGACTTTGAAGCGGCAAACACGCGTCCCCGGTCGATACCGGAACTGACAACCCAAGAGTCTCATGCCAGTCGGGCACCCAACATTAAATCACGATAAAAACGCTTCAAATACAAGATACGTACAATTTCAGAGTAGTTCTTCTCCCAGGCCATAACGTCCTGATGTCGAAGTTCCAGCTGTTCTGCGGGCAACGCCCCCCACACTCCGCTGGCGCAGGCGGCCCCCCGCCCCGCGCTCTCGTCCACTCTCCCCAGCGTGGTGCCCAAGAACAGCTGCAGATCCAACAAGTGGGCCACGTCTTCCGCAGCCACCAGGGAGAAGGCCCGACCCGCTCGACCCGCTCTGGCACTGCGACCTAAGTGTCAGACAATTTTACATTTGTCACCAATCAAAATGAGCTGATAACAAAACGTGATAAATGCGAAATTTAGAAAAATAAAATAAGGATTGTGCGGTTTTATGAAACCACGGTAAAAGTGAAACTTTTTTTCACATCATAGACATTTAACTCTAAGGCTTATTACACTTGGCTAAATTTAATCGACTGAATTCAGACGCAAATTTAGAAGCTTCTGATTACACTGTTCTAAATTCAGTTACTGAATCAATTGTCAGTTTAAGCGCGACGAAGTTGGACGTGTCGTGTGCGTACGAGGATGGCCCCAGTAATGTCTAGATAACAAAAAATTGTTCTTGGCGAAGACGTCGCAGACGGCACAATTGAAAAAAAAAAAGAATATGCGTCAAGAAATATTTATTGCTCCGCGGAAAGATAGCAAATATGAACATTATGAGTGATTTAGAACCAGCAGACTTCAGAAATTATCTACGAATGGATTCGAGATCGTTTGACCTAATATTAAGCCTTGTGACACCGTTTATTCAAAAAAGCAGGATATTATCCTACGATACTACGATAGTCTATTATATATTTAACTATTACATATTGTTGAGGGTATATTGACAGTAATTAATAAACAGTTGTCAACGGTACTCTGAAGTTTCAATACACAACATGGTGACAGCGTAAAACAGAACTTTGCTCGCTATGGCATTCCGGAAACGGTTGTTAGCGATAACGGTCCCCAATATTCTTCTCGAAATTTTAAAAAGTTCGCAGAAGAGTGGTGCTTCAATCATATTACTTCATCACCGTATTACGCACAATCAAACGGCAAGAGTGAGAGGTCAGTACAAACTATAAAGAAAATGTTAAAAAAATCAATAGACAGTAGAACAGATTTTTATTTGAATCTATTGAGCTATAATAACACGCCGCGAGAAAATTTGAATTCTCCCGCACAACTGTTAATGGGACGGAGATTAAATTGTAGATTACCAGTTCATCCAGATTTGTTAAAACGTTATAATTGTAATGATCAGCAACAGCATAAAACAATAATAGAAAAACAATTAAAAAGTAAAATGTATTATGACCAACATTGTAAAGCGCAGCCGGAGCTAAGTGTCGGCGATGATGTAATTATGTTAGAACATAATAATGAACGAATGCGCGGCACTGTCGTAGGCAAGGCATCTGCACCGCGTTCATACATTGTAAAAAACAAATTAGGTATATATCGACGTAATCGCCGACATTTAATTAAAAATATGCCTGATGAGAAACCTAATGTTGTGGAAAAGCTGAAGAATGATCGGCGCGGCACAATAGTGATCGTATCAGACGAGTCAAGTGGGGGAGAATATGAGATGAGTGTGGATGAGGATGGTTCAGTGTACGAACCGAGTACTTTGTCATCACCTTCATCACCTCATATTTATCCGCCTACTACTCGTAGTAGAACTAAGCAGAATGCAATTAATAATAATTAACCTCTGATTTTATGTTTATCTTGTAACACACTTATATTGTAAAAGGGGAAGATGTTGAGGGTATATTGACAGTAATTAATAAACAGTTGTCAACGGTACTCTGAAGTTTCAATACACAACACATATCTAATCCTACGATAATATAAGTCCAAAAGAAAGATTGGTGGTAACATTAAGATTTCTTGGAACAGGAAATTCGTATCAAGATTAAAAATTTAGTTCTTTAATATCCCAACCCCTGCTGACAAAAATTATCCCTGAAACATGTCGGGCTATTTATAAATGTCTGTCACATTAAATAAAGGCGACTGAAATAAAGATCCATTTCGTTCTTCTTTTCTGTTCATAGGAACAATATAAAATCATGTCATTGAAAGCATTAGGTACTCACCAACTCTGTGGACGAAGAGTTTGGGTTTCGCCGGAAAGTTGTAATTAATGACTGTATCCAATGCAGGTAAGTCTAGACCTCTGGCTGCCACATCCGTTACTATTAGAACAGAACACTTCTTATTGGTAAACCGTCCTAGAGCTATCTTACGGGCTGACGGATCAAGGCCTGAATACGCATATGTTGAACTTATACCGGCTTGTTGTAGAATCTAAAACAATTATTAATCATTATTAAACTTGATTATAAACACGACTATATTATTTCAAACAACATTTACATGACTAAAGAACCGGTACTCCAGTTCTGAACCTTATTCATTGTTACTAGACTTATTGACTTAATTTATAGCTCTGGCCTGCTTGAAACAACATTCAGGGTAATTCCAAAGCAATGGACTTTCACTTATTGTTGTTGTATGAATTTTTGCATTCCTGGGTTTAAGCAACCAAACAACCGCGGAGACCGGCGTCGTTGGTCGTCGACTATCGCCTCGACGACCCGTCGGTCGGGCGTCCTCGGGGTGGCGCCGCGTGTCTTGTTGTAGTGTTGACCGCGGGAAACCCCCTACTCTGACCGGGTTTGCCCCGAACGGAGATCGGATGTTGGGTGTAAGAGTGCAGGGGAGTCGTTTAGTGGGTAGGGCCCTAAAATTCCTTGGGCCCGCGGTCTGCTCCCAGCACCTTGGAGATCCCCACATCATACACCGCGCGCCCCCTAGGCGCGGGGACCTCGTAGGAAATTCGGCCCCGACCCGAAAAAAAAAAGAAACCCAACCCATTCTCAGTATTTTACTTGTTTAATTTCGTTTTAACTAAAGCAGATAATTGTAATGTGTTTAATTCCAGGACTTCGCTTCTGTTTTTTAATTGTTTCTTAGTTTAATAGATTGGATTTTGATAATTTTCTTAAGACTGAAATTTCTACCACTTAGTATTGTATCGAGAATATTCTGGTATTGTGAAGGAATTAAGTAAAGTCAGGAACAATTGAGTAGTTCTAGTATGATCCCATGACTGGCAAATATGGCTTGACAAAAATAGGTTACCTAAAAAATTATGTCACTAAACTTATTGGCATTTATTTGATCCAGGGTTTTATTTGGGTGATTCTTTTTAAATGTGAATATTCTGTGTTCATATAGTGTTTTAATGAAACAAAATGGCAGTAGACACTTACCAAATGTAAATACTCAACATGATGTTTCGTAGCAGCAAAGACAACTGCTTGGGGTGTTGTTGGAGTTAATACTTTGTCTAATAGAATCAACAGGGCTGCCGTTTTCAATTCAGCCCTAACTGATATCCATCCCAGCCATAATGTTGAAGGTAATTTCCAATCAACATCTAATCTTATCAAGGTGGGATCTGATAGTCCAGCCCTCGCAAATTCTACTAGCATTTTAGGTAGTGTTGCAGAGAATAATAACGTTTGACGACTAGAAGGGAGACGAGCACAGATCTCTTGTAATTGCTCACCGAAACCAAGCTCAAATAGTCGGTCAGCTTCATCAAAAACAACTATTTCTGTAAACCAATAAGCTCATTAATAATAATCCAACTAATTGTTTTATTTTGTTAATAATAATAACTACCAAAGTGGTCAATAAAAATTAAGGCGTTACCAATGTGGGTAATGATGAAAAAAACTAAACCAATTAAACATTAAAATTAATAGTAAAACCGACATGGTTCACCTATGAACTACTACTGGACTATAACTGTTTGTTTATGTACCTAAAGAATGGAGAAAGATATAATAATGTATACAACAGAAATACTTTGAAATAACTTAAACTAATGTAACTTTAATTAACTTTGTGTTTACAAAACAAAAAAAAGAAAAATTATAATTTTGCTTTTGTATTTCTTGACAAAACATCTATAGACATTTGGACAGTGCACCTGATGATGAGTGCATGCACAGTAAGAATGCCAAAGGTACTTCTAAACCCTGGCCTACCCCTAATGCTAAGATAGAGGTTGCCTTAACTACATTATAGTATTTTAAATACAATTACAGTTACTTTATTTCGACTTACTGATGTTGTCTAACTTTAAGCACATCTCAATGCAGATGTGTAAGAAGCGCCCAGGTGTTGCAACAACTATGTCTGGAGAAGAGCCAGACATCACATTAAACTGCTGCTCAATGGACTCTCCACCAAGAATAGCTGCACTCGTTAATCCAGTGAATTTTCCTAGCTCCCTCACAAATCTTAATGTCTGTATCATTTCAATTCTAGTTATAAAATTTAATTACTAAGAGTTTCTTAATTACTTTTATATGCATGAGATAAAAAAAAGCTATTTAAGGTATTTTGTTGTTTATCTGATTTTAGTAAAAAATTAATCTATTCCAGTAAATCTAAAGTTTACCTGTAATGCGAGTTCTCTAGTTGGTGAGAGAATTAATGCCCTCAAATTCTTTCCAGGTGTAGGTTTGTTGTTCGGAACAAGAAGTTTCTCAAGGATAGGGAGGACAAAACAAGCTGTTTTTCCGGACCCAGTTCGGGCCATTGCAACAACATCTTTCCCGGTCAATGCTATTGGTATGGTCTGTAAATAGTACACAAGGTAAAAAAGAATGGCTTTTTAAATCTCCTTCTTACGTATACATCATTTGCCTTTAAAAATAGACTGCCTTAACTCAATGGTAGTTTTTAACATTGTATTTTTTCATTACATATTTTCTTATCATTACCTTACGTTGTATAGGTGTTGGTTGTTTGTAACCCCGTTTCGTGATTCCTTTTAAAACAGGAAAACTTAGGCCCATTGATTGAAAAGCACCCGAACTCTTCTTTTTCTTCTGGTTGTTTTTGGGTTCATTTTGAGGCTCATCTGCTTTAGGGGCATCGAAACCCGGCAGATGATCATCTAATTCTTTAGGTTTTAACATTTTTATTAGCTTAATTTAACCATGCTGCCTATAGTAATAATATTAGTACTAACACGCGAAACACTCAATATTTAATAACCTAACAATTTGACAATCGTGCACCGTCAATTGTCACTTGTCAGTACATTTTTTTATTTGCTTCGTCCATCAGACAGGCAAAGAAAGTTGAGAAAAATTTCTATGCAACAAAATTAAAATCGAACTACTTTTACGGTTTAATCTCGCGTATATTATTGCAAACGTTTTTAATATTTTACAATATTCGTCACGGACGATCACGACATAATGAAAATCATCTAGTATTGAATGAGATGTAATGACATAATGTCACAGTAAACGGGATTTTACTAGAACTAGGTCATCATTATCACAGGTGTCGTAAAACTGACTAATGGATTTAGTAGAATAAGGGAAACATCGTTCTCTAAGTATTATACCAGCGTACTGCGATCGTCAATTGGCATTTGTTGTTGGTAGGGAATATTGTAAGCCGTGGACATGTACCACCCTGCGACTTACATTTATCACGACGAAGTTTTGAGTGTAATTTGAAGAGTGAGACATCTGATATACAAAACAAAGACGTCTCTGGTCCTTGTAGCGTCCCTGGGCAATAATTACCGTAGTAATAACTATGGCACACGGATGCCACATAGGCTAGAGATGGCTTTGCACACCTTGCACTATAGGTAAAGCCGTCTATGATATTTATTATACATAGTACTAGCGACCCACCCTCACTTCGGTTCGAGAACTGTAATTTATTATTGATCTTATTGAATTTTCTATCTTCATCTTTCATAATATCGCGTATTTGGTTATTATACTATAAACTATTCAAATATCTTTTTTTTTCTTACATGGGTGGACGAGCTCAGCCCACCTGGTGTTAAGTGGTTACTGGGGCCCATAGACATTTACAACGTAAATGCGCCACCTACCTTGAGATATAAGTTCTAAGGTCTCAATATAGTTACAACGGTTGCCCCAGTCTTCAAACCGAAACACATTACTGCTTCACGGTAGAAATAGGCAGGGTGGTGGTACCTACCCGTGCGGACTCACAAAGACAAAGATAAATTATAACTATTTTAAATACCAGATACGATAAAAGTATTAATTTTGAAGGATCAATTTGTTACTACTACCAGATGTGCGTTAGAAATAAATTATCAATTTTTATTGTAAACTAGCGACCCGCCCTCGCTTCGCTTCGGAAACATTAAATTTTATTATTGATAGGCGAGTCCCGCCATGTTGCGCGCGGTACGACAATAACTGCGGGTGACGTCGCGGCGTCGCGGGGCGAAGCTAGTCTAAAAAGTAGCCGAAGTTACTCCTTATATCATCAGCCACCTATTAGTGAAAGTCTCATCAAAATCGGTCTCGCCCTTCCAGAGATTAGCCGGAACAAACAGACAGACAGAAAGACAGCCAGACAGACAGACAAAAATTGTAAAAAATGTTATTTTGGTGAATGTACCGTACATATATTCATATGCATGTAGTAAAAAGCGGTTATTTCAATACTACAAACAGACACTAATTTTATTTATATGTATAGATGTATAGATATATGGTTTACTATTTTGGCGATAATGTCTTACCTACACATAAAAGATAGATATATGCTGTCCCGGGCTTTTTTGTACGATTAATTAAGATAAACATTTCCATTTTACATTATAATCGTGTAACTCCAACGGTTTTTGCGTCGCACGCCAGAATAGGTCGCAAGTGGCAGATTTTTATCCTACTTACTTGAGACTTATCGTTATATTTTGGGTAATTCAGACTATATCTATATAAATTTGGGCCTATGTGTTATTCTGATGTATAACTTAAATTGTTGTAAAGTTTCACCAAAATCCATTCAGTAGTATGTATGTATTTGCAGGGCCGGATTTAAACTTAACACTCCTGGACAACGGAAAAAAATCCGCCCTAATACTGGAATTTTACCTAAACATAAAGCTTATGTACCTATTTTATTTTAAAAATTAAAAATAACTAGTTTATTGCAGAAAAATTATCATAATATGTTATATATTCCAAAAACAGAAATAAATTAAATATTTGTTTTTTTCCTAACAAATATAAATTTTGACTAAGGGTGACTCATAATCATATTACATAAAAAAACTAATTAAATTTCTTTAATTACAGAAAAAGAAAAATCGATTATTATTTTAATTCTCCAAAGAAATAAATTAATTAAATCATTTTGATTGTTAATTTTTACCAAAAGTGCCAAGTGTAATTCACAAATAATGGATGAATTGAATTTCTTGATTTATCAATTAAAAAGAAAATAATTATTTATTAGAATTAATTAATTATATTGAGCAATCTTGATAAGACTAAAAAAATATGTTTTATTTTCAAAATTTTGCCACTCTAAAAAATTTGCCGACCTGGACACTTGCCCCGACTGCCCCTAGTGTAAATCCACCATTGAGTATTCGCGTGAAAGAGTAAGAAATATATACATCCATACATTATTACATACTTTCGCGTTTATAATATTAGTAGAATTAGTAGGATGTAATTGAATAACTAATTAATTTAGAAATTCACAGAGAAAAGTTAGTTTGATCGTTCAATAATACTTACCTGTGTGGTTTGTGGCAAAGACATACATTACGTAGGTTCGATAGCTATGTTCGTGGAATTCGAAATTATACCTACCGCAAATCATAAATTACGAGTAACTTTTCAAGGTTTAATAACAAATGTGTATGTATACATTTAAAAAACCCAGTATGATAAATTGTTACTTCTAGATAACATCGTCATGCGGTCCAGGCTGTGCAGGTGTGAATAATACCGTCAACACTTCGTGGAAACTGAATTTTAAATAACAATATAATAGAAACAAAATAAGTATGATACAAAATTTTTGCAAAAAAGATGATCAGCTAAGTGAATGTATATCATTTAATGTAGTATTTTTGTAAAATTATCATTTAATATAATAATTTAGTCGAAGTCAATTAAATGAGCATTATTAGGGCTATATTTTTTTTATTGCTTATATTGGTGAACGAGCTCACAGCCCACCTGGTGTTAAGTTGTCACTGGAGCCCATACACATCTACAACGTAAATGCGCCACCCACCTTGAGATATAAGTTCTAAGGTCTCACTATTGTTACAACGGCTGCCCCGCCCTTCACACCGAAACGCATTACTGCTTCACGGCAGAATTAGGCGGGGTGGTGGTACCTATCTGTGCGGACTCACAAGAGGTCCTAGCACGAAATTCAGACGAGTCTTACGGTGAGTACTTAGCGACTTGGCTCTGCCCCTGGCATTACTGACATTCATGAGCGTAATTACCCCAATTAATAATTACTATCAGATGAGTCGTATGTTTGTCTCGTCTGGCTAGGGCAATAAATATAAAACGGCCAGTCTTAATAGTTTTAATTCAAGCTTACATGCCCTACCATTAGCACTTTATATAATATTTAGAGCGAGAGTTGGGTAGGAAAATCAGACGAGGAAATCCTACTGCGAGTGAATGACTTTTTATTTGGGTCAGAAAGCATTTGAAGGATTACCAGCCTAAGCGCTTGGGCAGAATAACTTGTAGTCGTTCGAACTAGAACCCAACGTCGCTTGAAAAATCGCATTTGATTCTATGTTGAGAAGGATTAATAGGCCATTACTTTGGTGAAATAGGATGGTATGGAACTAAGCCAAAATCAAAAGGCTCTTTATTTAAGTAGGCTCTTTTTTACCAACATATTTATACATCGACCGGTAGTTTATAAACAAGAGTGTGACACAAATAACTCTTGATACCGAGGAAATGCAACGTGTTTCATTATGTCTGAATTACAAATTGTATATGGTCAAAGCCGCGGGGCACGTCTGTTAATTAATGAATAAATGCTCCACATTCAAAGACCCCAGTGGAGTAATCTACATTATGTATGCCGGAAACGCATACGTTACAAGAACAAGTACACTCAGATTACGAATAAATTTCGTTATTTTTAACAAAGATACTGATATCCCAAGAGCCCGCGACAGCCAGACCTTCGTTATTTTATAAAAGCTGAAAGTTTCTCTGTGTATGTCTCCAACACAGGTAAGAACGACCCGCGATTATAGAGTTCCGATTGTGGTTACTTGGGCAGGTAACAGGCAGTAAAGGTATATAAAATAGTACCTTAAATTCGTTAAAGTATAAAGGTTGTTTTTTTAATATTTAGTCCAGAATATCTTTAGAAATCATGATATCCGTTGCCGGACACTTTTTCCAGTTGTTACCCCCTGCCAGACACCCTTAAACTTTAATAAATTTTAATTATACTTTCGTTATACTATAAAAGCTAAATTTTATATATGTTACTTAGGGACTTATAAAAATATGTTACCCCAAGAGCCGGACAGTGCCCGGGACACCAGTGCGTCCAGGATATCCTTGTGTGTCGTGTGCTGTGCAGAAGTGATCCTACGCGAGTGTGTTTCATCTGGCGTCAGCTGTTTCGGCGCGGTAACGTTCCGAGCAGCACAAACGAGGGACCCGGGAACAGGTGAGTTGATTGACACTATTCTATTCTTAACATTGGTTAATAGCGGGTAGGTGTCGATCAGCCTGTAAAGCTGCGTAACCATTTTATTTTTTAATAAAACTGGTGTACGTGAGCGCCATTGAGTCTGGCCGCCCGTGTCTGTTCCCAGTCCTCCCCTACCCCTCGGGGTTAGGAGGGGCTGTTACCAACACCCGAAGGCCAATCCTCCACAGGTCTGCGGCGTCGGAGCCTTACAGGTAGGTCGTATGTTTAAGTTTTTTTTTTTTTTTTCTAGTTATTTCATTATTTCATTATTAATTGTACAATTGATTATTTCCTATGTCTATTCGATTTCATTGCATTACTTTACATTATTAGTTTCTTTATAATTATTAGGTAGAAAGTAGTTAAATTGTTCACATATTGAATTATCTTAAGTATATAGCGAGTTTAAAATTTTTTCATATCTACCCTCTTTTGGTGTAATATTTTTTTTTTTTCGAATTCGTAATTTAATTTTTAAACCTAGATTACATTATTATTGGCATACCGATCACCGATCATAAGCCGTCCCCATTGTTTTGTCATTTTACAATAGTATTGACGATTGTGGTTGTGCGATCCCGTCGTATAAGTTGTATTGCAGCTAATAACTTGTAAATTTCATAGTATTATTTTATCTTTAGTTATTTTTATTTTATTATTAGTTTTATTTTTATTTGTGTGGTACCGGAGCTAGCCGGGAGGAGGAAGGTGCTAGTGTCTCGGTCGTGGCCCGCTCGGTCGTTGATCCCGGGGTTCCCTGATCTCAAATCTGGTTTTGAGATCTTCTAACCCGGGGGTCCCGGCCTTGTGGACCTGGCCCGTGGTATTGGTGTCCAGAACCCACCGTTTTTAGTTGGATAATTATTTTATTGTTCTGTAGTCACTTAGAACTACATATGTAAATTTTCTTTCTTAAATTAATAACTTTAAAATTAGTTGATAATAATTAGCAGTGGTTTTAAATTACATTGGTAGAATTATTCAGTAATCTTTTCAATTGATAGTACTTATTTTATATTAGAATACCACATGCGACGGGTGACCCCAATCACGTTATCGTGATAGTTAATAGCGGTAATTAAGGGTAGTATTTATTGTTTATTTTGCCTAATTGAAGTTAGTTTGACTTAGTTATTAGTTTTGATTAGTATTGTTAGACCCAACTATTAATTATTTTCCTTACTTTATTCTTTGTTTATTTTCTACTACTTAAATCAGTTATAGTTATACTTGGGACTGCTACTGACAAGTGTCACTAGTCTCCCCTTCACAGTCAAACTGACCTACACTACATGCTTACATGCTTATTCTCTGAAACGAAGGGTCGGCTGACTGGTCGCCCATAGTATATACATAGCCTACCTAGTGAGGGCACCAATGTCCGCGTGATCTTCAGGATTACCAAATCATGTCTGGGGATCACTCACCCCCCATAATCAGCACTCCCGGCCCGTCTCGTAAGGGACGTCAGGCGATGGCCGAATTACGGACCCATAGACCTGAACCAATTATTCGTACAGTCCCGATGGGGTTCGGAACTGACAATCGGCCCGGGCCTTCGGCCTCGGCCGAGGGTCCTCCGAGGATCGAACCGAGGGAAGGTGCCCTTCCCTCGTTGACCGATCCCTCGGGGCCCTCTCGGCCGCGGAAGAAGGCCAGGTCCGAGTCGGACCGAGGCTCATCGGACCAAGATAAACGACCAAGAATAGGCCCCTCCTCCAAATCGGAGGGAGAGGATAGCGAGGCCACGTCTTCCGCCCCGTCCTCTTCCAACTCCAACTCCAACTCCAATTCTGTTTCTCCTTCTTCATCAAGGTCCTCATCCCCCACTGGGAGTCCCATCCCAGTAGCTAAACCCATTCCCAAACCGAGGGCCCCCACCAGGACAGGGGTAGCCCCACGTCAACTCAGATCCCCTCCTCGATCCCCTTCCCCGACCATATCCCCCATCCCAGTGGATCCAACTCGAGGTGCCCCCGCCCTAAGCGGCACGGCGGGCAACCTGGATTCAACCAGGTATATGGATCTCGAGTCCACTAAAGCCCAACAGGTCCCTAACCCGTACCAACCCACTCCCTCAACATCTTATGCGACCATAGCCGCATCCCAACCCCCAGTGGGTACTCGCCCCAGACCCACCCAAACCCAAGTCCCTCCACCCCCGAGGCCGAGGGGTCGGGTCCAGGAGGAGCTCCGCCGGCATCCACCCATCATGGTGGAAGCTCTCCCGAACTGGTCTCGCCATATGGCAGCCATTAGGGAGCGCCTCGGTAGGGCTCCTTCTGCCAGACCCCACGGCGCCGGTTTCCGCTTCCTGCCGTCATCGGCGGAGGAGTACAGGGTGATCCAGGACTATCTTTCGAGGGCCTCCGCCGCAGACAAAGCCATTAAATGGTTTTGTTATGCGCTGTCGGAGGAAATACCCTCGAAGGTGGCCGTCCGGGGTCTCCCTGCCGACACCGATGCGGCGGAAGTTACGAACGCCCTCAAGGAGCTGGGCTTTCCTGCTCGATATGCCCGGTGTATTCGGGCCAAGAGAGGGAGACAGGGCTGCGTTTTCTTCGTGGCCTTGGACCACCTCTCTAAGGGTGACCTCGCCCGGCTGTACTCAGTGAATGAACTGATGTACTTGCCGGGGGTGACGGTTGAGGGATGGCGTCCAAACCGAGGACCTGCGCAGTGTCACCGCTGCCAGGCCTTCGGTCACGCGTCCACCAATTGTCACCGTGCGGTTCGCTGCGTTCGATGTGCCGGCGAGCACATTGTGGCGGACTGCCCGAGGCCAAGGGATGGCCCATTATCCTGTGCAAATTGCGGGAAGGACCACGCCGCCATCGATCGGCGGTGTGTGGTCTACCGCAAGAGGGCCAGGATGATGGGAGTACCCATCCCCCCTCCTGTACCACCGGTGCCTCGGCCCAGGAATGTCCCGGCTCCCGTCGCACCTGTTCCCATCCCTAAGGGGAAGGGGAAGGGGAAAGGGAAATCTTCCCAAACCCCAGCCCCTCCCCATCCTAGTACCATTCCGTCTGTCTCGGTAGTGGAAGCAGCGCCGTCAGCGACCACGCTGATGGCGCAGGCCAACCCGCCGCGACAGACCAAAACGCCCAACCCCACTCCTCGTGGCCGAGCCCAAATTATAGCTGTTACCACAGCCCGCGACACTCGCCAGACAGCCGGCTCAGCCCCTAAATCCTCAAAAAATAAAAATAAAAATAAAAAAAAGAAGGAGAGGAGGAAACTATTAAAGAAAATGGCGAGAGAGAGCAGCGCCAGAAACATGGAAGTGGACCAACAACCTCATGAGGCCATGGAAGCCAACGAAACTGCCGACCCTAACCCTCCACAACTGGAGGGACAAACATTGCCTCAAGCTCAACCTGAGCAGTTGGGCAATACTCTGCCCCCTCTTCCCCCCCGCCCTCAGCGCGAGCAGCGCAGCGGTCGGCAGGCCTCACAGCCTGCCGGCTTTGCTGCATGGCTTCTCGCGCTCTGGGAAAAATTGTCCGAGGTGGTCTCCGGAGTGATCCGCGAGATCGCCTCGGGAGCCAGCCCTTTCGGGGCTCTCTTGTCGGGGTTCTACCGAATGATTGCGCAGTTCAATGGCTAGCCAGGAACTGCGCATCATTTATTGGAACCCCGGCGGGGTAAAAACCCGCAAGAACGATCTCTTGGTTCTCGCCCGGGAGTACAACCCTGAGGTTGTGCTCCTGGGCGAGACCAAGCTACGTCCTCGGGATGTGTTCAGGATTCCAAACTACTTCATGTACCGACGTGATGAGGTGAGTCCTGCCGGGACGCCGTTCAGGGGCACTGCGGCGCTCGTCAGGCGAGACGTGGTGCATGATCAGTTGGATTTGCTGGCCTTCACATCGACAAGGTCGATCGGTGTGAGGATCCACACCTCGGGGGGAGATATGCGGGTTTATGCCGCGTATAGACCCCCGGGGCCTGATTTCCACCCCGGGGACATAAGACGGGTCCTGAATTGCGACAGCCGCCCAGCTCTGCTGGTCGGGGACCTCAACGCGAAGCACGTCGCGTGGGGCTCCCGACTGAACTCAGCGGTGGGCAGGCGGCTGTTAGAAGATGCCGATAGGGGCGACTACTCTGTGGTCGGCCCCGACGAACCCACGCACATTCCGACCGCCGCGCAACTCCAGCCCGACGTGTTGGATGTGTGCGTTCATAAGGGGCTACGGTGCCCCTTAACTATTGAGGCACTGTACGACCTGGGTACCCCCCATCTCCCGATCCTGGTCACACTGGGAATGGGGCTTACCCGGGTTGCGACCTCGCCCCTACGACCGAAGGTCGACTGGGAGCTCTTTAAGAGACTCCTAGTCGACCTTCCCGTAATTCAGGACCCCAACACCCCTGAGGGGGTCGACGACGCGGCAGTCCGCCTTGTCGACTCCATCAGGGGAGCGATCGACCAGGCGACGACTCTTGTGCCCAGCGGCGGGCCCAGAGGTATACTCCCGGCCCATCTGAAAGCGATTATTCGCCGGAAGAGGGGCCTGAGGAGGCTCTGGGCGACAACTCGTTGTCCCAGGATCAAGCGCGAGCTTAATGAGCTGGAAGCGGAGTTGGCGGCGAAGATTAGCTCCTATCGGGGCTATGCGTGGGAGGAACGGATCGAGGAGGCCCGTGAGGACCCCTCGTCCGTGTCCCTCCACCGACTTTGCCGCCAGCTCTCAAATCGGCCTGCCCCGACTTGTCCACTCGTGGACGAGAGGGGCAACCGATGCTTCTCGGCTCAGGCCCGCGCCGATGTCCTGGCCGTAATGCTGGAGCGGCAGTTCGCTCCAAATAACTCTGCACCCTCAGAGGCCGCATTCCACCAATCGGTGGAAGAGAGCGTAGCAAGCCTACTCTCCTCCCCGGTGCCACCGTTGGGAGATGGTGATTTCATCACTCCCAGTGAATTGCGCCTCTCCATCAAGCGGATGAAGAGGCGCAAGGCGCCGGGCGAGGACGGTATTCCCTCCCTCGCATTTTTCCACTTCCCCGAAACGGTCGTGTCATTCATGACACGACTGTTCAATTCCATTCTGTCCACAGGACACTTCCCGGGAACTTGGAAATTGGGCAAGGTTATTGCCCTGCCCAAACCCGGCAAGGATAGGAGAAATCCCTCCAGTTATCGTCCGATCACTCTGCTGTCGCATATGGGCAAGTTGTTCGAGCGGCTGCTGCTGAGAAGGGTGTCGCCGCACATCCTTCTCAGACCCGAGCAATTCGGGTTTCGCAGCGGTCACTCGACAACGCTGCAATTGGTCCGCGTTATGCACCACTTGGCGGATCGGTCCAACGCGCGCCAGTACACGGCCGCAGTCTTTCTCGATATCGAGAAGGCCTTCGACCGTGTCTGGCATGCGGGACTGATCTACAAGCTGTTGCAGAACACGGACCTCCAGCACGCCTATGTGCGACTGCTGGGGTCGTACCTGGAGGGAAGATCCTTCCTTGTCGCGGTCGAGGGCGCAAAGTCGTCGGTGCGCCCAGTCACGGCCGGAGTTCCCCAGGGAAGCGTCCTGGCACCAGTCCTCTACGCTCTCTACACCAACGACATTCCCACGCTTGAGGGCAACCTCCAAGCGTGGGAAGCCGACGTGAAGTTGGCGCTGTTTGCCGACGACAGCGCCTACTTCTCGTCCTCTAATTTCCCCTCTGCGGCCATTTCGAGGATGCAGAGGCTGTTGGACCTACTGCCCCAGTGGCTGGACCGATGGAGGGTCGCGGTCAACGTGGGGAAGACCGCGGCTATCCTCTTCGGTCCGGTCCGCACAAGAGCCGTCCCAGGACAGCTCAGTCTCCGTGGAGTCAATGTCGAGTTTAGGCCCAGTGTCCGATACCTGGGAGTCGATATCGACCGGAGTTTGAGGTTGACCGCCCACGCCAAGTCGGCGTTGGCGGCCGCCCGCTATGCGAGGTTTCTCCTCCGGCCGGTGTTGGCCTCCAGGTTGCCGACCAGGACTAGACTCGGCATTTACAAGACGTATGTCCGTTCCCGTATCACGTACGCAGCTGCGGCCTGGTATCACCTCATCCCGCAGATCATGCGGGTGAAGTTACAGGCCCAGCAGAATCTGGCTCTTCGCACGATAGTCGGAGCAGGGCGTTACGTCAGAAATGACGTAATCGCCCGGGATCTAGATGTGGAGTCGCTCGAGGAGCTCATTCGGAGGCTAGCTCGTAATATGTACGAGCGGGCTGACGGTGGACCCCACGAGCATCTCCACAATATAGCTCCCTTGCACGCCAGACCACCTGATGGTCAGGCGCTACCAAGGGAGCTACTGGAACCCCCGGCTATGGTAAGATAGTCGGCTTAACCGGAGTGATATGGGAGTGCTCATAATGAGTGCCCCCATGGGACTGAGCTGTCCACACTCTTCATCTCCCCCCACACTGTTGGGGTGCCCCCCTATGGGGACCCATTTCTACCACCCACTTGGGTGAACCACTCCCCCTTAAGGGGAGTGATTTACGTCGGTCCCTCCCCGCGACGGTCTTCCCCTTCTGGGGAGCCCCTAGCGGGTGAGCGCCAAACCAGTGCCGCGGCTCCCCCTCTGACTTGTAGAGGTGGGGCCGCGGCATGGGGCCGGTGGCGGGCCCCACGGTGCTGACTGTTGTTTTTTTGTAGTTGTAAATAGTTAGTATAGTTAGTTAGATTAGTTTTAGTTAGTTTATAGTTTAGTAGTTACAGAAAAAAAAAAAAAAAAAAAAAAAAAGAAAAAAAAAAAAAAAAAAAAAAAAAAAAAAAAAAAAAAAAAAACCGTAGGAAGCAGAAGACAGCAGCCGGCGCCGGGGAGACTCCTCCGCGGGCATCACTCCGTCCAAGAGAACCAAGCCCATCGTATTATGTATATGTATATATGTTTTGTCGATGTAGTGCAGCCGTGCACGCTGCGAACAGCGTACCTTCCCCTAGTCCTCCCCGCATCTACTTCACCCCTGCCCTATGTGGCAGGGAGCTTCGTCCCGGGCAGTGGGGATTGCCCCGAGGCCCGTTCCGTGCCCCCGAAAGGGGGTACGACGACCCTTCTTCAGCCGGACAGTTTTAATGGTTCTTACATCTTGCCAGACACATTGAGAGCCCGCTGTAGGTGCGAGTGCGAGGTAGCAACTGTTCAAGCGGGTGTGAGCGAGATAGAGTGCTTAGTCTATTGTGATCTTTTAAGATATCCAATAAAAAAATTATTTTATTACGTTCATAGCAATATTATAGAAAATAAAAAAGGTTATTTTAATATTATAAAGTACAAACAAAATATTACATGTCAAAGAAAAATATTTAATCGTTCTTATAATTTTCCTCATTGTTGTCGATATTGAACTATCGAGTCGGCCTGAGGGGCCACGAGGGGGGGCATAGCTACTACCGTATCCGATTTTAGAGTACGAGCTAAGCGGTAGTAAGACCTTTGAGAGGGCGCGAGTCCTTCTAAGAAATCAGACCATCTGGCATCTCGGACTTCGGCGATGCGAGACTACGTAGCGTTGTAGGGCACGCATTCGAGTACGATTTTCCACTGTAGGATACCTATCGTAGGCGCGGATCGAAGCGTTCTTAGCTCTAAGGAGTTCCCTAATATCGTCGGACAATTTGAAGCGGTGAAGGAAGTCCTCCGCCACAACTTGCTTCGATGACCTATCTAATGTCGAGGTGATGTGTGACGTTACGATGTCTATGGCTTCAGCGGTATCCTAAGGAGACGGGGTAGAGTCCGGGCTAAACGGGAGCGATGGTGGATCAGATTCAGCCAGGCTAATGCCCAGCGTGTGCCAATCCACCACAGTCCTCGTGACGGGAACGGAATCGGGAGCGCGACCGAGCTTCATAATGACGGGGCGGTGGTCTGAATCTAACTCTAAAACTACTTCGATCGAGTGTAAGCGCAGAGTTACGTTTTTTAATAACGCTATGTCGAGTATATCCGGGCGATGCGCGATATTTAGCGGGTAGTGAGTCGGGGTTAGCGGAGCGATGATATCGAAGGCGAGATCATCGACTAACGCGTCGAGCCGCCTGCCATTAGGGGTTGTGGTGTGTGAGTTCCACCTGATGTGTTTACAATTTAGGTCGCCCGCCAGAATGACAGAGCTTCCCATGCCGAGTAGCGCCTCGATATCACTGCTTAGAACGGATAAATCCTATAAACGACAGCTGATGTGCAGTAAAAGATCACAATAGACTAAGCACTCTATCTCGCTCACACCCGCTTGAACAGTTGCTACCTCGCGCTCGCACCTACAGCGGGCTCTCAATGTGTCTGGCAAGATGTAAGAACCATTAAAACTGTCCGGCTCTTGGGGTAACATATTTGTGCAGGACGAAACTGATTTTAAATAGTTTTATCGAACAAATACAATTAATATAGTTAATAAGTAATTACGTAACAAAAATGTATAATCTTAAATTATTTAATATGCAATATGTTAGTGTATCAGATCAGAGAATGTGAATAGACCAATAGGAACGATTTGTGGAGCGCTTTCACTACGGTAACATACAGATCAAGGGACCCTCCAAAAGTGGCGCGTCGATAGCGCGTCGCGAGATGGGGTACTGAAATAAATATAAAAGGATGGCCATTTATAGGCAAAAACAGTTCTCAGTGGATCTTCGACAGAAACAGTTCTCAGCAGATCATCAAGACAGAAACAGTTCTCAGAAGCTCTCCGACAAAGAAACATCAGCAAGACAGAAACAGTTACCAGCAGTTCTCCAATAGTACAGTTATCAGAAAACCACCAGTGAATCAGCTACCAGTGAACCAGACAGTTACCTGTGAAACCTCGCTACAGAAGCCGAAATCCATCGAAAGAAACAGCCGTCTTCTACCAGCGCACAAACAGACAGCAAAAACCATTATTACACGACTCGGAAACAGCCTTACAGACCGGGTCGTGTACATTTCATGGTCCATTCGAGCCGGATAGAGGACACATTTCATTATTCTCTCGAGCCGGGTAGAGGATACGTTTTGAAAAGGAAACTGGAACAATGCCGATAACGCGGTCAACAGGAAGAGGACGGATCGAAACAAAACAGTCGCCGCCCTCAGAAACCACAGCTACAACACAGAGCATGTGGACAGAAACAACCGCGAATACCGTCATGAGTCTGGTAGCCCCCACAACAGAATCATCGTGCGCAACAGCCAACACGGAAGCCACGACGAAACTCGCAGAGAAACCTGGGAACTCAAAAACAGAGGCCGTCAAACAGTATATAGTCAAACAGAATGACGTGCCAACAAAACAGCGCGCCGGTACAGTCAAAACTGACCGGTCGCGAAACAGAAAAGAACAGAAGATAGCCAAAGCTAGAGAAGAGCTCGCCCGCCTACAAGTGGAATTGGCAGCCGCCCGACTGGCCACGCTCGAAGCTGGATCTGATGACGAAAACAGCGAATCAGAATACAGTAAGTCAGAACTCGATGAAAGAGTGGGCACATGGTTGGAAACTCAACCCACAAAAACGGAAAATCACGACCGACATAATGAAACACCGGCGGGAGCCTGCGACAAACAAGACTTCTCAGATCTAACCGCAGCAATAACACTCGCCGTCAAAGCCGCCCGTGAACCAAGATACACAGAATTGCCAATCTTTAATGGAAATCACCAAGATTGGCTATCCTTTCGTGCAGCCTATCACGAGACGATGAATTCATTTACAAAAACAGAAAATATAAACAGACTCAGAAGGAACCTGAAAGGAAGGGCAAAGGAAGCCGTTGACGGATTACTTATAACAAACGCTGATCCGTTCGACGTCATAAGAAGTCTAGAAGCGCGATTCGGAAGACCGGAAACGATAGCCATAACGGAGTTAGACACGCTACGAGCTCTGCCAAGACTAACAGAAACACCAAGAGACATTTGTATATTCTCCAGTAAGGTGACCAACGCCGTAGCTACGCTTCGTGCATTAAATTGCACACATTACTTATATAATCCGGAAACTACCAAAACAATGTTAGAAAAACTCACACCAACACTACGTTACCGATACTACGACTTCACCGCGGTACAACCGAAGGAGGATCCGGATCTGATTAAATTTGAAAAATTCATGAAAAGAGAAGCCGAACTGTGCAGCCCTTATGCACAGCCTGAACAGGCGGGGCACTACTCGCAGCCCGCACAACACAACAGAAGCACACAGAACGTGCACATAGTCAGTGAGAAGCCATCACTAGCTAAATGTCCGGTATGTAGCAACACTGAACACACCACAACAGACTGCTACATATTCAAGAAGGCAGACTCAAACACAAGATGGGACATCGCTAAGAATAAACACCTGTGTTTCCGATGTCTCAAGTATAGAAATAAAACCCACCACTGTAAACCGAAGACGTGTGGCATTAATGATTGCAAATATACTCACAACAAGATGCTACACTTCGACAGAAAAATTGAAAAAACAGACAAGAGTAACAAGGAAACAACAGAGAACATTAATTCCGCTTGGACCGGAAAACAGAAACAGTCCTATTTGAAAATAATCCCAGTCCAAGTACAAGGACCGATAGGCACGGTTGATACATACGCGCTGCTCGACGATGGATCAACGGTAACACTGATAGACGAAATCATCTGCAAGAAGACTGGAATAACAGGACCAATCGATCCGTTACACATACAGGCGATTAACAACATAAAATCAACGGAAACAAGGTCAAGAAGAGTCAACCTCACGCTCAGAGGCCTCAACAGTCGAAAAGAAATAATACAAGCGAGAACAGTTAACGACCTACAAGTAACAGCACAAACAATACCAAAGGAACAGATAGATGAGTATTCGCACCTACGAGACATCAGTGACATCATCACGTACGAGAACGCGAAACCTGGAATCCTGATTGGCCAAGACAACTGGCACATGTTACTAGCTTCGAAAGTTAGACGAGGCAACAGGAATCAGCCAATAGCGTCACTGACACCTCTAGGCTGGGTATTGCATGGAGGTCACACTCGTACCCTAGGCCACCACATAAACTACATAAATCATGCTAGCGAAACCCAGGAAGATGATAAAATAGAAAATCTGGTAAAACAGTATTTCGCTATGGATGCGCTATGCATCACACCAAGAAGACCAAAAACAGACCCAGAGGAACAGGCGCTTCGCATCCTCAACAGCAATACAGTCCACACAACAGATGGAAGATACGAAACTGCTCTGCTCTGGAAAACAGATAATGTCAGTCTACCAGACAACTACAATAACTCGTTAAAGCGACTGATAAATATAGAAAACAAACTCGATCGTAATCCGGAACTGAAACAAAAATACACAGAACAGATGGAAGCACTCGTAGCGAAAGGCTACGCCGAGCCCGCTCCAAAAACAAAAACAGAGAACAAAACGTGGTATCTACCTCACTTCGCCGTCGTGAACCCCCTGAAGCCGGAAAAACTCCGAGTCGTCCACGACGCCGCCGCCAGAACAAGAGGGGTAGCTTTAAATGATATGCTGCTTAAGGGACCGGACCTACTCCAATCACTACCAGGAGTGATAATGCGATTTAGACAGCATAATATAGCAGTAACAGCAGACATCAAGGAGATGTTCATGCAAGTGAAATTGAGACCTGAAGACAGAGACGCGCTCCGTTATCTCTGGTGCAAAGATCAGCGAGGTGACAAGCCCCCAGAAGAAAACAGAATGACCTCGTTGATCTTCGGTGCGTCAAGCTCTCGTTCCACAGCGATATCTGTAAAGAGCTTGAACGCCCAGAATTATGAAGCCACGCACCCGGAGGTGGCAGCCACAATACAGAATAAACACTACGTCGACGACTACTTGAACAGCTTCAAAAGTTTAAAAGTACACACAACAGCAGACTTTCGCCAAAAACACGAAAGAAAGCCGACCTCGAAGACCTTCTGGACCGACAGTAAGATAGTGTTGAGATGGACAAGGACGGGATCACGCTCGTACAAACCTTACGTCACCCAACGCCTGACAGCTATAGAAGACAGTGCAACAGTAAACGGGAGGCGATGGTTACCCACGAAGCATAACTCAGCCGACGACGTGACCCGAGACGTCCCAATGCCGTACCACAACGAACATAGGTGGTTCAGAGGGCCAGAATTCCTACGCCAACGAGAGGACCCCTGGCCGACGGAATCGGCGTCAGAAACTACAGAACCGATGGGTGAAGTAAATATAGCAGCTGCAGCACCGGCGGGAGCTTCATGGCCGAAGCGTCGCCGTGAAAAGTGGAAATGCCTGCCACGAAACACGCGCATGCGAGGGAGAAATAATAGCGATATATCCAGGTCCCGGCAACGTGGGGCGCACCGTAGACATCAAAACCAAGTTCTACGGAGACCAGTAAGAAAACTACTGATCCTGCCCATCGAAGAAGACCATCCTGCACCGAGAAGAATGCGACGGACTCGCACGGCGGGAGTAATGTGCAGGACGAAACTGATTTTAAATAGTTTTATCGAACAAATACAATTAATATAGTTAATAAGTAATTACGTAACAAAAATGTATAATCTTAAATTATTTAATATGCAATATGTTAGTGTATCAGATCAGAGAATGTGAATAGACCAATAGGAACGATTTGTGGAGCGCTTTCACTACGGTAACATACAGATCAAGGGACCCTCCAAAAGTGGCGCGTCGATAGCGCGTCGCGAGATGGGGTACTGAAATAAATATAAAAGGATGGCCATTTATAGGCAAAAACAGTAGACTTGCGCAAAACATCACTTCCCAATGTAATGTGATATGACATCACTTTTACAGATAGGTGATATTACTCGAAAACATTACACATCACTCTTAACATTACTCGGTGCGTTCAAAGTGATGTGTATAAACACATCACTTTGAGTATAAACACATGTATAAACACATCACTTAGGTAATGATTCGGGTGTATAGATACAATGTATTCGTCGTCACAGTATCTATTGAACGCACCGAGTAATGTTAAGAGTGATGTGTAATGTTTTCATCAATCATTACCTAGGTAATGATTCGGGTGTGTCATTACAGTAGTGTATTACAATACAAAGTATGAACTTTGTATTGTAATACACTGTTATATTACTTGACAGATTGACTTACTTAATAATATAATAATTTTATTTTTTACTTAATATAATTTATTGTGGGATGAACGGATTTCATATGGCGACTTAGACTGCAAATTGAGCTCGACAATAATGTTAATATACGAGAGCAGTAGATGCATTGTTTCGGCGCGATATCCTCAAAGTGCATCCAAGGAGGACTGTACTTTCATTTAGACGCCGTTATTTCTTTCACTTATTAAACACGCATTAAAACAAATAATAAAACTATCTTCAAACAAGTGCTTAAGTAATTCAAATCAAACACAAAAATTAATATGAAATATTACTAAACAATTACGAGCGACTAGCGATTTTACAAAAGTTGCGAATAAAAAATTAAGTAAGTACTTGCGGGGAGCTACCGGCTGGCCGCATGAAAAATATAAACACAAATACCTATATTAAAATTCAGACGTACCATAGGTATAAAAATGTACCTAGCGGCCAGGACATACGGTTCAAAATCACTAGGAATAATTCCGTGTCGCTTGCTCATTTATTTTGCGTCGATCGGTCTGTCTCGCTCGCTCGGTTCCATTCGTGTATTAAGCAACATTACACGACAAAGAAAGAAACATGTTGGGTGATAGTGTGATGTTTGTTTCCTTCGCGTAATGTGTGATGTTGCATTACATCGTAGAGTAATATTACCCGAGTAATATCACTCGCATTACTTACACATGTCTAAAAAACAGTTCTCAGTGGATCTTCGACAGAAACAGTTCTCAGCAGATCATCAAGACAGAAACAGTTCTCAGAAGCTCTCCGACAAAGAAACATCAGCAAGACAGAAACAGTTACCAGCAGTTCTCCAATAGTACAGTTATCAGAAAACCACCAGTGAATCAGCTACCAGTGAACCAGACAGTTACCTGTGAAACCTCGCTACAGAAGCCGAAATCCATCGAAAGAAACAGCCGTCTTCTACCAGCGCACAAACAGACAGCAGAAAATATTATTACACGACTCGGAAACAGCCATACAGACCGGGTCGTGTACAATATTTTTATAAGTCCCTAAGTAACATATATAAAATTTAGCTTTTATAGTATAACGAAAGTATAATTAAAATTTATTAAAGTTTAAGGGTGTCTGGCAGGGGGTAACAACTGGAAAAAGTGTCCGGCAACGAATATCATGATTTCTAAAGATATTCTGGACTAAATATTAAAAAAACAACCTTTATACTTTAACGAATTTAAGGTACCTACTATTTTATATACCTTTACTGCCTGTTACCTGCCCAAGTAACCACAATCGGAACTCTATAATCGCGGGTCGTTCTTACCTGTGTTGGAGACATACACAGAGAAACTTTCAGCTTTTATAAAATAACGAAGGTCTGGCTGTCGCGGGCTCTTGCTCTATGACTGCAACCGAGGATCGATCTATCCTCGGGGTGATTATGTTAGAATTGCCAACCTTTTTTTTTCCTACCTAGGCTGATGATAGCCTTGAGAGGCTATTTCAGCGTAACCTTAACTAGTAGGTGAGCTCGCGGGGCTCAAACCTCACTACGTTGCTAACACGAACCCTAGCAAGAGCCGTGCTTCGCAGAATCTACCACTGGATCGGAAACGCGACTCACTGAGAAGATCCGGTAAGAAACTCAGTGGGCTGTGTCTGTGGGTTAATTTGCTTGTCGAGCCCTTCGTCGCAAGCGACGAGTTCGACGAGAACGGTGACCGGTGCTCGAGGTACCTAAAAGCACCGTTAGTGGATCGGAAGGATCCGAAATGACGTGTTTAGGGCGACGTAGACTGCTTTCCATTCTGTCCGCTGACTCTAAGTCCAGGTCGTCATGGAGGTCGACGTTCCTGACGAACCACGGGGCTCTGACGGCTATCTTGCAAAAACGGGATTGAATAGCTTGGAGTGATTTTAAGTTAGTGCGGGCCGCGTGAGCGAACACTTCACTTGCATAGGTCATGACGGGGCGCATGCAAGTTTTGTAGAGTGTCACCTTATTTCTAAGGGACAATTTATTTCGCCTGCAAATCATCGGGTAGTTGCCAACCCTTACACGATCGGCCATACAAAAATGTGTGGTAATATACTACTATAATATAATACTTAGGTATTGTTTACAAACCCATGATTTCGATTTGTGTTCATGATTTGCATACTTCACTAGCACGTGATATAACGATAAATAAAGAGTAATTATCATATTAATCATGTTTAAGACACAGTTGAAATAAACGCTGAAGGTGAACATGGTTAATTTTAAACGTCACTTTGAAACGCCTTTCCTGATTTCCTAAAAGTTTCACTCAATATCCGTAACTAAATTGATACTCAGAAGAAGAAAAAAACGGGCAGACATATTTGTCTATGTTTGTGACGTAAATATAATTCAACGGTCTTCATCATAGATTATACACTTAATATATTTGAGAGTCTTCATTAATAATAGTTGCCCAATTAATTGTTAATAGTTGTCAAATTATTTATTATTCAAGCCTGATTTTCTAAAAAATCTAGATAAAGATCTGGATGGATAAATCTAGATAAAGATTTTGTAAGTATTTAATAAAGATGGTCGCGATAGCTTAAAACGATTTCTAAAATAACAATGATTTTTTGATGATTGAATTATCTATAATTAGAAAGATGTATGAATATATAAAATATGTATTAAAAATTTATTGTTTTTATAATATTTGACATATAACTCGTTTGAATTAGCATGGATGGGCAAATCGTGACCCATAATATGGAATGTGCATAAAAAAAATCGGTGTTTAGTACACTTCTTCCTGTTTTGAAGGTCGAGTGTTTTTGATACGGAAATGGAAAGTTTTATACGCGTCGGCTTGAATATGAGTGGCCATGGTCGTGCCCATAATGCTACAGAGGCCGTTACACAAAAAGTTGCACAGGAAATTGGATGACAGCAACAAGTATTCTCGTGAATTGCACTCGTCAAGGTGGCCTTAGTAACGTGCTTGTAAAACGATCACTGCCGAGTAAACAAAATACTAAAATTTAACGAGTAATACCATACTAATATTTTACATTGTATTCCATATGTCCAACGTGCGTCTCGTAAGTTTAAGCAGTCGAGCAAAATATAAAAATATAGTAGGTACAGAAAACAAAGAATGATAAAGTTGATTAATTATATAATACCGAAACGTGTTTTGTTCTTGATAAAAGCTACAATTTATAAATATAAAATCGTCAGATGGATACCATAGACTAGACATAAAATAGAATGGCGCCCGCTTAGAGGTAGAGCGTCTCATGAGCCCTCTTTGAAAAGAGCGGGCTACTGGTTAGCAGTGTATTGCGTCCCAATCCGGCTGGTTCTGACTTAACGGGCTATCGACACACCAGCCCACCACCTGGACGGCGAAATGGGCTATTGTACTGAGATGGCCGACGTGCGTTTGAAAATCTTCGATTCACCTCGAAGGCTGCAGCGGCCGGGCGTCCTTAATCCTTAGGGTGAGCTGCACGTTTGGTTGCACTGTAGACGTAACCCTGGGGGGGTTCCCGGGGGTCCACTGCCCGGGTTCTGTCCTCGGATGTGGATCGGACTTTTGGGCAAGAGCGCAAGGGGTTCACCATCTTTAGCCATCGAGTCCCACATACCTCTGGGCGAGGGAACATCTCGTCTCTTAGTTGCGGGAACCTGAAAAGCGTTCCGCCTCCAGCTGAGGCTGGAAATTTTTCAGTTTCAATAAGAGCCTAATGGTACACTTTGAAAGCTATGAGTATCAGTAGCTACTAGGTTTTCTTCTTAGTCGCATACTTCATTGCTGAAGGTCGTGTCCCTGAAAGCCCTTTGTGGCTCTTTGCACCATCAGCTTCCATCAGTTTTTGGCTTCTTTTTTTATGTTTGAGAATTTACTGGTGGCCCAGAGGCCTTTCCAGTTTTACCAGGGCAGGTGGAGTTTTCGGCTTCTTTCAGGGCGGTCACAACAGAGAGTCCAGTGAGCGTAGTTACCTGATCTGACCAACAATCTGACAAAAGGCCTTAGTGAGTACTAATCATTGTTTTTTGGCCGTAGGCTATACCATATACATTGCCTCAACTTTCTAACGGGAACGCATGACTGCTCCGCGGTAGAAACAGGTGGGGCATTATCACAAATCCTGCATATAAAACTTAATCTTTATAAGGTACCGTCACCAAAAAAGTGTACGTTTATAATAAAGGATGAGGACTGTCTCAAGGTTCACTACCACAACAGGTACTGCGTCGCCGCAAGCAAATAAAAAAAAGCAAATTTCAGCGGCAATGACCTGCGCAAGGCCGTTGGTCCACACAGTGGCTTGCCGTCGCTCAATGTTGTACTTTCCTACCTTCCTACGATTATCTGTTTTACGAGTACAGTGCCTACCCCTGTCCCTTAAGGTTGTAGAGCACTTTGGTTTCACGCCGAACCTTCTTAGGAATTCCATAGTCTACTGCACTCCATCCACTACGTTAATAAAGATATCTCAAATGAAATCAACTGGTGACTGGGCATTTTGTGAGCCCGCATGGTTAAGTACCACTACCCTGCTTTTTTTCTGCCGTAAAGCAGTAATGCGTTTCGATAAGAAGGGTGGAGCAGCCTGTGTACTGAAAAACTTGAGACCTTAGAACTATTATCTCAAGGTAGGTGGCGGCATTTACGTTGTAGATGTCTATGGGCTCCGGTAACCACTTAAAACCAGGTGGACTGTGAGTTCGTCTATCCATCTTAGCCATAAATAAAACAAAGCAAACACATTTGGTTTGGCAGGCAGGTTTTTGCGTTGTTTAATCAAAATAAAAAACGTATTAACATATTTATTATTTATTATATCGTAATACAATATGGCTAACGCTAAATTATTATTAAGATTCTTACGTAGATACAAATTCTCGTTTTTAGTTTATACCTACTTTGACAAGCAGAAAGAACACATAGACCACATTAAAGCTTAGTATGACTTAAAACTAATAATATAATCTTAGAGCATCTGTAGCAGGTAACAACATTGCAGTAATAATATACCGAAAAAAAAAACAATCAGCTTGCTTTACTGTGGAATTTGCGAATTCATTGATTTTTTTAAATAACACTGTTAAACTATTAATCGTATTTATTTTTATTAATAAATTCGCTTGACGTATAATATATCATTTAATTATTAACATTCTGTATTGATTAGGAAATAAGGTATTTCTAAACGTTTAATTTATTGTGCACAGATAATATAAAGAATAATGCGATTGAAAAAAGAAGGCGGGCCCTTATAGTTTTATGTTGTCTGTGAAATCTGGTAGTAGCTATATAGCATCAGTGAGTTTATCAAAATTAGCAAATATTTTTACGAGTCGACGCTTTTTATTTTTCTTCCAACATTCCCTGCGTACTATATTCAAAAAAATCTTATAAATCAAGTACCATGTTGTAAAATACAAATTACTTATCACCTTCTCTCTAATCTTAGGGCCCCGTCCGAACTGTGAAGAAAGTCCGGCTGTTAAGGTATTCTATAGTGATATTATAATATAACAATAACATATTCTGTGGGTATTTAAAAAAAAAACTGTAGAAATTATCAATGAATTAATGTGGTGTAGTTCATTTAAGAAACATAAATAAAATGTAACATTTAACAAAACATTTTATTTATGGGCAAAAACATATTTGAGGAAACGCTGCATGAATTATGCATTGGAATTTCAGCAGTTCACATATTTTGGTTTAATAATCATATCACGACCGTCGTATTATACTTGAGCGAATAAATTACGAACCTTGACAGCTTTCAGAGAATTTAATTCTCGTCTGCATTGACATTGACATTGTGTTGAATTTTGTTCTCTTAACAATTTGCATATGGCGACTCGATAATTGAAAGCTTAAAGATTCCTTGATCAGTTATTTAACTTACTTGATCTAATTTTTTAAACGACAATAATGCCTTTCGTGGAATATTATTATAAGACGTTTTAGAAATTAATGGAATCCTTCGAATGGTTATTAGAATAGTGCTACAAAGAAATCTAGTACTCGCTACATTGAGAGGAAACTCGAATTTTTAAAATTCACGGTCTAAGTTCAAGGCAGTATTGCTGCAAGTACATTGATTCTTGCTTGCAGCCTCTGAAGCACACAATGGGCTATCGATCATACGCAATAATACGCATTCTCCAGACGTCGCGGATTTATTAATTAGGGTGCCCCGGTAACCGTACTCGTTGAACTTGGCAAAGAGTTCGACGTGCAACCTAACCCATATATCAGCCCGCTGAGTTTCTTGCCGGATCTTCTCAGCGGGTCGCGATTCCGATCCGGTAGTATATTCATTCGCGAAGCAGCTACTCTTGAGTTGTTAGATCTCTTTTGGAGACGCTCGGACAGCTGTTAGCAAATCTCACACCTCTTGGCTGAGCCTTTGCTCGTAAACCTGCCCTGATGAAGTTGGAAAAGCCTTCAGGCAACCAGAAATCCTTCTTTCTTAAAAAAAAGGTAGGGTTACGCCTCAGTTTTAACTCGCGTTTGATGTTAAGATATACATGTGTATGAATTAATAGTTTTTGTATGAGCTTGAACATTTCTTAAGGCGTAAAGTAACTTAAATCTTAATTTTTAACTTTAATAAGAGGGATAGACAAATGAATAAAAAGACGTAACCCTAATTTTAAGAGTATATTTAAAATTTAAAATAAAATTCAGTGGCACTACTAGCTTTTCTGTCAAGAAAAAATATAAAATAATTTGTATACTACATTTATATTATGTATCATATTTCTTATAAATTTTATTGCTATCTTACTTATAAAATTAATTTTAAATTTTTTCAGTCCATGTCGTAAAGTCGCACACCTGGAACAAAAAATATATTATTGTTTGTATCTAATATTGTATATCTAATAATCACTTCGCCTCATTTTCTTCACAGTCTCGTTTGCAATCTCTATAGATTTATTTCTAAGTAGGAATGTGACAGACGGACGACAATACGATTCCAACGCAGCGCTATATTGTCTTTTTTTATATTAAGTCTCTGGTTTGGAAATCACTCTGACCATAGAGTGTCTGTTGTTGAAAAAAGAGGTTACTTTTTAAATGCACGCAGCCTTTAGACCGAATAATTTAAATATATATATATTGCAAATATTGCAAAGATGAATATGCAATTTTTTTATTGTAACAACAATAAGTACCTACTAACTTTTAATCGTCTAATCTAATCTTATCCGACCGCGACGGGGCAACGCAAAGCCGCCGTCACCCGAAATGTTTTGTCGGATCCCCCGGATTCACTTTCGGTGCTTTTAGGTCTCTCAAGCACCTCATCGAGCTTTTCGACTACAACGAAGAGTTCAATGAGCTAACTAGCCCATATACACAGTCCACTGAGTTTCTCGTTGGATCGTTTCAGTGGGTCGCGATTCCGATCCGGTGATAGACTCTACGGACCACTGCTCTTGCTAGGGCTAGTGTTAGCAAATTCTCTCAGGTAGAGCCCGTGAGCTCACTTAACCTGTCCTAGCGTAGTTGGAATAGCCCTAAAGGGCTAAGGGCTACCAGCGAATAGGTAGGAAAAAAATCTAATGAAGTATAAAAAATATATCAACTAATCTATCTATGGTGCGTGTGTTTTTTAAATCTAATTTTTTACAAACGTTGCATTGAATATCGCGGTAATTTAAATAAAACACTAAGTAAATGGAACATTAATTTAAAACCTCAATGGATTTTCTCAAATAAGCTTAAATTGCTTAATGTAAAGTTTCATCAGAAGCCATATTTAGTACTTTTTGCATGAAAGAGTAACAAACGTATATCCATACTTTCTTACGCATTTATATCGCATTTATAATATTAGTAGGATTCAAATTTAACCCTTCTACCTTCAAAATTCATCGAAATACTACATGTGACTTTTCGAGAACAAACTATATTATTATTAAATTTTGTAGCCTGAAGAATTGCGTGCTAAAACTGTTTCGCGTGTAAAATTGTACAAATTTTATGCCAAGGGAACTCGATTAACGAGGTATTTCGTAAGGAAATCGTGATATTTGAATGTAATACCTCATTACATTTAACTTCGTCGCTTAGTTCAATAATAAAACTTTAGAAATAGAAGCGTTCAACACAAGAGGTTAGTTATGGAAACATCTTTTGAATGCAATAGGTTTGAATGAATAGCGCTGTCTATCTGATCGAAATTTAAATTCTATTGTATAAAGGTGTCTCGCCCTTTAAGATGGGAAATCTTACTGGCCGCAGAAAAAACATTGGGATCAGTACCATTGCGGGCTCACACGACTTAGCATGCGGTCACAACGTGAATAGCGCTGTCTATCTGAAGACGATCGAAATTTAAATTCTATTGTGTAAGGCTGTCTCGCCTTTTAAGATGGGAAATCTTACTGGCTGCAGAAAAAAACATTGGCATTAATAATACCATTGCGGGCTCACATGATCTAACATAAGCAATTGATACGCATAGTATAGTTGAATGTCGAGAAAGTATATCATAGATATTCAAATCGGAATAGTTTGATTTTTATTTCTTATTGCTTAGATGTGTGGACGAGCTCACGGCCTACCTGGTGTTAAGTGGTTACCGGAGCCCATAGACATCTGTGAGATATATAAAATATAATATATATAATAATCATTTATTTATTTCTCTCTTAAAGGTAGTAAGTTTAATGTAAATGCCGCCACCCACCTTGAGATATGAGTTCTAAGGTCTCAGCATAGTTACAACAGCAGAAATTGGTCGGGCGGTGTTACCTACCTATCCGTGCGGACTCACAAGACGTCCTACCAGTAACTACGCAGATTATGCTTTGGCGGGTTTGATTACACGATGTTATTCCTGCATCGTGGAAGTCAATCGTGAACATTTGTTAAGTACATATTTTATTAGAAAAATTTGTAGTTGCCTGCGGGATTCGAACACCGGTGCATCTTCGTAGGGTGCATCGCTCGATACGAATGGACCGAACGTCTTATCCTCTAGGCCGCGACGACTTCGAATTGTTTATCGGTGATTTCATCATAGGTCAACGTAATGATGACCTTTAAAAATAATTGTGCAGACATATTAAGGTTTAGTCAGGTTGATTTTTTTATTACGAGAATACGACTTGATGGTTAGAGATCGCCGTGACTTTGGACAACGGCAATGCCAGGGCCATAGCCTAATTAAAATGATGAATCGTAAATGATTTTTATGACTATCTTCATGAAAAAAACTTTTTTTTACGTGTATTTATTTATGACTAGCTGCCCGCTCCGGCGCCGCTCGGGTTTTTAACAAAAATTTCAAAGATATTTGACGTTGTTTTATTTTTTTTAATAAAAGAACACTTATTGCGGCATAACTATAATAGTTAGACATATGCTGTCCGAAAACTTTTTGTAAATAATAATGTGCTCTACAAAGTCTTAATACATTATTTTATTCTATCATCAATAGTTTTCGCAGGGCACGCAATGTAAAGAATATTTTAGGTAATTTTATTACACCTTGGGTTACATTATTAGAGTTTTAGTAAGGATCCCTATATTTTTCAAAAAAGATTATAGCCTATGTCACTCGGGAATAATGTAGCTTCCATATAGTGAAAAAAAATTTCAAATCGGTCCAGTAGTTTCGGAGCCTATTCAATACAAACAAAAAAACGAATCTTTCCTCTTTATAATATTTAAGTATAGAAGTATAGATAATACATCTGATTGGAGTTTAGATTTTATAAGAAAGTCGTTGAAATTCGAACAATTTAAAACTTAAAATTTAAGTCTGCGTTAAATAATTACTCAACAAGTTTTTTTAAATCTCAAGGTCTCTATCATCGACGTAACATTACTTAAGATACGTTGAGTATGAAGTTGCCAGAAAGCATAGCATTACGAAAGGTACCGCGGCCAACGCACGCCGGCACCGGTTGCATCGAAGTTTCCAGAACAGTTTACGTTCTCGAAATATAATTTCGTTCGTGTGGCGGTAATGGACAAAGATAAAAAAAAGTTTAGTAGTAGTGTCTCACATCCAATTATACTATATAAATTGTTGTTATTGTTGTTATTATTAATTGTTGTTATTAAACTTAAATTTTTGGCACAACGATGTAAGGTGTGGAACATAACGGCCGTCTGGTGTAGTGGTAAGTGACATGGTCACTACACAAGGGGGTCGCGGGTTCGAATCCCGCCAAGGGAATATATTTGTATGATAAATATAAATGTATTTCCAGGGTTATGGGTGTATATAAAATATATGTATGTGTATAATAAAAATCTTATATTTATTTCCGTTATCTGGTACCTGTAACACAAGTTCTTTACGAACTTATCACGGGACTAGTTAACGTGGCGTGATTGTTTAAAAAAAAAATAGTCGCCCTTAAGCTGCTGTACGCACTATACACTGTATTGTTTGTTTTTCAAGATATTCTAAAATTTAAAATTGTGTTCATTGATGTAACATTAAAATTATGTAACAACATTTAATTGAAATGCTTCAGCTTGTCCATAGATTTGCAAGAATGTCACTTAGGTAAATCTCAAATCTTGATTATTTATATCCCTCAAATGACGATGATAAATTGATATAGGTTGGGTTTTTTTTTAAAAGAATATCGATAAAACCAATACCTACATATCTTTTTTTTAAATAAAACCTATTGTTTTACAAAAAAAGAAACCCCTATACATTATTCCACTACCCCATAATATCCATAATAATTATTTAATTATCGAGAATAATGATATTCTAATGTGTATGTGTCTTAATGCAAATACGGCGACCATTATTATTTGTTTTAGGTTTTATTTTAAATTAACACTAAATATATTGTTGCCGTTTTTAGCACGTTTCTATGCGAAAATAATTTTCGTTTCGTTTTTTTTTTTTTTCAGTGACGTAAGTGCCTTAAAATTATCGAGACGTGTTTTTGCTTTAGACAGTTTCTTTTTCAAAAGCTAAAAATGATGGTCGTAAAATTTTAACGTATTTTTAGAATTACTAGTTTTAGAAGTCTTTTTCTGAATCACACATCTGCATTTTTGTATGTTAACGATGTAGACGGGTGTCGTGATAAGTGAAGGAGACACATAAATTATTTACTCTAAATTTTTCCATTTCATATTCCTTTCTTAATTTTTTTTTTCTAATCTTATATTTCAAGATTGTATTTTTTTTTATTGCCTAGGTGGGTGGACGAACTCACAGCCCACCTGGTGTGAAGTGGTTACTGGAGCCCATAGACATCCACAACGCAAATGCGCCACCCACCTTGAGACATAAGTTCTAAGATCTCAGTATAGTTACAACGGCTGCTCCACCCTTCAAACCGAAACGTATTACTGCTTCACGGTAGAAATGGGCAGGGTGGTGGTACATACCCGTGCGGACTCCCAAGAGGTCCTACCACCAGTAAAAATCGTCGTAATCGATCGTATTGTAATCCATCAACGAATACACACAGTCTGTTGAAAACTGACTATATTTAGATGCCCCGCGCAAGCCGTTATGTAAGGGCCCTCTCGGTGTGTTAATGTGTTTTATAATTTGTTGCAAGGTCGTTTGGTTGTATTAGAAATAACTGGTCCTCAGCGGACGGCCAACGTGTCTTGCAAAATTTAAAGTTTCAGCAAAACTAGCCTTATTTGCACAAAAGAGAATGCTTTTAAAAATGAAGTCGTCGTTGCCTAAAAGATAAGACGTCCAATGCATTCGTATTTAGCGATGCACCGGTGTTCGAATACCGCAGGCGGGTACCAATTTTTATAATGAAATACGTATTTAACAAATGTTCACGATTGACTTCCACGGTGAAGGAATAACATCGTGTAATCAAAATCAAACCCGCAAAATTATAATTTGCGTAATTACTGGTGATCGAACCTCTTGAGTCCGCACGGGTAGGTACCACCGCCCTGCCTATTTCCGCTGTGAAGCAGCAATGCGTTTCGGTTTGAAGGGCGGGGCAGCCGTTGCACTGTTAAAAGTAAGACCTTACAACTCATGTCTCAAGGTGGGTGGCACATTTACATTGTCGTCTATGCGCTCCGGTAACCACTTACCACTAGACAGGCTATGAGCTCGTCCACACATCGAAATAATAAAAAAAAATGTTCCGAAAAATAGCCAAGTAGTATTTTAGTAGTATAGTACACAACTTAAAAACCGTTAACAAAGTTTATAGCCATTACATGTATTAAGAAAATCGTGCATATATGCACATATAATACAACTGAAATATGTTTTTTTAATGAAAATATTTCAAAGACATTACAAAATGTTGCTTAATGTCATTCTTTTTTTATTAATGGCAGCTTTAAAAAAACAAACAAAATATTTTTTTAAAACTAACAATTAATGGCAAACTGCTTTTCTCTGTCTTTCTTTCTTTTGTCCTTGAAAATAATAGCTAATATTATTATTTAGGCACATCATCTGTTTTATTTTATAAAATAGTCTGTGATCGAATTCATTTTACAATAGGCTTATGAATTCATTATTTAAAGTATTATAAGCCAACTTAACCTAATAGGTGTATGGCTCTAATAAAGAATAAAGAATAAAAAAAAAAAGTATTGTAATAGCCCATGGCCGTCAACTGTTTATTAAACATTAAAGAACTGCTTTTAGAGATAAAAAGTTCCAGAAAAATGATCGTTTTTTTTTTGTTTGAATTTTATTTTAACCTATTTATTTATTTATTATATAAACAGTCTATGTAAAGCAAAAAATATTACTTTAATTACAAACCAGGATATTTAACATGTACTACTATAATTATCACTCGTATGAAACATAGTTAAGTCACTCTCAAAACGAATAACAAAGTTTATTTTGAAATTAAAATTAACCGGTTTTTTTTCTTTGTGTAGGTACTGTTATCTAATAACAAAATTCATTGTATTTTTTTAAATAATCCTTATAAATATGTTACGATAAAACATTCGTAAATATACAATGTCATCAAAATATCATCAAAATAAACCTTCTATAATCGCGATTAAATCGGACAACGTAGTAATATATATATATATTAATATATTAATACGTGAAGCAAAAACTTTGTATCCCTTTTTACGAAAATTGCGCGGACGGAGGAGTATGAAATTTTCCACACTTATAGAGAATATAGAGAAGAAGTGCACAATGCTAATATTTTTTTAAAATAATGCATAAAAGATACATTAAATTAATAAAGAAAACACTTCATACCATGTATTTGACGCACACACGCATGCATACTATTTATTGTCAAACTTTTGTTCTTGACGTCTGTTGTCAAATTGAGATTAAATATTGTTTGTCTTTGTTAATATTTTTTATAGTGTAGTCTTGGCGAAATTTGTGATTATAGAAGTATATAAAACCGTTTAAAAATACAATCATAATAGTGTACAAACTTACAATTCCAATTAATTATAGTCGAATTTCGACTACTGCGGGACCTCTAGTAGTGATGTTATTTGGTCAAGTAACAATCGCGAAGATCGAACTATTAACTATTTCGATTACTAACAGACTTCAAGTGAATATTTTTAAATCAGAGCGAATCCTTTTTCAATACTCTTGACGGCTGATGATCGCGATATAAATTGAACTAGTGGTCTCCCGGTAGTCGAAATTCGACTACCTATAATTATTAATCATTTGAAATTATAAGCTTGTACACTATTTTCAAAGACTAAGATACTTCTATAATCACAGATGTCACCAAGACTACACTTTAGACAAATATGAATAAAGACAAACTGTAAATGTGTTAATCTAAGTAAACTATCGGCCATGACTAAATGTCGGTATTGATTTCGGGACTGTTGAGAGGGTGCATCTGTAGTTTGTAAGTACCTATTTCGCCCAATAAAGCGTTCCAGTTTGAATCATTGGATGTTGGTACACAATGCGGGCTCTTGCAACCGCTTAACATCAGGAAAGCCGCGAGCTCTTTCCGAGGACGATAAAATAAACGCCGTAGGTTTTCGAGATTTGAATGCGGCGATGCTTATACGCTTAGGCAACTGTTAAACTCAAGGAGTTCGCTAGCTACGCTATGAAAAAAAGAATGAGCTCACAAGCCATATTATGCGGCCAATCCTCAAGTCGTTTACTTCTTAACACCAAATCGGGCGAGCGATTCTCTGGTTATGTACACGTATATGTAATACTACTACATATTTAGTGTATCTAGTATTCAGTAAGTATTGCATATTATGCACGACCAATGTTTTTTTTTTATATTAATGTCCGAGCAGACAGACGAGCATACGGCCCACCTATTGCCTATTTCTGCCGTGAAGCAGTAATGCGTTTCGGTTTGAAGGGTGGGGCAGCCGTTGTAACTATACTAAGACCTTACAACTTATATCTCAAGGTGGGTGGCGCATTTACGTTGTAGATGTCTATGGGCTCCAGTAACCACTTAACATCAGGTGGGCTGTGAGCTCGTCCACCCATCTAAGCAATAAAAAAAAAACCTGATGGTAAGTGGTTACCGTCGCTCATGGACGTCAGCAATGCCAGGGGCAGAGCCAAGCCGCTGCCCACCGCTTATAATGCAACAACGGTACTTATGGCTTAGTAAATGAATACATACATACATACCGTAATAATAAATGGCGAAACACAAACGATGACTAGCAGACTGTGAACGGGTTTGTTGCACAAAACGAGACAGTTAAATTAAACACTTAGAACGGACTTTAACTGCGAACGAATCCGAACACTTTCCTATTGTCGGAGATTGTCGAGGCGTTCGAACAGGACGATGTGTTGCTGCCCTTTCTTGACAGTCCGTTCTTTCTGCCGACGCTCATTTTCGATTCTTTGAAAATCCTATCCAACATCTGTCGGATCGTCGAATGTTTTCTGTCGAACGGATTCGGGAACATGTTCGTGTGTTATGTACAGAAACGTGCACTCGTCAGCGCGCTGTTTGCAAGATTAACTGGCTGCGTTACGAATTGCAGCAGAGGGGCGGCGCTTGCGAAACCCAAGGGTCAAGTTCAAAGCCGCCTGCCTGCCCGTGTTTGTAGTTACTTAAAACACCGTATTATGAAATGTTTGGTAAGATCATATTGACCGTTTCAATGAAATGCTGCTGCTGGGTCCGTCGACGGAGAATTGCGTAATATCGATTGCGTGTTTGCTTTCAGTGCCATTTATCAGTGTTTCGAGGCTTATACTTGTTTCCTTGTATTTGAAAATATTATAACGTTAAAATGTGTATTCTATTAATATTATTTTTATAGAACGTAATTATTATTTTTCAAAATTTTTTTATTGCTTACATGGGTGGACGAGCTCACAGCCCACCTGGTGTTAAGTGGTTACTGAAGCCCATAGAAATCTACAGCGTAAATGCGCCACCCACCTTGAGATATAAGCTCTAAGGTCTCAGTATAGTTACAACGGCTGCCCCACCCTTCAAATCGAAACGCATTACTGCTTCACGGCAGAAATAAGCAGGGCGGTGGTACCTACCCGTGCGGACTCAAAAGAGGTCCTACCACGAGTAATTACGCAAATTATAATTTTGCGAGTTTGATTTTTATTACACGATGTTATTCCTTCACCATGGAAGTCAATCGTGAACAGTTTTTACCTTCTGTGTGTGTTTTTCTACGTTACGAGACGAATCAACTTTTTATACATTGGTTATCATAAAATCGCGTGTTCAATGATTTAAAAATGAAAATACAAAAACTTAGCTTTGATGACGCGCGGTATTATTAAAACCCTGCAAATTCACGTAATAATATTTTATTTATTTATTTTGCAGTGCCATTTAAATGCAAGGAACAAAAAATAGGATTTAATTACATAATTTTATTACACGATTGTTCAATAAGCAAATCTTTTATTTCTTCTCCTATTACGCATCTAATCTAATTTTACTTGGGATTGCAAGGACAAGGTGACCTATACATTGTTACTCTTTGAATTACCTTTTTGATTTTGTTATGTCAGAATAGCGTACTGAGAGCATCATTATGGTCATAATATGTATAATAATATGTAAAATAAATCATTAAAACTTTGCTACACGCTTCACGGTAAAATAGACCATTGTTTTATAGCATTGCGTTCGTATTTTCAGTACGGTTGTTCAATTATTATTATTTTTTTGTCATGGTGGAATCACCGGACTTCCGCCTTCCACTGGGGATGGAGGGCGGGGCATGTTGGAGTTGAACCGACTAAAACCTCCTGTCGCTCAACAACCAGCATCCAAACCTCGCATGAGACAGAACTCATGAAATGGCAAAGGGGGGAAGGTGAAGCCTTTAGGGCTTCGGATAGACCGCCACTGATAGTCAGCAGCGAGCGATTAAGAACTAGTTAATACATAAATGGACTAGAATTTCATAACTCTGAATATTCTAGTGGATTTCAAAATAGACATTCACATAGATCTAATCTATATTAATATATAAATCTACAGTAGTTTTACGGATATTCCGTTATAACTACTGAACCATGCCTCCGATTGATTTGAAACTTGGTATCCATGTGGAAAATACATGTACTTAATGGATAGGCTAATATTTATATGAGTGTTGGACTCCCTAATAATAATGACAATAAATAATAATGTTAATTTTAAATGCCCAGCGAAGAGGGCGAGTACGGCTTGTTCTGCTATAATCTAGCCTAATTCACTAGAACATTAAAATTGAGGTACAAAACGCAGATCTGTTTGATGGTTTTCCATTCCAATAATGGACATCGACAAATATTACGAAAATGATGTTATTATCATCATCATGCAGCCTCCGTCACGTTTGACCCTGAATTATTTTACCGTGTTGTTTAGGTAAAGGGTTAATTAGAAAAAAAAGAAACTGAATGATATAATCGCTTCACGGACGACTCTAAATACAAACGCTCTGGGTATTTCCCGCAACAATAAAACTGTAGCTACTACTGCGTTCTTTGTTTACATTAAAAATGTTATTCATCGGTCTAAGACTATACAAGAAAATGTACGACATCGGAATTATAGAGTCGTATCTAACCATATAAAACATAACAAAAATGCACTTTACTGCCGTGTTCTAAGTTTGGTTTTTTCTAGTTATTTTGAATCACGCATGACCTATTATTGATATGATGCTTTGAACTCGAATTCTCTATCTGAGGTGTATAGTGAGCTGATCGTTGACACTTATTTTTGTGCTTAACATTAACAGGACATGGAAGTTTTTATGATCATTATTTAAGCAACGGTAGTTAACTAGGTTGCACCCGTGTTTAGGTTTAAGTATCAAAACATTATTTTGTTCTTGACACACTGCATATCTAGTTTTTCGACAAAATAACGGGATACCTACATAATAATAATAAGCAAATTCAATTCTGATATTGAGCTGAACTATCCATTGTGCAACTTGCTAGATATTATGGATACGCTGAATAGAGATCACCTGATTGGTGGCCACATGTTAGGGTCGACTAAATAAAACTCCTCAAACGTTTTCCTATTCCTGAAGCATCAAAGAAGACTGAGAGCAAATAGATATAGAAGAACTTGATGATAGAGTCGATCTGGGAGGATTCAATCTAGACACGATCTTCAGCAATAAAGAAGAAGAAAAACATTCAATAGAACAGACTTTTTGAAGATTATTTTAAATTGAATTATAAAGAATTACTAGCTGACCCGGCAAACATTGTTTTGCCATATAGAGGTAAGATAAGATTTCTAGGGAATTTCTAGTGTAGAAAAAAAAACTAACTTATTGTAAGTGTGTAAGGATGTGGTAAATGAGTGAAAGAGGTATGTAGTGCTGTGAACGATGGGGGAATATATAATAAAAATAACAAAACCTCATTCAACCACATAATACCTCATTATAACAAAAAAAAATATGTTAGGGGTGGACAACCCTAATCACTTAGGGGTATGAAAAATAGATAGTAGCCGATTCTCAGGCTTACTGAATATGCATAAAAAATTTCATGAGAATCGGTCAAGTGGTTTCGGAGGAGTATGGGAACGAACATTGTGACACGAGAATTTTATATATTAGATGAATGCGTTTCAATACATTCACCAATAACCACCGACTATCTCTGTCTCTCTCATCAGACATCACTTGAAACTTAATTACTTACTTGTTTAATATAATTAAGAATTTTCAATAGTATGGATATTTTTAACGTTTTACTATGCTTTGGGTTTTGCAAATAGCTGTTATTAATGTTAAAATGAATAAAAGTATGTATGGTAAAGTATAAAGACGAATAATTGATGTGGGAAAGGGATTCGAACGTCTAATCTATGCAAGAAAAGCGCGTGACGTCAAGTTTTGTTTTTAACGCTATTTATATCGTCGTATTTAATTTTATTATTTTAAGTTTTGTTTGATAAGGCGTGACGAAAGCGGCTGTGGTGTCAACGTCTACGTTGACCTAAGTTAAATGAGATATGATGAAGCGAAAATATACATTTATACAGCTAATGCAAGGGCAAGTATAGAGGGCACCTTGTCTTCCTAGATGCGCGTTATTGTGTCTGACGCAATTGTTATTAGTTGCCTATTGTTGACTTTGTTCTATACTATACGATTTTGCTCTGATACCGTAGACACGAAAATATGAATGCCTATGTAATTGAAGATATTTAAAAATATATCTTTGTAAGCACTCTGGGCGGTTACAGAAATATAAACCTAGAAAGTAATACAATATGTCTTGATGAAAAAAAATTACATAACACATACTTACGAATTACTTATATGATGAAGGCATAACGTCGTGTAATAAAAATCAAATCAGCAACAATATAGTTGGCGTAATTAGTAGTGGTAGGGCGAAGTGGTGAGAGCTCGCTTCCTACCCGTACCTTGTAGGTAGGCTGCCACTCTGCCTATTTCAGCCGCGAAACAGTAATGCATTCTGGTTTGAAGAGTTTGGTAACCGTTGTACTGTACAGGGTGTCCCAAAAATTGTGTCAAGCCGAAGTCCAGAGGTAGAACATCACTAGGGCTAGGTAGTCCGGAACAAATAAAAAACATGTGTGCAATTCACACGTGGTAGAAGTGAAACCTTCCAAAATTAAAATACAATTATCCTAAACGTCTTAAGTATATGTAAAATTTTGTCATTAGTAAATAATTGTAAGGTAGCGCCCTCTGTGAATTGATATTTTAATTTCACGTATAATCCTAAATTAAAATTCACTACAAGAGCTTTCATACACACGTTAGTATTAAAAAATCTTACAGATGGCGCTGTATTAAATAGTATGTATATTTCTGTCTCATTCTTTGCTGGCTTCATCCTACACATTTTTGTATTTGTGTCTCTTACCTGTCGTTTTTTCCGTTGCATCCGGTTTGAAATCACAACGATTCTAAAGAAGTTTTCACTTCAAAAATTTCATTTTTCTCATTGGTATGTCAAAAAACACCTTTGTTATATCCGTAATTATATTTGTTTCATGAATGTTTTTTTCTATAAAATGTAGCGAGGATCGCGATGGTAATTTCATTTCTTAAATCGGGCCCGAGCGAAACTAATTAGTGATCATTGGTATAGAGTACTAATAAAAACTTACGTTTCAAATTAAAAATCTCTTCAAGACGGTTAAAATGTACCAAATTTTAATGCATACATACATATTATGCAACTAAAAGTGGGTATGTATATGTTATTGTTTTAAAATTACGCGGCAATCTATGTTACAAAATAATTGTATCCGACGGGTTCTTATCGCGGTTTTTAAATTTATGGAGATTTTGACATTTCAGCGCTGCTCCAAGTTGATCGAAATCTTTTTTTTTTCTTTTTCTATCTATTCACTAGTAACCTAAGGGGGGGGGGGGGGGTATTCTAGCTTCGGGCGGACGGGTAGGTGAGCTCACGGGCCTAGACTGAGACAATTTTCTAACAGTAGCCCTAGCAAGAGCAATGCTTCGCAGAATATAAAGAAACAATTTTAGAAAGAAATTTATTAATATATTTCTTTTAATACTGTATAAGCTATTATCTGTATGTATGTATGTATGCTCGTATATGTGTATGTATATGTGATTGTCTATATATTTGTAACCAAATATCAATTTCATTGCACCTACCACTATTTACTCTGCACTACCCTTGGTTGACTGGTAGAGTATACCTTAGGCATTAAGTCCGCCAATGTAAATTTTACATGAAGTGTAATCACTACATAGTATAAAACAAAGTCGCTTTCTCTGTCCCTATATCTGTCTGTCCCTATGTATGCTTAAATCTTTAAAACTACGCAACGGATTTTGATGCGGTTTTCTTTAATAGATAGAATGATTGAAGAGAAAGGTTTATAATAACATCCATTAAATAGTGGAGAAATCAATAATAAATAACAGTTTCCGAAGCGAAGCAAGTGCGGGTCGCTAGTAAATAAATAAATAAATATACCACCTGATCGGGATCACGATCCACTGAGAAGTTCCGGCGAAAAACTTTGTGGGTTGTATTGAGGTCCAAACGAAATTCCTGGAGCCCCTAAAATCGAAGTATCTATAAAACAAGCTCTTTATGCTGCAGAAAGAACTATCTTTGCTACAATTAAAACTACTTTTACGGTTTTAAAACACGTTTTAAATTGTTATTATGTTGTTTCCCACGATTCAAACAATTTACAGTTTTCGTGGTCACGGATGACTAAGGTGTTGTTCGTCAGCCTAAGAATATTGTGCTAACCACCGACTATTGTATTTTTGCCATCAGGGTATTTGAAATATAAATGAGCATACTTCGAATCAACCAAAACGTATAAAACAAAGTTCTGTGCTGTTTCAATTCACGCATATAGATTTATCGAAGAAGGAAAATTGACATAACGACAATATTTATTTTAATATTTCACGACAAAAACAGCATGTTTACCTTAAAATAAATATGTTATTTGTATAATGTATTATTTATTAATACTATCATTATTTTATGGAATGTAAATTAATCTAAAAATACATTACATTTAATGTCAAAACAAGGGCAGACAGAATAAGTATTTTTATATCAAGCTTGTTATCCTTGTTTCTATTATTGGTTTAAAAAAGTTGCTAAGATCATTTAAATGGAAATTTTAATCATTGTGTTTGTTTGTTGCTTGAAGTTAAGTTAGTTTCGTTTGTTAGGCAGCGGCTTGGCTCTGCCCCTGGCATTGCTGAAGTCCATGGGCGACGGTAACCACTCACCATCAAGCGAACCGTATGCTCGTCTGTCTACAAGGGCAATAAAAAAAAAGTTAGATTTTCGTGTGAATTTTGGAAATTATTGCAAAAAATAAGCTTCAATCTCTTTCCGGCAATTATTTTTGGCCAAAAAATTATTTGTCTTCATCCCTGTATTAACATAACTGGCTAAATTGTATTTTTAATGAAAGGGTACCGCATATGTATTGTATGTACCTATATGTTGTACTATCCCTAAGTTTTTACCAAGCCTGTTTGTCAATTGAACCGATTGTGACCTTTTGTAACCTTTGCAAAGAATATGCTAACTATACCTTAGAACTCATATTTCAAGGTGGCTGGCGGCATTTACTTTGTACATGTCTATGGGCTCCGGTAGCCACTTAACACCAGGTGCGCCGTGAGCTCGTCCACTCATCTAAGCATTAAAAATAATGCATATTAAAGTTATTGGTCCTAATTTAGATAATATATTTGCTGCAAAAAAATGCCAAAGATTCTACTACCATATTCATAACCGGACCTCTTATTGCTCATGTATGCTATATATAGGTCGGATCACGGGGCACTTTATAGTAGGTAATTACTTAAATGCCCTTCTGTCATTGTGACCCAAAATTCTAATTAAAATGGTTATTAATTGTTGGTGTTTCAGGTGAGGATTCTGGCATAATAATGTCAAGGGGCCTGCGAATAATGCGAATAATTTTACAAATATTTCTGGTTTATGTTACGCTTTGTATAGTAGCAGCGAAGCATGGCCGGGTTTCATAATTTTTCCAACAACAAAAGAAGTGAATTTTAAAATATTTAAATATCTTAAACAATTAAATACAACAGGATGTCAGTACTAGGGACTTCAATATTCTTCTCGAACGTCGTTCGGGCTATGAATTTCTCAGCGTTGGGATAATACTGAAGAAATATTCATTACAAAGTTTTAAGGTTCGAGAAAGTGATCTCAGAAACAGTTTTTTACATAGCACCACATTTTCGACAATTCCTACTCTAAATACAGTTAGATGTATTTAAATCCGTTTTCGAGTTTGGCAAATTGGATTCTAAAGCTACATAACAAAATATAATATGTACTTTTCATTACGTCACCGTTTTCAATCTATTTATCTATACTAATATTATAAAGAGGAAATATTTGTTTACTTGTTTGTATTGAATAGGCTCCGAAACTACTGAACCAATTTGAAAAATTCTTTCACTTGTGGCAGGTAGCCATCATACAACGCAAGATAATTGACAGATGCCTGAATCTCACTTACGACATTTTCAAGATAAAGCGCATATATACAAGTTCCGAACAACAACATTCGGACCGTCGGTCTACCGAGCAATATCATCCGCTCGGTGGAAGATCTTCCTTTCGTCGTAAACTCCCCAAACACTGTTTCGAAGCTACTGCTCCTGAATGACATAGGCTCTTATCTTTTTTGGAAAAAAATAGGGATCCTTACTAAAACTACAATAATGTAACCCAAGTTTTAAAAAAATTACCTAAAATGTTCTTTAACTATTGATGATAGAATAAAATAATCTACTACGTACGACTTTGTAGAACACATTATTATTTACAAAAAGTTTCGCGACAGTACATGTCTAACTATTATATTTATGCCACAATAAGTGTTCTTTTATTTAAAAAAATAAAACGACGTCAAATATCGTTGAAATTTCCGTTAAAGACATGAGCGGAGCCGGAGCGGGCCGCTAGTTTTAAATAAGTAGTCTCGAAAACATCGTTATTTCTGATAAGTTCGCTTATTGAACTGGTGCATAGTTTATTCACTTTTTACTCTAATTAATGTGCCATAAATGATATTAAGTTAAAATCAAAACAAATGCTTTCTGCGGTCAATGTCCCCGAGTGCTAGTTTGATTAAAAGCAATATTAATGAAACAATTCATTCAATAATTATCGATACTTTGACACGTCTGTGGTATATCTGACACCAGATATAATATCGCGTGATTAAAACGTTTCATGTTTTCTAAGTATATATAGCTATTGTTAGGAACATTATATTTAGTAACGTAATTTTAATGAATAAAGGTAAAACATTATCGTAAATAAGTTTGTCATTTCATTTCTACACTATCTATTATAGTCATGAAACTATTAGGATCATTTTATTTAAGTTCCAGTAATATAAACACAGATGTAAAATAAACAACAAACTTTGTCGAAGTATGACTAAAATATATTTATTTAGAGTCAAAAAGCCCATAATTTACGTAAGTATTAAATAGTTGAAAGCAGTCAGACTATTGACTTGTAGAATAATTTATTACTTAAATACTAGTAGTTTCATGACTATCTTAAAATTTTTGTTCACTTCTGCCCTGGTCAACGCATGGCTACGCATTAAATGATGGACTTCACTGATTGAGCGAGCGAAAAATCAGGATGTTACTCGTATTACGAAATGTATCGGATAAGGTTCATCTCTGCATCCCCCTAAGGTAAGACTGTCAGAGAATGCCTATGGCATTAAGTCCGCCTTTATACTGTCAAGTATATACAGTTAAAAATAGAATAAGGCAATTTATGTAACGTAAATAAAGCGAAGCCTATGTGAAATTGTAGTAATAAAGGAAGTAAAATTGAAAAGCGTTTGAATTTTTTCGCGAAAGCCAAAAGTGTCTATAACAATCGTTTCAAATTGTCGGTAAAGGACTAGCTGCGTATAAAATGAAGTGTGAAGTTATAAATTTGCGTGATTTCTTATGATATAAATGTTGTATATATAGCATTTTGTACGCCAGCATGACTGTCTTTTTTCTGTCGTGTAGCAGTCACGCGCTGTTTGAAGGATAAGGCAATCGTCATTACAATTGGACATTTCAAACTCGTTTCTCTAGATAGGTGGCGGGATTCAGGCTATGGTGTCAATTGATTCCGGTAACCGCTTAACTTTATGTGAGCCGTGAACTTACGTTCCGAATTACATATAAGTCGACCAGACCTACACGATCAGAGCGGCGTGCATCTTTGACATCAAAATTTCCGGATCGCAAAACGCTTAAACCAAATTTCTGCTACTCTCACAGACAATGCACTAGGTCCGTAAACATCGCAAAATTTTTTCGCGGCTTGCGTTGCATTTTTACCTTTTTTGTAGACACTCATCTTGACAGTACGAAAAATATATAAAAATCACACATTTTCCTAATCTGAATTTGAATTCTTAAAAATTTAAACTTTTAATGATACCAAAACCAGCCAGATACAAATAGTATAGCCAAAGAGATTTTATTACAAGTTCATACATACTATAATGTGAAAAGAATTTTTCCCCAACCTATTATGAGTAAAAACATGCATTTTCGCGACGACGAACCCGCGTCGAGGATCATTCAACTTTAAGTTACGAAAATAAAAAGCTGACATTTAAAACACTCTGCTTTGGACAAGTTCAACCTGAAACGCACTAAATCGGCTCTCAATTTGAGGTGATTGTGGCGAGCATTTCCTTATTGGCCTCCAAAATAAACAATTTAATTAAGGAAAAATGTGACTGAAATTATATTGATACAGTAAAATACAATTAACTATAAATAGGATAGGTAATGTGCATTTTGCGGTGAACGATCGAGTTATTTTCCATTTTATAAAAGAAACAAGTTTAACTACACCAAGGGCGGATCCAGCTTTGGCGCCAGGAGGGGGTCATATACTCAAACTTTCGATGCGTTCGTTCCCAAACGTTTGTCTTCATTCAAAGTTATTAAATATATTATATTAAATTGATTAAATATTGAAGGTATGTATTTACATAAAATATGTATGGTGACAAAATATATAAATAAAATCATTATGTTCAGTTAGTGGTCCACATAAGTCCTGGAACCAGCTCGGGGGGGGGGGGTCATAACCCCCATGACCCCCCCTGGATCCGACGTTGAACTACACCCGTTTTACAATTAAATTTAACGAACATTCATTTACATTACATACATAAATATTTGTAAGTATATTAATAAAACGAGTCACTGTTTCCAGAATTAATTTGCGATTTTCTTAATTAATTTTCTAATTAACGTTTAGTAAAAATATATCGAGTCACTGTTTACAATTCTTTTTTCATTTAGTATCAATTAGAAATAAATTAATAAAACATACAAAACGTGTTTCGAATGTATGCGCACGTTAATGGTGCCGTGCAGTACTTAATTAAGTTACACGCGGTATTTTCCATTGCTTTGACGTCAATCTGAATTGCACTGGGCTGCTCTCAAGAGGTCGCCGTCTTAGCCGTTGGACTTTTGAAACATTATAAATATATTACTTTATTTTTCATTTGAATTATTTTAAGAAAACTGGCTACGACGATGCTATTTGCATATTTTTTCCATCAGTGAATTCAAGATTCGTTCCTCTATGACTAACGTTTGCGATGCGAAATACAAGGATTTGCACGAAACTTTTTTTTAAATGCCAATAGAAATTGTATAAAGATTTAAAAATTCGGACAAAAAACGTGTAAATGAAGAGTAACAAACAAAATTACAAACGATTTTAATTGAGAGAAAGAAATATTTTTTTTAATATATTTTGTTTGAATTTCTTAATAAGATTTGGTTTTTGTTTTTTTGTAGGCTTTAAGCCTTTTCTAAGATTTCACTAGTTACAAGTTATTACTTTCATTTGTGGAAGTGATATAGGCTTTATTTCAATATGGTGTCCCCAAAATAGCAAAAAGAGAATTAGCAATTCTTTGGCGCGCTCTACAGTCCAAAACTATTACCGAATTTAAAAAATTACCATTATTATAATTGCAATTAATCTTATTGTAAGTCAATAGTTTTCTATAATGCAACACATAAAACTAATTTCTTTTATACATAATTCAAATTTTATTTTAAAGGATTGAAATAAAAAAAAAAACATTGAATGAGACAATAAATCCGCCTGCATTAAAAAATAATAATGAAAACACGAAAGTTTTCAACTAATCCATTTCATAAACACTAGCAGTTTTATCGAATTATTACGAAAAAACGAAAACAATTTGTTTTTCGCGCTTTTTACTTACTTAACCTAACTTAGTCTTCAAGGAAGAAGCATCTTTTGATTTGCATTAAATAATCAAAAGCAAATTACAATTAAGATCTGGTCAATTCTGTGTTTTTGCCGCGTTACGAAGCTGCGTTTTTGTTCTCCAATCTTTATTTACGTCTCTATTGATTACTCACATACATATCCTTGATCATGGGCACAATCGCAAGTTCTTTTAATAGCATAGCTTAGCAAAAAAATGTAAAAGTTTCCATAGCGCAGTCGACTGTTTACCAAGTTCTGTAGTATATGAAACATGTTTGGAACACAACAAGCGGTACTTCGGGAAACCCCTAATGAGTCCGCTGTCTTTTGATCATTGTCTATACTCTACGTTGTAGAATCAAAAGCCATTTTGCTACATTCAATGCTCCTTGACTTTCATTTAACGGTCGCATCAGGCACAAATAACGGCACGGTCAAATTATTTTCATAGACTAACTGTAATGTAAGTACCTGTTTGTATTGCAGTTTACTCGTGCTCCTATTGGAAGGGTGGGGATCCAAATATCTATTACATGTTTTTTTTTTCGTACTAAGCTGGTAGCCTGGAGAGGCTATTTCAGCGTAACCTTAACTAGTAGGTGAGCTCACGGGGCTCAAACCTGACGACGTTGCTAACACGAACCCTAGCAAGAACCGTGCTTCGCAGAATCTACCACCGGATCGGAAACGCGACCCACTGAGAAGATCCGGCGAGAAACTCATTGGGCTGTGTCTGTGGGTTAATTTACTCGTCGAGCCCTTCGTCGCAAGCGACGGGTTCGACGAACGATGACCGGTGCTTGAGGTACCTAAAAGCACCGTTAGTGGATCGGTAGGATCCGAAATGCCCTGTTTTGGGTGACGTCGACTGCTTTTCCATTCGGTCCGCATGATCGGGAATGTAGTTACCGGCAGCCACGATGAGAGGGTTCTCGAGTCGTGCCGCTTTATCGAAGTGGTATTGCATGCCGCTGTTAAAACGTTTATGTATTTTTTTCCTGCCTTATCTTTGGTAGTCTACGGTCCAACTACACGTGGACGGGTACGTGAACTTACGGGGCTCAACATGAGAGAGCTTGCTAATACTGGCCCCAGCATGAGCTTCGCTGAATCTACCACTGAATGGAAATCGCAGCCCACTGTGGCTTGAAGTCACAGTTGTGTTCTGGTTCCAAGTGGAAATTGGGTTTCGTAGGCATAATTGTGGCATCAATGAAACCGTTACCGTCATGTCTGTCTGTACGTCTGTTTGTATGCTCATACTACTCGTAGTCGATCGAAACCATGCATATGAATAAATAATGCTATAAATCTCTGATCAAAAGTATGATTACTTAATACTAACTATTTATAAAGTTTTTAAATAAAATTAAAAATAAACAGAATTTAGAATAACAGTAATTATAGAACTCCATGCAGCATTTTAATTCAGTCATTATGTTTGAAATGATTTAAAAATGAAATGGAGGTTTTCAAATGAGTTTTTAATGCGGAGGAAAAGTTGACCAGGAAAGCAATTTTAAAGTCGTAAAATGTTTTTCCTCGTCTATTTTTGTTTTCGATCGGTGGAAAAATTGTGCATTGATATTAGAGTATTGAATTGATATTAAACGAATATTTGTTTTGAATAGGTAGAGTACGTAGTTCTCGAGGAGATTAATTGTCTAGACAAGCGTGATGTGGTAAAAGGCGCTATTAAAACAAAAACTGTGAGGTGATATGTAAATTATGTTTATTTTCTTATTTTTAAATTATTTTTTTTGCTTCGATCGATGGACGAGCTCACAGACCACCTGGTGTTAAGTGGTTACCGGAACCCATAGACATCTACAATGTAAGTGAGAAAAATATCCACCCACTAAAATAAGATCTATAAAACATATAAAGCAAAAAAATCTTCTTCAGCTATTTAAAATGAAGTAAACTTAATTGAAGTTCAATTAAAAACTTCGAACCGTTGATGCTAATCTATATATATAAAAATGAATTGCTGTTCGTTAGTCTCGCTAAAACTCGAGAACTGTTGGACCGATTTGGCTAATTTTGGTCTTGAATTATTTGTGGAGGTCCAGAGAAGGTTTAAAAGGTTACATAAATATGAAAATCTTCGGAATTAAATAAAAATAACAATTTTGTTCTTCCTTTGATGTGTCCCCCGTCGAACGGATTCCTTTTGTTTATTTTATACATTATCGATTGAGGTACTACGAAGTCTGCCGGGTCAGCTAGTACCAAATAAAACGGACCTTTGATTGATTAGAAAGTTAATTGTCGCGTATTAAGCGAAATGTCGCTTAAATCAAATAGTCTTGCACCCCTCGATATAAATTTGACTGCTTCGGTGATGCAGTTGTTAGCAGCCATGACTGTTTCGCCATGGGTCGTGGGTTCAATTCCAATATCGGGCAAACATTGTGCGATGAACATTTGTTTGCTCTTTGTCTGGGCGTTTATTATCTACTAGCCGTACTCGCCCGCTTCGCCGGGCATTTAAAATTAACATTACGAGGGCTGCACTAAAAGTATCGGGAATGGAATATTTCCACTGTTCCTGTCATATTAAAATCTTTTTAATTGAAAACTCCTTGGTTTTAAAAATCGAATACCATTTATTCATTTAAAAAAAGATTCTCGGTCTTGTCACGAGGTTTTGTCAAACTTGTTTAGTCGTTGAGAAAATGGAATTGACTCGAGAAAATTCAAGAGCGATGATTTATTATGACTTTCGAAGTGGTTTAACACAAAAACAGTGTGTTGACCGGATGATTTCTGCATTTGGTGATGAAGCCCCATTCAAAACCACAATTTATCGCTGGTTTGCTGAGTTTCAACGTGGACGTGTCAAGCTCAGGGATGATCCCCGTCAAGGTCGTCCAAAAACTGCAGTCACCCAAGAAAACGTTGATGCTGTGCGTAAGCTGATTGAGGAAGATCGACATGTGACATACCGCGAAATTCAGGCAACTTTAGACATTGGCATGAGTCAAATACAAATAATCTTGCATGAACAATTAGGTGTAAAAAAGTTGTTTTCCCGATAGATACCGCATTCGCTCTGTGAAGAGCAAAAAGCGGCTCGCGTTACTTGGTGCGTCAGAACTCTCGAAAGATTCCACGCAGAATCCTCAAATGCTGTATACAACATTGTATCAGGTGACGAATCCTGGATATACGCGTACGAACCCGAAACAAAAAACCAGTCACGAGTTTGGGTGTTCGAAAATGAGTTAAAGCCAACAAAAATTGTTCGTTCACGGAGTGTTGCAAAAAAAATGGTGGCCACGTTTGTCAGCAAAACCGGCCATGTTACGACGATTCCTCTTGAGGGACAAAGAACGGTTAATGCAGAATGGTATGCTAGCATTTGTTTGCCACAGGTCGTTTCTGACCTCCGTAAAGAGAACTGCAACCGCCGCATCATCCTCCATCACGACAATGCGAGTTCTCACACCGCACACAGAACAAAAGAGTTTTTAGAGCAAGAAAACATAGAATTATTAGACAATCCGCCGTACAGCCCCGACCTAAGTCCTAATGATTTCTATACTTTCCCTAAAATAAAGAATAAATTGCGTGGACAGAGATTTTCATCACCTGAAGAAACTGTGGACGCCTACAAAACGGCCATTTTGGAGACCCCAACTTCCGAATGATATGGTTGCTTCAATGATTGGTTCCATCGTATGGAATAATGTGTCACATTTCGCGGAGAATACTTCGAAAAGCAATAAATACATTTTTAAATAGTAATGTTGTGTCACTTCGTTAATTCCCGAAATTTTCAGTGCCGCCTATGTATTATTTATTGTCATTATTATTAGGGAGTCCAACACTCATATACACTCAGTATGTAGCGGCTTGGCTCTGCTCCTGGCATTGCTGAAGTCCATGGGCGACGGTAACCACTTACCATCAGGTGGGCCGTACGCTCGTCTGCCTACGAAGGCAACAAAAAAAAATTATAAATATTAGCCCATCCATTAAGTACATGTATTTTCTACATGGATACCGAGTTTCAAGTCAATCGGATGCACGGTTCAGTAGTTATAACAGAACATCCGTAAAAACCACTGTAGATTTATATATTAGTATAGATATATAAGCCATTTTAACTCTGCCATTGCCGCTCCCAAGCTCGGATGAGAAAAGAGGAGGGTTGGCGTCGCATCGATATGCCCAGCGTCGGTATATTTTTACCTAGCCGTAAAAATATAAAGCCGAGCAACTGGCGGCAGTCAACTAACCCGAACTAGGGCTTCAGTGGCCCAGAGAAACTGAATCGCTTCTGAAATTCTGCTGTGGTAGGACGGGGCAACCCACCAATAGCAATTTTCCCAAGAAAGCCTTTACGTATGTATTCCGTAAAGGTCACGATCTTCAGCATGAAGAACACGACGCACGGAGGAGGGCACGGCCATATATTAGAACTTATATCTCAAGGTGGGTGGCGCATTTGCGTTGTAGATGTCTATGGGCTCCAGTAACCACTTAACGCCAGGTGAGCTGTGAGCTCGTCCCCCCGACTAAGCAATAAAAAAAACAAAAATTACATTCTTTACATAACAATACTAAGCCACGAATTCTTATAGAAGGCCTACTGCATTGGGGCTTATCGACATTCTCAATAATCTACAATATATCCATAAACTTTCGCAAATCTTAGACGTTCTAGAAAATGTTGAGCTCCAAGGACTACGAGACGTGCATTATACAAACCGGCAACCATTGTTCTGAGAATTTTAGAAAACCAAAACTGGATAAACAAGTTTGAACTCTATTCGCCATTGTTTACACTGCAAAACAGCCAGTTTATGTGCGTGGAACCTGGCCGTGGAAATGTAGTAAGGATTACCAGTGCCCAGTGTCCATAAATTGTAAATTCAACATAACATCCTTTATTATCGCAATTAAAATACGCTTGTATTTTTTAGGTTTTTAGTTAACAAAGACTACATAGTGTTATATGTACTGTAAAATCTAAGTTGGGAAATAAGACAGATTCGATGGCATGCCTTGGCACCTTCAGTGTTAAGGTACAGTATTAAGGTAGCGTCAGAACGCTACTTAAACAAAGCGATGCGACACGAACACTCGTACTTGGTCGCCACCAACTACATATCCGAACCAGGTGATGGGCAAACGCAAAGCCGCCGTCGCCCAAAAACTGTCCTATAGGATCCCCCGGATCCACCCTCGGTGCTTTTAAGCTCTTCAAGTACCGGTCACTGTCCTCGTCGATTAAGTCGAAGAGTTCGATGAGCGAACTTACCCATAGACACAGCCCATTGAATTTTTCGCCGGATCTTCTCAGTGTGATTACAATGTGGTGGTAGATTCTGTGAAACACTGATCTTGCTAGAGCTAATGGTAGCGAATTCGATACCAAATAGAATAGGTAGAGGAAGCGATTAATTACCATTGATTTTCCCCAAATCGCAAACAAAAATGTGTCTCTACTCCACCGTTGATAAATTTAAAATAGTAAAAGTATAAAACCGTAATATTATATGCTTTAAAATTGACTGCACTATAAAAACAGACATTTGGTGGTTCGTAGAAAAAAGTTTCATGAATATGGAATGTAATTAATATAAATGGAATATATAATAAGCCGAAATACCAGGTCAGAAGAGACAAATATCGAAGTCAGATTATTTTGGTGATATTATAAAGTATTTGATTTTTTAAATTTATTAAGTTATTTGTATAGAAGATAATCTAATACAAATAAGAAATGTTGAAGCACGTGGTCAATAGGGAAGCTTTAGATTGTTAAATTTGAAACCACTAAGACAAGCCGTATTTATGCTCAGGAAATCATAAATTATTCCCAATCTATGCTTAGGCAATTTTATTTTCTTTTTGGCTTCAAAAAAAAAATGTGTCAAGTATCTTTCTAGTTTTATTTAGAAACTAGCTGTACCAGTCCGCTTCGCTGGGCATTTAAAATTAACATTAATATTTCTCACCCCCACAAAGATTCTCATCATTAACGCCTCCGCAACTGGTGTAGGGAGTCCAACACTCATATTAATATTAGCCTATCCATTAAGTACATGTATTTTCTACATGCATACCAAGTTTCAAGTCAATCGGATGCACGGTTCAGTAGTTATAACGGAACATCCGTAAAAACCACTGTAGATTTATATAATATTAGTATAGATAATGTAAGTTTGACATTCCCTAATTTTTAAATATCCAACATCTTAACAACATTTTATTGAATTTATTTATAGTGTATTAACGATTTAGAATATCTTTGAAATTGCGTACAAGTTCAACATAAGCCAAGCCTACACAATGATTCAGACAATAGCCGCTGGTTATGATTTTTCCGTTTTTCTTTTTCTCAGAATGAAACGATCAAGGTTTTTTAATAGTTGTTATGTAAAGTGATCCAGAGGTTGATCTCTGGCCTTTAATATATAATGCGTTTTACTGATTTTAATTTTATTCTTGTTATACGTATAATCATTTTTCAAATTTTTTATTAATATCGCAATATTTTAACTGGAATAAAAACAAAAGCTGAACGCGTTTTGACGAGACAAGAGGAATTTAAGAGGTGCACCAAAACTTGATATGTAATAAATATCTGACAATTAAAATTATTTGCATATTTATATAATTCGCAGAATTAAGTTCAGTGTCGAATAGATTTTAGTAATTTTTTATTTATTTTATTGCGTACGTTGGTGGACGATCTCACGGCCCACCTGGTGTTAAGTGGTTACCGGAACCCATAGACATCTACAACGTAAACGCCGCCACCCACCTTGAGACATGAGTTGTAAGGTCTCACTTTTAACAGAACCACGGCTGCCCCGCCCTTCAAACCGAAACGCATTACTGCTTCACGGTAGAAATAGACAGGGTGGTGGTACCTACCAGTGCGGATTCACAAGACGTCCTACCACTAGTAATTACGCAAACTATAATTTTGCGGATTAGATTTTTATTACACGATGTTATTCCTTCACCGTGGAAGTCGATCGTGAATATTTGTTAAGTACGTATTTCATTGGAAAAATTGGTACCTGCCGGCGGGATTCGAACACTGATGCATCGCTACATACGAATGCACTGGACGTCCTTATCTTTTTAGACATTTTCGTAAATTATCATGACCATAGTATGAGTAAACAAATAGACTCATTTAGAATTATTGTATATTTAAAAAAATGTATTTGGCTATTTAATTTTAATTTTTTTTAAATTTTTTAACGGTCAATTTTCTTCTTCATGTTTAGAAAATTTAGTCCACATTACACTAATCGATGAGTTTTGATTGATCTTTTAATTAAGTGAAGCAGATTCACACTTAATTGTTTTGTTTGTGTCATTATGTTTGATTTTAAAGTTTACGTAAGTGATTTCTCGACTCATTTAAATCACGGATCTATGATGATAAATGAGACTGGTGTTCGGAAGATAACTGGTTTATTTTTAGAAATCAAAATGCACTGAAAATCGGCGAGGCAATAGTCGAACTCTATTAAAACAGAATTTGCGAGACACAATAAAGCAAAACTGTCCTAACTAGGACGCATTGAATGCACGGGTTTTTTTCCCTACCTAATGGCTGGTAACTTAAGGGGCTATTCCAGCTACTCACGGAGGTAGTAGGTAAGAGAGTTTGCTAAGACTGTCTCTAAAAAGACTAGGGCTTCGCTGAATCTACCACCGGATCGGAATCGCTGCAAAGAATGAAGCAGATTTCTAGAAAGCATATTATTTACTACTATGACGTTCAGTAGGCTGATTTTACTTGAGCTTCAAGCCAATAATTACCTCGAGATAAACAGAACGACAAATAGGAGAAATTTCGTTTCAAAGATCAGGATCCACTATTGGTGCAATTAACCAATGTAGCAGCAAAGCAAGTTTTGCTAAATTTCTCAAATGAATTTACACTTTATTAAAAACTTTCATATTTTTGGGCGGGAAACTTTTTGACTTAGCTCAGGAAGTGTTTCATTTATGCTCGACAAATATTTTAATTACGGTCATTGTAACAATATAAATATAAGATATTATTAATTTTCGAGTATTGTTCCCACTCTGTAATTAAAACAAACAAGGTTAATCTGTTTTAATTTTCTTACAAAGTTAATTGTATTTGAGTTCTCTAATCTGTCACTGTAAAAACATAATGAATTATTAAGATAACGTTCAAATTCATTGAAAAGGTGACTGTTGACATTGTATTGTATGTATATGTATTGTGTGCTTGACCAGGGTACTGGTGGTACTGGTGGTATAATCATTGCTACCACCACTCGCTGTTTATCACCATTATGCATATTTTTGCCGCGCAGCCGTCGTGCATTCAATCCTGTTTGAAGGTTGGGACAACCATTATACATTGCTACAGAGAATTCGATGTCTCAGGGTTCTGGTAACCATTTAATGTGGTCAGCCATGAGATAGTTTGTTTTTCTACAATTGCTTTTCTTTCTTTCAAATTCAGCTTTCTCTTAAACTAGAGTGATACAATGCAATTCATTTAATCAATCGGCTGATTTTACATATGTATTACTATGTATAAACAGACAAGGGCGGATCCACCTTTGGCGCCAGGAGGGGGTCACAGTCAAATTTTCGATGCGTTCATTCCGCCATCATACAAAGTTATTATATTATATTAAATTAATTAAATATTGAAGGTATGTAGTTGCATAAAATCTGTATGGTGACAAAATATATAAATAAAATCATTATGTTCAATTAGTGGTTCACCGAAGTCTTGGAAGCAGCTCAGGGGGGGTCATGACCCCCATGACCCCCCCCCTGGATCGCCTTTGTAAACAGATTGCATAGTCTTCATAAAACTCATTTAAATTCTAATGAAATTAACTCAAAAATAAGATCTGTTACGTCAAACAACCTAATAAATTACGTTTAATCTTGTTTGTCATCACCGAAAGAACGGGTTATTCTAATATTGTTGATACTTTAGTTTCTTTCAAAATTATAAGCTTTCGGCTAAATATTAGGGAGTGGTAATTAAAACAGTGGATTTGAAGATTAATTATTTATTGTTTATTAGCATATTTGATAGTACAAATTATCTAGATATATTCGAATCATAAGTAGTGAATATAACTTTTATTTGTCTGCTTTTTCGTGCACTTAAATATTCACACTGGCTTAGTCTAACCATAGTATCGTTTCTAATAGTGTATCAAGATGATCTTTGAGGACTTAATGATTCATTAAAAGCCCTTCAATATGAAGAAGATATTCTTATATCAATATGTAATGTATTATACTATCCTAGTTACAATAATAGTCATCAAAATCGTGGGCCTAGCTCTTCCTTATTTGCTTAAGACTTCCATAAAGCGATTTCATCCCACTGTGAACCAAATACTGCAATTGACCTGAGAACAAAAGAAATATAATATGTATTAATATTGGGTCCGAAAGACATTTTTGATTTTGTGTCAGTTAATTTAATCAATTTGAAGTTATTCGATGGATACAATTATAAAGTAGATATTTAATTTTTCTGAAAACGTAGTTTTAGGTCATCGATTGTCAACTTTTTCTTATAAGAGGATTAAGAAAACGACATTTTAATTGTTTTCTGTCATTTTCTTATACACAGATTAAAATTAAACCCTAAACATATAGAGATAGAGTTTACAAAAGTTCGTTATGAAAATTATCGGCATATTATTTTTGGTAAAGGCTTTTTATTGCGTGATATAAATGAAATTTTCATCTCTACCGGATATGCAACGCTAACAAGTAAACATCACGTGTCATATAACAAAATCTGACCATCGCGAAAATTTATAAATGTACCGTTTACATGTTAATAGGTTTACAAGTGAAAACAATCACTTATCTGCTAATTGAAAAAAAAAATGTAATTGTTGTGTACCAATAAGATAAAGATACTAACCTCCTTGGAACTGGGCCATTTCGAAGCGTTATCACTGGTTCCTTTAGTGAAACTGTTCTCTTCACCTCTTGGAGCTCAATTTCTGTTTACATTCCGTTGTGGAAGAAGCGAAAGAAGAAGAGCTTCCCGACGATTTGCTGCTCTTTGAGAAATCACTTTTCTTCCTAAAACTCAATCTCGTCTCTCCCTTGATGAAGCGGTCGAGTGCTTGCCTCAAAACCGAGTGTTTTCGCTCGAAAGGATTGGTATACATTTTCACTGAATATCACTTGGCCACGACCTTCCAGTACGACAGTCGTATCGACAATGATAGCGGGTCGCCTGGTAGCAACGTTAATATAGGATGCGTGCGTCGACGGCAAAGCGTGCGCATCGGGTCATCAGTTGAGTTCAAACATTTATTATATTATTAAAACGAAAAGACGTCACTGACCACTTTTTGTTTGGATGCCCTATAATTTAACAACCATTCTCAGCACGATGTCATTAAAGCCGAGCCAGTTTTTTTCGTATGGCTCGCTGATGTTTTTTAACAGTTTTTTAATGATTTCGTTTTGTTATATGACTTTGTACTCGTTATGATTAAGTGTTTTTGTTTATTTATGAAAGACACACCTATGATCTTCATTATTTATTCATTTGACAGTTGAAATTATAAGGAAATTACTGTAGAAACTAGTTTTTTTAAAACGATATATAAATGTTTTGTTTTTCTAAGATGCGTTGTCGAGCTCACAACCTACTTGGTCTTAAGTGGTTACCGGGGCCCATAGACATCAACAACGAGACATGAGTTCGAAGGCTTCAGTTTTTACAGTCCAACGGCTGCCCCGCCCCTCAAATCGAAACGCACTACTGTTTCAGGCCTGTAATAGGCAGGGCGGTGGTACCTACCCGTGTGGACTCACAAGATGTCCTAACACCAGTACTCACGCAAATTTTATTTTTGCGTGTTTGATTTTTATTACGCGATGTTTTTCCTTCACCGTGAAAGTTAATAGTGAAATTTGTTGAGTACGTATTATATTTCATTACAAAAATTGTTACCTGCCTGCGGGATTCGAACACCGGCACTGTCGCATCGCTTGATACAAATGCACCGGGCATCTTATCCTTTAGACCACGACGATTTCCTACTATAACTTTGTTACCGTAGTTTGTATAATTTAATCAATTACATCATTAAATGTATTATTAGTATTTATTTACGTTTTAAAATAGAAATGTGTTAACCTTAAATGACAAACAATAACAAAAAAATTGGGAAATAATAGTATCGTAATATTGAATTGGGTCACAATATCTACCACAAAGAGCACAGATACATGAAATAACAGAAAGAATAATTTAAATTGTTTTTCTGCATCTACACTATGAAGGTAAAAAACATGTTGATTTTTAAGCGTTACACTACCTCATAGTAATATAATATACTAAAATCTTTTGAAATGAAAACTAGTTTCAAAGAGCTTCTCTTTCGGAAAAACTTAAAAAGAGCAGACCATTTTCAAATTAGAACGCCCATCAATTCCTAATAGTAAAACTTGTGTATTTTGAAATACGTATAAATCTGAAATACAATAAAATTCACTTATTTCGTTAAGGCACGTACAAAAACAACGAAAATGTATTGAAAAAAGTAAATGAGAAAACTTATATCTAAAAGTACAATGGGCGGATTTTTCTCTTAAAGCGATCTCTCACAGTCGGCCTTTACTTCAATTGGATCATAAAATTTCAACGTTACGATTACAATTTTGATACTTTCTATATTTAAATTTATTTTATTATAAGCTTACAAATTTCCACGTTAGCTGTTTTACGCCCTCAGAGTTTTATGCTAACTAAGGTTACAAAGTCAAGGTAGTGTAACAATTGTTAATAGCATTGTGTTTTACATCACGGATTCTAAGTATCATGATGTAAACAAGTTAGCACTGAGCGCATTTTGTATCTCGAACGTCAGAGCACGTGTCTACAAATGCCGCAAGCACGTTCGAGATACGAACTAGGAAAAATTGGGTTAATTAATTCTCCGACGCTGAATCGTTTCGATTCAATACTTTCGCTTAGTGATTTTCGCATTCATGCTTACGTCACCGAGGACTCGTGACGTCAGACAAATAATTTTCCAGTTAACTAGAATAATGTCGCTTCATTTGTTTAACGTCTTTTTATGTTTGTTACGCACCCACACGTCAACTTTAAACCGGTTATTCCAAGTTGTGGTGTTAATGTGCGCACCGGACATTTCACCTGCGGACTGCGGTATTAACATCGCATATAAAGGTAAGAACGAAAAATTCCATAATGCCTTGAACGTTTGTAACGCATGAGTTTCGCAGTTCTGGCTTGAATTTGTTTTTTTGTTTAGTAATGTTTTTGAAAGGAGATTGTTGTTCATGTTTGACGGGCCACTTTATAAAAATTCCCTGGATATGTATTGTGTAGAGACAATGTTAACTTATAAAATCTTTTTTTTTTTGTATACATAAACTCACTCATCACTTTTAATTATTATTCTCATAATCCTCTCGCAGGTCTGCTGGAAGAGATTTCTTAAAGAAATAAGCAGCGCCTTTGTACATAATTTTCCTATTACTCTGTACTATGTCTTCTTTTCTGTGTGTACATAAATAAATAAATAAAATAAACCTCCTTACGTTAATACGAAAATGCAAATTATAGCACAAAAAAACGGACAAAGTAAATGAATCAACAAACGAAAAAACAGAAATTTCCCGTCCTATGGGGTGTTGGAACGCGTGTTCGACTGTAGATATAGACCTACATTTAAAACCAAACTACCGTAACACAGAAAACCTAAAAATATGCGATAAAAATCTGGATGTTAAAACTAGTTTCTAATAATTTTATTTAGTTCCCTTTTATTAAACCGCTACTGTAGCTGGAAGCTGTATGAACTAAATAAATAATGAAAAAAAAAACTACAATTAACGAACTTATGGCGGTAGTGCGCATAAGATATTTGACAGATTCCTGAATCTCGCTAACGCCATTTTTAAGATTAGTTTCCATTTAAACGAGTTCCGAACAATAAAACTTGAACCGTCGATCTACCGAGCAATTACACCCGCCCTGTGGAAGATCTTCCCGTAAAATCATTTCTTTTGGACTCACAAAAACTAATTTAATTTATAGTATTTATAGTAACTAGTTAAACTTCCTTTTATTCAAGTTTTTTTTTTTTAGTCTGCCCACAGGTTGTTATTACTGTGTGCTTATTATGTTTTGTGTTCGGGTTCACCATTTAATTTCATTTTTGTTTTGTTTTTTTCTTAAATTTTTTGTTTTGTTTTCGGGTTCACCATTTAATTTGATTTTTGTTTTGTTTTTTTCTAAAATTTTTATAATTTACTAATTTTACTAATTTATACCATATAAACTAATTTATACCACTAAGTATGTACACACGTACGGAGTCTTCATTCCCGCAAAGAACCAAAGGGAAACGGGGGTGACTGAAAATCAGCGCTGTTCGATTTATCAACCTTGAACAGCAATAGCTGAGCCACCTCCTTTTGCCTTTTTCTCTTTTCTTTTATTTGTATTTCATTTTATGATGTGAAAGGCAATAAATGATTTTTATTATTATTATTATTGTTGTTGTTATCCCTAAAATCTACTTATTATTTTTACGGGTTTTTTTTTAAATATTCTTCGCCCAAATCCACCCACAGAATCACTACGATAAACAAAAAACCGCGGTATGAACATGTCATATAAAAGTGTTAGTAATTATGTTAAAAATATGAGCTGTTAGACTTCAGAATAAATAGCGCCCTTTAGGCTCGCATTCCAAGAATGGTTAGATCCGGAAACAATCGCCTTCAAGGTCAACGACATTTACGTAACTTACAAAATAATGTTCATCGTGCAATAACAAAAAAAAAAAAAACTTCACATCAATCATATACGATCGAAGTCGTACCATACCTTTTTTATTAAACATGACTTCCTTTCGATACTTGTCTTGTGATCTTTAGACCGGATCTTCTCTTTGGTGAAATAACATTTTACCAATTCGTGTGTTTTCTGTAAATTTTTTAAGTTTCAACCTCGGCCTCTAGACTCAATATTTTGGATCTATATGTATATATAGATAGTTAATAGTAATATAATTTAATTACATTTATAACAGAATCAAATGCAATTGGAAATAAGATAACAAAAACCTGCCTGGACGAACCCTGAAGATTTTGGATAGAATACTTTTATGCCTGTAATATCGGAATTGCAAGATACCTACTCCATGTTGATCAATCTTAGCAAAAAAATAGGTATATTAATGTTGATTGACGCAAATTCTGTTCCAAAACATTTAAATGGCGATGATGCCAACTTTAATCATCCGATGTTAATGTAAACATCCTATTATTATTTTTTAAAGTAATAAATATAAAGGAATTACGCATTGCGTGTTTAAAATATTCTGATAATGTGAAAATCAAAAAATAATTTAATATAAATAAAAAACAAATGTATAATTTAAAATTAAGTTAGCTTTTTAGTTTTTGTTATCTAATAGTGACTATTAATATTATATAAGAGATAGAATATATAATGATCTTAGACGTGGGAGGTCATGTTTGTAGCGTTATTGTAAGTGCATTTTTTGCGTATTCTTTCTTGCGTTTCTGAATTTTTTGCGCTGACCAATTACAAAGTTAATTAATATTTCTTCCTCAACCGGTTATATTTAATGATGTAGATGGGGAGACAAGTTTACAATCCATGTTGTATTAAACTGCTACCGGAGCCAATAGATACAACGAAGTCATAACGATTAATATTGTAATAATGAAGCAGTGGTTTTAGCTAAATTAAATATTTTATATTTCTTTAGAATAGAGGGCCTTCAATATTTGGCTGTAAGTATTTTTTTTAATCTATGTTCACTGATTTTGAAAATTCTTCTTTTTTTTGTCAAAATTTGTATCTAGGCGGTCCAATTGTTAAGTTTGGAGTTTGGATGAGGTCGCGGGATCGCGAGACCGCGGCGCGGGCACTCTTTTTGCCCCGTACGACAGTCGTGAATCCGTCAGACGAGGCGGTTGCAGGGGACACCTCTACATCTACACTCTCTATCTCGGAGTCCGAATTTGAGTCAGCAGTGGAGGACGCGGGGGAGGATAAAGAGGACGACGCGACGGCGGGAGACGATGCGGGCGCGGGTGGCGTTTTTCCGAAAGACACAGGGTTGGCGGGCGCGACGGAGGTCTCGGTAGAGGGTGTGTGTGTGTTTTTTTTTTCCTCCTTTAAACTGAGAGGCTATTTCAGCGTAACCTTAAGTAGTAGGTGAGCTCACGGGGCTCAAACCTGACGACGTTGCTAACACGAATTCTAGCAAGAGCCGTGCTTCGCAGAATCTACCACCGGATCGGAAACGCGACCCACTGAGAAGATCCGGCGAGAAACTCAGTAGGCTGTATCTGAGTGTTAATTTACCCGTCGAGTCCTTCGTCGCAAGCGATGGGTTCGACGAGAACGATGACCGGTGGGGTGAGGCCGCGGTAGCAGCGCGCTTATGGTCGACAAACTCCCTAACAATCGCGGGATGACGTTCGCGCAAGAGCTCGATCAGTTGGGTCAACGAACCCATCCTTGACGTAGTGCCCTGGGACTTTCGTACGCTCACCTTGCGTCGAGGCCCCGACGAATATGTATATAATACAGACAAAGCTTACAAAAACGTAATTAAAAAGCAACTTTAGTAGTGATTGTTGTTCTTTGACTTAATTGCGAGCTTTCAATATCCTTTAACCCAAATATACTCAACTCATCCACACTGATAATCTTAGAGTTTTGCTTAAAAACCAGAATATTTTTATGCGACCGTTAATTGCTTAGGGCGACTCACAGGTACAACCGCAGGCCAACATCCGCCTGGTGATTTATAGCCTGGATTTGATAGCCTTACCTGGAGTAATTTCGCACCGTCGGTCGTGGGTACCTTCACCAAGTACCAAATTGTACGCTATTTATTTTTGTAATACAATATTATTCCTATAGAATGAAAGGTGTCGGTGAAATTTTGTGGACTAATTATTTATATTGAAAAAAAGACCTATATAGTAGTTCACTAAGGATTAAATGATAACGTTCACAAACATTTTAAATCCTTTCTAACTGCTATAGTTGTCTATGTTATATACGTGACTGTGGACACATTGCCTAACTACTTCGAGTACATCATATTATTTAATTTAATTATGAATCTGTTTACAAAATACATTATTTCCAATTAGGATTGATAACAATAGTTTTACACGGACAGGCAGTGATATAAATTTGTTCTATTTATATAATTATTGATTGATTAGATAAGTGTTTTTGAGAAATCTGCTTAATTACAACATCTGTAAATAGAGCTCCGAGTTGTATATATTAGTTACAAATCTCTTATTTATGAAATACTAGCGACCCGCCCTCGCTTCGCTACGGAAACTATAATTTATTATGGATTTCACCACCATTTAATGATGTTATTATACATATAAACGTTCCTCTTCAATCACTCTATATATTCAAAAAAACCGCATCAAAATCCATTGCGTAGTTTTAAAGATTTAAGCATACATAGGGACAGATATAGGGACAGAGAAAGCGACTTTATTTTATACTAAGTTCATTGTACTCCGTGGCATTTGGAGTAAATGTGTAAATAAATGTTTAACCTATTTAATATAATACAATTCAAGATTTTACAACTTATTACAGTTAGAAGGAGGAGTTTTGAGTTCTTTAAACATGTCGCCAGAAAGAGAGATTAATATTTAGAAAAAGCTGCTGATAGCACGCAATGTATGCAGAAGAAGGTCCAGAGGCAAAAGTCCAATGCGCTGATCGGACTAGAGACGCTATACTCTTTCCAGTCCAAGATGGAATCCACACAGCCGAGAATAGGCAGAGCTGGCGCAGAATAATCCAGGAGAAAGTCATTAAGGGATCTCACGACCTTCAGTATTGAGGAGTACCGACACAAGAAGGAGGACAGTTTGAAGCTGCTCTTAGAAATTGAATTTTATACAGCCATTGAAGAGAATGATGTTTACGATTCACTAGTTAATTGCATTATCGTTATTTCGTTTTTGAAACACCTAAAACAGTCGTATAATTTTTAAAGAAGAAATAATCAGATCTTTTTTGCTGAATGAGCTCCCCTCCACGGTGTTTCCCGAGCGCTATGACGTGTCCTTCTTCAAACGAGGCTTGTGGAGAGTATTAAGCGGTAGGCAGCGGCTTGGCTCTGCTCCTGGCATTGCTGAAGTCCATGGGCGACGGTAACCACTCACCATCAGGTGGGCCGTGCGCTCGTCTGCCTACAAGGGCAATAAAAAAAAACAAAAAATCCAGCCTTAGTCACTTTACTCATACAAGTACATATGACAAAGCGACTACACGATTAATTATTATATACGAAAGATAATGCTTATTCAAAATGTGATCGATCTTTCGGTCCTTGACCCACATTTTGGATAGATACCGGGTCTGTTCTACCCGATCGTTACAGTTCATTTCTATTGATATTTTATTATCCGATTCTAGAACGTTGAATAAGCTATGATTTCTCATGGATACCTTTGATGTAGTTGCAGTTGATACCCGCGTAATATATAGGTAATTTGCGTGATTATGCAAGAGTTTCTTTCCTACTAAGACCGTAAGGGTAGCTATCACCATCCTGCCTACATTTACCTACCCGCGTAGCAGTATTTCATTTAGTTATGAAGGCCGTTCCATTACAAGGAGGCAGCATTCATGTTTATGAGCTATCGTTCCCACTTAACAGCAGGTGGGCTCTCAGCTCGTCCTCTTTTTTATATGTAGTATAAAAATAACACTATAATACATACAGCGATTTACAACAAAGCGCAATGTGATTGCTTTAAAATATCAATTAATAAAAGAAAAATAAAAATAAATCCTATTAATTTAACCAAGATTCTCTATAACTACGTTTTTAATTATTTCAATATTGATGTATGCTCATTTTTGATTGATTGCTTATTCTTACGGGTGTACGGTCTTCCAATGGTCGTTATGAGGCCAAAATAATTAGGTATATGAGAGAGAATCGGATCTCCCAATTGATGTAATTGGATCAATATTTATACGAATGAAAGAATGGGAGCATGCTATAGACGGTCCTTTCTGCAGTAAAACTTAGGAAATCTACTGACTGTTGGTATATAATCATATCGGATCTATTTTTGCATAAATCTTTTTCATACAGATTTCATGTTGGGTTTTGCGGCCTCGAGCGGATATTATTCGGATTAATAGATTAAATAATCGTAAGATAAAAAAAAAATGACCGTAAAATTACGAAAAGTTGAGAGCACAAATCCAGCGCGTTGTACCTATTAAACAAATTCAATAAAATAATTTAACTACAACTAACATAACGACGTCAATCAAATATACCAGTTTTTATTAAATCCAATCAAGAGTTTTTAATACCAGTAAAAAGGACAGAAAGATTGGATCAGATGAACTAATGTTTTCGTACTTAATGGTTGACTAAACACACTTTACAAAACTTGCTTAGGGCCTGTTATGACTTACGCATGTGTGGTGTTCGCTCACGCGGCCCGCACACAAATAGACACCCTTCAATCCCTACAATCCCGCTTTGGAGCTCCGTGGTTCGTGAGGGACTTTGACCTACACGACGACCAGGGCTTCGAATCCAGAAATACATGAAATAAGAGTCGGAACGGCACTTCGATAAGGCTTTTACTATCGCACCGCCGCCACCGGAGTAGAGTTCATCCATACTACCTGGAGCCACTGCGGTCATCCACAGTGCGGTCTCTTTTGCCATGTACCATCCGGCTGTGGAATGAGCTCCCCTCCAAGGTGTTTCCCGAGCGCTATGACATGTCCTTCTTCAAACGAGGCTTATGGAGAGTATTAAGCAGTAGGTAGCGGCTCGGCTCTGCCCCTGGCATTGCTGAAGTCCATAGGCGACGGTATCCACTCACCATCAGGTGGGCCGTGTGCTCGTTTGCCTACAGGGGCAATAAAAAAAAACTATAATCGCCTTATCGTTGACGCCGCTGACTACTCCCTGAATCCTGATCACGCAGGAGCCAGTCACCGTCGACGCCCTAGACATGTTCTTACGGATCCATCAAATCCGATATCCTTTGCATTAGACGCCTTCAGCTCTAACACTAGGAGCAAGCTTAGGGACCCTGGTAACCGTACTTATAGAACTCGACAAAGAGTTCGACGTGCAACCTAACCCATCCATTAGCCCGCTGAGTTTCTCGCCGGATCTTCTCAGCGGGTCGCGATTCCGATCCGGTAGTAGATTCATTCGCAAACCAGCTGCTCTTGAGTTGTTAGGTCTCCTTTGGAAGCGCTCGGATAGCTGTTAGCAAATCCCACCCCTCCTGGCTGAACCTATGCGTGCCCACCTGTCCTGGTGAAACTGGAAAGGTCTCCGGGCCACCAGTAACCTTTCAATCACAAAAAGGCTGATTAAACAAATATACAAGTAAATGATGAATTGAAGTTAGACACTTAGGCACCGTATCGCTCTGTTACACTAATAATATAATTTGGTAATAATAACAACATTTCAAATGATTAACGTTCATAAATTAGAATTGAATGCGGTTAACCTTTCTTTGATTGATCCTGAATGATGAAAAAAAGGTGACGTGTGATGCTTACGCAGTTTTTGTTGCCAATTAACCTTACTTGTGACGCAAGCGTTTTAGGGTTAGTCCTTATACATTTTGTTTTCAATGAAATATCGGAAGAAATTATAAATCCCTCTCTATAGCTCGTTGCAATGGATATACGGAGATATAACTTAGCTAAGGAGGGTTCACATCTAGTAGGCGGCCAGTCGTGAAACCCATGCCAAGTCCATATACAGCATGATAAGAAAACATACTGGGCCGACCGTACATAATGTAGGATAAGAGCAAGAGGAAAAAGAAGTCTATTCTGTTTTCTTGAACATTCTTGAGCTTAAGCCGTAGACTATTGAATTGATTGTTGATGACGTCCTAAGTATTGACGTCTTCGAAATGCCAAAGGGAAAATCAACATCTAACATCTAAATGTTAGCCTCCCTCTCTCTTCCAGTTTTACTCCTCATATCTTAGAGTCGTGACTACCTCTACCCATGACTTTCGTTCCCACGATGTTGCGCCATCACATCCTGTCTTCGGCTACTCGGGGAGCATTGTAGACAGTGGAATCAAGGGTGGGGCGAAGCTGATCAGACCAACACATGGGACTATTACCCCCACGATTTTTTTCCTTCAAGCTTGCCAGTAACCACCAGTTTTTCGGGATTTTCTCTGTCCATCCTGGAGCTTTATTAGCCTTAGGGCTTCGAAAATGGATTGTCGTTTTTATGACTTTAAGATTTTACGAATAAATGGATTTGTTTTGCCTTTTGACTAGCTTTGTATGCTTCCTATGTTCCATGGAGAGTGCTCTGAGGAATTGTTTGAGAAGATCTCTTCATCTCATTTTTACCATCACACCTCCCGCCACTGGAGCAGAGTTCATTCAACCAGAAGGTATGATTGCTTCAAATATGCAAAATGTTGATATCTACCTGCGACCTCACACACTACCTTATCAAAATTATTTATTTCTTAGAGGATCACACTCCTTGGTTTGTTGAGAGTACATTGATCGATGATAAAACAAGTTTTTGATGTCTACGTCATACGCAAATGATAATAATTAAAAATCATAAAAAATATATGGATTGGATAAACTTAAAGATTAGTATCGGACCACTTAACTTAATCCGTTAGAGTTTTATTTTTATTATCGTAGTTGGATCGGAGAGTTCATGGCCCAACTGATCTTAAATGATTACCGGAACCTATAGATTAACGTTTTGCCTCTATGCCCATATAGGAATCCCGCAAGCAGGTACCAATTTTTGTAACTAAATACGTATTCAACAAGGCACGACTTCCCCAGTGGAGGAATAACATCGTGTGACTAGAATCAAGCCCGTAAAAAAATATATTTGCGTAATTACTGAATGTAGCTACATATGTAGATATGGGTTCACAAGACGCTTTTTTCTTCTTTTTTCTTTCTTTTTTTTCTTTTGCGGCGGAAATAGGGCAGTGATACTATTATCACTACCCTTTTTCCGCCGCAAAAGAAGTGATCCCTTCAGGTCTGAAAGTTGCGGCAGCATTTTTACTATAGAACTGAGACTTCTAACCAATGTCTCAAGGTACCCACTTCCGGTAGTTACAAGATGGTTATCGAGAAGGTGGAAGTATTTCGAGGATGCCGCCGTACTATACGCAATCGCTAAATAGAAAAAATTAAAGATGTGGTGTCGTGGGACACCAGGTAGGAACAAAGTTCCTTCGGCTAATGTAGAATCGACACAATTTGCAAAAAAAGAAATGGTGCTCAATTTTATGTAGGTTTTCTTGATTTTTCTCTTAAATTTTGCTGATTAGTTTTTATTTAAGTACGGGAAAGTATTTAGGAAATTCAGTATTTTAGGAAATAATAAATTACGAAAAATAAAAAAAATTGTAATTCAAATTATCAATTAAAATAACAAAATATATCTCTTTATTTTTGGTTGGCAACATAAAATTACATAGAAATAGAAATAATTACTAAATAGAGAGAGAAGGGATTAGCGAACGAAAAGAAAGAAGGAGAAAGAGAAAGGTATTATACACTGCTCGCTTGTGTATGCGACTGTCGCGCCTGCGCACGTCTCATTTAATGGTTTTATTCCACGCACTTTTTTCCACGGATTTATTCCATGCACTTTTTTCCACGGATTTTTTCTTACGGTTTTCCTATCACATTTTTTTCAGTTCGGTCGCGCAGCAAAATCCCTATCCCCTCCAAGCCTGCCGTAAGGAACTTCGTTCCAATATTGCGTCTCATCTGTTTTGGGGTCGGGTAAGAAGTGTAGCCGTTTCTGCGTCCCCGTACCTCACCCCAGCAGTGATTATGGAAATAAATAATATGAGGCCTCGATTTTAAATCCGACTCTTTTCCTTCATCGACCTGTCAAAGTCTTTTTGTAAATAATTTCGTTTTTGGAACGAAGTTCCTTATGGGACGATGCGGAGGAGCACCCTAACCGGGAAAAACGTCCGTAACGTAAGATAATAAAATATTTATATAAATAATAAAATATTTAGCCTTAGTATGATGGCTATAACAGTGTCTAATGTCATAGTCTACGTGATGAGGGTTATTGTTATTCATATAAATAGCTGTTTCTTTGTATATTATTATTATATATTTTTTATAAATCATTGTGAATAAAATAAAGTTTATTTATTTATTTATTTATTTATGTACACACAGAAAAAAAGACATAGTACAGAGTAATAGGAAAATTATGTACAAAGGCACTGCTTATTTCTTTAAGAAATCTCTTCCAGCAGACCTGCGAGAGGATAATGAGAATAATAATAAAAAGTGATAAGTGTGTGTAGAACAAATAACACATAACTAAAACAACAAATACAACATGAGAATTATAGTAATGCACATACACATACCAAATATTGTTAAACTTGAGTACAAAATATTATAACTTTGTAAAGTAGTTTCTTTTTATCTAAAAAAAATCATAATAAAAAATGTATACCCGAATAATTATTTTCTTTATACCTCGAATAGAACTTAAAATTAATGTTTTTATAATAAGGAACTTCGTTTTTATCCGGGCTCCCACGACACCACACATCTTTTTTTTTATTTTTTTTAAATATTTCGTATCGGTTCATGTAATAGTTTGTAAGTTCATTGTACTTGTTCGACGAATTTTAATATTGATGGATAGAACGTGCTTACAGTCCAGCTGTTGTCAAATAGTTAATTGATCTCTTAAGTATCACAATTTAAATGTTGCTAGCCACTTTATGACACGCGATACAAGTCTCAGTTGCTTGTATCGCAGCTGCCCTACCCTTCGATTCGGAATTCGCGCCACAATAGCGGTAATTATTAGGAGCTCGGAATGTGCCCTACCACAAGTCACTGCTTAATCAAGCAAATTAAAGAAAGATATGGCTTTCTGTACAGGAGGATTCAATTTTTTTTCTTTTTCTATAACATAGATGGATGACCGTGCTCACGGCCCACCTGGTGTTAAGTGGTTACTGGAGCCCATAGATGTCTACAACGTAAATGCCGCCACCCACCTTGTGATATGAGTTCTAGTATAGTTACAACGGCTGCCCTACCCTTCAAACCGAAACGCATTACTGCTTCACGACAGAAATAGGCAGGGCGGTGGTACCTACCCGTGCGGACTCACAAGACGTCCTACCACCAGCAAAATGTCGGGTTTAGGCGGCTTTGAGTTTCCCGGTCATCTGGGTCGGTTATACAATGTGGAGCAGTCACGATAAGAGTGTTATCGTGTGGGACCGCTTTCGCGAAAACGGCCTGCCATTAATCTAATGTGTTTATAGCATTAATATCGCTGGCAGTATGCCAGAATTAAATAAACTAATCTTATATCTTATCTTATACCTTTAAATGAGCAATTCTTGTATGTATATATATAATCTGAATCTCGGAAACGGCTCCAACGATTTTCATAAAATTTAGTATACAGGAGATTTCGAGGGCGATAAATCGATCTAGCTACGATTTATTTTCAGAAAATGTTGTTTTATTCGTGTTTTCAATAATCAACTTTATCGATAATCAACTTTATGACTCTTCCCGACATCTATTGGCGAATAATAATACTATTTTTCTTAATTGAGGGCAACTAACCGCTTTAGAGACACAACAAGATGGCGTTATTAAAAAAAACCGGTCATCATCTAGTATATTTTAAATCCAGTTACGTTTCTGCCTTGACCCTAAATTTAATTAGCATTTCGTCTTGCAATCCTGCCTTAGTCCGACCACGGTTGTTCATCAAACGGTCTGACGTCAGAGCCGAATGATTTATGGCCTGTTGTCATACCGCTCCACTTATTACGGACAAAACAATTTTTTTTTTCTTACTTTAATACATCACGTTTCGTCTCCTCAAACCGGTTTTAATTAATTGATCTATTAATTTGCATAAATTTTGTTTATACAAGGAAAACTGCACAAGAATGTTAACGTCAAGTTATGATCCATTATCAATTTGGTATTTAGTGTGATTATTTATTTAATTTATACATTATTTCAGTTCAAAACAAAGCCATAATATTTCGTTACTAAGAATTTCTTATAATCTATGTTAGGAAAATAAAAAATCTAACTATCAGACATACATTATACATCATTACAATTTTTTCCTTCCAAATGCCTGCTGCAAAAGCTATTAATTAGAAATCCCTCGATCTTGCTCGATATGATTTTCAGAAGACTATTGCCACTGTCACACATTCAACGCAATAACGATGCACTTCTCTTCCGCATTATTGCAAAGAAGTTATCTGTGTGAGATGTCACAAACATCGTGGAATATTATGACTAAGTTATAGTGCTAGGTTCCATTAAAAATGGTGCAGCAAAGATTGAAGTATCCAAAAATTGATACTCGCTAGGGCCGATAACAGGAAAGTACCTTGAGATTTTGATTTGTTTCAACTGGAAAACGGTCTTTTTAGAGTAGAGTGAGTGTTTTAAAAACAAGGAAAATTTGTATTTCCCAGACCATCTCCGGGGAGTTACCATTCGCTTGATAAGACCGTACTTGGAACATATAAATACGTAATTCATTGATTAACGTTTCATTGCATTCGACAAATCTAAAACAGGTTGCAAAGATGTTGGTTGCACCGTCTCTATTATTTTTGGTGTTCTTGGTGAGTTTCGGAACCCTGAATGCAGGTCAGTTGATAGCATTTTTTTCGTTTATTTATGGATAATTAAAAAAATTAAGATAAAATTATTTAAAACATACACGAGATAACACTGTCTCGGTGGTGCAGTAGTTTTTTAACCCAGAAACAGCAACCTACATCGTAACTGGTCGATTTGGTATTTGCATTATCGGAACAATTTGCCGATACAGTTATCAAAGCTTAACGACCCAATGGTGGCTTCCCTTATCATATCAGCTCCATAATAATATAATTGCCGTACAATTCTTTTCATACATAGAATTCGTGTTTTTTGGTGAACGCACTTCGTTTATTTACAATGAATAGTATTCTATTCTTAATCATTGTTGCGACATGTGCTGGATTGTCGACTTTCGGTATGTAGTTACTCGGTACCGTAATTATTAACTGTGTTATCTCGAACGAAACTTAGAATTCACCTCGCAATTACTTATTAGCTTATTGCTGGAGCCTATTGAAATCATGACGAAAAGTAGTCCGCTACTTTGAAGTACGAGGTTAAAATCTCAACTTTATTGTTTATTCGTTGTCTTAAAATTTAATCTGGAATGCTTGTACTACGCTAATAGTTCGCGGCAAAAATAGGCACGTGTTACCTGCCCGCGTGGACCGTAATATCGTCTCATTAGCGAAGGGTTATTTTGTGATAAATAAAAATCTTCGAAACTAAAAGTAAACAATTTAAAGGACCTAAAAAATTTAAATATAAGCATACCTAATTCTTATTTATGGCATTGATTATGCTAACGTCCTGAATTATTTACTGTGACATCGTAATGCTATAAGATAAGTAAGTACTTACTTATTGGCAATACGTACTTGCCAATTATACTTGGTAAACACAAGAAAACTATTAAAGCCAAATAAATTAATAAGAAAAACTTCCGTTCGGATAATTCGTAGACATATTCACTTCTTGTTTTGTGAATATTAAACAATAAAACAAGGATTTTTATTTACGAGTATTATGATTAACCTTATCATCCATATAGTTTTGCTTTTGTGTACGTAAAATCCTTTGCATCTATTTGATCCCACCTTACTCAATGATGGTTTCATTCATGTAACAAATCCGTCATTTCTTTGGACAAAAAAAAATTAAGTAAGGTTTCATTCTTTTTTTTTTCTACCTAAGCTGATAGCCTTGTGAGGCTATTCCGGCGTAACCTTAAATAGTAGGTGAGCTCACGGGGCTCAAACCGGAGTGATGCTAACACTAGCTCTAGCAAGAGCCGTGCTTCGCAGAATCTACCACCGGATCGGAAACGCGACCCACTGAGAAGATCTGGCGAAGAAACTCAGTGGGCATTTCATTATGTATTGTAGCCTTTACACGCGACCCCACCGAATCATTAAAGTCAAATTTCTTTTTAAATTTCAAACGGCTCTAGTCGTGTACAAAGGGATTTCAAACGCGTAGGTACGTGTACGGTCATTCACCCTATCACCAGTCAACACCAACCGTTCTGGAAATCGCCAAGACTCCTTCAGAACAAAAATTTTTTTTTTTCTTGTATCTTTTTTTTTTAATTAACACATAATTAAAATATACGTAAGCTGTGTTTTATTTCCAGCGTCCGAATGCGGCGAAATTCCCATCACCGAATGGAGTGGCACGGAGTCACGTCGTAAACAACCTCTGAAGAGTCCTATTGACTTGGTGGTGATACAACACACGGTATCCAACGATTGCTTTACAGATGAAGAGTGTTTGCTAAGCGTAAATTCTCTACGACAACATCATATGCTTCTGGCTGGGTTCAAGGACTTGGGCTATTCGTGAGTTTATTTTATGACTGTATATATTTTTTAATTCTACTAAACCATGTATTTCCTAATTCAAACCTAACGGGTAAGACTCCAGAATCGGTTACCCGGAGTATTAGTACCAAGCAATGCGATTATGCCCGGTTTGGAAATTTCTGGCCGGTACGTACAATATGTTTTTTTATGTAAATAACTAACACGTGGCCTCGAATAATTTGCAAAATTAAAGAATAACTTTTTGGAATGAATATGGAACCGAAAAAAAAATTGCGTGTTGGTGGATCGTATTGTGAAAATGTAAGGATAGGTACCGCCATCTTGCAATTTCAAGAATTTGACAGTTGACATACCTACAATTTTAATTTGATATTCATAGATAATCAGACCTTTAAAGTATACTTCAGTGTAGATAATACACTTAATGTTGATATTTCCATTTCAAGCTAGGCGGCGGCGGTGCACTTCCACATCTTTTGAAAAATATTAAAAACTATTTTTATGTTTTAGATTCGTGGCTGGAGGCAACGGAAAAATTTATGAAGGAGCGGGATGGAACCATATCGGTGCTCACACATTGCACTACAATAATATATCCATAGGGATCGGTTTCATTGGAGACTTTAGGGGTGAGCATTTTAGAAATTTAACTAAATACCTACCTGGTAATCGTCACCTTAAACAGCCACATCCACTGCTTGGTATAGGTGTCTTCTAATCCGTAGTCTTCTAGTCGGTTCTCGGCACTTCTTATTCAGTACTTACGGACAGCCTTTCAAAATAATGAAACGATTCGTAGTCTGCACACAAGAATACATTTGCTCCAACGCTTGTCAATTCTCCGGCATACATTACCATCCCACTGCCATTTCAGCGCATTAATCCTGTGCTCCATACTGCTATGATTGGTTCTCTATCAATCAATCAATCAACCAATCAATCAATCAATGAAACATTTTTATTCAACATAAATGATACTAGATGATGACCGAACTTTGCTCGGTTTTTTTTTTGATAACGCCATCTTGTTGTGTCTTTAAAGCGGTTAGTTGCCCTCAATTAAGAAAAATAGTATTATTATTCCCCAATAGATGTCGGGAAGAGTTGATAATTGAAAACACGAATAAAACAACATTTTCTGAAAATAAATCGTAGCTAGATCGATTTATCGCCCCCGAAATCCCCTGTATACAAAGTTTTATGAAAATCGTTGGAGCCGTTTCCGAGATTCAGATTATATAAATTGTATATTAATATACAAGAATTGCTCGTTTAAAGGCATAAGAGTACATACTTGTTGAACGTCAAAAAGAACTACAGCCAATTCACAAAAACTAGCCTCCGTCCTGAGAAGAACTGGCAAGAAACTCAGTGGGCATGTCTTTTTTTATTTAAATATTAGTTTTTTTTTAAATATTAGATTTTTTATAGATTTTATCGGATGATCACTACTAAAATCTGCTCAAGATTAACCCTGACTGGTAATAGTGACATTGGAATCAAATACACTGACCACTAATGAAACGTTAACCATGATCATTAATTAAAGTAATTTTTTCTCGTTTCAGAGAAGCTGCCGACCCAGCAGGCACTGCAGGCGGTCCAAGACTTTTTAGCCTGTGGAGTTGAAAATAACTTATTGACTGAAGACTACCACGTCGTTGGTCACCAGCAGTTGATAAACACGCTAAGTCCTGGAGCTGTACTGCAATCAGAAATCGAAAGTTGGCCCCATTGGCTTGATAATGCTCGAAAAGTACTGGGTTAATATTTTATTTACACAACGAATAGATCGAGTATTACTATAATCGGACTTTATATTACAATGAATAAAATTAATTGAGTAAATATTCTGTTTCGTTATTTAGTTATGAATCTGAAATGTTTGAATACATGAATTTCAAAAGCCGTATAGAGACTTGGCTTGGCTTTGCCGCTGGTGTAGATAATACACATAAATTAGAGATAAGAAACTCAGCATTCAACAAAAATGTTTACAGGCGTCGGCCACTAGATGGCTTCGCTTCGATTAGTTTCTAGTATATTTCCTTTTCTCAAGCATTCAACAAAAATGTTTACGGGCGTCGGCCACTGGATGACTTCGCTTCGATTAGTTTCTAGTATATTTTATTTCTAATGAAGGATTTTGTAAATTTTCAGAAACCACAATTTGATAAAATTTAATCAATTTGTCTATAACAAATAATGATGTATTAACTTTTTATTTTCTGTGTTTAGTCACACAATAATTAAATGCCTTAACTTTAACAATATACATATAAGCTTAGGGGCATCTGCTACAAGATGTCGCTAGTTTCCATACAAAAAATATTTGTCTTAAAGTATCACAATTTCGGGGCCCTGGCCGCTGGCATTGTTGACGTTGACGAGCGACGATAACCACTTATCCTCAGTTGAGCCGTATACTCGTCTGCCTAGAAGGGCAATATTATAAAACTCAAGATACTATTAGTTATATCTGTGTGAAACGTAGAAGTTAAGAAATATTTTTTAAAGAATTATAGACCGTAACACAATAATCGTAACGAATATCATCGTGTCGTCCGTGACTACTAAAACAGTAAAGTAGGTATTCGAACCGACGAAACAAATAAAATGAAAATACTATGTAAAAACGAGATTTGAAGACAAAATAAGTTTTATTTTAAAATAACGCCATCTAGTGTTTCAATATTAAATTAGGACCAAGTGTTGGGGTCGAGTTCATAACGTTGCATTTAAAACGAACACCAAGACACATTTTATTACCACCAAGACAAATTATTATAAAGAACAGTCTATAATAGGTAATTGGAGCCAGCTATCATTTTTTAACAAATTTATTTACTTTATCGCAATTGAATTTCGATAAAAATTCAAACTACGACCTTACGTTTCATGGTACATAATAATATTATTATGATGCGTGGGCACCAAGAATTATGCTTTAATACTTATCTTTATTTAGTTGAGTAGGTCCTGTAGTTTATTGTAAAAATGAACTGAGTTCTGTATAATTTATATAGATGGCGCTAACCTAAGTTAGGTAACTCATACTTGAGCAACCATGAAAATTTGATATTCCCTATTCTTTTGCTACAGCTGTGAAAATGAAACCAGTGGTAATTTTCTCTGGATTTAGTAAACTATGTTTAGTATCTACTAAATGTTGTATATGAAAGTGAAACACGTTTGAAGACTAGGCAAAAACGCGAGAGGTTATGTTTTTGTGAAAGTTCGTTAATTAGTATACATATTTAGTTTTGTTTCGTTTCGTTAGCTTAGTATTTCTTCTGATTTAAATTTGTTATAATGATGTCTTCATAACCGCTTTAACATCTGTGAAAATGTAGAGGCAGGAAAACAAAGAAAAACTTTGGACAACTTTTCGTTTTCCTACAAAAGTATTTGATAGAATTTACAGAATATTAACTTAAATTCCCACCATATTATTGAAACAATATTTAATTTCATTCCATTATCAATTTTACATTAATTAATAATTAACAATCATTTAATTCAAGTTTGTTACATTTTTCATTATTAGACATGACTTTGACTATTAAAAACATTGGGCACATTTATAAAAATTGGGCAGTATACTGTAATACCTTCGCCTTTCTCGTTTTGGAATCGTTGACATTTTTCTTTGGATTGACGTTTTAACATGTGTTGCTATGAAAAAAGTATTATTCAAATTTCTTTTAATTACGATCCTATGCTTTACACATGTCACCGTGTTTGCTTAAAGTTTGTTTATAACAGAAATTGTGTGGAAAGTAAGAAGCGTCTATAATTGAAGCAATAATGCTTTTCGGTTTGAAGGGCGAGGTAGCCTTTGTAACTGTAGTGAGACCTTAGAACTTATATCTCAAAGTGGGTGGCGCATTTATGTTGTAGATATCTATGGACTCCAGTAACCACTTAACACCAGGTGGGCTATGAGTTGATCCACCCATCTAAGCTATAAAAAAATAAACTAAAGAAATGTTTAAAAACATTCACTATCATATCATTCGTTTATGGCGTTAGCTAGTAATTTTTATCCTATATTTCTATGGATTATTAAAGAATGCCTATAAGGACACGGTCCATTGCATTTAAAGGGAGGGAGGGACCGTTATTCAAGGATCCACAGTCCAGAAAATTGTCGAATAGTTAAGGACTTATATTTGTTGCTTGTTCTATAAGTTTTGTTTCTATAAATGTCTGATCCTAGTATTTGTGACAAAAATGGCGCGGGCAAGTTAAAATTGAAAATATCAATTGTACCAGATTTATATGAGGGATAATTTTCATTTACATTCATTTGATGCACTAATAGAAAAGGGAAGAAAGAATTATCAAACTCTTTAACAGAACCCTTCACAAAATTTGCAATATAAATTACAAAGAAAATTAAAATCTCGCAATACTGCCACGAACATATAAAGCACAAGTTTGGTGTTTTGAATAAAAATAATGAACTTCAAAAAGTTTAAGTAAAAACTAAATTTAACATTAGGATATTTGGTTGAAACTTCTCTCGTCTTCAATTTCATTAGTTTTAAAATATTAAATTTCACATCTAGCTTATAGTTTTTTTAAGATTACGTTTATCTGAATCATACGTGTGTCCACACAAAGATACTTTTAACAACTTTGACAGTCCTGTAAACTACTAAAATGAATTTAACACTGCCGAAAATTACGTAACAAATTTCGTATTCTTTTTACAGCTTACCTTGGTAACCCGTAGTGGACTAAAATGTCACTTTCACGTTGCGTTTGTGCCGCAGCTGTTCCGGTTTGCCGGTCGATAGCAAGACGATTGTGCGCTGTTAAAGAACCGACACGTGTAACTTGTTCAATTAATTCGACTGCCACACTAAAAACTCAAGTAAGGATGTACATCGTAGAAGAAAGAGGATCACCTTACACTCCTGACTATCGTGTATTCTTCAGTAAGTCTGATAGTGAGAATAATAGATAAAGATAAAATAGTACTCGAGTCGAGTGTGTCGCGTGTCTGAACATAAACTCTCTTAATCATAGTCATATTATAGTTTTAAGTGTTTGAACTTTGAAGTTCGAGGTAATTGTTTTTAAATCAAGTTCAACCAGAGTTTGTTGAAATTGGTTCTTAGTAATGAACTCCGTTTAGAATTCACACAATGTTTATTAGGAGATTTAATATCTATTTCGTTGTTTTAAATTTTTACAGCAATTATCACAATAAGACCTTTAGACTTTAGAAAACTCTCAAGCAATATTTGTTGTTACACAAGTCACCATAATAAAACCCAACAGTAAAATTTTATATTGCTAACATGATAGTGCTACATGAAATTCGGGTTTTTGATTTTAGACTTTTCATTTATTTATAGTTTGTAAATAATATTGATTTATTTTTCTAAACTTAAACTATAATTTGTACAAAAGTAAGGTAAAAAAGAAGAACCGTCAGAAACTACTAAAACTTATATTTTCACTGTACGGTAATAATAAATTTTGTTTATTTATAATAATTGAATAAAAAAATAAAGATGAATACAGTTTAAAACAATGTTTTATAGGCAAACTGAATTCAATTCAATTCATTCATTGAAACAAAAGTCAACTTAACCAGCTGAACTGACTTAGCATATTAATCTCATTTCATAACTGCTAGTATGTAATTCAACAAAAAACAAATTACTTTTATTATGACAACAATTTTATATATTAAATAATTATTTTTTTATATTTCATGTGTAGAATATTTTCCATATTTTTTACCAAAGCACAGGATAGAAATTTAAAACAATAGTAAAATTTGTTTTAATAATAAAATTGATAGTGTAGTTGATAAACCTCGGGTGGTAGCTTTCACCTCAAAATAAACGCAATGTGAAAGCTGCTACTTTATTCCTGATGTTGAATTATATTAAAATAATCTCTTTCTTGCTCTTCAAAACGATTGCAGAAAAAGGATAGGCTACTATAGGATATTACTACTAATACAAGTAAATGCCTACCACAAAGAAATTGGATTCATAACTTGTTTATTCCAAAACAAAGTCCAAAGTAACGGTTATTATTGATAATTAGCTGATGTTATCATACTGTATGAATATGTAAATTATGAAGTGGTTATTTACATAAAAAATCTTAAGATCTTGCTGATAAGCGGTAAGCATAAAATTGAATTAAAATTGAAAATATTTTTTTTACTTAAATAGGCCTTCACAGGTGTTTAAAAATTATAAATATATTCATATTATATTAATACTGATTCATTTATTATGCCTTCCTAAGTATATTTGTTATCTTTCATGGTCCTGTTTGGCTCATTCCCTAAATTCTACTTTATGAAGTTATATTCAGTGTTCATTCGGAAGTCTGAACTAGTCTGAAGTCATGTCCACCACTGGATTTTTATTTATCTGTAAGATTTTCACAATACCTGTGAGAGAGTAGAGCCTCAGTTATGGTCAAAAGTTTCACCACTAAGGTGCTTAAAGAGGTCTTCTATGGCAGGATGTAGTGTAGTGAGAAAAGTTCTTGTTATTTTTATTATTTATTTATTCTTTCAAGTTTAAAGATTTGTTGTGATTTGCAGGATTTTTCGTAAATTGCCACATATCTGTAGGTCACTATTGGTCTGACTATGGACATGTACAGGCAAAGACGAGATCTGGTTGCATGGCAATATCTATGTCAGATAGATATCTACAAATTTAACTTTACATACTCAATATGTTAATAAACATTTCACATCAAAGTAATTGCTGCCTTGTACTTTGATGTATAAGTTTGATATCGCTATTGGTATCACTATAGTGCCCTTCGAACAGGTACATTAGATTGCCGTTTAGCAATAGACAGGGTAGTGGTTGTGTGGAAGCCTATACCTTAGTTAACTAAGCATTTAAAGAAATTACTCCAAGTATTCGAAAACTTCTGTCTGGTTTAATGATCTTTAACATAATAATGTCTAGCTATTGTTACATAAATAAATGAATAAGTAAATGATATTCAAATACACCCATAAGTCCGTACCGAGAAGACCCGTGTCGTTGGTTGTCGACGCGACGACCCGTCGGTTGGTGCTACTTTGAACGTCATCAGGGGTCTGGTTGTAGTGATGACCTGCCTGGGTGGGTTCTTTCCCCGGACGGTGATTGGACGTCTGGTCAGGGGGTGCAAGGGAAGTCGTTTGCTGGGTAGGGCTCTAAAAACATTGGGCCCACGGTATGCTCCCAACATCTGCAGACTATCAAGATCCACATATCCCGCCTGTCCCTTAAGTGCGGAAACTTAGTATGAGGTTCGGCCCGACCGGAAAAAGAAACCCTTTATTCAAATTAAAATGCATTAAAAATAGTAATCGAAGTTATATAATTAAGTAATCTACGAATCGAAAAAGATAGCAAACAACTCAAGGACTTGATAATTTTCTTCATAATCGTAATATCAGTAACTATTGATGTTATAGGTTACAGATAATGTTTTTCCTTGGCATTAACAATATTAACCTTGTTTCGTGGATAGTAAAAGTGACTTTTATTTGTATAGCATTAAGTATTATGAAAACCTTGACTTTTCACTGTTTTTAATATTTGTTTATTTATTTATTCCTATAACGAGAATCGGCATTTGGAAATCAGAAAAAAAATTTGTTTTTTTGTTCTTGTGTTAGTACTATTGTCTGACTGAAAATAGGCTGACTCGGTGGTGTATTAGTCTGCGGCCCTGATTGTCCCGAACCCGTCGCTTGCGGTGAAGGGCTCGACGAGTAAATTAACCCATAGACACACAGCACTGAGTTTCTCGCCAGATCTTCTCAGTGGGTCGCATTTCCGATCCGGTGGTAGATTCTGCGAAGTCGAAGCACTGCTCTCGCTAGGGCCAGTGTTGACAACACTCCGGTTTGAGCGGGGCTCACCTACACCTCAAGGAGAAGCTGAAATAGTCTCTCGAGGCTATCAGCATAGCTAAAAATTATTTATACATATATTATATATTAAACATGTATAAGTATGTTTATCAGTGTCTGGTATTCATAACACAGGAAATGCTAAACTTGGCCCGCATGATCATGCGTGATTTGTTCCCAGTTATTATTATTATTATTAGATTACAATTTTTGTTTCATCATCAATGATGTTCCTAATTTTAAGCGGACACCACAGAATACAGTATTTTTGTTGTGATCGTATTATTAACCAAATGGTGGTAGGACGTCTTGTGAGTCCGCACGGGTAGGTAGGTACCACAACTCGTTGGTTTGAAGGGCGGGGCAGCCGTCGTACTGTTAAAAGTGAAACCCTTACAACTCATTACTCAAGGTGGGTGGCGGCATTTACGTTGTAGATGTCTATGGGCTCAGATAACCACTTAACATCAGGTGGGCCGTGAGCTAGTCCACTCACCTAAGCAATAAATAAATGAAAAACAACAACCGAGTCCTCGGAGAATACAAACCAAAATGAACTTGTGTAAAATCAATACTTTTATGGTAATAACGCATTTGTTAATATTGTATATAAATGTATATTTGATTATTACATTTGAAGTGATGACCTCCACCAATTATATTAATAAAAATCTTACCTACCGCCTGAAAAGGTTTCATTCATAATCTAAATCACAGTCACTACTTACATAATATAATGATTTTGTTCACAGAGGATGAAGGCGGCCCTATATCGCCCATGCACGACATTCCACTATGGGCCGACAAAGCTCAACGCCTCGTCAACATGGTAGTAGAAGTACCTAGATGGACCAATGCGAAAATGGAGATCAGCCTCGGGGAGGCCCTCAATCCTATCAAGCAGGACGTAAAGAAAGGCAACCTTCGGTTCGTGAACAACGTCTTCCCTCATCGCGGCTACATCTGGAATTACGGTGCCCTGCCGCAGACCTGGGAGAATCCTAATCACGTCGACCCTGACACGGGCGCGAGGGGCGACAACGACCCGGTTGACGTCATCGAAATCGGTGAGCGCGTCGCGAGTCGCGGTGACGTTTACCCCGTAAAGATCCTCGGTACGCTAGCTCTCATCGACGAAGGCGAGACCGATTGGAAGCTGATAGCGATCGATTCCCGGGACCCGAACGCGGAGAAGTTGAACGATGTACAAGACGTGGAGACGTTGTTCCCTGGCCTCCTCCGCGCCACCGTCGAGTGGTTCAGACTCTACAAAGTTCCGGACGGCAAGCCGGTGAACAAGTTCGCGTTTGACGGCGAAGCTAAGAACGCAGAGTTCGCTTACAAAGTCGTTGACGAGGTACGTTTCATTTGTCATACGTTTAATTAAACAGACTGTTCGCTGAAAAATTTGACAAACAATAACAAAGCTCTCGTAGTAGTGAAACTAGCAGACCTTTTTTAATACGCTTTTATTAGCTTCAGATGTATGTATGTTTGTAACGGAATCTTATAACATGATTTTGACCCCTTTCAAAACGTCAAATTAACTTAAAATTTGGTATACTTATTTTATAACTAGGACTAGGATTCGCTGTATCATGGGTACCAAAGACTTATATACATATAATTATATTTATATTCTATACATACTTCTATACGTTTAAATATGTACATATTTTAAATATATAAAGATATAATGTAGTATTTTATGGACCATAAAAGAAAGTTTAGCCCAGTAAAACTATAGCACAAACTGAGTTGCTCTGTAAAGAGAAACGACATTTAAAGCTATTGCTTCACCAGTTCTTATGTTTCAATATTCAAAGTACCGTTTATGTGTCTGTCACATTTATAACTTATTATAACCTCTTTAATATTTATATTGTAAATTATATAGAGGTTACATAAGTACTAAACACCCAGACAAATAGCAAACAAACCTGTTCTTCACACGAATTTTTACTCGATGTGGGAATGTAACCCACTACCCTCTTCCCAACAGTCATAGCTGCCAGCTACTGCACCACCGAAACGTAATCTCAGTAACTTAAATAAAACTTGATAATCGTTTGGCCTTATTCAGCATTTAGCAGAAATCTGAAAAACTTATCGTTTTTTTCTACCTAAGCCGAGAGCCTTGAGAGGCTATATCAGCGTAGCCTTAACTAGAAGGTGAGCTCACGGGGCTCAAACCTGACGACGTTGCTAACACGAACCCTAGCAAGAGCCGTGGTTCGCAGAATCTACCGCCGGATCGGAAACGCGACCCACTGAGAAGATCGGCGAAAAACTCAGTGGACTGTGTCTGAGGGTTAATTTACTCGTCGAGCCCTAGGTCGCAAGCGACGGGCTCGACGAGAACGATGACCGGCTTAAATTGCATGGATATATTTGTTTGGTGACAACAATACTAGCGACAGGGCTCTTTTGCCAATCACTACCGCATTTGATACATTTTGACCTTGTTAATTTGATTGCGAACCGGTTTGAATGTCCTAAATCAAAGAGTAGTTTTACGTTCTCCTCAAACTTAATGTGGCAATGTTTCGGTATGTATCGAAATCAGTGATAGCCTATTGTGTTATATTCGTAAGCTTACGCAGATGGGAGAAAATGATTACGGCTTATAAATCGCCAGAGTCGAAAACATCATTATGTTGAAGCCATCCGACATGACGTTAAAGACTCAATAGTAAAACTGCTGTCGCATCTTTGAAACCACTTCGACTGCTTCGCGGTAAAAATAGGCAAGATGGTAGTCTCAACCCGGGTGGGTTATCCATACAGCCCATCACCAGTAAAAACTGGTTATCGATCGCATCAAGCTGGTAAATTTTTTTATTGCTTAGATGTGTGGACGAGCGCACAGCCCACCTGGTGTTAAATGGTTACTGGAGCCCATAGACATCTACAACGTAAATGCGCCACCCACCTTGAGATATAAGTTCTAAGGTCTCAGTATAGTTGCAACGGCTGCCCCACCCTTTAAACCGAACTGCTTCACGGCAGAAATAGGCAGGGTGGTGGTACCTACCCGTGCGGACTCACAAGAGGTCCTACCACCAGTAAAAATCTTCTTTTACTATAGCAACGGAAAGAGGGTAGTGCTATATTAAGCCTGTAAATGTCGAGCCTCGCTAGGTTAATGAACTCGGCTACACGACCGGTCACCGTTAGATATTGAGGATCTATAAAATTCTTAATACAACACGAAAAAAACATTAACGTTTTTAATTAACAATATCGATTTTAACCATCGTTGATAGAATACGACCGCGTACATGCTCGTGTTCAGATAATATTAATGAGTTTAATATCAAAGAGAAAAGCGATTAAAAATCTATTTTGCTTGTGAAGTTTGAGGCGGAAATTGAAAGTGTATCGAATGAATAATGCGATCGTCCGCTGTCATGAAATGTTTCGATACGTTTTCATATCTAACTAGCTGACCGGGCAGACTTCGTAGTGCCTCAATCAATAAAAGACCTAAACGTTTGTATAAAATAAACTTAAAACAAACAAAACGGAATCCGTCTGACGGGGGACACATCAAAGAAAAAACAAAATTGTTATTTTTATTTAATTCCGAGCATTTTCATATTTATATACCTTTTAAACCTTCTCTGAACGTCCACAAATAATTCAAGACCAAAATTAGCCAAATCGGTCCAGCCGTTCTCGAGTTTTAGCGAGACCAACGAACAGCAATTCATTTTTATATATATATATAGATTTGAAATCGTTTAACAGGTTCACGAATTTTGGAAGAGTCTCATCAGCGGCAACGTTCCTGACGCAACCGATATAAACAAGTACGTGTAAATAGATTTGTTTTATTGTTTGGACGTGTGGATTAGCTCTTGTCGGTTCTGGTATGGGTACCGGAATACATGTATATTAACATTTTTTATTTTTATTTATTACTTAGATGGGTGGACGAGCTCACAGCCCAAATGGTGTTAAGTAGTCACTGGAGGCCATAGATATCTATAACGGAAATGCGCCACCCACCTTGAGATATAAGTTCTAAGGTCTCAGTATAGTTACAACGGCTACCCCACCCTTCAAACCGAGACGCATTACTCCTTCACGGCAGAAATAGGCAGGGTGGGGGTTCCTACCCTTGCGGTCCTACCACCAGTAATTACGCAAATTATATAATAATTTTGCGGCTTTGATTTTTATTACACGATGTTATTTCTTCACCGTGGAACTCAATCGCGAACATTTGTTAAGTACATATTCCATTAGAAAAATTGGTATCCGCCTGCGGGATGCGAATGCGTTAGCGAACGTCTGATCCTTTAGGCCACGACTACTTAAGCCAGCTGCGGATCGCGATTTTTTTTTTTATTGCCCTTGTAGGCAGAGGAGCACACGCCCCACCTGATGGTTAGTGGTTACTGTCGCCCATGGACTTCAGCAATGCCAGGGGCAGAGCCAAGTCGGTGTCTACCGATCTTGAGTCAGTGGTAGTTGCATTCACGAAGCAGCTGCCATCGAGCTGTTAGGTCTCCTTCGCAGCTATTCACAGATCCCATTTCTCCCGGTGAAACTGGAAAGGCCTTCAATAGGTCATCCTTTTTTTTTTTTTTTTAACGCTGGGGAATCCATTTACGGATACTCGGTCCGGGGGGGTAACGAACCGGGTTATGTCGGACTCCGGCGCCTCCTGAGAGGAAGAGGGGGACGAGAAGGTCCCCGAATTCCTCGCAAGAGACTACGCCTTGAAAAAGGCGCGCGAAGCACTTGCCCCGCAGAACGACTACCGACTAAACCCCATCGAGCTCCACCACACCGGCTACACCAGACCTACGGTACCGCAGTGCGCGCCGAAAGTCCGCCTTCGCCGGTACCCGTCCTGATGATAAGACGGGAGTTCATCTCCGGGAAAATCCCGAAGGACGTCATTTCGGGAGATATACCGTGGGCGGCGCACAGGAGCCACCTTGCACCGCCCCACCACTTCAATAGGTCATCCTTCCCAAAATCAAATGTTTTGCGGTGTATCTCATGAGAATGTATCTCGTTCGCAGAATGAACGTGTCAGTGAGCGGCAGCGTGGACCGGGCGGAGCGCTCCGAAGCCGCCGCGGTGTTGGCGAAGGCTCCAACGCTCGGGCAGCCCGCCGCCATACCGCAGACAGGTAACCGCACATCTCTATACTCTCCTTTTTTTTAAGGGATTTTATGACCTGGTAACTAAGACCTTTAGGTCATGTCTTATTTTAATTTATATTCTAATTTTTATGAATAACTAGCGACCCGCCCTCGCTTCGCTTCGGAAACTGTAATTCATTATTGATTTCTCCACTATTTAATGGATGTTATTATACATATAAACCTTCCTCTTTAATCACTCTAAAAACCGCATCAAAATCCGTTGCGTAGTTTTAAAGATTTAAGCATACATAGGGATATAGGGACAGAGAATGCGACTTTGTTTTATACTATGTAGTGATGATATTATAGAGTGAAATGAAATGAAGATGATTAATTTGTGACATTAATCAACTGGGATGAAATTAAATGAGATGATATGGGATGACATTTATAATCTCAGTAAAATTGTGGTCATTTACTGAGATTTTTTCAGTGGATTTTTTGGAGAATCCCGAGAAGTTACGTCCAGCGGCTTTGTTTCATTTTCCCACATTTGTGCACTTTCACAGATATTAAACAGTTAATAAACCACCGTTATTACACATTTAAACCTGAAGAAACACTAATTAGACTAAATAAAACAAATCACACAATTTTAATCCTCTCGTTCCCGCCAAAAAGTATAATTTCCGAAGCAGAAATACAGATAACTACATATCGATTAAAATCTTACAAGTATTTTATTACAATTTTTTTTAACAATCTGTAGGATTCGAACACTGGTCGCATAACTCGATACGATGAGACCTAGCGTTTTATCCTTTAGGCCACGACGACTTCGAATTCCATTAACCTCTAACAACGAGACGCTACAACTTATATGCCATCTATATGAAAAACTTTGTACCCCTTTTTACAAAAATTGCACCGACTGAGGAGTATGAAATTTCCCACACTTATAAAGAATAAAGAGAAGGAGTGCAGAATGCTATTTTTTTTTTTAATTATGCATTAATAACACATTACATCAATAAAAACCACCCAATGTATTTGACACACATGCATAATATGCTCTTATATAATATACTCTTTGCTTATTGTCAAACTTTTGCTATTGCTTAAAGTCTGTGGTCAAATTGGAAATAGGTTACTTAATATTGTTTATCTTTAATATTATTTGTCTATAGTGTAGTCTTGGCGAAATCTATGTTTATAAAAACATTATAATAGAATAAATTATATTATAGTCTTTGACAATAGAAACATAATAAAGTTCAAACTTATAATTTCAATTAATTAAAGTCGAATTTCGACTATTGCGGTACCACTAGTCTGAATAAATTTCGAACCGAAACATTAGGGCTCTTGTTAAACTAGTTTATATACAAGTCAAGAATGTTCAAACAAACACAAAACGTAATTCGTCACGGCCTTGTTCATTGTAACAACGAACTATTCGACTTCAAGCAACTATATAATTTGTATATTGTTTTAATGAAATCGAACACTCTGTATAACATAATGTGTTGTTTGTTTTCAGTTGACAAGTGGCACTTCCTCGCGAACCTATAGTTCGCTGAACACATCAAAACAGATCGGCGATTCTCAACTTTATCAACAAAGTAATACAATCTAATTAATTATCATTAAACGGACTGTAATAATTGCAATGATTTACTGTAAAAAAAAAACAAAAATACATACGTATATGTTCTTGGCATTATACAATAAAAAGCATTGATTAATTTAAAATTAAAATGTAAAGTGCAGATAAAAATAACAAAGGTTATTTACTGTACAAAAAAAGCTAATTAATTTTTTAACACAAATTACACGAAGAATGGAGTCTTTGACTGTTTTTCCCAAAACCACTGCAGATTATTGAGTTTAGCTCATTTAATATATTAATTGTAAGTTTATTGTGGCGTTAATTTTCCTCCTGTCAGTGACATTTAACGCAATAAGAATGTAAACTTAGGTTGTTTTTGGTCAAGTCATCAATCTTATATCTTGTGTAAATATGTGAGTATAACATAAAAAAATACCTTTTACCCATTGCAACATTTCAAGATTTTTTTTAAGATCAAAGTGAAGTGAATCCATTAAGTACAGTCAAATACTTTATATAGAGCTATTAAGAATGACATTGAAAGAAATGATAACTCTCAAGAGGTCTCTTGAGGTGTTTGTCTATAAAAATGTTGTTAAAACTAGGTTGTATCATGGAAGGTAGACCCAAAACTAAATTTTTAAAACCACGTATTGAAATTCATGAACGTCGAACCATAAAATGCACGGTTAGTGTTGCCATGAACGATTCTTTTGAGTGCTGCCGGGATTTTTGCAGCTGGCAATATTAAAAGTTGTGGCTGCAGACTGGGTTACTAGTTTTTGTGGTTGTGTAGTATGTAAGTAAAGGGTTTCACTATAGTGTATTATTTATACTTGATTAAAGTTAATGTTGTTTAATAAAATGTTTTTTTCTTTTCTTCATAACGACCTAAATCCTTAACTTTTTACACGCTTTATATTAGCTTCACTTGTATGTATGTTTGTAACTGACTCCTTTAGACGCGATTTTGACCCACTTTAAACAGCCAGCTTTCATTCAAATTTTGTAGATATATCGAGGCCCGATGACAATTAAATACTTAAAAAAAAATTGAAAAAAATTATATTGAAATATTGAAATTCAACTAAAAAATGAAAAATAAATTTAAATTGAAAATAGTGTAAAAAAATATTGTAAAAAAAGCGTGGTGGTATGGTGTTATCTATATATATACGAACAGCGAATAGTCCCGCTAAAACTCGAGAACGGCTGGACCGATTAGGCTAATTTTGGTCTTGAATTATTCGTGGAAGTCCAGAGAAGGTTTAAAAGGTGAATAAATATGAAAATGCTCGGAATTATATAAAACAAACAATTTTGTTTTGTTTTAAGTTTATTTTATACAAAAGTTTATGTCGTTTATTTACCGATTGATGCACTACGAAGTCTGCCGGCTCAGCTAGTTAATTATAAATATTTTTCTGACAGATGTGAGTAGAAGAATTATTATTTCAATAATATCTTAAAAAGAACCCCACGCTTTTTTTACAATAAAATGTATCTTTTTACTAACTTATGAAACTATTATTTATTTTTATACAATGCCTATGGATATCTAAGAATTGATTTACCAAACACTAAAGTTAAGTTAGTTATATAGTGTTGCAAGCATTTAGTGGTTCAATTACCACATATTTAGGCGTTTTACAAAATTATTGATATCTCTATCTCGTTCACGAATCGTACTTGCTGTGTGTTGGTGTGTTGTTTGTGGGTGGATAAAACAAGGAATAGGGAGGACAGGAATAGGCTTTCAAAAGATAATAAAAAGAAAAGACTAAGAGTGACAGAATCTCTTGATTTGATGCTAAAATGGTGTTTCTAGTGTAAAAAAAGAATTAAATGGAATTAAAGTGAATCTGTCTTCTATCTTTTCGCCCATAGAAGTTCACTGCTGGACATAGGTCTTAAAGTGAATAAAATAAAATAAATCATTTTTATGTTATATGTGTCTACTTATCTTGTCTATTTATGTTTTCTAAGGGGTCTTCCATAAATTACGTCACACGTTGACGGGAGGGGCGGTATCACCGAAATGTGATAAGGGGCATGGGGGGTCAATTGTTTTGTGACGTCACATGTTAAAATTTAAAATCTTAAAACGCGAAGTTTAGATGCGAATAAAAAGCTTTAAAAATCTACGAACTTGAACTATAGTTACTACTATATACTACTAAATAACTAAGCGGGATTCGAACACCGTTGCATCGCTAGATACGAATGCAACGAACGTCTTATCCTTTAGGCTACGACGACTATACTGAGACCTTAGAACTTATATTATATCGAGGTGGGTGGGCATTTACGTTGTAGATGTATATGGGCTCTAGTAACCACTAAGCAATAAAAGCTATCTAAAGCTAATATAAGCAATAAAAAAAAAAATTCAGCGAAGCACTGCCCTTGCTAGGGTAGAGGCTAGTAAGTTCCTCCAGGCTGGGTCCCGTAAGCTCACCCACCAGTCAAGGTGAAGCCAGAATGGAATTTCGAGGCTACTAGCAGATAGGTACCCCAAAAAAGGCAGTATCTTCTGCTCAATAGTAAAATTGAGGCCGTCAGCGCAAAAGTTGCCTAAGCTTACCATAGTTATGGAGCAATGAGGCTTAAGTTTTCATGAATTTGAATTTGAGTAGACAAAAAAATAATACGCGCAAAAATAATGTTTACAAGGCCATCTGTTATTTATGGGTGAAACTATGGATAGGTCGGTTTTGCATCAAAATTTATAATATTTTAAATAAATTGCAATATACTGCATAGCATGAGTACGAAAAATTGTGGGCTAGGCCACTTTTGCGCGGACAGCCTTAATTGTCGTTAACATTCCTTAGCCCTATCCTGACTGACGGACAATCTTTCAGGCTTTGATTATATTACATAGTTACATACTATTGCTTTTCGTACCAATGAGTTTGTTAATTTAACAACCGATTTTGATCATGTTTCCGGGTGGCAACACGCATCGCTAATCTGCGGAGAAGTGTCGTCGTCCTGACAATGTTAACCATGAAGTAATTCAATTTTTGGATTTAAAGAAATGCTTATTGGCGAAAATGGCTTTATATTGGTTGAGTTATGATCCTGGTGCCAAAGAACTAAATTGCTGTTAGCGAAAGCAGTGCAAGGTAAACAAACAGACATTGGTGATAAAATACATATATACAGGGTGTCCCAGAAAGGGTATATCAAGACAACTGTAGACCGTGTTCTGTTATAATAGATATAATCGATTTAACGAAAAGAAACATTCCCAATTAAGGATACTTGAACATAATGAAGAAAGTATTTATTCTTCTGCCAGTCCTTGAATTGTGTTTTACGTAAGGTGATGAACGTAATATGATACGTAGTAAAAAATAAAGCAGGCATTTCAAAAGATGCGTATTTTAATGCGTAATATTTTTCATTATTGAGAAGGGTGGATGAGCTTACGATCCATCTGGTGTTAAGTGGTTATCGGAGCTAATAGACATCAACAAGGTAAATTCCACCACCCGCCTTGAGATATGAGTTGTAAGTTTCAGCTTTTACAGTACAACGGTACCCCACGCATCAAACCGACTAATTACTGCTTCATGGCAGAAATAGACAGGGTGATGGTACCTTCTTGTACGGACCCACAAGACGTAAATCTCTCACGATGAAAATTCCAACAAGTACGAATTGCTTTCGGAAGTCTGAAGAAACGCTGTAAATGCGATTTTTTTTCTACTTATGCTGATAGCCTTGAGAGGCTATTTCAGCTTCGCCCTAACATATACGTGAGGTCACGGGGTAAACGCGATGGTGCGGTGGCCCAATAGAGATTGAAGAGCTTAAGATGGTCACGAGATGTCAGCTGATTGAAATACACAAACACTTAACACATGAAGTCGTCGTGGCCTAAAGGATAAGACGTCCGGTGCATTCGTATCGAGCGATGCACTGGTGTTCGAATCTCGCTGGCGGGTACCAATTTTTTTAATGAAATACATACTCAACAAATGTTCACGATTGACTTCCACGGTGAGGGAATAACATCGTGCAATAAAAATCAAACCCGCAAAATTATAATTGCGTAATTACTGGTGGTAGGACCTCTTGTGAGTCCGCACGGGTAGGTACCACCGCCCCGCCTATTTCTGCCGTGAAACAGTAATGCGTTTCGGTTTGAAAGGTGGGGCAGCCGTTGTGACTATACTGAGACCTTAGAACTATATGTCAAGGTGTGTGGCGCATTTACGTTGTAGATGTCTATGGGCTCCAGTAACCACATAACACTAGGTGGGCTGTGAGCTCGTCCACATACCTAAGCAATTAAAAAAAAAAAAAAACCACCATTCGCTCTGAACTGTGTCGGCATATCAAATAGCTATTTTTGTCTTTGCAATAAAGGTGACATTTAGTAGTGTTCGCCGTAATAAGTTTTAAATTTGTTTTGAGGTTTTAAGCTTCATGCAGTTAGTAACATGGTTGCATGTTTTGTCGTATTCATTCACTCATTTGTCGTTTGAAATGAGTAAAACGATTTTTTTTCCTAACGCTTTAAACTGAATGAAAAAATTCAGGGCTGTCATCGAACCGTTGAAATAATTAATTTAATTAATTAGTTTTTTTTTATAAAACTACTAATTACTGTTTAGATTTTTTTTGTCACATTTCGGCTTGATATACCTACTTATTGCGGGACGCCCTGTATAGTTTTGAGCACTGCGGTACTACACAGCGTTAATTACTTTCGTGGCCTAAGGTCATCTGTGTAATCGTATCAATCGATGCGACTGTACCTGGGTTGAAGACACGACGATAAATATTAAAATTCTAAAACGTATCTGAAGTGTGTTCGCTGACGACTTCCACTATGAAGGAATAAAGTTTAGGTTTAGGTTAGGTAGTTTACTGGTGGTAGGACCTCTCGAGTCCTCACGGGTAGGTACCACACTCCAGTAACCACTTAACACCAGGTGGGCTGTGAGCTCATCCACCCATCTAAGCAATAAATAAAATAATTAAACTCGCAATAAGCCTTCGTAATTTGTTATGGTCTGATCAAAACTGAACCATCACTGAAGTAGTCATCGGAAATAAGCCGGCTAGAATTTGGTAGCTGTAACATTTGAAACTTCGAGCCCATATTTCAAGGTGGACAATAAGTATTTACTTTGTTATTTGAATACACCTCGGTGACCTTGGACTGGTCTGCTAAACTTCACATATTCTCGAATGTTCTTTGTCAGAGACACTTTTGGGATTTGCGACTCGTCTTCGGCGGCATTTCCTAAGCTTGTTTACGTCCGGGGAGTGTCATCGGCGCCGGCGGGACGCCACTTTCAGATCGATACTCCCCGCATACGCGACTAGCTGTCTGCATCTCACACTCTTGCGTAATCACTAACCACTACACGAAAGTGTAACGTGAGATATCGCAAATTGAAAGGGGAGTAAACCATCAAAGCACTAAAACATTTAACAGGCATCCCTCACATGGACGATGAAATTCGTAATGTCATTTACTAATTAACAAATATTAATTACATCGACACATTAACCCGGAGGTTGAATGGTGAAATGTCCTTGTTATTTGTTAATTTATCACGCTTCGAGGTGAAACAAACATGACATGCGAATGGTTTTTCACGTAATTGATCGAAGTGCCTTCGTTTACTCCCCGTACTTATGTTTGACATAATGTTAATTGTTACACCACACGCACCCACACGTCGCAGATATGAAGGTTTGAGCTGAAAATGTTGTTAATATTTTCCAGAATCAACTCTTCGAGGCAACGTGAAATATAATCGATAAGTATCTAGGTGGGTAAAAATTATTAGATCTTGTACTAAGCTCTAAGTTCAAAGACAAGACTAGACAACGTTATTTGACTTTTGATAATTTATCATTAGGCTTTTTTATTCTAAATCCAATTATTAGGTAAATGTCGTTCGTATTTCTTAAATATACTTTATAGAACAATAAAACACATTTGTAATTTTAATCGTGTTATGGAAATTAAGTTCTAGGTGTTACTAGGTAGGTACATTGGATTCAGAACACAACACTAAGTGAAAACTATAGACCTTGTATCGCCCAAAAGAACGAGCCTGTATGAAACTGCAACTCCGTTAACCGAACAATGGCTGTCAGTAATTCGTGATATTATAATTACAATAAAAGAATACGAGATTGAACCGTAAAAGTAGTTTTACTTATGCGAAAACCCACGAAAATGCTACGGTTGTTTAATTACTGTTTCAATTAATCAGAATCTCCTTTTTCGTTTACAATAATTATCGAACTGACCTAAACATCAGTTTTCTAAAATATCCCACAGAAAAACAATGCGTAGGCATAACCAATTTGAACACAACCTTATCGTCTAAACCGAGAGAAACTATCGATGGCGACACAGCGATTTTTCGCGTGGCGCTATTAAAATTCGCTTACACGACAACCAGTAGGTTGTGGGGCTGCTTCTAAAGCGTGTGTGATAAAGGCTCGCGGTGCGGGGAGGGTGCGGGGGAGGCTGCATGCCGGTTCCATGGGAGACGGGGCGAGGCGGTCAAATACTAGCGATGCAAAACGGATATGCCTCTGTTTTTTAAACAGTCACAACAACGATATTGATTTTTATCTAAATTTAGGTATGGTTCGTGATAATAAATTGAATATTTTGTACATATTGCATATTGCGTTTGTTGAATGTAGGTACTCTGTAGTCAACAGTAAATACGAATTAGAAACGAGGCTCTAATAAAGCAACCATTGCGATTCGTTATATTAGCATTATATATTGTAGTTAATATTAGAACAGTACATCTATACTTCTATACTAATATTATAAAGCTGAAGATTTTGTTTGTTTGAACGCGCTAATCTCAGGAACTACTGGTCCGATTTAAAAAATTCTTTCAGTGTCAGATAGCTTGTTTATATAGGAAGGCTATAGGCTATATAACACCACGGTAAGGCCAATACAAGTGGAGCACCAATAAAGAATGTTTCAAAATAGGGGTTTAAATAGCTCCTTAACATTCTATAATTCAAAAATATTTTCACTTTATACGTAAATGAAGTGGGCGTAAAATTTAGCGTTATGCCAAAGTAACTATTCCATGCGGACAGAGCCGCGGCCAAAAGCTAGTTATTAATATAAGAAACAATCGATGAAAAAACCGACAAAATACACATGCAGTTTCTCGTTTTTCTCTAACCTAACCACAGTAAAACGGTAAACAGTTGTTCAAATTCACGTCAAACACTATGAGAATGTTGTCTGTGTAAATTTTGAGTTACTGGTTAATGTTTTTACACCGGGAAGTGGGAGGGAAGGCTCGGGAGGGCGAAGCGGCAGTGCGCGCCGTGCTGAGCTTAGCGCCGGGCGTTCCTCTTGCCTCAAGCCTGCAGTTTCGCTTGTGTGCGTCAGACCTGAGTCTCTATCACGGGTCAGGGTGGTGACGGCGAGATGCGCTTGTACGAGTGGCTGTTGGCAGCCGCGGTGCTGTTGGCGTTTTCGATAGCTTCAGCTCGACGCGCAGACCAGGACTTCGAGTTCGACGACGACTCGGTAAGCAGAGCACCCGCACATCTCCTACGGCGCGAAGGGCCGACGCGAAACGCCCGCGACCTTCTCTATTAAATTATAACCGGGTGACGAAAACAAAATCGATCGCCATCTCGGCTGAAACGCGAAACCGAACGGCGAGGTTAATGCGGGTCCCGGGACCGGGACGATATTCTCTTTGTACCCGTTTATAGCGTATTTACATAATATATTTCGTTTAGAATGATAATGCGATGAGAGAAAAAAAGCATAAATATCTCATATTACTATAATATAATGATAAGAAACAGCCTTTGATGTTGCGCTTTCAAAGATCGTGTCGGAAATAATAATAATATCAAATATATTTTAGGGACGTATTTATAGTATTATATCTTCGAGTATAACTTTCAGAATGCAGACATTTTAAAATGTTTTAGGTAAATACGTGATAATAAATAAAATATCATTATGCCCATAGCAACGGACTTATTGCGCTAAAAGCATATCCTAAACTATATCCTAAAATACTTGATGCACACTAAACACGTCGCCGCAAATCGTTTTTTTATCGGTTATAAAGTTGCACAAGCTCACTGCCCATCTTGTGTTAAGTATTTACCGAGCCATTAGCCAACGCAGTCAAAATGCCGCCACTAATTTTCAGACTTTAGGTCTCTATAGTGTAGTATAACAGCTATATAACCTTTCAAACTAAATAGTGTGATTACTTCATGGCAGAAATAAGCAGGATTGTGGTAGCTACCCGTGCGGGCCTTCATCAGTAAAAGCCCCTTCCTTTACTTAATCTATAAGAGACATTTTTCACAATCAAAATTTTTGTATATAAAACGACTCTAGTAAATTAAAGTGAAAATAAATTCAGTAAGCAAAAGGATAGAGAATTATTCCTTGATATAGTGAAAAAGATTTATTTTAATTTTAATATTTAGTGTAAGAAATAAACATTCAATGTTAATTAAAGATAGACAACCCAATTGTAGGTACAAGAAGAAAACTGCATCAATTTCGGTTGAAAAGCAAGATTATTAACTTGGTTCATTTCTATTCAACCTGATCTTAAAGAGAACATAATTGTAAGTGCAAGACAAAAGGTACTTTATCGTGCACAATTTAAGACTGAAAGAACATCTTTATTATAAATCATAATGGCAACTTACATATTTGAAAGGCTAAGATTAACTGCTAAAACCGGTGGCTCTAAAATGTTCCTTTATTAATATTTTACTATACAAATATTACCTGAATTATAACTGGGATCCCGGGTATGACGAGAGCCATTACTTTTTAATCTCACGCTGTCCGGATGCGCTCCCTACTCGTTCGTCGTCATAAATAATATTACCCTCTTACCTACTACTAACCACAAAACCACAACCAAAAATGAGGCATGAGGAATGAGGTACATAATCTTGTGCCAAATTTTGCTTCAGAAAAAAAATAAAACAATCAGTCATTCAGCCGGTCCGCATTACGAGCTTCGTAAAAGGAAAAAAGAATACGAACGATATTTTTTTTAATGAAAAGAAATTGTTTCTCAAAGTTATTAAAACTTTCCCCTGTATATCCGGGAGGGCTTAATGATTATGTTAAAACGAGTCGTGAGTCCAATATTCCCGTCTTATTGATGCGAAAATTATGTAGACATTTCGTTTCGTTGTTTCCATTGCGGTTTTTTATTATTTGAAACAATTAAAATTCAATTAGCATTGTATTAAGTCATCAAGTTGCGTATATTCGAGGGGTCATCATCATCATCAACAGCCCACAGTCGTCCACTGTTAGACATAGGCCTCTCCCAATCCACACCACTGAGCCCGGTCTGCGGCTCTCCTCATCCACTTCTTGCCGGCCACCGTGCGGAGGTCATCACACCACCTAGCCAGGGGGCGTCCCACGTTACGTCTTCCGCTGCGCGGTCTCCATTCGAGGGGTCACTTGATTTTAATGACTAGCATTGTTCTTCGTTACGGGAAATATATAAATATTAAATATTCAATAATGCCATTCGATTCAATCCATCTCTTGATAGTACGAATGAAAAGATCCCAGGATTCCAGAGAACGAACTCTATTGAAACAAAAGATAGAGATTTACAACACTTGTCTTCTTATTGTGTCGAATTGCTGAAGTTGATATTTACTCTGAATTGAAAGCAGTCCTTAACTCGCGTCGTAATCCTTTGAATTTTTATTTTTTGGGATGGAAAGATTCTGGCACATCCTTGTCGCTTGGCTATTTCGCATGGGCGAATCCAAGGGCTCAGTCGGACGGGAATGGCTTGCTGACAGACTCCCGAGATATTTTGGAACCAATTTGACTTATCTCACTCAGAACGAACTTACTCCAACTCCAAAGATAACGAAATTTAGTTATTGATAATTAGTAATTGATAATCGATATAACAGTATATAATCGATATACTACTAAAAGAAGTTACAAAAAATATGCAGATAGTACAAGAACTCTTGCACCCATTGTACCCATTCTCTTGAAACGAATAAGTGCATTACCGAGACTGCTTATTCGCAAAGAACCGCAGATCGGTCGTAATGAACATACGGTATACAGACGAGAACAGTGCTGTAGGAAATAAAACGAAGGTTAACACGTCAGTTACACAGTCTTAACTATACCAACTATACTATACCATCATAAGCTTACACTAAGTACAACACACACCTATGCGCAAAGTCTGCGTAGATACAAGCGAAGCGGGTGCTCACAAGCTCTTCGAGTACACAGGAGTTGTCACATACGGGGCTTCAACTAGGGTAGCTGAGTTGGCTCCCGTAGTCCTCAGCGATTCAAGGGAATCGGCTGACTTCCTTCCGGAGCTGGGATGTTACGCGATCCCCCCATCTATAAGTAAAATAAGCGCATTTTAGAGCCGTCGATTTGCGGAGAACAGTTTGTTTATTTCTTATTTCTCCTTTCCCCTTTACACGCAAGAACTATGAAGTCAGTTTAATTATATAAAAAAACCCATTAAGAACTCGTCTTCCCATTTTGTATCCTTATTGCCGTGGATTAAAATCTTATCTGAACAGAACCTTACAAAATGCGTCCGCAAACTCAATTACTTTTTCGTGGATCATGTTTAATCATGAGAAAATCCTGTGACAAGCCGTCACCCTATAAATTATTCAGGGAAGTTCTCTGCGACGTCGTAGTCTCCGGTCCGTAACTATGCGGCGTTGTTAGTTGCTTACAAATTTACAATGCAAATTGAACTGCATTCATTCAATGTATTGACAGATGAGCGTCGGCGAAGCTCAACGTGTATCGTGATCCTATTATAAATGAATGCACGAATTTGAAAAACTATTTCGTTTTTATGTTTTCATAGCTGACCCGGCAGACTTCGTAGTGCGTCAATCGATAAATAAAAGACCGACGGGGGACACATCAAAGGAAAGACAAAATTGTTATTTTTTATTTAATTCCGAGCATTTTCTTAATTATATCTACCTTTTAAAACTTCTCTGGACTTCCACGAATAATTCAAGACCAAAATTAGCCAAATCGGTCCAGCCGTTCTCGACTTTTAGCGAGACTAACAAACAGCAACTCATTTTTATATATATAGATAGATTAAAATCTCAAACGAGTCCCGCGGCTTCATCTGCGCTAGATTTGTAATCCAAAACGAATAAGCCTTATTGTATTTTATCAGGATAATTTAAGCTGCTGTCAGTATTTTCTTGATTTACACAACAACACTTAAGATTGCATTAAGAATAAAAAATCACTTATATTTCATTAAATAGTAAACGTAGTAAAGATCGTACCAGTAAGATCGCACACTCATTTCACAATACAAACTTGATCTACTTACTTAAAATAATTTATACGAAATATACTTAGTCTGGCCATAAATACTGTTACAAAAAAAAAACTATTTCCAATAACATTTATTACTTTTACATTGTGTTAGTTTAATACAAAAATATAAAACAATTTAAAGTATAAAAAGCTTATTCGAAGTGGTCTCCATTGGCTGCAATACAGTCCTATATACGTTGAGGCCAGTTACCAATAGAAGCACGCACTCTTTCCATGGGAAAATTGTTCACTGCCAATCGTACGGATAGTTTTAGGGACTCCAAATTATCATGGCGTTTAGAGCAAGCCGTACTCTCTAAAACTGACCATAAATCATAATCCAGCGGATTAAGATCGGAACTAGACGACGGCCAGTCTTCAGCTCTGATGAAGTCCGAAACGTTCGTTTCCAACCAAGACTGCGTAGACCGAGCTTTATGACCTGGCGCCGAGTCTTACTGGAAGGACCATTCTTGATTATTGAACATGGTGTTGTTAAGGGGCTTCACTACCTTCTCAAGAATGGTATCTTGATACATTTGTGCCGATGTTTTGATACCTTTTTCACAAAAGTATGGCTCAGTCACTCCTTCATAGCTAATACCCCACCAAACCATCACTGAAGTCGGATAGTGCCCCCGTTGCACTCTGTCGACTAATTGGAAAGCTGCCTTAGAGCTTTGAGCATAAATACGGTCATTTTGTTTGTTAAAATGTTGCTCAATTGTAAAAAAAATCTCATCCGTAAACAAAATGTTTCTTTTTTTTTTTTTTTTTTTTTTTTTTTTTATTGCCTTTGTAGGCAGACGAGCACACGGCCCACCTGATGGTAAGTGGTCACCGTCGCTCATGGACGTCAGCAATGCCAGGGGCAGAGCCAAGCCGCTGCCTACCATAAAGAACTCTCCGCAAGCCTCGTTTGAAGAAGGACATGTCATAGCGCTCGGAAAACACCGTGGAGGGGAGTTCATTCCAAAGCCGGATGGTACGTGGCAAAAAAGATCTTTGGAAACGCACTGTCGATGAACGCAGCGGTTCCAGATAATATGGATGAACTCTGCTCCGATGGCGGGAGGTGCGATGATAAAAAGGAGATGAGGGAATCATCTCGAATAATTCCTCAGAGCATTCCCCATGGACCATGCGGTATAAAACACAGAGAGAACCGAAGTCCCTCCGTAGACCCAGAGGTTCCAAGCGATCCGCGAGAGCAGGACTGTCGACCATCCGAACAGCCCGTTTCTGTATGGAGTCAAATGGAAGTAGCTGGTATTTGGGAGCCCCGGCCCAGAGGTGAGAGCAGTACTCCACGCGAGGTCGGACCTGCGCTTTATAAAGCGCAAGTCTCTGTCCAGGCGTGAAATACCGCTTCGCTCTGTTGAGAACTCCCAACATTTTAGAGGCCAATTTGGCTTTACCTTCCAAATGACTCCGAAACTGGACATCGCTCGAAATATCGACCCCCAGAATCCCGATACTCGCGGAAAGCTGCAGGGATACTCCTTGAAATTCCGGCGCCATGATAAAAGGGTCCTTCTTCGCAGTGAACGCGCAAACCTGTGTCTTCAATGGGTTGAACTGAACTGAATTCAGTTCACCCCACTTGGAGACCCGCCCCAGAGAGTTCTCCACTTCAGACACAAGTTTTAATCGCCTCTCGTGTACAACGCTTCGAGAGAGACTCTGATGGCCGATATATCGCGCATCCCCCGTGCTGTCATCCGCATAGCAATGCATGCCATCAATAGATAGCATGTCATTGATATGCAGTATGAAAAGCGTGGGGGAGAGCACCGAACCTTGTGGAACACCAGCGTTGATGGTCATGGTATCGGAGCAGCAGCCGTCGACTACAACTGCGATGCTCCGTCCATCCAAAAAGCTAGCGATCCACTTGCAGAGTCCCTCAGGGATCCCGTATGCTGGAAGCTTCGATAGAAGTGCCCTATGCCAGACCCTGTCGAAGGCCTTCGCAATGTCAAGGCTCACAGCGAGAGCCTCGCCCTTGCTTTCCAAGGCTTCAGCCCATTTATGTGTGAGGTATACAAGAAGATCGCCAGCTGAGCGACCATGACGGAAACCGTACTGCCGGTCACTGATCAGCTGGCGATCCTCAAGATACTTAAGAAGTTGGATGTTTATAATTCGCTCCATCACCTTGGAAAGCAAGGAAGTTATCGCGATAGGTCTGTAATTCGAGGGGTCCGACCGGTCACCCTTCTTGGGGATAGGGTGGACATGAGCAGTCTTCCATGAAGACGGAACCCTGTTGGTATTGTACGAGAGGCGATATAGACGCGTTAGCGCGGGTGTCAATTCAGGGGCGCATGTTTTTAGAACCACTGCAGGGATGCAATCTGGCCCACTCGACTTATGGACATCAAGAAGCCGTAGCTCCTGCCTGACCGCACGCTGTGTGATGCGAATCTCAGGCATGGAGCTGTCACACCGGGAGATGTTGGGCGGCGTGGCTCCCCCGTCATCCAAAGTCGAGTATGAGGCAAAGAGCTTGACCAGAAGGTCAGCCTTCTCCTTCGCACTATGAGCCAGACTGTCATTGGACTTACGCAGTGGTGGAAGGCTAGACCCGCAGAAGTTACCTTTTGCAGCCTTAGCTAGCGACCAGAAAGCACGGCTCCCAGAGGGATAGCTATTCAGTCGCTCGCCAATTCTGGCAACGTGCTCCGACTTCGCCTTGGCAATAGCCCTCTTATAGGACCTAGAGGCGGCGTTAAATTTCCGCCTTTTCTCCGAGATATCAGGATCCCGGCATCTCCTAGCAACATTAAATGCCACGTATGCAGACCGCTTGAGGCGTGCAGCATCCCTACTGGCTTTATTATACCAGGGTTTGCTGCGACCCCCAACGGGCACCTCAGAAGAAGGAATGAATAATTCCATTCCCTGAAGCACCACGTCTTTAAGTCGGTCCGCACAGACGTCAGGATCATCGGAGGAAAAGCAGAGCCGCCCCCATGGGTAGGATGCGTAAAATTCACGCATTCCATCCCAGTCTGCTGACCTGTACCGCCAAACTCTTCGAAACCCAGTCGTCGTTCGACGACTAGGACGAGAGAGTGGTATGGAAGCACGGATAAGGCAGTGATCAGACGATCCAAGTGGAGCGTCGACCACCACACTGTATCCAGCTGGGTGAGTGGTCAGCAGAAGGTCCAACAAAGAAGGCTCGTGCCCCTCAATGTCTGGGACACGGGTGGGCTGTGTCACCAGTTGTGAGAGGCCGTAGGACAAGGCGAAATCGTAGGCAGCCCGACCCGGGAGGTCAGTGGTTCTGGACCCCAACCACTCCTGGTGATGAGCGTTAAAGTCACCAAGGACCACCACCTCCGCAGATGGGTACTGCTCAAGCACGCGGTCAGTCCCCTCTTGTACATGCTCAAACAGAGCTGACCCCGCATCACTGCTGTGAGACCTGTACAGGCAAGCGTAGACTCTGGTACAGCCCCCATAGTCCACGCGTAGCCACAAGAGGGACAGGTCCCGTTGCTCGAGGCCTATGACCTCCCTTTGCGTACCGCTTCAGTAGATTCGATTTTACCACCAAATTCTCTTTTAAATTATCAGTTGATTGAAGAAATGACCAGTACGTCTTTTATAGGCTGCAAGTCCTAAGTCATATTTTAAAATACGCGACATGGTTCTAGGTGCTATCTTCTCCGTGGTTATCGCACCGTCTCTTTTGAGGCGGCGTGTGTACTGGCTGGGACGCCGCCTTGGGTCCTGGAGGCGGAGGCGCTCACCGCTGACTATCAGTGGCGGTCTAACCTTCGTGCCCGGGGCGTGGCGCGTCCCAGCCCCAGTGTGGTCAGAGCGCGGAGGGCCCAATCTCGACGGTCTGTGCTGGGGTCATGGTCCAGGCGGCTGGCCGATCCTTCGGCTGGTCGTAGGACCGTCGAGGCGATTTGCCCGATTCTTGTGGATTGGGTGAATCGTGACAGAGGACGCCTCACTTTCCGGCTCACGCAGGTGCTCGCTGGGCATGGTTGCTTCGGTGAGTTCCTGCACCGGATCGGAGCCGAGCCGACGGCAGAGTGTTACCATTGTGGTTGCAACTTGGACACGGCGGAGCCCACGCTCGTAGCCTGCCTCGCTACGAGCTATACTCGCTAAAAATAGGAATCGACTTGTCGTTGCCGAGTGTTGTGGCATCGATGCTCGGCGTCGACGAGTCGTGGAAGGCGATGCTCGACTTCTGCGAGTGCACCATCTCGCAGAAGGAGGCGGCGGGGCGCGTGAGAGACGCACAAGCCCGCCACCGTCGAGCGGGGGCCAGGGAGGCGGATCTCCCCCAAGCCCTGGCCCTCTAAGTGTTTCGGGTCCCCCTCATATGTCGGTCTGGGGCCCGGCGAAGGGGGCCTAAGACGACGCGCAAGCTGCTCTGCACGCGTTTTACGCAAGAGCATCCGGGTGATGGAAGGCCGGCTATCCTCGACCCACGCTGGTTCTGACCCAGCGGGGTATTTCGTAGGATAACCTATTCAAACCGGCGCCATCTAGGCAGGCTTCGGACAGCCTGCCGACCGAGAGGGCTGGTGGTCGTGGCGCCGACGATCGCTGGCCCGGCGTCCCGAGGGGGAGGGTGATGGGAGAGATGTGCTCCGCACTAAACGCTTCACTTTCCTCCCTTTGCCTCTTCATGAGTTCTGTCTCATGCGAGGTTTGGACGTTGGTTGTTGAGCGACAGGATTTGTTCGAATTCTTTCCCTTACTGCTTTGACCACCTTTTTCGTACGAACACTACGTGGACTGCCAGATTTTTTTTTGTCACAAACAGAGAAGGTCTCATTGCACTTATTAATAGCCCGGTACACAAACATTTTACTAATACCAAGCGTATGGAGAGTTTTGAAAATTGCATTTGGCTCCATACCTACTTTGTGTAATGCAATCACAGCGATTAGGTTCTCTTTATCACCCCACTCCATTTTAATATCGCAAAATATTGTACAATGTATTGGCGCTAAAATGAGAAAACTCAATGAGCAATCATATAAAAATGACAGATTTCAAATTCAAATGTAATATTTTGTTTATTTTTAATTGTAACAGTATTTATGGCCAGACTAAGTATTATTTAAAACTGCTTAAAAATGATATAAGCCATGTATGGTATAATGTTTAATAGGTTTGTATCCAATGTTTTGTGGTTGAAATCCTATGAACACGAAAATTATTTGAAAAGTACTTTAATTCATTTATTTTACGCAGCTTAGAATAAGTTAATTATCGTTTTCGCAGCTAATATCCAAACTTAAATTAAATAAGCAACATTTCGCTTAATGTATGAGCTGTAAATCAAGTATTTGACGTTTTTGGAGCAGACAATGTATAGTTTAATACTGGGAGAACACTATTTATTGCCTGTTCTCTGGTGAAATCCGTTCTAATCATATCGATTGGGATCCTCCCGATCCACTCTTGGTGTTTTAGGCATTAAAAACACCGGTCATGGGTCATCATTCTCGTGGAACTTGTCGATTTTATTTATTTGCATAGAGGCGAGCTCACAGCCCACCTGGTGTTAAGTGGTTACCGGAGCTCATAGACATCTAAAACGTATATGTCACCATCCACCTTGAGATATGAGTTCTAAGGTCTCACTATAGTTACAACGGCGGCCCCACTCTTCAAACCGAAGCGCATTACTGCTTCACGGCAGAAATAGGCAGGGTGGTGGTACTTACCCGTGCGGGCTCACAAGAAGTCCTACCACTAGTAAAAGATGCGATGAAGAGTTCGAAGTACAAATTAACTCAGAGACAGTCTACTGAGTTTCATACTGGATCTTCTCCTGGGTCGCGGTTGGTGTTGATTTAGCGAAGCACTGATCTTCTTAGAGAAAATCTTAGCAAATTCTCTCAGGATGAGGCCCATGAGCTCGCCTACCAACCAGGGAGAAGTTAAAATAGCCCCCCTAGCTACTGGAAGATAGATAGGGCAAAAAAGGTGAAATCCTTAGTCGCCCTTTATGACATCCACGGGAACAATAGGGGGCCACACAGCCATTTAAATAAATAATTTAAATATATGTCTGTGAGACAGATTATCTTTCCGTTCTTAATATTTTTATATATATAAAATTGTTCCATTATATGTGAGTTTTACGCCACCGGATAATCACAAAGGCCTTTGAATTCGTAGATCAATAACGGTAACAACCAACAGTCATTACAGTCAACATTATATTTATGAATGACAATACTGACACAATTGCAATACCAGACTTGGAACAATGAAAGCATTATTTCAAGACAGAACTAATAAGCATAATATATCTATATATTAATACGCGAAGCAAAAACTTTGTACCCCTTTTTACGAAAATTGCGCGGACGGAGGAGTATGAAATTTCCCACACTTATAGAGAATATAGAGAAGAAGTGCAGAATGGTAATATTTTTTTTCAATTATGATTTAAAAATACATTAAATCAATAAAGAAAATATTACACACATTACCATCTATTTGACACACACACATAGACTCTTTGTTTATTGTCAAACTAAAGTCTGTAGTCAAATTGAGAATAGGTTAATATTCTTTATCTTATAATTACGAGTATTTACGAGTATTAGTGTAGTCTTGGCGATATCTGTGCCTATAGAAATATGTCTGACAATAGAACCATAATAATGTCCAAACATATAATTTTAATTAATTATAGTCGAATTTCGACTACTGTGGGAACAGTAGTATTTAATAAATAACTACATAACTATACTCATTTGTGTGACGTCAGACGCGTAAGATCAACTGGATTGATCGAATAGAGTTAATATGTTATAAATTTTTTTAACATAGATTCGAAATATCGAATAATAACCAAAGTAAGCTTTAAGCTATTCATTTTAGCCTTTACTTTTTAGTATTTCAATTCGACACAAGTACTTGCTTTTTAAAAATAGCGACAACTTCTTTTAGAAGCGTGTGAATTAAAATGATCGTTCTGTGAAATGCGGAATTAAAAAGGCATGTTGAATAAAAACGCTTTGTAGGATAGCAGCCTTTAGGAACTGTTCATATGCTATTCAACCAGTGCGATGAATGTTTATCTCCTATTTTGGCTTCAATAATTACGAACCTCTTTCCTTTTCTTCTGCACTTTATTTGCAAAAATGCTATCTTAAATATCTGCTGTTCTCTTTTCTTGCTTAAAATTTGATTTGGGCTTCGATTTATACGAATATAGGCTTGGGATTGCCAAAGCAAAATAGGGCTTAGATAGCCTAGGACATAGAAAATTAAAAAAATATAAGTTACATATACTCTCAGAATAATCTACAAGAAGACGCCGCGTTCAACAATAAAAACATCGAGTAGGAGTGTAATACGAACAGATAATGAGGTGGTAAGGTAGGTAGTTTAGATTTTGGGAGGCTTGACGACAAAGGGAAGATCTTCCACCGAGCGGGTGATATTTGCTCGGTAGACCGACGGTCCGAATGTTGTTGTTCGGAACTTGTATATATGCGCTTTATCTTGAAAATGTCGTAAGCGAGATTCAGGCATCTGTCAATTATCTTGCGTTGTATGATGGCTACCCGCCACATCACTCCCCTCCGAGACTGGAGGTCGTGTCATTTTTAGTTAGCGTTGTCCGTGCTGAGATTAGCTTGCAAGGGCCAGTGCTGCTCTAAACCTGCGGTGAGTCGAGGTTGAGCTTGAATGCTGCGTGCGTGTCGCCAGTGCTGCTCGAAGTTTGCAGTGAGTCGAAACTGAGCTGAATGCTGCGTGATTGTCGCCAGTGCTGCTCGAAGTCTGCGGTGAGTCGAGACTGAGCTTGAATGTTGCGTGCGTGTCGTGCGTAGTCCATGTGATGCAGAGCTGCCACGCCGGAGATGTGTGACCCCAAGCGTTGATGATCCGGTCGTGGGCTGCGATGAACTGTAGCGGCGTGATGAGGCAGTGAAGTTGCGTGCCGTAGGACCAGGAAGCGCGGTGAGTCGGCTGCGATGGTCCTGTTGAGGCTGCGATGCTGGCTTGCTGTAGGACGACTGTCAATGACGTGCTTTTATCTGCGAGAATGCGGGGATTGTGGTAGCTGAAGTTCTTGATGCGCTGATGATGAATCAGAAGGTTGCGTGTTCATATCACGTCGGAGGTCACCAATTTGGGGATGATTAACGACAAAGGGAAGATCTTCCACCGAGCGGGTGACATTGCTCGGTAGACCGACGGTCCGAATGTTGTTGTTCGGAACTTGTATATATGCGCTTTATCTTGAAAATGTCGTAAGCGAGATTCAGGCATCTGTCAATTATCTTGCGTTGTATGATGGCTACCCGCCACAAGATGAATGACTCGGTCACACGATTTTTTTAATAAATTACCATACTACTATTATTGATCGGATTGACTCTCTATGAAACTGAGACTTAAAATTCATGTCTTACTGTAGGTGGTTACATTTAAGTCATTAATGCTTAGGGGCTCCGCCACCAGACGGGTCGTGAGCTCGTCCACTCACCTGAGCAATAAAAAAGGCTATTTTCATGTAAGATTCCCTGTGCCTAACACATAAGTGAAAGGTATTTGAGATTCAAATGCATGTTTGTTTGTGAAATGGAATCAGATGGCTTGAGAGTCCCCCCGCAAACAACTTTTAAAATGTAATGTTAACTCTTTGTAAAGACTTCGTTGATAATCATTTTCTCGATACACAAACATCAGTGCTTCCCTTCGTTTGCCGCTAGGGGCGCTTTTTCAACTCCATACAAATTTGAGTTAACTTTTACGCGATCGAGAAGTTAAAAAACTCGCACTAAGGACATAAATGACAAAAAAAAAGTTATCTTATATATAAAATACTCGTGTCACAATGTTAGTTACCATACTCCTCTGAAACGGTTTGACCGATTTTTATGAAATTTTATATGCATGTTCAGTAGGTCTGAGAATCGGCTTCTATCTATTTTTCATACTCCTAAGTGATAAAGGTTGTTCACCCCTAACATTTTATTTTTATTTTTGTTTGTTTTTTTGTTTGTTTTAATGAGTCATTATGTGGTTGAATGAGGTTTTGTTATTTTTATATTCCCTCATCGTTCACAGCGCTTCATACCTCTTCCACTCATTTACCACATCCTTACAATAACTTAGTTTTTTTTTCTATACTAGAAATTTCCTAGGAATCTTATATATTATTATGGCAAAACAACGTTTGCCGGGTCAGCTAGTATTCTCAGAATAATATACAAGAAGACGCTGCGTTCAACAATAAAAACATCGAGCATTTCGTGTCTTCAACTTTCAACTTTCTAATTCGATATCCAGGTAACATGTTCCGGTATACCAAGAGCCTATATATGTGTTACCTACTAAAGCACACTGCTTATACATACATAATATCTGTAGTGCTAGGTGCCGACGCCGCCAACTGTTAAGTCAGGTCAAGGGCTTTCGTTGGAAACCCCGGCTTTTAGCTTGTATTGAAAACGGCGTCACTTCAAAACATAAAAAAAGTGTATGTTTTATAGAGTCTTGCGTTTTGCGTTGAATGTTTACACTCGTGTACTTTGTGCGAGTTTTTTAACGTTCTCGATAGCGTAAAAGTTAACTCAAATTTGTATGCAGTTGGAACGGTGCCCCTAGCGGCAAACATAAGCAAAGGTTCCTAATCCATACAAATTTGACTTAACTTTTACGCTATCGAAAACGTTAAAAAAGTCGCACTAAGCACATAGTAGATTATGGTTTCAATTTTCGTTTAGATTAAGTTTTTTGTTTGCCTACCTTTTTCAATTAAAATAACCAACATGATGACCGCTTACGATTATCAAAAAATCCATTTTTCGTCGCAAGGGACAATGCGGTTCAAAATCCCTTCGTTTCTGTGTCTGCTAAGGCATGTCTTAACGCGTTGGTCGCGCTGACGATCGCTTAGTTCGTACGGCGCCCACTTATCTAGTACTAGCTTTTGCCCGCGACTTCGTCCGCGTGAATTCACAAATAATGCTTTATTTTAGAACAAATTTGGTTAGCATAAAAACGTTATAATGAGCCAACCTTAATTAACATATAAACATATGCTGTCGCAGACTTTTTTTTAGATCTTTTAAAGGCGAACAATTCTGTCATACATTATTTTAGCGAAACTTTAATCCTTTTTGCAGCGCACGCAGCGGAAGCTCTCAAAAGGGAAAAAAACCCCGATTTTGAAACATTCTTTATTACTGCTCCGCTTGTATTGGTCTCAGCGTGATGTTATATAGCCTATAGCCTTCCTCAATAAATGGGCTATATAACATTGAAAGCATTCTTCAAATTGGACCAGTAGTTCCTGAGATTAGCGCGTTCAAACAAACAAACTCTTCGGCTTTATAATATTAGTATAGATTACCTTGCCAATTTTATGCAAAATTAAATGTAGGTACGTCGAAAGCTGTTGCTAACCAGCGGTAGATTGAGTATGAGTATTCCACTGTTGCATCTAATTCGTCGTTGTTGACTTTAGTTTTCGGCGAGGTTAATTTTGTAGATCAAAAATTCTATGTCGGAAGTATTCAAACTAATAAAAAGTCGTGCGTTCGTTTGCAGTATTCACTCTGTACATGTCAGTAATTAATTTCTCAAGGGACAGTAATTTTGATTGAATTCCAACCGCGGAGCAGAATTATATGTAATTCTTACAGCGATGCCCTGGAATATTGCGTTCAATAAAGTAAACATAAAATTGTAAAATCTATACATATAAATAAAATTGGAGTTTGTAATATTGAAATAACCGCTTTTTACTTTACATGCATATGAATATATATACGATACACATACCAAAATAACATTTTTTACAATTTTTGTCTGTCTGTCTGTTTATTCCGGCTAATCTCCTGAGCGGCTGGAACGATTTAGACGGGACTTTCACTGATAGGTAGCTGATGATATAAAGAATAACTTAGGCTACTTTTTTTAGACTAGCTTCGCCCCGTAGCGTCGGCCGCGGTACGACAATAACCGCGGGACTCAGCTAGTCTCTGGAACGGCTATACCGATTTTGACGAGATTTCCACTAATAGGTAGCTGATTGTATGAGGAGTAACTTAGACTACTTTTTTTTAGGCTAGTTTCACCCCGCGGCGTCACTCGCGCTACGACAATAACCGCGGGTAACATCGCGAGACTCAGCTAATAATAATAAAATTTAATGTTTCCGAAGCGAAGCGAGGACGGGTCGCTATATACAATAAAATATAAAACATACAGAGCTAACATTAGGTACCTCCCTTTACATTAACAATCCAGAAAAGTGTCGTATTTCGACCTAATCTAATTGTATTAAATGAACTCCGGGACTGGTGTTACAGGGTGGGGTGTTTTGGGGTCATACGTTTATAGCTGAGTACGCATAGTTCTTTATTGAAGTGTTTTCGTGAAAATTAGAAGTAAATAAAATGTTTATAGATAATTGAAAGTACATATGTACTAGTAAAGACTGAATTTCGTATGTATGTACCTTTGAAAAATAAATAAAATACAAAAACAGATTAAATTAATAAATATTGATAATGATTTGTACATTACTTATAGTCCTATATATTGAGTACACGTGGTAATTTGAACACTTGTCACATGTTAGTTATAAAAAAAAATGTTTATGTATACTATAAATTGTATGTGTCTAAATCATGAAAAAGTACTATAAATTATGGGATGGCACTATAAATAAACTAAAATCTTCGGGTAATACATACATCTACTTACATACGTACTAGTGGATCCGGCAGACGTTGTCTTGTACAAACGACTTAAAAATAAACCTCAAATAATTTTAAAATATAATAATAAAATAACAAAAAAATATAATAGATAAAAATATAAAAAAAACATTTTTACCAGTGCACTGAATCTAAAATATTCTCGAATTCACTGGAACTCACACATAAAGTCTCATCAGAATCGGTCTAGCCGTTTAGGAAGTATTCACTAACATACACACGCACAGAAGAATTATGTATGTTAAGATTTATCCTGATTGACTGGTTATTCAATGCAGAGCCTAAGCCGCTTGGGTTACTAACTAGAAATGTTGACTGTTGATGCCTTTATTGTTCTATGTATCCAAAATTAAAAATACCTACAAGAAAACAAATCTAACAACCTTCAACAAATTTCACCACTGAGTGAGTGAATAAAATTCACGTTATTTCGGATCCTCCCGATCCACTAACGGTGTTTTTTGGTACCTCAAGCACCGGTCATCGTTCACGATGAACCCGCCGCGCCGCTTGCGACGAAGGGCTCGACGAGTAAATTACACCCACAGACACAGCCTACGGAGTTACTCGCGATATTTCCTCAGTGGGTCGCGTTTCCGATCCGGTGGCAGATTCTGTGTAGCACTGCTCTTGCTCGGGTTAGTGTTAGCAACGTCGTCAGGCTTGAGCCCCGTGAGCTCGCCTACTTGTTAGGTTACGCTGACATAGCTTCTCAAGGCTAGCTTAGATCAGCCTAGATAGGATAAAAAAAACAAAAAAAAGAGTGAAATTAGATATAAATAATTTGCCCGTTATTTTCAAAGAAGCACGAAATTTGTATACGAATAACGGCTTTTTTTTTCAAAATGTCAATATTATATAGAAGAATTAAGGTCTGAAAATTTAGATGGGAGGAATTTCGTCAATTTCTAGGCTTGATATTCTACATTAAAACTAATTACATTAATGATAGGTATTACATATAATTACTTTAATGTACTTTCAGTACAATATCGTGCTTGATCTGTGCAAAGCTGGGACGGGACGCTAGTATAAAATTAAGAGAATGGCATAAAGAAAATTTTCGCATCAAACCGTTGGATTGCGATTAAAATGTAGAATGCGATTTCGTCTGCCCATCAACGGCAATAAAAAGCTATTTTAATTTACTTAGGCAGCTGTTAGGAAGAATTTTATATCCGTAATCGTACGAATCAAGACGGCAAATGGAGGACATAGCGAGCGTATTTTCTGACACTTAAAACTACCCAGTGAGAAAATTATTAATAATTGAATTACAGAATTCAAATACAAACTTGAACAATATTATTGTGTAATTTGTACAAAATATTGGCAGATAATTTACTCTGTTGTTCTTGAGACGTGGCATTATATATTGTTAAGGACAAAAATATTTATAAATTTTATTATTAATTAGTAAAAGTAGATATCCTACTTATTAACCAAATCAAACATGCATTCTCCGATACGCAACTGTCCACTTTCATTTACTTTTTCCTAAGTTATTTAAGTTATTGTCTAAATTAATAACGTGTCAATAATGGTTTTTTTTACAGGATCCTGCTTCTTCTTCTACGAGTCGCGACTCTAATGTCGCTCACTCTCGCAGACCCAGAAGATATATTTACGACCCGCACAGTGAGTTAAGATTATTAAAACAGGACTGATTTCCTTTTATCTATCAATTAATAAACTAGTCGAATATATATTTTTTTGAAAATTTTATTCATATAGACTTATTTAATGCCTTGTTTTAACAGTCGATTGGAAGCTCAGCCCTAAACTGATTTTCAATGATATTGTCGTAAAATGTTATCCATTTTTATTTTTATTTTTTTATTGCTTAGATGGTTGGACGAGCTCACAGCCCACCCGGTGTTAAGTGGTAACTGGAGCCCATATACATATACAACGTAAATGCACCCGCCACCAGCCTTGAGATATAAGTTCTAAGGTCTCATTATAGTTACAACGGCTGCCCTTCAAACCGAAACGCATTACTGCTTCACGCTAAAAATAGGCGGGGCGGTGGTACCTACCCGTGCGGACTCACAAGAGGTCCTACTACCAGTAATAACGCAAATTATTATTTTGCGGGTTTCATTTTTATTACACGATGTTATTCCTTCACCGTGGAAGTCAATCGTGTACATTTGTTGAGTACGTATTTCATTAGAAAAATTGGTACCCGCCTGCGGGATTCGAACACCGGTGCATCGCCACATACGAATGCACCGGACGTCTTATCATTTGGGCCACGACGACTTCGGCGACCAATTAAATCAATAATAAATATTTACTAACAATCACACCACGTTAACTAGTCCCGTGATAAGTTCGTAAAGAACTTGTGTTACAGGTACCAGATAACGGTAAAAAATGTAAGATTTTTATTATACACATACATATATTTAAGATACATCCATAACCCTGGAAAAGACATTTATATTTATCATACAAATACCTTCCCTTGGCGGGATTCGAACCCGCGACCCCCTTGTGTAGTGACCATGTCACTTACCACTACACCAGACGGCCCGTAAGAGTTTCAATATATGTACGCACTTATTAATCTTCAATGCCCGTTTTAGCTATTTGTAATAAGTATGTGGACATCACCGCGATTGTAATAATCATATTGGACATTAATATTGTTATTGAACAAGTAAAAACAAAATAGGATATTTAGATTAAAAGAAATCTCGATTGAAATTCTTCGTTGCAGAAAAACGAAATTATGCTTTTTATATTTGTGTATTTAAGTACAGTATGTATTTAAGTAAGGATGCACGTGTCCAGTTTGTAAAATAATCGTTATTGAGACGAAATTTAGAATTCGAATTCATGTCACTGTGGTGGTAAGGCATCGTGTGAGTCCGCGTGGGTAGGTTATCGAAGCTGCTACTGACGTCAATAGAGACACAATATGAATACTTGCTTCGGCAGTACATATACTAAAATTGGAACGATACAGAGAAGATTAGCATGGCCCCTGCGCAAGGATGGCACGCAAAATCGTGAAGCGTTCCACATTTTTCATGTACTTTTAGTTTAGGAATATTGTGTTCTTTTTTTTATAATAAATAAAATTAAATATGAATACTGACAACTACATTGAGACGCGGAATCAAAGTGTTAGTTTTCTTGGATAGCGGCTGTGCCACTTTTTAAACCGGAACGCTATAGATTCTGCTTCGCGGTACAAAGAGGCTACGAGCTAGTACCTATCCATGCAAACTCATAATTTGTTTGTATAATCAGACAAATGTATAGTTGGTAGGACGTCTTGTGAGTCCGCACGGGTAGGTACCACCGCCCTGCCTATTTCTGCCGTGAAGCAGTAATGCGTTACCGCTTGAAGGGTGAAGCAGCAGTTGTACTATAAAACTAAGACTTAGAGCTTTAATCCAATACAAATTTAGCCGTAAGCTCGTCCACACGTCTGAACAATAAAAACATGTTTTCAGGTAGTCCTCCACGTTTGACTGTAGAAGCAGTCCCGTTAGCATTTTACTGGTGGTAGGACTTCTAGAGTCCGCACGGGTAGGTACCACCGCCCTGCCTATTTCTGCCCTGAAGCAGTAACGCGTTTCGGTTTGAAGGGTGGGGCAGCCGTTGTAACTATACTAAGACCTTTGAACTCATATCTCAAGGTGGGTGGCGCATTTACGTTGTAGATGTCAACGGGCTCCAGTAACCACTTAATACCAGGTGGGCTGTGAGCTCGTCCACCCATGTAACCAATAAAAAAAAAAACATTGGTTCATCTCGCGTTTCTCAACGCCATTACAACAATAATCAAAAACTACATAGCTTTTTCTCAATAATTCCATATAATTAAAAGTATATTATATTTCTTTGCCAGATTCCCTGTGCCATTCGCTGGTGTGTAAGAAGCGTGAGGTGTGTCTTCTCCGTGACGCTTTCACAGCTCTGTGCGCCACGAAGAAGGATATTATACGAAAAGGGTATTTGTAAATTCATCATTTATCACGCGCGTTGATGTACAAAGACCTTTTGCATATGTTTACATAATGACCGCTTGGAAGCGACCTACATTCAGTGTTCCTTTAACCTCTGTCAGATCGGTCTGACTATCGTGCTAGAGCGCTAATACACAGACTTAATTTTAAACTAGATCAGTTTACATATTTCGAGTTACCCTATATTCACGCTTGTGGGTGGATGTGATTTCCACAAGCCCGTATGTGTGACGATCAAATGTTTAAGATTAAAAAAAGGAATTGATATATTCTTAATTTAGAGTTTTTAAGTACGGTAATTTTAGAATAAGTAAGTACTTCACAGGACATATCCCATAATGACTGGCCCGTCAATTGTTTTTCAATAGTGTGTAGCTGTGGGCAACGAAAATAAACTAAAACTAAACTAAAAAACTAAACTAAAAAATACATCGCATTTGTGTTGAACAATATCATCGTTTCAGCATCTCTAAAAGCTGTCTTCCGATCATGCTGATCCACTCTAATCAACACCTTTTGCTTTGCTCTGCCCCTAGCATTGCTGAAGTCCATGGGCGACGGTAACCACTCACCATCAGGTGGGCCGTATGCTCGTCTGCCTACAAAGGCAATAAATAAAAATAATAAAAACCCCCATATTTTTTCAAATCATAGGTTTTATATTATTTTGATCCCACAATGTTACAATGCAATGTCCTAAACACCTACTTAAGTACACTTAAAAGTTCCACATCCAAAGTACCCGAGCATGAATTTTCTCCTGTGTTATGTACACTGGAAACACAAGAACGATTCAGATGTCGAACTCAAAGCACCGCATCAATCTAGGTCACCCCGCTATATTGATGAGTTTCTCACAGTGAACGCCATGTAATGTAAATTTGTTGACAGCGACGTAATAGTAACAGCAACTGCCAATAGCTGGGAAGCGCCGGCTAGAGATCGCGAAGATGACGAGGAAGATGTATTTTACGACAGTGCCGCCAGAGATACTGATGCAGATCTCGACAATGATGAGAATAAACCTGACCGGTTTGTAGTTTAAATCTATCTATCTTCTATCTTCTTCTTCTATATAATATATAAAAATGAATTGCTGTTCTTTAGTCACGCTAAAACTCGAGAACGGCTGGACCGATTTGGCTAATTTTGGTCTTGAATTATTTGTGGAAGTCCAGAGAAGGTTTAAAATATGAAAATGCTCGGAATTAAATAAAAATAACAATTTGTTTTTCCATTTATGTGTCCCCCGTCGGACGGATTCCTTTTTTTTGTTTTAAGTTTATTTTATACAAAAGTTTAGGTCTTTTATTTATCGATTGAGGCACTACGAAGTCTGCCGGGTCAGCTAGTCTTTAATAAATAATTATTTTTCGTAAAAATCGAAGTATATAATATTTAACTAATCATATTATGTAGGTATCTATTATATTAGTGCTTATAAACAATTTGTGTGGGTAATATGTGATTGTATGTACTTAATTGTATATTTTTATTAAGTCTATACAAAGTAATTTTACTATATTTTACATTATTTTCATAATTTACACTTAGGTCACGTTTTTGAAAGGCACCGTTCTCTATAACTAAATAATTTCCTTTTGCACATGATTGCATTGAAGAGATTGCTCTAAGCGATAAGGCCCATTGTTATTATACAAAGTTTATATTGAGAGGTGAAAGGCTATTTTGTTTTAAGCAACATTTCGCTTAATACACGACATTTGTCTTTGTAATTAAAGGTCCGTTTTATTTGGTATTAGTATCAACAATTCGATGTTTTTAGCTATGGCATAGTTTTTATCGCGGGCTTTCAGCGCGGCGACCGAATCAACAAATTCCGTATCGAAAATAAAACCTAACACCTCCTACTCCGCCTACCATATAGCTCGCGTTCAACACATTCACACGTTGCGCTTGTGTACTGTTTGTGAATAAGCGCGTGGCGTGACGTCACACTGCATGCGCATCATGAATAGTCTGCCCATCTCTTTCTCGCGCGGTCTAGTTTATTGTTGTCTAATTATAATTGCATAAGTTCATAAAAAGTGCTATGCAATAGCTTTACCGCGGCAGTCCCCGAATGCCACACGTGTTTTTAATTGAACTTCAAATCTTTCCCCCTTTTAAATAACTGAATAGGTTCTTTTGGTATTATATTTTTTCTAAAATTTAAACTTTAAATGGCTCCTGCTGTAAAGTTGCAAAAATGTCCCTTAAACCAAATATCCTTTCCACCTCTATAATATAGTTTTTAACCTCTACTGCAGCTGCTGTTATTTGTGTTTTTTTTTTAAAAAAAGAGGTGTTCCATTCTGTAATTTCTTAAATACCCATCCCGTCTGAAGTTGGTAAGAACCAGGCAGAATTCAGGATGAAGAGTGAATCATGAATTTTTAAATTTCTACGGACGGATGTACGTACGTTCTCCTAACCGATATGTTTTTAAGCAGTTACTGAAGTGAACTTAATAGAGACACAACATGAATAACGACAACTAGGTACATTGAGACACGGAATCAAAGTCTTAGTTTTATTATATAGCGGCTGTCCCACTTTTCAAACCGGAACGTAGTACAAAAAGGCAATGTGCTACTAACCTATCTATCTGTGCAAACTCAAAATTCGTTTTGCTACGGATGATAAGACAACTTTAACAAAAAAAAATTGCTTAGATGGGTGGACGAGCTCACAGCCCACCTGGTGTTAAGTGGTTACTGGAGCCCATAGACATCTACAACGTAAATGCGCCACCCATCTTGAGATATAAGCTCTAAGGTCTTAGTATAGTTACAACGGCTACCCCACTCTTCAAACCGAAACGCATTACTGCTTCACGGCAGAAATAGGCGAAGTGGTGGTACCTACACGTGCGGTGGTACCTACAAGAGGTCCTACAACCAGTAATTTGATAAATCAACGTAACAGTAATTCGTGTTTATACAAAGCCATTGTTTGAGCACTTTTAGTTAGCCAAGTAAAGACGCATCATTGTAAGAAAGCCTCAGGTAATAAACGTCGTCTCTTAATATGTAGTTCAACCAACACATTTCACAACAACAATAAATTACAATTTTATAGCTGTGTGGGTTGTCCGGTGCGCGGTCGCGGCGAATTCCTCTGCGGTTCGGATAATCGCACGTATTCGTCGTTGTGCCGTCTGGATCTTCACAACTGCGTTCACCGTAACAAGAAACCGGTGACGTTGGCTTGCCGAGGCTTCTGTCCGTGTCCTTCGACGCCGCGCAGAAATCGTCGTCCACACCAACGACAGAGACCTACCAGACGAAACTTCAACGAATACGATGATGTAAGGCTTCTAGTGAATTTCCATCTATTCATATTTTATAGTCAGATTGGCTGTAACCGTCCGCTTCGCTGGCTATTTAAAATTAACATTATTATTTCTCACAAACACAAAGATTCTCACCATTAACGCCCCTGCATCTGGTGTAGGGAGTTCAACACTCATATAAATATTAGCCTATCAATTAAGTACATGTATTTTCTACATGCATACCAAGTTTCAAGTCAATCGGATGCATGGTTCAGTAGTTATAACAGAACATCCGTAAAAACCACTGTAGATTTATATATATGTATTAGTATAGATATTGACTCGTTCTGTTTGTAAAGATAACATTTCGATGATACAATAGTACAATTCGATTTTAAGGATTATATTGTGAATGTATTTTTTAGTGTCCGTACGTACGTAAGCGTAATAATGAAATAGTGAGAATACAAATACTGCTAGAACAAATACATACTAAGTATGGTTCTTAAACCCTTAATCATCACCACCATTCAAATAATCAGGCCACCACTACTACATCATCTCTTTATCATCATCTTAACATCCATCATCATCAAACCACAACATCATCGACTCATCAATTTCATCGCCATCCAGCGGAAACATCGCCTTTGCCTCGTTAGGCAGCGAGTCCAAGCCAGGGCAGAGGGTTTTGCCCCGAGGCCCCATCTGTGCCCCCGTAAGAGGACACGAAAACCCAACGACAAATACATATTTCAATCTTCACAATACACCCTGACTCGGAGTTTCTCGGATATAATTTATGCAAATACAGTAGGTACATATCATTTTTCATGATTATTACATATGTAAAGATTAATTTTCAATCTATTAAATATTTAAGGATTGGCGACGTAGGAAAATGGAATCTTCGCACAACGAAGTCCTTCCCGAGCGAACTTCCCGAAGACGTCAATCACAAGGTCGTAAACTGAATGTTATAGTTATTTTATATTTATTATATATTATAATATATTCAAGGGCGGATGCAGCTTTCGCGCCAGGAGGGGGTCATATAGTCAAATTTAGATGCGTTCGTTCCTTCGATCAACAATAGTAACTAGATAAAGGGATACGTACAAAATTAAAGCAAAAACTGTCCGCGTGAATATATACTTATATAGCTACATTCGTTTACTAACAAACGGAGAAAAAAGTTTTGAAGCACTTTTACGTTCAAACTAATTACAACTATGGCACCTAGTTATAAAGTCACAAATCTCTAAAATATTATCTAATACTTACGATCATTCGTCACATAAAACGAGCAAAGCAATAAATTACTCCTGTCACTTACCAATAAAAAGACATATTTTAAACTACTTCTAATGTTAAATCAATCTTAAAAGGCAACAAATAAAGTAACTTTTCCCTTAATTGCTCTGAGAACTAACATCGTTTTTCTTTATTTATTTTGCTTCTTGAAATGCCGATTTCTATTTACTACAGGAAGTAAGGGAGTCGCGCTGAACACTAAAATAATTTATTAATGAATTAAAGTAAAAGTTTAGTTGTTTACTTTTTATGTTTTGGAAATGTATGTTTGTTAGTATCTATACATTACTTATTATTTTATTAGCGTTACGTTTTTGTGTAATATATATTTTTTAGTTTTCGCGACCAGTGCACATAATAAAACAACGTTTAAACGGTTTCAAGCGCGGTATTTTTATTACAATGTTTCGGCCACGTTTCAGTAGCCTTGAGCACGAAAGGCAAAGATGTCCAGTGTCAATAAGCAGAGATCTTAGCTGGCTTATAAAAGTCATCTCTTGTTTCTCTGGCGACCATCGAGATCCATTCTGCACACGTGATTGCTAGGAAAGCTAAAATAAAAATGGAAAGCTAAGTATCGAATGAGAGTCCAACAAACAGACACAAAAGCCGCATTAAACAATTTTAACCAACTAATTTTGAAGTACTGCTAACAAATTTAAAAAAATTATTACAACACAAATCTACTCCATGCATTTACTGTTCTATTAAGCAAAAGTTTGTGCATGTGTTGGCCGAGCCTTGGCCAACATTTGTAGCGGTGGTTAAAAATCGGTAATTTTGTTCAAAATTTAATATTATTTATAAGTTTAAAGCTTAAAATATAGTTTATACTTCATGTACTTACCGAAAGTAAGATACTCCGGCCGTTAAATTGCTTTTTCGGGCCTAATTTTTGCAACTTTTAAATACACACTGCGGTATTGTGAGACGGGTTGACATTGGCTGTGTATGAAGTGAACTAAACAAAATAAGAGCTCACATTTCAAGTGAGCTGTTATTTGACGAGACGGATTTTATGCACCGACCCGAAATCTAGTTACTATTGTTGATCGAAGGTTCGTTCCCAGACATTTGACATTATACAAAGTTATTATATTATATTAAATTAATTAAATATTGTAGGTATGTAGTTACATAAAATCTGTATGGTGACAAAATATATAAATAAAATCATTATATTCAATTAATGGTCCACCTAAATCCTGGAACCAGCTCAGGGGGTGGTTATGACCCCCATGACCCCCCCCCTGGATCCGCCATTGAATATATTATCTTATATTTCTTACTTGGAGCAAAGTGTACTTACTACCTGAGTAGATCAGCTCCGAAAGACCTTTGTTTTGTATTTGTAGGTTTTGAATTGCCTAATAAAGCTAGGAATTAGTGGGAGGGTCAAATATTCAATGTATACTTAGTGCTACTTCAGTCAAACGTTGTTATAAGTATGTTAGCAGTCTCAGCGGCTAGATTATTAATCAAAATAAAAATTTGGCACAAATGAGAAATTGAGGGGAAGGTAGATCTGAGATTAGTCATCACAGAAGTTTTTAACTGCACATCTTATGAAATTAGGGCAAAGAATTGGAATGACTGTTATCCATCCCGTTAAGTTGAAATTGAAAATTGCATAAAAGCCCAAATAGGCGAGACGATAGTACATATTTCTGCGGTACCTATAAAAGAACCGAAGCATTCCAGTAATTGCCAATATTCCGGTTACAACTGTTGATTACAAACGACGCGAGTGTAAACATAGCTCTAACTATAAAACTTATAAAACAACCAAATGCCTTCTGTGAAAACCTGTACTTAAATCTGAAATGTAAACCAAAATCAATAGTCAGTTATAATTTCTTCAAATAAACGTAGCGTTTCAGTAGTTGTTATTACTTCTACCCGTTAAATGTAGACCTCTTTATTCGTTTCAACAGTATCAAGCTTATTGACGTAAGTCTGCGATCTGTTGAAGTGGTCGTGGCCTTAAGGATAAGCAATAAATAAAAAATAAAAAATACTAATTTCTAGAGAATACTAATTAAGTATTGTTACAGCCACTGAAGGCTGCGCTTTGGATAAAATGGCGAATCGTTTGCTCGACTGGTTCTCCGTTCTGATGGACGAGGCTGCTGAAAAAGCACCATCTGAAGAAGGTCAGTACTTATTTCTTTTACAGTGTCTATTATTTGCAAAAAATAATTCAATTAATGATCCCAACAAAGTGTATGTAAATTTTGATAGGCTTCCCGAATGATTGCAAACCAGAAGTACGCTGGATGTTTGCTCATCTGGATACGGATGGTGATGGAATACTGTCCGCTGACAACCTTTATTCCCTACGTAAGTATAAAAAATTTCACAATACCAGTACGCGTTATAAATAACATTTCGTCTTTTCGCCTTAAAAGTGTACAAATTCCAAAAATATTCGAAATTGAGTAATATGCGGAATTGGTATCACCAGTATTTTTATCATAAAGAGCATAGTTTAGTTTTTTTTGCTTACGTTTTGAGTACTATTAACAAAATTATTACATAATTTTATCTCACTTTAAAAGACAGAGAGTGTAACTGGTAAAAAATAAAAAATAAATGTTGCAAATATGATTGATATTAAAGATATTACATGTTAGACCTTTAAAACGCTCTCCTGTAAAATTAGTAAATTTTGAAATTGTACAGTTTTAATGCGAGAAGACAATTTGATGTCCACGCACCGCGCAAGTGCATGTCGATATTTAATCAAACAACGATGTAAGTTACACCTTACATAAATTAGCGATCTTAAATAAAACATTTTGAAATATTGGGAGTATAATTTGACATATTTCACTTTTGGCGGGCTTTCTGTTTCTACCACAATATATTATGTGTATCTAGTGTGTGTAGTGTAGTCAATTTTGTTAGCGGCTCCAAATAAACATGCAATCCGCCACATTTATATAACTATTTTAAAAAGGAAGATACTTTCGTCGAGGCTACGTTCGTCGAGTGTTGTTTGAAATATGTAGATCATTTTTTTGTATCGACACGCACGCCACCTTTCATGTATTGACGGTAATATAGTAAAACGAAACGATTCAAGCCGTAGAAAACTTAATTCACTTCAACTTCCGATCGCATGTCCTATATTTCTTGCCTCGATTTGTGACCAAGTTTTTTGCTTGGTGTTGAGTAGTTATCAAAACCTAAAGTTATAAGCTTCTGTTTTTGTTATCAGGTCACGACGAACGCGAACGCTGTCTGCGACCGTTCCTATCGTCATGCGGAGGAGCTGGTGGTGACGTCACGCGTGCTGCATGGTGCGCGTGCCTCCGCCGCGCCGCCCGTCCCTGCACCGCGCTAGCACGTGCGCATCCTCAACCTCACGCTGGTATACTTTTATTTTATTTTTTTATTGCTTAGGTGGGTGGACAGCATATCGGACTAACGCATCCTTATTAAGACAGCTCAATATCCAAACCAGGCTCTCTACCATCTGCCTCAAAAGGATATTTGAGTTCTTCGGTCAAAAGGATTTTGAGTTCTTCGACGAAGGGCTCGACGAGCGAATTAACCCACAGACACAGCCCACTAAGTTAGTTCAATCAATTATAGTCGAATTTCGACTACTGCTGGACCACTAGTATTAAGAGAACTACGTTTATTACCTAAGGCTTACTTACAATGATGCGTCTTTACTTGGCTAACTTTGGCTTTGTATAAACACGCATTACTATTACCACTAGTTTCTGTAGATACGTGTATTTTTACACATTCGTTTATGAAACGAATGCTTTGCAGGAGCCTACGTTCCGTCGTGCGACGCGCGCGGCTTCTACAGACCGCGGCAATGTCACGCGGCTCTGGGCGTGTGCTGGTGTGTGGACGCGCATGGCGTCGAGCTGCCGGGCTCGCGGACCAAGGGAGCACCTGCTTGTCCCGGTACCTACATCTTATAAGCCGAATGGAGACATCTTCAACGTAAATGCGCCACCCACCTTGAGATATAAGTTCTACGTTCTCAAGTATAGTTACAATGGCTGCCCCACCCTTCAAACCGAAACGCATTACTGCTTCACGGCAGAAATAAGAGGGGTGGCGGTACCTACCCGCGTTGACTCACAAGTGGTCCTACCACCAGTAATTACGCAAATTATAATTTTGCGGGTTTGATTTTTATTACACGATGTTATTCCTTTACCATGGAAGTCGATCGAGAGCATTTGTTGAGTATTTCATTAGAAAAATTGGTACCCGCCTGGGATTCGAACACCGGTGCATCGCTTCAACACGAATGCACCGGACGTCTTATCCTTTAGGCCACAACGACTTCAGAATAAGATACTGTCGGTACAGTATGGTCCTGTGCTCGAGCTCGCCACAATATTAAGGAACTTTTGTTATACCTTTGAATACGGATATCAGAATGTAATATTTCGAGATTGTCGTGTTGAAATTGCGATCATTTTCTTTTGGATCTTTGATGATGATGATCTATGATCAAATTCATAGATCAAGAGGAAGAGGTAGACCTAAGAAGAAATGGATGGATTGCGTGAAAGACGATATGTGTAAGAAGGGAGTGAGCGAAGAAATGGTATATGATAGAGGAGTATGGAAAGAGAAAACATGTTGCGCCGGCCCCAGGTGACTGGGGTGAAAAATTTAATCCATGATCAAATTATAATATTTAATCTATGAAAGTTTGTGGATTGTGTTAAATTTGTTAAACTAGTTTGAGATTGATATACACAAGCGCCACGGGAGGCCACGATTTGACTAGTTTATATTTATCAATCTTTTTTGCATAATTCGACTTGTTTATGAGTACACAAGTACAATCTGTGGAAGATAAAATAACCAAAAAAAAAATCGTTAGTCAACTCCAGCACCACGTTTTAAGATTTTGATTGATGCTTCCTGTCAACCAAATTTTACTTAATTTGTTCACTAGCTGCCGTAAATTTTTAATGGCAAGCAATAACAATGACTATAATCAGTATAACGTAAAATAATTGTTAATAATAATTGAAGTCAATGTTATTTTGGTTTAGGCGAGAAACCCTCAGAGAACGACAGCAACAATAGTTCTGAAGATGCGGACGGAGCACCGGCTGATGATGAAGACGCCGACGGTAGCGGTGATCAGGAGATGCGCTTCTAAATGTCGTCAAATTAAAGTTCAACTTCGTCCTTTTTACTAGCAATTATACCCATATAAATAATTAAATCCCAAAATAATGAAATATTGTTTCTGAAGTCATCTGTAATATAAGCCTAATAGGAGATAAAAAAAGGAGTTTGATTCCTGTTGGAAATTAAATACCGCCTCAATGTGCTGTTATATTACAACATGGAATGAATAATGTCGAATGAATTACCACACTTACAACTTTACTTATATGTTGACCGATATCATCACTTGAGTCAATCAAATATCTCAGGAATGTTAGGTTCCATAAATAAAGTATGTAGTTAGCTCTACTTAGTGATTAGCATAGATTCTTACTATTGCTGGTTCGCGGAATCCTCAGCTGTAGTATATGATTGTTTAAACTTAGTTACTCTTGACAGTGTCAAGCCTATGATTATTAAAAGCCCCGTTGCCTAAAGAGCAATTGACGTAAAAAAGTTTTTTTTTAACGCGTTCCTTTGGCAATGACTTTAACCGCGTAACTTATGTCATTAATATTTAATCAACGTTGACTTCAAAATCTCGCATGGCCTTATAACCTTTGTAACGAACTTTTTAAATTGCAATAAAAATTAGTTTTAGTTATGTGGGTACTTTCGCATTAGATTGGTTGGTACCTACTGAATAATGTTTGTATAAATCTTTTAGAAAAAATTACGTTTGAGTGCTAGTTTACTATGTATTTAGTAGAAGAATTTAGCGCTACGTTATGTATTCTCAGGCATAAGTACTTACATTAGAATTCTAAAACATGTTTTTGAATTAGAATTATAGTCGCTGAACTTCAAATTCGGGGAGTAAAATCTTATAAATGTTACAAAAATGACTCCTAACCGTTATTCTTTTTTTTATTAAATTGATAATATAGTCGAATAGTGTATGTTTTATGGAGAATGGGTAGGTAGGTAAATCTGATTTCAATTTACTTTAACCTAAATTTTGTTGTTATACCACTTCAGATTTACCTTCCTGGTTTGGTTCCAAATGGTTGAATTTGTGAGTCAATTTCATTTCACTGACCGTCCATTGATTTGAACGTAATTTATAGAATGAACAGTCAACATCAAGAACTGGATGATTTTTAGACAAGTCAGCCAACTGTAAACAACTACTGCTCTACAGTTTTTTTCATTGTTCTCAAGAATATCCATAATTGATGTATAGTCCGATTTTCTAACAGGCTTGTTGTGCATTAAAATATTTCAAACGATTGAGTTACCTCGTTTAAAGTTCAGGGACTGGATAATTTATCAGATAATACCTAAAGAGGTATGTACTTAGTTTAGTATCGTGATCTAACAACATTCGCAGCGGTACCTAAATAAGATAGCAAGATAGATATATGTAACCACGAGCAATATTTATAAACCCCTCGTATTTGATTTATAGTTGTTTGTACCTAGTATCTATATCGCTATATTATCTATTTCTATAAAATATTACGGCGTGGTAGATTTTTATAAGTAGTGAAAAGCTGTTTACGATTTATAAACTTTATATGGACAAATTATTGTTTTGGGAAGGCGAAGGCATACCTACACATAAGGCCTAAAGTCGTTGTAAAATTGAAATTAACCGTCCCATAACAAAAAAAAAAAACAAATAAAATTAAGGTAAATAAACAGTTTTTAAACAATGCAATATATTAGCCGCCCAGTTGCATATTTAGTTTAAGGTCTGTCAAAAGTATATCCCACATTCCACCATATATACTGTCTTATGTTGATGATAATACGTACAAATTATGTAATTTTAAATACCAGTGGAACTCAATCCACAAGCACTATTGAAAGAGATAGAGCTGCCTTTGCACGGTGGAACCCAATCCGGCATCACCCTCTCATACACACGTCACTCTGATCTGACCCTTCGAGCCAATATAGTTCTTATTAATGGAGAAATCCTAGTTTTTTTTTGTCTCATACTATACCCGCAGCAATATGCGATATTAGGCATGTCTCATTGAATCTCAGTTCTGTAATCATCAGAAAGTAGGAAAGGATGATTTTAATATACCTAACCACTACGCTTTAAAAGACTAGAAAGTCCACTTATAAGGACCCAAACGGCCGAAATATTCTACACCTTTCCGATCCAGCTACATTATAGTTAATACTGCCTACTTCACTAGCGTATTTACCAAACGGTGCCGCGGTGTCCCATTTACCCTGGCAGAAGAATCTTAGCTGTTGTAGACCTAGCTTCGCTTGGGTTTTTAGGATTACTCATCACGGTCGAACATCTCTTTATTCATACTTCATATACTAATTACAATGTAATCGTCGATATAGATCTTAAAAAACAAGCTTATGAATGTTTGATATTACTAGTTAATTAGAAAATATAGTGTTGTATTATGGTATAGGAACATTTTTGTCTTAAAGCAGATGATGATTTTCTTGAAATTTTACCAAAAAAATTTTTTTTTTGCTATTATAGTTTTTTTATCATTTACTAAATTTTATAGTTAAATAATTATATTTCTGAATTGGATTGTTCCTTCACCTCGTATTCTTAAAAGTCATTTGTTGAGAAAATTTGTATTAGTGTCTAATACTCGTATTATGTACATGTAGAGAAACCACATAATAGTAAGAGAATTATTTGCACTTTTTTAAATCTCTCACAGTACTCTAAATAAATAAAAGCCTGTATTATTAAAATCTGAGTTTTATTCCAGCATTTAAATGAATCAATGTAACTGAAATTATTCTTTTAATTATAAATTTTAGATAGATAGGCAGGATGCTGATGTGGATTTTTCTGTAGTTATCTTGAGACTTATATCGCCACAGAAACCTAGATGTTGAAAACAACCTGGATCCTTCGCGGAGTAGTCAGCGGCGGCAATGATAAGGCGATTATCATGACGCACAGCCTTATCGAAGTAACGCTCCGACACTGTCTTCATGTGTTTACGGATCGTTAACCTGGATTATGGCATTAACAGCAATAGGCCAAATAATAGGCTAGGTTAGATAAATATTTGAACAAGCATAGGCTGGTGATAGGACCTCTTGTGAATCCGCGCGGGTAGGTACCACCTTACCGCCTTACCTATTTCTACCGTGAAGCAGTAATGCATTTCGGTCTGAAGGGTAGGGCAGCCGTTGTAACTATACTGAGATCTTAGAACTTATATCTCAAGGTAGGTGGCACATTTATGTTGTAGATATCTATGGGCTCCAGTTATCACTTAATACCAGGTGGGCTGTGAGCTCGTTCGCCCAACTAAGCAATAAAAAAATCTCCAGGGTACCCTCATCTAATCCACACTCACAAAGAGAAAGACTCTAATTTTGGCAAGAAAAACAAGAGAGCAAACATCACCAGCCAAGTCTAAGACAGATGACAGCTGAGAGTTTTTTTTATAGAATTGACGATGGGAAGAAAACCAGGGTTTAGAGGGAATGGTCGGTTGTATGTTACCAAAATGCTTACCTCTCTGTACTATTGCTAAATATTGGATCCAGCGGATGATGTAACATTTTTTGACTTTCTAAAAGCTTTAATGATTTTTAAGTTGCAATATAACATTTGTATTTTAATTTGTTTGTAATCTCAGTAGGAAAGTCTCCGTACTCGCCCGGTGACGCTGATATGGTCTCTCAAGACCATCAGATTAGGTAGGAAAAAAAGGCTCTCCACTACCATTTGAAACCACATCCATTTGAATCTAAACAGAAGAGGGCCATGTTAACCATAATTTGATTTTTCTTTCTTTTTTTTTTACGGTTTGTTAAGTCATGAGAATTGTTAGAAATTAATCCACTATCTCCTTTTATTATCTCTTTGCTAGTGGAGTTCTAGAGATTGTCCTTGTCGCAGACTGAAACGAACATTACTATGATTATTTTTATTGCTTAGGTGAGTGGACGAGCTCACGGCCCACATGGTATTAGGTGGTTACCAGAGCCCATAAGCATAATGGTGTTGAAAGAGTCCTTAACAGTGAGCAGTAGCTTTCCTGTGGTCCTGTCATTGCTGATGTTTACGAGTGACACTGACCAAATGTACATGGGCCTTCAAAGGCAATAAAAAACAATACTTCTTGAATTTCAAGTTTTATTTAAAATCTAAACAGGATAACTCGTATATGGTACATCTAAGTTTATGATACTGGTGCTTAAATTTTTCTTGCAATTGATTCTTACTGATACTCATTAAATGAACAGCTTAGAATAGTAATTACAAATAGCAGTAGGGGTCTCCATAAATTATAAGTTTTGGAAGTACACATACTAAGAGAGAATCTAAGATTTTACAATTGGTTTGTCAGGGTACAGATAAAATAATACTCATAAATTTGAAACTTTTAAGATATAATTACATAGTCACCAATTCACAGTTTACACAAATAAATTAACTATACAGTTTTAGGAACAACCTTCTTAATATTCACTCCTCCTCTTTGAGTCCCTTAAACTTTCCGTTGTAATAGGGTATATTTGCGACGAATACTTTCCAGTCCGTGAAATATAGGAGCGTTACAAAAGCAGCACCGCCGAACCCTCCGGCTGAAGACAGGAATGCGGTGGCGATTTCCAAATGTTTCTTGCCCACACGAACCATTTTTAATAGCTCTTGGTACTTTTTTAGTTGGTAACCGTATGAAATAAATTGTCTAACTTGTTACGTAAATTTTTACAGATGACAATTATTGTCAAGAGACTTTTTTAAAGTCAACTGTAATTGACAAAGGAGAAATAGCATAATACGTACTGTTACTGCCAATTCTTTTTTAAGATTTTTATAATAAAAATGTTAAGAAATAATATTATGTTCCCTTTAGATATTTTTTTAAGATGTACTGTAATGAACCTTGATGAATAGAATCCAGTCTATGCTATATTATCATTTAATATGCTGGTGCACAGTTTAAATCTACATCGTTCTTAAATAAAAGTATAAAAATTAAGTTACATATACAATATGCTTATAAAGTAAGAAGATCTTGTAAGCTTGTTCTAGATGCCCTTAAGCACGCAATAAAATCTAAAGAACCCATTTGTAGACATGAGGTCTGAGTTTCGATTGTATGACTACTTCGCAGTAGAAATAGGTAGGTAGCTGTGTGCATCTAATATCGTACATATATAAAGTATAATATACATACATTTAATAAACACCTAGTATCACGGGTAATAGTTTAACAAATTTAAAATTTTGGTGGATGAGGATGACATAGTTTATACAGTAACTTCTTTATGCACCGAATACCGAATATATTTTCCTAAAAAGTCATTTTACGTCGAAATAGTCAATTAAAACAAAAAAAACTTTTTATGACGGTTCAGTAGATCTCAATGAGATAATTAAAGATTAGAGCTCTTTCAAAAAGTGCTTGGAATGGAGCTCTTAGTAAATTGCAGCCACACTGAGAGGTTACCTAATTCTTTTCATCTTACCAGTTGATGTCTTATCTTCGCTAATTTATTTGAATTTAATTTCAAAAGCAGTATTTAGTTTCCTTTTATTCACTTTTTGGACAAGAGATGGTTTAAGCCTTTTGTTAAGACTAGGTTGTATAATCTATATGCCCTTAGCCCGTGTACTCGATTTTTCAAACAAAATGCAAACTGAATTTGAAGTCTATTTTAATAGCGACTTTTTGGCGGGAACGCGAGGAGTGAAGTTGTGTGATTTGTTTTATTTTGTCTATTTAGTGTTTCTTCAGGTTTAAATGTGTAATAACGGTAGTTTATTAACTGTTTAATATCTGTGACAGTGCACAAATGTGGGAAAATGAAACAAAGTCGCTGGACGTAACGTCTCGGAATCCTCCAAAAAGTCCACTGAAAAAATCTCAGTAAATGACCACCATTTTACTGAGATTATATTTCATCCCATATCATCTCAATTCATTTCATTTAATTTCATCCCAGTTGATTGATGTCTCAAATTAATCATCTTCATTTCATTTCACTTCATATTATCATTTTGCATAAAAGTATCCCATATTATATCATTTCATCTCATTTCAATTCATATCATGTCATGTTTCATATTATTGGAGTTTACTCCTTTAGAATCGATTTACATATATAGGCCCGGGGTATGAAAATTATGGGGACCAAAATCGTACTAGCATGTCACACGAAATGCGTTATGCGCCTGATTGCGCATGTCACACGAAATGCGTTATCGCAGGTGACGCCGGGCTGCTGCGCCGGCAGTCCGCCACAAAGCCTCGTACTGATCGCGCGTTTCTCTCATTATTGTATTTTCATATATTTGTTAGTCGTTTGTTTTGTGTCTCGTTAATTTGTTAATAATCTGTAGTGTATCGTGTTGTCGTAATATAGAACTATTTCTCGTATTGTTTCGTTTAATTTTTTATATCCAGTAAACTCCAGTCGTGCGTCGGAGCGGACACACACACTTTTTTTTTTGGAGTTTACTCCTTTAGAATCGATTTACATATATAGGCCCGGGGTATGAAAATTATGGGGACCAAAATCGTACTAGCATGTCACACGAAATGCGTTATGCGCCTGATTGCGCATGTCACACGAAATGCGTTATCGCAGGTGACGCCGGGCTGCTGCGCCGGCAGTCCGCCACAAAGCCTCGTACTGATCGCGCGTTTCTCTCATTATTGTATTTTCATATATTTGTTAGTCGTTTGTTTTGTGTCTCGTTAATTTGTTAATAATCTGTAGTGTATCGTGTTGTCGTAATATAGAACTATTTCTCGTATTGTTTCGTTTAATTTTTTATATCCAGTAAACTCCAGTCGTGCGTCGGAGCGGACACACACACTTTTTTTTTTGGAGTTTACTCCTTTAGAATCGATTTACATATATAGGCCCGGGGTATGAAAATTATGGGGACCAAAATCGTACTAGCATGTCACACGAAATGCGTTATGCGCCTGATTGCGCATGTCACACGAAATGCGTTATCGCAGGTGACGCCGGGCTGCTGCGCCGGCAGTCCGCCACAAAGCCTCGTACTGATCGCGCGTTTCTCTCATTATTGTATTTTCATATATTTGTTAGTCGTTTGTTTTGTGTCTCGTTAATTTGTTAATAATCTGTAGTGTATCGTGTTGTCGTAATATAGAACTATTTCTCGTATTGTTTCGTTTAATTTTTTATATCCAGTAAACTCCAGTCGTGCGTCGGAGCGGACACACACACTTTTTTTTAATCAACTTCATTTCATTTCATAGTATCATATTTCATGAAATAAAAAAATATGTATAAAAGATTAGGCTGTATGGTACGACACCTTTGCCTTTCCATTTGGATAAATAAAACTACTACTATTTTAGCCTTAAGTGTATAATCTATGATTTTAGCTTACAATTTTCAAAATACAAAAGTACAAAACGTAGCTCCTAATAGCTAGTTGAGCTTATTACTAAAAACTAAGTGGTACCAAAAAAGAAAAGAATGTATTAGACATATTCAGTTTGTTTCTTAAATCTTTGGTCATGTGGGACACAAACGCATATTTGAGCGCATTGACGCCTAAATTCTATGTAGCATTAACAGGCACTTCGTCTTTGATATCAGGACTCATTCTTATTTTCGAATGGTGGTATTTTAGAACATACGGTACCTCATTTATAGAACAAGTATCGCTATCACATCTTGGACCATGGTTAGGTGGCGGCAATGAGACGGATAATTCAAATACTAATACAAACAATACAGCTAGTAATGAATGCAAAGTTTGGCGGAATCCTATGGCTTTACTGCGAGGCGCTGAGTATGGGAGACTTTGGAGTGCCGCAAGGCGAGCTCCACTCACCTATTACGATATGAATTTATCAGCTCAAGACCATCAGGCCTGGTTTAGCTGTGGAGGAGATGTAAGTTTTCTATTTAGGTTAAACTTTTATAGATGCTCACAGAGATAGATTGTTATAGTATGTTTAGTAATCAATTTTAAAGACAAAAGAGTAAGCTTATGTTGAGAATGATTTAAAATAGTGCATTTTTATTCAGTATTTACAGTCTATTTATTCAAAAATCCCACACTAGGATTATAATTTAAATAACAAACAGTTCTAATCTGTATATCAAGTGAAGAGTCGGTGTTAATAGATACCATATATATTGTGATACATCTGTCTAATGCACTAGATTGAAAATTAGGGCCCTGTAACAGCGATACTTTAAGACTAATATTTTTTTCGATGGAAAATAGCGATATCTTGCAGCGGTTGCCCCTAAACTTATATGTTGTTAAAGGTAAGACATTTAATTATTGTGTAACTAAACACAGAAAATAAAAAAATAATAAATCATACAAGTCTTTATTTGTTATAGAAACATTGATTAAATTTTATCAATTAGTGGTTTCTGAAAGCTTCAAAATCCTTCATTAAAAATAAAGTATAGGATAGGTAATATGTTACTGCCATCTACAAAAGCAATGAGAAACTAATCGAAGCAAAGCCATTTAGTGGCCGATGCCTGTAAACATTTTTGTTGAATGCTTGAGTGGTTTATCTATAACTAGTTTATTCAAAATTACTACTATCTATTTGAAATAAAATTGTTTGTAATATTAACCCCTATAATTGTCACACGTATTGCAGAAAGTGCTAAAGGATTTTTGAAAGAAAAGCTTAATAAAAAAATTTTAATTAAAAAAATATTCAAAAGCAAATAAATTCACATTCTAAATTCTAAATCTGTACAGGTCTATACCTAATAATACCTATAATCAACTTTGCAATAGTCTGTATTCTGATGCTCTGCATTAAGAGAGAGGTTAATGAAATTAAAAATTCACAATTTTGATTTACAGCAAAGTCCTGTGGAAGAAGCAATGAATCGTGCATGGCGTGAACGTGAACCTACAGCCCGTGTGGCAGCTGCTCGCACTGCACTAGCTAGAGATCCAGACTGTGCTGCTGCATTGTTGTTACTGGCAGAGGAAGATTCACCGACAGTACAAGAGGTATGAGATGATAAAGGGATCATTAATCTTTATGCTAATGATGATAGAGGAATGTTGAGCTATCATCAAAAGACAGACATATTATAGTACTTTGGGTCCAAATAGATAGATTTAAACTTTGTGTTTGATGTTGAATTAACAATAATATTTTGTTGATATTCGTGAATAGAATAATCTTTTTTATATGTAATTATATAATATGTTATAATAGTTTCAAGGTATAATATGCTTACATTCAAAATTTTTGTCTTAGAATTTAACCACAATCATTTACCTGTATTATGTAGAAAGACGGCGATTTGAAACTTTGTCTCCAATGGTTATCTGAAATTATTCTTCGATTTGCAGGCTGAACGTGTACTGAAGAGAGCTTGGCGAGCAGCTGAGGCGTCTTGGAGAGCGCACGCAGCCGCTGGATCTGCATATGCTAGCGCAGCCCGACGCGACGCGGCCGTGCTAGCCCACGTCAAGCGTCGAGTTGCTATGTGCGCTCGTCGTCTCGGCAAACTCCGCGACGCCGCTAGAATGTTCCGCGAACTAACGCGAGATGCTCCTCCCGCCCTCCACGCAATGTCACTCCATGAAAACTTGATAGAGGTGCTGTTGGAGCAGAGGCTGTATGCGGACGCGGCTGCTGTTGTTGCGAGATTTGAAGACGCAGGTGCTCCGCCTTCAGCAGCGTTATTGTACACGGCCGCGTTGTTGAGAGCACGTGCTGCCGTCGGCGTTGGTGCACGTCCCGGAGCAGAGGTCATTGCTCTGGAGGTCTGTAACTGTCTGTCTGACGAAAAGCCATATAATAATTATTAATTAAGTTTTACTGGTGGTAGGACGTCATGTGAGTGCGCGCGGATGGGTACTACCACCCTACGTATTTCTGCCGTGAAACGGTAATGCGTTTCGGCTTGAAGGGTGGGGCAGCCGTTGTAACTATACTTGAGACCTTAGAACATATATCTCAAGGTGGGTGGTGCATTTACGTCGTAGATGTCTATGGGTTCCAGTAACCACTTAAAACCAGGTGGGCTGTGAGCTCGTCCACCCATCTAAGCAATAAAAAAAACAAACAGTATTTTTGCGATTCTTTCCTTGACAAAAAGCTATGTAATAATTATACATTTATAATAAGCAGCATACAATTTCAATGGTAACTTGGTATGTAATGTGGAGAATGTGTTATTAAATAATTGTACACATGGTAATTTTATCTAACTGGATGATATTCTATTTCTAAGTTGGTCTTATTACAATATTATCATCATCTTCACTCTGTGGGTAGGAATAATAAAGCTATTTATCCAGTTTTCTTACAAAAAGTTATCCAAGCATAATCCTGTGTGATAAAACAATAAAAAATATTGGAAAAATATATATTTTGATTGCGATTAGATTTATTAACATTGGTGTTAATCTGTATAATCAATGGCAGTGTTTCATTTTGTTTTATTTTCAGGCAATACGTCGCGCTATCGAGTTCAATCCTCACGTGCCCGAGTACCTATTAGAATTGCGCGCTTTAACTTTACCACCTGAGCACGTGTTGCGTCGCGGCGACAGCGAAGCGGTCGCGTACGCGTTTTTCCACTTGCGACACTGGCGGAACGCGGAGGGCGCGCTGCGGCTGGTGGCGGCGGCGTGGGCGGGCGCGGAGCGGGCGGGCGCGGGGGCGGGCGCGGGGTGCGCGGCGTGCGCGGACCGCGAGCTGCTTGCGCCGCACCACGCCATGTCCGCATTCCCGCGCCGCCGCGCCGCGCTCCTGCCACTGGCGGCAGCGCTGTGCGCGGGCTGCGCCGTGCTGGCGCTGGCGGCGCACCGGTGGCCGGCGCATGCGCACGCGCTTCTCGACCCGCGCCGCCTGCACTCCCTGTTGGCGGCCGTCTGATCGCTGTGGCCGGACGCGCCGGCTTCAGACACAGAAAACTGAACTTTAAGTTTTCTCTCACTGTGTTTATTTGAACTATTCTTTTTTATAAAGAAATGTGGGTTAAATTATCACGTTGACTACCGTGTAGGTGGTCCCCGGTGCCCTACGTGGCGCACTGAAGTAACTACGTCGATTTTAAAGTGAAACTTTACATCGTCTCAAACTTTTTCGCCTGCGTGTTGCATGTCGCGTGACGGTCGGCCGCGGAGTAGGGATAAAGTGAAAGGCGCTCGTCAGAGCAGCCAAGGCCAATATGGCGGCGCCTACAGTTCGACGCAGCTGACCGTGTAGTGTATAGACTATTACTCATTTGTGCAAGTGCTCTACGCAATTTTGTTTGTTTTTGTCAGTGTTTAATGTAAATGTTGTTTGTCAGAGTTAAATGTCTATAATGTGAAAAAAAAGTTACATTTTTACCGTGGTTTCATAAAATCACACAATCCTTTTTTTTGTGACTAAGGAACCGGGATTGACCAAATTTGCCTACTTTTGTTTGTTAATGTATGTTTTGGTCTTGTAAGTCTCTTAGAAATAGATTGTTTCTCAGCATCGGTCGGTTTCGTCGCACCCAGAGTCTACTATAGATATTTCGGCGTCTTAGTAAAAAGAGTCTTGAAGAGAGAAACCGAAATAATTACTTCAGTGCGCCCCGTAGGGCACCTGTGACCTACACGACAGTTTACGTGTTAAACAAAATCTCTTGTGACTTTTAAAAGGTTTTCTCACTGTTTTTATTTGAACTATTTGTTTTTTGTAAAGCATTATGGCTTGAATGAACGAAGTCTCTTTGACTTTTAAAACTTTTAGTTCCGATCGATCATCAAATGCATCTAAAACGTCGAAAGTTTTTAGTGAGTATTGAAAATAAATCGGCAAGTGAAGTTTAGTGGTTCGACAAAAACAATTGTGAAATATTAATTGTAGACTGTAGTGTTTTGTGGTATTTGTCTCAGTCCTAGTGATGTTTCTGAATGGGCTAGTATTTATTGAATGTGCTTATTTGACGTAATAATTAATAATTTAACGTAATAAAATACTAATCGAATATCTTATTAATGTAGTTTAATTTACCATTTCAAAATACGTATTTTAAGCCAAGATTTTAGTTGAGCCAATAATATTTTGATATCATTGTCGTTACTAAGTGTAGATGGGTGAATAAAACCACGTAGTGCTAAGTGATTATCGATGTTCCTAAGTATCATTGTGTATGAGATATGAGGTCGAAGTCATTGTATAGCGTAACAGCTGAGCCACGATTTGAAACGGAATACGTCATGACCAAATAGTGCTGAGTATTCAGAATACTCGAGTACTTTTGCGGATAGTACTTAGTGGTAGCGACTTGGCTCTGCCCCTGGCATTGCTGACGTCCATGAGCGACGTAACCATTTACCATCAATTGGGCGGTATTCTCGTCTGCCTACAAAGAGAATAAAAAAAGATGGGTAGTGCCAACAGAGTTGATGCTTTTGACATGTAGTGCTGGCGCCGCCTATTAAGGATTCCATGGACAGCCCACCGCATGAACATCTCGGTCCTACAACAGATTAAAATGGAGAACGCTCAACGCCACTCGCCGCTGAGCACTCGTCATTAGATGTGATGTGAACTGTGTGGTTAGTGCGAGCTTTTTAACGTTCTCGATAGCGTAAAAGTTAACTCATATTTGCATGCAGTTGGAACAGCACCCCTAGCGGCAAATGTAGGCAAACGCTCCAACTCCATACAAATTTGAGTTAACTTTTACGCTATCGAGAACGTTAAAAAACTCGCACTGAGCACACTGACAGTCCAATCACTCAATGACAGTACATCGGATGCCTTACACCGGGTAATAATATTGACGATACTGTTTTTTTTTTCTATTTTCTTTGAGTACTTATTTGTCAGGCAACCTCAACTCTCTTTCAAAGTTGCAAAAGCCGGCGTCACAGTCGTACTTTCGTGAACTCCACTGCGGTATGACAGAAGGAACGGTTGGATGTGTTTATCCCAATCCCTTTGCCTATTCTCCACAATTTTCGCCAGGTATCTCTCCAATATTTGATTAAACCACCACTCCATCGGATTGCGGGTGATAAGATGTGGTTCTAGTTTTGCGGATACCCAAGACTGCAAGTCTCTTGAAATACCTGGGACTCGAAGCTCCTTCCTTGGTCACTATATTTCTAGGGGCACTCCAAACCGTCAGAACACTTTGTGTACCTACTAATTTATCGACGATCGTCGAGGCTTCTTGATTAGGAATGGCGAAGAATTCGGGCCACTTTGTGAAGTAATCCATCACCACCATGAAGTACCTACTTGTTTCCACTGTCATTTTCCGGGAACGGGCTGGCGACGTAACTTATTACTAGCGACAAGTCACATATAAGTATAAGCTGGTTGGTATATTTATATTATACCACCACTCCATTCCCTCTACGAAGCATTGAGAAGCTTGAACAGTAAATGCATATTTAAATATTTCATTATTACTTGTGTTGTTTTGTGAAAGTTATTCAAAAATATTCAAACCTACACGTCTTCATCGTTAGATTGTTCGTTCCATTCGTATTTTATTATCTGTATCTAAAAGATAAAATTTCAGGGTGGAACCTTTATGTATAATGTGGGCGACAAAAGACAAAGAAAGGGACAAAGGCAATTTTTACAAAAATCACAGCGGAATCACTCTCGATAACGGGTTATTACAATGTCATTCGTTATTATTCCATTGAGGATACACCAAATAATATTTTTATGATAATCAAGTGCCTTCCTGGTTCTCGCGGCTACGACCACGAAGGATAATCTTGTAGGTCGTTGCTCGCTAGGAGTTGTCAGGCGCTTCGTCAGTTCAGCGGTGGCACTCCGCCGGAGCGGACGTGTTTGTTTTCGAGATATTTATTTTGAAACTCGGTTCGTAAATCGCGAAATTTTATCTTACAGCGTTTCACTTACTTTGGTTATAATTTTGTGATTAGAAATTAAACAATGAAAGTTGCGGTTCTTCGTTTGAGCGCATATTTTGATTTTATTTTTAAATTTGGATTTTGATTGTTAATAATTGTAAGTTATTAAAAATGTGTTAACTATGAAAATAATATATGGTTCGTAAATACTTTTGGAATCACACACACACATAAACTACATATTTTACACATTAGTTATTGAACAAGAAAATGTTGGAAACGTATCGAAAGTTCTTCAAAGTGATCGCAGTAAGGGATGCTTCTTGTTTGTTTAAGCTGTGATTCGATAAGCCGTCGTTACGAAGTATAAAGTGAGGAAGTTTCTTGCGTGGTGCGTATGCGCGGGCGCCGTGAAGCCGTCTCGTAGCCGGCAGGTTTGTATAATAATACAAAGATAAATCGTCTTCTCGCATTAAAGCTGTATATAGAGTGTTTTCAAGGTTTAATATGTTGTGATATTTGTTTTGTTACATTGTTCATAGTAAGGGATCGGTTATTTAGCTAAGGGTACAGTCGTCTATTGTTTTTTTTTTGCTTATGTGGGTGGACGAGCTCACGGCCTACCTGGTGTTAAGCGGTTACCGAAGTTCAAAGACATCTACAACGTAAATGCCGCCACCCACCTTGAGATATAAGTTCTAAGGTCTCGGTATAGTTACAACGGCTCCCCCACCCTTTAAACCGAAACGCATTACTGCACGGGCAACGACTACTTATGTTTTGTTTTTAATACGCTTTTATTAGCCTCAGACGTATGTATGTTAGTATGTAACGAAATCTTTGAACATGATTATGACCCCCTTCAAAACGTCGGATTAACTCGACATTTGGCATATTTATTAAGGACCGATGACAATTCAATATTTAAGAAATAAAATTGAAAAAATTGAAATTTAACTAAAAAATGAAAAATAAATAAATAATTAATTATTTTATTGTAAAAAAAGCGTGGGGTACTAGTAGTTATAATAAATATTTTATGAACAGACTAGCTGACCCGGCAGAATTCGTAGTGCCTCAATTGATAAAAGAGATAAACTTTTGTATAAAATAAACTTAAAACAAACAAAAGGAATCCGTCAGACGGGGGACAAATCAAAGAGAAAAAAAAATGTAATTTTTATTTCATTCCGAGCATTTTCATAATTATCTACCTTTTAAACCTTCTCTGGACTTCTACAAATAATTCAAGACCAAAATTAGCCAAATCGGTCCAACCGTTCTCGAGTTTTAGCGAGATTAACGAACAGCAATTCATTTTTATATTTAAAGAGATATGAGTAGAAGAGTTGTTTTGATAATATCTCGAAAAGCACCCCACGCTTTTTTACAATAAAATCAAATTTTTTTTTTATTGCCTTTGTAGGCAGACGAGCATACGGCCCACCTGATGGTAAGTGGTCACCGTCGCTCATGGACGTCAGCAATGCCAGGGGCAGAGCCAAGCCTGTCAATTTTTTTTACACTAATTTTAATTCATATTTATTAAAATTTATTTTCTATTTCTTAGTTGGATTTTCTATAAAAGCGTATTGTTTTAGTTTGTTTTAAATTATTATTTATTACGTATGATAATTTGGTTTTCTCATTTATTTGTTGTTCAGATCGGATGCACGGGCGTAGGCAGCGGCACGATGGCGGCGCGCCGCCTCGTGCTCAACGGGCTGACGGCAGAAGTGGAGGCCGAGGCGGCCGACTGCGGCGACGGCTCCCCGGACTCGCTCGAGTTCTACCACGAACTCGAACTCTACCGGCAGCTGTTGGCCATGCCACCGGCGTCCCCGCCACCCCGACGCGCTCGCACCCCAGACCCTCCACCAACTGAGAGACGAGATGGTATGTTTCTTTTTATGATTGAAGGATTACTGGTGGCCCGGAGGCCTTCCCAGTTTCACCTGGACAGGTGGGCGAGCAAAGGCTCAGTCAGGAGGGGTGGGATTTGCTAACAGCTGCCCGAGCGCCTAACAGCCGGGTGTTAAGTGGTTACTGGAGCCCACAGACATCTACAACGTAAATGCGCCACCCACCTTGAGATATAAGTTCTAAGGTCTCAAGTATAGCTATTGCTGCTCACCCTTCAAACCGAAACGCATTATTGCTTCACGGCAGAAATAGGCAGGGTGGTGGTACCTACCCGCGCGGACTCACAAGAGGTCCTACCGCCATTACCACCAGCTGCGAACTATAGGCGCTGCCATATTGGCCTTGGCTGCTCTGACGAGCGCCTTTCACTTTATCCCTACTCCGCGGCCGACCGTCACGCGACATGCAACACACAGACGAAAAAGTTTGAGACGATGTAATAAAAGTTTCACTTTAAAGAATTTCTTTGTTAGCGTTATGAAATTGTTACAGAAGGAGCCCCTCGTCGCAGCCGCACGCCGGGAACGGCAGCTCGTAAAGTCAAAAAGGTTTCAGCCCCTTTGGTACCCCTTGCACCGCTCGTCGACCATCCGCGGCCTGTCACAAGACCTGCCAGGGTGAGTTTAGATTGTGATATAAAATAAAAAAATAAATAATAGTTTTGAAAAAAACTAACAAAATAACGCTTTCATAGAAAATCCAATAAAAAAATAGAAAATAAATTTGTATTAAAAATTGTGTAAGGAAAAATGATTTTATTGTTAAAAAAAACCGTGGGGTGCAATTCAAGTTTATTAAAATAGATTTTCTAGTTTTAGTTAGATTTTCTATAAAAGCGTATTTTGTTACTTTTCTTAAATTATTATTTATTTTTCATTTGTTGAGTATGATCATAGGTCATAGTTGATTTCAATTTTTTAATTTTTTTTTAAATATTGAATTGTCATCGGTCCTTAATAAGTATACCAAATTTCGAGTTAATCCGACGTTTTGAAGGGGGTCAAAATTTTCAAAGATTCCGTTACATACTAACATACATACGTCTGAAGCTAATAAAAGCGTATTAAAAAAAAGTAATCCCTAACTTTAAATTTATTCGGGCAAAACACTTGATAACTCAAAAACTCCTTAATTATACCTTTGTTTAGGTAATCATTTATTTTTTTTGAAGTGGAAAAAACGACAGGTAAGAGACACAAATACAAAAATGTGTAGGATGAAGCCAGCAAAGAATGAGACAGAAATATACATACTATTTAATACAGCGCCATCTGTGAGATTTTTTAATACTAACGTGTGTATGAAAGATCTTGTAGTGAATTTTAATTTAGGATTATACGTGAAATTAAAATATCAATTCACAGAGGGCGCTACCTTACAATTATTTACTAATGACAAAATTTTACATATACTTAAGACGTTTAGGATAATTGTATTTTAATTTTGGAAGGTTTCACTTCTACCACGTGTGAATTGCACACATGTTTTTTTAAGAATTGAAATGTTACTATAATTTATGTAGGTACGTTTAATTATCAACAAAAAAACCATAAGTACAGTAAATAAGTACATCTCTGAAATACACTGGGATGAAATGTAATTTCAGTAAAATGGTGTCATTTACTGAGACTTTTTCAGTGGACTTTTTGGAGCATCCAGAGAAGCTACGTCCAGCGGCTTTGTTTCATTTTCCCACATTTGTGTACTTTCACAGATATTAAACAGTTAAAAAATCACCATTATTACACATTTAAACCTGAAGAAACACTAAATAGACAAAATAAAACAAATCACACAACTTCACTCCTCGCGTTCCCGCCAAAAAGTCTTCGGTTCAGCCATAGTCCACTAGGCCACACAGATTAACATGCAAAACAGCACAGATAAACTCAAAACACGTTTACTGTTATAGTATTTTCGTATAGTTAGATTACGAATCAACTATGCAATGTATGTTTTCTTGTTGCGTGAAACAAGTCATCTTAATTGGGTGGTTCGCCAAGTTTCAGATGAATAACGAAGCATGAAAGTAAGGAGACTGCAATTAATACTCTCGTACCGCGAGCGACCGCGAAATTCAGGATTCTAATTTTTTTTTTTTTTCTAAAATAAATTCGAATTCTAAATATCGTCTTATATTTTTTGTTTTATTAATCCATCATTTATTGTTGAATCACTATTAGCAGATACTTTTGTACTACTTCTTTGTTTGGAAAAAATAGGTAATCTTTGTAAACTGACACTACGACTTCAACACATTCTTCAGACCATTAACTACCTACAGTATTTAGAACAGAATCTAAAATTTCACCTAAGCCAATAAAATATCAAATTAAAACTACTTTTTTGATGAAAATCAGAGCAATATTCAAATGTCGACGAACAACACTTTAGTCGTCCGTGACCATGAAATCTGTAAAATCTTCGTTACGTTAAAAACAATATAATGCCAATAAAAACTCGAAATTAAACCGTCAAAACAGTTTTAATGTCTACGATTCTCGAAAACCGAAGAAAATATTATACGAAAATAAATAAATAAAATAACACATTTATTTCTTACTCGGTTCATTATTATTTTCCCTAATACATCCAATTCAATTTGCAAAGCCATTTTTTTAGATCGGTTAGGAGTTAGAAATTTCACACAACTCAAACGAAACGGACGATCGGCTCGGTTAATGTGACGTTAATCGGTATACTGAAACTGATTTTTTCCCAACCTAATCCCTGGTAGTTTAAGGGGCTATTTCAGTTACTCACAGACTGGTAGGTGAGCTCACGGGGCTCAACTTAAGAGATTTCGCATGGCCGTTACCAACCTCATAAGCCACTATTCTGCCTATCTCTTCTGTTACAGAGCAATACTGTCTTTAGGATTTGATATATGAAACAGTACAAAGGAAAGTTGAGCTTCATATCTTAAGGTGCCTGTGATCAGCGTTGGTAGCCACTTAATCCCTGTATCTCGTCCAGAATTAGGCGCGGTAACTCAATTTCCGCCATCTCTGCATCAACGGTTAGCCTGGTATGAACATGTGTAGAGAGAAGACGCATGTGACTAGGAGATGTATGGAATTGGTAGTGCAAGGTAGAGGGGAAAAAGGTCAACCGAAGAAGACATGGATGGAGTTTGTGTATGACGATAGTAGAGAGAGAGGAGTGAGTCTTGAGATGGCGGTTGATAGAAGAGAAGGGAAAAGAAAAATTCGCTGTGCTGACCCCATCTAGTGGGATAAAGTGGAGAAAAAGAAGAAGAACTCCATTTCCGCCATTTAAATCTTTGGCCAGCCCATACCGTGGGCATCAAGGCCAAGTACCTAGGCGGTACCCTCGACAGAGGGATGACTTTCGGTCCCCAGGTCAAGTCACACATATTCTCCTCAGGTCATCCAATCGCGTTTCTACAGAATAACCGTCGAAAGAAGCTAGAATAACCCCTTAGGCTACCGGTGAACAGGTAGGGGAATAAGGCGCTTAATTTATGAATAAAAAAATAAGGTACACAATACAACACCTGTCACCTGTTACAAAACATTATCCTAAAATGTTAAGTTTGCGATATGGTAATGTGAAATGTATCGCACTGGCGTCAGTCGTGAATCGAGCCTGTATATTTTAATTTTGGCTTGAAATGCGAATTCTGGGGAATTTCGAATAGCGCTCGTAGTACACTTTTAATGGCGAGATGTGAAGACTCGGCAAGACTAGGCACGTAATGGATCATCCGAAAATCCCCACTATGTCACCCCTTTTTCCCCTACCTATGCTGATAGCCTTGAGAGGCTATTTCAGCGTCGCCCTAACATGTAGGTGAGCTCACGGGGCTTAAATCGGAGTGTTGCTAACAGTGGCCCTAGCAAGAGCAGTGCTTCGCAGAATCTACCACCGGATCGCAAACGCGACCCACTGAGAAGATCCGGCAAAAAACTCAGTGGGCTGTGTCTGTGGGTTAATTCACTCGTCGAGCCCTTTCGTCAAGGGTTGATGAGGACGGTGACCGGTGCTTGTAGTACCTAAAAGCACCTATGTCACCACCCAAATAGTTGCCATTCTTCTCTATTTGATCTTAATCGATGTAAGCTAGTGTTGAGGTGTCTGTGTCCTAATGGATAAGAAGAGCAATGTACATATGTTGCCTGATGCCTGATGGCAAGGTCAAGGAACTGAGGCCAAGGAACCGGCGGCAGGTATAATTTTTTTTAATTTTTTTTTATTGCCCTTGTAATTTTTTTATTTATTTTATAAAGTTAAGGCGCATGGAATAAAAATCAGACTCGATTTTTTTTATTTATTAATTTGTGTATTTATTGGCTGCAACCAACACGAGTAAATATTCTATTGATTTCTTCTGTGAATCAGTCATGATTTCTGGTATGAGGAGTAAGCTGTCATCTGTAATACAATATTATTGAAAGTTCGAAAAGTGGTTGACGGAATTGTGATCTCTAAGTGATCTGTCATTACGAATAGTGCGTAATTACAGAACTCCTCGTGAGGGCTGATTTTGCGCCTTGTTTGATAGAAATTGCGTCTGTACACATAGATTGGACGTCTACGATGGGCAGGACATGTATTTCGAATGGAAGAGACCAGAATGCCAAGACAACTACTATATGGCAAACCAGAGGGCGCAGAAGTCGTGGCAGGCCCAAGCTCCGATGGCTAGATGGCGTAGAGCACGACCTCAAAGGTGTCAGTAAGTGGAAGGAGAAAGCCGTGAACAGAACAGTCTGGAGAGAAATACTGGACCAGGCTAAGGCCCACCCTGGACTGTAAGGCCTAAGATGATGATGATGAGATGTGTCTGTATACAGGTCAGCTTAAAGCTCAGTGGATCTGATCTAGTCTAAATATTGCCAAAAAAATGCCAAAATAAATTAACTTTGCAATCCAAGTACCAAGTCACAGAACAGAGTAATTTTTTTGTGGTCATTTTGAAAAATTACCTTTGAAGCCCCAAAACTGTCGCTTCGCATTAAAAATGATTGTCTTTTAAAACCGCAATAACAAGATTGCTCTCTGTCTCTCTCTAGTAATTTTGCCGGCGTTAAGTTTTGATGAGGTCCCACCGTGTTTTCGGACCGCCTGCTATGGCGATAAATCTTCACTGAATACTGCTCGTCATGTTTTATCAAGCTCAAGTTTTCGAATAATATCTTTATGGATAAATCGTTTGTACAATGTAATACAAACATTTGCGTATTTTTGACACGAAAAACTATTGATAGAATTATCAACAACAACAAAAATAGTTAAAAGGGACAATACGTGCATAGTGTATTATTGTTTTATGGTTCGACTTCGACGGCTTTTAATGACTTATTTCGCCCAGAATAATGTCACGCGTCTGCAATTTTGAAAACAGAAAAACCTCGATTGACAAACAGAAGAGGAGAATTTAATATGTTCCATTTCAAAGATTTTAATAGCTATCAGATAAATAGGCATCCTATTTATCTTATAAGTAACTATATTAATTAATACGTGACGCAGAAATGTTGTACGCCTTTTTACGAAAATTGCGCGGACGGAGGAGTATGAAATTTCTCACACTTATAGATTTTTTAGAGAGTTAGAATTATTATAGAGAAGGAGTGCAGAATACTAATATTTTTTGTAATTATGCAAGAAGATTCATTAAATCAATAAAGAAAATATTACACACACTATTTATTTACTATTACTAGTATTTATGTACTTGACACAACACATATACATACACATATTCTCTGTGTTTGTTGTTAAACTTTTGTTATTGTTAAAAGTCTGTGGTTAAATTGAGAATAGATTAATATTGTTTGTCTTTAATATTATTTATTTATAGTCCAGTCTTCGCGAAATCTATAATTATAGAAGTGTAATAGTCTTTAACAATAGAACCATAATAATGTCCAAACTTATAATTTCAATAAATTTTAGTCGAATTTCGACTACAGAGGGACCACTTGTATACATAAACATAGATAGCGTGTGAAGTGATTACATAATATAACCGGGTCCATTGTAAGAGAGTGACAATTTGCCGGTATGTGGTCAAATGCAAAGCAGTCGATTTAGTCAATTGTCCCGTATTATCACACGATACACGGTCCATGGAACTTGCTGCTACTCTTAGTACTCGATTCGGAACTTCACGAATGTATTCATTTAGAAATGTTTATATGTATGTACATATAATATGTACACTACGGTTCTGTCGTAATGTCTCAGTTGCAATAAATCGAGTAATTTGTTTTTGTGTTTTCAAACTTAAACGATTTTTAAATGACATTAATTGGCTTTGAAAGCATAGACTCTATTGAATTGCGCAGTTTCTTTACGCGCTTTCTTTAGTCTGCTATCTATGTTATGGAATCTTTTAATGTGATTTTCACCAACTTTAAAGCGTTGGATCGAATTGAAATGCCGTACACTTATCAAAGTGAGGCTGGTAGGTACAATGGTCTTCTCAATTTTTCTTTATGGCGCCGAATCCTGGACAATAAGACGAAGTGAGAGAGCAAAGATCAACGATTTTGAAATGTGGTGTTGGAGACGGATGTTGCGAATTCCATGGACAGCACGCCGGACCAACCTGTCCATTCTGAAGGAGCCCGGTATTGCCACAAGGCTGTCCGTTATCTGCTTCCAACGTATTCTCGCGTACTTCGGCCACATCGCTCGTAGAGGCCCCGATAACTTGGAGCTGATGGTAGTTGGTCAGGTTGACGGGAGAAGATCACGTGGAGGCTCACCTATCCTCTGGTCTGATCTGGTTAAGACGCTCATCGGCCTGCCAATAACCGAGGCTATAAAGACCGCCGAGGACAGGAAGACGTGGGGAAGCATTGTGCATTGAGTGATCCACATTTTAGATTAGACACGATCTTCAGTAATGAAGAGACCGACTCAGAAGAAGACACTTATCAAGGACCAATGACAGTACAATAATTTAATATTCGATAATCTTTATTGAGCATTATCGACAATCGAGCATTATCATCAGCATTATCGATGGTATGTTGCGTAAGGATGTTGTCTTGCGCCACCTACTAAGGCATGAACGCGGCTGATGGCTTCTTTGGATATGATAACCGTTTCTTGGGCTCCTTCTATGGAATCGAACCCTAATTCTCAGTTAAAATCCCGGTAGTCACACAACCTATAATCCGATAGAAAAACTTGATCGCTCAAAGTTGCAAGGGAGACCTTGTAAGTCTCGTCTAAAAATGAAAAAAAAAAACTTTTTATTTTAATACTGACTAGCGACCCGCCCTCGCTTCGCTTCGGAAACATTAAAACACACATGAAACCAAAAAAATAAAAAAAATAAAAATTTAAAAAAAGTAGCCTATGTTCATCAGGGACAATGTCGGCTTCTAATGGAAAAAGAATTTTTCAAATCGGTCCAGTAGTTTCGGAGCCTATTCGAAACAAACAAACAAACAAATCTTTCCTCTTTATAATATTATAGTATAGATAAGTGAAAGACAGTCCGACTTAACGTAAAATAAGTAATCAATCTAGCTCACAGTTATAGAAAACGTCCAATGTTAAACTTGAGACCTTAAGTTTGTCCTATATTTTTCTCTAAAACAAGCATATGCTTAAAACGCACAGATAAAAGTGAATTCTAATCAATGAAAACAAATCTTTGATCTGACTTAAACGCTGATTTACACATTGAACGTAATTGCTATGTAATCGATCTATAACAGCGAATCGTCGGTCCCAAGACGCTAATTTACTGCAAAAAATCGTGAGGTACCCTCGCTTCGGGAGACGCGTGCTAGGAAGTCCAAACTTTGACGATTGATGAGGGGACTTGAGACGGCCTCATTGAAATGTAACAAAGCATTTGTCATGTCTCGGTACTCGGTGCCGCGTGCTGTAATTTACGTATGTTTTATGTAAATTGAAAAGGTCTTTTGTCGGTGTTATTGTACGTAATAAATTCGAATGTTTTTATTATTATTGAAGTTTAGTGTTTGATATGTGCTTCTATTGGTTCGCTTGCGGCTTTAGTAACTGCTCGTATGATCTAGTAAGACAAATGGGGAAATTTAGATAATTTAGTTAGTATTGTAGGGGAATGATACCCCGCCCCGTTTAGCTGCTTACTATGCATTTATAGTAATGAGTAACATACGTTAGTCACCACTTCAATAAAGCGGCACGACACGAGAACCCTCTCATCGTGGCCGCCGGTAACTACATTCCCGATCCCGCGGAAAGAATGGAAAGCAGTCCACGTCGCCCCAAATACGTCATTTCGGATTCTCCCGATCCACTAACGGTGCTTTTAGGTACCTCAAGCATCGGTCACCGTTCTCGTCGAACCCGTTGCTTGCGACGAAAGGCTCGACGAGTAAATTAACCCTCAGACACAGCCCACTGAGTTCCTCGCCGGATCTTCTCAGTGTATCGCGTTTCCGATCCGGTGGTAGATTCTGCGAAGAACGGCTCTTGCTAGGGTTCGTGTTAACAACGTCGTCAGGTTTGAGCCCCGTGAGCTCACCTACTAGTTAAGGTTCCGCTGCAATAGCTTCTCAAGGCTATCAGCTAAGGTAGGAAAAGAAAAAAAAAACGTTATTCAGCAGTTAACGTGCAGCGATCCACCGAGGTCGCTGACGCGAATAAACATTAATTATAAGTAATGTTTAATTGACCGCTCCGATGAGGTTTATGGAGGACAACACGCAACAAACAATGCAACGCACACGCCTCTTCTTTTATCTCCCAATAAACCTCACAAGTATTAATGATTAATTTCGGATCAGAATTGCGGAATTTTTCTTTGTGTTATATATTTAGACGAACGTCTTGTAGTAGTACGGTGTGTAGTAGGCTAGTACGGTGGGTGGGTTCGTTTGTCCGTTTAAGACAATAAGGTAAAATTCGACTGAATTTCGCAATTTCTTCACGAGTGACGTCATTTGTGGTGAAATTAAGAGGTGAGCTAACCGTTGGTCACGCTACAGCCAAACTACAGCAATTGACATTGTCCATAGTAACCGATTTTATGTAATAAGTACTATTATTTATTTATTTATTTATTATGGTCTTCGACAAATACTGTTGATCGTTTTAATTATAAAAAAAACCATTTTATTTACTTGCGTTGTTTTGTTGCCGGTTGACTATTGATTTTTTTTTTTTTAATAAATATGTATTAACTATGTGAACGTAATAAATAAGATTACGCTATAACATTATGAATGAACATGAAACACTCTTAAAGATAGAAAGAAGTTGACCAAAGTTCTTCACATGTGACCGGTCAATAAAATAGAATTTTCCTTGGTAGGTGCTGAATCTCCATAATACACACATTCGTACGACACCAAACCTTCATTCACACTAGGACGCTACGCTGTTTGTTTTTTTTTCTTTCGAGAAACTTCTTTCAACCAACGAAGTTTTTTCCGGGTAAAGGTATTGTTAGCTTATTTTTAAGATTGGAATTCCGTTTTTGAATTTGGAATTCTACTTCTATCTAGTCGGTTACTCTTGGCAGAGTAGTCGTGGCTGTCGATGGACAAGGTTGCGTATCGCCGTCGCCGCTCGCTTCCAAGGCAGCCGCACGTCCAGCGATGCTCCTCCATTGGAGGCGGTTGTTGGCATTGCGAGCACATTGTACTGCGATGGCTTTCGTAGTGCTGGTGATGAGATCAATCCAGCGCGTGGAGGATTGACCTCGAGGTCTTCTGCCTTTTACATGACAATGGAATGGATCTATTCAAATCCATGGAATCTTCCCTTCTGGAGATGTGTCCAAAGAACTTGAGAATTCGAATTCGAATTTGGAACGCAAGAATAGAAAAAAAAAATTAATGCCTAAAATGAAAGTAGCTCAAAATAGTGTATTCAATAATGTGTAGCACACAGATGTAAATTGCATCAAGACGCAAAATTCACAAGAAGGGATCCCCGTGATTGAAACGATTTTTTTTTACATCTTTAATAAATAAAGATTTTGTATATTGGCGTGGAATTATGTAATTGACTTTAAACTGGCTTACTGTATAGCTAGTTAACTTTTAAACATACTTAAGTAGATTCAAATCACATAAAATTAAAAAAAGGGCAGGCTAGAAGCGAAATGTTTAGTAGTGTTAAGAGCGTAGTAATTTTTTTTAAATTCTCAATTACTTTACGTACGGTAATGGCTAATTTGCCTATTAAATAATGTTTTTTATAAAAAAATTAGTACTGGCCGTGTACCGTGAAATGAGTTTTTGTTTACGAAATCATTTTTTTCAGCTCGGAATTTAAATTTATTAGATCTTCCAGCTTGTTTCACCCGTGTAAATTGCACTCCTTTTTAAAGGATAGCAAGGACATTATTCCAACGTAATCAAGGTAGCTGTTTTCATGTTGTTACCTACTTCATTCTTTTTATTCCTCCGCGATAGATGAGTATACGAGCAAACGTGGCCTGCTTACTGCTTTTGTGCTAAGACATTTGCTATATCGATGAATCATTTGCGAACATTCGAATGTTTAACTCTTTTGGAAATGCAATTACAAGCATCGAGTTGAAGCGTAAGTGACTAATATTATCTGCTGGAGGCGTATCGAATGAATTTAGCAGGATCAAGTAGCTGAAATATCTCTGTGTGTACTCCGAGGGCAGGTTATGGGGTGGATTAATTTTTTTTCCATTGCTTTTATTGGTGGACGAACTCACAGCCCACCTGGTATTAAGTGGTTACCGGAGGCCATAGACATCTACAACGTAAATGCTGCCACCCATATTGAGATATGAGTTCCAAGGTCTCAGTATAGTTACAACGGCTGCCCCACCCTTCAAACAGAAACGTATTACTGCTTACTGCCGCAGAAATAGGCAGGGTGGTGGTACCTACCTGTGTGGACTCATAAGAGGTCCTACCACTAGTAATTACGCAAATTATAATTTTGTTTTTGATTTTTATTTTTATCACACGATGTTATTCCTTCACCGTGGAAGTTAATTGTGAACATTTGTTTAGTACGTATTTCATTAGAAAAATTGGTACCCGCCTGCGGGATTCAAACACCGGTGCATCGCTCGATACGAATGCACCGGACGTCTTATACTTTAGGCCACGCCGACTTCAACTAATAAATTTATAATATATAAATAACTAGGAACAAATCACGCACAGTCAGCTGCCCTAAATTAGGATTCCCTGTGGATACTAGAGACTGACACACATACTTATATACGTTTAAATATATACATATATAGACAATAAACGCCCAGACAAAAACGCAAACAAAACCGTTCATGACACGAATGTTTGATCCGATATGGGAATCGAACCCACGACCCTTAATCACGATGATCAAATAACCAATGCACTTCCCATTGTGTGGACGATATTAAAAACAAGAAATGTTCCTCGCAATCACAAATGTACTTGATTTAATAGGTAGTTAAAAAAATACAAAAAAAATGTAAATAAATATGTAGAAGATGTTATTAGATATTAGAGCAAATTTATAATAATAATATTATTGTATTGTTATTGCTTCTAGAGGCGCTTTTCATCTGAAACGGACGTTTTGAAGTCGCTGACTTTCGCTCAAAGATTCCGTTACATAAACACAAACATACACACATACATACATACATACCGAGCTAAGAACAGCGTGTTCAAAATAGGTAACATTAAAGCTTTTCTATAATAATGAACAAAAAACAAATATAAACAAAAATGGTAATTAGATGTTTCGTCTTTGCCTATTTATATATGTAAGCTTGAGGGTAGACATTATCTTGTTGAACACCAAGTAAAACGATGTCACTTTTTGATTCCTGATTTAATCAACAATATGTTATCTTAACAATTCACTTTAACACTTGTCCAACTTTAACCAGTACGTACAACAGTTACTGAATCACACAACGTAACAAGGATATAGTAAGTGCACCAGGCAAGCGCAGTCCAACGAATGTTCATTTCAAGGCACGTTCCGCCTTTTTATACTAGCCGGCGCAGCTGGCTTATGAGTCACTCCTGTTGCAGCTGTTGTTTACGAGTGGAACGACACGGCCGGCGCGCCTGGCTTGTGTGAGTCACTCCTATTGCACGTGCTATATAACATAAATATCGTTAACGCCGTCATATACAAATTAATTATCTAAGGCTTAGTAAGTAAAATACGTTCTGTTAGCATATGAACATTTACATAATAGCTAAATTAATTACTGAGAGGATCGAGTGTGTGCGTAAGGCGGGATATTGACGGTCCAACTAGCTCTATTGTTAGGTGGTTTATTATATGATAATTAATATGTTATTTAAATTATATAGCGGGTATTTATGAAGGTACATAATATTAATTGCAGTTTTTGAAGTGAAACTTATTTATCGACGTAGGGAGGAAAAAACGTATGTAACGTTTTTCGGTTCCGCGCCATCTTAATTTCTTCCGTTAAGCGCCATGTTTATTTTATTTATATTTAGTTTGTTCTCAACAAATGTCGCCTCACGTAAATTCAACAATTCCCGAATCGCGGTGACGAGATGTTACACAGTTGATAAGCGTTCTCGTATTTCTCTTGCTAAATCATACCTACCTGGCGTCGGGATACCGTGATTATGCAGGCGGTTCCCCGGGGTGCGGCTGCTCCATTGCACTGCGGAGTGGTTGACCTTTGCGATTATTTTTATATTTTATAAGTTTCACTTCTACCGTATGTGATTTGCAGTTTGCACACATATGCATTTTTCATTAGGATTTTGTGAGCCGCTGTCCTGATTAAACATACTAGTCGGTGTTCATTTACCTGACACTGATTTAAGATGTGAATTTGACGGACTGTGAATTTCAAAGTCGAATCGATTCATCCATTGCAAAAGTGTAACGTGCCGAAATGCTGACAAACAAAACAAATGCTTACGGATTTCTTGTACATATGTATCTTTATGTTTCTCAACACAAGGTTCCGTGCATGTAACGCGAAATATATTTAGTTTCATCACACATAACACTTATGTTTGAGTTCCTGAGAACTTCTCAGAAGAACCGAGGTGCTCCGAGAAGTTTAACGCCGCAGTTTTGTCGATTTCAACGTCTTTGCGAGCTCAATTACGACAAGTAAGATTCTTGTTTATGTTATAATGAATTTTGTATGAGCGAAATGCATTCGAGTTTGCAACGTGATTTAAATTTGATCGCGAACAGTTTACGTGAAAAATGTTTGTATGTAAGTGCGGTAAGTTGAATAGTCACCCTGTTTTGTGATTGTCACCGCGTAATGTACGATGAGACAAAACTTTCACGGGTCATTTGGTGTTTAAAGATTACTAAAGCCCCCAACGTGTAGACAAGAAGTTGATATATCAATTGTTTATTGTTATACCGAACAGCTTAAGCTATAGTAACGAATTTGAATAATAATATCATCATTCTTAAGATGCCAATTAAGACTGATCTTATGTGTCAAAATGGACGCAGTATTTTTCAGTATTCATGTAATGGGGTTAATGACTTCCTGTAAACGCTGGGACTAACTGAATTTAACTTTAGGCAACCAGAAAAATAAGCGGGAACAGATCTTACCACTACTGATATCTGTGATTTGAAATTATACACATTTCTCTATTGATAATGAGATATGTAACGTATATGTACGAGTATGTACCGCCTATTGTATAAATCGTATTACTTCTTCACGGGCGAAATAGGCAAGGCGGTGGTACCTACCCGTGCGGACTCACAAGACGTCCTGCCACCAGTAAATAGGCAATTTTTTTCCGGATTTCATTTATATTACACGATTTTTTTCCTTCATCATGGAAGTCAATCGTGAAAATTTGTTAAGTACGTATTATATTTCATTAAAAAAATTAATACCTGCCAGCGGGATTCGAACACGGGCACAGTCGCATCGCTTGATACGAATGCACCGGGCGTCTTGTGCTTTAGGCTACGACGACTTCAAATTTAAAATTAGAAGCAGTTGTACAGTAAAGATTCTCCCTACGATATTCGTCATAATTTTCTCGAATAATCCCGAATATGCCCAAACACCGAACGTCACGTCCGGTCATTTCGTCTCGTTTGTCTCCCCACTCGATCAGCGCTCGAAATAGATAACTTGCCTCGTCCCTAGCCCGGTATTGGTTTGTTCTTTATTTATACGAGAGCTATCATTCTTGTTGTCGAAGTCGATGTATTGTTATATTGTTACGTTTAATACCCGAAGGATCTAATAACGAGATGTTTCTTTGAAGTGTGTTTTGTTCTCTAGATGCAAAGTAAGGGTTGACTCGTTAAATTTATTTAATTAGTTCATATTGAAATATATTGTTTTTATATGTCCGTCGATTGATGCAGTTATTGAACCACTAAAAATAAACAGTTGAAAACAAAGTAATATTTATGCAATGATAATTATATATTAATAGCTTTGGACTATATGAAGTTTACTATATTCTTGTCTAAGTAAAAAAAGTGTTGGGTTTTTTATGCTCTTAATCAAGTGTCTGGAAGCTTTTAATTATATATTTTGTACTCGGCAAGTTGGCCTGCGTTCGGGCTCTAGATGTTAAGCACAAAAACGTGGGCATCCGTTCTTTGATGAAGTAATATACAACAGTATTCAAAAAGGAGAATTAACTTTGCAAGAAAACTAAAAAATATGCAAATTTATAAAAAAAGGGTGCGTGTACGCGCTTAAGAAGTTATACTTTAGTTTTATTAAATTTATTTCTTTTTTTTTAATTTAAATTTTAGTCAATTTGAAAAAAAATTGATTAAACAACATCCTCAAACACGCATATTGATCATCCGTTTTCTTGACATCGTATAAATTCGGTAATTCTCGGTACGGTTCGGAAAGTTCACCTGCGGCTATATTCAGACTCGCCAAGTTACGTCAGTCGTATTGTAATGAGCGATTTAGTGGGCAACTTCATTCTGTTAATTTTGTGTCACGGTGCGCGCGCATCGTAAAAGTTCACTCTCATCAATTTTTCATAACGCGCCTAAAGAAGTATAACTTCAAAAATTGAATATACAAGATTTAATACATATTGATAGCAATCAATAAATCGTTATTATTTCTCCTTCTTCTTCAAACATTATGTACGCTTTATTTTATATCTTTCGTTAATTCTCTTTACATCTGATGGTTTGTTGAAGAGATCTCTCAGCTAAAACCCTCCATTGTAACTTTTGTTTTTTATTGTTTTGTATTTGTTTTGTTTATAATATTATTTAATATTAAGTTACCTTTTTAATTTATTAAACTTCATGTACATCGGTTTGAATCAGCAAATTTAGTGTCAATGACAAGTTTAAAATAAAATGTCGTCAATATTATTTTTATTTTACTCTGCGCCCGTAACATCAAATCCTGTCTTATAATGCATCTAGCTAACAATTTGGTATTGAGATATTAATAGAAAAAAGAATTAAAAAAACAGTAAAAATCGTATTGGTATAATATAACTAAGAATGGCATGTGTTATCATAATATCCGACCATGTTCCGTTAACCACATAACATTGAAAAAAAACATACACATGGAACCTTCAGACATATTCTAGTCGCAGTAAGCCCTAGAGATATTAATTTTGTCTCGTTAGTGTCGCATTTCGGATGTCATTTTGCGGCTCATTGACTTGCTTTTTTTTTTACCTATTCTAGTAAGCTCGAGGGGGTATTCTAGATTCGCCGAATTAGTAGGTGAGCTCACGTGGCTCAAACCTGATGACGTTGCTAACACTAATCCGAGCAAGACCAGTGCTTCGCAGAATCTACCACCGGATCGGAAACGCGACCCACTGAGAAGACCCGGCGAGACACTCAGTGGGCATCGACTTTCGAAGCAGCAACGCGCCAAAGAATATTTGTCTCGAATAAAACTAACCGTTTTAAACTATTTTTTATTGCGTACTAACTGACCCGGCAAACTTCGTAGTGCCTTAATCGATAAATAAAAAACCTGTTTTGTATAAAATAAACTTAAAACAAACAAAAGAAATCCGTCCGACGGGGGACACATCAAAGGAAAAACAAAATTGTAATTTTTATTTAACTAGAGGCCCCGCAGTAGTCGAAATTCGACTATAATTAATTGGAATTGTAAGTTTGTACACTATTATGATTGTATTTTAAAATTCTATAATCACAAATTTCACTAAGGCTACACTATAAAAATATTAATAAAGAAAAACAATATTTAATCTATTCTCAATTTGACAACAGACGTCAAGAACAAAAGTTGGACAATAAATAGTATGCATGCGTGTGTGCGTCAAATACATGGTATGTAGTGTGTGTAATGTTTTCTTTATTGATTTAATGTATATTTTATGCATTATTTTAAAAAAATATTAGCATTGTGCACTTCTTCTCTATATTCTCTATAAGTGTGGAAAATTTCATAGTCCTCCGACCTCGCAATTTTCGTAAAAAGGGATACAAAGTTTTTGCTTCACGTATTAATATATAGATTCCGAATATTTTCATATTTATCTATCTTTTAAACCTTCCCTGGACTTTCACAAATAATTCAAGATAAAAATTAGCCAAATCAGTCTAGCCGTTCTCAAGTTTTAGCCAGACTAACGAACAGAAATTCATTTTTATAGATTAAATCTGTATATATTTATGGCAAGACCAGATATACCTAGATATGACTGAATGAGTTAACAAAAAAGAAACCACAGACATGACGCCAGATGAATATCACCGTTCACCTTTCATTATGTGGTTGGAGTCTCGATTGTATTGTCAGTCTAATCGTGTGTTGTCAGGGTGTCAACAATATGACATTAAAAGGCTTCATTTAAGATTGATACAGACAGGGTCGTGTCAGCCCTATGTCAAAACCCTCTCAGCCCCCGAGTCGTTCTATTTCAATAGATCGAATGCCGTCACTTATTGAATTGGTACGTGAGCGTCGTAACACGACCATATTAAGCATACGTTTAAAGCTGTACACATGCGGGATTAATGCGCTCATGACTTGCTAGCTGGATGGATGGCTTTTGAGACATTGGGCCAACTTTTTAAACACTTTTTAGTGTCTTTGTTTCGGAGGGATTATTGTAGAAGTCGTCACTTGGTGGCTGAATGATTGGGTTAGGGGACATTGGACCAACGTTTTCCAATACCTTTCAGTGTTGTTGATTTTGAGGGATCAATCTACTGACGACTTGGCGGTTAGATAGGTTTAGAAGGCATAGGGCCAACCCTTTTTGAATAATTTTTAAAATCATTGATTTTGAGGACTTAATGTGTTGATGACTTGATGGCTCCAAGATTAGCTTACAAGACATTGGGCCAACTTAGATAATTACGAAGGTCTAATATACTTATAGTATATTTGATTTTTGCAAGCGATAGACATAAACGTATATTACATATCTTGGCATAATAATTGAACATGTGCTATTGTCATTTTAACAAAAAAATTCGAAGCATTTCGTACATATTTTAAATTTATTCAAAAATATGGAAAAAGAAATCCCTGCTGAGTTTTTTTCATCGGTGTTCCTCAAGATTGTGGTTGTTCTTGGAAACGATGGTTAGATTTCGTTTCGACTTTATTATTAATAAGAATTTCAATGAAATATAAAGTGAAATGAATCATTTTGAATCAACGATATATGCGGCCACTGACGACTCGTGCGTATCGTTTGATATCTGAACATTGTGCTAAGAACAATCGAATGTTTTGAAAACTGTAATAGTCTATCTGTTGCTAACACAGTACAGTACAGATGACGACGCTTGCCGCTGAAAGTAAGTATTGTACTTTTTGACGAAGCATGTTGCTGATAACTTTATTTCTGTAATCTGATGAAGCATGTTGCGGATGTACTCTTAGGTTAGGAATGTTGTGTTATTTTTTTTATAATAAATAAATTAATTGTACATAAGATATTTGACAGATGCCTGAATCGCACTAACGACATTTTTGTGGTAAGTTTGTGTATGTCCGGTATATCTGAACATCACATTCAGTTGTCGGTCTTTGTTATTTCCGAATTTTAATAAATCCTTTCATGATCCCTCCCAATTTTCTCAACTGCTAGGCAATTTGGTGATGTTCTACATTTAAATTTACAAAGTTTCAATTATTAAATCGTTTTAATTTAAGAAATTTCGCAAATTTACTATCGTGATAAAATTTAATCAACTTCGCATGATGCTTCGGTTCAAACAATGAAATCAATCAATCAAGTTCAATAGCTTATAATTGTGGTAGTAAAGATTGATTGCTCACGATCCCGGTTAGGACGAGCCGTAAAAGTTACAGCAGCAATTTACGCGAGTACACGTGTCAGGTGGGGATTGAAGATGTTACATGTGCTTTTATCAAATAAAACATTATAATGTAAGCAAGTGTATATTAAAAACTTGGATAAATTTTTTTTACAGGACGTTTTAATGTCATCCTCATTCAGAAGCTCTCCTAAAATTAGATGAGCTTTTAGTTAGCATAGATGGAGAGATAAGTTAGCGCAGCCGATCTTACGACGGACTGCGTAGACATCACAACATGAATGCTGCTATAGGCTTTGAGATAATATCGAAGTCACAGTCTTGAGTAGTAGTTCTATCTATTTTGTTACAGCTTTTTTTTTCCTACTTATTCTAGTAACTTCGAGGGGTCATTCTAGATTTGCCGAATTTGTAGGTGAGCTCACGGGGTTCAAACCTGACGACATTGTTAGCACGAACCCTAGCAAGAGCCGTGCTTCGTAGAGTCTACCACCGGATCGTATTTAACCCTTTCACTGCCGTGTAGGTCACCGGTGCCATACGTGTCACACTCAAGTAATTACTTTGATTTCTGTTACTTATTACTAGTACTAGCACCTAGATCGCGTAACTTTGCCTTCTTTAGAAATAGATTCATTCTCAGTATCTTTGGATTCGTCTTTCTCAGAATGTACTAGATATTTCGGTGTTCGTAACAAAAACCGACATAATTACTTCAGTGCGCTACGTAGGAGACCGTTGATCAACATAGCCGTCAAAGTGTTAAGACCTTCTTTCTGTTGACGTTAATTAAAAAAACTATGTCGGCGCAACGTCACTATTTGGTTACTTAAGATTAGTTAACTTTAACTATTTCCTTAATTTTACGTAAGTCAGCAACTGTTTGAGATGGTTTTCAAGAGAATTCATGATTAAGCTACTCCACTTTCTACTATAAATACTAGTGACTCTTGTTGTACAAAACATTCCGACTCGAGCAGCCGACTGAGGTGGAGCTCTCTGCTATTATCACTGTGCACTTGGAATGCTATAAATAGAATTCATTGGAAAAGTGAATCTTTATAACCGTCACTATGGAAGGCAATGATGATGATGAAGAGAACAGCGTCACCGACGCCGACGTAATCATTTTAAATAATAATCTTACGTTACGGACGTTTTTTCCCGGTTAGGGTACCCCTCCGCATCGTTCCATAAGGAACTTCGTTCCAAAATTAAACATACCACAGAAACAGCCTCTATCTGTCATACATATATTTCGTGTATTATCTTAATCCGTCCCTGTAACTGTATATTTTCCCCTTAAATAAGGCTCGTAGCTTTAGGACGAAAATTGCGAATATTGCATTACTTTGTACGTCGTATGTTTTGGAGATACTCTTCACGAATATACAGTCAGTCAATCACCGAGCCGTAAGCTTTCAGGAAATGTGTTCAAAATCTGTCTTTACAATGGATCCTTGAACGTTACGCATTTTGTTCGCAATTCGCAAATGACTCTTATTTTTTTTACTTTCGTTAAGAACGAGGACTATTTTTTTAAAGGATTCGTTTTCAGCTACAGTTTCCTCCATCGTTAGATAAAGGCAAGCCAGGCAAGTTGAGTCCTCCCGAGTCATAAGGACCCTTTCAATTAGACTGCAAGATATTATTTACTGATAATCGTTATTTTTGGTACACAATGAACTCGTTCAGCTCAGTTAAACATACGCTATTTTGGTAACAATACAATATAGTGTTTTTAAAATACTATATTGTAACCATGATTGGCATCCTTAATATCGCTGGAGTCAGTTTTGGGTTAACCAATTGATAATCGGGTTAAGCTAATAAAGCATGCATATGGCATGTTATTTTTGCCCTTTTTTATTGCCTTTGTAGGCAGACGAGTATACGGCCCACCTGATGGTGAGTGGCTACCGTCGCCCATGGACTTCAGTAATGTCAGGGGCAGAGTCAAGCCGCTGCCTACCACTTGTCTTGCTTCTTAATTTTCGTAAATAGGAAACTGCGGTTTCACGTCATCGCAAAAACAGCGCATTAGTGACGTGTTTTTAGTGCCATTCAAAAGAGTTGTACTTATTAAATTGCATGATCGTTTCACATCTGTAAACAGGAGACGAATCGACGGGTCATTGGCAACTATAAATATTGAAATACGAATACCGCCATCCAAATTGAAATATGAGTCGAAGTCTCTGTTGTTTTGGTTGTGCCGCGCTTTTACACAGAACGCATGGCTGGTTTGCGGGAGAAATACACATGCACCTTACAATAGCACCAAATTAACACAAACGCGTCTCTTGATACTGGTTCATCGGGAGTATTAACCTATATACTACGAAAACTTCATTCTCTTTTCTTTTTTTTTTTTGATGGTGGACGAGCTCACAGCCCACCTGGTGTTAAGTGGTTACTGGAGCCCATAGACATCTACAACGTAAATGCACCACCCACCTTGAGATATAAGTTCGAAGGTCTCAAGTATAGTTACAGCGGCTGCCCCACCCTTCAAACCGAAACGCATTACTGCTTCACGGTAGAAATAAGTAGGGTGGTGGTACCTACCCGCGTGGACTCTCAAGAGCTCCTACCACCAGTAAAATTTTTTTATTAGCGCTTTATCAAAACCAGACGTTTTCAATGTTCGTTTTCATGTAGGTTAGTCCAGTTCAGTCCGAAATCTGAAACCGCTCGTAAGGGCATGTACGCCACAGTATCGAATAACTGTTGAAACTTTAAGAAATAAATGAATTAGTAACAAACTTAAAAGGATGTTTCAATTATCAATACTATACTATTACTAATAATACCTATTACTAATACCTAATATAAGTTGAGAGAATTTCAGAAGAATTTCATTGGTACGCTGATTATGTATCTTGGTACAGTTTACGTTATTATTATTCCGTGCAATTTTGGGGTTCCTGCGTAATATTAAAAAATTCAGGGAGGACATTTATATGCAAAATATCAATAGAGCCATGGACTGAAATTGTTAATAATATTTGATAATAGGAATAAAGTAATAATAATGTCCTGAGTTCAGCAACGTGATTGTGCAATAGCCATTGTCTATGAATAATGAAGGTGTTATCAGATTGAACATTAGAAAATTAAATATAGTTAGTTTGAGAATTTCTAGCGATGATCGAAAGTGTTCAAGCTACTAAGCATGATAAACAAGCAAAAAATTTAACATGCAAACGACTGAGTTACTAAAACTCAGATTTATAAACTAGCATTCAGTCTAGACTTTATCACATATAAAGCTTAAATCCTATTCATTGTACTCGCAATGTATCAGAGAAGTTCTGAATAGAGTTCGCCTCTACGTTACTTGTGCGATAAATCTCCTGAACAAAACCTCTCCTTGAAAAGTCTGCGGGCACCAGGTGTGAATTCTGATCTGAAGAGTTTACTTTAACTCGAGTCATACGTTAGGGATGTGATATTTTGAAACGATAAGTGATAATAGCAAAAATCGTTCCACATTTAAAGGGTGTCTACCGAAAACGCACATGCTAAATAATGACAAATACAGAGAGATAAAGATAAAGATAAAGAAGCCTTTATTAACAACCTTAATTCATATTTAGGTACATTTTTCTTTTCATTTGATATCGGCTAAGATTGTTTTGCTTTCGCATAGGCCTCCCCCAAATCCTGCCATAAGTTCCGGTCGTGGCATTTCCTCTTCCACGTAGAGCCTGCAACGGCTTTTATATCGTCTACCCTACTTTGGAACGGTCGTCCTTTTAATCTTTTCCCCTCTCGAGGGTACCATTCAGTTACTACACAGAGATATTGAATATCAAATATTTTCAAAAAAAATCGAATCTGAATCATAAGGTATGTGTCAATGACCACTCGACTCACAAGGTTTTTACTTCAAATTCATATTCAATGCTGTGATCTGGAATTGACATATTTTGTTGTCATGGTTTTAAGAGGGTAACAATTTTAGACAGTAATTAAAAAAAAAAAAACCAAATCTGTGCAATTCACACGTGGTAGAAGTGAAACCTTCCAAAATTAAAATACAATTATCCTAAACGTCTTAAGTATATGTAAAATTTTGTCATTAGTAAATATTTGTAAGGCGCCCTCTGTGAATTCATATTTTAATTTCACGTATAATCCTAAATTAAAATTCACTACAAGAGCTTTCATACACACGTTAGTATTAAAAACTCTCACAGATGGCGCTGTATTAAATAGTATGTATATTTCTGTCTCATTCTTTGCTGGCTTCATCCTACACATTTTTGTATTTGTGTCTCTTACCTGTCGTTTTTTCCGTTGCATCCGGTTTGAAATCACAACGATTCTAAAGAAGTTTTCACTTCAAAAAAAAAAAAAAGATTATCCCATCACACACCGTTCGAAATTAGAATCAGTAGCATCCACAACCGACTTTGAAATGATCGGACTGATTGGCGTGCTAAATACGAAGTTTGTTTACAAATCGATAATAACAATGGTAGTTATGCCCGTCACTATCGCTTGCCTCACGAAATCATCAATCAATTATGATGACGTCACGCACAGAGACTTGCCGAGTGTATATAGGTCAGTCTCACTTGCGAAGGCCCCGGAAGGGATGCAAGCTCCAATCAAGGACTTGTTTACAATGTTTGCATTGTTTGCTGTCAGTTACATCTGATACAGATCATTGTTTACTCCGCACTACATTCAGTCTGATAAACGAAGACATATTGTAAAATCGATTTACGTTTATTGATTTGGTAGAAGATGCACGTTTTTCGAGTGAAATATAAGACTTAAATACAGCTGTCTGAAAACAAGGTAGGAAAGAAGTTAATCATATATAAATACATGTTGTTTTAAAAAGTTTTAACCTATTGCATAGCTTTTATCGCGGGTTTTGAGTGCGGTGACCGAATCAAGAAATTCCGTGACGAAAATAAAACCTAATACCCCTACCCCTCCGCCTACCATGTAGCTCGCGTTCAATACATTCACACGTTGCGCTTGTGTAGTGTTTGTGAATAAGCGCGAGACGTGACGTCGCACTGCATGCGCATCATGAAAAGTCTGCCCATATCTCTCTCGCGCGGTCTAGCTTATGAGTGAAGGGGACAGTTAATGTTTTGCTTTTGTTAATGTTTATAAATATAGCGTGGTCTTATTTTATTATTGTTTTATATTAAATTATTACTGTTTAATTATAATTGAATAAGTTGACAAAAATGCTAAGCAATAACTTTACCGCGGCAGTCCCCGAGACCCACACGAGTTTTTTTTTTGCTTATATCACTGGACGAGCTCTCACACCTCACCTGGTGTTAAGTGGTTAATGGAGCCCATAAACATGTACAACGTAAATTCCGCCACTCACCTTGAGATATGAGTTCTAAGGTTTCAATATAGTTACAATGGCTGCCCCACCCTTCAAACCGAAATGCATTACTACTTCACGGCAGAAATAAGCGCGGTGGTAGTACCTACCCGCGCGGACTCACAAGAGGTCCTACCACCAGTAATAACGCAAATTATATTTTTGCGAGATTTGATAAAGATTGCGTATCGAATTACCAGTATTAGTGGTCCTCCCGTAGTTGAATTTCGACTATAATTAATTGAAATTTAAAATTATGGTTCTATTGTCAAACACTATTCTACATATTTAATAGAATCACAGATTTCGCCAAAATTACATTATAGATAAATAAAAATTAAAGACAAACAATATTATTAATTCTCAATTTGACCACAGACTTTAAACAATAAAAAAAGTTTGACAATTGAGAATAAACAAAGAGTACCTATGTGTTGTGTCAAATACATGGTAGTGTGTGTAATGTTTTTTACTTTATTTATTTAATTTATTTTTTATGCATAATTAAAAAAAAAATTATACTGCACTAATTCTTTTTTTTTTTTTTATGATTGAAAGTTTACTGGTGGCCCGAAGGCCTTTCCAGTTTCACCAGGACAGGTGGGCGAGCAAAGGCTCAGCCAAGAGGGGTGGGATTTGCTAACAACTGCCCGAGCGCCTCCGAAGGAGACCTAACAACTCAAGAGCAATAGTTTCGCGAATGAATCTACTACCGGATCGGAATCGCGACCCGCTGAGAAGATCCGGCGAGAAACTCAGCGGGCTGATGCATGGGTTAGGTTGCACGTCGACCTCTTTGTCGAGTTCGACGAGTACGGTTACCGGGGTCCCTAAGCCTGCCCCTAGTATTAGAGCTGAAGGCATCTAATGCAAAGGTTATTGGATCTGATGGATCCGTAAGGACGTGTCTAGGGCGTCGACGGTGACTGGCTCCTGCATGATCAGGATTCGGGGAGTAGTCAGCGGCGGCAACGATAAGGCGATTATCATGACGCATAGCCTTATCGAAGTATCGTTCCGACGCTGACTTCATGTATTTCCGAATTGATTCGAGGCCCAGGTCGTCGTGTAGGTCAACGTTCCTCACGCACCACGGTGCCCCGACAGCTAACCTGCAAAAGCGGGATTGCATATGTGTGTGCGGGCCGCGTGAGCGAACACCACACTCGCGTAAGTCATGACGGGCCTTATGCAAGTTTTGTAAAGTGTCACCTTGTTCCGAAGGGACATTTTACTCCGCTTACAGATCATGGGGTAGAGTCTACCGAGAATAAACGCGGCACGGTCACGGACTGATTTTATATGCGGGCGGAATGTCATCGATGCATCCAGGGTAACGCCCAGGTACTTGACCTTCCTGGCCCAGGGTATGGGTTGTCTAACGAGAGTAATCGGGGGTGTGAGATTCCTCCTCCTAATCCGGGAGGAAATCCGTGTGGAGCTTCCCCTCTGAAATAGCACCGCAGTACTTTTCGCTGGGTTGATGTCTATGCGCCATTTTCGGAACCACTGTCCTAGGGCTAGGGCTGCGCTCTGAAGCTTCTTCGCGATTAGAGACTTATTTCTACTAGAATAGTAAACAGTCGTGTCGTCGGCGAATAAAGCTAAATGGGTCGGCGGCGACCGGGGAATATCGTTGACGAATAAGCTAAATAGGAGGGGTGAGAGGACAGAGCCTTGCGGGACTCCAGCTGTGAGAGGTCGTGGGGAGGAGCGGGTTCCCTCGACTCGATATCGAAAAGAGCGGTTCGACAAGAAGTCCCGTATGATGAGCACGAGACTATCCGGCACGTCCATGTTGAATAGTTTGAAAATCAAACCATTGTGCCAGACTTTGTCGAACGCTTTTGCGACGTCGAAGAAGAGAGCTCCCGTGTATAACGGTTTTGGTCGATTAAGCCCCACAAGAATGTGCTCCGTGAGGCGGTGCACCTGTTGAACGCATGAGTGATTTGTACGGAATCCGAATTGTTCATCGATGAGAATGCCCTTGAATGAGACGAAGTCTCTGAGGCGTTTGTAGAGCAGACGCTCATACAGTTTGCCTAGAGACATGAGGAGGCTAATAGGGCGGTAGCTCGTCGGATGATTTTTTGGTTTACCGGGTTTATGTATGCCGATAACGTCCGCTTCTTTCCACACCGCGGGAAAGATACAGTTCGCCATAGCGGCATTGAAAATAGATGCCAACATCACGATGAGTTGGACGGGTAGAAGTTTAATAACGCGGTTAGATATACCGTCGGAACCGGGAGCCTTGCGAGGACGTAGGTCTTTGATCAAGTCTTTAACTTCTATCGGGGTGACGGGTGGTAACGCATCCGATGGTGGCAAGGAGGCTCTGCGTTCTACCTCACTGTCTACTAATTCTACATGAACAGGGTCCACGGATTGAGTGCTGGGCGTGCACTGGGTTTGCAATGTATCGGCCAGCAGCTCTGCTTTTTCGTCATCATCGAACGCCGCGAGTCGGCCGGAGGGGCCTACGAGGGGGGGCATAGTTACTACCGTATCCGATTTGAGAGTACGAGCTAAGCGGTAGTAAGACCTTTGGGAGGGCGCGAGTCCTTCTAAGAAATCAGACCATCTGGCATCTCGGACTTCGGCGATGCGAGACTTTACGTCGCGTTGTAGGGCACGCATTCGAATACGATTTTCCGCGGTAGGATACCTGTCGTAGGCGCGTATCGAGGCGTTCTTAGCTCTAAGGAGTTCCCTAATATCGTCGGACAATTTGAAGCGGTGAAGGAAGTCCTCCGCTACTACTTGTTTCGATGACCTATCTAATGTCGAGGTTATGTGTGATGTTAAGATGTCTATGGCTTCAGCGGTATCCTGAGGAGACGGGGTAGAGTCCGGGTTAAACGGGAGCGATGGTGGATCAGATTCAGCCAGGCTGATGCCCAGCGTGTGCCAATCCACCACAGTCCTCGTGACGGGAACGGAATCGGGAGCGCGACCGAGCTTCATAACGACGGGACGGTGGTCTGAATCTAACTCTGAAACTACTTCGATCGAGTGTAAGCGCAGAGTTACGTTTTTTAATAACGCTATGTCGAGTATATCCGGGCGATGCGCGATATTTAGCGGGTAGTGAGTCGGGGTTAACGGAGCGACGATATCGAAGGCGAGATCATCGACTAACGCGTCAAGCCGCCTGCCATTCGGGGTTGTGGTGTGTGAGTTCCACCTGATGTGTTTACAATTTAGGTCGCCCGCCAGAATGACAGAGCTCCCCATACCGAGCAGCGCCTCGATATCACTGCTTAGAACGATCTTATCCGGTGGAAGATAAACGGACGCGATAACGATCGGCGCGTGTCCCGTCAGTGAGATTCGGCACACTGATGCTTCGATATTAGCGAGCGCGGGAGGATCGAGCGGGACGCAATGCAGGGCTCTTCTATAGTAAATGACGGTACCACCACCACGGGCAGAGAGCCTGTCGTTCCTGACCATGTTATAGTTCGCGATTTTAGGGTCACGGCGCGCGGGCTTAAGTAGGGTCTCCTGCACTAAAAAGATATCGGTTCGCGGCTTTGCTAATTTTAGCGGCCGCGGGAGCTCGAGACTCCGCGGCACGCTTCTTCTTTTGTACCAGGGTAAATCCATCCGTCGATGAGGCGGGGGCGAGGTCGACCTCCATCTCCGAGTCAGAGTCGGAGGACGAGGAGGCGGGCGCCGGTGACCTACGAGCAGGTGTTTTGGAGGGCGCGACGTAGGCCACGGATGATCGCACAGCTGAAACGGTGGCCACGGCGGACGACGCAGCAGTTTTACTCGCCAGTATAGGCGACGCGGGAACGGCAGGCACGACGGAGGTTGCGGTGCTCGATGTAGAAGCTTTGCACGCAGGTACAGGCGACGCAGGAGCAGCGAGCACGGCGGAGTCTTCGAGAGAGCTCGCAGTGTGATTGGCCTTGAAAGCCAGAAACTCTGAGGCGAGCTGTGGATGACGAAGTCGGAGGAATTCCGCGAACACAGCGTCCATGATCGCTGAGTGCCCAGGTGGGGCGGCCCCGGGTCTTGAAGACACTCGCCTTGCGGCGAGGCCCCAACTTCTCGGACCTGAGCGGTTCTATTGAACACAGGTGGCGATGCGGCACGATTACTACAGGACAAAGAAAAAACACAACAAAACGGAAATAACAAAAAGAAACAAAACAATTAAACACTTCCAGGAAAGCAGTTTGTCGGCAGATGTACCACGAACACAGAAATAACGAAAGGAAACAAAACAAATAAAAACTTCCAGGAAAAAACACTTGGTCGGCAGATGTACCACAAACACAGGCCGCGCGAACAATGGCCGGGCTAACAAAAGCCGGGCGAACAAAGGCCGGGCGATCGAGTGGTCGATGGGCACGTCCGCACGTGACGGGTGCCTCTATCGGAATGCACTAATTCTCTATATGCCCTATAAGTATGAGAAATTTCATACTCACCCGTCCGCGCAATTGGTTTACGTATTAGTATATAAATTACTAATCGGCTTTGTGTTTAGAAATCGTTTCCCAACAACACAATATAATACTTGATGCTAAAGATAACTTACCTAATTAAATAAAACAACTCGGATTGAGAACCACTTCCTGCTGAGCTTTTGATTCGAAATCATCGATTACAAATAAAATAACTATTGGTATTGCTCAAGTCTTCATCGTGTTTATTCGGGAAAATTTTGTTGGGGCATTGATTCGTGTACAATATACAAAATACATCAGTAATGCTTTAACGAAGTGGTTCGCTCGCGCGGCAAATGAGCAGCAGATTAATGCGATATTTCCCAACAAGTTTACTAACGTATTTCCAAACTTAGTAGATAAATGAATGTTCTAAATGATTTTAATATTAATACGATCTTTCTATTATAGGTAAGTAGTTACCGAAGCCAATAATTATTATATAGGGCTATAAACCACTACCCACTTTATGGGACGAGACCAAAATCTCAATTCTTATAAATAACTGTCAAACTGAAACAATTTACTGTTTTGCGGCAGAAATAGGTAAGGTGACGGTACTACCCTTGATGGCTACACCCTATTACCGGTGGATTAAATGTTGGGTTTTATTGTATTAAGTGTCATCATTATAGAAAGACGCTCGTTAAAATTGTCATACTGTTCAATGTCTGCATAGTGTAACTATTAGACAGGAATCTCGTAGTCTCCGCGATTACGTACTTTAGGCAGTTTCGTAGCGCCGTAGCGCATTATCCGAGCTACCGTGTTAAAAATAAATTGCTACGAGGGTCTACGATGTCTACGGGCTACGATCCGTAAACATTCAATTTAATATTAGGGCAGATTATATTACTCTCCCGGGACCTGGGCGGGCCCCCCGGTGCGCACTCTGCGTGGCCGGGGGCTCCGTCTGTGGGGGAGTTTGGCTGGACTTCCACCGTGGCGCGTCCGTAGGTGGCGGATAACGGGATCCTCTGGGCGACATTCCCAGAGGTATCGTCCGATCTTTTTCGTTGCAAGGATTCTTAGGTTTAGGTCCTAGGTTTAGGGTTAGGTTTAGATGTAGATTAAGGTCCTAGGTATAGGGTTAGGTTAGATGTAGGTTAAGGTCCTAGGTATAGGGTTAGGTTTAGATGTAGGTTAAGGTCCTAGGTTTAGGGTTAGGCTTAGGATAGCTTAGATAGGCTTTGCAACGAAAGAGATCGGATGACGCGGACCAAAATCAGCACTAGGAGGAGCGGAAGGACTGCGCTCTCCACACTCTTCACTAAGTGAAGAGTGCTCCTTCTGGAGATCGCAGCTTCCGACGGCACTGGTTCGCCGGCCTGCCGTGAGCGGTGGCACCCTGTGCCCCGTAGTCGTGGAAGTGAGTCAGCGCTGCATTTTCGCAGCTGCTGACCGCTGGTTGCTATGTCCCCGGCTTCGGCTACAGGGGAACGCCCCCCAGATATGGGGGGTACCGGTTCGCCGGCGTGGCTTCGTGGTTGCTCGTTTCGAGCGTGGGGCGGTGGTCTGCCGAGTTGCCCTGTGCACCCGGTGGGCTGCCGACCAACCCGTAATCCTCACTGAGTGGGGGGCGGTGGCCGCTGCCGCAAGGCACGGGGTCGCGAGGACGTAAACCTCTATAAAAAATACCCCAATCCCAAGCTCCGATGCCCGGTGAAGGGATGAATGGCTGGAGGGAGTCCAGTCCCGAGGGCATCACCTGATCCCAGGGGACCTCACCCCTGGTTAAATAAGAAAGGAAAAAAAATGAATATGGACAATTGTGAAACAGTATTACCCCAGGAGGGTACCTCCCGCTCAGCGGGAGGAGAATCCCTCCGTGCCTCCGAGCAATCGGAGGCACGCTGCCCCTCGTATTCTGGGGGGGGCAACAATTGCCTAGAGGAAGGAGGCGGCAGCACGAGCCGCGAAAAAGATCTATTCGTGCATCCTGAGCGTTGCGACAGTGCACTCTCACTGCGCTCGACGCGAAGCTCTGCGAGGGGCTACGCGTCGAGTGGTCGAGAGTCGCCGCTTTTGCTTCGGAATACTACCGGACGGTTCGCCAGCAGAGCCAACGCTGATGCGAAAACTCGGAGGAAGCGGAAGACGGTCAAGAGACCGGTGACTTCCGCTCCCTCCGACTCCTCGGAAATTGAACCCGCGCCCGCCAAGTTTTTGGCGGTCGAGGAAAGAACGGCGACTATTGCGGCGTCGTCTGCCAAAGAACAGGATGTTCGGATAACCTGCGGCGGATTGGCAGCCGGCTCGCTGCGAGGCGGGAGAACCCGTTGTGGGAAGGCCGAACGAATCAGGGAGGGAGAGGTTGAGCGGTTGTGCCGCTCCCTTATGGAGACTGAACCCACTGACCTCCACAAAACTTTCGAAACCTCTCTGGATATTGTCTCCAAGGTGGCGAGCAAATCAGGCTCCTTAAAGGGCACGTACGTGCATGCCCTGAATTGCGTGGTCACTGCCATGGGTAGACTCTTAGAGGCATTTCTCCAGCGCACTGCCACGGAGGAAACAGCTGGCCTGCGGTCGCAGCTGGAGAGTCTACAGGCTTTGTACGCCTGCGTTCAGAGTGAGAATGCAGAGCTTCGGGCGGAAAGTGTAAAGTTGCGGGAGGAGATGGCCGCCATGCGTGTGGCCATTGATGGTGTAAGGAGACAGCGGGGCAGTTCAGTTTCCCCACCACCACCATCCCAAGTGCAAGAGGCCATAGTGGCGGAAAAAGATAAGGAGATCGAAGACCTCAAGAGACGCCTAGCCATTCTTGAGGCTCGCACCTCTACAGTAGTGCGCGCGAGGCCACCGCTGGCACACGAGCGGCCAGCGCAAGCATCACTAACGCCTAAGACCGCGGCTGCACCGGCGCCCGCGAACGCCACTGCGGCCAAACTGACTACACGGTCCAAGACTGCTGGGCGACGAACACCCGCCCAACCTGAGAGGCCTCAGGCTGCTGCTTCTGCCCCGCCCCAGCCTGCGAAGGCGGGGCCTGGCAGAAGCCGCAACAATCCAAAGGGGTGTGTGAATGCCGCCCAGCCAGCGCAACACCCCCAGCCCCGTCCATTGCCTCCCGCCCCGTCCAACATGGACGCAGCCTGGACGACGGTAGTGAAGCGGGGTCGAAGGAGGGCGCAAGACGTACCTAACCCCCGTCCCGTTCCGACAGTCAATGCTCCCCAGGTAGTGGGTCGAGCAGCAACTGAAGGGAAAAGAAAGGGAGGGCGCAAGGCAAGAAAACCGCGCGCCCCGCGGTCGGCGGCTGTCGTATTGGAGCTGCTGCCGGCTGCCAAGGAAAAGGGCCTCACCTATGGGGAGGTGATGGCCCGGGCGCGCGCTAGCGTCGACGTGGATGCCATGGGCGTGGAGGGTGGCCTCCGAGTCCGGCACACCGCCAACGGGGCCCGGTTGCTGGAGTGTCCTGGTGCCAACACCAGTGCGGCCGCGGACAAGCTAGCAACCCGGCTCCGTGAAATCCTGCCGGACCCAGAAGTGGTACGTATAGACAGGCCCGTCAAAATGGCAGAAGTCAAAGTGACGGGCCTGGATGAATGCGCCACAAAGGAGGAAGTGGCCGCCGCCATTGCATCGCAGGGCAATTGCGCCCTCACGCAGGTCAGAGTGGGAGAGCTGCGAAGCTCTTACTCTGGAGCCTTCACTGCGTGGGCGCGTTGCCCTATGCAGGCGGCCACGCTCCTGGCTACGCCTCCACAAGGTCGGCCCGCCGACTCACCAGGGAGGCTGCGCGTGGGCTGGGTGATGGCCCACGTGCAGTTACAGAAGGCCCGCCCCTGGCGATGCCTCCGGTGCTTCGGCACCGGGCACGGCCTCGCCAGGTGCCCATCGGCCGTGGACCGCAGCGGGCTTTGTTTCCGCTGCGGCCAGCCCGGACACAAAGCGGTCTCCTGCACAGCCGCCGCGCCACACTGCGTGCTATGCGACGCGGCGAAGCGGCGGGCCGATCATCGGGCTGGGGGCCCGGCCTGTCTTTCCGCCCCCTCCTCCACAAAGAGGAGGCGTGGCGGGAAAAAGAAGAAAATAACAGAGGAAGAGCCGGCTGCGTGTAAAGCAGCCGGCCAGTCAGTTCCCACCGCGGCCGTCGGGCCGCAAGGTGGGACGGAAGACGAGGGAGCGATGGACGTGACACCTCAATAATGGATCACGTCCATCGCTTCCTCCAAGCGAACGTGAACCACTCCGCCAGGGCGCAGGATCTCCTCGTCCACACCATGGCGGAGTGGTTCATCGACATCGCGATCGTTGCGGAGCCATACTTCGTACCTCCCGACCGGGAGGATTCCTGGGCCGGAGATGTTGATGGCTCCGTGGCGATCGTGATGCGACAGTCAGCGGCGTTACCCCCCCTTGGAATGGTGGCCAGGGGATCCGGGTACGTCGTAGTTAGGGTCAACGAAACCGTCGTGATCGGGGTGTACTTCTCTCCGAACAGGAGTCTCGCTGAGTTCGAACGGTTCCTGGGTGGGCTCGAGGCGTTGGTTCATCGCTTCGAGTCTCGCCCGGTGATACTGGCGGGGGACCTCAACGCTAAATGTACAGCGTGGGGCTCCCCCCGCACGGACTCGCGCGGCGAGTTCCTGTCGGAGTGGGCTTTCGCGACCGGTCTCTGTCTTCTGAACAGAGGTTCGGTCGCGACCTGCGTGCGGTGGAACGGGGAATCACACGTGGACGTGTCGTTCGCGTCTCCGTCCGCCGCACGCCGTGTCCGTGGCTGGCGTGTTCTCGAGGGGGCGGAGACGCTCTCGGACCATCGATTTGTCCGATTTGAGCTCTCCGTTTCCACTTCGTTGAATACGCCGGCCGAAGACGCCCGCGGCGAGGAGGAGCTCCCGCGTAGCGCTCCCCGATCATTCCCACGATGGGCACTGAAGCGCCTGAATAAGGTGGAGGCGGCCACAGTGGCCGCGTGGGCGCCGATGCCCGCGCGTCTAGTGGACGTGGAGTCGGAGGCCGATTGGTTCCGGGGTACGATGCGTCGCGTCTGCGATGCTGCGATGCCCCGGGTCAGCGGCCGCGCTCCACGTGGCGGTGCGTATTGGTGGACGCCCGAGATCGCACTCCTCAGAGAGGAGTGCGTGCGGGCACGCCGCCGAAGCGCCCGCCACCGCCGTCGCCGTCTTCGCGGTATGGATTTCGCGGAGGTGGCGGCCCGCTTACATGCCGACTGCCGTGAAAAGCAGGAGGTTCTGCGGCGGGCCATCGGCGAGGCCAAGTCTCAGAGCATGAAGACGCTCCTGGAGACGCTCGATCAGGATCCCTGGGGGCGCCCGTACCAGACGGTACGCAAGAAATTGCGACCGTGGGCGCTCCCGGTGACCGAGCGTCTCCAGCCTCAGCAGCTGCGGGATATTGTCTCCGGGCTATTCCCGCGGATGGAGAGAGACTTTGAGCCCCCCTTCATGGGCGTGCCGCCACGCCTTGACGTGAGCGGTGATGCCCCTGCTGAGGTGGTTCCTCCGAGCATATCGGAGCAGGAGATTCGTGCGGCCGTGTCGAGGATGCGGAGGAAAGACGCGGCCCCCGGCCCTGACGGTGTTCACGGTCGGGTTTGGGATTTGGCCTTCGGTGCCCTTGGGGACCGGCTCGTGCGGCTCTTTGAAGCCTGCCTCGAGTCGGGGCGGTTTCCAAAGCAGTGGAAGACGGGCAGACTTGTTCTGCTAAGGAAGGAGGGACGCCCTGCGGACTCACCTGCGGGGTATCGTCCCATCGTGTTGCTGGACGAAGCGGGAAAACTGCTCGAGCGGGTGGTGGCCGCCCGCATCGTCCAGCACCTGACGGGAGTGGGTCCTGATCTGTCAGCGGAGCAGTTCGGATTCAGGGAGGGCCGCTCGACCATCGACGCGGTGATGCGTGTGCGCGCCCTCTCTGATGAGGCTGTCGGCCGGGGTGGGGTTACACTGGCGGTGTCCCTGGACATCGCCAATGCGTTCAACACCCTGCCCTGGTCGGTAATCGCGGGGGCGCTGCAGTATCATGGCGTCCCTGCGTATCTCCGTCGGCTGATCGGGTCCTACCTCGAGGATAGGTCGGTCGTGTGCACCGGGCACGGTGGGACGGTGCTCCGCTTCCCCGTTGAGCGCGGTGTTCCACAGGGGTCGGTCCTTGGCCCTCTCTTGTGGAACATCGGCTATGATTGGGTCCTGCGGAGCGCCCTTAGCGCTCCTCTCCCGGGTCTAAGCATAGTTTGCTACGCGGACGACACTTTGGTCGTGGCCCGGGGGAAGGATTTGCGCGAGTCTGCTCGTCTTTCCTGCGCGGGGGTGGCCTTCGTCATCGGCAGGATCCGACGGTTGGGTCTGGAGGTGGCGCTTGATAAATCCCAGGCCCTGTTGTTTCACGGGGCCCGGAGAGCGCCGCCTCAGGGGGCCCACCTCGTGATCGGAGGCGTTCGCGTCGAGATCGAGGCAACCGGGTTGCGGTACCTCGGTCTCGTACTGGACGGTCGTTGGAGCTTCCGCGCTCACTTTGAAAGATTAGGTCCCCGACTGATGGCGGCTGCCGGCTCGCTGAGTCGGCTGTTGCCGAACGTCGGGGGGCCTGACGTGGTAGTGCGCCGCCTCTACACGGGGGTGGTGCGGTCGATGGCACTGTACGGGGCTCCCGTGTGGTGCCACGCCCTGACCCGTGACAACGTTGCGGCGTTGCGACGTCCGCAGCGCGCGATTGCGGTCAGGGCGGTTCGTGGATACCGCACCGTCTCGTTTGAGGCGGCGTGCGTGCTAGCTGGGACGCCTCCCTGGGACCTAGAAGCGGAGGCGCTCGCTGCGGATTACGCGTGGCGATGCGATCTCCGCTCCAGGGGGGAGCCGCGTCCCGGCGCGGCGGAAGTTCGAGCGCGGAAACTTCAATCTCGGCGTGCCGTGCTCGAGGCGTGGTCTCGCCGCCTGGCGGACCCCGCCTACGGGCGACGGACTGTCGAGGCGATCCGCCCGGTCCTCTCGGACTGGGTGAATCGCGACCGAGGACGTCTCACCTTCCGAGCGACGCAGGTGCTCACGGGACACGGCTGTTTCGGTCGCTACCTGCACCTCGTCGCCCGGAGGGAGCCGACGCCGAAGTGCCACCACTGCAGTGGCTGCAACGAGGACACGGCGGAGCACACGCTCGCGTACTGCACCGCTTTCGCGGAGCAGCGCCGCGTCCTCGTTGCAAAAATAGGACCGGACTTGTCGCTTCCGACCGTCGTGGCTACGATGCTCGGCAGCGACGAGTCCTGGCAGGCGATGCTCGACTTCTGCGAGTCCACCATCTCGCAGAAGGAGGCGGCGGAACGGGAGAGGGAGAGCTCTTCTTCCCTCTCGGCGCCGTGCCGCCGCCGTCGAGCCGGGGTTCGGAGGAGGGCGTTTGTCCAGCTCCAGCCCCTATGAGGAGGCAGTCTCCTCCCGGTGATGGTCACGGGGCGACCTAAGGGGGTTGAGGCTGCGCCGCACGCTACCGTCACTCTAGCGCGCTGGCACCAGGAGGACGGGACGGCGCGTCGGCGGCTGCGGACTGCGATGCGGTCCGCATTTTCGTCGTCGCTGTCGTCGCCGAACATACTGTTGAAGAGCAACCCGGTCGGCGGTGTATCGCGTTCCGACCCGGCAGGCTGGTTCTGGCCCAGCGGGGTATCCTGGAACACCAGCGGCACCGCCCGGGCGGCCTGGTAGGGCCGCCGTACCGCGGAGACCGACGTCGTTGGTCGTCGACTATCGCCTCGACGACCCGTCGGTCGGGCGTCCTCGGGGTGGCGCCGCGTGTCTGGTTGTAGTGTTGACCGCGGGAACCCCCCTACTCTGAACGGGTTCTGACCCCGGACGGAGATCGGACGTCGGGTGTAAGAGTGCAGGGGAGTCGTTTAGTGGGTGGGCCCTAAAATCCTTGGGCCCGCGATCTGCTCTCAACACCTGCAGATCGTTGAGTCTCACATACCCCGCGCGCCCCCTAGGCGCGGGGACCTCGTAGGAGGTTCGGCCCCCGGCCCGAAAAAAAAAAAAAAAAAAGATTATATTACTCTACGACACACTATAGTGTAATAAAGAGATGGTGTAACAAAACATTGTCGTATTGTATTAGTATGTCGTCAAAGAACTCTGTCTATATTCTATTTTAATCTAAAGTGAATCGGTTATTTCGGTGAAGTTGGTTTAACCGCTTTACCAGGCAATCTTAGAAAAATCCGTATCAGATCTACTCGTGTCTTCAAGTTGAGTGTTATTTGCTTAGCTCTGAAACACTGTATAAAAAAAAACACGTGTGCCGCGGTAAAGCTATTGCATAGCATTTTTTGTCAACTTATGCAATTATAATTAGACAATAATAATGTAATATTGAAACAATCATAAAATAAGACCACGCTATATTTATAAACATTAACAAAAGCAAAACATTAACTGACACACTCATAAGTTAGACCGCGCGAGAGAGAGATGGGCAGACTCTTCATGATGCGCATGCAGTGCGACGTCGTGCCGCGCGCTTAATTACAAACACTACACAAGCGCAACGTGTGAATGTGTTGAACGCGAGCTACATGGTAGGCGGAGTTAGATTAGGTTTTATTTTCGTTACGGAATTTCTTGATTCGATCGTCGCGATAAAAGCCCGCGATAAAAGCTATGCAATAGCTTAATAATTGCTTTAAGTAAAAAAAATAAACATATGTTGAAATGACTGTACCCGAAAGAAAAATACCAATTTCCACAAATGTTTATTAGATGGATGGATTGGATTTATAAATAGTTTTAAGACTTTCCGCTGCTAGAATGTTTCAGGTTACTCTTGTTGCAAGGTGATACTGAAAACAAAAGATAAAATGAGTTTTCTTAGTGTGATAACGAACACAGCGTACTAAGAATATGTTGAATGCAGAGGTCTACTATTGCTACTCTTATGTTACGGGAGTGAGTCGTTGACCTCGAGAATTTTTAAGTTTTACATTGCGGAGTTAAAAATGCATCGACTTATTGTATGTACCTCTCGTATACTTAAAATTTATAGGCATAGGCAATCACCATTTCACCAAGAGGTGCGTGGTAATAATTTTTAAAGTACAAACATTGTTTTGAGACAAAATATGTTAAATAATTCATTATTTAGCTATGCATGTACAAATGTATTACAGAATGTAGCTTGTCATTTACACAGAAATCGAATAGTTGTTTGAATTACATACAAATCGATACTAACAAATGATATTATTGATCCTAGAAGAAATAAGCTTGTAGCAAAATATTGTTGTTACTTTTTTATCCAGCACTACGTGTTTGTTATTGAATAACGATCATTCAAAATATTTACGAAGTATTCACGTCGACTTTGTGTTTGCTATTGAAATGCAAAGTAAACCTTGTGCGTTTATATCACCAAAAATATGTAGATTGCATTTCAATATAAAGTCTACTGTAGTACTTTTGCCCAAAATGTTTTTGTTCAAATTATTTTTCGTGTTCTCCGTTCAGAGTATGAAAAATTAGAATAGTTGAAGTGAAACTTCTTTATCGATGTAGGGAGGCAAAACGTACGTAACGTTTTTCGGTTACGCGCCATCTTAATTTCTTCCGTTACGCGCCATGTTTATTTTATTTCTATTTAGTTTGTTATCAACAGATGTCACTGCACGTAAATTCAACAATTCCTGAATCGCGGTGACGAAGTGTTACACAGTTGATAGACCTTCTCGTATTTCTCGTATCATGCAGGCAGTTCCCCCGGGGTGCGGCTGCTCCATTGCACTGCGGAGTGGTTGACCCTTGCGGTTATTTTTATATTTTATAAGTTTTTGTTGAATTATTAATATTCCATAGCTTAAAATTTTAATGTGGTCCGAAGATGGTTTTTAAGATCAATTCGTTGGAAGCATAGCGAACGATCTGTAATATCAAAATGTCCAACTTCATGCTTCCAGTTGAATCGATCCCCAAATCCTAATTGATTGATGTTAGGACTAAACTTTACGAGATCCATCATGGTGACCGCATCCCGGTTAGAGGAATTTAGAACGAATGACAAAAAAGTTAGACAAATCTGAGTTTTGGGGACCTCAAAAACTGAAGGTTTGAATGACCTATGTATGGTTTTTTTTTGTATTGCCCTTGTAGGCAGACGAGCACATAGCCTACCTGATGGTGAGTGGTTACCGTCGCCCATGGACTTCAGCAATGCCAGGGGCAGAGCCGAGTTGCTGCCTACTGCTTAATACTCTGCACTAGCCACTTTTAAAGAAGGATTTAAAGTAATATATAGCTTTAATTACGACTTATTTGAGTAAATGCACCCAGTTAAATATTTTGTTTTCATTCGATCGTGCCATGAATGAATGTAATGTAATTGAAGTAAATAAATAAATAGTAAAATGGGTACTGATTTTATTGTCGTTGGCAGAGGTCAATTGTGACTTGATAAATATCTCGATTTAATATCTTCATTCTTTGAACATTTTTGGCCTTCAAAGGCAGATGAGCATCTTACCCACTTGAATGATCAGCGTCACTTCAGATCATTACAAATACTAGCACCACCGGCGACCATTGTTTCAATGTAACTGAGGCTTCAACGTCAAGTTTCAGCCGTTTTGTGTCAATAATGTTGATGCCTATGGACTCTGGTAACCGATTAACACCAGATAGATCGCGAGCTATTCAGCTTAAAATGTAAAAGAAGATTTAAAAAAAAACAGCGGTCTGATATTACCGCAGAGGTTTTTCGTCAGCAAAATATGAGCTTCATACAAGTTTTTCCTTCATACAAGTTCCTTTTGTACGTAGGACGTTCGGTGTTGAATATTCATGTTCCGAGACCTAACTAGCCGGCAGCCTCTTTGAGCACAGTGCACTTGTAATGACGGTGCTCTATTTGTTTTACACTCACGGAACGAATTTGTAAGCTTTTATTTCGCTACTGTGACCTTTTTTTAATGACTAGTGGTCGCACGGTAGTTGAAATTCGACTATAATTAATTTAAATTCTAAGTTTGAACATTATTAAGGGTCTGTTGTTAAAGAATATTATAGCCGTCTATAGTAACAAATTTCGTCAATTATAAATAAATAATATTGAAGATAAACAATATCAACCTATTTTGAATTTGACCACATACTTTAACAATAAACAAAAGAATCTATGTAGTATTAAGTATATGCGTGTTGTGTCAAATAGATGGCAGAGTGTGTAATGTTTTTTTTTATTGATTTAATGTATTTTTTATGTATAATAAAAAAAATAGCATTCTGCACTCCTTTTCTATGTTTTCTATAAGTGTTGAAAAGTTCATACTTCTCCGTCCACGCAATTTTGGTAAATAGGGGTACAAAGTTTTCTCTTCACTTCTAACAAATAATAGCTATGGGAATTGTTGAAAGTGAGCTTTGTGTTCTAATCTATACTTAGATTATGTTAATTAGGTACAGATTTTAATAGAGTTTAATCTGCATACTATAGTGTTATAGTTTCATTAATTCAGTTTAAAAACATTAGTAACATCTATTATACAATCCCCACGTATTCGGTTTAAAGAGCATACCTAAGCCAAGTTCTTTTATACGTGGTTCATTTACTTCGTTAAAAGAAAAACGTGAAGACATAAGTATCAAAAGGCATTGCGTGTGACCTTGATTTAAAAAAATATATATATATTGAACACGTTGACTGCTTTATGTGGTTTAAAAAGCCATACGCGACTGTCCCTTAATGCAACAATCAAAACCGCCTTTTTTCTCGACGCAGAAGGCGTGTACATTCTAATTTTTATGGATATAGGCTTATTCAAAAACGCTCTTTTGTGTTTTTTTTTTATTGCTTAGATGGGTGGACGAGCTCACAGCCCACCTGGTGTTAAGTGGTCACTAGAGCCCATAGACATCTACAACGTAAATGCGCCACCCACCTTGAGATATAAGTTAAATTCTAAGTTCTTAATATAGTTCCAAAGACTGCCCCGCCCATCAAACCGAAACGCATTAGTGCTTCATGGAAGAAATAGGCAGGGCGGTGTTACCTACCCGTGCGGACTCACAAGAGGTTCTACCATCAGTAAAAAGCCTCTCTCGTCTCATACGAGCTGTAAAGAAGTCCAATCTTGCCTCGAAAAGACCTCATACGCATTGGCTGAAAGTCCCTTAAGAATCAGCGTGTTAATCCCACTTTCCATCAGCTGCAACGGAAAACTCCGAGCTTGAGGCTTACGTGGGTTCAAATGATAAACACAATCATTTTATTCATTTCCACATTTCACTGCAAATCCAATAAGATGCCTAACTGTTCATAACCGTGTGAGAGTGGGCCGAGTGTCAGTTAAATCGTCTGAACGGCTTAAGGCCCGTAAAATGCTCCTACGTACGGCTGAGCTGTTTGTACCCGCGTTTGTATTGTTGTTTATGTGAGCCTCTGAAGATTTTTTTCTTTAAATGCCCTAGTATTTAGTGTAAATTGTAGTCTTTAGTGTCCCATTGTAAAATAAGAAACGGTAGGAAAGCGTTTTTTTGTTTATTGATATAGGCGATTTTGCGTTTCGTCTACTTTAAAGTTGTATGTGAAGTAAAAATTGTAATATGTTTGGAGATAACGACAATGGAAGGATATTTTACCGTGCGGTTGTAATTACTGCAGTCCTAATGTTATTGGTCGAAATTTGTATATATACAAACTTATCTTGAAACAGTCGTTAGTAAGATTCAGGCATCTATTAAATATCTTGTGTTGTAATAAAGGTATTTCAAATCAAATCAATTTTTTTTATTCCACAAAAATCGTCACAAACACGTCAAAAAGAACTACCATCATTTCATAAAAAATAGCCTCCGTCCTGAGAAGAACTGGCAAGAAACTCAGCGGGCATGTCTTTTTTTTTTAATATTAGATTTTTTTTTAATATTTATTTTTACAAGGAGTATTCGCTATAATATACAAATTTCATACTAATTAGAATGTAATTACTTGAAATTGGCAGGGTCAAGAATTTGTCTAATGGATAAAATATTCGCACGTAAGCGAATTGTTTTTGTCATTTGTCTATCAGACACTGCAGCGTTGAGTTCTATTCTATTTCGTATTTAAAAATACGCGATGCGAACGTATTAACGATGGTATATGAAACTGGCCTAGCCCTAATAAGCTATTAGACGGTTGCTAGCAAATCCTCTCTTCCTGACAGAGTCTTCGAGCTTGCCCACCCGCTCTGATACATCGATAATGTCTTTGGGTCAAAACGATCCCCCAAACTGTGCTGCACAAAAAAAATATATTTAAAAGTATATTATTTGCCAGTTTAACAACTATGTTCTGACTCTTTTAAGTGATTAAAACTTCCAAAAATTGCTTGGGGACCTCTTCTATTTCCTGCCTCCAATTAATCCACTTTCTCTCTGCTGGGTTTGTCCTGGTATCCTGTGTTCTACTAGTTCTTATTTAAACATGTAAAGAAACATTCAATGCGGTGAATATAGCTTATTTACATTATTAGTTATTATGAAGATAATGCCTTCAGAATGAGCCTCCGAAGATTCGTAGGATTTCGTGGCAATTACTCCGGAAGCGCTACGCGTGCTACGAATGTTGATTGCTTCTTAATAATGTTGCGTATAAAACAAATGTTAATATTTTTTTGACGAGAGGAACATATATGTAGGTCAGATATAAGCCACAGAGTCATTTACGCAGATATGAACTAATTAACATAATAGTAAATATGTGTTCCTGATCAAGATTTATATATTCATGAGAATTCAAGATTTCTTATAGTTATATGGCAGCTTTTAAATTGTCAACTTGATCAAAACAATCCGTAAACGAAATAAAAACGTACACAAGGTCCGCCTGATGTTAAAGTACTACCACCATGCCTATATTTGCCGTGAAGCAGTAATGCATTTCGGTTTGAAGGGTTGGGCAGCCGTTGTAGCTATACTGAGACCTTAGAACTCATATCTCAAGGTGGGTACATCATTTACGTTGTAGATACCTGTGAGCTCCAGTAACCACTTAATAAGGTGGTTACAGGTGGGCTGTGAGCTCGTTCACTAGTCTAAGCAATAAAAAAATAAAAAAGTGTTTACCGTTTGTCACGGATATCAGCAGTGACAATTTCGCCCATCTACAACGGTACATATGTAAATATAAATACCCCTTATAGCAACAAGTAGTTATTGTATTGTGCTTGTAGTTGTGTAGACGAGAGGTCACTCACCCACAGTCTTAAGTGGATATCGGAGTACACTGCCAATACGACCTGAATATAAAGTATGTGATAGTAGAAGGAAGTATCTATAATAACTATGCATATTTGAAACCAAAATACATGATTATCTCGGAGCAGAAACAAGAAACATACATACATACATCTATATCATGTGATAAATTCTTTATAAAATACTTTTATTTTACGTACGTCTTACGTAAATCTTAAAAAGTATAAATAAATACAATAATTATATAATAATAATAATAATAGCGTGGCGGTCGTCACTGCATGAGCCCCAAGTGGACAAAGAAGCCTCCGTGCACTGGCTGCGATTTGGTGACCTCTTTGGGGAAACCCAGGGTTTTGTCTATGCAATACAGGATCAGGTTGTCAAGACGAACAACTACAGGAAGCACATTCTGAGGGATGGGACAGCGGACATTTGTCGATTATGCCGCCGACCGGGTGAATCCCTCAGACATGTCACCTCTGGTTGTTCTATGCTTGCTAACACTGAGTACTTGCACAGACATAACCAAGCAGCCCGAATCCTCCACCAAGAGCCCGCCCTTAAGTATGGGCTCATCGAACAGAGGGTACCGTATTATAAGTACCAGCCGGACGCCGTGATCGAAAACGACCGCGCCAAGCTCTACTGGGACCGGCCCATCATCACCGACAGGACTATTCTTGCGAATAAGCCGGATATCGTACTGATGGACCGCATGGAGTCTCGGGTATTTCTGGTGGATATCACCATTCCCTACGACGAGAACCTTGTGCTCACCGAGTCAGATAAAAAGACCAAATATCTGGACCTGGCGCACGAGGTGACCGACATGTGGAGGGTGGTATCTACAGAAATAATCCCGGTAGTTGTATCGGTGAATGGTTTGGACCCTAAAAGCCTCTCAAAACATCTCGAGAGGCTTGGTCTCAAGAAAAAGTCGTTGGTGGCCCAAATGCAAAAAGCAGTCTTGCTGGATAATGCCCGTATAGTTCGCCGTTTCTCACCCAATAGTCCCTAACGCTCCGGCCGATTGTTGCCCACCTCGCCGGAGTGTGTCCTGCCGTCTTCTCAGGCGAGGCAGTGTTGAATACACAATAATAATAATAATAACTTATTTATTAACCTTGAAAACATTTACACATAACAGTTTGCTAAAAACTCTCCACACTAGGCACTGTCTGTCTCGTGGAGAGTTTTTTTACAGGAGTATCTTAAAACTAGTAATAACGGTGCTGAATATACGAGTAAAACAAAATAGTTAAGCGAATATCATATATATATATATGTATATGTATATGAAAAAAAGAAAAGAAACAGGTGTAATGATTTTTACTATGCGTGTTTAGGGTTACTTACGATATTTGTAAGTTGAACGCACAAACTACCCGAATTTCAGTTAACAGACTTTGCAAGTAAGCAAATCATGTTTTGACTGCAAAAATAAATATGTATGTAGATACGTACGTGTTTTATCGAACCTCGCCGAGCAGTCGACTGGTCGACTTAATACGAGACGCTTGCGTTTTTGTAATAACTTTTGCGTAAGATAAGAATTTTATAAAATATTCTTTCATTGAATTTTCTGTCACTTTGTGTTCGCGAAATATAGGTTTATTATCTTCTGCTCCTTTGTGCTTGGAATTTCTGTACGTTGTAATAAATAAGCTGACGGTATTTTAAATTGTGCGTCTGGTTGAATTTTACAACACTTCACATGTTACCGTCTCGACAAGTGCATGACAAACAATAAGCTTCATTACTATTGTGGCGGTAGCCAACATACAACGTAAGATATGTGACAGATGCCTGAATCTCGCTTACGACATTTTCAAGATAAGCTTACATGTATACAAGTTCCGAACAACAACATTTGGACCGTCGCGGCGTCGGTCTAACGAGCAATATCACCCGCTCGGTGGAAGATCTCTTCCCTTTGTAGTATATCTCTATAACTCTTTACATTACGTTAAAGCTTAATCGTAATATTATCGAACGTACAGCCGTATTTAGCACAACACTAGCGGGGAATTTTGTAGGATATTTAGCTACAAAACTTTCATAGTAGAAGGCTATGATTATGTTAGTGCTTACGTACCCTCAATGCGCAAGGAGTTTTGCCGCGAAGATAGCCTATATAAGCCATCTTCGAGCGCACGAGCGCCAATTCGACGGATAGGAGTCAAAGTGGTCGCCATGGCCGAAATCGGTCGGAAGAATCATCATCATGTTAGTGCCAATTAAAACAACGCGAAACATTTGTTTTAGTCTGTACTTTGTGATTAAGCTAGAGTATGGTTCGATGCCCAATGCATTAGTATTGTGCTGCGCCCAAAATGAGACTTAATCATGGAAAAACATGTTTTAAATAACTTTGCTGATGGTAGAGTACCTTTTAGTCTACTCAGGTTGGTAACGACGACCTGCCTATTTCTGCTGTGGAGCAGTAATGCGTTTCGGTGTGAAGACTGGGACAGTCGTCGTACTATTAAACTAAGACTTCGGACTTTTGTACTGGTAGTAGGACCTCTTGTAAGACCGCACGGATAGGTACAACCACCCTGCCTAAAGGCAGGGTTGCCTATTTCTGCCGTGAAGCAGTAATGCGTTTCGGTTTGAACGCTGGAGCAGCCGTTGTAATTATATTGAGACCTTAGAACTCATATTTCAAGGTAGGTGGCGGCATTTACGTAGTAGATGTCTATGAGCTCCAGTAACCACTTAACTCCAGATGGGCTATGAGCTCGTCCACCCATCTATGCAATAAAAAATGTAAAAAAAGAACTCTTATCTCAAGGTGGGTGGCAATATTTTCTTTGTTGATAACTATGGACTCCGGTAACCACTTAACACCAGATGTACTGTCTAGCCATATAAATACTAAAAAGTACTGTTAAATGATCGATCTAATGGCAATGCTCTTAAATATTTAAAAAAAGTATAAATTACCAAATTTATTATATTTCAAAAGTTTTCTTACTTGTTAGTGTTTTATTGTGCAAGTCTCCCGTTTTGAAAATCCTTTTGTTTAACTAAATTACGACAAAGAACGACTGCCGTCGTCCCGTTTGAACACATAATATCAAGACACGTACGCTAAAATTGTGAAGTTAGCAGTAGCATTTTATGAAAAATGAAAGGCGATTGCATGCAGCAGAGATGCGAATGTTGCGATGGATGTGTGGAGTAACGAGAATGGATAGAATACGGAATGAATATGTTAGAGGAAGTCTGAAAGTGGCACCTGTGACAGAGAAGCTGAGGAGTGCACGTTTGGGATGGTATGGACATGTGATGAGACGGAATGAAAATGAGGTTGTTAAGAGAGTGTTAACTATGAATGTGGAAGGATTTAGAGGAAGAGGTAGACCTAAGAAGAAATGGATGGATTGTGTGAAAGACGATATGGGTAGGAGGGGAGTGAGCGAAGAAATGGTATATGATAGAAGAGTATGGAAGGAGAAAACATGTTGCGCCGACCCCAGGTGACTGGGAGAAGGGCAGGATAATGATGAGTAGTAGCATTTTAACAAAATTGTTCTTGTTTACTTCATTTCGATCTTGTTTCGATGTAGCGTAACAACAATGGCTAGATATAAGATCCGTTCAATGTAGTGCAAACAAATAATTGTGCGTAACATTGGAGCGATGTGATTCCCGACCCGACCGGTGACGAGGGTACGGAAAACGAACGCACCACTCGCATTCTGACGCTTACTATTTATAGATTATCGACAGATCTGACCGATGTTACGGAGTCTTTGTTACCGGGAAAACTAGTCTTTTTGTTGTTATTATTATTATTATTGTTACGCGCTGGGGTACGGGATAAATAATAATTCCAGCGAAGTACAAATTAAAGCTCTATTTAACACTTAAAACACTTACAGAACACTTTACAATGTGTAAGTCACTTCTTCCGCTTCGCTTCAGATGATCGGTTCGCTGTTTCGCTTGAAGTATAACCGCTTACTAACTGCCTTCGTGTCACTTCTGAAACGCTTTTATAGTCGATACGACATCCCTAGAATTATCGAGAACATTCCTGACAGGTCGAGTAGCTTTGATATGTTATCTGTCGATAGATGGCGTTGTACTTTTGGAGCGTTCTCGATTTTATTAGTTCCTTTGATATTCGCTACTGCCATTCGACGACAGATGGCGTTGCTCTTACCGGCGTAGCATTATTATTGTGTGTTACTTTTATTATTTTTGGCGGTGATAGGTAACGCGCACGCGGACTTCTCGCGAGATCTCAATTCTTCTGTAATAATGGCATTCATTTCGACCTGGAATCAGCGATTGATTCGCGGGGGTATATTTACAAAAGCTGCCCCGCCCTTCAAACCGAAACGCATTACTGCTTCACGGCAGAAATAGGCGGGGTGGTAGTACCTGCCCGTGCGGACTCACAAGAGGTCCTCCCACCAGTAATTACGCAAATTATAATTTTGCGGATTTGATTTTTATTACATGATCTTATTCATTTACCGTGGAAGTAATCGTGAACATTTGTTAAGTACGTATGTATTTCATTTAAAAAATTGGTACCCGCTTGCGGGATTCGAACACGCTAGATACGAATGCACAGGACGTCTTATCCTTTAGGCCACGACGACTTCTAGTTTATTATAAGTTTATTAAAAGCATCAATTTTACATCGCAGGTTTAAAATTCCTTCGTTTCTGTGTCTTTTAAACAACGCAAGGCATACCTTAACGCGTTTGTTAAGCTGGCGATCGTTTAGTTCGCGCGGCACCCATTTATCAAGTTTTTTTTACCTAGTCAATTTGACGCAAATGGACCAATATAGTTTTGTGTTGAAAGCTGCTGCTAGCTCAGCGGTAGATTAATTATCGTCAGCTTCCGCTATCGCTATTTAGTACGTCGTTGTCGGAATTAGTTTTCGGGAGACCACAGGGTTCATTTTTTAGATCAAAATTTCCATGTCGGAAGCTTTCAAACCAATAACGGGTCGTGCGTTCGATCGTCAATATGAATGCTGTGAGCTGTTTGTGTGGCATTGTAACCATGTCGGAACTCGTATTCTATTATAATTAGTCATATTTTTGTTGTACCTTTTTAATGAAAACGATAACAATATAGTGAACAAACAAACATTAATCAATAAATAATTGAGTGAATTCGAAAAGATAATTCGATGTTCTTAAAATAAAAATTACATATTTAAATTTAGAAGTTATTGCCAGCCAGACATAAATTTCGTTAGAAATGGCCAGTATTGTACAACGATAACTTTATAGGTAAATACCTACTATTTGTGGTGTTTTGCTGCCGTAAATTATCTCGTGAACGATATAACGTCTTTCACTGTGTAACAATTTCTCCGAAAATGACTTCTCACTTCCTTAATATATAAGTATATATATATATATATACATATATCATTTTCGGAGAAATAATTACACAGTGAATGACGTCATAATATCGTTGACGAGATAATTTATATATATATATATGTGTGTCAGCGCCAGGGATGGTTGAGCGGCAGTTCCGTCATCATTCGTATTCGGCGGAACTGAGTTTATTGCAATAAAAGTCTATAAAAACCTTTTGAATAATAATTACTGAAATAGTGTCATTCCGACTGACTGACTGACCGACTAACTACCCCGACTCTGTTCACGTACCGCCATTTTATACTCTGGCGTTATAGCATCTACCCTACATTTTTTTTTCATATTTATCAAAAAAACATTTTATCCTCTATATATATAAAAATAAATTGCTGTTCGGTAGTCTCGCTAAAACTCGAGTACGGCTGGACCGATTTGGCTAATTTTGGTCTTGAATTATTTGTGGAACTCCAGAGAAGGCTTAAAAGGTAGATAAATATGAATGTGCTCGGAATTTAAAAAAAAAATACAATTTTGTTTTCCCTTTGATGTGTCCACCGTCAGACGAATTCATTTTGTTTGTTTTAAGTTTATTTTAAACAAAAATTTAGGTCTTTTATTTATCGATTGAGGCAGTACGAAGTCTGCCGGGTCAGCTAGTTTTAAATAATAATCAAAACAATGTCTTAATATTACTTAAGTCGTTATCCACGACATATACGAGTACATAATATATTTTCCTGTAGTCTTATCAGCTCTATGCACGCGGAGTGAAAATATTAATTTGTTGCCCGCCTTCCCGACGAGTAATCGACGTAATCGTATTGGACCGGCTCCGAGATTACAATGGACGTATTCAGAAAGACAGTCTGTGTTGTAATTAATATTAATGTTATTAGATTGTAGTCGAGATGGTATGATTTATTTATTTTATTATATGTATTTATCTGTATGTGTTAAGTTAAACTGAAAAGTTTACGAATATTTACATTTATTTATTTAAATCGATATTTAAAATAAATCGACAATTCATAAACGATGAACAATTTTTTTTTAAAGGTATAGATATTGCTGCATTTTTAAATGATAATAATATTTTGATTGATTGAGTGGATCTGTTATTGTATGATTTTAATGGATTATGAATGTAATTTAATTCTGTATGACCATAATTTATGAATGTTATATTATAAATTGACATGCTAGTAATCTTCAATTAATTTTATATTTATTTTATATTTGCACACTTTTTATTTAAGTAAGAGCATGCTGAACTTTTCAAATTTTCTATAACCTGTCTATGCACCATGTCTCTGGCAAATAAATCATTTGAATTGAAATGAATTGAATTAATAATTTTTTAGTATGTTGTAGGGCTTATTCTGAACGAGTAAGTACCATCATCCGGCTTGTTTCTGAAGCGAAGGAAGCATTCCGGCTTGAAGGTTAGGGCAGCCGACATACTATCCGTACCGCGGAGACTGACGTCGTTGGTCGTCTACTATCTCCTCGACGACCCGTCAGTCGGGCGTCCTCGGGGTGGCGCCGCGTGTCTGGTTGTAGTGTTGACCGCGGGAACCCCCCTACTTTGACCGGGTTTTGACCTCGCACGGAGATCGGACGTCGGGTGTAAGAGTGCAGGAGTATCGTTTAGTGCGGTAGAGCCCTAAAATTCCTTGGGCCCGCGGTCTGCTCCCAACACCTTGCAGATCGTTGAGTCCCACATACCCGGCGTGCCCTCTAGGCTCGGGGACCTTGTAGGAGGTTCGGCCCCCGGCCCGGAAAAAAAAGCCGATATACTATGCAATTGATGTTTAAAATCTTTGCCACGACTCTTTAAATATTTCTTCAACCAGAAGAATTATACTAGGAAACGATATTGTGAAAAGGAATTATTTTGTGATTATAAAACAGTATTGTAACTAATTAACAGAGAGCACATGATCTAAACTAGAGGACATAGCTTGGAAATTGAAGAAATGATTTCTTTCAGCACCCTAGACTGCTGAAGACGTTTAATGCTGTACATTTTGATGAATGAAACCAGTAAGTATTTCTTTAAATATGAATAAAAAAATATGAATAAAATACCGCCTTCAAAATCACAATCTATATCTAGCAAAACGTTCGATTCACAGCAGCGACTATTTCATTTCCAATTTCAATTGTTTTAAACATAATACTAAGTAATATATTTAAGCTAGTTTCATATAAAATCCGAGGATGTTTCACTAAAAGTAAACAAGTGAATCGCCCGACGAGTATCCGGAACTTAGCGGTTCTTATCTGACAGTTATCGAATAATGGCGTCGGGTTATCGATCCTCGAGTCTCTAAGACCGAATTTATTTTCATTAAGATAAATAGTGATAAGCTAAGGATAGCTTAGAGTTATCGTAATTCAAATAGTATTAGCTTGAATTTTATCTATATATTATAATAATACGCGAAGGAAAAACTTTGTCGCCTTTTTACGAAAATTGCGCGGACGGAGGAGTATGAAATTTCCCACTTATAGAGAATATAGAGAAGGAGTGCAGAATGCTAATATTTTTTTAAACTATGCCTAAAAATACATTTAATCAATAAAAAAAACATTACACACACTACCATGTATTTGACACACACACGCACGCATACTATTTATTTATTTTCAAACTTTTGTTCTTGACGTCTGTTGTCAAATTGAGAATAGATAAAATATTGTTTGTCTTTATTAATATTTTTCTATAGTGTAGCCTTGGTGAAATTTGTGATAATAGAAGTATAATAGTCTTTGAAAATAGAATCTTAATAGTGTACACACTTATAATTTCAATGAATTATAGTCGAATTTCGACTTTTTATTTATTTATTTGTATTGCCTAGATGTGTGGACGAGCTCACAGCCCACCTGGTTAAGTCGTTACTGGGACCCATATACATCTATAACGTCAATGCGCCACACACCTTGAGATATAAGTTCTAAGGTTTCAGTATAGTAACAACGGCTGCTCCACCCTTCAAACCGAAACGCATTACTGCACCACGGCAGAAATAGGCGGGGTGCGGACTCACAAGAGGTCCTACCGCCAGTAATTACGCAAATTATAATTTTTGCGGGTTTGATTTTTATTACACGATGTTATTCCTTCACCGTGGAAGTCAATCGTGAACAATTGTTAAGTACGTATTTCATTAGAAAAATTGGTACCCGCCTGCGGGATTCGAACACCGGTGCATCGCTAGATACGAATGCACCGGACGTCTTATCCTTTAGGCCACGACGACTTCAAACGACCACTAGTTTAATCTGAAAGTTTAGGTCGGATACGTTATTTCTGTTGTGAAGCGATACGTTTTGCTCCAAAAGAAGTATGTTTGCCCTTAAATGTTACCGAGACTTCGATCTGATATTTTATGTTGGACGGCGTGGTTCGCTTGCTTAGTTCGCGTCTACAAAAGGAAACCGCGCAATTTTATAATACATATTACAAAGTATGTTTGAAAAGTTTTACTTATAATAATTGTCACTGTGAAATTGCATTTTATCTTCTTTGTAGGCAAATAACATATTACTAGAGGTCCCGCAGTAGTCGAAATTCGACTATAATTAATTGGAATTGTAAGTTTGTACACTTACAATTATTTTATACTTCTATAATCACAAATTTCGCCAAGATTACACTATAAAAATATTAACAAAGACAAACCATATTCTATTCTCAATTTGACAACAGACGTCAAGAACAAAAGTTTGACAATAAATAGTATGCATGCATGTGTGCGTCAAATACATGGTATGTAGTGTGTGTAATGTTTTCTTTATTGATTTAATGTATCTTTTATGCATTATTTTAAAAAAATATTAGCATTGTGCACTTCTTCTCTATATTCTCTATAAGTGTGAAAAGTTTCATACTCCTCCGCCCGCGCAATTTTCTTAAAAAGGGATACAAAGCTTTTTCTTCACGTATTATAACATATTATTATGACGTATAGTTGTCGATTAAGACATGACAAGCAAAAAAAAGTCAAAATCTACGAATAAATATTATTATTTATGCAAAATGCAAAATTATAACAGCAACTCTATACTGAAAATCGAAGACAAAAAGTGTTTCCGCCCGGGATCGAACCGGGGACCTTGTGCGTGTGAAGCACACGTGATAACCGCTACACAACGGAAACTACATCCATTCTTTCAAATACACGTTATTTATACAAGTAATCTTCGATTATCATAGTGTATTTTATTGTCTGACATGTCAGTGATAATTGATTTAGCAAAACATATAGAGTCTGTATACTTTTGTTTATTTTTATTGCGTAGATTGGTGAACAAGCTTACTGTTCAGCTGATGTAAAATGGCTATTAGAGCCCAAATAACGTGAATTGCTTTTCTTTATAAACTAATGTTCAAAAGAAAATCGCCAATAATTCTTATTGAAATAACACAAGTTTTCGATAAAGTTTATTCTAATCTGGTTTAATACATCTTAAGGAATTTTAGAAATAGGAGGTTGAGTTGAAATTAATCCTGAAAATAAATAAGCAATTAATAGATTTTCGAGAACCCGCCAAAGTAATACCGTGTTCAAGAAATAATATAATATTTTCTGTTCCTTGTGATTCAGTTTATTGATACTATATTTTTAGCTAAAAAAAGCCGCGTGTGAACTTTGTTTTGAATTAAATGCGGGAAATAGTCCACGACCGATCTGATGTCAACTGGTCGCCGGAGTACATACACAACACAACGTGAACATTAATGTTATGAAAAAAGAAACAGCCATTACGGCTTAATTAAGACTTCAACCTTATATTTTAAGGCGAATGGTTCATTTCTCATGTTTCTGGACTAACCACTTCAGACCAGGTGGCCTGTTAATTCGTGTTTCCATACAAAGCAATAAAAAATATGTTTTATTGTTTTTTATTGAATTTTTTTCGTTAAATGATAAATAATTTCTATTCGGGTTAGAAAGCCGATTCGTATTTTTATCTATGTATATATAGGCTAAGACGAACTTAACTGAAGTACCATTTTTTTGTTGTTTGTCAGCCGATTTAACTTTTTTTGTTGCCATGGACAATAATAATTTAGTGCTATCAATAAAAAAAGTTTTGGAAGTAGACGTTTTGTTTTCTTAAATGTCATCGTCTTAATGTAAGTAACGAAATAAACGAAGAAATCTATAAGTAATAATTACTTTAAATTATCTATATTTAATATTTTGTAAAGTATTTAGCATTCGGTTTGACGGATGTGCGTCATTGTCTCGTATCTATGTATAAGTTCTTAGCATTCGTCATACAGGAGAAAATACTAGCTTAAAGTTTAATCTGGAACGTTCTAAGATTTTAGCATTGATTTATCCGTTACATAAGTAATTAATACGGTTCTTTAATTCTTGTGGTGTTTTCACACTACCGTTCTTTTTTTTCGGCAACATTTCAGTGCTATGACTCAACAAGGACCAGTCTTTTCCAAGCTATGTGTGTATATTTTATGAAATTTATCAATGAGGTATCCGACTCAGGCGACGGGGCAAAGCAGAGCCGCCGTCGCCCAAAACATATCTTGTCGGATCCCACTTTATTTCTTGTCAGATCCGACAGATTCACTTTCGGTGCTTTTAGACTCCTCAAGCACCGGTCAACGACCTCGTCGAGATCGTCGACTATGACGAAGAGTTCGATGTGCGAACTAAGCCATAGACACAGCCCACTGAGTTTCTCGCCGAATCTTCTCAGTGGCTTGCGATTCTGATTCGGTAGTAGATTCAGCGGAGCTCTGCTCTTGCTAGGGCCAGTGTTAGCAATTCTATCAGGTTGAGCCCGTGAGCTTACCTACCGGTCCGCCTGAAGTTGGAATAGAAGGGTCTGCCAACGATTAGGTAGTATAAAATAAGACACGTGTTTTTGTGAATTTAAGAACATCCCAGTTGTGTTGTGTACTTAACTTGAAAAAGAGTAGGAAATCTTAATTTCTTAGTGATTCCTCAACTCATGAGTATTTAAAATTGTGATTCCTAATGATCCATTCGAATGATGTTTGATTACATCCACACTTTCGTACTTACACATTTTTGGAACGAAGTTCTTTATCGCGCGTTGTGAAAGGGGGCTAGACGGAAAAAATTCTTACGAAAAGTTGTCACGACACTTTTTGCTATAGTAAGCTATTGCGGCGTCGTATGTTTCTCTGTCTGTCTGTCTGTCTCTCTCTCTCTCTGTCTCTCTCTCTATCGGTGTCCATCCGGTCTCTATCCGGTGTCCCACGACACCACACATCGTTTTTTTGTTTTTATTATACTATAAACATGGAGATGTGTTTTCGTTTTTGTTTGTCCTTTTATGTCGAAATGAACAAAAGGATTGTCATAATTTTTTGAAATTAATACATAGTATTAAGTCAAGAGAGTGACATGGGCTACTTTTTTTCGGATAAAATATCTCATTCCAACGAGAGACTATACTACTGACACTTATCCATGTAACAGCTATTTATTCTTATAAATTTCTGAGAAGGAAAACACTAATGTATTATAAGTCGACATTACAACATTACTACGGTAGCGTTCCTCATCCTGCGGACCGAATGAAAAGCAGTCGACGTCGCCCAAAACACGTCATTACGGATCCTCCCGATCCATTAACGGTGCTTTTAGAAACCACAAGCACCGGTCATCGTTCGAACCCTTCGACGCAAGCAACGGGTTCGACGAGTAAATTAACCCACAGACACAGTCCACTGAGTTTCTCGCCAGATCTTCTCAGTGGGTCGCGTTTCCGATTCGGTGGTAGATTCTGCGAAGCAAGGCTCTTGCTAGGGCTTGTGTTAGCAACGTCGTCAGGTTTGAGCCCCGTGAGCTCACCTACAATCTCGGCGAATCTAGATTAAAACCTCGAGGTAGCTAGAACAGGTAGGAAAAAAAGTTAAAAACTACGGTAGAAAAAATAATTAGAAATGATGGTTTAGTCATTAGCAGACAAAACTAGAAAAAAAAAGGAAAAAACATAACGAAAGTACTGTTTGTTTTTACACCCCTCGTAATTTAGGTGACTTCTTCGAAAAGCAATTCGTTCGGAAGATGTAGGCAAAAAAACAACACACCCCGATACAGAACCATTTATCTTATTCGTCGATTATTCGCGCTTATATTGTAACTTGAGCATTCAGGAAATGTTCAAAGAACGAATACAAACATAATGATACAGTAAGAAGATAGAGTATTAAACGGTAGGCAGCGGCTTGGCTCTGCCCCTGGCATTGCTGAAGTCCATGGGCGACGGTAACCACTCACCATCAGGTGGGCCGTATGCTCGTCTGCCTACAAGGGCAATAAAAAAAAGACGTTGAATACTTAGTTAATTGTTAATATGTATACTATTATTTTTAATATTATAAAGCTGAAGAGTTTGTTTGTTTGAACGCGCTAATCTCAGGAACTACTGGTCTGATTTGAAGAATTCTTTCAGTGTTAGATAGTCCATTTATCGAGGAAGGCTATAGGCTATATATAACATCATGCTAAGACCAATGCAAGCGGAGCACCAATAAGAATGTTTCAAAATCGGTGTTTTTTTCCCTTCTGAGAGCTTCCACTGCGTGCGCTGCGGAAACGGTTAAAGTTTCGCTAAAATAATGTATGATAGAAATGTTCCTCTTTAAAAGATCTAAAAAAAAGTCCGCAACAGCATATGTCAATATATTAAGGTTGGCTCACTATAACGTTTTTTATGCCAACCAAATTTGTTCTAAAATAAAGCATTATTTGTGAACGTGTTTTTATAAGGATGATATTCTACGTTAATGAAGAGGCGGGTAAAATTTAGCGTTATGCGAAACTAACTATTCCACGCGGACGAAGTCGCGGGCAAAAGCTAGTTAAATAATATTAGGTTAGTAAATCGGTCGGCATATGTCAGCGTCTTTCTTTCTACCGCGAAGCATTTATGTGTTTCCGTTTCAAGGTTAAAACTGACGTTGTATATAATTGAGAATTTGACTCCATATCTCAAACTGTGACTGGGCCTATGGTCAGACTAGATCTTCTGCTCAATCAATTGATAATAGCTGATAATTTCGTATACTCACTCTACCGTACAGATATTCATGTCACGCTCGTATATTGTTCTATGAATATTCAACTAAAGGCCGCGCGTGACCGATCTATGTGACCCGTCACATCACCACGGGAGCGTTAAATGACAATCTGTGACGTAATTATGGGAGATTGGAGGTCGCGTTTGAGAATAAATTGTTTAAATTTCCTTTTAAATTTTGTTGGTGAGATATTTATTTTTGTTTTTGTAAAATATTTAAAAGAATTCTTCGATTTATGTTTATGCTTTTCCGTTTGAGGTTCATTGGTACACTTAAATACAAAAGTGTTTTATATGTACAGTATGATTACATAAATTGGCAAATAATATTATATTTTAAAATATACATTACTGGTGGTGGGACGTCATGTGAGTTCGCACTGGCAGGTACCACCTACATATTTCTGCCGTGAAGCAGTAATGAGTTTCGGTTTAAAGGGTGGGGCAGCCGTTGTACTATAATGAGATATTAGAACTCATATCTCAAGTGTGGAAGTCTATGGGCTCCGGTAACCACTTAACATCCGATGGGCCGTGAGCCCGTCCACCCACGTATGCAGTAAAATAAAAAAAAAGCCCCATTTACTTAGAATTGATTCTTGTGAAGCTCGGCGGCGTCTGAATTCTCAAATTATCTTACAATAACTAATGTCTTGTGATTTACAAAAATACTATGCATAAAGTACCATATTTATAAATTCAGAAGCTATTGTCGAAGCACATACAACAAGATGTCTAATTAAATCTCTGTTTCGTTCCGCCTTTACGCTGTTGCGTGGTAATTAGTAACATCGCATTGTATCAATGTACAGACCGATGCATAGATGTACTTGATTTTATACTATAACATTAGCATTGATACAGACCTACAGAGCAAGGATGTTTTATACGCAGTTGTTGTTATTACTAAGTAATTTTAAGATGGCATTGCAATGCCAATTATGTGTGAAGTAAGTTTAAGTCGTAAGTTTTAAGTCGTCGTGGCCTAAAGGATAAGACGTCCGGTGCATTCGTAACTAGCGATGCAACGGTGTTCGAATCCCGCAGGCGGGTACCAATTATTGTAACGAAATACGTATTTAACAAAATGCTCACAATTGACTTCCACGGTGAAGGAATAACATCGTGTAATAAAAATCAAACCCGCAAAATTATAATTTGCGTCCGCACGGGTAGGTACCACCTATGCCTATTTCTGCCGTGAAGCAGTAATGCGTTTCGGTTTGAAGGGTGGGGCAGCCGTTGTAACTATACTGATACCTTAGAACTGAAATCTCAAGGTGGGTGGGGCATTTACGTGGTAGATGTCTATGGGCTCCACTAATCACTTAACACCAGGGTGGCTGTGAGCTCGTCCACCAATCTAAGCAATCAATAAAAAATAAAGTAACAGTAAAGCTAGATTCTTAACATAGCTTTTGTTTTAATTTGAGCAATTTGCTATGTTACTGTACGAGTATTGTGTGATATTTAAGTTTTTTTCACATCTTTATGTGCGGGTAGGATGCCGCCGCTTATAAAGGTTAGTGCGGAAAAGGCATATTTCTCTTACATTTTGTGACACGGTCGCCTACCGATACCTTTTCTATTTGACTCAGTGTAATTTGTAAGTCCTTTCTATTTTATTTACTTTTTTAGGGTACCTAGTTGTTAAACTTTTTAACAATATTTCACTTCTGGTTCCTAAAAGTATAATGTTTTTATTTCATTTCCAACGATTAGCGTTAAGTGTGCATCAATTCAGATATTATGTAGCCAACATGTCCACAAGAACGTTTCTATGGAGTAATATCAAATCATTGTCTTAGTAAAAACCCGTACCGGTTTGATCACGCGAAATTTTTATTTTATTAATAATTTTTATTTCACTATTTATTATCGTTTCGAATACTATACAGAGTTCGTGGTCACGAATGACTAGTTGATTATCAATTAATTATTATTAATTAATATCATTAATTAATAATAATTAATTAAGAATAGTCTAATTTTAAAATGTTACCTGGCTGACTTAACATTCAAAACGAAGCGAATTAGTCCCGCACAAATATAATATCACCAATAAAATTAGTCTATTCTAAAAAAACATATTTCTCATCTTCATCAGCTGGGAATATTTGTGTTACATAGATGCTTGCAATAGACTAGAACTGATTACAAATTTATTGTGTATACGCGAAATATATTCTCTTGTGCTGATTTACAGACAGCCAATATTTTACAGAAAACGAGCCTCAAGCGAATCATCGTACGTAGCTCAGTGACCAAACATTACAGCTGTTAATCCGTCTCCTATGCTGAGAGTTACACGCTCTAAAACATTTATAGAGGGGCTGTAAACCGATTGTATGACGATAACGCCTCCCTTATTATTACTAACATAATTTGAGGATCAATATGAGAACATGTTGTGGTAAAGCTTATTGTAATACTGCAAGAGTAGGTACTACCGTCCTTTGAATTTGGATCGCGAAGCAGAGATAAGTCCTGATTTTAAGGATCGGGTAAACTTTACCACCATAGGCTTGGGTAATAATTTTATACTAGGATGGCCGTCAAATCGCTTGACCAACATTAAAAAATAAGTCCAAAGCATTTAGATATGTTTGTTATTGAGTGTCGTCGATACATTGGACTCGTTAATAGACAAATTAAAAGCTCTGATAGGATGATATGCTGACGTTTATCTATATATTAATACGTGAAACAAAAACTTTGTATCCCTTTTTACGAAAATTGCGCGGACGGAGGAGTATGAAATTTTCCACACTTATAGAGAATATAGAGAAGAAGTGCACAATGCTAATATTTTTTTTAAATAATGCATAAAAGATACATTAAATCAATAAAGAAAACATTACACACACTACATACCATGTATTTGACGCACACAGGCATGCATACTATTTATTGTCAAACTTTTGTTCTTGACGTCTGTTGTCAAATTGAGAATAGATTAAATATTGTTTGTCTTTGTTAATATTTTTATAGTGTAGTCTTGGCGAAATTTGTGATTATAGAAGTATAAAATACAATCATAATAGTGTACAAACTTAGAATTCTAATTAATTATAGTCGAATTTCGACTACTACGGGACCTCTAGTATTATATTATTAAGAGTGAGTAACAGTAATAATCTAAAACTATTTCCTTTACATAATCAAAAGTTAAACTCTAAGTATTCATGTTACATCTCACACATGTGGTATATGAGGGTAAAATATACACAATTATCGCTATCTAACTTACAAAATGGGCGGGTTGCGAGTAAAAATATATGTCTAGTCATTCATAAAACAACTCGTTTGGCGTGTAAGGCCTATGTAATCAGAAACCCAAATTCTACAGGCTACATCTAGGATGCCACAGTAGTGAATATATTTAGGGTGAATACAAAATAGACTGAATTAAAACCTATAGTTAATCAGTGGTTGACGAGATGAAAATAACGGGGAAAAAATCTTTGAATAAAAATATAGGTCTATGAGCTTACGCGCTCTCCGATGAAAGAGTTCGAAAGCTTTGCTGATCAAAGAGTTCAACGGATGTGAAATGGTTACCGAAACATGGGAAATAAGTTACAATCGAGTTGTAGATTTGGTCGAGTTCAGCATAGCAAGTCGAGCTTTAGAAGCACTAATTTTATTATTTAACCAAATTTCTGACCATACAAAATAACATGCCCTGAGTAACTTGACTAGGAACCTGAAAATAGGTCAATTTTAACGCCAAATGAACATTCTAAGTTATTTAAATAGATTTCAATTATTTTCGTCCAAAGAAAAGATGCCGTGTTTTTTATTTACGAAAAATGTTTTTTTTTTTTTATTAGGCCACGACGTCTTCAAAAGTTTATATAATTATAAGGAATTTATAATTATATAAACAGCTTATTAAAAATTTACTATCTGGCGCAGCTTCGCTAGCCTTTTTTTTTTTTTTTTTTTTTTTTTTTTTCGGGTAGAGGGCCGAACCTCCTTCGAGGTCCCCGCGCAATAGGGGCGCGCGGGGTATGTGAGACTCTACGATCTGCATGGTGTTATGAGCAGACCGCGGGACCAAGGATTTTAGGGCCCACCCACTAAACGACTCCCCTGCACTCTTACACCCGACGTCCGATCCCCTCCGAGGTCAGAACCCGGATGAGGTAGGGGGGTTACCGCGGTCAACACTACAACCAGACGGCGCGGCTCACCCCAAGGACGCCCAGCCGACGGAGCCTTCGAGGCGAATCGAAGGCTCTGAAACGTCGGCCGTCTCGGTACGGCAGCCCGTCGGGCCGCCCAGACGGTGCCGCTGGTGTCCCGGAATACCCCGCTGGACCAGAACCAGCCTGCCGGGTCGGGACGCGATACACCGTCGACCGGTCGCTCTATTTACTCCATGGCAGCGCGCTAGAGTGCTGGTAGCGCGCCGCGCGGCCTCACCCCCTCAGGTCGCCCCTTGACCTTCACCGGGGGGAGTTCGCCTCTTACAGGGGCCGAAGTCGGACAAAAGCCCTTCTGCGGCCCCCGGCTCGGCGGCGACGGATAGGTGCGGAGAGGGATCAGCTCTCCCTCTCTCGTTCCGCCGCCTCCTTCTGCGAGATGGTGCACTCGCAGAAGTCGAGCATCGCCTTCCAGGACTCATCGCTGCCGAGCATCGTAGCCACGACAGTCGGCAGCGACAAGTCCGGTCCTATTTGCGAGACAAGGACACGGCGTTGCTCCACCCATGCGGGGCAATATGCGAGCGTATGCTCGACCGTGTCCTCGTCGCAGTCACAGTGGTGACACTCCATCGTCGGTTCCCTCCGGGCAACGCGATGCAGGTACCGGCCGAAACACCCATGGCCGGTAAGCATTTGCGTCAACCGGAAGGTGAGACGCCCTTGGTCACGGTTCGCCCATTTCGCGAGGACCGGGCGCACCGCCTCGACGGTCCGGAGACCGGCCGACGGGTCCGCCAAGCGGCGAGACCACGCCTCCAACACAGACCGCCGAGATTGGAGCCTCCGCGCTCTAATTGCTCCTTCTCCGGGACGTGGTTCCCCCCTGTCGCGAAGGTCACAACGCCACGCATAATCGGCAGCGAGCGCCTCCGCCTCCAGGTCCCAGGGAGGCGTCCCGGCGAGAACGCACGCCGCCTCGAAGGAGACGGTGCGGTATCCACGAATCGCCCTGACTGCGATTGCACGCTGCGGGCGTCGCAGCGCCACGACGTTTCTGCGAGTCAAGGCGCGGCACTACACGGGGGCTCCGTATAATGCAATAGACCGCACCACCCCCACGTAGAGGCGGCGCACCACCGTGTCAGGCCCTCCGACGTTTGGCAAGAGCCGACTCAGCGATCCAGCCGTCGCCATCAGTCGGGGGCCCAACTTCTCTAAATGAGCGCGGAAGTTCCAACGACCGTCCAATTCGAGACCGAGGTACCGTAACCCAGTCACCCCGACCTCGACGCGGACGCCTCCAATCACCAGGTGGGCCCCGGGTGGCGGCTCTCTCCCAGCCCTGTGAAACAGCAGGGCCTGGGATTTCTCGAGGGCCACGTCGAGGCCCAGCCTTCGGATCTTACCGACGACGAATGCCACCCCTGCGCAGGCAAGACGAGCAGACTCTTGGTAGTTCCTCCCCCGGGCCACGACCAACGTGTCATCCGCGTAACACACAACGCTTAGGCCCGGGAGAGGGCCGTGCAGGGCGCTCCTCAGAGCCCAGTCGTAACCGATATTCCACAGGAGAGGGCCAAGGACCGACCCCTGTGGAACACCGCGCTCGACCGGAAAGCGGAGCACCGCACCACCGTGTCCGGTGCACACGACCGATCTGTCCTCGAGATAGGACCCGATCAGTCGGCGGAGGTACGCGGGGACGCCATGATATTCGAGCGCCCCCGCGATCACTGACCAGGGCAAGGTGTTAAAAGCGTTGGCGATATCCAGGGACACCGCCAAGGCCACCCCACCCCGGGCGACAGCTTCGTCAGAGAGGGCACGCACGCGCATAATCGCGTCGATAGTAGAGCGGCCCTCTCTGAAGCCATACTGTTCCTCCGACAGATCGGGACCCGTCCCGGTCAGGTGCCGGACGATGCGGGCGGCGATAACTCGCTCCAACAATTTTCCCGCCTCGTCCAGCAACACGATGGGGCGGTACCCCGCAGGTGAGTCTGCGGGGCGCCCCTCCTTCCTCAGAAGGACGAGTCTGCCCGTCTTCCACTGCTTAGGAAACCGTCCCGACTCGAAGCAGGCTTCAAAGAGCCGCACGAGCCGGTCCCCAAGGGCACCGAAGGCCAAATCCCAGACCCGGCCGTGAACACCGTCAGGGCCGGGGGCCGCGTCTTTTCTCCGCATCCTCAACACGGCCGCATGAATCTCTTCCTCCAAAATGCTTGGAGGGACCACCTCCAGCTTCGCTAGCCTGGGTTACATTTTACATCGCGTGGGCAAAGACTCGTACCCCAGTGAGATTAAAGGATACCAAATTTTATCAAAACAAGTATAGTGATTTGGAAATGAAAACTTTGGTGATAGATGATACCAGTCATATGTTTTGATTTGGTTTCGTTTGAACTCATATCTCAAAGTGGGTGGTATTTAGATTATGGATATGTATGGGCTCTGGTAATCACTTAACATGACCTGGACTATGAACTCGCCCTTAGTTATAAGTATAAAAAAAAAAAAAAATGCTTTTTCTTTATTACAGTTAATTTTTTTTTTTTATCGCTTTGATGGGTGGACGAGCTCACAGCCCACCTGGTGTTAAGTGGTTACTGGAGCCCATAGACATCCACAACGTAAATGCGCCACCCACCTTGAGATATAAGTTCTAAGGTCTCAAGTATAGTTACAACGGCTGCCCCGCCCTTCAAACCTAAACGCATTACTGCTTCACGGCAGAAATAAGCAAGGTGGTGGTACCTACCCGCGCGGACTCACAAGAGGTCCTACCACCAGTAATTACGCAAATTATAATTTTGCGGGTTTCATTTTTATTATACGATGTTATTCCTTCATCGTGGAAATCAATCGAACATTTGTTGAGTGCGTTTTCATTAGAAAAATTGGTACCCGCCTGAGATTCGAACATCGGTGCATCGCTCAACACGAATGCACCAGACGTCTTATCCGTTAGGCCACGACGAGTAAGTACTTATTTTATAACGGTCTAATTTGTAACAGAAAAGAAAAAAAAAGTTCTCTTCGTTTATTTAGTTTATCGTAATTTGGGCATGTCATATCAGATAAATATTGCCCGTAATAACAATAATAGTGTTTGTCGATGATTTTCGTACACAATACAACGCGCTATGTCTTTGTCTCAAGAGAGCATCCAAAGTTTCTATTATTGCCCGTTTTACTCGGGCATCTTATCTACAGTTCAATTTATAGTAAGAAATCAACTGAATCGGGTTAATGAAAACTCATTTAACGAGACAGAGTTTATCGCCAGGCTGCGAGTTTAGATCCGTTAGATTTAGATCGTTCTTGATAAACTGTTATTTATAGAATAAATAATATACTAATTCATTTTAAACAAACGATCGACGAAAACATACAGACACTTAAACGTTTGATTATGATTAAAATATTCAATTATTAAGATTCAAGGTGTACGTATTATAACAACTAGAGGTCCCGCAGTAGTCGAAATTCGACTATTAATTGGAATTGTAAGTTTGTACACTATTATGATTGTATTTTATACTTCTATAATCACAAATTTCGCCAAAAGTACACTATAAAAAATATTAATAAAGACAAACAATATTTAATCTATTCTCAATTTGAACCACAGACGTCAAGAACAAAAGTTTGACAATAAATAGTATGCATGTGTGTGTGCGTCAAATACATGGTGTGTAGTGTGTGTAATGTTTTCTTTATTGATTTAATGTATCTTTTATGCATTATTTAAAAAAAAATTTCATTGTGCACTTCTTCTCTATATTCTCTATAAGTGTGGAAAATTTCATACTCCTCCGTCCGCGCAATTTTCGTAAAAAGGGATACAGAGTTTTTGCTTCACGTATTATTTAGATATAATAGATATAATAAATGATATTTTACCTTTATCTGTGTGTTTAATATCTAAATACTTGTATATATTTATTTAAACTTATGTATCCATTTTTAAACCGATATAATATATATCGGTCTCTGATTCCTATTTTACAGGAAATGGGCCTAGATAACCGTATCTGATTTCCCCCGATTATTATAATTATTATTATTGAGATCTCTACTTAATTTTTAAAGTAGTTTAAATTCCTCTAAGTAACACCGGTTGTCTGGAAAATACATATATTTTTATTGTCTTTGTAGGCAGACGAGCATACGACCTACCTGATGGTAAGTGGTTACCGTCGCTCATGGACGTCAGCAATTTCAGGGGCAGAGCCAAGCCGCTGCCTACCACTTAATACTCTCCACAAGCCTCGTTTGAAGGAGGACATGTCATAGCGCTCGGGAAACACTGTAGAGCGGAGTTCATTCCAAAGCCAGATGGTACGTGGCAGAAAAGATCTTTGGAAACGTACTGTCGATGAACGCAGCGGTTCCAGATAATATGGATGAAACCTGCTCCGATGGCGGGAGGTGTGATGATAAAAAGGAGATGAGGAGATTATTTCGAATAATTCCTCAGAGTATTCCGCATGGAACATACGTTACAAAATACAGAGGGAACGGAAATCCCTCCGCAGACCGAGAGGTTCCAAACGAGGTTCCGTGATAATGGGATTTTCGACAATCCGAACGGCTCTCTTCTGTATGGAGTCAAATGGAAGTAGCTGGTATTTGGGAACCCAGGCCCAGAGATGAGAGCAGTACTCCACGTAAGACCGGACTTGTGATTTATAAAGCGCAAGTCTCTGTCCATGCGAGAAATATCGATTCGCTGTGTTGAGGACCCCCAACATTTTAGAGGCCAATTTGGCTTTACCTTCCAAATGACTCCGATACTGAACGCCGCTCTAATTATCGACTTGAAGACCGTGCACGACCGCTATTGTTTTGCTGGTGGTAGGACCTCTTGTGAGTCCGCGCGGGTATATATAAAGCGTGTGATAGTAGAAGGGAAGTCTCTATAATAACTATACATATTTGAAACCAAAATGCATGATTATCTCGGAGCAGAAACAAGAAGCATACATAAATTTTTTTATTGCCCTTGTAGGCAGACGAGCATACGGCCCACCTGACGTTGAGTGGTTACCGTCGCCCATGGACTTCAGTAATGCCAGGGGCATAGACAAGCCGCTGCCTAACGCTAATAATTTTTTTAATTTAATTATTACTGGTGGTAGGACCTCTTGTGGGGCCGCGCGGTTGGGTACCACCGCTTTGCCTATTTCTGCCGTGAAGCAGTAATGCGTTTTGGTTTGAAGAATAGGGCAGTCGTTGTAACTATACTTGAGACCTTAGAACTTATATCTCAAGGTTGGTGGCGCATTTTCATTATAGATGTCTATGGGCTCCAGTAACCACTTAGCACCAGGTAGGCTTGTGAGCTATTCCTACCATCTAAGCTATAAAGAAAAAAATTACACCAGTCTGTTGACTGTTTTTCAATTTTAATTTTGTTGTGGTGTGCAATAAAGTATCTCGCTCTCTCTCTCTCACTTTATAATCCTCTATTCTTCTGTACACAGATATTTTACAGATCATTTATATTACAGGATGTGTTTCCGTGATACACGCTCCGTGTCAAGATAAGGAAGGGACCGAGAGTGGTGTCACTTATGAAAAATTGTATCATTTATTTTTCGTGACTTATTTATCTATTTATTGATAGAGGTTTATTCTAAAATTACAATATGCAGCGAAAGTCACACTATTGCCACACAGCCACTACTATAAAATAAAACAAATTGGCAATAAACTTTTATTGTAATTCATTATTAGTAATGAAGTAAGGAAAGCTTTGCTTGAAAATAATTTTAATTAACCTTACCATTAAACTCTGCTTATATCGCTAAGATACTTCAGTGCAACAAAGAAGCATATAATAAATCTTGGCTTGTAATTACCAGGAGTTGCCGGAGGAAAACTTCACTTCAGTTTTAATAATGCGCAAACTGTATACATTGTAACTGACGGCGCATATTTAAACAAGTTCTGTAATACTCTATTGCTACGGCGTAGCACGCTCTACGCAGCTTAACTGGTTACGACAGTTACAGATACTTTAAAACACATTTATAATTAATTTTTAATCTACGAATTTAGTACCGTTACTGTCGTAAAATTATAGGCGGAATCGAATTCTATGAATACAGTTTTTAATGACTTTACAAAATCATTGTTACAGTGCTATCAAGTGGTCATGGATCCAGATATGATATTCAATTGTTTTTTTTTGCTTAACATTTAAATAGGCTTACACTTCGCCTGATACTATTTTTTATTTATTGCTAAATAGTTGGACGAGCTAGCGGCTCACCTGGTTTTAAGTGGTCATCGGAGCCCATAGACACGAACGACGTAGCTGCCGCCAGCCACTTTGAGGCAAGAGTTCTAGGTCTCGATTTTTATAGCACAACTGCAATACTGCGGTGGTGATGGTGCATACTCGTGCGGGCTCATAAAACACTCTACCACCAGTATATAAATAGTTATCGGTCTCAAGGTGAATGGTAGCACTGACGTTATGTTGTGTATGAGTTTTGGGAATACACTAGGTGCATTGTGACTCCGTTCACAGTATATAAAACAGTAAGACAATCATCTATCTTATCTCTATATATAAAAATGAATTGCTGTTCGTTAGTGTCGCTAAAACTCGAGAACGGTTGGACCGATTTGGCTAATTTTGGTCTTGAATTATTGGTGGAAGTCCAGGGAAGGTTTAAAAGGTAGATGAATATGAAAATGCTCGGAATTAAATAAAAATAGCAAATTTTGTTTTTCCTTTGATGTGTTCCCCGTCGGACGGATTCCTTTTGTTTGTTTTAATTTTATTTTATACAAAAATTTAGGTATTTTATTTATCGATTGAGGCACTACGAAGTCTGCCGGGTCAGCTAGTTTAAAACAAAATTGAGTTTGACCTCGTTTGACCTCATATCTGTAAGTGAGTGCCTGTATTCATATTGTTATTTCATTGGCCGTTCCATAACATTATTTTTCTTCAACAATATCCCTATACTTAAACTAATCATTAATTGTTTAATTAATGTATAATGTACTCCCACACGATGAAAAGGCCACTGCATCCAAGACACTAATTTCATTAAAAAGCTGTCTCGTGAAAGTCGGTCGGCGCCTTTCCTGATAACACAATAATGAGTTCAGCAAGCTGTGAAGGTTCCTCACGAGTGCTATATATAGTACATTCAACTTAAGTGCCTAACAATATTTTATATAAAACTAAAAATCGTATTGTACGAGAATATTTAAAAGCCGTTATTTGTAACATTTTTTGTTGACAAAAATAATAATACGCGTTTCATTTATAAATACTATTAAAATTTCCAAACGTGTTAGCTTATCGTAGGCAAACATTCGATAATTTTTGGCGCGTGCGATTTGAAATTTGGATTATCTTAAATGCTAATATACTTATATATTGGTATATTAAATACTATTCGGTATTCGATTCGAATTGGGTATTCGACCTCAAATTATATGAAGATGGGTGGTGAAATTCTATGTATTATGACTATATGTTCTGCTAGTTATGAAAGATCAGACGGGCTGTGATTAGTACTAGTAAATATTCAAGAGATCCTTCAACAATCATCTAGGTTCGTCATTAGACAAATTTGATTTGTTTATTACCTTCAGTAACGCCAGGGACGCCCCCGCAGGGATGTTAAATCACTAAATTATGTTGTTTTCTTGATTATAGAAACTAGAAAATTTTCATATCGTTACAAAAGTCAGAAGTACGTTAAAATCCGCTTAAAAATTGTTTATCTGGAGCGTAGTAATATAATAATATATATTCTGTTGTCCGTGTAAACAGACGAGCGTACGGCCGACCTGATGGTGAGTGGTTACCGTTGCTCATGGACGTCAGCAATGCCAGGGGCAGAGTCAAGCCGTTGCCTATAAAATTATAATAATACATGCCTAATAATACATACATAGAAAGTACAATCGACTTAACTCGATTTTAAAAAAAATTGTTAAAATTAATTTAGGAACTTTATAATTATATAAATTATTAAATTTTTAAATAAATATAATTTATATTTTTAAAATAATGTAATTCTTAAATAATATAATTTTATAATTATTAAAATCGAATAACTGATTTTTCGCATTGTTAAATTATTTATTTAGGTCAATGTACAATTATTGTTTTGTTAAGTTGATTTTAAATACTGTTTTTGTTTATTTTTACTGGTGGTGGGACCTCTTGTTAGTCCGCGCGGGTAAGTACCACCGTCTTGCCTATTTCTGCCGTGAAGCAGAATGCGTTTCGGTCTGAAGGGTGGAGCAGCCGTTGTAACTATACTGAGATCTTACAAATTATATCTCAAGGTGGGTGGCGCATTTACGTTGCAGATGTCTATGGGCTCCAGTAACCACTTAACACCAGGCGGGCTGTGAGCTCGTCCATCCATATAAGCAATAAAAAAAAGAGAAAAAAGACCGATTAAAAAAAAAAAAAACAGCAAATTTAATTCAAAAAGAACATCGAATTGTCGAGTTTGTGGTACAAAAAGCCGTGTCCAATATCGTTTTCATAAAAAGAAAAATTGTGCTAATGAAAACAAGATCTGCTACAGCCGAACGCATTTTTCGAGATAGCATTACCGGATCTAGACTAAATGTGGTAAGTACCGGACGTGACTGAGCTGCGGAGGACACCAAAATCTCTAGTTGACAAATATGATACGAATTGAGATGACGTATTTCTCCAAGCTTTCTCACATATAGTATTTCCTACGGGTTTCGTGAGCCGCTGACATAATTAAAACTACTTTCATAGTTGGACTTCGTGTTTTTTGATTGCCATCATATTATTCCTAGAAATTATAACTAGTCTGGCCGTAAATACTGTCACATAAACTTTTCTTTTTTTTAACTTTTTAATTAATTTGAGTTTGGAACACGCATATTATTTTAAAAACTTCTTTCGATTTTGCGCCATTTCGTATATTTTTTGTGTTCATTATCAAATCACAATATGAAATGGGGTTTTAAAGAAAATAGGATTGCAGTGATTGCCTTGCACAAAGTGGGTATGGAGCCGTCGGTCATATTCCAGACACTTCAAAAGCTTGGTAACACTAGAATAAGCAGAATGAAGAACCTTCTAAAGAAGCTCAAGGCCACAGACGATGGTAACTTATGACCACTATTGCAAGATAATAACGTTTGCAACGTGGAGCGTCGTTTGGTCAGAAAGGTACAACGTGGTCATCATCCTGCATCAGTGATGGTTTGGTGAGGCGTGTTTTATCAAGGAGACTACATTTTTATGAAAAAGGGAGTGAAAACTCCAGCCAAAGAGTACCAAGATACAGTCTTGGATACAGTACAGATAATGTGACTCGTGTGTTTTAATTACGACTTGACGCATTTTGTATTTTGTAAATTTTACGTAACAAGAGAAACCAGGCGCAAAACTAGCTTACAAAACGCATCACGCTTGACCGCTTAGTTCACGCACCATTATATTTTGAATATTTAAATATCACTGGCCAACAGACCTCAATTCTGACGTGAAATATACGAGTATTTTGTTTTCTCTTCGCAATTTCCCGTTCGACATTCGACTTGTTTTAATTTCAATAATTTTAATATTTTGTGGCAGTAATATCGATTTCTCCATTTCTATCTATCCTCTTACGTTTTTACCTACTGTGTATTTGATTTCAATAAGTTTATTTCCGTGTTTCCGTCTCAAAAATGGCAAGAAATTCTAGTTTCAAGCTAGATGATCCTGTGTCACTTATCTCCGATCATTAATCTATTGAATTATAAATAATAGTTTAAAAAACTAAAAAAATACGCTTTTATAGAAAATCCAACTAAAAAATAGAAAATAAATTTTAATAAAATTGAATTAAAAATAGTGTAAGAGAAATGATTTTATTATAAAAAAAAGTGTGGGCTGCATAGTATCAGTAGTTATAAATATTTTATGAACAGACATGAGTAGAAGGGTTATTTTGATAATATCATGAAAAGCACCGCATGGTTTTTTACAATAAAATAATTTTTTCTTACACTATTTTTATATATTAAAATTTGTTTTCTATTTTTTAGTTGGATTTACTATAAAAGCGTATTTTTTTTGTTTTTTTTAAACTATTATTTATTTTTCATTTTTTAGATGAATTTCAATTTTTTTATTTTTTTTTTAAATATTGAGTTGTCATCGGTCCTTAATAAATATACCAAATTTCGAGTTAATCCGACCTTTTGAAGGGGGTCAAAACTACGTTCAAAGATTCCGTTACATACATACGTCTGAAGCTAATAAAAGCGTATTAAAAATACTTTTGAGGATTCGATATCATCTCTCAAAGCTGTGAGGTCTTGTACAGCTGTAAAAATAAACAAAAACTCAGCTGGGTCGTTGCAAACGTTATTATCTTGCAGTAGCGATCATAAGTTACTATCGTCTGTGGCCTGAGAGCTTTGAACTGAACTAGGGAACTAACTTAGTTGTTAGTATAACTTCGAGGCGTCGCTTTGCCAAAACAGCTCTAGCAATGTCTCTACATGGTACAACTGGTTGGATGAAATTCACTTTAAACTAACTAATAATATTATTCCTGTTCAAGCGACCCTAATCTAGAATTCTTATGTACTAATGGCCCCGCAGTAGTCAAAATTCGACTATAATTACTTACACTTTAAACTAATAATATTATTCCTGTTCAAGCGACCTTAATCTAGAATTTTTATGTACTAGTGGCCCCGTAGTATTCGAAATTCGACTATAATTAAATGAAATTATAAGTTTAAATATTATTATGGTTCTATTGCCAAACACTATTATAATTCGATAATTTATAATCACAGTATTCGCTAAAACTGCACTATAGATCAATAATATTAAAGACAAACAATATTAATCTATTTTCAATTCGACCACAGACTTTAAACAATACCTAGCAAAATTTTCCCAATTGACAGTCAACAAAGAGTATATTTTTATATATGTGTTGTGTCAAATACATGGTATGTATGTAGTGTGTGTAATGTTTTCTTTATTGATTTAAAGTATCTTTTATGCATTATTAAAAAAAAATATTAGCATTGTGCACTCCTTCTCTATATTCTCTATAAGTGTGAGAAATTTCATACTCCTCCGTCCACGCAATTTTCGTAAAATGGGGTACAAAGTTTTTGCTTCACGTATTAATATATAGATTATGTGTTCCCTAAAAACATACTAGATTGTTTTGTTGTTCTTTTAGTCAGACGAGCGTACGGCCCAACTGATGATTAGTGGTTGCGATCGCTCATGGACATCAGCAATGATAGAGGCAGAGCCAACCAGTGATAATCTCTGCAAACTTCGTTTGAAGAAAGATATGTCATAGCGTTCGGAAATCTAGACAAAAACTTTTAAAGCTCTAAGTGATTTGACAAACTCACAATTGTCATTGTGTTAAGTGATTAGTCGAGCCCAAATGTATCACAACCTAAAAGCTATTGTTGTAATCTATGGTTGCATCTAATTTTATAATGCTGATTTATAGTAATCTATGGTTTTTTATTTAAATGTGTCTGTCATGGCTCCCTTCTTCCCTTTCCGTAAATACATTTGTCTAGAGCACTACTGGTCTCCTTTATTTAAAAACAACCTCAACATGGTAGCAGAGCGTGGTTGTTAAAAAAGAACTCGTGGTTGTTTAAAAAAAAAAAAAAAGTTGTTATAAAAGTTAAAAAAAAACTCGTGATTGAATTTCAGGTTTGAGCCCCGTGAGCTCACCTACTAAAGTTAGGGCTACGCTGATATAGCCGCTAGGGCTATCAGCTTAGGTAGGAAAAAAAAAAAAAAAAAAAAAAAAAAAATTGATTGAATTAAAGAAGTCCATTGAATTAAAGAAGTTCGTGGTTCAATTGAAAATTGTTTAATAAGAACGTTAAGAAGACCACGTGCAAAATAGTTGGCGTCTCGTCTAATTTAACTCGTTCGACATTATTATCAAGAAAATGGCTAAACAAGCAAAGATAGAAGACATAATGATGCCCATTTTTGATGGTGCAAATTATTCAAGCTGGAAATTAAGGTTAGTAACTTTACTAGAATACAAAGATTGTAACGAGCCCGCCATTTGCATTATGTCTGCTAAGTATAAAAGTCAAGAGGCCGAGTGGAAGAAAATGGATTTAAAAGCAAGAACTATAATAATGAGCACAGTTTCTGATAGACAATTAGAATATATTAGTGAATGTACAACGGCTTACGATATGTTGAAAAAGTTGGACAAAATGTATTTAACACAGTCTACTGCTATGCAAATAATATGTAGAGGAAAACTTGAAGAGGTTAAATTAAACAATTACAGTACCGTAGAAGATTTTTTTGTTGATTTCGAAAAAACAACGAATGATTTCAAAGCGGCTGGTGGGATTATAAATGAACCCGAGAAGATGAGATATTTGCTCAGAGCCTTACCTCCAAGCTACAGTTACATTGGAGATTTTATTGATGTAATTCCAGAAGAACAAAGAACAGTGGATTATGTTAAATCTAAAATAAAAGAAAAAAATATGACAAGTGACCCAGATAAGAAGAGTAATACGAGTACATTCTCAACGAAAACTAAAGCTCAATGTTTTATATGTGGAAAGACAGGTCATCTCAAGAAAGATTGTTGGTATCAGAAAAACTACCAAGGAAGATATTCAACCAGTCAACGACAGCAAGGTCTACAAAGAGGTTATTACAGAGGTGGATTCTATCAAGGTCGTGGCAGAGCCAGAGCTCAAAATCATACCAGAGGTGAGTCGTCGAGCACTCAGCGGGACAGCTCTTCAAAAGAGTCATGGACAGCCCAGGTGTCTAATCCGAAAGTAAATCAGGTAATGGGGTGTACCGAAGGGGATTATGATAATATTAATGAAATTAATTGGTTGTTAGATAGTGGGTGTACCGATCATATTATAAAAAATGATACATGTTTTTATAATTATGTAGATTTAAATATTCCCATTGATGTGAAATTGCCAGATGGTAAAATGTTAAAAGCAACTAAAGTAGGTACTATTAAAATCTATTTTAAAAATGATTATAATGAAAAACACATTGATCTTAAAAATGTATATTTTGTCAAAGATATTAAGCAAAATTTGTTAAGTTTTTCAAAAATAACCAAAAATTGCACTATAGTAGCAAGAAATGAAAATGCAAAAATATATAACCAATCTAAAGAATTAATAGTTATTGCTAATAAAATAGACAACTTGTACTACATAAAAAGTTTTATTTCAAAAATTGACAGTGATAAAATGTATGTAAATTCATTAAAATTAACTGATAAAGAGAAATGGCATAGGGCACTTGGTCATGTAAATTTTCAGTATTTAAACAAATTAATAAATAACAAATTAGTAGAAGGTTTGCCGGACAAGATTGAAAGCACAGAAATGAAATGTTCAAATTGTATTGAAAGCAAAATGACTAATGTACCTTTTAAAAATAATAGAACCAAAACTAATGAAATTTTAGAACTGATTCATACTGATTTAAATGGTCCACATAGCACAACTGGATATGGTGGAGAAATATATTTTTTGACCTTTATTGATGACTATAGTAAATGTACAAGAATTTTTTGTTAAAGTAAATTAAAATTTAAAATTAAATTTAAAATTTAAAATTTAAAATAAATTTAAAATTAAATTAAAATTAAAATTAAAAAAAATGTTAAAGTAATTTAAAAGTAAAGCAGAAACTGCAAGTTGTTTTATAGAATTTGTTAATTTAGTAGAAAATAAATTTAATAAAAGAGTTAAGAAATTACAGTGCGATAATGGCAAAGAATATTTAAATCGAGATATCTATGATTTCATCAGACATAAGGGGATAGAGCTATTACCATGTCCACCTTATGTTCATGAATTAAATGGGGTAGCAGAAAGGTATAACAGGTCTGCTATGGACATAGGTAGATGCTTAATGAGAGAAGCTAAAATTCACAGAAGATATTGGCCTAAAGTTATAAAAACAGCAGCATATTTAAAAAATCGAACAATTGCTAATACAGTAGAGAATAAAACTCCTTATGAAATATTTTTTGGTATTAAACCAAATGTAGAACATTTAAAGATTTATGGAAGTAGAGTCTATGTAAGGGTTCCAGAAGTTTTAAGGAAAAGTAAATGGGACGATAAAGCCCAACTAGGAGTGTTGGTAGGTTACACTGAGAATGGTTATAGAGTTTTATTAAATAATAGAATAATTAATGCTAGACATGTTCAGGTAGTCGAAGAAAATACTCAATTAATTTGTTTAGAAAAAAATTATAATGAAAAGCAAACAGACATTGAAAATAAAATAATTGAAAGTGATATTGATGAAAATGTAAATGATGCAATTGAAACAAGTTCTAATAAAACTCTGGAAGTTCCTGTCGATGATGAAAATTTAAGTAACAATAAGGATAAGCTTGTAATAGAAAGAAAGTCAAAAAGAAAGATAAGTCCAATTATAAGATATGGTAATCCAGTATCACATTTTATTTATGTAAATTACATTGATGCAAATGTACCAAACACAATTGAGGAGGCCATGAGCTTGCACGATTATAAACAATGGCAGTTAGCGATGGACTCTGAAATAAATAGCTTAAATAAAAACAATACATGGCAAATTGTTGAACGGCCAAAAGATAAAAAGGTTATAGATGTCAAATGGGTCTTTAAAAGAAAAAGTAATAATATTTATAAAGCTAGATTAGTCGTCCGAGGATTCCAACAAAAGGATTACCTTGAAAATGTTTATTCACCTGTAGGAAAAATGCAAACATTGAAAATTTTATTATCATATAGCTGTAAAAATAATTTATTTATAGAACAAATGGATTTTGAAACAGCATTTTTAAATGGTCGTGTAAAGTCAGAAGTATATATAAATCAACCAAAAGGTTATGAAACTGGAGATAATAAAGTTTACAAATTGCATAAGGCACTCTATGGCCTTAGAGAAAGCCCTAGAGTATGGTATGAATGTTTCAACAATTTTTTTGAAAAGTTGAATTTTGTTAGAAGTAGCTATGATTACTGTTTATATGTAAATAGTGCAAACAAAGATCCAATATATATACTAATATTTGTTGATGATCTTTTAATTTGTTGTAAAGATATAGATAAAGTAAAGCAGTTGAAAATTAGTTTAATGGAAAAGTTTGCAATGAAAGACTTAGGAAAAATCAAAAGTTACATTGGCATAGATATTGACTATAATAATGATAGAAATAGAATGACCTTAAGTCAAACAAAATATATTGAATCTTTGGCTGTAAAATATAATCTGGAGAACACTAAGTTATATGATACTCCAATGGAAACAAACTTAAAACTAGAACAGGCTAAAGAAGTAGATTATAGTATAAAGTATAGAAATATAATTGGTGAATTATTGTATTATTAGTACAGGCACTAGGCCAGATATAGCATACAGTGTTAATTACTTAAGTCGGTACCAAGGTTGCTATGACAGAACACATTACAAATACGCAATGAGAATTTTAAAATATCTATATAAGACTAAGGATTTAAAGTTAACATACTATGATAATGTGATAAACTCTGAAATATTAGATTGTATGGTAGACTCAGACTTTGCAGGGGATAATGTAGATAGAAAATCTACTACAGGTTTTGTAATTAGATTATTTGGAAACTTGATTTTTTGGAAAACACATAAGCAAAGCTCAGTTACTAAGTGTTCCACTTTCGCAGAATATACTGCTATGTCAGAAGCAGTCACAGAAATACTTTTCATTAGAAACTTGTTATGTGAATCATTCAATATAGAATTTGATAAACCAATAAAGTTGTATGAAGATAACTCAGGTGCAATTTTGATTGCTAAGTACGGCAATTTTACTAAGAATTCAAAGCACATTGAAGTTCAGTATCATTATATAAATGAAAACTATGAAAAGGGTATAATTGATATTGTTAAAATTGATACGAAATATAATTTAGCTGACATATTAACTAAAAGTTTAGATAAGACTACTTTTTTGAAAAATAGAGCAGGGTTAAAATTATTTTAGTACACACAATATAGGTACTAATCTTTGTCTTTAACAATATTGTAGACGTGAGGAATCAGCATTATAAATTTAAGGAGGCGTGTTGTAATCTATGGTTGCATCTAATTTTATAATGCTGATTTATAGTAATCTATGGTTTTTTATTTAAATGTGTCTGTCATGGCTCTCTTCTTCCCTTTCCGTAAATACATTTGTCTAGAGCACTACTGGTCTCCTTTATTTAAAAACAACCTCAACAGCTATATACCTTGAAGTAGGAGAAAGAAGTCGATTATATTATTATATAACCGATGTCCCATTTTCCAAATGGGAACTTAATTGACCTAATTTTTTTTTATTACTTTGATGGGTGGACGAGCTCACAGCCCACCTGGTGTTAAGTGGTTACTGGAGCCCATAGACATCTACAACGTAAATGCCCCACCCACCTTGAGATATAAGTTCTAAGGTCTCATGTATAGTTACACAATCATCAATCAATCAATCAATTATCATTATACACAAACTAGAGAGAGAAACAGGATAATTAAAAACAGTCAATATTATTATTTTCGGAATGCATTGTTCTATATTTCGGTAAATACGTTTTAAAAGTGTATGAAACATTCATAAAAGTTTATATCGTGCTTATTATGGGGACGTTGTAGCGAGCCGGGTCTTGCTGTCGTGTCGCCGCTTGCCAATAACACGATGTCGCGCTGCCAATGCAATATCGTTATAGTTCTCATTATCTGTGGGTTGTAACTTGTAGCCTCATATTAGTCGGTAATAACGCGGATAGGTACCGGATACGGATGAAAGCCGATTGCATGCAGCAGAGATGCGAATGTTGCGATGGATCTGTGCAGTAACGAGAATGGATAGAATACGGAATGAATCTGTTAGAGGAAGTCTAAAAGCGACATCTGTGACAGAGAAGCTGAGAAGTGCGCGTTTGGGATGGTATGGATATGTGATGAGATGAAATGAAAATGAGGTTGGTAAGAAAATGTTAACTATGAATGTGGAAGGATATAGAGGAAGAATTAGACCTAAGAAGAAATGGATGGATTGCGTGAAAGACGATATGGGTAAGAGGGGAGTGAGCGAAGAAATGGTATATGATAGAAGAGTATGGAAGGAGAAAACATGCTGCGCCGACTCCAGGTAACTGGGAAAAGGGCAGGTTAATGATGATGATGAACGCGGATAGGTACCCCTGTTACCGGCAGAGCAGCGCAGTATATTCGAAGTGTACTATTAGTTGTAAAAACGTGTTATAAACTGTTTATTTTGCCAACGTCTACTGTCGCTTATCGTCGAAGAACTTCGTTTGAAGAATGGAAAGTTATTTATCAAGCTCTATGATCTCCCGGAATAAACGACCGAATTTAGTTTAATTCCTAGCAGTTTTAAAGGCTGATAAACAGAAAATATACATACATACGAGTTTATAATTGTTTTATATAAAACTCGCCAACATTTGCCCATTTGCGTTGTGAATGAAGTCTTTAAGCTGTGAAATTAAAATTAGAATGGACACTAAGCCAGTTAATTTTTTTATTGGATATTCCTTGCAACCAGAAGAGTCTGGCATGGGAGATTAGCCCTCTCTATCTGTGGCTAATCAGATTTACGCAATACTGAAATTAGTGTAGTAGTTAAAACACAATGATATTGCGATTGACCGGCACGTCTAAGGATTATTATACTCGGTTCCTCTCCAAAACTTAATACTGTAAGACAAGTAAGATAGAGCAAGGTAACAAAGGTGGACCTTTGTTATGTTAAGATGGATCATATGAGATGTGACTGACAGATTAAATTACAGAAACAAACATTTTAAATTTAATCTTTTACTTGAATTATGTATACCTACCTATTTTTCCTTTTGCGGTCACTGATTAGGAAACCAAAATTGAACAAATCGGGTTGCTGTTTTTGGATCACGCGTCAAAAAAAAGGTCGGAAATTTAATGCTAGATCCAGATAATTAACGCCGTCGTTTTAGTGTACGGTTTTATCTGCGACGTCTTATCGAATAGGTCAAGGATGCTTCGATTATGATAGTGATGAATAGAGAGCCAAACATTCCAGATATTTTCTATTAAAGGATTAGATAGTTTTCTAGGCGCAGTCTCAAAACTATTCCATATTCATTGTTACAACTAGCGGTTGGAATATTATCACTGACACTTCAAGATTTAAATTAATTTGTTACAAATTTGTTTTATTATTAAATATTTTTCTGTGTGAAGATGAAAAACGCTAATTGTTTTTAATTTTTGAAATGATAACACAAAAAGTAATCAATAGCTTTGACCTTTTACGCTTACCTTTAAAACACATACACATTCTAAAACACATACGATAAAAAGGTAACTGAACTGTTTTCTCTTTGTCTGCTTATATAAAGGTTACAGCGAATCACAAGGCTGTAAATAAATGCAGACTTTATTTTCCGTGTATTTTTAAATTAATTGTAGATATTTATTTATTTATTTTTTATTTATTAAGTGCACCAAAAAAGCGATCATCAATACAAAACATTGACAAACTGACAAAAGTACATGGCAGATGTCAACTTAATTATAGGTGCAATAGATAGTGCATAGACAACAACAAAAATTATAATATATAACTAAAACTTGATTAAACTTGATTGATTGCTTATGATTAATTTGGGAAATTGGAAAATTATATAAATATTATATAATATGGTATAAAAATATGATGTTAATAATTCGTTTCACACTTGACGGAATAAGTCCGTGAGATAAACGAGACCCGCTGATACCCTGGCCTCCACTCGAGGCCTATTACTGCGAGATAAGGCTCGAGTGGCTCCGTGTAAGGAGGGCCTTTGTTACTTCGACGAGTTCATTCCTTATGACTGATGTTGAACAAGTTTCCTTTGATATATTAAGTGAAAATATGACGGGATCATGACTTTACTAACATGAATAAACCGATTGATTTTTATAGATTTCGTATAGATATCAGACAAGGTTGTTCTACTACAAGTTTTTTTTTTTTTTGTTATTCTGTGATCACCGTAAAATCGCTTAAGCTGAAGCTTTTTATGTGACAACTTTTCTTTTATTTTCTTTATTTCGGCGTAAATTTAAATTCGTATGAATAAAATAATTATATAAGTTATATATTTAAAGATATTTTAGTGAGTGGTGTTTTATGAAATTAACTTAATTCATATTATGATTTGTTGTGATACATATAATAGACCAATGATGTCATAAGATCTAATTGAAGATGAGGTATTTCTATGGCTCGTGGACATCAACAATAGCAGGGATCAAAAACAAAAAAAATATGTTTTGAAATGCACTATTCATGATAGGAGCGACTTTGAATAGTAACATTAAACTCTGCTCTGCTAGCGACTGGTGCGATATAAATTATGACGCTATTATTTCGTCTCGTTAAAGTATTTATTCTACATAAGGATTCCAGAGCAACTAATAACTCTTTCCACAACGATCTCAAACACTTTGCGTGCTTTTTTTTTATTTATTTTTTATTGCCCTTGTAGGCAGACGAGCATACGGCCCACCTGATGGTGAGTGGTTACCGTCACCCATGGACTTCAGCAATGCCAGGGGCAGAGCCAAGCCGCTGCCTACCGCTTAATACTCTCCACAAGCCTCGTTTGAAGAAGGACATGTCATAGCGCTCGGGAAACACCGTGGAAGGGAGCTCATTCCATAGCCGGAAAGTTGTAGACAACCGCTTAACTTTGGGATTACTGATGTGCATGAATAACAGTGAATGCTTTTCATCTTTCTTATTGCTTTGTCAGGGTAACGAACTCAACCTTGGGTTAATTGGTTACCGAAGCTTTTACACATCATTAACGTAAATGCTGCCCTTCACCTTGAGACACCTTGAGTGAGTCTCAGTTTTATAGTACAATGCCTGCCTTAACTTTCAAGCCGAAATACATTACTGTTTCACGTCAGAAATAAGCAAGGTACCTCCCCGAGCGGGTTTACAAAAAGCTCTACCACCAGTAATTACGCAAATGATTTTTTTATAGTTTTGATTATTAGTGTATTTATCACACGATGTTATTTCTTTAAAGTGGAGGTTATATGTGGACATCTGCTAAGTACGTGTTTCAGTAGAAAAACTGATACCTGCTTGCAGGATTCGACACAGTTGCATCCTTCGATGCAAATGCGCCAGGCGACATATGAGTCGACTATTATCAAAGCCGGCAATGTGACTTTTGGACAATTATTGGTAAATCAGAAAAACGAATTATTGACTTTGTATTCCATTGGCAGTCACAAAACTCTTCTGAACGACATCTTAGATAAATAACAGGTTAAGTATTAACCTTTATTTAATGCAGGTTTTGAACCGTATTCGTTGAAGAAGACGATTATATTCAATTCAATCTGTATTGACATATCAATAACATTTTTTTGTCCAAATGCACAGATTGTCACCTTTGATAATAGACGACTCAATATCTTTTAGGCCACGATGTACGAGAAAAATAAAAATAGCACTAAACGTTTATGTTTATTTTCTTGTAGAAGTCGTTCGTGTCAGTATCAAGTTTCTTTATTTCTTTGACAGCTTATTGAAACATTTCAATTTTCTGTAAAAGTTGTAGCGATTATTCTTTTTATCTATATATTAATACGTGAAGCAAAAACTTTGTACCCCTTTTTACGAAAATTGTGCGGACGGAGGAGTATGAAATTTCTGACACTTCTAGAGAATATAGAGAAGAAGTGCAGAGTACTAATTTTTTTTTTTTAATTATGCATAAAAATTGCATTAAATCAACAAAGAAAACATCACACATACTACCATGTATTTGACCCACACACACACAAACTCTTTGTTTATTGTCAAACTTTTGTTCTTGCTTAAAATCTGTAGTCAAATTTAGAATAAGTTAATATTGTTTATTTTTAATAATAATATTATTTGTCTATAGTGTAGTCTTGGCGAAATCTGTGATTATAGAACCATAATTATTATAATAATTTCACACAAACTTATAATTTCAATTAACTATAGTCGAATTTCGACTACTGCGGGACCACATTAGTACATTTAAAATTACTATTAAATTTGTCTTTACGGGATCGTTTTACCAAAATTCTCGAGAAGCCTTTTGCATCCGAACCCAAATTCTTACGTAAGAGCGACGTGCTTCCGTTAAATTCTTACGTCGTTACGTAAGAGCGACGTGCTTCCGAAGAGATCGAACGAAGCGTGCCGCGTGTGTGTAATGTGTTTCGTGCACCGTACAAGCCCCCGTAACGTATCCGTATCGATAATGTAGCGTACGAACGATATTTTATCGGGAGCGGGTTGGAACCGGGCTGTGTGTAAGCGCATACGTTAGCTTTATATTTGCCGATAGATGTGATGAGGATTTCGTAGTTGTCAGTGAGACGGGACCTTAATTCGTTTAGCTAATTGAAGATTAGTTTCCGGGTAAGCAATAGAGTTGATTTGCTTTTTTTTTTGCTTAGATGGGTGGACTAGCTCACAACCCACCTGGTGTTAAGTGATTACTGGAGCCCATAGACAACTACGACGTAAATGCCGCCACCCACCTTGAGATATAAGTTCTAAGGTCTCAAGTATAGTTACAACGGCTGACCCGCCCTTCAAACCGAAACGCATTACCCGCGCGGACTCACAAGAGGTCCTACCATCAGTATCATGATCATGCTGATGTTAAGGATCGATTGTGACACTTAACAGTCGGTTGAATGGTTCTTTCGTCGACCGTTTGATCAACAAGTCGCTTCGTATAAACGAATGGAGTATTGCGCTTATACCAGACTTAAAAACCACAACTGGGTCCAATTTTATTCTATGTAAATACAATACATGTACGTTGAGATATTTATAAATTTGCGTTATTAATACTAGGGTGTATTGTGAGGCTGCTCGAGCAGTTACCGTTCTGTCTATTACAGCCGAGAAGTATTAGCTCTACAGGAACGGCAATTAGAAACCATTCGTCACCCTCCGTATTCACTAGACCTTGCGCCAACGGACTACCATTTTGTCGTGATTTGGACAATTTTCTACGTGATAAAAAGTTTTCTTCCCAGGAGGCAGTACAAAATGCTTTCGCACAGTTTGTAGAATCTAGATCACCAGAGTTCTACCGCAAAAGCATAAATGACCTTCCTATTAGATGGCAGCAATGTATAGATAATAATGGTAGATATTTTGATTAAATAAATATGCTAGGTAAATGAAAAAAAAAAAGATGTGTGGTGTCGTGGGACACCGGATAGGAACGAAGTTCCTTATTATAAAAATATTAATTTTAAGTTCTATTCGAGGTATAAAGAAAATAATTATTCGGGTATATATTTTTTATTATGATTTTTTTATTGATAAAAACAAAATAAAAAATACTTTACAAACTTATCAACTTTATTTTATTCACAATGATTTATAAAAAATATATAATAATAATATACAAAGAAACAGCTATTTATATGAATAATAATAATAGCCGTCATCACGTAGACTATGCATTAGAGACGGTATAGCCATCATACTAAGACTATACATAAATAATAAAAATCTTACATTACGGACTTTTTTCCCGGTCAGGGTACCTCTCCGCATCGTCCCATAAGAATCTTCGTGCAAAAAACAAAAACGAATTTAAATTTTTCAGATTTAACCCCCTAATATAATCGTAAGCATTGCGCGCTTACTCGCTTATTCAACTTCATTAGTGTAATGCGCAATAATTATTCGTAAGTGTCCAAAAATACATTACACTCATGACGTTCAAATCGATTACTATACAACTATCAAGAACTACTGAAATCTATCATGAATTTGATTTATAAATGTAGTTAAACGAGTTAAAACCACTTCCCTTAATTCGGTAGCAGGAATCCCTTCAAAGGAATGTTATCGTAATTAAATTATCTCATTCCTTTTGCTGTACGATAAGCCTTTGATCTTTAGTTGTACAAGATTTAGGGAAATTTTATTTGCTAATTAACAACAAAAGATTTTTTTGTAAACCACACGAACATTACGGGAATTCGAAAACGGTAATGTATTTGTTAATTAATGTCTTGATGTATTTTATTAATTTATGAGCGTAGTAGATATGTTCTCAGCTCTTATTTTTTCAGCCTGGCTTAAAAGCTAGCAGTAAAGAAATTAACGATTAAAACCTCTTGTGAGTCCGCGCGGGTAGGTACCACCACCCTGCCTATTTCTGCCGTGAAGCAGTAATGCGTTTCGGTTTGAAGGACGGGGCAGCCGTTGTAACTATACTTGAGACCTTACAACTTATATCTCAAGGGGGGTGGCACATTTACGTTGTAAATGTCTATGGGCTAAAGTAACCACTTAACACCAGGTGGGCTGTGAGCTCGTCCACCCATCTAAGCAACAACAAAAAAAAAGTGAAATTTTTTTTTATTATAATTTAAATTTTATTCTTTAACGTGTTTGTGTTGCTTGAACGGGAATCTATCTGCAGCGGCTAAAACGTCGAGAAAATTAAGTTACTAAAGCAGTTATAAGCCTTGAACGTAGTGTAAAGAATCTTGAAGCCGAAATGACAATAAAGAACAACAATAACATCGAAGATTCACAATTCAGGACCTCTTTAATTAAAAATTTGTGTAAATGATAATATAAATTATATAAAAATACAGCTTAGATTTTTTTATTGCTTACTGGCAAACGGCCCATCTGGTGGTAAGTGGTTATCGAAACCAATAAACATCGACAATGTGAATGCCACCCACCCATCTAAAGAAAGAAAATGTCAGTGTGCAAGTGAAAGAAATATAAACAAAGCATAAAAATTATGTAAGACTAGCTGACCCGGCAGACTTCGTAGTGTCTCAATCGATAAATAAAATACCTAAGTTTTGTATAAAATAAACTTAAAACAAACAAAAGGAATCCGTCCGACTGGACACATCAAAGGAAAAACAAAATTGTTATTTTTATTTAATTCCGAGTATTGTCATATTTATCTACCTTTTAAACCTTCTCTGGACTTCCATGAATAATTCAAGACCAAAATTAGCCAAATCGGTCCAGCCGTTCTCGAGTTTTAGCGAGACTAACGAACAGCATTGCATTTTTATATATATAGATTCTATAGATATATACATATATATAGATATATAGATTATATTCTATTATATATATACTTCTTAAATACCTCAAATTTATGGTTAAACGTATTATTAAAGAAAACACCTCATTTAATTTAAATTTTGAGCGTCATTTCAAAGTAGAAAACTAATAAAAAGACAAACGTATAAATTCTAAAAGACTTAAAAGACGAACTTTAGATAAATTGACGTTACGAACAGGTGCAATAAATAAAAAAAGTTGAACGACGTTTGAACAGTCAGACTTGTTAATAGAGAAAGTTGTACAATAATGTACACGAGACGAACAGAATGCACCGTGTGTATTTTGTTGAGCGATCGTATAGGGCCATAAAAACAGCTTACATTTTTTTTATTGCCGAGATGGGTGGTATTAAGTCATCAGGATAGCCCATAGACATCAATCAGGTCAATGCCCATCTTAAGACAAGAGTTTTAATTTGAATCCAATACCATAACGGCTACCCTACCCTTTAAAACGAAACGCATTACTGCTACAAGGCAGAAATAGGCAGGGTAGTGGTATCCATCCACGCCAGTAATTACGCAATTTAAAGAAAATATTGCTCTTGTAGGCAGACGAGCATAAGGCCCGCGTGATGATGAGTTGTAACCGTCGCCCATGGACGTCAGAAATGCCAGGGGCACAACCACGCCGCTGCCTACCGTTAAGTACTTTCCACAAGCCTTGCTTGAAGTCGTCGTGGCCTAAAGGATAAGACGTCCGGTGCATTCGTGTTGAAGCGATGCACCGGTGTTCGAATCCCGCAGGCGGGTACCAATTTTTCTAATGAAATACGTACTCAACAAATGTTCACGATTGACTTCCACGATGAAGGAATAACATCGTGTAATAAAAACCAAACCCGCAAAATTATAATTTGCGTAATCACTGGTGGTAGGACCTCTTGTGAGTCCGCACGGGTAGGTACCACCACCCCGCCTATTTCCGCCGTGAAGCAGTAATGCGTTTCGGTTCGAAGGGTGGGGTAGCCGTTGTAACTATACTGAGACCTTAGAACTTATATCTCGAGGTGGGTGGCGCATTTACGTTGTAGATATCTATGGGCTCCAGTAACCACTTAACACCAGGTGGGCTGTGAGCTCGTCCATCCATATAAGCAATAAAAAAAAAAAAAAAAAAAAAAGAAGAGAAGAAGAAATATTGTTTGCAGATTTATTAATACACGATGTTAGGCCCTAACGCTTCTCAAACCCACACATATCACATTACAGCAATCTTGAAATAAATGATCTTTTCTTCAAATAAAAAACCCGGTTACTTTACTTTATAAATAATCAGAACGGCGTTAACAGACTCTAGTTTGGATCGAAACTCGTTTTGTATGGCCAAACACTAACGAGGCAACTTGTCGCGTTCGCCGCACCCCAGGTTGCTTTGTAACACGTTTATTGTGGCAACTATCGACAACAAGCAATTGAGTGACGGTCCCGGGTAATACGGGACGTGACCGAGCGTCGGGTATGCCGCGCTGTACAACAACTAAATGCGATTTTTAATGGTTTCGCGTTCATGCTTTTAGCTTTGTTTATGTTAACAGCTATTTAAAGGAAACTAAAACTCTGAGAAGAAAACATTAATGTGTTATTTCTTTTCTAAATAAGGATATAACGACTAAGCGCCGTAGTGTTTCTAATTTTAAGCTAACGCATAGCTTTTATCGCGGGCTTTGAGCGCGGCGACCGAATCAAGAAATTCAGTAACTAAAATAATACCTAACACCTCCCACTCCGCCTACCAAGTAGCTCGTAATTTTTTTCTTATTCTATAATAAAGTAAGCCAGTCGTCGGTCATCGGCTTCCTCGTCAATCTGTATACATATAAAGCAATGCAAAAGTTTATCTGTTAAAACCTACTAATATTATAAAGCTGAAGAGTTTGTTTGTTTGTTTGTTTGAACGCGCTAAGCTCAGTAACGACTGGTCCGATTTGAAAAATTCTTTCAGTGTTAGATAGCCTATTTATTAAGGAAGGCTATAGGTTATATAACATCACGGTAAGACCGAACACGGTAAGTGGAGCACCAATAAATAGTGATTCAAAATAGGGGTTTAAATAGCTCCTTAATATTGTATAATTAAAAAAATATTTCACTTTCTATGTAAATGAAGTGGGGGTAAAATTTGGCATTATGCCAAAGTAACTATTGCACGCAGACGGAGTCGCGGGCAAAAGCTAATCCTTAATAATTTATCTATAATAATTCTCTTCTTTAACCCGTGTCCACCCAATGTTGAGAGTAGGCCTCTTCTTTTACACTCCATTCTTTTCGATCACTTGCCTTTCACATCCAGTCCTTACAAGCTATTTTCCCGCCAATATTTAAATCTAATTAATTTTGTCTTAAAAAATCACCTTCTACGGAGCACTAAAATTTATCAACGGAGTGCAAGCTCTAATTATAAAGGGAAAGCCGCATAGTGCAATGTTTACTGACCCCGTAATTTATGTAGCTTTGAGGGAGTCACGCTCAGCGAAAACAAATTATACGATCTATTAAATTTATATAGCGAGTTGGAGTTCGCCGAGCTGCTTCTGAATTATTTAAATTCGGACTAAATTCACTTTGTATAAGTTTTTTTTTAAATAACAGAAGCACAATGCATAAATCATTTATTTTGAAAACCGAAACTGTCACTACATTTTCCAGAAAACAAAATTTAGTCTAAAATAATCTAGATTTTTCGATATTATATGATAGACATATTTCTAGAGGGGAGGGTGATGGGAGAGATGTGCTCCACACTAAGCGCTTCGCTTTCCCCCCTTTGCCTTTTCATGAGATCTGTCATACGAAGTTCGGACGTGGGTTGTTAAGCGACAGGAGGCTTTAGTCAGTACGACTCCGACATGCCCCGTCCTCCATCCCCAGGGGAGGGTGGAAATACGGCGATTTCCTCCTGAGAAAAAAAAAGACATATTTCTTTTACATTTAAAACGCAAAAAATCTCCATAACGACACATTCACTAAACAAACGTACTTTTCATTTCTCAGAAGTTCCTTGATATTTTAAAATTCTCAGATCCACATTACTCGAGTGCAAACTGCTCGAAAATATACCAAACGTTTCTCATGCGTCTGGAGGAGACATTTGTACCGAACCATATTGAGTGTCATGACCAGAATGTACCTTTGTTATTTTCCGCATTTATAATAAAAATGATATATTTTAAAAATATATATTATTATATATAATCCATATATAAGCACCATTTGTATACTTAACAACAAAAGGAGTCTTAAGTCAACTTAATCAGTAATGCGTTTCGGTTTGAAGGGTGGGGCAGCCGTTGTAACCATGCTGAGACCTTAGAACTTGTATCTCAAGGTGGGTGGCGCGTCTACGTTGTAGATGTCTATGGGCTCTAGTAACCACTTAACACCAGGTGGGCTGTGAGCTCGTCCACACATCTAAGCAATAAATAAAAAAAACTTATGTTTAACGTAATTCGAAAATACATTTCAATAATATAGTGGCTAATAAAATATACGAACACCCACTAACACCTCATCTATATTTAGATCGACTAGTAATCCGGAGCATGATGGCATGAGCAAGTAAAGAGGAGTAGCAAAGAATCCGCCTTGGAATATGTGAGTGTTGGCGCAAGTATTACGTGGAACTGGCAAAAACCGGAAGCTAACAACTGTGGGCCATTGAACATGAGATTGATTCGGTAATTGCCTAACAGTTATACTCGTAAGGCTTATTGTAAAATAACTACGTAGTCTTGCCATAAATACTGAGACAAAGAAAAAAAAATCTATTGCAAATAACATTTATTACTTTTACAGTATGTTAGCTTAATACATAAATATAAAACAATTGAAAGTATAAAAAGCTTATTCGAAGTGGTCTCCATTGGCTGCAATACAGTCCTTTAAACGTTGAGGCCAGTTATCAATGCCCGTTATGAGAGCACGTACTCTTTCTATGGGAAAATTTTTCACTGCCAATCTTTTTTTTAATTTATGAAATATTCTTATTTTTATGAAAAATGATGATATGGAGTGAAATGAAATGAAGATAATTAATTTAAGACATTAATGAACTGGAATGAAATTAAATGAAATGAGATGAGATGATCTGGAATGAAATATAATCTTAGTAAAATGGTGGTCATTCACTGAGATTTTTTCAGTGGACTTTTTGGAGGATCTCTAGAAGCTACGTCCAGCGGCTTTGTTTCATTTTTCCACATTTGTGCACTTTCACAGACATTAAACAGTTAATAAACCACCGTTATTACACATTTAAATCTGAAGAAACACTAAATAGACAAATTAAAAAAATCACACAACTTCACTCCTCGCGTTCCCGTCAAAAAGTCTCTGTCTAGGTGTCTTTGACGAGCATGTGCTACCAGTGAAGATAACAGAAATATTACAACAATAATTAAAATTATACCCCCATAGAAATAGACTTATTTTATTTGTATGTTAGGAGCAATAACTTGAAATCATATTCTTAGTGGCCACACAAGTTTACGACCTATCGAATATGGGAGCGGGTGGTCGTCACGCGCAAAAACTGCGATTGGCGCATCCGTCAAAGGGTTATAAAAACGAGCGTAGTTCCATAACATCCACACACGAAGTTGGTGGCTTCCTTTATTGTATCGAATAAGACAGTGTGGGACCTTATAAAGGTTTGGCTCCTTCACATAAGTTATTCGTTTGCCATTAGTCGCGTCAAGAGATTCTGATTTATATTTGATTTAAGTATTGTGTAAAGGATTATTCAGAATTCAAACTATTGGTATTATAGCTAATGGTGAATAGAATAAAAAAAGAAAATCAAGAGTTATAAATGTCATTTTATATAATTTTATGTATAACTAGCGGCCCGCTCCGGCTCCGCTCGGGTCTTTAACAAAAAATTCAACGATATTCGACGTTGTTTTATTTTTTAAAATAAAATAATACTTATTGTGGCATAACTATAATAGTTAAACATATGCTGTCGCGACATTTTTTGTAAATAATATTGTGTTCTACAAAGTCGTAGTACATTATTTTATTCTATCATCAATAGTTTTCGCACGCGATGTATAGAATATTTTAAGTAATTTTTTTACACCTTGGGTTACACTATTGGAGCTTTAGTAAGGATCCCTAATTTTTTCAAAAAAGATTGTAGCCTATTTCACTCAGGAATAGTGTAGCTTCCAAACAGTGAAATAATTTTTCGAATCGGTTCAGTCGTTTCGGAGCCTATTCGATACAAACAAACAAACAAATCTTTCCTCTTTATTATAGTAGTATAGATAATAAATATGATTTAAACTGTACAGAACCTATTCCCGAATTTGACACATTTCTTAATTACCTCGTAGAATATCAATGTGGTCGTTAAAATTTAATGTTCGTGGATATGAACCAAATAGCGAGTCGTCATCATAAATGTACTATTTCGCTTTGTAGACCACTAATTGACCTACTCGTTACTACTAAATCTGTTATTTCTCATGCTGTTTTTTATTTGATTGAAATACTGGTCGTGTAATGTAATACGCACTAATCTACTCTTTAATAAAATTAATATTTCTTATCGAAACAGATACGGGTTTAAAAAAATTGTTCTTAAAATTTTGAATATTTAGGTATACTAGTGGTCCCGCAGTAGTCGAAATTCGACTATAATTAATTGAAATTATAAGTCTCAACATTATTATGGCCCCATTGTTACAGATTTCGCAAAGACTACACTATAGACAAATACTCGTAATATTAAAGATAAGCAATACTAACCTAATCTCAATTTGACTACAGACTTTAAGCAATAACAAAAGTTTGACAATAAACAAAAAGTATATATGTGTGTGTGTGTCATATACATGGTAGTGTGGGTCGTGTTTTCTTTATTGATTTTATGTATATTTTATGCATTATTTAAAAAAAAAATTAGCATTGTGCATTTCTTCTCTATATTTTCTATAAGTGTGGAAAATTTCATACTCCTCCGTCAGCGCAATTTTCGTAAAAAGGGATACAAAGTTTTTGCTTCACATATTAATATATAGATACTTCAACGGCGTAATATGAAATTAGATTTTTAAGCGAATTTAAAATGAACTGGCTAACAATGACAGGATATTTCATATATATCGGGATATTGGTATTTATAAAAGTCGTCATGATCCGAATGATTAGACGCCCGATGTACTCGTATCGAGTGGAACGACTATGTCGGTTTAAGGACCCCGCAGGCAAGAACCAATTTGTCTATGAAATAGGTACTTACTCGCGGTAGGACCTCTTGTGAGTCCGCACGGGTAGGTATCACCGCCCCGCCTATTTCTATCGTGAAGCAGTAATGCGTTTCGGTTTGAAGGGTGGGGTAGCCGTTGTAACTATACTGAGACCTTAGAACTTATTTCTCAAGGTGAGTGGCGCATTGCGTTGTAGATGTCTTTGGGCTCCACTTAACCACTTAACACCAGGTGAGCTGTGAGCTTGTCCACCCGCTTAAGCAATAAAAAAAAAATACTTAATACAATATAATATGTTCACGAATGACTTCCACGGTGGAGGAAAAAACCGTGTACAAAAAAATCAAACTCGTAATTACTGGTGGTAAGGCGTCAGTTGGGCTTTCGCGGGTAGGTACTACCACCCTGCCCTTTATGCCGCAAAGCAGTAATCTGTTGCGGTTTGATGAGCAGCCGTTATACTATTGAATTGAGACTCAGACCCAATCGGAGTCAATAGTATTGTTAAATATGCTGGAAATTAGATTTTTAAGTACCTACTCGTTTTTATCTTGTATGTCTTTATGGTCCCTCCTCCAATAGATTAGAAAAAATTAACTTTGGTGGCTGAACACTAAATCATTATGTGGAACGTTAATAATGAACTTATGTGTTTCTGATGTCATCTAAAATTTTCATTATGAATTTTTTTTCAATCAATCAATTTTTGTGTTCTTGCACAACTGACCAAAGAGCTATCCTTAAACCTCTTCGAATCACAGCAGTGGTAGTAGCAGATCGAGTCTTAACATCGTTAGTTATGACAATGATAGCATTTTTCTCTTATAGCGTCCCCAAAAGATAATTATTTTATAAAGTCTATTACGGGTAATTAACATAATTAAAGGTGCTTAGTATCTACTGTAAAAATACAGATAAAATACAGTAGAGTAGGTACAGTAAAAATAGAGATAGCAGGACATATAAAATAACATGATCATAATATATCTATACTAATACCAGCTGACCCGGCAGACTTCGTAGTGCCTCAATCGATAAATAAAAGACACATCAAGGGGACACATCAAACGAAAAACAAAAATGTTATTTTTATTTAATTCCGAGCATTTTCATATTTATCTACCTTTTAAACCTTCTCAGGACTTCCGCAAATAATTCAAGACAAAAATTAGCCAAATCGGTCTAGCCGTTCGCGTGTTTTAGCGAGACTAACGAACAGCAATTCATTTTTATATATATAGATAGATTATGAATGTGAAATATTGAATGTTTCTCACTGAAAAATGGTCTAACCGATTTGAATGAATTTCGCACAGATTTAGTTTTCATAACCTATATCGAACAAGTTAACAAAAAAAAGAACTCGCCAGTACTCGCACACTTCACCTCTTGCAGGTCGAGCACTGAAATCCCTGTTTATTACTTTGAACGTTGAAACTGAATGTACGTAAAGCTTTCTCTGCGCTTTTAAAGTTCTCGGACCAGATGCAAACGGTTTTGGACTTTGGTTTAGGTGTTTTAGAAAATTTTGGCTGTTAGTATATAAGTATATTGATAATATTTCAATAAGAATACCAATTGTTTGGGTGCGGGCTGTATGGGCCGGTTGCTGATATAAAGAAAACTTGCGCTTTGTGCTGCAATACGGTTTATTTGAATGTTCATCCTCCTCCTCGTGTCGTTTTCCTCATTACTGAGGGTCGAGACTCCCCCGCTGCATCAGTTTCTCCCGTACGATTTCCCTCCATCTGCTGCGATCCTTTGCTTCATGAAGGGCATTGTGGAAATTGATGCTGAGAGAAGATCGTATTTGGTCCGACCATCTCGTGGGGCTGCGTCCTCTGGGACGTTTGCCATCTACCTTTCCTGATCGTTTCTTGTTGAAAATATCAAGTGAATGTTCATACACTTGATATTTTATTAATATGATAAACACGTCCGCTCGCGGTGAAAAGTAAAAAAGGAAGAGACTGACATCAACAATGTTGCCAGTCATGTAATTTTATTTTCCGTGTTAAAATGTTGGAGTTGCCAGCACCAATGAGTTAGTTTCAAACGGTAAACCCGAAATTCTTCTCGTTTTGTAAGACTCCCCTTTGACAGCGAATAAAGTTATATAAAAATTATTCAAGTAGAGATCAATTTTGCTATTCTAACTTTTTATCAGATGTAACCATTCTCGAAGATGAAACGGTAATACATAATCTAATCTTAAAAAAGGTATACTATAGCGGAAATTATAATAATTTTCTTGCATTATTGAAGGTATGGTGTATTGTAGCCAGTACGCGTAAGTACGCCCTACATTCTGCTTTTATAATTGGTGTAAAATAATCGTGTGAGGGACTCCGATGTCATGTGTCAAGGTAGGTGGCACCATACACGTTGTGACGTCATTGGTTCCTGTAATTATTTAATATCAGATGGACTGTGTTCTTTTCTCATATTTCCTTTGTCGTATCACTCTTGTCAGAGCGGTCGTGGTCGTCATTCAGTATCATTGCTGTAGGCCTGTTTTTCCCAAAGTGGGCGCTGCAGGCCTAAAGGGGGGTGGTAAGAGACCCAGAAAAAAAATAAGGGGGCATTGTGTAGAGACTTGGGAAGCGATTTGTAACTTCATCTAGGAGGACTCTTAGACATTCTTAGGACTCTAGCTATATAGTGGTTTTTAAGTAAGGGAAAAAATGGGGGCGCTAAAAAATAATTTATTCTCAAAGTGGGCAGTAGACAAAATAAGTTTGAGAGCCCCTGCTGTAGACAGACGTTATGCGCCTCACAAGCAATCGCCACTTCTCCCGGCTCCTGGTGAGCCTGGTACACTCATGCAAACAACCGCCAACTGTCAACTTAACTTGGTCGGTCCATCGCATGGGCAACCTTCCAAGCGGTCTTATGCTTCTATTTTGTTCATCTATGCAATAAAAAAATGTACCAAGAATATAATATGTATCACTTTACGGACTTCGTATTTCGCGGGCCTACAATGAAATATGACCCAGAAAGTCGTGAAGCACACGCTCACTCGCGTCAGTTGACCCCGCGCTGTTTGTATTACATTGCCTGCAAGCAAAAATTTTTAATGAAATATAAAATTTTATAACACGGTTATTTTGGTAACAATCACTGCAATACCATCTCTATTTGGTTTTGGGATACCTTTCTAACGCTCCTATCTAGTATAGTTAGTTCATAATAATAGTTTAAATTATGTGAATATTAATTTCCTAAATATAATATTGCATTTAAGTAAGGCAATGTAGCCAAGTCGGGAAATACTTATCGTTGTTATAATACAACAGAAACTTGGACTTGATGTGGCAAGTACGTGTCAGCAATAACTTTGGAAGATTTTGATAGTAATTGGGGAACGGTAAGAAAGAAACAGAAAATGTTTATCAAAGTACCGTAACATCCCTTATTGTACTGAAGCAATTACACTTGGCAGGGTGACCGCAAGTTTGCTAAAGCTATACATCATGTCATACTGTTAGTTAGACGTTATAATTTATGTGCATTCATGGCTTGTGGTGGCCATGGACCATAGATTAAAGGTTCGCTGGAGGTTACGTAATTTATCAAGCCCGGTTTTGGCAATTGGGCTTTCTTAAGGTCTCTTTCGATGTTTCACCATTTGATGATTTGATGTTTTTTGTCCCTTCTCATGATATGGCCATACCTTCTAAGGCGATTTTCCGTCATTTTGTCCGTGATTGATGCGACTTTAAAGCTCTTTAAGTATATGTCTGGCCTGAATATTAATTAGGATGTATTAAGCGTTCCGTCCGATGGTAGATTTGACGAAGCACTGCTCTGGCTATAGCCAGTATTAGCAAACTTTTTTGGGTTAAGCCCCGTGAGCTCACCTATCATCCACAACTGGAATGGCCCCTTAGGCTGTCAGCGAATTGAAAGGAAAAAAAAGATGCTTTAAAATTGACCAGACCGATCTATCCGTAAAGTACAGATCTAGGTAGGTCGGATAAGATCTAGATAGATAAGTATTGGTGCCGCGAAGCTATCTTCCATTTGGGTTGAAAGAGTGAGCCAGTTTGGCTGCATTCACGATGTGATGTCCTATTATCGCCTGCAATACAAAAAGAAGCGAGGCTGCTTTACTGTGAGAAAAAAAAAGATCTATCTTCATTCTATTCGGTTGGATAATACTCGTAACCTCGGAATTAAATGACAATATTCATTTTTCTTTAGAGCATATTCATGATACTTGAGTATATTTAATACTAACTCTTTCTCCAGGTTATAATATGAGCAATGAATAATACTATGCAATAGATCGTAGCATAAACCGCGATTTAATTAACTCGGTGAAGATAGTTACAAAGTTTTGGCATGCCAACTTTAGCATATGAACGTTAGGCGTTTTCGATTCTGTAGATCTTGTAAATATTAGTTAAGAGGATTTTTTGGGTTGATAAACCAGGTCTCTATAAAATTCATGAAATGACTTGAGTTTGTTTCAGGGAAATTAAGTCCATAAAATTTCATATACAATTACGAAACATTTGAATCAAAATACAATAAAATTAAAATTACAATTTATAGGAAATATTAAAAAATACAATTAAATAAACATCAAATCAAATCAAATGATATTGAATTAAAATTATTAAAATTAAAATTGTCAACTACTTAATATAAAATTATATATAAAATTAATTAAAATTAAAATTAAATAAAGGAACTAATACAATAAATAGCTTAATACTAATGTTAAATGAATAACCACCACTATATCAGTCACTGTGTTAGATTAATGTGTTTATAAGTCCTTTGTTTAAAACAAGGAATAAAATAAGAAGCTATAAGTCTATAAGTTCTTTATGTCTGTCTATAAGTCCTTTATTTAAAACAAGGAATAAAACAAGGAGCGTGTATTTTATGCATAAAAGCTCAAATATATTTTTGTCGCTTTTCCGATAATGTTCTCGGAGCTTTAGTTGTCTTGGTAATCACCTCCTATATCTAACATTATGGCACAAGTATGCAATGACGATTTTGTTACTGCGAACGGATAATAGATAAGTAGGTCAAAGAGATTACCGGTCCAAGTTCCGAACTCATATCTTCTGATTGATAATATTATTAAGGTGAGATATTACGTGTTTTGTCTATTAAGCTGACCAGGATTGAAATGTAAATGTATTTTTTGGAACGAAGTTCCTTATGGGACGATGCGGAGGAGTAGCCTAACCGGAAAAAACGTCCGTAACGTAAGATTTTTATTAGTAATGCACATAGTGTACGACTTAACTTTATAATAACGTACAAAAAATAAAATTTTTATTATATATTTTTTATAAATAGTTGTGATTAAAATAAAGTTGATAACTTTGTAAAGCAGTTTTTTTTTCATTTTTATAAATAAAAAAAAAAAACATAATCAAAAATGTATACCCGAATAATTATTTTCTTTATACCTCGAATAGAACTTAAAATTTATATTTTTATAATAAGGAACTTCGTTCCTATCCGGTGTCCCACGACACCACACATCTTTTTTTTTTTTTTGCCTGCTTCTCAAGCATCTTTTTTGCAGTCTTAAACCGTTTTTAGCTACTGCGGGCTAGCTGCTACCTACTAAGGGCTCGCAGAAAGCGTGAACGATTAATTTTAAGCAATTGACGTAAGGTAATTTTTGTCACTTGAATTTTTTCAAGTTAAAATAAATTTGTCATTAACAATGATATGTAAAGAGATAAGTGTCTCGTTAAGAATGTATGACATAAAATATGTTTTAGTAGTATTTATAGTTAGGCCAAAAACAACTTTATAGTTCACGAATGATTTTTATGAGAAGGAGAGGAATTTGCCTGTATAAATTTATAATTTTATTTATCATACCCAAATGACCGATCGATTTTGCTATTTCTAAATTTCGGAGGAATTAACTCAATAAGAAATTAATAAACGTCTGACCTACATTACTTTAAAGCATTTGACGAAATGGAAATTTCTGGAAACGGATGTAAAGGGAACGTTTATTCCGGTTTGCTAAGTTACGAATTAATAAATTTAATTTGCGTTCAGGCAAGTCGGTCGGCTTTCCGTGAACCGCAGTCTAGTTAATAAGACCTCAACAATAATTACTAGAACATACATAAGACACTTTTGCTCGATTTATAACGAATCGAAGTCATGTTCTAATCTATACTTCTATACTAATGTTATAAAGAGGAAAGATTTGTTTGTTTGTTTGTATTGAATAAGCTCTGAAACTACTGAACCGATTTGAAAAATTCTTTCCCTGTTTGAAAGCTACACTATTCCTGAGTGACATACGCTATAATTTTTTTGAAAAAAATTAGGGAACCTTACTAACACTCCCATAATGTAATCCATGGTGTAAAAAATTACCTAAAATATTATTTACATCGCGTGCCCTGCGAAAACGATTGATGATAGAATAAAATAATGTACTACGATTTTGTAGAACACATTATGATGTACAAAAAGTGTCGCGATAACACATGTCTAACTATTATAGTTATGCCGCCATAAGTGTTCTTTTATTTTAAAAATTAAAGCAACGTCGTTCAATTTTTTGTTAAAGTCCCGAGCAGAGCCGGAGCGGGCCGCTAGTATTTTGGCTGGTTTCGACGCACAAATAATTCGATTACCTACTTAAATATAATTAATTTAATAATAGGTTCAATTTCAATGCTTGCAAAACGCTTACCTTAATAGTTTTGTGAAATGCATCTGTTGGCGACAGCGGCGTCGCCCCATAATTATAGAATAAGTTGAAGAATATAATAGAATATAGAATAGAATAATAGATTTATATAGATACGTACATAGACATAGAGTTATAACAAATAGATAAATAACAAATAGATAAATTATATAGAGTGCATATAGATAGATAAGGATATAGATAACGTGCTTTGAAATAAATAGTATACACTTTTGCTTTATTATTCCCGATAGTTTTAAGATTAGCATATTAACTTAAATGAACACGCGCCCGGCCCGCGTCCCGAAACGATGTAACAAACAGCATTTATCTGTGTTCAGGACCGGGTATTTTGTTTATACGGGCGCGTCATATAGATTAAGCATGGAATAAGTTATATGTATCGATAGGGATTACAACATAGAATAGTTAAGTATAAGGCATTAGTATATACATTTATTAAATAAATAGATATAACGAATAAACCGAGCCGATCATAGTGAAAATGATCTCGACGAGAGCCGTATTTTACACGAGATCTCTGTAGGGTAACATTCCGAGGTAGTTAAGCGACCCTGCGACGCTGTCAGGTACCTGCCGACCTACCGACCGACCCTCGACCGACTACCTGCCAACCGCCGGCCGCCGACCCTCCGAACGAAGATCACCAAAAAACGCACGAGTAAAGACATCTGCGCCTCGAAGACATTTATTGAAGAATTGAAGAATTGAAGACTATTGAACAGATCGTCGGTTATTGAACATAGAAGAAATTCGGTTGTATTGACAGATCGGTCGGCTCGGTTTTACGTTCAGTAGCAAAGTTTTGAGTTTTAATTTCGAGTGAGCTTGTACGATATCGTACACCTCAGGACCCTACATTGACTGCTTCAGATCGACACGAATAATCGCCACGAGACGGGCATCCGGCGTCTTATAGGATTTCAAGAAATCTTATAAGATTAATAAACCCGTCCAACCCGGGTTGACGTCACTCGCCTTATTGATACGGGTGACGTGCTGCGTACCCAACAGCTGGTCCTTCGAGCCGGATACAGCGATTATTCAACGATGCCGATCACCAGGAGCAACAAGGGATCATCGAGGGAACAGCCACTCGAACCTGCGGTTCAAGAATCCAGTCCGGAGGCAACAGAAGCGACGTCGTACGAAACATACGAGAGCTCCGCGACCGGTACGACCCAGAACACAAAACTTGAAGAGGCAACGACGCGGACACGTGGTAAAAATAGACCCGCGTCGAAGAAATCGCTACGACGTAAGGAACTGGCAGCGAGAGCGGAGCTGGCGGAAAAAGAATTGATAGAAGCACAAGCAGCCACCATAGCCGCCAGACTCCGCCTGCAATTGATTCAGGCCGAAAGCGAAGACGACGATGATTCCATTATAGAAGAGCCAAAGGACCGGGAGGACCAGGTCAGGGCCTGGGTCCAGACGTCGGCGGGCAGTATGGACAAGGAGCCCGCAGGCGAGCACATTGAGAACCACCCCGTCAGCAAGGCCAACATGGAAGATTGCGGCAACAGGGACCTGGCTAAGGCGATAGTGGAAGCGGTGAGGAGCGCAACGACCAAGGAGCTGCCACCACAACCCGACTACATGCACCAGTTGCCGACGTTCGAAGGCGACTGCAGGGAGTGGGTGGCCTTCAAGGCCGTCTACGAGGATACCGCTCCACTCTTCTCAAGCGCTCAAAACATGGCGCGGCTGAGAAGAGCGCTGAAGGGCCAAGCCAGGGAAGGAGTCCGCAGCCAGCTGTACTCCGAGAGCACACCGGAGGAAGTAATGGAATCACTGCGGCGTTGCTATGGAAGGGCGGACGCTTTAGTCTTAGCGGAGCTAGACCGCATTCGGAGACTTCCGACGATAAGCGACTCCGCCTACGACATTTGCTCACTGGCAAGCAATGTTAACAATACCGTCGCAGCGATCAGGGGGCTGCGGAAACCCCAATATTTGATGTCGCCCGAACTGCTGAAGAGCATCGTCGACAAGATGCCGACCATCCTGAGGTTCCGGTGGTACGACCACATCATCGAAAACACTGAAGGAGACCCGGACCTCAACACGATGTGCGGCTTCCTAAATAAGATGGCGGACCGGTGCGGGCCACACGCCGTGGCTGAGGTGGCAACGAAAAGACAACCATCGAGGCGACAGGCGACGCACGCCACAACCGACTTTACCGAGCGCGCAACTTCGGACAGAGCAATAATAGACAAGCCAGCGTGCCCGCAGTGCAAGGAAGGACACCCGTTGTACGACTGTCCGAGATACAAGGGAGCTGCGGTGCAGGAACGATGGAGAATGGCCAAGGAGTCGCGCCTATGTTACAAGTGCCTCAACGGTAAGCACCGGAAGCAAACATGTCAACGACCGCCATGCCGCACGTGCAAGCGCTGGCATCACCACTCGCTACACAACGAGAGGCCGGAGACAGAGCCAGCAGAGAACAGGGAAGTCGCGAACAACGTGCGACTTCCTATCAACTGCACACGGATCAGCAGGGCGTATTTGAAGATGGTGCCCGTTGAAGTGTACGGGCCGTCGGGATCGACGACGGTGCTGGCCCTGCTGGACGAAGGCTCCACGGTAACTCTCCTGGACTCGAGCGTGGCGAAGCAGATCGGCCTGAAGGGACCCAAGGAGACGCTCCGCCTCGAGACCGTGGGCGGGAAGACCCTAACAAAGAAGGACTCGATGAAGCTTAACATCCGAGTTCGAGGGCTTCACCAGCGGCAGAAGAGGACGATCGTCGGAGCGCGCACAATGGATGACATGAGCCTTGTACCCCAGCGACTGAAGAGGGAAACCATCGAAGGCTACGCGCACCTGAAGAGCCTGGCGGACCAGTTATGTCACGATGAACAATCCCCCCAACTATTGATCGGGCAGGACAACTGGGGACTCATCGCCGCCAAGAAGACGCGCAGAGGCAGGAGGAACCAGCCGGTAGCCTCATTCACCCAATTGGGATGGGTGCTACATGGTCTCGACGGCAACAACGCAAAAGAGGTCAACTTCCTCACCTGCGCCCATGTATCGATGCGCGAAGAGGCCTTGGACAGACTGGTGAAGGAGCACTTCACGATAGAGTCCCACCCAAGCGTCCGAGCACGGATATGGAGGCGAAGGCGTTTGACATCTTGTAGAAGGAGGACGACAGTGGTTGGAGACGCGATGACGGCCGCTTCGAAGCTCGGACCTACAATCCCTGTTCGAAGCGTTGTTGCGGTTCCGAAAAAGGCTTATCATGGTTGTCGCGGACATCAAGGAGAGGTTCCTGCAGATAAGGATCAGGGACGAGGACCGCGACAGCCCAAGATTCCTCTATAGAGAAGATCGACGCGAGGCCGCTCCAAAGAGTATAGAATGACGTCGGTCATATTCGGAGCGGCCTGTTCACCGAGCACGGCGTCGTTCGTTACAAATAAGAATGCCAAGGAGTACAAACATCGTGCTAATAGAAGGGAAAGCGCTCATTCAGAGCATTTGGCGGAGCGGGATCGACTGGGACGACGTCATCCTGGAAAAGGACGAGGTGGCGTGGAAACGCTATATGGAGAACCTTCGCATGTTGCAAGGCCTCCGAATAGCAAGATGCTTCTCGTACTGTAACACTGAGGGGGAGCTGCACACGTTCACCGACGCCAGCGAGAAGGCCTACGCGTGTGCAGTCTATTGGCGTCAGAGGACAGACGAGAGCACCTACCGCGTCACGCTTCTAGCAGGGAAAGCCAGGGTGACCCCACTGAGACCAGTCTCTATCCCAAGGCTGGAGCTGCAAGCTGCACTGCTGGGGACAAGGATGGCGCAGGCGATAGCGAACGAATTGGACATCGCGGCGGCAGAAGGACGTACTGGACTGACTCCAGTACAGTTCTGACATGGATAAAGACCGACCCACGCACGTTCAAACCTTTCGTTGCGCACCGACTCGCCGAGATAGAAGAGTCAACGAAGCCCCAAGAATGGCGATGGGTGCCTGGCTCGCAAAACCCAGCAGACGACGCAACTAGAGAGGCGCCGGCGGATTTCGACCACACGCATCGGTGGTTTAATGGACCCGAGTTCCTGACGTGGGATGAATCGCGCTGGCCCAAGCCGCGAACATTCAAGCAAGAACCGTCTGGAGAAGAGAAAGAGGCCTTCCTGGTCGCCACGGCGAGGACCGCTGACGCTAGACCCACGCCCGATCCGCACAGATTCTCGAGCTGGGTCAAGTTATTGAGAGCAACAGCCAGGGTCCTCCAATTTATCGAGCTGTGTCGACCCCGGAAGGAGAGCGCCTGCGTGTCCAGACAATTGGAGCAGCAAGATCCCACGTGGAGGACGACGCGAGCGAAGCAGCCCCGATCAACATGGAAGATAAGGACTCCAGAAGCACCTACAGAAGCGTGGCTGCCACTCGATCCGCCCCACTTGAAGAAGGCGGAGAAGATCCTACTGAGAAGCAGCCAAGGAGAGAGCTTCGGTGAAAAAGATCCCGAACGTCACCCCAAGTTGCGACGGCTCGACGTCGTGATGGAAGATGGCCTGGTGCGCCTTCGCGGACGTATCGACGCAGCGCAATACATAGATGCAGGCTGCAAGCGACCGATCGTGCTGGACGGAAAGCACGTGATAGCGAGATTATTGATCAAACACTATCACGAGGCGTTCCAGCACGGTAACCACGCAACGGTGATGAACGAGGTGCGGCAGCGCTACTGGATCCTAGGTCTAAGATCGATCATTCGAGCGACGGCCGTCCGATGCCAGTGGTGCAAGGTCTATCGGAGTACACCACGCCTACCGCCCACCGGAAACCTGCCGATAGAGCGGCTACGACATGGAGAGCCGCCGTTCACCTGTGCTGCCGTCGATTACTTCGGGCCGATGACGGTGACTGTAGGACGACGTCACGAGAAGAGGTGGGGCGTGCTGTTCACATGCCTCACCACGAGAGCAGTTCACATGGAGCTAGCAGCGTCACTGACGGCAGACTCAATGCTGTTAGCGCTGCGCAGGATGGCCGCCCGGCGAGGAACGCCCAAAGTCATTTACAGCGACAATGGGACTAACTTCGTCGGCGCTAACAAGGAGCTCAAGCAGGCGATCGAGAACGCGAGGGAAACAGACGTCGTGTCACGGGCCGCTCAGATGAACATAAAATGGAAGTTCATCCCGCCAGGAGCGCCGAATATGGGAGGCGCGTGGGAACGCTTGGTGCGGTCCGTGAAGACCGCGCTGGCGGTCACACTGAAGGAAAGACACCCGAGGGAAGAAGTTCTGCACACTCTTCTGTTGGAGGCAGAGCACGTCATCAACTCGCGACCGCTCGTCGCCAGGGAAGAGAGTTGGGAGTCAGAAGCACTCACGCCGAACCACTTCCTCATAGGGAGGTCTTGCGGAGCTCCAAGCATCGGCGACTACACAGACGAAGACCTGACCGGCAAAAGGACATGGAGAGTGGCGCAGCGTATGGCGGACCACTTCTGGAGTAGGTGGGTCAAGGAATACCTGCCTACGCTGCTGCCCAGGAAGATCGACGGGAGAGCAGCTGGCGAGGACTTGCAGTGTGGGGATACCGTCCTCATAGTGGACTCCACGCTGCCACGCAACACATGGCCGCGCGGGCAAGTTGTCCATACCTACCCAGGCCCCGACAACCGTGTACGAACTGTCGACGTCAGAACGAGCGGCGGCCTGCTTAAGAGACCTGCCTCCAAGATGATCCTGCTGGTGCCTGCAACGAGCGACGAGCCCACGCCCATAGAGTCGCCACGACAAGGAGTCGGTGCTACGCACGAGGGGGAGGATGTTGGCGACAGCGGCGTCGCCCCATAATTATAGAATAAGTTGAAGAATATAATAGAATATAGAATAGAATAATAGATTTATATAGATACGTACATAGACATAGAGTTATAACAAATAGATAAATAACAAATAGATAAATTATATAGAGTGCATATAGATAGATAAGGATATAGATAACGTGCTTTGAAATAAATAGTATACACTTTTGCTTTATTATTCCCGATAGTTTTAAGATTAGCATATTAACTTAAATGAACACGCGCCCGGCCCGCGTCCCGAAACGATGTAACAAACAGCATTTATCTGTGTTCAGGACCGGGTATTTTGTTTATACGGGCGCGTCATATAGATTAAGCATGGAATAAGTTATATGTATCGATAGGGATTACAACATAGAATAGTTAAGTATAAGGCATTAGTATATACATTTATTAAATAAATAGATATAACGAATAAACCGAGCCGATCATAGTGAAAATGATCTCGACGAGAGCCGTATTTTACACGAGATCTCTGTAGGGTAACATTCCGAGGTAGTTAAGCGACCCTGCGACGCTGTCAGGTACCTGCCGACCTACCGACCGACCCTCGACCGACTACCTGCCAACCGCCGGCCGCCGACCCTCCGAACGAAGATCACCAAAAAACGCACGAGTAAAGACATCTGCGCCTCGAAGACATTTATTGAAGAATTGAAGAATTGAAGACTATTGAACAGATCGTCGGTTATTGAACATAGAAGAAATTCGGTTGTATTGACAGATCGGTCGGCTCGGTTTTACGTTCAGTAGCAAAGTTTTGAGTTTTAATTTCGAGTGAGCTTGTACGATATCGTACACCTCAGGACCCTACATTGACTGCTTCAGATCGACACGAATAATCGCCACGAGACGGGCATCCGGCGTCTTATAGGATTTCAAGAAATCTTATAAGATTAATAAACCCGTCCAACCCGGGTTGACGTCACTCGCCTTATTGATACGGGTGACGTGCTGCGTACCCAACAGCATCGCTATGAGATTTAAAATAGTACTTAAAAATATGCACATATCAAAGCATGAATTCAGCCTGAAAATCTTACATGATAAAATTATTAGGCCAACTATATATAATCAGAATTGGGGATAGGAGTGTTCTTAGGCCGTTCGGGTAGGTACTATCTATCATTCTGTCCATTTCTGCTGTGAGGCGTCTTGCGTTCAAGCTTGAAGGGCCGTGCTTCATCTCCGTATCCCAAAACGGCTAGTTAACTGCTAATTGGTTCGTAGCAGATTTAATCAAAATAGTTGTACAAGACCAAAAGGGATCTTTACATGTATTACAACAAGTAGATTTATAGAACTATTCGTTAAGGGTATTTTTTATTATAAAAAAACATTCCTAAATACAACCATCCTTAGAACTAGTTTCAGGGATTTCATAGCGGATGAATCTTATTTCGCCCGCTTCTTTTAGTTTATCTTTCATTGACGGTAGGCATAAAAGTTCTGCTGTATATGGAGGTTGCTAACGGCTGCTTGTTGAAAGAGGCCTGATGGTTCAAGGGCAGTAACCTCGCGAATGCTTCTACCACCGAATCGTCATCGTAACTCGCTGACAAGATCTGACACAACTCAACGCTGAGCTGTGGGTGTTACGTAAGCGAGCTTGACGTGACGGTGAACGGTTAGTTGAAGATAGCGTAAGCATAAGGACTACTGGCATCCACAAGCATGCAATAATGTGAATCGCGTGGATCGATCAGGCGAGTGTGTAAGGTGTCAACGGTGGCTGGCTACTGCGTGTAGTTAGAATTAGCCACGAAAGGGCTTATCGTGGCGTAAGGCGGTCGAAAAAGAGCATTACTATGTTGGTTTCATTTAACTATGACTATATTTGAGATCGGCGTGAAAGTCTACACTCCTCACGTACCGCAGTACTTCGATGGCTAACTTAAAGAAATGGCGTCGGAAAGTTTGAAGAGATTCTATGTAAATAGGAACAAGCGAGAGCCTGAATACACACGCTTAATACGTGATGAGGTGAATGCAAATTTTGTAAAGAATCACCCTATTAATATTTTCCCTATTTAAATTCTTCATCCAAAAATATTGCAAGCTTCTTGTGTTCGGTACAGACTTAGCTTCGTTTGTGCTTAACTGACTTCAATTAACAACGTCACATACAATATTAATGCGCTGCTAAGCATGAGCTCGCTCCAGAGCTTGCCTTGTATTACGTTATGTGCATAATTATGAATTTGCTAATTAATTTATATAGAAAATAGCACTGATTGTTGTGCAACACATGGGATAGGAAAATCAGTAATATTTTATACAATTTGAACACGATTTTAACTTGAGAGTAGTAGAGCAAAGTATACTTTGTGAACAATTAGTTTATAGATGAATCGTGTATGGCATAAACCGACACCACAATCCCACTATTTCCCAGAATCAGCGTCTTATATTGTACTAGCCTTTACCCGCGACTCCGTCCGCGTGGAATAGTCACTTTGGCATAACGCTAAATTTTACCCCCCACTTCATTTACGTAGAGAGCGAAAATATTTTGAAACATTCTTTATTGGTGCTCCACTTGTATCGGTCTCATGATATTATATAGCCTATAGCCTTCTTCAATAAAAAAGCTATCTAGCACTGAAATTTAAATCCGACAAATAGTTCCAGAGATTAGCGCGTTCAAACAAACAAACTCTTTAGCTTTATAATATATAAAGTATTTGTATTTGAATTGCAATTTCGGTGATGTCACTACAGCCAATACGCTACTCTTCATCTAATATTACGTAGTATTGCAGTGGAAGCGGACTTCCCTAAAGTTTTCTGTTTGCTTTCACGTTTACTTTGAAGCCCGCCATGTATTTGAAACCGGTTTCCTATTTATCTTCAGTGCGATGTACATTTGTTGTTGTTTTGATTTGTATCTTAATTTATCTTATTTTAGTTTTATCTCTTATCTTAATTTAGATTTTTTAACAGCCGTTCAGTAGTGAATGAGGTAATTGTTCGGTTTTCTGAATTCGATTTTGATTTTGGATTCCGATTTGAATATATGCTTTAGAGAGAGATAATACACTTTATTGCACACCAAAACATAATTTACCTGCAAAAAACAGTCAAAAAGCAGATACAATAAGCGGTCTTATCGCTAAAAGCGATCTCTTCCACACAATAGTTTATTTACATAAATTCTGGAAAATATAGAAATATGCTTTATAGTTTGATGTGAGCTCGCATTGGTGTCACTAGAGTATACGTGCGTTTCAGTCATAATGGTATGGTAGCCGTATTTTCATAGTATTATTGAGATATTAACCTCATGTCTCAGGCTGGAGGCACCGCTCCCAAGTAAGGGTAGGTCGCTGGTTTAGGTCACTCGGCGTTGAGTAGTATCGACCCAAAGCGCCGACGGTCCTAACGACAAATACAGTCTTGAATGTGACCGAGGTATTTCAATCTTACCCTGACTTCAACGTGGACACTTCCAACCACGATGTTAATATCGACGAATGACGCTGTTTAAGGTCCGTTTACTGGTGATAGGACCTCTTGTGAGTCTGCTCGGGTAGGTACCACCACCGTGCCTATTTCTGCCGTGAAGCAGTAATGCGTTTCGGTTTTTTTTATTGCCCTTGTAGGCAGACGAGCATACGGCCCACCTGATGGTGAGTGGTTACCGTCGCCCATGGACTTCAGCAATGCCAGGGGCAGAGCCAAGCCGCTGCCTACCGAGGTTGAAGAGTGGGGCAGCCCTTCTAACTATACTTGAGACCTAAGAACTTATATCTCAAGGTGGGTGGCGCATTTACGTTGTAGATGTCTATGGGCTCCAGTAACCACTTAACACTCATCTAAGCATTAAAAAAAATAAAAAAAAAACAGTAACCAGCGTGTCGTTCGGGTAATAGATTACTTGAATGTTTCACAGCAGACGGCCAAAGGTCGGTCATTGAGCAGTACCACGGATGAGCTTAGCCGAAAATTACTCATTGTACATCATATATTTTTACTTTTTCACACGATTACACCATGTTTTACCGGTAAAATTGTAAAACGCCTAAAATGATCATTAATCGCTTCAGTGTTGATTTTAAATTGCGGTAATCGTAATAATGTTTTTTTCGACCTTGAATTTTAATAAAAAAACCTGACCACCGATTAATGATTCATTCTTCGTTCGAGCTATCGGAAATTAAAAAAAACCCGATTTTTTATTTCAAATATTGCCGTTTCGGAGATTTTTTTTTAAAGTTTCAAAACTTCAAAATACATTACATACCAATAACAATTTGTAGTAATTATGTCTTAACTGTAAGCAACATTATGAATCACTAATACGTTTAATAACGTTTCCAGGTAACTAATTGGGCGGATATGAGTTTGTTGAGAGTATAATGTGGGTTACAATCTAATCCTGTGTACGCTGAAGAGAGATCCGACGATACGTGTAGCGCGTTTTACGTGTTGGCTTGGGCCATGAAAAAACCGATTTATCTTGAACTTTATAAAATTGCTGTATATACCTAATGCAGTGTATGTTTTTTTATTGCTCTTGCAGGCATACGAGCATTACGGTCCACTTGATGGTGAGTGGTTACTGTCGCCCATGGACTTCAGCAATGTTAAGGGCAGAGCTAAGCCGCTGCCTACCGTTAAGTACTCCCCACAAGCCTCGTTTGAAAAAGGTCATATCATAGTGCTCGGGAAACACCGTTCATTCCAAAGCCGGATGGTACGTGGCAGAAAAGGTCCATGGAAACGCACTGTCCATGAACGTAGGACAGGTTTCACGTGCAGGCTATTGAAATGATTACAGCTTCAACGGCTTAGTATAGTCCGTTAAAACTGTATATAACTATTGGACATCGGCTTTCCGCAGGCATATCACGAGGCCAATCTTGGAATTCTCGTCTCTGTCCGCTATCCTGCACATGTCTCATGTATCGTAAAGGCGTAACTAAACGGTAGACCAGTGACGGAAAGCGGCATTACTGGTACAAAGGGCTACGCCCTGTCGTCACTAGCCCGCATGCCCAGTGTAGTGACTTTGGGCATATTCTCCTTGTTCCCGGTGGTCCTGCTGTCCCTGTCCAATATGGTGGACTGGGCAACAGCAAGGCAGATAGTGTGAAAATGTTTAAAGTTCGGTTTATTTTTTAATTTTCATCAAAGTCATGTCAATGTTATCTGCTTTACAGGCTTTAGCGATTTTTATTATATTATCATATCATAAAAGTTTAGGTAAGTAATTTTTTTATGGCTTATATAGTGGCACGAGTTTTCGGGCCCCCTGGTGGAAAAGCATTACTGCTTCACGGCTGAAATAGGTACGGTGGTTGTATCTACGCGTACGGACTCGGAAGAAATCATTGGGAAGATCTTCGCGGATATGTATGTAACCTCTATACGATTAATCCTTAAAGAGATTAATATGTTATTTATATCATTCTTCTATAGATGACATAAATAGAATTTCGATTATTGAAACATTAGAACATATTAAGTGTATAATCTATGCATTAGACACATGATTATAAAGAGCATTTTTGCAATATTAAAATATAAAAAGGTATAAAAATAATGGTGAAGCAATAGCTTTAAATGTTGTTTCTCTTTATAAGAGCAACTCAATTGCTATAGTTTTACAAAGCTAAACTGTATTTTGATTTAAATAAATAAATACATTATATAAGTCGTATAACATATTTCAATATTATGCAAAAAACAACATATTATTATTAACTATAAACAAAAGTATACGGTATTCAACAAAGAAACATTCATATTTACATATGGTTGCATCAACAACTAAATAAACATGATTCGGTTTAGTATTGGAGTTTAGGATCGCTGACAGACCAGTTTTAATGGCCACACAATATTACGTCCGGAATCCGGTGTATCAGTGAGACCTCTGAAAATACGCGATAAAACAACAATATGCAGACTGAAACTAATCACTTTATTCCGTTTCATGTGAGGTCTGTAGCCTTGTTTTACTTTGTTGAATACGAATGAGAATAAACAAAGCCTATTTTGTTGTTAAACTTCATTGTATATAGTTGACGAAGTTATTTTATTTTCGTTTCGTTCATTAAGTTTGTAGATTGCGGCGCCTATAAAACTTTGTGTTATTGCTACGATATTGTATGCGCAGTTTACATTATGTTCTGATAATATATCTTTATAATTGAACTCGGGTATTAATATAATAGCGCTGACTGCAATTTCGAGATTTCCTTCTCTGTCGTATATATCTAACTAGTCAGGTCATAAGTATTGTCACACAGTAAAAACTTTTCTTTTAGAATGCTGGCCACAAAAAAGTTTATTGAATTCGAATTTCAAATTGTTCATGAACATAAAAATGTATACTTTTAGAATTTTACTCATTTTTAAATATGGAGTGGACGCTTAAAGAAGACCGTGTTGCAGTTATTGCGTTGCATCGTTGCGGTTACGCACCAATTCAAATTTTTAACATACTGAAAAATTTGAATATAACCAAAAGATTCGTTTATCGTACCATCAAACGATACAATGAAGACTCTAGTGTAGATGACAGGTCAAGAAGTGGTCGCCCTCGGTCTGTTAGGACTCCAGCAGTGATAAAAGCTGTGAAGGCGCGAATTCAAAGAAATCCCAAACGTAAGCAGAAACTGTTGGCCCTTCAGATGGGGTTAAGCAGAACCACGGTGAAAAGGGTGTTAAATGAAGACTTAGGGCTTCGGGCATTTCGAAGAAAAACAGGACATCGTTCGAATGCTCGTCTAATGGACCTGAGACTGAAGAGATGCCGCGCTTTGTTGAAGCGGTACGCGGGAAAAAAATATCGGGAAATTCTTTTTTCGGATGAAAAATTTTTTACCGTAGAAGAGAGCTACAACAAACAAAATGATAAGGTGTACGCACACAGTAGTGAAGAAGCGAGCAACCGTATTCCGCGTATCCAACGAGGTCATTTTCCATCCTCGCTCATGGTATGGTTGGGAGTTTCTTATTGGGGCTTAACAGAGGTACATTTTTGTGAGAAAGGTGTAAAAACGAATGCAGTTGTGTATCAAAATACAGTCCTGACGAACCTTGTGGAACCTGTTTCTCATACCATGTTCAATAACAGGCACTGGGTATTCCAACAAGATTCGGCGCCAGCTCATAGAGCGAAGAGCACACAAGACTGGCTGGAGGCGCGTGAAATCGACTTCATCCGGCACGAACACTGGCCCTCCTCCAGTCCAGATTTGAATCCGTTAGATTACAAGATATGGCAACACTTGGAGGAAAAGGCGTGCTCAAAGCCTCATCTCAATTTGGAGTCACTCAAGACATCCTTGATTAAGGCAGCCGCCGATATTGGCATGGACCTCGTTCGTGCTGCGATAGACGACTGGCCGCGCAGATTGAAGGCCTGTATTCAAAATCACGGAGGTCATTTTGAATAAACTTTAGTGTCATAAGAATTTATGTTTTGTTAAGTTCATTTTGGTATATGAATGGTTACATAATGAATAAACTTGTTTCAATTATTTTACATTAAACATGTGACAGAATTTATGACCTGACTAGGTATATACATATGTATGTAGGTAATTGTTAGAAAAAATATTACAGTCTATTCCACGAGTAGTGTTAGCTAACTACCGCCTTATAATCTATACCATAGATTATAAGTCTAATAGAGTATAAGTATCATAGTCATTTATTGATGTTTACGTTCTTGTTTCTTTTTAAATTTATGCTCGTTTTTTAATTTTGACTAATAAGATCCAGATTGTTTGCGAAAGCCATAAAGTATCTGAAGCCTCGAAGATACTATCTATACTAGTATTATAAAGCTGAAGAGTTTGTTTGTTTGAACGCGCTAATCTCAGGAACTACTGGACCGATTTGAAAAATTCTTTCAGTGTTAGGTAGCCCCATTTATCGAGGAAGGCTATAAGCTATATAACATCACGCTAAAACCAACGCAAGTGGAGCACCAATAAAGAATGTTTCAAAATCGTTTTTTTTGAGAGCTTTCACTGCGTGCGCTGCGGAAACGGTTAAAGTTTCGCTAAAATAATGTATGAGAGAATTGTTTCCCATTAAAAGATCTAAAAAAAAGTCCGCGACAGCATATTATGTCTATATGTTAAGGTTGGCTCACTATTTAATAACGTTTTTTATGCTATATTGTTCTTATCACCAAATTTGGTCTAAAATAAAGCATTATTTGTAAAGGTGTTTTTATAAAGATGATATTCTACGTAAGTGAAGAGGCGGGTAAAATTTAGCGTTATGCCAAACTAACTATTCCACGTGGACGAAGTCGCGGGCAAAAGCTAGTAATAAATAATATAATGTGAAAACTACAAACGAGAGAAAAAATAATACAGTAACAGCATTACATTTTTAATTATGTCTACGGCTCGCGAAAAGCGAATGAAACATGGTCCTTTCGGTTCTAATTATTGTACAAAAGCGACCGTGTACGGCCACTGAACGATATCACGTTCGCACAGGTACATTCCGTAACAAAACAATTCCTTTTATCAAGGCATCTGTCGTAAAACAAACAACACATACAATCTCAACTATGACATTATCTTGCGCGTCCCGCCCATGGCTCACCCTTCATAAATCCGTATGTTCCGCGATTATAATTTTACTGCGAGAAACCCAAAAGAGACACTCCGAATATTTTAACCTATTTTGGTAACGTCTCGGAAATTACGATTTTCGGGCGAGTTTTGTTAAGCGATTTTTTATTAGATATCAGTGAGGGCCGGCCCGTTTTGCTGTAACTAAGGCGTCATATAAAGGGGGCTTTAGTTGATTATTTTTGAACAATTACTAGAGCAAAATTATGTTTTATTGTATAAACATTAGAAATTAAAATCCGTGAGTTAAGCATACATACTTCGTATTTTAGTATCAACTTCACGTTTTGTGAATATGAAATCTAAATTAAAGGTAGCTTTATCGCGTCCTCATGAGATCGTTGACCCCGGGCGTAATTTTTTTCTGCATTAAATTAAACTAGAGGTCCCGCAGTTGTCGAAATTCGACTATAATTAATTGGAATTGCAAGTTTGTACACTATTATGATTGTATTTTATACTTCTATAATCACAAATTTCGCCAAGGCTACACCATAAAAAATATTAACAAAGACAAACAATATTGAATCTATTCTCAATTTGACAACAGACGTCAAGAACAAAAGTTTGACAATAAATAGTATACATGCCGTGTGTGCGTCAAATACATGGCCTGTAGTGTGTGTAATGTTTACTTTATTGATTTAATGTATCGTTTATGCATTATTTTAAAAAAATATTAGCATTGTGCACTTCTTCTCTATATTCTCTATAAGTGTGGAAAATTGCATACTCCTTCGACCGCGCAATTTTCGTGAAAAGGGATACAAAGTTTTTGCTTCACGTATTAATATATAGATTGAACTATTTACATTGCGTATAATGTACCAAAACAGATGAAATACCAAATACACATAAATTAGCAAATTGCAAATGTTCGATCGTCATTTTTTTCCATATCATTGCTTCAGAAATTAACAACATTTCCATAAGTCTTTGTTTCCGGAATTGATTCCATTGCGCTTTGTATGAAATTTGTTAAAACTCAATCGCGTGACGTATATCGTTTTTGTATTATGTAAGGAAATGTTAAAGCTGTATTTCAAGTGTGGTTAAAGATAGACGAGGTGATCTTGGCATGCTCAGTAAGTTTGCAACGATTGAATCCGGTTTGAATTGGTTACGAAAAATATAATAAGGAATTATGTTCTTTTAATTTTATGAGCTACTAGCTGTACCCGTCCGCTTTTCTGGGCATTTAAAATTAACCTTATTATTTCTCACCCCCGCAAAGATTCTCATCATTAACGTCCCCGCAACTGGTGTAGGGAGTCTAACGCTCATATAAATATTAGCCTATCCATTAAGGATATGTATTTTCTACATGGCTACCAAGTTTCAAGTCAATCAGATGCATGGTTCAGTAGTTATAATGGAACATTCGTAAAAACCACTGTAGATTTATATATTAGTATAGATAGCGATTTTTTTTTTTTTTTTTTTTTTTTATTGCCTTTGTAGGCAGACGGGCATACGGCCCACCTGATAATGAGTGGTTACCGTCACCCATGGACTTCAGCAATGCCAGGGGCAGAGCCAATCCGCTGCCTACCGCTTAATACTCTCCATAAGCCTCGTTTGAATAGGGACATGTCATAGCGCTCGGGAAACACCGTGGAGGGGTGCTCATTCCATAGCCGGATGGTACGTGGCAAAAAAGATCTCTGGAAACGCACTGTGGATGACCGCAGTGGCTCCAGGTAGTATGGATGAACTCTACTCCGGTGGCGGGCGTTGCGATGGTAAAAACGAGATGCTGGTATCATCTCGAACAATTCCTCAGAGCATTCCCCATGGAACATACGGTACAAAATACAGAGGGAACCGAAGTCCCTCCGCAGACCCAGAGGCTCCAAACGATCCGAGAGAATGGGATTATCGACAATCCGAACGGCCCTCCTCTGTATGGAGTCAAATGGAAGAAGCTGGTATTTGGGAGCCCCGGCCCAGAGATGGGAGCAGTACTCCTCGCGAGGCCGGACTTGTGCTTTATAAAGCAAAAGTCTTTGTCCAGGCGTGAAGTACCGCTTCGCTCTGTTGAGGACTCCCAGCATTTTGGACGCCAACTTGGCTTTGCCTTCCAAATGACTCCGAAACTGGACATCGCTCGAAATGTCGACCCCAAGTATCCCGATACTCTCGGAAGGTTGCAGGGATACTCCTTGGAATTGCGGCGCCATGACAAAGGGGTCCTTCTTCGCAGTGAACGCGCAAACTTGTGTCTTTATCGGGTTGAATTGAACCAAGTTCAATTCACCCCATTCGGAGACTCGCCCCAGAGAGTTCTCCACTTCAGACACAAGTTTTGATCGTCTCTCTTGCACCACGCTACGAGAGAGACTCTGATGGCCGATATATCGCGCATCCCCCGTGCTATCATCTGCATAGCAATGCATGCCATCAATAGACAGCATGTCATTGATATACAGGATGAAAAGCGTGGGGGAGAGCACCGAACCTTGTGGAACGCCAGCGTTAATGGTCATGGTATCAGAACAGTCACCGTCTACAACGACCGTGATGCTCCGCCCATCCAAAAAGCTAGTGATCCACTTGCAGAGACCCTCGGGGATTCCGTAAGATGGTAACTTTGATAGAAGTGCCCTATGCCAGACCCTGTCGAAGGCCTTCGCGATATCAAGGCTCACAGCAAGAGCCTCGCCCTTGCTCTCCAAGGCTTCAGCCCACCTGTGAGTAAGGTATACAAGAAGATCGCCAGCTGAGCGACCGTGACGGAAACCGTACTGTCGGTCACTGATCAGCTGGCGATCTTCAAGATACTTCAGGAGTTGTGTATTTATAATTCGCTCCATCACCTTGGAAAGCAAGGAAGTTATCGCGATAGGCCTGTAGCTCGATGGGTCCGACCGGTCACCCTTCTTGGGGATAGGGTGGACGTGGGTGGTCTTCCATGAAGACGGAACCCTGTTAGTGCAATAAGAGAGGCGATACAAACGCGTTAGCGCAGGTGTCAGCTCAGGGGCGCACGTTTTCAAAACCACTGCGGGGATGCCGTCAGGCCCACTCGACTTATGGACGTCCAGGAGTCGGAGCTCCCGCCTGACTGCACACTGTGTGAAGCAGATATCCGGCAGGGAGCTATCACACCGGGGGATGTTCGGTGGTGTGGCACCCCCGTCGTCCACAGTCGAGTTCGAGGCGAAGAGTTTGGCCAGAAGGTCAGCCTTCTCTTTCGCGCTGTGGGCCAGATTGTCATCGGACTTGCGCAGTGGTGGGAGACTAGACCTGCAGAAGTTTCCTTCTGCAGCTTTGGCGAGCGACCAAAAAGCACGGCTCCCGGAGGGATAGCTCTTCAATCGCTCGCCAACTCTAGCGACGTGCTCCGACTTCGCCTTGGCAATTACCTTCTTGTAGGACCTGGAAGCGGCGTTATATTTCCGCCTTTCCCCTGAGATGTTAGGATCCCGACGTCTCCTGGCATTATCCCATGCCACGTATGCGGACCGCTTGAGGTGTGCAGCATCCCTGCTGGCATTGTTATACCAGGGTCTGCTGCGACCCCCAACGGGCACTTCAGAGGAGGGAATAAACAATTCCATCCCCTGGAGCACCACGTCTTTAAGACGGTCCGCACAGACGTCAGGATCAGCAGAGGAAAAGCAGAACCGCCCCCATGGGTAGGATGCGTAAAATTCACGCAATCCATCCCAATCTGCTGACATATACCGCCAAACTCTTCGATACCTGGTCGTCATTCGACGATCAGGACGAGAGAGTGGTACGGCAGCACGAATAAGGCAGTGATCAGACGATCCAAGCGGAGCGTCGACCACCACATTGTATCCGGCCGGATCTGTCGTCAGCAGAAGGTCCAACAAAGAAGGCTCGTGCCCCTCGATATCTGGGACACGGGTGGGCTGTGTCACCAGCTGGGAGAAGCCGTAGGCCAAGGCGAAATCGTAGGCAGTCCGACCCGGGAGGTCAGTGGTTCTGGATCCCAACCACTCTTGGTGGTGAGCGTTAAAGTCTCCAAGAACCACCACCTCCGCAGATGGGTACTGCTCAAGCACGCGGTTAGTCCCCTCTTGCACATGCTCAAACAGAGCTGAACCTGCATCACTGCTGTGGGACCTGTACAGGCACGCGTAGATTCGGCTACGGCCCCCGTGATCTACGCGCAGCCACAAGAGGGACAGGTCCCGTTGTTCGAGGCCCCGAAGACGGCGACAACAGACATCAGCCCGGACGAATACGCACACCCCGGCTTTACGCAGGAAGTTGTGCTCCAATACGTAGCCGGGGTATTCAAGGTATGAGGTATCATCCGGAGCAGATATCTGCGTCTCCGTTAAAAAAAGCAGGGCAGGCTGCGCCGTCTCAAGGTGGTGGTGTACGGCGTCAAGGTTGCTATGTAGGCCCCTGACATTGCTGAAATCCACATTAAATGTGGAATGGGGGACCGCCTGTGAAACCCTTTTCTTTTTTTTTGTCGTCTTCATGATTCTTAAGTTTTCGGAGAGTAGGATTAGGAGAGGTAGGATGTTGGAGGTGAGATCGAGGCAACACCTGAATGAAGCGCGGAACATAGTACGTGCTCGACCACGGGTTGCGTGAGAGACTGACGCAGGGCATGGAAGGGCCCCCAGTCCACTCTGCGTGCGATCGCCGGGATCCACTCCGGTCTCCGACTCCGGCACGACGACCGCACGACAGGATTTTACACCGGTTGGCGGGACAGCTTCCCGGGGCGGAGTTTAGTAGAGACACCCGGGTTCAGGTCCCCTACTGACCGGCGGGCGGCAGCGGGTACCGTTTCACTGGGTCTCCCTATACCCCCGTCAAACAATCACGCCCCGTGAGTTCGCACGCACGTCTGCTCCGCAAGTTCCAGGCGTCACCAAGACTCAACCCCAACAAGGAAGGGAAGGGATAGAACTGGCTCTCCAACCCACACGCCGGAACACAGCTAGGCTATTTGGCGGCGGACTCTAGTTGGAGGGTGGTCGCCAGCCAGTCGGACTAGGTCCTACCACCGGTTATGTTTTCGGCTCCCGTTTAGCAACACCCAGGGGTCACTTGTAGGGAATCGCGGGTTAAACCTACGGAAGCGGGAAGCACCAACCCCCAAATTGAGTTCGCGGGTCTCTTGTGAACATCCGAAGTGGAAGTCTCCATTGCAACAGGACTGTCTCATTCTTCCAATCAAAAGGTTTGATGGTTTCGCGGGTGGAATACCTAGGATCACCATACTATGCCTACCATATAACCTTAAAAAAAGTTCAATATTAAAGTTCACGAATGATTGATTCTGATACGTACACGTCTTTCTAAATATGATTCCTGAGTATTGGCAATAAAAAGCTATTTTCCTTGCACATAACTCTTGACTTCTTTCTACCTGTTCTAATGTATTCGGACGTAACCTTCCATAAAGGAAACATGAAAATTTTCATGCCTTCACCGCCGAAAAAGTTATGGATCATAATGGCCAATAATTTAACGTAATCTTTTCTTTTTACTACATACGCCCCGCTGTTTTGCCCGTGTTAAATTTAATTAAAAAACGAATGAAACACGTTGTGTTTTGCCGGGATAACCAATCGATTTGTAAATCTGCTGGTACGTAAAGTCACGAATCATCGGCCAGACTGTTGTATTTATTATAGCGGATATATCCGGTGTTGTCCGTCATCGGTAATGACCTTTATGATACAAACTATCCCATTGATCCAGACTAAATTATCTTCGTCCGAAATATCATGGAAATTCATTTATCAGCCGTTATTGCGCGATTGATTAACAAAATCAATTAGCAGTAAACCAAGGTCTACTGTTAGTCTGTTTTCAAAACTTTATTAAAACCAACCATGAACAAGCAAGCAAAATGTTTTCATGTGATCTATATATGAATACACGAAGCAAAAACTTTGTTAATTGCGTGGACGGAGGAGTATGATATTTCTCACACTTATAAAGAATATAGAGAAGGAGTGCAGCATGTAAATATATTTTTTTAAATTTGCATAAATATCCATTAAATCAATTAAAAAAACATAAACGGCCGTCTGGTGTAGTGGTAAGTGACATGGTCACTACACAAGGGGGTCGCGGGTTCGAATCCCGCCAAGGGAAGATATTTGTACGATAAATATAAATGTCTTTTCCAGGGTTATGGATGTATCTTAAATATATTATTACGTATGTGTATAATAAAAATCTTACATTTATTTCCGCTATCTGGTACCTGTAACACAAGTTCTTTACGAACTTACCACGGGACCTGTTAACGTGGCATGCTTGTTAGTAAATATTTATATTATTAAAATAAAACACACTACCATGTATTTGACACACACACCTATACGTATGCTCTGTTTACTGTCAAATTTTTGTTATTGTTTAAAGTCGGTGGCCAAATTGAGAATAGGTTAATATAGGTATGGTTTATTTACTTACTATTATTTGTCTAAAGTATAGTCTTGGCGAAATCTGTGATTATAGATGTATAATAAGTCTTTGACCATAGAACCTTATTAATAATGTTCAAACTTAAAATTTCAATTACTTATAGTTGAATTTCGACTACTGCGGGACCACTAGTAATATTAGAATTGTCACGTAACACAAAATGGCGGCTAAATTATTTTCAAAAATTTCGAATATCCCTTCCATTCGTTAACGGCCAGAGTACTACTGTTTTAACAAAAAGTTTTCAATGTGGCAAGTCGAATTCTTCGGAACTGGTCCGTATTGAGTTATTGGAATTTGCTCTCAACGCCGTTCTTATTTCCGAAACGTCCCCTCGGCTCTCATATTTTAAACAGATTTAATGTTAATTTTATATTCCCAGTTGAAATTTTTCTTGTTCGTTACTCGAAAAACAGACTTTCGACTAAAGCGTATAAAGTTGATTTTTATTAAAACAAATATTAGGTAAGTGTGACCCTTGTATTTTAAGTTTTTTGAAAAGGATATTTAGTTTTTTTTTTAAATTTTAACTTTTCGATGAATTTCCTTTTAGCGCGTTTTTTATTTAAACTTGGAAGTTTTACATTCGTTACACATAAAAATGAGTTATGTCACTGTTGATAGGGCTTTTTGTGAGGCTGCAGAGGAACTTTGGTGCTTATTTCTGGTGAGAAACAATATTGCATTCCATTATTAAAATGCAATTTGGACTCTTAAGTTTATTTCGATACAGTGGAGTGATATATGGACTCTGCTGATTGATTAAAATCAGACGTGAAGTTTTTTAAATTTCCATCAATTATACTCAAATATTTAAACGGATACAAAAATAATATAGAGGAACAACAAGAGAAAACACACAGAAGAATATTTTAATGATGTGTGTAATTTTCATGACACATTACGAGTAATTCGAACAGACGTATAAATAAGTACTCAGGTGTAGGCTAAAACCTATTGTGTAAGATTGGAAGCCCACCTTAATAACCTTGCTAAAAGCATTTGATGGACAACTAAATGACTACAAGAAGACTCAGAAGAAGATTGCCTCAAGATCTACTAGATCTTCTTCTTCTTCTTATCAGCCCACAGACGTCCACTGCTGGATATAAGCCTCGCCACAAAGACCGGTCCTGCACTGCCTGCATCCAGCGGATCCCCGCGAACCTCGATAGATCGTCAGTCCATCTTGTGGAAGGCCTACCCACGCTACGTCTTCCGGTACGCGGTCGCCACTCAAGAACTTTCTGGCCCCAACGGCCATCTGTTCTACGAGCAATGTGTCCTGCCCACTACCACTTCAACGTCGCAATCCTTTGGGCTATATCGGTTGCCATGGTTTTCCTGCGAATCTCCTCATTTCTGATTTGATCTCGCAGGGAAACTCCGAGCATAGCCCTCTCCATTGCTCTTTGGGTGACCTTTAGCCTGATTTTTTGATTGACTAGATCTACTGTAGATTAATTGATATGGACATGTCAATGGACATTGTGCATGCATCGCCTAAGAAATTGTTTTTCACAAAACTACGGTTGAATGACTTAAGACAGCTTACTGTATAGAATTAATAAAAAATAAAAAATTAAGTTCTATAATGTTGTAAAATTGTCTCACCTTTCATTTTACCGTTGCACTAACCACGATCAGAGTCAAGTTCATATCTACTACATCGAATCACTGGTTTCTTCATTTCGTGATATACCGCTTCGTAACAAACTCCCTTTCACAGTGTTTCCAGAGAGATTTTTGCATCGATCTCAAATTAATAACTCTAATTACAATGGAATTTAATGTCAAAGACCACATATCTATTTGCATATCATATCATTTTTTTTTATATGCCGAACTGAATATTAATCATATTTTAAACTGTGTGCGTTCCGGATGACCATATATAGCGTGTGATACGCGCCGTCAAAGGACATAAGCTGACTAAGAATGATGAATGCCGCCTACGTGCTTTGAAAATCAATTCTCCGAGGAAAAGTAAAGCTACTTTGGTAAATACGATGTAATGTTTATATTTAGTGTTTGAAAATAATACAGGTAGACTTTCCGCTCACCTGGCAAAAATAACAAAGCCAATAGACATTATAACTTTAACTCTGAAAATCTATTTAAGATACGAGATAGACTCAATCTCCGTTTAAACGTCATAAGGATTATCCTATTCCTTAAACTGAACCATATTACTGTTTCCCGGAAGAAATCAAATGATTTCACCCAGCAAAAAAGACGAGACTTTTTTATTGCTTAAATGGGTGAACGAGCTCACAGCCCACCTGGTGTTAAGTGGTTACTGGAGCCCATTGACAATTACAGCGTAAATGTCAATGGGCCTTGAGATGTAAGTTCTAAGGTGCCTCACCCTTCAAGCCGAAACGCATTACTGCTTCACGGCAGAAATAGGCGGGGTGGTGGTACCATCCCGTGCGGACTCACAAGAGGTCCTACCACCAGTAAAGAGACTCTTCAGTATGTTAGCAAAGGATCACAGGCTACTTTTATTAGTGCGTAACTTGACAGCTTCGATAAACTGGTTGTTATTGGGCAAAGCATATAGCAGAAGACCTCGCGACCCGATGACCCAGTAGTTCTTGGAACTGGATACACCTTATTCAAAATGGGACGAGAGTTCATGTTAGACACGACAAAAATGAAGAAACACGACCAAAAAAAAAAACGATTTGTGCCTGACAACTTATCCCGCAAGCAATAAAATACGCTCAGACTATGTTTCATGATTCCATCAATATTTATAATAATCTCTCAACAAACATACGAAATGTAATGAAAAAATCATAGATTCAATACATTTGGAACTAAATGACACGATCAAAGGTCTATAAAAATGTAGGCAATCAAGAGCTTCATCGAAAATGTATGAAGCAAAACTCAATACTATGACCGTATTTGACCTTCAGGACTTATAATTCAGAAATTCTTATAAAAAGAAACGCGGTCTTTTTTGGAAAAAAAATTACTCGTACGTTCGGAAATTAAATTCATAAATTAAAACATTAGGAACCATTATAAATCTTTCATATCTGTTTATAATTTTCAGAATAACGTACAAAAAATACCATGTAAGGCGACTTATGACGACTTATATACATAGCACAATATATAATTACCTTTTTTTTTTTTCTTTTTTTTTTTTGCCTTTGTAAGCAGGCGAGCATACGGCCCACCTGATGGTAAGTGATTACCGTCGCTCATGGATGTCAGCAAAGCCAGGGGCAGAGCCAAGCCGCTGCCTACCAAAACCTACCTGCCTACCTACCCACGCAATCTTCTAAATTAAATTTATTACCACAATCTAGTATTTATTACCATTTCTATTTTTAGAAAGCTCCTTGCGTGAAGCTACGCCACAAAAAAGTATTAGGCTCTGCAAAAATATGTTCCTAAGTCTCTAAGATTCAAGGAATCCCTAAGAAAAAAACGTGTCTCCTATATTAAATGAGGGGAAAGTGCAAATGACGCCAAACTCGGAGTCTCCCAACGGGCCGACGGGCAGATTTCCAATTATTATTTTTGCTTGTGACAAGGGAAAAAAAAGACGTTTTCATAACTAAAAAGCTCTTTGTAATTAGCATGGCATGGTCGTTTTTTGCTGAAACCTTTATTGCTTGTTTTCCACGTTTAATACTGAGCGGAACGTAATAATATTTTGTTTCATAAATAAATAGTATAATATTTTTTCTGAAAACAATTTTCTTGTTTAACGAAGTCCTAAATTTGAAACATTAGTAAAGAGAAAATGCGACATTCCCTCTGTAAATTGTACGTTTTCCGAGAATAACGGAGCAAGCTAATAAGAATAGATCTAAAGACAAATCCCGCATAGATTAATCATCAAAATGAATGAAATGATTTCATAATTTTATTTGAAGGCAAGTAGTTGTAGGAGCCCTGGCAAATCCTCTTCGATTACTGAAAACGCTGGTACGGATTTTATTTATTTATTACTTAGACGGGCGAACGAGCTTAGCACCCACCTGATGTTAAGTGGTTACCGTAGTATATTGATATCACAACGTGAATACTCTGCTTTGGTATATTAGGTCTGGTATCTGAATTGTACCTATAGTAAAACGAGTGACCCGCCCTTCAAACTGGAATGCATTACTGTTTCATGGCACAAATAATCAGGGCAGTGGTATCTAAAGTCAGAATTGTGTCGAACGAAAGCTCTCCTGGTTTCATCCAAAATTTGCCTGCATAAAGAAGTCAGTAAAAAAGGAATTGATGTAGAATCTTCGGATCGAAGAATGATCGCAGGCGAAGAATTAAAAAATCCCATTGGACTCCTAGTATAGAATTTAAATTCACTCAATGTTGATAGTTCCCTCTCGCTTCGAACACAAGTTTCGATTTCTCCTGCACCCAAGTTCTAAGAGGTATTTTGATAGTCAATAGTGACTTTTCAGGTAACCTTTCGTAAAGTGTAGCGAAATCGAAAAAATTATTACTCTTACTGGTGGTAGGACCTCTTGTGAGTCCGCGCGGGTAGGTACCACCGCCCTGCCTATTTCTGCCGTGAAGCAGTAATGCGTTTCGGTTTGAAGGGTGGGGCAGCCGTTGTAGCTATACTGAGATCTTAGAAGTTATATCTCAAGGTGGGTGGCGCATTTACGGTCTAGATGTCCATGGGCTCCAGTAACCACCTAACACCAGGTGGGCTGTCAGCTCGCCCACCCATCTAAGCAATAAAAAAAAAACATATTTGATTTAATTCTGCGGAATGAAATTCAATATAACTAATGTGATCTCGTGTGTTCAATGTTCGTGCATAAATTCGACTTGCGATGAGCTCATTTTAATTTATTAATTCAATTGAACAGAAGCATGAATCTGATGTGATCTATTGTCGACGTAGTCAGTATAACATTTCAATAAATTATAATTTCAATATACAGAAATCGGATACTTATTTTAGAATTGTGAAATTCTCGAATATCAATCGAAAATTAAGTAGGTTTTAAATGGTTGTTGTCGTCTTTACTCGTACTCTGAAACAATTTTACTTTATTCGGTAGGTAGGATTGGAAGGTGTAAAGCGACCTACATGATAGTAGTACTTATATTAGTAACTTCTAATCAGATGTTACAGCCTAGGTGCCCTAAGCTCACAGCCCACCTGGTGTTAAGTGGTTACTGGAGCCCATAGACATCTACAACGTAAATGCGCCACCCACCTTGAGATATAAGTTCTAAGGTCTCAAGTATAATTACAACGGCTGCCCCACCCTTCAAACCGAAACGCATTACTGCTTCACGGCAGAAATAGGCAGGGTAGTGGTACCTACCCGCGCGGACTTACAAGAGGTCCTATCACCAGTAATAAACCTTGGATAAGGCAAGAACTTATTGAAGGCAGACTTATTGAAGCGCGCGTCTCTCTGCCATCCTATCGTCAATTGTGATCGACCGAAGTTGAGCTTCTCGGTCCTAGATTGTCCGCCAACTCGTACCTCCTTGGATACTTCCCTGGACCAAAACCAGCGTGGGTCCGCGAGTGCGGTAGTTCATCATCTGGATGGTCTTTCGCAAGACGTGAATACAGTAGCTTGTGCGTCATTTTAATGGGTCTGCTTCGCCCGTCATGAAAATAGCATGCGAAGGGGCTCGAAACACTTATGGGGCTAGGATTCAGGCGATATCCTGATTATCGGCTAGTCGGCGACAGGTGGTGCGGAGAGAGAAGATTTTATTCAGAAGATACACTTTTAAATATTCTCTTAAAGTAAAAATAAATTCAACCTTAATCTTAACAATAACCAAAAAAATAATTAAAGAAAGTCATTCTTTGATCTTAGTTGTGCCTATAGAATTGGAAACAGCATAAACAAGGCGAACCACGTGCTTGGCTGTTCTATTAATGTTAACATAAACAATAAAATAAAGAATGCAAAAGTATTTCGAATACTTCTCCGTTCTTAAACGAATGTTTATATTTTGTGTTTGTGTATAAATTATATCGCGTTCACAAGACGTTGGTCACGATGCCTCTAGAGTTTGGAATACTTAGCGAGATCCGTGTTTAAACGTCCCTTCGCTGTTTATGTTTGAAATATCATGCTTTAACAGTCTTTATACTGTACCTAAAGTAATTACTGTAATGCGCGTTGCGGTTTTAATTGAATTTCTTAATTTAATTTACGATTTATTTGCTGAATCTGTCATTTTGTTGTACACTCCATTTTCTACTTGTATAAACCGCTTTTCTTTATAGATGGTTTGGTTCAGAGAAAAATATTTTAATACTCATTAGTAGATTATTCAGGACTAACTGATAAATCTAATTATATTTACCGAGGCTGTTTGATGGGGTAAACATTTATTACTAACCTAAAACAGTCATATGATTTGGGGTATATGAACCTTAAGCAGACGTTGGAGCAATGCAATTGAGGTGTTATGTCTCAAGCCCCGATATGACATCGCTGTATTTGGCCTTAGTAGTAATTAATAGAAAGTGCACTGCAAGCTTAATTACCCAATTAATACGGTAACAAACTTTAGTACTTCATAAACACTATTATTTAAGTCTACCAGTGATCATTTTGCTTGCAACAGTGCTGCAATGTTGGAAACTGATTAAATATGACCATCGTTTTAAGAAATTATTATTTTTTTCCTACCTTTTTGCTGGTAGCTTGAGGGGTTATTCCAGGTACGTGTGAGCTAAAAAGCTCAACCTGAGAGAATCTACCGCCGGATCGGAATCGGGACCCACTGAGGAACTCCGGCGAGAAACTCAGTGGGTGAACCCGTTCAATAATAGCGTTTGTAATGTTGATATCCGCGAATATTTAAAACTGTCCATAACATTACTTATGCTAATAGTAAATTTTACGTGCTCTTTTTTCTTATTCTGTGAGTTGTTCCTGAATCCATGTCACATTATAAAGAAAACTACAAATTTAGTAATTTGATAAGATTCTTTAAATGAAACCACGGATGGATTTAAAAGAACAACTTTAATCTCAATTATTGCTTGTGCATTATAGACACCATAAATCGTTCAGTTTATACGATATCGAAATACGAAAAGCCGTGCAATAACAAAGCAATGAAAACGGGGAAATGTTATTAATCAGAAAACTCGCAAAAATATAAAAGTTTTCATAAACAAACAAGATTAAAACATTTTATAGTTCAAATTAACGTTCACGCTTTCGTCAATACCGGTTTTCTTTTGTTTTTATTTTCGGGCCCTCGGAGAAAAGTTGTTACAGAGCGAGCCATTATTCATAATATTTATATCAATAAACTGTCAATATAGATAAAAAACAATGGCTTGAAAGAAATGAGCTTTAATGATCACTATTTGAGCCGATACCCAGTTAACGAAATTTGTCAAATTCTCAAATAGTAAATTATCTGTTCAAATTGGAAGGATTTTTTTGAAAGCAGAAATCAAATGACGAAAACATAACCGTGAGGGCTCATAATTGCTTGTAGGTTCCTGTTAGATACGATCTTCTTCTTCTTCTTAGTCGCTTCACTCTTGACAGAGAGACCGTGACCGGTGTATGTTATTTAGAAGGGACAGATTTGATGCGTCTTTCGATGTACCATCACTTTTCCCAAAGACATCCTTCTGCATCATAAGAGACCTTTCACTGCAGCATTCATTTGACTTCTCCACCCAAGGAAGATCTCCCGCGCGGTATGATTCCTTGGACCACGCGCCTGGCTATGGTTCTGTATAATATCTGATCACGTCATTATGTATGTATCGCCATAGAAAAATAGGTCCCTCCTTCCGGGATTTACGGTAGGCAGCGGCTTGATCTGCCCTTGGCATTGCTGAAGTCCATTGGCGATGGTAACCACTCACTATCAGGTGGGCCGTATGCTCGTCTGCCTACACGGTCAATAAAAAAAAAAAGTTTAAACCTTAGCCTACGGGTACACTGTGAGTCCGCCGCAAACAAATAATCTTTGTTTGTTCCGAACCGCGGTCTCAGTTGACGGTACTCAGGCACTGGTTGATATTGATGGTTCTGGTAATTTGATTGTACAATTTCTAGGGTATAATATCATGTTCAATGTGTTATATATTTTATAATTACTAACATCACGAATATCATAGCCATTTACAATTGTTAATTTAATACCGTACTAGTTACTGCCATCTAAATTAGATTAAATATAAGAGGAATATTGTGTTTGATGATCATCAACTTTTGTTTAATTTCAATTTCATGTGTACCGTATGCGGCAAAGTACTTAGATTTTACCTATTATGATAAGCTCTATAGCTTATGATTTGTCAATTTTTTTCAGGAGGTCAATGAAATATTATCTTGTAATTGACGGATCGATGTGTCTATCAAATGGGTCTTGAGTTTATGACTAAATTTGAAATCTTTTTAAGTCTCGTTCCCAACGAAAATTCTTAAGTAACAAAGAAAGATGGATATTTCAATTTGTGACGACACTGTCATCATAGTAGCTGATGTGTGAAAGAGATGCAGAAAAGGTGTCTCAGTTTTTCTTATATCTACGTCATCTTGATATTCCTAATGTAATAAGTGATGTTGTTTAATGTAATACATAATAATATTTATAAATTATGCAATCAACTCTAACAGTGAACCTAAAACTAAAAACCTTACAAAATAACAACAACAATAATAATAATAATAATTTAATAACTAAAATATATTATTAAAAGGAGTCCCTATAGGCAAAGTTCCGAAGATACTGGCAACGTTCTAATTGTGCCGTTTTTGTTATTATAATAGCAAAAAAGGCTTTAATGCCGTTTACTCTCGCGTATAATATTAAACATAGGAAGCATCCCTATTCTCTGGTAACTGAAATTAAAGGGTGCTTGAAGCGAGCGCTCTCGAGGCTTTAGCCAAGTTGAGTTGTAACTCTTGAGAATTAAACATTGTTGAGTAATGTTTTGAGCGGTAACCGCTAACCGTATTCTTGGTTTGATGTACTCAAAACTTCTGTACATAAGTTACATACGTAAGTTACATACGTGAGGGAATTCGGATCAATTAGTGACGCATCGAATTTTGGAATTATATTTTCTAACTACATCAAGATAATATTCTTAATATTAATTTAATACTCAATTTAGCCTTTGATCATTTGATTTAATACCGCCTATATACATAAACAAATTATAAAACCAAATAATACTGGTACTACCTACCTACTGGCGGTACCTACTGGTGGTAGGACCCCTTGTGAGTCCGCACGGGTAGGTACCACCACCCTGCCTATTTCTGCCGTTAAGCAGTAATGCGTTTCGGTTTGAAGGGTGGGGCAGCCGTTGTAACTAAACTGAGACCTTAGGATTTATATCTCAAGGTGGATGGCGCATTTACGTTGTAGATGTTTATGGGCTGCAGTAACCATTTAGCACCAGATGGGCTGTGAGCTCATCCACCCATCTCAGCAATAAATAAATAAAATATATTATTATAGATAAGGTATAAGTAAAGTATAAGTATAAGTAAAGATAAAATATATTATAGATTAGATATAGATATATTTATTTGACACGCTTCGAACAGTTATTGAAAATGCCGTGATACTTTACTGAAACATTGTGTGTAGTAGTGGTCCAATGGCAGCTCCAAACCGAATTTGAATGACACTAATCTCGAAAACAACACGAAACCAGGTACGTTTGGGAGTAGATAGCATATTGCATTAACGAGGGTTTGTGGCCTAATTTTTTGATACTGTTTCAAACAATAGAATCTAATTTCAAGTTTAGACCAAGTTTACTAAGCTCTGCACAGATTAGCATGATTGTAGTAGGACTTATTGTAAATAGAACAGTTTTAGCTATTTTGAACGCAAGGAATGCCTGCGTTCCGATTTGAAAGATAAGGCAAGGATTTTAAAACATACAAATATTGTAATAGTTGATTTGTGAGGTAGTCCTATCCTGGCTGAGCCTTTGCTCGCCCACTTATCCTAGTGAAACTGGAAAGGCCCCCGGGTCACCAGTAATCATTCAATCATAAAAAAAGCCTGCCTTTATAAATAAAAGCAAGTCAGATCATCTCTGAGATTCAATTTTAAGGTTCGAAAAGTAGGGTATATCTAGTGATGATTATATCCGTTTTGATTACATGGTCGGTGAATATTAGTGCGTACCCAGCCATAAATCTCTGTGCGCCCCACTGCCCTATATATGTATACAAAGATATATGATGTACAAAATAAGTATTTTGCTTCCGCGATTTTTTATTTATGGTATTAGGCAACTATGCATCGAAATAGCCGAATTGAAGTTGCCGTGACCTGAATGATAAGACGCCCTTTGTGGTCATACCGAGCGATATGAATATACCGGTTTTCAAAGTTAGCAGACAGGTACCAATTCATCATTATTCTCCTGCCCTTTTTCCAGTCACCTGGGGTCGGCGTAACATGTTTACTCCTTCCATACTTCCTTACATTCTATCATATACCATTTCTTCGCTCACTCCCCTCTTACCCATATTGTCTTTCACACAATCCATCCCTTTCTTCTTAGGTCTACCTCTACCTCTATATTCTTCCACGTTCATAGTTAACACTTTCTTACCAACCTTATTTTTATTTCGTCTCATCAAATATCCATACCATCCCAAACGCGCACTTCTCAGCTTCTCTGTCACAGGTGCCACTTTCAGACTTCCTCTAACATATTCATTCCGTATTCTATCCATTCTCGTTACTCCACACATTCATCGCAAGATTTGCATCTCTGCTGCATGCAATCGCCTTTCATCAGCCTTTGGTACCAGACAGGTACCAATTGTAACGTAATAAAAAAATTATCTAATACGTGTCTAATACGAAATACGTAAAACTCAATGCCTGTGAATGATTTTCACGACGAGGGAATAACATTGTGTAATATAAATCTGCATAAATTATAATTTGCATAATTCCTCGTGGCGTATTGTGAGCACGCACGAGTGTGTACCACCACCCTGCCGATTTCTGCCGTGGAACAGTAATGCGTTACGGCTTGATAGATAAGGCATCCGTCATATTATACGACTGAAACTTAAACCTTATGCATCGAGGTGGATGGTGGTATTCAGGTTTTTTTTATTTATTGCTTAGATGGGTGGACGAGCTCACAGCCCACCTGGTGTTGTGTTAAGTGGTTACTGGAGCCCATAGACATCTACTATGTAAATGCACCACCCATCTTGAGATATAAGTTCAAAGGTCTTAGTTATAGTTACAACCCCACCCTACAAACCGAAACGCATTACTGCTTCACGGCAGAAATAGGCGGGGTGGTGGTACCTACCCGTGCGGACTTACAAGAGGTCCTACCACGAGATTACGATGACTCTGTGATCCGGCGATCTCATAGCATCATGTGAGCTAGAGCTCTTTCAACCGCTTCTAAAGGAAAAAAAGCGTTTGTCCTTATAAATGTTGCTACCTGCGAGATTTGAACATCGAAATATCCACAACGTTCCATACCAATACCTCGGGCTACGTATCCTTTCGACCACGACGAAAGATGTTGGTAGCACGAAAAAAAATAAGGAGTCCTCTAGCCTGTAGTAAGCTTTCTTTAAATAACATTATTCATTTTCTTTATAGTTCACGACCACTAAAATAACAAATGAAAGATACTCAATCGAACCAGAATAAATATAGGAATAGAAATCTAGCGTTATTGATCTCGTCGAAATGGTTCGGGGCGAAATATTTATGTACCACTAGTTTCATTAAATTAAATCATTAACGAGGGCTTTTATTCTATAGATTTCAACACGTTTTTAGTTGAGTTTTAGTAGTCGTCTAAACAAAAATAATCGAATCGATTACGTAGCTAAATAGCTACAGCGTATTTCTTTAATGTAGTTAAAAGATGAATGAAATGAAACATGTTTATCCTGCATAAGTAGAGCGGGAAAGGATCATACATTTTATACAAAGTTAATGAAAAAATAGAATTTTGATAAGAAATTAAGTAAATTGTTGTCTATGACCCTCCCCTCATGATCCCCCTATGATTCACCCTCTTGCCTATTATCATGAAGCAGTCCAAAGTCAAAGATTATGATTGCAAATATAGGTATTTATTATGACGTCAGATATGGATATGTCTACACAGAAAAGAAAAAAGTGAGTGAATTGGGTTTTTCTAAGTTCGAGATCAAAGAAGAGCTCCAACGATATCATCGAATTATTAAAAATTTAGTTGAACGTACTCTCAGATTTTGTGAAAATTTCGAAATTAATTCTGCACACTCTCCGCCAGAAATTATACAAGTAATGAAATTTTAATATAAACGTATTTTCTTGGAATCCTCGCAAGATCTCCGACATTTGTACCTGCTGAAACGTCTCGGCTTTGTCAAATCGTCGACAGTCAAAATATTATATGAACGTTGTTAATCAAGACGGAACAAACAACTTCCATTATTTTTACAAAAAAAAAAAAAAAATGTAGCTCTTAGTTCTTGTCCAGAGAAACATACTTTATCTTGGTCTTTTATAGATAGCCTTCAAATGAAAAAGCTTACCGACGTTTTCCAAGTTTATCCAAGAATATCTGGTTGGTTGCATCCTTTTGGCATATCCACATCCTCAAGATACTGTTCGGAATGTTTAATTAAAATCACACTAAAAAGTAAATTCGTCGTGTCTTCAAGAAATTTAATTAAGAACTCGCAGAAAAATCATAAGTAACAAAATGTTCGTGACGTTTCTAACTTATGATTTTTGGGTATTACACTTATTTGTTTTAATGATCCATGATCTAAGGAATTTAAAGTTTAATTTTCATGAGACTAGAGATTGTTGATTTTGAAACTGAGAATAATTCATTATTTGCTGCTCGCAATTATCAATATTACAAATGAAGTGAAATGAATAGGTTCATGCTTAGTACCTTGAACTTTTGCTTTCCTATAGTCAAATATCATTTTGACAGAAAAAAGTGTCACACCTTCGCTTTTCCACAGGAATAAGATATCCTCTTACAAATGAAGCTAGAGAAGATGACATTGGTAAAGACTGGTAAAGGTAAAGATATATCAACAGTAATAGTTTACCATCTTGTTTTACTAGCTTATATCTTCGGTGACGATAAGTCCTTTTCGATTTGTATTAAATAAAATGTAGGTTATGGCAAAGGGTAAACGTATCTACTTATATGCAGCTTAGAGGGCACGTTTCTATCCCTCTTTTTGTTTCGTTTTTCAATCAATAAGGACGAGATTCTGGGTACGACCTTTGATTATTTTTATGTTTTGTACAGTATTGTTACGCGTTGGGGTTCGGGATAAAATTCCACCGAAGTATAAACTAAAAACTGTATTCAATATTTAGAACATTTAAAACACTCAATTCGCTTGTTCAACTTCGCTTCAGGTGATCCGTTCGCTGTTTCGCTTCGAGTAGTTCCGATTACTGATTGCGTGCCATCCCTGCAACACTTTTATAGTCGATACCTCATCCCTAGACTTATCGAGAATATTCCACACATCTCTAGTATTGTGTTTCCGCTATCTGACAATAGATGGCAGTGTACTTCTCGAGCATTCTAGATGCTACTAGATCCTTCGATATTCGTTCGACTATTCGGTGATAGATTCTCTTACTGGCGTAACAGTATGTTCCACGGGTTCCCTTCATGCCCTTTAACCGTTTGCCACCCGCTTCTGGAGCAAAGCTTATCCACACCACCAAGAACCACTTCATTCATTAATTCGTATTTCTGCAATGACTATAGCTATGTTCATTGGCCTTATGTTTCTTCAAGATATGTAAGAGGAGATTCTTCTGCGGTGAGCATTGACTTGGGTATGATCTTGGCAACGATGATGTTCACGAGTGATGGCATCTACCCATCATTAAGTGAGCCGCAAATTCCTCTGTCTTCAGTGGCAATAAAAATAAAGTTCCACTCAAATTCTTTCTGAAATTTTCAGTTTCAGTTTTATTTTTAATTTTTTCTACATGCAGTGCTGATTGCGCAATACGAGTACTTGGTAGATTTGTTTTAGATTTAGCATTCAGTACTCAGTAAGAAATTGTTATAAATAGATGTTAAATAAATTGCTTCGAAGCTAATGTCCGGGGGCAGTAATCCTATAGTTTGAAAGCAATCGTATTCCGCACTTGCAACAATTGTACTTGAACTCATTATTGTCTAAGCAATAAACAATACTTATACTCTAATTCCAATTATGAAGTCCTTTTCACACTTCTTAGAACGTAACTTTTCACGTTTCGCATAATTTGAAATAATAATAATTTTTTTGTTTCATGGTTGTAAACTTCCTACCTTCCTATTCGTACACTCTTGACAGAGTGGTCGTGGTCATGCATCAGTCGGATCCTGCGATACCGATGCTCTCGCGATGCGACGCCATGTGGCACGATGTTTCGCAAAGTGAGAGCAAACATTTATGTTGGAGTGAGTAGCAGATTTTATGAGGTCGGTCCATCGTGTTGGAGATCGTCCGCGAGATCTTTTGCCCTCGACTTTCCCTTGCACCACCAACCGCTCAATGGAATCCTCATTACGAGTGATGTGCCCGAAGAACTTGAGGATTCGTAATTGGACTGTTGACGATAGTCTCTCCTTGATGTTGAGCTCTTTCAGGATCGAAATGTTGGTACGGTGCGCGGTCCACGGAATTCTGAGGAGATGGTTGTAAACATAATTTAAAAAATACACAATCAATCTAAATCATTATACAATTAATTCACACACACACAATAATATAATAATACATCTGTCTCATGGGACTTCGTAATTGGAATAGAGTATAATCTTGCTGACGCACAATCCCTCTTCACATTCGCCAGCGGCAACGTATTTGCTTACCTCCTGGTGATTGCGTCACTTTCTAAATGTCACAGTAGTCCATAATCATATATGTGTGTGAATCGAACCCGAGACACTCGGCTCAGTAGTCAGGGACGCTAACGATTGCACCATTGAGTCAGTCGTTGGAAATACTGATTACCGCTTTGAATCTATATATATAAAAATGAATTGCTGTTCGTTAGTCTCGCTAAAACTTGAGAACGACTAGACCGATTTGGCTAATTTTGGTCTTAAATTATTTGTGGAAGTCCAGAGAAGGTTTAAAAGGTAGATATGAAATATGAAAATGCTCGGAATTAAATAAAAATAACAATTTTGTTTTTCTTTTGATGTGTCCCCCGTCGCACGGATTACTTTTGTTTGTTTTAAGATTATTTTATACAAAAGTTTAGGTCTTTTATTTATCGATTGAGACACTACGAAGTCTGCCGGGTCAGCTAGTAATTGATAATTTTGAGCAGTTCGAGTTCTTAATAAAAAATGTATGAATTTATTTTTAAGAGTTGAAATCGGAAATGAATTGAAAAATCGAGGCAAGATATTGCGGAAACTTATATTTTTTTCAATAGCTCATAGTATCGTTCACGAGGAGTATTATCGACGATTCATCTCTGATTAAAAAACGACATCGGTTCGTTATAATAAGTACTACTCATCCGCCAGACTAAATTGATACCTGAAATGAACATCGGGTAATAAACCTTAAAGATTCATTTAAAATGGACCAATCTTTTGAGATTATTTTTCTTAACGCGAAAAATTGTAATGTAACATATTTTTTATTTCTTGTAGGTTTTCTTTTTTTCTGCCCAATTGACATTTTTGAATCTCAAAGCCTGTATAGATACAATTATGTCATGTCCCATTTGACTTTAGAATAAAAAGCAAATGGTTATTGTTATATCGTTTAGATCATATCGGATGAAAGTTCAATATATCTTACGGTCCGTTTGGTATTAAGTGTCAATCGGAGGCTTAGACATCATAACGTTGCCGTTGCCCGGCTTAAGATGAGATTGAAGTTTCATTTTTATTCTATAAATGCTATCTCATTTTTCAAACTGAAACGCATGATTTCTGCTTAGTGCGAGTTTTTTACCGTTCTCGATAACGTAAAAGTTAACTCAAGTTAGCAGAGTTAGAACGTTTGCATACAAATTTCAGTTAACTTTAACGCGCTATCGAGATCGTTAAAAAACTTGCAATAAGTACACTGGTAGATCTAGGGAGGGCGGCGGTATCTACCCATGTTGGCTAACAGTACGTTTTACCACTAGTAATTACGCAAAATTTGTAGGTGTATTCTTTATTATAGTTAAGTTGTTATTACGCCTTCACCGCGGAAGTCATTCGTGAAAACATGTTGGCTACGTTTTTACTTAGAAAGGATGTTGTTAGTTGCGGGATGTAGACATCGGTTAATACAAGATCATGAACTTAGGCCTTGATGATTTTAAGTGCCTACATACATATCAACTGCATGTGTAATTTTGTAAATTGCAATAATGTTTTATAACAAACTAGCCTTTGCCCGCGACTTCGTCCACGTGGAACAGTTCACAAATAATGCTTTATTTTAGAACAGATTTGGTTAGCATAAAAATTTAAAGGGGTACAATTCTGCCATGCATTATTTTAGCGAAACTTTAACCGCTTCTGCAGCGCACGCAGCGGAAGCTCTCAAAAGGGAAGAAAAACGATTTTGAAACATTCTTTATTGGTGCTCCGCTTGTATTGGTCTCAGTGTTATGTTATATAGCCTGTAGCCTTCCTTAATAAATGGGTTATCTAACACTGAAATAATTTTTAAAATCGGACCAGTAGTTCCTGAGATTAGTGCGTTCAAACAAACAAACTCTTCAGCTTTATAGTATCAGTATAGATTTAGTGATGTAAATAGAAAACTAATAAGCTGAAAACAGAACAATATATTTGAATCTGATTTGATTGAAATCGAGAAACTCCGTACAAATCCAGACCGATGTTTGAGCGAGTATTCCTGCTCTTTCGCGCAATCGTTTCGGAACTGCTCCTATTATTGGACCTTTACAGAGATACAGGATGGATTTAGGGATCGTTGGGAGCGCTAGTGTTCCGGGTCAAAGGTCGGGATGGCTGTTTAAGTTTAGTCTATTTCGACCTACCATTTCGTTTGTTGTGATCACAATGAGCCGCAATTACTGTTAGCAAAAGTGCACCGTCTTCTATACTAATACCAATACCTTTGTCGCTAAACAGAAAAGACCTCGCTAAACAGAAAAAATCTACTTTAAGAGTACATTTTGTAAAAAAACGTCTTTCTTAATGTCACACGGTCACTATACGGTCAGCTAAAGAGTTTCATGATGGCCTTAAGTTCTTTTATTTGCGCGAGAAACTGAGTGAAATTGAGTAACAATACTGAGTGAGACGTTAGAACTTATATCTCAAGGTGGGTGGCGCATTTGAATTGTAGATGTTTTTTGTTTTTTGTTTTTTTTATTGCCTTTGTAGGCTGACGAGCATACGGCCCACCTGATGGTAAGTGGCCACCGTCGCTCATGGACGTCAGCAATGCCAGGGGCTGAGCCAAGCCGCTGCCTACCATAAAGTACTCTCCGCAAGCCTCGTTTGAAGAAGGACATGTCATAGCGTGGAGGGGAGTTCATTCCAAAGCCGGATGGTACGTGGCAAAAAAGATCTTTGGAAACGCACTGTCGATGAACGCAGCGGTTCCAGATAATATGGGCTATGGGCTCCAGTGATCAGGTGGGCTGTGAGCTCGTCCATCCATCCATCTAAGCATCTTTATTAACACTATCCCTTCATTGGTTTTGGCTGGTGGCAGTGGCGTGGTGTTAACACGTGGCTTGGCGGCACGGCAACTGACGTCACGTCCGTTACAGTTATTAAAAATAAGCTAGATGGCCTTAGTAATTTTATATAATACATGCGTAGTGGGTGACCTTACAAAAATCTAGGTTTTTTTTCCCTCTTTGCTGAGCTTTTGCTCGCCCACCTGCTCTGGTGAAACTGCAAAAGTTTTCGAGCCATCAGTAATCCTTTAATCTTTTTTTTTTATTGCTTAGATTAGCCACCAGTAATCCTTTAATCCTAAACAAAAAGTGTTTTTTTTTTCTGAATTGTAAATGGTGAAATTATTTACCTACATCATTATTTACCTACTATCTTTTGTGTTTTTGTTGAACGAGTATTGACTGGCATTACTTGTGTCCGCGCGGGTAAGTACCACCACCCCGCCTATTTCCGCCGTGAAGCAGTAATGCGTTTCGATTTGAAGGGTGGGGCAGCCGTTGTAAATATACTGAGAGACCTTACAACTCGTATATCAAGGTGGGTGGCGGCATTTACGTTGTAGACGTATATGGGTCTCCAGCAACCACTTAACACCAGATGGGCTGTGAGCTCGTCCACCCATCAAAACAATAAAAAAAGTAAAAAAAATACTTTTTTTTTATTGTTCAGATCTACAACGTAAATGCGCCACCCACCTTGAGATATAAGTTCTAAGGTCTCAAGTATAGTTACAACGGCTGCCCCACTCTTAAAACCGAAACGAATTACTGCTTCACGACAGAAATAGGCAGGGTGGTGGTACCTACCCGCACGGACTCACAAGAGGTCCTACCACCAGTAAAGAAATACTGTTTTATTGTACTATCCATTCGCTTTTGGCGTCAACTGTACATGTTAGTTACATTGAAGCCATCGAATTTGGTATTAATATTACAATTAAAATTACCGCTTCTATTTCGTTCCTGTTCATTCGTAAGTAGAATCGATACTAGCTCATCGAAGTTAGAGACGTTAATACTGAAACTTACATTTTGCAAGTTTGTCACCGCTGAGTGCAATTCCGTGTACACAATTACCTGTAACACAAGTTCTTTACGAACTTATCACGGGGCCGGTTAACGTGGCGTGAAAAAAAAAAAAATTAATTTAAACTCAATTTCACGTGTTTCTAGCATGCTTAAACTATAATTTATTAATTGGTATGATTGATATTTTTTTTGAAGTGAAACTTCCTTATCGGCGTTGGAAAAAAATTTACCGTCACGTTTTTCGGTTACGCGTCACATTTTTCCGTTACGCGCCATCTGTTTTGTATTCATGTCTATGATAATAAAATCCTTTTGTTTAAACTTTATCTAATTTAACTTTTTTGTATTCATGTCTATGATAATAAAATCCTTTTGTTTAAACTTTATCTAGTTTAACTTTATTTAACCAATTTCTAGAAAGTTGCATGTAGATCATTTTTCGAAAAATAAGGCCATAAATAAGTTTCACTTCTTACGTGTGTACACTAGTACACGCACACATTTTATTTTTTTTATTTTTTTATTGCCCTTGTAGGCAGACGAGCATACGGCCCACCTGATGGTGAGTGGTTACCGTCGCCCATGGACTTCAGCAATGCCAGGGGCAGAGCCAAGCCGCTGCCTACCGCTTAATACTCTCCACAAGCCTCGTTTGAAGAAGGACATGTCATAGCGCACGGGAAACACGGATAGCAGCGATACTTTAACGTTTAGGTTTTTCTAATCAGTATTGTGACTATAGATATAAAATAGCCAATTTAAAAGGTTTTGAATAAAATCATTTAAAAAAAAAAACAATTAAACCGTTTTAAGCCGTTGGAAACTCGCCTACAAAAATAAATTAGAACTGTCTTTACACTTCATCATGGGTACTTTTTGGTCACCTGACGTCATGTTTCGTTTTCATTCGTTTATAGAAAATTAAATAAAATGTTTATTATCCAACGTAATGTTTTTAAGTTATCATTCGAATTTTTAAATTTAGGCAAGTGATACCTATGCTTGGTCGGACAGACCAAGTAGAACTAAATCCGCTAAGTATATACCTAATTATCTGTATTTCTCACATTTAAAAAATCTTTACAGAGTTTATAGGTGCTCCGTTATATTTCTACCTCGGTAAAATCAAGAAAATGTAGATGAAACTATAAAAAATATAGTTATCGAAATCAATCGTTTTAAACCGAAAAAAAAAAATCGGTTTTAAACCTTTTTTTTTCGTTTTAAAGTTATTGGTTTAATTGGTTTTAAGCCGGCCTCACATCTATAATTGTGACACAATGAACTAATATCTAAGAGCTATAGGGCTGGGTGGATTACATATTTTCTGAAGTATTATTATTAAGACCATGACACTGGTATAGATAAAAATAAGACAATTTTGATCATAAAAAATATTTTGGAAACGATTATTTTCCGACCTATACAAAAAGACGAAATTAAATAAAAAATCAAAAGAGAACATGTAATTTATAAAATTAATCTGTATTTGGAGGTGTCACTCACTGATTATAATTCGTTACTTTTGATCCGGAGACCAATATCAGTAGATCAGAGAGATCTGCTGCTATGCCGACGTCTGCTTTATCGGAGTCATTCAGGTCGTGAGAATCGTTACTATCGCGTTACTACGCTGATTCTTCTCAGCGCTAAAATTGCATTCCGAAACAGCAGTAAATTACTGTAAAGTATTTGAAAGTAAAGGTCTTATTAAAACGATTAAGACGCGATGTAGTAATCGCAGACAGACTATAAAATAAAATTAAAATATTGAAAATTTTAAAAAATGATCGGAACGCACTGTGGCAATTCTTAAAAGCCATAATAGGTAAGGAAACCATGATAGGATATTAATGGATAATAATAGGAAATTATTAAAATTAATTATATGTTATTAATCATCATCATTATCTTGCCCTTCTCTCAGTCACCTGGGGGCGGCGTATGGTGAGGGCCTAAGAATACCCCAACCTCAAACTTAGCTCATGAGTGTCGTAGAAGGCGACTATAAGCTAAAGCCTGACCAAAGCCAATACAACCAAGGTATAAGGTCAACAAAAGCATTCCCAAGTAGAATTGGAGTCAGCAGGCGGCCTCTCAAAAGTAATTTGTCAAAACTTAGAGCTACACGAGAACATATAGGTTATTAGTAAACAAAATAATAAAAAATCTATCATTAATAAACAATAGTTGGAAAAACTAAAAACACGCTTTTGTAGCTAACTGAAATAAAAAATGTACAATAAGTTTAAGAAAAATTTAGTGATGTAGGTAATCTTATCGTTAAGATGTGTTAGATGTAATGTTTTACTGGCAACATAATCCACGGAGGAGGATAAAATTAATGTCAAATATCTTTCCACCAAAAATCCAAAAATCATCCCACGCCTTTTACGAAAAAAAAAATTTTAAATCACTTTTTTTTCTAATGAAAAATTATTTTCTACTTTTTAGTTGATGCAACTAAAATTGCCAGAACGCTTCATACAACGCATTGTGGTCGTCTATCATAATAACCACGACACGAATTTCACTTTGTGGTCTTGCTGTGATTGCCATAGCGCGTCAACCGTTTTTTTAACCACCGTAATACGAATTTTGCAATGTGTATGTTTCATAGTGACAGCAGCGCGCTGTGAACTGTTTTTTCACTCAGTGAGCTTAACATGAATATATGTTAATCATTTAACATGAATCTGAAAATATACTTTATGTATGTCGAGGAACTGCAAGCCTGAGCCGATTCTGGGTTATTCGGAAACGGAGGTTGGCAACACTAAGCGAAATGTCAATGTCAGTTGTGTTCGAGCGTTGTCACTAGGTAATTGCACCTCACTTTTGGACTGAAGAGTGAGTGATGCGGACGTGCTGCCAACGCTGCCCCGGCCTCGCTTTGTTCCAATAGTAATCTGATTCTATTCGATTGATGCATGTAAATTTTGATTTGATTTTTTGATAAAACGTTCTGAATACATCTAAAGAGTTCACTCTATTTACCTATCTATCTTTCTCTGCTATCTCTCTGTTTAACTGTGAACCACGACTATGTATCTAATGACGTTACCCGCCGTCATATACACAAATATGTATAATATTATCATATAACTCCCTTAATACTGAGGAGCACAAGTTTTATTCAGCATCAACTTTAGCGTAGGAAATTAGGTTATTAATAAAAGTTTTATGGAACGTAAAACTAGAAAGATAAAGCCACCTGGTCCGTCTATTCGTTTCGACTTTGATTTATTAAAAGCTGATCTCACTTTTAGAAAGTTCAGTAGCTTTTTCATTCTAATAAAATATTTTGTGAAAGATTTGACGTACTATCCAATCAAATTAGGGAGGGGGGGAGTGACCTTGCATTTTTTTGTTTTCAAAATGTTACAAATGACTAGAAGTTTTATGATAGTTTGTCTTAAATGTCGCAAAATGCTGTCCGCTTTAAGCGTAGTATTTGGTTTCCATACAAATTAGCCTGAAAGAATCCGCCCTAAATTTAAAAACCGTTCATTGCTATAATTAATCAGATTAATTATCATTTTCAATCAATTTCGTCATTTTTTAAACAAAATTTTTAAAATTATTTATTACACTAATCGAATCTCAACCATGCATGACGTCCCCAAGTAATTGTAATCCATCGATAAGTCTAAAAGCCACATACCATCTGGAATCTTTGATGTAATACCGGAAAAGTAAAACTATTTTAATCTAAATCATTAAAACTGACAAATGATAGTCTGATTGGAAATCATTAGTGTGTGTGATACTAGGTGTTTTCTCGTTTTTCACGATAAACCAGCCAACATTGTAGTCAGACCCGTCCCAAGATTACAAAGGTAATCGTAAATCTTTCATTCACGATTTACCAGTCGTCGTCCTTACGCTCAAATTACATTATATTAGACAGTCCTTAGAGAATGGGAGAAAATAAAGAAAATACGTAAAGGGACGTGTAAAAAACGATTTCGCTCACTTTACGGTCCTAGGAATTTCCATTTGTCTGTCAGTTGGGCATGTGCTAAGAGGTTTTATTTAAGATATACATTTAGGACTGGGTTGTTTGACGTGAAAAGTGGATTGTATATTTTACTTTTTGGGTTCGAGTTTTCGAAGGCTTTTTGGTCACATGCGTTAACTGTGAAATTATCACGAGAATTCTAGAAAAACAAAGCCTTTTTGATATCACTTTCATTTTCATTCATTCTACTGTTTATCGTTTATATTTTAATACCATTAAAAACGTAAACATACTAACGAAGTATGCTAACGATTAATATCTCTATCTCCAATAAATGGACAATGCTTAAAACTAAATAACAGCGGTAACAATATTGATGTTAATTTGGTTCGTATTCACATTAATTAAATATTATCTTTGCGGGTTGTAAATAATTAATCTAGTCCAGTCCAGGTATTCATTGGGATATGAAATGATATGTTGATCATTTTTATTATCAACCAATGTAGTAAACATTTCACGAAAACAACTGCTTGTAAATCTAAAAGAACGTAAATTGTGAAACCTGTACAAGTTAAAGGAAATAATCACATTGAAGCTTCAGTACTGTTCTCTAGGGGTCTACAACGATGTTCATTGAAAATACCTGTGTTGTGTTAATGAGTTGATGCAGGGAAGTGGGCCAAAGGTCGGAAGCTATTTTTGACCGTTGCCTGTCCATATTTGATTACATTAGACCAAGAGACGGAACCTTTGAAATTGTAAACGTTTTAAAAATATAAATATAAAAGAGCTGATTATTTTTCTAAAGAAAAACTTTGGCTGAGTTTTTTGGTAAGGGCAACTTTATTCAAACTAATAAGGTTGGTTGTTTATCGAAATATAAATAAACATTCTATAATATTATGAATAAGTGGTTTGTACTAGGTACTCTTTATATGTATCATAAGTAAGATATTTAATTAGTAATTTCTAAATCAGGATAGCTTAACCTAACGTTAATTTTATGACAATTTCCATAATAACTATAGCAAATTCACTAATGACCGCGTTGAGACATTCAAAAGCTCGAAGTAGGATAAAAAAAAATGTTATACACTAGTTCTCATAAAAATCAGACACGAGATTTATGGAATTGTACCCGAATTCTACCTGCATAATAATATGTAATCTGCAGATTTTTCAACCTGTAAATTGTGATTTACAGTTTTAAAGTTACTGTGGAACGGTGGATGAACTATTTTAGTTTTCAAACCGGAAAGTTGACTATTTCGAAATAGAAAAATAAATACCAGAATGGCCGGGTGACAGAATAGCACCTGCTTTAGTGGGTAGAGCCTTAAATGCCACTATTGAGGTCGCAGTCCTCTTCCAACAAGTCCGGTCTCATATACATTGCGAGCCTCTGGGCGCGGGGACTTCATAGGTTTTTTTTATTGCTTAGATATGTGGACGAGCTCACAGCCCACCTGGTGTTAAGTGGTTACTGGAGCCCATAGACATCTACGACATACATGCGCCATCCATCTTGAGATATAAGTTCTAAGGTCTCAGTATAGTTACAACGGCTGCCCCACCCTTCAAACCGAAACGCATTACTGCTTCACAGCAGGAATAGGCGGGGTGGTGGTACCTACCCGTGCGGACTCACAAGAAGTCCTACCACCAGTAAAGGGTTCGGCCCCTACGCGTACGACACTTCCACCATTAATTACCCTACACAAGTTTCTCAAAGTTGAGGCTTCTGTTCCGATACACCATTCTGTACTAGAACCTTCATCGTCAAAGTGTCTGTCTGTCCTTTTGTCAGTTTCATGTTATTGAACCAGTTATCTTCCATAACAATTAGAGTCAAATCAAGTCTTGATTTTTTAAAATTATTTGTTCTTAATAATTTCGGAAAATCGCTATATAGATTATTTAGAAACAGTTATAAATAGGGCTAAAATGTACGGACGCCGTCGCCACAGTGTTCGCTGTCTCAGACACTACAAGTTTTGTTTGCCAACGTTCTCTTTGTGCGAAACTTTGTCGCGAAATGGCGGTAATTGTTCCGAAAATGACTGAAAAGCTTTCTTGAATTTACCTCTCGTGATAATGTTTGTTCTTTCATTACGTGAATTCCTTCATTGAATTGCTTCTGTTGCGTTCTGTGTATTTAGAGTGAGTATTTCAAGAAATTTAACTTTAAGTTTTTTTATCGAGTTTTGTATAAGACTGATTACATTTCTCGATTGATACCAATTATAATAATATGAACATACTCTACAATCATTCAATTCTTACAAATTCAGGACGACTTTTATTTAACTTCGTTTCCCAGTTTGTATTAAGTTACACTTACTTTCACTACTTACACTTTCACTACTTACACTTTATTTCTTTGTTTTTTTTTTTTTTTTTGTTTCATATTATACTATTTGTTGTTCTTATTATAATATTAGTTTCATTGTTACAAATGCTATTGATACGCGTCAGAATTTTTAAGTAAATTCAACTGTATTTAAAATGTATTGTCTATAATCTATATATTAATACGTGAAGCTAAAACTTTGTATCCCTTTTTACGAAAATTGCGCGGATGGAGGAGTATGAAATTTCCCACACTTATACAGAATATAGAGAAGGAGTGCACAATACTAATTTTTTTTTAAATAATGCATAAAAGATACTTTATATCAATAAAGAAAACATTACACACACTACCATGTATTTGACACAACATATACACAAAAATATACTCTTTATTTACTGTCAATTGGGAAAATTTTGTTATTATTTAAAGTCTGTGGTCGAATTGAAAATAGATTCTTATTGTTTGTTTTTAATATTATTGATCTATAGTGCAGTTTGGCGAATACTGGCCTTATTTTATCGAAATATAATAGTGTTTGATAATATAACCATAATAATGTTTAAACTTATAATTTCAATTCATTATAGTTGAATCTCGACTACTGCTGGGCCACTAGTATAATTAAACGCGTTAACTACATTACTATACTACGAGTATTGTTACATTGTAACGTAACAAAGCTATTTAACCAAATCAAAGTTATTAAGTTTGTATTAATCTGCTATTGGATTATACAATCTCTTGCATAACGACGACTGTAATTCCCTTTTACATAATTGATACGATTTGTTCTATTAGCGTCATTTAGCGCCACGCGAATTAGTAAAATGACACTGACAGCCGAGATGTTTTGACAGCTGTCAAAGTGACTTATGGTACTATGACCTTTTGACACTTTGTGAGAGAGCAGTTTCAGTACCTGTAGAATGGATTTTTGATTTTTTTTATTGCTTAGATGGATGCACGAGCTCACAGTCCACTTGGTGTTAAGTGATTACTCGAACCTATAGACGTCTACAACGTAAATGTGCCACCCATCTTGAGATATAAGTTCTAAGGTCTCAAGTAGAGTTACAACGGCTGCCCCGCCCTTCAAACCCCAACGCATTACTGCTTCACGGCTGAAATAGGCGGGGTGGCGTTACCTTCCCGTGTGTACTCACTAGAGGTCCTACCACCAGTAAAAATATTCTATTTATATATTCTTAAATTATTCTAAGGATATTCTTAAATAATCCGCTTAGTAAGCTAAATGAGGATGAAAATGAAAGGAAAAATAAAATTGTTATTCCAGCCTAAATGCTTATCATTTTAAACCGTGAACAATAATATTATTATATATATTATGTATAAACAATAATATAAATGCAGTTCACATGTGGATTGGCTATCAAACCTCTCGTATTCAGATTCTCAAACACTTCCCGGAACAAATTATCGATCGCCAACAATCGCCGCACAAAACCGCTATTTTTGGCCCTCGCTGACCGTGAGTCAAGGGTACTTGTTTGATTTGTCGACCTGGAAACGTAAAATTTTATTTCCATTTAGGCACGTTTAATGTTTTGCTGTATTTTCATTTACCAAGAGGAATGTTTGAAGCACTAAGTTTTTGAATGACCATTGTTTGCAGGTTCGACTTTTGTGCGAGTTTTTACAGATGATTTCCCGATTTGGCTTTGGACCAAGATTAAATTTTGGTGCATTTTGTAAGCGTGTGTTGCCTGTTAGGTAAGACGTTTTGTGTATTCGTATCGACTGTTAGAGTGATGCCACCATTTCGGGGTTTATTTCTGGCGGATAATTATATTTCAATTGTATGTTCAAGAGCGATTTCATCGAAGTATGAATAGCGTCTTGTAATAGAAATGAAACCCAAAAAAGCTTCAATACTGGTGAATGGGTTTGTTTCAGTTGGAGCGTGGACCTCTTGAGGATTTTTTTTTTTTATTTTTTTTTTATTGCCTTTGTAGGCATAATCGGCTGAAGAGCCAAAAAACAAATGTCATTTGATACTACATGTTCCTCAGTCTTGCCTATTGCCTATGCCTGCTGTAGTGCAGTCATGCATTTTGAAGAGTTAATCTATCCTTATACAGTATAATTGGACTTGAAAATCATGATCCCAGGAGAATTCACGCTGTGATATCTAAGGGCACATTTAAAAACAAATTCATATTCTTTTTTGCTAAACCATGTTTATCTTAAACGTAAACAGCTGTAAGCGCTTATCTATCTCTATATATAAAAATGAATTGCTGTTCGTTAGTCTCGCTAAAACTCGGGAACGGCTGGACCGATTTGGCTAAATTTGGTCTGGAATTATTCGTGGAAGTCCAGAGAAGGTTTAAAAAATGTAAAAACGCTCGGAATTATATAAAAACAAACAATTTTGTTTTTCCTTTGATGTGTCCCCCGTCGGACGGATTCCTTTTGTTTGTTTTAAGTTTATTTAGGTATTTTATTTATCGATTGAGGTACCACGAAGTCTGCTGGGTCAGCTAGTAATCTATAAAACAAGAGTAAGTGTGAACTCATATATTAGAAATATTAAAAAAGAGTATAAGAATATCTTATTTTTTTATTTGAGCAACTTATAAAATATCTTCTAGTTTCGATTCGAATAAAACTAATAACATAGTGCCAATGTAATAAAAAATATCTCAAACAATACGTAGAGTGTATTATTTTTGTCATGAAGCGTGGTTATTGCATTATGTGAATATCTAGCCTCGCGTAACACAGGAATCCGGGGCTTGCTCTATTGGGAACAAGAATATGTTCGCATTTCTTTTCAAGCCATTGAATTACGCTTCCATTATTTTCTGGGACAATTGGACCGCACGAAATAACTTTAGTATATAATAATGCTTAGTTTCATCTCGGGGTTATGATAGACGAAATGTCTTAACGTCATCATATTTTTGTAATTGCGTTAAGGTTTATCTTTTTTTTTTTGACTGTGTAAAAATTTTGTGAGTGACCTAAGCATTGGATAGGTAACTTGATGCACGTAACGAAACAATCCGAAGTGTAAGTTTATGGGATGTTAATATAAATAAATATTTACTAACAATCACCCCCCGTTAACTGGTCCCGTGCTAAATCATAAAGAACTTGTATTACAGGTACAAGATAACGGAAATAAATGTAAGATTTTTCTTATACACATACATATACCTATAAACATCCATAACCCTGGCAAAGATATTTTATATTTATCATACAAATATCTTCCCTTAGCAGGATTCGAGCCCGCGACCCCCTTGTGTAGTGACCATGTCACTTACCACTACACCAGACGGCCGTAAATTAATTTAGCCAATTATTTATTTTAAATATTAATTAATGTAAAATATTTTCACCGAAGAACTGGCCTGAACCTTGGACAAAGAATTAGTCTAGCTATTCAAAGGGGGAACGCTGCTTGTATCTTCAGAACCTTGCCTAAAGGGACTCCTTTTAATAATATATTTTAGTTATTAAATAATAATAATTATTATTATTATTGTTATTTTGTAAGGTTTTTAGTTTTAGTTTCATTGTTAGAGTTGATTGCATAATTTATAAATATTTTAGGTCAGTAAAGTATAATAATTTTAATGTTTTTAAAATCAAGCACATGGCGTGATTATTTATGATCATTGTGTATAACAACGCACTGATCATAATTAAAGCGGTGATTATTTTGACCCCAACTGACATCCTACATAGTAAAGATACGTTCACCTAAGCTTTGCAAAATGTAACGGGAGTTACAAGTTACAGGAATTTGTTTTATCTCATTGGAAACTTTATGTTAATCTTTGTTGTCTGTCCATCACTTGGGCAGATGATGATGAATGATCTTAAAACTGTCAGCCTAAAAATAAATATGTTATCCTAGTCTCCCTTAATAGCTACTGATGTAACATTCTTATCATTGCATTGGTATTAATACCATTGTCCTTATTAAGTTATGTTTAGCCATTTATGAATTAAAAAAATCTGTTCTATTCAAACTAATAAAAATAAAAACGAGGTTTTAACTTGACGCCTTAAGTAGCTCCAAAGTTTATCCATAGACAACAGTGACATCTCAAAATCAGTTGACATTACCTACTTAAATAAATGTTAAATTAATTGATGGCTACCGAAATATTAATCCGTCAGACAGAAGCATGATTCTTTTCGTGTTCCAGAATGTTCTAGAATTTTAGTAACTCTCAGTTGCAGTAACTCAAAATTATATACACCGACCGAAAACAATTCGCGAATCTTCTGAAGCGTTTTAACTCCTTTAATTTAATTTAACACCTAAAGTAAACCGACATTTATTCTGGGTGTATAAAACAAAATTAACATAATACCGTAAAAATTAACAGGCTCCGAACCAAAGTTTTCGCTTTCACAAAATTATATGAGTTTTGTTAGATTTTTATAGGTTATTTGTCTTGTAAGAATTTATTAAGGAAGTTGGTAAAACGGCAGCCGTCTTTAACTTTCCTCGTAATTATTTGAACGTTAAAATCTGGTTAATACTTCGTGGAACCGTGTTTGTGTTAAAATATTTAATTATGTACAGCTTGTATAGTAATTAAGATTTCCCAATACTGATACGAACATCTTGTCTCGGTAGTATGTTAGAATTTGTTTGGTGTTAATTTCGGGCCATAGAACTAACTAATTGGCTAACACTATGTTAATAAATATAACAAGCGGATTTATACTGGCAGTAGGTCAAAAAATATCAATGAAAACCCTCAATTTGGGAGGTTTTTGGCCGCGGACAAAGCATGTTGTGTCAATTCATTTTAGACTTCGATCTTATGTCAAGATATTTGAAGGTCTTGCATATGAGCCCCGGTAATCACTTTATATCAAGTAATCCGTGAGCAGTCTACCCATTTCGGTTAATAAATAACTATTCATAATTTAATTTTCGGGCCACAGAATTTACGATTGCCGAGCTTCCATGAACTTCTTCCACAAATAAGTTTAGGATTTTGTTGCGACCACACCTTTTATATAAATTTATGTAGTTGCCTTAACTTGACGCCCGTGATCACGAAAAATGTAAATTATTCGAAAAGTTCCAAAAAATAATAATGATGACAACAAAAAATGCAAGCTTAAACTGTAAAAGTTGTTTTAATACAGTGTGAGTAATTTGCTAGTAGCCGTAGTTCTATTTTTCCAACTGGAAAGGTAAAGGTATCGTACCATACAGTCTAATTTTAAATTCAATACAGCGAGGATTAATAACACTAAAAAATTTCACCGATTCTTTTTCCCAAAAACAAAAACCTTAATTTCGGGATAGTATTTATAGGGACTGGTAAAAATCGTGTTATCTTTTAAGGTAATATCGTCATTTATATTCCACGTATTTTCCGCCGCTATAAAAAAACCTCGATAAACTTCAATTTCATTAATGACACGCCTTCTTCAAAGCTCCGTTTCAACACTCACCTGTTTATATGTTCACTCGCAGCGACACCGGGATATTAATCATCGTTTCCCCGCTCCCGCGTCCGCCCCCATTCCCGCTCGAGCTCGGACCCCACCCTCATAAATCATACGGCATTTCATACTTTTAAAACTATTTTGCTGTAGAGCCTGAGTACTGTGCTTATATTGCGAAAGCTGAGCTCACATTTGAGATTTAATTTATCTTTCGTCACATTCTCGTGATGTTTGAGAATTTTCAGGTAGTGCGAATATGTTAGACATTTCAAATAGGTGTTATTCTGATGTTTTTAAGGTTGTTTGAATGGACGGAAATTTAATTTGGAATGTAAATGACGCCAAAGTCGGGTCCTTTCATATGCTAAATAAGGACGATAAGGCGTTCATTTGAATGGTGGCTGGGTCGAAGTCCTCCTGGCCACTATCGTACTGTTCTTCCTATTTTGATTTTAAAAATGCTTTTCCTGTTTTGATGTTTTTTTTTAAAGCTTAATCTGACAGACGGTATGCTATTGTGATGTAGCTTTCAATCGTGATCACCGGTGAACACACTTGAGATTATCGATGTCTTCAGTAAAACTGGGAAAAGCACTCATGATGTTAACGAGTTACGTCCTCGAGAAATCTGGCATTCAAAGTCACAAGAATTACTATTGTTGGTGGTTCTGAATATATTTTATTAGGTTGGAAAGATTACTGGTGGCCCAAAGGCCTTTCCTGTTTCATCAGGATAGGTGGGCGAATTTTCCATTTTTGAGGTCAACTGCGATTCCCAATTTAAGGCGATTTGGCTGCTGAGTTTATTAGCAGATCTATCCAATACCGTTATGAAAGATATATGTAGTTTAAAAATTAGAACAACAGGTTTAAGCAGAAAACCGAGCTAGCTGTTTTTTTTATTCTGTTGATATGGATCCGGATATTAGAACAAAGATACAAAATTTTTGTATTGTGATGGGTTCTAGATCCGACCAAATTAATCCGACGTCTTGAAGTCTGTAAAATGATCTACAAAATTTTTGTTATAACATTTATATTTATGTATGTACATGCCAACCTTTCAAAGAATGTTAAACAAAATATAATAGAGCATGCTATTAGCGTTTTGTAAACGATCGTAGGAAATTGCAATGCAGTTGCTATCGTTACCGACCCAAAATGAAATTTCAGATTTGCGTTTTCATTTCTGTATCACGTATTGAGTAAGTCATTTACCGGTCGATCGCTTCCGGGGGCTTATCGGTTTCGGCGTGTGAGGATAATTTCCATACAAAGGCTACACGTTTCGGTATGAATTTAATGTAAAAACCGAAATGTTCCGTTTTTATTTTAACAGCGGTTAACTAGCGGTTCACCGGAGTCTCAAAATGGCGGCGACATTTACGTTGTGATGTCTATAGGCAGTAAGCGCCTTAATAGCAAATGGGCCGTGAGCTCGTTGACATATCAACGTAGTAATAAATTAAAGATTAATAGCATCTAATCTAATAACAACAACTCGTTCTTCAGTATTCATGGACTTTTGTACGAATTCACTGGCATTTTGTTTTCTTCATTTTTTGTTTTTGGGGAACGGGCTTAGTGTAAGCTTGATTAGTATGAAATATTTTTTTTTCATACTCTTTTAAATACTAAATGATAGTCCCGATGAATCTCTTGGTAAATTATTTATGATTAATGTAGTGTTGGAACTGTTTATAATAAAATCTATATAAAAAATAAAATTTTGTTTTTAATAAAAAAAAATTAGAATACCACTTTTTATTTGCTTGATATATAATATTTTTATGTAATGGTATAATTTTGTAATTCCGCTCTTACATCCTGACTAGTATCAACAGGATAAAAAAATATTATTATTGTTAAGTTGAGTTTGTTAATTAAGCACGATTTTAGTGTTTAAGCTCCGAATATTATTCTTACTGTATTTTTTTTTTTTTTTTTTTTTTTTTTCCTTTGTATGCAGACGAGCATACGGCCCACCTGATGGTAAGTGGTCACCGTCGCTCATGGACGTCAGCAATGCCAGGGGCAGAGCTAAGCCGCTGCCTACCATAAAGTACTCTCCGCAAGCCTCGTTTGAAGAAGGACATGTCATAGCGCTCGGAAAACACCGTGGAGGGGAGTTCATTCCAAAGCCGCAAATACTATTCCGCAAATACTAATTTTAGGAGACGCTTTATTTTTGGGTCGCATTTGTATTCCCGGCTCATCTCACGTGCTAGAGTATATGTGATGGACCGGCTATAATTTACCTGAAATATTCCCAATTTTCCAAAATCAAGCCAGTAAGATGAAATGAGACAATAGTCTGGCTTTTGCATACAACACTATCTTGACTGGCATAGGCGCCACGGCCGTCTGTGGGCCACATAAAGCCTATCTAAATGGGACACTTGTCTTATTCTCCCACTTCAGTTATTAATGCTGTCAATCCAAACCACTCACCCAAACCCAAACCCGCATAAAATCGTATTAAATTTTCCTTCCTTCCTTCTTCTATTTAATTTACGTATCAACGGTTATCAGTTTAACCGGAACTGGAGACATTAAAACTTTTTAATAAGCTTTAAAGCTGTGAAAGTTTGAATTAATATTGTACATTTTACACCCCCATAAAAGTGGTGCATGGCTCGTTTCGCGCTACCTAACTTATTGCTCATTGTAGTGCATTCTCTTTATAGCAGAGCACAATTTGTTGCGCACTGTACTACATTATATTCTATGTTGCTATGTCGGATGGGATAATTTAATTAATGAGACTATTCAATTTTCTGCATTATTTTTGTATCTGTAACATAAGTTTAACCAATGTCTCCATCCTCGAAGAGTTGAAGGTCACCAAGCGCCTGCTGACTATGTGCCAGGAAAGGATCCGGAGTTTCTTTGGGCACATAATGCGATCCTCATTGCACAGCCTGGAGTAACTCACAATTCTCGGACAGATGGAGGGGAAGCGCGCTAGAGGAAGAGCGCCAGCTAGATGGGTTGACCAACTCAAGGAGGTGACTGGAGGCCAGATATGGGGAGCGGTACATATGGCGCAGAACCGGACCGAGTGGAGAAGATTGACATACAGTCACGATCCTCAGCATTGAGGGAACGACCAGAAAGAAGAAAGAAAAGAAGAACATAAGTTTGATAAGCAGATTGTTAGAACTAAATAGGAAGATTAGTAACTGAGATTTTTAGTGCAATCTTTATATTCTAGTTTAATTTCTATAATCGTTTTTTTTGGGCTTAGGTTATAAAGAAATTCGAAAAGGAAAGGCTCGTGATATCTGTGGTACAGTCTCTTCTTCTTCGTCGCTTTCTTCATTACTGAAGGTGTCCCTGAAACTTGACCGTGGCCTGTCTCGTGAGCGGTTTCCACCTCGTCCGGTCCTCAGCTTTTTTTTATTGCCCTTGAAGGCAAACGAGCATACGGCCTACCTGATGGTGAGTGGTTACCGACTTGCCCATGGACTTCAGTAATGCCAGGGGCAGAGCCAAGCCACTGCCTACCGCTTAATACTCTCCACAAGCCTCGTTTGAAGAAGGACATGTCATAGCGCTCGTGAAACACCGTGGAGGGGAGCTCATTCCATTGCCGGATGGTACGTGGTAAAAAATACCTCTGGAAACGCACTGTCGATGAACGCACCGGTTCCAGATAATATGGATGAACTCTGCTCCGATAACGGGAGGTGCGATGAAAAAGGAGACGAGGGGATCGTCTCAAACAATTCCTCAGCTTCTCGAATAGCGGTTGCGACTGGCAGCCCAGTAAGGGTGGTTATTTCATCACGCCAGCAGCTAGGAGATCGGCCGCGGGGTCTCTTTCCTTCTATTTTGCCCGTCACAATCACTTTGTCCAAGCTATCTGAATGTCGGCGGGCAATGTGACCGAAGTAGCTGAGGATCCTCTGGTAGCAGATTTTCGAGAGTCTGACTCGGATGCGAAGCTGATCCAGAATAGATTTATTTGTCCTCTTGGCCGTCCACGGAATTCGGAGCATTCGTCTCCAGCACCACATTTCAAACGCGTTTATTTTCTTGCGCTCGGATGCCCGAATTGTCCAGGACTCTGCCCCGTATAGAAATACTGAGGTAAAGTAAGTAGGTGTAAAAGAGAGGGCAATATCGTGGATTTTTAGTTCGCATGTGTAGGTTCCGACATCGAGTCTGCTTTTACTATATTCTATATAAAGCTCTCATGTGGTCTGGTTCGAATGATGAAAAGCCGTTGAACTGCTTAGAGTTCGACCTCACGTCGGAAGATAGGGGGCCGAATCGATGTTGCTAGGAAAATGCTAGGTAAATTGATAAGTCCGTTCGTCCATTTGAGGTAACAAAAGAAAAACAGAGGATTCCCGATAATTAATCATAACAGCTGTTAATATAATATAATGAAAGCTTCTCAAATCAATTCGATCGCATCTTGGAACAATACGATACAAAACAAATCTAATGTTCAACAGTTGCATGCCACTATCATTATCTGTTACAAGCACAAATGACAATGTACAATAAGATTAATCACCTCATCGAACCAACTGTTTGTAAAACAACAAAAAGTATTCTCACATTACGTTACAACTTTTGGAATTAATTCTCGACGCGAGAAAGAATATTACTGTGACTGCAGAACAAAAACAAAAGTGTCGCGTAGCAGATGTGCCGCAGCGTTGTTTGTTTCAATCCTTTGGACGTTGTAATGCAAAAGAATCAAATGCAAAATAAAAATTGAGAAATATTTTCCTAGGGAATTCATTGCTTAAGTTTTAAATAAAAAAAATTATTCATGTTCATGCTACCTGTTGTTAATTGATTACCGGAACTCATGGACTTCGTAATGTGAAAGTCGTATCTAGTTTGGGCTATGAAGTTGAGTCTCAATTATATTAATGACTGCCTCATCCTTTAAACTGAAATGCATGACTCCATCGTAATTAAAATAGGCAGGATGATGGAATTACCACCATATTCGGTTCTCTCCAATTTCTTGAAATTAATAACGTATATCGTAATACAATAATAATCGTTAGTTAATTTAAATGAGATTGTTACTGAATCTAATTGTATATTACTAAATTTGCATGCTCTAATTTTGGAACCAGTATCTATGATATAACTAAACCGTTCTTTTGTACTAATGTTGAGCTAATCTTATCAATACAAATTTTAGTTTGAAAAAGACCTTTTTTTTGGTCGGGAGGAAATCGCCGGACTTCCGCCCTTCACTGGGGATTTAGGGGGGGGCATATCAGAGTCGAACTGACTAAAACCTCCTGTCGCTCAACAACCAACGTCCAAACCTCGCATGAGACAGAACTCATGAAAAGGCAAAGGGGGGAAAGTGAAGCGTTTAGTGCGGAGCACATCTCTCCCATCACCCTCCCCCTCGGAACGCCGGACTGGCGGTCGTCGGCGCCACGACCACCAGCCCTCTCGGTCGGCAGGCTATCTGAAGCCCACCTAGATGGCGCCGGTTGAATACCCGGCTTTGAAAAAGACCTACCTACAAACCAATAAATTTATAATACTATTCAGTGTTGCATAAAGTATTCGTTTTAGATTAATACGCGCTCTTTTTCACTTAGTTTTGTCAACAATGTTGTTATTCCGACGGATATAGTCAAAAAATAATGCGTCTTATATCAAAACGTGTTATGAAACAAGAACATCTTAAGCAAAACATTTTCTATTAGTTTCAACGTGCTATCGTGAGCGAATTACCGGTCGTAGGCTCAATGCAGGGCAAATAATTTTCCTGTTTTCCTCGAAGCTATACTGGTGGTGGGGCATAATGTGCGCTTGCTGTGAAACAATAGCATTGCAATTTTGACCTTTACTCTCAAGATGGGCTGCTACATACACGTTATAATAAATAGAAGTCGTCGTGGCCTAAAGGATAAGACACGTCCAGTGCATTCTTATTTAGCGATGCAACGGTGTTCGAATCCTGCTGGCAGGTAATAAATTTTTGTAATAAAATACGTACTTGACAAATATTCACGATTGACTTCCACGGTGAAGGAATAACATCGTATAATAAAAATGAACTTCGCAAAATTATAATTTGCGTCCGTAATTACTGGTGGTAGGACCTCTTGTGAGTCCGCGCAGGTAGGTACCACCATCCTGCCTATTTCTGCCGTAAAGCATTAATGCGTTTCGGTTTGAAGGGTGGGACAGCCGTTGTAACTATACTTGAGACCTTAGAACTTATATCTCAAGGTGGGTGGCGCATTTACGTCGTAGATGTATAGACATACAAGTGGTTACCAGGTAGGCTGTGAGCTCGTCTACCCATCTAAGCAATAAAAAATTAAATATTATTATTTATTATTATATTACATTACATGATAATACTATAATCGTGTATTTAATGTTGGAGCAGCTCAGGTGGTGGAAGATAAGGCTTTATTAATAGCAACGCGTCATTTTGATTAATTAGCGATGCGAAAACGGGTACTCTATAATAAATACTGTTTGTTCGCGGCCTGTAATAATGAGCGTCTTGTGAGCCGCCACGGGTAGGTACCACCGCCCTGCCTATTACTGCTGTAAAGCAGTAATGCGTTTCGGCTTGAAGCGGTGAGGCAGCCGTTGCATTATATAACTAAGATTATGTCCTTCTTCAAACGAGGCTTGTGGAGGGTATTAAGCGGTAGGCAGCGGCTTGGCTCTGTCCCTAGCATTGCTGAAGTCCATGGGCGACGGTAACCACTTACCATCAGGTGGCCCTTATGCTCGCCTGCCTACAAGGGCAATAAAAAAATAATTAGAACTCATGTCTCAAGATGGTAGCAGTTTGCTGCTGGTGACAGGCAAGGTATGCGGAAGAAGGTTTAGAGGCTGCTGTTCGGACCAGATACGCTCCACTCTCAATACTTCAGTCCACGTTGCTATCCACACAGCCGAGGATAGGCAGGAATGGCGCAGGGTAATACAGGAGAAAGTTGTTAGAGGAAGCCACGACCCTCTCAGCATTGAGGGTTATCGACGCAAGGAGGAGGAGGTCTCAAGATGAGCGTCAGAATTTTTGCGCGACGTTATTGATTTATTTGGCTTAGGATCTTATGGGCTCGTCCAAATGTTTTTTTTAAATACTGACCAAAAATTATCTATACTTAATATTATAAACAGGAAAGATTTGTTTGTTTGTATTGAATAGGCTCTGAAACTACTGAGGCGATTTGAAAAATTCTTTCACTGTTTGGAAGCTACACTATTCTCGAGTGATATAGGATATAATTTTTTTTAAAAAAATTAGGGTTCCTTACTAAAACTCCAATAATGTAACCCAAGGTGTAAAAAAATTACGTAAGATATTCTTTACATCGCGTGCCCTGCGAAAACTATTGATGATAGAATAAAATAATGTACTACAACTTTGTTGAACATAATTACATTATTATTTACAAATAGTGTCGCGACAGCATATGTCTAACTATTATAGTTATGCCGCAATAAGTGCTCTTTTATTTAAAAAAATAAAACAACGTCAAATTTTAATATCGTTGAAAGTTTTGTTAAAGACCCGAGCGGAGCCGGAGCAGGCCGCTTGTTATTCTATATGTGGATAAGATTTAAGTAATTTTATTATTTTAAAAGTAACATATGGTTTCTGTACATCATAACTTATGTTTGTTGACTGGAAGGGAGGAGTTCGGATCGGGAATATCCGACGTACTGCCTATTTCCGCCACTGAGCTATTACGTTCCGAAGCCGATATCCGTTTTGAAGGGTGTAAATTGATGCAAATCGATCTAGTGATAAAACTGGACTGGGAAATAATTCAGATGTCGTATAAAAAAAATCATATATTTTGTCATATTGTTATTGGTATTATCATATTGGTATTATTGTGTAAATTTTCGCCACCAATAGAATTATCGAGCCGTGTGTGACACCTCATCGTTCCCGTCGAAACCGTCGCTTGCTACGAAGGGCTTGACGAGTAAATTAACCCTGAGACATAGCCCACTGAGTTTCTCGCCGGGTCTTCTCAGTGGGTCGCGATTCCGATCCGGTGGTAGATTCTGCGAAGCACGGCTCTTGCTAGGGTTCGTGTTAGCAACGTCATCAGGTTTGAGCCCAGTGAGCTCACCTACTAGTTAAGGCGACGCTGATATAGCCTCTCAAGGCTATCAGCTTAGGTAGGAAAAAAAAGTGTACACGCAAGAAACGTGTGCGGTTGCACTTGATTAATAATATTGTTCCCTGACCCCACTATCCTATAAAACTGTACGATTACTGATTCAGAATACACAGGCCAACTGTTTTTTTTTTAAAATAGGCATCTTTTAATTTCATTGAAATCTTAAGTCCCGAAATATTGATAACAATTTCAAGTGCGGCATATCTATTGCCTTTTTTTTCTACCTAACCTGATAGCCTTGAGAGGCTATTTCAGCGTAGCCTAGTAGGTGCGCTCACGGCACTCAAACCTGACGACGTTGCTAACTCGAACCCTAGCAAGAGCCGTGCTTCGCAGAATCTACCACCGGATCGGAAACACGACCCACTGAGAAGATCCGGCGAGAAACTTAGTGGGCTGTGTCTGTCAGACACTCGTATTTATTTATATAGTAGAATAGTGCGGGTAGTTTGTTCATGAACGTCCCAAAAAACAGTCTACATATAATAATATCCACAATAATTAACTAATCATTTTAACATTAAGGAAATAGTCGACCACAACAAAATCCAATCAAGTAAACAGTATTGTTGCCCCGTTATATAAATAAATATAAAGCAATGAGCAAACAAACCCGTTCGTTATACGAATGTTTTCCCGAAGTGGAAATCGAACCCAAAGCCCTCGATCCAGTTGTCAGCGGCGCGTTAACTACTGCGCCTCCATCAGTCAATAACAACACGTCTATCTATAGAGCCCAGCACGACGCCACCTCATTTAGAAAAACATGACATACAGCCGTGACTCGCCTTATTTATGGTTCCTTCGAATAAAAAAAAACGTAGGAGATAAAATGTTCCTGCTTAATTTCTTTTATCATTGTGTGGCATATTAGATCCCTACATTTATGGCTTTCATATTTTAAGGGGGATAATATTTATCGTTTGTTTCCGTTCGGGGATTTGCGAGTTTTTGTGTCAAGAGAAAGTTTTTGCGTCGTCCGAGATAACAGTTTCAGCGTATTTTCTTCAACACGAATACCATACTTGTTAATTATTGCTTAGATGGGTGGAAGAGCTCACAGCCCACCTGATGTTAAGTGGTTACTGTTAGGTAAAGATACTTAATCTATGGCAATACAGCCAGACTACTTCCGCCATTAAAACAAGTCACACGCAGAGCTCGTCGTTTTATTATAAAATATATATATGCGACAACCCGGCCATCCTATGACTTCACATGGTGTCAGAAGTGGAGCCCATAGACATCTATAACGTAAATGCGCAAACCACCTTGAGATATAAGTTCTAAGACCTCAGTATAGTTTTAGCGGCTGCCGCACCCTTCAAGCCGAAACGCATTACTGCTTCACGGCAGAAATAGGCGGGGTGGTGGTACCTACCCGTGCCGACTCACAAGAGGTCCTACCATCATTTGCTCAGGACGTATTTAGAATTCTGCATGCATGCTTCTGCAAGCATGAGTGCTTTCCACCTCGAAAAATTGGGCTTAAGTTTTAACTGATATTTCGGCAGTTGTATAGCATTAGCAATGCGAAATGGATAATACTAGAAAATGGAATTGTGACTTCGACCTGACTTGTGGCAGGATTTATGTTAGTCAATAGCCTGACGGTCATTATGGCCTAATTTAAACTCAGTTACAGCGATGGTAGGCTTAAATTACCTGCTTATTTAATACTAGCTGACCCGGTAGACTTCATAATGCCTCAATCGATAAATAAAAGATCTAAACTTTTGTATAAAATAAACTTAAAACAAACAAAAGGAATCTGTACGATGGGCGACACATCAAAGGAAAAACAAAAATTTAATTTTTTGTTAATTCCGAGCATTTTCATATTTATCTACCTTTTAAACCTTCTCTGGACTTCCACAAATAATTCAAGACCAAAATTAGCCAAATCGGTCCAGCCGTTCTCGAGTTTTAGCGAGACTAACGAACAGCAATTCATTTTTATATATATACCTAGTCAGGTCATAAATTCTGTCACATGTTTAATGTAAAATAATTGAAACAAGTTTATTCATTATGTAACCATTCATATACCAAAATGAACTTAACAAAACATAGATTCTAATGACACTAAAGTTTATTCAAAATAACCTTCGTGATTTTGAATACAGGCCTTCAATCTGCGCGGCCAGTCGTCTATCGCAGCACGAACGAGGTCCATGTCAATATCGGCGGCTGCCTTAATCAAGGATGTCTTGAGTGACTCCAAATTGGGATGAGGCTTTGAGCACGCCTTTTTCCCCAAGTGTTGCCATATCTTGTAATCTAACGGATTCAAATCTGGACTGGAGGAGGGCCAGTCTTCGTGCCGGATGAAGTCGATTTCACGCGCCGCCAGCCAGTCTTGTGTGCTCTTCGCTCTATGAGCTGGCGCCGAATCTTGTTGGAATACCCAGTGCCTGTTATTGAACATGGTATGAGAAACAGGTTCCACAAGGTTCGTCAGGACTGTATTTTGATACACAACTGCATTCGTTTTTACACCTTTCTCACAAAAATGTACCTCTGTTAAGCCCCAATAAGAAACTCCCAACCATACCATGAGCGAGGATGGAAAATGACCTCGTTGGACACGCGGAATACGGTTGCTCGCTTCTTCACTACTGTGTGCGTACACCTTATCATTTTGTTTGTTGTAGCTCTCTTCTACGGTAAAAAAATTTTCATCCGAAAAAAGATTTTCTCGATATTTTTTTCCCGCGTACCGCTTCAACAAAGCGCGGCATCTCTTCAGTCTCAGGTCCATTAGACGAGCATTCAAACGATATCCTGTTTTTATTCGATATGCCCGAAGCCCTAAGTCTTCATTTAACACCCTTTTCACCGTGGTTCTTCTTAACCCCATCTGAAGGGCCAACAGTTTCTGCTTACGTTTGGGATTTCTTTGAATTCGCGCCTTCACAGCTTTTATCACTGCTGGAGTCCTAACAGACCGAGGGCGACCACTTTCTTGACCTGTCATCTATACTAGAGTCTTCATTGTATCGTTTGATGGTACGATAAACGAATCTTTTGGTTATTTTCAAAATTTTCAGTATGTTAAAAATTTGAATTGGCGCGTAACCGCAACGATGCAACGCAATAACTGCAACACGGTCTTCTTTAAGCGTCCACTCCATATTTAAAAATGAGTAAAATTCTAAAAGTATACATTTTTATTTTCACGAACAATTCAAAATTCGAATTCAATAAACTTTTTTGTAGCCAGCATTCTAAAAGAAAAGTTTTTACTGTGTGACAATACTTATGACCTGACTAGGTAGATAGATTTTTCATAAGATTATCATGAATGAAATTGAACAACAATGAAACGCCCCGCCAAACAATATTAGCTATCAGACACATTAATGCCAAGTAATTATCGGATATCTGTCGGGATATGGAAGTGTTGAAAGATAAGCTAGTTTAGCTGTGTGTACATAGCGTTTATTTCTAACTCACTTCTTCCTTCCAATCGTTTCACTCTTGACAGAGTGACTGATCAGAGCTGGAGGGGCAGACTTTTGATTTAGTCGCTCCACAGCATTGGCGATCTTCCGCGCGGTCTTGTACCGTTCCCATTTCCATGTACGACATTCCGTAGTCCTATTTTTTGTTTTTCTAACTCACGTTCAGTTTGATCGTAAACTCTTTAACGTTGGCTTAATCTTAGGATTTATGTTTTTTTTTCTTTTATTGTTGTGTAATAATAACTTTTTATGTGTACAAATTTATTTATTATTAAAAAAAAGAACACAATATTTCTAACCTAAAAGTACATGTTATTGTCTGCAACATGCTTCGTCAGATTACAGAAATAGAGTTATCAGCAACATGCTTCGTCAAAAAGTACAATACTTACTTTCAGCTACAAGCGTCGTCATAAGTAACATAAAAGTCTACGCTAACAGCAATGCGCGCGTAGGCATCGGCTAGTCAAACTAGCTGTGTAATTGCGTCTGGTCCAACTGGTTTTGAATGTGCACAGTAGTAAGGGTGTTGATAGTCGGTTTCACAGAAAGTCTGGTGACAAGATCTGTGAAGATTTTACTGAATCTTTTTGTTCTTATAAAAACCACTCTTGCAGACCCAGATTGGTTTTTATAGGCATACATGTAGCAAAATCTATGTGGGCATTGAGTCGAACAGTAGAGCAGATGCCCCATGAGCTTATCCTGTTAAATAAGATCAGCTAGTGCTACTCACTCCCCCCAAACCTAATGTGAGTTATATCCACGTTGGTAGTACTTTCCAATGCTCTCAATAATTTTTTACGAGCTTAGGGTTAATTTTCATAGCGACGCAGATCAATAAATCCGACCTATAACCAAGCAATCTCATTTGTTCATGTGCGCTTTAAAAAGCAATGTTCCGGTAATAGTCGTCTCCAAAAGAAGTACCATTAAGAGGTGTCCTTAAAATTCTATTAAAATATCATTACAAAAAATCTCACTTCCCGGTTCGCTGAATTTTCTTTTCCTGTACTTGTTGACGCTGCACTTAAGATGTTTTTGATCGGCTCTTTATACATTTTACTCGGCGGCGACTTTTAAAACGTTTCAATGTTATTTTTTATGGCAATTAGACGCGAAGAAGCGCAAACGGATATTTTTATTATGAAGTGAAAGCAGAAAGTTGTGCGGGTGAATGATTTTCGGGAATAAAAATTTTCACTGAGAAATTTCTTGGTAAAATACTTTAGATTATCGTTCGTTTCAAAACTTTTTGTGATCGTAGTTTTTATTTAAGTATATACAACGGTAGCTTGGTGGGTTATGTGCAGACATTTAGGGTGTACTTTATAAATATATTTTTATTTAATTTTTATAGCTTATATGGGTGGACGAGCTTACGCCCACCTGGTGCTAAGTGGTTACTGGACCCCATAGACATCTACAACGTAAATGCGCCACCCACCTTGAGATATAAGTTCTAAGGTCTCAAGTATAGTTACAGGGGCTGCCCCACCCTTCAAACCGAAACGCATTATTGCTTCACGGCAGAAATAGGCAGGGTGGTGGTACCTACCCACGCGGACTCACAAGAGGTCCTACCACCAGTAATTATAATCCTGTTTGCCACATTTTCCATCAGGTATTTCATTTTACCTGAATCTATTCGATGGTCTGATTTATAATTTAAATGAAAATCTATTTTGGCCACATCTAGTAGAGTTCTATTAAAAAGGCCTGAGCAGAAACCATGGGGCATTGAGATTGATACGCAGATTGATTGAATAGGTTAGGTTAGGTTGAAATTAGCAGAATTGAAATTATTATTATCAGCTTTGTCCAGCTATTGAAGTTACTACTACAGATTTTGTCACGACTAAAATGATCACTTTTTAGTGAAAATAACGAGTTAAAGCATCTATAAAGTGGTAATCTTCGCGACTTCATACACGTCGTCTAGTTTATTACTAAAAATATTCAGATCCCTTCTATCAAACTCCCCTTTCTGTCGAAAAGGAAGTAAAGCCATTCATAACAAAGCTTTTTTAGCTCTCTATCTGAGTGATTTATTTCACAGCCCGTTTGGTATTTATTGGTTAAGGGAAACCAGAAATACCAAACGAGCGAATGGCATAAATAGGCATGATGGTTTTATCTATCTCTGTGAACTCAAATATCCCTAACACTCAGTCAGTCACAACGCATAGATTTTATAGTTTTGTTTATAATTGATAGTATTTAATAAATATACTTTAAATAACTATTTAAAATCCGAAATTGTTTTCATTTGGTTCGTCCTTCTTTTACGCGGTATACAGACACGATATAGATTATGATATAGTTTATTATGCGAAATTATTATTATAACACTTATCCACTGCTGAATACGTGCTAATTCCATTTGATTTCTGCTTCGGTTTCCTCCAAGTAGTCGCTCCAACTGATCGGCAGACACACTATGCTTGCCGTACGTGTGTGTTCACTGAGTGTACTACTCAGTACTATTGATTGCAGTAATTTATCCGAGTCAGATGTACACGTAACGATCATTAGTGGTCAGTTCCAAAAATACTCATTAATATAAACGTACAAAGGAAACTGTAACAAGTAATATATTTGGGAAACAACATTTTCAGTTCGTCTGAACTCATGTTCTATTCTGACTTTTTATAGTACTAAAACATCGATAATTTGTTTTGTATGGTTGTATTTGAACTGTTTACTGATCTTCGAACGCAAGCTATGAGAACTTATAAAAAGGTGTAAATACGCGTTTTTGTATCATCTGTAATTTGATATACACATGGTAAATACAGGCAAGGTATGCGGAAGAAGGCCCAGAGGTAAAAGTCAAATGCGCTGGTCGAACCAGACACGCTCCACTCTCAACACTTCAGTCCACGTTGTTATCCCCACATCCAAGGATAGGCAGGAATGGCACGGGATAATCCAGGAGAAAGATGTTACAGGAGGCCACGACCCTGGGCATTGAATATTATCGAAGAAGGAGGAGAATGGTAAATAGTCAACGTCGCTCAAAACACGTCATTTCGGATTCTCCGAACCACTATCGGTGCTTTTAGGTATCACAAGTACCGGTCACCGTTCTCGTCGAACCCGTCGCTTGAGACGAAGAGCTCGGTGAGTAAATTAACCCACAGATACAGCCCACTGAGTTTCTCCCCGGATTTTATCAGTGGGTCGCGTTTCCGATCCAGTGGTCGATTTTGCGAAGCAATGCTCTTGCTGGGACTAGTGTAAGCAACGTTTTCAAGTTAGAGCCCCGTGGGCTCACCTACTTGCCCAGTTACGCTGCCATAGCCCTCTTAGGTTACCAGTTAAAAAATGAGACATGCATGATTGAATAGAACTTAGAACACAGTAAGCTTTAAGAAATATTGCTTAATGCATTCTATTGTTAAGTTATAGGCTTCGGTGATTGTTAACCACCAGGTGGAGTGGGAGCTCATCTGTAAATTCAATAAAAATACTTGATACTAAAGTTCATGTACCGTGTGAAGGTATTGTAAGTAAAATGGTTGTCGGCATTTACGTTGGGTTATCTTGTCTGTAGAGCTTAGAAACTAAGTGGAGCTCATCCACGTAGAAAAATATAAAGAAATTGTAATGTGAGAACATAGTATTATAAGAAATTTCGCTTTAAGTTACTTGCTTTAGATTTAAATCAAAGGCAGCTGGCATTCCGTTGACATTGGGACGTTGACCCCATACGCGGCCTAATTTCTTATTAAATCTATGAACGTAATATCTTGTTTCTTATTACATTACTGGCTGTGAATAAAACACAATTCCACGAACGTGATTATGATTTGTCGATACTGATTGGAAATATTTCAATTACTACGGTGACATCAGCAGTGTATTGGACAAGATGAAGCGATTGTAATTAAAAGATATCGACGTTGGCGAATCCATTAGTCTGGTTTCGAGAAATTTTATTACTCAGATTATCTATTTTTATTACCTAGTCCAACTATAAAATTATTATATCTTTCTTTTGCTGGTGATAGTACGTCTTGTGAGTCCGCACGGATAGGTTCTACCACCCTGCCTATTTTTGCCGTGAAGCAGTAATTCATTTCGGTTTGAAGGATGGGACAGCCGTTGTAACTATACTGAGGCCGAAAAAAACGAAATCGGCTTCAAGAAATAAACTATTTAATGCAGAATAAATTTCAAATTAAACTGTCAATTGTCCTTGTATTATTCTGTTAATACATACAAACTCCCAAACTTATGTAATTTCATAATTGTATGTACTTGTATTGTATGTTGTAGCTATACCTGAGACCTTAGAACTTATGTCTCAAGTTGGATGGCGCATTTACGTTGTAGATGTCTATGGGCTCCAGTAACCATTTAACACCAGGTGGGCTGTGAGTTCGTCCACGCATCTATGCAATAAATAAAAAATATACCTTTCCATTCAAAGTTACTGCCAAGTTTTGGTTTGTAAATCATATCTGATCCATCTATTCCAGATTAGGTCTCGTTGACGGATTTTATTGAATATCAAACTCATTTTCGGTATTTGTGTGGCAAAATTAACCAATTTTATTCGAATGCAGGCGAAGCTAACGAATGAAAGCTTCGTTTAAAAAACTCATTTCCGGGCCTTTGTTGATAGACTTTTTTGTTGGATACGTCTCATGGCTGCGGTACAAACCCTGTTACATGTTACGATTGCATCTAAATCTGTCCGGCCGGTATCGTTTCCAATATGTCCACTCGTTTTGCAACTAGCGTCAGGGATGGACGGTTTCCCTGTGATTTCTATTGAATTAGTTGATATTGAGAGGATGTAAGAATTCGTTGATGTTACAAAAAAAAAACAAATGTGTGGTGTCGTGGGACACCGGATAGAAACGAAGTTCCTTATTGTAAAAATATTAATTTTATAATAAGTTCTATTCGAGGTATAAAGAAAATAAAACTGGAGGTTTCGCAACAACCCACGGTCATTCGGTAACGTGCGAACTTATTGTGGTACACTTCATTCACGGTTGTTTGCTTATGAGTTAGTGTATTGCGCAAACGAACGCTCTGGGATCGCGGTCAATAAATGATAAAAAAATATGTTATTTTTTGTACGTTATTACAAAGTTAAGTCGTACACTGTGTGCATTACTAATAAAAATCTTACGTTACGGACGTTTTTTCCCGGTTAAAGTAGCCCACCGCATCGTCCCATAAGGAATTTTGTTCCAAAAAATGGGGTCAAGGTCGCAATAGTATTCAATGCAGCTATCCTACTTACGACCTAGAACGTAAAGTTACTTCTATACAGAAAGAAACAATTGGCGAGATAGATTCAGGTAGACTGACCACATTAGTGAGTAAGGTCCTATATACCATGCTTGGGCACGCGATCCGCTCCAAACATCTGCGGACCGTCCAGTCCGACATACTCACGCCTCCTAGGTGCGAGGATTTCGTAGGAGGCTGTCTCCGGAGCAAAAAAAGGTTGACCACATTACCCGCTGTTTGCTAATGGAATGAGGAAAGAAGAAGGAAAGGATGACAATGTAACGATAACACTATTTGGCCAGTAGTGATTGATTGAGCAGGTTTCACGTACTCAGGTCTGATATGAAACAAAACAATTTGGAAGAGATGATATGCTTGAAGTTATCGTCATTTGTAAATTCAAGAGCAAACGGAAGCTTGGATGTGCCGTTTGATTATTTATCCTCTAGAATGACTTATCACCGCTCGTATGAGCTGTGTTAAGCTTTAGAGCCAAAAACAAAAAATAGCGCTTTAGGCTTAGTATGAATGACCTTTTAATTATGCCGTAAATCTGCCCTCAGTCAATTTATAATAAACGAAATTACACGCGTCAAACCTATACGCACTAACTTCCCAAAATTTACGTGGTAATATAAATATAAGTACAACATAAAATATCACTACAAAATTCTTAGTTGCACAAAAATTCAAGTTGAGTTTTGATGTCAACCCTAGCTCTCAAACGTCCGATGACGGCCTTTGAATCGATCACTCACACATAAACGCGTTCAGCATTTCACATAGACACACACATACATAGTTTTAATTTAAAAATACCGTGAGGGCTGTCTATTACTTTGAGAACCAACCTAATTGGTTGCTTTGCTCAACGGTTGGAAAGTAATTTGCGTGAAATTCTTTCGTTTAAAGCGTTTTAGTTGACGCTGAATTGAGCAAAGTCAAAAGGTATTTCACGGAGAAGGCATGAACAATATTGTGTTCAGTATCAAATCATATTTATTTTAGTATTATTTTACAATTTTTTTATATTATATTATATTATATATTAATATTATTTTACTGGTGGTAGGATCTCTTGTGAGTCCGCGCGGGTAGGTACCACCGCCCTGCCTATTTCTGCCGTGAAGCAGTAATGCGTTTCGGTTTGAAGGGTAGGGCAGCCGTTGTAACTATTATTGAGATCTTAGAAATTATATCTCAAGGTGGGTGGCGCATTTACGTTGTAGATGTCAATGGGCTCCAGTAACCACTTAACACCAGGTGGGCTGTGAGCTCGTCCACCCATCTAAGCAATAAATAAATAAATAAAATTTAATTCGATTTAATCATTTACCATGTGGGTGACTTGTTAACGAGCTACGCTTGTGTTGTTAACAGTAAAACAGATTACAGAAGATTTTGGAACAAATGAATTGCTGTTGTCCAGTATGCTATTCCTACAATTATACTAGCCACTGCTTTGATTCATTTAAATAACTTGTAACAGTATTATTTATATGAAACTTAAATGTATGTATATTATATATGTCGGAGAAGTCACAATTATTAACACCATCGTCAGACATCATAGGGGCGAATAGGATGATCGAGCTAAGAGAAATATTGAGTACGCCAATCACGTTTGTTGTCTTAGAACAATTTCGAAATCTTCTCTTGACGTTAGCAAACGAAAACGAATGACAGTTCTTAGGACGGAGGCACCGCTCTTCAAGAAGGCTGGTTGGTAAGTGTGATGGCGTCTACGCACCTCCATCGGCTAGGCTCTGTCGTAGCACGAAGTTAGTCGAGTTCCGACGATACCGCAATCGTGCTGCCACTCTTGGGCATCGTGCTGCGTTTTCTTTAGCTACCAAACTAATGACCGTCTCTGACATATATAGGTATAATACATACTTGTCGGAGCACGCCAGGTATGGCTGAGCGGTAGTTTCGTCATCACTCGTATTCGATTGAACTCAGTTTAGTTAATAAAACTTTTTGAATAACAATTATTGAAACTCAACACACACAACTTTCACAATGACAGGATAAACCGACAGTTTCGTTGCACATACCGACAGACCGACTGACCGACTGACTGACTGACAGAGACTCACTGACTGAGACGGACGGAATTACTGTCTGACACGGAATGCCACGACTCTGTCCACGTACCGCCATTTTATACTGTGGCGTTACGTAGTCTACCCTTCATTTTGTGATATTTATCAAAACAACATCTCATCATTTAAAATAATAATCAAAACCACCGTCTTAATATTACTAAAAGTCGTTATCCACGACACGGCCATTCTGACATGTCACACGTCCCTGTGTGACGCTCCTGCAAGAAAAACAACATTTTGCAATATCAAACAGGTTTCGTCTCGGCCAATCCTGATACATTCACGATTGAGGATTGGGATTCCTTTCATTACAAACCACAACGTTAGCTCTCAACAAGATCTTTAACAGACCATGTTAACCTGTGTGAGTAGATAACTTAATTACCCAATTATTAGTGATACACTATACAACTGAAAAATTTCATTAATGCTCAATAAGCATTAGAAACCCGAGTTATTACAAAACAACTCAATCTGAGCAGTATTTCATCAGTATTCTGTATCAACCACAAACTATCGTTACAATTACTTCCATCTAGTGAGAGTAACTCATGCCACCTATATCGAGTGACGATAAACCAATTCAAGTGCCACCTCCATCAAGTAGCTCTTGACTACTTATTGCCTCCATCCGGCAAATAAGTGGGACCTCCATCCGGTACCAAACTTCAACACAAAACACTAATGCCTCCATCCGGCACGCAAGTGGAACTTTCATCCAGTACCCACTTCAACCATAAAACACATCGCAATGCCTTCATCCGGCAATAAAACGAACACATCACCTAAATCGAGCGAGGTGTTCAATTACCAGTCATAAATAACACTGAATACTGTTCTTTACTAATCACACAAAATAGGACAACAAAATCCTTACTTTAATCAGTCAGTTGTATCGTGGTCATTTGATCCTACATCTTCTACATCACTAGTGTCAACAAAATCATATAGAACGCTCCTGGCCTGGCTGCCGGCGCAGCTAGTGACATTGCCACCCACATTATCATTAAAACAAATGATAAAACCAATACACATCATTTCACAATATTTTTTTTTTTTTTTTTTTTTTTTTATTGCCCTTGTAGGCAGACGAGCATACGGCCCACCTGATGGTGAGTGGTTACCGTCGCCCATGGACTTCAGCAATGCCAGGGGCAGAGCCAAGCCGCTGCCTACCGTTTAATACTCTCCACAAGCCTCGTTTGAAGAAGGACATGTCATAGCGCTCGGGAAACACCGTGGAGGGGAGCTCATTCCATAGCCGGATGGTACGTGGCAAAAAAGACCTCTGGAAACGCACTGTGGATGACCGCAGTGGCTCCAGGTAGTATGGATGAACTCTACTCCGGTGGCGGGCGGTGCGATGGTAAAAACGAGATGCCGGTATCATCTCGAACAATTCCTCAGAGCACTCCCCATGGAACATACGGTACAAAATGCAGAGGGAACCGAAGTCCCTCCGCAGACCCAGAGGCTCCAAACGATCCGTGAGAATGGGATTATCGACAATCCGAACGGCCCTCCTCTGTATGGAGTCAAATGGAAGAAGCTGGTATTTGGGAGCCCCGGCCCAGAGATGGGAGCAGTACTCCACGCGAGGCCGGACTTGTGCTTTATAAAGCAAAAGCCTTTGTCCAGGCGTGAAGTACCGCTTCGCTCTGTTGAGGACTCCCAGCATTTTGGACGCCAACTTGGCTTTGCCTTCCAGATGACTCCGAAACTGGACATCGCTCGAAATCTCGACCCCAAGTATCCCAATACTCTCGGAAGGTTGCAGGGATACTCCTTGGAATTGCGGCGCCATGACAAAGGGGTCCTTCTTCGCAGTGAACGCGCAAACTTGTGTCTTTATCGGGTTGAATTGAACCAAGTTCAATTCACCCCATTCGGAGACTCGCCTCAGAGAGTTCTCCACTTCAGACACAAGTTTAGATCGTCTCTCTTGCACCGCGCTCCGAGAGAGACTCTGATGGCCGATATATCGCGCATCCCCCGTGCTGTCATCCGCATAGCAATGCATGCCATCAATAGACAGCATGTCATTGATATACAGGATGAAAAGCGTGGGGGAGAGCACCGAACCTTGTGGAACGCCAGCGTTAATGGTCATGGTATCAGAGCAGTCACCGTCTACAACGACCATGATGCTCCGCCCATCCAAAAAGCTAGCGATCCACTTGCAGAGACCCTCGGGGATTCCGTAAGATGGTAGCTTCGACAGAAGTGCCCTATGCCAGACCCTGTCGAAGGCCTTCGCGATATCAAGGCTCACAGCAAGAGCCTCGCCCTTGCTCTCCAAGGCTTCAGCCCACCTGTGAGTAAGGTATACGAGAAGATCGCCAGCTGAGCGACCGTGACGGAAACCGTACTGTCGGTCACTGATCAGCTGGCGATCTTCAAGATACTTCAGGAGTTGTATATTTATTATTCGCTCCATCACCTTGGAAAGCAAGGAAGTTATCGCGATAGGCCTATAGCTCGATGGGTCCGACCGGTCACCCTTCTTGGGGATAGGGTGGACGTGGGCGGTCTTCCATGAAGACGGAACCCTGTTAGCGCAATAAGAGAGGCGATACAGACGCGTTAGCGCAGGCGTCAGCTCAGGGGCGCACGTTTTCAGAACCACTGCGGGGATGCCGTCTGGCCCACTCGACTTATGGACGTCCAGGAGTCGGAGTTCCCGCCTGACTGCACACTGTGTAAAGCAGATCTCCGGCAGGGAACTATCACACCGGGGGATGTTCGGTGGTGTGGCACCCCCGTCGTCCACGGTCGAGTTCGAGGCGAAGAGTTTGACCAGAAGGTCAGCCTTCTCTTTCGCACTATGGGCCAGACTGTCATCGGACTTTCGCAGTGGTGGGAGACTAGACCTGCAAAAGTTTCCTTCTGCGGCTTTGGCGAGCGACCAAAAAGCACGGCTCCCAGAGGGATAGCTCTTTAGTCGCTCGCCAACTCTAGCAACGTGCTCCGACTTCGCCTTGGCAATAGCCTTCTTGTAGGACCTGGAAGCGGCGTTATATTTCCGCCTTTCCTCTGAGATGTTAGGGTCCTGACGTCTCCTGGCATTATCCCATGCCACGTATGCGGACCGCTTGAGGTGTGCAGCATCCCTGCTGGCATTGTTATACCAGGGTCTGCTGCGACCCCCAACGGGCACTTCAGAGGAGGGAATAAACAATTCCATCCCCTGGAGCACCACGTCTTTAAGACGGTCCGCACAGACGTCAGGATCAGCAGAGGAAAAGCAGAACCGCCCCCATGGGTAGGATGCGTAAAATTCACGCAATCCATCCCAATCTGCTGACAAATACTGCCAAACTCTTCGATACCTGGTCGTCGTTCGACGACTAGGACGAGAGAGTGGTGTGGCAGCACGGATAAGGCAGTGATCAGACGATCCAAGCGGAGCGTCGACCACTACACTGTATCCGGCTGGATCGGTGGTCAGCAGAAGGTCCAACAGAGAAGGCTCGTGCCCCTCAATATCTGGGACACGGGTGGGCTGTGTCACCAGCTGGGAGAGGCCGTAGGCCAGGGCGAAATCGTAAGCAGCCCGACCCGGTAGGTCAGTGGTTCTGGACCCCAACCACTCTTGGTGGTGAGCGTTAAAATCTCCAAGAACCACCACCTCCGCAGATGGGTACTGCTCAAGCACGCGGCTAGTCCCCTCTTGCACATGCTCTATCAGAGCTGAACCTGCATCACTGCTCTGGGACCTGTACAGGCACGCGTAGACTCGGGTACAACCCCCATGGTCTACGCGCAGCCACAAGAGGGACAGGTCCCGTTGTTCGAGGCCTCGTAGACGGCGACAACAGACATCAGCCCGGACGAATACACACACCCCGGCTTTACGCAGGAAGTTGTGCTCCAATACGTAGCCGGGGTATTCAAGGTACGAAGTATCATCCGGAGCAGATATCTGCGTCTCCGTCAGAAAAAGGAGGGCAGGCTGCGCCGTCTCAAGATGGTGGTGTACGGCGTCGAGGTTGCTGTGTAGGCCCCTTACATTGCTGAAATCCACATTAAAAATATAGAGTCAAAGTCATTACTAGACCAACACAACAATAGTCTCCATTGAGACCCAGGTCTCCGCTGTACCAATCGATGGAGATACTCTCACCTCACTGATCAGTCTCGTCAGTAGCACTACTTAGAGGCAACCTTATGTAATCATAGGTTCTATTACCAGTTAAAGCAATCTGTCTTCATTTCAACAAAATTCAACATCGAATTTTACTAAATTTCCAATGTTCTGGTCTCGTCAAAGTTAATCTCTTACTTTCAGTATCATTTTAAGTAAAAACCTTTTGGGATATGTCACGCGAACTATAAAGAATTCGAAGGGGCTCGCCTCTGTTATTCTTATGGTAGAACAATTTAAAAAAAAACAAAATGTGTGCAATTCACACGTGGTAGAAGTGAAACCTTCCAAAATTAAAATACAATTATCCTAAACGTCTTAAGTAAATGTAAAATTTTGTCATTAGTAAATAATTGTAAGGTAGCGCCCTCTGTGAATTGATATTTTAATTTCACGTATAATCCTAAATTAAAATTCACTACAAGAGCTTTCATACACACATTAGTATTAAAAAATCTCACAGATGGCGCTGTATTAAATAGTATGTTGTATATTTCTGTCTCATTCTTTGCTGGCTTCATCCTACACATTTTTGTATTTGTCTCTTACCTGTCGTTTTTTTTTTTTTTCGTTGCATCCGATTTGAAATCACAACGATTCTAAAGAAGTTTTCACTTCAAAAGATGTACGGCTTCTAGCACTTCTTGTCAAGAACAATTCCATGAGCTCATCGCGAGCTTGGTCATCAATAACGCAAGTCTGGGCTTCGAATAAGGACACTAGATTTAAGAGTTCTATTTCGCTGAATGCTCAATCTCACTGAACCGATTAAAACAACTATCAGGTAGTACATTACATACAATAGGTAAGCAATAAACCATCGCATAGGATTTGTTCCGTACAGTTTTGAGTCAAAACAACAGAAAGCTTTTATGAGAACCATCGTATAAAATTGATGAGTTATGAAGCTACTACTAATAGATTTCTTGACAAGAGAGCATTCGGCACCCGAATCCAAATAAAAATAATACGACTCACCAGATTGTTCTTATTTACCAAGATTGCCCGATGTTACGCAGCTACCGGCACGTCGCTCCGCTCGGCCGGTGAATAGTTGACCCATCGAGCGCCGACAGACTGTGCTTGCGTCCCATATCTCGTATTGGCTGCAGCAATCACGTGTTGATTGCGACATGGTCTTCCTGATTGTACATGTCCTCGTGTGATGGTTAACCTACAATCAAAAACATCCACGAGAACACTTGTTCCGCTCGATCACTCCAACTTTAAAGTCATCAAAGCTTTAAACTGTTTTAATACCATTTTAACCAAATCAAACAATAGGGTATACAAAGTTCACTATTCAGCAGCCAGAGCACGTACCACAGTCGTTCATCAAACTTCAAATTTACTCTGTACAAATCAGGCATAGCTTACAGGAACTCAGATCAAACAAAACTTCCGAGTAAAAATATCTAACGCCACGGCTCTCCAGCCGACCAGCAATCGCAATTGCCCTCATGATGCGCATCCACCGCGTGGATCGCCCGTGTGCATCACCCGCTGACTACACACGATGGTCTTTACAGACCCCGACCTCCGCCAGAGCCAAACGCGCACCGCGCACCCACGGACTACTTGAGTTGCCTCAAGAGACACCGATTTCTACCGGGCTACGACTACGTAATAGCTACTGGTACGGTCGAACACAATACGGCCGATAGACTATCCTTACTCGAGTTTTCACCACAATTTAAGCTTGCTCTTCAACATCATCATTTACATCAACCTCGACTGGTATGTGTCATGCTGGCATTTTTCTTAGCCTATCATGTGGGTATTTGTAAGTACGTTTTGATTTTAAAGCTTTCAATGTGTAACGGTCACCATCCAATACTTCAACTACTTTAAACGGCCCTTTAAACTCCGGATCTAATTTCGTTTGATTACGCTCTTCGTTTTAATGTGTGGACGAGCTCACAGCCCACCTTGCGTTAAGTGGTTACTGGAACCCATAGACATCCACAGCGTAAACGCGCCACACACCTTGAGATAGAAGTTCTAAAGTCTCAGTATAGTTATAACCGCTGTCCCACCCTTCAAACCGAAATACACCACTGCTTCACGGCAGAAATAGGCAGGGTGATGGTACCCGTGCGGTCGATGGCACTATACGGAGCACCCGTTTGGTGCCACGTCCTTACCCACGAGAACGTCGCCGCGCTGCGACGCCGGCCGCGCGCGATCGCAGTCAGAGTTATTCAAGGATACCTCACAGTCTCCTACAAGGCGGCGTGCCCTAGCGCAAGTGCAGCCGGAGCGCGGAGGCTCCAATCTCGGCAGTCCGTGCTGGAGGCGTGGTCTCGTCGTTTGGCGGACCCGTCGGCCGGCCTCCGTACCGTCGAGGCGATCTGCCCGGTTCTCGCGGACTGGGTGGGCCGCGACCGCGGAAGTCTCACCTCCGGCTACCTGTGCAGACTCACAAGACATTTTACCACCATGCAACTTCTTACCGCAACAAATCTTACCAGCCACCACGCAAACTACAATTTTACGGGTTCCACCTCTCCTACACGATGTTACTCCCATACTGCGGAAGCCAACCGCGAACACTTGTCAAGCACGCACAAGCACGCACTTCACCGGAAAAATCTGCATCAGTCAGCGGGACCCGAACACCGCCGCATCGCCAGACACGAACGCACCGGACGTCTTATCTTACAGGTCACGACGACTTCAGATTTTCTTCCCCACGGAAACTTGCTTGCTTTCTTGTTTGCTTGCTTGCTTGCTTGCTGGAGCCCGAAGTCATCGAACGTGTAGTGTTATTGGTATTGAATCTAGTAGATTCTAAAGTTTCAGCGACAATTCACAGTCTCATGTCCTGGTTTACTGCACTAGTGCCACGTAACTCTAGCAGAAGTCAGCCACTTAAAATAATTCTTGTCGGAACTACCCACTCGTCATGACAGATCCATTATTGCGATCGAAGTTTCACTTGAGATTTGCACTTGCCTTAATATCTTGCAATAGCTTGTTACGTGTTGTATTTCCGCTAGTAAATGCCATGTGATGAAGTCGACAGTCAAACTGGGCAACATGAGCCAGAACGTAAGATGTGATGATTTCTTCGTGGCTCAGATCTTCCATCAAGGTAACAGAGACGTTATTACAAGACTTACGTATGCTGCATTCACGCTCTTGTGGCGTACCATTACTAGTATTCTGATCTGCATCATGTTTTTTTGCTGTACTTCGAACATGTTCAAACACGTCACGCCAGTGAGAGTAGAGTCCTGATCTCACTTCTGATGTCGGAGCACGCCAGGTATGGCTGAGCGGTAGTTTCGTCATCACTCGTATTCGATTGAACTCAGTTTAGTTAATAAAACTTTTTGAATAACAATTATTGAAACTCAACACACACAACTTTCACAATGACAGGATAAACCGACAGTTTCGTTGCACATACCGACAGACCGACTGACCGACTGACTGACTGACAGAGACTCACTGACTGAGACGGACGGAATTACTGTCTGACACGGAATGCCACGACTCTGTCCACGTACCGCCATTTTATACTGTGGCGTTACGTAGTCTACCCTTCATTTTGTGATATTTATCAAAACAACATCTCATCATTTAAAATAATAATCAAAACCACCGTCTTAATATTACTAAAAGTCGTTATCCACGACATACTTATATATTAAATTTAGTATTTGAAAAAAAAATGAAAGCCGTGTCATCCCTATAGAATTGGAACATTAGCCTTTTATGACAGTGGTTTTTGTTTGGTAGAACGTTCTGGGCCTATTAAACAATATTATTGTACATAATATTCACATTTCATCTAAATATCGCAACCATTAAACACTCAATATTGGACAGCAGAATGGCGCGTGTTTTGTTATTTCCACAAAGTCTCGATTCCGTACAATTTTCATTGCTTTGAAAGATGAAATCTATTTTCAGTCCAAGAATATGAGCTAGAATTCTTCAGTCGCATTTGAAATTGATTCTAAATCGATTTGTTAGTCGAAAGCTTGCGCTGGAGCGCTCGGGCGGAAAATAGGCAACTGTCAGTTCGCTAGCTCAGCGCGAGTTTCATGCCCTCGTCCGAAATAGACACCTGTTGTGCCTATTATATTGTATACTAGCTGACCCGGCAGACTTCGTAGTGCCTTAATCGATAAATAAAAGACCTAAACTTTAGTATAAAATAAACTTAAAACAAACAAAAGGAATCAGTCCGACGGGGACACAACAAAGGAAAAACAAAATTGTTATTTTTATTTAATTTCGAGCATTTTCATATTTATCTACATTTTAAACCTTCTCTGGACTTCCATAAATAATTCAAGACCAAAATTAGACAAATCGGTCCAGCCGTTCTCGAGTTTTAGCGAGACTAACGAACAGCATTTCATTTATATTATATAGTACTAGCTGACCCGGCAAACGTTGTGTTGCCTTAAATAAGATTTCTAGGGAAATTCTACTGTAGAAAAAAAAACTCATTTAACCACATAATACCTCATTGCAAACAAAAAAATATATCCAAAAAATTAAAATAAAAAGTAAATGTTTGGGGTCGACAACCCTTTTCACTTAGGGGTATGAAAAATAGATAGTAGCCGACTCTCAGACCTACTGAACATACTATTGATACACAAATAAAACCAAAAAAACATGGCTGAAAAATGTATAGTATTGTATAGCTCTCAAATATATTAAGTGTATAATCTATGATGTATAGTGAGTAAGTAAGACAGGAGACCGGCTTCGTCCTCATCCCTACTACGTGATGTTTGCTGGATGAGTGGTGACACCTGGCGGGGAAAGCTGATCGATTGATAGTTGATCAGTAGTCGACCGGCGAGGGCGGGAGATCAAATTTAATTTAAAAAAAATCATAATTAAAGGAACTTGAAATTATAAACTCTGAATAAGAGTTTATCGTACTACAATTATAATATTTGATTGCCATCTTGCAACCTTATTGCGGATCTGTGCATAGAATAAAAAAAATATTGATCGGGATGGAAAAATAGGGGTTGATCGTATAAGAGGGAAAATTGAGAGTAATATATTTTTTATTATTTTAAGTCATGACAAAGTACAAACAAAATTCTCGCAAAAAATTTTAAAGTTTTTAATTAGCAAATAAAAAATAAGGGTTGATCGTAGAGGGGTGAAAATTGAGGATTGTATGTATTTTTGTATGTTGTATCATAAAAAAATAGAAATTAAAAATTTTGTCTAAAAAATAAATAAAAAAATTTAGGGGTGGGCTACCCCTAACATTTAGGGGGATGAAAATTAGATGTTGGCCGATTCTCATAGATACCGGATAAGCACAAAAAATTTCATCAAAATCGGTCAAGCCGTTTTGGAGGAGTATGGCAACGAAAACTGTGACACGAGAATTTTATATATTAGATTATATAGATGTAAAGAAAAACCTTTATTATTTAAAACTCTTTAGTTTTAAAAAAAGGATATTCTTCATTGTCATTCAGTTTCACGGAGTGAAGTCTGTCATACAGTAAAAAGAGAGCTCAGTTTTGTATAGTTTATTAATACTGTTCACTGTTTAATTTTTAATATTAAATTTTAAAAGAGATTAAGGGCTTTGAATGTTTTTTTTAAATTACAACACAGAGAATACAATTTAGTCTTTTATTGTTTATTCATTCTGAAATACTCCATATCATTGTATACTTATATATGGCGGCGATAGGTTAGCAGTATGTCTGTCAGTAGTAAGGGTTTTAATATAGTACCGTCAGTAGTACAGCGCAATGTACAGCGAATCGTGAACGGATTACACTAGCAATTTGTAATTTTTCAATGTTGATTACTAGTGAAAACAGAGTCGATAGCCCGTTCTTCAGAGACACTGATCATTTATTTCATTTGTAATTTCGTAGTCACCGCGAGCTTTTCCGCCCGACATTCGCGTAATTCAGATTATATTTTGTGGTACAATTTTGTTTGTAATTACTGAAATTACTCAGTCCTGAAACATGATAGGCTGCATCTCAATTATTCGAGAAATTTGTTGTTGTTAATTTTAATGTCTTTTCTCTTTAATAGATTAGCTTTTGGTTTGAGAATTTTTTATTTAATTAGTTAATTAGTATTCTGTGTTGTGGATGTTGATTTAATTATTTTTAAGGTTCGCTAGTCGAGATTCAGTAAAATTTATTGATTGTTATTGGCAGTAATCATGCAATCATACCCATGAATTGATTTCACAATCATGGGTTTTTTATTGCCTCTATAGCAAGAATAGGAAAACCACCTTCTTTTGGGCCCAAGGTTATTTGAGTTGAAACCACTCAACCCTGTGTATTTTTCTACTTGAATGCATTTATATTCATTCGAAAAACACGCATCCCTTATTTTATGCGGGGTTTCTGAAAACCTTAATCTGTACGAATTTTTTTTTGGAACGAAGCTCCTTTTGGTACGATGTGGAGGGGTACCCTAACCGGGAAAAACGTCCGTAACGTAAGATTTTTAATATATTAGTGATGCACACAGTGTATGACTTAGCTTTGTAATAACGTACAAAACATAACATATATTTTTATTATGTATCTTTTATAAATCATTGTGAATAAAATAAAGTTGATATCTTTGTAAAGTAGTTTTTTTTTATCAATAAAAAATCATAATACAAAATCTATATCCGAATACTTAATTATTTTCTTTATAGCTCGAATAGAACTTAAAATTAATATTTTTATAATAAGGAACTTCGTTCTTATCCGTTGTCCCACGACCACACATCCTTTTTTTTTGTTTTTTTTTGTTGTTTAATTTTTTTTTAAATCTAGTAGTGTGTACTTATGGTTGTGATATATAAAAAAAATGACGTCACTCAGCGTGTGTAATCATAATATACATATACGTTTACAGGTATTGTCGAGTGGGTTCCAACTTTGAGCTTAACAAGGTGAAGTGTAGGTCGGGAATTACGGCAAGCCAAGACCGCAGAGCGTTCTCCTTGTGTTAAACGCTTTCCACCGAAATGAGACGGTTGCGTCAATTTCACATGATACCGTAGCTTTGTGTTTTGCATATATTTCAGATTCAGAAGCATTCGAAGACGGTCATTTTATTTGAATTAAAGACCAAAAAACAACTTAAGTCATACGGATAATTAAATAGTGCTCTCCGATGTTATAGAATTAAAGATAGAAGACTTAATGGTGGTAGGACCTCTTGTGAGTCCGCGCGTGAGACCACCACCCTGCCTATTTCTGCTGTGAAGCAGTAATGTGTTTTAGTTTGAACGGTAGGGCAGCCGATGTAACTATACTTGAGTCCTTAGAACTTATATCTCAAGGCGGGTGGCGTATTTACGTTGTATATGTCTATGAGCTCCAGTAACCACTTAACAACAGGTGAACGGTGAGTTGTAAAAAAAAAACTCACTAGTCGTCTGTAAGATTGAGATTTATTCTCGTGATGCCATTGTTTAGTTTATAGTTCAGGTACCTATTGTTTATATGTTACACATAAACTCATAATAAATTAAATTTTTTAGAGCTCCGGTCTTCAAAAGAAAAAAATACAGATCTCTACAAGATCACATTACATGTAACATCACATTTGTGTATCTTTTCTCTCGGGAACGACTAAATATGTAAAGTAGGAATTAGTACGACAAATACCAAGATCAAATATTAAGGCGGAACGAAGTCATAAAAACCTCAAGTCGGTCCGTCAACGGAATCAAAAGATATAGTCGTGTTTTGTAACACATTAAAATTTTGTAAGGCACTTCCCGTTTATTATTTTGAATCGTGAAATTTGACCAGAGACAATGTCTTATCTATACTAACATTATAAAGCTGAAGAGTTTGTTTGTTTGAACGCGCTAATCTCAAGAACTACTGGTCCGATTTGAAAAATCCTTTCAGTGTTAGATAACTAATTCATTGAAGAAGGCTATAGGTTATATAACATCACGGTAAGACCAATACTAGTGGAGCACCAATAAAAAATGTTTCAAAATAGGTGTTTAAATGGCTCCTTAATATTCTATAATTCAAAAATATTTCCACTTTCTACGTAAATGAATTGGGGGTAAAATTTAGCGTTATTCCAAAGTAATTATTCCACGCGGACAGAGTCGCGGGCAAAAGCTAGTTGTACAAATAAAGTATAAATACCGAAAATAGTACATTTGTACGTTCAACACAAAATAAAGGGTATTTTGTTATTTACAAACTTACATTTGCAGGTATGCCATTGACCGTTGCGTAGAAAATGTAGGGGAGATATAAAAAGTCTGACTGTAAACTTGAGTTTGTCTTTCAAGCTACCGTATAAGCCTCTCCATATTACATCGTGAATGGCACGGGAAGCCGCGAACCACCGGCGAAATACGAGTGTTAATATACATTTTTCCAAATCCCTCTATGATTATTTAGATAATTTCAATGTAAAAATTAATTTCCAAAAGACGTAATAACTTAGGTATTAGTTAAACTAATCTCCGCTTCTATATTTGGTTATAATTAACATAAACTTTAACCGAATTATCTATAAGTACATATGAAAGGATGCCATATTTCTTCGAGATTATACAGTTATTGTATGTATGTATGATGAATTTTTTAATTTCTATAGGTTTTGGATTTTATAAAAGAGCATGGCCTCTATGTTAACACATACCCTCTACGAATGCTACGATCTTTGTAGACAATTGCTACGATGCTACAAAGATCTACGAAAACTCTTATTAACTATTATAAATAGCCTGCTCTAACATTTAGGAAGCAACATAAAGCTTACTAAATAAAGGTAAGCTCTTGGATAAAAATGTAATCAGTAGTTATTTTGCTTATTTTTTTTTTTATTAATATTATTTATTTCTTTTCGAAATATGAAAAAAGTAAATGATTAAATTAAAAATTTCGTATATAATATGTAGTGTATAAAATTAATAAAAAATATGTGTGCTGTCGTGGGACACCAGATAGGAACGAAGTTCCTTATTATAAAAATATTAATTTTACGTTCTATTCGAGGTATAAAGAAAATAAAACTGGAGGTTTGGCAGCAACCCACGGTCATTCAGTAACGTGCGAACTTATTGTGCTACACTTCATTCACGGTTGTTTGCATAAGAGTTAGTGTATTGCGCAAACGAACGCTCTGAGATCGTGGTCAATGAATGATAAAAAAAAATTATTTTTTGTGTGTGCATTACTAATTTGTACGTTATTACAAAGTTAAGTCGTACACTGTGTGCATTACTAATAAAAATCTTACGTTACGGACGTTTTTTCCCAGTTAGGGTAACCCTCCGCATCGTCCCATAAGGAACTTCGTTCCAAAAACTTACTTAAGAAATCGAACTAATAATTAATTTTATCGTTTTATCCTATTGATACTGGTCAGGATGCAGGTAACGGTATGCAGCGGCTTGGTTCTGTTCCTGGCATTGCTGACGTCCATGAGCGTAATGGTAACCACTTACCATTAAGTCGTCAAATGAAGTCGGCGAAAATGACGTTCAAACATAAACAGGTTCTTCTTCTCAGAGTCTTACACTCCTGGCGGAGTGGTCTTAATGGTTGGCAATAATCCATCTTGCACCCACAAGATCGGCTGCGAGAGCATTGACCGTCTACTCATCCTTGAACTATTAATCGGTCCAATGAGCTTTAATTACGAATGATATGTCTAAACATATTAAGAATTCGCAATTGCACAATCCACGAAAGCCTTTATTTGGTTTGGAGCTCTTTAGAGGATAAACAGATACCAAGCGAATAAAAGCGTTTTAGTTAAATTCTAAATATTTTACGTAATAGTTCAAAGTGGCTGTGAAGTGAAAAAATCGTAAGGAATATATACAAGATTCCTACAAACCTTAAAATATTATTAGAAAAATATTCATTTCCATCCTTATTAATTTTAAAACGTAATTTCATTATGAGAATACATTAAGTGATTATTCAATTTCGAAAACCTTTGTCTTGAACTAACTTAAAGTCGCTAAGTTTTAATTAAACTTGTTTAAGATTGTGTTTAGCATTGCAAAACGATGTGTACCCACTGAACAGTTCCAATACTATATGCAGCTTCATAATTAGATATATTTTTTTCTAATACAACCAATTTTTTGTAATGGGTGGATGAGTCTACCAGGTGTTAAGTGATTACAGGAACCCATGGACATCTACAACGTAAATGCCCTAACCCACCTTGAGGCATGACTTCTAAGGTCTCAAGTTCAGTACAACGGCAGCCCCACCCTTCAAACCGAAACGCATTACTGCTTCACGGCAGATATAGGCAGGATGGTGGTACCTATCCGTGCGGACTCACAAGACGTTACCACCAGTAACTGTAAGCTACAAATAATTGATTATTGTGACCTCTCTTATTGAAGATCACTGTTCGGTTATGACAGTGGTATTTTTTATGGTGATAGATATGAACACTACTTTTATGGTTTAATCGCACGCTTATTATGTTCATTTTTTAATTTGCATATTTTCGCATAGTTCACAGTTTTCGTGGACGCTATGAGTTCGAAAGTTATGATGTATGCAAAACTGCGATTCATACCTTTTCTAAATGTGACTCCAAATATGAATTATCCACATCGTGAAAATTAATTAGTGATATGTTAAGTGATTAATTAACTATGAATAAAGTAGTGATTTAAAAAAAAAAAAACAGAGACTACAGTATAGAATTTTTAATTGCAAACAATAAAATGGTTTTTTTTTTCTGTCAAGAAAACACTATTTTGTAAGGGAATTATGTTGCTTGATGAAAAATTCCATTGTAAGGTTTAAATCCAATCCTGATACGATGACCAAAATTATTTAAATAGAAATATACAATTCTCAGCAGAGACAAGCCGTAACACTTTTTAATTGTTCGGTGCTAAAACAGCACACTCTATTTAATGAAAAATAAATTGTTTGAACAAACAAAACAAGGGCACCCGTTCTTAATGGCCGTAAACATTCAACCGCCCGTATATTGTGGTGGGCCACGAAGCTGTCTAGTTGTGACATCAAAATAATCGTGACGTATTATACATAGAATGTAGGTATTTTCTGGCGCAGTTTCAATTGAATATCAATACAGTATCAAAATATGTGATTTATTCTTAAAATATTAAAAAATTCGACCATGCTAATAAACAAGTAAGTAATTATTTATTAAGAAGAATTTTCAAAGATGATCCATATATACTCGTAAGCAGAATTATGTTATTCTCTACTCTAAATATTGTTTGAACAGATACACGTACAAAAAACTGTAACCGCATAATCGAAAATAAAATATTGAATCCGTCAAGTAGTGTAGCGTGTTTAAAAGTGAACTACATAATCGCCTAACGCAAGAATGAGAAACACGCGGCCCGCCAAGCATTTCTAAAATGGAATTTGTTTTATCGACTTTCTCCCATCAATATATTATTGCCTAACGCATTGAGGTCCACGATCATGTTGGTCTCCGAGAACTGTAGAGCGGTGAAGAGGGCGGGCTGCCCACAGTAACCGAAGACCAAGTTCTACGAACAAAACACTAAACAAGCTAAAGCCCGGTCTAGTTTTGTATATCATCTCATAACTTTTAGAAAACTTAATTTATAGCCAAATTCAGTCCACACAAAACCGAAAGGCGGAATTTCGATTCGCCCAATTATAAACTTAACCTTCTATGACTTCAATGTTTTTTTCTAACGAAACATTTCAATAAGGAATTGTTCCAAAGATGAATCGAAAATGTATGCCATTTTCTAAGAAATTCACCATTTGGATCTGCTTTATGTGGAACTCGTTGCTTCCATGAACATCGTTTGAAATAAGAACAAGTTTGAAATAACATCAGAAGTACACGATAAAAAGGGGTAATTACATGAAAAGGAGTCCAAAGAGAATTAATTAAAATGTTAATTTTCTAATTGTACTCCTCTCGCGTGTTATTGTTAATTTTCATTTTTCAATGTCCATTGGTGCAGAATAACTATAATAGAAAGAAAGTGTAAGCTAAAAGGAAAGTATTAAAAGGTACTGACAACTGACGTCAGTTGACATTCCATTTTAAAACGTCCTAACCACCATTAATTTTTATTTTTTTATTTTTTTTATTGTCTTCAGAACCGTAATATGTTACTGAAACAAAGTCCATGTTTGTTCGAATATTTTTGTTGTTGCTTAGATGGGTGGACGAGCTCACGACCCACTAGCTTTTATGTGGCTACCGGAGCCAATAAATATCAACAGCCTAAATGCCGCTAACCGCCTTAAAATATGAGTTCTGAGTCATGAGTTTTTACAGTACAACCACTGCCACACCCTGTAACCCTAAATGAATTATTGCTTCGTGCGGGCTCACAAGATACTCTGCCACGCAGATAAGGATTTGTTGTGGGTATGATTTTTATTACACGATGTTATTCCTTCACAGTAGAAGTCAATCGTGAACATTTGTTAAGTATGTATTTCATTAGACCGGCACAGTCGCATCGCTCAATACGAACGCATTGGGCGTCTTAACTTCAAGCCACGACGACTTCAGAGAAGCTATTGAGAGCAGCGCTTTCTCTGGCCCCATAGAGAAACATCGACGCTTCGACATTGTCCTCAGGCTTGACATAGCGCAAACAAATGTGTACACAAAAAAAGATCAGCCATTGTTAAAATTATTGTTCGCAAGGAATACCTAAAAAGTAAAACTGTTTTAATATAGGGCAATGAAAGGTATGTATATAATATGTATATGTGTGGCGTAACAAAATGAAACAAACGAAGTATTGTTTCAGTTCATTCAAGTTCACGAGTAATTTTATTTCTTGTCTTTGACGGAACTTTCATGCTCAGACTTTTTTGACATTGACATCATGAGTAGACATTTGGAATAGACAAAATAAAACTTAAGGGAGTTCATATAGAGTCCCTTCTTTATTTCGCCGTAAAGTCGTGTTTTGTGTAATTAACACCACAGTTGGAACAATATAAATTTTATTGTTGTAGCGGCATAAATAATTCTAAGTAATTACATTATATTAGTTATTTAACACATTATAAATTATTTTTACGTTTTAAATATTTGGCGGTAAAAAGGTCCTGTGTCACAGACTATATTCTGTTTCCCACATCTCTTGCGTTCCGGCTTACGCATCATAAAAAGGTACGTACTTAAACGCCACAAACTTATGACACAGATAAATCAAATTATTCCGGCATAAATATCTATGTTTTCTGATGCATTTTTTTATTTGATTGGATTAATAGGTAAGCCAGTTCACGACCCCTCTGCTGTTAAGTCGTTAACGGAGCCATATATAACACTAATTTACTTGTTTCAATAATAAAACAGTCATGTGTTTCGATACAAAACTTAAAAGTAGGGAGTAATAAATTAATTCCGTCACTATGTATACAATAAATAGAGACAAAACATTCATAAACTGCTAGTGGTATGGTGTACCTATTGTGTATCAAATGGTAGTCTACTTGATGACTTGCGGTCACTTGGCCGTGGATGAGCCGTGAGGGCTTAATCACTAAAATATGAAACCTTTTTGAAGGCTTCATTTTTTTTAAATTTTATTCGAAAAAAAAAACCTTGCGTGTTTCGTCTATGCCTAAGTTTTATAGAAGTTTGATTACGAATTTCCTTTCCAAGTATTTGTGAACTTCCTGCTCTTTAAACTCATAATTTTCTTTATCTCTTGCTCGTTGTAAAGCAGTTTAAGTAGGCCCTCTAAATTTGCCCTTCAACAAAATAACATCCAAACATTTTCATTCTCGTGCTGCTAATAGAATTAGAGTCTCTGCTGTCCCACCAATTACGATGGGAATGATTTACAATTTCGCCGCAGGAAAATCGTTTAAGCGGCTTACAGTGGAGCGCCTACTCATTGTAAATGGTTCCAGATAAGTAGAATGGCGTCGGTTTTTAATTTCCCCCGAGAATCGAACCCTAACGATTTGGAGACCTGTTCAAGACATTGTTTCTAATGGGCCACCATCGATAAGATCGTATTTGATCACAACGGATATACTCCCTATTATGTCATACATGGAGTTTACGTGGAAGGCTTTAGAGGAAGAGGTAGACCTAAGAAGAAATGGATAGATTACGTGAAAGACGATATGTGTTAGAGGGGAGTGAGCGAAGAAATTGTATATGTTAGAGGAGTATGGAAGGAGAAAAAATGTTGCGCCGACCCCAGGTGACTGGGAAAAGAGCCAGAGAATGACGATATGTCCGTACGTGTAGTTCCGTATTTTTTATTATTTTTATATTGCTTAGATGGGTGGACGAGCTCACAGGCCACCAGGTGTTAAGTGGTTACTGGAGCCCATAGACATCTACAACGTAAATGCGCCACCCACCTTCAGATATAACTTCTAAGGTCTCAAGTATAGTTACAACGGCTGCCCCACCCTTCAAACCGAAACGCATTACTGCTTCACGACAGAAATAAACAGGGCGGTGGTACCTACCCGCGCGGACTCACAAGAGGTCCTGCCACCAGTAGCAATTATAGAATTTTCTTCGGTTTTGGTGAATCGCAGATATGATTAAAACTGCTTTTATGGTTTTGTTTTGTATTTTTTATTGTCATATAATAATATTATTGTAAACGAATACGAATTTTTTACAGTTTTCGTGGTCACAGAGTCGTCCGAGCTTAAAGTGTAAAAGCAGCTTTATTAATACGATATTCTGTCCTATAGTGTGACGATAAGCTTGTGATTACGATTAGTCCACTAAAATGTGGTGACAGTAATACTTTGTTGGTTGTTAAAATAAGGCAAATGCGCAAGAGTTCAGTAGCAACCGATGCTCACGGAAATTACATTATATCGAAGCTTCACCTGTTTCATCTTCATTATTTCATAACTCTCGTTGTTATAAAATTTTGTTTCCTATAATTAAATCTTATACGACTCTTCCCGACATCTATTGGCGAATAATAATACTATTTTTCATAATTGAGAGCAAGACACAATAACACTATATACACAATAATAAGTCATCGTGGCCTAAAGGATAAGATGTCCGGTGCATTCGTATCGAGCGATGCACCGGTGTTCGAATCTCGCTGGCGGGTACCAATTTTTCTAATGAAATACGTACTCAACAAATGTTCACGATTGACTTCCACGGTGAAGGAATAACATCGTGTAGTAAAAATCAAACCCGCAAAATTATAATTTGCGTAATTACTGGTGGTAGGACCTCTTGTGAGTCCGCATGGGTAGGTACCACCGCCCCGCCTATTTCTGCCGTGAAGCAGTAATGCGTTTCGGTTTGAAGGGTGGGGTAGCCGTTGTGACTATACTGAGACCTTAGAACTATATCTCAAGGTGTGTGGCGCATTTACGTTGTAGATGTCTATGGGCTCCAGTAACCACTTAACACCAGGTGGGCTGTGAGCTCGTCCACACATCTAAGCAATAAAAAAAAAAACACTAAAGCTATTTCAGCAGATGGCGTTGTTAAGCCACCCGAAGCCAATGAGTGTTTGGTTTAAGGTTAGACCAAGAAAATGAATTGTTTATTTATATTATTATTTGTGTATTTTTAACTGGCGTGTTCACTTAAAAATAATTTCTAAAACCACAATTTATAAAAATAAAATAAAAATACCGAGCGAAGCTCGGTCATCGTCTAGTATCGATTTATGTTTCGATTATTTTTAAAAATGCTCGTAAACTATGATGTTAATATTACCGTGAAGTTGTTGCATAAATTTCAATTGACATCAATATTTTGACTGCGTAATGAGAAGATGTAGCATAGGAATAACCATTTCATGTAACACAGAGTTGTGATAGCCGAAACTTCTACACCATGAAAGACACTCAACGCTTTCGCCGATTATCAATGTTTGGCATATTCCCTAGGCAAATATTTTATTTTTGGTTCGATTACTATCGGCCATGTTGGATTTTGAATTCGCCACACCTAAATTCCGTTTACTCGTAATCCCTAGTGGGATTGTCGAGCTGGCTTGTTATTTTTATATTATTATAAAGAATGAAGACTTTTTTAGCTGTAATCGTGGAGTTTGTTTACAAACTTGTTTTTTTTTTTATAACGTCATAGATAAATATAGTTCCTATGAACCGTATCGAATCTTCGAAATTCACCTCTTGTAGGCAGAATAGACGTCCTTTCTATAAACGACTTAGCTTATTCTGCCTACAAGAGGTGAATTTGGCAATTACACGAGAATATCGGATGTATTGACATTTGAAACCGAGATTTATCATTACATTAGCATTAGATTTACAGCAGAATGGCTATGAACCTATTATTACGCGCTGGGGCTCGGGAGAACTAAAATTCTACCGAATTACAAGTTAACACTGTATTAGCACTTAATACACTCCACAAACATTTCAAAATTCTCAATTTACTTCTTCCGCTTCGCTTCAGGTGATCCGTTCGCTGTTTCGCTTCGAGTAGTTCCGATTACTAACTGTTTCGTGCCATCTTTGCGACGCTTTTAAAGCCGATAGCACATCCTTAGAACTATCGAGAACATTCCTCACAAGTCGAGTATTTTCGATTTGTGTTTCCGCTATCTGACAATAGATGGCGTTGTACTTCTCGAGTGTTCTAAATACTACTATACCCTTCGATATTCGTTCGCTAAATTCGGTGTAACACAATGTACATATCTATTCATTAGTAAATCTATTTCGTGTATGGAGATATTTTGTCGACGTGGAGATGAAAACTGTAATTGATGACGTGCATCGTGAATATATTTCAGTAGCATTAACATTCCGTGAATAAGAGTATGGTTTTTAATTAGAAGCCGTCGCGGCCTTAAGAATAGACGCCCGAAAAGCTCGTGTTTATTTATCGTAAATTAAAAAAAAAACATCATTTATACATTCTCTGTATAAAGAGAGAGTGACTAGTATGAATTAATTTTACTCTATGGTTTTTAAAGTTTTCATACAAAAAGCGAAGAAAAATACCTGATTTAATTGTGAATCAAAAGTTCAGGGGCGAACTGAACAATATTTTCCTGAAAATAAGCACTTTACACAGCTTACATTTTAATTTCGAAAACATTCTTGAACAACTAACTAACAAGACAAGTGAGTGGAGTTTCTCAGTTTTTATAAGACTCGCGCGAAAACATGAAGTATTTGCATAAAATGTGTTCGGAAGTTTATCGAGCAAACAATTTAGGATGGTTTTTGTTAAAACAACATTTTCTAATTTTTTTTACATTTTATCGCTTTTGTTAGTTACTTCGAGTTTAGTTTGTTGAATCTGTTCTATATAGTAAAGCTCGTCAATTTTAAAAAGACGAGTATACAAAAGTGTATAAAGAAGAACTATAATAAAACATAAACTAGCGATACGTACAAGAATTTTTTGTGTGTCTGTTTGTCCGTGCATTGGAATATCATTACCAAAAATGTTTTTTTATAAAGATTTTTACATGCTTAGCAAATTATATAATTAATAATGTTACGCCGGTAAGAGTAGCGCCATCTATCGCCGAACAGCCGAAACAAATATCAATGGATCTAGTAGCATCTAGAACGCTCGAGAAGTACAACGCTCTCTATTGTCAGATAGCGCAAATACACTTCGAAAATACTCGACTTGTGAGGAATGTTCTTGATAATTCTAAGGATGTGGTATCGGCTTTAAAAGCGTCGCAGAGATGACACGAAGCAGTTAGTAATCGGAACTACTCGAAGCGAAACAGCGAACGGATCACCTGAAGTGAAGCGGAAGAAGTGAATTGAGAATTTGAAAGTGTTTGTGAAGTGTTTTAAGTGTTCTAAGCGTTAAATACAGGTTGAATTTGTACTTCGGTAGAATTTTTATTTACTCGAACTCCAGCGCGTAACAATATGAAAGTGACTGCTTGTTTGTTATGTTTCCATGTCCTCGCCACAGAACCGAGATTCGGATCAGAAATAGTTTGAATCGTAGAAAAGATACACTATTCTGGGAATTTGCGTGTAAGTTTTTTTTTTTTTTTTTTTTTTTTTTTTTTTTTTTTTTTTTTTTTTTTTTTTTTTTTTTTTTTTTTGGTCAGGAGGAAATCGCCGGACTTCCGCCCTTTTCTGGGGATACTGGGCGGGGTATGTCAGAGTCGAACTGACTAAAACCTCCTGTCGCTCAACAACCAACGTCCAAACCTCGCATGAGACAGAACTCATGAAAAGGCAAAGGGGGGAAAGTGAAGTGTTTAGTGCGGAGCACATCTCTCCCATCACCCTCCCCCTCGGGACGCCGGACTGGCGGTCGTCGGCGCCACGACCACCAGCCCTCTCGGTCGGCAGACTGTCCGGAGCCCGCCTAGATGGCGCCGGTTAGAATGGGTTATCCTACGGAATACCCCGCTGGATCAAAACCAGCGTGGGTCGAGGATAGCCGGCCTTCCATCACCCGGATGCTCTTGCGTAAAACGCGTGCAGAGCAGCTTGCACGTCGTCTTCTTAGGCCCCCCTCGCCGGTCCCCAGACCGACATGTGAGGGGGACCCGAAGCACTTAGAGGGCCAGGGCTTGGGCGAGATCCGCCTCCCTGGCCCCCGCTCGACGGCGGCGGGATTGTGCGTCTCTCACGCGCCCCGCCGCCTCCTTCTGCGAGATGGTGCACTCGCAGAAGTCGAGCATCGCCTTCCACGACTCGTCGTCGCCGAGCATCGATGCCACAACACTCGGCAACGACAAGTCGGTTCCTATTTTTGCGACGAGGACACGGCGCCACCCCTCCCATGCGGGGCAGGCGACGAGCGTATGCTCTGCCGTGTCCAAGTCGCAACCACAATGGTGGCACTCTGCCGTCGGCTCGGCTCCGATCCGGTGCAGGAACTCACCGAAACAACCATGCCCAGTGAGCACCTGCGTGAGCCGGAAAGTGAGGCGTCCTCTGTCACGATTCACCCAATCCACAAGGACCGGGCGAATCGCCTCGACGGTCCTACGACCAGCCGAAGGATCGGCCAGCCGTCTGGACCATGACTCCAGCACGGACCGCCGAGATTGGCCCCTCCGCGCTCTGACCACACTGGGGCTGGGACGCGCCACGCCCCGGGCACGAAGGTCAGCCCGCCACTTATAGTCAGCGGCGAGCGCCTCCGCTTCCAGAACCCAAGGCGGCGTCCCAGCCAGTACACACGCCGCCTCAAAGGAGATGGTGCGATAACCACGGATGACCCTGACCGCGATGGTGCGTTGCGGCCGTTGCAGCAGCTTCGCCACCCCCACGGCCAGGGACTGGCCCCACACGGGCGCCCCGTATAGGGCCATTGATCGCACCACCCCCGTATAGAGACGGCGCGTCACCTGGTCAGGCCCCCCGACGTTGGGCAGAAGCCGGCTTAACGCGCCGGTCACCCCCAACAAACGAGGGACCAGGTTCTGAAAGTGAGCACGGAAGGTCCAACGACTGTCCAGAATGAGGCCGAGGTACTTCAACTGCACCCCGACCCCGATACGGACGCCTCCAACCACGATATGGGCATCGACAGGTGGCACTCTCCGGGGCCTGTGGAACCACATGGCCTCGGATTTACTGAGCGCCACGTCGAGGCCCAATCTCCTAATTTTGCCGACGACATGCGCCACCCCAGCCGTAGCAAGACGGGCAGACTCAGCAAAACTCCCCCCCCGGGCCACGACCAACGTGTCGTCTGCGTAACAGATAACGCTCAGGCCCGGGAGGAAGGCACCTCTCAGCACCCAGTCATACCCGATATTCCACAAAAGGGGGCCGAGCACCGACCCCTGTGGAACACCGCGCACGACCGGGAACCGGTGCAGGATCCCACCGTGTCCGGTACACGTGACCGATCTGTCCTCTAAGTAGGAACCCACCAGCCGGCGAAGGTAGGGGGGCACTCTATGTCGTTCCAGCGCCCCCCCTATCACGGACCAGGGCAGGGTGTTAAACGCATTGGCGATATCGAGCGACACCGCCAAAGCCACCCCACCCCTGGAGACGGCCTCCTCCGAGAGGGCCCGCACGCGAAGGATCGCGTCTACCGTTGAGCGGCCCTCTCGGAAGCCATACTGCTCCGCCGACAGATCGGGTCCCACCCCGACTAGATGCTGGATGATGCGGGCTGCCAGAATGCGTTCCAGCAGCTTGCCCACCTCATCCAGCAACACGATGGGACGGTACCCGGCGGCAGTATCCGCCGGGCGCCCCTCCTTTCTCAACAGCACGAGTCTGCCCGTCCTCCACGATGAAGGAAACCGTCCCGACTCGAGGCAGGAGTTGTAAAGTCTCAAGAGTCGGTCCCCTAGGGCACCAAGAGCCAAGGCCCAAACCCGGCCATGGACACCATCCGGGCCGGGTGCAGTGTCCTTCGCGCACATTTTGCGAACGGCCACACGGAGCTCCGCCCCCGTTATATGGGGCACCTCAGCAGGGGCTTCGCCGTCGTAGTCCGGCGGCGCGTCCATAGCGGGAGCGACAAATCCCTCCCGCTCCTGCGGGAACAGCGCCGAGACGATGTCCCGCAGCTGCTGAGGCTGGAGACGCTCCGTGATCGGGGGGGCCCATGGGCGCATTTTATTGCGCACCATATGATAGGGCCGCCCCCACGGATCCTCATCCAGCGTCTCCAAGAGACCCTCCATGTGTTGGTTCTTGGCTCTTCTGATGGCCAGCTGCAATGCCCTCTGCGCGACGCGAAATGCGCCGTGCAGCCGGGCCTCTGCTGCCGCGAACGCAACCGGATCGTTGCGCCGCGGCAGGCGGCGGCGGCGATGTCTGGCGCACTCGCGCCTCGCCCGAACGCACTCCACGCGGAGTTGCGCAATTTCGGGCGACCACCAGTACGCCTGGCGATTAGGAAGTCGAGGGCCGATCCGGGGCATCGACGCATCACAAATGCGACGCATCGTGTCCCGGAACCACCCCGCCTCGCCCTCGACCTCGACCGGGTGTGGACGCATGGGCGCCCACGCCGCCACTATAGAGGCTTCCATCAGGAGCTCCTTATTCAGGCGCTTCAGTGCCCACTTGGGGAATGACCGAGACGCACTACGGGGGTGGTCCCCGTGGACGTCTGCGACTGTGGAGCGGGCGGAGAGATCAAACCGAATATATCGGTGATCTGACAGCGTCTCCGCCCCCTCCAAAACCTTCCAGTCGCAGATACGGCGCGCGATGGCTGGGCTCGCGAACGTAACGTCCACAATAGACTCGCCCTGCCACCGCACGCACGTCGCAACCGAACCTCTATTCAACAAACAGAGGCCGGCCGCGTTCGCCCACCTCTCCAGTAGCCTACCACGAGCGTCCGAGCGGGGGGAGCCCCATGCGACAGACTTCGCGTTGAGATCCCCCACGTAGGATGTTTTTTTTTTTTTATCTAATTTAATTGAAAATTCTCAATATAGGTAAATGGTATATATGTACGTACTTTTCGGCCAATGGAACAGTTATCTTATATCTTTTGTTTATTCGTTACATTTTACAAATATTCAATGTCGTTGAAAAATTAAATCGTTTTGCATATTGTCTCGTAAATCGTAACTTACAATGCATAAGTAAATATTTACGGGCAGATTGGAGCGATCAAGTCGTCAAGGGAACGCTTCGGGTTAAAGTTTGATTGTTATAAAGTGCAGCATTAAGTGAGCACCTGTTACAGATATAAACTTGTGGATTACGAGCCTCGCGGCGTCCCCGCGCGGTTCGTTTAGGCTCCCTTCATACTTACAAGTTTGGTTTAAGATTCGTGTGGTCTTTGATAGTTGATCTAGTCGAGATCTTATTTACCTCGTCTTGATATATCAGCAAGGGGTTATTGCGTAATTTATTAATAACGTCAATAGATTAGTGACAAGCAAGCGAAATGAAACTGTATTTTATTTATTGGTAATAAGGTTTATTATGAGCCATCATTTTTAATACAACGACAGCTATGCATTACAATTTGAAGTGTGGGACAGTCATTAAAATGTAAAATTAAGTTTCACCTCATGTGTAAAAGTCAACGGTGCTATTGAATTGTGTATGGGTCATCGTCTGTCCATTTACAGTAAACAAAACAGATATTCAAAAGTTGAATTAATCTCGATCCTATTTTTGGTTCAGCAAGTGATATTTTCAAATAATACAGTTCTCGAACCTGTGACCTTTTGGATATGAGGCAGCATTCGTAACCCTTATGTTTATGCCATTTGATTCGATAATGCTTGATAGCAAATTTATGTATACGTCCAGCCTTAAATCTACGTACTGGAAACAAATTTATAATCTGAGTGGAGTATTCGTTTTGATTACTTTAAATTTGTTGATCGTTGCGACGAGAAAGCATTAATTAGTCATTAAAGCCTGATCTTGGAATTATTCTACTGTATTTTCATGAATTTTATTTCCCTGCAGATGTTAAGAGTAGCCTAGTAGGGCTGCTGTGCCGTGGAAATTGGCGTCGTCGGCTGTCGATGTTAGTTGGGCATTATAATTTACGTAATCACTGGTGGTAGGACCTTTGTGAGTTCGCGCGGGTAGGTACCACCACCCTGCCTATTCCTGCCGTGAAGCAGTAATGCGTTTCGGTTTGAAAGGGTGGGGCAGCCGTTGTAACTATACTTGAGACCTTAGAACTGATATCTCAAGGTGGGTGGCGCATTTACGTTGTAGATGTCTATGGGCTTCAGTAACCACTTAACACCAGGTGGGCTGTGAGCTCGTCTACTCATCTAAGCATAAAAAAAATCTGGTCTGGTTGGAGTCTGGTTGTAGTGTTGACTACGGGAGCCCCTCTACTCTCTACTCGGGTCCTGACCCTGGTCTGAGGTCGAACGTCCAGTGAGAGAGTGCAAGAGGAGTCGTTTGGTAGGTGGGGTCGTAAAACACCCTTGGTCCCGCGGTCCCCTCCCTATATGGTCCTCTAAGAACCGTTCAGTCCGACATATCCCCTTTTGCAAGGGCCTTGTAAGAGTTTTACTGGTGGTAGGACCTATTGTGAGTCCGCGCGGGTGGGTGCCACCACCCCGTCTATTTCCACCGTAAAGCAGCAATGCGTTTCGGTTCGAAGGGCGGGGTAGCCGTTGTAACTATACTTGAGACCTTAGAACTTATATCTCAAGGTGGGTGGCGCATTTACGTCGTAAATGTCTATGGGCTCCAGTAACCACTTAACACCAGATGGGCTGTGAGCTCATCCACCCATCGAAGCAATAAAAAAAAAAATTATGTATAAATAGTTGAGGTCGTCCCTATCCTTATTCATCTGAACGATTGATTGGGTCAACCGAAATAAGCAGTTTTTTTTTCCTACCTAAGCTGATAGCCTTGAGAGGCTATATCAGCGGAACCTTAACTGGTAGGTGAGCTCACGGGGCTCAAACCTGACGACGTTGCTAACACGAACCCTAGCAAGAGCCGTGCTTCGCAGAATCTACCACCGGATCGGAAACGCGACCCACTGAGAAGATCCGGCGAGAAACTCACGTGGGCTGTGTCTGAGGGTTAATTTACTCGTCGAGCCCTTCGTCGCTAAAGAAATCTGTTAAAAATTTACAATCATTATTGCTTCGTTTAATTTTTTTTTCAATAGGAAATCTATAGTTTATAATCTGATATCTAAATTAAACTGTTTCTGAATTAAACAGTTATAAATGCCTCGATAATACTAAATAAATACGCCATATTGCATTTACAATCAAATTTAAATCACGTAATTTCGTTCTAAACGAATTATTCGTTTTATTCCGCCAAATCTAACGTAAATAAAGCGCCGTTCTCAATGTTTATGCGAAAAATTTACGACTACCTTCGTGAAGGCTCGTTCACACACGATTTTACGATCAAATCTTTATTCAGAGTGTCGATAAACATGTATCAAACGTTTAGCGATTACATTATATTTCTTTATCGATACGTTTAAACAGCTGCGATGCGAAAGGAAACGATTTTCGTATTGGTCTGTGTATGTAGAACTAGCGAATTTCAGTCACGCTTCGGCTGTGGCTGAAACTGTGAAGTAAACTCATTTATCAAAACAAATGAAGCGCCATCTATATCTATACTAATATATAAATCTACAGTGGTTTTTACGGATCTTCCGTTATAACTACTGAACCATGCATCTGATTCACTTGACACTTGGTATCCATGTAGAAAATACATGTAGATACTTAATGGATATGCTAATATTTATATGAGTGTTGGACTCCCTACACCAGTTGCGGGGGCGTTAATGATGAGAATATTTGTGGGGGTGAGAAATAATAATATTAATTTTAAATGCCCATCGAAGGGGACGGGTACAGCTAGTTAATATATAAATCTACAGTGGTTTTTACGGATGTTCCGTTATAACTACTGAACCATGCATTCGATTGATTTGAAATTTGGTATTCATGTAGAAAATACATGTGCTTAATGGATAAGTTAATATTTATATGAGTGGCTCCCTAATAATTATGACAATAAATAATAATGTTAATTTTAAATGCCCAGCGAAGCTGGCGAGTACGTCTGGTCTGTCTATAAGGTGGTATGAATCACATTGACAGTTTTCTTTTGTAGCAGAGAGTATTCCCTGCCTATTCGTCGGTAGCCTAAGGAGATATTGCAGCTACGCGCATATGGGTAGGTGAGGTCAAGGGCTAAACCCGAGAGAAATTGGTAACGCTAGCTAGCTCTAGCATGAGCATTGCTTCGTAGGATCTACCTCCGGATAGGAATCGTACACCACTGAGAAGATTGACCCACCGAGGAATTCAGTAGGCTGTATCTATGGGTAACGATCTGTCTACTCAGTATATGTTATATGAATCTATCTGAGCCTATAGACATCACAATGTACAGGTCGCCATTTGAGACATAATATCTAACGGTGCTTATAGGTACCCCAAGCACCAGTCATCGTTCTCGTCGAACTCGTCGCTTGCGACGAAGATCTCGGCGAGTAAATTAACTCACAGACACAGCCCACTGAGTTTCTCGCCGGATCTTCTCAATGGGTCGCGTTTCCGATCCGGTGGTAGATTCTGCGAAGCACGGCTCTTGCTAGGGTTCGTGCTAGCAACGTCATAAGGTTTGAGCCCCGTGAGCTCACCTACTAGCCCGGTGACGCTGATATGGTTTCTAAGCTTAGGTAGGAACAAAAAACATATATATCGAACTCTCGGTTACATTATTTAAGAATTGCTCTGCTGACGCATTAAAGCGTGTTTGCTTGACGGCTAAAATGCTACCCGCATGGTTGTACATGCGACTCCACTCCAAATCTAATTACAGCGAATTCAAGGGAACGACCACACAACGTCAAGGTCTAATTATTAATTGTATGGAATGTTCAGAAATGTTCAGGAATGTTCGGGAATGTCCGGGAATGTCCGAAATGTTCGGGAATGTTCACGCATTTTCAGCCATACAGATGGTAGTACTAATCCATGCAGCCTCACAATAGGCTCTAAAAAAATAGCAAACGCTTGCATTCATGACGCGGTTATATTATATCAAATTAAATCAAATCAAATCAAAAAAGGTTTATTCAACATAAATGAACAGAACTACCGCCAATTCACAAGAATTAGCCTCCGTCCTGAGAAGAATTGGCAAGAAACTCAGCGGGCATGTCTTTTTTTTTTTTTTTAAATATTAGATATTTTTTTTCTAATATTAGATTTTTTAAATATTCATTTTTACAATAAGTAATTATAACATAACAATTATTACAATATTGAAATGCCCGGAGCGAGCAACTCATTCCCACTTTGTGCAGTCTTCTACGGTAATTACGGTAATTACACTGGTAATTTTTACTTTTTGCGTACTTTACTTTGACCAATAGTCACTGTCTTTTATTAAAGCACCTCCCTTTTTTTTGGAACGAAGTTCCTTGTGGGACAATGCGGAGGGGTACCCTAACCGAGAAAAAACGTCCGTAACGTAAGATTTTTTTTAAAGCGAGACAGTAATACACACAATTTTCCATTGCCATTTCCAATGCGAATTACGAAAGAAAAATAACACGTACCCATTGATGCTCGGCTATAAAGCACCATAATTTCCCACACGCGATCATTTCTACGCGAGTCGGCAACAATGCGGTATGATTTAATACAAATTATATTTTGAATTTAACTGCAGTCGTCGCGTATTACCATATAAAGTGCAGTTTTATCGTACGTCTCATCTCCGCGGAGAGTACGCGCTTATGTACGTATTATTTGTATTTAGCTTCTTTGGTAATATATTGAAGGCAGATGAAGTATGATTAGAGGGTATTTTATGCAAAGCGTTCATGTAATATTAAGATAGTTTTCTTGTTGTCAATGAACTGGTGCAACCGTGGCTCATTTGTACCATAGACTGTTTTTACTGGTGGTAGGACCTATTGCAAGTCAACGCGGGTAGGACCACCACCCTGTCTGTTTCTGCCGTGAAGCAGTAATGCGTTTCGGTTTGAAGGGTGGGGCAGCCGTTGTAACTATACTGAGACCTTGGAACTTATATCTGAAGGTAGGTGGCGCATTTACGTTGTAGATGTCTATGGGCTCCAGTAACCACTTAACACCAGGTGGGCTGTGAGCTCGTCTAACCATCTAAGCAATAAAAATAAAAAGGTGGGCTGTGAGCTCGTCCACCCATCTAAGCAATAAAAAAAAAGACCACGGCTTGAATGCTGCCATTTATAGTGATGAATATCCAAAAAAAGAGGTCAAAGTGAATGGGGTCAATTGCAACAAGGGGTCAATTGCATAGGCTGCCCTACCATTCAAACCTGCATATGATTGGTTCGCAGCCCAGATAAACAGGATGATGATGCCCTCCCAGCTTCCAATCCGTCCTACTAACGTTAAATGTCGGTTGGCGTTCGTGGTATAGTGGTATAAAACCCAGACAGCTATGCTGTCTCCAGTGAATCCCCGATTCCATCTTATGTCGAATCACCGTTTTTCTTCCCACGGGAAAAGACGGTTGTTCCTATTCTATGCGGACATTTCATTAATTTATCTGAACGAAAACGTGATATGATAGGATATTTGAAGACAGCTATTTCAATTCCTCCGTGCATTGGAAAGTTTACTAGATGAATCCTATGATTAATTTATGATCACAACAGAATGATTGAATTATTAAATCACGTAATAAGTTCTTTAATATCTGTACCGTAGAGAGTAGATCTTATTTTGTTGGCTTTGTTTGGGTGTATAGTTTATTTCTGTAAAAGAAAGCGGTCAATCGGAGGAAAGTACCAGTCTCCTACTATTCCTATCACGAGAGACAGTGCTGTGGACAGCTGGTTTCGAAAAATCACATTAATACTCCAGACTCATGACTTGTTGGTTGTATAAGTTTTATGTATTTTTTTTATGACACGATAAATACCAGAATTATAATACAACAGTGTGACTTATAAAGTGCTTTTCGTACGTAAAGCTTCTGTTTATATCTCCGACCACATTGAAAACTTTAAAGTATTATAGTTTTTTTGGAATGGAGGGATTTCTGTTGCGCCAGAGGTGTTATTTGGCAGCTTAACCAGGGAAGGAGGGCGAGTACAGGCTCAGCTAAAGGAGAGTATCGGGAGAGGGAGTAATCGTGTAATAAAAATCAAACCCGCAAAATTATAATTTGCGTAATTACTGGTGGTAGGACCTCTGTACTATCGCCCTGCCAATTTTTGTTGTGAAGCGGTAATGCGTTTCGGTTTGAAGATGGGGGCAGCCGTAGTAACTATACTGAGACCTTGGAACTTATATCTCAGGGTGGGTGGCGCTTTTGCGTTGTAGATGTCTATGGGCTCCAGTAACCACTTAACACCAGGTGGGCTGTGAGCAAAAAAAAGGCAGGCATAAATACATACGTACGAATATAAAAAAAGGACGAACTGTAATTTTTTTTCGGAGGATCGATCAAATCTTGTTTGATTTTTAAACAAATAAATGCGCCATTAACTGGATATCTTACGTTTCTGTTTATTAGTTCGTAATACTGATAATTGAAACCAAACTGTTTCTGCCGCGATAAAGTCATAATTTCCGGCTTGAAGGATGGGAGAGATCTGATTCTATGCATTTACACATATTTGTTAAATGTTTTGTTAATTTGTTACATGTTCTGAAGGAGCATACATTGAAGGTGTTAAAATAAATTTAGATAAACAGAATTTAACCAATAAAATAAGCGAGGTACAATATTTTAATGAGTTTGTTAAGAAGATTACTCGAGAGAGCGCATTTAAAAAATTAAAACAGTTTTTTAGTAACTTGCGTCATTACGGATCCTTTCGATCCATTAACGGTGATTTTAGGTACATGAAGCACCGGTCACCGTCTTTGTCGAATCGCTTGCGAGAAAGGGCTCGACAAATAAATTAACCCATATAGACAAAGCCCACTGAGTTTCTCGCCGGTTCTTCTCAGTAGGTCGCGTTTCCGTTCCGGTGGTAGATTCTGCGAAGTACTGCTCTTGCTAAGGCCAGTGTTAGCAACATTCCGATTCAAACGAGGCTTGTGCAGAGTATTAAGCGGTAGGCAGCGTTTTGGCTCTGCCCCTGACATTGCTGAAGTCCATGGGCGTCAGTAACCACTCACCATCAGGGGGGCCGTGTGCTCGTCTGCCTACCAGGGCATTAAAATAAATTGAGCCCCGTGAGCTCACCTACACGTCAAGGAGAAGCTGAAATAGCCTCTCAAGGCTATCAGCATAGGTACGAAAAAAAAAATTGCGTCCCTTTATATACCATACTCACTTAAAGGTCTTAAAGTTGGAAGCTACCAAAACCTAGTTTCCGATACATTAAGAATGTGGCAGCTATAGGCACGCGAGCATGCGCGCGCGCGGACGCCGCTCCGGTCCGACCGGTCTGTGCGCTAACCAGTTCTGCGAACCGTAGTGTTGGGAACACCCGGATTGAATTCGATCGATCTGTTGGATGCAAAAATACAACTAAAATGACAAAATTATAATAATAAAAGATAAACAAATCAATAAACTAAGCTAATTCCAACATTTATGGAATTCAAGCTAATTCAAACTGGTGGTAGGACCTCTTGTGAGTCCGCGCGGGTAGGTACCACCACTATTTATGACTATTTCTGCCGTGAAGCAGTAATGCGTTTCGGTTTGAAGGGTGGGGCAGCCGTTGTAGCTATACTTGAGACATTAGAAGTTGTATCTTTAGGTGGGTGGCGTATTTACGTTGTGAATGTCTATGGGCTCCAGTAACCACTTAACACCAGGTGGGCTCGAAGCTCGTCCACTCATCTAAGCAATAAAAAAACAAAAAAAACAAAATGCGTTCCGTTTTGAAGGGTGGGGCAGCCGTTGTAACTATACTTGAGACCTTAGAACTTATATCTCAAAGTGGGTGGCGCGTTTACGTCGTAGATGTCTATGGGCTCCAGTAACCACTTAACACCAGGTGGGCTGTGAAAGAAAAAAAAATCATTTTCAAAATTTTAACGTTCTTTTTTCATGATTAGAACGTAAACTTTAAGTTTAGAATTGGTCGTATAATATACTAGCGACCCGCCCTCGCTTCGCTTCGGAACCGTTAAAATACACATGAAACAAATAAAATAAAAAAGTAGCCTATGTTCATCAGGGACAATGTCGGCTTCTAATGGAAAAAGAATTTTTCAAATCGGTCCAGTACTTTCGGAGCCTATTCGAAACAAACAAACAAACAAATCTTTCCTCTTTATAATATTAGTATAGAAGTATAGTATAGTTAAAGAGCTTATTTTAATAAAAACATTTACAGGAGGTTAATGTTGCTCATAATCTCCAACAATAAAGAGGTTTTTATTTCGTTGGTTCTATTATCTATCGAATATATATCTATCGAATATCGTTCGTGTCATTGGGTAAAATGGATGTTGACATTAGCAAAAATACTTTTAGTAAGTTAGACAGTTATTCCAGCGAAAAGTATCAAGATTTGGCTAGTACAGTATAGCCATACATTCAATAAAAATAAAAAATAACATGAAAATATTTCTGAAAAACAATCAATCACAGCATCATTATTAGTTTATTATCTTAATACCAAATAAATAATAATACTAGAAATGTTGTTACCGTAGCAAAGCCGATGTCGATGTAGGGCACTTAACGTGAAATGAATTATACCACCGCAAGAGGAAATTGATTGAAAATAATCCATCATTATTTCGTTTGATTGATTATAGTCTCTAAATTAATGTAGGTAAAAAATATATTTGAATAGTCTTCTTAATACTATTTTAATTTAAGTTTTTATTTGTTAGAAATATGAGAAATTACAGATATAATTTATAATCATGGCCGATCTACTGGGATAGACTAGACTGTGTTATACGTAATTCATTGCACTATTATAAAAGCTATTTACGGCGAACACTCGTAAATATAAAATATATTATGAAACCCCATTTTAAGACTCCCTGGGCGTGAAGTGAATTGTGTCCTTGATCAATGAACAGAGAAACAACTCTCAAACGTAACGTGACGAAAAATCACTATTACACTATCACAAATGTAGTAGCGCTTCAAAGAATGCTGTGTTTTTAAGCTATTGCATAGCTTTTATCGCGGGCTTTGAGCGCGGCGACTGAATCAAGTAATTCTGTAACGAAAATAACCTGACACCCCCACTACGCCTACTATGTAGCTCGTGTTCTACACATTCACACGTTGCGCTGGTGTAGTGTTTGTGTATAAGCGCGCGGCGTAACGTCACACTGCATGAGCATCATGAAAAGTCTGCCCATCTCTCTCTCACGGCGTCTAGCTTATGAGTGTGAAGGGGACAGTTAATGTTTTGTTTTTGTTAATGTTTATAAATATAGCGTGGTCTTATTTTTATTATTGTTTTAATATTAAATTATTATTATCTAATTGTAATTGCATAAGTTGATAAAAAATGCTTTGCAATACCGCGAGTGCCACACGTGTTTTTTTTTTAATTATTATTGCCCTTGTAGGCAGACGAATATACGATCCACCTGATGGTGAGTGGTTACCATAGCCCGTGGATTTCAGCAATGCCATTGGCAGAGCCAAGCCGTTGCCTACCAAAAATGCGTGCGAAAGTGAATTTAGATCATTCTCAGTACTAGCACATCCCTAATTGTGAAAAACACCGGCATTCGCAAAAACTGCCCGCGCCCGTTCGCTTGTCTCGGGTTTGTTTTCAAAACACATTATTCAATGAATTATTGACGCATATTTACGAAAATTGTTTGATCATTTAGTTCGAATTGAAAACAAAAAAAAAATTGTACATACATAATATAACGATGAATTTTATGTTTTGAAAACTAGTGATAAGTGTGTTGATGGAATTACTCGTGGTGTATGTTTACGTGTCAGATATGTTTGTGTGTTAATAACAGTGTTAGTGGCGATTAAAGTGTATTGTTGTTTGGGCGTGCGATGTCGGAGACTGTCACGCCAACATGCTCGCCGTCCGCCAAGCTAAGGTAAAATTAAAAAATAAATAATAGTTTAAAAAAATAACAAAATCCAACTAAAAAATAGAAAATAAATTTTAATAATATTGAATTAAAAATAGTGTAAGAAAAAATGATTTTATGGTAAAAAAGCGTGGGCTGCTTTTCAGGGTATTATCAAAATAACCCTTCAAAATATTTATAACTACTGATACCATGCACCCCACGCTTTTTTTACAATAAAATTATTTTTTCTTACACTATTTTTAATTTCAATTTATTAAAGTTTATTTTCTAGTTTTTAGTTGGATTTTCTATAAAACCGTGTCTTGTTAGTTTTTTTAAACTATTATTTATTTATCATTTTTTAGTTGAATTTCAATTTTCTTTTTAAATTTTTTTTGTTTAATATTAAATTGTCATCGGTCCTTAATAAGTATACCAAATTTCGACTTAATCCGACGTTTTGAAGGGGGTCAAAATCATGTTCAAAGATTCCGTTACAAACATACATACGTCTGAAACTAATAAAAGCGTATTAAAAATTGGAAAGTATCTGAATTGAATCCAAATTGTCATCATTTTTAAGCAGTGATTATATTTTAAAGCATATGACGGAACAACACTATTTTGATAATTTTACTTAAAAGCTCTTTATTTAGATTCAGAACACAACACTACTCACTCTTATTACAAAATGGTTGAACGATAAGTATTATTTAACGAACAAAATTATTTAGTTTAACTGTAAATTTTTCATTGTTACGAGGTACATCTTATGGGTTATCGAATCACGAACATTTTCAGATTCACTATCGAAAATCAACCTACTTATTTCATTCTTAGATCGTCGATGATAATATAATTATACAGAAACGCGTTTTAAAATTTGTCTTAAAAATAATTGTGATTAATTATTTAAGAATAATGTCTCGAATAAAATGTATGTGAATATCTTGATTATTTGATTTTCATTTCATTTCATTACCAAAACTAATCTCTCGGACTTTCACGCATTTGATGATGTATTTTTTAATACAAGCTGGTGGACACTCAGGGCTTGAAAACAGTCAGATTATTTTTATATTCACGGTCTTTATTAGGCCAATTTTTTTCATTGCCCGTGTAGGCAGACGATCATTCGGCTCACCTCATGGTGAGTGGTTATCGTCCCCCATGGACTTCAGCAATGCCAGGGGCAGAGCCAAGCCGCTGCTTACCGTTAAAAGTCACATTTTTGATCTTGCCTCTTTTTTTAGGCTCATAAGGGAATCACCTAATTTTCACCATCCGCGTTGGAAGCGGTAGTTGGAGCATTGTTTAATACCAATCAAAACCTCGCTCATATACAACAGGAGTACACTAAACACCAAAAAGTCTTTGCCTACCGATGAGAATTATTTTCAAACATTGACAAGACAATGACAAGACATACTACGTATAAATAAAATTGCTCTATTAAAATTACTATAAAAATACTACGTATAGCACCTTGAAAGCACCATGGAAGGGTTAAAACAAGTTAAAACTTAAAACTGTACTAAAATTATACTATAGCTTAAAACTAAGGAACACGTCTAATTTGGCAAAGCAAACTAACAATTGATCTCATTTTTGTTTTAACCTCTAATATCTGAAGCTCTAATACTAGACAGTAGTATCAAGATACTGGTCAGGATATTAGAGGGAAGTTATAAAATTGTTGTAATATAATCGGATCTTGAAGCGTGTGCAAATTTTTAACTTAATCGAATGTTTTGGAATTGGTGAAAGCGACTTTCACAGATACCTTTACACATAAACAAACATACACACATACAAAACTAATAAAAGTAAAAAGGTAATTCTCCGAATACTCCCAGTAGGAGTGCCGGTGCAAGTTTATATACATAACTCAGATATCAAATTACTTCAACAAAGATCCGAATTGTGTGTGTGCACTTCGGTAATCGATTAACTTATCTAAATGTTTGTTGGTGGAATGACTGGAAGGTTCATCTATTAAGCACCTATTAAATTTTATCATCAACCTCGGTCTCGAGACGTCAACTGTTAGACACACGCTTCTTAAGGTTCGTCGTCATCATGACTGGTCTTGCGATTTATCTTATACCTTTAAACGAGCAATTCTTGTATTTTAATATATACTTATATAATCTGAATCTCGGATACGGCTCCAACGATTTTCATAAAATTTAGTATACAGGGGATTTCGGGGGCGATAAATCGATCTAGCTACGATTTATTTTCAGAAAATGTTGTTTTATTCGTGTTTTCAATAATCAACTCCTCCCGACATCTATTGGCAAATAATAATACTATTTTTCTTAATTGAGGGCAACTAACCGCTTTAAAGACACAACAAGAGGGCGTTATCAAAAAAAAAAAAAAAAAAACCATCATCTAGTTGAATTTAATTTAAAAAATAATAAGATATAGTATACCACGACGATGTCAAGATTTAATCTCGCAATTTATTTTCGAATACTGAACAGATTTTGTTTTTGTGTTTTGTCCGTGCGTTTTCAATTCGTTAATTTAAAAAAAAAAAACCTTCGTGAACAGCGATGATTCCGGTAAACATCTCAACGACCATTCATTCAACGAGAATGAACTTGTTAAGGGAACCAGTAAAAATCGAATTCATTAAGTTTGAACGATAAATTATACGGCGCGTGAACATTTACATTTATTTTTTTAAGTTCTTTAAACAATATTCTTATTTCGAGACTCTTGGAATCGACTGCAAGACTCGAGTCATTAACCAAAGCCATGACAGTACAAAGCCTGTATCAAAAAATAAAAAAACTTCTTCTCATTCTGTAGGGTTGAGATTCAGTAATTTATATTTGAAATTTATTTTAAAAAAAAATACACAACATTTATAGGATTTTTTATAAAAAAAAGTAACTATCAGAGTCATTTCGGAACAAGATCCTTGTTGTCGTGTGTGTGATAAAAGACAGGTTTTAATTAATAAATATGTAACCTCAATACGATTAATCTTAAAAGAGGTTAATATGATATAAAGATGACATAAATTGAATTCCGAATATTGAAACATAAAAGCATTAGAAAGAACATTAGACATATATTGTGCTATAGTTTTACGAAGCTAAACTCTATTTTGATATAAATAAATAAATACATTATAAATATAAAATAATATTAGCACAGGTAAAGCAGTGTACGCAGTGAATTCGATCTGTAATAAAGCAATTTCAGCTTTTTATAATTCAAATTGAGGATTTCAATGTCCTCGGCAAACGCCAAAGGCGATTGCTTTTTTTAACTTATTATATTTCTTTCGGTAATGTAACAATTAATATTGGCCTCCGATCTGTTTCTCTGGTTGAATGACAAATATGACAAATACGCGTCTTCTAAGACGGTGGTCGTATTAAAAATAGCATAGTAATCAATTTGAGCTCGTTTTTGTTACCAGGTGTAACTAGGGTATAGGTAGGTCAGGACGGGCTGGTACTTTTATCCTTATTTTTATTTCTTGCCCATTTCTGCCGTGAAGCAGCAACGCCTTCTCATCTGGAGTGAAAGAAATCATTCCAAATCATTGATCTTTCGCCGTCATGTCTCAAGGTGTGTGACTAGATTCACGTTATGTTCTTTATGGAGCTCATAACCACTAATTACCTATGATATTTATGGCCTCTAATAACTACTAATTACTACGTGGATCGAGAGCTAGTTCACCCATCAAAGCTATATCAAAACGATCGCAGTGGCAACAAAATTCTCATAAAAAAAAATTTTTGTGGGTTTAACCAATTCTCAAATGTCTGCCATTCTCTGTATTGATAGAAAGTTTAATATAATTAGTTCCCTAACTATTGCCACATCTATTACAGCTCAATGTGGATCGTTATGAATTTCATTGTGAAGAGAATCAAGGTCACAACCATATTCTAAATATCAACGCCTTGCGGTGTTCAAATAGGGTGCTTCTTTAAGAATACCATTGAGTAGACCAGCACGTAACAGAATATTTGACACATAATTTCCCGTCCAAATTTATTTAGAGCGAAGTAGTGATGGGTGAAGTTCGTCTTGAGTTAAGGCAAGCAAAATACCAGCTTTTATACAAGCAAGACCTCTTGGTCCGAATGAATAAACCAAGGTCTATTATACAAGAGTAAGACTAAACGTGCTAGCCTAATCAAAATTTAACTTCCGTTGAAATTATAAGTTAATATGTAATACATATGTCATAACTTGAACATTATTATCATAATGGTTCACTTCTGGGAACAAAATATATTATTTTATTTTCAAATTTATAATTTACTTCATTAGATTTTAGCACTAAATATAAAAACACTATACTTTACCATTGGAAAGTAGGATCTGCAATAATGTTCCAAGGACGAGACTAAAAAAGCAATACCAAGTCTAAGATTATCCTAGTATTTGGCCTTATTATTTTTTTGCTCATCACTAAAGTGAAGAATTAAATTCTATATCGAAGAAATATAACACTAAAAATTCAAATTATTCACCTTTTAGTTCGCCCTATGGTAATATTTTAGATTTTACGTAAAGCCTTAAAATCTTATCGATCAGTTTACCTTTGCACTTGCAATTTTAATAGGCGATTTATCAGATTGGCTTCCAGGAATAATGTTTATTACATAATTTTATTATGGTGCATTCATTCTAAGACATCTACTGAATTTATGAACCATATACTTACCTGTGCAACAAGTCGAGTTAGAGATTGTGTATTAAAATAGTTGATTGTGTTTTTACTGGTGGTAGGACCTCTTGTGAGTCCACACGGGTAGGTACCACCACCCTGCCTATTTCTGCCGTGAAGCAGTAATGCGTTTCGGTTTGAAGGGCGGGGCAGCCGTTGTAACTATACTGAGACCTTAGAACTTATATCTCAAGATGGGTGGCGCATTTACGTTGTAGATGTCTATGGGCTCCAGTAACCACTTAACACCAGGTGGGCTGTAAGGTCATCCACCCTTCTAAGCTATAAAAAAAAAATTACAATCTGTATTCATTAAAACTCTTTGCTGATAGTTATAAGGGCCTTAATATATAAAAAAATATGCATTTTAATATAATCTTTAACGTGCGCCAGTAATTTTAACAGAAAATAAAATGTTTTACGCAACAAGAAAGTTTTAAATATATCTTTATCGAGATGCCCAGCCCTCGACTAAAGTGTGTACATACATATGTGCATACATACGCGATGAAGTTGAACGAACTGTGCCCTGCGTGATTTAAATGCATCTTAAGTGTCCGCATTTAAAAAATCGAATTCATATTACTTAATCTATCTATATATATAAAAATGAATTGCTGTTCGTTAGTCTCGCTAAAACTCGAGAACGGCTAGACCGATTTAGTTAATTTTGGTCTTGAATTATTTGTGGAAGTCCAGAGAAGGTTTAAAAGGTAGATAAATATGAAAATGCTCCGAATTTAATAAAAATAACAATTTTGTTTTTCCTTTGATGTGTCCCCCGTCGGACGGATTCCTTTTGTCTTTTATTTGTCGATTGAGGCACTACGAAGTCTGCCGGGTCAGCTAGTTATTTAAAAAAAAATCTTTAAGCGAAAACATAACTTTACGTAAGCGTCGAACATCGGCAATATCGATCGCTTTCTTGTTCATGAAAATTTTTCGTTAATTTGCGCTCGTAAAAGTTAAAGATTGAAATCTCTGGTTATAATAAGACTTGTTGCGTTCGAAGTACCGGCGAGTTCTTGTCTTAGATACTTATCATTAAAACGAATTATAACGACCGAATAATATTAAATAAGTTTAATAATGGCGTTTTTATAAATTTATTCATATTTTGATAGCTCGTTTCGAGCTTGGGCTGTTTTAATTATTTTACCTGTGCCTTTTATTTGTATGACTCATCACAAAAATCGTTACGAAAAATTTATGTAGTTTTTGTTCATGCTTCGACACACAAAATTCTATAATGCTTCTCTCACGATTATGTCACTGAATTTATAAAATACATTCATTAGTTAATCGTTCATGAGTCGACCTAATCAAATATCTTGAACTAGCTGACCCGGCAGACTTCGTAGTGCCTCAATCGGTAAATAAAAGACCTAAACTTTTGTATAAAATAAACTGAAAACAAACAAAAGGAATCCGTCCGACGGGGGGGGGGGGGGGACATCAAAGGGAAAACAAAATTGTTATTTTTATTTAACTCCGAGCATTTTCATATTATCTACCTTTTAAACCTTCCCTGGACTTCCACAAATAATTCAAGACCAAAATTAACCAAATCGGTCTAGCCGTTCTCGAGTTTTAGCGAGACTAACGAACAGCAATTCATTCATATATATATAGATTACAGTTGAATGTGCTATTGTTAAATTAAAGTTAAGTTAAATGGGCTTACGAAACTTTCAGCTTGTAAAAGTTGCTTAAAACAGCCTGGTCTGTAAGTTCTCATTTCTTTGACAACGGACAAATCGCACGGAATCGTAAAATGTATGCATCATTCAGACGATGATTTTAGTTTAAATCGAACACCTTAAGACATTATTCCATATTTAGAACACCATATATGGAAATTCAATTTTGTATTTTTATAGATCTTGTAGGCTTGGACGAGTTGAATGTCCTGCTACTACTTCTAAGGCAATAAATAACCACTAAATAGCTTTTCGTAAATTTTCTTTACAACTATGATATTTTACAAAACACAAAACTTTTTAGTTCTCCTACGCAAATGATGATGAGCAACTTTGGTCATATTTCTAGGAAATTACTTTAAAAGGCAGCTTTTGGTTTCGACAAAATCAAGGACTCATATATCATTTAAGGATTAGTAAGAACTGTCATCCTATCGCTTTAAAATAACTGATAGATTCTACTCTAACAGAAACACAACTATTGTCGTAATCAGTAATCATTATTGTGTAGAATATGATAAATATATTCTAATCTATATATTAATACGTGAAGCAAATTTTGTACCCTTTTTTACAAAAAATGCGCGGACGGAGGAGTATGAAATTTTTCACACTTACAGAGAATATAGAGAAGAAGTGGACAATGCTAATATTTTTTAAAAATTATGGATTAAAAATACATTAAATCAATAAAGAAAATATTACATACACTACCATATATTTGACACACACACATATACTCTTTTCTTATTGTCAAACTTTTGTTATTGCTTAAAGTCTGTAGTCAAATTGAGAATAGGTTAATATTGTTTATCTTTAATATTACGAGTATTTGTTTATAGTGTAGTCTTAGCAAAGTCTGTAACAATAGAACCATAATAATGTTGAAACTTATAATTTCAATTAGTTATAGCCGAATTTCGACTATTGCGGGACCACTAGTGCTAATAAATATAACTCAACTTACTTCTGGCGATGCCTGAAAATTTACAACACAAATTACTTACGTAATTTTAAAATTAATTACCCACATCAAAGACTGACGAGTGCCTGAAATAAAATTTTATCTGTTTCCTTTTGTCTTTTAAATCAGGTTGAATCTTTTGATTCGATCCTATCAACGGCCTACAATGGGAATTAATTTATTCGTTTTATGGAGCCATTCATGTGCTAATGAGTATTGAAAATGTCTGGACTTTACGACTAAAATTGATTCGAATGTCCCAGTCAATAGATGCGGCATATTAATCGGTTGTCTAATGAGGCAATAAGTTTGTGTTTTGTTTTTTTAATTATATTCGCCAGATATAATTAGATTTGTAAACAATTAAAACTCGATTTGTAATGTGCAAATCGAAAAAACTAAGTGTGGTTTGATGGAGCAACACGAAATCGCACACGTCATTACGATTCCTCCCGATCCATTAACAGGGCTTGTAGGTTTTTTTTTTCGGGCCTGGGTCCGTACCTCCTACGAGGTCCCCGCGCTTAGGGGGCGCGCGGGGTATGTGGGACTTAACGATCTGCAAGGTGTTGGGAGCAGACCGCGGGCATAAGGAATTTTAGGGCCCACCCACTAAACGAATCCCCTGCACTCCCTCACCCGACGTCCGATCTCCGTCCGGGGTCAAAACCAGTCAGAGTAGGGGGGTTCCCGCGGTCAACACTACAACCAGACACGCAGCGACGGGTCGTCGAGGCGATAGTCGACGACCAACGACGTCGGTCTCCGCGGTACGGCGGCCCTACCAGGCCGCCCGGGCGGTGACGCTGGTGTTCCGGAATACCCCACTGGACCAGAACCAGCCTGCCGGGTCGGAACGCGCTACACCGTCGACCGGGTGCTTTTAGGCACCTCAAGCTCCCGTAGTAGTACCAGTACCAATAATTAATGTAAGACTCGGGTTCCAAAGCCAGAAAATAAATACACAGATTCAGGAGTTCACTTAATTCTGTATTGCTTTGTTTGTAATTCCACTTGTACAATCTTTAGATATCTGCTCACTACTGAATATACTGCTTTCTGTCCCGCTTTTTCAGACCACCGCCTTTTTTATTATGTCACGTCCCCACTACTATAATCGCTCCCACCAACAATGTTGCTATTTGGCAATTCGAAAATTGCTTTAACATTAACAAATGTTAATGTTAAGGCAATTTTCGTCGTTGAAGTCGTTGTGGCCTAAAGGATGAGACGTCCGGTGCATTCGTATGTAGCGATGCACCGGTGTTCAAGTCACGCAGGCGGGTACCAATTTTTCTAATGAAATACGTACTCACCAAATGTTCACGATTGACTTCCACGGTGAAGGAATAACATCGTGTAATAAAAATCAAACCCGCAAAATTATAATTTGCGTAATCACTGGTGGTAGGACCTCTTGGGAGTCCGCACGGGTCGGTACCACCACCCCGCCTATTTCCGCCGTGAAGCAGTAATGCGTTTCGGTTTGAAGGGTGGGGCAGCCGCTGTGACTATACTGAGGCCTTAGAACTGATATCTCAAGGTGGGTGGCGCATTTACGTCGTAGATGTCTATGGGCTCCAGTAACCACTTAACACCAGGTGGGCTGTGAGCTCGTCCAACCATCAAAGCAATAAAAATAAATAAAAAACTATATTATACCTGTGGATCCCGATTCCAGTCCCAGTCGGTGCTTAGGTTTTAAGCTTCAATAGCTTTTATATTGTATTAATATATTAAGACACGTTGTTTGTACGTTGATTTAGATTTAGCGTTAATGTGTTACAAATTCGAAGTCCGTATTTTTTTGCTAAATTATTCCCGAATACATTGCGGCGTTTGTACTTGCTTAACATTATGGCGCTAACTTCGTTAATGTATGAGATCGAAATCTCAGTTTGATAGGGCTTTAAATAATTACAAAGCTGTTCCTTAGACTAAACGAGTTTGCCCTTTACGGCAGATACGAGACGGAATTATGTTTAGCTACCCTCAAAATTTACAAAATATTTGTTCGAGTATGTTCGAGAACTTCTTACGTTTCCGTTTTTTTTGAAATTATACTTCTTTAGTCGCGTTATGAAAAATTGATGAGAGTGAAATTTTACGATGCGCGCGCACCGTGACACAAAATTAACAGAATGAAGTTGCCCACTAAATCGCTCATTACAATACGACCGACGTAACTTGGCGAGTCTGAATATAGCCGCAGGTGAACTTTCCGAACCGTACCGAGAATTACCGAATTTATACGATGTCCAGAAAAGGGAAATCCAATATGCGTGTTTGAGGATGTTGTTTTATCAATTTTTTTTCAAATTGAATAAAATTCAATTAAAAAATAAATAAATAAATTTAATAAAAATAAAGTATAACTTCTTACGCGCGTACATAAGTACACGCACTCTTTTTTTTCGTTTTTCATTGAATGCTATCTAGAGCTACGGTAATTTAATTCCGTTCTCATCTTCCACCGGCTCCTACGTTTAATGGCAAAAAGAAAAGTGCATGCATTCAATTCCGGGATGCGTTAAATTACAGAGCAGTCAAAGAATACTCGAGGACTCAAGATTGGAGGAGAAGTGTGTCGAGGGTTTGCCGGGCTCCGGGACCGGACGTGCGGATGTAGGACGGAAACAGGAACTTCTTTGATTAAAACTTATGCAAATCTGAAGACGGGAGTCGAGTGGATTCGGCGACTTAACAAACGATAGTTGATCGCGGTCCAAGTTTGAGGAATTTAGCGATTTATTAAATTGATTTAGGCACTTATTATTCCTGTGCTGTTTCACGACAAAAAAAGATAAAGATCTCATGGATCTTTTGGAACCTGTGGCTCTATGGAGGGGCTTCGGTTTTCTCTGTATTTTGCACCGTATTTATTATGAGGAGTGCTCTGAAGAATTCTTTGAGATTGTAATTTCCTTTTTACCTTCGAACTCACCGCTACCTTTCTCGTCGAACCCGTTGCTGGCGACAAAGAGCTCGGCGAGTAAATTACCCCGCAGACATCCCACTGAGCCTCTCGCCGAATCTTCTCAGTGGGTCGCGTTTCCGATGCAATGGTAGATTCTACAATACACCACTCTTGCTAGGGTTAGTGTTAGCAACGTCGTCAGGTTTGAGCCCGGTGAGCTCCCCTACTTGTTAGGGTTACGCTGAAATGGCCTCTCAAAGCCATCAGCTTAGTAGGAAAAAAAAGCTGCCACCGGAGCAAAGTTCCTTACTATCGATTATATCTACTATATACTACTACGACTATCGATATACTTCAGTCGATTTTAAATTCTAAATTCTATTAAATTTGAAATAGAATCGTATATCATACGCGTTTTGGATTACACTATTTTTTATTATTTACTAGCTGACCCGGCAGACTTCGTAGTGCCTCAATCGATAAATAAAAAACCTAAACTTTTGTATAAAAAAACTTAAAACAAACAAAAGGAATCCGTCCGACGGGGGACACATCCCAAAAAAACAAAACTGTTATTTTTATTTAATTCCGAGCATTTTCATATTTATCTACCTTTTAAACTTTCTCTGGACTTCCACAAAAAATTCAAGACCAAAATTAACCAAATCGGTCCAGCCGTTCTCGAGTTTTAGCGATAGATAGATTTAATTTTTGTGTCAAATCTGTTTCTATACATTGAACCATTAAACTAATGTAATTTATATTTTTTTAAATTTAATTAGAGAAATATACGTTGCATAACATTTAAATTTTAAATTATTGTAAATTCACGCTAGTTTACCTAGAAATTAGCTCAACATTATAATTAGTTATTAAGAGGATTTTCACGTTTAAAAAAAATCATCTTATCGTATATACAAATCTCAGTTGGAGACTAAATCACAGATCGCTTCCGCTCATCACATACGACAAGCACTTGAAAATATGGCAGTGCTAAGACTGCTAAGTATTTGTGGGATTATAATTAAGTTTGGCTGTTCTGAATGACATTTCGTCCCCGCGGGCTTTATCTCACGATGTGTCGTACCAACCGGCGCACAGTGTGTTCGCCTATCATACATATTAGATACTACATTATCATGTCATTCTAACTTGTAGACATTAGAGAGAACGGTAACGTATTTTTTTTTTAAATGTAATAGTTACAACTTTTTACGTTTATTGTTTTTAGCGAAGCCTTTAAGTGGTTATAGGCTCCAGCTATAAAAATCAGAAAAGTGAAATGTCAATAGTATTATACAACGGCTATCTCGCTCTTCAAATTGAAGCGCATGACAGAAATGGTCATGACAGGTGACCGGTGCAAGCTTACACTAAGCCCGGTACTGTTATTGATCGACGAAACCCGATCACTTTTTTCTCTACCTAAGCTGAGTCTGAGCATTCAGAGGCTATGTCAGCGTAACCCTAACGTGTAGGTGGGTTCTCGGGGCTCAAACCAGGAGGCAATGCTAACACTGGTCCCATCAAGAGCACTGAGAAACTCAGTGGGCTGTGTCTATAGGTTATTTTACTCATCAAGCCCTTCGTCGCAAGCAACGGGCTCGACGAGGACGGTGATCAGTGCATGAGGTACCTAAAAGCACCGCTAATGTATCGGGAGAATCCGTAATGACGCAACAGTCAGTCAATTTGATATGAGTCTTTACTTCAAGCCACGTCTATTGCAATACACATCCTTAGTATCTTCTAGTTAATGTTTAATCATCTTTAATCATATTCACCCATTTAAGCAAAAAAAAAAATAGCATACTATACTTACATAGTCAAAAGTTTACTAAAATAGTTGACATAATTAAAAATAATTTTACGGTTTAATCACGCTTTTTCATTGTCATTATAATTAATTGTAGACTTTACAAATACTTGACAGTTTTCGTGGTCATGGACGATTAAGGTATATTCCAACGACATCTGAATATTGTGCTAATGCTACAACACGAGATAATACGGTACAAGTGTGCTTAAATATATATTTAAATACATACTCTTCTATTATTTTTCCGTGTAATAAAAGCGAGAGTAAAACAATTATCTGAAGCGTGAGTACCATTGAAACACCAGATAAACCGTCAGTGTTTGTTTAGGACCCGACTTGTTATCACACGGAACCGGTACTTGGTGTTACACTACTGAACAACTTTCAAACTTCAGGACGCAAGGCCGTTTACCTGCCAAACGAATATAAGTCTTATGTCCGAGTGGATTAAACATAAATTTGGAAATACGATATATAGTTCATACACAAAGTTAGTGGCAATTTGTCCTGCGACTTGGATACTTTGATTCATATCTTTAGATAGTGTTTTGACACTTATGATAATTGATTCTGTATTTTGTGTTTAAGTACCTAGATTTTAGTGTACAACACTATTTGATGAAACTTTTAAATTGAAGCATTTGGCGTGCTTATTATAGTTTTGGAATGTTTGTGTTGTACACATTACAAATTAATTAGTGTAATTAATGTAACTAGCTGACCCGGCAGACTTCGTAGTGCCTCAATCGATAAATAAAAGACACATCAAGGGGACACATCAAAGGAAAAACAAAATTGTTGGTTTTTATATAATTCCGAGCTTTTTTATATTTTCTCACCTTTTAAACCTTCCCTGAACTTCCACGAATAATTCAAAACCAAAATTAGCCAAATCGGTCCAGCCGTTCTCGAGTTTTAGCGAGACTAACGAACAGCAATTCATTTTTATAGTTATATAATATAGAGATTACAAAGACACCAAAAAATAAATTTTTAGATGACCTACAAATACGTAGCTGCAGATTTTAATCCCCGAAATCTTTTGCTCGAAACTATTTATTATGATTTATTTATTAACAAATAAACATTTATAAACATCTCGTCTGAGTAACAAAGGTAAACAAATTAGTTCGCTTGGTCAAAAAAAATTGTCCGGTCTCCAGATAACTAAGTAACAAACTGCCGAATAATTTGCCCTATATATAACTTGACTATATCTAGTTTGTAGTTCGGAATTTACTGAGAGTACTCAGAGACGGACTTAGGTAAAATAAATATTTATTTAATCTCAAATCGGACCAGGGCTAAGATCATTGTCGCCTAAAGGATGTACGTTATTCTTGTATTGATCGATAGGATTATGCCGGACTTAAAACCTCGTTAAACATACTAATGGGATAGCATTTATTAGGCGCCCAAGAAATGCATACAAACGACCTCATGATTAAGACATCGTGTCCTGATAATGGAAATCGAAAAATAAAGGATATACTATCACACGGGCTAGGTATCCTATCTTTCTGTAAAGTTTGCAGTGCGACACAGTCATGCATTCCTTAACAAGGGAGAATAATATCTTGAAAAAGAGCATTTGTGATGTGATTAATCAGGCAGGCGAGATTCAGATAGCCCGTCAATCGTGAATTATTTGTTCGTAGCACCGATGACGTACAGTTTGAGCTTTCGCGGGGCCAACGCGACGTTTTATCTAGAATAGAACTTATCCAAAGCAGGCTGGGCTACTGCGAATTGTTGAAACTTCAACATGACCCACGTTACTTCCGGCACTCCCGATCCACTAACGGTGTTTTTAGGTACCTCAAGCACCGGTTACCGTTCTCTTTGGACCCGTCGCTTGCGACGAAGGGCTCAACGAGTAAATTAACCCACAGACACAGCCCACTGAGTTTCTCGCCGGATGTTCTCAGTGCGTCGCGTTTCCGTACCGGTGGTAGATTCTGCGAAGCACTGCTCTTGCTAGGGCTAGTGTTATCAATGTCCTCAAGTTAGAGTCCCGTGAGCTCACCTACTCGTTTGATTGCGCTGGAATAGCCCTCTAAGGCAACCCGCTTAGGTAAAAAAAGAAGACATGACCCACCTACTGTCTTCAATGCAACGCAGTGATTCCCTCTTGACTCAAAAAAAATTGGGATCTTTGTTCCCTCTTCTTAGTTTATTTTTGTCGTACAATTATTTTGTCGTAACAGACTTTGCCATCTAACATGACATATTAAAGTTTTAATTAATGCATTTTTCAACTGAATATCTCGACAACCTCAATAAGACCCTGTACAGAAAATCCGCTTATGTTTAGTGGGTTTGAAGTTTTCACTTCGTCCTCATTGTTACCGTTTTGTTCGTGAATTTCAAATTCGAGACGTTCACTACAACTTTGTTTTATACTTATACATAGTACCTGTGTTTATTATCATCAGTATCAATATTTACTAAAAGGAATCCGATCATAATCACTGATGCTTCAAGATTCGATGAATTCCTTCGATTCCCAAGATACTTCGATTAATTTATTTCAAGTAGTCATCGCAATTTTGTCTGTTGTTTTGTGACGCACAATTTTTGTGAGGTTTTTTTGTTGTTTGTTTGAGGCATGTGTTTTTTTTCATACAATTTTAAGTTGAGGTGTATTATTATTATTTTTATTTATTGCCATTGTAGGCAGACGAGCATACGGCCCACCTGATGGTGAGTTCGGCGAGGGTGGCAAACACGCGGGATGAGATGTCCTACTTTTCTCCCGCGCACAATGTACTATTTCTAACCCACAGACATAGCCCACTGAGTTTCTCGCCGGATCTTCTCAGTGGGTTGCGTTTCCAATCCGGTGGTAGATTCTGCGAAGCACTGCTCCTGCTGGGGTTAGTGTTAGCAGCGTCGTCAGACTTGAGCCCGCGAACTCACATACTTGTTACGGTGGTTACCATCGTTCATGGACTTTAGCAATACCAGCGGCAAAGCCAAGCCGCTGCCTACCATTTAATACTCTCCACAAGCCTCGTTTGAAGAAGGACATGTCATAGCGCTCGGGAAACACCGTGGAGGGGAGCTCATTCCATAGCCGGATGGTACGTGGCAAAAAATATCTATGGAAACGCACTGTGGATGAACGCAGTGGCTTCAGGTAGTATGGATGAACTCTACTCCGATGGCGGGCGGTGCGATGGTAAAAACGAGTTCGTTCGTCGCCTTTGTTTTATTTTCAATTATAAACTAGCCCGAATTACAATTCATTCAAAGCTCACGACCACTAGTAGTAGTGAAACAGTAACTTTTGTGACTTTATTATAGAACTAGCTTTTGCCCGCGACTTCGTCCGCGTGGAATAATTACTTTGCCATAACGCAAAATTTTATCCGCCTCTTCATTTACGTAGAAATAGAAAATATTTTTGAATAATAGAATGTTAAGGAGCTATTTAAGGTACCAAAATCACGCTTTTCAACCGACTTCAAAAGAGGAAGTTATCATTTCGAACATAATTTTTTATCTATGTATGTGCACCGATTTCTCGAGAATGGTTGAACCGATTCTAATAATTCTTTTTTCTTTTTTTTTGAGCACATAGACATCTACAATGTAAATGCGCCACCCACCTTGAGATATAAGTTCTAAGGTTTCAAGTATAGTTACAATGGCTGCCCCACGCTTCAAACCGAAACGCATTACTGCTTCAGGGCAGAAATAAGCAGGTTAGTGGTACCTACCCGCGCGGACTCACAAGAGGTCCTACCACCAGTAATTACGCAAATTATAATTTTGCGGGTTTGATTTTTATTACACGATGTTATTCCTTCACCGTGGAAGTCAATCGCGAACAATTGTCGAGTACGTATTTCATTAGAAAAATTGGTATCCGCCTTGGATTCGAACATCGATGCATCGCCTCAACACGTATGCATCGGACGTCTTATTCTTTAGGCAACGACGACTTTCAGAAGGTCTGATGATGGGATCTTGGAGAAATCCAGAAAAATCTATTGTTGTCAAAGCCTATCTTGAAGTGATTTGGGTGTTTCAATGTTGTAATGAATAACGTATTTATTTCGATAAGGATTAATATCATCTTTATAAAAACACCTTCACAAAAAATGGTTTTTTTTAGAAAAAAAAATATTTAGCTTATAAAACGTTATAGTGAGCAAATTTTAATATAATAGACATAATAATATGCTGTCGCGGTTTTTTTTTAGATCTTTTAAAGGGGAATAATTCTCTCATACATTACTTTACCGAAACTTTCCGCAGCGCACGGAGTGGAAGCTCTCAAAATGGCAAAATCCCCGATTTTGAAACATTCTTTATTGGTGCTTCTTTGCATTGGTCTTGGCGTGATGTTGTATAGCCTATAGCCTTTCTCGGTAAATGAGCTATCTAACACTGAAATAACTTTTCAAATCGGACCCGTAGTTCCTGAGATTAGCGCGGTCAAACAAACAAACTCTTCAGCTTTATAATATTAGTATTGATATTTTATTTTTTTTATTGCCTTTGTAGGCAGACGGGCATACGGCCCACCTGATGGTGAGTGGTTACCGTCGCCCATGGACTTCAGCAATGCCAGGGGCAGAGCCAAGCCGCTGCCTACCGCTTAATACTCTCCACAAGCCTCGTTTGAAGAAGGACATGTCATAGCGCTCGGGAAACACCGCGGAGGGGAGCTCATTCCATAGCCGGATGGTACGTGGCAAAAAAGATCTCTGGAAACGCACTGTGGATGACCGCAGTGGCTCCAGGTAGTATGGATGAACTCTACTCCGGTGGCGGGCGGTGCGATGGTAAAAACGAGATGCTGGTATCATCTCGAACAATTCCTCAGAGCACTCCCCATGGAACATACGGTATAAAATATAGAGGGAACCGAAGTCCCTCCGCAAACCCAGAGATAGAGACCCAAGGATTGTTCTAATTTAGGTCAGATTCTTATGATCTATTTTTATTATTCGGTGTTGCTTAATTTATAACTTTTGTTAGAGAACTCCAGTTAACGGGTTGTTGAATAAAATTATTGCGCGATGTTCTTTAACTTTTTTTTTGTGTAAGCTTATAACGAGGCAGATTATGAATTTGAGTTTAATAGAATAACTTTTCTCAACTTTTTCGGAACAAATTATCTTCCTTGTACTTTCCTGTCGAACATTTAATTTATTGTTGAGCAAAAAGTTAAAAAAATACGAACGAAATGAATCTCAAGATTTTAGATATCTTTTTTTTATGTTTTATTGTTTTGTCGTTATAAATTCGAACGAGGAATAATTTTTTTCTATATCAAGTTACAATAAATTTTATGTTGTTCGTTTAAGAATTGTGAGATGAATTATTAAGAAAAGTATTTGGTAAATGAAAAGCAAAAATTCTAGAAACAGCGACATCTGTAGTTCATTATACGCAATCGCTGCTTCTGCTTTAATAGGTCGCATTGGAAACAATTCGTTTTAGTTTTTACTCCCCCTGATAGATGGCGCTAGCTGTATCTCAATAAGTTTCTGTGTACGTTTCACAAAATGGTCCAACGATTTTCTTGTTCAAGTAAACAAACAATAGAAGTACGATTTGTATTAACAAAACAAAACTAACAAAATTTTTATTTTTCATAAGAAAAAAAAAGGAAAAGATTAAGAACATACTAAGCGGGATTCACTATTTATAGGATTATACATACCGATACCGACATTCCGACATCCGATGATACCGACATCCGTTTTGAGACATGAGGTCGAAGTCTCAATCCGTTTTGCCTAACGACCATCGACTGCTTCACAGCAGAAATAGGCTGGATAAATCTAATTTTTAAGCTGGTCTAACTTAGAATCAAGGTTAGACGCATAGGACAATATCAAGATGGGTAATATCTATGGGCTCCACCAACTATACTCAATACGAAGGCGAGGCCTCGAAAAAATTAGCCAACTCTTTTATTGAATTCTAAATATAACTGCGTAATTAACGTACGAACGTATTCATTATGTGGCGGGTAACCATCATACAACGCAAGATAATTGACAGATGCCTGAATCTCGCTTACGACATTTTCAAGATAAAGCGCATATATACAAGTTCCGAACAACAATATTCGGACCGCTATGCGTCATGATAATTGCCTTATCGTTGCCGCCGCTGACTACTCCCCGAATCCTGATCACGCAGGAGCCAGTCACCGTCGACGCCCTAGACACGTCCTTACCGGATCCATTAGATCCAAATAACCTTTGCATTAGACGCCTTCAGCTCTAACGGCCTGGCCACGGGGATCGGCGGTGCGAACAGCGAAGCGGTGGGCGAGGCGACCATTCGCGCAGCACCGTTTGCAGGCCACGGGTACTCACGTTCGCCGCCGCGACTAGTAAGGAAGTCCGACAGCGAAATGTCTATATCGAAATTATCTCGATATTGCTTACAAATTAATAGTTTTTTGGTTCAGGACCTATTATTTGGAAAAGATTGTGAAGTACATGATTTGAATAAGAATCGGAGTATACCTATAGATGGAGAATTCCACAAGAAGTACGAGAAATACTTTGGGTGGCTAGACTTCCAAATAGCTGGTCTAGCTAGTATTTCAGCTATTTTATTTTTTTATTGCTTAGATGGGTGGACGAGCTCACAGCCCACCTTGTGTTAAGTTGTTACTGGAGCCCATAGACATCCACAACGTAAATGCGCCACCCACCTTGAGATATAAGTTCTAAGGTCTCAAGTATAGTTATAATGGCTGCCTCACCCTTCAAACCGAAACGCATTACTACTTCACGGCAGAAATAGGCAGGGTGGTAGTACCCACCCGTGTAGACTCACAAGAGGTCCTACCACCAGTAATTACGCAAATTATTATTTTGAAGATTTCATTTTTATCACACGATGTTATTCCTTCACCGTGGAAATCAATCGTGAACGTTGAGTGTTGTTGAGTACGTATTTCATTACAAAAATTGGTACCCGCCTGATATTCGAACACCGGTGCATCGCTCAACACGATTGCACCGGACGTCCGTTAGGCCACGACGACTTTAAAAATATAAAATATAAAATAAATAAAAAATATAAAAATTTCGGCGTTAATTTTTCGCGGCGAAAACAACTAAACTCATTTAATCACTGCACTATTCGCCGCGACTACCGCTCGACTCCGTGGCTCGCGCCGTCCGTATTCATGCATTTGTTTTGCTCGCCCGCCGCATCGCGCGATTCGCTCGGTACATTTCGCCGGTCGCTTCGCCGGTCGCCGGTGCGCGTGGCTTGTTAGGTACATTTCTATGCGCTTGTTTTAGTCGCTAGACGCTTCGCCGTTCGCACCGCGCGAATATTCGCATCGGCGAATGTCCCGTGGCCAGGCTGTAACACTAGGGGCAGGCTTAGGGACCCCGGTAACCGTACTCGTCGAACTCGACAAAGAGTTCGCCGTGCAACCTAACACATGAATCAGCTCGCTGAGTTTCTCGCCGGATCTTCTCAGCGGGTCGCGATTCCGATCCGGTAGTAGATTCATTCGCGAAGCAGCTACTCTTGAGCTGTTAGGTCTCCTTCGGAGGCGCTCGGGTAGCTGTTAGCAAATCCCACCCCTCCTGGCTGAGCCTTTGCTCGCCCACCTGTCCTGGTGAAACTGGAAAGGCCTTCGGGCCACCAGTAAACGTTCAATCATAAAAAAAAAAAAAAAAACATTCGGACCGTGGGTCTGCCGAGCAATATCACCCGCTCGGTGGAAGATCTTCCCTTTGACGTTAATCAGCTCCAAAATTACGTGCGCAGTTACTTTGCAGATGTCCATCATATGTATATTCGACATTAAAAACGAAATGACAGACGTAAATCGTGAACCATTAAACATTTTCATTCCCTACGAACGAAGGGAGCACGGTGCTTGTACAAGCGTAAGGACGTGTTTTAATGTATTTAAATTAAATAATTAATTTTAAGACACAATTAAAAGTACCTTTACAATTTGATTTTAAGTTTTTTTTTTTATATAAGTGGACGAGCTCACAGCCCACCTGTTGTTAAGTGGTTACTGGAGCCTATAGACAACTACAATGCCGCCACTTTATTGATGGTAGGACCTCTTGTGAGTCCACCCGGGTAGGTACCACCACCCGGCCTTTTTCTGCAGTAAAGCAGTAATGCGTTTCGGTTTCAAGGATGGGGCAGCCTTAGAACTTATATCTCAAAGTGGGTGGCGCATTTACATTGTAGATATCTATGGGCTCCAGTAACCACTTTCCAGGTGGGCAGTGAGCTCTTTTACTTATCTAAGGAATAAAATAATAAAAAAAACACCTTGAGACATGAGTTCTAAGGTCTCAGTATAATTTATACCCTTCAAACCGAAACGCATTACTGCTTCACGGCTGAAATAGGCTGAGTGGTGGTACCTACCCGTGCGGACTCACAAGAGGTCCTACCACCAGTAAAGTTAAGTATAAGTAAACTAAGTTAAGTGACGATTGACTCGGTATTCTTTGGAATCCGTGAAGAATAAACCTGTCCCCTTTTTTATTAGCATAATATTCTTTTTAAGGTAACAATAAAGATTTAAGTATTATTATTTGTTGAGGGAGGGAGAATGAACGATACTGTAGACAGAAACCGCATTATTCGTACAGTGACGTCAACGTACAAAACTGATACACAGAACTACGATGCGGGAAAGAGAGAGAGAGGGAACGTTTTGTCTCGAATCCAAAAATTAAAAAGCTCTCACAGCTTTATGAGTCGATTTAAATATTACCTTTTAGTTCATACGTGATATTCTTAACTACTTTTGGTTTGAATAAAAATGATATCAATTTACAACTTAATACGTGAAGCAATGTGCTACAGTAATTTTAATTAATATTGTTATTAAGATTTTTTTTTTTTTTTTTTTTTTTTTTATTGCCCTTGTAGGCAGACGAGCATACGGCCCACCTGATGGTGAGTGGTTACCGTCGCCCATGGACTTCAGCAATGCCAGGGGCAGAGCCAAGCCGCTGCCTACCGGCAAGATATGACAACTTTTTCTGGAGAAACTTAAAAACTTAACAATTTGACCTGCAATGTAGTGTGTTCTGTGCATTATACTATTTTCTTGTACTATATATATGTATATGTGATTCTATTTCTTTGATAAATTTGTTATTTTTTAAGTTGTGTGTAAGTGTGTATATGAATGTGTATGTGAATATGTGAGTATATGATAGAGATTATATATAGATATGTGTGTAAATTTTATATTATTATCATTATATAAAATTATGTACGTTGTTTATGTGATTATATATATATACCGTGTATGTGTTTGTATATTGTATAATGTAGTTTGGTTGTTTCACAATAAGTTATGCACCTACCACAGGATTCTCTACACCACCCTTGGTTGACTGGTAGAGAATGCCTCAGGCATTAAGTCCGCCATTGTACTTATGTGCATTAAGTTGAATAAATAAATAAATAAATATGAGCTTAACACGTTCGCGTGAACAACCTCATTTCTGAATATTGCTACTGTGGCGCACCTTTTTCCCATACAAACCTTAGCAACGTCTAAAAACTTCCCGCCATAATAATATACGTACATCTTATGATGATTTTTTTTTAGGGAACGCGGCGGTGTAGGCTATGAAGATCGAATGAGTTGCGGCGCTAAGTAGATGCGCCACAGGAATTTGCTCATACAATAGACGTCCAAAGAAGTACCGACAAAATAAATATGATTATCTAGAGGCCATCATATGACGTTACGCTATTTCATATTTTAAAAACACGATGTTATAAGACGTTGCTCACGCGAACGTGTTAAGTCCACAAAAATTGTTTTCAACATAATATCGACGACACACGATACAAGCAAAATTTAAACTGTCAATAATATAATGAATATTGTGATCGCAGCCTAATTTGGATTCCTCATGCTTCAATAATGAGGAACCCCACAGAATTTATGGGGAACATACCTAAAGGGTCGGACCCCCGTTCAATCATGTTCATTGTCCAATAATTGCTTTAATCTTAATTAGGTGGAAGTGTATTTATATTGTGTGTGTGTGTCGGAACACGTGATATTTTTCACATCACGGAATCCGGATGACCAATTTGTTGTAATTGAAAATTTATATTATCAAATTTTAACAAAAAAGAAATCCGACTAATTAAAACCTAATTAGGACCCTCAAGCACCGATCACCGTGCCCGTCGAACCATATCTATTATTACGACAAAGAGTTCGGCGAGCAAATTATCCCGTAGACACAGCCCACTGAGTTTCTCACCGGATCTTCTCAGTGGGTCGCGAATCCGATCCAGTGATAGATTTTGCGAAGCACTGCCCTTACTAGGGCTAGTGTTAGTAAATTCTCTCAGGTTGAGCCCATGAGCTCACCTATCCGTCCGGGCGTAACTGAAATTACCCGTCAGGATAATAGCGAATAAGTGTGAAAAAAAAAAAGTTTTATTTCTATTCTCGTACTGTAGCTCTTTTAAATTTAAGTATTTAATTTCATAATATATTTATTATTTTACAATTGTTCTTAGTTTTAAATTCAAGATGTCAATTATTGCACTGTCGTTGATACCAATAATTGAGATGATATATATCACGTGATTTCTTGTTAGCTTGTGAGCTAGTGATCATTTTATTGATACAACTAAATAGCAGAACATCCAAGTAGCAGATGCCAGCTTCGTTGCAGAAATAGGCTAATAAATTGTGTAATCATAAAGAGTGCCACAGAACGCGTATACATCGTTAAACAATTACAATAATTATTTAAATGGACTAGCGTTAACTAATCTCAGAGGAAGCGAATTTAAAACGGTCAATGCATATGAACGGAAATAATTGTAAATAGACATGCTTTAACAAAAACCGACTTCAAATAGAAAAAAAAAGATATTCCAAAACAAATTAATGTACACTAAAAACAATAATCATCGAAATCGGTTGGCGTGATATTGAGTTATTGAGTTATTCATCTATTTGTCGCGCACGTACTTAATGATTTTTTTTTTTATTGCCCTTGTTGGCAGACGAGCATACGGCCCACCTGATGGTGAGTGGTTACCGTCGCCCATGGACTTCAGAAATGCCAGGGGCAGAGCCAAGCCACTGCCTACCATTTAATACTCTCCACAAGCCTCGTTTGAAGAAGGTCATGTCATAGCGCTCGGGAAACACCGTGGAGGGGAGCTCATTCCATAGCCAGATGGTACGTGGCAAAAAAGACCTCTGGAAACGCACTGTGGATGACCGCAGTGGCTCCAGGTAGTATGGATGAACTCTACTCCGATGGCGGGTGGTGCGATGGTAAAAACGAGATGCCAGTATCATCTCGAACAATTCCTCAGAGCACTCCCCATGGAACATACGGTACAAAATACAGAGGGAACCGAAGTCCCTCCGCAGACCCAGAGGTTCCAAACGATCCGTGATAATTTACGTCTTATATGGCTTTATCATGGATACCAATACCAGAACTGGACTAAATTGAAATGGGACCACGCGAGAAGCGTCAGATTTCCAATAACAAAAGAATCATTAAAATCGATTCACCCAGTCAAAAGTTATGAGGTAACAAAAAAAAAAAAACATACAGTCGATTTGAGAACCTCCTCCTCTTTTGAAGTCGGTTAAAATTGAAACTTTGTAATAAAAAATGGCAAAATATAATATACAGTTTACGTTTGAGAGTTTAGTTTTCTTCGTCGGAGAAATCAATAGGGGACCTTGTGTTTCTGGAAAAAGAAGGATGCTTGATTGTAAAATATTACAAGTACAGTTTTTTCTTGGTTTTATTTATTAAACTGTTTTGTTGTTTTGTTGACAGTACCTGGGCTCTTTCCTGGTGGCAGGCGGCGAGCACCCGCAGACCAAGCGAAGCGATGCCGTCACTCAGCAACTCCAGCTCATGAAGGTATAATGAATAGTCAATCGAGACTATAACCAAAAAAACTACTCACAATTATTTAAATTAAGTTGAAAAGATCATAAATGTTGTTGATTTAGATTTAAGCCCGGTGGTAGGAACTCTTGTGAGTCCGCGCGGGTAGGTACCACCACCCCGCCTATTTCTGCCGTGAAGCAGTAATTCGTTTTGGTTTGAAGGGTGGGGCAGCCGTTGTAACTATACTGAGACCTTAGAACTCATATCTCATATCATATGTGGGTAGCGGCATTTACGTTGTTGTCTATGGGCTCCAGTAACCACTTAACATCAGGTGGGCTGTGAGTTCGTCGACCCATCTATACAATAAATAAATAAAACATTTACAATGGCGTTGTAAATTTCACGATCTTACCCTTGTCTCAGATTTTGTATGTGTTTTCTCTAAAATTACCTAATAATACTTACTTACTTAATAAAAATACTCTAATAATACTTTAGAACTTATCTCAAGGTGGGTGGCGCATTTACGTCGTAGATGTCTACGGGCTCCAGTAACCACTTAAAACCAGGTGGGCTGTGAGCTCGTCCATCCATCTAAGCAATAAAAAAAAATTACTAGCTTTCGCTGGCATCATCACCCACGTCTTTCAATTTTCTTCCAAAATTAGTCCACTGTATTAGCCATTTAAGGGTACGAAGACAGTTTTTTGTTTTGTTTCATAATTGAGCCATTTTATTCATACAAATTACAAACCAAAACCTTCCTTTGTTTCGTCAATAATTGTTCTATAATTGAAAAACCCCATCAAATTGGGTACTGCAATCTAGAAGAAATATATAATAGTACATAGAAGTAGACCGCCACTTTTCAAAAAAGGAAGAGGTTCTCAATACGACTGTATTTATAAACTTTTTTCGGTAGGCAGCGGCTTGGCTCTGCCCCTGGCATTGCTGACGTCCATGAGCGACGGTGACCACTTACCATCAGGTGGGCCGTATGCTCGTCTGCCTACAAAGGCAATAAAAAAAAAGAGCTTTGTGGCATGAATACGCAGGATCGTATATCGATACTCGCAACACTAATAATAAAATTTAATTCAGTTTAACGAATATGCGAAAAAAGAAATTCTGATGTAACAAATTCCAAATACATGGATTATCTTAACGTAAAAGCTGACGTTTTAGGGTAATTACAAACTATGCTTAGCCCTTCGTCTCCGACCTACATGTCTGAGCCTTTCACCAAGCCCAACTCTCAAGGGACCATTTACTCGTTCCTCAAAACAAATGTGGGGCGACCCACAAAACGTTAGGAACCTACAAGTCGTCTCAGATGTATACATATGTAATATACATAGGCAAGGGCAAAACAGTGAAATACAATTTTCATAATCTCTGTTTGTCATTCGTTATTTATAAGCAACTAATGGAGAGCTTTAGTTATATTCAATATTGAATATCTATATATCTAAAAATGAATTGCTGTTCGTTAGTCTCCCTAAAACTCGAGAACGGCTGAACCGATTTAGCTAATTTTGGTCTTGAATTATTTGTGGAAGTCCAGGGAAGGCTTAAAAGGTAGATAAATATGAAAATGCTCGAAATTAAATAAAAATAACAATTTTGTTTTTCCCGTTGATGTGTCCCCCGTCGGATGGATTCTTTTTGTTTGTTTTATTTTATACAAAAGTTTAGGTGTTTTATTTATCGATTGAGACACTACGAAAGCGATTTGATATCGAGCGTGCCGCAGATCAAAAGAGTGTGTATACACATCTACCCGCATTATTTATTATTACCATTTACATATCGACGATTGAAAGGCAAACGTGACTAAGCGACAATAACTGCTTTGTACATAAATGATAGGCAATAACCGTATTCGATGCGCAAAAATATATATATTTCTAGGTCTATTAAAATCATTTCAATCCTACAGCTACTAGCTAGATTCTACTCCAGGTTGATTCGTTAAAATAAATTTTGTTTTCAGGTATTTCAACTTTAAATTAGTCTACTGTAAAGTTCACGCATTGCCGCTTAGTTACGTTTGCCTTTCAAGCGTCGATATACATATTTTAAAGATATATAAGGGAATTAATAGGATAAATGCCAAAATGGTATCGTAAGTAAAGAACTTAAGGTAGAGTCTCCCTTTTGCATATTATGTATTTACCTTGGTGTTGTTTTCACATGTTCAACGTATGCAAACGGTAAGGAATAAATCGATAAGTTTATAAACGAAACATATTTTATGAAATAATGAAAATATTTGTTATTACACATTTGCGATATTAGATTTCTGTAGACAAAGGAATTGAGATGTTTTTTCGTTGGCCATTCTCTCTTAGCCGTAAATCGGAATTTTCGGAAGACAAAACGATCACAATATTTATGCACAGGCACGAAATATGTTAGTTATGGATCCCAAAGAATTGGCGTGTGATTCTCTCCAAAAGTATTTGATTAAGAGAGATTTGAAGAGATTAAGATTAAGATTAGCTATCGCAGAGCCACGAGTCGCAGGCTATTCGGCTGTCACAAATTTTTTATTTCGTTTTTTTTTATATTTTATGAAGTGAAACTTCTTTAGGCGCGTTGAGAGTAAAATTTAACTCGTTACAGATTAGTTACGTCTAGAGAGAAAAGATACAATTTAGGACGAACGAGAGTGAGAAAATAAACAGAGCGTCTCGCGAACCACTCGACCTGAGAGAGAGGGAGAGAGCGAGCTAGGTCGTTTGTCTTTAACACATTCTGTTTACGGGCGTCAGCCACTTGATGGCTTGTTCTTAGGTTCTCATTGCTCCTATAGATGGCAGTGACATATTGACTAGCTTATAATTTATTTTTATTAAAGGATAAAAAAAAAAAAAATATTTTTTTAAATATAATTTAAAATATATATATGTGGTGAAGAGATCGGTTCTCTTACATACAGCATTCTCTATTACAAGAGAACATATTGATTTAAGGATGAAAAATGAAGAAAACTACAATACTACTAATAATTAACTAACTACTACTAATACTACTAATTTTTTTTTACACCTTTCGGTAATTGGGTTGTTGGCCGCTCTAGTGTTCAGTACTGAATGTAATTTATAGAAATTAGAACGTGAATGCTACTCCACAACCCATCTCGGGACATGAAATCGAAGTCCTAATTGTATTATATTACAGATAGGACATCGGGAACCCTTCAAACCGCACTGCTTCACGGCGGATACGCAGGACTATAAGTACTTATCCGTACGAGACAGTTACTTCTACAAAGTAATTGCGACAATATCCTCAGAAATATCCACTTATTTAAAAAAAAAATCGGTTAAAATACACTATTCGCTCTGCCATGACTTATATTTCTGAAAGCACCCCATTTCTTCTTTGTTTGTTGAAATAAAAGTAATAAGTGCGCACACTAGGCGGTTTGAAAATCCGTGAAATGGGTACCGATCCAGACAAAGCTAGAAGCCCTACAACAAAAGTACACTTGAGAACGAATTTATGATTGTCATTGATTTTCGATTTATCGGATTTTTTGAAATACATTATTATGGAACCAAGAATAATAGTGCTGTTCAAAATGTCGAGAAGATTTTATTAAGTACCTCTGATTCGTCTAATTCACTGCAAATAAAAGACATCCATTGCATTTATTCATTTGAAAATTCAAAATTATTTTTCTTTCTGAGCAGTAATTTTTGGAACGAAGTTCCTTATGGGACGATGCGGAGGGGTACACTAACCGGGAAAAAACGTCCGTAACGTAAGATTTTTTATTAGTAATGCACACAGTGTACGACTTGACTTTGTAATAACGTACAAATTAGTAATGCACACACACAGTGTACGAGTTAACTTTGTAATAACCTACATAAAAATAACATATTTTTTTATCATGCATTGACTACGATCTCAGAGCGTTCGTTTGCGCAATACACTAAATCTTATGCAAACAGCCGTGAATGAAATGTACCACAATAAGTTCGCGCGTTACCGAATGACCGTGGGTTGTTGCGAAACCTCCAGTTTTATTTTCTTTATACCTCGAATAGAACTTAAAATTAATATTTTTATAATAAGGAACTTCGTTCCTATCCGGTGTCCCACGACACCACACACATCTTTTTATATTATGGTATCTATAGATAATAATTTAATTTTAGGTAAGGCGTAGACTGCTTTGGTTAGAGAATGAAAAAGAAACATATCTATAAACATAAATTGTTGTCTCTATATCTTGCCATGTAAATTGTAATAGTATTGTAATATACGTATGAATTTTGTTTTTTTTTTAATACTTTGTATTTTGTTCGTGACTGTACCATCGGACCCCTTCGTCGCGGTTGGCTTTTGCGCAGTCCTTTTCACAATTGTACGCACTAGTATAGTACTTTCTATTTGTCCCACACCCCTATCGCTATGTCCTTGGACCTGTATTCCGTTTACGCAGAGATAGTTTTTTTTTTAATTAAATAATTACTGGAGGTAGGACCTCTTGTGAGTCCGCGCGGTTAGGTACCACCACCCCACCTATTTCTGCCGTGACGCAGTAATGCGTTTCGGTTTGAAGGGTGGGGCAGCCGTCGTAACTATACTTGAGACCTAAGAATTCATATCTCAAGGTGGGTGGCGCATTTACGTTGTAGATATCTATGGGCTCCAGTAACCACTTAACACCAGGTGGCCTGTGAGCTCGTCCACCCATCTAAGCATTAAAAAAAAGAAGAAAAAAAGGCTGAGTATATCTGATTGGGTGGAATTGTAAACCCTCTTATCGCGGCCGCTTCTAATTACAAATCTGACCCAGACGACGGGGAAAAGCGAAGCTGTCGTCTTCCAAAACATATCTAATCGAATCTTCTGGATCCAGTCTCGATGCTTTCATACTCTCCAACCACCGGTCACCGTTCTCCTCTAATACGACGAACATTGCACAATATGCATTGACTTGTAATAAAGTAAAATTAACTTATGTCAGCTAGCACGCGAGTTGTTCCAAGAAATTTATGTGTCTCATACAAATACCGATATTAGCAATGAAGCGTGACCGCGGTTCGCTAATCTTTGATTTAATTAGGTACGTCATATAAATATCAAATAGCAGTATTAAGAATTAAACCGTTTTCAATTATTATTAATATTTCTGAATTTGAAGTAATCCTCTTCTTCTTTTTTCTTATTCGGTCCCTTCAATGCTGAAGATCATGTCTAGCTTGTCTAGCTTGGAGTGTTGATCACTCGATGCACTATGCTTCTTGCTTGCTTGTTTCTCCGCGCCATCCTGTTCATGAAGAAATAATAATAAATAATCAATTCATAAAGTAATCTTAAGCCTCAATTATTTCTGTTTTTTTTTTCTCAATCCATAAATATAAGAGCATGTGGCCCAGACAAGCTCGTACAAGCCATAATAATAGAATTGAATATGTTTTGTAAAATTAAATATAAGTATAGTATTCTTCAATTTTTTAAATGGGCACTTGTGTTTTTTATATCACTGTGAGAGCCGGTCGTTGTGGCTGCTAGGTTTGGAAGAGGCCTATGCCCATCAGTGGGTGTCTGTGGACTGAAAGATAATTAGAGAAGTGTTGAAATTTTCTTTACACCGTGCAACAAATCTGTGCTGATTTTATGAAAGTCCTTCATGAAAAAGTATTACTATATATATTACTATTAGTATTAGTAAGTACTATAGATCGAATAAATTGATACCGCAGCATCTGTTGTGAACTGTTGTACTATTGACACTACATAACCTCTCATCAGTCTAATAGATATCTGTTTAATTATTAGAATCTCCAGTTTCTTTCAAAGCATTTGTCTCTAAGTGAACGGTCGCTTCGATTCACTTAAGCGCAAAAATGTAACATTAAAAAGGCGTTAACTCTTTGGCAATTACCATAAAAAGTTCCCAGTTTTAATCTACAGATTATCAGAACATTTATTTAATTGAGTAGGGTTGAAGCGATAGCCCTTAACGGGAAAAAACTCCGCTGGGGGCTACATTGAGATTAATTCCACGGGCCGTTGTTAGCGGACAACACAGACAAGCAAAAGAAAAATGACAGTAGGACTTTGTGCATATGCAGATATTAGTTCTGTTTACGGATAGAAGCCTCAATGCTAATCTTGTATGATTTTATTATTTTAAACTGTATTCTAATTTACATAGCTTATGACATATTTCGAAATTAATATATTGAACCAATTCAGTAAGAATAAAAATTAAGACTTAGTTACTAGCTTTTGCTCGCGACTCCGTCCGCGTGGAATAGTTACTTTGGCATAACGCTAAATTTTACTCCCACTTCATTTACCTAGAAAGTGAAGATATTTTGAAACATTCTTTATTCGTGCTCCACTTGTATCGGTCTTACCGTGATGTTATATAATCTATAGCCTTCCTCAATAAATGGTCTATCTAACACTGAAAGAATTTTTCAAATCGGACCAGTAGTTCCTGAGATTAGCGCGTTCAAACAAACAAACTCTTCAAATGATTACAGTACTATTATGTTACAACTAAGAGTTTCAAAGAAAAACAACTTATACAACAGTTTAATGGTATAGCTATTTTTCTAACCAAACTTTTTTATTTAATATCCGAAACTAAAATCACAGACGTCGTCGATCGTAATTGAAGAATCAAAAGTCAAGAAAATTCTAATCTAGATCGGCAATAAGCCGGCTACGTTCAGACGATACGGACGTATCCTAGACCAACCCGAGGCCATCCAATCTAGGCGATCGTTCCCGCAGGAACCATCCGACCGTTATGTAACGTCCACAGACTGAGTAGCCAGGATTATACGATGGAAACACTGTTATCCTGTACCACACTACGGTTTTATAAGTATAAAGCCATAATAACATTTCCCCATTGATTTTGATTTCTCAAGAAAAAGTAGAAAAACCCTGAAAAAATTTACACGATTATGATTTGTGAAGGGCTTTAATTGGAAAATCATGAACTGAGAGAAAGTATATAATAACTAAATTAAATAATAAATGGTTGTAGACAAGAAATTAGTAATAAAAGAATTTGGTGCCTTTATTGACGACGCTTCCGCTATTGAGAAATCTTCCAACCCGGCTGGTCACCGTGGAAGATTACGACCAAAACCCTCCAAAGTTACAAATCTCAAACCCAACCTTAAAATTTGGACAAAATCTGATAAAGCATAGTCACTAATACAAAAAAAAATATATATATATATATAAATAAATAAATATATATACTATCTGTCATCATACATGACGATATCGTGGGACTTTCGGAAATTAAATGACAGGGTAACAAATAGAAGAACACAACGCTTTTATATTTTGCTACATTGGAACTTCACCCGGAAATCTGGAGCAGGATTCTTAATACACAAGTCTTTGGAGGAGGTCTTTACCCAAACCGGGATTTCTTGTTAATTTATATTTATTTTAATACACGTACTTATATTACTAACATAATTTAAGCTAACTTGCTAACAAAAATCATATTAGTTGTTTAATGTAATATTATAATCCACCTAAGATTGTAAAACAAGAAATAAAAAAAAGCTTATTATTATTATTATTATTGACGACGCTACCGCGATGTTAAAGTTCTGATTCATGTTTGCATTTCTTAATTAATTTCAGCGCATTTTTGTAGTAAATTTTTATTTAATGACTAGCTGACCCGTCAGACTTCGAGTGCCTCAATCGATAAATAAAAGACCTAAACTTTTGTATTAAATAAACATCAAAGGAAATACAAAATTGTTATTTTTATTTAATTCCGAGCATTTTCATATTTTTTTCACCTTTGAAACCTTCTCGGGACTTCCACAAATAATTTAGGACCAAAATTAGCCAAATCGGTTCAGCCGTTCTCGAGTTTTAGCGAGACTAACGAACAGCAATTCATTTTTATATATTATATAGATTAACTTGAAAAATATTCGAATGTATCAAAAACAAAAGAAGGTTCAAGTATGTTTGTAAAAACAACTAGCTATACTCTAAGGGGTTGTTCCAGCTTCGCATAGACGGTTGGTGAGCTCGCGGGCTCAACTTGAGAAAATTTGTTAAGACTAGCCCTAGCAAGAGCAGTGCTTTGCAGAATCTACCATCGGATCGGAATAGCGACTTAATGAGATCCGGCGAAAAACACAGTGGCCTGGGTCTATGGAGATTACAAGATTGTTGAGTCGTAGACATATCTAGAAGCACCTAGAAGTGATCCAAATCTCCATTTAGTTTAATTTTTTTTCACAATATCTTATATTTCAAACTCTTTTACCGCTCCAATTTTAAGGTACCTACGATGTAATTATAAATTATTTAAAAGTGAATTTTTAGGAGATTAAAAAAAGTATTGAATTTAAAATACGGTATCATCTCACGTTTTTTCTTTCCTATAAATTAATCAATACTTGGGAGTAATGGAATTATAGCTAAAAAAATACGAAATCGTAAAAGTACCTAGTTTTAATTATGTCTATGTCTAACAAAAACTCGCGAGAAAATTCACACAAATTAAATTGATATGTACAGTTCAGAGATATAAAAATAAAAACGGTCTTGGAATTTAATGTGAATTTAAATTTACGGGCTAGTATGCTATTTCAGGTGTGGGTTTGTATTTGCAGATGCTGTGCATAACAGTTAACTTCATATATCAAGGTTGGTGGAGATATACAGACTGTGTTGTCTTTATGCTCTTAAATCACTTATACAATAATCCTTATTAATAATAATAATAATTAACAAATAAATAGAAGGGTTTTCAGTAAAAATAAAAAATCAGAAATTTAATTCTTAAATAGCTTAGATATCTTTAGCTTCAGATTTCTATTTTTAGCTTAGACATATTTAGCTGAGATATTAAAATTAGATACCCCCATCCATGTTGAGCCCTGCTGAAAATTTGGTAAGACTTAAAACCTCAGGGAGGTTTCTAAAGATATATAAAATTCAGATAAACCATTTATTATACATTACATTTATTTATTTATTTAATGGATCACCAACAAATGAAACACTGGCTTAAACATAGGGTACAAAAATATCAAAACATGACATGTGCTCACTTAATTATAGGTAATCACAGCTAACATCTAGTTCTAGTACCAATTTAGTATCTATGATCACAAAAACGTATGCATGTCGTATTACGACAATAAAAAAGGGCAGCCCAAGTCAACGAGCGGTCGTATCTGTTCTGAATAACAATTGACCGAGGAGAAAAATTTCAAGGGTTCAACATGTGTCCATTAAAATAACATTCCTATTTCTTCTGTTTCATGTTTAACAAACATCTGACGCTCTATTATAAGATTATGGATGGTTTATCCGAATAGTATAGCAGTAAAATTGCTTAGTGCATCGCACGCAATGTAAGACAAAGTAAAGGCAATTGACAGACCGGAGATGATTATTATTGATTTTCTAGGGGCTGGAAAATCGATCCCAATTATTTTCACTTTTGTTTTGACTTGACAATTCTAAATAATAATAATAATAATAAAGATGTTGATAATAATAATAATAATAAAGATAAAAGAATGTCTTTGATATATAATTTACTAAACAAAAAACTAATTTGCAAACAGATGAGAAGTTAGTACTGAACTATTTTCTTTTCCTATACATGTATATATATAGTTATTTATTTTATTTGAAATCAGGGAAGTGCTTTGTTCCTGTTTCAGCGTTCGGTTTCCAGTACCTTCCTATCACACCACGTTTATTAAAATTCAATCGCTAACATTCATTGGGAACTAAGTCCTCACTAATTTTATTGTACCATCAGACTATACGGGCGTATATCATCTGACAATTCCATTAAAAGACATCATCAAACTTATTTGGTAATAAAACTGATGTCACAAGTAATTATCTGAGCGATTTCGTCAACAACACGACAAGGGAAAGACTCGTAAAAACCCAATTCAACTTTCATGACGTCGGACGCCGTAAAACATCCTACAAATTTTGTTATTTATATTTTGAATGCAGTCTCTCTCTCTCTGCGCATTATGAGTAAATGGATTCACTCGTGCTGTTGTGCAATGGACAACATTTTAGTTGGGCAAACACGAGGTCCAATATACCGGTGTATGTTTGCACGATGCGATGATCAATATTCACTTTAAGTGTTTTTGTAAAGAATTAATGCAATGTTTTGGTAAATACTGTATTATACTTATATTATACGTATAACGAGACGACTATAATATGGTCGTCGTGGCGTAAAGGATAAGACGTCCGGTGCATTCGTGTTTAGCGATGCACCGGTGTTCGAATCCCATTCGGGTACCCATTTTTCTAATGAAATACGTACTTAACAAATGTTCACGATTGACTTCCTCATTCCGATAGAGGCACCCGTCACGTGCGGACGTGCTCATCGTCCACTCGATCGCCCGGTCTTTGTTCGCCCGGCTTTTATTAGCCCGGCCATTGTTCGCGCGGCCTGTGTTTGTGGTACATCTGCCGACTAAGTGCTCTTTCTGGAAGTTTTTATTTGTTTTGTTTCCTTTTGTTTTCTGTGTTCGTGGTACATCTGCCGACAAAGTGGTTTCCTGCAAGTATTTATTTGTTTTGTTTCTTTTCGTAATTTCTGTTTTGTTGTGCTTTTTCTTTGTCCTGTAGTAATCGCGCCGCATTGCCACCTGTGTTCAATAGAACCGCTCAGGTCCGAGAAGTTGGGGCCTCGCCGCAAGGCGAGTGTTTTCAAGACCCGGGGCCGCCCCACCTGGGTACTCAGCGATCATGGACGCTGTATTCGCGGAATTCCTCCGACTTCGCCACCCACAGCTCGCCTCGGAGTTCTTGGCCTTCAAGGCCAATCACACTGCGAGCCCTCTCGAGGACTCCGCCGCGCTCGCTGCTCCTGCGTCGCCTGTACCTGCGTGCAGAGCTTCTGCATTGAGCACCGCAGCCTCTGTCGTGCCTGCCGCTCCCGTGTCGCCTATACTGGCGAGAAAAGCTGCTGCGTCGTCCGCCGTGACCATCGTTTCAGCTGAGCGATCATCCGCGGCCTCCGTCGCGCCCTCTAAAACACCTACACTTGCTCGTAGGTCGCCTGCACCCGCCTCCTCGTGCTCCGACTCTGACTCGGACATGGAGGTCGACCTCGCCCCCGCCTCATCGACGGATGGATTCACCCTGGTACAGAAGGGTAAGAAGCGTGCCGCGGAGTCTCGAGCTCCCGCGGCCGCTAAAATTAGCAAAGCCGTGAACGCGTCGCGCCCCCGCCCTCAGACTCCCGTTGCGCCCCCAGCCCGTGCCACTCCGTCGCCGCGTCCGGTGGCACAAAATAAAACCCAGACCCCTCCCCCGGTTATCCTTCAGGAGAAGGCAGCTTGGGATCGAGTTTGCCTGGCCCTTAAGGCCAAAAATATAAATTTCACGAATGCCCGTAACCTCGCGAACGGCATTCAAATTAAGGTTCAAACACCCGACGACCATAGGGCCCTCTCTTCTTACCTCCGTAAGGAGCGTATAAGTTTCCATACGTATACGCTCCAGGAGGAGCGCGAACTCCGCGTTGTAATACGCGGAATCCCTAAAGAGTTAGATGTAGAGCTCGTAAAAGCCGACCTGTTAGAACAAGGCCTACCAGTGAATTCTGTGCACCGTATGCACACCGGTCGCGGTAGGGAGCCATATAATATGGTTCTAGTCGCTCTCCAGCCTACCCCCGAGGGTAAGAAAATCTTTAACACACAGACCGTCTGTAGGCTCTCTGGTATCGCTGTCGAAGCCCCCCATAAAAAAGGCACTCCTAGCCAGTGCCATAACTGTCAATTGTACGGGCACTCTTCCCGTAACTGTCACGCGCGCCCCCGATGTGTTAAGTGTTTGGGCGATCACGCCACGGCCCTCTGCGCTCGCGACCAAAAAACCGCGACGGAACCGCCTAGCTGCGTCCTGTGTCGAACACAGGGTCACCCCGCGAATTACCGTGGTTGCCCCCGAGCCCCTAAAATAAATCGCCGCGTCGCCCGCCAAAACCGCCTCCGAGCTTCCGGCCCAGACATCAAAGCCTCGGCACCCTCTGCGTCGCAGGCTAAGCCAGCGTTCGTTCCGGCGGCGGTGCCCAGTGTCTCGGCCTGGGCAAAACCGCTGCCGTACACGAACACGGCTACAACTCCCTCCTCCGCGATTCGTCCCGCCCCCGCGACTCGTCCCTCTTCCGCGACTTGCCCTCCGACCGCGTCCGACAATCTCGCTTTAGCGATCGACTTCTTTCAGTCGATCAACTTTGAGCGCGTCAACGCTTTGGGCGACGCCATTCGCGCTGCCTCCACTGCACAACACTTTATCGCCGTTGTGCAGGAATACGCCGACGTATACGCGTCATTAAATACGTACGTCCTCCCCTCACTCCGCCGGTAATCAATGGCGTATATAAGTAGAATAAAGCCCCTATCCGTAACGATAGGTTTTTTTAACGCTTACGGTCTCGCAAATCAACGTGATCAGGTTTCTGACTTTTTGCGTGACCACCAAATTGATATCTTTTTAGTGCAGGAGACCCTACTTAAGCCCGCGCGCCGTGACCCTAAAATCGCGAACTATAACATGGTCAGGAACGACAGGCTCTCTGCCCGTGGTGGTGGTACCGTCATTTACTATAGAAGAGCCCTGCATTGCGTCCCGCTCGATCCTCCCGCGCTCGCTAATATCGAAGCATCAGTGTGCCGAATCTCACTGACGGGACACGCGCCGATCGTTATCGCGTCCGTTTATCTTCCACCGGATAAGATCGTTCTAAGTAGTGATATCGAGGCGCTGCTCGGTATGGGGAGCTCTGTCATTCTGGCGGGCGACCTAAATTGTAAACACATCAGGTGGAACTCACACACCACAACCCCGAATGGCAGGCGGCTTGACGCGTTAGTCGATGATCTCGCCTTCGATATCGTCGCTCCGCTAACCCCGACTCACTACCCGCTAAATATCGCGCATCGCCCGGATATACTCGACATAGCGTTATTAAAAAACGTAACTCTGCGCTTACACTCGATCGAAGTAGTTTCAGAGTTAGATTCAGACCACCGTCCCGTCGTTATGAAGCTCGGTCGCGCTCCCGATTCCGTTCCCATCACGAGGACTGTGGTGGATTGGCACACGCTGGGCATCAGCCTGGCTGAATCTGATCCACCATCGCTCCCGTTTAACCCGGACTCTATCCCGTCTCCTCAGGATACCGCTGAAGCCATAGACATCTTAACGTCACACATCACCTCGACATTAGATAGGTCATCGAAACAAGTTGTAGCGGAGGACTTCCTTCACCGCTTCAAATTGTCCGACGATATTTGGGAACTCCTTAGAGCTAAGAACGCCTCGATACGCGCCTACGACAGGTATCCTACCGCGGAAAATCGTATTCGAATGCGTGCCCTACAACGCGACGTAAAGTCTCGCATCGCCGAAGTCCGAGATGCCAGATGGTCTGATTTCTTAGAAGGACTCGCGCCCTCCCAAAGGTCTTACTACCGCTTAGCTCGTACTCTCAAATCGGATACGGTAGTAACTATGCCCCCCCTCGTAGGCCCCTCAGGCCGACTCGCGGCGTTCGATGATGACGAAAAAGCAGAGCTGCTGGCCGATACATTGCAAACCCAGTGCACGCCCAGCACTCAATCCGTGGACCCTGTTCATGTAGAATTAGTAGACAGTGAGGTAGAACGCAGAGCCTCCTTGCCACCCTCTGATGCGTTACCACCCGTCACCCCGATGGAAGTTAAAGACTTGATCAAAGACCTACGTCCTCGCAAGGCTCCCGGTTCCGACGGTATATCCAACCGCGTTATTAAACTTCTACCCGTCCAACTCATCGTGATGTTGGCATCTATTTTCAATGCCGCTATGGCGAACTGTATCTTTCCCGCGGTGTGGAAAGAAGCGGACGTTATCGGCATACATAAACCCGGTAAACCAAAAAATCATCCGACGAGCTACCGCCCGATTAGCCTCCTCATGTCTCTAGGCAAACTGTATGAGCGTCTGCTCTACAAACGCCTCAGAGACTTCGTCTCATCCAAGGGCATTCTTATCGATGAACAATTCGGATTCCGTACAAATCACTCATGCGTTCAACAGGTGCACCGCCTCACGGAGCACATTCTTGTGGGGCTTAATCGACCAAAACCGTTGTACACGGGAGCTCTCTTCTTCGACGTCGCAAAAGCGTTCGACAAAGTCTGGCACAATGGTTTGATTTTCAAACTATTCAACATGGGCGTGCCGGATAGTCTCGTGCTCATCATACGGGACTTCTTGTCGAACCGCTCTTTTCGATATCGAGTCGAGGGAACCCGCTCCTCCCCACGACCTCTCACAGCTGGAGTCCCGCAAGGCTCTGTCCTCTCACCCCTCCTATTTAGCTTATTCGTCAACGATATTCCCCGGTCGCCGCCGACCCATTTAGCTTTATTCGCCGACGACACGACTGTTTACTATTCTAGTAGAAATAAGTCCCTAATCGCGAAGAAGCTTCAGAGCGCAGCCCTAGCCCTAGGACAGTGGTTCCGAAAATGGCGCATAGACATCAACCCAGCGAAAAGTACTGCGGTGCTATTTCAGAGGGGAAGCTCCACACGGATTTCCTCCCGGATTAGGAGGAGGAATCTCACACCCCCGATTACTCTCTTTAGACAACCCATACCCTGGGCCAGGAAGGTCAAGTACCTGGGCGTTACCCTGGATGCATCGATGACATTCCGCCCGCATATAAAATCAGTCCGTGACCGTGCCGCGTTTATTCTCGGTAGACTCTACCCCATGATCTGTAAGCGGAGTAAAATGTCCCTTCGGAACAAGGTGACACTTTACAAAACTTGCATAAGGCCCGTCATGACTTACGCGAGTGTGGTGTTCGCTCACGCGGCCCGCACACACATAGACACCCTCCAATCCCTACAATCCCGCTTTTGCAGGTTAGCTGTCGGGGCTCCGTGGTTCGTGAGGAACGTTGACCTACACGACGACCTGGGCCTCGAATCAATTCGGAAATACATGAAGTCAGCGTCGGAACGATACTTCGATAAGGCTATGCGTCATGATAATCGCCTTATCGTTGCCGCCGCTGACTACTCCCCGAATCCTGATCATGCAGGAGCCAGTCACCGTCGACGCCCTAGACACGTCCTTACGGATCCATCAGATCCAATAACCTTTGCATTAGATGCCTTCAGCTCTAATACTAGGGGCAGGCTTAGGGACCCCGGTAACCGTACTCGTCGAACTCGACAAAGAGGTCGACGTGCAACCTAACCCATGCATCAGCCCGCTGAGTTTCTCGCCGGATCTTCTCAGCGGGTCGCGATTCCGATCCGGTAGTAGATTCATTCGCGAAACAATTGCTCTTGAGTTGTTAGGTCTCCTTCGGAGGCGCTCGGGCAGTTGTTAGCAAATCCCACCCCTCTTGGCTGAGCCTTTGCTCGCCCACCTGTCCTGGTGAAACTGGAAAGGCCTTCGGGCCACCAGTAAACTTTCAATCATAAAAAAAAAAAAAAAAAAAAAAAAAAAAAAAAAAAAAAAAAAAAAAAAAAAAAAAAAAAAAAAAAAAAAAAAAAAGATTGACTTCCACGGTGAAGGAATAACATCGTGTAATAAAAATCAAACCCGCAAAATTGTAATTTGCGTAATTACTGGTGGTAGGACCTCTTGTGAGTCCGCGCGGTTAGGTACCACCACCGTGCTTGTTTCTGCCGTGAAGTAGTAATGCGTTTCGGTTTGAAGGGTGGGGCAGCCGTTGTAACTATACTTGAGACCTTAGAACTTATATCTCAAGGTGGGTGGCGCATTTACGTTGTAGATGTCTATGGGCTCCTGTAACCACTTAACACCAGATGGGCTGTGAGCTCATCCACACATCTAAGCAAAAAAAAAAACTCGTTTTTTTGGCGTATTCCGAGTCAACAAGGGTAGCACATATATCTATATATTAATACGTGAAGCAAAAACTTTGTATCCCTTTTTACGAAAATTGCGCGGACCCAGGAGTATGAAATTTTCCACACTTATAGAGAATATACAGAAGAAGTGCACAATGCTAATTTTTTTTAAAAATAATGCATAAAAGATACATTGAATCTATAAAGAAAACATTACACACACTACATACCATGTATTTGACGCACACACGCATGCATACTATTTATTGTCAAACTTTTGTTCTTGACGTGTGTTGTCAAATTGAGAATAGATTAAATATTGTTTGTCTTTATTAATATTTTTTTATAGTGTAGCCTTGGCGAAATACGTGATTATAGTATGTGTACAAACTTACAATTCCAATTAATTATAGTCGAATTTCGACTACCGCGGGACCTCTAGTCCTTCTAAATACTGAAGCAAAGAACCGTAATGTTACTTAATAGAGAGCTAAACTTTAAGGTGGTATGCGCGCTTTGACGTCTATAGGCTCCTGTAACTACTTAAAGACATTTATAATAGCGAGTATGTTTATCGTCGACTGCATTAAAAAAAGAAAATACATCTTCAGAAGACACTTTTTTTTATTGCTTAGATGGGTGGACGAACTGACAGCCCACCTGGTGTTAAGTGGTTACTGGAGCCCATAGACATCTACAACGTAAATGCGCCACCCACCTTGAGATATAAGTTCTAAGGTCTCAATTATAGTTACAACGGCTGCCCCACCCTTCAAACCGAAACGCATTACTGCTTCACGGCAGAAATAGGCAGGATGGTGGTACCTATCTGTGCGGACTCACATGAGGTCTTACCACCAGTAATTACGCAAATTATAATTTTGCGGGTTTGATTTTTAATACACGATGTTATTCCTTCACCGTGGAAGTCAATCGTGAACATTTGTTAAGTACGTATTTCATTAGAAAAATTGGTACCCGCCTGGGATTCGAACACCGGTGCATCGCTCAATACGACAACCATATTATTAAAAAGTATACTTTATGAAAAGCATAAATACAGTACCAGACAATAGACGTTGCAATCAATACTTAGCGATATAACTTGAGTACAATAGGCCTGCAACTGATTGTGAGTCGCGCCGTGCCTATTTATCGGAGTGGTCTAGCATCTAGCGGCCTATCGGTTTGAATGGAAATATTTTCAATCTTTTAGAATAGAAATGCTACTTTTATTTTATTTTAACTAAAGATTACAAATTGAAATTTTCTATTGCCAGAGATGGGCAAATAATTACTTTTTTTTTCTACCAAAGCTGATGGCCTTGAGAGGCTATTTCAGCGTAACCTTAATTAATAGGTGAGCTCACGGGGCTCAACCTGATGACGTTGCTAACACGAACCCTAGCAAGAGCCGTGCTTCGCAGAATCTACCACCTGATCTGAAACGCGACCCACTGTGAAGATCCGGCGAGAAACTCAGTGGGCTGTGTCTGAGGGTTAATTTACTCGTCGAGCCCTTCGTCGCAAGCGATGGGTTCGACGAGGACGGTGACCGGTGCTTTTGATACCTGGTAATGACGTATTTTGGGTGACGTCAACTGTTTACCATTCGGTCTACAGGATCGAGTATGATAATGATTAATGAAAGCAATGTAAGTACATGCAAAGCTATTTTTATGTTATTTTTTAATTCCTTTAAGTGATAACCGGAGTCTATAGACGTTGCCCAAAAACATGTGATTTCTGTCACCAATCGAGGAAAGAGATCTAAATCTTAGTACATATAACGTTGTAACTATACTGAGATCTCAGAACTTATATCTCAAGGTGGGTGGCGCATTTACGTTGTAGATGTCCGTGGGCTCCAGTAACCACTTAACACCAGGTGGGCTGTGAGCTCGTCTACCCATCTAAGCTATAAAAAAAAAGTTATTACAACGGTTATCCCAATACTTCAAACCGAAATTCCTTTCTGCATCTTGATACTAGTACAGGCTTTCTGTACGCTCTACCAACAGTAAGAAATACATTATTGTGATGTGTTATTATCTCCAAAACCTTTGGAATAGCCGCAGCAAATGGCAAATACCTTTATAGGTTTAACTTGCACCTTTTAATCTACACATTATTATTATATCGAGGAGCGAAATGCCATTTGATTTAAACGACATTTTTCCAACTCTACACGAGAGTCACGTAAATTTTGGTAAAAATATCATAATAAAAAAACTTCTTCAGCTATTTGAATGGAGTAAGCTCGATTGAAGTTCAATTAACAACATCGGACTGTTGATGCTAATACTAAATAAAACGCACCTTTTATTACAAAGATATATATCGAGTATTAAGCGACGTGTCACTTAAATCAAATAATACCATTTATATATGTCGGAATAGTTTAGTTTAATCTGTGTATTTATTATAGCGACCCGCCCTCGCTTCGCTTCGGAAACATTAAAACACACATGAAACCAAAAAAATAAAATAAAAAAAATTAAAAAAAAGTAGCCTATGTTCATCAGGGACAATGTCGGCTTCTAATGGAAAAAGAATTTTTCAAATCGGTCCAGTAGTTTCGGAGCCTATTCGAAACAAACAAACAAACAAATCTTTCCTCTTTATAATATTAGTATAGATATATTAGTATAGATTACTTTATTCTATCGTAAATAGTTTTCACAAGGCATGCGATGTAAAAAATATTTTAGGTGATTTTCTTACACCTCGGGTTACATCATTGGATTTTTAGTAAAGATCCCTAACTTTTTTCAAAAAATATTATAGCCTATGTCACTCGGAAATACTGTGGCTCCTAAACAGTGAAAGAATTTTTCAAATCGGTTCAGTAGTTTGGAAGCCTATTCGAAACAAACAAACAAACAAATCTTTCCTCTTTATATTATTAGTATAGATGTCATTGTCAGTTGGTTGTCAAGAAAAAGTGTCAGAGGTAAGACGTTCCGTTGTTAAGACGAGAAATAAAATTAACTAGAGGTCCCGCAGTAGTCGAAATTCGACTATAATTAATTGGAATTGTAAGTTTGTACACTATTATGATTGTATTTTATACTTCTATAATCACAAATAAAATATTAACATAGACAAACAATATTTAATCTCAATTTGACAACATACGTCAAGAACAAAAGTTTGACAATAAATAGTATGCATGCGTGTGTGCGTCAAATACGTGGTATGTAGTGTGTGTAATGTTTTCTTTATTGATTTAAAATATGTTTTATCCATTATTTTAAAATAACATTAGCATTGTGCACTTCTTCTCTATATTCTCTAAAAGTATGGAAAATTTCATACTCCTCTGTCCGCGCAATTTTCGTAAAAAGGGATACAAAGTTTTTGCTTCACGTATTAATATATAGATTGTAAAGCACTTGAGGAAGTATTGCTTTATTCTACTACGCCATCCCACATATATGTGTGTAGAATTTAAGCTAACAATTAAAACAAAGTTGATTTCGTATAAGTTTATACGTGACTCTATCACCGCAAACGAACCACTCCTATTAGCGAGTTTGTAAATTTATTAAGCACGGTTATTTATGTGGCTGAATTAAATAAACATCTACAACATAAATGCCGCCACCCACCTTGAGACATGAATTCCAAGGTCTCACTTTGAACAGTGCAACGGCTGCCCGTTCTAACCGAACCGACCCTTCTAACCGAAAAGCGGGAACGTGATGACCACGCGGTCTATTGCTATCGACATGAGCTACTACCATGTATGTGGTAATTCAGATTGTAACTCAAATAATAGACATGCAATAAATAGACATGCTTTAACAAAAACCGACTTCAAATAAAAAAAAAGTAATTCCAAAACAAATTAATATACAGTAAAAACAATAATCATAGAAATCGGTTTGCGTGATATTGAGTTATTCATCTATTTGTCGCGCACGTACTTAATGCAAATTTAAGACTTATATGGTTTTCTCATGGATACCATTATCAGAACTGGACCAAATTGAAATGGGACCGCACGAGAAGCGTCAGCTTTCTAATAGAGACATAATCATCAAAATCGATTTACCCAGTCAAAAGCTATGAGGTAACAAACATAACAAAAAAACATACAGTCGAATTGAGAAGCTCCTCCTTTTTTGAAGTCGGTTAAATATTAAAAATGATTCCGTCGTCTCTTTATACCACCGCACTAGCTGTCACGCATTATTAAAGTAACCACTTTACACCAAGTGGACCGCATGTTTTTTTATTTTTAATTAATTGCCCTTGTAGGCAGATGAGCGTACGGTCCACCTGATGGTGAGTGGTTACCGTCACCCATGGACTTCAGTAATGCCAGGGGCAGAGCCAAGCCGCTGCCTACCTAACTATAAGTAGATACTATTTATTCTGATATTAATACTCTCCACAAGGCTCAATTGAAGAAGGACATATCATAGCGCTCGGGAAACACCGTGGAGGGGAGCTCATTCCATAGCCGGATGGTACGTGGCAAAAAAGATCTCTGGAAACGCACTGTGGATGACCGCAGTGGCTCCAGGTAGTATGGATGAACTCTACTCCGGTGGCGGGCGGAGTGATGGTAAAAACGAGATGCCGGTATCATCTCAAACAATTCCTTAGAGCACTCCCCATGGAACATACGGTACAAAATACAGAGGGAACCGAAGTCCCTCCGCAGACCCAGAGGTTCCAAACGAGTTTGCCTACCACTGGTGGTAATGAAGAATAGAATATTTTAAGGAGTGTTACTTACTTTTTATCGCCTATTTGATACTCTGATATAAACCATCGGACTATTTTAATCGCGTGATACAGTGTAGGAGCTCATGGCCCGGCTATTGTTGAGTAGTCAAGCTTACATTATCCAGTGATTCTCTTTTAGTCAATTATACGACACCCACGGGAAGTGATCCAGTACTATTTAAGGCGACACCGCATAGCCAGCGTCTCAATTTGCCAATCCAGAAAAAGTGTGGAAGCGTGAAGAACTTTAATCATAAACTTTTCTTATCAACCTAAGAAAATATAAAAAGACATAATTAAATTTCTTTTCCTGCTCCCGTGTAATATCAAGGCTTTCTGTCTACGGGCGAACTTGCGGAGCTTCGTGAAAATTTTCATTCGGGTCGCTTAAATATATAACTACGAATTTTTTATCCATTACCTACTAAAATGATTTTTAATATCAAACAATGCGTTTTTCTTTGAAGATTTTCATAAATTAAAAAGCAGACTACGGTCGAGGAAAATTTGCTAGCCCTAAGCTTTGATGAATTTAATCACTATTATTTTGTATTGTTAAGAAAATACAAATTAAGTAATATGAAAATCTTAATTTTGCATATTAAATTTAAATCGGTTCCGAAGCCAAACCTAGAATTTGTACTATAAGCCCAAAGTAATTGGAAAAATTTAGATATTAACATACCTTTACAAGCCTGACCTACATTTATTTATGGATATATAAACATTCGACCTACTTATCATCAACTTTAATACGTCAAAAGTTAAAGTGATTTTTTTATATAAATGTTTTTATCATCAATATAAGTACCCATTGTATCGATGCATCTTTGCCAGCGTAATGATAATCTTTCAATGCCCTTCTTGATGAAGTTAGCTGTACGGGTGCCAAGAAACTCTTCAAAGGCATTTTATACTGCCTCACCGGTTTTGAATTTTTTCCCTGCCAAGAAGTTTTCCTATCTTTGGATAAAGTAGAGGTCTCTCAGCCAGGGGTCTGGTGAGTATGATGGATAATGCAAAACTTCAAACCCTAGCTCTTGTAGCTTAAATACCGTCACTTGCATCGAATAAGGCGAGCGTTGTCGTATCGAGGAGCCGTGAGGACTGGCCATTAACCAAGGCTGGCCGGTAATACGCGAGATTCTCCGTCATTGTTTCCAGTTCCACACAGTAGGCATCCACAGTAATGCTGTTGCTATTTAGTTAGAGGCTATGATGAAATATACCGGCACTCAACCGCTAAGCAGTGACCGTGACTTTTTTAGGGGTAAGATTTTGTATGGGGCCTAGATGCTAACCACCTTTTTTTTTCTTTTTCTACCTATGCTGATAGCCTTGAGAGGCTATATCAGCTTCGCCCTAACGTATAGGTGAGCTCTCGGGACTCAAACCGGAGTGCTGCCAACACTGGCCCTAGCAAAAGCAGTGCTTCGCAGAATCTACCACCGGATCGGAAACGCGACCCACTGAAAAGATCCGGCGAGAAACTCAGTGGGCTGTGTCTGTAGGTTACTAACCACCATGATGATCGCTTATGATTATAAAAATGAATCTATTTTTCTGGTAAGTGCCAATACGGTTCAAAATCCATTCGTTATTGTACGTGTTAAGTCCTAGTGTTACCAAGTTCCTCAGAATGACGCTCTTGAGCTCACCTAGCTGTCTGCGCGTAGTTGGAAGAGCACCTTAGGCTACCAACGATTAGGAAAAAAGTGTTCACTCCATAGACGTAATAATGTTATCATCTGTTTGTGTAGCATTACTACCGCGACAGAACACGTCTTCCTTAATTATTCACATAGTGTCCGTATTTAACGGCCGTCTGGTGTAGTGGTAAGTGACATGGTCACTGCACAAGGGGGTCGCGGGTTCGAATCCCGCCAAGGGAAGATATTTGTATGATATATATAAATGTCTTTTCCAGGGTTATGGATATATATTAAATATATGTATGTGTATAATAAAAATCTTACATTTATATCCGTTATCTGGTACCTGTACCACAAGTTCTTTACGAACTTATCACGGGACCAGTTAACATGGTGTGATTGTTAGTAAATATTTATTTATTTATTATTTATTTATTGATGAAAAACATACTAATGTAGTGAAAACAAAACACTACTCAGTAAGCAAATAACTTTATTGAAAATTAATCTATGGTATTACATAACTTACGTATCAAATGGCTCGTATTGTAAAACAGCAACTTTACAGGTAACAACGTCTTGTTATTATTTTAATTTTTAATGCGGTTTGCTATTATATCGTTTTTTTTGACTAGATACATATTTTATTGATTAAACCCTTAATAATAATTAATTAACTGGATTTTTTTCTTTTTAAATCGCTTAGATGGGTGGACGAGCTCACAGCCCACTTGGTGTTAAGTGGTTACTGGAGCCCATAGACATCTACAACGTAAATGCATCACCCACCTTGAGATATAAGTTCTAAGGTCTCAAGAATAGTTACAATGGCTGCCTCAGCCTTCAACCCGAAACGCATTACTGCTTCACGGCAGAAGTAGGCGGGGTGGTGGTACCTACCCGCGCGGACTCACACGAGGTCTTACCACCAGTGGATCTATTTATTGTGTTTTATTCTGCCAAACTATTTCTAATCTTCAGCACTGTTGATTGGGCAGCTAATAAATTCCGCAACAATATTCGAATTCCCAACTTGCTGGACACACAACAAAAGTTAATCGTGTTTGTTTATTCACACTCCTTTAAAAAAAACACGTTCATTACTCAAAATTTCCGTTTAGCTGTAAAGTGACAAATCTCGCAACGAAAACTGAACTGTCCTGATAAGATTGTCCTGCTCTTCAGGCGAAACGACCGAAAGGATAGTTATGAAGCAACCATTCGGTTCGATTCGGAATGTTTTTACATTTGGATCATTGGAACTTTGGTGTTTTATTGCCTTATCGATTTACGCTATCCCTCCGTCTTCGTTTTACGATTTCATGATGGAAACGTTGGGTTTGTTCCGAAGACTTATTTTCTTGTTGAACTTGAAGTTTTTTTTTTCTTTTATCTCAAAGGGTTTATTTTGTATTCATTGGCACGTGCTCATTCCATTTTATGAGTTCGTTTCATACAATTTTAATTGGTGAAAACTGTTGATTGAATTCAATTCGACATCCAAAGATATTTGTACTGGGTAATTGATTGATTACTAGTGGTAGGATCTCTTGTGAGTCCGCGTGGGTAGGTACCACCACCCTGCCTATTTCTGCCGTGAAGCAGTAATGCGTTTCGGTTTGAAGGGTGGGGCAGCCGTTGTAACTATACTTGAGACCTTAGAACTTATATCTCAAATTGGCTGGTGAATTTACGTTGTAAATGTCTATGGGCTCCAGTAACCACTCAACATCAGATGGGCTGTGAGCTCGCCCAACCATCTAAGCAATAAAAAAAATATATCTATTGACATACACTTGTATTGCCATACACTATCAATATGTATCGTACAAATTGTTTCGACTATTATCAAATGTATCAATGTCATAAGCTCAACTGGTGTGATGACCTTCGAAGGGTGGTCGGTAAGAAATGAATGGGTAGAGCCGAAAATTAGGCTCATTAGTGTGGATTGGGAGTGGACGATATTGGGTAGATAATGATGATAATGAATCCCAACCAGGTAGGTTACAGAAGAGTGAAGACAAATAAGAGCCTTTTTTATGCTTTTCCGCACAAATTGAAAATCGTTCGTTGAAAATTAAAAAAAAAAAACAACACATACTAGACACATCCAAGACGTGACAGGGTGAAGTGAGGCTTGCGATTTGGGAGCGCACCTCGACAGCTCCTCAAACATGAACGGTACTGGATCGGATATTCTTATGTTTTGTGGGGAAAAAAGCTGGGGCTAATTTTATTTAAAAAAAAAATTGTACTTAGTAGCTTAAATACAAAAGAGTCTCTATCCTAGCGGTAGGCAGCGGCTTGGCTCTGCCCCTAGATTTGCTGATGTCCATGGGCGACGCTAACCACTCACTATCAGGTAGGCGGAATACTCGTCCGCCTACAAGGGCAATAAAAAATAAATAAATAAAATCTCATGTAGCGCCGTGTGCAATAATTACCCTAGCGTCCTTTAGTAAGCGCGCAGTCAACATTGAATAGGTATAAATGTTAACATGTCTTCATAAATGTTACGTCAATGTTAAAAAAAAGAAATTTTGTCATACGTTGATGTATGGGCTAAATCTGCTTCTACTCAAATACCAAAAACTATTTAACGGCTTTACGATTTACACTTAATTTATCATAGAGACTTTTCCGCTGGTCTAATTGATTTTGATCGTCACTCTATTGTATCATGTTCTATGTTGGTAAATATGTGGATTCATAATAAAAATTATTGATCTACCGGCTGTTATAAATTCCTCTACACTTGTGCCTACGCTTCTTGTGAGTATATACCGTGACGGGTAGCCATCATATAACACAAGAAATTTGACAGATGCCTGAATCTCGCTTACGACATTTTCAAGCTTGCAAACAAGTCCCGACCAACAACATTCGAACCGTCGGTCTACCCAGCAATATCACCCGCTCGGTGGAACATCTTCCCTTCGTCGTTATACCTCCCACAATAGCATGTGCAAGATGACCTCAATGATTCTCTAAATTAAAACAATAAATGGGAAGTCCTCGTTATTTCTCGGCTCTAAGTCTTAGAGCGCTTCTTCGCGTTGGAGCCCGGTACTCGAACGCCGCCCGTGCCCACGACAACACGAAGACGATGTACTGCGAATACTTTCTGCCTCGTCGACATACTGCCGTGATATTCGACCGACTTTTGAGATCCGGATGTTCGCTATGAATTTTTATTCCATTTATTTAAGAATCTTAAAATCCTTTTACTTTCGAGCAACAGCTTTATTCGGTGTAAATGGACCGAGAAGTTAACAGAGTACTCGATGTTAAATGGTAACCAGGACCCATTATCATTAGAAGAACGTTCTAGAAGTGAGGATACCGTATCTATATATATAAAAATGAATTGCTGTTCGTTAGTCTCGCTAAAACTCGAGAACGGCTGGACCGATGGCTGATTTTGGTCTTGAATTATTTGTGGAAGTCCAGAGGAGGTTTAAAAGGTAAATAAATATGAAAATGCTCGGAATTAAATAAAAAACAATTTTGTTTTTCCTTTAATGTTTCCCCGGCGGACGGATTCCTTTTGTTAGTTTTAAATATTTTTTTATACAAAAGTTTAGGTCTTTTATTTATCGATTGAGGCACTACGAAGTCTGTCGGGTCAGCTAGTACCGTATAAATTAATAAATATAAGTTTATAAATATTTACGAAAATGAAATATAATTACTAGACAGTCCCAAGGTGAACATGACCTTTTCTTGTAGAAATTCTTAGCTGGCTGGTTTTAAGCTATTTTTCGATTTTTAACTAATTTTTTTGTCTTTAAAGCAGTAGCTTTGCTGTGTCCCTTGCAATACTGACGCTTATGAGCGACTGTGACCATTCACCATCGGGTATGACGTATGAACAACGAGTTATCAGTCTACCAGACTTTAATCGATTATTGGACTTCATAATACAACACGATTTCCGTCATCCACCTTGAGATATGAGATCGTCCCTTTTAACCTTAGTGCATAACTGTTTCGCAGCGAAAACCCTGGTTGCTACCATTAAATTCTGATGGTATAATAGCTAAAGGCGTTTAACAGTGCCAAGATCAAGTAGATCCATCAGGACGTGTCTAGAACGATGAAGGTTATGCGTGAGCTGGGTTAGGGCTGTAGTTACAATGGTAAGCAGTGATCTAGCCGCATTTCTTTCTTTCTTTCTTAAATGGGTGGACGAGCTCACAGCCCACCTGGTGTTAAGTGGTTACTGGAGCCCATAAACATCTACGACGTAAATGCGCCACTCACCTTGAGATATAAGTTCTAAGGTCTCAAGTATAGTTTCAACGGCTGCCCCACCCTTCAAACCGAAACGCATTACTGCTTCACGGCAGAAATAGGTAGTAGGGTGGTGGTACCTACCAGCGCGGACTCACAAGAGGTCCTACCACCAGTAAATGAAGAAGCCTTCTGATGCCGTCTTCATATATCGTATTGTCACCTATGGGCCGGAGATCTAGATCGTCATGAATATTCTGATTCCTCATCTACTCCAGTACTTTGACGGCAGTGAAGTTTAAGCAAACAACTGGCTGCAGCAGCTAATGCTTAGTCTCACAACAAAAAATGTGTGGTGTCGTGGCACACCGGATAGGAACGAAGTTCCTTATTATAAAAATACTAATTTTAAGTTCTGTTCGAGGTATAAAGAAAATAAAACTGGACGTTTCGCAACAACCCACGGCAATTCGGTAACGTGCGAACTTATTGGTACACGTCATTCTCGGTTGTTTGCATAAGAGTTAGTGTATTGCGCAAATGAACGCTCTGAGATCGTAGTCAATGAATAATAAAAAAATATGTTATTTTTTGTACGTTATTACAAAGTTAAGTCGTACAGTGTGTGCATTACTGATTTGTACGTTATTACAAAATTGAATCGTACACTGTGTGCATTACTAATAAAAATCTTACGTTACGGACGTTTTTTTCCGATTAGGGTACCCCTCCGCATCGTCCCATAAGGAACTTCGATCCAAAAGCTTTCAATCTTTTCAAGTGCCTCTAAGCCACACCTCAACGCCTTCACGATGCATTGTATGAATAAAATTTTCAATTTTAACATGTTTTTCAGTCTGTGAAACAAATCTGTTAGCGGGCCACGGCGACCGTATGTAACGTTTGCTAGTAACAAAGACATATTTACACTCACCCCGCTGAGTCGAAGCTTGTCGCTCGTTCGCTAAATTACGCTTTCAGGGACTAACCGGCGATTGTCGAGCTTTACTTTAACTTAGCTCGGGACACGTACTGTTTTAACGACTGTTTATCTTTGCATTATGAAAATGCGAAAGTGGGTTCAGAAACTTTGTAATTTATATACAAAATTAAATGCGAACTTAGGTCCCGGATAGAGGTTTTCTGCTGTCATAGGCTATGACCTAAAATTTTAGTTCAATGAGTCCAGACTATACCTTGCGCCAGTTTGGCCACGTCAAAAGAGGTACGGCCTCAGGTCCGAAAAAAAAAAGATCAGGACAGAGGAACTCATATTATTAAAATTAATTGATACGTTACTGGTCTTAGTGTCCTATAATGCTAGATTTGCGTGATCCGTATTGGTTGTTATCACCTTTTATTACGCAAAATGGTTTTTATGTGATTTTGAAGTGGAATGTCTCTATCTATATATTAATACGTGAAGCAAAAACTTTGTATCCCTTTTTACCAACATTGCACGGACGGAGGAGTATGAAATTTTCCACACTTATAGAGAAGTGGTGACCTTTTCTTGTAGAAATTCTCAGCTGGCTGGATTTAAGCAGATTTCGATTTTTAACAAAAAAATTTTGGTTTTAAATTATTTAAGCGATTTTTTAAATATCGACGATGGAGTAAAATGTATTTTAATATTAATTCCGAAGAATCTACCATTTAATTACTGAATCACAGTACAAAAACAGTCGAGGCACTAATTTGAATCATAATTTATTAATTTTCACTAGGTGCTTATAAAAAAAAACTTATCATTCTAACGTTTTAAATGGATTATATTTGACACATTCATAAAACACAATGCAACTAAACAAGGCTAAATATTTCTCTATTAAATTGTTGTTTATTTTTTTTTTCAAATCCAAAATAAGTTTCACGTACGAAAATATGAAATCCGCTTTTAAATGATGAATGGACGAAGGAGGCCGCTGTTTTTGCCAGCTTCGACAAAACCATGATAAATGCGACATCGCTTTTGTCTTATCTAAACTTTTGTGTTCGTGGTATATATTTCTGGCTGGCTTTTATTTTGCTCTCCGATTTGTAGGTTATTGTGATTTCGTTTTTTTTTTAAGATTTACGCGAATAATTCCACTAAGTTTATTACATTCTAATCTCTCGATAGACTTTTGACATTTTACATTTCAGTTGTACAGACGTCAGTAGTGACGTCATAAATCCTTCTAAAGTTATATCTGACCTTAGAACTCGAAAAACAATGCAAATGATATAATTAAATACACCTTTGATATCTTGAGCGAAATATTATATCGGAGGTTTGAGATCAACAATCATTACATAATACAGCATATTATTAGTGTTATTTGACTTGGGCAAATCATATTTTTGATAAGTTGTGCCTCGTGGCTTGACTTGCGTGCAGACGCAGCGTAAGGTCCTCGAATAAAACATAAAAATATACGAATCGAGATAGTCAATATTTAAATAAATATATGTAAGCTTTGTGTTGACGTTGTCGTTGACAGAAACATTAATATTTGGGTACGTATCAGATCAGCATTCAACCATAAGAGGGAGCCCACAAGTGGGACAAAGAAAGAAACATGTTTTTTCTCGATCGGAATAAAAATATATAATTAAAATTCATTAAAACTCTTTGTGAATTAGCTTTATTATAAAAGCGAAAAGGACGATTCAAATTTGAATACAAGAATAGTAAAGCATGAACATTTAATTGTCGATTCTCTGTTTTAGATGAAACACATAGTGTTTTCCTTTAAGAAGAAATATAACAGATAATCTTCTATATATTTTTCTTCTTCAAAAAACGAAATCTGCCTCAAGAAATAGACTATTTAATGCAGAATAATTTTCAAATTAAACTGTCTGTAGTCTTTGTATTATCATGTTAATACAAACAAACTCCCAAACTTATGTAAATTCATAATTGTATGTGCTTGTATTGTATGTTGTAGCTATACCTGACCTTAGAACTTATGTCTCAAGGTGGATGGCGCATTTGCGTTGTAGATGTATATGGGCTCCAGTAACCACTTAACACCAGGTGGGCTGTGAGCTCGTCCAACCATCTAAGCAATAAAAAAAAAACTTAATCTTACTGTTTTATGAATATTCCAATTTGTGAATTCCTATGGTATTTTATACCTAAACGTAACGTAAAAGTAGGCAAGTGAAATTTAAATTAATTAAACGAAGGAAGTAACGGGTAAGTCGGAATTTATTTGACTGTTATAAATCAGAAATGTTTATGTGGAGAGCACACGCACCGTCCCGCCCTAGGCGTTTGTCAGGGCGGGTGGATGGCCAGTCGTGCCTCACGATCCGACGGGGACACACGCGTCCACGTCTCGACACGCGGCTCGGTAACTTGACACGTACATATTCCGACCAGTTGATTGTTTTTTGATAAAGAATTTGAAAAAGGAATTTAAACGTTACCGGTAAGATTATTTTTATTTTAAATCCATATTCTTATAGATTAATTTCAATATATGTAAAAAAAAATATACTAATATTATTTGCAAAGTATTCGTTGTTAGGGATATATAATAAGTACGTATTTTCGATTATTTATTAATAATCAAAGGAAACAATGTAAACGTCACATAGTAATAAACGGGAGTATCGGATGACAGCTTGTTATAATCGAACTATGAGGAACAATATATGATGTTGTTTTTTATTTATATATACACAACTAACGTACTTAGCTCTATCGATAACAAAATGAAGAATTACAGAGAGTATATCAAATAATTGCAGCATCCGGGTTATTTTTCAGATGTTACGAGTATGCGAAACCAATGTTAATGTACTGTAAAAACTGGGACCTAAGAACTCATATCTCAAGGTAGGTGGCGGCATTTACGTTGTAGATGTCTATGGGCTCCGGTAACCACTTAACACCAGGTAGGCCGCGAGCTCGTCCACACACACAAGCAATAAAAAAATAAAAGAAATAAAGTATACTACTTACCTAAGATGGGTGTGTAAGTTCCCCTAAATCCTCAATTACTGGTAGTAGAAAGGTGTTGATAAATTGTCCACTGTATCTTCTAAGTCTTCTTTCCTTTTCTTTTTTTATTACTAAGACGGGTGGACGAGCTCACGGCCCACCTGGTGTTAAGGAGGACGAGGTGGAGCCCATAGACATCGACTAAGTTAACAGCCCTACCCACCTTGATACATGAGTTGTAAGTCTCTTTTTTTCGCTACAATCATGCATTTTAAGCAATCATGTATTAAAAAAGATGTGTTGTGTCGTGGGACACCGGATAGGAACGAAGTTCCTTATTATGAAAATATTAATTTAAAGTTCTATTCGAGGTATAAAGAAAATAAAACTGGAGGTTTCGCAACAACCCACGGTCATTCGGTAACGTGCGAACTTATTGTGGTACACTTCGTTCACGGTTGTTTGCATAAGAGTTAAGGGTATTGCGTAAACGAACGCTCTGAGATCGTGGTCAATGAATAATAAAAAAATATGTTATTTTTTGTACGTTATTACAAAGTTAAGTCGTACACTGTGTGCATTATTAATAAAAATCTTACGTTACGGACGTTTTTTCCCGGTTAGGGTACCCCTCCGCATCGTCCCATAAGAAACTTCGTTCCAACACTTAAAGAATAACATTGCCGTTATTTCAATGACGATGAGACTCCGATCTCATTCAGGTACATAATAAACAATAGACACATTATCGTAACATGCACCTTGAATTCATCCAAATAGGATTACGAAATTTTTATAACTATAAACATATAGACCACATAAGCGATGACGAGCAAGCAGATAGTTGTCTTATTATCGTACACCCAAGGACGTTATTTCAGCACCACACCCAGCAATGACCATAGAAACCAAAGTTACTTTGTTATTACATAACTTTTCTCATTGTACCGCGTCAGCAAACCTTTGGTGTCTCAACCTGGTAATTAGTCCCTAAAGTGCCTTCCGTACTTAAAGTTGGAGTGTTTAAGAAAAATAGCTTCTGTCTCCTCTTCGTAAAGTTACATTAGAATTTGGTGACTCGGACTTTTTCCTTACATTCTAAGTTTAAACTGGGTTTTTGTCGTATCATTTTTAGTGTTATTAGGAATTTTTTCGATGAATTATCCGCTGAAAAACATAATATTCATAGTTTTGTTTTTAATGCAATGTTTGTAATGCATTTATATTGCTAAATGCTTCTATATCTTTTTTGAGCAATTTGTATCTTAAAAGTAAATCAAAACACAATTTATATTTGTTGGAGGCTCATGATAAAATTACAATTACTAGTGATCCCGCAGTAGTCGAAATTCGACTATAATTTAATTGAAATTATAAGTTTAAACATTATTATGGTTCTATTGTAAAACACTATTAAGCTTCTATAATATAATCACAGATTTCGCCAAAACTGCACTATAGATAAATAATAATAAAGACAAACAATATTAATCTATTCTCAATTTGACTACAGACTTTAAGCAATTACAAAAGTTTGACAATTGACACTAAACAAAGAGTATATTTATATGTATGTGTTGTGTCAAATACATGGTGGTGTGTGTAACGTTTTTTTATTTGATTTAATGTATTTCTAATGAATAATTAAAAAAAAAATAGCATTCTGCACTCCTTCTCTATAGGAAATTTCATAGTCCTCCATTCGGGCAATATTCGTAAAAAGGGGCACAAAGTTTTTGCCTCACGTTTTGCTTTATAGATATAGGTCTATGAAAGTTCTTTACGTAAATCTAAAATAGTATTCACGGTATTGTATCTTAAAATAGTTACATCTTTCACAAGGAAATATATAAGTTTAGAATCCCTGAGGGAGAAATTTAAAGAAATTAAAGTTCTCACTATGCCATCCCAGTACATTTTTGAAAATTTGATGTATGTTCGTAAACATATTGAGGAGTTTCCTAAACAGTCGGACATACATAATAGAAATACTAGGAACAAACACAAGCTTGTTGTGCCGATGAGTAGGTTACATAAGATACGAAATTCATTCGGGTGTTTGTCTGTGCGCCTGTACAACAAAATCCCACATGATGTTCAGAACCTACATATACATAGGTTTAAGAAAACTATTAAAGAACATCTGTGCAATAAAGCTTACTATAAAGTCAATGATTATCTAGAAGATTGCACAAAGTGGGAATGAGTTGCTCGCTCCAGGCATTTCAATATTGTAGTAATTGTTACGTTATAATACTCAGTGTAAAAAATTCATATTTAAAAAAATAATAATATTAAAAAATAAATAAATAATAATTTTATATGTAAAAAAAAAGACATGCCCGCTGAGTTTCTTGCCAATTCTTCTCAGGACGGAGGCTAGTTCTTGTGAATTGGCGGTAGTTCTTTTGACGTTCAACAAGTATGTACTTTCATTTATGTTGAATAAAAAAATTTTTTGATTTGATTTGATTTGATTTGATTTGATTTGATTTAAGGCACTCAAATTTAATAAGCTCTCACGTGTAGGAATGAAACACCGCGCGTATTTTTTCCGTGAAGCAGTAAAGCGTTTCGGTTTGAAGGGTGGAACGGCCCTTGTGTTATAAAAAGGGACAGTTGGAACTCATGTTTCAAAGTTAGTGAGGCAGCTTAGGTTGTCAATGTCTAAGGGTCCCAGTAAGACACCAAATTGACCGTTAGCTCAATCACCCATCTAAGCATTAAAAAAATTATTTAAATTTACACATTATTGTTCAATAATTTGTCTGTAAATTTTGTTTTGATTAAGATTGTCGTTAGATCATCGTCATCTTAATATTGTTAAACAATGGATTTTAGGGTCCTTAAGAGGATTTTAATTCAGAGAATATGTAAGATTAATGAAATATTAAGATGAGAACAACGATTAAGTAATGAAAATTCTAAGGCTAATTAAATTAAAATGGGTGTTTAAAAAAACTTTTTGTACTCTATATATACGTTCCTACTCAATTCAATTGATTGTGATAAAAGTTGGTGAACTTTTTGGTTAAGACCTTCCATAAAAGACGGTATCTTTCTATGAACGTATGTCACAAGTACAGATCATAGAAACTCAATGTGTTTCTATGATCTGTGGTCACAAGTATGAACAGTTTTAAGAAACATGCCTTACATACGATCAGCGATAGTAGTAGTGGAGCATGGCCGGATTTCACTAGTAAAGTAGTTATATTTTTTAAAACAATTTTAGGCTATTATTTTCATACGACTGACATATAAAGAGTGGGGCTAAAGTATGTAGGTACATTTATAAATTTCTCTAGGTAAAACCGTTTCCATACTAGTTTTTCACGTTCAAAGAAGAATAATATTTACGAGGTTCAAATATTAATACAAACCTATAATGTGTATTTCCTTTTTTTCCTACCTAATTGTTGTTAGCTTAAGAGGCTATTCCAACTTCGCGCGGACCGGTAGGTGAGCTCACGGGCTTAGCCTGAGAGAAATGCTAACACAAGTTCTAGCAAAAGCAGTGCTACGCTGAATCTACCACCGGATCGGAATCGCGACCCACTGAGAAGATCCGGTGAGAAACTCAGTGGATTGTGTCTATGGGCTAATTCGTACGTCGAACTCTTCGACGTGGACGGTGACCGCTGCTTGAGGGGCCTAAAAGCACCGAGAGTGAATCCGGATGTTTTGGGCCGTCGGCGGCTTTGCTTTGCACCTTTACCTGGATTGGATATGAATTTCCCTCCTCAAATCAAAACTACACAGAACATTAAGAAAGCATTCTTACAAAAAAAACCTTTCTCACAACTTAGTAAAAGCATGTGGCGATCGTACTCGCAATTCCCACTCGATTTTAAAACCTTAAAATAGTCGATAAAGAATAAAATTAATCTCCTCTATCCGTGCAGCAACAGACTGCTTCAAACTGCGCCATTAAAGCAAAGTGCTTTTTAAATATCGCTCGATTTGTTTATACTTTACAGTAAATAATGGTTTTTTTTAACGTTTTGTTTGCCTAAGGTAATCGTTCGAACTAGTAAATGTTTGTTCGTTCGACTATTTCGCATTTAAATAGATTAAATTTGTATACATTGTATATTTTATTAAGAATTGAATTCCTGTTGAAGAAGATCTTTAGTTTGAAGAAGATCTTAATTACTGTCCGTCTATTAAAATTTGAACGCTTTTTACTACACCCACGAGAAGAGATGGAGTTGGGTAATTCTAGACTTACAAAGTACATCCAAAATTCTAACATGGTTCTAACAGGTCCAATATGGTTAAGATCATCCAATATTCTCGAACAACCCACCCTTTGGGTGACATGAAAGACAAACGTGGGATTAATTAGAGAATTAGCATTATCGTTTTATGAGTTCTATGAGTATTTCTGTCGCGAAGCATTTATATGTTCCAACTATAAGGATGAAACAGTCCTTTCTATATACTCCGGTAATTATATTTATCCATTATTTGCCTATATTATTCACCTATAAAGACATTTGTAGTCACGTGCTAGGCAAATCATTATCTTTAAAAAATGCTACCTACCTGGGAATATAATAACGGTATATCCAAGCTTGATTACGACTGCATGGGGTGTCTGCATGAGAATGAGTATATCAGAGGAAGTGTGAAAGTAGCCTCATCATCATCATCAGCCTTTATCTGCCCACTGCTGGACATAGGCCTTCCTCAATGCCTTCCACATAATGCGGTCCTCCGCCTTCCGCATCCAACGACTTCCCGCCGTGCGCACGAAGTCGTCAGTCCACCTGGTTGGAGGACGCCCCACGCTCCTTGTACCCATCCGTGGCCTCCATTCGAGGACTTTCCTCCCCCGCCTGGCGTCGCTGGCTCGACAGATGTGACCGGCCCATTGCCACTTCAGCCTGCTAGCTTTGAGAGCTATGTCGTCGACTTTGGTTCTCCGTCGAATTTCTTCGTTCCGGATTTTGTCCCTTAGAGAAATATCTAGCATAGCTCTCTCCATCGCCCGCTGTGCGACTCTTAGCTTATGGGCCAGCCCTGCCGTCAGTGTCCAGGTTTCCGCGCCGTAGGTCATAGCGGGGAGAATGCACTGGTTAAAGACTTTTGTCTTCAGGCATTGAGGAATTTGCGAGGTGAGGATTGCACGGAATTTCCCAAATGCCGACCAACCCAGTCGTATGCGTCTCTCGATCTCTGTATTGAAGTTACCCCGGCCAAGCTGGATAGCCTGACCGAGGTAGACAAAGTCTTTTACCTCTTCAATGACTGCATTCGAGATGGTAACTTGGCCCGGGACGATTTTATCATTGAACATGACTTTCGTCTTGTCAAGGTTCATCCGCAGTCGCACGCATCGGGAAGCAGCATTGAGATCGTTGAGCATACGACTGAGGTCCTCCAGCGATTCCGACATTAATCAACAAATTAAAGAGCGGATAGTTAGCGTGGTATGGACATGTGATGCGTAAAGAGAAGATGCATGTGACAAGGAGATGTATGGAAATGGTAGTGCAAGGTAGAGGGGGTAGAGGTCGACCGAAGAAGACATGGATGGAGTGTGTGAATGAAGATATGAGAGAGAGAGAGGAGTGAGTGTTGAGATGACGGCTGATAGAAGGTAATGGAAGAGAAAAATTAGCTGTGCCAACCCTACCTAGTGGGATAAGGTAGAGAAAAAGGAGGAGATCGGCATGATATTACAAAGCGGTTATATTCTTCTTCACGATGAATGTTTGAAAAAACATTAGATGTGTATCTTCCTGCACATGTTAGCAAGCAGCTTTGACTTTAGTATCTACGCGATATAAGTGTGCGTAAATCCTCTGAGATTTTCCTTATCGTAACGAACCCGTTAAATTTCCGACTGCGAGGAGAATAATGATGTAAGTTTGGTCTTCATATTCAAATGCTACCAACTCGAATGCTCAAGTTCAGACAAGTAACTTAGGTAGGTATATATTAAATTGAGAAAATCTGACGCTTTGATTATGCCTTGAGAAATTCTAGGTGTTACAAATATCGCGAATAGTCTTAAGTTTAACCAAATTTAATGTGGTTAAGATATAAATCCTAAAACTTACGTAAGCCTGTTGGACTTCAAGAAATAATATTTCTATTTTTATAAAGTTGTTTTATTATTTATTATTATTTGCTGCTATCTAAAAAATATTAGTTATGAAGAGAGGGATAACTCAGAATTAATTTATCTCTGACATCTACCCACTTCTGAAAAAGATCTTCTTTTTTTATTGCCTTTGTACGCAAACAAGCACATGGCTCACCTGATAATGGTGGTATACTACCTATAAGAGGTAGGGAGGAGGTAATAATCAACTTTAATATGGTACGCAATGATAGTCAGCGACCTGGCTGTGACCGTGGCATTGCTGACATCAATGAGCGACGGTAACCACTCACCATCAGGTAGGCCGTATGCTCGTCTGCCTATAAATTCAACTAAAAAAATGAAGTACCATGCTTAGTAAGCGAAAATGAATTCGATTATACGGGATAAAACCAAAAATACATTATGGTTTTTTTTAAGTGAAACTTCTTTAGAATTGTTGTGATTTCAAACTCGATGAAACAAAAAAATAAGTCCATAGAGACACAAACACATAAATGTATAGGTATCAGCCGGTGAGAGAATGAGATAGAACACCTCATTGAAGAGTATTGAAAATGATAAAATTTGAAATGCTTTCAGTAATTCTAATTCTTTTTTTATGTACTTATAAATTACAGTTTATATATTGAAGCGACTGTTCATTTTTTCAATACTTTTCAATAAGTTTTTTAATCAGGGACTTCTCAGAAATTTCACTTCTACCGTGTCTGACTTGCACACACACACACTTTTTACTTTTAATCCTCTGGGTAAAGTAAATTTTGTCGCGATTCACAACGTACCTGCTTGCTACATGATTGCTCCGAATCGAGGCCGCTGTATTTTCTCCACAGCTGACATGAATTCATAAAGCCAAACGATTTTCTTCTTCACATCTTTGTGATTTGCCCGTGTGTGTTGACTTAGAATAGTATCAGCTCAGACCGTAGGTTTCGTAAACAGCGACTAAGTGATTTACCGAACCGCTAACTGCAATAGTCTCCTATCAATCCAGCTTACTGTCCACCCGCATTTACTAGTGGTAGGGCTTATTGTGGATAATACCTTCTCATTTTTCAGAGCAGTACAGCATATTACAATGACTAAATGATGACCGAGCTTTTTTCGTGTTTTTTTTTTTAATAAATTGTGTTTTTTAGAAATTATGTTTAAATACGAATTACATATTGATAAAATGATGAAATATGAATAATATTTTTCTATCTTACGACAGAATAATAAAAATCCCATGTGTACTAAATTTTATTAAAATCGTTGGAGCCGTTTCCGAGATTCAGAATTTATATATTATATATATATATACCTATTTATATGCAGGAATTGCTCGTTTAAAGATATAAGATCATATTGGGAGCAAATATTAAATCACTGCTAATCTTTGAAATGGAATGCTTGATAATATATCTATGTAGACTGCGATATTTACCCGAGGGGGCTTTCAATACGCCTTACCGTGGTTTGAGGAATTGTTCGAGATGATTCTCCATTTTATTGCATCTCCCAACACCGGAACAGAGATAACTATACAGATTAGAACTATTGTGTTCCTTTACAGTGCATTTCCAGAGATATTTACTGCCGCGTATAAATCTTCTATGGAATGAAACACCTTCCACGCTGTTTCCTGAGCGATACGACATGTTCTGCTTCGAATGAGATTTCCGAAGGGTCTTTAGCAGCTGTAGACAGGCTTGGCTGTGCCCCTGGCATTGCATACGTCCATGGGCGACGATAAGCGCTCATCATCTAATCCATATTATTATGCTCGTCTATCATCAAGAGCAATAGAAATAATTCTCTCCATCCCAAATGCTTTCAGCAGCTGTTGGTTCTATACGCTATTAAAGCCATTAATTTTGCGACTTCGACTTGTCAATCAGTTTGTATAAGCCATGCTTAGTTTTTTGATCAAGTTTGAAAAGAGGTTACTTTTTTGTCCCTCACTAACTACTGTAAATGCATGTGATGAAAAAGTCATAATTTCTCGCATAAGGTAACATTAAAAGCTAACGTAATAAATACGATACTAAATTTCTTATTGGTGGTAGGACCTCTTGTGAGTCCGCGCGGGTAGGTACCACCGCCCTGCCTATTTCTGCCGTGAAGCAGTAATGCGTTTCGGTCTGAAGGGTAGGGCCGCTGTTGTAACTATACTGAGATCTTAGAACTTATGTCTCAAGCTGGGTGGCGCATTTACGTTGTAGATGTCTATGGGCTCCAGTAACCACTTAAAACCAGGTGGACTGTGAGCTCGTCCACCCAGCAAAACAAAAACAAAAAAAGTATTATAAGAAAGCACAGCAGTCTCTGAAATAAGTTACTACATTCAAAATACTTTTAAATACATTCACATTTTTACAATTTGAAAAACAATTCGACTTAGTCCTTCTGTATTCGTCTTCATTATGGCTTCTCAGGCCGCAAGGTCGCAATATTGCCCTGGCAAATACGAATAATTCACGATTTGCATACAAACTACACCACGTACCCGGTTTAGTGAGGAAAATGAGCAGAAAAAATGTAGGCAATTCCTTACGTTTTGATGCTCTGTGACTTTGTGAGGTTGATATGGTACGTTTGGCTTAGGAAATTGGGAAATCAGCAAATTATTTTATGCCCAATTGTTGTAGGTGTTTTAAAATTTAAACATTTGTTAATTTATCAACCGATTTCATATTAACAAGTAAATGATAATCCTAATTTATTAAAAGAAGTAGGCAGAGTGGTATAAAACGACAAGGATTTGCAACACACCCTACCACTGGGTACTACATTAATTCTAATCATCCTTCATCACGGAAGACATTCGTGAACCTATGTCCAGTGTATATTTTACTGGTTATCTGACGAGTCATTACAACATTCGCATCGCCCAATACAAGTATACTGGGAATCTTATTCGTTAGGCGATGACAAGATCTTAGCCAGATAAATATCTTGCCAATTTAAAGTTTCTTGTCGGATCTTCTCAGTGGGTCGCGAAACCGATCTGGTGGCAGATTATGCGAAGCACTACTCTTGCTCTCTTGCTAGGGCTAGTGTTAGCAAATTCTCTCAGGTTGAGCCCGTAAGCTCACCTACCCATTCGGGCGTAGCTGGAATAGGTTCTTAGGCTACCAGTAAAAAGCTAGGTAGGGGAAAAAAAGTAGTATACCATAATAATATGTTTGATAAAACCCCTAAGAATAAGTTGACTGGTTATATAAGTCATATTCTTGTTCGCTTCATAATTAGTGGTTACGACAAAGGGGAGGGGGGGAGGTCATTTTGAGTTTGCATGTTTATGTTCCAAATAAACTTAAAACACATTGGGTATGACAACGTTATTAATATAGGCATCGATTTTGATTTTATCATTCATAGCTTAATTTATTGTCTCATGTAAAGCAAAATAAAATTAGAGGGTCTTAATGATAATGGGTTTTACGAGAGAATGGCGAAGAGAACAGTGATTCCCCCTTTAGCGTTTTAGCGGCACTCGGCTCGATAGGTCTTTCCAAAATTTTCTTCGGAGCAAGAAAGAAACACGTAGTATCCAAACACACGTCTAATTGGTATTTATTGCCTATTTTAATTATTTATAAAACCACGAAGTTGACAAGTCTCTCATTTTTAGACCAATCAAAATAAGAATAAATAATAGTTTAAAAAAACTAAAAAATAGGCTTTTATAGAAACTCCCACTAAAAAATAGAAAATAAATCTTAATAAATTTGAATTAAAAATAGTGTAAGAAAAAATGATTTTGTTGTAAAAAAAGAGTGGGTGAGGTTTTATATAAAAGCGTATTTTTTTGTTTTTTTAAACTATTATTTATTTTTCATTTTTTAGTTGAATTTAATTTTTGTTAAATATTGAATTGTCATCGGTCCCTAATAAGTATACCAAATTTCGAGTTAATCCGACGTTTTGAAGGGGGTCAAAATCATGTTCAAAGATTCTGTTATGGTAGGCAGCGGCTTGACACTGCCCCTGGCATTGCTGACGTCCATGAGCGACGGTGACCACTTACCATCAGGTGGGCCGTATACTCGTCTGCCTATAACGGCAATAAAAAAATACATACATACTAACATACATAACTCTGAAGCTAATAAAAGCGTATTAAAAATACTTTTATTTACTATTTTTGATAAAAATATTTTATTATGTTTTTATTAAGTTTCAATTCAAAAGTATGATGACAATCTCAAACGAACCATTATGCAATTATTACTAATAAATCCATGAAGGATCTTTCGGTTCGATGATAAATTTTACTTTCTTAGTAATATTTCAAACAAAAAAAGCTGACGATTTAAAAGTTCATAAAAAAGTATATTCGGCAATTCAATTTTCCTGTTCGACGTAACCAGTGGGTTACAGTCTTCTAAAAGGGCGCAGGTAGAACGTGATGGTCGTTATTGGCCTTAGTGAGGATCTGCGTACTCTTAATTAAAATGCCTAATGAAAGCGACTCCGGCTCCGGAACGCCTCCGGTCGCTCTGTCACATCCGACATTTTGTTTTCCTAGGCCTAGGACATTGTGTCATGCGCGGAAGCGGAAGTTGATTTCGTGACACATTGACGGTTTTTTTGCTACCTATGCTGATAGCCTTGAGAGGCTATATCAGCTTCTTTTTGACATGTAGGTGAGCTCACGGGGCTCAAACCGGGTGTGTTGCTAACACTGGCCCTAGCAAGAACAGTGCTTCGCAGAATCTACCACCGAATCGGAAACTCGACCCACTGAGAAGATCCGGCGAGAAACTCAGTGGGCTGTATCTATGAGTTAATTCACTCGTCGAGCCCTTCGTCGCAAGCGACGGGTTCGACGAGGACGGTGACCGGGAACATCGACGTAACAGCGTTTATTTGTTCATGTTTTATATTGCCTTAATTAACTTATTACATTATTAGTCAAATTGCATTAATCAATTACCTAAGCATGGGTAGGTACCACCGCCCTGCCTATTTCTTCCGTGAAGCAGTAATGCGTTTCGGTTTGAAGGGTGCAGCTGTTGTAACTATACTGAGACCTTAGAACTCATATCTCAAGGTAGGGGGTGGCATTTAGGAGGCAGTCTCCTCCCGGTGATGGTCACGGGGCGACCTAAGGGGGTTGAGGCTGCGCCGCACGCTACCGTCACTCTAGCGCGCTGGCACCAGGAGGACGGGACGGCGCGTCGGCGGCTGCGGACTGCGATGCGGTCCGCATTTTCGTCGTCGCTGTCGTCGCCGAACATACTGTTGAAGAGCAACCCGGTCGGCGGTGTATCGCGTTCCGACCCGGCAGGCTGGTTCTGGCCCAGCGGGGTATCCCGGAACACCAGCGGCACCGCCCGGGCGGCCTGGTAGGGCCGCCGTACCGCGGAGACTGACGTCGTTGGTTGTCGACTATCGCCTCGACGACCCGTCGGTCGGGCGTCCTCGGGGTGGCGCCGCGTGTCTGGTTGTAGTGTTGACCGCGGGAACCCCCCTACTCTGAACGGGTTCTGACCCCGGACGGAGATCGGACGTCGGGTGTAAGAGTGCAGGGGAGTCGTTTAGTGGGTGGGCCCTAAAATCCTTGGGCCCGCGATCTGCTCTCAACACCTGCAGATCGTTGAGTCTCACATACCCCGCGCGCACCCTAGGCGCGGGGACCTCGTAGGAGGTTCGGCCCCCGGCCCGAGAAAAAAAAAAAAAAAAAAAAAAGGGGGTGGCATTTACTTTGTGGATGTCTATGGGCTCCGGTAACCACTTAACATCAGGTGGGCTGTGAGCTCGTCCACCCATCTATGAAATAAAAATAAAAGAAACATGATTGTATGATTATATAACTATTCACTTTCAAACAAGAGATTAAACCTAAATGTTATTATAATACATAGTAGCTATGCTACACAGATCGCATGATTTCACACCATAAATAGACAAGATAGTGGTACAATACTGTCAAAATACTCATTAAATGTGCCAATCAATAATCTTAATTTTATTTTTACGATGTTTTTATTTTATTTGAAGTTTTTTGAGAGAGTTATATTTTTTTAATCGTCAAAAATAGTACTTATATATTTAGGCTCAGTGATTTCTTTGTATTTTGAGTCTGTACATGAGTGTCAATATGAACAGCGTTATCGCTACGCTCCTAACTCAGTCCTCGGTACCTATAGCTCTTCAGGGTGACTTTTACGGTCTTACGTCTTTCTCACAATGCTTTCGACTGAGGAAAAAATGAATGAATATTTTAAATTGTTTTTAGGGTTATTAAAAAAAACGCATTTCGATTTGAAAATAATTCTTTTGTTCTTACTGTAGGACGCCTGTAGTGATACAATTTGGGTGAATGTATAACAATATATTTAGTCAAACATGGAAGATATTGATTGCTCCATTAGGGCAATGGTTCATAAGATGATGTAGAGACAAAGATGATAATAAAAGAAAGAGGAATAGTAGGAAGGATATATTTCTTAGAAAATCAATGAAACATATAAGCAAGCGATATCGCGCTTTTTTTTATTGCTTAGATGGGTGGATGATCTCACAGCCCACCTGATGTTAAGTGGCTACTAGAGCCCATAGACATCCACAGCGTAATTGCGCCACCAACCTTGAGATATAAGTTCTAAGGTCTCAAGTGTAGCTACAATCTTTTTTACATTTCTTATTACATCTCTTTTGAGATTTCTAGTCTGCACACGATTATGCTTCCATTTGCTCTAACGCTTAATATTACGTAGTGTGAAGCATGTTCACGAGCGCTCACAGTTGGAAGCTTATTAAAACTTGAACTTGAACCCTGAACAGAATTATGTTAATTTGATTTGTAATTTTTGACTTGCTTTTGTTCAGGTTTGTTGGGCAGCCATATTTTACACCTGCCCGATGTTACCCGCACATTTTTACCGTCCGTCCCTGACTTACCTCTCTGCTAATTAATTCCTGGGACCTCGCCGTAAAAACTGGGGTAAATTCAAAACGGCAGATGCGTCTGAATTAATGGCAGTTTTTTTTTATAATTTATCCTCATTTCAAAAGTATTCGTTGTTCTCTGTCTTCACGAATTTTCATAATATTTAAAAAAAAATCCAAATGCGTCAAATTTCATAAGCATAATATCTGCATCTCTCTATTTCAATTGATCATTATGTTTTGGGACGAAGTTCCTTATGGGACGATGCGGAGGGGTACCCTGACCGGGAAAAAACGTCCGTAACGTAAGATTTTTATTAGTAATGTACACATATACGACTTAACTTTGTAATAACGTACAAAAAAATAACACATTTTTTTATTATTCATTGACCACGGTCTCAGAGCGTTCGTTTGCGCAATACACTAACTCTTATGCAAACAACCGTGAATGAAGTGTACCACAATAAGTTCGCACGTTACAGAATGACCGTGGGTTGTTGCGAAACCTCCATTTAATTTTCTTTAAACCTTGAATAGAACTTAAAATTAATATTTTTATAATAAGGAACTTCGTTCCTATCCGGTGTCCCACGACACCACACATCTTTTTTTTATGTTGTTGTGGTCTAAAGAATAAGACGGCTGGTGTATTTGAATCGAGCGATGCGATTATGTCTCTGTGTGCTTACCGCGAGTTCTTAACGTTCTCGAAAGCGTAAAAGTTAACTCAAATCTGTATGTATGTAGTTGGAACAGCGCTCCTAGCGGCAAAGGTAGGCAGACGTTCCAACTCCACACAAATTTGAGTTAACTTTTACGCTATCGAGAACGTTAAAAAACTTGCACTAAAAGCACACTGTAAAATACAACAAAAATACGCAAAAACATAATTAGCGTTATTACTATACAATCGCGGCACAGACCTCAAGTCTCAAGTTGAGTGGTGGCTTCCATATTATGAAGTATACGGGCTTCGGTAGCCACTCAACACCAGGAAGACTGTTAGTTTGTTGACCCGTATATGCAATGAAAATTGATTGTTTGTTTCAGGAGTCTGGGCGTGCGGTTCCCGTACTCGTGGTTGTTGCGCTCTCGGGAGTCAAAGTATGCGACCCAGAAGACAAGGTAAGTGTGGATAATTAAAAATATTCTGAGAAATTTGCTAGATAATATTGTGATATCTAATAATACGATAAAAAGCCATGGATGGACTGTGTGAAAGAAGATATTAGAGAGAAGTGAGTGAGTGTAGAAATGACGTATGAAAGAATGGAAAAAGTGAACATGCTGTACCGACACCACATCACTACATAGTATAAAACAAAGTCACTTTCTCTGTCACTATATCTGTCCCTATGTATGCTTAAATCTTTAAAACTACGCAACGGATTTTGATGCCGTTTTTTTTTATAGATAGAGTGATTGAATAGGTTTCTATGTATAATAACATCCATTAAATAGTGGAGAAATTAATAACAAATTACAGTTTCCGAAGCGAAGCGAGGGCGGGTCGCTAGAAGTGGAATAAAAGGAAAAACGAAAAAAAAAAAATCTGAGCTATTAAAAAAATGTACTTAGCTTATAATGTAGCTTAATTTTAATTTAACTGATATATTGAATACTCGATAATAATAAATAATCGATTTGATCAATCAAAATCAAAAATATGAACTGACTTAAAAGATAAGTATTGGTGCTCCGGTTACCGAATCGTTATTCATTTCCACTAAGTTCCTGATCGTCACGACTTTCTACAGCCTGTAGAATATACATACATCAGGAAATTTTTACTGGTGGTAGGACCTCTTGTGAGTCCGCGCGGGTGGGTACCACCACCCTGCCTATTTCTGCCATGAAGCAATAATGCGTTTCGGTTTGAAGGGTGGGATAGCCGTTGTAACTATACTTGATACCTTAGAACTTATATCTCAAGGTGGGTGGGGCATTTACGTTGTAGATGTCTATGGGCTTCAGTAACCACTTTACACCAGGTGGGCTGAGAGCTCGTCCACCCAGCTAAGCAATAAATAAAAAATAAATAAAACCGTGGATTGTCTGTATTGGATTAATTATGTATTAATTAAAAAGCGTTTGAAACAAATTGATCACACTCAATATCGCTAAATTAGGACGTCTTGGTTGAGGCCACATTGGAATGACAGTCACATTATCTTTCATCAAAGCTGAATTGATTTGCGAAATAATAATTAAAGTAGATAATTTTAATTTTTTTTAATTTGTCACCAGAGTGTGCGCATGTCACATGCGTTGCGTCGTATCTCGTATGCAACGTGTGAGTCCTCCCGGGCGTTGTTCGCGCTGGTGGCTCGCCAGCCGCGCTCAGAGCCTGCAGATCACTACTGCCACGCGTTCGAAACCGACACGCCGGAACAGGTCAGTGCCAACTAGTCGACGTCACCCTAAACAGCTCATTTCGGATCCTTGTGATCTACTAACGGCGCTTTTAGGTACCTTAAGCACCAGTCACCGTTTTCGTCGAACCCGTCGCTCGCGACGAAGGGGTCGGCTAGTAAACTAACCCATAGGTACAGCCCACTGAGTTTCTCGCCGGATCTTCTCAGTGGGTCGCGTTTCCGATCCGGTGATAGTTTCTGTGAATCACTGCTATTGCTAGGGCCAGCTAAGCCCCGAGAGCTCACCTACACGCTACGGTAACGCTGATATACTCAAGGCTATCATCAGCATAGGTAGGAAAACAAAAAAAGGTAGCAATGCGAACCGCTTTAAAGCAGCCTTCCTGATTGAGAGGCCAATGATCTTTCACGATTATGATTTTCATGATTGATTTTTATTGCTCTTGTCGGCAGACGAGCATACGGCCCAATTGATGGTGAGCGGTTACCGTTGCTTATGAACGTCAGTAATGCCAGGGGCACAGTCAAGCCAGGGCCTACGAAATAAAATGATAACATAGATTTTAGTGTTAGCGTACAATAGTGCATATATTTATACTACCACATTACTCATTCTCGGAGCTGTTCTTCCTATTATTTCATTTAGCCGCAGTTAATATAATTGCATGAGATCTTTTTCTTAAAACTGGTTTTAAAATAGATTTTAATACTCTAATAATTTCGTTCATTTATTTAAATGACCCATTATCAGGAAACTTATTTGACTTTAAATAGTGTTAGAAAAACTAAAAACGTAGAAAAGTGTTTCCAGATTAGTAAGTACTATTAAAAAGTATAATAATGATTACTTTACTATTAAAAATAGTTCTAATATGTTTTGAAATTCTATTCAAACACTAAAAATTACTTAATATATTATAAGCCTGTTTTTGAAATTTCTTTCTTATCTTTATCTTATCTTTAAGATCTTGAACGCGAAAATAGCGTCTCAAGTAAATAGATCGAAAACTTTTATTTCACTGCGGTCCTACTTACATCACAACCCACTTTAGACTATCTAAGTCTAGCCTAGATAAGAAGGATCTCAATCGCTTAAGATTGTGGAGGACCAAGCTTTAGATAGACTTCACATTAAGAGTCCACTTTATTTGTTTTCATAATATAAACTTTATTGTTAAATTCAATTACCTATTTGCGATACATTTCTAATGCTTTTTAAATCGACGAAATTTCTCATACAGCTGAATATTCTAGCATTCAGAGCATTAATGGAAAATAATGAAAATGTTAGGTTTTGTGTATATAAGTATAACACATAATTGTTGATTTATATATTATTATAATTCTGTCAGAAAAATACTTCTAGTGATTGATATGGACATCTGTTTGTACACTACGTTTTCGTAAGCATTTGTTATCTAAACTAATATTATAAAGAGGAAAGATTTGTTTGTTTGTTTGTATTGAATAGGCTCCGAAACTACTGAACCGTTTTGAAAAATTATTTCACTGTTTGGAAGCTACACTATTCCCGAATGACATAGGCTATAATCTTTTTTAAAAAAAATTAGAGATCCTTACTAAAACTCCAATAAGGTGTAAAAAAATTACCTAAAATATTCTGTACATCGCATGCCCAGCGAAAACTATTGATTATAGAATAAAATAATGTATTACGATTTTGTAGGACAGATTATTATTTACAAAAAGTGTCGCGACAGCATATGTCTAACTATTATAGTTATGCCGCAATAAGTGTTCTTTTATTTAAAAAAATAAAACAACGTTAAATATCCTTGAAATTTTTGCTAAAGACCCGAGCGGAGCCGGTGCGGGTCACTAGTTCTTATATAAAGTCCTGTGTCTGTAAAACTCATTATTTGTTAGGGGACTAATGTTATAAATAAAACTGTATCTGTCAAGCTCATTAACAAACGTACGAGTAAGATTGTCTGCTTAAGCGATTTAGTTCTAAGTTTCTCTAAAATATTTAGATAAATTCCTATTTGTTCGCTCACTCAAAATTAGTTTAGTATGAAAAGTAATTAAACAATTGCGATTTACATTTTTATATCTTCTATCTATCTAAATAAGTATATATAAAACTGAATTGCTGTTCGTTAGTCTCGTTAAAACACGAGAACGGCTGCACTGATTTGGCTAATTTTGGTCTTGAATTATTCGTGGAAGTCCAGAGAAAGTTTAAAAGGTGAATAAATACGAAAATGCTCGGAATTATAAAAAAACAAACAATTTTTTTTCCTTTGATGTGTCCCCCGTCGGACGGATTCCTTTTGTTTTTTTTAAGTTTATTTTATACAAAAGTTTAGGTCTTTTATTTATCGATTGAGGCACTACGAAGTCTGCCGGGTCAGCTAACTATTAATAATAACTAATATCATTACCATATCATTCCAATAATTACGTAGAGTAATAAATTAATTTCTCATTTAAAATATATGTTACATAATGCATGTTGATTGATTCACTTTCAGAATAAATTATGGCTCAGTTTTAAGCCGACTGGCGTTTTGCTTACATACACCTTATCACAACCAAACTCCAAGATAGTAAATATTATGAAATAATCTAGATTCTTGATTGCCTATTGATATAGTATCATTGAATTGGAGTATATTACCATGGGGTTCGTATTGAATTTTTGTATATACTTTGTTTAACATTATTTGTGTGTCCTATTATTCAACAGAGAAAAACAGCTCAATGTCTTTAGGCGCAGACTTTTTTGTCACTAAAATTTATAATCGATCAGTCAGAGCACCTTTTGCTTGTACTCCACTTCGATAAAGCGGCACGACATGAGAACCCTCTCATCGTGGCCGCCGGTAACTGTATTCCTGATCTTGCGGACAGAATGGAAAGCATTCGACGTCGCCCCAAACACGTCATATCGGATCCTCCCGATCCACTAACGGTGCTTCTAGGTACCTCAAGCACCGGTCACCGTTCTCGTCGAACCCGTCGCTTGCGACGAAGGGCTTGACGAATAAATTAACCCTCAGACATAGCCCACTGAGTTTCTCGCCGAAACGTCGTCAAGTTTGAGCCCCGTGAGCTCACCTACTAGTTAAGGTTACGCTGATATAGCCTCCCAAGGCTCTCAGCTTAGGTAGGAAAAAAAAAAGGTTGTACTTTAAAAGTAGTTTCACCAATACCGAGTAAGCAAAAGCTTGGTCGTGAACCAAGTAATCGAGTCGTAGCGAAATGATTCGTCACGATCAATACAATAGAAGCTGGTCATCGTGCCTGCCGAGGCTGCTATTATCTGCGGTATTGTAAGCGCGACCCATAAATGACTCGATTATATCGATAATGTGATTGGATTTCTTGGAATTTCGTGTTTGTCTACATAGCGACCATAGTTTGAATACTTTTGATGTTAATCTTGCATTGTTTGTGTTCTTAATGTGAAACATAAAATTTTGGATATAAAAAACAGAATAGGTGATCGTTCAAAATTTGTCAAAATTGATCATTCGTTTATTTGTTGCTTAACTGATATACTTGATAAGATAATTAGATTAAAAAAAGGAACACAGCGTACTGTGGCAAATAAGATATTCTTTGAATCTTATCAAGTGACTTGACGGAATTTTGTAAATTATTGAGTCGAGCCGTCAATAGTAAATTATGGATGTCCATGTACCTTAGGTGGAGACAAACGAAATTCCGGATTTTATTTATCCTTAGGGATAAGCACCGTCATAGAGCAGTTGAAATTGGAACAAAAACATGGAGCATTTAAATAGTCTCAAAGACGCTCGTTCTCAGATACGAACATATTATTTTAAGAGTCATCAGTGTGTCTGCGTGACAAGATATAAATTCTTCTCGGCGCTGATCCTTAACACACGAGTCCTGCGACGTTTCATCGCCCAGTCGTTGCATTGTTCATGCTGTCAATGACTTATTCGAATTTGAGCGTCGCATTAAATACATTCATTTGAGTTTTAAGCGATGACGTTGTAGATGAATTGGGTTTAGTTTGAGTTAATTTTTGTACAAAAACATATGTTTAAGACGATTATTTTTCAGTGATCTAGGTCTACAGATAGTGGTCTGATGTTAAATGACTACTGTTACCCATAGATATGTAACGTAAATGTCACCACCCATCTCAAGACTTAAGTTCAAACAATCAATGTATAGTGTACAGGTATCACACACAGAATTCACTTCAAATCTTCATGACCCAACGGATAAGATACCCGGTGCAATTGTATCTAGCGATAGGGACTATGGCGGTGTTCAATACCACTGGCAAGTAGGGATTTGCTATAGAAATGCGTACTTACCATGAGCTCACGAACGATGAAGTTTTGACGCCCATAGATCTTGTAATAAAAAAACCAAACCGCAGCGAGTAATTACAACTACGCTGATATTTTCATCGTGAAGCAGTTTGGATTCTTGTGTAAAGGGCCTTCTAATTATGTAATACAATTTAAATTTAGACTCTATTTCGTAAAGTGGATGGTGGCATTCAGATTGTGATGTCTACAGACTTTGGTAATTCATTTATAAGCTCATCTGTACAGCTAGAGCAATAAATAAAAACAACGAGCCCAAACATTGTAATGTTTTCTTAGATTACAAAATAGTGTCGTCATAACGAAAAAAATTTGAGACATCCTTAATGATTTATTTACATTTGAGGAAAGATATGGTATGTCCCACAAATTTAAAGTTTAAGTGTACTGAGCATTACTTTGGGTACGACCTTGCGCGCGGGGGCAAGAAAGGACAGACATTCCAAAACTCCAGGTACGCACTCAGATTTATGATTATAACGTCATTTCTATTCAAATAAATATGTGTATGAAACGTGTGAGAGTTAGTTTTAAAACAAATGGAGCTTTGAATTGTCTTAATGAGTCACGTGCGAACCCTTAAATTTAGGATTTCAGTTTATTTGTTCATTATTGGCATATTTTAGTGTGGAGTGATAAATCTGAACTAGAACATGCAAGTATTATATGTATAACTGTTTCTGTTACAATTAGTAGTTTCATGTGTTCTACTTTTAGTACAGGCTAGTCATTAATCGATTGGAATTTAACTTCAGAAGAATACCTACTACTGCTAAACCCATCTTACTCTTTGCTTGTTCATTAGCCAAAACACTTCAATATCCCTAAGTTTAGAATAGTATCTAATTATAATCTATAATATAATAATCTAATAATAGTAGATAATGTTCTTCCGTGTTGAAAAACATCCGTGTTTCTGTTACCGAGTGCATCTCTGTTTATTATCTAAATAGTAGTAAAACATCTCCGTTACATTTGCCGTCCATTCATATATCTTCAGTGTGAATTTCTTCCATAAACTGCTGTTACTTTGACGAGAATCGAGTAAGTTCTTAAAGGAATTATCAATTTATCGACTAATGAGTTTATGTCATACAATCATCGGAGAGAATATTTACAAAAAACCAGTAGATCTTAGTATCATTTGTTTTCTTTTCTTCACGTTACACTAATGCAATTAATATTTCGATCATAAAAACTAGGTGTTCGGATTGTTATAAGTTATAATCTTAGTTAAATAGACTCTGATGAAAATATTTATATTTGCGTTAAATCTTCAAATTGTAATAGACAAAATCAAAGTCAGTCAAAATCAATCAATATAATAGTCACATCAAGTTCAAATTATATATAATTTACGTTTTACGTAAAAGTTTAAAAGCTAAATTTATTAAAGATAATATTTAAAAATCGATTCGCATTAGATTTAGTCCACGTGACGTGATACCGAAAACAGGCTACAGGCCATACGCGTTAAAAAACGATTCGATCTTGATTGTATGTTAGGTCGTCAACCCGTTTGCAGAAAAGTTCGTCGTCTTGAAATAATAATAATAAAAAAATACGACACAGGTGCGCGTGCGCTTATGTTTCCCATTGTGACCGTCTACGGAGGCTCTAAAACGGGTTCTATCCATGGTTTCTCCATCCAATTCCAATATTACCGAAGTTACTATTACCCGATCAGTCGCGAGAGAATACTCGCGTAGGTCGGACGTGTGTACGTGTTATTTGTGTTCTAAAATTAAAAACGCGAGTGTCAAAGTGTATGTGATTTGTTCATACTAGTGGTGTAGTATCATAACCCTTTAACAGTACCGAGTTTTATGGACGGAAACGAATCGTGGGATATCAAACTCTGGTATGTGGCATTGTGTGCAACGTGTGTGAAGAGAATTTCTCCTATTACTTTAGTTATTAAAGTTTTGTGTGTGTGTGTGTTTTTTTAATTATATACTGTAAGTATATACTTATCTTCTGTAAGTAATAAAATGAAGGAAGTGGACGAGCGTAATATTTTTGTCTCAAAGTAATGCGTGCTTAAGTAAAACAAGACGTGTGATCAGAAATAGATTTTGTTTACACGATTTTGTAATCTTTTTAAAGTTATGTTAGTCTTAATGGTATTTTTTTGGGTGCTTATGAACTCCCAGTAAATTTTCATCTTTAAGTTAATTAAAAATTGTGTTTCAGCATTTAGGTTTTTAATATATATATTTTCGGTGCAAGTGTTCAGACGAACTCATATTGTATCGAAGTACATTCGATTTGGTGATAGGTAAGCAATAAAACCATCATTAAAATATGCATTCAACATCAAGATCGAAGCCTTAGTTTTTCTGGAATAGCGCCCATTCATCACCCAATGCTGTTAGTAAAAGTACTTTTGACTTATTTATGCTGACGTAATTAAAATTATTGTAAAAGAGGTACCCGTAAAATTTATTACTTACTTCAGCTTAGTTGGACCATAGCAGTATGTGCACTGTATCTCCTAAAAAGCTCTTTAAAGCTTTAATTAACAAAGTATTACGACTCTATGGAAAAGACCTACAGACCTAGTATGTACATAATAGAATTTAGAAAAAATACTGTTGGTGGTAAAAAAAAACATTTATTGAACTTTTAACGAGAGTAATCAGCCTTTGATATACCTTAGTATTGCTGATGTCCACATGCCTCGGTGACTATTAATTGCCAAGCAAACATCCATCCATCTACTTTAAAAGGGAATATAATAATAAACTGCGGCACCTGCTGCGGGTGGACGAGCTTACAGCCCACCTAGTGCTAAGTGGTTACTGGAACGTAAATGCGCCATCCGCCTTGAGATATAAGTTCAAAGGTCTCTGGTATAGTTATAACGGCTGCCCCACCCTTCAAACCATAACGCATTACTGCTTCACGGTAGAAATACGCGGGGTGGTGGTACCTACCCGCGCGGACTCACAAGAGGTCCTACTAATAACACTACGCTAATATTCAGAAATAACAATAGCATTTGCTCAGTTAAACAGAGTGGTGGAATTTAAATCATTTAATTTTTTAAGTAATTTTTATATTTGGAATAACGTACAAACATAATATGGTTAATCTTTAATTAATAAATGTGATCGTAAGCAATTGTAAATTTTCAATTTTTATTCGTTTTTCGTTTTTCACGATTCGTGGTTTATGCACTCATACAGCCAAACAGGTTTAATACGCACAATTATTAAGTTTCATCTTTCATGCACAATTTAAAAGATAAAAAAATTACCGATCCGATCTTGAATTATTGATGTTGCTTGTAGACGTATAGTGAAACAAAAAAGAAATTGTTTTTTGTTTTAAATAAGTTTTCAAAATATACATTAGCAACTTAAGAATTACGTTTGTCTTTGTAAATTTTTTTTCAAGATTTCGGCCCTAAGCACGTCATTACGTATCCTTCCAATCCTTTAACAGTGCTTTTAGGTACCTCAAGCACCGGTCACCGTCTTCGCTGAACCCGACGCTTGCGACGAAGGGCTCGACGAGTAAATTAACCCATAAACACAGCTCACTGAGTTTCTCGCCGGATCTTCTCAGTGCTCACCTACACGTCAAGGAGAAGCTGATATAGGCTCTCAAGGCCATCAACACAGGTAGGAAAAAAAACAGATTTCGATATATTATGTATATACCTAATCCCGACAAAAGACCGGGTGTGGTCGGACGAAATGCAGACTACCTGGACGTTTAATTATTATTACAGTCTTTGTCTGTTTTTGTCAAACTTTTGTTTATCGTCTTTCGTTTTTGTAATTTGTAATGCTCCCCCGTGCTATGCTGGTTTTGTTGACGCTGCATGGCGAAAATAAGATATTGACCTGAAAATGTTTTAATATAACAATCGCTGGTGGTATAATTTTACTGGTAGCAGAATGTTTTGTGAGCTCGCACTGGTAGATACCAGTAATCTGAAGAGAAAGGCTTTTGCCGGACTCTGGCCCCTGTAGCAGGCGACCTCCCCTTGGTGAAGGTCATGGGGTGACTTAATGGCAGCGGTTCCACGGAACTGTTGCGTAAGAGCAACCGGTTGGCGGTATATCGTGTTCCGACCCGGCAGGCTGGTTTTAAACCAGCGGGGCATCTCGGAACACCAGCGGCATTCCCCGGGCGGCCTGGTAGGGCTGCCGTACTGCGATGATCAGCGTTGTTGTTCGTCGTCTATCACCTCGATGACCCGTCTATGAGATGCTGGAAATGCAGAATACGATTGAGTCCCCATTTCAGTTTTAAGTTATTATTAAAATCAGCACTGAATAAAATTAACCCATTCCCTTCGTATTTCTAAAGTTTTTCATAAAACAAATATTGTACCTACTTGAAACCAATTACAGGATATTCTCTGGAGCCATCAAACCGCTTGTTCAATCTTTAGCCGGTTTTTGTATTCGCAGCTTCTCCAGTGATGTCCCATTTCAAGATGTTATTCTCGAATCTCGACGCCCTTTCTCTTTTGTAACTTAAACATTACGAGATCAATTGTTACGGAATAACACGCCTGTATACTGTTCATTTTGTTTGGGTTAATATACGTGCTAGCTACAAAGATTCTGCCGGTTACATAGTCTTCCATTGATATTTTGCCCAACATAATTGATACTGACCGAATTTTGATTAGTTTAAAAATCCATCCTGATGTCTTACCAGCAAAATCTTAGATGCCGGTTCTCAAACGTTTGGTCATCGAGGTAATATATAAAAAAATCCATAAAATAGTTTATTGAGGTTAGTGACCGGCTCGTAAAATCCAGCCACAGTAGCACACAATGACAAGGTGAGAACCTTTTGTTGTTCGATTTTATCTTAAACATTTTATGTCACATTGTTTTCTTAAGACACGTGTAGTATAATGAAATTGGTTAGCTTTTTTATCAACTTATATTGGTAGTCCAGAAATCGGTAGATTCTCTGAGTACCTGCGCATTCTGACCGTAAGTAAGCATTTAGCTGTGGTGAGGTGTATTGTGAAGATGCCTAGCTGATTATATCGCGAAGTAGTCACGTATTCTTGTTTGAAGACAGCTATCATACTCTACTATTGAGACTTAGACCTTATTTTTCAAGGTGAGCGGTGGCATTAAATTCTCATCATGCATCATTACATAATCTTTAACGTTGCCTCTATGGGCACCGATAGCCATTTAACACTAGATAGACCGTGAGATCTTACACCGGCGAAAAATAGACGACAAGGCTTTGCTGTGCCTTTGGTGTTTCTTGTCGGCAATTAGGGACTATGATAAGTAACCATCAAGTTAACCTAAACTTATCCTTCGACGGCTTCAAATATGAATAAATATAGTATGATAATTTATGAGTTCCGGATTCCCTGTACTCTTAACTCAAAACTACGTTCATGGAATAAATGCTAAGCACATGGCGTCAAAATTACTGCCAGTCATTCTCTTTGCTGACTGGCAATTGTTTTCTAACAATCCTTCGTTACATCTGCGTAGTTTTCGATTTTTATTGTTATCTCTTCTAATGTTAGACCTTGGTGCTTGCTCCATTTTCCCATAATCATTTGGTTATTTATTTACTGATTTTAGTAGCGATTGAACCACCACAAATTATGTGTTTATATTCATGTGTTTGCAAATCATCACCATCATTCATAACGTCGAAATGTTGCCGAAATCACCTGTGGGATTTTAAACTTGGTGGAACGGCACTGACATGATAAGAGCTAGCCAGCGAGAGAATGAAATATACGAATTCTGAATGTTTCATTTTTACTCCGTCTTAATTAGGCGTTTTATCTTTTTGTTTTCTTTGAGATCTGTTCCGTTTTAAGTTACAAACAAATGAGATGGGCATTCAATGAGCGAACGCAAACTGGAATTTACTATTCTTAAATCTGGCTCCGATTGCTAGATCATCAGGCTTTGTCAATTGACCGTTAGTACATTAAACCGTCCAATCTCCATGCCGGAACATAAAGAAAAAAAGCACTTAGGCAAATTCATTCCTGTTTTAAACGAACTCAGATTCCGTGTAATTAAAGTCAGTAATACAGGAACAACGAGGTATTATATTAGGCCCTTAGATTTATTGTAAACTAGCTGACCCGGCAGACTTCATAGTGCCTCAATAGATAGTTAAAAGATCTCTAAGCTTTCGTATAAAATAAACATAAAACAAACAAAAGGAATCCGTCCGACGGGGGACACATGTGGGAAAAACATTTTTTTTATTTTTTTACCTTTTAAACCTTCTCTGGACTTCCACAAATAATTCAAGACCAAAATTAGCCAAATTGGTCCAGCCGTTCTCGAGTTTTACCGAGACTAACGAACAGCAATTCGTTTTTATATATATAGATAGCATTTAGGTTATTCACAGCGTAATGTAAATTCGAGATTTGAAAAGAGTTCAGTTAAGATTTAATTGTAAATAACTATTCTAGGATGAACTATATTTAGAATGTTGAATTTTGAATCGAATTTAAATAAGGAGTCAGGCATTAACGTCCCAAGTTATTGAATTACGTTATTTCATTAGGTCGGTTTGGTTGTGCTTCTCGTATTGCCGTTGCCCCAAACCATCTTAAATTTCATTTCCTTTGTTGGTATTATTACCAACAAACTACATACCTAAGATATAAGTTCAATGTTGTGAATCGAATAACAATCGTTTTATTCTTAAAAATCAACTAAAATATTCTCTTTTGCTCTGGTACTAATCTGCTTCAGATTTTACGTTTTAATTCTTCCTCTGTGAATGTGAATCGACGTTCAGTTTTTTCTTGCCCAATGACAAAATGAACACGTCTACTGCTATATCTACCATACATTTACAAAGATTATCGACGAGGAATGACTTAAGCGAATTAACATTTAAAATATATGTGGCACTACATAAATTTTACTACGGATTTCTAAATATGCGTACAAGTGGGAGTTAACACAAATTATTATAAGCCTCGTGTACAAACTAGTTTGTTTACTTCTGCGTTTTGAATGAAACCCGTTTACTCTCTGGAGTGTCAGTATGTGGAAGGCTTTTAACGGAATACTGTTTGTTTTTCTTGGTATCCGACGTTCATGGTTTGGACTTCCGTGATGTCATTACTCGGTTATAGTGGTGTGGTTTTATATATCTATATATATATAAAATGAATTGCTGTTCGTTAGTCTCGCTAAAACTCGAGAACGGCTGGACCGATTTGGATAATTGTGGTCTTGAATTATTTGTGGAAGTCGAGAGAAGGTTTAAAAGGTAAATAAATATGAAAATACACGGAATTAAATAAAAATAACAATTTTGTTTTTCTTTTGATGTGTCCCCCGTCGGATGGTTCCTTTTGTTTGTTTTAAGTTTCTTTATACAAAAGCTTAGGTATTTTATTTATCGATTGAGGCAGTACGAAGTCTGCCGGGTCAGGTAGTTTTTAATATAGTTTACATTTTTTTCCCTACCTAATGACTGGTAGCCTAGGGCGCTATTCTAGAATTCGTCGTGTGCTCGGCGTGTGTGTAGCTCACAGCTCAAAATCTACATGCTAATGATTAATGAAGTTCTCACGAATGACTTCCGCAATGAAAGGATAATATCGTGTAATAAAAATCGAACCATAGGAAAATTATGTTTTGCGTAATTGCTATGCAATAGACATGTAGACCTCTAGTCTCAACGTGGACGGCGGTATTCTCGATGTGATGTCCATGGACTTAGGTAGCCATTTTATACTAGGTGAGCCGTGAGCACGTTCACCTGTTTTATGAAATAAAAAAGTAATATCATTAATTGGACCGTCTGATTTTTTATAGCCACTGAAGGCAGACTAGCATACGGCCTACCCAATGAGGAGTGGTTACCGTCAATCCTGGATGTCAATAATGCTAGATGCACAGCCAAGCCTCTGAAATAATATTTTTTAATAATTTTTGATAAAATTGCCTAATTTTTTAAATTCCAGTAGTGATGTGCATGGGCTAAACAAAACATTTCAGGCTTCAAGAAAAAAAAAGCAACGGTTATTTTCTCATAGTGTCAACTGACCTTTATTTAACCATCTCAGAGATACTTTTGACAACCCTGATAATATACGCTATTCCGTGTGAAATTCTATTGTACAAACACAATAACTACATAAAAAAATCGCAACGGCGGCATTTTATCGATTTGACGCTCAAAGACCTTGTCAAAATATTGATATTGATATTTACAAATAAATAAAGAAAGAAAACTTCAATTAATAGTAAAAATATATATTTTTTAAAATTTTCAAATAAAATCATTCAAATTTGGTTTTGCAATAAGAATTGCGAATCGAACATAGTTAGTTGTTAAGACAAGCTTAGTAATGAGCATTCATTTGCCCATTTGAAACATCCTATAAAACGCGGCTATTAACTTAAGCAATTATTTTTATTGCCGTGATTTTATTTGTGTGATGGGAAAATGAACTCCATGTCTATCTGGTGAGAAGTTACATTTGGTATAATAGAAACATAACGTGAACCGCTACCCACTTTAACAGATAAGGTTGAAGCTTCAATCATAACGCTTGGCCTGTTAAGACGCGTAGTGCTTAAGGGCAGAAGTAAACGAGTCGGTTGGCAGATGCCCGAGAGGTCTTGCGATAAGGTACTATAATTATGCTAATTCATAAATTGCACAACAAATACAAGTTTGTGTCCTTTCACAGTGGATATCATTTGTGAACACAGATTGTAAGCTGCACCAAGATTAGTACCTTAGTAATACTGAAAAAATTCCCAATAAGTATCATCCATCAGGACATTGACGCTACACAAATTACATCTTTACGAAACAAAGTCCTTCGAAATCCTTTTATATACAACCTACAGGTTTAATAGTTACATAATACGTTCCTTTTTTTCCTACCCATTCTAGTAATCTCGAGGGGTTATTCTAGATTCACCGAATTAGTAGGTGAGCTCACGAGGCTCAAACCTGGAGTGTTGCTAACACTGGCCCTAGCAAGAGCGAAGCTACTAATATGGCTTCTATACACACCAAATATCACACCACATGGACACCTAAAATATATAAATACGTTTTAATAAATTAAAATTCCCCTAACTTTATTTTTCTTCTCAAAAGTAAACCTTCATATTTGATTGGTTTCTAAGTACTCAGTTTCATCCAAATAATTTAGTATAAAAAAAGTATAATTTGCCACCTGGAATAACTATAACTATTCACTCTCAAACTTATCACTCCATTTGTAACTGACTTCAGATTTTAAACGTATCCTGAGATAGCCATAGCGATTTTATAAGGACGTGAACACGACAAACAAAGCTCCAACTGTTCTAAATCAATCTGAGAAAAATAAAACTGACAGATGGACTACAAAAGAATATTGAGTAAGGGCGCGTTCATATATTATTATAACCTTAAAATCTCAGCGACTGCTTTTTTACACTGTTGTTAACACAGTGATAGTATTATAAATTTGTGAAGTAAATGAATTTGTTCGACTATTATTTAGTGAATATTTTTTACAGCAGTATATACCATATATAAAAATCACTATAGTGGCGATGTATCATCAATGGTTTTGATGATACACCGCTACTCTTCTTTTTCTCCAATAGGCATGCAAAAAAAAGCATTTTGTGCACAGTTTTAATCCACCAGAAAACATTTTAGAGAGATGAAATAGGTTTTTCTAAGTTTTTGATTTAGTAAATCAATGACAATTAATCTATTTTTAAATATGTGTTGGCACACGTCAGGGATGGCTGAGCGGTAGGTTCCGTCATCACTCGTATTTGGTTGAACTCAGTTTAGTCAATAAAACTTTATGAATAATAATTATTGAAACTCACCACACAAAATTCACAATGACAGGGTAAACCGACAGTTTCGTTGCACATACCGACAGACCGACTGACTGACTGACTGACTGTCAGAGACTCACTGCTGAGACGGACGGAATCACTGTCTGACACGAATGCCACGACTCTGTCCACGTACCGCCATTTTATACTGTGGCGTTACGGAGTCTACCCTTCATTTTGTGATATTTATCAAAACAACATTTCATCATTTAAAATAATAATCAAAACCACCGTCTTAATATTACTAAAAGTTGTTATCCACGACACGGCCATTCTGACACGTCACACGTCCCTGTGTGACGCTCCTGCAAGGAAAACAACCTTCTGCAATATCTAACAGGTTTCGTCTCCGCCACTCCTGATTCATTCACGATTGAGGATTGGGATTCGTTTCATTACAAACCATAACGTTAGCTTTCAACAAGATCTTTAACAGACTATGTTAACCTGTGTGAGTAGATAACTTAATTACCCAACTATTAGTGATACACTATCGAACTGAAAAATTTCATTAATGCTCAATAAGCATTAGAAACCCGAGTTATTACAAAACAACCCAATCTGAGCAGTATTTCATCAGTATTATGTATCAACCACAAACTATCGTTACAATTACTTCCATCTAGTGAGAGTAACTCATACCACCTATATCGAGTGACGATAACCCAATTCAAGTGCCACCTCCATCGAGTAGCTCTTGACTACTTATTGCCTCCATCCGGCAAATAAGTGGGACCTCCATCCGGTACCCAACTTCAACACAAAACACTAATGCCTCCATCCAGCACGCAAGTGGAACTTCCATCCAGTACCCACTTCAACCATAAAACACATCGCAATGCCTCCATCCGGCAATAAAACGAACACATCACCTAAATCGAGCGAGGTGTTCAATTACCAGTCATAAATAACACTGAATACTGTTCTTTACTAATCACACAAAATCAAAATCCTTACTTTAATCAGTCAGTTGTATCGTGGTCATTTGATCCTACATCTTCTACATCACTAGTGTCAACAAAATCGTATAGAACGCTCCTGGCCTGGCTGCCGGCGCAGCTAGTGACATTATCATTTTAAGTAAAAACCTTCAGGGATATGGCGCGCGGACTATTAAGAATTCGAAGGGGCTCGCCTCTGTTATTCTTTGGGTAGAACAATTTAAAAAAGATGTACGGCTTCTAGCACTTCTTGTCAAGAACAATTCCATGAGCTCATCGCGAGCTTGGTCATCAATAACGCAAGTCAGGGCTTCGAATAAGGACACTAGATTTAAGTGTTCTATTTCGCTGAATGCTCAATCTCACTTTTTTTTTTTTTTTTTTTTTTATTGCCCTTGTAGGCAGACGAGCATACGGCCCACCTGATGGTGAGTGGTTACCGTCGCCCATGGACTTCAGCAATGCCAGGGGCAGAGCCAAGCCGCTGCCTACCGCTTAATACTCTCCACAAGCCTCGTTTGAAGAAGGACATGTCATAGCGCTCGGGAAACACCGTGGAGGGGAGCTCATTCCATAGCCGGATGGTACGTGGCAAAAAAGACCTCTGGAAACGCACTGTGGATGACCGCAGTGGCTCCAGGTAGTATGGATGAACTCTACTCCGGTGGCGGGCGGTGCGATGGTAAAAACGAGATGCCGGTATCATCTCGAACAATTCCTCAGAGCACTCCCCATGGAACATACGGTACAAAATACAGAGGGAACCGAAGTCCCTCCGCAGACCCAGAGGTTCCAAACGATCCGTGAGACCGGGATTATCGACAATCCGAACGGCCCTCCTCTGTATGGAGTCAAATGGAAGAAGCTGGTATTTGGGAGCCCCGGCCCAGAGATGGGAGCAGTACTCCACGCGAGGCCGGACTTGTGCTTTATAAAGCAAAAGCCTTTGTCCAGGCGTGAAGTACCGCTTCGCTCTGTTGAGGACTCCCAGCATTTTGGACGCCAACTTGGCTTTGCCTTCCAAATGACTCCGAAACTGGACATCGCTCGAAATGTCGACCCCAAGTATCCCAATACTCTCGGAAGGTTGCAGGGATACTCCTTGGAATTGCGGTGCCATGACAAAGGGGTCCTTCTTCGCAGTGAATAGTCCTTCCTTCCTTCCTCCTTCCTTCCTTCACTGAGGGGTCCTTCACTGAACCGATTAAAACAACTATCAGGTAGTACATGATATACAATAGGTAAGCAATAAACCATCGCATAGGATTTGTTCCGTAGTTTTGAGTCAAAACAACAGAAACCTTTTATGAGAACCATCGTATAAAATTGCTGAATTATGAAGCTACTACTAAAAGATTTCTTGACAAGAGAGCATTCGGCACCCGAATCCAAATAAAAATAATACGACTCACCAGATTGTTCTTATTTACCAAAATTGCCCGATATTACGCAGCTACCGGCACGTCGCTCCGCTCGGCCGGTGAATAGTTGACCCATCGAGCGCCGACAGACTGTGCTTGCGTCCCATATCTCGTATTGGCTGCAGCAATCACGTGTTGATTGCGACACGGTCTTCCTGACTGTACACGTCCTCGTGTGATGGTTAACCTACAATCAAAAAATCCACGATCCACATACTTGTTCCGCTCGATCACTCCTGACTACACTTTACGACTTATCGGAAAATTTAAAGTCATCAAAGCTTTAAACTGTTTTAATACCATTTTAACCAAATCAAGCAATAGGGTATACAAAGTTCACTATTCAGCAGCCAGAGCCATGTACCACAGTCGTTCATCAAACTTCAAATTTACTCTGTACAAATCAGGCATAGCTTACAGGAACTCAGATCAAAGAAAACTTCCGAGTAAAAATATCTAACGCCACGACTCTCCAGCCGACCAGCAATCGCAATTGCCCTCATGATGCGCATCCACAGCGTGGATCGCCCGTGTGCGTCACCCGCTGACTACACACGATGGTCTTTACAGACCCCGACCTCCGCCAGAGCCAAACGCGCACCGCGCACCCACGGACTACTTGAGTTGCCTCAAGAGACACCGATTTCTACCGGGCTACGACTACGTAATAGCTACTGGTACGGTCGAACACAATACGGCCGATAGACTATCCTTACTCGAGTTTTCACCACAATTTAAGCTTGCTCCTCATCATCATCATTTACATCAACCTCGACTGGTACCTGGACCTGCTGGCATTTTTCTTAGCCTATCGTGTGGGTATTTGTAAGTACGTTTTGAATTTAAAGCTTTCAATGTGTAACGGTCACCATCCAATACTTCAACTACTTTAAACGGCCCTTTAAACTTCGTATCTAATTTCGCTTGATTACGCTCTTCGTTTTAATGTGTGGACGAGCTCACAGCCCACCTGGTGTTAAGTGGTTACTGGAACCCATAGACATCCATAACGTAAACGCACCACACACCTTGAGATAGAAGTTCTAAGGTCTCAGTATAGTTACAACCGCTGCCCCACCCTTCAAACCGAAATACACCACTGCTTCACGGCAGAAATAGGCAGGGTTGTACAGGATGGTACCCGTGCGGTCGATGGCACTATACGGAGCACCCGTCTGGTGCCACGTCCTTACCCCCGAGAACGTCGCCGCGCTGCGACGCCGGCAGCGCGCGATCGCAGTCAGAGTTATTCAAGGATACCTCACAGTCTCCTACGAGGCGGCGCGCCCTAGCGCAAGTGCAGCCGGAGCGCGGGGGCTCCAATCTCGGCAGTCCGTTCTGGAGCCGTGGTCTCGTCGTTTGGCGGACCCGTCGGCCAGCCTCCGTACCGTCGAGGCGATCTGCCCGGTTCTCGCGGACTGGGTGGGCCACGACCGCGGAAGTCTCACCTCCGGCTACCTGTGCAGACTCACAAGACATTTTACCACCATGCAAACTTCTTACCGCAACAAATCTTACCAGCCACCACGCAAACTACAATTTGACGGGTTTTACCTCTCCTACACGATGTTACTCCCACACTGAGGAAGCCAACCGCGAACACTTGTCAGGCACGCACAAGCAAGCACTTCCCGAACCGGAACCCGAACACCGCCGCATCGCCAGACACGAATGCACCGGACGTCTTATCTTACAGGTCACGACGACTTCAGATGTGTCAATTTTTCTTCCCCACGGAAACTTGCTTGCTTTCTTGTTTGCTTGCTTGCTGGAGCCCGAAGTCATCGAATGTGTAGTGTTATTGGTATTGCATCTAGTAGATTCTAAAGTTTCAGCGACAATTCACAGTCTCATGTCCTGGTTTACTGCACTAGTGCCATGTAGCTCTAGCAGTAGGCTTAAAACGATTCGTGTCGGAACTACCCACTCGTCATGACAGATCCATTATTGCGATCGAACTTTCACTTGAGACTTGCACTTGCCTGTATTTCTTGAAATAGCTTGTTACGTGTTGTATTTCCGCTAGTAAATGCCATGTGATGAAGTCGACAGTCAAACTGGGCAACATGAGCCAGAACGTAAGATTTGACGATTTCTTCGTGGCTCAGATCTTCCATCGAGGTAACAGAGACGTTATTATACGACTTGCGTATGCTGCATTCATGCTCACCACTACTGGTACTCACTAGTATTCTGATCTGCATCATGTTTTTCTGCTGTACTTCGAACATGTTCAAACACGTCACGCCAGTGAGAGTAGAGTCCTGATCTCACTTCTGATGTTGGCACATGTCAGGGATGGCTGAGCGGTAGGTTCCGTCATCACTCGTATTTGATTGAACTCAGTTTAGTCAATAAAACTTTTTGAATAATAATTATTGAAACTCACCACACAAAATTCACAATGACAGGGTAAACCGACAGTTTCGTTGCACATACCGACAGACCGACTGACTGACTGACTGACTGTCAGAGACTCACTGCTGAGACGGACGGAATCACTGTCTGACACGAATGCCACGACTCTGTCCACGTACCGCCATTTTATACTGTGGCGTTACGGAGTCTACCCTTCATTTTGTGATATTTATCAAAACAACATTTCATCATTTAAAATAATAATCAAAACCACCGTCTTAATATTACTAAAAGTCGTTATCCACGACATATGTATATATCAATTATGCTTACAAATAGTTTGGCACGAAATTTATTTCGTGATAATACGCCTAAAATTAAAAGTTTACTAGATTTTAATGCGAAAATGAATTAACACCGTGGACATATAGTAAAATATGTATACATATTTTAATTCGCATAGAAGTACAATGTACATTTTACGTTTTCAAACAATTTTAAATGCTTTTTAATATCGAGATTCCACTTTCATATATGAACGAACGCCAAGCGAAAAGGAAGTTATCAATAAAACCGGTCACAGTGTTCGCGCAGTTCAAAGAACACCCGTGAGTGATAAAAATAAAGTTTATTGCCTTGTAAATATCCTCAGAACGGACATAAATGGTTGACGCGTCCCCTGTCGTAGCTTGGATACTGTCACAGTGAAACTAGCTTTATAAAATATTTCCGGTTTCATCATTACAAACGAAAAGAAATAGAATTGAATACTAACGTTTTAGTTCTTCTTCCTTTTTTTTTATTGCTTAGATGGTTGGACGAGCTCACAGCCCACCTGATGTTAAGTGGTTACTGGAGCCCATAGACATCTACAACGTAAATGCGCCACCCACCTTGAGATATAAGTTCTAAGGTCTCAGTATAGTTACAACGGCTGCCCCACCCTTCAAACTTCCTATTCGTACACTCTTGACAGGGTGGTCGTGGTCATGCATCAGTCGGATCCTGCGATACCGATGCTCTCGCGATGCGACGCTATGTGACACGGTGTTTCGCTGAGTGAGTGCAATCGTTTATGTTGGAGTGAGTCACAGATTTTATGAGGTCGGTCCATCGTGTTGGAGATCGTCCGCGAGATCTTTTACCCTCGAATTTCCCTTGCACCACCAACCGCTCAATAGAGTCCTCATTGCGAGTGATGTGCCCGAAGAACTTGAGGATTCGTATTTGGAATATTTTGGAACGTTTTAGTTACGCAAATGCAAATTCAAATATTCATTGAGTAGGTACCCATATTTTAGAATTTCACAGCTAGTAGCGTAATTAGTTGGATAGAACCATGAACCAACACTACGCATGTATTTCGAGTTATTTGGAGAAATTTCCAGAAAGAGAAGCAGCAATTTAGATAGGCTGCTACAATCTAGAAAAGGTAACAATCTGCGTCCTCAGTCCTCGATACCATCCATCCAGCCAAATGCAGACTGAGCTGACGCAAGATAGTCCATTAGAAAGTTATTCAGAAAGGCTACGACCCCCAGAATTGGAGATTACTGACACAAGGAGGAGCGTCATCAAAACAAAAGTCCAAGAATAAATCAAACTGATAAATGCATTCAGTGTTGGCGACTGCAAAACAAACATGAATGAATATTTTAAATTTGGATTGCACTACTATTTTTTACCGCTCTAGAGTGGCTTATTGTTAGGCCTGAGCTAGCTCACGGCCCACGGCGTGTTAAATAGTTATTCTAACTGACAGACTGGACAGCGCCAATCCCGCCATCGAATTTTAATAGACAAATATTGCCCTCCAAGCGTGGTTTACTGGTGGTAGGGCATTCTGTGAGTCTAGGTACCATCACCTTGCCCATTTCTGTGGTGGAGCAATAATGAGTTTCGATTTGAAAGGCGGTGAAGCCGTTGTACTGTAAAAACTGGGACCTTAGAACTCATGTCTCAAGGTGGGTTCCGGGATTTACGTTGTAGATGTCCATGGGCTCCGGTTAATACTTAACCAGACAATCTCTTCCACCAATCTAAGCCATAAAAAACACCTAGTCTAGCGAAATATATAAATGAAATTATGTTACCAGAGCGTGTTTTCCTTGAAACGATTGAATTCATTTTATAAAATAATTCAGTAATTTTTAACTCCTGAATATGTTCAAACAAAAACTAATGAGATTTTTGATTTGTAATACGTATTAGAAATAGATATAGAAAACGTTTTCTTTATACAAAGAGATTAACATATTTTCTTTCGTATATACTATATATAGAAGCGCCGGCATTTCGCAGAAGGATAGAGTTAAAAATATCATGTTCCTAATTTCCAATTAAACCCTAGTAGGTCGGATTCTATTCTGGATTCCGGGTACCGAAGATCGTTTGACATATGATACGGGATTGATGCGAAGCGTGAAATCGTGAACGCCGATAATTCTCCTTTTCTTATGTCGGCATTGATTATTTTTTATTAAGCTTGCTTATTAGGCATTTAACACTTGGGTATATGCACTTAGCTGCCAAATTAATCATGGGATATACGGTTAAAATATATGTTGTAATTATATGTATATGCATTGGGAGGATAAATCCTAGCCGAGTCCAGCCAAAGCAAACCGAATAGCTAAACTAAAATCAGGGTAATTACTAAAAAATATGTTGAATATTTAGAAAAAAAAAACCCCGCTTATATGGATTAATGGTATTGAACAAAATAAACAATCAATAGAATCAATCTTTTTAATCATTTTACGGTTACGTCCTCAGCTAAACAATTAAATTTATTTATATAATTTTTGGAATCAGTCCGCAATATTCTCAAGAATCATCATTCAATTTTCGAATTCATGTAATAAATTTGTAATTCTTAAAAGACATACAACATAAGCCATCGCTTACGCTGTTTTAAAATTAGAACACTGATAAAATAATATCCATAAAATTCCTTCCGAATATCCGACGAGCCAAACTTTTCAGATCTAACACGGTGAAAGCGACAGTAAACAGATGCCACAGCGTTCGGGTTGGTCCAGAGATAATATAGAGTTTACGATCAAAGAAACAGCATCCTCCACGCTCGTTCTAGATAAATTCAATTACGTAGTTTCTTTTAATGCAACGAAGTCGGTCCGTAAAGCCGAAATAATGAGGTCTCAGGTTAAATGATCGGAATGATAATATTATGTACTTACACATTGAATTGACTGACACACGCCACCAATCCGTTACGACTCTTTTATTAAAACGGCTCATATCTATTAATGCTAATGGAACAGGCAATACGTTGAAACACATACTGTAAAAATCTTGAAATCTTGAATCTTGGCTTACGAAAAAAAATGTATGATGAGATGTAAGTCATACATAGGTACTGTAGGTATGATTTAGGCTTAAGTTAATAATTATTGGTGTGTATTTTTTTTTCATACACTTTTAAGTTGGGGTGTAGTATTATAATTATGAAAATAATCGACTATGGTGTAATCAATATATAAGATAATTAGTATATTTGTGTCACAATGCTAATTTTTTTCATCAAGACACACCCTCATGAACGATTTCCACAAACGAATTATGAACGTTTTAATAAAAACTAGTGGTTCCGCAGTAGTCGAAATTCGACTATAATAAATTTAAATTATAAGTTTAACATTATGATGGTTCTATTGTCAAACACTACTACATACTTTATACTACCTATTATACTACTATATTATAATCACAGATTTTGCCAAAACTACACTATAGATAAATAATATTAAAGACAAACATTATTAATCTATTCTCAATTTGACCACAGACTATATTATTATACAATAACAAAAGTTTGACAATTGGAAAATAAACAAAGGGTATATTTATATGTATGTGTTGTATCAAATACATGGTAGGTGTGTAATATTTTTTTTATTGATTTAATGTATTTTTTATGCATAATTAAAAAAATATTAGCATTCTGCACTCCTCCTCTACATTCTCTATAAGTGTGGGAAATGTCATACTCGTCCGTCCGCGCTATTTTCGTAAAAAGGGGTACAACATTTTTGCTTCACGACTTAATATACAGATAAACCGGGTGAAATTCTAAATATTGCAGGGCGTAATGTAATGAGTTAACTCAAAAGGTTGTCTGTATGTATAACTGTAGGTACTTATTTATGGCGTTCCGATTTGAAGCCTGGTTTCAATCCAATTGGTTTGACCACTTTGACTTGTCTATGAGCTTCGGTAACCGCTTAACACCAGGTGGGTAACAACGCACTTGTTCACCCACCTAAGCAAAAAAAAGCTCACACTAGTTGCTTGCTATAAGCGCATAAACCCATCCTACGATGGTCTTTCTTTGTCAATCTATGTGCGCTAATTTAGAGCGACGTCTAAGTTACGTAATTCAAAACATACTTTGAAGTATATATATATCGACGCTTGAAAGGCAAAAGTGACTAAGCGACAATGCATGAACTTTACAGTAGACTAATTTAAAGTTGCAATACCTGAAAACAAAATTTATTTTAACGAATCTAGCTGTAGTAGAATCTAGCTAGTAGCTGTAAGATTGAAATTATTTTAATAGACCTAGATTTTTTTTTTTTTTATTGCGAAATATGCTTATTGCCTATCATTTATGTACAAAGCAGCTATTGTCGCTTAGTCACGTTTGCCTTTCAAGCGTCGATATGTATATACATTTACGGGAATATCAAAATGTATGCGGTTGTTATTTCAAAGCCACTTTGTTTATTTTGTGATAGTAGGCGCTTCTTGCTAGACGAGGCGAAGCGTTTCAAGTAACGAGATTCTGCGAAGGGCCCACCGCGGCTGGTAAACAGTTGAACGCGAAATCTATGAGGGTTATGGCGTAAGTTATAAGCGTATTGAAGATACAAAATCATTTAAGATTTTTTTTCATTCAATTCTAAATTCGTCGGTTGTCTAATTCTGTTTAAAGTTGGAAAGCAGAAAGAAAGAAGTGAAGCAGTAATGAGTTTCGGTTTGAAGGGTGGGTAGCCGTTGTAACTGTACTTGAGACCTTAGAACTTATATCTCAAGGTGGGTGGAGCATTTACGTCGTAGATGTCTGGGCTCCAGTAACCACTTAACACCAAGCGGCTATGAGCTTGTCCACACAACTAAACAGTACAAAAAAAAAAACAATAATATTAATTTTAGAAAAAAAAAGCTTAATTTTATTTGAAAATTCGAAATCCCTTTAATGAAACATGTTAATATAGTCTTTTATTTATGTCTCAGTCAATTTTCACAAAACCTTGTTACATGTAAAATTTCTTCGTCCTTTTTTGGCAACCATCTGTCATTTCCCCTTTTCTTTTTCTACTTCCTCCAAATAGGTTGAAGTCATTCTACCTAGATGACCTTATGGCCTATTTTAACGTTGGGGAATTCGTTTGGTGTGCCCTTTCGAGGAATGGTAACAGACCGAGTTACGTCGGATTCCGGCGCGTCCAGAGAAGAAGAGTCAGAAGAGGAACACTGAGGTCCTCCTCTTCTTCCAATTCCTGCCGGGAGACTACTCCTTGAGAAAGGAGCGCGAGGAGCACCCCAAGGCTACTTAGATGGCCTACTGGTGGCCTTTTTTAGTCGCCACACTTGTTTGGCCAATTAGTTATTTGGAAAGTTCGCTACTATTGTAATTTAGTTTAGCTTAGTAATTTAGTTACAGTTTATTTGTATTATGTTATTCGCATACGACAAACTCTTCTGCATGTGACTTGGACCACGACGTAAGTCTCAATATCAATTCGCACGCACTGCGGGCTCACGTGATTGAATTACACGAGTATATCTCGCCACGCAAATAAAATGTAAATGAAAACGATCATTCGTTTATTCGTAAACAGAAAAACAAGTTATCTATATATTAATACGTGAAGCAAAAACTTTGTATCCTTTTTTACGAAAATTGCGCAGACGGAGGAGTATGAAATTTTCCACACTTATAGAGAATATAGAGAAGAAGTGCACAATGCTAATTTTTTTTTTTAATTAATGCATAAAAGAGACATTAAATCAATAAAGAAAACATTACACACACTACATACCATGTATTTGACGCACACACGCATGCATACTATTTATTGTCAAACTTTTGTTCTTAACGTCTGTGGTCAAATTGGGAATAGATTAAATATAGTTTGTCTTTATAAATATTTTTTTATAGTGTAGCCTTGGCGAAATTTGTGATTATAGAAGTGTAAAATACAATCATAATAGTGTACAAACTTACAATTCCAATTAATTATAGTCGAATTTCGACTACTGCGGGACCTCTAGTAATACATAATTTAGTCTCACGTTCTGGGAATATCTGATCACTTTATAGTGATTGTTTTTGTTAAATTTTATGGGCAGAAGATTTAAACGATAACTTTTATTTTATTATTATCAATATCGTCGTCCATAATTATTATATTTTTTTTTTTGTATCTCAGGATTGTGGACAAGATAGGACTATAATATAAGATCTAAGGTCTCAAGTAACTTTTAATGTTGGAAAGTATAGATTTTAAAATGCAGGGGAACACTATCCGAGATATCTTTAGGTTAGAATGGAAGGGGATAGAAAGAGTTTTTGAACATACTTACTGGTGGTAGGACCTCTTGTGAGTCCGCGCGGGTTTATACCACCGCCCCGCCTATTTATGCCGTGAAGCAGTAATGCGTTTCGGTCTGAAGGGTAGGGCAGCCGTTGTAACTATACTGAGATCTTAGAACTTATATCTCAAGGTGGGTGACGCATTTACGTTGTAGATGTCTATGGGCTCCAGTAACCTCTTAACACCAGGGCTGTGAGCTCGTTAGCCCATCTAAGCAATAAAAAATCACAACCACAACCATAAAGTTAAAGATATACAGCAATGAACATCAGTATTACTATAAACCTTGTCCCTACAGCTTCAACGACCATTGAAGAAATTACTTGAGCTATAACAGTACTTAAAGCATCTTTAATTTATGTTATAGTCTAGGATTAGTTTTATTGGATTCATAGATTTTTTATTGCTCTTCAAGGCAAGTGAGTATCAGACCTATCTGACGGCAAGCACTCAACGTCCCTCAGGTAAATCAACGATGTCAGGGGCACAGACAAGTCGCTGTCTACTGCTAAGATAATAGAATATATTTTAGAGGTCAAGCTTCTACTTCTAAAATATATTCGTCGATTTGAAGTTGTCGTGGCCTAAAGGATAAGGCGTCTTCCACGGTGAAGAAATAATATCGTGTTATAAAAATCAAACCCGCAAAAATATAATGTGCGTAATAACTGGTGGGACGTCTAGTGAGTCCGCACGGATAGGTACCACCACCCTGCCTATTTCTGCCGTGATGCATTAATAAATACGTTTCGGTCTGAAGGGTGGGGCATTTTATACTTAGAGCTAATTTGTCATTACAGAATATAAACAATTTTATCGCTACCAAAAACTAGTGAATTTTCATCATAAAACTTCAATTTACCTTCTTGATGTCCACCAAGTATTTTAATTTATTTTATAATTGGTGACCATTTTTATATTTTAAAAATTTTTGAATTTCAAGCTTTATTGAAGTTTTTTTTTTATATTAAAGCTGTTATTTTTATCATTTTATAAGGCATTTTACTGGGCTTACATCACAATTAAATTGTCTAAAAAGCAGATTTACTCTTAGGTTCAGCAGCATTAAGGGTACCCTATATGAACGTGGGTCGCATACGCAATTAAGCAATTAAGATAAATTAATATTGAGATCTCGACCCACGTACAAACCTTACGATAGTCGTATTAGATATGTAAGCTTTCAAATTAATATTGTTATTCTTTGTGTTTGTAGAATTAATTTTTAAATGATTAGCATTCAATCAACCTCTCCATAGGATTTTATGAGCTCAGTGTGTTCGTCTTCAAATAAGATTTAATTCCTCTATTCCTTCTTAAGTCTTATTAAGTTAGTTTGACTAGTATTATTGATTTTCATGAAGGACAAAGATCAGCTAGGAAGTTTTTCTATTATTGCTAATATGATTGGACGGTCTCACGAAATGCTTTACGGCAGAAATAGGCAGGGGGAGGTGACTTAACATGACGACATGCCTATTTTAAAGCCCACTGAGTTTCTCGCCGGATCTTCTCAGTCGGTCCCGATTCCGATTCGGTGGTAGATTCTGCGAAGCACTGCTTTTGCTAGGGCTAGTGTTAGCAAATTCTCACAAGTTGAAACCGTGAGCTCACCTACCCGTCCGGGCATAGCTGGAATAGGCTTTCAGGCTACCAGCCAATAAATAGGTAGGGAAAAATAAATTTTATTTTAAAACTAGGTGATCCGGCGAACTTTGTTCCGCCTTAGAGGCAATAAATGAGCAGACTGATTTTATCAAGGTAAATTTTTTATTTGGATAATTAATGTTAATTAAAAAAGCAAGTATTTTAATGATATTTTATTGGCCATGTATTTTAGTTGTTATTGGAGTTTACTCCTTAAGAACCGATTTACATATATAGGCCCGGGGTATGAAAATTATGGGGACCAAAATCGTACTAGAGAGTATAGCATGTCACACGAAATGCGTTATGCGCCTGATTGGCTCCTGATTGGCCAATCAGGAGCCAACGCGCGGCCGCGTTATCGCAGGTGACGCCGGGCTGCTGCGCCGGCAGTCCGCCACAAAGCCTCGTACTGATCGCGCGTTTCTCTCATTATTGGAGTTTACTCCTTAAGAATCGATTTACATATATAGGCCCGGGGTATGAAAATTATGGGGACCAAAATCGTACTAGAGAGTATAGCATGTCACACGAAATGCGTTATGCGCCTGATTGGCTCCTGATTGCGTGATGCGTGCGCGCGCCAATCAGGAGCCAACGCGCGGCCGCGTTATCGCAGGTGACGCCGGGCTGCTGCGCCGGCAGTCCGCCACAAAGCCTCGTACTGATCGCGCGTTTCTCTCATTATTGTATTTTCATATATTTGTTAGTCGTTTGTTTTGTGTCTCGTTAATTTGTTAATAATCTGTAGTGTATCGTGTTGTCGTAATATAGAACTATTTCTCGTATTGTTTCGTTTAATTTACCGACATCGTTTTGCTTGTGGCCGGACGCCGTTCGGGTTCGATTCCTGAACGTATCAACTGTTAGTGGGTTGATACCCGAATATAACCCGCTACAAATCATTTATTAATAAAGCTTATTAAATATAAACAATTCCTTCTATCAGTGAATGGACAACTTATATATTAATTGTAAAAGTGAATTATATAGACTTACTTAATTACCGCATCCACGTGTTCCGCAACTCCCGGATCATTCTCACTAGAATACGTAACTTCCATATTTTACTGTATTCAACTGACACAAATTTATATTTATATCCAGTAAACTCCAGTCGTGCGTCGGAGCGGACACACACACTTTTTTATTATTATATTTTCTTGTTCTTCTTCAGTCCTTTCACTCGCAATGTTTCGAATCCTAGTTGCATTACGGCTTCGTCGGGAAAGATTTGATCGTGTTGGTCCCGACATGGCTTCTTAATGATTACCTATCTCGGCACAATAAGCTAATAGAAACTCGAAACAAACAGATCAACCGGTCAACTTCAAAATTCTACTATAATTAACCATAGACTACATTACGTTTAGCATTTTTTTTTTTTTTTTTTTATTGCCCTTGTAGGCAGACGAGCATACGGCCCACCTGATGGTGAGTGGTTACCGTCGCCCATGGACTTCAGCAATGCCAGGGGCAGAGCCAAGCCGCTGCCTACCGTCAGCTTACCACCGTTAGCTGTCAGTTGCTTTTTGTTATTCCGTATGAGTTGCGTTTTGTTTATACCACGTTGTATGTCACGTCCCACGGGAACGTGATAAAAATCCCACGTCCTTCTCCTGGTTCTAAGCTACCTCCCCACCAATTTTCAGCCAAATCAGTTCAGCCGTTCTTGAGTTATAGATAGTGTAACTAACACGATTTTCTTTTATATATATAGATTTTCTATTCCCTACTAATTGAATACGCCATCGTTGTCAACAGACCGATAGCGCTGTCAATGTATTTCTATTGTAAACAGGAAATTGGACACCAGATCTGTGTATTTTACAATTTATAGCGGTGTGTTAACTTAAACATATGAAATACATTACTTGTTATGATAATTAGAGAGTCTTTGGTTATTTTACAAGAATTTCTGGAGTAAATAAATCATAGCTTCCTGTGAGTTGTAAAAAGATTATGTAAGCCTAAATAATAACAGTTTGATACCATGTTTTTCACGTAATTTGAAGCTCCTTTTTTTTTGCTTAGATGGGTAGACGAGCTCACAGCCCACCTGATGTTAAGTGGTTACTGGAGCCCATGGACATCTACGACGTAAATACGCCACCCACCTTGAGATATAAGTTCTAAGATCTCAGTATAGTTACAACGGCTGCCCCACCCTTCAAAACGAAACGCATTACTGCTTCACGGCAGAAATAGGCAGGGCGGTGGTACCTACCCGCGCGGACTCACAAGAGGTCCTTCCACCAGTAATTACGCAAATTATAATTTCCTCCAATATTCGAATTTGATTCCAACAATTTCCAATCATTGTCATAATTTTATCTGAACTTTGATATGAGTCTTACGGTCATCAAGAAGCTAGCTTTGAATTTATTTAAGAAAGCGTATTTTTAAAAAGCAAAGTTTTTATAAACAATATATAATTCCGAAAATCTGTTCTTGTGACATACAACATGGCGAGGTTGTTGTGGGTTAGTACGTTTCCGCCACAAACCCATCATATGTTCCAGTTTCAATAGCATTAAAGTCCTAACCCTAATATAACTTCCAATACAATCAGTGGTGCAACATAAAATATACTAATAATATTAAATCTTTTCTTTATTATTTTCATTTTGGCTACAGTTTAAATGATGGGTTATTGGCGATTTAATAATTCGCTTGTATATTACCCTGAGGCCCGGCGCACACACTTAACGAGTGTGTGCGCCGGGCCTCGGTTCGCGAACTATGGAAAACATCTGCCAAGGCTTTAATAAGCAAGAATTCCACATGACCATGACTGCTCTGCCAAGAGCAACTGATTTTGATGATGATGAAGTAGATGACTTCTTTAAGAGGCTTTTCTGTATTTCAATAGCCGTCTGGTTTCAAATGTTCATACAAAGTCTTCCAATCACCATCATAATCTTTATAAATCGGTATTTATCGTTTGATAGTTCAATGAATTAACTAATTTACATTAACATGTATTCGTTTGAATAAATTGAGATATATTAATATCTTTCTACGATTTTAAAACTACTGATCACCCGCTTAAACAATAAATACCGTTTAATACGATTGTTCTCATATTTCTCTAGCGACACCCGGAGAGATTACATCCATTAAGGTGCTCTCACGTTAATAAAGCGGAAACGATTATGTCTTAAAAATACCACCAGAATTTGGAACCAACGCGTTGAGGACGCGTAAGCAGCTATGCGGTTATGTAAAATGTACTGACGTTACCAAGTTAATAAAAACGGCCGTCTGGTGTAGTGGTAAGTGACATGGTCACTACACAAGGGGGTCGCGGGTTCGAATCCCACCAAGGGAAGATATTTCTATGATAAATAGAAATGTCTTTTCCAGGGTTATGGATGTATATTAAATATACGTATGTGTATAATAAAAATCTTACATTTATATCCGTTATCTGGTACCTGTAACACAAGTTCTTTACGAACTTATCACGGGACCAGCTAACGTGGCGTGATTGTTAGTAAAAATATTTATTTATTTATATTTATATTTAATTATTAGGTTTCGATCCGCAGAAAAAAATACACTTATAGGGTCACTTTGTTAGCTATTCATCTATTTGTCCTACAATTTCGGCTGTTTTTCTGAGGTATGGATGACTATTGGTATCGAGTTAAAAGTGTTATCAAATAGAAACATTTACAATAGAAGGAAATTATAAAAATGTCAAGCTTCTGAGTCAACACAATGAATAGAAATATCCATATCCAAATGCCACGTATAAAAATAGCGCGCATTCCGTTGACCTACAATTATAAAAATTTCACTAGATAAGTTAGATCAGAGCACAAGCAAGGAAAAAAGTTTAAAACACTTTTGTATATTTGACACACAAAACGACCTTTTCCTGATTTCTAAATTTATATTACGTCGACCGCTGCGTAAAAAAGTATATGGAAGGTTTTTTTTTTACTGCAAAATGATGTCCTTTTGTGCTTAATTGTCTATATTTATATGACTCGCCCAACATATGAACAATATTAGTTCTGGATGGCTACACAGCCTACGAAAACTCTCAGCCAACCAACCAACCAACCATTGATTACACCAACAATCTTTGTGGTGCGACTTTTACTCAAGACCTTTCGGTTTTTAACGTTCATTTTGACTACGGGCTTTCTGTTACTTTTATTAACAGCTTTTATTTATTAACAGTATTTTGTGACACCTTTAAAATTTATTCTATTATTTTGATTCATTTTACAGCACGCTAACCCGCTAAGTTTATGAACAAAGCCGCAGCTTAACACGTCACGATTTTATGTGGGCGAGTGACGCCTGTCTTTCCCACATATCACTGACACCCACAGAAAGGCACCAACATAGTAATAATCGTCAAGTAAATTTTATTGACCTTTGTGCTTTATGACTTAGAGTCCTTTTTCTACAATCACACATTTTCACATTTGACAATAATGGATACTTCCTTTACTTTGAGATTACTTTTGTTGTAATCTATATTATTATATTAATAGGTGAAGCAAAAACTTTGTATCTCTTTTTACGACAATTGCGCGAACGGAGGAGTATGAAATTTTGCACACTTATAGAGAAAATAGAGAAGAAGTGCACAATGCTAATATTTTTTTAAAATAATGCATAAAGGATACATTAAATCAATAAAGAAAACATTACACATTTACCGTGTATTTGACACACACACACGCATGCGTTCTGTTCGTTTATTGTCAAACTTTTCTTATTGCATAAAGTCTGTGGTCAAATTGAGAGTAGAATAAATATTGTTTGTCTTTATTAGGTAATATTTGTCTAAGGTGTAGATTATAGAAGTATAAATAGTCTTTGACAATAGAATCATATTAGTGTACAGAGCTATAATTTCAATTAATTATAGTCGAATTTTGACTACCGTGGGACCACTAGTAAATCATTAAATATTGGAAGCGTCTATGACGTAATGCGTAAAACGCCTGCTGGACTCAACGAAGTACAAATCTTGTGACGGGTACCGTATTAAAGGAATATCATATAACAAAAATTAAGGCTGCATTACACAATTTTGACCGTCTATTGAGACAAGAAAGGCTAGTTCACATTTTGTAGCCTATAAAACAAATTCAAGACGCCTTAAATCTTCCTTAGACAGTTGATTCTAACTAAATGCTCAGCGAAGCGATGTTGGATTGTTCCCATGGGCGTGATGCGAACGCACTTGTAACGACTTATACTTTTCCGCCCACCCACAAATTAGTAAAGGACAACATTAATTTAGGAAATAGGAAGTCGTTAATCACCGTCAGTATTGATTGTAAATTAGGTTTAGCGTCAGACAATGAAACCAAAACCCCAACAAAATGACTGTTTATGCCAAGTTCACAGTGAATGTTTTAATAACATTTTGGGATCTAATTATGGATAAAGTCTATACGATAAATGATCTCACTGAGACTACAATCTTATACCTTTAAACGAGCAGTAGTCGAAATTCGACTATAATTAATTGGAATTGTAAGTTTGTGCACTATTATGATTGTATTTTATACTACTATAATCACAAATTTCGCCAAGACTACACTATAAAAAATTTAACAAAGACAAACAATATTTAATCTATTCTCAATTTGACAGCAGACGTCAAGAACAAAAGTTTGACAATAAATAGTATGCATGCGTGTGTGCGTCAAATACATGGTCTGTAGTGTGTGTAATGTTTTCTTTATTGATTTAATGTATCTTTTATGCATTATTTAAAAAATATATTAGCATTGTGCACTTCTCTATATTCTCTATAAGTGTGGAAAATTTCATACTCCTCCGTCCCCGCAATTTTCGTAAAAAGGGATACAAAGTTTTTGCTTCGCGTATTAATATATAGATATAATCTGAATCTCGGAAACGGCTTCAACGATTTTCATAAAATTTAGTATACAGGGGATTTCGGGGGCGATAAATCGATCTAGCTACGATTTATTTTCAGAAAATGTTGTTTTATTCGTGTTTTCAATAATCAACTCTTCCCGACATCTATTGGCGAATAATAATACTATTTTCCTTAATTGAGGGCAACTAACCGCTTTAAAAACACAACAAGATGGCGTTATCAAAAAAAAAAAAAAACGAGTAAAGCTCGGTCATCATCTAGTCATTCATTATTAGTATAATAATTATAATTCTTCTGCACGTGTTTTTGTTACTGAACTCCTCCTTAATGGCTGGATCGATTTTGATTTATTGTTTTGTGTGTGTTTGAGTACGGCTTAGATTTACGACTGGACCCGTTAGGTAGCGCTGCAATTGGATTGTAGGTTTATTTATTTATTTTCGGAGCATGCTAGCGTATGTTAGTGGCCTTTTCCTACAGTACTCACTGCGATTAAGCCCAGCTCAATTTCATTTGGTGTGAAATGTTGCTAAAACTTGTACTATCTATTGTGAAAGCCTCATATTTGATTGAAGTTTATAAAGGTAGGATTACTTGTGGTCCGGAGGCCCTTTCAGTTTCACTGGGACAGATAGGCAAGCAAAGGCTCAGGAGGGATGGAATTTGTTAACAGCTGCCCGAGCGCCTCTGGTTTTTTTTTCTACCTAAGCTGATTGGTAAGATAGCTAGATAGCCTTGAGAGGCTATTTCAGCGTAACCTTAACTAGTAGGTGAGCTCACGCGGCTCAAGCCTGACGACGCTGCTAACACGAACCCTAGCAAGAGCCGTGATTCGCAGAATCTCCCACCGGATCGAAAACGCGACCCACTGAGAAGATCCGGCGAGAAACTTAGAAGGCTCGAGCGCCTCTGAAGGAGACCTAACAACTCAAGGGCAGTTTCTTCGCGAATGAGACGCAAAACAGTACTCTTCCGTAAAATATGTTATAGTTTACAAACATCGGACGGGATCAACCTTTTTAGGAGACTTTCGAAGTATTAGAGATGCCCGGTGTATTCATATACGAACATGCAAATATGACATTTACTGGCTCCAGATACGATCTCTTTCATGTTGTCGCGTCCCGTGCAGCGGTGGAGTTGATTTGTTAAAGCCAGTGCCACCTTCCCCTAAACATTTTTTGTATTCTGACTCCGCCAGGGGATCGGAAGCTCTTGTCGAAAATCAACGAAGGACTTGCTTAGCGATTTTTACTCCCAGTACTAAACTTGATAATTCTAATACGTGAAGATACTGAATTAAATACAAAAAAAAAAGATTTTTTTTTAGTTGCGATTATAGGATAAGTGCTCATTAAACACGTGTTCATGAATGACAAAGGCATAAAGTTCTGTAATGAAATAAATTTTGAAATTTTCGTTTTGACTGTCAACGTAATGAACCTACATCTAGGTATTATAAGAATACTCACATTAAAATAAATAGCGGGTCTAACTGTTTAAAATATTGGTATAACACAGGTACATCGTCGTGGCCCAACGGATAAGACGTCCGGTGCATTCGTGTTGAGCGGTGCAACGGTGTTCGAATCTCAGGCGGTTACCAATTTTTCTAATGAAATACGTACTCAATAAATGTTCACGATTGACTTCCACGGTGAAGGAATAACATCGTGTAATTAAAATGAACCCGCAAAATTAGAATTTGCGTAATTACTGGTGGTAGGGCCTCTTGTGAGTCCGCGCGGGTAAGTACCACCACTCTGCCTATTTCTGCCGTGAAGCAGTAATGCGTTTCGGTTTGAAGGGTGGGGCAGCCGTTGTAACTATACTTGAGACCTTAGAACTTATATCTCAAGGTGGGTGGCGCATTTACGTTGTGGATGTCTATGGGCTCCAGTAACCACTTAACACCGGGTGGGCCGTGAGGTCGTCCACCCATCCAAGCAATAAAAAAAAACATACTAACATGCGTATGGAGTTAATAAAAAATGTGCATTAAAAACGCTATTATTCAATAGGCTTTTCCCAATATTTCCTTATTCCCAATATTTAGACGCTGTTGCTGGCGTTACGATCACGTGTAGGCTGATTAATAAACGAGCCTATATATATGTAGGATTGGTAATAATGGAATGTATCAAAAGAGTGTGGAACGGAGCGTTAAGATGTGGGTGAGAGAAAACGCAAAGACAGGGACAAGAGAATGACAGAGAGAATGACAGAGAAAAGAAAGATGGCGAAGACTGTTAAAAAATGAGCAAGGCGTAATAAAAGTGTTAATTAATTTTCAACTTATTATTATAACAGAAGATTTTGAAACAGTGGAAGTTTTATTTAATGCGCTGCAATCCCTATTCTACATATTTTATATATTATTCTTATAATTGAAAATGCAGAAGGTGATTTTATAAAATAATTGTTTTTATTTTATTTTTAACAGGCGGAGGAACTAAACACGCTGGTGGGAGATGCTTTCCGAATGGCGTTCGCGTCGCAGCTTCAGCCCTCTGCACCATTATGGGTGAGTTACAACATATTGAGCAATGAATACTACAAAATTTTAACGAACTAGTGGTCCCGCGGTAGTCGAAATTCGATTATAATTAATTGAATTATAAGTTTGACCATTATTATGGTTCTATTGTCAAATTATATAATCACAGATTTCGCCAAGACTACACTTTAGGCAAATGTTAATGAAGATAAACAATATTTAATCTATTCTCAATTTGATCACAGACTATAAGCAATAAGAAAAGTTTGACAATATACAAACAATATGGCTGCGTGTGTGTGTCAAATACATGGTAATGTGTGTAATGTTTTCTTTATTAATTTAATGTATATTTTATGCATTATTTTAAAAAAATATGAGCTTTCTGCACTTCTTCTCTATATTCTTTATAAGTGTGGGAAATTTCATACTGCTGCGTCTGCGTAGTTTTCGTAAAAAGGGGCATAAAATGTTTACTTCCGTTTTAATATATAGGTAACAAGCTAAAATAATTTAAATGGAACCACATGAAAGCGTCAGCTTTCAAATGGATTCATCAAAATCGGTCCAACTAAACCACACATAAAAATATAGACGAATTGAGAACATACAATTCAGATTTCGGAATCATGTCCCAATGGCAACGGTCTTTACGTTGAGTTTTTTTTTTTGAACTCCAATAACTACTTAACACCTCTGCCTATTAATAGCTAAAAGAACGTAAACCACAAATCGAAGAATCTAATAGCCGGATATGAAATTCGTAAAATACCATAATTCTCTCAGAAAACGTTCCGGACATCGACACCCTATTTATTGTTTTAAACGGGTATTCAGTAAAAACTACCAAGCTACTGTTTAAACACGGGCTGTGCTTAGTTATGCGTAGAGATGACCGTGCGGCTGAGAAGAGCTCAACTTGAGAATTCAAGAATTCTAATATTTTACTTTCAGTCTTGTAAACTTAAAATAAAGGATTTTTCAATCTACTTCTTCTAATATAGTAGATAAATAAGTTAAGTGGCTTTCTTTCTCCGTGTCCATCTGTTGTGTTTGGTATATAATATTGAGTTAAAAGTTTGTATAGTTGTCGTCAGAAGTTTCCGGAATACATCTGGTATAGTACCAATAAAGTGCAATAAAACACGAGTAGTTTCAACTACTGAATTGATTTCATAATTAGAGATTTCGTAATTCAAGTGGATTTCGTAATTAATTTCATAATTTTATATTTCATGCGGTAATCAAAGCGAAATGTAGTTTTATTGTACTTAAATATTTATTTTCAGCACGCAGAATGTGCTGTTCCTGATTGATACGTCGCCGCGTCGGTTGTATTTCGATGCCTCCAATGAACACTACTCTGACTGAAAAATTTTGAAATTTTCGTTTTTCACGCAAATCGCTTCACTATTTTAAAAGTATTACAAATTCATTATTGATGGGGTTCGAAGCAAGAGTAAATCAGCTAGTTACACAAGAAAAAACCATAAATATATCTGCAATAATAAAGATTTTACCAACTTTTTTCGTTTAAACTCTCCTCCTGTAAACCTACGAATTTGGAGTTAGAGTAAGTAGTGTTCATTGGAGGCATCGATTTGGAATGTTTAATATTGGGGATTTGTCGATTTATTGCTTGTTTGTTCGTGTTATAGTGTTAACACTTCGATTATCGGATTGCGCTGTTTTGGTACTTCAATGAAGCCTTGTTAGTTTTAGGGTCAACAAGGACAAACTTATTATAAAAAGCGAGCGAATGATTTGGTGAATTTTGTGTCCGTCTCTCCTGGAAGCGACATGTCGTCTCAATGGCCGTACGATTTATATAATTCACTCTTAGTTATAAATAATAAATAAATATTTACTAACAATCACGCCACGTTAACTGGTCCCGTGCTAAGTTCGTAAAGAACTTGTGTTACAGGTACCAGATCACGGAAATAAATGTAAGATTTTTATTATACACAAACATATATTTAATATACATCCATAACCCTAGAAAATTCATTTTATATTTATCAGACAAATATCTTCTCTTGGCGGGATTCGAACCCGCGACCCCCTTGTGTAGTAACCATGTCACTTACCACTACACCAGACCGCTCTTATTTAATGTGTCTCTATGAACTTTCTATAATTTTATTCATACTACAAAATAAATTAGCGAATATTGTGAGTAAATTATAAAAACAATAAAGAGATTATAAGTGTTATTAAACTCATTGGTATTTTTCTTTTATACTACCGTTTCTGATTCCTAGAAGTAGTATATTATTGTAGTGCCGTGTTACATGTTAACACTTAATTTAAATCCCGAATTATATGAAAAATACTCGAAAAACGTATTTTTAAAGTTATGGCGTTTCTTTGGGTGACGTGATGTGTATATTATATGCGGTCTCTAATAACACAGTATCGAGCAATATCCCGTTCACAGCGTATACTTCAAAGTCATTACGATAATCGTTTACTTTTAAAAGCTCTTAATAGTTTCGTCTTTATTTTTTTGTCAAACAATAATATTATAGTGTAATTTTTAAAGGAATCCGCTATCAGGTTTCTTTTTATTGCCCGTGTAACATCAGCAAAATCAGGGGCAGAACTAAGCGGCTGCCTAGCGCTAAATACTCTCCACAAGCCTTGTTAGAAGAAAGACATGGAAATACACTGGAAGGGAGGTCATTCCAAAGCCGGATGGTACGTAGCAAAAGAGATATCTGGAAACGCACTGTGGGTGAACGCAGTGGCTCCAGGTAGTATGGATGCACTCTACTCCGGTGGCGGGTTATGCGATAGTAAAAACGAAATGATGGTATCATCTCAAGCAATTCCTCAGAGCACTCCCAGAGCTTTCAAACGATCGTTGAGAATGGGATTATCGACAATCCGGACCGCGGGTCGTGGGGTCGATTCTAACATCGGAAATAATTTTAAAGGTATCTATATATTAATACGTGAAGCAAAAACTTTGTATCCATTTTTATGAAAATTGCGCGGACGGAGAAGTATGAAATTTTCCACACTTATAGAGAATATAGAGAAGAAGTGCACAATGCTAATATTTTTTTTAAATAATGCATAAAAGATACATTAAATCAATAAAGAAAACATTACACAAACTACAAACTTTTGTTCTTGGCGTCTGTTGTCAAATTGAGAATAGATTAAATATTGTTTGCCTTTGTTAATATTTTTTATAGTGTAGTCTTGGCGAAATTTGTGATTATAGAAGTATAAAATACAATCATAATAGTGTACAAACCTCTAGTACCTCTAGGGACCTCTAGTATTAAGTAATTATGTATATCAATGTATATGGTTCCCATAATACAGCGTTTAACACCTTATATTTTAAATGCCATAGCTAATAAAAAGTTATTAGAATAGGTATCTGTTATAACACGCTTCTTAAATGCAAATATGTACTTTGAATTTGGATACATATTTTTACTAAACTATCGTGAATGTTAACATGTGCAATACATGTACAAAACAAATTTTTTATACAATAAAACATTCAACAATAACTCAACACTAAATCCTCTGTATCATAAAGTTTTATCTGTATTTTTAAACTCTTGTCAACTTCAAAAGACAACCATGTCTTCTTTGAAATAGAGATTACTTTTATATGCTCAATAACTCAAAAATCTTTAAGCATACTCCTAAAATGATATTCATCTTTATCTCATTAACGTAGAGTTCAAAATTCTTCAGTTGCAACATGTACCCACTGTGCATATATTGAGTGATTTATTACAGTTAGTCCTCTGCCTACTACCGCGTTTCCCTGTTATTATGACAACCCCGTGATTTGTGGTACTTTAGAAGTGGCATTCTTTTGTTTTTAACTCTTCGTGTCTTGAAGGAGACAAGTTTTATACCATTTTATACCGCTGTTCATACATTATGTGCTAATAATACAAGATTTGTTAGTAGCAAATTAAGAATTAAGAGACAGTGTTGTGTGATACGTCCTGCTTATTTTTGGGGTGTAGTAATTTTGTGGCGCAGATTAGTTCTTATTCCAATGACATATGAATCAAGGTAGCGCGGCATGCTCTTGTTACTAGCGGCCTCCAGTAACATCAGCGGGCTTAAGTCATGCTTAAGTTAACACTTTGTGTGTAGTTGGAACAGCCCTCTTAGCGGCAAACGTAGGCAAACGTTTCAACTCCATATAAATTTGAGTTAACTTTTACGCTATCGAGAACGTTAAAATACTCACACCAAGCATACTGGTCATTTACTGTTTGTATGAGGTCTACTCAGATTTAATAGCAATTATTTATCAAAACTAATGTGATGACTGTCTGTTGTATTGTAAGCTAATTTTGATTTATTTGAATTTTTAGCAGAAATAAAAGTAAATAACGAATATATTCTTGAGTGCACCTACGAGATGGCAGGCACTCAACTTTATTACAATTAAATCAACCCTTACGTAGCCCCATTAAAGTCCAATGTTCCTTAAAACGAAATTTCTTCCTCAAAACTAATAAAAGTTAATGAGGCCGTTCTGTTTGCTCACGACTTGATACCGTTGAAGCATATTTTATTGTGATAAAATTTACAAGCAAGCAAATATGCTGAACTAATTATGAAACCTTTTTTTAAATTGAAACCTTCCTTCTTAGTATTTGAAAATTATGATTGAAATATGTTTTTCAATTCAGATTGTCAATCAGTTAATATTCACTTAAAATTTGTCTTATCTGTAACAGCGGTACAATTAAGCTATCGGATTTTATATACAATTACCGAAAACGCCAAAGATAACAGATGTGTAAGTTCGCTCAGAGCCCAATTTATTACCAAGTAACCAATTATTAAACTCCAATCGGGAATCGAGGTCTTTCCAAATTCCAATCTTTTTATATCTTGATCTTTAAAGGGTTGGAGAGAAAAACCGCCTGACATCTTTGTGTCATGGGAAAACCCTATCCCCAAACACCACTCATATAGGTGGCCATGCGTCATGATAATCGCCTTATCGTTGCCGCCGCTGACTACTCCCCGAATCCTGATCACGCAGGAGCAAGTCACCGTCGTCGCCCTAGACACGTCCTTACGGATCCATCAGATCCAATAACTCTTGCATTAGATACTTTCAGCTCTAACACTAGGAGCAGCTTGAGGAACCCCGGTAACCGTACTCGTCGAACTCGACAAAGAGGTCGACGTGCAACCTAACCCATGCATCAGCCCGCTGAGTTTCTCACCGGATCTTCTCAGTGGGTCGCGATTCCGATCCGGTAGTAGATTCATTCGCGAAGCAATTGCTTTTGAGTTGTTAGGTCTCCTTCGGAGGCGCTCGGGCAGTTGTTAGCAAATCCCACCCCTCCTGGCTGAGCCTTTGCTCGCCCACCTGTCCTGGTGAAGCTGGAAAGGCCTTCGGGCCACCAGTAATCTTTCAATCATAAAAAAAAAAAACCACTCATATAAATTTCGCGAGTGTTTAGTGAATTTTATAAATATCCTTACCCGCTACCTAAGATGTCTAACCTTAATTTTCTAATGCGATAGCGCATTTACGGAAAGTTACAGCATAGCTTCTATCTCCTGTGTGTTTAGTGCGAGTTTCTTAACGTTTTCGATAGCGTAAAAGTTAACCTTTGTATGCAGTTGGAACAGCGCCCCTAGCGGCAAACGTTTTTTTATTTTATTTTTATTGCCCTTGTAGGCAGACGAGCATACGGCCCTCCTGATGGTGAGTGGTTACCGTCGCCCAAGGACTTCAGCAATGCCAGGGGCAGAACCAAGCTGCTGCCTACCGCTTAATACTCTCCACAAGCCTCGTTTGAAGAAGGACGTGTCATAGCGCTCGGGAAACACCGTGGAGGGGAGCTCATTCCATAGCCGGATGGTACGTGGCAAAAAATACCTCTGGAAACTGTGGATGACCGCAGTGGCTCGAGGTAGTATGGATGAACTTTACTCCGGTGGCGGGCGGTGCGATGGTAAAAACGAGATGCCGGTATCATCTCGAACAATTCCTCAGAGCACTCCCCGAGCAAACGTACGCAAACGATCCCATTCCATACAAATATGAGCTAACTTTTACGCTATAGAGAACGTTAAAAAACTCGCACTAAGCACACTGTACACAAGTTCTACATCGATTTTTTTTTTAGTTTGGTACACATTACGCAGTCAACAACGAAACAAAATCACTGTTCTAAAATGTTTTCTGTACTTTCTAAATGTGGAATCCGTCCCTCTGTCTCGATAATTAAATCCGAATTATTTCCATTCCTGGCTCGATGTTTTACTGCCGTTCCTCACGCCAATTCAGTCGACCTTGCCCTCTGTCACGCTCGCACAACGCCGATAATGCTATTTATGTCTCATTTCAACGGTAAAATTTACTTTCGGGCGGCAAGCCCATTACGAATGCCAAATTATAATGGAGCACGCTTGCTTTTAAATGCAAGTATTTTGAATGTTTTTTTTTTGTTTTTTCTATTCTACATGGTTTCTTTTGTTTAATTAAATGAATAATCGGCGTTTTTACGGGTTAACGAGCTCGTGACCAACATGACATTAAATAGGCAGCATTTTTTTTCCCCAAGCTATGCTGATAGCCTTGAGAGACTATTATAGCTTCACCCTAACGTTTATAGGCGAGCTCACGCGGTTCATGCCGGAGAGTTGCTAACACTGACCTAACAAGAGCAGTGCTTCGCAGAATCTACCACCGGATCGGAAACGCTAGTTAGCAACTTTTTAATTTGTAATATGTACGTATTTTAGTAGAAAAAATTAGTACCTGCTTGCGATATTTAAAATCTTCATAGTCACATTGTCCGACATGAGTGTATTTGTTGTAATTGTTTCACGGTTAAAGTAAAGAGAGTGGATTACAAATTTGGTAATGATAGTAAGATGTACTGTGAATCACAAATAAAATAAAAAAGTCCGGAAAACTTGTTTGTAAATTAACTTGAATATTTGTTAATTGTCCGCAATTATAAGCTCTACGTACACTAACTTGAAATTCGCAGTGAATCACATCCCTGCCTTCTATTTCATTAAGAACCGTTGCACAGCACTCAATAAAAATCTAAAATAAAAACCACATTTGTTTCAAAGTGAATTCCTCAAAATTTCCCATTATAATTTCGAATATTTAGCATGGTATATATTGAGCGTAAACTAAAATAGAAACTTGAATCTGTGACATTTAATTTTAGCACTAATATATTGTTTTAATATAGGCCCAGTCTGGCTTTAATTACTCGGTGCTCTCTCGCATTAATCTAAGCGAAATATGCGTGCAATATTATTGTAGGTACATATGTGCGAGAAAAGGCTGTTTTGCAAAACATACAAGCATGCAAAATATGTACATTGGAACAGTAAATACACACATAATTTAATTGTTGTTGATTTAAAACTCGATTATACTAAATTTTTTTTATATCTTAGACGGTTGAAAGGTTTCACTTCCACAGTTCATTGACATCCGATGTTAATTGTATAATGCGTTTCAAATAAGAATGTGCGCCATATTGTGACGTCATAGCTGTCAAATCGTAAAAATAGGTAAAGTTAGTAAAAAAGGTTTTTTTTTTTTAAATATTATGTAATTCATAATCAAAATCTCCGAGTTTGCCGATTCCACTCATTCCACTGCTTGAGTAGTAATCATCGTCGTCGCCCATCCATAGATTATAGGGCCCGACGTGTTGCAGCGTTGATTTTTAAATAGGTGGGGTTTCTTTTTATATAATCTAAATTCATGTTTAATTTACCTCGACCAGTACTCAACATATCAAGAAAATTATATAGGTGTGTATGGTTCATTAAAACAAGCATATTAATAGTATTCATAATTAGGCAAAAATTCACTAAAAAATAGAAGATTTTTTTTTATTGCTGTCCATACTTTTTTATCGAACTTTGACAGATCAAGGTCATTGACGTGCACATTCTTATTTGAAACGCACTATAACAACGGCTGCCCCACTCTTCGCACCAGAACGCATCAATGCTTCACGGCAGAAGTGGGCGGGGTAGTGGTACCTACTCGTGCGGGCTTGCAAGGTGCCCTATCTATCAATCTTTCACCAAGCTTTTCAGGAAAAGCTTAATGGTAGGTTTCCTGCTAAGTACCGGTTATTTCAAAGCCCTATTTCGGTATTACGCTCAAGTCTTTGATGATATAAAATGGCTTTTAGAGCCAATATTCACTTTGAGAGAGAAGCACGAAGTATCTGTTGCACAATGAATGTTCCTACCCTACCCTAAAAAACAGGACAGACGAATGTCTCGCGTCAGAAATATAACGGTACATATGCGCGTCGGCTCACTATAACCCTATTTCATCGGCAACAGAATATTACTTTAAGCGTTACGACTAATACGTATTTTACCTCGTTCCAGAAAACATTTTTGAAATCGTCGTGGCCTAAAGGATAAGACGTCCGGTGCATTCGTATCGAGCGATGCACCGATGTTGGAATCCCGCAGGCTGGTTCCAGTTTTTCTAATGAAATATGTACTCAACAAATGTTCACGATTGACTTCCACGGTGAAGGAATAACATTGTGTAATAAAAATGAAACCCGCAAAATTATAATTTGCGTAATTACTGGTGGTAGGGCCTCTTGTGAGTCCGCACGGGCAGGTACCACCGCCCCGCCTATTTCTGCCGTGAAGCAGTAATGCGTTTCGGTTTGAAGGGTGGGGCAGCCGTTGTAACTAAACTTGAGACCTTAGAACTTATATCTCATGGTGTGTGGCGCATTTACGTTGTAGATGTCTATGGGCTCCAGTAACCACTTAACACCAGTTGGACTGTGAGCTCTTCCACACGTCTAAGCAATAAAAAAAAACATTTGTATTTTTGTTAAAAAAAAGTATAGCAATCCGTATAGTCAGGTCTATCTGTTTCTATTGGAGACGTGATATTTCATGCCGAAACTTTTTTGATATGTTTCCCTTAAAGGTAGATGTATAAAATGTATAAAAAAGTTTTTACTGTTCAATTTACTACGTCTATAATGTTACCTTATTTCTTGTATACATATATCACGTTTAAAATAAGGTCAGAAATACAAAGCTTTTTTACAATCTCGACCCGACAAGGTCATGTATTCGCCACGCCTGCCGTGTCTAAACGCACTTACCCATCTTGGATATCGTGGGTAAACGCAGTAAAGCTCCGCTGAAAAGTACTTACCACGATAAAGAATAGCGTATATTGCTCTGCTGTACATGGTAAAGCGTTGCGATGTCCTAGATAAAGCGATAATAATATTTTTATTCGCTTTCTTCGTTATTAATGGGTCTACAAAAAAAAATCGATTTCATTTCTGGCCGAACCATGGCAAACGATGTTATTATAGTATTATTATTAGTCTTTATGCTTAAACATACTAAGCGTTCGTTACTAAGCTGTGCACTAAACGGGCGTGCCAATGCCAATAGAATTTGATACTTAACTAATACGTAATAAAGTCTATTTATTCTACTTGAATAAGATGATAAAGATTTTTTTATTTTTGAATTGTCGAACTGGGGCTTTAACCGTAATATATAATGACATATAATAAATCTGCTACTGCACAGCCTATTCAAAACAGGAATAATCTAATATAACAATTAGTTATTGAACTTATACAGTTTACACAATTAGTTATTGAACTTATACAGTTTACCAGTCGAAACACGTTTTATAGCTTGCCGCTTTTTATAGCATAGTTTTGGTCAGTACATTAATTCTAGAGTGATACGATGCATAGATATAAATATAATGCGTTCGGTAATTGGGTGCATAACGATACGAACAGACTTGCATTAATTACATTTAATTGTTTCATTTAATTTTTCATAGTGGGGTGTATTTTGAGCTTCCACTGATAGGTACCGTGAAGCAGTCATGCGTTCTTAAAAATTATAGCTTTGAATTGAATTATATTTTATATATATTTTTTTATGCTTGCGTTGAATCCCATAGACACAGCCCACTGAGTTTCTCGCCGGGTCTTCTCAGTGGGTCGCGATTCCGATCCGGTGGTAAATTCTGCGAACCATTGTTCCTGCTAGGGCTAGTGTCATCAAATCCTCTCAGTTTGAGCCCGTGAGCTCTCCCTAGCCCTCATCTATCCGTACGGGCATAGCTCTAATAGCCCCTTAGAGTAGCAGTGAATGGGTAGGGGAAAAATTTAACTAATAGCTTCGTATTTTAATACAAATCTTTAAAGGTCATGTTCACAGACTCCGATCTCCGATTGCAATATACAATTAAAACTAAACAAATTTATAGCTTTGCTTTAAAAATTTAACCAATGTTAACAGGGTTGAAAAAAAAAAAGAAGAAATAGAGTTCAGTTTGCTATTAAGCGTGTTTTTTTTTATATACTACGTATATAAAGCATTCGTACATAGCGATGTAAAATGCTTTTTTTAAATATTGATAATACATAGTTTTTTCATTCTGAGCTCAAAAATCACCTAAATATTTTCAAATAAACTTTTATTCCCGAATTTATTCTCTAACTATGTTTACGAAAATCGCTTTCTGCATTCGAAAGCGAATAACATTATGATCTCGTATCAACAGTGGCACAGAAATCTAAATCAAAACAAATTTATAGCTTTGCTCTAAAGTCTTAACCAATATTAATAGGATTGAAAAAAAATAATGAAATAGAGTATTAGTTCGTTTTGCTATTAAGCGTGTTTTTTATTTATTTTGAAACTACGTGTGTAAAACATACGTATATAACTCTGTAAAATGCTTTTTTTATATATTGATAATACATACTTTTTTTTTCATTCTGATATCAAATATCACCTAAATAATTTGATTCCTAGCGAATAGCATTATGATCTCGTATCAACAGTAAAAATCTAAATCAAAACTTATAATTTTGATGAATCTACTATATTTCTTAAATCCATTCCATCGCTTCGGTTGATGTTCTTCAAAAAGAAACTTATCAGAGGGCTGAGTCGACATTTGTAGAATCCGGTCCCGTTTGAGCGTTGATAGAAAACGTGAGGCCTGCGACTGATTGCCTCGTCGCTTCCACTCCGCTGGTTGGAACATCGATAAACTAGGGCTGCAAGAAGCCGTATGAAGTTATAATTATTTTTTCTTCTTATTAAACTTTACGAATACGTATTAATAGATAAGTAGAACTTGGATAGCTCATCCGATGACGGACTATAAAGTAAAGTATAGTGTACACGTGAAGCGTTTAAGACGAAGGTTCGAGACCTGTTTCTCAGAGAGTTAGCAGAGTCATCTAATGATAATATTTGTTTATATATGCATATATTTATGATATGTAAATGTATATATTTATGTATATCTATATATTTATGTATATGTATTTATTTAAGTACGAGTATTTGTATCTATAAATATTATGTATGTTATATACACACATATGTTTAAGTAATATCAAGTTCACACTACACCTACCAAGCTTCATCTCTGCACTCCCCTAAGGTAGACTGTTAGAGAATGCCTATAGCATTAAGTCCGCCTTTATACTTTCTAGTATAAGAAGTTATAAATAAATAAATAAATAAAGTTATAAGGTATGACTTGTATCACTGTTAATGCCCTTAAATTGAAAAAGCAATAAAATAGCAGGTTGCTAGTTAATTTAGAGTATCGAGACTTGATTTGTTCAGAAAACACTAAAAAATTCCTCGTCGGCCTAGTGCACTAAGCTAGTTTCTGTCTCGTGTGTATATTTTGGGTAGTCATAACGTAAAAGAAAATTCTAGTTTAGGATTATTTTATAAAGCTGTTAGCTTACAGTCATTTATCTTAGTATTTTTTTTTAAATCATCTTTAAATAATAATAACGTCAAGTTGTGGTTTGCTGTCTGTGTATCAGCTTCTTTCTTCGAAACCACACAACCAATTCTACGATCGTTCTCATTAATCGAAAGAGAGATTAAAGAGGACGGTTATTGCTTAGATGGATGGACGAGCTCACAGCCCACCTGGTGTTCAGTGGTTACTGGAGCCCATAGATATCTACAACGTAAATGCCGCCACCCACCTTGAGATATGAGTTCTAAGGTCTCAGTATAGTTACAACGGCTGCCCTGCCCTTTAAACCGAAACGCATTACTACTTCACAGCAGAGATAGGCGGGGTACTGGTACCTACCCTCGCGGACTCACAAGAGGTCCTACCACCAGTAAAATTTGTAAACATTTTGAACTAAATAGCTGTATTAAATTTAAAAAAAAGTGTGATCCATGCAAGTGACGCCACATAGAGCTTGATAAATGGAAAAAAACATAATTCTTCGGAGCTGAAACATTAAATTTTGAATGCTTCGAATCCCCTAGTTCTGTATAGGGTACACTTACAATATACATTTCCATCTTCACTCAAGCACCCGTTTTACCCTACGTTTATCGGCTAGACAGATGGGGACAACCCAGCGACATTTCTGTCCATTGACTGAAAGATCTATATATAGCTTTTAGCTAACTTATACCAAGCTATTGGCATTATCCAATATTACTTAGATTACTTAAATATTGTGGAACAAGCTTACAGTTTTTAAATAAACTTGAAACTATTTTAAAAAAAAGACAGGCACACAACTTTGTAGCAGTCATAACAAAATGTGTAACATAATATAGAGTTTAATATTTGCATATATGAGTCTACTAAGGTAGATACGGTTATCCTGCCTAGATTATTTCTGAAGCGATGCAATAGCCCGTTTTCGATTTGATTCTGGGATAGCTTGTTGCAACTAAATATTTGTTACTTCAATTACACATTGTGTCTACATGAGTGGTGATATTTGTAATTAAAAATACTGTTACAAAATTATTAACTTTTTATTTTTCATTACTTTTAATTAATTAGTACATTTTTTTGAGACATTTGGAAACTGTAAAATTTTCAGTCACGAACGGCTAAGGTGTCGCGTAGACATTTCAATATTATGTTAACTGAAGTTTTAACTTTTTACAAAATATTTTATTGATCGAATTAATTTACGAAAATCGAATAAATATACTTTATGTTTTCCTAATTTTTTATTTCGTTTACTCGCAATGCAGCCCCTCCACTAATTAAGTTCCTTCGAGACCGTTGACCCCGTGAGCGTCAGCTGATTTATTTATTGTCTCTTACATACGGTGCAATGAGAAACATTATAAAAAATATAGTTGAACGTTTTTTTTTTCCGAATTTTGTTTAAATCTCAAACATTTCCAAGACGTCCTATTTGTTTTAAGCACCAAAATATGCACCATTCCTAACGACCGTTTTCTACTTAGATATCTGGTATTGACTTTGCGCACGCAAACTCAGTAAATTGAGTTAATCTTTTTAACTAATCTTAAGGAATGACTATTAGGCTTTCATGACAGGTAATTAAAAAAAACTTTCTTATCTTTTTAAGCGGACACGTATACTTGATACCCAATTTAATATGTTTACCAAGGGTTCACCAAGGAATACATAATTTGTATAATTAAAGAAAATGCTAATTGAAGATAGAATATTTTTTATTTCTTATAAACTATAGAGCCAATATATAGTACATTTAATATTTTATAATAAATCTAAGATTCAGATAGGCGTCCAATAAAACGTGCGGTTACCATATTAACATCGCACACGCTCGATTTCGTAAAATTCGTTCAAAACAATATAATATGTTCTTGCAAAACAAAACGATGTCTTAAGTAAACTGTATAGAACATATTTTCGTTTTGACTCACACGACGAACGACAGTTGTCCCTATTTTTACAGTTGTTCACGTGCTCTGACCTGAAAAGTGCACAGCCGTAAAACCTTTGTCGGCGCGGGGGTAGCTCTGAATATTTCATATGCTACGTTCTGAAAAACTTACAGCAATCAATGTTTAGGTGTTATTAACTTTTAAAGGAACGTCTATTAGAGGGGTAAGCGGAAACGTGCCCTTTGCGAACTTTAAATTAAACTAGATAACGGGTGGACGAGCTCACAGCCCACCTGGCGTTAAGTGGTTACTGGAGCCCATAGACATCTACAACGTAAATGCGCCACCCACCTTGAGATATAAGTTCTAAGGTCTCAGTATAGTTACAACGGCTGCCCCACCCTTCAAACCGAAACGTATTACTGCTTCGCGGCAGAAATGGGCAGGGTGGTGGGTGTACCTACCCGCGCGGACTCACAAGAGGTCCTACCACCAGTAAAAAAATCCATCTGGGGTAAAGTTGCGCGGAACGTGAAATCAAAGTCCCAACTGTATTTTATGGCACTGCTGCCCCCTTCTAATCGGAACGCAGGAATAGTTTTCGGAAGATATAGATAGTATGATGATTCTTACCCAAGCGGACTTCCTCTCTACCAATAAATGCCTCACTGAAGGCTTACGATTGCATTACTCTAAGATCAGTGCTGCGCATTTTCTGGCGAATCTCTTAATTGGCTTTTAATACACCCACGGGAATGGGATGGAACTTTTATAGACCACAGTCAACAGTTAATAGCAGTTTTTAAATCCTGCAGTAGGTACAAAATTTTGGAAGAAATACGTAATTTCATACTAATAATTTTTTCATGAACGATGAAAGAAGAATGAAAGTGTAAAAAAAAAAATCTGTAATGTTAAATTTATATGGTATGGTATTCTTCAGCCTGTTAAATTCGACATTGTTAATAACCTCTGCCGGTCACGAATAAACATCTTCCGTGGTCTTATAAAATCTGGCTTTGAATGCAAGCCTTTCCGATCTCTACTTGACTTAAGGCGATTCTCTAGATCAGTGATTCTCAACCTTTTATTTGTTGCGGCACATATTTAACGATTTCAAAATTTGGCGGCACACATTAAACGATTTTAAAATTTGGCGGCACACAAAGAAAAAGATTTAAACTATTTACTTTCTAAAACACTGCATAAAACGTTTATAAAAACCATTAAATGTACGAAATAAACTAATATATGCTTTAATAATATTTGAACGTTTAAAAAGGGATTAATTACAAGCTAATAATAATAAAAAAATATTTGATATAATTTAATAATATTACCATCATTATATATTGGCAAAATTTGGCGGCACACTTTTGAAATTTCGCGGCACACAAAAGTGCGGCGGAATAGTGGTTGAGAATCACTGCTCTAGATCATTCTGCACTTAAATGTTTAGCACCGTAATTCGTATTGCGATCTGTAGTGCGTTTAGCAAAACACATCCTGTCACTAAACCGCAAAGCCTACGGTAACTACAAATTTAGACTTTACGACTTGAAACATACGGATGCTGATCTTGGTAAGAGGCTCTGAATGGGGATGTGCTCAATATAAAAGTACCAGCATTAACTTACCCAATCTGGTTTGGTGTCGTATTGCCTTTGGGATCGTTTCTCATTACTCAGGAGACATACACCAAATTAGATATTAAGAATAGTGTATTCAGTACAACGATTTTCTTGATTTCATTTGTTTTTGTTCCAATAAAAACTTCGATACTTAAGAAGGCTCCTTAATTATTACTAGTAAAGTTTATGGGAATCGTAATCAAGACGTATTAAAATTTATATTTCCACCCGCCATAAAAGGTACTGAGTGAGCTATGCCGTGCTTTAAATTTCATAGAAAAATTAATTATTATATAAACGTTCCAAATACTCTATCCTGTTTATTAGCCAAATGCAAAGACGTATATTTGATGATGGTGCTACAAATCAATTGGTGATGGTTGATAAAGATAGCTCGGGTGGCGTTAGTACCCCACAGTGACGCTTAGTTTTTTCTAATGAAATTTGTACTTATCAAAATATGTTCACGAATGAGTTCCACGATGATGGAATACGGAAAGTCCATCGTGTAATAAAAATCAAACCAGAAAAAAATACAATTTGCGTAATTTCTGGTGGCAGGGCGGGCGTTTTGTGAGGCCGCATGGGTAGGTATAGTCCTGCCTATTTATGCCGCAAAGTAGTAATGCGTTTCGCTTTGAATAGTGGGACACGAAAAACTACCCGACTAACGCGTGATACAATCTCGCTATCTATGAGTTACATGCCCGAAAGGAAATGGATTGTTAACAAAATTTTAAATATAGAATTTGTCTCAAAAATACTTCTCTTGAATGACGAAACTTCCGTTGAAGTTCAAAGTGAAATATTTTCTCGTGCGTACACTTCGTGCCTTGACATTCTATTACATTATTGTTTGAGAGATAAATGCACCGATTTAAGTGCATTCCGATGTGTCGGAACGTAAATACTAGTTCTTTAATGACCGCGATGAAATATTGTACCGAAATGATTAAATGAAAAAGGGTAAACTTGAAAAAATTAGAGTTTCTTTGATGTTTAAGCATTCGGATTCTTGTTTAATTAAAACGCCAGTTCGCATCGGTTTATGTTATTGCCTTAATTAAAACATGTTTCTCATTAATGAACGATCAACTATAATTTTCGATTAGGTTTGATTATAATTAGCCTTAGGCTATTTCCAGAATCGAACGACTTAATGTTGATGTCTTAGCAAAATATGTTGTATTGGTAATGTGCAACAGTAGGTAATGCCATGAGCGATATTTTTTTTTGTCTGAAATAACAATATAACAGCTTAAGTTTGACCAAAGAAATTTGTACTTCACACTTGTTTACGGATCACTGATTAATAATATTATGAATAAGAAAATCAATTCCTGAATTACTTGCTTGTCAACCCGGGCGCACGGGTGGCAATCCTACTGGGTTTGGAGGGTGGGAGAGGTATTATGCAATATTATCTAGTCTTCGAACTTATTCACAAGGCGGCGTTAACTTTGATATATCTATGGTAAGCACTAAAAAAACAAACACACACTTACTGAGAGATCACAACGTCTATGACAATTACTTAATTAAGTGAGTATGTATTCCTATAACCCCAAGAGTTGATGTTATTGAGAATTGAATCTAAGCTTAGCAAGCGCCCGCAACAATTGTACTAAGTCTCCTTCGAGTAGACACTGAAGATTGTTAGTAACGTCTCATATACGTATTCAGTCATCGCTATTGGCTTGGTGAGCACACGAGTACCTGTAGACCACGCAGTGGCAATGTCTACCTTCAGATACCGGGCTAAAGTCTCTATTCCTCTGACGTTATACCAATAATATACGTTGTTTCAGAGCAAGGAGCTAAGCAGCGAGTGTAACGGTATGGGCGTTCGAGCCCCCGACACCCTGCCAGGACTCATGCACCACTACCCGCATTGTGGAGATAGGTAAGTATCAATGACCTATTACGGATCTCTCAATTTAAAACTCATCATCATTCTCCTGCCCCAGTCACCTGGGGTTGACGCAACATTTTTTCTCTTTCCATACTCCTCTATCATATACCATTTCTTCGCTCACTTCCCTCTTACACATATCATCTTTCACGCAATCCATCCATTTCTTCTTAGGTTTACCTCTTCCTCTATATCCTTGCACATTCATAGTTAACACTCTCTTACCAAACTCATTTTCATTTCGTCTAATCACGTGTCCATACCATCCCAAACGCGCACTTCTCAACTTTTCTGTCATAGGTGCCATCATGCCACTTTCAAACTTTGTCTAACAAATTCATTCCGTATTCTTTCCATTCTAGTTATTTCACACATCCATCGTAATATTCGCATCTCTGCTGCATGCAATCGCCTTTCATCAGTCAATTTAAATATCTCATCTCTCGCAATTTAAAACAAATTTTAAGATTTGACTTCGCTTTTTTTATTGTCATTATATGTCTTTTTTCAGACGTTTCGAGAGCCTTAAAGTTTTCGTGGTCTGTGCTGTGTGCGTAGTGCGAGTTTTTTAACGTGTTCGATAGCGTAAAAGCTAACTCAAATTTGTATAGAGTTGGAACGTTTGCCTACGTTTGCCGCTAGGGGTACTGTTCTAACTGCATACAAAGTTAACTTTTACGCTATCGAGAACGTTAAAGAACTCGCACTAAGCACACTGGTGTTTTTTTTTACTCTAGACGCATCGACAATATTGCATCAATCCTGGTATAGCATGGTTATGGAAGTCATTGGACACAACCGAAAGTAAAAAATTTGAATTCTTCGGCAATAACGAATTTTTCGGAGTTTCTTACTTTAAATTTAAATGGGCTGTTTGATTTCAGATCGCCAGCGAAATGCGACATCATGGGCGTAACGAAACTTGTAAACGAGGCAAGTCCGAGCAGTTCCGAAGAGTCAAACTCACCCACCGAGATCAACTGCTACCGAAGACTGGGGGACCGGCCGCCTCTTATGAAGAGACTGGCCATGGGTCTCAGTGGTGCTCTACTGCAGCCATCTGATGATGACTCCACACCCCTCGTCGCAGATACTCCTACAACGTGAGTTGACATCTTTTTTATTTCATCATCTCAAACTTTTTCGTCTGTGTGTTGCATGTCGCGTGACGGTCGGCCGCGGAGTAGGGATAAAGTAAAAGGCGCTTGTCAGAGCAGCTAAGGCCAATATGGCGGCGCCTATAGTTCGCAGCAGCTGACCGCGTAATGTATAGATTATTACTCATTTGTGCCAGTGCTCCACGCTATTTTGTTTGTGTTTGTCAGTGTTTAATGTAAACGTTGTTTGTCAGAGTTAAATGTCTATGTGAAAAAAAAATGTGTGCGTGTACTAGTGTACACACGTAAGAAGTGAAACTTGTTTATGGCCTTATTTTTCGAAAAATGATCTACATGCAACTTTCTAGAAATTGGTTAAATAAAGTTAAATTAGATAAAGTTTAAACAAAAGGATTTTATTATCATAGACATGAATACAAAAAAGTTAAATTAGATAAAGTTTAAACAAAAGGATTTTATTATCATAGACATGAATACAAAACAGATGGCGCGTAACGGAAAAAAGTGACGCGTAACCGAAAAATGTGACGGTAAATTTTTTTCCAACGCCGATAAGGAAGTTTCACTTCAAAAGTTTCACTTTTATCGTGGTTTCATAAAATCACACAATCTTTTTTTTTATTGCTCTTGTAGACAGACAAGCGTACGGCCCATGGAATTTCCAATTGCCGTCTTTCATGGATATTAGCAATGGCAAGAGCACAGCCAAAACGCTGCCTACTGTACAATTTAATGATTTAAATAATTTTAAATAATAATGCCTGTTACACTGAAATTTTAAATTCATATATACGAATACTTAATAAGTTTATAAAATAGCGATAATAATTAACAGAAAGTGCCTTTTAATGCATGACATAATATGATAAGGTTTGCAATTTTTAACCTTTGTTAATCTTTTTATTGTAAAGGCGTTATTACAAGCTTTATTTATGTTTGAAAGAATTGGCATCTGGTGTACTATAAAAATAGAACTATCAAGCTCTAGACTTTTGAAGATCGCCTAGAACACCAGTATTCGAATCCGCTGCTCATAACTAGAACATCCTGAATTATTGTTTGCAGTCCAACTAATTTGCCGTTATGTTTAAACGCGGGATACATCAACGAGGCCTCAGAAGCCGAAGCGAGGACTAGAGAGAGTAACCGAGATCATCCCATAGTGCCTCCCACTCCTCGACGCAACGATAACCTCATGCAAAACGACCTAGATACAGATTTCCGAAGATGTAACAATACGAAAACTGGGTAAGTTGCATTTTTTTGCATACCTATTTACCAAAAGCCTCGAAGGGCTTATGGGTTTACGGGGCCGAGTCTGAAGGAGCTTCCTAACATTGGTACCAGCAAGAGCAGTGCTTCGCTGAATCTACCACCGGATCGAAATCGCGACACGCTGAGACGGTTCGGCGGGAAACTCAGTGGGTTCTGTCGATGGATGATATTACTCAATCAACAGTATCGATAATAATATATTATTTTTATAAAAATTTAAACTCAGGTTGAATGTCTGTACCCTCAAATATAATAGTCTGCTGCTTTCTACCTTCGGACATGATGCTGAAATCTCCCTTTTATAGTTATTTCCATTGTAATAGCCACTATGTGACGGATGATTGCAAAAGCTTCAATGTTGGTAGCTAACTATTTAGGTTTAAATGAAGTTATCCAGCTATTGCTAGCTTAAAAGCATGCAATACCAGGCATGCAAATATCACATGCAAATACCACAACTAAATACAAATGCATTTCGGTTAGTATAGTATTGTAATAATGTAACATTAAATGCTTAGATTCATTATGCTTTATGCTGCTACCAGTCATTATGCTATCCAACTTATTAAGGCTCAAACATTTTGTATTTAGCGATCTATTCTGATTTTATTAATACGAAATTACGTTAAGAATAGTAAAGGCCCTCCAATTTCATGATAAGCCGATTAACAGATTATGCTTATTATTTCACTAGCTTTAGCCCGCGACTCCGTCCACGTGGAATAGTTACTTTGGCATAACGCTAAATTTTACCTCCCACTTCATTCACTTAGAAAGTGAAAATATTTTTGAATTATAGAATGTTAAGGAGCTATTTAAACCCCTATTTTGAAACATTCTTTATTGGTGCTCCACTTGTATTGGTCTTAGAGATATGTTATATAGCCTATAGCCTTCCTCAACAAATAGGCTATCTAACACTGAAATAATTTTCCAAATCGGACCCGTAGTTCCTGAGATTAGCGCCTTCAAACAAACAAACTCTTCAGCTTTATAATATTAGTATAGATTAAAGCATACAATTGAAACTCTTCAGAAGTCCGTCGGCGGTTTGTAGTCGAACTACGTCGTCCTCGTCAGGCGCCTCGTCGTGTGGCGGAGGTATCTCCCACGGCTCAGGAAATAATAATGTACCGAGAGCCGAACCTGAGCTCCGACAGGCGCCTTGGTTCCAGCAGGGGATACCTAGAGAGGTGAGAATCATTGAATTCGTAATGCTGAATTTGTAAGGAATTACGTGGATTTTTTTTATGGCTCAGGTGGGTGAACAAGCTCACAGCCCACCTGGTGTTAAGTGGTTACTGGAGCCCATAGACAGCTACAACGTAAATGTGTCACCCACCTTGAGATATAAGTTTTAAGGTCTCAGTATATGTAGTTACAACGGCTGCCCCACCCTTCAAACCGAAACGCATTACTGCTTCACGGCAGAAATAGGCAGGGTGGTGGTACCTACCCGCGCGGTAAAACAATTCATACCTAATAGTGGCTCTTTTCTTCTTTTCTTCACATCTTCTGCTTAAGTTTAACAGCGCCATCTATTAGTAGAACTTAGTACTAAGCTTTGTGAGTAGTATAAATAAAATATGGTTGTCCTTTTCTTTCAGATAGCATTAGAAGTGCTGAGCAGTCAACCTGTTGGTGCGTTTCTCGTAAGAGGGAGCACGACTCAGGCCGGATGCTATGCTCTTTCAGTGAGAGTCCCTCGTGATTTCCAACCGACCGGCATAGCGCATTATCTTATTTTAAGGACACCTAAAGGATACAAAATTAAGGTAAAACCAATGCGTGAAATAACCGAGGAACGATATTAAAGGTTTTGGCGATTGCTTAAAAGGTCCTTATAGTGAAATTTAACATTATGTTATTAAAAGGTTTTTGTCGCACATTCTGTGGGACATTTTGTTTTGTTTATACAATACAATTGGGGTAAGATGACATCATACGCGATATAATATGGCTTGAAAACTTTAATAGGTGCTAGTCAATGAAACCGAGACTTCGAGGCCATCTGCCATTTATTTTCAACTAAAAACCGATAGCTACCACCCTCTCGTGGTGAGAAGTGGAACTTTCAACTATTATTTAACTGCTTCGCTTCACAATTAGCACGACGGTTATTACCTATTTAGTCGGTTTCCTAAAGCTCACGAATTGTTCTTTTTAATTTTTTCATTGCTTAGATGGGTGGACGAACTCACCTGGTGTTAAATGGTAACTGGAGCCCATAGACATCTACTACTTAAATGCACCACCCGCCTTGAGATATAAGTTCTAAGGTCTCAAGTATAGTTACAACCGCTGCCCCACCCTTCAAACCGAAACGCATTACTGCTTAATTACAGAAATAAGCAGGGCGGTGGTACCTACCCGTGCGGACTTACAAGAGGTTCTACCACCAACCAGTAAAAGTATGTTGTGTGTTTGTTCTTTGCCTAACTCAATGAGACACTGAATTCATATGACATACAAACTTATGTTCACGTAACGATTAGGCATTAGTCTTTTTTGCATACCTATTTACCAAAGGTTTACGGGGCCGAGTCTGAAGGAGCTTCCTAACATTGGTCCCAGCAAGAGCAGTGCTTCCCTGAATCTACCACCGAATCGTAATAGCGACACGCTGAGACAGCCCGGCGGGAAACTCAGGGGTTCTGTCGATGGGTCATTAATCAATCAGCAGTATTGATAATATTATATTATTTTTATAAAAATTTAAACTCAGGTTGAATGCTTAAGTGAATGTCTTGTACCACCATTTCTAAACGACAAAACAATATCGCAGGGCTTCACAAAAGAGTTCACGTCGCTGACGGCGCTGGTGACGCACCACAGCGTGATGCCAGAGCTACTACCGGCACCGTTGCGGTTGCCGCGCGCGGGCCCAGGGCGCGCGCCCCCCCGCCGCCGCGACCACGCCGACATCGACGCCTTGGCACCCCACCCTCACCAACACAACCCGCAGCAAACGCACTTCCTGGCCCAACTGGATGTTTAAACATAGCCGACGGAGCACTAAAAACAGAAACCGTCTGTAAGACGATCGTGCTAAGTACAATAATTCAGTGTATTCAATGATCAGCACCGAAATTTAGATGAGAACATAAACCTAATGCAACAAAATAACTATCAAGTTTTAATTTTAAGCTATTGCATAGCTTTTATCACGGGCTTTAAGCGCGGCGACTGAATCAAGAAATTCCGTAACGAAAATAAAACCTAACACCCCCACTCCGCCTACCATGTAGCTCGCGTTCAACACATTCACACTTTGCGCTTGTGTAGTGCTTGTGAATAAGCGCGCGGCGTGACGTCGCACTGCATGTGTGTCATGAAAAGTCTGCCCATCTCTCTCTTTCGCGCGGCCTAGCTTATGAGTGTGAAGGGGACAGTTAATGTTTTGCTTTTGTTAATGTTTATAAATATAGCGTGGTCGTATTTTATTATTGTTTTAATAATATCTAATTATAATTGCATAAGTTGATAAAAATGCTATGCAATAGCTTCACCGCGGCAGTCCCCGAGTGCCACAAGTATTTTTTTTTTATTCTATCTGTATTATGGAACGGTAGTTTTAGACTACAATGGCTTAGACTTATTAAGAAAAACAAAAACTGAACGAAGCCAAGCACGTGTTTGTTCGTTGAAAGATTAACACATTGTCATGGTTTGGTTGATGGTATTCTTTTTTTCTACGTCAGAGTCAAACATGGCGCCCCAATGCGCTTGACCGATCACAGCGTGGGTATTGTCACTTCATAATTTCATAATTATTTATTTATTAATAAAGTAGTAATTAAAGTGATAAATGTATTTATTATAAAGGATCGGTGCATATATTTTTAGATTGATAATTATGTTTCGTATGGCCAGTTCATGTTTTATTTGTTTAAGCCTTGACAGTCCTATTGTAGACCATCGACTATCCACGATTTATTATCTATGACCACCCGTAGCCCAAAAACCGTACAAGCAATAGTGTGTGCTTAATTCATTTATGTTTAATACGCATCGAATGATGTCGGCAACGGAAATTCTCGTAACTATTATGTACCATATGGTGTTTACAAATATGTAGGTATCATTAACGTTATTACTACTAAATATGTACCTTCAACTTATTATCAAAAGTTATATAACGTTTTGTAATGACAGTTGAAGACACAGATTATATGTTTTTTTAAATTCATAACGTAAATCTATAGTACCTATATGTAATGATGGTTAAGAATATTTTTATCACTTTGCTATTACAGAACAAAAAAATATTGAAATATGTCATAAATGACACATCTATTGATAATTTCGTCGTGATTAATACACAGATAAGTGTTACGTAGCAGAGGTAGTCATAGATGTTTGTTTCGCACATTTTTTCCAGAGGTACTATTGAAAAGGTTTTTTTTTTTTTAAACAAACAAATAGTTTAAGTAACTCAGTATTTGTAGCGACGATTCGAACGTTAAGTGTGGATTTATGTTTGAGCTAATATTAAATGTTAGACGAAGGAAACTTGGCCGTAGGAAACTCCTAACAATCGAGTCTCTCCCCAAATGAGGTTGAAAGAGTAACATTAGATTTTCAAACATCCGTTAATGGGTGATGGTACTTTTAAGCCATGCAGGTCCCTTCATTTGTGATGGAACTTTTTAGCTAAACAGCCAGTTTGTCTCAGAATAGGCTTTAGAATCAAATACTGTGTGCTAAAATCTATCAAAGCATGTTACAATGATAGGTATATAAATGTATAATGAAATCCACCAATTAACTCATAAAATATTGAAATGCTGTTAAAGAGACATACATTATGTTAAGTCAAAACGATACTATCAAACATAAAATGTTTATAACATAAATATAGTTGTATTTATTATATTAAAATATATTATGTAATTATTAATAGTCATTGTTAAGTCACTAAATTATTGTATGTTGTCTAGTAACTGTTGCTAAGAATAGTTCCATTTTGTATTTAAATGATTAATAATGTGATAATTATTATTTTAGCGCAAAAAAATAATTGTAAAAAATTGTAATTTTAAACGTTTTGTGTCATAATCATAGTTGATAGTGAATAGAAAAAAAAATGGTAAACGGAAATGTTTTTTTTTTTTGGTTCTAATTTTCGCGCCAATTTAATTTTTTGTGTAGTTATTTTTCTAGTCTTGAATTGTATAGCGTTTTTTTTAAACTGTCTTTCGGCTATTGATACCGCACCGTTTGCTAAGATTTAGATGTTTAGTCATTAAAAATAAGCGCAATTAAAAACACGTGGCGCCATCTTTTATTCGTATCGAACATTTTTTATTTTTTTCTTTATTGTGTATTTATTGGTAGAAGTGATTCTTTAATTTTTATACTGAACTTGTAATGCGTGTGAAGTTGTTGATTGTGTACGGAATAATATTTAGGAAATATTAAAGTGAAACAAGTTGCCTTTTAGCGTGTACACTTAGCTTCGCGACTGTGGTGGGTGGTAATAATGTAAGTGCAGTAACTAAATGTTCAATTTGACTCATTTAAAATTTATATCTACTTCATAATTAAGCCTTCGATTCAATTTAAGCCGCAAGAACCATCCAGCTCCTTTCAGAAAACTGTTATCGACTTCTGCGACAAATGCGTAAATAATTCTATTTATGAGTAAGGGAACGTACCCATACTATGTGACCCGTTTAGGGGGGGAGCGAAGTCTTTAAAATACTACGGTCAATCACAGGAGCGGGGGGGTGGCTCAGGCTTTTGTCACGTAGTCGATTTTAGTGAGAGAAATCACGTATTTTTTCGACCTATACTCGAATATAGCGCGCAGTGCTTAGCGCTTTGTAAACTCACACTACATAATTCACTAGTAATTTAAGTGTGCATGCAGTCTTATGCAATAAAGACGAGTATGAACCAAATTTTTTTTTTTTTTTTCAATTTTTGCCTGTGGAATGATTAAAAGTCATGAATTAATTATGAATTACTACGTGAAAACTAAAAGGGGAGAGGGGCGGGTCTTGGCATATACTACGAGCGATCACCGAGGAGACGGAGAGGTCGAAAAAACTAAAAAAATAGGTCACGTAGTATGGGTACGTTCCTTAATTACTTAATATTTCATTTGGTTTTCGTCAGACTTTAACGTAATTTAAAGTATTTTTACGGTGTAATCTCGCTTTTATTATTTTTATATTATCGTTTCAAATACAGTTTTCACGGTCACGTACTACTAAGGGTTATTCGCTGACAGTCAAATATTTTGCTGCACAAATGTCAATAATATTCAACTGTAATATAGTTATAAGTAATCAAGCTACTTCTGTAGATATTTTAGACTTATTTTTTTTATTTTGATACTATTTTTAATCGTACATATTTATAATAAATGCTGATTTCATATTGAGAACAAGAATACCAGATCGAGGTCAACAAAGAAAATCGAGTAATTTGAGATTTCGGATTGAGAGTTCTATGAATTTTTGTACAAGCTCTTAAAATCGCCCGCCACACATATAAGTAAGAAGTGTTAGAACGCATTAGTGAGGAGATAGATATAAATACGATAATTGTTTAGGTGCACAATGTATTGTAATGTTGACTAGCTTTCGTTGTAAATGTTAAAATCATTTAATAAAACATTACAAGCCCAGGAAAGACGGTAATTAAAATTGTTTATGTCGATACTGTAAACGAAATCTCTCGTTTAGGTAATATAAAATCAAAAAGTTGTAATCAAAACTGCTTCTTTGCTTTGTATTTGTTTAAGTTGCAGTTTCATTTTCACGATTAGACACGATCTTTGGTTTTAAACAGGCGAAAATTGTAACGAATTTGGATATATTTAATATCATTGGTCATGGGATTGGTAACATCATCATCTCAGAATATAGTGCTGATCACTGGTAAATCTAGGCCTCTTCAATCGATCTCCGGTGCGACCGGTTCACTGGTCCTTCTGAATCCAACGTGACCCATTTTCACTAGGTCGTCGGTTCACCCGATAGGTGATTGTCCCACTCTGGGTTTTCCCATACGTAGTCTCCACTCGGGAGTCTTTCTGCCGCACAGTCTGTCTGATCTTCGCGCTATGTGGATATGTAACTAGATGGATATGTAACATACGTGGTATTCACTTTCATTCCTTATCGAATCGTATAAAATAGTTGTTACCGCTGTCTGGATCGTGGTGACAAGCTGCAAGGGACTCCAAGCGATCGTTACTTCTTTCTGCGAAGGAATATAAGCGAATATTATGATATCAAACATGTAAAGTGAACTTAAAAACTGTTGTAACTGGCACTCGTAAAATGGACGTACGCTAAATAAAAATAATTTGCGTAAATAGACCTTGTCTATTGTAGTTACTTTAAGCTATCAATCTAACAATAAAAGTACTCTTCATTATTGATATGCACTACTGTCTATGTATTTAATTACATTACACAAGTGTTAATTTACTCAAAGGCGTCAGTCTCCTTTATTTTGTAATTATTGTATCGAATTGATTTATTAATTTATTTACGAAATACAGATGAAAAAACATGTGTTTACGGGTTTTATTTCATTAGACACCCAATGTGAATGAGTTTTTATTTTAAAAAAAGCGGCGTGATACGATAACCCTTCTATCGTGGCCACTGTTAACTACCTAGTCCAACCAGGTGACGGGAAAGTACGGAAAGAAAGCTGGCGTCGCCCAGAAATTGTCTTGTCGGATCCCCCGGATTCACTTTCGGTGCCTTTAGGCTCTTCAAACATCGGCCACCGTCCTCGTCGAACTGGTCGATTCCGAAGAGTTTCGACATGCAAACTAGCCCATAGATACAACCCACTGAATTTCTCGCCGGATCTTCTCAGTGAGTCGCGATTCCGATCCGGTGGTACATGCGAACCACTGCTCTTGCTAGAGCAGACGTTAGTAAAGTCTCCCTAGCTGAACCCCGTGAGCTCGCCTTCATCTTCGGTGAGCTAGCATAACCCGTCGAGGATTTTAGTAATAGAGGAAATAAAAACAAATATTAATATTATAAGTACATATTATTATATTATATTATCTATGGTTTTCACCTTGAATGTCGCTAAAATTGTTTAAAAAAAAAAACGATTTCTTCAAACAATTCGTACGCCATCTATGATATGTTCAAGTTACTAGAATACATTTTTTCCTACACTAAGCTCTTTTAGGGGCTATGTCAGCGTAACCGAGCCATTGGCAGGCTGTACTAAATTTAATCACAAACGAATGAATGGCTTGCAAACGTTACATATTATGATTAAAGTATGGTTTATAAACTACTACAGATTATTATTTTGAGTATGCGACAATTATCAAAACAATTGTTTTGTGAAATTCAATTACTACCGCCATCTCTTGTCTATAGGAAAAAGAAAGAGAATTTACAGAGAGAGATTTTAGAGTTCGAGTAAACGGAATGTTCCAGAAAATTGATATAGTTCATATTTTATGTAAGAGATGGCGGCTTATTCTATTTCTCGTAAATTTTTTTTTGTTACATAGCCAGCCGTAATCTTATCAGTTTTCGCTCTAATATCGTCAAACTTTGGGCTTGAATAAATAAAAAATGATTGTCATAAAAAGTTATCGTAAGTATACGATAACTTTTTATGACAATCATTTTTACGGTTTGAAAACTTAATTTTTTTTTTCTTATGACTATTTATTTACCGGAGTATTGTAAGCCCGTTCTATTTCTGCCACGAAGCTATTGTGCGTTCTGATTGCAAGATAGAACAGCTGTTACAGAATACAATTATGGAGACTTAGATCTCATGTCTTTATGTGGGTGGTTAAATTCTCACCCTAGTGGCTATCCATTGACTATTTTGTTCCCTGCCTAATTTGCTAACACTGGCTGTAGCAAGAGGAGTTCTTCGCGGATTCTACCGCCGGATCGGAATCGCTGAGAAGATCCGGCGAGAAAGTCAGTGGCTCAAACCATGGACTATGGTAGTCAAAAGTGACTGTAAAGACAGCAGATGGGCGATGGGCTTGTTCAACATCATCAACATTCTCCTGCCCTTCTCCCAATCATCTGGGGTCGGCACAACATCTTTTCTCCTTCCATACTCCTCTATCATATACCATTTCTTCGCTCTCTCCCCTCTTACACACATCGTCTGTCATGCAATTCGTTATTTTTTCTTAGGTCTACCTTTTCCTTTTACAGCGATAGGCTCGTTCAATCATCTAAAATGAACGGTTTGCTATTTTTCCTTGGAGTGAATGGAATATTTGGTTTTAGTACCACTGTTTACATATTATCTTAATATATTATACTATACTTATTATATTATACTAATCTGCAAAGGTAACTAACTCAGTATATCGTTTCGATTTTTTTTATTACTAACGTGGGTGGACCATCTCACAGCCCACCTGGTAGTTTAGTGGTTACCAGAGCCTATAGTAATTTACAGTGTGTATACCGTGAACCACTTTGAGAACAGTTTTAAGTCTCAGTTTTCAGTACCTACAACGGCTGTCCCACCCTTCAAACCGACACGAATTACTGGTTTACGGTAGAAATAAGCAAGGCGGTGGTACCTACCCATGCGGGCTCATAAAACCCCCACCACAAGTGGAACAATATTGAACTAACAACAACATTGAACAATTTTAAAACATCGGTACAAAATCGATACATTTTTGGACTTCATTTCTTCAATTCAAAGAAGATGAAAATGAATAGACAGTATTAATTCCGTACCGGATGTAACAGCACTGTTGTCTAATACCATAACATGGTAGTGATTAACCCGTTATAACACAAAAAAGCGGTGATCTAAAAATTATAATTTATTGACAATGCAGCGTACTACAAAATTAGGTGACGCGTGGAGTTAATGGTCCGTGTAACGCTATTTGTCAGCTGTCCTCGTCTTAGATTATGGCTTAACTAAATACAAACATGCTAGAACAATATATCTAGATTAGTATATCATATTCATCTATTATTTTTTGCATATTTTTTGCATTTTTGAGGTGGTGACAAAGAAGTTTTTTCGTATAACAAATTTACTCAACGAGAATTTTGAAAGAAATGGTTGGTCATTGACCCTATGTTATTTTAGAAGCATATAAAATATTTATTTTATATAGAAACAGCGATTCCTTCCAGACATTACGTACGAAAGCACTCGATGTGTGAAGTAAATGCTTTGGAAAGAATATTTCATTTTGAGAACAGTTGCCGTTACTATGAAATTCCAACACGACGAATAAGGTTATATGTCTTTGATATTTTTTTCAGTATGGTTATCAATTTATTTCACTAGGCCAACTGCCAGATTTGAGTTTTGCTGGCAGATTCGATTTTTGTTTTGAAAAGTTCAAAATTGCGGTCTGGATTTTTTTTAGGACCGGACAAGATTCTAACGGTAGGCAGTGCCTTGGCCATGCCCCTGGCATTGCTAAAGTCCATGGGCGACGGTAACCACTCACCATCAGGCTTGTCTGCTTACTAGGGCAATAAAAAATAAAGATTTTTAAATTACAAAAATAGTCAAAATAGTAGCATCCTGATTTTTCAGTAAATACCTTATATAAATGATAAGAAAGCTTTTTTGCCAACCGATTTCTTATTGTCCTAGTTACTGGTTTTTTTTTCTTATAAAAATTCATGGTTTTAAGCCGTCAAAATATGTTAGATCTACACAGTACAATACTCGGCTAGTATCTGTAGTTAATCTTGTATTACAAAATCCGGTTAGATTTGTGCAGGATTCATTATTTTTTGTAAGCTATATTTACTAGCTGTAGCTATATATATTTACTTTATTTCGCAAGTAACTACCTCCTTGATATTTTAATTTCGTTTAATACTGTTTTCTTATATAGATACATGGTAGGGGAAAGCTTTTACCTCTTCGCAGTCGGCAATCTCTTTCACTTGTGGAACATTTTACATTTTAAAACGAACAGGTAAAGCCAGAACATAGCCTCCGGGAAAATGTGTCGACAAGAAAATGTGTTTTTGACAACATAAAAATTCCCCCATATTAAATTTGGACCTTATGCTCTGGTCTTGAAAGGGCTTGATATATATTTGCCCGTTTTTATTTAATTTAGTACGATCAAGTTTTTTATATTGTGACGTAGAAGAGTACTCGATGCCTAACTGATGATCAGTGGTTACTGAAGCTCATAGATATCTTTTTTTTTATTGCCCTTGTAAGTTATAACATCATTTTGGAAAGCAAATGTTTAATGTAGTATGAATTTTGAATTGAAGTTGCACGACCAGTCAAAATAACTGGTCTGGTAAATCTAGTGTTAACATGAATTTAGATTATATAAAAAATAAAAAACCACCTATTTAAAAATCAAGGTTGCAACACTGTCGGTCCCTATAATCTATGGATGGGCGACTATGATGATTACTCAAGCAGTGGGATGAGTGGAATCGCAAATTCGAATATTTGGATTATACTGGTGGTAGGACCTCTTGTGAGTCCGCGCGGGTAGGTACCACCACCCCCCCTATTTCTGCCGTGAAGCAGTAATGTGTTTCGGTTTGAAGGGTGGGGCAGCCGTTGTAGCTATACTTGAGACCTTAGAACTTATATCTCAAGGCGGGTGGCGCATTTACGTTGTGGATGTCTATGGGCTCCAGTGACCACTTAACACCAGGTGGGCTGTGAGCTCGTCCATCCATCTAAGCAATAAATAAAAAAAAAACACAATTCCTCAGAACACTCCTCATGGAACATACGGTAGAAAATACAGAGGGAACCGAAGTCATAAGAAGAATAATGTGGACGCCTTCGTCTTCTTTTTTCTACCTAATCTTTGGTAACCTAAGGGGCTATTCCAGCTAAGTTCAAACAGGATTAATCTTCCTTCATGTGTAAGGTTTTAGTCTCAATTAAATAATATGTCAGTTTTTCCATCGTTGAAAGACGGTCTTACTACGAACGGACTTACTACCCCATCAGACTCAGAATAATAGCCACTGTAATTCCGCAACTATAATAATTTTACTGGCATTGAACAGAGTCAATCCAAAAGCGTCGTCTTGAATTTGGAATAATTAAAGACACTTCTCATTCCACTCGGATAATTTGAATAGAATTAGGAAAACTAAAGAGAATTTCTAAAAATATGGAGATTATCGTCTAGACGCCTTTTTTTTGGACTCAACCGAGAGAGTGAGCACTTGAAATGTTGTCACTGATTAATTTAGCGAATCGTTAATCTGAACGTCTTTGTGTTGCACGTGCCAAAGGCGTTTCTCTCACACTATTAGTGAAATGCTTTACACGCAATGTTGTGATGGAATAGTAAGATCGTTTTTAGCGGTTTAATTGTTTTTCTTTGTATGCAAACCACAAAACTATATTTTTGAAATTTCATAATGTTTATTTCAGTATCTATACTAATAATATTATAAAGCTGAATAATTTGTTTGTTTGAACGCGCTAATCTCGGGAACTACTGGTCTGATTTAAAAAAATATTTCAGTGTTAGATAGCCCATTTATCGAGGAAGGCTATAGGCTATATAACATCACGCCAAGACCAATGCAAGCGGAGCACCAATAAAGTATGTTTAAAAGTCGGGGTTTTTCCCTTTTGAGAGCTTCCACTGCGTGCGCTGCGGAAACGTTAGCCGTTTCGCGAAAATAATGTATGAGGGAATTGTTCCCCTTTAAAAAATCTAAAAAAAAGTCTACGACAGTATGTCTATATGTTAAGGTTGGCTCTCTATAACGTTTTTTATGCTAGCCAAATTTGTTCTAAAATAACGCAAATCTACGTAAATGAAGAGGCGGGTGAAATTTAGCGTTATGCCAAACTAACTATTCCACGCGGACGAAGTCGCGGGCAAAAGCTAGTTTTCTTATAAAGTGCCTTGACTTTTACGACAGGTACACAATGCCTTGGGGAATTAAGCATAAAATGGCATTGAAAATAGGCCATTTAAATATGATATGGATTCAACTAAAACTATATTATTGTACGATGTCCAAACGGGACACACTTAGTCGTCAGTGACCATGAAAGTTCTAGAGTTCGAAAAGTTTGAAATAAATATTATTATTATGAAAATTAAAAACGCGATTTATTCCATAATAGTAGTAATAATAACGAAAACGATTGCGAAAGCCGAAGAAAATACTAAGCGATGTGGATTTTTCAAAATTGTTTTTGAATTGATAACTTCACAACTTTCTTTACTGGTGGTAGGACCTCTTGTAAGTCCGCACGGGTAGGTACCACCGCCCCGCCTATTTCTGCCGTGAAGCAGTAATGCGTTTCGGTTTGAAGGGTGGGGCAGCCGTTGTAACTATACTGAGACCTTAGAGCTTAAATCTCAAGGTGTGTGGCGCATTTACGTTGTAGATGTATATGGGTTCCAGTAACCACTTAACACCAGGTGGGCTGTGAGCTCGTCCAAACATCTAGGCAATAAAAAAAATAAAGAAAACTCCACAAGAAAAAGTAAGCCGCTTCGTTACGTAACGCGTTACGGCGCCAGTCTGTCTGACGTCTCTTTCTCTCACGCATACGGCAGCGGTACTGAAAACGTATGTAACTCTTAACTATTTTTATATTTTTTTCAATTTATGTTACAAATTTTCCTTACATTATCATATTAATATACATAAAATTTAAATAATAACCTAAGCTTTTCTCAAGTTAAACAATTTTAATATGAAATAGTTCAACTTAGATTAGTCATCACTTCTATCGGGCGTCCCGAGACGCACACTTTTTTCTTTATTTGAGTGCGTCACGGTTCTTCAAAAGTTTTGATGTTCTCAATATTGTATAGTTATTCAGTGAATAACCTAATAACCTATACGCTGTTGAGAGACATTTGGCATTCGAAATCTGATTTTAATTGTCTCATGTGTATTTACTCTGAGTGTGGCAAAAACAATAATTACTTGGGCACTTAAATTTGGAACGTTTGCATAAATGGGCATAATGTATTTATTTCTCATAAGCCACTGGATGTTTACCCAAAATTAATGCCGTCGCCCACTTTGAGACGGATGGATTAGAGTTTCAGTTATTTTCTAATGAAACGGCGGATGATCAAGATATAAAATAATCTACTTGGCAAATAAAATATTTGTTTTTTTGCATTATTATTACTGTTCTCCTTATGTCTAACTAAAGTTTGCCTGACGATAATAGCTTTCCGATCCATTATTCTACTGTACTTAGTGATTGGGACAATGAATTTATCGCGACATTCTCGCTCCTGGGTCACCTGAATCTCACTAATGAGTTTCTTTTTATCGCCCGTAAGTATCCCGCACTTACGAAGAAAATTAAGGCTATTTTCTTTCTATTTTTTCTTATTTGACACTTTTTAAAAATTTTAATTTAGGTACATGCTAACCCAGTGAGTTTCTAATTGGATCTTCTCAGTGGGTTGCGATTCCAGCGAAGCAATTCTCTTGCTAGGGATAGTGCTAGCAAGTTCACTCAGGTTGAGCTCAGTGAGCTCACCTACCCGTTCACATGTAGTTGGAATAGAATCTTAGGCTACCAAACGATTATGGTAAAGTTATTTGGTATTTCGTGGATAGATGTAGCGTTGTCAAATGCGGTATGATGAATGCATGCATATGTAACTTACTGTTCGACAATATCTATTTACACATTGAATAAGCCAGTATGCGTATTTTTAGATATATTTTTGAAAGTCCGACCTATAAGTTTGTCGTGATGGTTGGACATTTTAACCACATTTTTTTATTTTCAACAGCGCAGTCGGAGCTGCCATACTTAATTTGTGATGGGTTAACCAGTCAACGAAAATCCAAACCAACACCAAACGATAAATAAACTAGAAAAGATAATAAAATAGTAAGCGTAAATTGAAGCATTACATTTGTTACGGATGTTTTTTTATGCGGTCATTAGGCCATTTTGTTAAAGTGTTTGTTTCAAAAGCTTTAACATTCAAATCGTATTTTTGTTGATTACCAATTTTAACGAGCAAACCATAGAATATACTAGTCTATCTGAAAACTACAAGCCAATTGCTTTAGTCATGACAAAGAATAGCGTGCCTAAGTATAGAAAAATATGCCAAAAGTCTGTGTTCAGTTTAATTCAGTTATGTAAGTTAGATGATGCTATATTTTTAGAGAATACAAAATCAGCCCACAATATAAGAAAAATAAATCACCACGGTCTCAGCTCCTAATGTCTTCTTGATTAGCGCCCGATTGGAGTGGGTTTTTCTCAATGAGGGCGATAATCTTACGAAGTGCTCTCGATAGATGTAATCTCGTCGTGCGTATCCGAAAAATCCCTTTTTCACTGTTTTTAATAATCCTAACAAAATGACCAGTTTAATGAATCTATACCAATAGCTTATTAATAAGTTTCAGTATGTTGTTTGCTTAATATCTTCAAAATTTTACAATAAGCGGCTTGTAAAAAGGCATATTTAACATTTAGGCATGAAAAACAAATATGTAAATGCTTTTTCATGCTTATTCTGTAATGGAATTCGACGCAAAAAGACGGTTCAATTTTATCCACCGGGTACTTGCTGCTGGAAATGTCCCAGGCGGAGATTCGACTCACTGTCAATGGTAAAGTGTAAGGGCTTAATTTGCTTTTGTCTCATTAGAGAAGCGAAATAAACGTGGTCAAAAAAACTGGTGGTAGAACCTCTTGTGAGTCCGTGCGGGTAGGTACCACCGCCCTGCCTATTTCTGCCGTGAAGCAGTAATGCGTTTCGGTTTGAAGGGTAGGGCAGCGTTGTAACTATACTGAGATCTTAGAACTTATATCTCAAGGTGGGTGGCGCATTTACGTTGTAGATATCTATGGGCTCCAGTAACCACTTAACACCAGGTGGGCTGTGAGCTCGTCCACAAATCGAAGCAATAAAAAAAAGTCCAACACCGATACCGTCATTGCTTAAAAAGCCAGAGGTAAACTCAGCTTGTACAAAATGTAACTAGCCCCAAATGATTCCAAACAATGAGACTTTAGCGTATCTATTGCATGAGTTTACATGTGTAGGGATTTAAAAAAAATGTTTTCATGGTGGTTCTTATTTTAAGAACAACAAACGCGAACGGGTCAAAACAAAAGGCTCAAAAATTCGGATGACATCTGACACGGAGGCATGGGTTGGGCCGGAAATGTCGCGTCATTTACAAGACAGCAGCACAAACATCTCGCTACACCGTCTTCCGTATTTGTTCAAGTGTCACGGGAATCGGGATGTCTTTTGTTTGTCATCCGCTCTGAAATACCTTTGCGTTTTACGTTAATATTTTTTTGTGGATAATCGAGAATATATTATTGTAAGATTCAGGTGGGTTCGATGCTTTGAAGTGACCCGGTTTCTTAGTTTTATATATTTCCCTAAAACTCAAGTTCCTGATAGCGAAGTCTTTTGATATTTCTTTTAGAAATTGAATATCATTGATGTTTAGTAATATTGATTTGGACGTTTTGACTTTGCAAGTAAGTAAACTATTAAACAAGCACAATTATTTTATACACATCAAAACAGAATAAAAATCTTGGTATTTATATTTCGGTACGATATTGCGAAAGGAGCGAAATAATTTATTAAGCCATTAGTAGAAGCTCTTTAAATTACGATACGATTTATTACTGCCAATCCACTTAGTGTAAGTTTCGGTTTTTGTTCCTAATTATAACTAAATGAATTACCTAATTACTAGGTTTTTAATATTTTGTGACACATTCAACCTTTAAAAATAAAAATATCGATTTTAATAGCTACTGATAAAGATGCTAATTTTTACAAGCTTAGAATCTGAAATGACTTTTAGATTGGTTCATAATTATAAAATGTAAAGCTTATTTGAATTTTAATTGAAAGCCAAAGTGTCAATTAAAATTTGTCGAATGGAAAAAGTCGATTTCACTCGACTCCAGAAAATCAAAGAGCTAAATTGAATAGATAAGTGATTTAAATACTAAATCTACGCTCAGCAGAATCATTCGTGCATATTAAAGTTTGGAGCTATCTGATTTGTTTAAGAAAAAGCTTTTAAGTTCTTCTGTAATAAACTACTGGGTCAGTTCGATATTCGTTGCTATTTTCAACGAACAAAAAAATTAAAATGTGGTGTCGTGGGACACCAGGTAGGAACGAAGTTCCTTCGGCTAATGTAGAATCGACACAATTTGCAAAAAAAGAAATGGTGCTCAATTTTATGTAGGTTTTCTTGGTTTTTCTCTTAAATTTTGCTGATTAGTTTTTATTTAAGTACGGGAAAGTATTTAGGAAATTCAGTATTTTAGGAAAAAATTAATTACGTAAAATAAAAAAAATAGTAATTCAAATTATCAATTAAAATAACAAAATATATCCCTTTATTTTTGGTTGACAACATAAAATTACATAGAAATAGAAATAATTACTAAATAGAGAGAGAAGGGATTAGAGAACGAAAAGAAAGAAGGAGAAAGAGAAAGGTATTATACACTACTCGCTTGTGTATGCGACTGTCGCGCCTGCGCACGTCTCATTTAACGGTTTTATTCCACGCACTTTTTTCCACGGATTTTTTCTTACGGTTTTACTATCACATTTTTTTCAGTTCAGTCGCGCAGCAAAATCCCTATCCCCTCCAAGCCTGCCGTAAGGAACTTCGTTCCAAAAAGTTAATATTGTTCATGTTTCATATATTAAATATATTGAATTGACACTTTATAACTTGGATATTTTTACTGATTTTCGAACGTTATAAACAGTGAATTCTACCAATCTGAAGCATGAAGAGAAGTAGAATAGCTGCTAAGTATCTTTGAATGATAAATTATACAGTCTTTTCCACGCTGTATTCAAATCTAAAAATAAATTATGTACAAAAATGATTCGCATTATCTAGTACTGGGAATTGGCGATTCGTAATATGAAGATTGAATTCCAAGCCGAAACGGAGGTTTATCTAGCAGTCATACTAATTAAAACTATTGTACGCGGTCACTACGAACACTGAAAAGTATTTGAAAAGTCTGGAATAATAAATGAAAATAATAAAGAGCGAGATTAAGCTGTAAAAGTAATAAAATTTTAGTCATGTTTGCAACACCCGAGTGAATCCCAAGACATTAATATGAAGATCTGTAGCTAGTTTTATTAGAATGCAAATGAATGTAAATTTGAATCAATATTTCAACAATTATTGAACGGCAGTTAGCATTAGACTTCGTTAGTAAAATTATAATTTGCATAATTACTGGTGGTGGTAGGACGCCTATTTCTGCCGTGAAGCAGTAGGTAATGCGTTTTGCTTTGAAGGGTGGGGTAGCCGTTGTAACTATACTGAGACCTTAGAGCTTATATCTCAAAGTGGGTGGCACATTTACATTGTAGATGTCTATGGGCTCCAGTAACATCTAAGCAATAAAAAAAATTGTATTCGCGAAATAGAAAATCACATCACAATGGTTTTTAATAAATAATAAACAAAGTACAAGAATTTATTTATTCAACGGAGGTGGTTCATATTTAATGTGCTTCAAACGTGGCTCAAGGCTATAAAATTTCAATTAATTAACACGACGGCAAACAATTAATTAATGGATTCTTGTTTCCGCGAAAACCTTAAAATTTAAGAGGCCGTTTTCTTGAATAGATTTATTGACATAACAACCTACGTTATTGTACATATCAACAGACAATGTTCTTTGACAAAATACCTCTACAGCACCTTCAACAAAAAAACTATGAACAACTGGCGACCCGCCCTCGCTTCGCTTCGGAAACATTAAAACACACATGAAAACAAAAAAATAAAATATTTTTTTTTTTTTTAAAAAGTAGCCTATGTTCATCAGGGACAATGTCGGCTTCTAATGGAAAAAGAATTTTTCAAATCGGTCCAGTAGTTTCGGAGCCTATTCGAAACAAACAAACAAACAAATCTTTCCTCTTTATAATATTAGTATAGATATAGATATAGACAACCTACGTTATTGTACATATCAACAGAGAATGTTTTTTGACAAAATACCTCTACAGCACCTTCAACAAAAAAACAATGAACATTAAATAAATTAAGAAATTAATTGATAAGCCAAAAAGTCCAAAGATACGTTCAATATAAATTTGGGTGATTGGACGGAAGTACTCTGTAGAGAAAAATAATAAAATATCGTATGTATATGTAGCATACGTATTATTTAAATTCCACATTTTATTTTTACTAAACTAAATCTTTAGTTGGGTCAGTCAATTTTTTTTTAATTGCTTAGATGAGTGGACTACCTCACAGCCCACCTGATGCTAAGTGGCTATTGGAGCCCACAGACATCTACAACGTAAATGCACCACCCACCTTGAGACACAAGTTCTAAGGTCTCAGTTTAGTTACCACGGCTGCCCCACCCTTCAAACCAAAACGCATTACTGCTTCACGGCAGAAATAGGCGGGGTGGTGGTATCTACCCGTGCGGACTCACAAGAGGTCCTACCACTAGTAAAAAGAAGCTGTGAAACCCATTTGACTTTTATCAATGTGAAATAAATAATGGCATATATAATAGATTGCTAAAGATTTACAAATTTCCAATTTCACTTCACAATAGCTAACAAAATTAAATGCTTCTTGATCTAACTAGTTCAGGAATTATTTAACTATCTCTACACCGCCTTGCATGTTTCCGTTGCGATGCAGTAAAGCCTTCCTGATTGGATTGCGAGACAGCTGCTACACAATACGATTGAGACTTATATCTCATGTCCCAGGGAGGGTGGTGGCTTTTAGGATTGAATGTCTATCGGATCGCGAACTGGTTCATCCATCGGGAGAAGAAAAGCAAGAAAAACAAAACTGAAGTATAGGTTTTTGTCGGGCGATATTTTATTTTTTATTGCTTAGATGGTTGGACGAGCTCACCGCCCACCTGGTGTTAAGTGGTTACTGGAGCTTATAGACATCTACAACGTATAAATGCGTCACGATCTTGAGATATAAGTTCTAAGGTCTCAAGTATAGTTACAACGGCTGCCCTACCCTTCAAACCGAAACGCATTACTACTTCACGGCAGAAATAGGCAGGGTGGTGGTACCTACCCGCGCGGACTCACAAGAGGTCCTACCACCAGTTTTGAAACTGATACCGATACTGTTTATTATAATTTAGGCATTAGCTTAATTTTCTGCCCGGGTTTTGCTACGTTAACGCCATATAAAATAGTTGCATCTCATTTTAAGCGAATATCCCCCAAAGATATCTCGTGCTGGCTAATTTGCAATACAGTGTACACGTTTGTCAAGTTAAATTATGTGGGGGCCCCTAACTTATATGACGGACTATCCCACGAGATAGTTCAATGAATTGCAACTGTGTATCGTCGACCGACTCGAGTTGGAATGCTAATTCCTTATTTCGCAACTAAGCCAACTGTGGGAGATCACTGTATTATAATGATTTAAATTTTGCGTTGCTATTGTAATCAAACCACGTCATGAGTGTTTGAGGCAATACGAATTGGTTTATGAAGAAGTGTATAGTGTGATTTTTAGTTTTCTAATGAGTGACGTTAATTTGTTGAGTTCGTGATCGAGTGGAAAGATGTTAGGCGTCGAATGATATATTTTTTATATATATCAAATATATAACAGACCAAACTGAATACTACCACGTTTCTTAGGACAACTTGTTACTTTTTTACTGGTGGTAGTACCTCTTGTGAGTCCGCGCGGGTGGGTACCACCACCCTGCCTATTTCTGCCGTGAAGCAGTAATGCGTTTCGGTTTGAAGGGTGGGGCAGCCGTTGTAACTATACTTGAGACCTTAGAACTTGTATCTCAAGGTGGGTGGCGCATTTACGTTGTGGATGTCTATGGGCTCCAGTAACCACTTAACACCAGGTGGGCTGTGAGCTCGTCCACCCATCTAAGCAATAAATAAAAAAAACTTGTCTAAGAAAAGTTTGTCCTTTTTCAAACGAGGCTTGGAGAGTATTAAGCAGTAGGCAGCAGCTTGGCTCTGTCCCTGGCATCGCTGAAGTCCATGGGCGACGGTAACCACTCACCATCAGGTGGGCCGTATGCTCGTTTGCCTACAAGGTCAAAAAAAATATTGGAACGATAGTAGTGTCTTTATTAAATTATCTTAAATTTATCTTAAATTAACTATGCATTTTCATAGTTCATATAGATGTTAGTTGAAATCTAACAGGTCTGTTTTTATTTATTTCTCAGATGCGTGCAAAGTCCACCTCGTGCTAAGTGGTTACCGTAGCCCATGAGACCATAGAGTTTATTATCTTTAAACGTATTATTAGAGGCGACTCCCTCTTAAGTCAAAGTCGATGGGCGGAGCCATTGACGACGAGCACTCACGTGGACTCGTGACGTCATCTGGAGGGGCAACTCGTCATTTGGAGGGGCAACCGACCGACCAGCGGGGACATCACGCCACCTCGGATCACTTTTGCTGGAAGCGCGCGCAGCGTTCACTTGTCTTAGATTTAATATTCTGTGTCGATCGTTCCTACCCACTTTTGTATTTTTTTTATTTATTTAAATTATTAAGCCGTTGCTAAAATCAGAAGTGGGATAGGGCTTGTGCCCTATCCGCTTTTGGGTTATCCTGGCGTACAGTTTATTTTTAAAATTTGCATTAAATTAACAACGTCATGACCGATATACGTGCAACTGGAAGCAGGGTAGGAGGACGCTCGCATTCGCCGAATGTTCGAGACCAATATTGGAGAATAATATTGGCGCGTTTAATTGCTTAAAACTCAAATGTGAACGTTGCGCGTGAGTCGAGCCCGCTGGGGTCGCAGATAGAAGACGCACGTCCCTCGACCGCGGACGGTGGTGGCGCCGGACCCGTGGTGGCGTTGGGAATCACATCACCGCCGCCGTCAGAGTCCCGCGCGTACGACGCTACAGACAGGATCATCGGAGCATTAAGTGCACTGTCCAAAGTAAGGTCGAACCATTTTTATATTTCTAATTTTGACCCCAGCGTTAATGATATCGATTCTTGGTGCGAAGTAGATTTTTTTTGTCGGATACCCTCTTATGAAATGTAATAAATCACCAAGTAACTAGCTCAACGACTTTATCACAACCGACCTTACGGTCTATTTTTATTGACGCGATAGAACATGCTCGAGACTGAATGCTCAGTTTCGATGGGTGGAAATAACATTCGAAGGGTTCAAAATGTTACTAGTCGGCACACTCCATCAATACGTCAATTAGACAACAGTCCGACTGTCCAGGTCGGTGATCATGCAAACGGGACGCCGTGTTGTTCCATCGCCGTGTCGATTGTACCCGCGTTTGAGAATAGATGTAAAATAGTTCCACCACGCGTTGTGACAATAAAAAGGCAACTACCACATCAGCACGGAAGTTAACCGAATCCATTAGATTCGTAAATTCAGATCGAGCTCATGGTTACTTTATTTCTAAGTTTTACCCTGCCGTGCAATACATAGACACATTGTGTAAGGAAGTAGAATGGGCTAGATCCTTAACTGGGAAGGCACTGAGTATTTGTCACGAGTTTTGGGCTGTCTTAAGAGTGATGAGCGTACTTGGTTACACGTGTGATTGTCTAGTGACCGGACGTGGGGTAACTTCGTAAAAGACTTTAAGCCGTTTTGTCCGCGAAAGTTAGAGTATGCCAATATTCTTTATAATGCTATGCAATTAGCATCAGATTGCTTTGCCTCATACGTCGAGTGCGCCAGGAGATCGTTGCTCTGTATTAAGATGGTCAGAGGTCTGGCTGACAAACTCGGAACTTTAATAATGATACGGGGCATAATGGGCCCTCTGGTTGACTCGCGAACGCTAGTCTACAGATTCACGATTTGATTTAATTTTTGGTGGAGGTCAGGTTAGGCCGAGTCCTCGTAGGGTTCAGGCACTAGTTGAGTCACCAGTGACGCGTAATGTCAAACATTCTTGGGGTTGACTGCATGCTTCCAGAGATTTACGTGGTAACATAGCTCACGCAGAGATTTACGTGGTAACATAGTTCACGTAGATGTTGTAACGTGGTAACATAGTTCACGCAGAGATTTACGTGGTAACATAGTTCACGCAGAGATTTACGTGGTAACATAGTTCACGTAGATGTTGTAACGTGGTAACATAGTTCACGCAGAGATTTACGTGGTAACATAGTTCACGTAGATGTTGTAACGTGGTAACATAGTTCACGCAGAGATTTACGTGGTAACATAGTTCACGTAGATGTTGTAACGTGGTAACATAGTTCACGCAGAGATTTACGTGGTAACATAGTTCACGTAGATGTTGTAACGTGGTAACATAGTTCACGCAGAGATTTACGTGGTAACATAGTTCACGTAGATGTTGTAACGTGGTAACATAGTTCACGCAGAGATTTACGTGGTAACATAGTTCACGTAGATGTTGTAACGTGGTAACATAGTTCACGCAGAGATTTACGTGGTAACATAGTTCACGTAAGAGCCTACTATACATGAACACACTATAATGTGATGTAAAATGCTCACAAAAACTACTAACTTTTACTAATGGTTCATGGTACCAAAATCATGATTGTAATGCAAACAATCTATTTCTATGACGATATCATAGAACACCCCGATAGCAAGGCTGTGCACACAGTGAGTCCTGCATCGTCAGAGATTGAAGACGCTCATGACATCGAGGTGAACGTGGACGTCCACCAGTCAGGAGAGGCCGTATTAGAGGCGACTCCCTCTTAAGTCAAAGTCGATGGGCGGAGCCATTGACGACGAGCACTCACGTGGACTCGTGACGTCATCTGGAGGGGCAACTCGTCATCTGGAGGGGCAACCGACCGACCAGCGGGGACATCACGCCACCTCGGATCACTTTTGCTGGAAGCGCGCGCAGCGTTCACTTGTCTTAGATTTAATATTCTGTGTCGATCGTTCCTACCCACTTTTGTATTTTTTTTATTTATTTAAATTATTAAGCCGTTGCTAAAAGTATAAATAGTTACAAACTTGGCTTGGAATATCTTCAAATTCAGTCTAACGAGCTTGAAATTGACTGAAGGCGTAAAGAAGTTGGTAGACAATAGTAGAAATTCTTAAGATAATTGTCCATTACAATGCACCAGACGTGAATTTCACTCCCAATAAAACGGCAATTAAAAAACATGTGCCCCTTACCTGGGCTTAAATATTTCTAAGAGTTGAATGAAGAAAAAATACTTTAATGTAGTTAAATAAACTGTCCCAAATAGATAGACCACTGATATATCTGTATAGAACAACATTGAATGGAAATTAAAGCCATATCTTTAATCTTGTTCAATCTTACATTTTCCTCAATACAATAAATTCCTAATAGTAAACAAACCAGAAACTAGGGCTTCCAGAGAATGCTAAACAGTCTCAGTGTTTTCATTTAATTCGGACGTTCACCGCACCCAAATAATTCCGTCAAACTTTCTTTTGATTAGGGTGACCATATGGATGATGGGATTTAGGTACCAGTAATCATCAGTCGTTTTTTCCCGAAATCTCTTGTGATGTCGGCATTTAAATGATGAATGCAATTGTCGATTTTTGTTGGTTTATAAATAAGTAGAGAAGTACGTGGAGCATCGAATCAAGCAGTAGATAAATGGTAAATATGTCATGGAAGGATGATGGGGAAATATTAGTCATATCTAGTGGTAGTCTGGGTCGCATATCTGTACCGAGTTGACGTTGACATTTTGGGAAATTGGATATGTGTGTCTAGAATAGTACCACCCCTTCCTGTGGGTATCATAAAAGGATATTAACAAATTAATAGAAGAAAGTACAGCAGTGTTATTTAGGAGTTATAAAATCATATTTCACCCGCGAACCTGCATTAAGTAAATAATGAACAACAAGCTCGTACGTACACAAAAAAATAGACAAGGTATGTCTTTTGATAGTATTTATTTGTACCTATAGCTTTAAAGTATTTAATTAGCACGTTAATTTAGTCTATGTAATAATAACCTTGGAAAATTACATACCTATTGGTTTTTTCATATTATATTGAGCACATGTTCGGCTTTTATTGGGTTTATTAGTGGACAATGTGTTTAAATACATATTTTAATAATAAATCATTGCTGTAACAAAATATTACAGTTGAATTTGTCGTGTTGCCTACCCAATATTTTACAGTCTCCTTTTGAGTTATTTTCCTGTGAAAGTTACGTAATTGTTACGCGCTGGGGTTTGGGATAAATAAAAATTCTACAGAAGTATAAATTATAACTATTAGTTATTACTTAGAATTCTTTGAAATTCTTAAGATTTAAAATTCCTAATTCGCTTTTTCCGCTTCGCTTCAGGTAACCCGTTCGCTGTATCACTTCGAGTAGTTTCGATTACTTACTTCGTGCCATCTCTGCAACGCTTTTATAGTCGATATGAAATCCCTAGAATTATCGAGAATATTCCTCAAAAGTCGAGTGTTTTCGATATGCGCTTCCGCCATTTGATAACAGATGGCGTTGTACATCTCGAGCGTTCTCGATTTCACTAGATCTTTTGATATTCGTTTCTGTTATTCGGCGATAGATGGCGTTACTCTTACCGGCGTAGCATTATTAATCATTATATTTTCTTCAACGGAGCTTATGATAAAATAACTGTTTTATTTTAAAGAGACTGCGATGTTTTTTATCTGTACATGATTTACAAAACGATACATTGTAACGTAAATGTTTTGGCCATTTTAGGTTCGAATTTCTTCGAAGCTTGGATGCTCTATTCACCGATAGATTGGTTTGCGTTTGTCTCGAAGTTCTACCATCGACCCCGGTACTTTGTGCTTTGACTAGTTAGTGTATTTGATCCGTTTGACTACTGACAATTTATCGATTTTGAAAATATGCCGGTTCTTGTTTACTGTCCTGTTCTGTTTACTGCAAAGCTAAGAACTTGAAAATTTACGAACAGCTAATTAACGATTTAACGATTTTTTTAAAAAAAAATTATTGCTTATATGGGTGGACGAGCTCAAAACCCACCTGGTGTTTACTGGTTACTGGAGCCCATAGACATCTACAACGTAAATGCGCCACCCACCTTGAGATACAAGTTCTAAAGTCTCAGTATAGTTACAACGGCTGCCCCACCCTTCAAACCGAAACGCATTACTGCTTCACGGCAGAAATAGGCAGGGTGGTGGTACCTACCCGCGCTGACTCCCCAGAGATCCTACCACCAGTAATTACGCAAATTATAATTATGCGGGTTTGATTTTTATTACACAATGTTATTCCTTCACCGTGGAAGTCAATCGTGAAAATTTGTTAATTACGTATTTCATTAGAAATATTGGTACCCGCCTGAGATGAAGTACCTCGGCCTCATTCTAGACAGTCGTTGGACCTTCCGTGCTCATTTTCAGAACCTGGTCCCTCGTTTGTTGGGGGTGGCCGGCGCGTTAAGCCGGCTTCTGCCCAACGTCGGGGGGCCTGACCAGGTGACGCGCCGTCTCTATACGGGGGTGGTGCGATCAATGGCCCTATACGGGGCGCCCGTGTGGGGCCAGTCCCTGGCCGTGGGGGTGGCGAAGCTGCTGCAACGGCCGCAACGCACCATCGCGGTCAGGGTCATCCGTGGTTATCGCACCATCTCCTTTGAGGCGGCGTGTGTACTGGCTGGGACGCCGCCTTGGGTTCTGGAAGCGGAGGCGCTCGCCGCTGACTATAAGTGGCGGGCTGACCTTCGTGCCCGGGGCGTGGCGCGTCCCAGCCCCAGTGTGGTCAGAGCGCGGAGGGGCCAATCTCGGCGGTCCGTGCTGGAGTCATGGTCCAGACGGCTGGCCGATCCTTCGGCTGGTCGTAGGACCGTCGAGGCGATTCGCCCGGTCCTTGTGGATTGGGTGAATCGTGACAGAGGACGCCTCACTTTCCGGCTCACGCAGGTGCTCACTGGGCATGGTTGTTTCGGTGAGTTCCTGCACCGGATCACAGCCGAGCCGACGGCAGAGTGCCACCATTGTGGTTGCGACTTGGACACGGCAGAGCATACGCTCGTCGCCTGCCCCGCATGGGAGGGGTGGCGCCGTGTCCTCGTCGCAAAAATAGGAACCGACTTGTCGTTGCCGAGTGTTGTGGCATCGATGCTCGGCGACGACGAGTCGTGGAAGGCGATGCTCGACTTCTGCGAGTGCACCATCTCGCAGAAGGAGGCGGCGGGGCGCGTGAGAGACGCACAATCCCGCCGCCGTCGAGCGGGGGCCAGGGAGGCGGATCTCGCCCAAGCCCTGGCCCTCTAAGTGTTTCGGGTCCCCCTCACATGTCGGTCTGGGGACTGGCGAGGGGGGCCTAAGAAGGCGACGTGCAAGCTGCTCTGCACGCGTTTTACGCAAGAGCATCCGGGTGATGGAAGGCCGGCTATCCTCGACCCACGCTGGTTCTGGCCCAGCGGGGTATTCCGTAGGGTAACCCACTCTAACCGGCGCCATCTAGGCGGGCTTCGGACAGTCTGCCGACCGAGAGGGCTGGTGGTCGTGGCGCCGACGACCGCCAGTCCGGCGTCCCGAGGGGGAGGGTGATGGGAGAGATGTGCTCCGCACTAAACGCTTCACTTTCCCCCCTTTGCCTTGTCATGAGTTCTGTCTCATGCGAGGTTTGGACGTTGGTTGTTGAGCGACAGGAGGTTTTAGTCAGTTCGACTCTGACATACCCCGCCCAGTATCCCCAGAAAAGGGCGGAAGTCCGGCGATTTCCTCCTGACCAAAAAAAAAAAAAAAAACCCGCCTGAGATTCGAACACCGGTGCATCGCTCAACACGAATACACTTTAATAGATAATCTCTTTATAATATTGCATAATCACTTTTCTTGGTCAAAGTATATTAATTGTCTTCAAGGTAAATGTTGGCAAACCACATAACCAATCATACCAGTCTTGTTTGCTAACGATCTGCGATATTACATTCTATCTTTTTTCGAATTATTTGGCGAATAAAAGTTCTTATAAATGTTGCCGTACCTATTGAAATTCCCGAAAACTATCACCCTCAACTTATAATTTCCATGTGAATGGTTTTCATGCAGCACATCCAGCAACATTGTACAAAATTCCGACATAACGGGCAAGGCGATAAGACGTCGTCGTCGCAACATAGAAATATTCATTGAATCGTGAATAATGGATCTAAGTTTACAATGTTATAACATGGACAAGTGAAGGTTAATGCGACTGAAAAAATATTAAATCAGCCTGTAACAAATATACTGGTCTCTAGAAGCTGTTCCATAATGCAAAACAAAGTTTGTTTAAAATATAATTATTAGTTTTATTATACTTATAGCCTTCAAAAGATCAAGTTTGAAGTCGTCGTGGCCTAAAGGATAAGACGTCCGGTGCATTCGTGTTGAGTGATGAAAGGAATAACGTCGTGTAATAAAAATCAAACCCCAAAATTATAATTAGCATAATTACTGGTGGTAGGACCTCTTGTGAGTCCGCGCGGGTAGGTACCACCACCCTGCCTATTTCTGCCGTGAAGTAGTAATGCCTTTCGGTTTCAAGGGTAGGGCAGCCGTTGTAACTATACTTGAGACCTTAGAACTTATATTATCTCAAGATGGGTGGCGCATTTACGTTGTAGATGTCTATGAGCTCCAGTAACCACTTAACACCAGGTGGGCTGTGAGCTCGTCCAACTATCTAAAGCAATAAAAAAGAGTTTGAAAAATGGATTCAGTTATTAAGCATCGTTGAAGCATCGTAGTCTTCATTCGATTACTACCATCCTAACTTTACTACTTCACGGAAGAAATTTGTGTAGAGTGGCAATACTAAATGTGGCACCTTAATACGTACGGCCTATCTATATATTAATACGTGAAGCAAAAACTTTGTATCCCTTTTTACGAAAATTGCGCGGACGGAGCAGTATGAAATTTTCCACACTTATAGAGAATATAGAGAAGAAGTGCACAATGCTAATATTTTTTTAAAATAATGCAAAAAAATACATTAAATCAATAAAGAAAACATTACACACACTACATACCATGTGTTTGACGCACACACGCATGCATACTATTTATTGTCAAACTTTTGTTCTTGACGTCTGTTGTCAAATTGAGAATAGATTAAATATTGTTTGTTTATTTATTTATTTATTTAATAAACAATGTTTCAACAGCATTTAACTAGACACAGGGTACAGAGGATGTTTTCCCAAACATGAGCCAATTAAAGAAACACATTATGTTTCCAGAAAATTTTAACATAATTAATGAACACAGGTAGTTCAACTAAGGTAAGACAGTAAATAGGTAGATTAACTTTGTCGAATGATAACTTGCAGAATAAGTTTGAATCTGATTGTGTTGTGTCGATGTGTGTAAGTGCGTGTGAGTGTATAAAGTGGTTGGTTTACATGGACGCTCGAATTGATTATGAACGTTGATTGTTAATTGTAGAACACCCAAAATACTTTAAAGATTATTATTTTTCAATTTGTAAATATTTTAAAGATTCAAACAATAACAAACCTTTAGCTTAACTTAACTTAAGCTTATGAACTGCAGCTTTGAACATAGTTTTGGATGTTGTAAAGATATCAATATCTGAATAAAACTTATTGTAGGTCTTTGGTAATCTAATAGACATATCATTAGCCGCGTAGTTAGTGCGCTCTAACGGTATATGAAAAAGATGCGTGTGACGAGTTCTTTTACCAGGGGCATTCAAGTTGAGTATTCTATTTGACAGTTCAACACAATCTAGCTTTCCAGAACATATATCATGAAATACAGCCATGTCTTGCATCTCACGTCTCTCAGCCAGAGTTATGAGGCTGTGTTTTTGGCATGACTCAGTGTAGCCATCAATTTTTAATTTGCTTTTGAAATTCAAATATTTGACAAATTTAATTTGGAGACGCTCAAGGGAATGCTCGTGCGTCACGTCTTGTGGATTCCAAACAGTACTGCAGTCTTCGAGAATACTTCTGATATAAGCATAGTAAAGCACTTTTATGCAAGAAATGTCAGTGAAATCGCGCGTTACTCTTATTATGAAACTTAAGTTTTTGTAAGCCTTATTAACTATATATTCAAAGTGACTATTAAATGTAAGTTTTGAATCAAGATAAACCCCCAAATCTTTTACAGAATAAACTTTATTCAGACTTACGTTATTTAATTTAAAATTGTAATCAATCGGATTCTTACGTCTAGTGAATTGAATATGTGCACATTTTGCAACATTGACTGTGATACGGTTAGTTATGTAATATATGTGTTATGTATTGTGTAATAGTCGAATTTCGACTACTGCGGTCAACTAGAGGTCAGTTTGTAATTATTGTTTGGATGCATTAAGAGTCTAAAATGAAAATTAAATTAGACGTGAGCTCATAGGACCAACTAAAATAATTAAACAAAGCTTTTATTAATTGAAGTATAGTTTTTAGGGTGCATGCATTTAATTGTAACACGATTTTTTTACAATAAAATATTTATTTTTATTTTTAATTCAAATTTATTAAGTTTTATTTTCAATTTTTTAGTTGGGTTTTCCTATAAAAGCATATTTTTTTAGTTTTTTTATACTATTATTTATTATTCTTATAATCGACGACGCTTTCTTAAGATTATGCATCTTTGAGCATCGTACTAACTCATATTACAACAAGCACGTACGAAGTTAGTATTTACGATTTAACTTCAGTACCTCATGTTGGATACGAACCGAACGTGTCGGTTGAAATTAGGCCAGTTGTTATGTGAATTCGTCTGTAACAGAATTCAAATACAAATATATTTTATGGCTATGTTAGTAATTAAGGCCGGCCATAATTTACTGTGGCTTTTTTATTACTAGGATCGGTGAACGAATTCAAAGCGTTCCTGGACTTAAATGGGTAAACCATAAAAAATTTTTTTTTTTATGATTGAAGGATTACTGGTGGCCCGGAGGCCTTTCCAGTTTCACCAGGACAGGTAAACTTCCATAAAAATTACAATGCGATTTCCATTACGTTAGGTTCCACAAGACATTAAGTTAATTCTCTCTTGCTTATTGAAAATTAAATTAAATGCATTTTTTTTGACGAAGGTTTTTTTTTTATTGCTAGATGAGTGGACGAGCTCACAGCCCGCCTGGTGTTAAGTGGTTACTGGAGCCCATAGACATCTACAACGTAAATGCACCACCCACCTTGAGATATAAGTTCTAAGGTCTCAGTATAGTTACAACGGCTGCCCCCACCCTTCAAACCGAAACGCATTACTGCTTCACGGCAGAAATAGGCAAGGCGAAGGTACCTACCCGTCCGGACTCACAAGAGGTCCTACCACCAGTAATTACGCAAATTATAATTTTGCGGGTTTGATTTGGTATTTTGGTATTTTGGATTTGGTATTTTGAAATGGGTAGCTAAACCATAAAAATCATAACACGATTTCCATTTAGTTAGGTTCCACAAGACATTAGGTTTTAGTTCTGTCTAGTCTAATGAAAATAAATTTAAAAGCATTATTTTTTGTCGCAGGTAGACTAGACAGGTTCTTCTTCTTCTTAGTCGCATACTTCATTGCTGAAGGTCGTGTCCCTGAAAGCCCTTCGTGGCTCTTTGTACCATCGGCTTCCATTTGCTTTGGTTTTCGGCTTCTCTCAGGGCGTTCGCAACAGAGAGTCCAGTGAGCGCAGTTATCTGATCTGACCAACGGTTTGGCGGCCGGCCGGCGGGTCTTTTCCCTTCTACCTTGCCCACCGTAGTCAATCTTTCAAGGTTGTCTGGTGGCCGCCGAGCAATGTGACCAAAGTAACTGTGGTTTGTTATTTGTATTCTCGGGATATTATGCTCCGAACACATAAAAGTCAAACACCCCAATTCAACAATAATATAATAATATAATATTATGTGTACAATGTTCTAATAAAAAGTAAAAAAGAGAAAACAAGTTGCTAGGCACTACAAGACACCAATCAAAACTAAAAATTATAATACGTTTTAAAAATCAACTTAAATCGAGGCGCGCGAATCTCGCAGTGTGACGTCACGGGACACCTGCGCGTTCGGGAACTCCGATCGCGACCGATGACGCCCGAGTGCAACCGAATGTTGCACGCTACATAACCAAGAACCTTCTGGTAGCCAATCCTCGACAGTCTCGTTTCTATACGAAGTTGCTCGAGGACAGATTTCAGAGGACAGACTAGTCCACTGGTGATAGGACCTTTTGGGTGTCCGCACGGGTAGGTACCGCCACCCCGCCTATTTCCGCCGTGAAGCAGTAATGCGTTTCGGTTCGAAGGGTGGGGTAGCCGTTGTAACTATACTGAGACCTTAGAACTTATATCTCGAGGTGGGTGGCGCATTTACGTTGTAGATGTCTATGGGCTCCAGTAATCACTTAACATCAGGTGGGCTGTGAGCTCGTCCATCCATCTAAGCAATAAAAAAAAAAAAACAGGTTACTTCACTAGAATTAATCGTGATTTGATAGTTAGTTAGAGTATAACGACATCGCTCGATACCTGTGCCCCGGGCGGGCTGTGTTTTAGGCCATTAGCATTGCCGGTCGTATATTTTAATCAGTAAAGCCTTCTTCTAATATGTGCAGATAATTTGTATTAAAACTAAAAGAGAATAGTAAATTTATTTACATTATTTATATAAAGAACGAAGATATGCTTCTATCTGCCTGCGCATTATATTATATTTCCCATTTTTGTTTGTAAAACATATACATAATTATTATTTTTACATTTTTTCCTGTGTTAACAGTTTTTGAGTAAAATGGGCTGTGATTTAAGGACGGACATCCATAATGAAGACCCCATTGTATTTTTTTTATTTTTGTCATTGAATTTGGTATCAGCCTGATGACTTCAAATTTCATTTTAAGAAGAACGTGTAATAAATTTGAAATAACAAAAAAAAAAAAACTTAATAAGATACTCATATTTTTTCTGTTTAAGCTAAAACCAAGAAAATATTTCTGTTTTTGATTGAAGGTACCTTTGGGATTAAATTGACAATAAATTCTTGGAAGCTTGAATCATTGTTCCGAATAAAGTCTTGGAAAGTAAAAAGCATAGCATTTTTAAATTTGTATTTGTATTAAACTTTATTTCTAATAATGCCGGTAGATTGGTTACATTTAAAACTAGATTACTATTAAGACGGTAAACCATTTTTACTTAATGTTGACGAATTGCTTAAAATTGTTCCCTTGGCGTGGCTAATGTCAATGACCATCAGTAGCTACAGTAACTATCACGTGACCCTTATGAAAGTCAAAAGCAAAAACAGACTACAGCAAAATAATAATTAGTTGGCGATCGAACGTATAAAATTTTAAGCGAATAATACATCGCATATTTTTGTAATTGATGCATTTTACACGCTATGCTTTTTTTCGCATGAAGCTTAATGAAAGGTAAATAAAGATTTATTACTGAACGGTCGGTTAGTTCTTTTGTCGTCTATTTTATGTACATAATAATATGAGATCGGTCAATTCGTTCCTTGTCGTCTGGTTCGTGTCCGTCTTGTAGGAAGTCAAAAAATGTACTGCCTGTCGCTAGTCACGTGGGCTTTCGTTCCATTTCTCTCTTTATTTTTGAATTCTTATCAAGTGTCTGTCTTAGTCTGTGTCTAGTCGTTGTAGGTCTTATGTCCTGTCAAAAAGGTTGCACACCACGACAATTACAATATTTGATCATGAAACATACGGACATGAAATTTGAGAAAAAAAAAACATAGGTGCCCTAATTTTATATGAGCTTTGAAATCGTTTTTTGTCATATTTACCTCATGTGTCAAGATAAGAGAATAGATTCAGTTTCTCAGATAGTCATTTAATATCAAGCAAGTCCTGAGCTGAGTGTGAGCAAGTCGTGATGTAGAGTCTTGGCCTAGAGGATAAGACGCCTGGTGCATTCGGTTGCAACGGAGTTCTAATCTTGCAGGCAGGTACCAATTTTTCTAATTACACGTGTATGTACCTATGTACGTACTTTTTTTTTTTTTTTTTTCTACGGGAGAAAATCGCCGGATCCCCACCCGCGCGGCAGGTGGGGTATGTGGGAGTTGAACCTCACTAAAAACTCCTGCCGCTCACAACCGGCGCCCTACCTCGGACCGGGCCGGAGCCCAGTCGGGGCTATTGAAACGGCGGGACAGGGTTGACGCAGAGCACATTACATCCATCCCACCGTCCCACGGACGCCGGACCGGTGGCCGCCAGCGACACGACCACCGGTTCCCTCGTTCAGCGGGCCGAGAACCCGCTTTGATGGCGCCGCGTTACACCTTCCCCCAGAGCGGTCGGGGGAACGCGGTCTACCATCACCCGGCTTCCTATTGCGGGTGAGCGTGCAGAGCACACCACCCTACGTCTGGGTCCCTCCCCGCACAAAACGGGTGGGACCCCTAGCTCTTAGGGGGCCAGGTCACGGATACGACCCCGGTCCCGACCCCCTGCTCGGCGGCGGCGGGTTTCTGCGTAGTGAGGAGAGCTTTCCCTCACTCGCCCCGCCGCCTCCTTCTGCGAGATGGTGCACTCGCAGAAGTCGAGCATAGCCTTCCATGACTCATCGCTGCCAAGCATCGACGCCACGACGCCAGGCAGCGACAAGTCAGGTCCTGTCTTTGCGACCAGGACACGGCGCTGCACCTCCCAAGCGGGGCAGACAGCGAGCGTATGCTCCGCCGTGTCCAGGTCGTGTCCACAATGGTGACACCTCGTCGTCGGCTCAGCCCCTATCCGGCGCAGGTATTTCCCGAAGCATCCGTGCCCGGTCAGCACCTGCACCAGACGAAAGGTGAGACGTCCTTCGCCACGATTCACCCAGTCATCAAAGACCGGGTAAACCGCCTCGACGGTCCGTAGCCCCCACGTGGGGTTGGCCAATCGCCTCGAACCTATGTACGTACTTAACGAATGTTTGTGATTGGCTTCCACGGCGAAGGAATAGAAGCCTGTAATAACCCGCAAAATTGTGTTTTGCGTAATTACTGATGGTAGAACGCCTTGTGTCCGCACAGGTAGGTTCTACCACCTTGCATATTTCTGCCGTGAAGAAGTAATGCGTTTCGGCTTGAAAGGTTGGGGCTAAGCCGTTGTACTCTAAAAACTGAGACCTTAGAATCCATGTCTCAAGGTGGGTAACCATTTAACGCCAGGAGGGCCTGAGCTCGTCCACCCATCTACGCAATAAAAATGTCTACGCACATAGTACAACGAAAAATATGTAGGAATTTCATCTTTAATAAGATCTATAGTCCGATTACTTTGTTAGTACTCATAAAGTTCTGCAAACCAGTGCTTATAAAAATAAAATACAGCAAATTTGAAAAACTCTGATAACCATAACCACTTTATAATGTCAAAACTGTCTACTAGCTGGAATTTCGTAGGCTCAATAACCTTTAATCGTACGAATATAATTTTATGATCAAAAACATAAAAGAAAAATGTGAATACTTTTTATATTTTATGTAGTACCAATGGAAATAGCTATTAAAAATATTCGTATGGTAATGGGCTTTTTTTTCTTTCAAAGCTCTTGAAATTGTAATATTATTTGATACTATTTGAGAAATATTATGCTTCTGATTTATTTCGGCTTGCTTTCAACTAAGAGCTCGTGATTAAATCTACTTTAGGTGAATCCAAGAGTTATCAGAGCTTAAATTATATTCCGTTTCTTTAACTAGCCTAAAAGAACAATTATATATATATATATTTTTTAATTAATAAATAAATATTTTACTAACAATCACGCCACGTTAACTGGTCCCGTGATAAGTTCGTAAAGAACTTGTGTTACAGGTACCAGATATCGGAAATAAATGTAAGATTTTTATTATACACATACACATATTTAATACACATCCATAACCCTGGAAAATACATTTATATTTATCATACAAATATCTTCCCTTGGCGGGATTCGAACCCGCGACCCCCTAGTGTAGTGACCATGTCACTTACCACTACACCAGACGGACGTTGGAATTGGAGTTCGGTCCAAAGCTAGAGGTACTTTTTTCTCAAAGAAAGCTATGCAACCGCTTGTCAGCTGAGGCCCAGTATATGAGGTCTCCTGGAGAAACACGGTTTCAGCAGTTTTAGAATAGTTATTTGTGCAACAAGAAACCAAAGTTGGTTTTTGTTTCGAGTGCTTATTTTGAATCCTGAGCGTAGTGAGGGACTCAACAGCACGAGATGCAAAAAACTTTGCTCTCGTGTAGCACACATAATTTTTCGCCTCAGCAGTGAGAGCACATATTACTTAGGAGACATAGAAATGAACCGGAATAGATTGAAATAATTATTTAAAAAAAAACGTAATTTCCTCATTACAAATATCTTTAAATTTTAGGGTATTATGTACGCGTTTCCGAACGTGTTTTCTTTGAGGTTGAACTCCAAAATCGAATTTCGAAGGGATGTGTTTTTTTTTCACTCTCTTTTTTATATGTATGTGAAAGAGACAGCGTACAGTAAAATTCGAATGTTTCAAATTTATGGCTGAACAATGTCAATTCGTGGCGCTGAAGATTGAAAAATTAAAAAGCTACTTTGACCCACGCTCGAATCAAAATTGCGTTTTTTTCACTGTTGTATCACAGCAAAAGCGGCATGTTTGAGCTGCTGAGGTGAAAATACTAATACCTGCCAACTGTGAATTTGGTCTTCATTCTGATCTGTGTAGTCCATTTATGTATTGGAGTACAGTTGAAACAGCCCAACCTCGTGTAGGACCACCATTATATGTTTCGTACGTCGGTTTTGAGAAATCTACTTATAAGCTGATGGTGATAACCAGTTCCCGAGTCAGCTTCCTTGGATGTCAGTTGATCTTACATTGCGAGACGCTGTCTCTATCAACGTCTATCCACAATCTGCCTACAAAAAATATTGCGGTATTTTGGTCATGTTGCACGTAGGGATACCAGCAATTTGGAACGCCTTGTGGTGACCGGTAAAATAGAGGGAAAAAGGCCTAGGGGTAGAGGTCCCAAACGATGGTCGGACCAAATAGCGGAGGAACTGGGGATACCTATCAGCGACGCACTCCACCAGGCTGCAGGGCGGGATCGATGGAGACAGTTGGTTGACGAAATCGGACGGAGTCACGATCCTCAGCAGTGAGGAACCGATCGAAGAGAGAGAGAGAGAGAGAGAGAGTCTCTGCGGTGGAATTGCTTTTATTATTCCCTGCAAAGAGAAGACGAAGATATATAATATTAAGGAATATTGAGTTCACATTACGTATAATTTTTTTGATGTAAAAAGAAATTTGACTACTGATCTATTCTATAAATCTAGTCTTAGAAATAGTTCATTTTCAAAATCTATAACTAATGATGACTTATGTCTAATCCTAATTACTAACAATGTCGTGGTTCTTTCACACTTGCTAGTACTAATACTTGATCGTGATAGCTGTAGACCGAAATTCTAACTGTAGATTTCACGACTTTTGAAATCTTGCTATTTTCCAGTTTACGAGTTTTCTGAGGAAATAAAAATCCCTTTATAGCATTACTGTCGATTCGTAAACATTGTAATCACTCACAGCTGTAGAAACAGAATAGGATTTTTGAACTCTGGAAAACGAAAATCAGTTTATTAGCATCGAGTTGAATGTGAGTTGAATCGAAGAGGCTCCTTCATAATTCGATTTAGAATTTATAAAGATGAAAGCAAATAAAAGCTAAATAATAATCAATGTAAATAATAATGTGTTATTCCAGTATCAAAATAAAAGCACATTTATCAAACACATCAAACAAGTAGAAAAACCTTTTGTTATTTTATTTATTTTATACCTTAACAAAATATTGGCTACAATGTGAGGCCTTATATTCAACGTGTTGAAACCAATCTACACAGCCACTTTTTAGGCCATGTTTTTATCATTTGGGCTATTGAGCTACCATTAGTGTTACAGATGAAAGTTACTTCATAGTTAATCGATACTTAGTGAGGCAAATAGGTCATGTACGGAGTTATTGCCAACACTGGCACACGGCGAAGTCCACACGGACTTATGTCATTCTTATAGACTTAGAAATATCACGTCGTCTCTCAATGTTAAGGACTACCCTTGGTGTATTCCGAGAACAGTCAAACTGAAGGCAATCAAAATAAAAATACAATAATCCTATGTTGCAGTTTTACTGAAAAATATGTTTAAATTTAAATTTAAATGTAACATATAATTAAGTATTACGTTCGGCGTTCGATGTTTTGGCTTTTTTTATTGCTTAGATGGATGGACGAGCTCACAATCCACCTGGTGTTAAGTGGTTTCTGAAGCCCATAGACATCTACAACGTAAATGCGCTACCCACCTTGAGATATAAGTTCTAAGGTCTCAATATAGTCACTTTAGCTGTAGTCACTATAGCTTTTGAAACAGCTCGTCTCTCGACAAAGAACTTCTGAAACGGGTTTCCAATACTCTTTATTTTTGGCTATTTGACTTTAATATGGGCTGGCTATACTCTTTATTTCGTCCTACCAACGTTTTGGTTGCTTGTTTGATGGTACCAATCTGTTCTGATGGTACCAATCTGTAATTATTTTTGTTCATTTCTCGTATTTCTCTCTTAAGACGTATCCCGTCCATCTTCACTTCAGTGCTCTACGATTGCGTTTTTAAATTTTATTAATCTCTCTGTCTCTGTTAATCTTACTTTGTCTCTTCTCTTGACACCAATGACACTTCTTTCTCTAATGTTTAGACATACATGCATTATCTTATTTATTACTTTTTCCGTAAATGCGCGTGTTTGGCAAACGTGTATCAAACATGGTAAGATGCACAGGATATAGAATTTAGTTTTACCTTTTATCGATATCTTTTTATCCTTCATACGTTCACTGAGAGACTGATATCTCTTCCACCTACTGGTAATTATTTTGTCATTTTCTTTTTGTATGGTCAATGGTTGAGATTAAATGCCCCAAGTAGACATACTAGAAAATATTTTTGGCCCCAAATTTCGCGTTAAGCAAAGTCTTTTGTTTTACAAGCAATTTCATATAATTCAAAATTTGCTAATCCACACAACAGCAAAATCGAGAACACTCGAGAAATGCAACGCCATCTATTATCAAATAGCGGAGACACATATCGAAACGACTGGTCTTATCGAGAATGTTCTCGTTAATTATAGGGACGTCGTATAGACTATAAAAGCGTTGCAGAGATGATACGAAGGCAGAGTTAGTGATCGCATCTACTCGAAGCGAAACAGCGAACGGATCACCTGAAGCGAAACGAAAGAAGTGAATTGAGAATTGTAAAGTCATCCTTAAGTGTTCTAAGTGTATAATAGTTTTAATTTGTACTTCGGTGGAAGTTCTATTTATCCCTAACCCCAACGCATAACACTTAGTATCAATACTTTTATCATATCATGAAATATAATCGTTTTCTGTCTCATGAAGCTATCAAACACGGCAAAGACAATAAGTCCAAAAAGTTACGTATAGCTCTACAGTATAAATAACGAACGGTACCGCAAGTTTTGTAATTAAATTGGATTTACATACATGTCATTATTTCTTTAGGTATTTAACAAGCGACAAAGTGAATAATTTCCACCGAGCTAGTGTCTTCGCTTGGTAGACTAATAGCCCAAGTGTAGGTGTTAGATAAGCATAATTATTTTTAAAATATCATTAGCACGATTTGGGTTTTTTTCCAAACTATTACTTTACCAATTGAGTCCTTACCTAATCTGATATGATAACATGACTTATTTCGCCTCTCAGTTCGAGACATAAGGTGAAGTTCTATTGAATTATTGGTTTAAATAGGTCAGTTTAATTTTATAAAAATCATTATGAACCAACAATTTAATTGGAAGAAATTTCGTACCACATCCTTGATCCAGATCATTAATAACAAATTAACCCGCAAAATCAAACCCGCAAAATTATAATTTGCGTAATTACTGGTGGTAGGACTACCTGCGAGTCCGCGCGGATAGGTACCACCGCCCTGCCTATTTCTGCCGTGAAGCAGTAATGCGTTTCGGTTTGAAGGGTGTGGCAGCCGTTGTAATTATACTGAGACTTTAGAACTTGTATCTCAAGGTGGGTGGCACGTCTACGTTGTAGATGTCTATGGGCTCCAGTAACCACTTAACACCAGGTGGGCTGTGAGCTCGTCCACCCATCTAAGCAATAAAAAAAAAAAACTATATTTCTACTTAAAGAGCTTAAGTAACTATTTCAAAAGCATTAAAATAAAATTATTTACAGTTACTCTACTGAAGTCTATGTGCTTTGTGTCTATATACAGTGTGTTTAAGATTGCATTCCGGTCACGATCACGCGATATGCGATCACGTACATTCGCGACACTCGAACCCCGAGCAATCGTTGTTCTGTAGATAAAACATATTAAAACAAAACAACATTAGTTACACAGGTATCGTCGAAAGATACTGAAATTTGTCAGTATAATTTCATGTGTATGTGAACGATATCAGAATATTATGTACAGATAAAAAAATAAGTATGGACAGATTTACAAAGTACGAATGAGCTTTTTGATCGAATTTCTCGACACTTCGGTACATCATAGGTTTAGATCTGCGACTTTAGGAAGAAGCCGTCTCAATAAGCCGGCCGCCAGCTGAGGGCCCAAGTTTTTTAAATGAGCGTGGAAGCCTTGCCGTCCATATCGAGATAACTCGGTCTCGTTCAAGTTGGTTTCACTGGTGGTAGGACCTCTTGTGAGCCCACATGGGTAGGTACCACCAGCCTGCCTATTTCTGCCGTGAAGCAGTAATGCGTTTCGGTTTGAAGGGGGGGCAGCCGTTGTAACTATACTGAGAACTTAGAACTTATATCTTAAGGTGGGTGGCGCATTTACGTTATAGATGTGTATGGGTTCCAGTAACCACTTAACACCAGGTGGGCTGTGAGCTCGTTCACTCATATAAGCAATAAAAAATAAAAATAAACTTCGATCTCGACGCAGATGGCTCCAATCACCAGGTGGGCGCCCGGCGGCAGCGCTCTTTAGGGCCCGTGAAATAACAGGACTTGGGTTTTCTCGAGCAGCCCCTCGAGCCCTAACCCTCGGTTTTTCCCGACGACGAACGAACCCAAGCAGCCCTGGATTGAAAAACTAAATAGCCAACATCCCAACGCAATGAGATATTGAATTCATTTCTTAAAGTAGCATGTCTATGCACTCCAGTAAAAACAGCAGTTCAGCTAAAAAAAGCAGATTTGGGCATTCAATGTTTGAGGTGATGGAACTCCCTAAACACAAATAACTAAATGCCGTAATATCTAATATCTACGATAATATTTACGAGAATTCGTTGCTGATGTTATTGCTATTAACAAATAAAAATTTTGACTGTAAAACAAGGATTGAGACTAAGCCGTACCTAGTAAAATTATAATTGACTCGTCAAAGGAACAAATTAATGATTTAAAATTGTTCGAAGAAATAACAGGTTAGCTTTAGTTCTAGCGAAGCTTTCTAATCTGCCTAAAAGTCTTCACTAGACAAACGTTCATTCTTAGATAAAAAAAATTAATGCTTAGTTGGGTGGACGAGCTCACAGCCCACTTGGTGTTAAGTGGTTACTGGAGCCCATAGACATCTACAACGTAAATGCGCCACCCACCTTGAGATATAAGTTCTAAGGTCTCCGTATACTTACAGAGTTATTTCATAGTTATCAGTAATACAGGTCTTTGAACCTAGTACAAGGCTTCAGCTCTTTCAAAGTCTTACAAAATAAATTATAAGGTTAATTTTCATTTGTATTTGCACTATACCTTTAAGAGAGAAATAAATAAATAAATAAAATTAAACAAATTCTAGTTTAGCATGATTTTCTTTGCTAGGCCACTCAAAATAGTATCTGAATGAAATTGGTGTTCTGTTTAGGAATTGATATGCAGCCCACGATCCTCTGATAAACGGTCACGTGCGCGCCGTGAGTCGACTCCCAGCTGGTTCTACGTCCGACCGAATGAGGTGCCATGTTTGATATACTGTCTGCGTTGCAACTGTTGCAATTTATAGGGTGTCTGCGGTTGAAAACTAAATGAATCAATTTGATTTTCGTCTGGGTTGGCTTATTATACAGAACAGCTGAGATTTTGATATCATACCACAAACCTCGCTTCGCTTCGGAAACTGTAATTTATTATTGATTTCTCCACTATTTAATGGATGTTATTATACATTTAAACCTTCCTCTTCAATCACTCTATTATTAAAAAAAACCGCATCAAAATCCGTTGCGTAGTTTTAAAGATTTAAGCATACATAGGGACAGACAGAGATAGGGACAGAGAAAGCGACTTTGTTTTATACTATGTAGTGATTATTAACATAGAGGTAGAAACATAATCGTAATGTGCATCTGTGCTTGAACTAGGTGATAAGACCTATCAAGCAGCAGTGCTTCTCGTACAAAGAATACCACCACAGCTTTACTTCAGATACACAAAAATAGATAGTTAATAAATAGACAAGAATTAAACTGAAATTTGGATTCCATAAAATTTAAAAAATATGAGCTTAAAAATATAAAAATTAACAAAAAATATTGAAATGAATGTATTAATGTACCCTCTGTGTGTAATGAGTCTATGTATCGAACATTTATATGTGCCTTCTGGTAAACAAATATAAGCTTTCCATCGATTTAGCCAAAAATATTGTGTTTTAAGGCATTAAATGTTTGGAGTGACGGAATTTCCCAAACATTCATAAATTCTGAGGAGCTTTATTTTTGTGAAGAAATTAACTATGAAAGCTCTGTGATTGTAAAATAAATAAGTGACTTGAAGCCGTAAAATTGTATTAATTGACTCGCACAAGGAAAGGTCTGAAAATTATAATTTCAAAATTGTTTGAAAAATTAAATAAAAATATTACAGCTCTAAAGTGTAAAGGCGTTTAATGTTTACACGAACTTAAGTACCAAGAGTTCCGGGTTCGAGTCCGCGGTGGTAATAAATGCGTTTTGTTGTCGTGCGGTGTGCTCTACCCTTCCTTCCGGTTCGCATAAAGCTGTGTTTGTTTCGAAGCTTTACGATTTATTTATGTTTGTTTTAAAATTATATAGAAATTTAAAACGTAAGCAACTTTTGCTGGATTTGGGTTAAATCATTTACTTTTATTAAAGTTCAGTTCATTTGGACATTTTTTGATGACGTCAAATCAATTAATCGAATTCTCGACTTCAGAAACATAAGCCTGAATATACTTTGGTTTGGTATTAGTTTTGACTTTGGCCATTGAAATTTAAATTTTGGTTATTAATTTTAATGGTGTGTAATTTATTAAAATTAGGTGTTATGGATATTTATGCCACTATTTTAGGGTAATACTCAAAATATATTTTTTATATTTTTCTTCTCCTCTGTTTTAGTGGAAAGGTTAAGATTGCAAGAAAACGTCAAAGACGAACGTATAAAATCGATTTCTTAAGAAATCTCCACGCTATTTTTAAAAGTACAGCCCATTTTTAAATTTCGACTTCTAGATTTTTATCATTAATCTAGACATTTGTTATATAGCTTATCATCTACATAGTACGAGTCCATAGACACCACTGTGACTACCGGTGTCCTATGTTCCGACATACAACAAAAGTCTAAGTTCCATTCGTACATTTACTACCCTTTTCAGTAGATTATAAAAGGGTTAGTTTAAATTAAAAACTCACCCCTTTGACTACCCACTTCGGTCAATCTATACCCTGGGCCAAAAAGGTCAAGTATTTGTGACTTATCCTGGATGTATCCATGACATTCCGCCCGCTCAGAACGTCTGTGCACGATCGCGCCATATATCCTCCGGTATAGGATTATAATAGTACATAAACTAGGACGCGCAGACTACTGCATGCCTAAAGCTTCACCTTTGAAGTTTGAAATAAAAGACAAATTAGATACAACCCTTAAACACAACATGAAAGTAACACACGGGTCAGTAAGAGAAAAATTACATTGAATGTTTTGAATTCAAATTACTAATAGGCAGAGACCTAATTTGTAGCTTAAGGTTTATTCCAATTACACCGGTAAGTGAGCTCACAAGATCAACCTGAGAAATATGCTAACCCTACCAAGAGCAGATTCTACCACCGCATCAGAGTCACGACCCACTGAGAAGATCCGTCGAGAAACTCAGTTGGTTGTGTGGTCGTCGATTTATAAATGTCTTATTTTACAACAAAGCCGCGACTTCTACGTACTACATAACGACCCGTATTCTAATCTTAAATTTATAGCCAAGCAATAGCCAAAACATTTTTCAACATATTCTAAGAACCACGACGTTCTTGAGTTGAACTGACTTTCATTTACCTTGCTTCAAACAATTCGTTATTTTTTTAGCTACAATATAATTGAAAATTCTTTTTGATTCTAGTTTCTACATTATTCTCCAGACGTCTAACAATACCGAACAATAGTCTGACTAATAATGCTTTTAGGACATATAGCATATTTTTGAAGAAAGCTTTTTCTACATTTATATTAATACGAACTGAAAACAGCTTAGAGCATATTTTTAGGTTCCTATTTTAAAATTGAGAGGTCTTTGAACTTGATATTTGAATGTTCAGTTATCACGCATTCAAGAAATCCTCCTTGCGTCGGTTTCCTCATTACTGAGGGTCGTGGTCATGGCCTTGAACAGTTTAAATGTTTCTCTGTCCATGACTCTCTTGGGATGTAATTGTGGTGGGTTCCCACGTCCTTCCATTCAAGAAATACACCGCTTCTAATGGTGCACGTAACATTATTTAATAGTGCATTACTAATTTGTACGTTATTACAAAGTTAAGTCGTACACTGTGTGCATTACTAATAAAAATCTTACGTTACGGACGTTTTTTCCATGTTAGAGGGTACCCCTCCGCATCGTCCCATAAGGAACTTCGTTCCAAAAAAAGAACTTGTTCATCCATCTCTGTCAATTTATTCATTAAAATTACGAATGTTCTAATAGCATTAAAGAACTTTCTCGTACACCGAGCAACTCGGAAAAATCCTTCATCTCACCGCGTTAACGAGTACACTGGTTTAATTAAAAAAAAAAGGGGGAAAATCCGTAGAAACCCAACCGGTGCTGTAACCGAGCAACTAATCCAAAACTTTTCACCTTTCATAACTGTGGGGCAACTCAGGCCGAACGTAGCTGAATTAAATACCAGTACGTTAACGAACTTTTTTTTTTCTAATTTTTTTTTTATTGCTTGGATGGGTGGACGTGCTCACAGCCCACCTGGTGCTAAGTGGTTACTGGAGCCCATAGACATCTAATGTAAATGCGCCACCCACCTTGAGATATAAGTTCTAAGATATCGGTATAGTTACAACGGCTGCCCTATACCCTTCAAACCGAAACGTATTACTGCTTCACACACACAGGGCGGTGGTACCTGCGCGGACTCACAAGAGGTCCCACCACCAGTAAATGAAACTAAATAAAAATTCTCAAATACTTTGTAAATCAGCACTACCTTTTCGATTCTTGTACAGATTTTCCCTAGATGCTTATAATTTATAATATTAAAAAAGCGCTCAACAAGGCTGGTGAATGAGTTCAAGGCCTACCTGCGGGCTTACAAAGCACCACCACCATGCCTATTTTTGTCGTGGAGCAGTAACGCGTTTCGGTTTGGACAGTGGGGCAGCCGTTGTACTGTAAAGATTCAGATTTTAACTCGTGCTCAAGATGGTTGGTGACATTTACGTTTTTGATGTCTTTGGGCTCCGGTGACTGCTTAATACTAGGTAATCCAAGAGTTTATTTGTCTATCTAAGTTGGTAGATAAGCAAATTTACTTATTTCACCTAAAAGTTTTAAAAAGGCTTACAGATTTGTTGAAGAAGTATATATTACTTTACGGAATAATATTTACGCTGTGGTCCCGCGTAGGGCCAGAGTGGAGTCGGATGAAATTAAAAAGTTATCGCTCGCCGGGGCGAAGTTACCGGATTATTACTGGGCATGACGTAATTATTTTATCCGGATCAATCAGACTGGGATAAACTGCTACCGAATCGTATCGAATCAACGGGTTCAGTACACAATTATTTATTCTATTGAAAATTATATTTCAAGCATTTTGACAATGTGTATTTTATGAAATACTGGACACATAATAATTATCAGAATAGGTTATTTTTTTAAATGAACATAGGTGAATTTACCAATTAACAGTTACTACTGTCGTATCCATTGATTCATACATAATGCTGTTGATGTGATTAGCGAAACAGGAAAAGTGTAACAAAAGAATAACACGTTCAGACAACAATCAACCTTAAACAAAATATCACAATGAATAGATTTGACAGAAGCTGGTTTGTCGATTAGCCTTTTGTTGTTTAGTAAAGTCCCTGTTCCTTTTAAAGGGTCTCGATAATCATAAATTAAGATGCCTACTATGACGGACCGAAACAGGATTATCGATGAAACCGATGCCACCCTTAAACTAGTCGATTTGTCAGTAATAAACATGGCCATTAGACGAAGAGATCCATACAAGTAAGTTGATAATAAATCACACTGACCGTTTTCCCGGTTGGCTAAAAACAGAGCTTTAAGAATGAGTAGAGGATGTTCAGTGTTTGAAGGCCTGAATTAATATTTTTCGAACTAACGTTACGAATATACTTTTTTTTTATTCTTTACTAGCGACCCGCCCTCGCTTCTCTTTGTTTTTTTTTATTTTTATTGCCTAGATATGTGGACGAGCTCACAGCCCCCCTGGTGTTAAGTGGTTACTGGAACCCATAGACATCTACAACGTAAATGCGCCACACACCTTGAGATATAAGTTCTTAGATCTCAGTATAGTTGCAACGGCTGCCCCACCCTTCAAACCGAAACGCATTACTGCTTCACGGCAGCAATAGGCGGGGCGGTGGTACCTACCCGTGCGGCCTCACGAGAGTTCCTACCACCAGTAAGAAGAAGTTCTCTTCGGAAACTGTAATTTATTATCGATTTCTCCACTATTTAATAGATGTTATTATACACATAAACCTTCCTCTTCAATCACTCTATCTATTAAAAAAAACCGCATCAAAAACCGTTGCGTAGTTTTAAAGATTTAAGCATACGTAGGGACAGATATAGGGACAGAGAAAGCGACTTTGTTTTATACTATGTAGTGATTGGAGCCATACACCTATTAGGTTAAGTCGGCTACGATCATAGTTCATATTCAGTAAATTTATTGAAACCACGAATCAACATGATGCTTTGTAATGTGAGCACAGAGAAGATCTTCCACCGAGCGACAATTAGACTGAAGCAAAAATATGCCAATGTTTGTGCGTAGTGCCTAATTACTGTTATTGTTGGAGCGTGTTATAAGGCCGCAAGGCTTAGTTTTATCGTCCATTCCTGTATTTAAGTAATTCTATATTACGGTCTCAAAAACCAAATAGCCGCTGTTTCAATGAGTTCGCTATTGAGATTTGTAAAAATATCTCGAGGTCTGCAGTAGTTGCATGTGGGTCTCACATCAGTTGAGTCAAAAAACCGTATGCACGTTTATTCTAAGATAATTTGAAAAGTAAGATAATTGTAATCTAAATAAATTTGAATCAATATTAGCTATACTATTTATCTATTTTAGTCAGGACTTAGTTCAATTTAGTCAGGAAATTGACCTTGATTATGAGAAACGGATACCAGTAAATAAATTCGTAGATAGATCAAAAAATTTAACAAAAAGATACAGCATAAAAATTTATTATGTTTTTTTTTTGTTACTTAGATGGGTGGACGAGCCTCACAGCCCACCTGGTGTTAAGTACTGGAGCCCATAGACATCCACAACGTAAATGCGCCACCCACCTTGAGATATAAGGTTCTAAGGTCTCAAGTTTAGTTTCAACGGCTGCCCCACCCTTCAAGCCGAAACGCATTACTGCTTCACGGCAGAAATAGGCAGGGTGGTGGTGGTGGTGGTACCCACCCGCGTGGACTCACAAAAGGTCCTACCACTAGTACTAATATATGTCCGATCAAAACGACCGAAAATCCTTATTTCAATAGGCCTTTATCACACCAAACGGACTATGTGTCCCGATGTTCCATTTATTTTTCCAACCATCATACATAACCAGAGAATTTTCCCGTTCGCTTACCGTTTGAAAAAAAAAATATGATTTGTTGAATAGGTGCTCCCGCTCCTGAATATTATGCAAACATCTCTCGTGGTGTACGCAAATGGAGATTTCCAGCCGCCATTGTGCCCGAACGTGGCGGGAGAATTATTGTTATTAAAAGAGTTTAAGGGAAATATGGAGTTACGGAAATTTACGTGATAAATTAAAGTGGGCTTAATGTATTAACGGCTCGTAGTTTTCTTCTACTTTCTTAACTTGAGTAGTTTTATTTAGAATATTTTAGGGGACTGATGGGTTCGATCAATCTCGATTCGAGCAATTGGAATGCCTTCATTTAAAAATGAGAGCGTAAAACAACGAAAGTTTTGTAGAAAAATTGTAATCGTGAAATCGAACCACTTTTTAATGCTAAAATCTTATGTTCATACAAATGGCGACTTCAAGGGTTCAAAGAACTATTATTTTCTAATATAACGAATACTATCGCATAGACAACACGGGTATTCTATAGTAAGTTCATGATAGAAATTATGGTCTTTGGCAGTTTACTATATACTCATTTATAAATAAGCTTATTTGCAGTAACGTAATACGGTTTATTTGATCTAAAGGCAGGATGTCCGGTATTTCAATGCTGAGTCTAACCTTTGAGGCTGATGTCTTGAAACAAGAACATCAGGTGTCTTTTTCTTTATGCTACAACGACATACACATAGCTTTTCTGATTAAAAGTAAAACACATGCACCACACATACGATTATAATTATGATAATCTAATTATGTTAATACTATTAACTACATTTTGCCATTATTATATGTATATAATTATATATAGAAAAAAAAAAACGATTGAATTTTATATCAATCATTAGTTGAAATATACAAAAGAAAGATATAAATATAAATAAATAAATATAAATATTTACTAACAATCACGCCACGTTAACTGGTCCCGTGATAAGTTCGTAGAACTTGTGTTACAGGTACCAGATAACGGATATAAATGTAAGATTTTTATTATACACATACATATATTAAATATACATCCATAACCCTGGAAAAGACATTTATATTTATCATACAAATATCTTCCCTTGGCGGGATTCGAACCTGCGACCCCCTTGTGTAGTGACCATGTCACTTACCACTACACCAGACAGCCGTTAAAAGATGCGTAATTTGGGTAAATGTATCTTTAAGATCTGTTTACTGGCTTATACAGTACATCCCTATAACAATCTAAAGTATTTATGGATTTAAATCCCCTACGGGATCCCAACTTGCTTATAGCTAAGTAACAAATGACCCTCTAGAGTTGTCACTTAACTAGGTTACGTTCTATTTCCAATTAGGATTAATGCATTGTCTTAAGCCCACATTAAACATATACTCTTTAATACACTCCAATATATTATACGTACAGATAATAAATAATAAAAATAACAGAAAATAAATAACTGGGAACAAATCACGCATGGTCATCATTTCTCTGCGTTATGTGTACTAGACACTGACATACATATTTATATACATCTAATAAATCACTACATAGTATAAAACAAACTCGCTTTCTCTGTCCCTATATATGTATGCTTAATCTTTAAAACTACGCAACGGATTTTGATGCGGTTTTTTTTAATAGATAGAGTGCTTGAAGAGAAAGGTTTATATGTATAATAACATCCATTAAATAGTGGAGAAATCAATAATAAATTACAGTTTCCAAGCGAAACGAGGGCGGGGCGCTAGTAAATAATAAAAACCTGGACAAAGGGCAAACAACCTGTTCGTCACACGAATGTTTACCTGATGTGGGAATCGAACCTACGACCTTTGGCACAACAGTCAGGGGTGCTAACCCAAATCAGATAGAATCATAAGTAAAATGCAACATTGATTCACTTGGTTGTGATTTGTACCAGAGCTTAGGCCTTGCACGGCGTAAGTTTATCCATTTAAAATATTACCAAGGGCAAAAAACAGCTTTTTTAAAACTAAGTCCATAACAGCATATAATTTTAATAAAAAACAATTGAAACTTATACATGTTTCTCATTAATTTGTTGTTAGGTATTGAAATGTGTGCAGTCAAGCATTTTCTCTGTGTGTTGTTAGCGTGAATTAATTACGAACCATTCTTATATACTTAACAACAAGGAAACATTTGAAAAGAAATAGAAACAAAAAATACATACATAAAAAATGTATAATTTATCAAATAAACATACAGTAGCGCCCTGTCAGTCAGGGCTGTCATATCGCCGAAAAGGGTTCAACCCTTTCTATAAGGTAACACGAGTTTATTGTTGTAGTTCACGGAACGAGTTTCTAACCTTTGATAAGGTTGAAACGATTTCTTATAACTGCTTTTAGAAATACGTTACAAAAACAGAATAAAATACGTTGTGGCTTAATTCTGTTAAGGCTCTCTTATTGTTTGGTTGTGGGTTCGCCGAAAAATTTTATTCAGACGATACATCGCTAAGATCAATGAAAAAAAAAAAGTTTTTATTTTCACGAACGTCACATATTGCATGAAATATTTTCGAACGAAGAAGGGAAAAAACGTCCGTAACGTAAGATTTTTATTATTTATGTATAGTCTTAGTATGATGGCTATACAGTGTCTAATGTATAAGTCTGCGTGATGACGGTTATTATTATTATTCATATAAATAGCTGTTTCTTTGTATATTATTACATATTATATATTTTTTATAAATCCTTGTGAATAAAATAAAGTTGATATCTTTGTAGAGTAGTTTATTTTTTATTTTTATCAATAAAAAAAACATAAAAGAAAAATGTATACCCGAATAATTATTTTCTTTATACCTCGAATAGAACTTAAAATTAGTATTTTTATAATAAGGAACTTCGTTCCTATCCGGTGTCTCACGATATCACACACCTTTTTTTGTTTATATTCCTTAAATCGGTGAATAAGCTCATAACCCTTTTTTGTTAAGTAGTTACCGGAGCTCATAGACATCACCAAAGTAAAGGCCGCTTTGAAAAATGAGCTTAAAGTTTTTGTTCTATGGCTGCCCCATCCTTCAAAACGGAACGCATTACATCTACGCATATGTGGTAGGTCTACAACAATTCAAATGCTTTTATTGCACTAGATATAGAGCTCATACTCACCACGTGAGTTCCATTTGAGTGGTTGAAGACTCAACTTTAATATATTACTGCCGATGAATCGGAATCCAGATTTAGGCCAGATAGTGCTGGCTACCGGTACTTACACACGAACTTCAATATCCTGACTTACTATAATACTTACAGCTATTCTGCAAGGTTTTATTTTTAATTTAGAAGGCTAGCTTATGATTTGTTTTTATTTTAACAATTAAAAAAGCATTTTACTTAAGACGTATTTTTAATCATTTTTCTTAGACTATTTTCACATATTTTGCAGAAATTAGTAAAAGATTATTTAAAAAACTTACAAAAACATTAACTTAAAAAAAATACAAAATCAATGCTAAATTCACAGCAAAATAATTTGAAGTGGTTACTTATGGTTGTTATTTAGGCAGCAATACCAGGGGCAGAGCCAAGCCGCTGCCTACCGTAAAATACTCTCCATAAGCCTCGTTTGAAGAAGGACATGTCATAGCGCTTGGGAAACACCGTGGAGGGGAACTCATTCCAAGGCCGGATGGTACGTGGAAAAAAAAGATCTCTGGAAACGCATTGTGGATGAACGCAGTGGCTCCAAGTAGTATGGATGAACACTACTCCGCTGGGGAGCGATGTGATGTTAAAAACGAGATAATGGTATCATCTCAAACAATTCTTCAGAGCACTCCCCATGGAACATACGGTACAAAATACAGGGAAAACGAAGTCCCTCCGCAGACCCAGAGGTTCCAAACGATCCGTGACGGATTATCGACTATCCAAACGGCTCTCGTCTGTATGAAGTCAAATGGAAATAGCGCTTATGACACATTCATACAGGTCGATACCTTATGGGATATTGATTACACACATGTATGTGTAATTAAGCTGCGCAATAATTTAAAGACTTTTCGCACTTTATACGCATTAATAAAAATCTATTGACGGTTTGAGCTCAGAGGGGCTTAAAGCCCAATGGCCCAATGGCCCAAAACACCAGCCGAATACATTCCGTTCAGATATATATGATGACAGAAAGTGATAATATAAAATTAAATTACTCTTTATTCCATTTTTCAAACTTAATCGTCTGGTACGTACCTCATTTGGCGCGGTGTCAAGTACATTTTAATAAAACGGGATCTAATGTAAAGGAAAATATAGGGAATGGTGAGAAAAAACTAAAAAGGCCCGACCTCGTTCAGCCATGCCACATTTGGCAGACGGCGAGCGGATTTTAAAACAAAAGGGAACTGTCCGGGATACTGCAATGATAATGTTTACAGCGTGTTATTTTATTGGGTTGTAAGGATTACGGTTGAGTAAATTCTAAGGCTCAGTTAAGAGGGTAATCATTATCCTGCCCTTCTCCCAGTCACCTGGGGTCGACGCAACATGTTTTCTCCTTCCATACTCTTCTATCAAATATCATTTCTTCACTCACTCCCCTCTTACCCATAACGTCTTTCACGCAATCCATCCATTTCTTCTTAGGTCTACCTCTTCCTCTATATCCTTCACATTCACAGTTAACATTCTCTTACCAACCTCATTTTCATTTCGTCTCATCAAATGTCCATACCATACCAAACGCGCACTTCTCAGCTTCTCTGTCACAGATGCCACTTTCAGACTTCCTCTCACATATTCATTCCGTATTCTATCCATTCTCGTTACTCCACACATCCATCGCAACATTCGCATCTCTGCTGCATGCAATCGCCTTTCATCCATCAGTTAACAGGGCGTTTGCTAGTAATATTTTTATTTATTCATTTTATTTTACTTTAAGTATACTGTTGTTAAATGTAAAAAAAGACAATATTTTAGTGAGAGTAAATTTAAATTTAATATAATTACTTACGAATAATCAAATACGTAGCAAAACGTTCTGATAAAATAGTCGTCTTTGACTTCATGTCTCGAGGTGGGTGATAGATAGCATTCAGGCATATTTTTGCATTTCCTATGAGAAAGAAAAAAACTAATCTAAAAAAATCTATTTCACAAGCTACGGCTCGATTCTGATAACCTCGATAAAACATAGAACACAGTTGCTTCATGTTTGATACCAAACTAGTGTGTTCGAAACAATTTAAAATTAATCTCAAAAATATGAAATGAATTTCGCAAATTTCCTAGCTCTCGGTAAAACAAAACCAGGGCGCCCGGATACGAAATTCACAAAGTTAAATACTGGGATTTTTGTCTGTAGTTATTTATTTTATGCGTTTGTGTGTTTTTTATGTTCACGCATACAGAATAGTGTGTAAAGCAATTGCCGAAAATTGCATTGAAGGGCATTATTACATCTAAAATGTGTTAGGAAAAATAAACTAGGCGTATCATTGTAAAGATTTCAATTAAAATTTGTATTAATTAAATGTTGTGCAAATTTTTTTATCAGTAAAACTAAATATTAAGGGATTTTTTATTTATTTAATTAGTGTCAATTGGTGTCAACATTACATACTTGAGTTCATCTATCATCATCATCTATCATCATCTACAACGTAAATACGCCACCCACCTTGAGATATAAGTTCTAAGGTCTCATTGTAGTTACAACAGCTGCACCACCCTTCAAACCGAAACGCATTACTGCTTCACGGCAGAAATAGTTGGGGTGGTGGTAGGTACCTACCCGTGCGGACTCATCAGAGGTCCTACCTCCAGTAAATCACTAACAGTATAAATAATAAAAAAAATATGTCTATATATCTACAACTTTTTATATAGAACATTTTACACACAAAAATAAACAAATATATAAAGGTAAATATAATAGCGTATTTTCTTTTTGAAATAAATATCAAATCTCAAGCTGGCTCTCTGGCTGGCTTGTAATTTCACATTGAAGATATTATAATACTTACCTTACACTGACAAAGTCATTAATTTCGTCTAAACTGTGACTCCGAAAAATGTTACTAAAATTAAAATGAGATATTTAATTCATGTCACAGCAAAAGCCACTCTGTTCTACGCTTCGGTTTGGTTTTTTTCCGTATTATTTACGTGTTTTTTTCTTTTGTGAATAATTCATTGAATAAGGCAATGACGCCTGCGCCTTCCCGCCTAACCCATTATTAATGAGGCGATCGAGAAATACCTCTCAATAAACATTGATGTTGTAAACAAACTGATGCGAACAATACTCAACATTTATGTGGCAATTTCATAGTTTGCCTAAACGCTCTTACGATATTGAAATAATATTAATGTCATTAGTACAGGGATTTTTAAACTATTTTGACCAAGAGATCCTTCGGGCTCTCGTAGGCAAATTACTTTAAAAATCCTAACTCTAGTATATTTCCTATTGATACTGTGGTTTATTATCTACTCTCTCCATTTAGCAAGAAATTTGCTCTCAAAAATAAATTAGTCAAGCAACGTTTTTTAAAAACACTTATAATGTTTTGGATGTGTACAAATTATAATATTAACAGGAAACGAAGATAACTAAGCTAGGGACTAGACAATACTAATTATATTAATATTACGAAGTAATTATTTTTACGTTAAACTTAAATCGGCGCGCGAATCTTGTCGATTGGTGACATAAGGTATGACGTCAGGTGATAACTGCGTCTTGGGGAATTCCTTTTACGCCCGATGACATCTGAGTGCGACTTGGCATGCCAGTGCTGCACGCTACAATATAAAATGCTTACAAATCTAAAATAATAAAAAATGCGGTTAGTTAATTTTCCATTAAATTTTAACAAATTAAATAGTGTAGTAATCAATTAGACCAAGGGCCAACGCGTACAGCGACCGACTTTAAATTTTTTTGCAGGTGATATTAATTGGTACTAAAATTATTATTTTTATATATAAAGCAGAATATCCAAACTTTTGTTATTCGTTGTTTCCAATCAACCAGCTTTCTATAGCATCCATACTTTAAGTGCCAATCACGGCTCACCTCTGGGACTTTAAAGTTGCTGTCAGTGTTTCAGGTCGAGTTCTTAACTTCAATGTTTCATGATTCATGTTTGATTTTATCATTAAACTTTTTGAGAGCATTCGTTTTTTGCGGCTTCTCGCAACTTTCGTTCCGAAATAGATCACCGACTTACAACTTTGTTGATTTCTTAATATGCTCTTTGAGGTAGCTTGTTAAGTTTTGGATTTTTTCAACCAATTTTTTTGGTATTTAAAGTTTATATCATTTTTGATATTTATTTGATGTCAATTTTATTATTTATATTAGCATTTTTAATTGGTACTAGCTGACCCGGCAGACTTCGTAGTGCCTCAATCGTTAAGTAAAAGTCCTAAGCTTTTGTATAAAATAAACTTAAACGAAACAAAAGGAATCCGCCCGACGGGGGACACAACAAAGGGAAAACAAAATTATGATTTTTATTTAATTCCGAATATTTTCATATTTATCTACATTTTAAACCTTCTCTGGGCTTCCACAAATAATTCAAGATCAAAATTAACCAAATCGGTCCAGCCGTTCTCAAGTATTAGCGAGACTAACGAACAGCAATTCATTTTTATATAGGTATAGAAGAAGAAGAAGAATATAGATTAATACGTCCTATCAAGAGTACAATTATCATTTTTTTTAACTGTTTTTTTTCGATTAGTAAACTCCACGCTTGTTCCAATTTGAAATGAACTACAAAGAAACTTTTTTTTTTAAATCGTTTTTGTAAAATTGAAATATAAAATGCCTAACGCCAGAGGTTGCGCTTCGACTTGGCAAAAGTCACGAACTAGACCAATTCAAATCGATGTCTAGAATTGTGAAACTGAATTTAAACCGTGCAAAACTCAGAGACACGTTTTCGATATTTTGAATATAATAACGTTAGAATCTCTGATGTTTTATGTTGAACATTCGAAGCTCTTAGTGAAAGATTTGTGATTTGTTTTACTGCTTTTTAAATTTATTTATATCGATTTTTTATAAACCAGAGGTGCACAGAAAAAGAAGTAACAGCTGTTATGTCATTATTCAGATTAGAAAGATTAATGTATATTTTTATTTAATATTCTACGATGTATTTACTATTCAAGTAAATTATTGAATTTAATTGATTTCATTATAAATTATAGGCTACTCATGTGCTATATCTGGCCTATCGTCATGTATGGTTGCGAAACGTGGACCCTGAAAGAGGACACTACAAGACGCCTACAGGCATTCGAGATGTGGTGCTACCGTCGCATGTTACGCATTGGTTGGACGCAGAGGGTCAGGAACGAAACCGTGCTTCAGCGCGTTCATATGTCCCGGAAAATGCTGCCTGCTATCAAAAAGCGCAAGATAGAGTATCTCGGCCACGTGCTCAGGAACGATCGATACATGCTGCTGCAGCTGATAATTATGGGCAAAGTGGACGGAAAGAGACGTGCTGGGCGAAGAAAGAAATCATGGCTCCGGAATATCCGGGAGTGGACCGGTATTGCCTCCGTCGAACACCTGTTCCGGTTGGCTGCAGATAAAAACGAATATAGAAAGCTAACGGCCAACCTTCAGGATTGAAGAGGCACTGGAAGAAGAAGAATAAATTATAGGAAATAGCTATTCAATGACTAGGACTCAGGTATCCTGAAGCTATATGATGATAAACTGATAATGTTGCTGACATCAACAGTGTATTATAACTTCGGAGGGATATAATTCTCGTGGGTATTTTTTACCTGGTCTATAAATTTTTACAAGCGTATGTCTCTCAGTTCATTTGGGATTTTTTGTCTATATTAATTCTGTTACGACAACAATAGCGTTATAGACAGAAACAGGGCAAGACGCCTACGAATTTAATTCGAGACATCTCAGGGGACTCATTAAAGTGTCCCAAACAAAAGAAAAAAATTCTGTCAACTTACGCCAAGTTTAATTGCCTTAATAAATCTGAGGGTGGATATTGTTTGGGCACGAATTTAGCGGTTTAGTATTCTTTGGATTTTTTGACTATTTTTTGTTTCTAATTTCAAGGCCTTTATTTGAATGTCTTAGACTGTGCAAAACAATTATGAATGTTCTTAGAATTAGAAGCTCAGAAGTTAACTTTTCAGTTATCCTTGTTTGTGAAAAAATGTGGAATTAATGCTATATCTGGGGACCCCTAATCGTTGCTAGTTCTTTTTATTTGTTAAACCAGTGATTTAAAAAATCTTTAAAATTAATAAATTCGGTAGGCAGCGACTTGGCTCTGCCCCTTGCATTGCTGAGGTCCATGGGCGACGGTAACCACTCACTATCAGGTGGACCGTATGCTCGTCTGCCTTCAAGGGCAATAAATTTTTTTTTTCATCTTACAACAAAAATTGATTTTGTTCGAGTTTTAAACCTTTTTTCTAATGGCCCAATAGTAAGGATCTAAGTCAGGTCTGGATGCAAATGAAACTCTTTGTAGCAAATCTTAAGGGATTTATTCGTAAAAATTGTCAACCGGAACGCGGCTCAACGCGACAAAAGAAAATAAATTGAACCCAGTAGGTAACTTTGCCTATACAGGGTGTGATTTCAGTAAACTATTACATTCCTAATGACCGTACTAGTTGATATAGTGAGGAAACAGTCTATGGTATATAATGGTAAATAAAAATTTTAACTGCGTTTTCTGTAATGTAATACTGTCTGTCTGCAATGTAAATCTGTAGTTTAATATATTACTATATTATACTTTAAATTACATAACTATAATAAATTAATTTAAATATTGACTTACCTGTAATATAAATACAAAACAAAATTTAAAGCTCTTAATATTTCTATTTAAATTAATATTTTAAATATTATTATTATACTATGTAAGATTGAATTATTTCTCTTCATTGATAGGTGAGCAAACTAAGAAGAATATCTAAGAAAATATTTTTTTAAACTAAAGAGGTTTTTCTTTTTCACATTCTCTTTGAATACCCAACAGGGATCACAATGAACCACCATATCTGTGGACTTTTGTAAAATTCAAATTCATAAGAGATGTAATCGTTGATGAAGACGTAAAACTTTCAAGGGTCGAAGCTTAGGACAAATAATTGGTCAGGAAAATTTATATCTGGTTTTTATTCCTACCTCATCATTAGTAGCCTAAGGGGCTATTATAAAAACATTGCAACGTGCAACATTGCATATTAACTACACTACACAACTACGCTCGGACTGGTGCTATGCTGGAAGTGACGTCAGGATTGAAATTCTTTTTTTTTTTTTTTTTATGATTGAAAGTTTACTGGTGGCCCGAAGGTCTTTCCAGTTTCACCAGGACAGGTGGGCGAGCAAAGGCTCAGCCAAGAGGGGTGGGATTTGCTAACAACTGCCCGAGCGCCTCCGAAGGAGACCTAACAACTCAAGAGCAATTGTTTCGCGAATGAATCTACTACCGGATCGGAATCGCGACCCGCTGAGAAGATCCGGCGAGAAACTCAGCGGGCTGATGCATGGGTTAGGTTGCACGTCGACCTCTTTGTCGAGTTCGACGAGTACGGTTACCGGGGTCCCTAAGCCTGCCCCTAGTATTAGAGCTGAAGGCATCTAATGCAAAGGTTATTGGATCTGATGGATCCGTAAGGACGTGTCTAGGGCGTCGACGGTGACTGGCTCCTGCATGATCAGGATTCGGGGAGTAGTCAGCGGCGGCAACGATAAGGCGATTATCATGACGCATAGCCTTATCGAAGTATCGTTCCGACGCTGACTTCATGTATTTCCGAATTGATTCGAGGCCCAGGTCGTCGTGTAGGTCAACGTTCCTCACGAACCACGGAGCCCCGACAGCTAACCTGCAAAAGCGGGATTGTAGGGATTGGAGGGTGTCTATGTGTGTGCGGGCCGCGTGAGCGAACACCACACTCGCGTAAGTCATGACGGGCCTTATGCAAGTTTTGTAAAGTGTCACCTTGTTCCGAAGGGACATTTTACTCCGCTTACAGATCATGGGGTAGAGTCTACCGAGAATAAACGCGGCACGGTCACGGACTGATTTTATATGCGGGTGGAATGTCATCGATGCATCCAGGGTAACGCCCAGGTACTTGACCTTCCTGGCCCAGGGTATGGGTTGTCTAAAGAGAGTAATCGGGGGTGTGAGATTCCTCCTCCTAATCCGGGAGGAAATCCGTGTGTAGCTTCCCCTTTGAAATAGCACCGCAGTACTTTTCGCTGGGTTGATGTCTATGCGCCATTTTCGGAACCACTGTCCTAGGGCTAGGGCTGCGCTCTGAAGCTTCTTCGCGATTAGGGACTTATTTCTACTAGAATAGTAAACAGTCGTGTCGTCGGCGAATAAAGCTAAATGGGTCGGCGGCGACCGGGGAATATCGTTGACGAATAAACTAAATAGGAGGGGTGAGAGGACAGAGCCTTGCGGGACTCCAGCTGTGAGAGGTCGTGGGGAGGAGCGGGTTCTCTCGACTCGATATCGAAAAGAGCGGTTCGACAAGAAGTCCCGTATGATGAGCACGAGACTATCCGGCACGCCCATGTTGAATAGTTTGAAAATCAAACCATTGTGCCAGACTTTGTCGAACGCTTTTGCGACGTCGAAGAAGAGAGCTCCCGTGTATAACGGTTTTGGTCGATTAAGCCCCACAAGAATGTGCTCCGTGAGGCGGTGCACCTGTTGAACGCATGAGTGATTTGTACGGAATCCGAATTGTTCATCGATGAGAATGCCCTTGGATGAGACGAAGTCTCTGAGGCGTTTGTAGAGCAGACGCTCATACAGTTTGCCTAGAGACATGAGGAGGCTAATCGGGCGGTAGCTCGTCGGATGATTTTTTGGTTTACCGGGTTTATGTATGCCGATAACGTCCGCTTCTTTCCACACCGCGGGAAAGATACAGTTCGCCATAGCGGCATTGAAAATAGATGCCAACATCACGATGAGTTGGACGGGTAGAAGTTTAATAACGCGGTTAGATATACCGTCGGAACCGGGAGCCTTGCGAGGAGGTCTTTAACTTCCATCGGGGTGACGGGTGGTAACGCATCCGAGGGTGGCAAGGAGGCTCTGCGTTCTACCTCACTGTCTACTAATTCTACATGAACAGGGTTCACGGATTGAGTGCTGGGCGTGCACTAAGTTTGCAATGTATCGGCCAGCAGCTCTGCTTTTTCGTCATCATCGAACGCCGCGAGTCGGCCTGAGGGGCCTACGAGGGGGGGCATAGTTACTACCGTATCCGATTTGAGAGTACGAGCTAAGCGGTAGTAAGACCTTTGGGAGGGCGCGAGTCCTTCTAAGAAATCAGACCATCTGGCATCTCGGACTTCGGCGATGCGAGACTTTACGTCGCGTTGTAGGGCACGCATTCGAATACGATTTTCCGCGGTAGGATACCTGTCGTAGGCGCGTATCGAGGCGTTCTTAGCTCTAAGGAGTTCCCTAATATCGTCGGACAATTTGAAGCGGTGAAGGAAGTCCTCCGCTACAACTTGTTTCGATGACCTATCTAATGTCGAGGTGATGTGTGACGTTAAGATGTCTATGGCTTCAGCGGTATCCTGAGGAGACGGGGTAGAGTCCGGGTTAAATGGGAGCGATGGTGGATCAGATTCAGCCAGGCTGATGCCCAGCGTGTGCCAATCCACCACAGTCCTCGTGACGGGAACGGAGTCGGGAGCGCGACCGAGCTTCATAACGACGGGACGGTGGTCTGAATCTAACTCTGAAACTACTTCGATCGAGTGTCAGCTCAGAGTTACGTTTTTTAATAACGCTATGTCGAGTATATCCGGGCGATGCGCGATATTTAGCGGGTAGTGAGTCGGTGTTAGCGGAGCGACGATATCGAAGGCGAGATCATCGACTAACGCGTCAAGCCGCCTGCCATTCGGGGTTGTGGTGTGTGAGTTCCACCTGATGTGTTTACAATTTAGGTCGCCCGCCAGAATGACAGAGCTCCCCATGCCGAGCAGCGCCTCGATATCACTGCTTAGAACGATATTATCCGGTGGAAGATAAACGGACGCGATAACGATCGGCGCGTGTCCCGTCAGTGAGATTCGGCACACTGATGCTTCGATATTAGCGAGCGCGGGAGGATCGAGCGGGACGCAATGCAGGGCTCTTCTATAGTAAATGACGGTACCAACACCACGAGCAGAGAGCCTGTCGTTCCTGACCATGTTATAGTTCGCGATTTTAGGGTCACGGCGCGCGGGCTTAAGTAGGGTCTCCTGCACTAAAAAGATATCAATTTGATGGTCACGCAAAAAGTCAGAAACCTGATCACGTTGATTTGCGAGACCGTAAGCGTTAAAAAATCCTATCGTTACGGATAGGGGCTTTATTCTACTTATATACGCCATTGATTACCGGCGGAGTGAGGGGAGGACGTACGTATTTAGTGACGCGTATACGTCGGCGTATTCTTGCACAACGGCGATAAAGTGTTGTGCAGTGGAGGCAGCGCGAATGGCGTCGCCCAAAGCGTTAACGCGCTCAAAGTTGATCGACTGAAAGAAGTCGATCGCTAAAGCGAGATTGTCGGACGCGGTCGGAGGGCAAGTCGCGGGAGAGGGACGAGTTGCGGGGGCGGGACGAATCGTGGAGGAGGGAGTTGTAACCGTGTTCGTGTACGGCAGCGGTTTCGCCCAAGCCGAGACACTGGGCACCGGCGCCGGATCGAACGCTGGCTTAGCCTGCGACACAGAGGGTGCCGAGGCTTTGATGTCTGGGCCGGAAGCTCGGAGGCGGTTTTGGCGGGCGACGCGGCGATTTATTTTCGGGGCTCGGGGGCATCCGCGGTAATTTGCGGGGTGACCCTGTGTACGACACAGGACGCAGCTAGGCGGTTCCGTCGCGGTTTTTTGATCGCGAGTGCAGAGGGCCGTGGCGTGATCTCCTAAACACTTGACGCATCGGGGGCGCGCGTGACAGTTACGGGAAGAATGCCCGTATAATTGGCAGTTATGGCACTGGCTAGGTGTGCCTTTCTTGTGTGGGGTTTCGACGGCGATTCCGGAAAGGCTACAGACCGTTCGGATGTTGAATATTTGCTTACCCTCGGGGGTAGGCTGGAGGGCGACGAGAACCATGTTATATGGCTCCCTTCCGCGACCTGTGTGCATGCGGTGTACGGAGTTAACCGGTAGGCCTTGTTCGAGAAGGTCGGCCTTGACTAGCTCGGCATCCAACTCTTTAGGGATGCCACGTATGACGGCACGGAGTTCGCGCTCCTCCTGGAGCGTATACGTGTGGAAACTTATACGTTCCTTACGGAGGTAAGAAGGGAGGGCCCTATGGTCGTCGGGTGTTCGAACCTTAATTTGAATGCCGTTCGCGAGGTTACGGGCATTCGTGAAGTTGATATTTTTGGCCTTAAGGGCCAGAGAAACTCGATCCCAAGCTGCCTTCTCTTGAAGGATAACCGGGGGAGGGGTCTGGGTTTTATTTTGTGCCACCGGACGCGGCGACGGAGTGGCACGGGCTGGAGGCGCAACGGGAGTCTGAGGGCGGGGGCGCGACGCGTTCGCGGCTTTACTAATTTTAGCGGCCGCGGGAGCTCGAGACTCTGCGGCACGCTTCTTACCCTTTTGTACCAGGGTGAATCCATCCGTCGATGAGGCGGGAGCGAGGTCGACCTCCATCTCCGAGTCAGAGTCGGAGGACGAGGAGGCGGGCGCAGGTGACCTACGAGCAGGTGTTTTGGAGGGCACGACGGAGGCTGCGGATGATCGCGCTGCTGGAACGGTGGCCACGGCGGACGACGCAGCAGTTTTACTCGCCAGTATAGGCGACGCGGGAACGGCAGGCACGACGGAGGCTGCGGTGCTCGATGCAGAAGCTTTGCACGCAGGTACAGGCGACGCAGGAGCAGCGAGCTCGGCGGAGTCCACGAGAGGGCTCGCGGTGTGATCGGCCTTGAAGGCCAGAAACTCTGAGGCGAGCTGTGGGTGGCGAAGTCGGAGGAATTCCGCGAATACAGCGTCCATGATCGCTGAGTGCCCAGGTGGGGCGGCCCCGGGTCTTGAAAACACTCGCCTTGCGGCGAGGCCCCAACTTCTCGGACCTGAGCGGTTCTATTGAACACAGGTGGCGATGCGGCACGATTACTACAGGACAAATAAAAAACACAACAAAACGGAAATAACAAAAAGAAACAGAACAATTAAACACTTCCAGGAAAACAGTTTGTCGGCAGATGTACCACGAACACAGAAACAACAAAAGGAAACAAAACAAATAAAAACTTCCAGGAAGAGCACTTAGTCGGCAGATGTACCACGAACACAGGCCGCGCGAACAATGGCCGGGCTAACAAAAGCCGGGCGAACAAAGACCGGGCGATCGAGTGGTCGATGAGCACGTCCGCACGTGACGGGTGCCTCTATCGGAATGATTGAAATTCTCTAAAGGACTCATAGATACCAAAAGTAGAACGCGGCCGCTCACGTTTAAAAATGAGATTCAGTCTGAATTGTAGATAGCAGTTGATCCACCCTATAAACTGAAACGCATGGCTACTTTGTGGCGAAAAATATGGAGCATGGTGGTCCCTACTTACAATAGGCCTCTTTTACGGTGGGGGTATCACTTACGGTTAAAATGCCGCTGGGGAAGCAGACCGGGCTATATCGGACTGCGAAGCTTCTGAAGAGACCACGCCTTGAGAAAGGTACGCGGGAGAGCGTAAGCCGTATGATTGTCCCACAGAGATTTATTATAATATGCCCTATCATGAGTAAATAGTAACAGTAAACACTTCATTACGGATCCCCCCGATCCATTAACGGTGCTTTTAGGTACCATAAGCACCGGTCATCGTCCTCGTCGAACCCGTCGCTTGCGACGAAGGGCTCGACGAGCGAATTAACACTTACACAGCCCACTGAGTTTCTCGCCGGATCTTCTCAGTGGGTCGCGCTTCCGATCCGCTGGTAGATACTGCGAAGCACTGCTCTTACTAAGGTCAGTGTTAGCATCACTCCGGTTTGAGGCCCATGAGCTCACCTACTAGCTAATGTTACGCTGAAATAGCCTCTCAAGGCTATCAACTTAGGTAGAAAAAATTATTAAATACCAGTTAGCGCTAGCATTATGCTGGCATAATACTCAGAGAATGGCATATTAATATGTTTGCTTGCTACGTCTAGGGGGAACGTTTTTTTTTTTTGATTACACGATTAAAAATCACGCAGGCTGTATAATATTTCGCAGCAGCATTATGAGTCGAATTAAAAAGTTTGATAGGGCCGACTTTGCGACCGCCTCCGGCTTATTCGCCAATCGATGGATTCGGTGATAAATTGGAAATAATTTGTTTTTTAAATGAATAGACCCGTTTAGAAATCGGCTTAATGTTATTCCGGAGTGTAAACAACCAGCTGTGAACCAAATAGAAAGCTTTCGGTATAATTTTAGATACTGAGCTGAATTAATTCCGTTTGTTTTTAATGAAAAGTGTAATTTGACGTGAAGAAGATTTTTTCAATTTATTTCCTTTAAGTAACACCGTGATTTGAAAAAAAATGTGTGGTGTCATGGGACACCGGATAGGAACGAAGTTCCTTATTATAAAAATATTATTTTTAAGTTCTATTCAAAGTATAAAGAATATAAAACTGGAGGTTTCGCAACAACCCACGGGCATTCGGTAGCGTGCGAACTTATTGTGGTACACTTCATTCACGGTTGTTTGCATAAGAGTTAGTATATTGCGCTAAGGAACGCTCTGAGATCGTGGTCAATGAATGATAAAAAATATGTTATTTTTTGTACGTTATTACAAAGTTAAGTCATACACTGTGTGCATTACTAATAAAAATCTTACGTTACGGACGTTTTTTTCCGGCTAGGGTACCCCTCCGCATCGTCCCATAAGGAACTTCGTTCCATAAATTATATAACCTTTAGTTACTGACCCTAATATAGCTAATTTATATCTATGGTAGATATGATATATTATGTGTAATATATAAAATGTAGGACATATTTATTGTAATACTTTATTATATGACACACATACACATACACACACACACACACACATACACACACACACACGCACGCACACACACGTACGTACATTCTTACAGATCGCTCTTGCTGGATGACTTACCTTACCTGGTGATCTAGCACTGAACCACTAACTTTTATAACAGTGGTTTTCTTAGGATAAAAGTCAGGGAATATTGTTATTGTGTACCTCATAAAAAAAAACATGTATATTATTATACTGCTGTTATAAATTCTTGTACGTGTTATTTTGAGTGGCTTGAATAAATATTATTATTATTATTGATGGTACGGCATCTTTTAAGTCTACAAGGGGATGTACCACCACCCTACCTATTTTTGTCGTGAGTAATGCGTTTTGGTTTGAAAGGCGAATGAGCGAATGACCCAGTATACTATTCAATAGAGACTTAGCTCTCATGTCTAAAGGTGTGTGGTGGTATCATGTATCATGCCTATGAGCTCCTGTAACCACTTAGGACCATGTGAGCTGCTAGCTTGTTCACTCGTCTATAGTTCTATATAATTAAATATACCACTGTACTTATATTATAGGCTTTCTTAACCACTCAAAACAAAGTAGATCACCTAAAGATTTCAAGCAAAATAAAAAAATATGATTTTACTGAGCGAAATAGTCAGCCATTTTGCTAACCCTAAAAATATTTTTATTTAAATCACCGTGGATTTGAAAGAGCAACTGCCCTCCTATAAATAGTCCGTAATTAAAACTAATAATGTTGAAGATTCAAATCACGTCAAATATTCCTTTAATTTCAAACGTAGAGACTGTCTAAAATCTATCGAATCAAATCCAAATTTAAATGAATTGCGAACAGTAATTATAATTTGTTTCTGTTTCAAATTTAAGCACGTCTTGATGTTTAATTTCGTTGAAATCGACGTTACGCTCGCGAAACATTTGAAGATCATTCGAAATTGTTTACTGAAGCTCATTTGATAAACATTTAGTAGTATTTTCGTGTTTGAACGTCCCGATCTATCGCAATTTGTTTGCGGGCTCAATATTACAATCACTGTCGGCTCACGATTTAATGAATAAACATTAAAATATAAAATACAAACATAACAAAAAATAATTAAGTTACAAATTGAATTAATACTCTTTAGTAAAATGGGTATTACACGTACTTTCTTATTGTTGATGTCGGTGAACAAGATTACACTTTATGTTATGTTTAGAAAGACACGAACCAATTAATTTCTATTATCATCATTAGAATTAAGGTAGAAATTTAATTTATATAAAATGACAACCATCACACGTACCAGGCTGACCTTAAACTGTTTTTTATTATTACTTATTGGAACGAAGTTCTTTATGGGACGATGCGGAGGGGTACCCTAACCGGGAAAAAACGTCCGTAACGTAAGATTTTTACTAGTAATGCGCACAGTGTACGACTTAACATTGTAATAACGTACAAAAAATAAAACATATTTTTTTATCATTCATTGACCACGATCTCAGAGCGTTCGTTTGCGCAATACACTAACTCTTATGCAAACAACCGTGAATGAAGTGTACCACAATAAGTTCGCATGTTACCGAATGACCGTGGGTTGTTGCGTAACCTCATGTTTTATTTTCTTCATACCTCGAATAGAACTTAAAATTATAATTTTTATAATAAGGAACTTCATTCCTATCCGGTATCCCACGACACCACACATCTTTTTATATGAAGACTAGCATACGGTCCTAAGACTAGCATGATGGTCAGTGGCTACCGTTGCTCATAGACGTCAGTAATGCTATCAAGTCACTGCCTACTGCTACTGCTGAGTGTCATTCACCAATCGCGTTTGGAAAACTATTCATAGCGCTCGGAAAACACCGTGGAAAGAAGTTCATTCCAATATTGAACGGCATATGGCAAAATAGATATCTAGAAATGCACTGTGGAACGCACTGGAGAACAGAGCATTTCTAAAAAGGATGAACGAACTCTGCTCCGGTGTCAAGCTGTACGATAGTAAAAAGTTCAAAATCAATCAGTCAATCAATTATCACTAGATCAGAAAGGTCTTCAAAATCACATAGGGCAATCACATTAAGTAGATAAGCCCAGGTATAATTGCATGGAAAATCATCCTTCATTTCTTGTCTCTTTCGATTGTGATAGAAGAGGCCTTTAAAATCAAAAAAAGGTCGTTACTTCATTGTGATTAATTATTACCCTGCTGATATCACACATCATTAGCCTATAGCAGTCCACTGCTGGACATAGGCCCATTCAATTGCTCGCCACTAAGCGGCTTCTCTCCTGCAGCCCCTGATTTACCTTGCTCATCATGAGCTAATTAAGTAAAGATATTAATTTCCAATAGATCAAGGAGTACAGAGACTCCCTTGATAATGACGTCGTACTTGAGATCACCAGTATTGCTAAGCCCTGAACTAATGTTTCCATACCCTTTTGGGAGGCTTAACAACAAAGATAAGGTCACCTACATGTTAGGACGAAGCTGAAATAGCCTCTCAAGGCTATCAGCATAGGTAGGAAAAAAGTGACATTTGTAATTTTCATGAACATGGGCAACTGCTCACCGTCAGGTGCTGGTGGCCTTACAAGCTCGCTCGTCCTTGCCGTTGTGCTTATACGCTTTTTAAGGCAATAAAACTGGTCCCCTACAGATTTACACAGGCCATTTTGGAAATACCTCATCTAGACTGTTTGTTCATAAAAAAATTTGAAAACAATATAAACCATAACGTGGTCGGAAAATAAATTGATAATGTAATTAATTTTTTGAAATTTCGCGACATATTTCTCTTGAAGCTAAAATAATTGACTGGAAACGAGTGACACTGATAAAGCGGTCAACAAGACTGGGTCGAACCGGCTGCTATATTAATTAGTTATTAAATTGATTCTCAAAATGAAAAAATAAAATATCTTAGAAATTCTTCGTTTGAAAGATTTTCTAACATGTCATATAATAAGAATATAAATTATTTATACAAAATTCGGCAAATTTGGGTGTAAGTCGTAACATGACATGAACATTTTTTTTTTTTTTATTGCCCTTGTAGGCAGACGAGCATACGGCCCACCTGATGGTGAGTGGTTACCGTTGCCCATGGACTTCAGCAATGCCAGGGGCAGAGCCAAGCCGCTGCCTACCGCTTAATACTCTCCACAAGCCTTGTTTGAAGAAGGACATGTCATAGCGCTCGGGAAACACCGTGAAGGGGAGCTCATTCCATAGCCGGATGGTACGTGGTAAAGAAGATCTCTGGAAACGCACTGTGGATGACCGCAGTGGCTCCAGGTAGTACGGATGAACTCTACTCCGGTGGCGGGCGGTGCGATGGTAAAAACGAGATGCCGGTATCATCTCGAACAATTCCTCAGAGCACTTCCCATGGAACATACGGTACAAAATACAGAGGGAACCGAAGTCCCTCCGCAGACCCAGAGGTTCCAAACGATCCGTGAGACTGGGAACATACAAACTTGTAGAACGGTTTAATAGCACCTATCGACTTTTACTGGTGGTAGGACCTCTTGTGAGTCCGGGCGGGTAGATACCACCACCCTGCTTATTTTCTGCCGTAAAGCAGTAATGCGTTTCGGCTTTAAGGGCGGGGCAGCCGTTGTAACTGTAGGTACTGAGACCTTAGAACTTATGTCTCAAGGTGGGTGGCGCATTTACGCTGTAGATGTCTATGGGCTCCATAACCACTTAACATCAGGTGGGCTGTGAGCTCGTCCACCCATCTAAGCAATAAAAAAAACATGGGTCATGCATCGCTCTGCATCAAGCGTGTGCAGAAGTTTGGTAGGCAGCGGCTTGGCTTTGCTTCGGGCATTGCTGAAGTCCATGGGCGACGGTAACCACTCACCATCAGGTGGGCCGTATGCTTGTCTGCTTACAAGGGTAATAAAAATTAAAAACAGACTACACATTGATAATACTAATCTCAAATTTGACAAGATCCAACATAATGTTACGCGCTGGGGTTCGGGATAAATAAATTTCTACCGAATTACAAGTTAACATTGTATTCAACACTTAGAACACTGCACAAACACTTTAAAATTCTCAATTCGGTGCTTCCGCTTCACTGCAGGTGATCCGTTCGCTGTTTCGCTTCGATTAGTTCCGATTACTGATTGACTGCGTGCCATCTCTGCAACGCTTTTATAGTCGAGAGGAAATCCCTAGAATCGTCGAGTATATTCCACAAAAGTCTAGTATTGTGTGTTTTCGCTATCTGACAATAGATGGCGTTGTACTTCTCGAGCGTTCTAGATGCTACTAGATCCTTCGATATTCGTTCAACTATTCGGCAATAGATGGCATTACTCTTACCGGCGTAACAATAACCTTTAAGTTTGAACAGATAAGTATTTTATAAATTTATAGCAGAGAATTTCGTATTTTTCTAAGTTTGCAAGATTTTATGGATATGCACTGTACGTGTTTTAAAATATTAAAACACGTGCGCTTTTGAACCAATAACTAACTTACACACTAAGGTACTTGAAAATTGAATACCCAACATCCAGCCTGCTTTAAAATTCATCGTTTGCTCACAACACAACTCAATAAAGCCTGTTTACGAGCGAGAGGCGATGTAAAGCGAAGCGGCGCTAAACATGAATTACTAACGCGCTACGAAGTGTACTTTTTAGAAAAATAATTTAGTCCATGATGGAAATAAAATTCGTTTTAATCAGCGCTTTTTTGGCGATAGGATAAGAGTTTTTCCGGATCTGGAGTTGGACCCGTTCGGAATATGGAAGGTACAATGGATCAATGGCAATACAAAAATATCTTAGAGCACACAATAATTCCCTGCTTGGACGATCATATTTTTATGTTATTTTTTATTTATTTTTTATTGCTTAGATGGATGGACGAGCTCATAGCCCACCTGGTGTTAAGTGGTTACTGGAGCCCATAGACATCTAGAACGTAAATGCACCACCCACCTTGAGATATAAGTTCTAAGATCTCATTATAGTTACAACGGCTGCCCCACCCTTCAAACCGAAACGCATTACTGCTTCACGGCAGAAATAGGCAGGGTGGTGGTACCTACCCGCGCGGACTCACAAGAGGTCCTACCACCAGTAATTACGCAAATTATAATGTTGCCGGTTTGATTTTTAGTACACGATGTTATTCCTTCACCGTGGAAGTCAATCGTGAACATTTGTCGAGTACGTATGAAACATTTATTGAGGCATATAATTCAAACCCTCTAGAAATAATGCTACGTCGTTGCAGTGCTGTTATTGAAAATAAGGGATAAGCCACTAAATATAAATTATAACTATTGGTAGGTTGTAGATAGTAGGTATTTCGTAAAAAGCAATACTACAATTACTAATTTATAACTACTAATACAATTTTCATCGGCACGGACGACTGTGTGTAAAAAATATCTTCAGTTATTATAGAATGACTAGATATTATATCCATTTTCTAACTCAGCTTCCTCCTTGCAAGAGCCAAGCTGAAAATACCGATACCAAAGCATGCGAATATCTTGTTATAGAGAAGATATCATAAATAGGTGGTGAATCTATAGTGCATTCCGCGCAGGTATGTATTACGGCTTTGTGACTACGATGTATTTTCTCCTCAATGTTCCAGAGGAAGCTAGTTGGTTCCAAGGTTGGCCTATTTTATTTCTGCAATTCTTCCTCAATCTTGTGCCATCTAATGCTCAGTGTATCTTTCTTATCTTGAACTATGTGGCCATACTGCAAATATTAAAAATGAATAACCTTTTTTATATATAAATATGAATGGACAATTATATATTTGTATATTTAGTCTGCATTTTAACCGTAATTAAAAAAAAAAAGTCATAAACTTTGTTCTTACGTGTTTCATGTATTCGGTACAAAGCCCCTATAAGTGTTTTCTACAATTTAATTATTATATTAATAATAAACATAAATTACAAATTTAAACACAAATAAAATCGATCAACTACTAATTCCAGTATATCAATAGTGTTTTTTTACAAAAGTATAACAATTATAATGGTCCTTCCTGGCTTAAATGCTATACAACATCATATTATCACATCAATGTCAAAATAATTTGAGAAAACCGTGAAAAGAAACATTTCATATATTCAAAATACAACTATTTCATGTCGAGAAGCATAAGGCTATTTGGTTTGAGCGACATTTTGCTCAATACGCTATATTTATTTTTGTAATTAAAGGTCTGTGTTATTTGGTATTAGTATGAATAAATACATTTTTTTACTTGAACTTCAATTAAATTTACTCTATTCAAATAGATCAAGAAGCTTTTTGCTATGATAATCTTTTCCAAATTAGCTTTTACGAATATGTTTTTAATAATATTTCCAGCAAACTACCCGAATGGGATTTGATTAAATGCGAGCTCATTACTACTTTAAGCCCTTATACTCAATTCTGGTTTGAGTTTCGGTTTGTGTTTTTGACGTGTTTGAGCAGAATGTAGCGACGATACATTCCAGTTTAGTTACAGATTAATAGTTTTATTTTAATCTATCTATAGTTACTAGAGGACCCGCAGTAGTCGAAATTCGACTATAATTCATTATAATTGTAAGCTTGTACACTATTATGATGGTATTTTATACTTCTATAATCACAAATTTCGCCAAGACTACACTATAAAAAATATTAACAAAGACAAACAATATTTAATTTCAATTTGACAACAGACGTCAAGAACAAAAGTTTTCCAATAAATAGTATGCAAGCGTGTGTGCGTCAAATACATGGTATGTAGTGTGTGTAATGTTTTCTTTATTGATTTAATGTATCTTTCATGCAATATTTTCAAAAAATATTAGCATTGTGCACTTCTTCTCTATATTCTCTATAAGTGTGGAAAATTTCATACTCCTCCGTCCTCGCAATTTTCGTAAAAAGGGATGCAAAGTTTTTGCTTCACGTATTAATATATAGATATCTACAGAATACTTTTAGATCAATACGGTTGTATGAAAGAGATGACTTTTATCAATGAGACTGTCTACTGTACAAATAAAAGTTATCTGTTGACTTATTTTCAATGTGTTGATGTGCAATGAAGAAAGCTCTCTCTCTATAAATGTATCGAAGCCATCGATCCAATCTCTCAAGGCTGTATTTTAATTTTGATATATCAAGACACCGATAACCATTTAGTCCTGAACTGAAAATCACCTAACTGACAATCTCAAATCTATACATATAAATAAAATTGGAGTGTCTGTTTGTAATATTGAAATAACCGCTTTTTACTAAATGCATATGAATATATATACGGTACATACACCAAAATAACATTTTTTACAATTTTTGTCTGTCTGTCTGTTTGTTCCGGCTAATCTCTGGAACGGCTGGACTGATTTTGGCGAGACTTTCACTGATTGGTAGCTGATGAGTTAAGGAGTAACTTAGGCTTCTTTTTTTTAGACTAGCTTCACCCCGCGGCATCACTCGCCGTACGACAGTAACCACGGGTAGCATCGCAAGCTATTAATATTAAAATTTAATGTTTCCGAAGCGAAGCGAGGGCGGATCGCTAGTAAATAATAATCATGAAATCAATGAGGACGGTTCGAACATGACGATGTTATCATAAAATTTGTGTATTAGATATTTAAATAAATATAAATATTTACTAACAATCACGCCACGTTAACTGGTCCCGTGCTAAGTTCATAAAGAACTTGTGTTACAAGTACCAGATAACGGAAATAAATATAATATTTTTATTATACACATACATATATTTTTAATATACACCCATAACCCTGGAAAGACATTTATATTTATCACACAAATATCTTCCCTTGGCGGGATTTGAACCCGCGACCCCCTTGTGTAGTGACCATGTCACTTACCACTACACCAGACGGCCGTTTAAATGCATTTTCGTTTCCTTGCTCACAGAAGAAACATTATTGTCGTTAGCTTATTATCTTAAATGTTCATCTATAACATTCAAGAAGGCTAGGCGTGAGTATATCATTTTTTTGGTTTACCACCCTTTAAGAAAAAATGTTCGTTTCTTTTTTTACCAGACAGTTTGAGTTCCATCATGCTCTACATAATGTGAGAAAATTCAATCTGTGTATATTCAGTAAAGATTTCAAACAGCTTTGAGATCTTGAGCTATTTAGATTGGTATTCCCTTTCAGTACGGATATCAGCTTTTCGAGTATCTAAAATATTCTTTGTAAATGTAAAGTTTATTTGTTCAAAAGGTTCAGCAGCCTACATAGCCTAAACAATTTTAGTATATGTTTAATGTATGGATATAATTAAAACTATTTTGATCTTTTTTTTTTATTGCCCTCGTAGGCAGACGAGCATATGGCCAACCTGATGGTGAGTGGTTACCGTCGCCCATGAACATCAGCAATGCCAGGGGCAGAGCCAAGCCGCTGCCTACCGCTTAATACTCTCCACAAACCTCGTTTGAAGAAGGAAATGTCATAGCGCTCGGGAAACACCGTGGAGGGGAGCTCATTCCGTAGCTGGATGGTACGCTCTGGGAACGCACTGTGGATGACCGCAGTGGCTCCAGTTAATATGGATGAACTCTACTCCGATGGCGAGCGGTGCGATGGTAAAAACGAGATGCCGGTATCATCTCGAACAATTCCTCAGAGCACTCCCTATGGAACATACTTTACATAATACAGAGAGAACCGAAGTCCCTCCGCAGACCCAGAGGCAGGAACCGATCCGTTTTGATCGTTTAATCTTGGCTTTTTTTATTGTAATTATATTACTAGAATATTATTTCCGATATATTTTGCTTACTCCATAGTTTTTGTAATCCCGGACAACTTAGGTTTTATTCATTGACATTGGAATGTTGTGCTTAATACCGTCTATTTTTCTTAAGAAATATATTTTATTATGCTTAAGTTCCATTTTCCGGTTTCTTTTCTGCGTGAAAAATTAGTCTACTTAATAATAATGATAATGTCTACGACTCGCCAAAGCTGAAGAAACTACTAAGCATAATGTATGGATGATTGTAGGAGTGATATAAGATATTTGCTATATGTTATTTAGTATGGGTCAACTCACGATTCACCTGAAATTGATCTGTTACCAAAGTTCACGTTCATTAGCTAGCTTCTGACCTTCTTGAAACAGAAAGGTAAAGTGTCAAATGTATCGGAATGGCTTTAGAATAAAGTAACCAAACATTGCATAAAAAATTTGTCACTGTTTTTTTGAAATTAGCAATTTTGTTAGGTCCCAGGTCAGCTCAAAATTTGTCATAACTTAATAACAGATATTGATAAAATTACATAAATTAAAATCATTTTGTTTTCAGAGGCATCAATGTCTAAAAATGAGAAAAGGCATTTCGAATGGAGTTAAATAAGTTTGAGTATGAAATCCTAATCACATTAATTACAGGCTAGCGTCATTATCCAAGGAGAAAACAGACGTACCTACATATGTTTGTGTGTTTTAAACGCATAGCACTTTTCTCTAGTTTACGGTCTGAAACGTAAATGAGCATGTGGTAACATCTCAAGCGCCTATTACGATGCACCATCAAGCCGCAAGTCAATAAAAACACATCTTGAGTTCTCTGGAAACTGATACTAAAATTTTATCATCAATTCAGTCAACGTGTAAGAGAAAATAAAAAAAATACAACGAATCAATAGGAAAAGATATGATGTTTTCGATGAAGCATTTATATTATTAATACTAACTTTAGCAGACATAACATTTGTCTAGAGTCTAGACGATATCACCCAATTATAAAATAATCGATCACATTTCATCCTACTATTGGTCTAGTGATCTTACAACAATTCATCTAGGTTCGATTCCAGGTTGGAAATTTGTATACTTATATTCATAAAAATAATATCACATCATTTTAATATCATTATATCCTTATTTTAGCAGCGACTATCCTCCATCGTCTATCATCATCGTCATCGACTATCTCCATCCTTACTGGTGGTAGGACCTCTTGTGAGTCCGCGCGGGTGGGTACCACCGCCCTGCCTATTTCTGCCGTGAAGCAGTAATACGTTTCTTTTGAAGGGTGGGGCAGCCGTTGTAACTATACTGAGACCTTAGAGCTTATATCTCAAGGTGGGTGGCGCATTTACGTCGTAAATGTCTATGGGCTCCAGTAACCACTTAACATCAGGTGGGCTGTGTGCTGGTCCACCAATCTAAGTAATAAAAAAATAAATAAAAAAAAGTATGTGTTGCGGCGGGTTGACGCCTCAGTTGAGCGCCTTGTGGTGTAAGGCATGATAGAGGGTACAAGACCGCGCGCCAGATCACGGTTACGATGGATCGACCATATAAAGGCAGCTCTAAGCGGTCCCGTTACCGAGTGTACCAGAAGGGTCGCGGTACGCGAGGAATGGGGAAGTTTGGTGAAGCGCAACAATACCCGAAATAATGACCACGACCCATCAAAGCAATAAAAAAAAAACACTTCCATCAGTTCATGCTTTATTGTAATTAAAGCTTTCTTATCAATATAAGCATATTGTTATCAATACGATGTAATTTTGTATAAGGCTGAATTATTTATTAACAATAAGCAATCCACAAGTCTAGAAACAAAAATACGTATTACAAAAAAAATTGAGAATATCATCAATTAGATTCAATTAAATATGCTTTATTGAGGATAACTCAAAAAACACTAGTCAGATCTTGTTAAATGTGATTAGATAAGAAGCATCAGCTTTTTTTTTTTTTTTGCTTAGATGCTCACAGCCCATCTGGTGTCAAGTGGTTACTGGAGCTCATAGACATCTACAACGTAAATGCGCCACCCATCTTGAGATATAAGTTCTAAGGTCTCAAGTATAGTTACAACGGCTGCCCCACCCTTCAAACCCAAACGCATTACTGCTTTACGGCAGAAATAGGCAGGGCGGTGGTACCTACCCGCGCGGACTCACAAGAAGTCCTACCACCAGTAAAAAATTAATATACAATCTGAATCGCGGAAACGGCTCCAACGATTTTCATAAAATTTAGTATACAGGGTATTTCGGGGGCGATAAATCGATCTAGCCGCGATTTATTTTCAGAAAATGTTGTTTTATTCGTGTTTTCAATAATCAACTCTTCCTGACATCTATTGGCGAATAATAATACTATTTTTCTTAATTGAGGGCAACTAACCGCTTTCAAGACACAACAAGATGGCGTTATCAAAAAAAAAACCTAGTCATAATCTAGTAATCATTTAAATCGGATCATCCCGATTTTTTTTTGACGCAAACCATTTAAAAAGCAATCGAACTGTGAACCTTCCCCATTTTTTAAGTAGGTTGAAAATTAAGTTAATTTCATACATCAAACGATTGTAACAGTGAAACGTGAATTTTTTCAAGTAGCTGTGCGAGTAATATTTTTTAGCAGCAGATTTTTTGTTGCTCCATAACTACGTACAACGCGGCTGGCTGGCTGCTTAATGGAGCGCTTGAAATGAAGAGCTGCATTTCCGTCTGACGGCCCACGATAACTGTTCAGAGCTCAGGTTCTATTTAATCTTCAATTTTCAGCATAGCATTTAAAAAATCAGTCTATTTTAAGAAATACCTTCAAATTTCGGTTATGATAAGAAAAATATTCCAATTTTCAAAATAGCATTTAAATATTGGTCTACGCTGAGAAAAATTCTCAAATTTTCAACATTATAACAAAAGACATAAGAACAAAAATCTGCTTAGTGTGAATGGCAGAACCAATTAAACTTCTTTCAAGATTTGAAAAGTGCAACTACATTGCTTCAGGTTAGGACAATGGTGCTTATTTGTGCGGTAGCACTGTGCTACTTATGGCGACTTATATTAGATGTAATGTTAAACCTCCATCTGTATAACAATTGAACGAATAATCAGCAATGAAAGCACAGATCACCGTAGTAACCTAGCCCATAGAATAAGCTCGCTGAGTTCTTCGCTAGATCCTCTCAGTGGGACATCATTACAATTCGGTTGAGCAGTCTGGCTGAGCACTTAGGTTTGCCCAATCGTCCAATACTAGCCGCAATCCTTCCATCCCAAAAAAAAAACAAAGAAACCCTAAAAGCGGCTAAGCCTCATTTAAGACGTGCCTCTGAAAATACTCAAACCAAACATTTAAATATCATCGTATCATTCCAATAGCCGCGAATTTTAAACTAAAAAAACGTTTTGTTGCATTAAACTTGAGTTGATTTGTAAATGTATATAGTATATCGTTTGTTACGTGCAACCAATTTACGGAGGAAACCGCCGGTTTTCAGTTGTTTTCTGTTTCAGCGGACATCCACCGGATATTGCCGGCAAAAACTATGCTACAATCCTGTTACGTTGCCTCGTCATGCTGCTGTAGTTGCTCGGGTAACAGTGAGTCAATTTATATTAAACTGTGACGGGCAGGCCTTTTCACCGCCCAGAATTTACACAAGTGTAATTCCCAACGCATTATCTTAAGCGTAACACATGTTTCGAATTTCAAATGAATTGTAACGATTAATATCGCACAGAATGAAATATGCGGCCTTACTGTAGAATGAATGTTTAGTGGCACAAACACGTGCTTACAAAGCATCCACCTTTATGGACGGATACTTTTTCATGGTTCAGATTGCTTAGGGCGCGCTTTTTAACGTTCTCGATAGCGTAAAAGTTAACTCAAATTTGTATGCAGTTGGAACGTTTGCCTACGTTTGCCGCTAGGGGCGTTGTTTCATCTGCAAATTCTATGTAGGACTTTCACGGCGTTAGGACCCATGACTTTTATTATTTCCGATGTAACACGATCTGGACCAGGGCCTTTCCTGTATTTAAGCGCGTCAATAGCAGCCGTGATCTCTGATTCAAGGATGGGTGGTTCTAGCGTTACATGCAGCTGGTCTTTATTAAAACGGAGAAACATGGCTGCTTCGCCCCAGATACCAACAGAATGGTGGTAACCAAACGTGCGAGCTTAAACTAGTAAGCTAAACATAACTAAAGGCTACCTAAGCCTTTAATTAAAATTAATAAAATAAAATAAAAACATCTACTACGTATTTTAAATTAAATTCATTCGGATAGTGTATCTGTCGTGTTTGCACTGCAATAAAGCCAGGTTCCGTAATTAACTTTCCTATGTTTGTCTTTCACGTCGACAGCTTCGTAACTGAACCGGTCAGAGTATATTTTTTTATTCAGCCTCTCCACGCGCTAACGTTTAACACGGCCGCAGGGAGGCTAAAAGTTTTTTGGGCGTAACAGAATTGGAGAAAAGTTGATTCAATTTTCGAATTTCCCGTGAACTACATGGAATTAGTTCAAAGTCTCCTCCCAGCATTGGTATCCAAACAAGTTAGACAGCTTCGCAGTGGCAATAAGTAGGATTGCGGAAGCTTATGTAGATTATGAACTGGAGAACGACATAGGTATAGCGGGCTTAGCTTAGTACAGTCTGTGTCGAATCGTCGCACAATGAACAGGTTACAAACTGTCGTGTCTTGTTAATAATTATCACCATACATAATATCACACACGCTCTATATACTTAGTCTTGCCATAAATACTAAGACAAAGGAAAAAAAAACTATTGCAAATAACATTTATTACTTTTACAGTGTGTTAGTTTAATACATAAATAAAAAACAATTTAAAGTATAAAAAGGTTATTCGAAGTGGTCTCCATTGGCTGCAATACAGTCCTTTAAACGTTGAGGCCAGTTATCAATAGAAGCACGCACTCTTTCCATGGGAAAAATTTTCACTGCCAATCGTACGGATTGTTTTAGGGACTCCAAATTTTTTTTTTCCTACCTAAGCTGATTGCCTTGAGAGGCTATATCAGCGGAACCTTAACTAGTATGTGAGCTCACGGGACTCAAACCTGACGACGTTGCTAACACGAACCCTAGCAAGAGCCGTGCTTCGCAGAATCTACCACCGGATTGGAAACACGACCCACTGAGAAGATCCGGCGAGAAACTCAGTGGGCTGTGTCTGAGGGTAAACCCCCAAATTATCATGGCGTTAAGAGCAAGCCGTACTCTCTAAAACTGACCATAAATCATAATCCAGCGGGTTAAGATCGGGACTAGACGACGGCCAGTCTTCAGCTCTGATGAAGTCCGAAACGTTCGTTTCCAACCAAGACTACGTAGACCGAGCTTTATGACCTGGCGCCAAGTCTTGCTGGAAGGACTATTCTTGATTATTGAACATGGTGTTGTTAAGGGGCTTCACTACCTTCTCAAGAATGGTATCTTGATACACTTGTGCCGATGTTTTGATACCTTTTTCACAAAAGTATGGCTCAGTCACTCCTTCATAGCTAATACCCCACCAAACCATCACTGAAGTCGGATAGTGCCCACGTTGCACTCTGTCGACTAATTGGAAAGCTTCCTTAGAGCTTTGAGCATAAATACGGTCATTTTGTTTGTTAAAATGTTGGTCAATTGTAAAAATTTTCTCATCAGTAAACAAAAATTTTCTATGACCTCCCTTTGCGTACCGCTTCAGTAGTTGTTTCGATTTTACCACCCTATTCTCTTTTAAATTATCAGTTAAGAAATGACCAGTACGTTTCTTATAGGCTGCAAGTCCTAAGTCATCTTTTGAAATACGCGACATGGTTCTAGGTCTATCTTCATCTCCCTTCATCTCCCGAGATAAAATCTTTTCCTTTCGGACAGGATTTCTTCGAATTCTTTTCCATACTGCTTTGACCACCTTTTTCGTACGAACACTACGTGGACGGCCAGATCTTTTTCTGTCACAAACAGAGGAGGTCTCATTGCACCTATTAATAGCCCGGTACACAAACATTTTACTAATACCAAGCTTATGGAGAGTTTTAAAAATTGCATTTGGCTCCATACCTACTTTATGTAATGCAATCACAGCGATTCTGTTCTCTTTATCACCCCTCTCCATTTTAATATCGCAAAATATTGTAAAATGTATTGGCGCCAAAATGAGAAAACTCAATGAGCAATCATATAAAAATGACAGATTCCAAATTCAAATGTAATATTTTGTTTATTTTTAATTGTAACAGTATTTATGGACAGACTAAGTAAGTACAGACTCAACATAGGTAAAGGTTGAATTCCTTAAAAACGAGGACCTAGTTTTAAATTAATAATTACATATTATTATTTGATGCGGGTTAAGCTATTTAGAACATCTCATCATTGATTTCACTCGTTCATTTTTTTACGACAGGAGAAATTGCACGTCAAAGTTCCCAAGCATGCCAAAAATATTCCTGCCTTATTCGGCACCAAATTCTACCACAGACCGTATTCTTGATGAAATAATTATCGCAAGTCAATGGGCTACCTAATTAGGGTTGGGCTCCAATCTCAATCGATGAAGGGTCTGACAGTATTGATAAAGTGGCCAGCCGTCATGTTGGCAGGGAAATAGAAATGACACGGTCACTGACCCTTTATGTGTTGTCTTATTACGTTTTCAAATTTGTGTATTACCACGTAAAATGCCATTATAGACAATTTTATTATCATAACAATAATCTCTCCCTCTCTTTCTCTCATTTTAGTTATATACAATTTTGCTTATGACTTTGATGGCCAAACTAAAATCATAATATAATCATGAAATCATAATATTGCGGTTTTAATCTTGAATCATTCACAAAATCATAATTTGTGTACGACATTATATTTATTAGTAACTTAAGAATGCGTGGAATTAATAGAGTTCATTTGAAAATAGCTTATAAATATGTTCTTACTGTTGGTAGGACCGCTTGTGAGTCCGCGCAGATAGATACCACCACCCTGCCTATTTCTGCCGTGAAGCAGTAATACGTTTCGATTTAAAGGGTGGGACAGCCGTTGTAACTATACTTGAGACCTTAGAACTTATATCTAAAGGTGGGTGGCGCATTTACGTTGTAAATATCTATGGGCTCCAGTAACCACTTAACATCAGGTGGGCTGTGAGCTCGTCCACCCATCTAAGCAAAAAAAAAAGGTGGGCTGTGAGTTCGTTCCCTAATGTAAGCAATAAAAATAATATTTAACTACAAGTCAACCCGTAGTCATAGTGCTAGCAAGAGCGTCGAAATATATTTCATTCAAAATGAAAATCGTGGTTGAAAATCGTGGTCGTTGCGTAATTATGTTTGTTAATACCTATTTTAAAGCCCTATTTTCGATGTTCAATAAAACATTATGTTGTTCTGTATTTAGCTGTACAATTTATAAATAAATTAATGAAGGCATGTATACAAATCCATCATATAGATAATTATTGGTATTGCATGATTTATAGGCTTATCGATACAATAATTCACTCGTCACACTTGTCTAGCGTCAAGCTTGCTTATAACTTCATAATATTATTATGAAATATTTCGTTTTCTCTGATCTTGTTTCGTGGAAAATCTCAATAGCATTTCAATAAGTCGATATTAAAAATAGTTTATAGGGGATATCTCGAAAGCAATTGAATTTTCATGGTGGATTCTAAAGTCGAGCTAAAACGCTCTCAGTCGATAGCCATAAAGTTCAATATTCGAAATTAAATTTCTTCTTTACGATTACGACGTATAATATTTTTACTGTATCGAATGAAACTAGTAGTTGCGTAGCGATGTTGCTGTCTCCATAAAACGTATCAAAAAGAATTTCGAGTTTATTTTCGAAGCGTTTGCCGACAAAGTCTGTGGAACGGGCGGGCGTGATCTGAAGAGATCCGACGGTCGTGAGCATCGAAAAAGCTCGCACGTATTTCTTAAACGCCTCTTAAGCCTTATTCGAAGCCATTCGCGTTATAGTGATCGGATAACACAAAACGAAAGCCTCATTCCACTGACATACATTTCAATGAAGAAAATCTCTGGAAATGTTAATGATGTAAATAAGTATGTATACTAATATATAAATCTACAGTGGTTTTTACGGATGTTCCGTTATAACTACTGAACCATGCATCCGATCGACTTGAAATTTGGTATCCATGTAGAAAATACATGTACTTCTTGTCCCTAATAATAAATTAATGTTAATTTTAAATACCCAGCGAAGCGGGCGAGTACGGCTTGTATGTAAATATGTAATAAGGTAATTTTGTTCTAAGATACATGCAACGGTATCTGGTTACTGGTGGTAGGACGTCTTGTGAGTCCGCATGGGTAGGTACCACCCTGCCTATTTCTGCCGTAAAGCAGTAATGTGTTTCAGTTTGAAGGGTGGAGCAGCCTTTGTACTGTAAAAACTGAGACCTTAGAACTCGTATCAGAAGCCGAGTGGCGGTATTTACGTTCTTGACATCAATGGGCTCCAGTATCCTTAACATCAGATGGGCCGTGAGCTCGTCCCCATCTAAGCAATTAAATAAAAAATCTATATATTTTTTTATTACAAACGCTTAATCACAGTTTTTTTTTAATTTACTTCACAAAAACATTTGCAGCCCATTTAAAACCACACTGTCAGCGTAATCAACTCAAAATAGCATAAAGTGTTTTATGATAATAATTTCTGTGAAAAACAGAAATGAAATCTATGGGCAACTATCGCATTGTACGTAACATTTATTTTAAGCTTACATAGCTGTTACAATCTTCATGGTATCGAACATAAAGTATTTAACCCGACCATTTTGGAGTTCGGCCAGCTTTAGATAGCACTGGAATCGTATTTTGGGACTTTTCGATTTATTGGGTTTATCAGCAGGGTGCTTAGAATATTTAAAATACCCAAATATTGATTTTGTAATATACTAGCGGCCCGCTCCGGCTCCGCTCGTTCTTTAACAAAAATTTCAACGATATTTGAGGTTGTTTTCGTTTTTTAAATAAAAGAACACTTATTGTGGCATGACTATAATAGTTAGACATATGCTGTCGCGACACTTTTTGTAAATAAAAAGTGTGTGTGTCCGCTCCGACGCACGACTGGAGTTTACTGGATATAAAAAATTAAACGAAACAATACGAGAAATAGTTCTATATTACGACAACACGATACACTACAGATTATTAACAAATTAACGAGACACAAAACAAACGACTAACAAATATATGAAAATACAATAATGAGAGAAACGCGCGATCAGTACGAGGCTTTGTGGCGGACTGCCGGCGCAGCAGCCCGGCGTCACCTGCGATAACGCGGCCGCGCGTTGGCTCCTGATTGGCGCGCGCACGCATCACGCCATCAGGAGCCAATCAGGCGCATAACGCATTTCGTGTGACATGCTAGTACGATTTTGGTCCCCATAATTTTCATACCCCGGGCCTATATATGTAAATCGATTCTAAAGGAGTAAACTCCAATAATGTGTTCTACAAAGTCGTAGCACATTATTTTATTCTATCATCTATAGTTTTCGCAGGGCACGCGATGTAAAGAATATTTTAGGTAAATTTTTTACACCTTGGGTTATTGGACATTTAGTAGTTCCCTAATTTTTTTCAAAAAAGATATGTAGCCTATGTCACTCAGGAATAGTGTAGCTTCCAAACAGTGAAAGAATTTTTCAAATAGATTCAGTAGTTTCGGAGCCTATTCAATACAAACAAACAAACAAATCTTTCCTCTTTATAATATTAGTATAGAAAAAAACCTGAAGTTTCAATCATACTTGAAAGAAAAAGAACGAAGTGAACGCCTATTATTGTAGTCTTGTAATTTCGCAAAATCTTCGATTAATCAATCGCCTAGTTTGTTCTTATTTGAGTTCATTTTTTAGACTGAAGCTTCCGTTTCTCTTAGCGATTCTTTTCATTAAATTTAAATGCTCGTGAAAGATACAGTCAACAAAACACAACCGTGTAAAAATTGATTGAATTCTGGGACCTTTTTTCTACATTTCATTTTGTAGACGTTTGAAAAAAAAATGTCTCTAGCCCCAAAGAAACAGTTGATCAGCACATCTTATGAACTACCTACATGTCAAGGGTTGAAAGGCTATTTGGTTTAAGTGACATTTCGCTTATTACAGGACATTTATCTTTGTAATTAAAGGTCCGTTTCGTTTGGTATTAGTATCAACAATTCGCTGTTTTTAATTGAACTTCAATTAAGTTTACCTCAAATAGCTTTTTTTTTATTGCTTAGATTGGTGGACAAGCTCACAGCCCACCTGGTGTTAGGTGGTTACTGGAGCCCATAGACATCTACAACGTAAATACGCCACCCACCTTGAGATATAAGTTCTAAAATCTCAGTAAAGTTACAACGGCTGCCCCGCCCTTCAAACCGAAACGCATGACTGCTTCACGGCAAAAACAGGCAGGGCGGTGGTACCCACCCGCGCGGACTCACAAGAGGTCCTACCACCAGTATAAGCTGAAGAAGTTTTTTTGCTATGATATGAGCTTAAGCCCCTTATATAGATTCCAAAGTACCTTTCTTAAGCTACTATTAAAATTAAGTTCCGTATTTTATACTACTTAATTTAGTTATATCAACAACGCTAAATATTTAAAAATCACACCTCTCTAAATAAGGAACATTAAACTGAATACATTAACTAACAATAAAAACTTTAATTCTGTTTATTTCTGTATTTACCCTCTGATTTATTGATAATATAATATATAAAATAGATATGCTTTATAGATTGCACAAGAAGTATAACACGCAAAATTTTCCTAAAAAAAAATAATCACATAAATTGAAAAGTTCGAAACAATATGAAAAACAAACCATTTGCTTTTAAAATATTACCACCAAAGATGAGATCGCGTGTTAGAAATCGGTAATGCTAGTGGCTCATAGCACTGGCATAGAACCACAGTCACACGTAAGCGATATCGTAAAACAGCTGAGCGCGCCAGTGCATTAACGACACGGGGTGAATGTCAGTTCGTGGCGTGTCACATCGCGCCGCGAAAGGTTTTACTTGTTCAACGGAAAAGCTTGGTAAGCGTTCCCCTTCTGGAAACCGTCGAGAATTCTAGAAATTTCGAATTATAAATTCTTATTTCAGGGATATTTGACAACTAGAATGATGTAATTTGAAGCCAGAGAAAACTTAATATTTATTGGGTTGGTACATTATGGTTTTTATATTTTTTTATTGCTTAGATGGGTGGACGAGCTCACAGCCCACCTGATGTTAAGTGGTTACTGGACCTCATAGACATCTACGACGTAAATGCGCCACCCACCTTGAGATATAAGTTCTAAGGTCTCAAGTATAGTTACAACGGCAGAAACAGGCAGGGGTGGTGGTACCTACCCGCGCGTACTCAAAAACCGTGGAAATCAATCGTGAACATTTGTTGAGTACGTAATTCATTACAAAAATTGGTACCCGCCTGGGATTCGAACACCGGTGCATCGCTCAACACGAATGCACCCGACGTCTTACCCTTTAGGCCACGACGACTTCGACTTCGCATTCTGCTTATAATTGTAATTAAGAATGTGAGACTTCAATGAAGCAAATACACTTTTAATTCAATATTAAATGTATAGGAAGAACGGTCCGAAGACAATAAGTCATAGATTTAACAGAGAATGAACACGTAGTCAAAGAATAGTATAGCTTCACATGTCACTATATTGGTAGATAGCTTACGTCCTCGTCCCTAGTTTTTAGTAAATCACGTTAAACTACTTCAGCTATCGCGTTTAAAATAGATTGTGCGAAAGCTTGGTGTGGTTGTATCTTTCTTTAGAAAATAAACTATTGCATAAGATAGGCAGAATGACCTTAATAGAGATCCAAGACAAGGTGAAAAGATGTACTGCTGATGGACAAGGGGAAATGAAATGTTACTCACCAGGATGTCGAAGACAGAAAGAAATTGAAGAGTGAAATAAGGAAAGCAGATGCCATCACATGCGATGAATAGCTAGGAAGAGAGAAAGAGAGAGAGAGAGAGAGAGAGAGAGAGATTATCTAAGCACAATCAGTCTCTAGTTCTTATAGTAAATGAAATTCTAGCTTAGAGTCAAATGGTCATGTGTAATTTGTCTCGATTAATATTAATAATAATATTAAAAATTTTGTCCTTTTTAGTAATGGGAACTTATCATTTTTGCTACTAATAACATGACTTTGATGTTCTCGCATTACGTGAAAAAGTGGAATATACTTATGTTTTTACCATTAAAGCAATAACTTAATATAATAACAGGAATATTATCCTGATCCTATATATTGCAGTGCAATTAATAAGCAAGATTGATAATATGAATAATAATAATCTGTTGATATGGGATTGAAAGCTTTTTTTAATAATCCAGTAAACTAGAAAATAATAGCTATTTTTCGGTGATATGTGCCTCAAAATTTCACGGTAGTAAATATTTATAGGCCACGCAATGCTTACGTGGCGTGATAGCTAACACATCCAGCTATTCAAATATGAATGTCGCTAAACGATTCTTAGACATGTAATATTTTATCGATATCATAATAATAGCATGTGCTTACGAAATATATTCATGATTAAGGATCAAATTTTTGATTCTCGATCTCTTGAAGATGGCCTTTATTTTAATAGTATTGAGCGACACTAATCTCTTGTAATGTCTGTACTGCTTTAGCTCTAGATTTATTATTTATTATCAGGTGAATCGTCTTACAGTTTAAAACAAAAACACACGATCGAGACTAATTGTCTTTAATGAATGAATGAATGACTTATTTTATTTCAGACAACAATAAGTCCATATGTGTACATAGTATCATTGAAACATACATAAAATTAACAAAAGCAATCAAATAAAAAAGATACATTTATTAAAAGTAATTATCAGTTGAATACATTTCAAATATTCCATTCAACTGATACTTACTTCGAACCAACCATTATTATTATTATTATTATTATTATTATTTAGTCCGCAAGTGAACCATGGTACAATGATTCAAGTACCGACAGTCATAACGGTTTGATGCCAAGTATTGCCAAGCAATATTGCCTAAAGTTGAACCGAAACTTCAAGCCATACACATCAATTAAACCTTAATTGGAAATCACGTACATTCCAAGGAACCTCAACTATTTCGACGTCAAACTAGAGGAGAGATGCGCAACCATTTTCGGCCTTTGTCACGTGAGAATGTCGAGAGCTTTCCGCTGGCTTAGTTATAGGTAGCTACTGTTACATCTCGTTTATCAGTGAGAAATCCAATGAGAGTTTCGGTTCAATAACTATAATATATGTTTAATTGGAAATATGATGATAATCTTCAATGAACCGTATAGTACTTATAAATTTGAATCCAAACAGTATAGTATCCAGTCTATTCTATAGGCTTATATTAATGTTTCATGTTTGAAAGGTATTTCAGATTGTTACATTAGTGATAGACTTAAAAGAACCTCCACTTCATTCAAGATAGGATCTACAGAAAAAGAGAAAAAAAAGTTTTTAATTAAAAAAAAAGTGCCAGACTATTAAAAATTCATCATCTAAGTAAACAAGAAGATATTATTAATATTTTCTGTTTTGATCAAGTCAACGCTAAAGAAATACGTTCGCCAAGAAACTCTGCGTAACTTGCCTACGTAAAAACCTCGGTAAAGTATATTCGTATCTTATCTACATCTACACTGGCGTACACTCTGTGTATAATCGCGTATAAAACTGTGTCTCTTCAGTGCTTATTTACATAATCACGATTCGCGCCTCGAGCGTTCCGTGGCTCGGCGCGGTAACGCCGGGTCGTTTGCTTCACTCGTGCGCGATCATCGCTGAATTATGCGTAATCGAAGATTTACTGTAAAAAGTTACGATCTTTATGTTTGTTACGGGGCGTTTTGTTTGTTTTTAAATCGTCTGTACGTTTTGCGTTCGCAATACGAATCCTTTGTTTGGGATCGTGCGAAACATACTTGATGCTTTAACGTCTGGATCGAGTTCGCACAAAAAACTATTTGCGTTATATACTAATTAGATGGCACTGTCTATGTATAGTCTATGTTTTAGGAATAATCATAATGTTATGCGCTGGGGTTCGGGATAAATAAAACATCCACCGAAGTACAACTTAAAACTTTACTAAACACTTAGAACCATATGCTTAGAACACTTATAGAACACTTTACAATTCGTAATTCACTTCTTCCGCTTCGCTCCGGGTGATCCGTTCGCTGTTTCGCTTCGAGCAGATCCGATTACTAACTGCCTTAATAATAATAATAAATATTTACTAACAATCACGCCACGTTAACTGGTCCCGTGATAAGTTCGTAAAGAACTTGTGTTACAGGTACCAGATAACGGAAATAAATGTAAGACTTTTATTATACACATACATATATTTAATATACATCCATAACCCTGGAAAATACATTTATATTTATCATACAAATATCTTCCCTTGGCGGGATTCGAACCCGCGACCCCCTTGTGTAGTGACCATGTCACTTACCACTACACCAGACGGCCGTTTGTCTCATCTCAACTCTTTTATAGTCAACAGGAAAACTTTACGATTATAGAGAACATTCCCGATAGGGCGAGTCGTTTCGATATGTGTTTTCGCTATTTGATAATAGATAGCGTTACACTTCATAGAGCGTTCTCGATATTACTAGTTCAGTTGATATTAGTTCCTGCTATCGACGACAGATGGCATTACTCTTACCGGCGTAACAATAATATTAGTGCTTTACCCACACAAATCTTGCCACTAGTACATGCAAAAAGTAAAAAAAAAAATCGATTTCAAGCTAAGATTTTCTGCTTTGTAATGGGTGACCTAGGCTTCAATTGTTTTTTAGGAATTATATATTTTAATACACTTACACTCTCCTGTGTAAATTCCATCAGCTTTCATCTCATCCATTTAAGATTTAACGCTTTAACAAACATTCAGTGTTTGATGAACGATAACGTTTTCAATTTATAAAAATATTTTCAATGAAATCGATTACGTTGTTGAGCCGATTCAATCAAGCAGAACAATAAATTTGAACATTAACTCTCAAAGTTATTTAATACAAGACGCCGAGCAAAGTAACTGATGCTATTGAGTTTATTTGCGTAATAACGAAATTCTTTTATGCTTCAATGGAATTTAATCAAATTAACAATAGGTTTGGCGTTGGGCCATGAAACAAAGGGTTCTAAAAGTCGTTTCTTAAGTAATTCTTTAGCAGAGATTTAATTGGAGAGTTTCTTATAGCGACGCTATGGCTCATAGTCACGCTTTGGATGAATTACGAAATGTTACATGATATTGGGCTTTATAATAGAAATTTTTTTCAAAAATGCTATTGAAATTTTGCACGAGAAATCAAAATTTTAAATCGTAGATCAAGCGGCTGTAAACTCGTTTTTTTGATGTTAAAATAACTGAAGCTACAATAATTAAGGTAAGAAATATTCACAGACAAGCGGACCGCTCCGGCTCCGCTCGGGTCTTTAACAAAAATTTCAATGATATTTGACGTTGTTTTATTTTTTTAAATAAAAGAACACCTATTTCGGCATATCTATAATAGTTAGACATATGCTGTAGCGACACTTTTTGTAAATAATAATGTGTTCTACAGTAGCTTTCGCAGGGCACGCGATGTAAAGAATATTATAGGTAATTGTTTTACACCTTGGGTTACATTATTGGAGTTTTAGTAAGGATCCCTAATTTTTTTCAAAAAAGATTAATGCCACTCGGGAATAGCTTAGCTTCCAAACAGTGAACGAATTTTTCAAATCGGTTCAGTAGTATCGGACCCTATTCAATACAAACAAACAAACAAATCTTTCCTCTATAATTATATTAGTATAGAAGTATAGATAAGAAAATGTTAAATTTATCAAAAGTACGAGTGTCGTAATGAGATGAAAAGACAAAGCCGGCGCTGAAGCAGTTTTAGTTACCCTCAAAAACTTTTAAATCCTCTCGTAAAATTCATTTGACTTTCTGAAAGCTTCTTGCATTCCTCGCGAAAGTCTCGGCTTAGTTCAAACGTAAAAGATTGTTGTGTGATCTTATTCCCTTTAGGGCCCGTACAATAATACAGGCTATTGGTAAAGTTGAAAACTCTGGCTTTGTCTACACGATACCCAGGAGTATTGCGCGTTTTCCTTTTAATGAATTTTACTTACAATATGACTTCCTTTTGAGGAATACATATTGGGGATTGACCCTGTTTGTTTATGAATATTTCCATCACATTTGTTTTTTATTCGTAAGCCGCGGTGTGTAGATTATATCTGAGTATTTTTACTTATAAACTGCGCCTTATACAGTGTTTAGTGTATTTTGTTGATTCAGTATATGGGTATAACGGGCCCTCTGATTGTTAAGTTAATCTGAGTGCTTAATGAAGCAAATAGGCAATTTGTAGGCAGCGACTTGACTGTGCCCCTGGTATTGCTGACGTCTATGAGTGACGATAACCACTTACCATCAGGTGCGGGATATGCTCGTCTGCCTAAAATGGCAATGAAAAAAAATTGAATATCACAACACGAATGCTCTCTTTTTTTTCGAGCTCTGGAGCTGGACATAAGTTGGCCTCAAGGTTTTTTTTTATTTTTTTGTACATGCCCATTTACACCTTGAGATATAAGTTCTAAGGTCTCAAGTATAGTTACTTCAAACCGAAACGCATTACTGCTTCTCGGCAGAAATAGACAGAGCGGTGACACCCACCCGCGCGGACACACAAGAGGTCCTACCACCGGTAAAGATCACCATAATGACCGGTCCTGCGCAGCCTGCATCCAACGGTTTTCTCCTGCCAGTTTTAGTTACGTTGTGGATGTCTATGGGCTCCAGTAACCACTTAACACCAGGTGGGATGTGAGCTCGTCCACCCATCTATGCAATAGAAAATAAAACTTTTAGCAGGTCTTTTATAGTTCGTCGGACTAATTGAATCAATCATTAAATTACAATGAAATAATTTTCAATAAATTTTGGAATATTATATTTTGAAATGAAAGAATGCTCTATCCATCATAAAATTCGAGGTTAATATTTTAATTTTATAGTACAATATAGGACCAGAACGGTACTGAGCAGAATTGTTTCCCGGTAAGAATAAGAAGGCTTAATGGTGGTAACTATCCATGCGGGCTTGGAGTATGATTATTTTTCTCTTTGAATTACTTAAAACATTTTTACATCCTCTCATCCTGTTTGAAAAGAATAACATAATATACGATCATAGTCGAATTCAATAGAAAACTTAATATATTTTACTCTTGAACACAGAATTCAGTATTGGGTAAAATAATTATTTAAGTAGTATTTTAACAGGTTGATTAATATTTAGATAACCGTTTTACATCAAAATTATATTTTCAGTTTAAATTATTATACAATAAAATCTTGCTAGCTTTAGATTATTAATATGTCGTATTAAAACAGCCGATTTCATTTACCACAAAAAACTTGATACACCTGTAAATGAAAAAATTCATAAACAAAAGAGAAAATTTTAAGACATTCTTGTGGCTCTCGACTTAAAAGACGTAGTAGCAGCATTTTATCCCTTAAATATAAGGTTGTTTAAAATAACTATTCAACTACACTGAAATATATTTTGAATTTGGGAGCACTTTGCGGCGCTGCGTTTCAAATTTGCGGTCGGAGATCGTGTTTCGTACAGGTGCTGTTTCAAACGACTTTTCTCCATGACATTAAAATTTATATGATTATAGGGAACACGAAGTGGAACGCTCATTGTATTGTTCGTAAGTAAAATTATATTTATTGAAACAAGCGCACGAATTTCGCTGGTTGAATCGGTCCGAGCGCTACTGCTACAAGGGCGGGATGATAAGTAACTAGCCTAAAAATAAAACACTTAACTTTTCTTGATGAAATTAATTTTATTTTTCGACATAGTCTCCGTGAACCTCTACGCACTTGTTCCATCTTCGTTCTAAAGCAGTAATGCTTTCCATAAAATGATTTCTTTCGAGGCCTGCAAAATACTCCTCTACAGTGGCTTCTCTAGGACTTCATAATTTGTGGCAAATTTCTGTTCGCCCAAAAAAGTTTTGAGCTTAGGGAATAAGTGGAAGTCTGATGGCGCTAGATCAGGCGAATAAGGTGGGTGGGGCAGCAAATCATACTTCAATTCGTTGATTGTGTGAACCCTAGCGTTGTCTTGGCGGAAGATGATTTTTTTTTTCGCCAAACCTGGTCGTTTTTGCTGAACACACTGATGAAAATTATCTAGAAGATCAGTGTAGTATTCTCCATTAATCGTTTGACGTCCGGGGCGGGCTTCATCTTGGATACATGTACAACCGCGCTTAAACTCATCCACCCAGTTTTTTACTGTGGCATAAGAAGGAGCACATTCACCCAAAACATTGTTTAACTCGTCATTGATATCTTCCACTTCATGCCCTTCATATGAAGAATATTTATCACCGCTCTTTGTTCAATTTTATCCGTTTTGAAAACACTTGACGAAATATATTTTCAAATGATAAAAAATCAATAAAATTTTCACGCCACCAAATTCAAATTTAGGCTAGAGATACGAATTTAAAAATGACATATATATTTTTTTAATTTTAACTTTTTAAATAGTAAAGGCTAGTAACTTATCATCCTGCCTTCGTAAGATAGAATGAGCAAGATTGAAGTCGTCGTGGCCTAAAGGATAAGACGTCCGGTCCATTCGAATCCCGCAGGCGGGTACCAATTTTTTTAATGAAATCAAATGTTGACGATTGACTTCCACGGTGAAGGAATAACATCGTAACAACAACAACAAAATAAAACCCGCAAAATTATAATTTGCGTAATTACTGCTGGTAGGACCTCTTGGGAGTCCGCATGGGTAGGTACCACGACCACGCCTATTTCTGCCGTGAAGCAGTAATACGTTTCGGTTTGAAGGGTGGGGCAGCCGTTGTAACTATATTGAGACCTTAGAACTTATATCTCAAGGTGGGTGGCGCATTTACGTTGTAGATGTATTTGGGCTCCAGTAACCACTTAACACCAGGTGGGCTGTGAGCTCGTCCACCCGCCTAAACAATAAAAAAAAAGTTCACCTAGTGGTATTTGGTAGTAAACAACAAAATGTGAATAATACCTTGAGATCGAAGTTCAGTTATATTGGACGACAGTAACTGCTGTACCACCTCTCAAGCCAGAGTGAATGACTGATGAAAAAACGAATCAAAAATTGCAAAGAAAGTACCCGTAGTAAATACTACTCGTTTTAAACTTAGCATTACTTAATATTATACTTTTGCATAATTGAATGTTGTAGCATTAAAAAAAAAATGATTTCAAAGTAAGAAAAAAGCATGACTTTAAAAGATACACTATTTTTTATTTCTTTTAACACAGTACATTTCATAGCCGTTATCGTTCTAAAACAAAGTAATCTCATCGATTGGATTTTAAAACTCTATCAAACTCAATACTATCAAATTGAATTGAAACTCCATCAATGTCTTAAAGTTTAATGCCCTGCTATTACTATATTATTAAAGTCTTTGTATAGGCCATTGAAAGCAACTACTGTAGTGCGATAATTAAAGCTATTTTGAGTCATTATCGTTACAATAATTACATTTCAGAATAGTGTTTGTATTATTAAATTTAATGTTGTTTGTTAATATAATGACGTTGTTAATGAAACCGTACGTATATGTTTCATACTATAGGTATATATGTTGCTCTGGTGATTTTAATGATGTTGTATTTTCAGCATATTACAATTTATCTTTTGTGAGTTCACATATCTACGATACTACCTGCCCACTTCTGCTGCAAAGCAATCGTGCCTTCAGATCCGCTTTTACTGGTGGTAGGACCTCTTGTGAGTTCGCGCGGGTAGGTACCACCACCGCACCTATTTCTGCCGTGAAGCAGTAATGCGTTTCGGTTTGAAGGGTGGGGCAGCCGTTGTAACTTACTTGAGACCTTAGAACTTATATCTCAAGGTGGGTGGCGCATTTACGTTGTGGATGTCTATGGGCTCCAGTAACCACTTAACACCAGGTGGGCTGTGAGCTCATCCACCCATATAAGCAATAAAAATAAAAATAAAAGATCAAAACGGTGATACAGCCGTAATCAAATATCTGTCTCTGACGTTCAGTAAGCACTCAATTCCAGACGAACTTCATCTAGAGTATTAAAAAAATGATTAGCCTTTATCACTCTACGAAAACTACGTAGTCATACTTCCAGTAGGTACAAGTATTCCTTCAAACAATTAAGTGTGCTTCCAAAATGTAGCGTTAAGTACAAAAGTAAAATTGTCACCGAAATATTTTCGAAGCCTTCAAAAGTGTAATTATTTCTAAATTTGTTTTGTTAAAGATAAACGTTAAAGTTTTTAGAGTCGAAAATGATCGGGAGTTAACGCACTCACAAGGAAAATTGTGCGACGAGGATTGCCGTTGTGCCTTCGTTTGTTTTTTGCGCTTTCATCCTAGAAATCGCGGAGAGTGACACCAAAAACCTCAGTTTTAAAGAATAAAAAAAAAAAAAAAAACAAATACAAGAATAGTTGAAGCAGCATATACCACATTCACTATGTAAAATATTGCACTCATTCGTTGAGCAATCCTAAAAAGATGACTCAGCAGATTTAAAAAGAGATTGTCTTCAACTCCTTATGCTTATGAAATATTTAATTAAAAATAAATTGAAAACACAGAATTTTAATTAAAAGAAAAACGTATTATCTAAAGCGAACGCGGGCTTCCTCGCTATCTCTATTTTCAATTCATTTTTATACCTAATTGTAATTAATGTATTAGTTATTATACATATAAAACTATTTGTTTTCAATACAAAATCCACAATTGCTTGACGCTTTTAAATAAAATTGGCAGCGTAAAACAAAATGTATCTTTAGCACCGAGTGTGAGATCGTGACTTGGCGAAAAAACGTTATCCCCTCAAAGCGAGAGGCATGAAATCTAAAGAGAGGATTATAGAACACTAATTCAACGCCACATTTCGGAGATGATGCTTGTCGGCATAAAACTCTAAATGGGATACTATTAACCAAGAAAGAACCAAAAATTTCAAATTAGCGACCTTAATTTATTTTATAAATGAAGTATTTTTAATTTAAACTACTCTGAGTGTCGTTGACATTTGAATATTGTGAAAACTACCGTCAGATTTTCTTTAAAAATATATTTATTGATATTTTCGTTACTTTGCGCGCAGAAAGATAAGACAGTATTTTAAAGTCAGGTAGTTTGTTGGACTTAAGTTTTAATCTTCACGGTAAGCGGATCCCATGTGTTGGATAAGCGCTTTTAAACCGTAAGAGTAACTGTATCTACGACTCGTGTAACTGCTACTATTTGTACTAATAATTGTACCGATCTCCAATATCTAATCAAACAGGAAACCGATGAGTGAACGCTCAAAGGAGGAGGAAATAAAATATATAATAATATGTATTAATTTTATAGATTTATTTATTTTTTCTTAGATGGTTGGACGAGCCCACCTGGTGTTAAGTGGTTAATGGAGCTCATAGACATCAACAACGTAAATGCGACACCAACCTTGAGATATAAGTTCTAAGGCCTCAGTATAGTTACAACCGCTGCCTCACCCTTCAAACCGAAACGCATTACTGCTTCACGCCAGAAATAGGCAGGGTGGTGGTACCTACCCGTGCGGACTCACAAGAGGTCCTACCACCTCTCCTCCTTGCGTCGGTTTCCTCATTACTGAGGGTCGTGGTCATGGCCTTGAAACAGATTGTTTTTTATAGTGCACCGCCATCTGTTCCTATCTGCAGCTGAGTGCAGAGCATCGTGCACTGTGATATCCAGGGCTGCACGAATCTGGTCCGTCCAACGGGTCGGGTTCCTGCCTCTTGGTCGCTTGCCCTCGACCTTTCCAGTGACCATCAATTTCTCTAAGTTGTCACTGTCTTTCCTTGCGATGTGGCCAAAGTATTCAAGAATCCTTCGCATGCAAATGGTGGAGAGTCTAGTCCGGATCTTCAACTGAGCTAGGATGGATACATTACCTAAACAAGACCAATAACAGATTAAAAGTACTATTATAAAAACAATGGTTCTTTTGACTATAAAATTTTGTTCTTTTCTTTCAATTCACTCGAGGAGTAGATGAACTTATGATAAGCCTTGGTAAAGGGCTACTGAAGAGCAAATGTACCACAATCTAAATGCCACTATCCTCCTTAAAACCTAAGGTCGAATTTTCCATATTAAGACTATATCTTTATATAAGTTATCCACGATTCAAACAAACAGGGGTGACTGCTTTGCGAAAGAAATGAGCTCAATACTCCTTTATCGTGAAAGTAATTCGTGATGACGTATAGTTCATTAGGGAAAAACGGTGCGTACCTCCGGGATTTGAACTTCCCTTTAAACCGCGAAGAATAAGAAGCTAAACAGCTAAACTCTAGCTAGATCTTGTTACTCGGTCCGCTTTCGTTTTTGATTTACGTTCATGGCTAGAATGGCGTGAGTTATGAACGTCTCAGCGCGAGTTGAACTTACCCAGTTAACTATAGTCAAAAAGATGAGGGACGAGTTTTACGTTAGTGTGCGTGCTTCACATATATGTACATCACAGTTGTTGACAAGTCTGCGTGAATAGCCAAACAAGAGGTTGCGTAGCGATATCAATATAATACAAGCACAATACAATACAAGCAGTGCGATTATGGAATTCTCTCCCTCAGCCTATTCGTGCTAGTTCCTCTCTAGAAGTTTCTAAGAGTCAAATGAAGAAACATTTCCTGTCACTTTAATTGTATTTAAGTTATTGTTTTATGTATGTTTATTTATGTGCATTTTTCATTTTATATTAGATAAAAAAATGTAAAGCTTAGTTTAAAAATCATGCTTTAATAGCTTTTATATTGTACACTATTCCCCTCTTATACATCGTATTTCTCTCTGCTAATGGTTTGCTGGAAGAAAACTCATGAATGAGTTAAGCTCGCCTTTGTACATAGTATTTAGACATTCTTTAAATCTGTTTTATTGTATTTTCTTTTTGTGTACAATAAGTATAAATAAATAAAAATAAAATCACACATTCAAATTAAATTAAACTAATTATTAAAGACGCTTGAAACTCACGACGTAACAAACTTAATCACATGTAAATTGTTTTAATTCATATAAGATTTACTTTCAATTAAGAATTTACAAACGTGAATGATATTTTGAAATCGCTAAAAATGAAATGGTCTCAGAAGCAATAGCTATGATATACTCTACTCAATAAAAAAAAAACGGTTGTCTGTAAAGTCGGTTTACTGACGATAGTTGAACGTGACAATGTCATAAGAAAATACTGACGGAATGGTTTCATTTTTCAAAAGAAAATTTTAATTTTATTTGTTTGATAGATATTTTGTATGGACAATGGTCACCACATTCACTTTTCACTTAACTTCATACTTGACGAAAACATGTAAATGTATTAATGTATAGTAGCTGTCCACGCGGATGCATCGCTCACTCAAGTAGGAGAGAGACAGATGTCGAACGCTGCCGAACGCGGAGGCCGATTGTGTCTCTTTTTCGCTCGTTGCGTGCTCTCGCTTGCACTTCAAGCCTTAAATGGAACGCCTCAGAGGTAGGTAACGCCGCATGAGTCATGTTTTTTCGTGCGTGCAGCCGGCTCTATCGTATTATAAGACGTTGTCACGTCAAAAAATAGGCTTGTGACTATTATATTAACAAATAAGTGACTTTCTAGTTTAACTTGAACAGCGAAGTGATCGAGATACACTTGCTTTAAAGAAGTACTGCCATGGTTTAAAATTGTGACCACAATTTAGCTCTGTGAGCCTGGAATACCACCATCCTATCTCTTCCAGTCATTTAATCATTGATATCTACGGGTTTCGGTAAACACATTGGTAACCACTTAACATCAGATGAGCTGTGAGCTCGTTCATTCACTTACGTAGTAAAAGCGTCCGGTACAAAAGGCGGTCTTTCTTCATACGTTATGTATACAGCACACACGCGCAGAAATCACTCCTCATTATCCTGTCAATTTGTTATATAACTTGTTAAAACTAAATTCGAAAACAATTTTCGTGAACACGTAGCGAAAACTCATTGAACGCATAGATGAGTTTTCCCTCAAAGGAACACGAGAATAAATGGTTGCGCGTCGTAACGTATTATATAATACGATATTATATAATACGAATATGTTTTATCGACTTTAGTGTATTTTCAACGTTATCAGACTTTTATGACAGTCGAAAATAGTGAATGAAAATTTTGAAACCCGTTAAACAGTAATATTTATAATGCGATTTTATTTGTCGACAATGGTAATGCGCTATGCAAGAATAATATAATATTTTTTTTATTAATGTAGGCAGAAGAAGGAGTTACATGTAGAATGAAAAGTCCACCTGATGGTTATGTAATTACGTGAATTATATTTTTTTTTATTTTACACGATGTTTTTCGGTATTTATGGCGAAACAACTTATTTCCGTCTAGTCTGTAGTAATAATAATAATAATAATAATAATATAGCCTTTTATTCAGATCCATATTACAATTATATGACTAAAATTAAATATAATATATAAAACTTAAATTTTATTTAAACCTTAATCTAGCCTATTATTTGAATTTTTCTTATTTTCTGCAGATCTGTTTGCCAATCGACAAAGGCCTCCTCCAACCTTTTCCACTCATGTCTTTCTTGAGCCACTCTGTTCCATGTGACGCCTGCCACTTGTCGTATGTCGTCATCCCATCTTTTTTGCGGTCTACCTTTTTTCCTTTTACTTTCTCTAGGATACCATTGTGTCACAACTTTGCTCCATTTATCTTTACCTCTAACCATATGCCCTGCCCAACGCCATTTAAGCCTTCTAATTTTGCACCCTATATCTATTACCTTTGTTTTGCTTCTTATAATCCGGTTACTCAGTCGGTCTGACTTTTTCACGTTCATCATGCTCCTCTCCATTGCGCGTTGGCATGATGCAAGCTTGCTAATCGTGTTTTGTGATAAAGCCCATGTTTGACTGCCGTACATGAGAACTGGTAGTACGCAAGTATTAAATAGTTTGCTTTTAATGTTCATATGAAGATTTTTGTCCTTCATAATTTCTTTCAAGCCCCAGTACCTTCTCCAGCCATTAGTTATTCTTCGTTCAACTTCTTTGAGCACCGGATTATCATCTGTTATTAACTGTCCCAAGTAAATATATTCATCGGTGTAATCAATTTGGTTGTTTCCTAAGTTTATGGGAATTCTCTCTCCGTTTGTCATTATTTTTGTTTTTTCCAGGTTCAGTTTTAACCCTACCTTCTCGCTCTCCGTTGATAATTCGTTTATCATTCTTGTGATGTCTTCCGACGATTTTGCAAATAACACAATATCATCTGCGAATCTCAAGTGAGTCAATGAGACACCGTCTACATTGATACCGAGATTTTCCCAATTTAGAGCTCTGAATATGGATTCTAGTACCGCCGAGAATATTTTTGGTGACAGGGGATCTCCTTGTCGTACGCCTTTGCCTACTCTGAAAGGTTCACCTTTCTTTTCTAATTGTATTCTCGCAGTATTCTGGCTGTAAACATTTTTTATTAACCGGATGTATTTGTGTTCAATTCCTTGTTCTTTTAATGACTCCCATACCTTTTCATGAAACAAAGAATCGAATGCTTTGCTATAATCAATAAATGTGATATAGTAGGTGCATTGGTGTTCTTTATACTTCTCCATTACTTGGCGTACTACATGAATGTGGTCGATCGTTGAATAGCTTTTACCAAATCCCGCCTGCTCGATGGGTTGGTGTTCGTCTAATATTTTTTCAATCCGGTTAAGTATGACCTTGGTCTGTAGTGTGTAGTACTTATTTGTATTCTCCTTCAAATATTAAAATAAATAAAGTTTCAATTTCGAAATAAGGAACCGACCCTAATTATAATAAACAAAATGGGACCATCAAATATCATAGTTTCTATCTTATCTTATACCTTTAAACGATCAATTATCGTATATATATATACTTATATATATACGGAAACGGCTCCAACGATTTTTATAAAATTTAGTATACAGGGGATTTCGGAGGCAATAAATCGATCTAGCTACGATTTTTTTCAGAAAATGTTGTTTTATTCGTGTTTTCAATAATCAACTTTATCGATAATCAACTTTATGACTCTTCCCGACATCTATTGGCAAATAATAATACTATTTTTCATAATTGAGAGCAACTTACTGTTTTTAAAACACAATAACACTAAAGCTATTTCAGCAGATGGCGTTCTTAAGCCACCCGAAGCCAATGAGTGTTTGGTTTAAGGTTAGACCAACAAAATGAATTGTTTATTTATATTATTTGTGTCTTTTTAACACAATTTTTAACTCACTTAAAAATTCCTAAACGTTTTTGGTATATTTCATCATTTTATCAATATGTAATTCGTATATAAATATAATGTCTAAAAACACAATTAATCAATAAAAAAAAATCGTCTTGTCTTTTTTTATACGTAAAGAATATCATCAATATATCTGAGAGCATGTTACAAAAGTAATATTGTCATCGCTTAAAGCGAACAAGATAGCGAACGAAGTCAGCGAAATGAGTTATTTTACTGTTCTTTCATGGGCTCGAACGCAGCGTCCCAATCGAAAAAGCAACATTTTTTTATCACTTCATCTTGCTAAAATATTCAGAATACTGCCGTAAAACCCGGTTCCCTGTAACGACTCTACAGCGGGTCGGTGGTACATTGAGGCGTTCATTAAATATTTTGACAATTTTTTTTTTTTTTCGATTTTAACATTCACTCTTCGACTACTTATTACATAGATCAAAATTTCAAATCAATAGTCCGTATATCAATCACTACGACAGCTTTCCGAATTTTTAACTGAGACGTGAGATTGTTTCGACCCTGAAATAGCTAAAGGTACAATGGTCCTAAGCCTACCAGCGAACACGATTTTAATACATTCATAATTTAGCAAATTGATTTAACGGCTATCATTAATGAATCATGCCTTTGTTGCCACAAAAAATAGCCTATAAGATTTTTTATCAATACACTTAAAAGATAATCAAAGAAAAGAATCGAATAATATGTGATTTACACTAACAGGCCAAAGAGATTCAATTTCTGTACTAAAATAACGGTGGTTGGTAAAAAATTTAATTTAAATTTAAAAAAAATACCAATTCTACAACTGGATTCGTCTTAGAAAGCCAAACTGATTTAACGATGACAATCCTTCTAAGTCATCGATCGATTATTCAGAGTTGGTCGTTCGTAGTGAACTAGTGTTTGATATATTAGCTTCAAGTACAGAATCGGCCTCAAACTAGTTCCAGGTTTTAACCGCAGGTAATAGATTTACGTAGGAACATTGTCTATTAGGCCATGAATGTTTTAACAAAATTGAACCTAAGTCTAATATGATTTCTCAACAAAAACGGAGAGCTTCCCAACTTGAAATTTAACATTATAACATTGCTTGAGAATATTTTTTCTGTCTTGTCAGTGTGCCTTTTGGAGATATTATATTTAGACTACACTTATTTTAAGTGAAAAATTTATTATCTTACTATTGGTACTACCGCCTTGCCTATTTCTGCCCTGAAGCAGTAATGCGCTTCGGTTTGAAGGGCGGGGCAGCCGTTGTAACTACACCGAGACCTTAGAACTAATGTCTCAAAATGGGTGGCGCATTTACGTTGTAAATGTCTTTGGGCTCCAGTAACCACTTAACACCAGGTGGGTTGTGAGCTAGTCCACCCTATATAAGCGATAAAAAAACCTCGTTTAGAAACTTTTTGTTAAAAGATTAAAAGATTCATACTGGAAAATCTAGACGTAGTTGTCATCGACTTGACTTTCTCTCAATATGCCCGGAGCAGGAAAGCCCTATTAGATGGCGTGAAGGTCTTCAGGTGTTTGCAGTAAACCACGTTTACGATACGCGGGCACAATGAGGCCGTTTTGAATTCCCCGACAATTTCTGACCTCAGAGTCGAGTTTTCGTGGAAATTATATCGTTGTCGTATTATTTTTTTAAATCTTGATATTTGGTTGAAGCATTTTTAAAGCATCTAATTTTCCGACTTTATATCATGAAGTTATACAATAAATATATTGTTTTGAAATTGATCTATTTCAGAATTGTTACATAACCTATGCACTGAAGTGAACACTCCAATCCAAATCATTGCACAGGTTAAAAATGTTGATATACTAGGTACTAGGTATCACTATCTATACTAATATTCAATATACAAATCTAACAGTGGTTTTTACGGATGTTCCGTTATAACTACTGAAACATGCATCCGATTGACTTGAAATTTGATATCCATGTAGAATATACACGTACTTAATGGATAGGGTAATATTTATATAAGTGTTGGACTCCCTAATAATAATGACAATAAATAATAATGTTAATTTTAAATCACCAGTGAAGCGGGCGAGTACGCCTAGTATTCAATATATAGTTATAATTAAGGGCGTAGAGTTTTGATCATTTATTTTGTAGGAAGCTTGAACGAACAATGCAAAAACTACTGGTGGTAGGACATCTTGAGAGTCCGTACGGGTGGGTACCACTACCCTGGCTATTTCTGCCGTGAAGCAGTAATACGTTTCGGTTTGAAAGGTGGTGCAGCCGTTGTAACTTTACTTGAGACCATAGAACTTATATCTCAAGGTGGGTGGCGCATTTACGTTGTAGATGTCTATGGGCTCCAGTAACATGTGAGCACGTCCACCCATCTAAGCAATAAAAAAAAGTATATAAATGAATAAAAGCAAATTCGAAACAGAAACATTTTCTTGGAAATTTAAATACAAAACCGAGAGGAGATTAACAAAAGGATACAATTATGTAGCATGAACAACAAGAACAGAGGACCGGTAACAGGGGACCCTCAGGGGAGATGTTAAATACAAACAAAAAAAAACATTAACCTTCTCTAGTCGAAAATGAGAAGAGATTGTTGAATTTTCTAATAATTTTCAGTTTCGGTCACTTTCAAGAAAAACCGAGTCAAAGTATCTGAATAATGATTCATTTTCGAATTATTTAATCTTCTATTGATTATTGTGCAAGATCACTTGTCCAAAATATCAACGCGTTCACACATTATTCTAACGGTAAAATAATTTCTACTTTGTAGTACGACGTTCAGCCAATTAATTATCTATATATTAATACGTGAAGCAAAAACTTTGTATCCCTTTTAAAGAAATTTGCGCGGACGGAGGACTATGAAACTTTCCACACTTATAGAGAATATAGAGAAAAAGTGCAGAATGCAAATATTTTTTTAAAATAATGCATAAAAGATACATTAAATCAATAAAGAAAACATTACACACTACATACCATGTATTTGACGCACACACGCATGCATACTATTTATTGTCAAACTTTTGTCCTTGGGGTCTGTTGTCAAATTGAGAATAGATTGAATATTGTTTGTCTTTGTTAATATTTTTTATAGTGGCGAATTTTGTAATTATAGAAGTATAAAATATAATCATACTAGTGTACAAACTTACAATTCCAATTAATTATAGTCGAATTTCGACTACTGCGGGACCTCTAGTCCATTGTAAATTGACATTGCTCACTTGGCTTTCAATAAGGATTATTTTAATTAAAGATTGGTTATCAAATATTACAATTAAGATGATTTTGATCAATAGTGAAACTCAATAGTTGTCGATTAAAATTTTGAAAGCGAAAACTATTTACTTATTAAATACTACGTGAAAATTCATCAAGTAATCTACATGAAGCTCTCATGAAACTTCAGATGATTCATTTAAATACCAAAATTCGAAAATGCTTTGAAAATGACTCCGAATTCTTGAACTAACATTAATTATGATCTCAACGAAGCACTCATAATATTGTTTTAGTTCTTGAAGTTTTAAATTGAATTTATTTAGTTAATGATCACATTAATGAATTTTAAATACTATGTCTATTAAATTTTAATAAGCTTTTATGTATTTCATTCTCTTTTATTTTATTTTATTCAGTTTTAGAAGTCGTCGTGGCCTAAAGGATAAGATGTCGGGTGCATTCGTATCTAGAGCGATGCACCGGTGTTCGAATCCCGCAGGCAGGTACCAATTTTTCTAATGAAATACGTACTTAACAAATGTTCACGATTGACTTCCACGGTGAAGGAATAACATCGTGTAATAAAAATCAAACCCGCTAAATTATAATTTGCATAACTACTGGTGGTATGACCTCTTGTGAGTCCAGACGGATAGGTACCACCACCCGCCTAATTCTGCGTGAAACAGTAATGCGTTTCGGTTTGAAGGGTGGGGCAGCAGTCGTAACTACAAGTATACTGAGACCTTAAAACCCATATCTCAAGGTGGGTGGTGCATTTACGTAGTTACTATTTACATGGGCTGTGAGCTCGTCCGCCAATCTAAGCAATAAAAAAAACGTACAGATTAATGGAAGAAAAATTTTAAATGTTTATAGACAGCTAAAGGAATTGTACTTTGAAGTTCCTTTGGTGTGGAATTAACGGCCGGCGTCGTCCTGTCGAGTGTCCCCGCTAACCGGATCTGAACAGATTAATTCCGGCTACGGCCGGTTCTGAAACGCGTCTGTCTTACGGACGCCCCGAGACTCCGAGAAGATTAATGTATGGTCCAAGTATACGATACGGAAATGAGATTTTTCTTAAATAGATCTAACAAAGAAAATTTCTTTCATGTCGTATCGTGTAGTAGTAAATCATCGTGAACAATAAAAAAAGGTTAATTTGGTTTAGATTCATCCAGTTTGTTGCTTAATTATGGAACGCAATTGTTTTGGTGTATCGTTATAAAACTTTATAATATACATTTCACGTTTTTATTTATTTTAATATAATGATCTTATTTATTGTACGGACGGTTAAAAAAATGAAATAGTGATACACATTGAACAGTCAAAATTTCAAATATTTAGTTTAAAATAAATTTAGAAAAACTGGTTTTACTTAGAACTAAAATGAACTGCAAGGAGATGTATTATTTCGATCAATACATCTGAATTATCGTGTGATCGAAGAGTAGTTCGGTATCTTTTTTTTAAACTTAATATCTTGGATATAGCTACCGACATACTAAAATTTATAATTATTGCTAACATAAATCGAACCGATCTTGAGTTCCGAAATGACATCTATATTAATATACTCGTATAAAAGCTACAGTGGTTTTTACGGATACTCCGTTATAGCTACTGAACTATGCATCCGATTGACTTGAAACTTGGTATCCATGTAGAAAATACATGCACTAATATTTATATGAGTGTTGGACTCCCTAATAATAATGACAATAAATAATAATGTTAATTTTAAATGCCCAGCGAAGCGAGCGAGTACGGCTAGTATAATATAAAAAAAGGTGCGTGTATTTATGTACGTGCGTAAGAAGTTATACTTTATTGTTATTAAATTTATTTATGTTTTTTAATTTAAATTTATTCATTTTGAAAAAAAAAAAAACGATTAAACAACATCCTCAAACACGCATATTGGACATCCCTTTTCTTGACATCGTATAAATTCGGTAATTCTCGGTACGGTTCGGAAAGTTCACCTGCGGCTATATTCAGACTCGCCAAGTTACGTCGGTCGTATTGTAATGAGCGATTTAGTACGCAACTTCATTTCTGTTAATTTTGTGTCACGGTGCGCGCGCATCGTAAAATTTCACTCTCATCCATTTTTTTCATGACGCGCCTAAAGAAGTATAACTTCAAAAATAATTAATCGATGTTCCTCGTCACTTGTACCACACTCAAGACCTAAAATCAATTAAAGGTAAATACTCGTAGTCCGTAGCGGCGCGAGCGCACAGTCGACTGCCCAGATATGCCCTGTAAATCAATTACTCAGCCAAGTGTTCGCTTTAATAGAACGTCGCTGTTGTATTTGACATCTATCTAAAAGCTGACGTAAGCGGGTGCAAGATAATCTCTTTACACAAAGGCACAAGACTATTTTAATATCGGAGTTTCAACAAGAAACCTTCGGAACCTTGGTAATTTTAACTTTATGTTACTTACATACGTTACATATTTCTTTGGAGTTTTGACATTTTATGACATGATGCAATGCTGCCAATTTTGAATCATGTTCAAATTATGAACGTGAGTACCAATTTCTCCACGCGTTCACAAACGACTTCCGACGATGAAAGAATTATAGTTATCGTGTACCTAATCAAAACTTGTAAAGAAACTACGAATTAGCGTCATCACTTCCCCTAAGGAGTATTGCGAGTTCGCGTGGGTGAGCACCACAATCCTGATTACACAATCATGCGATTTATTTTAACAGTTGCCCTAAAATAGGACTGAATTCAAGGGGATAGCGTCGTTCACGTAAAAAATTCTTCGGACCCTGATATCCACTTATTACCAGACAAGCTTTTTTTTATTGCTTAGATAGGTGAACGAGCTCACAGCCCACCTGGTGTTAAGTGGTTACCGGTGCCCATAGAAATCTACAACGTAAATGCGCCACCCACCTTGATATATAAGTTCTAAGGTCTCAGTATAGTTACAACGGCTGCCCCGCCTTTCAAACCAAACCGCATTACTGCTTCACGGCAGAAATAGGCGAAGTGGTGGTACCTACCCGTGAGGACTCACAAGGAGTCCTACCACCAGTGTGCACTCGTCCATCTATTAAGGTAAAAAAGTGGCAAGCCACTGCATCTCCACTAGTGATACTTATCAGGAAAAACTTAAACATGCCATTAATTCTTCTTCAAAGTGAGAATAAAGCCACATTAATGCCTAGCATATCGTCATAATGGCGTTTCTCTTAAGAGAACGTTTTATGGACCACTCAGTTTAATTATTCTGTAACTGTGAACATAAAACAAGGTTAGTTTCTCGTTGAGAATGACGGATATGAGCAGTGAATTTGAAGGTAGGGGTTTATTCAATTAGTTCTCCAATATTGTTCCTTGAAGTTTTTTGACGTGACAACGTCTTATAATTTGATGGAGACGGCTGCACGCACGAAAAAAAAATCGGTGTTACCTCGCTCTGAGGCGTTCCATTTAAGGCGAAACCATTCGACTTTACAGACAACCGATTTTTACATGGCCGATAAGACCTTACAGATTGCGGTTCACTAAATATTACTGTTATAACAGAAGTCTTTGATGCGAGAAAACCAATCCAATACGTCCCGTTTCGGTTCGCGTAACAAACTAATCGAAATTTACAATAGCTTGTATTAAATTAGCACATATTCCCTTTCCGATCTGCGCTCTGGCGATAGAAATTCGAGATTACATGGATCGCGATGACTTTGAGGGCCGTAGGCGTGTTGCGGTTGGACATTGCCCTATTACCTTTGCTGAACTTTTTCTTGGTATGGGAATCGAATTATATGAAACAGCGAGGTATTTATAGGCGTTGTTTATTGCAATCAAACAGCTGGGACGATTATTCAACAGTTAATATCTCCACTTAAAATCAAATAAGGCTTAGGCATCTTAGCTTCACAAAAGTTTAGCTCTCTCTCTCTCTCTCTCTCTCCCCCCCTCTCTCTCTCTCTCCATCTCTCTCTCTCTCTCCCTCTCTCTCTCTCTCTCTGTATAATAAAGGTGTTCGTAGCATCATTCGCATATCAAAATAATATTAAATAATAACGCAAATGCTATAAGCGCCAAGATTCTACTTGTAATATTGGCATAGTACAGGTCACGCAAGCATTAGTGCTTTAGATTAGGAGAGGTAATCTTTAGTTAACGTTTTCTCCGAATGAAAATATTGTTGATAAAATTTAATGATTTTAAAAATCGAATAAAAATATAATATAATTTTTATCGTCCTTTTTTACAAATATTACGAACTGTGGTTGTAAAATGGCTATGATTGTATACTGGTCACTGCGAAATAATTGTCAGAATTTGCTTGCAGTCAAGTATCACGCAAAACTAAGAAATATATTTTAGAAAGTGCATTAAAATTTTTGATTAGTTGCAAAATTGGTAAAAGCTGTACGTACATTTATTTACAACAATCCAGAGATGAAAATATAATGTTTAATTTCTACTGAGTCCAATGTAAGTCCAGTTAAAGCGTGTATATCGCGCAGACTATTCTTATATAAGGAGCACCACTACCCTGCCTATTTCTGCCGTGAAGCAGTAATGCGTTTCGGCTTGAAGGGCGGGGCAGCCGTTGTAACTATGCTAAGACCTTAGAGCTTATATTTCAAGGTGGGTGGTGCATTTACGTTGTACATGTCTATGGGCTCCAGTAACCACTAGCAATAAAAAAAGCAATAAAAAAAAAGGATGATTAGTACATTTGTTGATTATGATTTGTGATCTGCGCGTTACAGTTTTAGGTGCAGTAGTGCCATTTAATTCGATACTATTTAAAATAAGAATCGGTTTAAACAAAACCCCGCCAATTCTTTTTTGACGGTAGAACGTTGCTAGTCAAAAGTAAAATGCTGTTAGTACAAAGACTGCAAGCTCTAAGACTATTCGAAAAGGACGGAAAGGCAATCAGGTGATTGAATTGGATTGCTCGCACAATGTAATGGAAATTACATTTACCGAACCAGCATCAATGTGTATTTATGTTATGCTCAACGGGTCGGAGGCTTAAATGAGAAAATTACCATCACCACCAATAATTATTATACTCTATTCCAATTAAGAAGTCCCATGATAGATATGTTATTATTATGTTATTGTGTGTGTGTGTGTGAATAATTTTTAAATTATGTTTACGACCATGAACAAAAACTATTTTGTCTGTAAAGTCGGTTTACTGACGATAGTTGAACGTGACAACGTCATAAGAAAATACTGATGGAATGGTTTCATTTTTCAAAAGAAAATTTTAATTTTATTTGTTTGATAGATATTTTGTATGGACAATTGACACCACATTCACTTTTCACTGAACTTCACACTTGACGAAAACATGTAAATGTATTATTGTATAGCAGCTGTCCACGCGGATGCATCGCTCACTCAAGTAGGAGAGAGACAGATGTCGAACGCTGCCGAACGCGAAGGCCGATTGTGCCTCTTTGTCGCTCGTTGCGCGTTCTCGCTTGCACTTCAAGCCTTAAATGGAACGCCTCAATGAGTCATGTTTTTTCGTGCGTGCAGCCGGCTCCATCGAATTATAAGACGTTGTCACGTCAATATGATTATTATTTCAAAATATGCGAAACGTGAAGAGTTACGTTCTAAGAATTGTCAAAAGGGACTTCGTAATTGGAATACATTATAATCTATAGCATCATATTATATTAAATCATTATACAAGTGAGTATGTTTGGATGTTTGTTACTCAATCACGCAAAAATATCTGAACAGATTTGGTGAAAATTTTGCATTAAGTTAAAAGGTTTGTAATCCGGATTCACACATATATTACTGTCATCATAAATGACCTGACCTGGAAAATTGTAACGTATTTCTGGTTTATGATTTTATTTATCAAAGTATATAAAGAAATCGACAGGTAATTTATGAACTAGAATGACACAAATAACTCCCGAGAAAATACATCGCAATGTAGCAATTATATGTAAATTGTTTATTCTTATTGATGTGTAAAGAACCAAAATTATTATTACATTACATTGTGTATTTGTATATATATTTGTATGTATATAATAATATGTAAGGAATTGTTTATGTTTATGTATTTATGTGTATATGTGTGTGTATGTGTATACATTTCAATTGATTGGTACACCGCTTTAGTTTCCAAACGATTCTTTTCCACCTGATGGTTGTCTGGAAGAGATCGCTCTTAGCGATAAGTCCGCCAATTGTATCTTTTTTTTGTATATAATGTTTCGCATTGTTCCTTTTGTTGGTGTAATAGTATAATAAAGAATACTCTTTCTGTCTCTCTCTCTCATTCCTAATAATCCTTAACATATCTTATCAATTCATGATCTATTAGTTGTAGAAGAATTGACGCCCGGTAATTGGTCTAATAAAAATAGGTGTACAAGAACATAACGATCAGGATTTTATATCAGAAATATATTAGAAAGGAAGTAAGAAAATTGAGTAGAAAAGAAAAAAGCAGTTTTAAGCTTAAAAATATTTTAAAACGTGGTATATTTTTACTATTTTCTTGTTATCGTATCGATGTATAGATAACTATGAACTTTTGGTCCCTCATTGTGAGCACCGTCTTCTTTGAAATTACTAATCTTAAAATTCAAGTCAAAATATTGAAGTAAAAGGAAATTCAGTTACGTACGTTTGAGACGTCGAAAATGGTCATAAATTGTTTGGTGCTAAAACGGCTTATGGCATCCAATCTCCTCCCGAGTCCAATTTAGACCGACATCTTCTATTTTACACATCGTCCTGGAAATACAAAGAGGGTTATCAAGATTATTAAATTGAAAATAAGCGACCTAGTTTTTCTCCGCATCTTAGAATAAAAATTTTTTTATTGCTTAGATGGGTGGACGAGCTCACAGCCCACCTGGTGTTAAGTGGTTACTGGAGCCCATAGACATCCACAACGTAAATCCTCAACCCACCTTGAGATATAACTTCTAAGGTCTCAAGTATAGTTACAACGGCTGCCTCACCCTTCAAGCCGAAACGCATTACTGCTTCACGGCAGAAATAGGCAGGGTGGTGGTATCCACCCTCACAAGAGTTCCTACCACCAGTAATTACGCAAATTATAATTTTGCGAGTTTCATTTTTATTACACTATGTTATTCCTTCACCGTGGAAATCAATCGTGAACATTTGTTGAGTACGTATTTCATTAGAAAAATTGGTACCCGCCTGAGATTCGAACACCGGTGCATCGCTCAACACGAATGCACCGGACGTCTTATCCGTTAGGCCATGACGACTTCTTAATTAAATTCATATTTTTATGTTTAAAATCTGTTCCTCAACAATTTGTTTGTTTCTAATTCTATAATTGTACTGTGGATAAATAATGAAAACCCTAAATGGTGTTAAACTTGATATTAGCCAGATATGGCGAATGCCGTTATCCACGTTGAGACGTGAGGTCGATGTATCAACTGTGTACCTGTATAAATAAATCGTTTGACCACAAAATTTAATTCCAAAGCTAAAAATTAAATTCTCAAATCTAATTTTGTTTAGTTCGTCTTTTCGTGCCTCTCTGTCATTAATTTTAAAAACTTCGTTATATCTTTCGTAGCAACAAACACTTCTAATAAATTTAAATTTCAGTAAATTTAATTTTTGAAAAATAAAATTAGGAATGTCTGATTTAATTATCAAGTGTAATTCACTTTAAGAAGCTTCAACTAAGAACGTTTGATCATTTTTTTAAATTAAAATCAAAATGACTTTTTTATTACATTTAAAGATGACAGGCGTTCAATTATTTTAAACCATGAATATAAAGTGTATTTCTGAACGTGAACTACTTCGATATTATCAAGTCACTTCAACCTTATCAAGATGACAGGATTTTTTTCCAGGTGCATACGGGCTCCCATGATCACTTGACACTTATGGGCCTTGTCGCCTTATGAGCTCCAAAGTAACGTACTTATATTAAACTAGTGATCGTCCAGTAGTCGAATTTCGACTATAATTATTAAATTATAAGTTTGAACATTATAATGGTCGTATTGTCAAAGACTTTACTTCTATAATCACAGATTTCACCAAGGCAAATAATATTAATGACAAACAAACTATTCTCAATTTGACCATAGAAATTAATAATGAACAAAAGAGTAGATAAAGAGAGAGAGAGAGTAAAAGAGAGAGATACGTATGCGTGTGTGTCAAATACATGATAGGGTGTGTATAGTTTCTTTTATTCATTCAATGTATTTTTTATGTATAATTAAAAAAAATTAGCTTTTTGCACTTCTTCTCTATATTCTCTATAAGTGTGGGAAATTTCATACTCCTCCGTCCGTGCAATTTTCGTAAAACGGGTTATAAAGCTTTTGCTTCACGTATTAATATATAGATAATCACACACACGCACACATATACATAGACACACTAACGAACAAGACTGAAAAACGCGAACACCATGTAACAAAAAGCGATCTAACCAAACACGTGTACAAGATGTGAACCACCTTATGTTAAACAATCAGATTGCATTAAATAGTATAATATTTAATTTTTGTATGCCAGACGTAATTCACGGCCTACATTAGATTGCAATCGGAGTCCGTTGACATCACAACATGACTGTTAATATTCCCCTTGAGCCTTGTTATAATTATAGTATAATTATTATATTTTGTTACGCATATTACAATATTTGGGTGATCGAATTTTATTATACAAGATGTTATTTCTTCATCGTGGGACTCATTCGTGAAAATGGGATAATTACGTATGTCGTTAAAAAAATTATACACGCCTACAGGATTTTGAACACTTAGATAATACATGAAAGATTAAAAAAGATTAAAGAAGCAATCGAAATATTCGCATGTAAAGATCCGACCCCGGTAGACACTTTAGATGTCAAGTGAGTAGAATCAGTTATTAGGTTTGTAAAAAACAAAACCTTGCAAGGCAAAAGTCGATACCGTTAGTGGAATTTATCGGAATGAGTTCCAGCAGTAACAGCCAGAAACGAATTACATAGAAAAAAGGTACACATCATTTGTCTGCTTCTAGCATTGTATCTGAAGTCTAAGCGTGATCGTGACGCCGGGGCAGCTTTGAAATATCAGAACCAAGTAAAACAGAAAATTGTCGAAAATTGTCCGCGAAACACAAAATATTTGTAATTTAAAATAATTTTCCTTATTTTATAATAAATAATAATAATTTCAGTGGCAATCTATCTTTTAAAGTGTTTTTTAAAAATTGTATTATTAATATCTTTAAAAAAATATTGTTTAAGTAGATTTTAAATAATTATAGCATGATAATGATATTAATATCATTTATAGGCAAATAAATAAAACAAATAAAAAAAGGCAAAATGAGATTTCTCAGGTGCGCCTAGAAAGCTCCGTCGGCCGGGCGTCCTTGGGGTGAGCTGCGCTGTCTGGTTGTAGTGTTCACCGCGGTAACCCCCTTACCTCATCCGGGGTCTGACCTCGGAGGGGATCGGATGCTTGGGGGAAGAGTGTAGGAGAGTCGTTTAGTGGACAGGGTCTTGAAAACGTCCTTGGGCTCAGAGTTCGCAGTCGCGGACCAGTCCCACATACCCCGCGCGCCCCCTAAGCGTGGGGACCTCGTAGGAGGTTCGGCCCCCAGCCTGAAAAATAAAAGGTTTCTCAGGTGGTACTGTTCAAAGTGGATGGCATGGAACAGCGCTGATTTTCAGTCACCCCATTCCCCTTTGGCTTATTGCGGGATTTAAGGCTAGGTACGTGTGCGCAAATATAAATCCTTACAACGTACGTTCATGAATGAGTCTTTTAATTTATGAAAAAAATCCATCGCTCGTCCATCCATCTAAGCAATAAAAAAAAATTTTTTTTTTTTTGTTTTCATATCTTTAGTAGTAACGTAAACGTTAGAAATAGTACATTCAATATTTAAAAAAAAAACCAGAATATTAAACTGAAAACTTTCTGCGTGGAACTTAAATGAAAGTTCGAATATCTGAGCTAGTATGGACCACGGAATCTAAGAATCCTATAGACCAGGAGCTGTCGAGCCTATACATAAAAACATGGTCGAGTACTAATTAATTATTTCCCGAAGACATCAGATTCGTTATCAGCAATTTATCTGGGTATTCACTTATAAAATTTAGACTTTTATTGTTCTGGTAGTAACTGTAACTGTAGCTGTAACTGTTTTTCAATTGACTAATAAACTTACTACAAATAAAATGTTGTATTATTATTAAAAAAAGAGCACCTACATACAGTTTGGTAATAATTCGACGCTTGAAAGGCAAACATGACTATGCGACAATAACTGCTTTGTACATAAATGATAGGCAATAACCATATTCGATGCGCAAAAAATATATATTTCTAGGTCTATTAAAATCATTTCAATCCTACAGCTACTAGCTAGATTCTACTACAGCTAGATTCGTTAAGATAAATTTCGTTTTCAGGTATTTCAACTTTTAATTAGTCTACTGTAAAGTTCACGCATTGTCGCTTAGTCATGTTTGCCTTTCAAGCGTCGATATATATTCGTAGGTAAAAAAACGCTTTTAGGGTAGCAGGTAGTTTTTATATTTGATTTATTTTTAAAGCTTATCAGAATGTGTGTCAGCCGAGTGTAGTACGAATCACCACATGATGGCATAAATTACCCTGAAACCTAACTAATTCAAAATAACGAATTCTTAACCTAAATAAAATAAATGACAATGGAAATGAATTAGCGGAAAAACTCAAAGCAACCCGTATACTTTGATGGCAGTGAATTCAAACAAACCTGTGTTTTGATTTCGTGTAACATATTTAAAGTAAATTTTTTCTTTGACAACAAATTACCTTCCTCCAAAGCTAGTGGTTGAGGAAGTTGTTAATTTAATTAATTATTTAAAAATACTCAGAATAATTTTCTATTAAATTATTACTATCTTTGTATTCAATATTGTCAGCTGTTAGTCTAAAAGAGGTTCATTTTTAAAAACTCTTCTCGTATATTTTTTTTATGGACTTCGATAACCAATACACATCTAGTAAGTCCGGCAGGCAGCGGCTTGACTGCGGTAGGCAGCGGCTTGGCTCTGCCCCTGGCATTGCTGAAGTCCATGGGCGACGGTAACCACTCACCATCAGGTGGGCTGTATGCTCGTCTGCCTATAAGGGCAGTAAAAAAAAATTCCTGACAAGATCCGTCTTTTAGTCATAAATTACACTTAAAAAAACTATAAACACTCATTTTCAGGCAATCACTTACGCGAAGCCTTTACTATGGCAGAACCATTCGTTAATAGTAATAACAATCAAAAACAACCCATTGTTTCCGAAAATGTATGTTCAATCTATTTTTAGTGTCAATAAAACGCGAAAAGAATTAAGCTCACACAAAAAGCAAACGTATGAATTTTTAAAACTAATTTGTAGAGTGTATTCTGTACGACAATTTTGTTAATTTAGTAAAATAAAAACAACACAATTGTAAATTCGTTTCGTAGTTTTATTTCATAGTGTTTTTTTTGCGTTGCGTTATTTATTCATTTCATCGTATATTTCAAGTGTTATTATATATGTATGGTGATATAATATGCAAATAATAGTATTAATATAAAACTGAATGGTGTTTTGCAATAAAACTGATTAGTGTTTTGAATTGATTTGGTTTTAACAAAACGACAGCTATTTATAAAACTGTTACGTACATACCATATACGTAATTAGAGTAACTAGAGGTCCTGCAGTAGTCGAAATTCGACTATAATTAATTGGAATTGTAAGTTTGTACACTATATAGAAGTATTTATGATTATATTTTGTACTTCTATAATCACAAATTTCGCCAAGGCTACACTATAAAAAATATTGAGAAAGACAAACAATATTTAATCTATTCTCAATTTGACCACAGACGTCAAGAACAAAAGTTTGACAATAAATAGTATGCATGCGTTTGTGCGTCAAATACATGGTATGTAGTGTGTGTAATGTTTTCTTTATTGATTTAATGTATCTTTTATGCATTATTTTAAAAAATATTAGCATTGTGCACTTCTTCTCTATATTCTATATAAGTGTGGAAAATTTCATACTCCTCCGTCCGCGCAATTTTCTTAAAAAGGGATACAAAGTTTTTGCTTCACGTATTAATATATACCTAGGTAGATTTTATATAATTGGTTAGTAATTGAATAGTGTATTTGGGGAGTAGAAGATTCTTCTTATGTAATTTACTAACGTGGTTGTTATTGAGTACATCTTGCTGATATGTCGAAGAAAAATGCGATAGGCTTTTTTATCCAGGATATAAGGTCTATCGATGTCCAGCACTGAGAAAGACCATTCAAGACGAGTAAGACGTTCGAAATTCGAACTCGCCAGTGACTCCTTTCACCGGTCGCTCAACACGAATGCAAAAGAGGTCTTATCCTTTAGGCCACGACGACTTCAACTTAGTATTTTCTCTTCAACCAAGGACAGATGACGGAAAATACTAATTTTCTGTAGTAGGCTGGTTAATATCAGCAAATATATGAGCACCCCAAGCTCCTAAACTACAAGTACTAAAGAGTTGGAAGTTCGCCAAACCAGTCTGTCGGGAATCATCCGAAGAAAGAGAACTTGAAACTCCACTCCCGGTAGACGATCGCATCGGCATTAATTTAACACGCTTCGTGTTTTACACAAATACACCCGCCGACAGAGAGATAGAGAACACTACTCGTTTGTGTGTGTGAGGAGGTACACAAACTGATACACACATATGCATTTATTCTTGATTGCCGAAATTTGTTACGAATTAGTAAATCGTATACTATTTAACCTGTTATAAAGGATTATAATATAAGCTTGAAAATACAAAATTCTTTTTGACTGTAAGTTTTAAACTATGCGTCCTCGGATTTAAAAAAAAATTAGCATAGCGAGCAATTATTTAGGGTTTTGTAAAATTTTGCAGTTAATCAATTTCTGATAAAACTTGTGTCACATTCACATGTGCTGGTACTAGGTTGAAACTATTAGATACAGGGTGAACGAGATGACCAGAGCTTATAGACGTCAAAAACTATTTTTTTTTTATTGCTTAGTGGGTTGGACGCGCTCACAGCCCACCCGGTGTTAAGTGGTTACTGGAAACCATAGATATCTTCAACGTAAATGCGCCACCCACCTTGAGATATAAGTTCTAAGGTCTCAGTATAGTTACAACGGCTGCCCCACCTATCGAACCGAAACGCATTACTGCTTCACGGCAGAAATAGGCGGGGTGGTGGTACCTACCCGTGCGGACTCCCAAGAGGTCCTACCACCAGTAAAAAAATGAAATGCCGCTACCTACATTACCTAGCCACCTAAAACGCACTCCCTAGCGGAGGAAAAAGACGAACAGAGTCGACGCCTCGCAACATTAGAAATTTCAATATAATTCAAATAATTCAAAGAGCTTTTGTACCAAGTGTCTTGTGCGTTGTGTCAGTGTGTTTATTGTGACTACAGCAATCCAGAATAGTGCCCCGGGGACAGAAGTCCACAATATTGAGAACACGCAATTTATGAGTACCTTCCCATTTTAGCCGGCTTAATTTTCTGGTATTCAATCTTTTCAACAAACTTTGTTTATACAACATGACTCTCAGGTTACATTACAACGGCTGCCCTACCCTTTTAATTTAAACGCATTACTGCTTCTCGGCAGAAATAAGCAGCGCTGAGGTACCGACCGTTGCTGACAGAACACCTTGCCACTAGTGTAAGTTTTAGATTCAATGGTTGTAGGTAAAACAGAGTAAAACAATTAGAAAGATTAAATATCATTTAAACTACAACTTACTTTGGTTCCGCTGTGGAAATCGGGCCATAAAAACTAAATGAGGTGTAATTAAATAAAAAAAATAGGTTCCCTCTTTATTGCACTATTGTTAATTCACTATATGCTATTGCTTATCACGGAACTCATTTGTGATAAAGAAATGTGTGTTTTTAGAAAGAAAAAAAAGTATATAGTTACATTTAGAATACAGAACGGGAATGGCCTTGCTCAAATTATACAACCAATACCCTTATCACAAAACGAGCGGTAAAAAAAAAAACTCGGGGTATCCAGTACTAATTATAATAATCTTAAAATTTCATTTTATTCGCATTATTAAACTCCATAGATATAAATAGGCAAGTATAAATAAGATCCTAAGGTAGGACCTCTTGTGAGTCCGCGCGGGTGGGTACCACCACCCTGCCTATTTCTGCCGTGAAGCAGTAATGCGTTTCGGTTTGAAGGGTGGGGCAGCCGTTGTAACTATACTTGAGACCTTAGAACTTGTATCTCAAGGTGGGTGGCGCATTTACGTTGTGGATGTCTATGGGCTCCAGTAACCACTTAACACCAGGTGGGCTGTGAGCTCGTCCACCAACCTAAGCAATAAAAAAAAAAAAAAGATCCTTATTTCGTCTGTTTGCGTAATTTATTATATTAGAAACTATTGAGAAACTTTATATAGAATAAAAAAAATTGAAACGATATTTTTTCCTAGCTTTACAAAAAAAAAGTTGGCAATGTTAGTATATTTTTTTAACAAAACAATAGAACTAATGCATTGTATAAAAAGAGAAAACTAAATCTTAATAATTCGGTGATTAAAGACCAATTTCGACCTCTGGGCGTACTCCAATATTAATAATTAATCATAAAAAAAAAACGCTGACCCGCTCTATAGCTCTCATTTGAAACTCGAGTACAATTCCTTTACATTTTAAATCAGAGAGTGTAATAAATGGAAACATTAAAAAGCGCAGAATCAAAAGCTTGCAGGAGACAGCAGGGCAAACAAAAACTAAAGCAATATTACAATCTAATGGCCCAACGATGTTTCCTGGGCAAGTTTTTAATAGTGTCGTGTTAATTTACCCGGGACTCGCAGTTAATTACCCGCCACGACCCGCAGCCACCCGCAGCTCTCCTATGTTTAAAGGCTCAAATAAATTCAAGGCTTTTATGACCTTCTTGTTTAATTAGTAGTTATAACTTATTTTCATTGATATACCGATAAATGTACGTGTTGTATTTAAATTTTTAATTTCGTTTTCCGAAATGATTAACTTATAGCTTGAAGAGTTTCGTTTGCTTGTTGTTAATACTTTATAACTTTTAAGCCTAATGAGGTTTGGGGCTAAGCAAAAATAGATACAGGATTCAGGATAAGTCGTCGTGGCCCAAAGGTTTTTTTTTTTTTTTTTTTCCTACCTATGCTGATAGCCTTAAGAGGCTATTTCAGCTTCACCCTAACGTTTGTAGGTAAGCTCGCGGGGCTCAACCGGAGAGTTGCTAACACTGACCCTAGCAAGAGCAGTGCTTCGCAGAATCTACCACCCGATCGGAAACGCGACCCACTGAGAAGATCCGGCGAGAAACTCAGTGGGCTGTGTCTATGGGTTAGTTCGCTCGTCGAGCCCTTCGTCGCAAGCGACGGGTTCGACGAGGACTGTGACCGGTGCTTGTGGTGCCTAAAAACACCGTTAATGGATCAGGAGGATCCGTAATGACGTGCTTTGGGCGACGTCGACGGTTTAGCATTCGGTCTACTGGGTCGGGTATGTAATTTCCAGCGGCTACGATGAGAGGGTTCTCATGTCGTGCCGCCTTCTCAAAATGGCGCAGCGATGCCGACTGCAGATACTTACTAACTGAATCGAGCTCCAGGTCATCGTGGAGATCCACGTTCTTAAGGAACCAAGGCGCTCCGACGGCTATCCTGCAGAATCGGGATTGAATAACCTGCAGGGATTTCAAGTGGGTGCGGGCTGTGTGAGCGAACACTACGCTTGCATACGTCATGACGGGGCGTATACAAGTTTTGTAGAGAGTTACCTTATTGCGGAGGGACAGTTTGCTTCGACTACAAAGCATTGGATAGAGTCGTCCTAGTATAAACGCGGCGCGGTCGCGTACCGTTTTTATATGGGGACGGAATGTCATCCCTCTGTCGAGGGTGACGCCTAGATATTTGACCTTCGAGGCCCACGGTATGGGCTGGCCAAAGAGAGTGATGGGGCTAACGGCGGAGGTGTTTGCGCGCCTACTACGGAGTGGGATGCTCAAAGTGATGTTCGGAGGGCGACCCCTTTTGAAGAGCACCGCTGTGCTTTTCGTGGGGTTGATGTCAATTTGCCACTTCCGAAACCACTGTCCCATGGTGGCTACTGCGATCTGGAGTCGCCGATGAAGCAGCGACATCTTCCTACACGAGTAGTAGATAGCCGTGTCATCGGCGAAGAGCGCTAGATGGGTCTCCGGAGACCGGGGTATATCATTGATATACAAACTAAATAATAACGGGGAGAGCGCGGAGCCTTGCGGGACTCCGGTAGTCAGTTGACGGGGACGAGAACGAGTTCCCTCTACTCGATATCGAAACGAACGGTTCGACAAGAAGTCTCGTATGATGAGCACGGGTCTGTCTGGCACTCCCATGTTGTACAGTTTGTAAATTAAACCGTTGTGCCAGACTTTGTCGAACGCCTTCGCGATGTCGAAGAAGAGGGCGCCGGTCGGGATTTGTTTACGCCTATTTAGTCCTATCAGGATGTGCTCCGTGAGGCGGTGCACTTGTTGTACGCACGAGTGTTTAGAGCAGAATCCGAACTGTTCGTCTATGAGAATTTTGTTCGCGGTAACAAAATCCCAGAGGCGTTTCCTAAGGAGCCGTTCGTAAATTTTTCCTATCGTCGGGAGGAGACTAATCGGACGGTAACTAGATGTTTCGTTTGTCGGTTTGCCCGGCTTATGTATACCGATAACGTCCGCTTCTTTCCACACCGCGGGAAAGATGCAGTGCGTCATAGCGGCATTTAAAATTGTAGCCAACATTGTTATCAGTTGGACTGGCAAGAGTTTTAGCGCGCGGTTGCGGATGCCGTCGGAGCCGGGTGCCTTCCTAGGTTGGAGGTTGTGGATCGCGTCTCTAACTTCGTCAGTGGTAATGGGGGGTAACGCGTCCGAGGGCGGCAGGGAAGCTCTGCGCTCGACCTCCCTGTCGACTAACTCGGTGTGTTCGGGGTTCGCGTGTTCGTGTGTCGCTCAGCCTTGTCATCGTCATCGAATGCCGGTGGTTGGCCTGAAGGGCGTACGAGGGGAGGCATAGTAGCGGTAGTTTCGGATTTGAGAGTCCTAGCTAGTCGCCAGTATGCTTGGTGGGAGGGCGCGAGTTGTTCTAAATAACTATGCCAATTATCGTTACGCGCTTCGCTTAAGCGGGAGTGGACTTCGCGTTGTAGACGACGCATCCGAATCCGGTTTGAATGCGTGGGAAGACGATCGTAGGCCCGGATTGCCGCGTTCCTAACTCTTAAGAGATTCCTAAGATCGGGGGACAATCTGATGCGGTAGAAGCTGTCCTCCACATCGACTTCTTTTGAAGATCTAATGATCGCGGAAGAGATGTGATCGGTAATGATGTTTATGGATTCGACGGTGTCCTCGGGGGATAGATTCGAATCCGGGCCGTAAGGGAGGATTGGCGGAGCGGCTTCGGCTAGGCACGTGCACAGCTTATTCCAATCCACCATGGTCCTCGTAACAGTGACTGGGTTGTGAGGGCGACCGAGCTGCATAACGACAGGTCGGTGGTCTGAGTCGAGCTCTGACAGTGCTTCGATGGAACGCAAGCGCAGAGTTACGTTCCTAAGCAATGCCAGGTCTATAGTGCTCGGACGGAGCGTGATGTTATACGGATAACATGTTGGAGTTGGGGGACCGACTACTTCAAAGGTGAGGTCGTCTATAAACGCGTCAAGATGCCTACCGTTAACGTTCGTACGATGGCAGTTCCACCTAGTGTGGTGGCAATTTAAATCGCCTGCCAGGATGACGGAGTCTCCCATGCCGAACAGTGACTCGGTGTCACTGCTCAGGAGCGGCTTGTCCGGGGGGAGATAAACGGATGTGGCCCAAAGGATAAGACGGGCGATGTATTTGTAAAGAGGAACGGAACTATGGCGGTACTCAAATTTTCTGATTACATATACATGATATATATTTACGGGAATTTCACAATGAAGGAATGGTGTCTTATAAAAATAGAATCTTTTCAATTATGCTTTGGGTGATAGCTAGGGAGTGAGGTAACAGTGAAAGAAAAGAAAAGTCATCGCGGTCTAAAGGATAAGACGTCCGATGCATTCGTGTTGAGCGATGCACCGGTGTTCGAATCTCAGGCGGGTACCAATTTTTCTAATTAAATACATACTCAACAAATGTTCACGATTGACTTCCACGCATCGTGTAATAAAAATCAAACCCGCAAAATTATAATTTGCGTAATTACTGGCGGTAGCCTCTTGAGAGCTCGCGCGGGTAGGTACCACCACCCTGCCCATTTCTGCCGTGAAGCAGCATTGCGTTTCGGTTTGAAGGGTGGGGCAGCCGTTGTAACTATGCTTAAGAGCTGTGAGCTCGTCCACCCATCAAAGCAATAAAAAAAAGACTCAGAACTCATAGTGCTGGACTCTGAAAGCGCATAATGGCATTCAATTAATAATGTTAGTGGACTAGAAACTACTAAAGAAGACAATTCTAGTTTGAGCTTTTGAATATTTACCACTTAAGCAGAACTGTTCTACACTTTGTTGGCTTGTATACACTTCTGTTGAATGGATCACGGATATCAAACGAATTTCTTGAACGAGCATCCACAACTTATTTTTCTTAGTAAAAGTCCTCCCAATTTTGAGTAAACTGAGTTCAAAAGCGTGGATTAACTCCAGAGGCAAATTTTGACGCAATGCAGTAAAGGTGTGACTTCTTAAGTTTAACAGCGGTGCTACATCTTTTTATGAACTGTTTGAAATCGAATGATGTTTTACCCCTTTATCTTTGAAAAAGTTTCTCGTCATTACGGAACCGCCCGATCCATTAACGGTGCTTTTAAGTACCACAAGCACCAGTCGCCGTCCTCGTCGAACCCGTCGCTGGCGACGAAGGGCTCAACGAACGAATTAACTCACAGACACAGCCCACTGAGTCTCTCGCCGGATTTTCTCAGTGGGTCTCAGCACTGCTCTTGATAGGACTAGTGTTAGCAACACTTCGGTTTGAGCGACACGTTAGAGCGAAGCTGATATAGCCTCTCAAGGCTATCAGCATAGGAAGGGATAAAAAAAATATGTTTTTGCTACAGCGGCTTACAGTTAAAATCATATGCTACAGCGGGCTTACTACTTAGAAATTCATCCAAAATTTCGTTCACAACTTCGTACGAAAACAAAAAAAATATATACAGAAAGATTTTCGTCCGAGCTGTCCAAATCAAATCTTTATTTTGGCTCGTTTAAGGAGAAAGGTTCGCAAATTGAATTGTCGCCTCTGACAATCTTGGGCCAGAAACGGATTAAGATCGCTGGATTTAATAAGCCTAACCTTTTGCACGCGTCCAAGGATACCAATGTATTTGCGATTTTCGTGTTCTTCGAAAAATACTTAGCATAATTAAAAATTAAGATTCTCTTTATAAACTAAGCTGTTTAATATGCAATTTTCTGAAATAGGCAAGTACTTGAATTGGTTCTTGTCGATGTAATACATATTTTTAGCCTGATAAATAAGAATATAATTGAGTAGTATATGTTTATTTCCTGAGATGAACAAACGAGCTTACAAATGGTTGTCAACATAGTCTATAGATATCACAAAATGTCTACACCGATCATGAGACATAAGTATTAATTGTGTTCTGTAATAGCTGTCTAATTTATCAAACGAAATGGGTAGGAATACTCGTATGGAATCAAATTTATTATCATTACTAAATTTGATCTCATTGCGCTGATATAATAGTACTTGGCCGAATAATTAAAACTGCAGGTAAATTTTTGCCAAATCTCTTTTATGTCGCCCTGAAATGATATGGTGCTACTCAATTTTTTTTTATATTGCTTATGTGGGTGGAAGGGCTCACCTGGTTACCGGAGCCCATAGCCATCTACAACGTAAATGCCACCACCTACCTTGAGATATAAGTTCTAAGGTCTCAGTATAGTTACAACGGCTGCCCCTTCAAACCTTTCAAACTGAAACACATTACTGCTTCACGGCAGATATAGGCGGGTGGTACCTACCATTGTGGACTCACAAGAGGTCCTACCACCAGTAACCTTAACCATTATCCGTCCTGGCTTAAGTGATTAGCGAAGTCCATAGACAACACGAAGTTAACGTCCTGTATTGTTACCGTAGCGGTTCTAAGCCTCAATTCGGAGCAGTTGGAAGAACAGTGATGCGTATCTGTGTGCTGACATGCAAACAATTTATGTAAATAAAAAGCATTTAACAATTTATTATTCTTTTATTTTTCGTTCAGCGATAATCTATATTATAATCTATACATTAATAAAAATTCAAAAGAAAACAATTGTACTAAATTAATATTATGTAATGTATAATCACGCCGAATTGTCCCGAATCTCCAAGAGGATTCTTTGTCCACTTTGGCTTTAATTTCTTAAAAAGACTAAGGCTCGGTTCTAAATTCAACGGTTTTACAGGGAATGTCGCGATACAGCTCCTTCGCAGCAGACTGCCCGATTATGCCTAATTTATGTACATAATTTGTAGGTCGGAATGGCTCGGTGTTTTTGTTCTGGCCCATTGTAATTAATTATGAGAGATTCACCCGTATTTCGCGATGAAACGTAGTTCTTTTAATTAGGATTAATTAACCAAAATATAATTAATTATTTACATTTTCCGTTAATGCGAAGCGTTTATTGCGATCTATAAAATGCAGTCCACGAGTATTACGATTATTAAAATATTGAAATTGAGTGTATGAACATGAAAAATAATTGGAAACGAACAGATAAGCTCACAACTTTATGTAAAATATTTATGGTTGTTATTGAGTTACAATTTTAATGCGTCATCTTATAGACGGTTTATGGATTCTCATCAATATTGTGTAATAATAATTAATTTAAGTCACATAATGTTAAATTTGCGCAACCACCAGCATTATACCTTATGTGAGTATAGTAAGTTTTTACTGGTGGTAGGACCTGTTGTGAGTCTGCGCGAGTAGGTACCACCACCCTGCCTATTTCTAATGTGAAGCAGTAATACGCCTCGGTTCGAAGGGTAGGGTAAACTGAGAGCTTAGCACTTAGCACCAGGTGGGCGGTGATCTCGTCCACCCATCTAAGCAATAAAAAAAAATAAAAAAAGTAATTTCTCTTTGTACGGAATATTATACAATAATTAAGAGTTCTATTTCAAGATGATGTACTAAGTTTCACGATGATCGCGAGCTCATCGGCACACCTGCAGTATAAAAACAACATTGTATATCTTTATTGTGAACCACCACATTATTGCTAAGTTACAATCGTAAGAACTTTGGAGCTATCAACAAATTTAATAGAAGTCAGAATGCCGTTACACTAATCGTTTTCAAAGACACTTAATATTTGAGTGATGTTGTAAGGAAACTTTGTAACCGCCCGTTCGAGAACATGTCCAAGTTTTCACCACATTTAATCTGTAGCTTCATAAACTCAATAATAAGTTAGCATGTAATTTGATCAGAGCGATGTACTTATAATTACGATGTACCCGACAGCCGTGTATCAAGTTTGCTTCTTAATAAGACCGTGATTTGGAACATTCTTGTATTGTTCGGAAGCGAGGGCCGTGCGTAATTTCATAAGACTTAATTTAATATAAATTAACTCAGTGAATGATTCATTTACCCGCTGTATGTTCTTCGTGATAAATACAAACGAGCAGTTTTTTTTTTAACGTCTTATAATTCGATGGAGCCGGCTGCACGCACGAAAAAACATGACTCATGCGGCGTTACCTCGCTCTGAGGTGTATTTTCTTATGACGTTGTCACGTTCAACTATCGTCAGTAAGCCGACTTTACAGACAACCGATTTTTTTTATAAATAATAAATGTCTCATTGTGTGAATTAATGTCTTATTGTGTGAAAAGTAAGTGTGAATTAATTTATAAAATAATAAGTTCTGATGCGCAAGAACAAATACTTAAGCTGTGTTATGTTAATACAAAAAGGCTCCGCGGAAGCTATTTTACACTTTTTAGTTCATTTAAAAGAACGCATCTTTTTTTATTAAGCAGATAAGCGGCCTCATTACCCATGTTATTAATTGATTATTTTCAGAGTCTATAAAATCATAACATGAGTGTCGCCCAAAAAGCCTTAACCTTTATTTTCAATTTTCATGAGTGTATAACAGAAACAAAATGCTGTTTCATCAGTGTGAAGTGACTTTGAAAAATCCAGAGCCTACCTAAGAAAATGACGTTGCAATACATTAAAAAAAAATATAATAATATAAATCCTATAACACTAATCACTGAGTTATCGATTAGTGTTACCAAGATTCCATTCTTCCATAAAATTAGTGCCTGCCATTTAGGAGTAGGTAAATTGTTTTTCTAGTGCAATAACGCTAGCTAGCAAAACGCATTATTGGTACTATCTAAAAAAGTTGAATTTATTAAATCATTAAATTTATTCATCTTCGGTTTTTGCGAGTCATAGATATAAATAGTCAGCACTATACTCAATCGACCAAGCCGTCATGATAATCGCCTTATCGTTGCCGCCGCTGACTACTCCCCGAATCCTGATCACGCAGGAGCCAGTCACCGTCGACGCCCTAGACTCGTCCTTACGGATCATCCATCAGATCCAATAACCTTTGCATTAGACGCCTTCAGCTCTAACACTAGGAGCAGGCTTAGGGACCTCGGTAACCGTACTCGTCGAACTCGACAGAGAGTTCGCCGTGCAACCTAACCCATGAATCAGCTCGCTGAGTTTCTCGCCGGATCTTCTCAGCGGGTCGCAATTCCGATCCGGTAGTAGATTCATTCGCGAAGCAGCTACTCTTGAGCTGTTAGATCTCCTTCGGAGGCGCTCGGGTAGCTGTTAGCAAATCCCACCCCTCCTGGCTGAGCCTTTGCTCGCCCACCTGTCCTGGTGAAACTGGAAAGGCCTCCGGGCCACCAGTAATCCTTCAATCATAAAAAAAAAATCGACCAAGAACACCTTGGATGTCTGTTACCACAAAAACTGTGTGGAAACGTCAAAAATAATGTAATGACAATGAATACAGGCGAGGCTCTATCGTAAAAGTAGGTTTAGTTAATTAGCTCAGGTAAATCATAATTATAAAAATTTTAATGCACAATCCGATGTACGAATTATTATGATTATTAATTCGTGTATACTACTTAAAATACGAATTCCAAAATTAACTTCGGTAATGAACGGTCAACTGTAATAATATTATGTATTTCGAATAAAAAATTTAAAGACCTGTTTTTCTCTATTCGGTCAACAGTTTTTTTTTAATGTAGCTATTGACAAACTGTAGCGTCACACTTTTTAAATAGATATAGCACGTTAAGTCTGCCGGTGGGCCGCAGAGCGATGAGCGTGTTAAAAGAAAATTTAAGTAATATTTTCTCCTTTGTTAACTGATATTCTTTTTCTTATTTTTAAGCATTTACGTCCCACGTTAGTTTTACCCAGCATATTTTTCGAAAACCGGCAATTCTATTTAAAGAAATAATGCTACGTACTATCTCTCCTTAGTTTTCAAATCAATTTTCTTTTTTTGGTCTTCATAAGTAACCTTTGACGAACTTTAATGTTATCATTATATTTTTCTTTTGTAATAATAGAGAGAAAAGGAAAATAATTAAGTAAATAAATAATAAATCTTAAATATTGTGCTTACAAAAACAATCTTAATTTTCAATCTAACTCTCCGATTTGTTTGACGGGCTTCCGATCAAATTTGCAAGATACACTTGATAATTCGTTACTTTATACTCCCGGAAACAATTATAGATGAGTTTATAATATCCCTAAAAATGTTTTTTGTTTAGTTCCTAGCGGTGGGGCGTATATAGGCACGGGTAGGAATCACTACTCTGTCTATCTCTATAGAGAATTAATGCATTCTCGCCTCAATGAAATATTAAATAGTATGTGAAAAAGTGAACTTAACTCAGACTTGAGCTTTTTTTCAAAAAAAACAAACCCATAGTTAAGTTGCTTATAATAGGTGGAATAGTGAATCACAAAAACCCAATAAAAATATTGTACATACATATTCATACATACTATTTATTAAATAGACATGAATAAAATTCACAGGTAGATATTGCAGCGACATAAATAATGTTCAAATATCAGTTGCAAACAACCAATAAATTTGTTAGTTGAATGACCTAAATTGCTCCATAAATTGTTTCTTAAAATTTTAAAGACCAGTTTGCACGTACATAATGACGAAAAGAGTACTAGGGTTGCACAGAAAGAACAAAAACTGTTTATTGATGCCTAATGAACACACAGCCTAAATGAACCATTGATTTTTTGATATCACATTCTAAACGGTGCCACCAATATTCAGATATGACCTCAAAGGTACGAGTGTGACAACAATGAAATAATATAATACAACATTACGGTAACCATTCGTACTATTTTAGCAGGACAATACCGTTAAGACCCTGTACTTTTTTTTAAGCATAAATGTCCTTTTTTTTTATTTGTACCGTTTTGTGCTGTACTTCGATGAAATTTAAATTATAATCAAGTTTAATTTTTGAATATAAAAATAGAGTATATGTGTTTAATAATATAATATTCAATTCACTAATAAATGTTTAGAATTTTTTTTTTGTGCTTTCGACCAACCTTTAGCGTAAAATACAGACATTGTTATTTGTATTTTGACATTCAACAAGTGTGTCATACTGACAGCTAAGTTGAAATAAATGATTTTGAATTTGAATTGAATTTGTAATAGCTGATCTCGGGTTAATAATCATATTAATTTTTGTTTGTTTGTTTTTTGATACAAAGATAATGGTCATCTTATACAAAATGCGTTTACTTGTTAAAAGTATGTACTTTAATTATTAAAGTTAAAAATAATTTTTTTACAAACTTTCATTGAAAGCTTTATAAATACACTCGAACTAGTGCTTTGGGAAGCATAAGCATAAACCAAACCGTATCGAAATCGGCTATAAGTCTTGGAATAACTCGTATGGCGCTTACATCGTTTTCCAGTTGCGTTAGTAACAGTCATGGAATGGTAGGTGGGTATCTCGCGTGAACGAACTCGCCTCAACTTCCGCGCATTTAGCGTACCAAGCTGCGTAAGTGCTGCATAGAATATTGATAACAGAAGAGACTAAGCTGTATGCGATAATATAGTTTTACTGGTGGTAGGACCTCTTGTGAGTCCGCACGGGTAGGTACCACCACCCCGCCTATTTCTGGCTTGAAGCAGCAATGCTTTTCGGCTTGAAGGGTGGGGCAGCCGTTGTAACTATACTGAGACCTTAGAACTTATATCTCAGGTGGGTGGCGCATTTACATTGTAGATGCCTATGGGCTACAGTGTCCACTTAACACCAGGTGGGCTGTGAGCTCGTCCACCCATCTAAGCAATAAAAAAATAAATAAAAAAGTTGTTAGTATAGTTATATCACAATAGATACTAAAATTAAATTAAACAAAGGCCCTGTTTATTTCTCCACCCATCTTTTTTTTTTTTTGTCAGGAGGAAATCGCCGGACTTCGCCCTTCACTGGGGATGGAGGGCGGGGCATGTCGGAGTCGAACCGACTAAAACCTCCTGTCTCTCAACAACCAACGTCCAAACCTCGCATGAGACAAAAAATAAGAAAAGGCAAAGGGGGGAAAGTGAAGCGTTTAGTGCGGAGCACATCTCTCCCATCACCCTCCCCCTCGGGACGCCGGACTGGCGGTCGTCGGCGCCACGACCACCAGCCCTCTCAGTTGGCAAGCTATCCGAAGCCCGCCTAGATGGCGCCGGTTAGAATGGTCTATCCTACGGAATACCCCGCTGGGTCAGAACCAGCGTGGGTTGAGGATAGCCGGCCTTCCATCACCCGGATGCTCATGCATAAAACGCGTGCAGAACAGCTTGCACGTCGTCTTCTTAGGCCCCCTTTGCCGGTCCCCAGGACGACATGTGAAGGAAACCCGAAACACTTTGAGGGCCAGGGCTTGGGCGAGGTCCGCCTCCCTGGCCCCCGCTCGACGGCGGCGGGCCTGTGCGTCTCTCACGCGCCCCGCCGCCTCCTTCTGTGAGATGGTGCACTCGCAGAAGTCGAGCATCGCCTTCCACGACTCGTCGTCACCGAGCATCGATGCCACAACACTCGGCAACGACAAGTCGTTTCCTATTTTTGCGACGAGGACACGGCGCCACCCCTCCCATGCGGGGCAGGCGACGAGCGTGTGCTCCGCCGTGTCCAAGTCGCAACCACAATGGTGGCACTCTGCCGTCGGCTCGGCTCTGATCCGGTGCAGGAACTCAACGAAGCAACCATGCCCAGTGAGCCTGCGTGAGCCGGAAAGTGAGGCGTCCTCTGTTACGATTCACCCAATTCACAAGAACCGGGCGAATCGCTTCGACGGTCCTACGACCAGCCGAAGGATCAGCCAGCCGTCTGGACCATGACTCCAGCACGGACCGCCGAGATTGGGCCATCCGCGCTCTGACCACACTGGGGCTGGGACGTGCCACGCCCCGGGCACGAAGGTCAGCCCGCCACTGATAGTCAGCGGCGAGCGCCTCCGCCTCCAGGACCCAAGGCGGCGTCCCAGCCAGTACACACGCCACCTCGAAGGAGATGGTGCGATAGCCACGGATGACCCTTTACGTCTTTTTGGAGTTTACTCCTTTAGAATCGATTTACATATATAGGCCCGGGGTATGAAAATTATGGGGACCAAAATCGTACTAGCATGTCACACGAAATGCGTTATGCGCCTGATTGGCTCCTGATTGCGTGATGCGTGCGCGCGACAATCAGGAGCCAACGCGCGGCCGCGTTATCGCAGGTGACGCCGGGCTGCTGCGCCGGCAGTCCGCCACAAAGCCTCGTACTGATCGCGCGTTTCTCTCATTATTGTATTTTCATATATTTGTTAGTCGTTTGTTTTGTGTCTCGTTAATTTGTTAATAATCTGTAGTGTATCGTGTTGTCGTAATATAGAACTATTTCTCGTATTGTTTCGTTTAATTTTTTATATTTTATATCCAGTAAACTCCAGTCGTGCGTCGGAGCGGACACACACACTTTTTTTATTTTTTGTTATTGGCCTTGTGGGAGGTCGAGCATACTGCCCATCTGATGGGTTACCGTCGCCCATGGACTTCAGCAATGCCAGGGGTAGAGCCAAGCCGCTGCCTACCGTTATGTATTCTCCAGAAGCCTCTTTTGAAGAAGGCCATATCATAGCGCTCGTAAAAACAAAATACTTAAATTTGTATGAGCAGCTATAAGCACTATCGGTTAAGGGGCTTAATGATTTCCACTTTTAATGAGCTTAATGAGAGAGTCACTTAAAATTAGATACATTTCAAGCTTCACCATTTTGGTTGAAATATTGAACCATTTCAATAAATCTATGTTGATATCTAAATACCCGATTAGATATTTATTTATAAATATAAAATAACTCCCACAAATTGGATTTTACACTTAGATTAACTGTTGTAATATAGAAAGTAATTTGATATACTCGTATTATTTCAAAAATATTCATGTGACAGTTACAGCGATGCATTGCAACGTTTAATTGTTTGAAGTAAGTTATTCGTAACGCAGTTTCAAAGGCTCTGTTGATCAAAATTTAGCACTATAGTCGTACTAAATACTGATACCGAAAAACAACCATTAAACTCTTATGAACCATGTGTTTTTTGTAGTTGTTCGTGTAATATTAAGAGAGACTCCTATGTGACTATTCTTTGTTCGAGAACCCAGGCAGTTTGCATCTTGATTTAAATTGTTCGCGGGCGGAGCTTGTACTTTTGCAACCAAGTACTCGGAATATTTGGAAAATTACTAGACGAAAAGTGATTTCGTTGAATTTTTCATACATTCCACTCTCTGCTTTAAGATAGAATAGAAGTTGTTTACACGTATATCGAAAATTTCTGGAGTGGCGATTACGTACCGAATAGTGCAGCATCGGTAGAGAGAGAGAGAGAGTATTCTTTATTGTGCCCCAACAAAATAAACAATGCGAAACATTAAATATAAAAAAAAAGTACAATTGGCGGCTTTATCACTAAGAGGGATCTCTTCCAGACAATGGTTGGTATACCGCGTATATATATATATATATATGTCGTGGATAACGACTTTTAGTTGTCGTGGATAACGACTTTTAGTAATATTAAGACGGTGGTTTTGATTATTATTTTAAATGATGAGATGTTGTTTTGATAAATATCACCAAATGAAGGGTAGACTACGTAACGCCACAGTATAAAATGGCGGTACGTGGACAGAGTCGTGGCATTCCGTGTCAGACAGTCATTCCGTCCGTCTCAGTCAGTCAGTCAGTCGGTCTGTCGTTATGTGCAACGAAACTGTCGGTTTATCCTGTCATTGTGAAAGTTGTGTGAGTTGAGTTTCAATAATTGTTATTCAAAAGGTTTTATTGACTTTTTATAAACTGTGTTCACCAAATACGAGTGATGACGGAACCTACCGCTCAGCTATCCTTGGCGCCGCCGCTGACATATATATATATCTCAATATATATCAGATATATATCAAAATATAAATGCTAAAAAAAAGTACACGAATACAATAGCTTTCCACCCGCAACATAGCCCACTGATTATATCGCGTGGGCAGCCTAAATTATTTTCCAGGGCTCTAGTTATTTCCATATCAATTTTCGTCAAAATCGATTCAGTGGCTTGGGCGTGAAAACTCATTAGACAGATAGTTGTTACTATCGTGTTTATTCTTAACTAAAAAATATTATTTTCTCTATAACTTCTAACATCTCATGTTATAATTTTTTTTTATTTTTATAATGATTATTACTTTTTTCAACATCAGATTTGAATGAAACATGCCTTGGATTCTGTTCCAAACTTATCTTCGTCTGAATGTAAAAAGCACACGAAAATCTGCTTAGTAACTGCAGAGATATAAGTGAACAAACAGACATTTATTTTTCTTACAACTATTTATTTGTTTTCTTTTATTTTTTCTAAGTTACCCCTTTTTTACTTTTTACAGCTTATCTTCAAAGTACAGATACACCATATTTAAGTATTTTATCATAGTATAAGTATTGATACTTGAAATTATGCCTGTTTTTATTTTTAGTTGGGGTCGGAAAGCTGTCGAGGTGCGATCGCGTACCGGAAGACGTAGCGTGGGTAGGCCTCTTACAAGATGTACTGACGACCTATTGAGACTTGCGGGGATCCGCTGGATGTAGGCTGCGCAGGACCGATCTTTATGGCAATGCTTGGGGGAGGCCTATATCCAGCAGGGGACGTCTGTTGGCTGATAAGAAGAAGAAGAAGAAGGGGAAGTTGTAGTCCTAACAGTGGAAAGAAGAATTCCGTGCCGATGAGGAAAATTCACCTCAGGTCTGAAGGTTTCAAAAAGCTCAAGACGGGTGGAATATGGTGCTTTAAAGTGATGGTGAACGTGGTATGATCTAAATCACCAACAAGCTGACCGTAGATTATCTTTCCACGCACTCTAAAATTGGAAACTAAGCTGTTAGTTGCTGTTTGTTGTAGCTGACTGTTCCAGCAGATAATTAGCTTCGAATTCTTCAACAAGCTCTTTCAGAACAGCTCTCATAGTTGTTTTTAGCTTATCTTTTTTTTTATTGCTTATATGGGTGGACGAACTCACAGCCCACCTGGTGTTAAGTGGTTACTGGAGCCCATAGACATCTACAACGTAAATGCGCCCCCACCTTGAGTAAAAGTTCTAAGGTCTCAGTATAGTTACAACGGTTGCTCTACCCTTCAGATCGAAACGCATTACTACTTCACGGCAGAAATAGGCAGGGCGGTGGTACCTACCCGCGCGGAGGTCACAAGAGGTCCTACCACCAGTAAAAAAACTTTTATCTGTAAAATAAAACAAGCAAGTTTTACTTGAAACTTTATCCACCTCCAAAATAAATACTCGTCCAAAAATTTAAAAGCTTTAAGCTGAGCTCAAAGTATTGTGTGGTACGTTTTTTTCAGATTTCAGATTTCAGTTGCTGAACGCGGACACAGACAAATTGAATTATGGTTCGGACTTTGAAACGCGCCTCTTTGTTTGACGTACATCGTTCTGTTTACATTTTCTTTTATAAAGTTATCTGATTTGATAGACGTGAAATTGTTTCGAGGTTTTCAATGGGAGTTTTTTTTTTGATTTTATTATCTAAAGGGCTTTCTTAAATTTGGTTGGCAAAAAACCGAACGACCTAAAAAACCTAGGATCGAAATTTGAATCTGTCCTAATTAAGGCTTCAAATTCAAAAGCAGAATAAAAAAGAAATGTTATTATTTAACTACTACTTTTACACGCGGTTGTGCTCGCGTTACAAAAATGAAATTCGTTTTTTGGATGAAATATACCTTATATCTTTTTTGTACCCAAAAAAATATGCTTCCGATTTTCATAACAAATATAACACACAAACAAACTCAGTTTCGGATTTATTATGTAAAAAAATGTGTTTTAATGTATTTACAAAAACTATTTCACTGTGCTACCACCTACCTTTTAGGCATTAGATCAAAGACTCCATTGTATTGGAAAGCCGCTTACAACTTCTTATCCCTTCCAACTGAAAATAGTGACTAACTGCGACAGGAACAATAAGATTTTTTACATTTTAATACAACGACAAATTATAAATTGTTAAGACGACCATATTATGGTAAGTGGTTACTATCGCTCATGGGCATCATTAATGCCAAGGGCACAGCTAAGTCGTTGCCTAGCTTTACTACTAGCTTCTTTAGCAATACAATTTTTTTTTTATAATATTTCAGGTTAGGCGTTGACTTAGTGCGTTGGTAGAGGGGGAAGAGGTCGACCGAAGAAGACATTGATGGAGTGGGTGAATGACGATGTGAGAGAGAGAGAGGAGTGAGTGTTGAGATGACGACTATCAGTCAGACTATCAGTAAGAGAATGGAAGAGAAAAATTAGCTGCGCCGACCCCACCTAGTGGGATAAGGTGGAGAAAAGGAAGAGAGCTAGGCGTTGACTTCTCTGTTATTCTTTTAATGTGGAAGTCATTCGCGAACACGTCTTATCCAAGTATTATTTTTTAGATTTTACATTAAAACAGAGACTGCAAATACAAACAATGCATTACGGGTCAATTCTGAACCGAGTTTAATTTGAATGGTAACATGAGTGCGCGGGCGTTGCGTTTAGCGCTATCGGTATTAACCAATACCCATTTCGTAGCTTCGTAGCACATCGTAGCGTAGCCCGGCGGTATTAATCACCGTAGCGATGCTACTACGGGACTTTCTGATTAAAGAGTTGTGCTTCAATTTATAATATCACGCGATTAATTACATTGGCCCTATTGTATGAAGACATTGATGTTAATTGTCTCTTGCGACACAAATGTGAACACGTTTCAAATAATGAACGGACAATAAATATATCGGACGTGACTGAGCTGAAAAAAGTCTATGGGCTCCGGTAATCACTTAACAACGGGTTGGCATTAAGTATCCCAAGGCTGCAAGTTTGTTTGCCTGTTAATCCTGAGGTAATGAAATGAAAGAAAAACTCATAATATCGAGCTTTTGAGTTTTTTTAATTCCAGCAAAAAGCATCACATTAACAGACTAAAGACAGCTTGAATTTCATATTTCGATTGTATAATAAAAGCGATTTTAATGAGCACGTTGAAAGTTGATTTAAAAACAATTTTACAATTAAATTGAATAGAATCAATATAAGTAAACTACTATTAAGGAACTGCAATTACCGGATCCCTAATCCCCTATTACTTGGGGCAAACCGTTCGAGTATGTTCCAATGTTTGTGTGGACTATAGAGCCCGCTCGCGTACAATTCATCCGGCTCTCGAGCGAATTTGAAACAACTGCGTTATATGCAATTTAATTAACGTCTAACCCTTTAATTTAGGTATGAGTCGTCGCGGCCTAACGAATAAGACGTCCGATGCATTCGTGTTGAGCGATGCACCGATGTTCGAATCGCAGGCGGGTACCAATTTTTGTAATGAAATAAGTAACTCAACAAATGTTCACGATTGACTTCCACGGTGAAGGAATAACATCGTGTAATAAAAATGAAACCCGCAAAATTATAATTTGCGTAATTACTGGTGGTAGGACCTCTTGTGAGGCCGCGTGGGTGGGTACCACCGCCCTGCCTATTTCTGCCGTGAAGCAGTAATGCGTTTCGGTTTGAGGGGTGGGGCAGCCGTTGTAACTTACTTGAGACCTTAGAACTTATATCTCAAGGTGGGTGGCGCTTTTACGTTGTGTATGTCTATGGGCTCCAGTAACCACTTAACACCAGGTGGGCTGTGAGCTCGTCCACTCATCTAAGCAATAAAATAAAAAAAAACCTGTAATATAATAATATTAAAGTAATAAAAAATAACTAAGTGTACAAGCTAGTCTATTTTCGTATGATAGATATTTTTCACCTCTTCGGGACAGAGAGCGTGCTCACCAAGCACCGAGTATCTTTTCCTATTGAAGGCAAGAAATATTTACACAATATAAGCAGATCAGTTTCTTCCTCTTACTCATAATACCCGCAGATCGGACGAGCAAGGCTAACTTTTGACAGATAAATATCGTTAAGAAAACTGTAACACATTAAATGACATATCTCTATATTAATACGTGAAGCAAAAACTTGGTAACTTTTTTATGAAAATTGCGCAGACGGAGGGTAATAAAATTTCACACACTTAAAGAAAATGTAGAAAAGGAGTGCAGAATGCTAATATTTTTTTTAAATTATTCATTAAAAATATATTATTAAATAAACAAAAAAAAAATCAGACACAGTACTGTGTATTTGACACACACATAATATTATACTCTTTGTTAATTGTCAAAATTTTGTTATTGTTTAAAGTCTGCGGTGAAATTGAGAAAAGGTTAATATTGTTTATCTTTAATATTATTTGGCTATAGTGTAGTCTTGGCGAAATCTGTGATTATAGAAGTATAGTCTTTAACAATAGAACCATGATAGAGTTCAAACTTATAATTTCAATTACTTTTAGTCGAATTTCGACTACTGCGGGACCACTACTAGTATACTGAAAAGCATGTAGTACATAAGACATACTATTTTTAAGTATGCTAAAGAATGAAATTACAGCTGCAACCCGACATGTTGACCTTCAAGGATGAAGGGACTTATATTAAGTACTAGGTAGGGAGGATCTTATCTTATTCTTACCATCAAGTCAAATTTGTGGTAACTAAGACAGCAACAAAAATAATTTGAGTTCGTTTTCAGATAGTGAATTTACTTCTAATCTCTGCCTGATGAACTTAGTTAACCGTGACTAGAAAGTTTTCTCTGGTTTCAATTTCAGAAGTTTTCAAACTTTAAGCTTTTAATCAAGTGTTGGTTGTGACTTTAAAGAAGTGTGAAGGAGTTTTGTTCGTTGCAAAGTTTTAAGATCTGATGAAGAAAAATAATATATTTTAATCTTAAATACTATAAGCTTAAACATAAAAAATATTAATCTGCAACTACCATTTTTTTTGTTTTTGTTTATTACGTGGATGGGCATTTAGAGTCAGTATCTTGAAGAATATTTGGTATTTGAAATCAAAGTAAGGTGGTTCATATCCCAGTTCGAAAATTCAAGTTAATAGCCGATGATTGTTGAGTATCTTAAGATTCATTTTGTGTGTTTTGTAAAAAAGGGAATAAATTAGAAACTGTACTGTAGAGACAACAATACTGACGTCACATTGTCAACATATTATTATAGTATGTCTAATCCACGATGTGCGTTGACAAGTTATATTGTTAATTAAAGTGTATATATCTTGTTTATTAGGTAAGGGGTTATCGGAACCAATACAAACCACAACCTGAATCCGTCCACCTTAATTCATTTTCTTTGTTGTTCTTGTAGACATACAGCCTACCTTATGGTGAGAGGCTACCGTCGCCCATGAACGTCAGCAATGTCACTGGCAGAGCCAAGCCGCTGCCTACCGTGATGTCGGAGCCTCAAATGTAAATTTAACTACAAACTTCGTTGTTAATAATCGCTTTAAATCTGATCAGACAGAGTTCATCTCCCCGAGCGGCGGGTATTGTTTATGTTTGGATAGAGGTACACGTTCGTTTGGGATTGAAAACAAAGTGGACACGTAGAGCGACTACTTCGGAATTAAATTTTTTATTATATTTATTGTTTAGCTGGGTGGGCGTGTAAAACGTAAATGCCGCCACCTACCTTGAGATATGAGTTTTAAGGTTTCAATTTTTACAGCAAAACGACTGCCCCACTCTTCAAACCGCAACGCATTACTGCTTCACGGCAGAAATAGGCAGGGTGGTGGTACTTACTCGTGCGGACTCCCAAGACGTCCTACCAACAAAAATTAAGCAAGTTAAAATTTTGCGGGCTTCATTTATACTGTGTAGCATGCACTAGTGTAGCAGTCCATTTCTTTCTGTGGTTCTGCTAAAAAGCGACTAAAAGGTTCATGGGATGTAACAGCGTTCTTTGAGTGTCAAACTCGCGTACTGTGATTAGCCACCGGCACCTGTGATTGGTATTAAAGCTTAAACGAGTATCCAGCGTATTTCTGTCGCAAAGCGTACTAGCATTCTAGTTTGACAGGTTGGATTTTTTATAGTACAAACTTTTTTTTTTTTGCCTAACTAAGCTGATTGCCTTGAGAGGCTATTTCAGCGTAACCTTAACTAGTAGGCGAGCTCACGGGGCTCAAGCCGGACGACGTTGCTAACACGAACACTAGCAAGAGCCGTGCTTCGCAGTATCTACCACCGGATCGGAAACGCGACTCACTGAGAAGATCCGACGAGAAACTCAGTGGGCTGTGTCTGTGGGTTAATTTACTCGTCGAGCCCTCGTGGATCGGGAGGATCCGAAATGACGTGTTTTGGGTGACATCGACTGCTTTTCATTCTGTTAGTACAATCGAGAATTAACCTCGTATTTGGAGTGGTTTGTGGATTTCATGTGAAGATGTTTATAGGCTCCATTTAACAATTTACAACAAAAGAGTCGTGAGTTTTTACACAAATTTATGAAGAAAACCAAAGCGTGTGGTTTGGAGATATTATAATTCATTAAGACGGCAATAAGACAGCCATTAGGCGCCTCCCGTATTCCATTGGGAATGAACATTCCGTGCCAAAGCTATTTTTAAATTGCGTTACATTGCGTGCTACCCAAAAACATTCCAATATTTTTCCCATTGTATTTATTGTTGTGTTGCTAGCAGTCGTCGGTTCCACTACCCGTTTTTGTTTTTAGGTTTAGCTTATAGTTCAAATATATATTATGTACTTTCGATTCACATTCATACTAAGTAAATTTAAAAATAAAATCGGCGAAGCTTTCTAAAAATGCTATTTTTTTTACAATAGTTAGCAAAATCATAATATAACATAGTAGGTTTTGAGAGAGAGATAAAGAGAGTCTACTTTAATGCACACCAATTTTGATTTAAATAAGTCACATCCAAATTTTATTATTTCTTGCTTGGCGTTCGTCGAGTGCATTTCATGTCGGATCTATCCTGGGAATCGATGAAGTGACTACAAAATTAAATAGCTCAGACCATCTCGTTGCCGGTTATTTCATAACTCCTGATGTGGCTGGCTTTAAGTCCCGGCTGGGACGGTTTGAACGAATTTATAATATGATAATGCCACTCAATCCAGACGGGCAAATGAAAAGATTAATTACTTTCTTTTGAGCTGTAGATTTAATTTCACTCACTGCTAAAACCTGACTGTATAGTCTTCTTTTTACAGCTTTCGTAATCCGACAAACATAAGGCTTATCTGTCTGTATTTAAATTAAGTAGCTGATAGCACTTTAAGGTATGAACTGTGTATATAAATATTTTTTTTCTTTTTTAAGAAATTCACTTTTATTATAATACAATTACTACTACTGAAAAGTATTAACTGTAATAGTGAGATGTAATGATTACTTTTGATTACGCCTGCTTTTCTTTCATACATTTACATTTTTAGTGTCCTTCTTTATCGATGAAATACTACACCACTAAGGACTGTCATTGAAAAGCCGTGTCTTCTGAATGTGGCCTGATACAGCGACGTGCTCTCTGATGGATCTTTGAAAATGGCTCGCAAGCTAACAAATTTATAAATAGTATCGACGATGTTAAATCTACAAATCTTTCAGAAATTCAAAAATTGCAAAAGCAAATTGATTTTGTTTTAAAGTGCTGTTTGTAAATATTTTTGTCTTTTGTTGAAAGTTCTTAAAAATATTTACGTATATGTGTTTCGTTGTATAATAATATAAGATTATGTTGGTTTTGAATTCAATTTGTTGTAGTCATTTGACTATTATTTTCATCATTTTATACTGACTTAAAGGTATTTCACTCGGGTTTTTTTTTCTTTTTCCTGAACTTAGGCTGATAGCCTTAAGAGGATATTTCAGCTTCAACGTAACATGTAGGTGCGCTCACGGGGCTCAAACCGGAAAAGTTGCTAACACTTGCCCTAGCAAGAGCAGTGCTAGAATCTACCACCGGATCGGAAACGCGACTCATTGAGAAGATCCGGCGAGATACTCAGTGGGCTGTGTCTATGGGTTAATTCGCTCGTCGAACCCGTCGCTTGCGACGAAGGAACGATGACCAGTGCTTGTGGTACCTAGAAGCACCGTTAATGGATCGGGAGGATCCGTAATGACGTGTTTTACTCGGTCCTTTAATAACCATAATAATTATATAAGTTTCAACATTGATTCTAGCTTGCTTTTTCAGTAATTAAATTACTGATTTCATGGAATGTCTTTATTTATTTATTTATTACTTAGATGGATGGACGAGCTCACAGCCCACCTGGTGTTAAGTGGTTACTGGAGCCCATAGACATCCACAACGTAAATGCGCCATCCACCTTGAGATATAAGTTCTAAGGTCTCAAGTATAGTTACAGCGACTGCCCCACCCTTCAAACCGAAACGCATTACTGCTTCACGGCAGAAATAGGCAGGGCGGTGGTACCTACTCGCGCGGACTCACAAGAGATCCTACCACCAGTAACCGTATCTTCTAAAAAATCACTTGTAACCGAAAATCAAAATGCAACGTTGAATCTACCCGAAATTTCGGGGCGGCTGCACGGAAATCACGTTCGCGGCGCATCGTTTTAAAACACACCGACTCGAAATTAAATCTATTGCCGTCCGCTCTGTGCCGCGATCAATTCGCGCGATCGTAATGTTTTCCAAACTGTCGAACTTTATAAACCCGTGAATGAGGCTGTGGTAAACTATATCTAGCGTCGGCTTTGAGCGGGTACAACCGGTTTCGTATTTCGTTTATTTTTGAGAGCTAAATCAACTCGTAGTCTTCTGTGATATTTTGGTGTTCCCAGAGCTGGATGTTTTAGGCTTCAATCGGGTATTGCTGCTTCACGATAGCTGTTCAGGAATTGAACAAAATGATAAAATTACATTTTTAAGCTTTTACTAGCTGACCCGGCAGACTTTGTAGTGCCTCAATCGATAAATAAAAGACACATCAAGGGGACACATCAAAGGAAAAACAAAATTGTTTGTTTTTATATAATTCCGAGCTTTTTTATATTTTTTCACCTTTTAAACCTTCCCTGGACTTCCACGAATAATTCAAGACCAAAATTAGCCAAATCGGTCCAGCCGTTTTCGATTTTTAACGAGACTAACGAACAGCAATTCATTTATATATATATATAGATTACTGCTTTTATTACAATGGCTATATAATAGTGGGCTGGCCATATATACCGTAGAACTGACTATCGCTGGAGCAGACGGGTTCTCGAGTGGAGACCGCGCAGCGGAAAACGTAATGTGGGACACCCCCTGGCTAGGTGGTACGATGCCCTCCGAACGGTGGCCGGCAAGTGGATGAGGAGAGCGGTAGACTGGACTCAGTGGTGTGGGTTGGGAGAGGCCTATGTCCAGCAGTGGACGACTGTGGGCTGTTGATGATGATGATGATGATTACTGCTTTTATAGTTTTATTTTATTTGATTCACATTAAGTTCTGTCGCTTATTGCTGAAGTTGGTTTACGCACGCGTCTGACTTCAACTGTCTTAACGTTTTGTTTGTTGACTGTCTGTCTTAACGTTTTGTTCGGGTCACTCCGCTTCCGCCTGACCCCTGGTTTGGGTATGGTCACCGACAATAGCGATAAGCGTTTAAATTTGACGATATTATAATGATCATATTATACCTATATAAACAAAATATTTGAACTTAACCGCTCGAAATAGTCGTTTTTTTACGCAATTGAAACTCACATTTTTTTTATTGCTTAGATGGGTGGACGAGCTTACAGCCCACCTGATGTTAAGTGGTTACTGGAGCCCATAGACATCTACAACGTGCGTCACCCACCTTGAGATATAAGTCCTAAGGTCTCAGTATAGTTAAAACGACTACCCCACTCTTCAAACCGAAACCGATTACTGCTTCATAACAGAAATAGGCAAGGTGGTACCTACCCGTGCGGACTCACAAGAGGTTCTACCGCCAGTAAAAATGAATGAATGATTTCAATATAATTTGTCTGGAATAAAACGAAAGCCTCGATTTTTTGGCAGACAAAATCATTTCCGCAGCGAGCCGTTTCCGTTAAACGTGTATTTTTCATTAAAAAGTACAGAACAAAGTTTCGCATATCCCATAACAATTATCTCGCCCGTGTATGAGTGGAGCTTTTTTGTATGCTATAATATTTTATGAGGTCGCCCGTTTGTTCGGTCCATGTTTGGTATGTGACACAAGAGATACTATAATTGTTCCAGTTTTAATATCTTTTGGCTTTCTGATAATATTCCAAATGGATAGCTCAACTATTAGCTTGATACGCCTTTGATAGAAATGGTTAAAAGAAATTAACACGAAAATAAAATAGGTCAATTTCATAAAAAGTCTGCGTAAAAATAAATTGATTTTTTTTCCAATAACACGTAGCTTAATTTGTGATGTCACTGTCAGAGATGTTTCTCATGTTATATTTACTTTGTATTAATTTAAATATTGTTACGCGTTGGGGTTAGGGATAAATAAAAATTCTACCGAATTACTAATTAGAGCTTGGAAACACTTCACAAACACTTTAAAATTCTCCGAGACCTTAGAACTGATATCTCAAAGTGCGTGGCGCATTTACGTCTTAGATGTCTATGGGCCCCAGTAACCACTTAACATCAAGTAGGCTGTGAGCTCGTCCACCCATGTAAGCAATAAAAAAAATGTGAGTTTCAATTGCGTAAAAAAACGACTATTTCGAGCGGTTAAGTTCAAATATTTTGTTTATATCATAAATGATCATCAATTCCTCAATTTAAACGCAGTCATTGGTGGATATAGAGCTTGGATTTTCAAGAAGTTAATGTACTATATCAGGTATGTCCAAATTATTTTATGCATATCCCGCAGGTAGATACAAATTATTCTCAGGAAATACCTACTGGACACTTTACGAACGACTTCCAAGACAAAAACATAACGTCGTATAATAAAAATTAATCTCGTCTATTTAATAAATTTATAAATATGTGTCTGTGTTGTAAGACCCATTAGATACCATTTTTCTCCCTATGTTAGTCCAGAAGCAGTCGTGCGTTTTCTTGATCTATTCGAAGGTGGTCAATTTCACTGTGCACTATTGGACATAGGCCTTTCGAATTACAGTCCACTGAGTGAGATCCTTGGTTTCTTCTCATTTAGCTCTTGCCTGTTACCCCGCATAGTCCACCGTGCCACAGATGGTCATCTGGTATCAAAGTAAAACTCTATGTATTTTGAGAAACAGAGATTGATGCATCCTTATAAAATGGAGTCTAGTTAATTTTATTAATATGCAGTATAATTTCAACTAAAAATAAAAAGCGTTACCTCTCATGACTTGGACCACAAAAAAGAATGCGCTATGCAACTCCGTATTTGTCATTTCTCGCTTGCCAACTGCTCCCACTGTTATTATTATCTTTTTCGGCTGAGCTCTTGTCGCGTGAGACAGACCCCGTCTGTCATCCCGTAACTGCGTCTGGATGTCGCCATTATAAGAGGGTTAAGAAAGAAATGAGGTCTTAATGCCAAAAAAATTATGAGTCTGCTTCGAATACTTTTAAGAGATTCAAAGCATTTATAATATTCTGTAAGGTTTAAATTAAATGTCTAAAGCAATAAAATGCAATTTACAAAAACTGTGGTCCCAACGGATAAACAGTTTGTGAAATGAAACCACAAAGTTGTTTTAGGTCCAATTCGTCGTGACAATGCTATAGTACATTTAAACATATATAAGTATTTTGATCAGTCTCTGGTACCGATAAAAGATGGAATCCTAAATTGGAACCGGATAACCGTGCATGATTTTTTCACAGTTATTATTATTATATTAGTATCTAATTTTTTGATCTCGTTAAGTTTTAACACAAATAAAAACCGGTTGTAAAACCGCATTACCAAATAATATTAAATACATGCCCATTCCTTCTGTGGCTAATTCTATCATGGGCTCTGGTTTCGAATAGTTCATTAGAGAATTTAAGCCTATCTTAATCAAGTTTCGTATATTTTGATTGTTGTTATAGTTATCTGACCACGATATTTATTTCCCATTATCTCGCTTTTGTGCCGCCAATGGGTGTGCGGCCGGAAAACAACACTTTTAGCCATAGATCCACCTGCTGTACCACTATGTTTGGCCAGTAACTATTTACCGAACAGATTATGATTAACCGCCAAATAATTAAACTGCAACCTTAACAAAGTGAGCATCGGTTTTTAGCTATTAAAAGTCCAGACTGCCGATAAAACTAAACTACAATCAAACTAGACTAATCCAGTACATGTATGTAACAAAAATATATTAATAAACAAAGGAAAACATAATCGTTTAAATGTGATGTAAAAGGTCAGATTTTAATTAGATAACGTTTGTATCAAAACGCGCACGTGTAAGACAAAACTAAATATTTCATTATAGGATAACAAGGGTCAGAGGATATTAAACAAAATATTATCCGTCCTGAAATCGACATTACGTTAGAACTCAACGTCAGTAATATAATTATCCGTTTTGTAGTAGTCGATGATTCAGATACATTCTATTTATTTTGATACAACTAAGACTAGAATAATGCTTTTATTAATTATTACTAGACGATGACCGAGGTTTTCTCGGTTTTTTTTTGATAAATTGTGTTTTTTAGAAATTATATCTAAATACGAATTACATATTGATAAAATAATGAAATATTCCAAGATCGTTTAGGCATTTTTAAGTGGCTTCGGGTGGCTTAACAACGCCATCTGCTGAAATATCTTTAGTGTTACTGAGTCTTCAAAGCAGTTAGTGGCTCTCAATTATGAAAAATAGTATTATTATTCGCCAATAGATGTCGGGAAGACTCATAAAGTTGATTATCGATAAAGTTGATTATTGAAAACACGAATAAAACAACATTTTCTAAAAATAAATCATAGCTAGATCGATTTATGCCGAGAATATGGAAATGTGATAAGAAAAATACAACCAGATCCTATGAGTGAACAAAGATTCTGATTGCTAATTGAACTCAGACCACGCAGTACAGATGTAAAAGTAACCGGCGATTAAGTGGATGAGGTAAACAAAATAATAGTGCCTATCGTCCAATTTCATATATCTTAGTACCAATAGCATCCGAGTAAAGTGGCTGTTAGTTGCGGATGGGCGGGCAGATTGAGTACACAGGATAGACGAGACAGGAAAAGGCAAATCGATGGAAACTGCAAAGGTTTTTGCCGTTAAATTTTGTTTAAGGGATCTAAAGACCGTAGTTCAAAAAAAATTTCACTATCAGTACTTTGTCTGATTTTTAGGGTAATGAAGTTTCGGATAGTATCTACCGTAACGTTTGTTAAAAAGCTTAGAAGCTCGGATTTTCATTATCCTAAAGAAATATTCATATAAAAAAAGTTAACTAAGAAAAATAGTTATTTAAATTATATGCTTTACATTCGATTCAAAAATTTTCGCGATTGTATTAGTTGATTTCCTAATCTTTGCTTGGTCACAAGAACTTACACTACGGTGGGTGGCGCATTTACGTTGTAGATGTCTATGGGCTCCACTAACCACTTAACACCAGGTGGGCTGTGAGCTCGTTCACCCATCTAAGTAATAAAAAAAAAACTTTTATTGTAATTTAAATATTATAAGAGTTTTCCCATTTAACATAAAAACGGTTAATTGTTATTTGTGAAAAATACATGCTCTGAATTTTATTTCAACGTATGACCAACCAAAAGATCAACAAACTAACACACGCAGCTACCCAAAACTTTTACCAAAAATTTTAAAGTTTGAAAAAAAAATTATAGTTCTTTACAATGAAATTTACAAAGCTTTTGTGTCATTGAACTTTAAAATCATCGTCATGTATTGGCTGGCATTATTATTTTTTGTTTGGATGGCATTTTTTTCAGTATTTTTATATTGCTCGGTGGAAATATTTTGGTGCTCTTGTAAAACCATTTGGCTTTCTGAAGCCGTCCCTGTATAAGTAAATAATTTATGCGCGTTTGACAACAGTTTGAATGCAGGCGCGAGTACACAAATCAGTTGATTTTGCATAATTAATTACTATTTCCACAGGACGTTAACCGATTGATGATTGGTTTAAATGGAATCCATTAGAGGAATGACAAATTTAAATAATTTATTAATTTAATGTACAAATATTTAGAATCAGATTAAAGGCTATAATCATTTTCGTGGTATACTCGTATACATTACTTCAATAGCAAAGCCTCTTTATTATTAATTCTCTTAAAATTTTATTTCATAATTACTTTTTTTTTTTTTTTTTTTATGATTGAAGGATTACTGGTGGCCCGGAGGCCTTTCCAGTTTCACCAGGACAGGTGGGCGAGCAAAGGCTCAGCCAGGAGGGGTGGGATTTGCTAACAGCTACCCGAGCGCCTCCGAAGGAGACCTAACAGCTCAAGAGCAGCTGCTTCGCGAATGAATCTACTACCGGATCGGAATCGCGACCCGCTGAGAAGATCCGGCGAGAAACTCAGCGAGCTGATTCATGGGTTAGGTTGCACGGCGAACTCTTTGTCGAGTTCGACGAGTACGGTTACCGAGGTCCCTAAGCCTGCTCTTAGAGCTGAAGGCGTCTAGTGCGAAGGTTATTGGATCTGATGGATCCGTAAGGACGTGTCTAGGGCGTCGACGGTGACTGGCTCCTGCATGATCAGGATTCGGGGAGTAGTCAGCGGCGGCTACGATAAGGCGATTATCATGACGCATAGCCTTATCGAAGTACCGTTCCGACGCTGACTTCATGTATTTCTGTATAGATTCGAGGCCCAGGTCGTCGTGTAGGTCAACGTTCCTCACGAACCACGGAGCTCCGACGGCTAACCTGCAAAAGCGGGATTGTAGAGATTGAAGGGTGTCTATGTGCGTGCGGGCCGCGTGAGCGAACACCACACTCGCGTAAGTCATGACGGGCCTTATGCAAGTTTTGTAAAGTGTCACCTTGTTCCGAAGGGACATTTTACTCCGCTTACAAATCATGGGGTAGAGTCTACCGAGAATAAACGCGGCACGGTCACGGACTGATTTTATATGCGGGCGGAATGTCATCGATGCATCCAGGGTAACGCCCAGGTACTTGACCTTCCTGGCCCAGGGTATGGATTGACTAAAGAGAGTAATCGGGGGTGTGAGATTCCTCCTCCTAATACGGGAGGAAATCCGTGTGGAGCTTCCCCTCTGAAAGAGCACCGCAGTACTTTTCGCTGGGTTGATGTCTATGCGCCATTTTCGGAACCACTGTCCTAGGGCTAGGGCTGCGCTCTGAAGCTTCTTCGCGATTAGGGACTTGTTTCTACTGGAATAGTAAACAGTCGTGTCGTCGGCGAATAAAGCTAAATGGGTCGGCGGCGACCGGGGAATATCGTTAACGAATAAGCTAAATAGGAGGGGTGAGAGGACAGAGCCTTGCGGGACTCCAGCTGTGAGAGGTCGTGGGGAGGAGCGGGTTCCCTCGACTCGATATCGAAAAGAGCGGTTCGACAAGAAGTCCCGTATGATGAGCACGAGACTATCCGGCACACCCATGTTGAATAGTTTGAAAATCAAACCGTTGTGCCAGACTTTGTCGAACGCTTTTGCGACGTCGAAGAAGAGAGCTCCCGTGTATAACGGTTTTGGTCGATTAAGCCCCACAAGAATGTGCTCCGTGAGGCGGTGCACCTGTTGAACGCATGAGTGATTTGTACGGAATCCGAATTGTTCATCGATGAGAATGCCCTTGGATGAGACGAAGTCTCTGAGGCGTTTGTAGAGCAGACGCTCATACAGTTTGCCTAGAGACATGAGGAGGCTAATCGGGCGGTAGCTCGTCGGATGATTTTTTGGTTTACCGGGTTTATGTATGCCGATAACGTCCGCTTCTTTCCACACCGCGGGAAAGATACAGTTCGCCATAGCGGCATTGAAAATAGATGCCAACATCACGATGAGTTGGACGGGTAGAAGTTTAATAACGCGGTTGGATATACCGTCGGAACCGGGAGCCTTGCGAGGACGTAGGTCTTTGATCAAGTCTTTAACTTCCATCGGGGTGACGGGTGGTAACACATCAGAGGGTGGCAAGGAGGCTCTGCGTTCTACCTCACTGTCTACTAATTCTACATGCACAGGGTCCACGGATTGAGTGCTGGGCGTGCACTGGGTTTGCAATGTATCGGCCAGCAGCTCTGCTTTTTCGTCATCATCGAACGCCGTGAGTCGGCCTGAGGGGCCTACGAGGGGGGGCATAGTTACTACCGTATCCGATTTGAGAGTACGAGCTAAGCGGTAGTAAGACCTTTGGGAGGGCGCGAGTCCTTCTAAGAAATCAGACCATCTGGCATCTCGGACTTCGGCGATGCGCGACTTTACGTCGCGTTGTAGGGCACGCATTCGAATACGATTTTCCGCGGTAGGATACCTGTCGTAGGCGCGTATCGAGGCGTTCTTAGCTCTAAGGAGTTCCCTAATATCGTCGGACAATTTGAAGCGGTGAAGGAAGTCCTCCGCTACAACTTGTTTCGATGACCTATCTAATGTCGAGGTGATGTGTAACGTTAAGATGTCTATGGCTTCAGCGGTATCCTGAGGAGACGGGGTAGAGTCCGGGCTAAACGGTAGCGATGGTGGATCAGATTCAGCCAGGCTGATGCCCAGCGTGTGCCAATCCACCACAGTCCTCGTGACGGGAACGGAATCGGGAGCGCGACCGAGCTTCATAACGACGGGACGGTGGTCTGAATCTAACTCTGAAACTACTTCGATCGAGTGTAAGCGCAGAGTTACGTTTTTTAATAACGCTATGTCGAGTATATCCGGGCGATGCGCGATATTTAGCGGGTAGTGAGTCGGGGTTAGCGGAGCGACGATATCGAAGGCGAGATCATCGACTAACGCGTCAAGCCGCCTGCCATTCGGGGTTGTGGTGTGTGAGTTCCACCTGATGTGTTTACAATTTAGGTCGCCCGCCAGAATGACAGAGCTCCCCATACCGAGCAGCGCCTCGATATCACTGCTTAGAACGATCTTATCCGGTGGAAGATAAACGGACGCGATAACGATCGGCGCGTGTCCCGTCAGTGAGATTCGGCACACTGATGCTTCGATATTAGCGAGCGCGGGAGGATCGAGTGGGACGCAATGCAGGGCTCTTCTATAGTAAATGATGGTACCACCACCACGAGCAGAGAGCCTGTCGTTCCTGACCATGTTATAGTTCGCGATTTTAGGGTCACGGCGCGCGGGCTTAAGTAGGGTCTCCTGCACTAAAAAGATATCAATTTGATGGTCACGCAAAAAGTCAGAAACCTGATCACGCTGATTTGCGAGACCGTAAGCGTTAAAAAATCCTATCGTTACGGATAGGGGCTTTATTCTACTTATATACGCCATTGATTACCGGCGGAGTGAGGGGAGGACGTACGTATTTAATGACGCGTATACGTCGGCGTATTCTTGCACAACGGCTTCATAATTACTGTACATTAATGTCCGGTATTGAAAAAACCGATAAAATTCTAAAGAATAAATTCTTGAAGTGTCTTAAATTATACTAGTTTTTATTAAGCTGGATTTAAAAGTTCAGTTGTTTATTCTGTCGCTTAGATTGTTGTTGTGTCCTTCCTTCACGTCACGTCCTTTTTAGGGGTTCTTTTTTCTAGAGATGACCCACCACACCGCGCCACCTGTTCATAGTCGCCATGCACCGTCGCCGACAATTCCTATTTTAAAAGTTTGATCAAACATAAATTTACTTGCAATGAATGATTTCAAGAAGTTTCTGGCTGTAATGATATATGGGCAACTTTGAGATAGCGGCGCCTGGTGGTTTTGGACTCCAAATAACTGAGTATTTACGCTTATAACCTTATTATTAATGTTATTTACACGCTTGATGCCCAATAACTTCAAACTGTAAGATTATAGTTCGACGAGTTATATTAAAACGCGGATATTATTCTAGAAAAAAATACATTCAAGGCATTGAAACAATGTTTTTGTTAAAAATTAAGAGAAGCTATTGTCCAGAATTAATGGATGTTGCTGTTGATAATGGATGAAAATTAAAAGGTACATCTGTATGTATAGATTTTTAGAAGAATTAACCCAACTCGCAAAACCATTGATAAAGATGAAATAATTAACAAAGAAATCAAATTACGAGGGAGACCTCTGAGATTAATAAAACGGGACAAATATAAATTGTCAGTATAAGCGGAGGGTTACGTAATTAGGTATTCCTTCGGTCTGATCACACCCTCTTAATTCGTTATCTGAGAGTAATTAATATAAAGAAATACGACGGAGCACAAGAGCGTCATATAAATGTCAAGCAATTTGTAAAAGGAAAAGCAGACGAAAATGAATGTTTTCATGCGGACAAATGCCGAGTCTAAATTTGCTGAGAGTTATCTTTGGGGGCTTAAATTCAACAGTTTCGACATTATTCAAATGTTGGGCTATTTATATTTGTTGTTTAGTGGATAAAGGTTTTTTTTATACAAACAATAAATGTTCTCTGTCTTAAAGCGGCCGTCTGGTGTAGTGGTAAGTGACATGGTCACTACACAAGGGGGTCGTGGGTCGAATCCCGCCAAGGGAAGGCATTTGTATGATAAATATAAAATGTCTTTTCCAGGGTTATGGATGTATATTAAAATATTAAATATATTTATGTGTATAGTAAAAATCTTACATTCATTTCCGTTATCTGGTACCTGTAACACAAGCTCTTTATGAATTTAGCACGGGACCAGTTAACGTGGCGTGATCGTTAGTAAATATATATTTATGTATATATAGGTATTATTTAAAGCGTTAGAATAGTCCTTGCTCTCTCCAGTGCATAAATTCCATATGAGTTAATAAATTAATTTAATTTTGGTATTTGATCAGATAAGTCTGAAAAATGGCGACTAAGAGAATTCCGGAGTCTCTAGGTATCCAAACGTGAAATTCGATGGTCATCTTATACGATTGTATGGATTTGAGTAAATAAAGACCTGCTGTTCCAATTACTCTTATATTCTTCAAAACTGCCCCACAATCTTCAAACTGAACCACATTATTCGATTGAAAGATCCAAAAACCTAGTAATACACAGCAGTATTTCTGTATATTTAGATTACAGCCAAAGAGATTATCGTCATTAAGATACTTGAGCTACTTTAAGCGCTGTTCCGGAGTCACAAGTGGTATTAAATGATGCAACTGGAACTTTAATTAACAGGTCTTGATTGCAAGGCGGAGCTTAATGAATGTCCCGATCTTCATTTCCAAAAATAAAAATAGTAGTAGAGATTGAAATCTAAATCTATGCAACTTTAATTAAATCAGCGCTTGCGAAGTTTTTAAATTAAGTTGCTTAAGTAATTACTATTTCTAATCTAGGAGCGTTTAAAATTATTTGATAATCCATTTAACTGTACTGTTATATGGTAACTATTTATTAGTACAGTGACCTTTATAATAATAATATGACCTTGTGTAGTTAGCGTAAATGCAGTTTATCTGTAATTCTTAATATAAATAGGTACGTATTAATGCGTGTTCCACGAATAATGTAAGCCTGTTGGTAATACTTGGATTGCCCATAGTATGAATAGTACTTAAGCGTCTTTTTCGTTTCCAGTACGCAAAACATGGCTAGCGTAGCTTTATTAAGCTTAGATGGGTTTCCTTATAGAGCATATTGGATGTTAGTTAGGGCACATTGTGGATTAAGGCAAAATGTGAGCTCCCGTATAGGTCTATAGGGTGTATTTTAGCATTGAATATAATTATCATTCTTGGAGCTTTAGTTTGTTCTGATCTAAAGTGGAGTCAGCTAAGAAGACTTATTTAGGTAAAAAAAAAACTGTGTATTTAAAATACAGATTGACTTGGTGGTGTAGTAGTTAGCCCTGACTGTTGCGCCAAGGGTCGTGTGATCGATTCCTACATTGAATAAAATTGTGTGATGAGAGGTTAAGTCGTGTGATGATAAGTCGTCGTGGCCTAAAGGATAAGACGTCCGGTGCATTCGTATGTAGCGATGCACCGGTGCTCGAATCCCGCAGGCGGGTACCAATTTTTCTAATGAAATACGTACTCAACAAATGTTCACGATTGACTTTCACGGTGAAGGAATAACATCGTGTAATAAAAACCAAACCCGCAAAATTATAATTTGCGTAATCACTGGTGGTAGGACCTCTTGGGAGTCCGCACGGGTAGGTACCACCACCCCGCCTATTTCCGCCGTGAAGCAGTAATGCGTTTCGGTTTGAAGGGTGGGATAGCCGTTGTAACTATACTGAGACCTTAGAACTTATATCTCGAGGTGGGTGGCGCATTTACGTTGTAAATGTCTATGGGCTCCAGTAACCACTTAACATCAGGTGGGCTGTGAGCTCGTCCATCCATCTAAGCAATAAAAAAAAAAAAAAGGTTAGTTTGCTCTTTATCTTGGTATTAATTGTCTGTATCCATAACACAGAGAATCCTAAATTAGGGCTGAATTGCCGTGCGTGATATGTACCCAGTAGTTTTTATTATTATCATATTAAAATGACAGATATATTCCTTATTTAATATTTTTTATTAACACTACATTTACGAATTACAGGTTAAAATATCGACACTATTATTGAATTAAACTTTGTTTCCGAATCCTTAAATTGGTATTACATAATGTTCTTTACAATAGGACGGGAGAAGTAACAAGGGATAAGTGGATTAATGTCTCTACATCACGGTAATTGGATGACCGCGACGGACACGCGGGTCTCTCAACTGACAAACTAAATTTCACGTGACTGGACACCGTTTTTCTTTTTTTTGACCAGTGCTGGTATTGGTGTATTTAAATTATGATCAGAATTGCTCATATTTGGAGACCTGTTAAAGCAAATTTCAGTTATACGTACAGATTTTGGTCATAATTATGTCATTCAATTTATCTCCTTCTTCTTGCTTCGATTTTCTCAATACTGAGGGTCGTGATCCACTTTCCACGCCATTTGCCTCTATCTTCCGCCGAGTGTAGAGCATCGTGAGCTGTGGTGTCGAGGGTAGTGCAGATCTGATCAGTCCAACGTTTCGGGCCTTCAATTGGCCTTCAGTCAATTTATCTATTAACTTAAAAAAAAGGCTGGGAAGAAATCAATCACCCACCGTCACTTGGCCCCAGATTAGGATTCTTTGTATTACGGGTACCAGAGACTGACATATTTAGTTATATAAGTTTTAAATCTTCTTCTTTTTCTCCACCATTATCCCACTAGGAGGGGATAGCAAATTTTTCTCTTCCATTCTCTTCTATCAGCCGTCATCTCAACACTCATTCCTCCCTCTCTCTCATATCGTCATTCACACACTCCATCCATGTCTTCTTCGGTCGACCTCTTCCCCCTCTACCTTGCACTACCATTTCCATACATCTCCTAGTCATGCATCTTCTCTCTACGCATCACATGTCCATACCACGCTAACCGTCCGCTCTTTAATTTGTTGATTACCGGGGCTACTTTCACACTTCCTCTGATATATTCACTCTCTATCTTGTCCATTCTTGTCACTTCATACATCCATCTCAATTTTCGCATCTCTGCCGCATATACTTATATACGTTTTCAATATGTACACATATAGGTAACTAGCTGCACTCGCCCGCTTCGCTGCGCATTTAAAATTAACATTATTATTTTTGTCATTATTAATAAGGAGTCCAACACTCATATAAATATAAGCCTATCCATTACCTGCATGTATTTTCTACATGGATACCAAGTTTCAAGTTAGTCGGATGCATGGTTAGTAGTTATAATGGAACATCCGTAAAACCACTGTAGATTTATATATTAGTATAGAAGCATAGACAAAGATCAAATAAACCTGTCAATCACACAAATGTTTGCCCGAAGTGGGAATCGAACACAAGACCTTCGTCGCAACAATCAGGGGCGCTAATTACTGCACCACCAAGTCAGTCACTTTTTTTCTTGCTTTTGTAGGCAGACGTACATATGGTGCGTTTGATCGTGAGTGGTTACCGTCACTTATTGATGTTGGCAATGCCATGCAGTCATGTCAATGCCTGCCGCTGCAATCTCTACGCAAAACACATTTGAAGAAGCACATGTCACCGGGAAACATTATAATATGGAAAAGCTCCACTCCGTTGACGGGAGTAGCGATGGTAAAAAAGATATGGAGTGATCATCTCCAATAATTCCTCAGAGTACTCCGCATGGATTACGCTGCACTAAGCTCAGACAGAACAGAAATAGATTTAGAGGTACCAACAGAACTAAAAAGTGTCCTATGAACCGTGCGGTTTACACCGTTCCAACGCTTGTATCAAAATAGATGACATTTCTGTTCTGGTTCACGGCTGAAACCTATTTACTACTAGCGGTACTCGCCCGCTTCGCTGGGTATTTAAAATTAACATTATTATTTACTGTCATTATTATTAGGGAGTCCAACACTCACATAAATATTAACCTATCCATTAAGTACATGTATTTTCTACATGGATACCAAGTTTCAAGTCAATTGGATGCACAGTTCAGTAGTTATAACGGAACATCCGTAAAAACCACTGTAGATTTATATATTTAGTATAGATTAGATCGAGCTGTTCTGTTAATCTACGCTTAATAAAATACAATTTTAATGTACAGCACTTAGCTAAGGCATTTGCTTGTCTGCTATATTAAGATAAAAATTAATGCTGTGATTTATGTGTTTTCATCATCATTGTATTTCAAATGATAAGTGATTATGCGTTCTAACGCAAAGGGGAAAAGAATCACTTTCCTAGAGCTTATTTAACATTGCGCTTTAAGAGGTTTCGTTTGTCATTTATTGTTCTCAATGTATCCTCCGCTCAGTTGTTCTTAATGTATAGGCTCATCAAATTATCATGTCAATAGGTATTAAAACCTTTAAACTTGTAGTAGAATTATCGACTTTAAAGTATTATAAATTGTATTGTTTCGGAGGGCATATTCACATACATAGATCATTGTCATTTGAGTATTATTCTAGGAACAAGCCGCTACTCCTCAAACCTTTGAAGCATGAAGAACATAGAGGACTAATGTATAATTGATTCACTACAAAAGAAGGCTTATAGTGACAAATACGATAGGGAAGATTTTAGACCGAGAGCGGGTACTTTGGCTCGGTAAGCCGACTAATATATAGCCGACATATAGACCATATATCCTATATATAGACCGACTAACAGCTTTTTAGAACTTGTACAATAATTACAACACTTATTAGGAACCAGCTTTTGCCCGTGACTCCGTCCCCGTGGAATAGTTACTTTGCAAAATTTTACCCCCACTTCATTTACATAGAAAGTGAAAATATTGTTGAATTATAGAATGTTAAGGATGTGGAAGGATATAGAGGAAGAGATAGACTAAGAAGAAATTGATGGATTTCGTGAAAGACGATATGCGTAAGAGGGGAGTAAGCGAAGAAATGGTATATGATAGAAGAGTATGGAAGGAGAAAACATGTTGCGCCGACCCCAGGTAACTGGGAGAAAGACAGGATAATGATAATAATGATGAGAATGTTAAGGAGCTATTTAAACCCCTATTTTGAAACATTATTTATTGGTGCTCCACTTGTATTGGCCTTACCATGATGTTATATAGCCTATAGCCTTCATCAATAAATGAACTATTTAACACTGAAATAATTTTTCGAATCTGACTAGCAGTTCTTGAGATTAGCGCGTTCAAACAAACAAACTCTTCAGCTTTATAATATTAAAAATAAGTATAGATTTTGCGCTTTGGACTCCTTTGTAAATGCTGCTACCCACCTCGTGACATGAGCTCTAAGGTCCCTATTTTTACAGTAAAACGGCTGCCCCACCCTTCAAAACGAAATGAATTACTACTTTATGGCAGAAATAAGCAAGGTGGTGGTGGTGTATACCCGTTCGCGCTCACAAGAGGTCCTACCACCAGTAATTACGCAAATTATAATTTAGCGTGTTTGATTTTTATAACACGATGTTATTCCTTCACTGTGGAAGTCAATCGTCAACATTTGTCAAGTACGTATTTAATTAGAAAAATTGGTACCTGCCTGCGGGATTCGAACACTGTTGTATCGGTTGATACGAATACACCGGGCATCTTATCTTTTAGGCCACGACGACTAAACTTTACTGCATAGTTCACTTAGCTCAGTTTTCAATGTCAGTCGATTTCAATGATCTGGATCTTCTTCTTCATCGTTCCCTCACTGCTGAAGATCGCGACCCCATGTGACTTTCCTCCACAATGTTCGATCATGTGTAGCATGGACCGCATGGTACAGACTACCTACCACCAACCACTTCCTTTACCAGATCAGACCATCTGGCTAGTGTTCTGCTCACGACGCGCTTGCCCTATATGCGACCCGAAACTATGAGCTTCTAGTGGCGATTTACCTTAAGCCACGGTAGGTCCGGGTCTAGGGCGGCCAAATTTAGGGGCGGCACCAATTGTGTCAAAAAAAACTTATTATAACGTATGTCGGGCGGACTGCACTGCATGCTGCAATCTATACCGCATCCATAAATACTCTATTATCATCTCAGCCATTATTATTATTATTCATTATACTAAACTTATGGTTACTTTTACCCACACTTCCTACCAGCACTTGCAATAACAAGTAGCTCCGTACAAATTAATTGTGTTTAATTAGATATTCAAATATTTAATTTGCAATTAAGTGTTGAAAGTTGATAACACTCGTGTAAAAGTTATCATAACCAAGTATGCCAAGTTGGCAGAGTATGTTAGAGCAAATAACTAGTTGTAACAACTTATGTGCCATATTCTTGCGAAATAAAACAATTTTTTTTTCCTAAATTTCTAAATCTATTAAGATAAAAGTTGGCAATAAATTAATTCCATTATGTAGTCTATATGGTGGATGCTGAGAAAGGGGCGGCTGATGGCTTGGGGCCTAGGGCGGCCGAGACTGCAAATCCGCCCCTGTGAGCTTCTCTAATTCATGTCTGGGAGACCGCATGTGCCCGAGGAAGCTCATAGCACATTTCCGGCATATGGCAGAGAGCCTTTTGATGCATGATCTGCGTGCACGTGCTCAATATGTACAAGCCACCGCAGCCGCGAACTTTATTTCTACCAATTACGATCGCCCCAAAATTTCGTTTATACCTGTTTAGTGTAGATGAATGGGTGAGCGTCAAACACATTTCAGTAATTGGACGACCGCAACACGCGCTTCGTTCACTAATTAATTACTAATTTATACGTTGACTTATTCTGTTCTGATTTTAAGGATTCGAAATTTTCATTAATTGTTTTTTTAACGAAAGCTTTCTCCATCATTGACGAAGAATAGATACATTTACCATTATTATTTTTTCTTGGCGTTGTGAACTCGATGCAATTCAAAAGCTATGAATAGTCGCTTCAAATTAAAATCGAATACATTTAAAAATGATTGGTGTTAAAACCAATATATATAATATAATATATAATATAAAAAAAAAATATGATTTATTAGGAGCTAATCAAACGTAATATTTTTTTCCAATTTAATGCAACATTTTTTTTTATTGCCCTTGTAGTCTGACGAGCATACGGCCCACCTGATGGTGAGTGGTTACCGTCGCCCATAGACTTCAGCAATGCCAGGGGCAGAGCCAAGCCGCTGCCTACCGCTTAATACTCTCCACAAGCCTCGTTTGAAGAAGGACATGTCATAGCGCTCGGGAAACACCGTGGAGGGGAGCTCATTCCATAGCCGGATGGTACGTGGCAAAAACCTATATATATATCGTTCGTTGGATATTTCAGTTACCTTGTGTCATGGACCGTATTACCCTTCACACTGGAATCGCAGTTCCTTTGTAGTAAGGCAGATGATTTGTTTACAGATTACAAAAACGCTTGATAAATCACAATTATCCCAGCGCCTTATTAGACTATTTATGTATACTAGTGATCCCCCGGTAGTCGAAATTCGACTATAATTAATTGAAATTATAAGTTTGTACACAATTATGATTCTACTGTCAAATACTATTGTTATACTTTTATAATCACAGATTTCCCCAAGATTACACTTTAGACAAAAATATTAATAAAGACAAACCCAAATTAATCTATTCTTAATTTGACCACAGACTTTAAGCAATAAGAAAAGTTTGACAATAAACAAATAGTATACACGCGTGTGTGTGTCAAATACACGGTAGTGTGTGTAATGTTTTCTTTATTGATTTAATGTATCTTTTATGCATTATTTAAAAAAAATATTAACATTCTACACTGCTTATCTATATTCTCTATAATTTTGGGAAATTTTATGCTCCTCCGTCCAGGAAATTTTCGTAAAAAGGGGTCTAAAGTTTTTGCTTCACGTATTAATATTATTATATAGATACATACAAACAATATCTGTTCCCTTAACAAGACATATTGAATGACACATGCTATTATTGCTATGCACTAATATATTTTATACTGTACTTAGTCTGGCCATAAATACTATTACAATTAAAAATAAAAAAAAATTATTGCAAATAACATTTATTACTTTTACATTGGCTGCAATACAGTCCTTTAAAGGCTGTTGTAAGACTAAGTATAATATATAAGTATGTATATGACAAAAATTCTGTACGTGCTGTTTTATTGGTAACGTTTTTACCTCTTCACATAACGCTCCTATACGCAGGGCCATAAAATATTTATACTTTATAGAAACAAATAAAATGTTTACGACTCCTCCAAACGATTGATCGGAATATAGGAAGCGTATTATTTGTTATATACATTGAAAATATTTGCATATTTATTATTGCATGCGGCGTGGATGCATTTACAGGGGTCTCGTTTTGAAATTCCCGTGGCCTCATAAATTCTCGGTTAAAGTTCTTGATGTTCTCGTATGATATTGTAGTGAAGCAATTGTGTCTTAGGCTTACTGGTGGTAGGACCTCTTGTGAGTCCGCACGGGTAGGTACCACCACCCTGCCTATATCTGCCATTTCGGTTTGAAGGGTGGGGCAGCCGTTGTAACTATACTTGAGACCTTAGAACTTATATCTCAAGGTCGGTGGCGCATTTACGTTAGATGTCTATGGGATTCAGTAACCACTTGACACTAGGTGGGCTGTGAGCTCGGCCACCCATATAAGCAATAAAAAATAAATAAAAAAGTTGTTAGTATAGTAATATCACAATAGGTACTAAAACTAAATTAAACAAAGGCCCTGTTTATTTCTTCAGGCTTTCTCATGAGAGAACTTTTAGAATATTAATTTAAAAAACGATGAGTGTGTTAGGTATATGTATCTATATACTTATTAATACATATTATTATATAGTACAGTGTTGTAGATAATGATTTTCCTCTTAAATTCATTTATCCAAGTACAACCATAATTTTTTTAAATAACAATTCGGATACATAAGCACATAAGTGCACATACATATGCAAATAGTAGAAATACTTGAATACAAAATACATAATTTAGCTACTATTTGTAGCTAAAGACAAATATTATAATGTGGTCTGTAGATAAGTGAATAGGACGATATAAATTTACATTCTTTAAAATCCATCGATGCTTCCATCTTACTGAGTTAGATAGGCAGTGTAGCTGCCAACAATCGCTTCATTGACTGATAGTAATATAGAAGGGTAGGTAAATGTAATCTATACATAATAATATAGATAAAATTGGAGTGTCTGTTTGTAATATTGAAATAACCGCTTTTTACTTCATGCATATTATGAATATATATACTAAAATAACATTTTTTACAATTTTTGTCTGTCTGTTTGTTTGTTCCGGCTAATCTCTGGAACGGCTGGACCGATTTTGATGAGACGTTCACTAATAGGTAGCTGATGATATAAGGAGAAACTTAGGCTACTTTTTTGGAATAGCTTCGCCCCGCGGCGTCACCCGCAGTTATTGTCGTACCGTACCGCGCGCAACATGGCGGGACTCGCCTATCAATAATAAAATTTAATGTTTCCGAAGCGAAGCGAGGGCAGGTCGTTAGTAAAAAATAAGATATGAATTTTGCAACAATGATTTCAACTAACCCGAGCTTTGCGCTACTGAATCGAGCAACGAGACGACGCCAGACAAGAATTTATAAAGAAATTTTTCACAAGATACATTTTATATACATATACCCCCTTTTTTTTCTCCAAATCAGTTTTGTATTCTGAACAGCGATACCATTTTTACTATCCATTTTCCGACAAAGCCTCCAAAGAAACTTAAATTTTCAAATGTAATTTTATTTCTTAGACATTTTAAAAGCTTTGAGCAGTACTTGGAATTGTAGATAAGTGCAAACCCTTTTGTAGTTTGATATGGATTTAGATATTGTCAAATTATGTTCACAAAACTCTTATTTTGCGTAAATCGTAAATTGCAATTTTCATAATTCTTTTTTCCAAAGTAAAAATCGTTTTCTTTTTAGCCGAAAATCTAATTTACAAAACTTCAAAACACTTTAAGCAGAGACAGAGAGTCAAAGCAATATTGTTTTATAAGATCATTTATCTAAATCTTATTGAGTTCCATTCCTCTTGAAACAAATAGAGCCATAATATTGAATATGTTGGTATTATAAGATTTTATATTATTAAACATAAATAGACAATTAATCCAAAAAAAGCAGCACAAGTTGTAATAAGCAATGGGCTATGGGTATATGGGTAAAGGCCAGAACCGATATTGTCGGCCTTTTCTATTAGTGATTGCCTTCGTTACATTACACATCGTGGTAAAACCTCTTGTGAGTCCGCGCGAGTGGGTACCACCACCCTATCTATTTCTGCCGTTAAGCAGTAATGCGTTTCGGTTTGAAGGGCGGGGCAGCCTTTGTAACTATATTGAGTCCTTACAGCTTATATCTCAAGGTGGGTGGCGCATTTACGTTGTAAAATGTCTATGGGCTCCAGTAACCACTTAACACCAGGTGGGCTGTGAGCTCGTCCACCCATCTAAGCAATAAAAAAAAACTCCCAATGTTCCTTTTAATGAAAAAAAGGTGAGGAGAACTGCATTACCACCAGATCTGCAACTGACTCATTTACCATCGACGGTAAAAAAAACCTAGCAATTAAAACCTTCTCATTTGTTACCAGATAAACACAAACTAGCTAAAGACATGAATCACCACTGATCCCATCAAATAAAACGTTCGCAACGGCTTGTCAGCCACAACGGATCGACTTCTCAACCCAATATAAGGGATATAAAACACCCTTTATATGGCACAATCACTAGAATTAGATCCGACGGGGTTTCTTACACTCGAAATGCGTATTTACCGAGAGAAACTGGCGTGTAACACGTGATTAAGGACCGGCCGACGTAATAAAGAGAGCGTAAAAAATGTCCGCAGGAAATGTATTTGTGTGGATCCTCGGGAATACAGTGTAAGTTATTGTTAGGGAATATTAAACGTTGTCTTTGGGCTGTCAGTTATGGATAAAATGAACGGTGGGCTCTGGATTTTATATATATTATTTTCTCCCATCTTGGCATGAATATTTGTGAAGAACAATTGAAATTGCTATAAGAGTCATTAGGGTTTCGCTAATGTAAACAGAGTAGAATGTTAATGATGAATGTTTGTATGCTGCAGTTCTTCAGTCTTAGGTCAGATCAACAGTTTAAAGTAAATACACGCAAAGAATAATAATATTATAAATTAATTTTAAATAAATATTAAAAACAGTATTTTAGGTGTCTTTAATACCGCCGATACTGTTAGTGTAAATTGTCAAGGTGAGATCGATTTCCAGAGGTAGTACCCAAAAAGGGATTACAAAGAGGGTAGATATATTTTTCTGCTTAAACATCCTGCCGGCTGTCTAACTTTAACAATGGCACTGACAATAGCACTGACATATAGGGTATCTTTTTTCCTACCTAATCGCTGTTACTCTAGAGCAGTCTTTCTCAAAGTGGGCGATAACGCCCCCTTGGGGGCGTTTGAAACCTAGAGGGGGGCGTTAAGGGGCTCAAGAAAAAATGGGGGGCGTTGAGGTGGGTTAGGGGGGCGCTGTAAAATTTGTAATTCCATTTACTTTATAGTATTTTAAATTTCACTAAAATTAAAACTCACCTACTACACAATTACGAATAATTAGTTTATATTTCTACCCTGTATGATGTTATAAAAACTTAAAATAATTAACATAGATTTCGTAGGATAGCCCCACACCGTACGTAATGAAGTTGTAACAAGTTTCTGCGGAACATGATCGATGATAGTTAAAAAATTAGAGCAATTTTACCTTAATTACATTGCAGAGTTTTTAAATATTACACATACGTAAACTAACACAAATTGAGGTTTTCTTTACTTTCTTTCTTGTTTTTAACATAAGGGCATTTTCCTAGCATTTTAAAAGAAATTACTGATTTTTTATTTATTTATTTATTTATTAATGCTTTATTTCAGTTATTTTTTTTTTAAAACCATAACATTTTGTTAGCAATAATTACTTATAATCTATGTTAGTAACTTAAAAAATCTAACACATAACTATCATTATATACATTTTATACCATTATATATATATTTTTTTTCTCCTTCCAAGTGCCTACTGCAAAGGCTATTGATCATAATTTTTATATAAAATACATATGCGTATATAATTATTGTTCAAAAATTTGTCTTAGATTATTTTTTACAATTTACCCATTACCGTCCAATGTTAAATAGTATAGTAAGCCTAAACAGCTCACTTATTGTAAACATTTTTTACTATTTTATTTCTATATAATAATAGGTTGGGGAAAAAGTTTCTTCGCATTTTTTAAGAAAATTCACAACATTTTTTAATATAGTTTATTTACATTTAACTAAAGTATGTCAGTACCATTTTGTTCGATAACTTTTTGCCATCTTGTAGGTAGGGACATGATCCAGTTGCTATAGAAATTTTGGGGCTTCTGATCAAAATACCGCGACATTTGGTTTTGGCAGTCCTCTCGTGAGGTTAACCAGACACTGCCTAAAGAATTCTGAAGAGACCGAAACAGGTAGAAATCTGAAGGTGCAAGGTCAGGACTATACGGCGGATGCATTAACACCTCCCAGCCAAGCTCTCTTAATTTTTGCTAAGTGGCTAAAGATGTGTGAGGTCTAGCGTTATCGTGATGAAAAACCACACACCTTCTGTTGATTAATTCCGGCCGCTTTCTCTCAACTTCTTGCTTTAATCTCATCAGTTGTTCGCAGTAGAGTTCAAAATCGATGGTCCTGCCTGTTGGTAACAGCTCATAATGTATAATGCCCTTCCAATCCCACCACACACAGCATCACCTTGTTGCGAGTTAACCCGAGTTTCGCCAGAGTCTGTGAAGCCTGACCGGCCTTTGACCATAACCTTTCTCGTACGTTCTTGTCGTACGTGATCTACTTTTCATCACCAGTTATCAGCTTCTTCAAAAATGGTTCGTTTTCATTACGTCGTAATAAAGAATTACAAATGAGTACACGGTTCATTAGGTTTCTTTCAGTGAGCTTTTTTGTGTACCCAGTTTTTTTTCAAATGCGCCATATCTATTTTGTGGTCAATTCCCAGTTCTTCAGTTACGTCGTAACTACTGATATGCCGAACTTGCCCCACTTTTTCAAAAATGGCATCGATTTTATCCGTAATAGGGCGACCAGAGCGACGTGCATTTTTGACATAAAAATTTCCGGATTGAAAACGCTTAAACCAAATTTGTGCTACTCTCACATACACTGCACTAGGTCCATAAACATCGCAGTTTTTTTTCACGGCTTGCGTTGCATTTTTACCTTTTATGTAGTAAAATTTTAATATGTATCGAATATCTTCATTAGATTCACTCATCTTGACAGTACAAAAAATAAATAAAAATCACACATCTTCCTAATTTTAATTTGGAATTATCTTCTTTCGAATTTAAACTTTTAATGATACCAAAACCAGCCAGATACAAATAGTATAACCAAAGAGATTTTATTACAAGCTCATACATTTTTAAGCTATTGCATAGCTTTTATCACGGGCCTTGAGCGCGGCGACCGAATCATGAAATTCCGTAACGAAAAAAACCTAACATCCCTCACTCCGCCTACCATGTAGCTCGCGTTCAACACATTCACACGTTGCGCTTGTGTAGTGTTTGTGAATAAGCGCGTGGCGTGATGTCCCACTCCATGCGCATCATGAAAAGTCTGCCCATCTCTCTCTCGCGCGGTTTAGCTTATGAGTGTGAAGGGGACAGTTAAGGTTTTGCCTTTATTAAGGTTTAATATAGCGTGGTCTTGTTTTATTATTGTTTTAATATTAAATTATCATTGTCTAATTATAATTTCATAAGTTGATAAAAAATGCTATGCAATAGCTTTACCGCCGCAGTTCCCGAGTGCCACACGTTTTTTTTTTGTCAGGAGGAAATCGCCGAACTTCCGCACTTCACTGGGGAGGGCAGGGCATGTCGGAGTCGAACCGACTAAAACCTCCTGTCGCTCAACAACCAGCATCCAAACCTCGCATGAGACAGAGCTCATGAAAAGGCAAAAGGGGGAAAGTGAAGCGTTTAGTGCGGAGCACATCTCTCCCATCACCCTCCCCCTCGGGACGCCAGACTGGCGGTCGTCGGCGCCACGACCACCAGCCCTCTCGGTCGGCAGGCTGTCCGAAGTCCGCCTAGATGGCGCCGGTTAGAATGGTCTATCCTACGGAATACCCCGCTGGGTCAGAACCAGCGTGGGGTGAGATGGTGCACTCGCAGAAGTCGAGCATCGTCATCCACGACTCGTCGTCACCGAGCATCGATGCCAGAATACTCGGCAACGACAAGTCGTTTCCTATTTTTGCGACGAGGACACGCTGCCACCCCTCCCATGCGGGCCAGGCGACGAGCGTATGCTCTGCCGTGTCCAAGTCGCAACCACAATGGTGGCAGTCTGCCGTCGGCTCGGCTCCGATCCGGTGCAGGAACTCACCGAAGCAACCATGCCCAGTGAGTCACGATTCACCCAATTCACAAGAACCGGGCGAATCGCCTCGACGGTCCTACGACCAGCCGAAGGATCGGCCAGCCGCCTGGACCATGACTCCAACACGGACCGCCGCGATTGGGCCCTCCGCGCTCTGACCACACTGGGGCTGGGACGCGCAACGCCCCGGGCACGAAGGTTAGCCCGCCACTGATAGTCAGCGGCGAGCGCCTCCGCCTCCAGGACCCAAGGCGGCGTCCCAGCCAGTACACACGCCGCCTCGAAAGAGATGGTGCGATAACCATGGATGATCCTGCCTGATCGCGATGGTGCGTTGCGGCCGTTGCAGCAACTTCGCTACCCCCAAGGCCAGTGACTGGCCCAACACGGGCGCCTCGTATAAGGCCATTGACCGCACCACCCCCGTATTGAGACGGCGCGTCACCTGGTCAGGCCCCCCGATGTTGGAAAGAAGCCGGCTTAACGCGCCGGTCACCCCCAACAAACGAGGGACCAAGTTCTGAAAATGAACACGGAAGGTCCAACGACTGTCCAGAATGAGGCCGAGGTACTTCAACTGCACCCCGACCCAATACGGACACCTCCAACCACGATATGGGCATCGACAGGTGGCACTCTCCGGGGGGCCTGTGGAACCATATGGCCTCGGATTCACAACACCTCTACCTCTGTGCCTTCTCCCGCATACCTTACCTGTTACCAGCAGCTTTTCCAGATTGTCACCTCTCTTTCTGGCGATACGTCCAAAGATCTCGAAAGACCTCCGTGCGCATGTAGTGCTGAGGCGCATTGGAATCTTAAGCTCGGTAAGAATGGATTCGTTGGTTCTGTGTTCTGTCCAACGAATCCCGAGCATTTTCCTCCAGCACCACATCTCAAACGCGTCGATGCGTTGGCGGTCGGCTTTCTTGAGGGTCCAAGTCTCTGCGCCATCGAGAAAAATGGAAAAGACGAGGGAGGTGACGAGCTGCTTTTTGGTTTTCCTCGAGATGTTTCGGTCCGCCCAAACACGGTCCATTTGGGACATAGCTCTCTTTGCCATACTGATTCGCCTTCTGAGGTCCTTTTCGGAAGATCCATTACTAGCTATGACGGAGCCCAGATAAATGAAATCCTCTACGACTTCCAGGTTTAGCTTATTCGTAGTTTAATAAGTTATTATTGTTAGTAGTATTATTTACTAGTCGAAATATAAATTTTTAATTATCTTATGATGAGAATCTTATATTAATGAGAAAGATATTCAACAAAAATAGTTTCGTTCTAATAAATTAGCATAGTAATAGTACAGTGAACTAGCAATTTATTTTGGTAATTCTGAATTTAAACAAACATATTGATGAGAAGAATTCATTTTTACTTTGCAAATTTGTAAATACACGCTCTGTAGCAATGTACAGACATATAATAATATGAAGAAACAATAATAGCATCTACAAATACATATGTACTTTGGTACTACATTTACTAAAATTAATACAACATTTATTAATTAAATTAATTAAATTGTGGTTTTAAAGTTTTAGGGGTGTATAAAAAATGGGGGGCGCTGAAAAATAAATTATTTTCAAAGGGGGCGATAAAAGAAATAAGTTTGATAATCACTGCTCTAGAGGCTATTCCAGCTACTCACGGAGTGATAGGTCAGTTCAACCTGAGAGTGTTTGAGAAGACTAATCCGAGAAAATGCAATGAATCGCGATAAGTTGAGAAGATTCGGCGAGAAACTCAGTGGGTTGTATCTATAAGCTAGTTCACTTGTCGAACTCTTGAGTTCGATGAGTACGGTGACCAGTGCGGCAAGACATGTTTTGGGCGACGGCGACTTTGCGTTGCCCCGTTGCCTGCGATAAGAGGGTTATCATGCCGGGTCTTCTTTCTTAAGTATTGTTTTAAATTGAAATAGTCTTGAAGATCAACATTCCTCGCGTATCACGGTGCTCCAACGGATATCGTGTAGAAACGAGATTGAATGTCTAAAGCGATTTTATGAGTGTATGGGCCGCGTGAGCGAGCACTACACCTCCACAGGTCATAACGGAACGTATACAAGTTTTGTGGAGTGTCACCTCGTGAATTAACTCGAAATTCAACCGAGTAAAAATGCAGCTTGGTCGCGGCCTGTCATAATGTGGGGACGGAAAGCCATGGCTTCATCGAAGGTAACGGTACTTGGCCTTAGAGGGCCCCGGTAAAATGGACCTCTTTCAGTTGCTTCAAATAAAATGTAATAAGTTTTTTATCAAAAATTATTTTGATAAAAAACTTATTAAATATTATTTTTATTAAAAACAAACGTGTTTGCTGTAAAGCCTGAACATAAATTATCATTAAGTCCAAAATTTACAACAGCACGCCAATTGTAGTGTCGGCTAATTGTACAAATACTAACTACGTGATCAAGATACTATTCAGTGTTCATTGCTGGCCGGGTGCCAGTCGCTACGTGTTCTGTAAATAGAACCTTTCTCACTGTAATAGTTTGAGTAATTATGTCACGAGAGGAAAGTGTGTGTGTATTTTTTTTGGCTCGCGTTAATGAAGCGCTCAGTTCACTTAGGGTTAAGCGATTAAGCTTTATGGAAACTGCAAGATTACGATTTTCTATGAAAGACTTGGATAATGTTAAATTTGTTGCCTATATGGAGGTATAAAGCATGAACGCGCCAATTTCATTTTTGCCTAATCAATGTCCTAACCGAAAAAGCTGATTGTGCGCCACAGAAGAATCTTGAAAATTTACTTAATAGTTAATATTCATGGCAATATTGCAAATGCGAGAATGAGGGGTGGGTGTATTTTGGTGGAGTTTCTTATTGCACTTTTTGTGCTTTGCGCTTTGTGTTTGTGAACAAAAAGTGTGACAATGGAAAATGCGACAATGAAAAAAGACACTAAAAATCAGCATTTTTTTTATTGCTTTGATGTGTGGATGGATGTCAAGTGTCTCAATCTCAGTATAGTTACAACGGCTGCCCCACCCTTCAAACCGAAACGCATTACTGCTTCATGGCAGAAATAGGCAGGGTCCGTGCGGACTCACAAAGGGCTCTACCACCAGTAATTACGCAAATTATAATTTCGCGGGTTTGATTTTTATTACACGATGTAATTCCTTCACTGTGGAAGTCAATCGTGAATATTTGTTAAGTATGTATTTCATCAAACAAATTGGTACCCGCCTGCGGGATTCGAACACCGGTGCATGGCTCGATACGAACGCACCGGACGTCTTATCCTTTAGGCCACGACGACTATAAAATCTGCAATTGCCAAATAAACAGTATTTTTATTCCTTCACACGTAACACATAACCTTATTAAAAGATAAGATGCTAAAAGCAGTTTTGTGGATATATATGTAACCTCTATACGATTAATCCTTAAAGAGGTTAATATGTTATATCATTCTTCTATAGATGCCAAATCCACCTATAGTGTCTATAGACACTATAGGTGGATTTGGGGGTTCTCGTTCAACAAAAAAATATTTACATCTGCTTGTAGACCATTTTACTCGTTACGCCTATATTCTAACATCCAAAACACAGAGTGCGCATGATTTTATAAAACTTGTCCAAAAAGTAACATCTGATTATAAAATTGACTTGATTCTATCAGATCAATATCCAGGCATTAACTCCAAAGACTTCAAAATTTTTTTAGAAAAAGAAGGTATTCCTATAGTTTTCACTGCAGTAAATGCGCCATTTTCAAATGGATTAAACGAAAGGTTAAACCAAACGTTAGTTAACAAAATTCGTTGCAAGGTTAATGAAAGAAGGGACAAAATTGCTTGGACAACTATTGCTCACGAATGCACGGAAAGATATAACGAAACTGAACATAGCGTAACAGGGTTCTCTCCAAAATATTTACTGCAGGGAAAAAACGTTGATATTCTACCAGATGAACTGAAACAGAATATAACAGATAGTTATATATTGCGAGACAGAAAAATTGCTTTAGAAAATAGTATAAAATCTCATAATTATAATAAACAAAAGTTTGATAAAAATAGAAAACATTGCGAACTAAAAGTTGGTGATTTGGTATTTGTTGAAAACGGAAACCGATTAAACCGAAAAAAACTAGATGAATTGAAAATAGGACCTTATCAAATTGTAGACAAAATATCCAACACAATTTATAAAGTAAACACAGGTCATAGAAAGTCTGAGTCAAATCTCTTTCATATTACCAAACTTATTCCAGTAATGGAGTAGTATATTAAATAAGACTTTACAATTTTAAGGGGGGGAGATGTAACCTCTATACGATTAATCCTTAAAGAGGTTAATATGTTATATCATTCTTCTATAGATGTCATAAATAGAATTTCGATTATTGAAACATTAGAACATTAGACATTAAAAGAGCATTTTTGCAATATTAAAATATAAAAGGATTTAAAAATAATGGTGAAGCAATAGCTTTAAATGTTGTTTCTCTTCATAAGAGCAACTCAATTGCTATAGTTTTACAAAGCTAAACTGTATTTTGATACAAATAAAATAATACATTATATATATATGTCGTGGATAACGACTTTTAGTAAAAGACGGTGGTTTTGATTATTATTTTAAATGATGAGATGTTGTTTTGATAAATATCACAAAATGAGGGGTAGACTACGTAACGCCACAGTATAAAATGGCGGTACGTGGACAGAGTCGTGGCTCATTCCGATAGAGGCACCCGTCACGTGCGGACGTGCTCATCGTTCACTCGATCGCCCGGTCTTTGTTCGCCCGGCTTTTGTTAGCCCGGCCATTGTTCGCGCGGCCTGTGTTTGTGGTACATCTGCCGACTAAGTGCTCTTTCTGGAAGTTTTTATTTGTTTTGTTTCCTTTTGTTGTTTCTGTGTTCGTGGTACATCTGCCGACAAAGTGGTTTCCTGCAAGTATTTATTTGTTTTGTTTCTTTTCGTAATTTCTGTTTTGTTGTGCTTTTTCTTTGTCCTGTAGTAATCGCGCCGCATTGCCACCTGTGTTCAATAGAACCGCTCAGGTCCGAGAAGTTGGGGCCTCGCCGCAAGGCGAGTGTTTTCAAGACCCGGGGCCGCCCCACCTGGGTACTCAGCGATCATGGACGCTGTATTCGCGGAATTCCTCCGACTTCGCCACCCACAGCTCGCCTCGGAGTTTTTGGCCTTCAAGGCCAATCACACTGCGAGCCCTCTCGAGGACTCCGCCGCGCTCGCTGCTCCTGCGTCGCCTGTACCTGCGTGCAGAGCTTCTGCATTGAGCACCGCAGCCTCTGTCGTGCCTGCCGCTCCCGTGTCGCCTATACTGGCGAGAAAAGCTGCTGCGTCGTCCGCCGTGACCATCGTTTCAGCTGAGCGATCATCCGCGGCCTCCGTCGCGCCCTCTAAAACACCTACACTTGCTCGTAGGTCGCCTGCACCGGCCTCCTCGTGCTCCGACTCTGACTCGGACATGGAGGTCGACCTCGCCCCCGCCTCATCGACGGATGGATTCACCCTGGTACAGAAGGGTAAGAAGCGTGCCGCGGAGTCTCGAGCTCCCGCGGCCGCTAAAATTAGCAAAGCCGTGAACGCGTCGCGCCCCCGCCCTCAGACTCCCGTTGCGCCCCCAGCCCGTGCCACTCCGTCGCCGCGTCCGGTGGCACAAAATAAAACCCAGACCCCTCCCCCGGTTATCCTTCAGGAGAAGGCAGCTTGGGATCGAGTTTGCCTGGCCCTTAAGGCCAAAAATATAAATTTCACGAATGCCCGTAACCTCGCGAACGGCATTCAAATTAAGGTTCAAACACCCGACGACCATAGGGCCCTCTCTTCTTACCTCCGTAAGGAGCGTATAAGTTTCCATACGTATACGCTCCAGGAGGAGCGCGAACTCCGCGTTGTAATACGCGGAATCCCTAAAGAGTTAGATGTAGAGCTCGTAAAAGCCGACCTGTTAGAACAAGGCCTACCAGTGAATTCTGTGCACCGTATGCACACCGGTCGCGGTAGGGAGCCATATAATATGGTTCTAGTCGCTCTCCAGCCTACCCCCGAGGGTAAGAAAATCTTTAACACACAGACCGTCTGTAGGCTCTCTGGTATCGCTGTCGAAGCCCCCCATAAAAAAGGCACTCCTAGCCAGTGCCATAACTGTCAATTGTACGGGCACTCTTCCCGTAACTGTCACGCGCGCCCCCGATGTGTTAAGTGTTTGGGCGATCACGCCACGGCCCTCTGCGCTCGCGACCAAAAAACCGCGACGGAACCGCCTAGCTGCGTCCTGTGTCGAACACAGGGTCACCCCGCGAATTACCGTGGTTGCCCCCGAGCCCCTAAAATAAATCGCCGCGTCGCCCGCCAAAACCGCCTCCGAGCTTCCGGCCCAGACATCAAAGCCTCGGCACCCTCTGCGTCGCAGGCTAAGCCAGCGTTCGTTCCGGCGGCGGTGCCCAGTGTCTCGGCCTGGGCAAAACCGCTGCCGTACACGAACACGGCTACAACTCCCTCCTCCGCGATTCGTCCCGCCCCCGCGACTCGTCCCTCTCCCGCGACTTGCCCTCCGACCGCGTCCGACAATCTCGCTTTAGCGATCGACTTCTTTCAGTCGATCAACTTTGAGCGCGTTAACGCTTTGGGCGACGCCATTCGCGCTGCCTCCACTGCACAACACTTTATCGCCGTTGTGCAGGAATACGCCGACGTATACGCGTCATTAAATACGTACGTCCTCCCCTCACTCCGCCGGTAATCAATGGCGTATATAAGTAGAATAAAGCCCCTATCCGTAACGATAGGATTTTTTAACGCTTACGGTCTCGCAAATCAACGTGATCAGGTTTCTGACTTTTTGCGTGACCACCAAATTGATATCTTTTTAGTGCAGGAGACCCTACTTAAGCCCGCGCGCCGTGACCCTAAAATCGCGAACTATAACATGGTCAGGAACGACAGGCTCTCTGCCCGTGGTGGTGGTACCGTCATTTACTATAGAAGAGCCCTGCATTGCGTCCCGCTCGATCCTCCCGCGCTCGCTAATATCGAAGCATCAGTGTGCCGAATCTCACTGACGGGACACGCGCCGATCGTTATCGCGTCCGTTTATCTTCCACCGGATAAGATCGTTCTAAGCAGTGATATCGAGGCGCTGCTCGGTATGGGGAGCTCTGTCATTCTGGCGGGCGACCTAAATTGTAAACACATCAGGTGGAACTCACACACCACAACCCCGAATGGCAGGCGGCTTGACGCGTTAGTCGATGATCTCGCCTTCGATATCGTCGCTCCGCTAACCCCGACTCACTACCCGCTAAATATCGCGCATCGCCCGGATATACTCGACATAGCGTTATTAAAAAACGTAACTCTGCGCTTACACTCGATCGAAGTAGTTTCAGAGTTAGATTCAGACCACCGTCCCGTCGTTATGAAGCTCGGTCGCGCTCCCGATTCCATTCCCGTCACGAGGACTGTGGTGGATTGGCACACGCTGGGCATCAGCCTGGCTGAATCTGATCCACCATCGCTTCCGTTTAGTCCGGACTCTATCCCGTCTCCTCAGGATACCGCTGAAGCCATAGACATCGTAACGTCACACATAACCTCGACATTAGATAGGTCATCGAAGCAAGTTGTAGCGGAGGACTTCCTTCACCGCTTCAAATTGCCCGACGATATTAGGGAACTCCTTAGAGCTAAGAACGCCTCGATCCGTGCGTACGATAGGTATCCTACCGCGGAAAATCGTATTCGAATGCGTGCCCTACAACGCGACGTAAAGTCTCGCATCACCGAAGTCCGAGATGCCAGATGGTCTGATTTCTTAGAAGGACTCGCGCCCTCTCAAAGGTCTTACTACCGCTTAGCTCGTACTCTCAAATCGGATACGGTAGTAACTATGCCCCCCCTCGTAGGCCCCTCAGGCCGACTCGCGGCGTTCGATGATGACGAAAAAGCAGAGCTGCTGGCCGATACATTGCAAACCCAGTGCACGCCCAGCACTCAATCCGTGGACCCTGTTCATGTAGAATTAGTAGACAGTGAGGTAGAACGCAGAGCCTCCTTGCCACCCTCTGATGCGTTACCACCCGTCACCCCGATGGAAGTTAAAGACTTGATCAAAGACCTACGTCCTCGCAAGGCTCCCGGTTCCGACGGTATATCCAACCGCGTTATTAAACTTCTACCCGTCCAACTCATCGTGATGTTGGCATCTATTTTCAATGCCGCTATGGCGAACTGTATCTTTCCCGCGGTGTGGAAAGAAGCGGACGTTATCGGCATACATAAACCCGGTAAACCAAAAAATCATCCGACGAGCTACCGCCCGATTAGCCTCCTCATGTCTCTAGGCAAACTGTATGAGCGTCTGCTCTACAAACGCCTCAGAGACTTCGTCTCATCCAAGGGCATTCTTATCGATGAACAATTCGGATTCCGTACAAATCACTCATGCGTTCAACAGGTGCACCGCCTCACGGAGCACATTCTTGTGGGGCTTAATCGACCAAAACCGTTATACACGGGAGCTCTCTTCTTCGACGTCGCAAAAGCGTTCGACAAAGTCTGGCACAATGGTTTGATTTTCAAACTATTCAACATGGGCGTGCCGGATAGTCTCGTGCTCATCATACGGGACTTCTTGTCGAACCGCTCTTTTCGATATCGAGTCGAGGGAACCCGCTCCTCCCCACGACCTCTCACAGCTGGAGTCCCGCAAGGCTCTGTCCTCTCACCCCTCCTATTTAGCTTATTCGTCAACGATATTCCCCGGTCGCCGCCGACCCATTTAGCTTTATTCGCCGACGACACGACTGTTTACTATTCTAGTAGAAATAAGTCCCTAATCGCGAAGAAGCTTCAGAGCGCAGCCCTAGCATAGACATCAACCCAGCGAAAAGTACTGCGGTGCTATTTCAGAGGGGAAGCTCCACACGGATTTCCTCCCGGATTAGGAGGAGGAATCTCACACCCCCGATTACTCTCTTTAGACAACCCATACCCTGGGCCAGGAAGGTCAAGTACCTGGGCGTTACCCTGGATGCATCGATGACATTCCGCCCGCATATAAAATCAGTCCGTGACCGTGCCGCGTTTATTCTCGGTAGACTCTACCCCATGATCTGTAAGCGGAGTAAAATGTCCCTTCGGAACAAGGTGACACTTTACAAAACTTGCATAAGGCCCGTCATGACTTACGCGAGTGTGGTGTTCGCTCACGCGGCCCGCACACACATAGACACCCTCCAATCCCTACAATCCCGCTTTTGCAGGTTAGCTGTCGGGGCTCCGTGGTTCGTGAGGAACGTTGACCTACACGACGACCTGGGCCTCGAATCAATTCGGAAATACATGAAGTCAGCGTCGGAACGATACTTCGATAAGGCTATGCGTCATGATAATCGCCTTATCGTTGCCGCCGCTGACTACTCCCCGAATCCTGATCATGCAGGAGCCAGTCACCGTCGACGCCCTAGACACGTCCTTACGGATCCATCAGATCCAATAACCTTTGCATTAGATGCCTTCAGCTCTAATACTAGGGGCAGGCTTAGGGACCCCGGTAACCGTACTCGTCGAACTCGACAAAGAGGTCGACGTGCAACCTAACCCATGCATCAGCCCGCTGAGTTTCTCGCCGGATCTTCTCAGCGGGTCGCGATTCCGATCCGGTAGTAGATTCATTCGCGAAACAATTGCTCTTGAGTTGTTAGGTCTCCTTCGGAGGCGCTCGGGCAGTTGTTAGCAAATCCCACCCCTCTTGGCTGAGCCTTTGCTCGCCCACCTGTCCTGGTGAAACTGGAAAGGCCTTCGGGCCACCAGTAAACTTTCAATCATAAAAAAAAAAAAAGAGTCGTGGCATTCCGTGTCAGACAGTCATTCCGTCCGTCTCAGTCAGTCGGTCTGTCGGTATGTGCAACGAAACTGTCGGTTTACCCTGTCATTGTGAAAGTTGTGTGTGTTGAGTTTCGATAATTATTATTGAAAGGTTTTATTGACTTTTTATAAACTGTGTTCAACCAAATACGAGTGATGACGGAACCTACCGCTCAGCCATCCCTGACGCCTGCCGACATATATATATAACACAAGAAAATTGACTTCAACAATTGCTCGAAAAGAAGAAAATACACATTAAAACTCGCACATTGTCATTTCTTTATTCTTTATTCTTTATTCTTTATTGTACACACAGTTAATATTACAATAATTGCGTAAGATATAAAAAAATGGCGAGCTTAACTCAACAATTGAGTTTTCTACCAGCTAACCGTTCTTAACGAAGGAAAGCTTTAAATGAGTGGGTAGAAGAATACAATCTAAACAATTTACAATCTAGACAAGAACTTAATAAAAAAAACAAAAAAAAAAACACTAATACATAATATATTAGACTACATATATATACATACACACATAAATAACGTAAACATATACATACACGTACATATATAATGAAATACATAAAATAAATATATATAAGTAATACTAAATAGATAGATAGTGCTTCTTTAATGCCTTCCTGAATACCTCAAGTGAGGGACTTGCACGGATTGAGTGTGGAACTGAGTTCCACAGACGCACAGACTGCACAGTGAACGAACCGCCGTAGCGGCTGGAGGAGTGAGGGGGAAAATTAAGGAGAAGGGATCTACTTGTACGACAGGGTACACCTCGGGGCATCTGGTACTCGAAGCGCTCACGGAGGTACCGGGGAACAGCTGGGTTATTAAGGATGTTGAACAGCATACATAAAACATGTACATCACGGCGAAGTCGGATAGGTAACCAATTAAGTTGTGATCTGTACTGCGAGACATGATCATATTTGCGTAAACCAAAAATAAAGCGTATGCATAAATTTTGTAACCTTTCCAGTTTGTCCCACAGCCCCTCCGCGGCGTCCAGGAAACAGACATCTGCATAGTCAAGGAGAGGAAGCATAAGGGATTGGGCCAGGGTGACTTTAGCTTCAAAGGGCAAGAAACGCTGAAGACGCTTGAGAGACTGAAACGTGCAATGCACTTTCCTGCTAACTAAGTTTATCTGACTGGACCAAGAGAGATGACAATCAAGAACGATACCTAGGTTTTTTGCTGTTTTAGAATAAGCGATTGGAATTCCATCTAGCGTCACAGGGGGCAAATTAATGTGGTCAATCGTGTTGTACCTATAGGAACTACCAATTACTATGACCTGTGATTTTGATGGATTCACAAGAAGTCCAAAAGATTTAGCCCAAGCACTAATTCTACCAAGATCTCCATTGATTTCAGCAATAGCTAGAGCAACGTCATCAGCTTTAAAATGTCTATAAATCTGCAAATCGTCAGCGTAGAGATGGTAGTGAGAAGTCAGCACCTGAGTAATTTCATTAATGAAAATAGAGAAAAGGAGAGGAGATAGTACGCCACCTTGAGGTACACCCGCAGTTAAATCACACCATTTTGAAGTAGCATCATCAGAACGGACACACTGCGAGCGTCCCCGGAGATAAGATTCAAACCAGGTTAGGGCAAGTGGAGATACATTAAGAGATCCAAGGATACTTAGAAGGATGTCAAAGTCTACTGAGTTAAAAGCACTGCTGAAGTCCAATAAGGTCAACACGGTTAGCTGCCCCACATCAATCGCGTGGCGAATGTCGTCAGTGACCTTGAGCAATGCAGTGACCGTGCTGTGGCCTTGGCGGAAACCAGACTGAAAAGAGTTGAGGAGATTGTTTTTATTAAGGTAGATAGTGAGCTGTCTTTGGACTAAACCCTCCAAGACTTTAGAGAGAATGGGAAGTATTGAGATTGGACGAAACTGAGAAAAAGAGGAAGGATTAGGGACCTTAGGAAGTGGGAGAACATGAGCCTTTCTCCAGCTACTTGGGAATGAGCCTTTTGAGAGAGAGAAGTTAAGAATATATGTAATGATAGGGACAAGCTCATCCACAAGCAGAAGGATCATCTGAAGGTGAATCCCATCCTCACCCACAGCCCTAGTGGAAATAGAAAGGATGGATCTCTTAACGTCACACTCTGTAACCGGAGTGAAAGTAAAAGGAGTGCACATGGGTAAAGGCCTTTTGGAAAGTTGTAATAGTGTAGATGACTTTGTACTGTCATTAAGAATAATGGGAGCTTGAGAGAAATGCTTATTTAAAGCGTCGAGGTTAATAGTAAAGGAAGTTTCGTTTAACTGTTTGCCAATGCCTAGTGAATTAAGGAATTTCCAGATTTGGCATGTGTTCAGACCCTCTAAGGAGCTATGAATATGGCGTCTTTTGGCATCTCTACACATCCGATTGCAACGATTACGAAGTTTCTTGTAAGTTGTAAGATTGTCTTCCGTTGGGAGCTTTCTGTATCTGCGTTTAGCCTTATCTCTCCTGGCCATCATCTGCCTAATTGAGTCGGATAACCAAGGTGAGGGTAACTGTTTAACTCTGACACGTCTGATGGGAGCATGACTATCATAAAGAAGCGAGATATTTTTATTGAAAGAACAAACCATGTCATCGATCGTGTCAGAGCCGAAGACAGTCGACCAGTCAACATTCCTCGCGTCAGCCCGCAATCGCTCCACGCCTATACCCTTGAAGCTACGAAGGAAAAGGTATTTGGGTTTGGGTTTAGGAGGACGAATCTTGTAGGAGAGATAAATTAAATCATGATAGGAAAAAGGAGCCGATAGTTGTCCGTGTGTAGCAACCATGTTGGATTCAGAAACAATAATTAAATCCAGAAGGGAGTGGTCTTGATATTGAGGTGCACAGTGTGTAGCTGCAAGAGGGAGGATATTTAAGTATTCCTGTGTTATACAGAACAAATAATAGTTGAACAACAACAAAAAAAAAAGAGTTCCAATAAGATAAAATATAACAATATCGTAAATTATCCAAGAAAATATAATATCAAAAAGAAACGAAACAGAAACTTAATCAAAACTTTGTCTCCTTAGGAAAGTTGTTTACTGCTCACATGAGGACGCTTCACGCTTAAGTCTCTAGACATCGATAAGCCGAAGAGCCTTAAGAAATCGTGATAAAATATATAATGATATCAAATACTCCAGAATGAATGTACAATAAAATACTTAATTTACCTTTCTGTAAGAAAACAACACTTAAAATATATTATGCAAAACAGAACTACTCTCTTCACTGAATTATAGAAAAGCAAGCGATTCCGTCTAAGAAAATATTTTTTTAGCACTAAAGAGTTTGAAAGGTTTTAAATGATAAAGGTTTTTCTTTACACACAATATATGTATATTTAGAAAGAAAATATATCGTAATGGAATTCAAAGGAACGTGAATAGGGTTTGATATTTTTACATCGGATATGTATGTATATTATTCAAACATCATTTCTATTTTGAGTCCGTATTTTTTTATAGGCTTATTTAATATATATCTGCTACATCAAACTTATGTTTCATGGTGAGTGATGGTATTGAAGTTGGTATATCTATGGGCCTCACCAACTGCTTGAAAGTGAGTGGAATGTTTATCTAGAGTAAATTAGATCATACGGTACTGATTTGGAGTGAAAAGGCTCCGATAACAGCCTAACACAAAACACACCATTCAATTGTTGTACTATCAAATTTTTTAAACTAAAGCTATATTTCTAAGGTATCAGTATAGTTACAACGGCTACCCCACCCTTCGAACCGAAACGCATTACTGCTTCACGGCGGAAATAGGCGGGGTGGTGGTACTTACCCGTGCGGACTCCCAAGAGGTCCTACCACCAGTGATCACGCAAATTATAATTTTGCGGGTTTGATTTTTATTACACGATGTTATTCCTTCACCGTGAAAGTCAATCGTGAACATTTGTTGAGTACGTATTTCATTAGAAAAATTGGTACCCGCCTGTGGGATTCGAACACCGGTACATCGCTACATACGAATGCACCGGACGTCTTATCCTTTAGGCCACGACGACTTGTCTGTTCTTTCTTCACATTATCACTTTCATTGTAGGTAAACTTTGGGATACGTAAGAAAGAAAACACTATATAAGGAGTACGATGTAATTTAAATCTCAATATTAGATTCTGCTAATAGGCTGTAAGGCTGGATTTCTCTTCGATGGAAACAACCTCAGTTGATCAACGATCCGAGTGTTGTTGTTTGGGATTTAAATAAAACTAGAGGTCCCGCAGTAGTCGAAATTCGACTATAATTAATTGGAATTGTAAGTTTGTACACTATTATGACTGTATTTTCAACGCCAAGACTACACAATAGAAAAGTATTAATAAAAACAAACAATATTTAATCTATTCTCAATTTGACAACAGACGTCAAGAACAAAAGTTTGACAATAAATAAATAGTATGCATGCGTGTGTTTGTCAAATACATGGTAGTGTGAGTAATGTTTTCTTTATTGATTTAATGTATCTTTTATGTATTATTTAAAAAAAATATTAGCATTGTGCACTTCTTCTCTGTACTCTCTCTATAAGTGTGGAAAATTTCATACTCCTTCGTCCGCGCAATTTTCGTAAAAAGGAATACAAAGTTTTTGCTTCACGTATTAATATATATAAAATTTAGTCTTGACAGAGTCATTACCTATATACATTTAGGTTTCTGTGAAATGTCAGCTATACCATTATGAGTGATTTTTTGGCGGGAACGCGAGGAGTGAAGTTGTGTGATTTTGTTTTATTTTGTCTAATTAGTGTTTCTTCAGGTATAAATGTGTAATAACGGTGGTTTATTAACTATTTAATATCTGTGAAAGTGCACAAATGTGGGAAAAGGAAACAAAGTTGCTGAACGTAACTTCTCGGGATCTTCCAAAAAGTCCATTGAAAAAGTCTCAGTAAATGACCACCGTTTTACTGAAATTATACTTCATCCCATATCATCTCATTTCATTTCGTTTTGTTTCGTTTTCATTTCATTTCATGCCATGTTTCATAATAATCAAATTCATTTCATTTCATAATATCATTTTGCGGTAGGCAGCGGCTTGGCTCTGCCCCTGGCATTGCTGAAGTTCATGGGCGACGGTAACCACTCACCATCAGGTGGGCCGTATGCCCGTCTGCCTACAAAGGCAATAAAAAAAAATATAAAAAAGTTTTCATTAAAATTAAAATAAGACTTGACCTAAAGGTCTTAGTTACCAGGTCATAAAATCCCTTAAAAAAACCATTATGAGTGATTGAAGCTTCCGAAAATATTTCAAATTGTTTTGGTTTCAAAGGTTGAGCTTTTTAGGCTAGAAGTTTTTTTTATTTTTTTTTATTGCTTAGATGGATGGACGAGTTCACAGCTCACCTGGTGTTAAGTGGTTACTGGAGCCCATAGACATCTACAACTTAAATGCGCCACCCACCTCGAGATATAAGTTCTAAGGTCTCAGTATGTTACAACGGCTACCCCACCCTTCGAACCGAAACGCATTACTGCTTCACGGCGGAAATAGGCGGGTTGGTGGTACCTACCCGTGCGGACTCCCAAGAGGTCCTACCATCAGTTCTTGAAAATATTGATCCAAAAAGAGTGATAATGAGATCTCAAAGGAATAGTATATATACTAAACACGAATAAGTATCGTTTATTATTTTCATAAAAGTCCATCCAAACTTATGCCTATAATGCCATACAAGTATTTACTAAACATGTTCATACATTTCTCAAATGCAACTTTAACTATTGCTACTATTCCAAAGAACGTCTCAGTATCCCCGATTCCGTAAATCACTAAATCTGTCTCATACATCTTAACTGAATGATGTGAGCGTTCTTCGAAGAAAATAGTCCGAAGGAAAGGTGCCACTGAAACCATTTCACTTTGGCTGTGCTAGTTCGGCGCAATCTTACAGTTTACAAATCGTCACACATTACAAAGGTAAGATCCCAAGAGGGTGATCCCATTGAGGACTACCGATCGTACTTGGATGGATGGATGGTACTAAGATGATCATAACGCATTTAATTCAAACAGTAGTTTAATGGGGATAGGACGTCTTGTGAGTCCACACGGGTAGGTACCCCGCCTATTTCTTCCGTGAAGTAATAATGCGTTTCGGTTTGAAGGGCGGGGCAGCCGTTGAGACCTTACAGCTCATGTCTCGAGGTGGGTGGTGGCATTTGTAGATCTCTATGGGCTCCGGTGATCACTTAAAGCCGGTGGTGGCATTTGTAGATCTCTATGGGCTCCGGTGATCACTTAAAGCCCTTACTATCACACAATTTACAATTTATTTAAATTCGGAGCTTTCGTTAAATTTGTATTTAATTATTTCGTCTCCACTGTTGCTGAAAGACATAGGATTTTAAGTACTAAAATTTTTGGAACGAAGTTCCTTACGGCAGGCTTGGAGGGGAAAGGGATTTTGCTGCGCGACCGAACTGAAAAAAATGTGATAGTAAAACCGTAAGAAAAAATCCGTGGAAAAAAGTGCGTGGAATAAAACCGTTAAATGAGACGTGCGCAGGCGCGACAGTCGCATACACAAGTGAGTAGTGTATAATACCTTTCTCTTTCTCCCTCTTTCTTTTCGTTCTCTCATCCCTTCTCTCTCTATTTTGTAATTATTTTTATTTCTATGTAATTTTATGTTGTCAAACAAAAATAAAGAGACATATTTTGTTATTTTAATTGATAATTTGAATTACGATTTTATTTTTATTTTACGTAATTTATTATTTCCTAAAATACTGAATTTCCTAAATACTTTCCTGTACTTAAATAAAAACTAATCAGCAAAATTTAAGAGAAAAATCAAGAAAACCAACATAAAATTGAGCACGATATTTTTTTTGCAAATTGTGTCGATTCTACATTAGCCGAAGGAACTTCGTTCCTACCTGGTGTCCCACGACACCACATTTATATTTATTTTTATTAAAATTTGTCTAGTATGTTGTAGTAAATTGTCTAGTATTTTTGCGCTTTGACCAAATGAACAAATGAACACACAAGCAGAAATAAATAAATAAAAATAGATGCTTTGGAATCGGGTAAGAACATCGTTAACGTCATATTTTTTAATCTTCAAGAAGTAAGCTGATATTAATTTATTATAAAAAACTTCCTTAGTTCCTTAATTCCTTCCTTAGTTCCTTAATCCTTAGCTTCGTCTAATGGTATCCTCGAAAAATAAAACCTATCTTAACATTATGAAAACTCAATTAAATTTTCTTATCTAACTGTGTCTAAGAATCTAAGAGACACATTCGTATCCACTGTACAGCTTGTTCTAATTAAACCCGTCATCAAAACCAACAATCAAACCAACATTAAAATTTGTTCAGCCACTTATGTTCTATTTTATTTTCAATTACGTACTGTGAGTAAAAAATCCGAGTACTAATTTTATTTCAGCCTTTTCAAATACCTACAATATTTTATTTCAAACATGATATGATTAAGCGATAAATATTCGGGTTCATATTATCCTTAATGTTTTAGAAGCATATAAGAATCGTAACGGAACAGAATTAAATAATTTTAGTTGGAACCGTAAAATTCTGTTGAAAATCTCGTTTAAAAGTTAACTTAACCATTCCGAAATGTTTAGCTAACGAGAAACAAAACTCTTCATTATGCTAACATCGTGTACTTTCAATAAGCCACAGGAGCTTATGTCACAGGAGATGCTACGAGTATTTTCCGAGTTTTTTAAATTATTTTTTATTGCTTAGATGGGTGAACGAGCTCACAGCCCACCTGGTGCTAAGTGGTTACTGGAGCCCATAGACATCTACAACGTAAACGCGCCACCCACCTCGAAATGTAAGTTCTAAGGTCATAGTTACAACGGCTACCCCACCCTTCGAACCGAAACGCATTACTGCTTCACGGCAGAAATAGGCAGTGTGGTGGTACCTACCCGTGCGGACTCCCAAGAGGTCCTACGAACGTGAACGTGAACGTGAACGAATTGAAATTCGTTCACGGTTTGTGTTTGGGACATATTTGTTTTGACTTTATGCATTATCTCTCAGGTATATTAATATATTACATACTTTTAACATATATTATACACTTCTATAAATATATTTCATAGTAGGCAGTGGCTTGACTGTCTCTGGCATTGGTGATGTCCATGAGCGATGGTGACCACTCACTATCAGGTGGGCCGTATGCTCGTCTGTCTACAAGGACATTAAAAAAGAAATCCAATTAAGATAGTTTTCAGCATTTTATTTTTTGAGATATTCAAGATCAATTTTGTGTCCATGATTTTTTTTCTTAATCATCCGCTGTTTCTTCAATAACCAAACATGAAGCTTATGACGCACTCATTATAAACTCATGGGACAAAAGCCCCAAGGCTCAAGTTCCATATTAATATAAAAAGGAAAGGAAGGGTTCAGGCCACGTCAGCGCCCCTCAAGTCATGTGTATATGGCAAATATGTTTTTGACAACACGATGTATAATAAAACCCGACAAAAAGAATAATTATGCATTGTTTTAATATTCTTTTACGATTTCAGTGTACCACTGTTGAGGCTATTATACAAAATAGATGGGTTTTTTAACACATTAACACGCAGAATTATTGTTAAAACAAACGACACTGTTATACTTTGAAGAAAAATAAACCCCAAGCGTCCCTTCTTTTCCTACCTATGCTGATAGCCTTGAGAGGCTATTTCAGCTTCGCCCTAACGTTAGTAGGTGAGCTCGCGGGGCTCAACCGGAGAGTTGCTAACACTGACCCTAGCAAGAGCAGTGCTTCGCAGAATCTACCACCGGATCGGAAACGCGACCCACTGAGAAGATCCGGCGAGAAACTCAGTGGGCTGTGTCTATGGGTTAGTTCGCTCGTCGAGCCCTTCGTCGCAAGCGACGGGTTCGACGAGGACGGTGACCGGTGCTTGTGGTGCCTAAAAGCACCGTTAATGGATCAGGAGGATCCGTAATGACGTGCTTTGGGCGACGTCGACGGTTTACCATTCGGTCTACTGGGTCGGGTATGTAATTTCCAGCGGCTACGATGAGAGGGTTCTCATGTCGTGCCGCCTTCTCAAAATGGCGCAGCGATGCCGACTGTAGATACTTACTAAGAGAGTCGAGCTCCAGGTCATCGTGGAGATCCACATTCCTAAGGAACCATGGCGCTCCGACGGCTATCCTGCAGAATCGTGATTGAATAACCTGAAGGGATTTCAAGTGGGTGCGGGCTGAGTGAGCGAACACTACGCTTGCATACGTCATGACGGGGCGTATACAAGTTTTATAGAGAGTTACCTTATTGCGGAGGGACAGTTTGCTTCGACTACAAAGCATTGGATAGAGTCGTCCTAGAATAAACGCGGCGCGGTCGCGAACCGTTTTTATATGGGGACGGAATGTCATCCCTCTGTCGAGGGTGACGCCTAGATATTTGACCTTCGAGACCCACGGTATGGGCTGGCCAAAGAGAGTGATGGGACTAACGGCGGAGGTGTTTGCGCGCCTACTACGGAGTGGGATGCTCGAAGTGATGTTCGGAGGGCGACCCCTTTTGAAGAGCACCGCTGCGCTTTTCGTGGGGTTGATGTCTATTCGCCACTTCCGGAACCACTGTCCCATGGTGGCTACTGCGATCTGGAGTCGCCGATGAAGCAGCGACATCTTCCTACACGAGTAGTAGATAGCCGTGTCATCGGCGAAGAGCGCTAGATGGGTCTCCGGAGACCGGGGTATATCATTGATATACAAACTAAATAATAACGGGGAGAGCGCGGAGCCTTGCGGGACTCCGGCAGTCAGTTGACGGGGACGAGAACGAGTTCCCTCTACTCGATATCGAAACGAACGGTTCGACAAGAAGTCTCGTATGATGAGCACGAGTCTGTCTGGCACTCCCATGTTGTACAGTTTGTAAATTAAACCGTTGTGCCAGACTTTGTCGAACGCCTTCGCGATGTCGAAGAAGAGGGCGCCGGTCGGGATCTGTTTACGCCTATTTAGTCCTATCAGAATGTGCTCCGTGAGGCGGTGCACTTGTTGTACGCACGAGTGTTTTGAGCGGAATCCGAACTGTTCGTCTATGAGAATTTTGTTCGCGGTAACAAAATCCCAGAGGCGTTTCCTAAGGAGACGTTCGTAAATTTTTCCTATCGTCGAGAGGAGACTAATCGGACGGTAACTAGAAGTTTCGTTTCTCGGTTTGCCCGGCTTATGTATACCGATAACGTCCGCTTCTTTCCACACCGCGGGAAAGATGCAGTGCGTCATAGCGGCATTTAAAATTGTAGCCAACATTGCTATCAGTTGGACTGGCAAAAATTTTAGCGCGCGGTTGTGGATGCCGTCGGAGCCTGGTGCCTTCCTAGGTTGGAGGTTGTGGATCGCGTCTCTAACTTCGTCAGTGGTAATGGGGGGTAACGCGTCCGAGGGCGGCAGGGAAGCTCTGCGCTCGACCTCCCTGTCGACTAACTCGGTGTGTTCGGGGTCCGCGTGTTGAGTGCTGGTGGTGCACTGCTCTTGCAGTGCATCGGCCAGCAGCTCAGCCTTGTCATCGTCATCGAATGCCGGTGGTTGGCCTGAAGGGCGTAAGAGGGGAGGCATAGTAGCGGTAGTTTCGGATTTGAGAGTCCTAGCTAGTCGCCAGTATGCTTGGTGGGAGGGCGCGAGTTGTTCTAAATAACTATGCCAATTATCGTTACGCGCGTCGCTTAAGCGGGAGTGGACTTCGCGTTGTAGACGACGCATCTGAATCCGGTTTGAATGCGTGGGAAGACGATCGTAGGCCCGGATTGCCGCGTTCCTAACTCTTAAGAGATTCCTAAGATCGGGGGACAGTCTGATGCGGTGGAAGCTGTCCTCCACATCGACTTCTTTAGAAGATCTAATGATCGCGGAAGAGATGTGATCGGTAATGATGTTTATGGATTCGACGGTGTCCTCGGGGGATGGATTCGAATCCGGGCCGTAAGGGAGGATTGGCGGAGCGGCGTCGGCTAGGCACGTGCCCAGCTTATTCCAATCCACCATGGTCCTCGTAACAGTGACTGGGTTGTGAGGGCGACCGAGCTGCATAACGACAGGTCGGTGGTCTGAGTCGAGCTCTGACATTGCTTCGATGGAACGCAAGCGCAGAGTTACGTTCCTAAGCAATGCCAGGTCTATAGTGCTCGGACGGAGCGCGATGTTATACGGATAACATGTTGAAGTTGGGGGACCGACTATTTCAAAGGTGAGGTCGTCTATAAACGCGTCGAGACGCCTACCGTTAACGTTTGTACGATGGCAGTTCCACCTAGTGTGGTGGCAATTTAAATCGCCTGCCAGGATGACGGAGTCTCCCATGCCGAACAGTGACTCGCGAGGGCTTCAGACAGGTTTCCTGCACTAATAGAATATCTACAAGATTATCGCGGAGGAATTCAAAAATTTGATCGCGTTGCCGCGCGAGTCCGTTAGCATTATAGAATGCTAACGTAAGGGAATACGGTTTTTCTCTACCTTTTTGCGCCATTGGTTACCGGTAAAGATTTTTATAACGTACGCGACACGGACTCGTAGACGTCCATGTGATCGAATGCGGCCGCGAGCCGCTGTTCGGGGGTTACCGACCTACGTATCGCGTCTGCGAACGATCGCAGACGGTCGAAGTTCACCGCAGTGACGAAGTCACGCACGAGCGCGAAGTCGTTGACGGCAGAGGGTTGCGGGGGACGGAACGCGGGCGCGGGGCGAGGTGCGAGCAGGGGCTGGGGCGCGGGGCGTGTCACGAGCGGGGGTGGGGGTGCGGTTTCCGTTCCCGCCTTCGTATACGGCAGCGGCTTTTTCCACGCCGAGACCGTGGGAACTGCAGCCGGCACGAAGGCGGGTTTCGGCACTGAAGGTGCCGAAGTCTTTGGGCCGACGGTTCGCGGAGCTGGGTGGGTTGGGCGTTTTCGCGGAGCCCTGGGACATCCACGGTAGTTCGCGGGGTGCCCTTGCTTAAGGCATAGGACACAGCTGGGAGGTTCGGTCGCGGTTTCCCTATCTCTAACGCAATCTATCGTAGCGTGATCGCCGAGGCATTTCACGCAGCGGGGGCGCGCGTGGCAATTACGCGCCGAGTGGCCATAGAGTTGGCACCTGTAGCACTGCCCGGGAGTGCCACGCTTATGGGGGGCTTCGATCGAGATCCCGGATAGGCCGCAAATTGTCGTGAGACATGCGATCTTCTTTTTGGCCTCCGGGGTGGGTTCTAGAGCTACCAGGATCATGTTGTAGGGCTGCTTGCCCCGCCCACTGTGCATCCGGTGCACGCTAACTAACGGGAGGGACTGAGCGGTCAGATCCTCCTTTATGTAATCGATGTCTAACTCCTTAGGGACTCCGCGTATCACTACGCGGAGCTCGCGGTCCTCCTGAAGAGCATAGGTGTGGAAACCTATGTTCTCCTTTCGGAGGTATGAAGAGAGGGCCCTATGGTCGCCCGGCGTTGCGACCTTTATCTGAATCCCATGCGCGACGTTACGCGCATGGGTGTAATTAATTTTGTTGGCCTGAAGGGCCTGAGACACGCGATTCCACGCTGTCTTCTCTTGAAGTATCAGCGGGGGCGGGGCAGCTACTTTAGGAGCGGGCGCGGGCTTGGGACGCGGCGGCGGGGTTACGCGGCGAGCGGAGTCCGACTCCGGTGTCACGACTACCTGCGGGCGGGAGGCGGTCGCGGATTTAGTTTGCTTCGTCGTGGAGCTCCGGGACTCCACGGCGCGAGAACGCTTTTTACCGCGCGTTACGGTTTGGAACCCATCCGAGGTTCCAGGCTGAGGGCTTGACGCGGATTCGAAATCCATCTCCGATTCGGTATCGGAGCCTGAACTCGAAACGATCGAGGTCGCGACGGACGAAGCGCGCGATGACGTAAACGACGCGGGCGCGGGGGTGGGGGTTGCGTTAGGCGCTATGTGAGCCGCATCGTCGGAACGTGCGCTCGAACTTAACGCGGCGGCGGGGGGCGCGCGGCGTGCCTCCGAGGCACGTTTGAAATACGCGGCGACGGACGCGGGGGGGGAGGGATTGCCACGAGAGGCCCTATATGCCTGATATTCGGCCCTAATTGTCGGGTACCTTTCCCGGAGGAACCCGACAAAATCACTGTCACTGACACTATCACAATCTTCTTTCATCTTCGGTCTTCTTGCCCAGGGGGGGCGGCCCCGGGACTTTTGTTGAACTCGCCGAAAGGCGAGGCCCCGGATAGGATTTGTAACCCCCCTGTGCTGCAGGACAGCAAGGAGCAGGGGGGGGGAATGCCTATGCCGTGAAAACGGCAATCGGCGGGGAAAAGGAAAGGAACCCGCTCGGGCTGTATAGTGCTACAGCAGGCAGAATCGCGAGCGGGGGTCTAGTCTTGAAAAAGACTGTTGTTTTGGGAAGGGTTAGGAAATCGCTAGCCTGTGAGTGCCACAGGAAGCCTGATCGTAGCGATTGGTTGCCTTGAAAAAGACAGTTGGTATGAGGTGGGTATTCACGGTCACAACACTATCACGCACAAATGTGTATTCCGATGCGTAGGTCGCAAGCGACCAACGGATTGGAAGGCACGTTCACACACAACCGAGTCGTAAACGAGAATGTATTCACGGTCACTAAACTGTCGAGCACAACTGTGAGTTCAGAGACGTAGCTCGCAAGCGGGCCACGGATCGGAAAGCACGTCCGCGCACGACCGAGTCGTGAGCGAGAATGCCCCAAGCGTATGTTAGACGGCTGTTTTTGTAACTGTATTAATAAACACTAGAGGTCCCGCAGTAGTCGAAATTCGACTATAATTAATTGGAATTGTAAGTTTGTACACTATTATGATTGTATTTTATACTTCTATAATCACAAATTTCGCAAAGACTACACTATAAAAAATATTAACAAAGACGAAAAATATTTAATCTTTTCTCAATTTGACAACAAACGTCAAGAACAAAAGTTTGACAATAAATAGTATGCATGCGTGTGTGCGTCAAATACACGGTATGTAGTGTGTGTAATGTTTTCTTTATTGCTTTAATGTATCTTTTATGCATTATTTAAAAAAAATATTAGCATTATGCACTTCTTCTCTATATTCTCTATAAGAGTGGAAAATTTCATACTCCTCCGTCCGCGCAATTTACGTAAAAAGGGATACAAAGTTTTTGCTTCACGTATTAATATATAGATTACATATCATACAGGGTGTTTAAATGTGTATGCTTTTATGAAACCGCAGGAGTAACCATATACTCTCTGGAAACGGAAAACACTGTACACTTACCCAATTGAGCATAAATCCTGTCATAATATTGAGTTCATATTCAGTGGAAGTCGTCGTAGCCTCTGCGATACGACAAAGATATGATGACGCCTGCCTTGCGATTCTATAAAATTCCGCATCAATTTCGCATTCGATATCGAAAGATCTTGATTAAATTTTTTTTTATTACTTAGATGGGTAGACTAGCTCACGGCTGACCTGATGATAAGTGGTTACCGGAGCCCATAGACATCTACAACGTAAATGCCGCCACCCACCTTGAGACATGAGTTCTAAGGTCTCAGTATAGTTACAGCGGAACTACTGTAGGTAGGTACTGTAAGGGTAGGTACCTCCAGCCTGCCTGTTTCTGCCGTGAAGCAGTAATGCGTTTCGGTTTGAAGGATGGGGCAGCCATTGTGACTATACTGAGATCTTAGAACTCATATCTCAGTGGCATTTACGTTGTAGATGTCTATGGGCTCCGGCAACCACTTAACGCCAGGTGGACTGTGAGCTCGTCCACCCATCTATGCAATAAAAATAAAAACATGTTGCCTTCCACTACCAAAACTATATCAATTTGAATAAAAAATATTTATATTATTTTCTTTTATATTTTTAATAATATTTTTAATATTAATAATATTAATATTAATAATATTAATATTATATTAATAATATTAATATTAATATTATTAAAAATATATGTTTAATTTGCGTTCCCTCGATAAATTGAACCGAATTCTAAATCGCAGCCATAAATAGTTTTAGAGGCAATTCTCGAACGATAGATACGTTTTTTATGTATTTTTATATGTATTTTTCATTTAATGTTAGATTATTTTTTTAATGCTTAGTTAAAAATCATGCTTTAATAGCTCTCATATTGTACACTATTCCCCTCTTATACATCGTATTTCTCTCTGATAATGGTTTGCTGGAAGAAAACTCATGAATGAGTTAAGCTCGCCTTTGTACATAGCATTTAGAATTCTTTAAATCTGTTTTTATTGTATTTTCTTTTGTGTACAATAAGTATAAATAAATAAAAACAAGATGTCCCCTACTACACATTTGTTAGTTTTTAGTTTTATCGATTTCATTACAGTATTTTCTTCAGTTGTCGCGAGTAGCAATTATGTCAATTAAAACTTATTTACGATTTAACCTCATTAATAATGTACAAGTTCTTGTAAATAAATAAACAAAACTTTAAATTACTCGAAATGTCGCAAATAATGATACGCGAATCGGTAGCCAGCGGCTTAGCTCTGGTCTTGACATTACTGATGTATATAAGCGGTCGTAACCACTCATCACGAGGGCAATAATTTTGTCAATTTGTGATTTATTTTTAGCAATGGTGGAAACTACTACCACAAACTTATGCGTATAGATTTGAAGAAAACATGGATACGTCTTTAAAATTTGATTAATCCATTTATGTCTGCAAAACGATCTTACTGGTATCCTTTTTTTTTTTTCCCTTCTTCTTCTTCTTCTCCATCGCTCCCTCATTGCTGAGGATCGTGACTCCGTTTTAGCTTGTCGACTGTCAGCCTCCATCGGTTCCGGTCAGTTGCCTGGTGTAGTGCAGCGCTAAGTAGTCCGCTGGTTTGCTCGGAGATTTGGTCGGACCATCGTTTGGGGCTCCGGCCTCTAGGACGTTTTCCTTCTACTTTCCCAGTGACCATCAGACGTTCCAAGTTGTCTACACCTCTGCGGGCAACGTGGCCAAAGTAGCGCATTATGCGTTGCAGACAGGTGGCAGACAGGCTTTGAGCGTTCTCCATTTTAAGCTGATGTAGGACCGAGATGTTCGTGCGGTGGGCTGTCCATGGAATCCTTAATAGGCGGCGCCAGCACCACATTTCAAAAGCATCAACTCTGTTTCGGTCAGCTGCTTTTATGGTCCATTTTTTTTCCTACCTAAGCTGATATAGCCTCTCAAGCGGCTCAGCGGAACCTTAACTAGTAGGTGAGCTGACGGGGCTCAAACCTGACGACGTTGCTAGCACGAACCCTAGCAAGAGCCGTGCTTCGGAGAATCTACCACCGGATCGGAAACGCGACCTACTGAGAAGATCCGGCGAGAAATTCAGTGGGCTGTGTCTGAGGGTACTGGTATCCACATAATGATAGAAGCGTCTATCTGCAAATTAACAACAATAATACGGTTGTGACTTTTTTCTGAGTATTTTGTTTTATAACATACTATGGTAGAAGAAATCTATGCACATAAGAGCGGACAGATTGATCAGACACAGGTGCATCGATTGATCACATCCACGTAGGTATTAAGTATTCTTTTATCTTTGTTATGAAAATTTATGATATGAAATTTAAGCCTTCGTGTATTTGTTTTTGTTTGCACTTTTTAATGAAATGTTTGAAGAAATGACGTAATTAACTACAGCTATCACTGCTGTATCCACAATAAACAATGTTTTTTTAAATCTATAGACATGTTTTTATTCCTCCTCCGGCTTTGATGAGAAATTGTAACGTGTTGATCTAAAAAAATACAAAGAATTCATGGAAGCAGAATGTAATAATTCATTGTGTTCTACAATACAAATTTGAAATAAATTAAACGGCCACAAAATAAACTAGCGCAGATAAATCAAGCCGGCGGGGCTTTGCGGAAAACTTGATTACGAAGTCTCGGAATTAAAAAAAAAAAAAAAACTAAATCGCGAAGCAAACGAAGTTAATAAACGACCATTAATTTCGCTCATTCACAAGCAACTTCGTCTCTCTCACACAATACATTCCGTTCACGTCATTTGCCGGTGAAATCGAGAAGAAAGCACGATATGAAACGATTATGTACCTCTGCACACGCTGTCTGTTCGATGACACAGTCTAAATAATATCCTCGTAATTCGATGGCCCCTCCAACGGTTCGTGGAAATAATCATACGATTTTTCTGTTCTGGTACATTCTCACGTCGGTCTAGAACAGGGGATCCCAAACTTATTTTGTCTACTGCCCACTCTGAGAATATATTATTTTTAGCGCCCCCATTTTTTCCCCTACTTAAAAACCCACTATAGCGAAAGCTCAGTCGGTGTCTAAGAGTCCTCCTAGATGAAGTTACAAATCGCCTCCCAATCCTCTACATAGCGCCCCCTTTTTTCTGGTTTTTTACCGCCCCCCTTTAGGCCTGCAGCGCCCACAAGGGGGCGTCATCGCCCACTTTGGGAAAGGCTGGTCTAGAGTCTAGATGATGGCACGTTTGGCTTCAGAAATTCCATGTTTCGACAGAACTGTGCATTGAGTTCCTGTTCCGTGTGCCTTTAATGCGTTCGTTCATTAAAATCCTATAAAACTGAAGTTTCCTTCGAAACTTACGTCATAGACATGCTGGAAACTCGTTTGTAAGAACTTCACGTGCAAAGAGGAAACTTGTGTGCGGAGAAATTTCGTGAATAGATTTTTAAAAAGTGTATTTGCTCTAATTGCCTCCAATTTACTGGTGGTAGGACATCTTGTGAGTCCGCACGGGTAGGTACCATCACCCTGTCTATTTCAGTCATGAAGCAGTAATGCGTTTCAGTTTGAAGGGCGGGGCAGCCGTTGTACTGTCAAAACTGAGACCTTACAACTCATGTCTCAAGGTGGGTGGCATTTATGTTGTAGATGTCTATGGGCTCCGGTAACCACTTAACACTAAGTGGGCCATAAGCTCGTCCACCCATCTAAGCAATAAAAACGAACTAATAATAGAGCAGGAAAAAAAGAAAAATACGGTTAGTCGTCACGTTAAGGTAGATTTGGGACATCGATGCTAATGGTAGAATTTTTAAGTAATGAAAATCATTCAACAAAGATAGAAAAAAAATATATATTATTATTAGAATTTGCGTTATTACTGGTGGTAGAGCGTATTATGAGGTCACTTGTATAGCGTTACCCTTCCTATTTCTGACGTGAAGCAGTAACACGTTTCGGTTAGAAGGGTGGGGCAGCTATTGTACTCTAAAACTGAGGCTTAGAATTCACGTCTCAAGGTCGGTGGCGGTATTGGCGCTGTTGATATCTACGGATTCCACAGGTTGAATTAATTTAATTAATTTCCAGATTCATTGTGAAAATTAAATGGTTGATACATAGAGAATTTTGTTAGGTAGTCATTACACTTTGCCAACCAAAAACGTATGTGGTTTTTCGGTCAATTAACTCAAAATCCACGGTCATGATTTGAACACGAATGGGCGGTTTCCGCACCCATTCGACTAAACAGCAATAAAACCAATAAATAAATCGAAATTTACGCCACGATACTCTTTCGGTTGCAAGAGAACGAGTGTGCCAAGCGATGCCTCCCTGTTTTAAAATTGAGTTTCAATTAGAATGTAAGTCTTAAGAGTTAGCGATTTTATTTCGACAGTGACTATATTAAATCCTGTGCTATGATATATTTGTGTATTTTTGGGCCTATAAAGTAATAAAGAAAAATTGAGACTGCTACAAATTGACTGGTAGGAGTCACAATTGTATTGAACATAATATATACGCTACGTCCTTTGTCTTGCGTCCTCATAGAGTTATAGTTCTAGCCCCTCACCGCAATACTGCATTCTTTTACTCATGCAATCGGAACCCAGCCAAACTCTGTTATGTGTGCGTTTATTAGTGTTAAATTCACAGAGCATGTCAATGTGTGCACTCAATTCTATGCCAGAATGAATGGAAAATGGGATGAACCAGCCAAACAACTGTTTCACGAGTAATTAATATTTTCCACTGTGTATTTTTATTTTTCAATCAGAGAACTCGTCAGAGTTTTTCACGTATTGGAGTGATATTGGTCAAATATTCAGGAACTTATGCGCGTTATCTGCTGAAAGGTTTCTAAAGCTAATAGGATGTACGTATTTTGAATTCACACGCGATGTGTGTAAAAGTCAGATCATTAAAATTTTTTTTTGTTGCCTTTGTAGGCAGACGGGCATACGGCCAACCTGATGGTGAGTGGTTACCGTCACCCATGGACTTCAGCAATGCCAGGGGCAGAGCCAAGCCGCTGCCTACCGCTTAATACTCTCCACAAGCCTCGTTTGAAGAAGGACATGTCATAGCGCTCGGGAAACACCGTGGAGGGGAGCTCATTCCATAGCCGGATGGTACGTGGCTAAAAAGATCTCTGGAAACGAATGCACTGTGGATGACCACAGTGGCTCCAGGTAAATTTCCTATTTTTGCAGGACAACCTAAGCGCAGTGGGTTTGTGTTCTAATGCGATAGTAACTAACGTCACTCATAGGAGTGGGCAATTCTAGGGGTATAGTCTTAGCTACGACTAATAGCAATGAATACCTCTTAAGAAACATCGAAATTTGGACGATACCTGAAAAGTACATCGATTTTCAAACGTCTTAACTATAGTTTTTTTTTTTTTATGTTACTTACTTTAAAAAACCAGCTCTAAGAATTTAATATTCCATTTGTTTTTCCATTTATGCATTTACAAAACAATTTTACAATATTGAATTTCAAATCACATGCTCGATTAAAATTATCTTTGAAATATTACAGAATAGATAAAAGAAAAGAAAAAAAAAAAATACTCAATTCGGTTACATGTATCTAATTTAAAAATTGGCATAATCGAGTATATCATACTTTTCGTCAATTTCAGGAGACCAGAAAATAAGAATGCGGTTTCGATGTATTTTTTGAAATCACGATTCATAGCGGAGACCGCCCTAAACACGTCATTACGGATCCTCCCGATCCATTAACGGTGCTTTTAGGTACCACAAGCACCGGTCACCGTCCTCGTCGAACCCGTCGTTTGCGACGAAGGGCTCGACGAGTGAATTAACCCACAGACATAGCCCACTGAGTTTCTCACCGGATCTTCTCTTTGGGTCGCGTTTCCGGTCCGGTGGTAGATTCTGCGAAGCACTGCTCTTGCTAGGGTCAGTGTTAGCAACACTTTCGGTTTGAGCCCCGTAAGCTCACTTACATGTTAGAGTGAAGCTGAAATAGCCTCTCAAGGCTATCAGCTTAAGTAGGAAAAAAAAGCGGAGCCCCATTGTCATACCACCGAGCATTCCAATCAATACTTATATTATTATTATTATCACGATTTATTATATTAATCTTTAATATAAGAAAAAACCTTAGTAATTCAATGTGGATTCTTCTTCTGTTCTGGAGTTAAGTTTCTTTATATTTATGTGTAGATTGATCTAATTTTTCCTTATTATGTATTCTTTCATTTCACAATTTTAAATTCATTTCAAAGTAAGATTTTTTCTAAACCTATTTTATTATCATGATAAGTCGGTTTCCAGTCTTTAAGAATAAATAATTAGCACTTAATACCAGTTTCTTTGACTGTGAATAATATTTCAATTTAATGTTTTTCCTAAGAAAACCTTGTTCTTTTGAACGTGGTTTTCGTTTCAGTATCATAAGAATGTTTTTATGTTTAAAAAATTACCTAACTAATTATCCTGAGGCTTGAAAAAATATTGTTGTTGAAAATAGGTTTTTTGGTTATTTGATGTTTTCTTTTTTCATTTACTTATAGAGAAAACCAGACAATTTTCTGTGTAGAAGACAGAAGTCTTTGTAGTAGCCGTCGTGATCTAAAGTAGAAGATACTAAGTATACTCGGATAAAGAGATGCCCCTTTGCCGATGGTCAAATCTCGCGGACTCGTACCAATTTCACAAAGAAAATACGTACTCATCACTCAGTATCAGTAGGCAGCGGCTTGGCTCTGCCCTTGGCATTGCTGAAGCCCTTAGGCGACGATTACCATTCACCATTAGGTGGGCCGTATGCTCGTCTGCCTACAAGGGTAATAAAAACAATAAAAAAAAACTCACTAATAAGACTCCCAGAATTGCTATTTAATACAATTGAATCTCAATGTATGTGGGTCACGATATTCACACTATGATAACTTGGCCTTGATTCACACTATGGCCTTCCGTAACCAATAAAAGCAAGGTGGGTCGTGAGCTCTTTTACTCATCTAAAAAATTATAAACAAAAAAAAAACAACTTTCCATTGATTTAGTGTGTGCATTTTAGAATATGAATGTTTGTTTAAATGGTATACCCATATGTGAAACAATTTTTTTTAAAATACTGCAATAGACTGATGTCATATTAGCATATCTACTAATAAATAGCTACTGACACTTTCGACATGTCATCCTATCTATTAAATCTTATGCGAATATTGAGTTTCAAAGCTGATACGCAATCTCAACTATGCGAGAATCGTGACAAGTAACGTCACGCGTACTTTATGACGTCATAAGTCACATCCGCCATTTTAATTCGTTCATAAAGTGGGCATACATCAGCCGCGTCCCGGTGCAGCGCTTTGCTCAAATCGAATTCTTGGCTGCGCCTTTCATGATGTTAATATTCTAACAGTAAGTCAAGTTTACATTGTAGTTAATGAGGCGATAATTTACTGAAATAAACGAAAAATGATGAAGTAACAGTAGCTTTTCATTGTGATTGCTTATTTATAATATCTTACTTACTATGTATTTCCAGATTGTATACCAAAATCAAAATCGACTAGATTATTTTTGAAATTTAATGTGTTCTTTGGATGTCGCCAGCCGCAGACAAATATGATGCAATGAGTATTTCTAATGTTTTTTATTTGTATTTTATTATAGTGTTACCTTGGAACGTCTGGGTCTGCGGAGGGACTTCGCTTCTCTCTGTGTTTTTTACCCTACGTTCCATGGGGAGTGCTCTGAGCAGTTGTTTGAGATGATCATCTCATTTTTACCATCGCCGCCGAATACCTATAAGGGCAATAAAAAAAACCTTGGCAAGTAAATGAGCATGCAGTCTAGCTGATGTTACTTCTGCTTATGGACAGCGGCAATGCTGTGGACACTGTCGTACTTAAACCAACTAAACAAGTACTCAGTGATCACTATATCTTCATAGGATATGAAGATAAAATGGTTATGTGTGTTTACGAATTCCTCTAAAAAGCTTACAACTATTCCAATGTGTGAAATACATATTATTGATCGCCAGAAACAATGATGACGTCTGTGGAAAATTTAGAAACAATTTTAGTCTTTTAGAAAGAAATATTTCATGACAACTGACGAAAATTGTGGTTTTACTATTTCTAAACTGATTTTCATTTATTGAATTGAGCTGATTAACTGAAAAATGATTACTCTTGTAGCGGTTTTTTTGCATAGTTGTTTTTTCAATGATTGACTTTGATGTATCTACCCTGTGTCGCGCTCTAGTGAGAAAATTTTCTTCAACATTTTTAATATGGAGTGCGCGCGATAAATTATATTACACAATCATTTTAAAATATTTTTTGCGTCTTCATAAACTTACATTAATATTGGAATGGATGGAAGTATTTCGAAATATAATTTTGAACTTAGTATTTTTATCTACCTAATAATTTGTAATTTGATTTAAAAAAAAAAATTGGTATTTTTTACACAAAATAAACTATTTGCTTTAACATAAAAAAAGATCAAAGAATTAAGAATATTTAATCTTATCGCAAAAACACGAAATTCACAAAGCCAAATACATAATTTTGTTCTACACGATCTCTGTCGTATAAAAGCTTCAAGCAGCTCCGTTTTCTTAAATTTAATTTTAATTTACCGGATACAATTTACTTCAACAGCCTGAAGTGCTTCTCAAGCCCCGAGGGCCTCTTGTAAACATTACTTATAAAAATCACCAACGATGGAGGAAGATGTTTCTAATTTAAGGTCGTGATTTGACGCAAATGATATAGACGGCCGATGGGGCAGAAAGATTCTCAAGTGGAGACCACGTGGACGGCCATCTAGATGGATCGATCACCTAGTGAAAATCGTTGGGTACCTTTTTTTCCTACCTATTCTAGTAACCTCGAGGGGTTATTCTAGATTCACCGAGCTAGTAGGTGAGCTCACGGGGCTCAAACCGGAAGTGTTACTAACACTGGCCCTAGCAAGAGCAGTGCTTCGCAGAATCTACCACCGGATCGGAAACGCGACAACTGAGATGATACGGCGAGAAACTCAGTGGGCTGTGTCTGTGGGCTTACTCGCCGAGCCCTTCGTCGCAAGCGATGGGTTCGACGAGAACGATGACCGGTGCTTGGGGTACGTAAAAGCACCGTTAGTGAATCGGGAGGATTCGAAACGTGTTTTGCGCGACGTCGACTGTTTACCATTCGGTCCACCGGATCGGGTATGAACTGGGTCATGTTAGATGCTTGTGGCAACGGACCGGCCGCACTGGAGATCATATGGCGAGGTCTATATTCAGCAGTGGATTGTGCACAGGTTAGATGATGATGATGATCATGATATAGCTATTTGAAATGCACAACACTTAGACGCTAGGACCACGACTTAACATCAACCCCTGATGTATTTGAAGCAACTATGTCCTAAGATGTAAGATGTGTGTACTAATAACGAACGATGCGATTATCGGGTTATAATAATGGATCGAGCACGAATTTAGCGAAGCGTATAAGTTAGAACCTACCATGAACCTGTCCATGATCGATTATTACGATATAGTAATTAGTTAGTTTTTTGAGAATTTAAACTGTAAATTGTTTGGGTGTTTTTCTTTATTTTAATGTGTAGGACTAAAAGCTGTAGTAACTGAAACAGTCCCCATTCTGAATACCATATGACACATCTGTGGCTGTTCCAATATATTAATCCAGATTTCGATTCTGTAGCCCGAGGTGGGTAGCTGTTTTGGCGTATCGTGGTTTAGTTAGCATCGAGTTTATTAAAAATTATTACTAATATAAATTACCTTACCTTACTTTACCCTTGGGACGTTTGTATATTTTATCGACGTTGCTGTCTGATGTTTGTAAAAACTAAACTCTAAAGCGAAACTGAATTTAACAAACACACGTCGTACTTTGATTATTTTAATATTATGTCAGTACACCTTAATGAATTTTATTATGAATAATTTCTTGGTTTTGGCAGCGATTTTAAGTGATATCGTTATGCGTATAAGTTTGTTTTTTCAAAATGGCTGAGTTTATTTATATAGGCTGCATGTTTTTATCCTCGAAATAATATAATAAAAATACTGTTATTGATACCTAACGAGGATCCGAATTGATTAAAAGGCCGAATGTTTACAAAATACGAGGGTTCCCGGTTCATTTCCATTCAAATTGCTTCATAACAAAGCAGCTGTTTCAATACACGCAATTTTACAAACAAAATTGAAATATTAAATCGTGCCTGTTATAAACGTTTTAAAATACTACTACCCTCTTTGTTTTGTTAATCTTTGAATTATTTTTTTGTTGAATACAAATTGAGGATCTCTTTTGTGTCCTTTATGAGTACTTGGAAATGAAATTAATGTTTACTGGTCCTCAATCCATTTCGACCCTTATTCGACTTCGATGCAATATTTATATAAAGCCATAATTAGTTCCATTATTGATAGAGATCCGTACCGTCTATTTTCATGAGCTTATATATAAAATCATGTTATTTTTCCTCTGTCATCATAGATACAGATAGAGTAATAACAATTTATGTAGATTTAGCAGTACAATAGACGATTGCACGTTTGAAGGATTGATAAGAAGATTTTAAGCGCATCATCCAATGTTACAGTTTTCGGATAGCCGATATTCACATGGTATTCCGACAATAGAACACATTAGAAGCGTGTATGAAGCCAAATTAATAACAGACATAAATATATCAAAAACAAAAACAAAACCTCCAGAGGATACACAGCAAGGAAAAAACTTCCAGTTGAGAGATCAATTAGGAAGAAAATGTCGCGCTGCGTAAATTTTTGACAGATTTGACGCGCGTCGCGTTATCCGAATAATTCGAGCTCACCGAAATAATTTGCTTTTGAGTTCGACGCGGTCATTTACATCTTTCATACAGCCTGTGGTTTGACGCGGTTAATACTAGTTTGACCCGAATGGATGTCGGCTTCAGTTTCAAGAGCGTCCCGGGCTAGATATTCTGTAGGGCCCTTAATTTCGTTGCGGTCTACCCGAAAATCCAAGCGAAATTACGCTTCTTTGAAAAAAATCTGGCAAACGTCATTACTATGTAAATATTACCAAAAGGGCACACTTTAAATGACATTTAAAAAAAGTAAGCTTAGCTCAGACCAAGCTTTTCTATCAACATACCAAAAGCAAAGGAACATAGGACAAAGAAGGCGAAAACGTACAACAAAAATTTTAAGAATAAATTAATTTTTTAATTTTTGTTTTTATTTATATATTTTTCTGATTTTTAGTTTTCGCTTTTTTGACTATTATTAATAAATATGGTGTTACAGTTAAACGTGAACATGTCAATAATAATCAATTATTTTGTACAATGGTTGAATTAAGCTTTGTTAAATATTTTGGAAGAGTTGTAAAAAATTGGAATCTAGACTCAACAAAAAATCGTTAATTTTGATTATCCTAGTAAGAGTAACGGGTCTAACTGCTTAAAATATTGAATACTCATCGGTTCTTGATAAGTATGCTAAATTTCGAGTTAATTTGACGTGTTAATGTAGCTCAAAATTATGTTCAAAGTTTCCGTTACATACATATTATGTACATCCTAATATATCTACGTATAAAGCTTATAAAAGCGTATTAAAAAGAGCACGGCTCTAACAAGGTGTTCATATGACAACTTTCTGTTTTTTTTTTATTTAAGGCAGGTGCCCAGTTTCATCCTTCATGAGAGGTCAATTACCTTCCAAGCCATAGGGTGTCTTTAATTAATCACACTGTAGATTACTAGACAATGGTAATCTAGTTTATTTTTTTTCTTACCAACTGCTAGTATCCTCGAAGGGTTATACTAGTTATACCGAACGTGTAGGCGAGAACACACGGAACTCAGCCTGGAGATTTTGCTAGCATCTGTACTATTAAGAGCAATGCTTCACTGAATCTCCCATCGAGTCGATTTTTTTTTATTGCTTTGATGGGTAGACGAGCTCACAGTCCACCTGGTGTTAAGTGGTTACTGGAGCCCATAGATATCTACGACGTAAATGCGCCAACCACCTTGAGATATAAGTTCTAAGGTCTCAGTATATTTACAACGACTACCGCACCCTTCAAACCGAAACCCATTACTGCTTCACGGCTGAAATAGGCGAGATGGTGGTACCTACCCGTGCGGACTCACAAGAGGTCCAACCTCCAGTGAAAATCGCGATTCACTGAGAAGATCCAGTGAGAAACTCACTGGACTGTGGTAATCTACATTCCTCTATATGTCTCTCCTCTTTAAGATAAATTTCAATGTTCATGCATTTTTTATTATCAAATTGTATCCATTATCACACTTGAGCTCCTTCTAATAAAAATCCAATCATTTTACAGACTCATTTCCTACAATTGTTACGTCTAATGTTTAGTTTGTTAAGTACACGATTAAATGCTCGCGTACATACACAAGGTCGCATATGCCATTTCTTCGGTGCGCCAAAAAAGGCTTAACCAGATTAGAACGAAAGCTTATTTTTCGTTCAAAGAATCAAAGATCGGACCTTAAGGCTCATTCGGATGAATTTAGTTCGCGTTCCGTAGTCATTACACGGAACGAACTGAAGGGTTTAATTAAATAACGTTTATTTATTCATACCGTACTCGGATCTATTTTAGGAAGGTCAAAACTGTGTCGGTGTTGGCGGTGTGCTGTTTTGAAATGGGTTCGCCTTCGACTACACGGACCATTCAAAAATTAATCTAACTTATGATTTTGTAGTGTTACAGTGCAGATGGTTTTGATTCGATTTTAATTAAAATTTGATCGGGGTACGCGATACGGGCGGGCGCTTAAATAATTCCAGGGTAACAAATTGTTTATCGTTGGATACAGAATGTTTGTTACTAAAGCTTATTGTTTGTTACGGTTAACAAAACATTAGGTATGTTAATGTATTATACGCAATTTTTCAAAGTGCAAAGAGGTATAGAGAAAATCATTATTCGGGTATACATTTTTTATTATGATTTTTTATTGATAAAAAAGAAACTACTTTACAAAGTTATCACGCTATTTTAAAAAAGTTATTTTGTGTACGTTATTACAAAGTTTAGTCGTACACTGTGTGCATTACTAATAAAAATCTTACTTTACGGACGTTTTTTCCCGGTTAGGGTACCCCTCCGCATCGTCCCATAAGGAACTTCGTTCCAATAATAATTACACACAACAATCAAATCACTAGAATTTTCACTCATATCAGTACAAGTTATTAATAAACAAACACGCCTATTGCAAATTGTTGATTGTAAAGTGCCTACTGAGAAACGATTTAATTAGCTTGAGTGTTAGCAGGGAACGTATCTGAACTGCCTCAATTAATTGTTATTGTGACGACAACAGCGTCATAGCTGTGCAGTATTTGCTTAATAATATATGGTAATATTTTTTATTGACATCGATGGATGGAGTAGTCGACACTGTTCAAGTATCCAAAAGCCAGACCGACTATATATCCATGTAAGCTTTGTGTTGACGTTGACGTTGACAGAACCATTAATATTTGGGTATGTAGGTAGGTATCAGAAAAACATTCAACCATTTTTAATAAAACTCCTTGTGAATCAGCTTAATTATAAAAGTAAAAAGGACGATTCAAATTTGAATATAAGAACAGTAAAGCATGAACATTTAATTGTCGATTCTCTGTTTTAGGTTAGTACATAGTTATTTCATTAGTTGATATTTGTTAAGTAAAAGTTTAACTGTATTTAATAAATAAAACTCTGTTTTAGATGAATCACATAGTGTTTTGTTTTAAGAAGAAAGATAATAGATAATCTTATATCCATTTCACTTAAATTTGAGATGTGAGAGTGATTTGTCAGTAGGATAACGGTCCTCATTTACAATGGCACAGTGTTTTGCGGCATAACTTACCAAAAACAATGTAACGCCAACACTAACAGTTATATTAACATAGATACTATTGATATTGATATTAACACTTAAAGTTATACTAAGTTGTGTTTTTTTTATATTTATTGCTTAGATGGGTGGACGACCTCACAGCTCACCTGGTGTTAAGTGGTTACTGGAGCCCATACACATCTAAAACGTAAATGGGCCACCCACCTTCAGATATAAGTTCTAAGGTCTCAAGTCATATGTAATCTATATAAGCACCTATATTTAACATTATGTGTATTCCATAATACTGAGATGTTACTTTAAGAAATATTTTTGTTTTGATTATGTTCTTTTTTTTGTTTTTTGTTGTTGTTATTCTTTTGTTAATGCACCTACCATGCATTATCTCTGCACCACCCTATGGTCGACTGGAAGAGAATGCCCATGGCATTAAGTCCGCCTGTGTACAACTTTTGTTTTGTGCATAAAGTATAAATAAATAAATAAATAAGTATAGTCACAACGGCTGCCCCACCCTTTAAACCGAAACGCATTACTGTTTCACGACAGAAATAGGCAGGGTGGTGGTACTTACCCGTGCGGACTCACAAGAGGTCCTTCCACCAGTAAAACCAGTGATTGACACATACGAGCCGAAAGAGACTAAGGAAAAAGTGAGAAACTATTTTCTGATAAAGAAACTTATACACCTATTTCTAAATTTTCAAGACATGACATTCGTTAATCTATTTACGTCACGTAGGTATTAGCCCAAAAACACAAATAACATGGATAATACACTTAAAATGATACTAACTTGTGTTTGGCACATACAAGCCGAAAGATAATAAGGAAAAAGTGAGAAACTATTTTCTGAGAAAGAAACTTATACGCCTAGTTCTAAATTTTCAAGGCACGACATTTGTTAACCTATTTACGTCACGTAGAGACATATAAAGAGTATATTATGTATCTATAGATAGTAAAAGTTCGAAGGGGTAGATAGTGGTAGAGTCGCGACACGTCGGATAACGTGACTCGCTAGCTTCAAACATGACGGAAATATTCACGTCAATGTTAATAACCAAGACGCTAGCTTACACTTAAAATAATCTATATATCAATACGTGAAGCAAAAACTTTGTATCCTTTTACGAAAATCGCGCGGCCGAAGGAGTATGAAATTTCCCACACTTATAGAGAATGTAGAGAAGGAGTGCATAATGCTAATATTTTTTTTTAAATAATGCATAAAAGATACATAAAATCAATAAAGAAAACATTACACACACTGCCGTGTATTTGATACTACACATACACAAAAATATACTCTTTGTTTACTATCAATTGGGAAACTTTTGTTATTGCTTAGTCTGTGGTCGAATTGAAAACAGATTAATATTGTTTGTCTTTAATATTACTGATCTATAGGGCAGTTTTGGCGATTACTGTGATTATATTATCGAATTATGATAGTGTTGGACAATAGAACCATAATAATGTTTAAACTTATAATTTCAATTAATTATAGTCGAATTTCGACTACTGCGGGGCCACTAGTTTTATTATTTCTATGATTATTAAGTCTGCTAAATAGCTATCCAACGACAATTAAGATTACGGGCAATTTTCTGTAGTGCATAAACGTTCTTTATTACGTGAGCTATAAAGTAGAAATTAAAACAGCGAGACTGTTACTACAAAAGCCGAGCACTTGCGTCACGCAATTATCATAGGCACGAATGTAGTGACATTAATGTAAATGCGCGAAACGTTAGCAGATATAAGCGAGGAATTGGTGTAGAAACTTGTAAATACAATTCTGTATGTGTTGACTGCGTGCGTTTGCGAATCGTCTGGATGTGTCTGCACAAGTGTGAAACGATCGACATGTGAAAATCTTTGCAGTATATTCTATAGTAATACTAGCTGACCCGGCAAACATTGTTTTGCCATATGAGTCGACTATTATCAAAGCCGGCAATCTGACTTTTGGATAATTATTGGTAAATCAGAAAAACGAATTATTGACTTTGTATTCCATTGGCAGTCACAAAACTCTTCGGAACGACATCTTAGATAAATAACAGGTTAACTATTAACCTTTATTTAATGCAGGTTTTGAACCGTATTCTTTGAAGGAGACGATTATATTCAAATCAATCTGTATTGACATATCAATAATTTTTTTTTGTCCAAATGCACAGATTGCCACCTTTGATAATAGACGACTCATATATAAGATTTCTAGGGAATTTCTAAGGTAGAAAAAAAAAACTAACTTATTGTAAGTGTGTAAGGATGTGGTAAATGAATGAAAGAGGTAGTGCTGTGAACGATGAGGGAATATATAATAAAAATAACAAAACCTCATTCAACCACATAATACCTCAGTATGACAAAAAAAAATGTCCAAATAAAATAAAAATGTTAGGGGTGGACAACCCTAATCACTTAGGGGTATGAAAAATAGATAGTAGCCGATTCTCAGGCTTACTGAATATGCATAAAAAATTTCATGAGAATCGGTCAAGCGGTTTCGGAGGAGTATGGGAACGAACATTGTGACACGAGAATTTTATATATTAGATTATAAAGCTGAAGAGTTTGTTTGAACGCGCTAATCTCGGGAACTACTGGTCCAATTTTAAAAATTATTTCAGTGTTAGATAGCCCATTTATTGAGGAAGGCTATAGGCTATATAACATCATGAGACCCATACAACTGGAGCACTAATGAAGAATGCTTCAAAATATGTTCACTTTCTACGTAAATGAAGTGAGGGGTAAAATTTAGCGCTATGCCAAAGTAACTATTCCACGCGGAAGGAGTTTTTTATTTATTTATTTTTTATTGCCTTTGTAGACAGACGAGCATACGGCCCACCTGATGGTGAGTGGTTACCGTCGCCCATGGACTTCAGCAATGCCAAGGGCAGAGCCAAGCCGCTGCCTACCGACCAAGCCGCTGCCTGCCTGCTGCTTGTCGCGGGCAATAAGAGTATATAAATTCACGGAACCCATCGACTCTCTCTCTATCTCAATCTGAGTACTGCTAGTCACCTTGAGGCACTAAGTCGAAGTCAGTGTTACATTGCATTAACGGCTATCTCTCCTCTTCAGATTATTTATTCGTGTCAGAAATCGAAAGACTGTTGATAAAAAATCTGCGGACTAAAAATGCTTAAGCATGAAAAATAAGAATTTTAAAGATTGCAAGGGACTCAACATTTTTAGTATATAATTGGCATTCTTAATGTAAAAGGCATAGTCAGTATCAGTAAATATCACACGGATCGTGGGCATGTTCACCTGATAAAAAGAGTTACTGCGATAAACAAAATTATGTGTACCACAAAATTCAGGCCTAGGAATAATTTGAATCGTTTGTCACTCAAAATAAAGTTCATTAGTTTCACTATATTTAGATAAAACTGGTTATAGCTTTCAATGCTAGAGAACTGGTTTGAACTTGATAACTTTATCATAATATGGAAGAAATACATTTTTTTCGAATTCAACTAACCAGGTGGTATCTACCGATTTTTTTTTTTTTTTTTGGTCAGGAGGAAATCGCCGGACTCCCACCCTCCACTGGGGATGGGGGGTGGGGCATGTCGGAGTCGAACCGACTAAAACCTCCTGTCGCTCAACAACCAACGTCCAAACCTCGCATGAGACAGAACTCATGAAGAGGCAAAGGGAGGAAAGTGAAGCGTTTAGTGCGGAGCACATCTCTCTCATCACCCTCCCCCTCGGGACGCCAGGCCAGCGATCGTCGGCGCCACGACCACCAGCCCTCTCGGTCGGCAGGCTGTCCGAAGCCCGCCTAGATGGCGCCGGTTTGAATGGGTTATCCTACGAAATACCCCGCTGGGTCAGAACCAGCGTGGGTCGAGGATAGCCGGCCTTCCATCACCCGGATGCTCTTGCGTAAAACGCGTGCAGAGCAGCTTGCACGTCGTCTTCTTAGGCCCCCTTCGCCGGGCCCCAGACCGACATATGAGGGGGACCCGAAACACTTAGAGGGCCAGGGCTTGGGCGAGATCCGCCTCCCTGGCCCCCGCTCGACGGCGGCGGGCTTGTGCGTCTCTCACGCGCCCCGCCGCCTCCTTCTGCGAGATGGTGCACTCGCAGAAGTCGAGCATCACCTTCCACGACTCGTCGTCGCCGAGCATCGATGCCACAACACTCGGCAACGACAAGTCGTTTCCTATTTTTGCGACGAGGACACGGCGCCACCCCTCCCATGCGGGGCAGGCAACGAGCGTGTGCTCCGCCGTGTCCAAGTCGCAACCACAATGGTAACACCCTGCCGTCGGCTCGGCTCCGATCCGGTGCAGGAACTCACCGAAGCAACCATGCCCAGTGAGCACCTGCGTGAGCCGGAAAGTGAGGCGTCCTCTGTCACGATTCACCCAATCCACAAGAATCGGGCGAATCGCCTCGACGGTCCTACGGCCAGCTGAAGGATCGGCCAGCCGCCTGGACCATGACTCCAGCACGGACCGCCGAGATTGGGCCCTCCGCGCTCTGACCACACTGGGGCTGGGACGCGCCACGCCCCGGGCACGAAGGTTAGCCCGCCACTGATAGTCAGGGTATCTACCGATACTGAAATCTTTCTTTGACATTTAAAACTGGAAAAAAAAATTGTATTGTTTTTCATATTAATTTAAATAAGCAGAGTAATGAAAAGGCAATGAAATAACACCTTAATTATCCGATTTCACGGAAACTGGAAAATTTTCTAAGCGTAGAAAATAATACAGTGATAATAAAAAACACGAGGCTAGCCCGTAAAAGCAGTTTTGATAATGTCTACGTCGTCTACGACATGCAATAATCGAAGAGTGTGTTGTGAAGAGTGTACTATATTACTATACTTAGTATAGTAGTATAGTACTATACTTAGTGTACTATATTTATAAACTAGTTTTGATAGAAAATACTTTGTTTTACAACAATAGGCGTATCTAATTTGTGCAGAAATATTTATTTAATTCAATATTAATATTAATTATATTGGGTTTTTGTTTGTCTGGTTATATGTAGTACAATGTAATTTAGGGACAACGTAAAGAAACCACGTATATCATTTTAATTGTCGAGTAAAAGCTAAAACAAAAATCAGTCGGGACTGAAACGACAATTTGTTCATTACGCTTCAAAAAGCCCCGGTAAAATACAATGTATTTTAGTGGCATTTAGTATTTTTGTCACTAGTTTTCCGAACGATTTCAACTCGATCGCCATAGCTCGGAATGAAATATCAGTGGGCACACACAATAGTTCGTTTAAGAGTTATTCAACCATTGTGATTCGTGACCGTGAACGTTCAATTGATGAAAGATACTTGTGATTTTTCATTCATTGTTTCAACAAAAATCCGACGATTTTTCGGGAAAGGAACATAAATAAACTCTCTTTTTGTTCTCCACCTTATCCCACTAGGTGGGGTCACTAATTTTTCTCTTCCATTCTCTTCCATCAGCCGTCATCTCAACACTCACTCCTCTCTCTCTCATATCGTTATTCACACACTCCATCCATGTCTTCTTCGGTCGACCTCTTCCCCCTCTACCTTGCACTGCCATTTCCATACATCTCCTAGTCACATGCATCTTCTCTCTACGTCTCCTAGTCACATGCATCTTCTCTCTAAAGGAACATAAATAAACATTTTCATATAATTTTTGTAAATAAATGTGTAGTTTTGGGAGCAACTAGGTAGACTACTTATTACTGTTACCTACAATTTATTTATTTTTGAAAGGAAACGTCTTACTTATTAATAACATAATACTTATGAGAATTTATGAAGAGAAATGCCTTGGATAGCGAAGGAAAATATGACGCAGAGAGAAAGAGATAGAGAGCTATATATTCTGACACTACGGAAGTGGAGCAAAAGAGAACGAAGTATACACAACGATACAAAGTAATTTTCAATTATCCTCAATTCAATGGAGGTAATTTGGTTTAAAGGAATATTTTATTTATATCTACAAGAATGCGCTACAGTGGGCTATCAGGCTACGAGAATCAATTTCGTCCCTATAACGTTAGTCATACGAGATTTTTCAACCTCATGGATCATGACCCCATTTAATTTGAGGCCTGATTACAACTTAACATCAGAAGTGCTCGCATCTCGAACCAACTTTTTGCTTACTGACGATAAGGTGTGCTGTCTTTTCGTCCAAACAAAACGCGGTTACACATTTAATACATTTGAAAGTACCAGGTCGACATAAACACTAAGAGTTCTCTGTGAATTCGTTCTTTTATTCAGCACTGCTAACGGTTACAAGCAAAAAAATTATAATACTAATTTAAAATGAGAACAGCATTTTTTTCATTTTCAGTACACACTTTAGATGACTAGAATGTTATATGTTAGAGGAAGTCTGAAAGTGGCACCTGTGTCAGAGAGGCTGAGAAGTGCGCGTTTTGGATGGCATGGACATGTGATGAGATGAAATGACAATGAGGTTGGTAAGAGAGTGCTAACTATGAATGTGGAAGGATATAGAGGAAGAAGTAGACTTAAGAAAAAATGGATGGATTGCGTGAAAGACGATATGTGTAAGAGGGAAGTGAGCGCAGAAATAGTATATGATAGAGTAATATGGAAAGAGAAAACATGTTGCGCTGACCCCAGATGACTGGGAGACGGGCAGGGGAATGACTTTAGATGTGTAGAAATTATGGTCTTATGGTGTTGAATGTTATTGGAACCCGTAGACATCACAAAATACGTAGAGTGCCACCACGCACCTACAGCTGTTTTAACCTTCATTCCAGAACTCATGTTTGTTTGGTGAAAAAGGCTGCAAAAGACACCGTATCCACCGCTCCATGGAAATGCTCTGAGGAATCGTTTTAAATGATCCCTTCATCTACTTTTATCATCACCACTCCCACCACCGGTTGAGTTGAATCTACATACATACTATCTATTGCTACATTGATTCATAGTGCATTGTCTCCTTTAAAACATTTCTGGAAGGCTCTAACATGAACTCCCCTTCCCGGTATGTCCTTCTTCAAACGAGGCTTCTGGAGAGTACTCAGTGGTAGGCAGCAACTTCGCTATTTCATCATCATTATCATCATCATCATCTGCCTATAAAGACTATGAAAAAAGAAGACTTCGTTCACTCGCCCACCTATTGAAATACAAAGCAATTACAGGAATACAAAACATATAATGAGTATAATAAAAGAAATGAAGCAATATAAAAAAAAACCCTTAACATGATATACCATTGTATTATTTGAAACTTCAATAAGATGACACTAAATATGTACATATATGAAGGGTTAGCATAAGTCCCAAACATGGAATATAGTCGTCTCATGTCGACCCTATCTTTCGTATAAGCGTAAAGATCATAACGTACCAATGTTTCAAATATACGGGTCTGTATTTCGTATTCGTGGCAAAATTTGTCTTTGTAGCATTGGTAGCTGTTTAGTATGCATGTTATTTTCTATGGGGTACTTTTTGGGATCCATATGAACTACCTAAGAGCTATTTTTCTGGTATATCTTATGCAAAGCATGTCAAAGCTTCAATTATTACACGTGTTCTTTATACCTAATCTACTAACCTCGAGGGGTTATAATAGATTCACCGAGCTAGTAGGTGAACTCACGGAGCTCTTATCTGGCGAATTCGCTAACAATAGCCCTAGCAAAAGCAGTGCTTCGCAGAATCTACCACCGGATCGGAAACGCGAACCAATGAGAAGATCCGACCAGAAACTCTGTCTGTCTGTGGGTTAATTTACTCGCCAAACCTTTTGTTGCACTTAACGAGTTTGACAAGAACGATAACCTAAAAGCGCCGATAGTGGATCCGAAGTGACGTGTATTATTGCTAAATTCACAACAGGGGGGTGTCTTCTTATAATAATCGTAACTCGTAAGACTGATATCAGTCATAAAATGAGTACAGCCACAAGTAACCTGCCAATAATAACTCCGCTAACACTACAATGGTACGTAATTTATCGTAAATTTCCTTGTTCAGAAATATTGAACGCTAAATAGCACTTCATAACTTATGGCATTATCAATTTGGCATCGGAATAACTTAATAATGTCCGCTCCACACTTTAAACTGGAATACATGACTCCTTAATTTTATCCTGCTCTTAAATTATATTTTCAATCTAATCCAAAAATATACTATGTCTAATCTCTTGATTTTTTGTTATCCATCAGACATGACACGATAATACCACAGCGTACATTCTGCCGACCGTCATGCGACCTTTAATAAAACCTAAATCCCCCATCATATTATTTCGTGTTCGTGTGTTTCATTTCTTCCTAAAAGCCGAAGCTACTCCGAGAGATACCAACGTGCGTTGAATTGTGTCGATAAGCCGACGGAGTCACGAGCGTCAGGGCACGTTTCCTATGAATTAACTTTAAGGTGAAATTCCGAGTTATGCTACTTATGCCCACTAAAGCAGATTGTTAGTTAGTTATAAACTATATTTTATTTCGTACTAGCTGACCCGGCAGACTTCGTAGTGCCTCAATCGATAAATAAAAGACGTAAACTTTTGTATAAAATAATCTTAAAACAAACAAATCCGTCCGACGGGGGACACAACAAAGGAAAAACAAAATTGTTATTTTAAAAATTTCATATTTATCTACCTTTTAAACCTTCCCTGGACTTCCATGAATAATTCAAGACCAAAATTAGCCAAATCGGTCCATCCGTTCTCGAGTTTTAGCGAGACTAACGAACAGCAATTCATTTATATATACATATATATAGATATTTTATATCATACTAGCAGACCCGGCCACACGTTGCTGTGGCTTAGGTTTTTGTTTCTAAATAACTATGCTAATACCAAAAAAAAAAAAGTAAGAACAATTATATTTCACTGTATTGCGTTTACTACGAAATAAATTTCAGTTATACTTTAGCCTCAGCCACACGTGGTGTTGATGCCATTAAATCGTAGCTTATGTGAAACGTTGGTGTTCTTAACACAGCGCCATCTATGAGGTATTAATATCAGACAGTATTACAATTGTCTGCAAAAACTGATTTATGGCGCCATCTGTTTTGGATTTATGAAACATACAATTAATAACAATAATCAACATAATAATAGTTTTATTATTAATTAATAAATATTGCGACCATTAATCAAAATAAAAACCCATAAAACCCAATAAAAACCAATACACTTCATTCACGGTTATTTGCATAAGAGTTAGTATATTGCGCAAACAAACGCTCTGAGATCGTGGTCAATGAATTATAAAAAAATATGTTATTTTTTGTACGTTATTACAAAGTTAAGTCGTACACTGCATGCATTACTAATTTGTACGTTATTACAAAGTTAAGTTGTACACTGTGTGCATTACTAATAAAAATCTTACGTTACGGACGTTTTTTCCCGGTTAGGGTACCCCTCCGCATCGTCTCATAAGGAACTTCGTTCCAAAATACCATACAGATATCCTAGAAGTTTTTATTTATTTATTGTTTAGATGGGTGGACAAGTTCATAGTCCACCTGGTGTTAAGTGGTCACTGGAGCCCATGGACTTCTATAACGTAAATGCGCCACTCACCTTGAGATATAAGTTCTAAGGTCTCAAGTATAGTTATAACGGCTGCCCCACCCTTCAAACCGAAACGCATTACTGCTTCACGGCAGAAATAGGCAGGTCGGTGGTACCTACCCGTGCGGACTCACAAGAGTTCCTACTGTCAGCAATGGCGTAACGTGAATATAAAAGGGTAACCGTTGAAATTCACGCTATATCATTTTATATTTAGTCGCTAACAGCAGTCGCGTTATACTAAACTCTACCCCGCCCAAACTCCGAAGGCTACCTTCGCCGTGACTTCATAAAGTTCGATATTAGTTTCGCGAATTGACAGGGTAAAGCACAGAGACATACATGTTTATCGATATATACTATATGTGTATTGTATATCAAATACGATATGCTTATCGAATCCAATTTCCGGTAGAAGATACATATTATAATATAGATACTCTTTAGTATTTTCTTCAGTTTTCTCGTAATATCTAAACGTATAAATAAAATTTGAAGTGTCTGTTTGTAATATTGTAATGACCTCTTTTTTAGTACATGCATATGAATATATATATACGGTACACACACCAAACTAGGTGGTGATAGGACTTCTTCTGAGTCCGCGCGGGTAGGTACCATCACCCTGCCTATTTCTGCCGTGAAGCAGTAATGCGTTTCGGTTTGAAGGGCGGGGCAGCCGTTGTAACTATACATGAGACCTTAGAACTTATATCTCAAGATGGGTGGCGCAATTAAGTTGTAGATGTCTATGGGCTCCAGTAACCACTTAACACCAGGTGGGCTGTGAGCTCGCCCACATATCTAAGTATTAAAAAAAAACATTTTTTACAACTTTTTTCTGTCTGTCTGTCTGTTTGTTCCGGCTAAACTCTGGAACGGCTGGACCGATTTTGACAAGACTTTCACTGTTAGGTAGCTGATGATATAAGAAGTAACTTAGGTTACATTTTTTAGACTAGCTTTGCCCCACGGCGTCACCCGCGGTACGACAATAACGGCGGGTAAAATCGCGGGACTCAACTATTCAATAATAAAATTTAATGTTTCCGAACCGAAGCGAGGGCAGGTCGCTATCATAAATATAATTATTAGTCGATGAATACATAACTCCTTAACCGTTCGTGTCGCGTAAACTATAAAGTTCTCGAAACTTCGGAAATTTAATAGTAAAATGACAATAAAAAACGGGAAAACCATAAACGTAATTTTACTTTTAATTAGCGTAAAATTAGTTTTAATTAACATTAAAACCGCTTTTAGGATTAAATCCCTCGCATTTATACTGATGGTAGGACCTCTTGTGAGTTCGGACTGGTAGGTACCACCGCCTTACCTATTTCTACTGTGAAGCAGTAATGCGTTTCGGCTTGAAGGGTGGGGCAGCCGTTGTAACTATACTGAGACCTTAGAACTTATATCTCAAGGTGGGTGGCACATTTACGTTGTGGATGTCTGGGCTCCAGTAACCACTTAACATCAGGTGGGCTGTGAGCTCGTCCACCAATCTAAGCAATAAAAAAAAAACCGCAGTTTCGATTACTTCAAAGTTTTCTTACTTTACTTTGTACATGTGTACGTAATTTGTAACAAAAGTGGTTTTAATTATACGTAGTCTGTATTAGATAATTTTTCCTAGCGCTTTAGCTGTTGAGATTTAGTTCAAAGTTTTAATCTTTTACTAATTAATGGTAACAGATGGACTTATCTAATGAGATTGGTCCATACTATCCATAAAAATTGGCAATGTTTTAAATTTTGACCTTTACTTTAACATCGTTTTCGGACATTCTGACAGCCTTGAGAGGCTATTTTAGCTCTTCCTTGACGTGTAGGGGAGCTCACGGAGCTCAAACCGGAGTGTTGCTAACACTGGCCCTAGCAAGAGCAGTGCTTAGCGGAATCTACCACCGGATCGGAAACGCGACCCACTGAGAAGATCTGGCGAGAAACTCAGTGGGCTATGTCTATGGGTTAATTCACTCGTCGAGCCCTTCATCGCAAGCGACGGATTCGACGAGGACGGTGACCGGTGCATGAGGTACCTAAAATCACCGTTAATGGATCGGGAGGATCCGTAATGACGTACTTAAGGCAACGCGACGACCCGACGAACGCATGATAATACTGTTAATGACAAATTATAAATAAACCGAACACTGGGATCCACGACGGAAACACATTAAAAGCCATTATTACAAATTCACGCTCCAAGCATTCCCGCAATACAGTATGAAGTTCAATTACGCTCGCAGAGTGCATGCTAGAGAGCATTAAGGCAAGCGACCGCGGTGCAACTTTGCTACGTCGCCAGCAACAACCAGATCCACCACTGAGATGCAGTTTGGGTGGAATTAATCCTTGTTTCGCGACTTAGTCGACACTGTCGTTATGGTCCAAGTTTGTACATAAACAGTGTGGCCACAAATAAAAATGTTCATGGGATATTTTAAAATGAGATTTAAATTTCGGTAATGCGTGGTCATAATAAATGACATTAAAATTTTATTGATGTTAATGTATATTGTGGGGCCACATATATAAGTGTCATCAGTTAGCTTGGTTTTGGCACAAAATGTTCACTTAGTACAGGATAAGACAGTCGCTATTAACAATTGACATTAAAACCTCCTATTTGGGGATGAATGGTGACATATTATATGTCGTAGTCCATTGACTCAGACAACTAACCTTGCGTACTTAAATAAGTTTAAAGGAAATAATAATGTAAAGTCATAAAAATGAAAATAATTGGGATTTGAGTGTGATGATTCTTAGTTTGAGTCGCAATCTTGGATAAATATTAATTCTTAAAGAAAATTAAATAGTTGGATAGGTAGTGGTGGTTTAGGATATCACCATCCAATCTCTACCTGTGGGTAATTTAAAAGGTGGTAATGTATAACAAGATTACCGGAGAATGGACAGCAGTGTTTTCTGAGTATTTTACCAGGACACTTAGATGGTCGATCAACTTAAACTGGCCGTACGGCACATTGGCTAAAAGGAAGATTTGACAATGGATGACCACGTCCTGGTTGAGCCTACGGTTGCCCACTCGTCTGCGCGAATCTGGTCTTTGGACCACCAGCAGTTCTTCCATCCTATCAGAGAGTGCTTAATGAAACCGTGCAAAATGTCCATGCAAAATCATTGTGGTACTAATGACAACAATGCGGCAAAGCCAATGAGATTACACTAAATTGTACTTAGTACCCGCTTCGGAGTATCGTCTTGTGTGTAAAAAGTTCTTCACAGCTGCGGCTTTGCGAGGCCAAACTTCGTCGAACAAACGAAAAAGAGTGATTTGGTACATTGAAGCGTATACCGTTGAAATGTAAAACATGTGATCCACATGTCCATTATCTAAGCTGTTTTTTTTGTAACGAAGTTCCTTATGGGACGATGCGGAGGGGTACCGTAACCGGGAAAAACGTCCGTAACGTAAGATTTTTATTGTTTATGTATAGCCTTAGTATGATGGCTATACAGTGTCTAATGTATAGTCTACGTGATGACGGTTATTATTATTCATATAAATAGCTGTTTCTTTGTATATTATTATTATATATTTTGTATAAATCATTGTGAATAAAATAAAGTTGATAACTTTGTAAAGTAGTTTTTTTATTAATTTTTATCAATAAAAAAAATCATAATAAAATATGTGTATACCCGAATAATTATTTTCTTTATACCTCGAATAGAACTTAAAATTAATATTTTTATAATAAGGAACTTCGTTCCTAACCGGTGTCCCACGGCACCACACATCTTTTTTTCAATAATTCGGCATTCTCTCCACTGCTTGTGAACTGTATTATCAATCCGCCCATGCTTTGTACGGGAATTAATGTAGCAAACATAATTTTATAAAATACTTTTACATAAAATTCAACCCACTGAGTTTCTTATCGTGTCTTCTCAGTGGTTTGCGATTCCGATCCAGTGGTAGATTCTGTGAAGCACTGCTCTTAAAAGGGCAGATGTTAACAAGTTCAGGCTGAGCCCTGTAGCTAACGCACCCGTCTGGGTGAAGCCAGAATACCCCACCAAAGCTGCTAGCCGATAGGTAGCCAAAAAAAAAACGATAACTAAAATTAATATAAAATGCCTAATACTTTTCATGTTGTTTTTTCAAAACTAATGAATTTTCTATTTAAAATTTCAAGTCCTAAGTTCAGTCTACTAGAAGTAAGATTTGTAAATTTCCTTCCTCAATGGATGCTTACAGTTAAAAGACATTGACTACCAATATTTCCAGGCTGTTGTAGTTGTAGTGACTTAAGCTCTAGTCTCGATAAATCAATCAGTCAGGCCATATACCTACATACAATTTCTCGAATTTTTCTGTCAATCACGCTTATTGTAAAAACCTATGTAACTATGTAATATGTAACTATATAATCGCTGTCACTATGGTATTATGGGTCGACCCGCCGATAGCCCAGGGAGACTGCACGTTGGCTGGGTTGTGGTCAATGGTGGTAGGACATGTTGTAAGTACGCAGGGGTAGATACCACCACCCCACTTATTTCTGCCGTGAAGCAGTAATGCGTTGGGTTTGTAGGGTGGGGCAGCCATTGTACTGCTAAAACTGGGTCTTTATAACTCATGTCTCGAGGTGGGCGGCGCCATTTACGTTGTAGATGATTATGGGCTCCGGCTACCACTTAACATCAGTTGGACCGTGAGCTCGTCCAATAATTTAATCTATAAAAAAAACTTAATACACCCGGCATATTCGTGTGATCAAATCCTATATATAAAATACATCTTCAGGAATGAATTCCGCGCTAAATTTCAGCCCATCTGCATAAACACTACAATGTGGTTGTCCCATTGTGACCAAAGCCTTCCCTAAGTATGACTATACCATCCTTTTAACTTGAATATATGATTTTTTTATGACACGGTGCAGTAAAATATTACAAAACTGAATATGGCTAACGACATTTTCAAGATAAGTTTGCATATATACTAGTTCCGAACAATAACTTTGGACCGTCGGTCTACCAAACATTTTCACCCGCTCGGTGGAAGATCTTTCTTTTATCTTCAAAAACCCATAAACTCAAATATAACATTAAGTTAAGCCGTCTCTTGGTTTTACAATCTTCAAGTCCAACGAAGCTATAGGTACTCGAATCAGAGTCAATGCAAAACTCAACACACATTTTCCTCCACAAGCGCATGCATCACAAAAACAAACGACAAACAAATAACACATTTATCTGTCTGCAGCGAACATTTTCAACGAAAACACTGCGTATGGTGTTTTGCTTGAAGAAATTACGAAATAATATTCAGCAAAATGGAAACTTGAATTTTTGGTCTCCCGGTAGTTGAAACTCGACTGTAATTTATTAAAATTATAAGTTGGTACACTATTATGAAGATTCTATTGTCAAAGACTATTAAAATTCTATAATCACAGATTTCGCTAACACTACACTTTAGACTTAGAAATATTAATAAAGACAAACAATATTATTATTTAATCTATTCTCAATTTGATTACAGACTATAAGCAAAAAGAAAAGTTTGACAATAAACAAATAGTATGCATGTGTGTGCGTCAAATACATAGTAGTGTGTGTAATGTCTTTTTGAAGTTATACTTCTTTAGGCGCGTTATGAAAAATTGATGAGAGTGAAATTTTACGATGCGCGCGCACCGTAACACAAAATTAACAGAATGAAGTTGCCCACTAAATCGCTCATTACAATACGAGCGACGTAACTTCGCGAGTCTGAATATAGCCGCAGGTGAACTTTCGCGCATGTACACTCGTAAAAAAAAGTGTTATTAGCATTCATGTTTTAGTAATACAAAAGACAAAATTATTATTTAATATAATTCATACTAAATATTATTAAATTACTAATGTTAAACATTTATTATTAATTATTTAATATTAAAAAAAAAGAAATAAATTTAATAAAAATAAAGTATAACTTCTTACGCGCGTACATAAGTACACGCACCCTTTTTTTTATTGATTTAATGCATTTTTTATACATAATTTAATAAAATATGAACATTCTGCACTCCTTCTCTATATTCTCTATAAGTGTGGAAACTCCTCCGTCCATGCAATTTTCGTAAAAAGGGGTACAACGTTTTTGCTTCACGTATTAATATATTATTATAGATGTATGTGTTTTTTGTTCAATATTTTATTTTTGTTTAATGGAGCTTTGGCCCACATAGTATTTAATAGTCACGGGAGACCACTGACATCATGATGCTAACACCGCTTCCCCCACTGAGATACTGTATATCCCTCATTTCATCCCGTGAGTGGAATACTGTGACTAAGAGATTCACCGGAGAATAGGCAGCAGCATTCTCTATTTATTATACCTACAGAACGGAATCACTAACTTGAACTATAGCCGTAATGTGACTTGGGGTATTCCGGGACACAAGTGGCAGCCTGTGGTGGTCAGCTGGGCGTCTTTGGGAACAACCGCTGGACAACGTCTGCTGATACTGGTGGTATTTTGCTCGCGTTTTGTTTGAGGGCGAAAATTCCTGGGTCGGGAGGGAATGCCGAATGGGTTTCCCTTTACAATTTTTCGCCACATATCCCACGCGACCCGTAGCCTCAGGGCCTCATAGGAGGTTCGGCCACCGGCCCACAATTTTTGTCTGTATTTTGATACACAATGATTTCAGCTTCATTTCTTGAGACGGGTAGTGGCTTGTTGCTTACAACACCCGTAGACATCAGTTGTCCCAAATCACCAATGTTCGGTAACTACGGTAACTTTGGGGCTTACGACAATTCCCGCATTCTCGCAGATAAAAGCAAGTCATTGACAGTCGTCCCACAGCAAGCCAGCATCGCAGCCTCAACAGGACCCTCGCAGCCGACTCACCGCGCTATCTTCCTACAACGATTCTAATCGCATCACTTAGCCTACGCCATAAGAAATATTCAAATGATCATTTAAAACCCACACCGGCAAACGTCGTGAATTTTTCATGAAGACTCAATTCAGAAAAATACCTCAATTCGGTCGAGCGTGAACTAACACCGAATTCCGAGGTCGTGTCAGTAAAGCGATTTTACATTTGAACGTAATAAATAATTCGTTTTGTGTACACCGTCGCACTTCGCGGCCGACTAATGAGATTTAGATAATGTTGCTTCCTCAACGAACGTAAATAAATTATTCTGTTTCAAAGGAACGAATTGTGAGCTTATACGAATTTTATGATGATGTTAGTGTATTATGAGTATTAAGTGGTAGGCGGCGGCTTGGCTCTGCCCCTGGCATTGCTGAAGTCCATGGGCGACGGTAACCACTCACCATCAGGTGGACCGTATGCTCGTCTGCCTACAAAGGCAATAAAAAAAAAATAGTATAAAACAAAATTGTATAATATAATTTTAGAGTACTAACATCTTATTATTACAAATTGGCGGAATTATAAAAACAAAGCAAAGAAACTTTGAGAACAACTGTTTGAACAATAACATAGAAAAGGCAATGAGGAAAATGTTCACCAAACATAATATATTCTCGAGCTTAATAAATAGAACGGGTTTCTTGAAAACTTTAAAGGTGAAGGAGTTATCGACTCTACTAGAGCTTAGTAACTTTATAGTAACATAAAAAGTTTATTTTTAATATATATTTAATAATTATTATTACGTTATATCGAGTAAGATCGAGGAACTGCTAATTAACATCCTTTGCAGTAGGTAATTATGAAAACATCAAAAAAAAATTGAGTCTGTTAATAATGTCTAATGTTTTAAGTTACTAACATAGATTAAAAGTAACACTAACGATTATTATTTACTTATATACTTTGTAATTAATCTAATTTTTTTACGTAAAAGCTTAAAATCATAGTCATTGTTTTCATTAAATATTTGCATTTTTTTTATCATATATTTTAATAGATTTACGAATATAATGCTAAAATAAATCAAGAAAACCGCATTGGTTTATTCCGTAAATATATAAATTTCTACTGAAATTGACAGGGCAGTAATTCAAGTTGGCTTCTGACCCAAAAATAGAAATCACCAGGCAGGTGCTGAACCAAACGATAGGAAAGCAATAAATCTATGAAACGAGAATATTTATCTCGACATTACAATAACTTGACACAATTCCGGAATATCTGTAACGGCTACGTGAAATATATCTAGTGACAGTGTGGCGTCTAATGGCGGCGTATGTGTCACAAAAAAGGAAAATTCTTGTAAACCTTGGATTATGTGTACTTTCTTTGCTTTATAAAGTAGCAATAACCATAGAACTAAGACCACGTTTGCAATTGTTTTCAAATAAAACCTTTGTAGTTCATTTAATTATTTTAGGGAAGTAATAGTGTTTTAATTTTTGAAGTAATGAAGGTTTTAGTTCTAGTAAAACATTGCTTGTTCAAGGACAAGAGGGAGTGAAATGTTACTGACGAGGATGTCAAAGACAGACTGAAATGGAGTAGAAAAATAAGGAAAGCTGACCCCACGACCATGTGGAATGAATAGCTAGGAAGGGAGAGAGTGAGTTCAAGTAAAACATAAAAAAATATAAAAAAAGATGTGTGGTGTTGTGGGACACCGGATAGGAACGAAGTTCTTTATTATAAAAATATTAATTTTAAGTTCTATTCGAGGTATAAAGAAAATAAAACTGGAGGCTTCGCAACAACCCACGGTCATTCGGTAACGTGCGAACTTATTGTGTTACACTTGATTCGCGGTTGTTTGCATAAGAGTTAGTGTATTGCGCAAACGAACGCTCTGAGATCGTGGTTAATGAATGATAAAAAAATATGTTATTTTTTGCACGTTATTACAAATTTATGTCGTACACTGTGTGCATTACTAATAAAAATCTTACGTACGGACGTTTTTTCCCGGTTAGGGCACCCCTCCGCATCGTCACATAAGGAACTTCGTTCCAATAAATTAATAAAAAATTAAAATTAATATTTGTTAAATTGAAATTGGATGCTAATTGGATACCTATGTATTAATGACTAGTGTTGAGTAGAACCGGCAAAACAAAGTCAATGGGGTTGTAATTTTTTTATTAGTATCCTTAAATAAAAATAACTATAGAATATGCCTTATTTTAAGTATTTTATTTAATGAACTATTTAAATCTAAGCTGAGGTGAAGGTTGACCGTTTTTTTATGATCTTGTTGATAAGATCCTCTAAAAGAATTTATTATATTCATTACAAGTCGTCAACAAAAAATAAAACAGCTTTCTTTAATAATATATATAATTCTCACTGGTGGTAGGACCTCTTGTGAGTCCGCACGGGTAGGTACCACCGCCCTGCCTATTTCTGCCGTGAAGCAGTAATGCGTTTCGGTTTGAAGGGTGGGGTAGCCGCTGTAACTATACTGAGACCTTAGAACTTATATCTCAAGATGGGTGGCGCATTTACGTTGTAGATGTCTATGGGCTTCAGTAACCACTTAAAACCAGGTGGGCTGTGAGCTCGTCCACCCATCTAAGCAATAAAAAAAAAAAAAAAAAAAGCAAAACGAACAATATATTTTGATGACTAAGAAAGTATTAAATTTCAAAATCGAACGTTTTTGAAAGGCTTTGTACACACTGTAATAAAACATTACAGTACGTTAGGCGTGCGATACACCGATGCCTGCTCGTAAAATATGAATGGCAAATACCGATTTCGCGTCTCTGATATACGTATTGCGTAAGTCCGTTATTTCAAATTATAAAATACTAGCGACCCGCCCTCGCTTCGCTTCGGAAACATTAAAACACACATGAAACAAAAAAAAAATTAAAGAAAAATAAAAAAAAAGTAGCCTATGTTCATCAGGGACAATGTCGGCTTCTAATGGAAAAATAATTTTTCAAATCGGTCCAGTAGTTTCGGAGCCTATTCGAAACAAACAAACAAACAAATCTTTCCTCTTTATAATATTAGTATAGAAAATTGTTACTCAAATTGGGTTTCCAAATACTTTCTAAATAGATTTAAAAGTTTTTTTTAAGATTGCTTAGATGGGTGGGTGAGCTCACGGCACACCTGGTATTAAGTGATCGCCGGAGTTAAATCTACAACGTAATTGCCGCCAGCCACCTTAATACATGCGAAGCACTGCTCTTGCTAGGGTCAGTGTTAGCAACTCTCCGGTTTGAGCCCCGTGAGCTCACCTACAAACGTTAGGGTGAAGCTGAAATAGCCTCTCAAGGCTATCAGCATAGATAGGGGAAAAAAACCACCAATATACATTGTTGTAAATATGCAGATTCAACAGTATCCTACCTATTACCAGCGAGCAGCTATCGTATAATATTTCGTTTTGAAACACAGGGAAGAGATGCATAATTCCAATTATCACATTTAAAAATAACATAAGCTTGTAATAAAAGCCACGGAATTGATATTTTATACCTCTCTATGATTGCTTAACAAGCTTACACATGTAAGTGATTGTATTAAAAATAAGGTAAGTCATTATAAAACACACAATACAACGAACAAATTTCCCAACACTCGAAAGATCGTCCGACCGTTCACAATTTACCGTTCTAAACCCAAAATTATGGTAATTGTACAAAAAGTTTATGATTTACACACTCAAACGATTTGCGACCCCAAACAAAAAAGTTTTGATTTGTGGCCTCCTAAAGAGAACTAGAGTGACCATTGTGTCATGCTTAAATTAAGAATTGCGTTCGTATTGAATAGTTTTTTAAGTTCTTTTTTTTTCTACCTATGCTGATAGCCTTGAGAGGCTATTTCAGCTTCTTGACGTGTAGGCGAGCTTACCTCACGGCTCAAACCGGGAGTGTTGCTAACACTAGCCCTAGCAAGAGCAATGAATCTGCCACCGGATCGGAAACGCGACCCACTGAGAAGATCCAGCGAGTGAGAAGATCCTATGTGTGTGCGGGCCACGTAAGCGAACACCACACTCGCCTAAATCACCTTGTTTCGAAGGGACATTTTACTTCACTTACAGATCATGGGGTAAGGACTGCCGATAATAAATGCGGCACAGTCGCGGACTGATTTTATATACGAGCGAAATGCTATCGATGCATCCAGGGTGATTTTAAGGTACTGGACCAAAGAGGGTAATCGGGGACAGCTATTCAAATAGCACTAAATAGAGTCGGATACATTTCTTACCAAAATTAATTCTTTCATTTGTACGTTTTCCTTCTCTTATCGATCAATAATCTAAAGATTAGAAAGAAAGATCATTACTGGTGGTAGGACCTCTTGTGAGTCCGCACGGGTAGGTACCACCGCCCCGCTTATTTCAGCCGTGAAGCAGTAATGCGTTTCGGTTTGAAGGGTGGGGCAACCGTTGTGACTATACTGAGACCTTAGAACTATATCTCAAGGTGTGTGGCGCATTTACGTTGTAGATGTCTATGGGCTCCAGTAACCACTTAACACCAGGTGGGCTGTGAGCTCGTCCACACATCTAATCAATAAAAAAAAAGAGAAATCTTATCGAAAATATGTTAGGAAAATATTTTAAATACTTTAATTATCACTCACTGAGGTTTTCGTTAATTGCAAAATTGTTAGCAATGTTTGTATTTAAACAAAAATTTGCTACAAAACTGCAGCTACTGTGAATTTGGAAGAGTGCTCAATCTTCCTACATTAATATATAAATGAATTAGTCTAGCTATTCAAAGGGGGAACGCTGCCAGCATCTTCGGAACCTTGCCTAAAAGGACTCCTTTTAATAATATATTTTAGTTATTAAATTATTATTTTTATTATTTATTATTTAATAATATTAATATTATTTGAATATTATTAATTTAGTATTTAATTTTAATTTAATGATTTATTAAAAGTTAATGAATCATACACTATTATTTAAAACGCGTAACAAGGAAAAGCAATCCTTCCTTTCACGATATTCCTTTCGCGTCAACCTTAAAACATAACAAACAAAACCAAAGTCCTTTAATTCAATAAGTGCAAAAGAGAAAGATCGACTGGATCAGTCTCAAATGGCTCACCAAATGAACGCGGGAAGGGGGTTGCGACGTAAAAAGGGGATCAAATGTAAAATAAACAGAAATCAGGCCGTTTCATCTTGTTCGGTGTATTTTCAGGTGGAAATTTGTCGATAAACAAACCACAATAGCTACCAACTGCGTCGACCCGCATACTAATGTATGGACTCTCGTGTCCATTTATCTACGACAATGACGTGATCTAGTTCGAACTCTGAGCCTCGTACTGAATTTAAGAACAATGAAATGAAAATAATATGCGTGTTGAATATAATTTTTATTTTAGCAATTCAATATAATATGTACTTAATTTTTTTTTATTGCTTATGGACGAGCTCACAACCCACTTCAGTGGTTACCGGAGCTCATAGACATCTACAACCTAAATGCAGCCACCCACCTTAAGATATGAGTTTTTTTTAAAGATCTCAGTATAGTTACAACGGCTGCTCCATCCTTCCAACCGAAACGCATTACTGCTTCACGGCAGAAATAGGCAAGGTGGTGGTACCTACCCGTGTGGACTCTAACTTGTCTAATTAGCATATTCTAAAACTAATATCTTATTTGGTTATTAGGTTATTAGGTCATATGCTTACGAACAACTTTGAATGTATAGGAACTATTTAGTTTTTTGATAGTGAATTTTACGACGCGTTTGCTATTAAATTTGTCGGATAGCCAACAATCATGGGACTTGAAGACCAAGCGTTTTAAGCTTTCGCTATTGTATACATTATATAGGCTAATATTAAACGGTTTCCTACAACGATTGTTAATTAATCAGGATATTAAATTAATGAGCTCCCGATATTTTGGCGCTGCAAGCGGATATATTACGAGCAGACAAATCTATCTATCTTCTTTCAGTCTACCCATTTTTGACGTGACAACGTCTTATAATTCGATGGAGCCGGCTGCACGCACGAAAAACATGAGTCATGCGGCGTTACCTCGCTTTGAGGTGTTCCATTTAAGGCTTGAAGTGCAAGCGAGAGCGCACAACGAGCGACAAAGAAGCACAAACCGCCTCCACGTTCGGCAGCGTTCGACATCTGTCTCTCTCCTACTTGAGTGAGCGATGCATCCGCGTGGACAGCTGCTATACAATAATACATTTACATGTTTTCGTCAAGTATGAAGTTCAGTGAAAAGTGAATGTGGTGTCAATTGTCCTTACAAAATATCTATGAAACAAATAAAATTAAAATTTTCTTTTGAAAAATGAAACCATTCCATCAGTATTTTCTTATGACGTTGTCACGTTCAACTATCGTCAGTAGGCCGTCTTTACAGACAACCGATTTTTTTATCAACAGTAAGTCCCCGTCAAATAATATTAATTATAATAAGGTCGCAGTTCCAATTTTGTAACAGCTGTCTTATCTTCAAAGCTCAATTAACGTAATTAATTAAATTCTGTACACACGAACTTGCGAATGTTTAGGTATTTTGCAATAAGAAAAGCGTGCAATGGAAATGCACTTTCTATTCCACTTCTCAGCCATAGTTGGTCACATCCGTAATCTCTATTCGACCTTTTGATACAATTACATTTGTGCCGGTGCCTACGTAATACTTTTTGACGGTGTCTTTATCAATACACTTTAGTATATCTATATAATATATAAAAATGAATTGCTGTTCGTTAGTCTCGCTGAAACTCGAGAACGGCTGGGCCGATTTGGCTAATTTTAGTCTTGAATTATTTGTGGAAGTCCAGAGAAAGTTTAGAAGGCAGATAAATATGAAAATGCTTGGAATTAAATAAAAATAACAATTATGTTTTTCCTTTGATGTGTCCCCCGTCGGACGGATTCCTTTTGCTTGTTTTAAGTTTATTTTGTACAAAAGCTTAGGTCTTTTATTTATCGATTAAGGCACTTCGGAGTTTGCCGGGTCAGCTAGTCATAAATAAAAATATATCGAAAAGTGAAAGGTTATTTGGATCAAGCGACATTTGTGCAATATTACAGGAGAGCCATTAAAAAATTTAAAATTTGAAAAATAATATCGTAACAAAATAGCTTTTTCAGCCTTTTGAATGAAGTAAACTTAATTGAAGTTCAATCAAAAACATGGAATGTTGATGCTAATACCAAATAAAACGCACCTTTAATTACAAAGTCTTTTTTATTGCCTATATGGCTGGACGAGCTCACGACCCACCTGGTGCTCGGTGTTTACCGGAGCCCATAGACATCTGCAACCTGGAGATATAAGTTCTAAGGTCTCAAGTATAGTTACAACGGCTGCCCGACCCTTCAAACCGAAACGCTTACTCTTTCACGGCAGAAATAAGCAGGGCGGTGGTACCTTCCCGTGCGGACTCACAAGAGGTCCTACCACCAGTAAACTGTCGCGTATTAAGCAAAATGCCGCTTAAACCAAAGTGCCTTTTACCCATAGACATAAAAGCTTACCTATAAACAAAAACTTCCGAGTAACGAGGATTGGAAATGGAAAATAGAAAACACTTCATCTATTATAATATTTCTTCTTCGTCGCTTTCTTCATTGCTGAAGGTCGTGTCCCTGAAACTTGACCGTTGCCTGTCTCGTGAGCTGTTTCCATCTCGTCCGGTCCTCAGCTGCTCGAATGGCGGTTGCGACTGGCAACCCAGCTAGAGCGGTTACTTGATCACACCAACGGCTAGGTAATCGGCCGCGGGGTCTCTTTCCTTCTACTTTGCCCGTCACAATCACTTTGTCCAAGTTATCTGACTGTCGGCGGGCAATATGACCGAAGTAGCTGAGGATCCTCTGGTAACAGATTGTTGAGAGCCTGACTCGGATGCGAAGCTGATCCAGGATAGATTTATTTGTCCTCTTGGCCGTCCACGGAATTCGGAGCATTCGTCTCCAGCACCACATTTCAAATGCGTTTATTTTCCTGCGCTCGGATGCCTTAATTGTCCTTAGTTGTTGTAATTATAATATATAAACACCATAATGAACGCCACTATGAATGAATACAAAAAGCTGCAAACAATGCAATAGAGACCTCCACCTCGTGTCTTCAGGTGAGTGGAGCCATTCATGTCTTAATGACTAGGTCTGCTATGGTCACTTTAGCCCACGTGAGCTCATCCAACAAAATTAAACAATGAAAAAAACGTTAACCAATATAGTCTGTTCCTGAAAACATACCAACCCACCCCCTACTTTTACTTACCCCAGCACTAACTTCGAAAGAAACAAATATCATACAAGTGAATAATACAATAATAATTTCTTACGTAGCATCGAATAGAACGTGCTTCCAAATACGGAAAAAGAATAAACAAGTCCCAAACAATATGATGATACATATGTATGTATGTATTTTTTTGTTCTACCGAAAACAAAGCTTTCCATAAACTATCTACCGAATCGTCGTCGCGCATTGTGACGCGAGACGCGACATGTTTGCGAACACGCAACGAACGATATGCGTTTGATTGATGATGTTTAGACGTATATGGTTCTATCCGAGAGCAACCTTAATGCTTTGTGTGCCTGTACAACAAAATCTCACAAGATGTTCAGAACCTACATATACATAGGTTTAAGAAAACTGTTAAAGAACATCTGTGCAATAAAGCTTACTATAAAGTCAATGATTATGTAGAAGATTGCACAAAGTGGGAATGAGTGGCTCGCTCCGGGCATTTCAATATTGTAGTAATTGTTACGTTATAATACTCATTGTAAAAAAATTCTTATTTAAAAAAAAATGTAATATTAAAAAAATTATAAATAATAATTTCTTATTAAAAAAACAAAAAAAAAAACATGCCCGCTGAGTTTCTTGCCAATTCTTCTCAGGACGGAGGCTAGTTCTTGTGAATTGGCGGTAGTTCTTTTGACGTTCAACAACTATGTACATTCATTTATGTTGAATAAAAATTTTTTTGATTTGATTTGATTTGATTTGATTTGTAAACGCAATCTAAAGAAACGTTATTTACATACAAAATATAGTATTTAATGTGTATTAGGGGATGCAAGTGTTTACTGAAACATTTTTTGTTTTAATCACGCAATATAGCCAAGTAACGCGTTTTTTTTTCTTTGATGGTTGGATGGGCTCACAGCCCACATGATGTTTTTTTTTATTGCCCTTGTAGGCAGACGAGCATACGGCCCACCTAATGGTGAGTGGTTACCGTCGCCCATGGACTTCAGCAATGCCAGGGGCAGAGCCAAGCCGGTGCCTACCAAAGTTAATGGATGTTAAGTGGTTACTGAAGCCCATAGAAATCTACAGCGTAAATGCGCCACCTACCTTGAAATATAAGTTCTAAGGTCTCAAGTATAGTTACAACGGCTGCCCCACCCTTTAAACCGAAAAATATTATTACTTCACGGCAGAAATAGGCTGGGTAGTGGTACCTACCCGCGCCGACTGACAAGAGGTCCTACCATCAGTTTCGGCTTGTACTAAGATTTAAAACTCATGTTTCAGAGTGGGTGGGGCATTTCGTTGCTGATGTCCATGGGCTCCAGTAAACATTAAACTCCAGGTGGTCAAAGTTAACCTGTCTAGGCAATAAAAAAATCATTAATAAAGCAAGAACGCGCTTTGTCCCAGACAGGTAGGTATAATTATTCTGCTAACTTTGCTGCCAAGCAATCATAGACTCTGAGCTGTGGAGGGTAAGAAAGCCGTTATACAATACAATTAAGGCGTTTATATCACAACTAAAATTAGTGGCGAAGTTCACATTCGTTCACACGTACGTAATGTCAATGAGTAGACATTTAAAAGCAAAAAAATTCTGTATTACATATGCCCGTGTCGTGATGATTGTTAAAAACGTTAATTTGATTTTTATATCTCGTTATCTTTACAATTAAGACGTTTACGTCACAACTAAAGTCAGTGGCGAAGTTCACATTCATTCACACATTATACGTAATGTCAATGAGTAGACATTTAAAATAAAAATAAAAATGTATTTCATATGCCCGTATCGTGATGATAGTTAAAAACGTTAATTTGATTTTTATATCTCGTTATCTTTAAATTCGAAACACAAAAACAAAAAAAAACCAAGAGAGTAAAAAAAAAAGAATATTAAGCCGTAAAGCTTCGCAGGAATCTGATAAAAGGCACTTTATGATATTAATAACAATAGAAAACGTTCTAAAACGGATATTAAAAGTCTCTGTTACATAATATTGCTCTTGCAAATATTTTTCAGAGAACGATATTGTTGTACGTCTCGATTGAAATTTCAAATTTTGCTATTTCGAATTAAGATTGTTTTTTATATTATGTAAGATTTATTGTTATTTTGCGTTTGTATTTGAACAGATTTAGCTCAACATTGACAATGACCTAACTTCGATTAAATCTTGAACTGCTAGAAGGAATTCAAGAAACAAAATGAAAATGAAATTTGTAATCGTCGTGGCCTAAAAGATAAGACGTCCGGTGCATTCGTGTTGAAGCGATGCACCGGTGTTCGAATCTCGCAGGCGGGTACCAATTTTTCTAATGAAATACGTACTCAACAAATGTTCACGATTGACTTCCACGGTGAAGGAATAACATCATGTAATAAGAGTGAAACCCGCAAAATTATAATTTGCGTAATTACTGGACCTGTTGTGAGTCCACGCGGGTAGGTACCACCGCCCTGCCTATTTCTGCCGTGAAGCAGTAATGCGTTTCGGTTTGGAGGTTGGGGCAGCCGTTGTAACTATACTGAGACCTTACAACTTATATCTCAAGGTGTGTGGCGCATTTACGTTGTAGATGTCTATGGGCTCCAGTAACCACTTAACACCAGGTGGGCTGTGAGCTCGTCCACCAATCTGTTTTTAGAAACAAGCATTTGCTATTCATATAAAAAAAATACACGTGTGGCACTCGGGGACTGCCGCGGTAAAGCCTTTTTTAGCATTTTTTATCAACCTATGCAATTATAATTAGACAATAATAATTTAATATTAAAGCAATAGTAAGATAAGACCACGCTATATTTATAAACATTAACAAAAGCATAACATTAACTATCCCCTTCACACTCATAAGCTAGACCGCGCGAGAGAAAGATGGGCCTTTTCATGATGCGCATGCAGTGCGACGTCACGCCGCGCGCTCACACACAAACACTACACAAGCGCAACGTGTGAATGTGCTGAACGCGAGCTATATAGTAGGCGGAGTTGGAGGTGTTAGGTTTTATTTTCGTTACGGAATTTCTTGATTTGGTCGCCGCGCTCAAAGCCCGTGATAAAAGCTATGCAATAGCTTAAAAAATACCAACGTATTCTAGATTCAAACTTACTTTAAAAAAAACACTTTTCGTTTTTTGTAACAAGGTGCCTCTTTATACGTACAACAACTCGCGTACAAATAAAAATGAAAGGAAAATAAAGAAATGACTCAAGTCAAAGGCGAGTTGCGCTAAAACTGTCAAAAGGAAATACAGTATAATTCAAAGGGGAAACGCCGCGGTGGCTCTGAAAATACGCTTGCATACAAGTTTTGTGAGGCGCGCATGCGTGCTAGCGGTCGCGGCAGCCTCCGAAAGCGCCGACGGAGTCAGTTGCCCGCTGGTCGTGAATGCGATGCCCTATTCTGTATTAAAGCGATCGAGTGACGCGCCTACGAAACACGAAACTTTGATTTCCAGCTCACCAATGGCCCGTGCGTTGAAGTATTTAATGTGAATTATGAGTTTGAAAAGAAAATTTGTGAGAATGTGGACATTCTGGCTGTTCTTTTTTGGAGTTTCAGTGTTGTTTCGTTTCACGGATTCCGTCGGTAAGTTTGCAGTTTTTTTCTTTTTTATATTTAAATATTCAGTTTGTCAGGAAGTCACTATGTTTGGAATATGAATTTTGTTGGGTGTTTCATAATAAGGCGTATTACTAATCTCGTAAGTAATACCGCCCTGAAGAATTATGCTTTAATTTTTGTTGTGATATTTTTTGAGTTTGAAGTTGACTGAAGTTTAATAAAAATAAACCATAGAGAAGCTCGTCCACTTTCAAAGTTTGTGTTACTTAGTTTGATTTTATACTAATTAATTTAGCGTTTTCTTATATAACCAAAAAAACTATGCGACTTATTAAAGAAATATTATACTATAATATTTTTCCAAAACAAAAAAGACGTAATTTAAAAATAAAGGCATAAAAATTAATTTAAATTTCTAAAATATATTATTATTAAGTTACAAAAAAAATCTTAATTAGTTAAGTATTCTGAACTTAATGTAAGCTGCAACCTGGCCATGGTCTTGACATTGCCGGAATATATTTTATAAGCGGTAGTGACCGCTTACCATCAATTGTGCCGCCTACTTATCTCAGTCAAGAATTTAGAGAAACTAGCATTAACACTAGAATCTCATCAACGTTTTCACCTGATCTTAAAATTACGCATTGACATTGATTTGCGCGAGCACAATGACATGTCCTTGTTCTCTTAGAGAATTGCTAACACGACCGCTCACATGAACTGATAGATTCGATCCTTGTACCGGATTTGCTATGAGGTATTTTTTTTTATTTTCAAACTTACGCTAATGTATTTAGAAACCTTTTCGCAACACTAAGCAAATTTTCAAAGAGTACTTTTTCAAAAGTGTGGATAACAGGCTTGCTACTTCATAACAATTGATAGGCGCATTTTAAGCCCGATTGGGTGACTTCCACCTTCGTCAGAATTCCTATCGCAAAGCCGTAATGCGTTCCGGCTTGAAGATTGAGGTATTTGTTCTTCTTCTGCTTCTTCCCCTTATTCTACGTAGGGTCAGCACAGCATATCTTCTTTTTCCATTCATGCCTATCATACGTCATCTCTGCACTCACTCCCTTCTCTCGCGTATCATCTTTCACAGAGTCCGTTCAAGTCTTCCAGGACGCCACCTCAGTATAAGGCGCATCGCATCCAGTATCGCATCCAGTATCGCTTCCAGTATCGCTTCCAGTATCGCATCTAGGACATCGCCTATGGGCCGTGAGCTCTTACATACATCCAGAAAAGGACATTGAGTTTCTTACCCATTGTATCTAAATATGCTGTTCAGTATTAACAGTGTGGTTGTCGGGCTTGTCGGGCACTTGCAATGATTTTTTAAATCAACATCAATCACTAAGATCAGATTTGAAACATGACGTAATGTACGCGATCAGAAATATCTTATTGCTTTAAAGAGTCATCGCACCAAGCTGTTATAATATATTCAAACTTGTCAATAACCTTTGCCTGTCTCTCTCCCTGTCTCAATCAATATTATTAATGTAGACTTCAACCGCTATAATACTGTATGGTTATACAATACGGCTGTGGAATATTCTAGTAAATATTTTCAATAGGAAATCATCCCTAATTCGGTTGAATCCAAGCTTTAATTTTTACTTTTTAGATTGTCCTGTAATTAGCGTCTGGGTGTCTAAGACAGTTTTTCTTGTATAAACGCAAGTCAGATTACAATAATGTGTTTCCTTTTTCGCACACACGGTAGGCAGCGGCTTGGCTCTGCTCCTGGCATTGCTGAAGTCCATGGACAACGGTAACCGCTCACCTTTAGATGGGTCGTATGCTCATCTGCCTACAAGGGCAACAAATCAAGGGCAAAAAAAAAGCATAGGTACAAGACTCATTATACACCTGAGAATCCATCACATGAATGCTCGCGCTACGTTATACGATATTAGTTCTAATTCCATTGACATTACGGATTTTTATTCTTTGAACTGACCGCATGTTCTTTGGCTCCTTATATGAGACTGATGTAGTAATTACCTACTAGATATTCTTACCGTGAGATCGTCAATCAATCTATGCTTGTACAAATCGTAGCGAGGAAGACAAAGGTATATCCGTGCTATTTTTAGACTAAATGTATATGGAGTCGGTTACATGGTTGCGGAAATCTATTAACATCACATAGTTGGTCCTTCGCGACATGAGATTGAAGTCCCATTTGCATAAGGAACGCCTCACACTTCACCCCAAACCTATGACCACTTCACGACTAAATTAGGCAGTACAGTGGTGTCTACTAATGTGGGCGAAGATGTATCCCTTCAGTAAAATCTCCCATTCAGGAAAATAAGGAATTTCCAAATATTTTGTGTAGTTCTGCCGTTTGCATGTTTTATCTTCACTACATAGTATAAAACAAAGTCGCTTTCTCTGTCCCTATATCCCTATGTATGCTTAAATCTTTAAAACTACGCAACGGATTTTGATGCGGTTTTTTTTAATAGATAGAGTGATTAAAGAAAAAGGTTTATACGTATAATAGCATCCATTAAATAGTGGAGAAATCAGTAATAAATTACAGTTTCCGAAGCGAACCGAGGGCGGGTCGCCAGTATAGTATAATATGTAGGTACTTTAATATAAAAATAGATAAAATGAAAATCTGTTACTATTTCTTACACCCATTATAAAAGAGATCACAAGACTTTTCATCTCTTATTTTCGACGGATATATTCGGTTTCGTGCAATTACCTTAACAAAAGAATTATAGTATCATGATATTATATTAATATGCCATTCAATGTGTTACAGTTTTCTTATCAATATTTACCTATTGCTTTAGTCAAAAGTTACCCTTGCTCTACCGATCTGCTGTTATTTTGAGTAAGAGAAATAAACTAATCTCTTTATTGTGGAAATCTTTCTTGCCTTCGGTAGGAAAAGATAATCAGTACTTGACGACCACACTCTCTGCCTCGAGGAGTTGAAAAATATCTAACATACAATAATCAAATCAGTTTGTACAGTTAGTAGTAATTGCGGTGTAGATAGGATACAGAAAGATTTTTATTACTTTACCACTCTCGGTAAATAGATCCATGCGAATTTTCATTCAGAGACAAGCTTAAATTCTTATCGCCTCTTACGAGCAATAACTAGTAATTAAAATCTCATTTGTTGGCAAGTTCACGATCAATCTGTTTGACCAAGATGAACGTATTCACCTTTAAGCAAGCGGATGAAGTTTCAAATGATTTTGTAACAAAACCCCTAAGAGTAGTAGAGGAGTACAAGATCTCTAACTAACCTAAGCAACGCCACCACATACTGAAGTTAATTGATCTGAAACCCAACACTTTCAACACATGCAACTATAATAATAATAATATAATAATAATTTCTTTATTTACTACATAAACTCTTAAATCATGACCTAGAATACTATTTACATATTTAACAAACTGGGAGATTACGCAGATGGCATCAACAATATAAAATTAACCAATGATCCTCACACTAGGCATAGCCTGTATCGTGAGGACCAAAATGCGATTTACTATGTATATAATTGACCTCAAAACGACATCACTATTATTAATAATTATTACGCTCAAAAACATGCGTTACAAGATTTAACATATAAGATAATAAAACTACAAAAAGCTGGTATATTAAATACATGTAGAGGTGTTCGTAAGTTTTTAGAAATAGAAAAAACTCAACTAACGGGCATTAAAAATATTTATTCCTTATTATTTGCTTGGCTAAGGCCTGTAAATAATAATTACGTACCAGCGTCTGCTGAACAAAAAAAAAGTAAAGAAAAATAATAAAGCCTTTTATTTCCCATAACCCAAGTATTACATTTTTAAATATATGATTTTTACATTTTGTTATATATAAAACTTTACATATTTTCTTCATATTAGATTTTTTTCTATAGTGTTGTTCGTTTGATTTTCTCTTCGATAGGAACCCCCCCTATTGGGGTATAGCCTCCTCTAATTTAATCCAATTTTCTTTGTCCTTGGCTCGTTTCATCAGTTCTGTTCCAGCTGTGACTATGATATCATCACTTAATTCTTTTTTCTGATCTTTATAGTTCAAATGGTGTGTACAATAGTCAAAATGGTAATACCTACTCGTTCAGACCGTTCGTCATTATTTAGGGAAAAATTATTATTATAATGTTCAACGTGATAGTTGTTAATGAACACAAATGCGAACATAACTTGATCCACGATATAGTCGTACCACTCAATTCATATTAAATTTACACCATACCTCTCATACGTTAAGTGACGGGTTATCAATAGCTGAGTGATGTCGAATATATTATTAAGCGTTGCGCTAAGTAATAATTCTGAATCATTCCAACCATAACCAAAGAGAATCATTGGTTTATATTATAATTTTAATGGAATATTTTAATAAAAATTTATTTCCAATGTAATTTAGCGAAAACCATTCACTGCTTATAGTTAAACAGCTTCGACAGCTCTATCACTTCATAGTCTACTGTATATTTTACATCACATTTGTAATGCTAAGTGATTGAAATTAGACTAAAACCCATCTACATACTAAGACTCTCAACTAAGACTCATTTTATTTGTTACATTTTGCTTTTCTTTTTAATATTGTCTTTTTGAAAAACAAAAGTGACTTCCAATGTTTTTTTGATAACATTAAAAGATCGTAAATAATTTCTTAACCAAAAAAAGAAAATAATACTTAAATTTAGTGTCTACATGCTATGCCCACATAAAATATGCTAAATGTATCCTGCAGACTATGCCCTTATTTTATTTATAAAAAAACATTGGTTTACCCGTTCAATTTTTAGCGACATTGATGACCCATGATTCGATCAGATAAGCATACACCCCGAACGTAAATATAATATGGTAACAGCACAAAGATCCAATGCCTACCGCATCTCATTTCCTGAAAATATCTCAACAAATCGCTTTTGCTCTTTGTTCAAAAGAATCAATTTTAAGAAGAAGAAAAAAAAGCTTTTCTCTGATTTAATGCGACTAAAAAGATATAACAATATTGAGGCACCAAGCTCATGAGATATTTGAAGAGTCACACAATGACGTGCTCAATAATAAGTACCGCTAAACGTACCCAGGATTCCGTCCGCAGATGTTTCAATCAAAAAGATTTTCCGATTCAAAAGAAAATGAATATTCAATCGACAAAAACTGGATGAGCTCTCGATTTAATCAAAAGAAATACTTTTATGTCGATTCGCCCGGTTCTTTTCAAGTCCGAACACGCCCCGGGAAATAATTGGGTTGTACCACTAAGGTCCCGGGCTCGGGGAGCCGGCCTGGGAACTTGAGAGCCCTCTGTAAAGCAATTAGGTATTAATTCGTCTAACAGCCCGAACAATTGATGTGGTTATTCGGGAGATAGGAACATTGGTGTGATAGGAATTTCATCATATGTTATCCCTTCTCAGAAGAATTTACTATGAACGTAACTATGGCCAATCAAAATAGAATTCACGTAATGTACAAAGACTCTTTATATTATTGTCGTGGGTACGATTCAGCATCGGGCAGATGTTCGTGTGATAAACAAGTTTGTTTGTTCTTTATATGGATGCTTATTAGCTTACCTATACATATAATTAAAATTAGAGTGTCTGTTTGTAATATTGAAATAACCGCTTTTTACTACATGCATATTATTATGAATATATATACGGTACATACACTAAAATAACATTTTTTACATTATTTGTCTGTCTGTCTGTCTGTCTGTCTGTTTGTTCCGGCTAATCTCTGGAACGCCTAGACCGATTTTGATGAGACTTTCACTAATAGGTAGCTGATGATATAAGAAGTAACTTAGGCTACTTTTTTTAGACTAGCTTCGCCCTGCGGCGTCATCCACAATTATTGTCGTACCGCGCGCAAAATGGCGGGACTAGCGAGGGCGGGTCGCTAGTTATCTATATATATATTATGTATAGGTATGTACATAATATATTATTAGTTATGTGTAAATTTAAACGTCCATCGGTATGCATTTCATTCAGAACATTGAGTCCTGAACAGAGAACTAAAATCATCGACATAGCTCAAAGAGTTTGCAAAATGAAGTGGCATTGGGCTGGCCATTTAGGCCGTAGAACTGACGATCGCTGGAGCAGACGGGTTCTCGAGTGAAGATCGCGCACCGGAGGATATAGCGTGGGACGCCATCTGGCTAGGTGGTGCGATGACCTCAGAACGGTGGCCGGCAAGAAGTGGATGAAGAGAGCCGACTAGACTAGGCTTAGCAGTGTGGATTGAGAGAGGCCTATGTCCAGCAGTGGACGACTGTGGGCTGATGATGATGATGAGTGCAATCCACAGCAAGAGATTACAACACATTTAATAACATTTTTTTTATTGCTTAGATGATTGGACGAGCTCCACAGCCCACCTGGTGTTAAGTGGTTACTGGAGCCCATAGACATCTATGACGTAAATGCGCCATACACCTTGAGATATCAGTTCTAAGGTCTCAAGTACAGTTACCACGGCTGCCCCACCCTTCAAACCGAAACGCATTACTGCTTCACGGCAGAAAATAGACAGGGCTGTGGTACCTACTCGCGTGGACTCACAAGAGGTCCTTAACACATGTTTTATACTAATATTCCCATTATTATTTCTATCGGGACATAATATGTAAAAGCTGTTACGGTTATACCCAAAGTTTCCACAACACACGAAACCGGCATAACACAACCGACTTGAATAATAACAACACAGATAAACGTTTTCGATATCCAAAACTCAATTTAGTGAGCAGCCTACATTCGTTTAACGTAACCCTAATCTCGGCACTAGCCCGAGGCGAATATCGATACGCGAGCATCGATAACAGCAAGCGTAACAACACTAAAGTGGCTATTTTTACGCCAGTTATCTAATATAATCATCGCATTACCAGATTACGGGGTTATTGTCGAAGCGTTTGCTTAAAAATGAATTATCTGATTTCTACTCTTAAAGAGACGTGGGTAAACTCGAAATAGTACTTAGCCTATAATAGTAATTGTGTTATTAAAATAACAGTTTGTATGCGGACTTTGCTTCATTGTTCAATTGGCTTAGCCTACTATAACCACGAAGTACGGGCTTGGTCCCAAATGGAATTATGGCTAAAGAGATCTTTGCTATTCAAGATCTGATTATACTTGTTTTGTTTTTAAATGTGTGATTCCACGAATAGGTAGATTTATTATTTATTCGGTGATGTGATTCCGTTGAATGCGGAACGTTTTTAAAGAGTTAATATACTGAGCAGCTTTATGATTTGATTTTTATTTTTATTTATTTATTTATTAGGCTCACAATACACATTACAAGCTAAAAAGATACATAAAAAACACAAGTAAAAAGAAAGAAAATCTGGCTTGCAACATGAGTTATGTGCGCACGACAAAACAAGACATATAGTGCTGAATTTGTACAACAATGTTCCTTATACAATTATACGACAAAACAACACGACAACGAAAACTAATCTAACTTATAATGTAAGGAAATAATTTTATTCACAATATAAAATTAAACAATTACACTAATAACCTATTACTAACGTGGAGGATGCCCTTGATCATTTTACGGCAGACAGCGACTTGACTGTCTCCCTGGCATTGCTGACGTCCATGAGCGAAAGTAACCACTTACCATCACGTGAGCCGTATGCTCATCTCATTACACAGATAATAAAAAAAATCGATGAAACGAAGAAGCGACAATAAAAAGAGAATAATGGATTTAGCTTGCGGGAGAATGACACATCTGAAGGTTCCACTTGTACTGCATGGGGACTGCACCGATATTTTTTTCTTCTCTTTTCCTGTCCACACAATCAATCCTAATTTCAATTTTCATATCGAATAATTCTAATTATAATCGGGTTCAATGTACTGTGTGTTTTACTGGTGGTAGGATCTCTTGTGAGTCCGCGCGGGTAGGTACCACCACCCTGCCTATTTCTGCCGTGAAGTAGTGATACGCTTCGGCCTGAAAGGTGGGGCAGCCGTTTAACTATACTTGAGACCTTAGAACTTATATCCCAAGATGGGTGGCGCATTTACGCTATATATGTCTATGGGCTCCAGTAACCACTTAACACCAGGTGGACTGTGAGCTCGTCCACTCATCTAAGCAATAAATAAAAAAAAAACACTAGGTAACCATTAAAAAATATGATCAATAATTTATTCAAATATTTTGATCCAGATCCAATAATAAAGGTAACAGAAACCACACATAAATAAGCATCAAAGCGACTTTTTCAAATCAAGACTGGATCTTTGTTTCCGAGATTTAAGAATTGCTAATTTATTGCGGGTGCAGCCCCGGGGCACAATTAGTATTAAATTAGATTTCAATCATTGATTAATTTTTATATCTCAAGAACACAAAATCTCCCATTTGAACTTACTTTATAAAGCTTACATAAGTTCTGCCACCGAACATTATTGAGGAATTTCACTCGTTTAAAAGTTACTTGAGCAAACTTACGAAGTAGATCTTTAAAGTGTATTTCGTATTACCGTTTTTTTTTCCTATTACTGGAGCCTGTAGACCTGTTAGAGGAAGTCTGAAAGTGGCACCTGTGACAGAGAAGCTGAGGAGTGCGCGTTTGGGATGGTATCGACATGTGATGAGACGAAATGAAAATGAGGTTGTTAAGAGAGTGTTAACTATGAATGTGGAAGGATATAGAGGAAGAGGTAGTCCTAAGAAGAAATAAGGGAGTGAGCGAAGAAATGGTATATGATAGAAGAGTATGGAAGGAGAAAACATGTTGCGCCGACCCCAGGGTCGGCGCAACATGTTGACTGGGTGACTGGGAGAAGGGCAGGATAATGATGATGATGGAGCCTGTAGACATAACAATGTGAATTGCACTACTTACTTCCAGATGTGAGATTGAAGTCCTGATTTTATTATATTGACGCAGCCCAAACTTCAAACAAACAAACGTCCCAGAGGACGGAATCCCACGAGATGGTCGGACCGAATTCGGTCTTGTCTGAACATCAAGCTCCACGATGTCCTCCACGAGGCCAAGGATCGTAGCAGATGGAGAACAATAGTACAAGAGAGATTGATGTTCATTGATTGATGATCTGTACTGGTGGTAGGACCTCTTGTGAGTCCGCACGGGTAGGTACCACCGTCCCGCCTATTTCTGCCGTCAAGCAGTAATGCGTTTCGGTTTGAAGGGTGGGGCAGCCGTTGTAACTATACTGAGACCTTAGAACTTATATCTCAAGGTGGGTGGCGCATTTACGTTGTAGATGTCAATGGGCTCCAGTATCCACTTAACACCAGGTGGACTGTGAGTTCGTCCACCCAACTAAGCAATAAAAATTTAAAAAAATGTAGCAAATGAGTCACGATCCCCAGTAATGAGGAAACTGATGCAAGAAGGAGGGGCCCAAACTTTAACACTAAACTACATAGAACTTACTTGTGCCGGTTCCATTTCGCTACCATTCTCTGCTGGCTCTAAAGATACCCAATATTAAACTGTTTACCGAAAAAATAATACCTGAAGCAATTTTAACTTCATCATTCCTCAAGAAGTTACACCGAAACCGCGTCGTTAAAAAGTCTAACTCAATACCAATTTAGAATCTCCCAAAAGTCACGACCTCTCGAATATCGACGGTGAACTTTCTCAAAATTTCTCATACAAACTAAAACTGTCTTCACGATGCAGCAATAAACGGAAAGCGAAGAATCCTATTCCGAATGGAAGTTTCGACCACTTCGATTCGTTCGATCGTATTTTTCATTCACGTCACGGAACGCAACCGACTGCAGTGCGATGAATTGAATAAGTTTCTACATTTAGAAACATTGTACAGAAATTGTACACTGCAACATTTTGTAAGCAATGTCTATTGGGTTTTGTATGAGAACTTAACTTGCGCTATAGTTCGTGAGCTCGAAATATTTTTTTGGAGAACCAACTAGTTCTTCAGTTATTATTATTCGCTCTGCAGTCTTTTGTTCCGTTAACCTTTTCCTAACTCTTAAAGTCGAAGTTGAACTACAACAAGCCACAATATACAAATAGAATAAACATTTTACTAATCTACTAGACGATGACCGAGCTTTGCTCGGATTTTTTTTTATAACTTGTGTTTTTTAGAAATTATATTTAAATACGAATTACATATTGATAAAATGATGCAATATTCCAAAATCGTTTAGGCATTTTTAAGTGAACACGTGAGTTAAAAAGACACAAATAATATAAATAAACAATTCATTTTCTTGTTCTAACCTTAAATTAAACCAAACACTCATTGGCTTCGGGTGGCTTAACAACGCCATCTGCTGAAGTAGCTTTAGTGTTATTAAGAAATCTCAATTAAGAAAAATAGTATTATTATTCGCCAATAGATGTCGGAAAGAGTCATAAAGTTGATTATCGATAAAGTTGATTATTGAAAATACGAATAAAACAACATTTTCTGAAAATAAATCATAGCTAGATCGATTTATCGCCCCCGAAATCCCCTGTAAAAATCCTTGGAGCCGTTTCCGAGATTCAGATTATATATAAATACAAGAATTGCTCGTTTAAAGGTATAAGATTTATCTGTACTTACACCTTTTTCTTGTGGATATCTTCAAGATCTACCTGATGCTAGGGATTATCGAAATTCCTGAACTACAAAATTTCATTGCTACCTCATGAGATGTGAAGACAAAATCACGATCGTCGTCGTGGCTTAAGGGATAAGACGTCCAGTGCATTCGTGTTGAGCGATGCACCGGTGATCGAATCCATGGCCGGTACCAATTTTTCTAATGAAATACGTACTCAACAAATGTTCACGATTGACTTCCCCGGTGAAGGAATAGCATCGTGTAATAAAAATCAAAACCTTTTGTGAGTCCGCGCGGGCAGGTACCACCACCCTGCCTATTTCTGCCGTAAAGCAGTAATGCGTTTTGGTTTGAAGGGTGGGGCAGCCGTTGTAACTATACTTGAGACCTTAGAAATTATATCTCAAGGTGGGTGGTGCATTTGTGTCTTAGATGTCTATGGGCTCTAGTAACCACTTAAAATCAGGTGGGCTGTGAGCTCGTCCACCTATCTAAGCAATAAAAAAATAAAAAAAATGATTAACATGTAATGGCTGCATCAAACCGAAACTCATGTCTGCTTTACGGCAGAAAATCGACATGGCGGTAACTGCCCCTATACTTATTTCTCTACGTGCAATTATTAAGTAAATCTATAGGGTAAATTTCATTTTATTCTGCGTTTATTTTCTTCGTGGAGGTCATTAATGAACTCGTTATTTTATATGTACTTACAAAGAAAATTAATTACGTTCCAGAGGACGTCGACCTCAGCAGAATCGCAACACTCGATACAACGATAATATTTATCAAACGCTCTCCCTTCATATTACACACCCAGGCCACGTATGTGTGAATAAAAACAATTTTCGCCAAAGACTTCTCATGGATAATTCATTTGGAAATCTCGTCGACGTTTCGGACGTGAACGTAGAACGTGACTTTCGGCATCACGTTTTCGCGGTCCCGAACTGATCAACACGTGATCATTAGTGGCTTCGAAATTTCAGTGAACAATGAGTCAGTGCTTGGTCGAATTCCTTTGTTTTCTGACGTCAACGTCGACGGAGTCCTCCAAAGTTCAACAATGGAGACTCACTCGCTGATTGTAATCGTAAGTTCCGTAGTGTAGAGAGAGTTCGTGTGGTACTGAACAGTAAAAATGTTTTCTAAATGATGTATAGTTCAATTGTTTTGAAGTAGCAAATCTAATTTATCACGCCGTGCAATTTTTTTTGGTCTTTATTTTATACTAGTTGACCCGGCAGACTTCATAGTGCCTCAATCGATAAATAAAAGACTTTTTTATAAAATAAACTTAAAACAAACAAAAGGAATCCGTCCGACGAGGGACACATCAAAGGAAAAAATGTGTGCGTGTACTAGTGTACACACGTAAGAAGTGAAACTTGTTTATGGCCTTATTTTTCGAAAAATGATCTACATGCAACTTTCTAGAAATTGGTTAAATAAAGTTAAATTAGATAAAGTTTAAACAAAAGGATTTTATTATCATAGACATGAATACAAAAAAGTTAAATTAGATAAAGTTTAAACAAAAGGATTTTATTATCATAGACATGAATACAAAACAGATGGCGCGTAACGGAAAAATGTGACGCGTAACCGAAAAATGTGACGGTAAATTTTTTTCCAACGCCGATAAAGAAGTTTCACTTCAAAAACAAAATTGTTATTTTTATTTAATTCCGAGCATTTTCATATTTATCTACCTTTGAAACCTTTTCTGGACTTCCACAAATAATTTAAGACCAAAATTAGTCAAATCGGTCCAGCCGTTCTCGAGTTTTAGCGAGACTCGAACAGGAATTCATTTTTATAATATATAGAAGAAGATTATTCATGAAAAATAGAGTGAATAGAAAACATACTATTTATTTATTTAATGTATTTTGTACACACAGCTGTTAAAAGAAACACGACAATAAGGATTCAGAGTACAAGGACACTACTTATTTCAAATTGAAATCTCTTCCAGTAGGTCCGCAAAAGGAAAGAAGAATTATGAACACAAACCTAGTGCAAACAGTAAACATTACGTATAATAATAATTATATACTTATTATAAGATATAAAACGATATATATACATACATATACTTACTTTATAATATAATATATTATACAAATATATATACTTTTATTTAATATGGTAAGTTAAGATAAATAGTGTTCTTTAACAGATTTCTTGAAAGCTGCTATGGTTTTGCACGCTCGTTTGCTTGGAGAGAGAGAATTCCAAAGTGTACTGCTTGTACAGAAAATGATTTTGCAATTCAAAATGTAAGCATGTATTTTATAACAGCTATTTGGACATACCCGTTCAAAATAAAATCAACATTTAAATTTGTCACTTAAAAAGTTAGAACGGCCTTGTTTCCTCCATATTAATTAAAACTACAGTTTTCAGATTTAAATATCGACAAAAAGGAACCATTTCAACGTGCTTCACTACATAGTATAAAACAAAGTCGCTTTCTCTGTCCCTATATCTCTTTGTCCCTATGTATGCTTAAATCTTTAAAACTACGCAACGGATTTTGACGCGGTTTTTTTAATAGATAGAGTAATTAAAGAGGAAGGTTTATATGTATAATAACATATATTAAATAGTGGAGAAATCAATAATAAATTACAGTTTCCGAAGCGAAGCGAGGGCGGGTCGCTAGTTTTACACAATCGAAGCTCTTCTAAATTAGCGAAATGAAACCCTATTTTAAAGGCCGTTGGTGTTCGCTGAACCGTACGAAAACACACGCTGACAAATTTACACAGACACGTGTAATCTATCGACGCTTGCTGATGAGATTAGGGAGGTGACTTGTAGCGTAATTGTTTTTATTGTATAGGCAGCGTTAAATCATCCACATTACATTTTATTCTATTACTACATATTTTACGGAGATTGTTTTCAATTAATCAATTAATCAGGAGAGGCAGAATGGCTAAAAAAATTAAAAGATTCAAACTCGATTATGAATAAAATACTTAAAAAAAAAAAAGATATGCCCCGTGAAGACATCAAGGTTTGGTTTATAATTTATTGATTGGGTACGTTTTTTTGAAAACGAAAAGGTTCGTTAGGTAATACAGATAATAGAATGTCTCTTCATTCTATCTCTACTCTAGCATTCGCTGATTTTACGTAATAAAAACACAATGAACGAAATAAACTTCAGACAACACAAAATTGAGACCACAACATTTACATATATAAGTCGTCGTGGCCTAAAGGATAAGACGTCCGGTGCATTCGTGTTGAAGCGATGCAACGGTGTTCAAATCCCGTGTTTTTCTAATGAAATACGTACTCAACAAATGTTCACGATTTACTTCCACGGTGAAGGAATAGCATCGTGTAATAAAAATCAAACCCGCAAAATTATAATTTGCGTAATTACTGGTGGTAGGGCCGCTTGTGAGTCCACGCGGATAGGTACCACTGCTCTGCCTATTTCTGCCGTGAAGCAGTAATGCGTTTCGGTTTGAAGAGTGGGGCAGCCGTTGTAACTATATTGAGACTTTAGAACTTGTATCTCAAGGTGGGTGGCGCATCTACGTTGTAGATTAGATGTATATGGGCTCGAGTAACCCCTTAACACCAGGCGGGCTGTGAGCTCGTCCACCCATCTAAGCAATAAAAAAAAACATATATTATTATGTAATAATATCAAAACATGAAGCCTCACATCAAAGACGCTTACTAACAAAAACCGATGACGTACACCTTTCAATTCAAAGCTACACATGACTTAACAACAATACGTATTCATACATACTATGGTAATCTTAAAGAGCGAGACATAATCACGGAGCACTCATCCGCGCTCAGTGAACTGAAATAAACATTACATGACATGACAGGATCCATTGGCTTGTGCGCTGAGTCGACTGAAGATTTTGAAATGAAATTAAATCCGATGGGATATTTTGTACAAAGTAAGTACATAAAAAATTCAAATGGCCTATATTTAAGTCTGGTCTATGTATCAGTTTATTTGCGGGGTAGATTTTCAAAGCTATTTTTTGAAAATATTTTTGGAACGAAGTTCGTTATGGGACGATGCGGAGGGGTACCCTAACCGGGAAAAAACGTCCGTAGCGTAAGATTTTTTCTATTTAGTTTGCTATCAACAGATGTCGTTGCACGTCAATTCAACAATTCCTGAATCGCAGTGACGAGATGTTACACAGTTGATAGACGTTCTCGTATTTCTCTTAATAAAGCTAATTCATACTTACCTGGCGTAAGAGATAACGTGATCATGCAGGCGGTTTCCCCAGGGCGAGGCTGCTCCATTGCACTGCGGAGTGGTTGACCCTTGCGATTAGTTTTATTTTTATCAATAAAAAAATCATAATAAAAAATGGATACCCGAATAATTATTTTGTTTATACGTCGAATAGAACTTAAAATTAATATTTTTATAATAAGGAACTCGTTCCTATCTCGTGTCCCACGACACCACACATCTTTTTTTTTTGTTTATCACATTCTCAAGAGAACTGTACTAAAATGAGAATTTCAAATTAAATTAATTCATGTAAAAACCCAACAAAGACTTCCATAATGAAACTAATAAAACATCCAACGAATTTTGGACGAATCTCCATCACAAAAGTTAAGTGCCTATCGAACGATCAGCTGAAGTTAATTGCTGTTTTTATTTGATGTAGTTATTAAAGCATGAAATTATTGTATATAAAGTACAAAGAGATCAGGCACATGAAGCTGCACTAAACCAATTCAAAACGACCCTTACCCAAAGTCAGTCTTACCCTTAATTACCCTTACCCAAAATTATTGATCCCTGTGCTTTTCGCGAGGTTGTTTGGTCATTGATTTATGGTTTTAGCATTTCGTTTAAAGAATTCAATCCTGGTTTATATATATTTCTGTTATTAGAGAAGAAAGTCGTCAAGTCTCAAGTCGTCGTGGCCTAAAGGATAAGACGTCCGGTGCATTCGTGTTGAGCGATGCACCAGTGTTCGAATCCCAGGCGGATACCAATTTTTCTAATGAAATACGTACTCAACAAATGTTCACGATTGACTTACACGGTGAAGGAATAGCATCGTGTAATAAAAATCAAACCCGCAAAGTTATAATTTGTGTAAATTACTGGTAGTAGGACCTCTTGTAAGTCCGCGCGGGTAACTACCACCATCCTGCCTATTTCTGCCGTGAAGAAGTAATGCGTTTCGGTTTGAAGGGTGAGGCAGCCGTTGTAACTATACTGAAACCTTAGAACCTATATCTCAAGGTGGGTGGCGCATTTACGTTGTAGATGTCTATGGGTTTCAATAACCACTTAACACCAGGTGGGCTGTGAGCTCGTCCACTCATCTAAGCAATAAAAATAAAAAATAAAAAATCACGGCTTTTTGTATGTATGTTCTTTAACATTTTTCAGTATTTTTTTAGTATAATTTAAAGAAAAATTTTAATTACATCCGAAGCTCGTAATTTTTTGTTAATTATTTCAATTAAAACAGACCCGAAAAAATATTTAGAAATAAGATCCATAATTTCTGGAAAATTATATATAATTTATCGTTAACATTTACGGATGTTCGATTACTGTGAACCTTAAATATACTTAACACGCGATCCGAAGTTAATTTTCTTGGATTCGCTATGTTATAATTAAAGTATCGAGATCGTTCTGACGGATTCACAGAATCCGAAAATTCACGATTTTCTCATTATAATCCACGGATCATTTTGTACGTGCAAAAACGGCGCTCCATTATTTTTTACGTTTTTTATCGAAACTCGACGATGAAAAGAAGACCCGGAAAATGCCATTTCATTTTCCGGATACTTCGCAACGAAATTTAAGAACACCTTTAAATATTAGTATGTCATCTTGATTTATTATTGTGGACGACGATGATGATCCTATTGAGTTTTTTTTTTAATCTAACTTTTTTTTCGTGCTTCGAATGTTCCAGAATTTTCTTTTATGCTTAATACCTATTGACGGGCTTTAGTGGGATTAATAAAAATTGGTAAAGAGCAAGTTTGTAAAAAGCTCAATATTCAATAAAATTTAAAATAAATAAAACAGAAGAGAGCCGTTCGGATTGTCGTTAATCCCATTCTCAAGGATCCTTTGAAACCTCTGGGTCTATGGAGGGACTTCGGTTCCCTCTATATTTTGTGCCATATTTTCCATAGGGTGCGCTCCAAGAAATTGTTTGAGATGATACCATCATCTCGGTTTCACCATCGCACCGCCTGCCATAGGAGGAAAGTTAACCCATACTACCTGGAACCACTGCGTTCATCCACAGTGCGTTTCCAGAGATCTTTTTTGCCACGTACCATCCGGCTTTGTGATGAGTTTTCCTCCACGGTGTTTCCCGAGCGCTATCATATTAACTACGACAGCAGAAAAATATTAAATAGAATGATTCGCTTCTTTTTGGTATTATCCCTCTATTTAAGGAGAGTCAGCGCAGCATATTTTCTATTTCCATTCAGGTCATCATACGCCATCTCTGCACTCAGACCCTTTTCGCGCTTATCTTCTTTCGCACAGCCCATCTAAGTCTTTTTAAGACCCCCTCCCCCTTTGCTAGCAAATGCCTTCACTAGCAAACAACATTCCTCTCAAACATTGTTAAAATTTAAAACTGTGACTTCGAACACAATAGCTAGCGGGTACATTGAAAGGCCAGTGAAAGATATCTATGCCGAGAAAAGCTTTTCCGAGTCAAAGAAGCTAAGACTAACCATTGTTCAAGTAAGTCCATTATATTATCAAGGCTTCTATTGTAGTTCTTTCTGGAACGTGTAAAACGATTATGGGCAGCTGATAATAGGATTCGCTGAAGATTTAAAGTCCTGAAAGCTTTATAAAGTTGTTTTTTTTAGAATAAAAATATATACACTGAGAAATTTGTTGATAAAACAGTTTTTTACTATATTATAAGTGAAAAATATTGAAGTTCTAGCATTCTTTATTTAGAAGGGCCTTAGCAGAAATTATTACTTTGGACGATAATTGATTGTTGGAGATCATACTCATCACTACGTCATGAGACATGAGGTGATAGAAACTTTGACCAAGTGTCTCATGGTATATGAGAACCTGGCAGAATTTTTCAGAATGATCTACGCTATTTACTAAGTACTTAGCTATATAATCTTACCATACCATTAATAAAACATGAAAAAAAAAACATACTTCAAATTTTATCTTAAATTTGTTTTGTCAGTAAATCAAGTCCAAAAAGCTCAATAAAGGTAATTTTGGATAAAAACCGAAATAAGCTCACCAATTTTCATGCTGGCAGTATCAACAAAAGACCCCGTGAACACCGTCAAAGTGACACAATTTCCCTGACACTATCGCGACAATGCGGAATTCAGAAAGCCTTCAAGTTTCAGCAAACAAGCTTACGGAAAGGCTCGGCCATTGTGGGTCCACTATTGTTGCGATCTATTGTCGACCTATATAGCGATTATTGCTAATAGTCCCATCTGCTGTAGAAAGTAGACTGTTGGGATCTCATTACAGAGTGTATGGTTGAAAACTGGCTGTAGATAATTGAAAATACGTGACGTGGGGTACAAACTATGAAATCTACGAAGGTTTTGGAAATGTTTTCACGTTTTAGGAGGTTTCACTATAAAAATGGAGATTTTCGTAAAAAAAATATTTTACCTTTGTAAGCAAACGAGCATACGCCCCACCTGATGGTAAGTGGTTACCGTCCCCCATGGACTTCACCAATGCCAGGGGCTGAGCCAAGCCGCCGCCTACCGTAAGATTTTCGTTAATGTTTAGTATTTATTATTGGAACAGATGAACTCGCGATATACGTCATGTTGTTAAATTGAACTTATAGTAATAATACGTCCGTAGTAAATCTACTCGTAGTCCTAGTATGTAGGGCAGATAAGTTTTTTGGGTACTGACAAGTGTGCGTGCGCGTTAGTGTCTACGTCTGCTCTCACGCACCTAAAATTCTCCGCCATTGTTGTGCTCGGGTAATTTGCAATATTGTGTTTAGTGTAAAAGTGAAATAGACAAAAGACAATAAAATTTAATAGTGAAGTATTAAACAAAGATGAGTTCATCAGACAGTTCTTATTCAATTAGTAGAAGTTTATTTAAATATTAAAAAACCGTTCAATTGTTTTTTTAATGAGTATGGGAGGGCCTGGCCCCCCTACCCCCCGCCCGGGCTTCGCCCCTGGACCCCGGCTCGGTACTCCACGAGCTTTCGCCCTGGTAGGAGTAAGTTTTTTTACAAAAATCTTATTTCGTACAAGCAAATTTTTGAACGTTTCATAAAATATTCAAAATTAGCAACATTTAATTTGTCTCATCAGATTAAGTCAGAAGTTATTCTTTACAAGACCGCAACCAGGTCTCGGGTCTGGTTAACTTTCGTCATTAGACGAGTTGTTAGTAAAATTGGACAGCTACGTTGAAGATTACAGTCTGCTTTATTTTAATGAGTGTTTGTTATTAAGCTGCTATGGTTTTTTTTAACGCATAGAACGAGCTTACGGTCCACGTACAGTCCAGTAATCACCACCAGTTAATCGCCACTATATATGTAGTTACCAGAGCCGATATATACTTCTTGCGCTGGGGGTAGGACCTCTTGTGAGTCCGCACGGGCAGGTACCACCACTCCGCTTATTTCTGCCGTGAAACAGTAATGCGTTTCAGCTTGAAGGGTGGGGCAGCCGTTGTAACTATACTGAGACCTTAGAACTTACATCTCATGGTGGGTGGTGCATTAAAGTTGTAGATATCTATGGGTTCCAGTAACCACTTAACATCAGGTGGGCAATGAAGTCATCCACCCATCAAAGCAATAATTATTTTTTTTATCACATCGTGAATGCGTTCCAACTCATCTTGAAACTTGAAGTCTACGTATCAATTGTATGGTAGGTACGTAAATTAAAATTTTGTACGCACGCTCCGCAGCTGACGATACCGACGAGTACAGTGTGGCGGTAGGCTAACACCAAGAGGTTAGCTTTAAGCCCTTACCTGTTCATACAGACCATGTCCATCGGACATACAGGAGGGGGCGCCCTGGTGTATGCTGTTCGCCGACGACATTATTCTCCTTGGAGAGGAAGGGCCTGAGGTACTGGCAAAATGGAAGGAAAGGTTGGAAAACGTGGGTTTCAAGATCAGTCGAACAAAAACCGAGCACATGTTTTGTGATTTTGGCGTTTCTTCAGACTTCACGCCAATCGCCTTAGATGGTGTATCCCTGCCAGTCTGCTCCGACTTCAAGTACCTCGACTCTATACTTCAGAACAACGGCAACATAGACCGTGATTCCCTGGACGACGCATCGGACAAACGCATAAATCCTGGAAGAACTAGGTGTCTCCACAAGACTCTCCACCATTTTCCTACGTAGGTTTCTAGAGTTTTTCGGTCACGTTGCGAGGAAAAAGGGTGACAATCTCGAAAGACTTCTCATCACCGGCCTAGTGCCATGCGCTGATTTGATCAGATTAAGACGACTTTGGACTCCAACATAAATGTCGCTATCCACTGCGCGGAGGATAGGAATTAATGGAGGAACATAGTCCTGACAAAAGTGCTCCGTAAAGGTCATGACCCTCAACCCTGAGGAATACGATGCACGGAGGAGGAGGAATGACCCTAACAATGCAATTATAAATTAAGATTTTCTTTGAGTCTCTGATACATGTAACATTTTAAGACCGAATAATTTTCCGGTTTTCGCCGGAGGTACGCCTTCAAAGGCTTACGAGCGCCTCAAAAGCCCTAACATAATTGATTGACCCGTATTTGTTACGCAGTTATACGAAACGCTTTATTTAAATGTATACACATTTCGAAAAACCCCGAAACACCGAATTTAATTTAAACTCAATTAAAACACGATCGGAACGGGTCTCGGTACATGTAATAGGAAATTCATGTAATAGACTACAAATTAGCTGCCAATTAATAATGTGTGTGTATACTGGAAGTCTCTGGATCGGAACTTTAATAATTGAAGAGGTAAACGGAATTGCCTTGAAAACTAATGAGACGAGAGCACGTTACACGGAATAAACCATTTAACTTATTATTATAAGCCTCATGAGCCAAGTTTCGGGTTGTGTAAGGAATATTAATGCTTGGTCTATTCGAGGTGAGGTAGCGATGACTTATCTTCGCATAAAGATGTGTGAATCCTTTAATTCTTAGATATTAATTTAAGATTTATTAATATCATCGCAGGATTAATATGATAAAATGACCAATCGGATTGTCGAAAATCATATTCTCGCGGATTGTTGGAGCCTCTGAGTCTGATGTTTTGTATCGTATCATGGGGAGTGCTCTGAGGAATTGTTTCAAATGATCCCATCTTCTCGTTATTATCATTGTACCGCCCGCCACCGAGGTAGAGTTCCTCTATAATACCTAGAACCACTGCGTACGTTACTTTTTCTATTCCGCGAACAGACATATTTTCTGCTATGTACTATCGGGCTCCCCTTTCCGAGCGCTATGACATGACCTTCTTTAAGCGAGGTTCAACTGATGTTTAGTGGTTACCGGAGTCCATAGCATATTATTTACGGCAGAAGTAGGAATCTGAAAAAGGTTGTACTGGATACGGCTAAACAAAGCAGAGATCTACACAAAGCAGTTCCTAAACATGAAGAATGGATTAGCAAGGAGTCATGGATGTTGATAGAGGAAAGGAAAAGACTAAAAGAACAAGGCATTGTAAACAATAGTCAAAGGGAGCGCTACAATCAATTGCATGCAGAGATTCAAAGGTCTACTCGGAGAGACAGAGATGAGCACATCAATAATATGTGTGAAGAAATTGAGGGACATGCTGATAAAGTGCAGACTAAGGACCTTTTCCTGAAAGTGAAGCAGCTAACAGGTGTCTTCAAGCCGAAGAAATGGATTATCGAAGATAGTAGAGGTAACACCTTGACAGAAATGGAACATGTTTTGGAGAGGTGGAGAAACTACTGTTATGACCTATATCGCGATGAAGATAATTTATGCACCGCCAAAATATGGGATGACCACCTGGAAGAGCCTCCTATACTACTTTCTGAGGTTGAATATGCAATACAAAAACTTAAGCACAAGGTGGTTGGTCCGGATGGCGTGTCGGCAGCGATGCTTCAAAGTCTCGGTTCAGAAGGGATAAACATTATCCATCAGATATGTACCAAGATCTGGAAAACAGGCCAATGGCCCAGTGATTGGACAAAATCTGCAATAGTACCACTTCATAAGAAGGGCTCCACAGCGAAGTGTGAGAACTACCGAACTCTGTCGCTCATGTCCCACGCGAGTAAAATACTCCTTCGCATAATAAACAGCAGACTATCAGCTTTCATAGACCACCAGATACCGAGAGAACAGACTGGTTTTGTAGCTGGAAAAGGAACTCGCGAGCAAATTTTGAACGTCCGAGTGCTCATTGAGAAATTTCGCGAGTTTAACAAGCCTCTGGTGCTATGCTTTATAGATTATGCGAAGGCGTTTGACTGTGTTCGGTGGAGTAGCATGTTTGATGTGTTAATTGATATGGGCGTTCCTTCTCATCTCACACTATTGATACGGAATCTGTACCTTGATGGTTCTTGCTTCGTGAAACTGGATAATCGAGGATCTAAACCCTTCCATACAGAACGTGGAGTACGTCAGGGCTGCATTCTGTCACCCAAATTATTTAATATCTACGGCGAATACATAATGAGAAGAGCACTTGAAGGCTGGAATGGCGGTATTTCCGTGGGCGGTGAAACACTCACGAACCTGAGATACGCTGACGACACTACCATGCTTGCATCAGATGAGGAGGAAATGGCAATTCTGCTGAACCGTGTGGAAGAAGAAAGTGCTAAACTCGGTCTTAAAATCAACCAATCCAAGACCAAAATAATGATAATAGATAGAGCGCAACTTCTTCCACGTTCTGATGCACTCAGTGGCTACGAGAAATTAGCAGAATTCATATATCTTGGGTCGCAAATAACATCCGAGGGTGGCTGCATGGGGGAGATACGCCGAAGATCCGGAATGGCTAAAAGTGCGATGGCCAATCTCAGGAAGATATGGAAAAATCGTAGCATCCGATGTATAACCAAAGTGCGCTTGGTGCGGGCACTGATCTTTCCCATATTCCTCTACGGGGCGGAGACATGGTGCATAAAAAGCCGGGATATCAAAAAGATCGATGCCTTTGAAATGTGGGTGTGGCGGAGGATGCTGCGAATACCGTGGACTGCCATGCGAACAAACGAGTCCATTCTAAGGCAGCTAGACATCCGAAAAAGGATCTCTTCCATCTGCCGGGAACGTGTTATGAGCTTCTTCGGACACATCATGCGGTCTCCCAGACATGAATTAGAGAAGCTCATAATTACGGGTCGAATGGAAGGCAAGCGCGCCGTGGGCAGAACACCAGCCAGATGGTCAGATCTGGCAAGAGAAGCACTCGGTGGTAGTCTGTACCATGCAGTCCATGCCACCCATGATCGGGTGCATTGGAAGTACATCGCATGTGGTCGCGATCCCCAGTAGTGAGGGAACGATATAGAAGTATAGAAGAAGGCAGGATGGTGGTATCTACCTGTGTGGGCTCACAAGACGTCCTACCAAAAATAATAGTCAAGCAAAAATGCGTTTCGCTTTAAAAAAGACAGCCGCTGTACTGTAAAACTAAACCTTACAATTCACGTCTCAAGATGATTGGCGGCATTTATAGTGTTGATGTCTATGGGCACCAGTAACCCCTTAACAACAGTTGGACCGTGAACCCGTACACCTGTCTAAACAAAAAAAAATACCGTACTGACTCGTAAACGTACAATAAATACTATTTCTTTGGCAATTAAAAATTTGTCTTGTAAAAATGTTAACGCAATATTCGAGTTTGGCTAACACCAAAAAGACGCATGCTTTAAATTTAAAAGACTTAAATATTTAAACGCTAATTCTTTTTCCTTGGACCACGTTCCAAGACCGATTGCCTGTCAGAGCATGGCTGCTTGATGAACTGCGTTGTCTCGTTGGACTGATGGTGCGTGCTTAGCCACGGTGCTTGTACCTTCATACAGTGGTGTGCTATCATTCATAACGTTCCGTTATTATAAATGCATATTTTGCGCACAATGCAAATCACATTATACGCTTTACGAGCTTATTTCGAGAACTTAATAAATTTATTTTGGTGATTATGGAAATATATAATAGGAATATATATTTTTTATTGCTTAAATGGGTGGACGGGCTCACAGCCCACCTGGTGTTAAGTGGTTACTGGAGCCCATAGACTTAAACAATGTAAATGCGCTACCCACCTTGAGATATAAGTTCTAAGGTCTCAGTATAGTTACAACGGCTGTCCCACCCTTCAAACCGAAACGCATTACTGCTTCACGTCAGAAATAGGCAGGGTGGTGGTACCTACACGTGCGGACTCACAGGAGGTCCTACCACCAGTAATATTACATGACAATGAAAGACTTAACTGCGTTTTCTGTAATATAAATACGAAAATAACATTTAAAGCCCTTAATATCTCTATTTAAATTAATATTTTAGACATTATTATTAAATTATGTAAAATTGATTATTCTCTTCATTGAATGACAAGTGAGTGAACTTGTTTAAGAAAATTCTTTATAAAACTGAAAATGTTTTTCTTTAAATATATTATGTTAAATAATTCGCAAGTATTGATAGATGACATAGCATTAGATTTTAGACGACAAAAATTAAAGTTATGATGAGTTTGAAAGAGAGACCATATCAGCGCAACCTTAACTAGTAGGTGAGTTCACGGGGCTCAAGCCTGACGATGCTGCTAACACGAACCCTAGCAAGAGCAGAGCTTTGTAGAATCTACCACCGGATCGGAAACGCGACCCACTGAGGAGATCCGGCGAGAAACTCAATGGGCTGTGTCTGTGGATTAATTTACTCGCCGAGCCCTTCGTCGCAAGCGACCGGTTCGACGAGAACGATGACCGTGGAGCTCTGTGTATTTGTATCCAGTACCTGCATGAGTCGATCTATTGTCGTGCTTTCTAATTTGCTAAATTTGCAGATAGCACAGTATCTCATCTATGGTAAAAACTTCACGCCTCTGAAACTCATCCTAGCCCATAGAATAAAGGTCCTCGGTGAAGCCGTTAGAAGCGATGCAACTTTATGTGGGTGTTAAAATCCAGTTGGCTAGATTTTATTTTTGTACGGACATGTTTGACACGTGCTTACGAGGTATTTCCACGACAAAGGAATAATATCGTGTAATATAAATTTTAATAAAAAGTACGGAATGTTTATTACTTTGCATATAATTTACCCAGTTGTATGTGAGACTTTTGTTCCCGGCTCGGTGGTTTTGTTTCAACCGGTTATCTTCACGACACACACACTGGGTCTGGACAAACCAATCGATGACTGGTCGGGGATGGATACGGAACTTGTCCAGCAAGGTATTCTAGGTCCCCGATGTACGTCTAGGATTCAAAAAATGAGTAAATGCACATATGCACCTGGGACTGCCACACGGAGCTCCTGGACGCGTGCACTGTTCTAGATTCACTAGGCCTTTGTTAATCTCTATATACAACAATGAATTGCTGTTCGTTAGTCTCGCTAAAACTCGAGAACGGCTGAACCGATTTGGCTAATTTTGGTCTTGAATTATTTGTGGAAGTCCAGAGAAGGTTTAAAAGGTACATAAATATGAAAATGCTCGGAATTAAATAAAAATAACAATTTTGTTTTTCCTTTGATGTGTCCCATGACGGACAGGGATTCTTTTTGTTTGTTTTAAGTTTATTTTATAATATACAAAAGTTTAGGTCTTTTATTTATCGATTGAGGCACTACGAAGTCTGTCGGGTTAGCTAGTTTATTATAATTGAACGCACCCACGGTCTTCGAATTCGGTAATGTTTAAATATTATAGATTTGGTTCCGTGTTGCTCGGCTCCCGTTCGTAATCGATGTGTGTGTGCATGCGATATAACTTCGTTGTCATTTGATGGATCCGAACGTGGAGATCGATTGGCGTTGTAAAATGTCACATTTAAAATTTGCCGTAAAGACGGCACACCCAATAAATAGTAGGGTAAGTTCACACCGACAGGTACCATCAGTATTGAAGGGCGGCAGAGTTGAGACAACAAACCTCAAGCCTCAAGGTGGGTGGCGGCTTACATGTTGTGATGTCTGCGTGCTTCACTAACCACATAACACCAGGCCGTGAGACCATTCACCCGTTTATAAAAGAAAATACATTAAATCGAAGCTTTTTTTCTTATAACACTAAGCCCTGTCTTTGTCGATCGGTGGATTTACGTTAAAATTATGAACTCAGTTATTTTTATCAGCAGATATGTGTGTCTCTATGTTTTTTTTGTTGCATAGATGGGTGGACGAGCTCACAGCCCACGTGGTGTTATGTGTTTACTGGAGCCCATAGACTTAAGCAACGTAAATGCGCCACCCACCTTGAGATATAAGTTCTAAGTTCTCAAGTATAGTTACAACGGCTGCCCCGCCTTTCAAACCGAAACGCATTACTGCTTCACGGTAGAAATAGGCAGGGTGTTGGTACCTACCCGCACGAACTCACAAGAGTTCCTACCACAGTAATTACGCATAATTTTGCGGGTTTGATTTTTATTACACGACGCTGTTCCTTCACCGTGGAAGTCAATCGTGAACATTTGATGAGTACGTATTTCATTAGGAAAATTGGTACTCGCCTGGGATTCGAACACCGATGCATCGCTCAACACGAATGCACCGGACGTCTTATTCTTTAGGCAACGACGACATCAAACATTTAACCACAGTGCGTTTTCAGAGGTATTTTTTGCCACGTACCATCCGGCTATGGAATGAGCTCCCCTCCACGGTGTTTCCCGAGCGCTAGGACATGTCCTTCTTCAAACGAGGCTTGTGGAGAGTATTAAGCGGTACGCAGCGACTTAGCTCTGCCCCTGGTGTTGCTGAAGTCCATGGACGACGGTAACCACTCGCCATCAGGTGTGCCGTATGCTCGTCTGCCTACAAGGGAAATAAAAAAAAACCACTTAACACCAGGTGGCTATGAGCTCGTCCACTCATCTAAGCAATAAAAAAAAAATGTTATGCTTAGTGACATTTTATTAGCTTGCTAAGGCACCAAAAAGACTTACGAAGTAACGTTATGTAATTGGTCGCTGTATGTTTTTGGGGACATGATGCGGCATAATGTCGGTCGTCTCCACACGAATAATTCATGAGAAAAAATCATGACAGCCGGCATATTTCCTTTTAAGCCTACATTTATCATGCGTCAGCCACAAACGTGTGTGAAGTCAGGACTAAATAAATATAACAACATTTCTCGTGAAGTACCGAAGTTTAATGTTTTGTTTGCTTAATAAGTTGTTATTTCGGGTTTGTAGTGACCTTTTTTTTATGATTATCATTCTGCGTACATAATAATATTATGGAAAGAGTCCCTCTTTATTAATTTGGAAATGCAAAATCGTATATTTTATTTTGTATGTCCTTTAATGTGCTCTAAAAAAATCACGGTGCTAAGTAAGCAGACGAAAATAACTGTCATTTTTTTTTCCTTTTTAGTGACACTGCCAGGCTAATATTCGGTAATACAACTTGTAACCTGTACTGGTGGTAGGACCTCTTGAGTCCGCACGGGTAGGTACTACCGCCCTGTCTATTTCTGCCGTGAAGCAGCAATGCGTTTCGGTTTGAAGGGTGGGGCGGCCGTTCTAACTATACTGAGACCTTAGAACTTTATATCTCAAAGTGGGTGGCGCATTTACGTTGTAGATGTCTGTGGGTTCTAGAAACCACTGGGACTGTAAGCTTGTTCATCCATCTAAGCAATAAATAAAAATGCAAACCCGTTTATTTCCCTAGTTGAAATCATCCACAGTATAATTATGTATTGGTTTAATAATACTCTTTATTGAAGTGAAAACTTCTTTAGAATCGTTGTGATTTCAAACCGGATGCAACGGAAAAAACGACAGGTAAGAGACACAAATACAAAAATGTGTAGGATGAAGCCAGCAAAGAATGAGACTGAAATATACATACTATTTAATACAGCGCCATCTGTGAGATTTTTTAATACTAACGTGTGTATGAAAGCTCTTGTAGTGAATTTTAATTTAGGATTATACGTGAAATTAAAATATCAATTCACAGAGGGCGCTACCTTACAATTATTTACTAATGACAAAATTTTACATATACTTAAGACGTTTAGGATAATTGTATTTTAATTTTGGAAGGTTTCACTTCTACCACGTGTGAATTGCACACATTTTGTTTTATTATGTGATTTACATTTAGTTTCTTAACGAATTTTCTAAGTAGTTAAATTGCAATCCGAATCGCTGTGTAGTAGGACATACTGTGATTGGTCGGATCTACCGTTTTGTCGATTCAAACGCTGAACTAATTGCATCCGGTATTCGTATGCAAATGGAATTCCGATACCCTGTCTCACTGCTCCAAAATAATATAGTTAACACAATTAGAAAACAAAAATACGAGGGAGATCATTTACGCAATCGTTGATTGAGAGATTAAACGAGGTAAACTATTTATTGTTTTAGTAACATACAAATACAAAAGATGTATAAATGAATACTGTTCATTAAAACGAAATAAGCTTGCCAAGTGATCAAGTTTCACGGTAGGTAACGGCTTGGCTCTGCCCCCGACATTTCTGATGTCCACGGGCAACGGTAATCACTCACTATCTTGGGCTGTACTTGCTCGACTACAAGGGAAATAAAAAAAAAACTAACAAAATACGCTTTTATAGAAAATCCAACAAAAAAATAGAAAATAAGTTTTAATAAATTTGAATTAAAAATAGTGTAAGAAAAAATGATTTGATTGTAAAAAAACGTGGGGTGCATGGTATCAGTAGTTATAAATATTAGTAGTTAAAAAGAATTTTCTGTAAAAGCGTATTTTTTTGTTTTTTTAAACTATTATTTATTTTATTTAACCTACTAGCGACCCGCCCTCGCTTCGCTTCGGAAACATTAAAACAGACATGAAACCAAAAAAATTAAATAAAAAAAATATTAAAAAAAGTAGCCTATGTTCATCAGGGACAATGTCGGCTTCTAATGGAAAAATAATTTTTCAAATCGGTCGTAATTTCAATTTTTTTTAAATATTGAATTGTCATCGGTCCTTAATTATTATACCAAATGTTGAGTTAATCCGACGTTTTGAAGGGGGTCAAAATCATGTTCAAAGATTCCGTTACATACTAACATACATACGTCTGCAGTTAAAAAAAGCGTATTAAAAACAAAAAAATCATTTACAGAGAAACTTTTACAAGGCCATAATAGTCTGTGGGTGTTAATAAAAAGCTGTTTCGTACCAAAAGTCGCAACCCACCCTTTTCCTGTTCGCTTTATTCCAGTCATCCGAGTCGCATTACGTCCAAATTTGTGACACATTCGAAGCGAAATACTGTCTAAATGTTTTTGTACGTTGCCATAAACCAACGACTTTGTTGATAATCGTATGAATCTACTTGACAATGTTTGAAGTTACTACGTTAGTTGACATATAATTTCTCGTACTAAATTGTTCCTCAGAAACGTCGTGTACAATGATTTGCTCTGAGTTGTACAAATTAATAATAATATACACTAGAGGTCCCGCAGTAGTCGAAATTCGACTATAATTAATTGGAATTGTAAGTTTGTACACTATTATGATTGTATTTTATGCTTCTATAATCACAAATTTCGCCAAGGCTACACCATAAAAAAATATTAATAAAGACAAACAATATTTAATCTATTCTCAATTTGACCACAGACGTCAAGAACAAAAGTTTAACAATAAATAGTATGCATGCGTGTGTGCGTCAAATAAATGGTATGTAGTGTGTGTAATGTTTTCTTTATTGCTTTAATGTATCTTTTATGCATTATTTAAAAAAAATATTAGCAATGTGCACTTCTTCTCTATATTCTCTATAAGTGTGGAAAATTTCATACTCCTCCGTCCGCGCAATTTTCGTAAAAAGGGAAACAAAGTTTTCGCTTCACGTATTAATATATAGATATATACTGGTAGGACCTCTTGTGAGCTCGCACGGATAGGTACCACCACCCTGACTATTTCTGCCGTGAAGCAGTAATGCGTTCCGGTTTGAAGGATGGGGGAAGCCGCTGTAACTATACTGAGACCTTAGAACTCGTATCTCAAGGTGGGTGGCGCATTTACGTTGTGGATGTCTATGGGCTCCGGTAACCACTTAACTTCAGGTGGGCTGTGAGCTCGTCTATTCATCTACGCAATAAAAAAAATGTATATGTTTATTGTGTTAATTAAAATCGGGCAGTAGAATTTTCATTGTCGTCAAGCATATGGTTAGCTTGATCGCGAGTGGTCATAGTCGCTAATAGATATTTGCGATGCTAGGGATACAGACAAGCCGTGGCTGGTCATACTAGCAAGAGATGTGAAAATAAAAATCTTACAAAAGAAACAATTCCTTCGTGGTTCATGAGCGTTCAGTACAAAATAAAAAAAAATCATTTAATTTAGACCATTATAAGTCCATATGTTGTTAGTAGAGTAATACTTATAACTATGTTAGTAAAATTAAAATTAGCAAAATTATTATGACATTTAAACTAAGAATTTAATAAAGATCAACCTTTTCCTTTTTACAGCGAAAATGGCGCCTCAGTTTCAAGGAATCTCTCTGCAGACAAGCTTTATTTTTTCTGTCAAATAAATCAAGAGCACCACTAAATTTTTGTACAGTGTATAGAAATCGACAAAGAAACGGATTCTCTTAGGAAATAAACTGAAATCCTTGGGATACACCGTATACTGATCACATAAATCCTTACATAAAATATTCGTAGAGTCAGCCAAAGGGTACGTACCCAATCCAGCAAGGCTCATCAATCATTTCTTCACCACAGAGAATTGTGACCTTCTTCAAGACCTCGCAATTGTCTCAAAGGAAAGAAATCAAACAAAATAAAATCGGGCCCATCTGAATACGGAACCTTCGCAACTCAAGATTTATGATCCAATTCTTTAAATCTTATTTTTGTATTTTGCTACGAAAATCTTGCGAAATAATTCGGTTTAAGTAATTTGATCTAAATTTCTTTGACAACTTTTGTCCCACAACCTGCGAGTAATTTGGTCTATTATGTTTTATTTTTCTGGAATTCATATCACTCGAGAAAATTTTTACTGGTGGTAGGACGTCTTGTGAGTCCGCGCGGGTAGGTACCACCACCCTGCCTATTTTCTGCCGTGAAGCAGTAATGCGTTTCGGTTTGAAGGGTGTGGCAGCCGTTGTAACTATACTTGAGGCCTTAGAACTTATATCTCAAATTGGGTGGCGCATTTATGTTGTGGATGTCTATGGGCTCCAGTAACCACTTAACACCAGGTGGCCTGTGAGCTCGTCCACCCATCTAAGCAATAACAAAAAAATTTTTTTAGCCTGAAGCCGTTGAAAGCTCCTTTTAAGCGGTTCGCTCTGTAGGCTACTGCTTAAGTGTACATCTGGCATTAATGATGTCCATGAAAGACGGTCACTGCACGGTACACCATCGCCATCAATCACATTTGGTGGCGAGCGGTGGATCGTATGTTCATTTGTCTTAAAAGGCAATAGAAGAAAAAACAAAAGGAAATAAGGCCAGATGAATGTTGCCGTGTCGTTTTTTGTTTGTTTTTAATGTACACATCACTACTTTTAATGTGACTGCTATATTCTCATTTCATTTTCAGTTTTTTGAAGATCTGTTTACACAAACGTTTCTCTATAATTGTCTACTTCGGATTTTCTTTCGGATTTTTCCTCGAAATTGGGTAATTTTCGTATCATTCTATAAATAGTTGCCAGGACTATAGATAGGGTGTGACTTCAGTTCGCAGAAATGAGGACTATGGTACACTTATTTATTTATAAGTGCCGTGGAGCGTAGACAGTTATGGGCTGAAAACTAAAATAGCTATTTCAATGTAAGTGAATTTCGATAAAACGTCAAAAGGTGGACAGTTACAATGTGTTAGACTCTGAGATCATCTAAATATTTGCACTGATAAAAAATCTTAGCTTAATTAAATCGTCTTATATTTCATCTCAGTGAGACCTTTCAAAATCCTTCCATTAGATCTCACTGTTCGTCCTCACATTACATTGAGTCCTTCATTTATCAGGATATCCTCTATAACGGATAATCAAAAATGTTTTTCACCAAAAAATAGTTCAGAATCAGTCAGTCAGATTGAAAATCAAATTTATGGTTGTTTAATATTTACTTTGTAATTATTATCTTTAGAGGATAGCAATATAGTATAAAGAAATAGGCAGACAGGAATCGATTTTTAAGGTAATAAGAACTCAACACGTGTTAATTCACGGAGTTTCTTGCCAGATCTTCTCGGTGGATCACGATTCCGGTCATGTGGTAGATTTACCGGAGCACAGCTCTTGCTAGGGCTAGTGTTAACAAGCCCTCCCAGTCTGAGCTCCGAGACCACACCTTCCAAGCCACGCGTAGTTAGAACAGTTCCTTAGGCTACTAAAGATTAAAGAAACAACACTTGTGTGCGCACGAAATACTTCCACAATGAAAGAAAATAACATAGTTTAATCAAAAAAATAACTATTTTCTTTTTATTTGCATATTTACTCGTGGTATTGTGCATCTACATAGCATGTAATCACCGTCATGTCTATATTGGCGACGTGGCAGATATGCGCTTGAAGAATATATTATTATATAAATAGGTCAGCCGTTACATAAAACAATTGAAAATTTGACCTTAAGCCTCAATGTAGGTTTTTTTTTTATTGCTTAGATGGGTGGACGAGCTCACAGCCCACCTGGTGTTAAGTGGTTACTGGAGCCCATAGACATCTACAAAGTAAATGCGCCACCCACCTTGAGATATAAGTTCTAAGGTCTCAGTATAGTTACAACGGCTGCCCCACCCTTCAAACCGAAACGCATTACTGCTTCACGGCAGAAATAGGCAGGGCGGTGGTACCTACCAGCGCGGACTCACAAGAGGCCCTACCACCAGTTATTCCGCAAATTATAATTTTGCGGGTTTCACTTTTATTACACGATGTTAGTCCTTCACCGTGGAAGTCAATCGTGAACATTTGTTGAGTACGTATTTCATTAGAAAAATTGGTACCCGCTCGCGGGATTCGAACACCGGTGCATCGCTTCAACACAAATGCACCGGACGTCTTACCGTTTAGGCCACGACGACTTGACAGCAATCGTGCCGCCGGGCGCATGTTTAACAACCTAACACACGACAAAAATCACAAATAACAAACTAAAATCTTAAAGTCAAACAGTAGGTAAGCGGCTATTCGTTTTTCTGTTCTTACCGTAACGTTTATCCGATTTAGTTGAATCCTCAAACAGTACTTTTTGGAGTTTCCGGGAAAGTTTCTAGTGTTTCAGAGAGCTTAATCTCATCTTTCAAATTGAGCAGTGATATTCAAGTTCCGGTTTCTATGGGTTTCATCCCCATCGTGGGGGCTGTGAGGTCGCCCATTAATTTAAGTGAGATTGTTGGAGCTTCCGATCAACATCATTTACCTACCTACATTTTTTTTTATTGGTGGTAGGACCTCTTGTGAGTCCGCGCGGGTAGATACCACCACCCCGCCTATTTCTGCCGTGAAGCAGTAATGCGTTTTGGTTTGAAGGGTGGGGTAGCCGTTGTAACTATATTGAGACCTTAGAACTTATATCTCAAGGTGGGTGGCGCATTTACGTTGTAGATGTCTATGGGCTCCAGTAACTTAACACCAGGTGAGCTGTGAGCTCGTTCACCAATATAAGAAAAAAAAAAACGTAAATCATAAAAAGAAAATCTTAAAGTCTTAAAAAATCATGTCAATGGCTACGACACTATCACATATCCCCACAGACAGTTTCAATTCTTGTAATCCTATCAGAAGTTAGGTACGGCTTAACGGAAAAAGTTGTAAGCATTCGGTCCTTGATCTAAGTTCGGTCTCATAAGTACAAACTCACTTGTGGATCTCCTTTTTTGCGGGGACAGGTACATGAATCATTGATTTTTAAAGAAGCTTGCTGTAATAAATGTATCTTTTCCCATCACTTTGTGTTTGGGTATACTTCGTTGCCTCCCTGGAGAGTTAGTTCAAAAATTGGTTAGATTATGTACATTGATGTATACTAAATTAAATTTCAATATTGCTGGCGTTTCGCTACTTTGACAGTCAAGCTTAGGAGCCACCAATTAGTGCTTAATGCAAAGTCAAAATCGTCGTTTCAAAATACAATGGCTGTGCCACTCTTCCTATAGAAATGTGTGGTTGTTTCGTAGTAGAAATAAGCATGATACTGTTATACCCATACGCCCCTACCGTCTCTAGTCCCGACTGGGCTCCGACCCGGTCTGAGGTAGGGCGCCGGCCGTGAGCGGCAGAAGTTTTTATTGAGGTTCAATTCCCACATACCCCACCTGCCGCGCTGGTGGCTGCCGGCGATTTTCTCTTGTGGAAAAAAAACCCATCCGCCTGACTTACTCACTTTACCAGTAAACGTCAGTTGGTCAACTTTTTTTAAATACTAGAGAATACTAATAAATAGTACGAAAGACACTACTAAATACTAGTTCTTACAGAATAAAGCTGCTCATTTTTCGTTGAATTTCTTAGTGAAAACGGTGCTCCGGTCCTAGATCGTATTCAACAAAGTGGAAGAGTGTTTTTTTAAAATAACCTTACGAACTCTTATTTTTGTGTTGTTTTGGAACGAAGTTCCTTATGGGACGATTCGGGGGGTACCCTAACCGCGAAAAAGCGTCCGTAACATAAGATTTTTATTAGTAATGCACACAGTGTACGACTTAACTTTGTAATAACGTACAAAAAATAACATATTTTTTTACCATTCATTGACCACGATCTCAGAGCGTTCGTTTGCGCAATACACTAACTCTTATGCAAACAATCGTGAATGAAGTGTACCACAATAAGTTCGCACGTTACCGAATGACCGTGAGTTGTTGCGAAACCTCCAGTTTTATTTTCTTTATACCTCGAATAGAACTTAAAATTAATATTTTTATAATAAGGAACTTCGTTCCTATCCGGTGTCCCACGGCACCACACATCTTTTCTTTTTTATAACGATAATTTTAACGGTCTGCAACTGTTTGGCGAAATCACAGATACATAAACTGTTCAATAGGACACCAATGTATTTCTAGTATTTGTATTAAATGAACTATGTCTTTGTAATTAATATAGCCGAGATGTTCCTTAGCGGGAGCGTGAAGGGAGAATAAATCAATATTTAATTATCCTTCTTCCACGTTCCTACAGGAAATTTATTGTATAATTATTTTTGTTTATAGAATGTGAGAAATTTTTGCAGAAAGTCTATATTTATAATTACTAATATAGCAGCGCATTCAAATTCAAAAGAATGAAAACTATCAAAATAGTTATTGTCAATCGAAATCAATATATTGTAGATTAATAAAGGGCTTTGGTACTCGAGCGCTTAAACCACAGCACTCAATGCCGCATTGGCGATACACCAAGCCCGCTTATGGTTCTTTTTTTTTTTTTTTTAAGAACTGAATTGAATTAAAAAAACCATGAAAACAGTAAATTTTAATTTATAAGTCTAAATGAGCCCAGCTGAATGCGAATAAATATTATGATGATGAACCAGTCATTTTCATAATTAAATGAATAAGTTGTTTGAAAGAAAAATATCGAATGTTATTGGAGACAAGTAAAATTAAGATCGCAAACAATTCATGAATAAGCCTGACAACTTATTTACATTTAATTTCCTAAAAATTTAAAACTACTGATAATAAACTTTCTTGGTTTCAGCACCTTTTATTACTCAGGTTAGAAAGTATTTTTTGTGCTTTAGTTGTTTAATATAGTTTACTTTATTTATATTCTCTGAGGCTTCGAAAAATTCATACGATGAAACAAAAATTTCTGTGACCTCCGGCTGCCCTATGTGTTCCGGGTTTTCTATGCTGTTGCTTTAGCTGAATTAGTCCTTCTTCTCACGGATTTTGTCTCAGGCGAGAATCGGACGTTTGGGTGAGAGTGAAGAGAAGCTGTATAGTGATAGTGGGTGTCTTCTACAGTATTGGCACTCTTGTATACCTCACGCGCAATCCATGAATCCGTGTTCGGTAGAACTTGTTTTTTAGTTGGTTTAACTCAAACATAGCACAATCATCGTTTTCCGCTCCTGAGCAAAGATCCAGTGATTTCTTCCTGCGCCCAAAAATCATTTTTCGTTTCCAGTGAACATCTAATAAGACGCCCAAACAATCTAGCACTTAATATGTTTATTCATTAAATAAAGGACAAAAGAGACGTTTAATTAATAGGCTTATATGGGATTCTAATGACCAATTAAATTCATCATCTCAGTCCAAAAATCTTACTAATCAAAATGCCAGACGAACAACTCTGGATGTTTCATGATTTCCGACTACAATCTTAAAACCATCGCACAATTTAGCTGACAAAAGGCGACGCTGATTAAAGAGGAATGGATGGAGGCTCTTACTGTTTGATTGAGGGATTATACTGATGATAGCAGCTTCGTTGACTTTAACAATGGACGCCTTATTGTTGTTCAAGTTTTCGCCAGCGGCGTGGACAATAACGAAGATGTAAAGGGCACCCGATAAAGTTTCAGAAAGTTTGTTGACGCAAATGAACCCGTTCGAATGAATAAGTAAATTTGTTGAGACGATCTGTCTGTTTATTTCGAGTTTTAATCTTTCGTATTATTGAGCGCATCAGCAATTTCAAAATCGAACGAGCTGAAGTATCGTCTTGGTAATTAATATTGATAGCTTCTTGTTTTTAAAAGTCATACGTAACCTGTAAGCAAGTGGTGTGACATTATTTTGAACCTGTCCAGAAAGGTACCCCAGATTGTCGAATTCTGTGTGGTTTAAAAGGCTGGTGAATAACTTTAAAATAAAATCGAGGCTTGGATGGCTTTACTGGTGGTAGGACCTCGTGAGTCTAGATGGGTAGGTACCACCGCCTCGCCTATTTCTGCCGTGAAGCAGTAATGCGTTTCGTTTTGAAGGGTGGGGCAGCCGTTGTAACTATACTGAGACCTTAGAACTTATATCTCAAGGTGGGTGGCAGCATTTACGCTGTAGATGTCTATGGGCTCTGGTAACCACTTAACACCAGGTGGGCTGTCAGCTCGTGCACGCAACAAAGAAAAAAAAATATTGGTGTTTGATATTATTTTGAACGCATCCAGGCAGGTACCCCAGATTGTCAAATTCTGTTAGGTATAAAAGGTTTATGAGCGATAAGTGGAAATAAAATTGAGGTTTCGAATACATTTTTGAAAGAAGGTGATGAAATTCGCACTTTTGTGTCCATAGATTCTGGCAAAGGATCAATTTCTGCAAAAACACACAAATTTTTCTGTCAATTTTTATTCTATGTTCTATTTCGGATCTTTAGTACTCTGTACAAAGAGGCGTTCTATGAAAAGAGCTTGGTCCGAATATTTGCTTTGATAGAGCCAAGAAACTGGAAAATGACAGATTAAGGGAGCTCTTCCCGTTCTGTATTGCGGCTTAATGAGTTTGTTTCTGTGAAACAGTCCATACACAAGGGAGTTTCAATTAAGCCGTCTTAATATTATATTAAAAATCGTTATTCAATTTAATATTAAAACAAAAGTGCTGGAGAAAATAAAATTAATTTCAATAAAATGATTCTTATTGGTAAATGAAACTGCATTCTAAATCGATGATAAAATGAATAAATTTTGAAAGGCTAAATATATTATAAATCTATACTTCGATACTAATATTATAAAGAGGAAAGATTTGTTTGTTTGTTTGTATTGAATGGGCTCCGAAAGTACTGAACCGATTTCTTTCACTGTTTGGAAACTACACTAACCCCGAGTGACATAGGCTTTTTTTTTTTATCAGGAGGAAATCGCCGGATTTCCGCCCTCCCCTGGGGATGGAAGGCGGGGCATGTGGGCATGTCGGAGTCGAACTGACTAAAACCTCCTGTCGCTCAACAACCCGCGTCCGAAACTCGCATGAGACAGAACCCATGAAAAGGCAAAGGGGGGAAAGTGAAGCGTTTAGTGCGGAGCACATCTCTCCCATCACCCTCCCCCTCGGGACACCGGACCAGCGGTCGTCGGCGCCACGACCACTAGCCCTCTCGGTCGGCAGGCTATCCGGAGCCCGCCTAGATGGCGCCAGTTAGAATGGGTTATCCTACGGAATAGCTGGGTCAGAACCAGCGTGGGTCGAGGAGAGCCGGCCTTCCATAACCCGGATGCTCTTGCGTAAAACGCGTGCAGAGCAGCTTGCACGTCGTCTTCTTAGACCCCCTTCGCCCCCAGACCGACATATGAAGGAGACCCGAAACACTTAGAGGGCCAGGGCTTGGGCGAGATCCGCCTCCCTGGCCCCCGCTCGACGGCGGCGGGCTTGCGCGTCTCTCACGCGCCCCGCCGCCTCCTTCTGCGAGATGGTGCACTCGCAGAAGTCGAGCATCGCCTTCCACGGAGTGATATAGGCTATATTCTTTTTAAAAAAAAATAGGGATCCTTACTAAAACTCCAATAGTTTTAATATATTTATTTTAGGCAGTGGCTTGGCTCTGCCCCTGGCATTGCTGACGTTCATGAGAGACGGTGACCACTTACCATCAGGTGGGCCGTATGCTCGTCTCCCTACAATGGCAATAAAATATATATATATTAATGTTAATAAATTAGAAAAATCTATATCTATACTAATATTATAAAGAGGAAAGATTTGTTTGTTTGTTTGTTTCGAATAGGCTCCGAAACTACTGGACCGATTTGAAAAATTCTTTTTCCATTAGAAGCCGACGTTGTCCCTGATGAACATAGGCTACTTTTTTTATTTTATTTTTTTGGTTTCATGTGTGTTTTAATGTTTCCGAAGCGAAGCGAGGGCGGGTCGCTAGTAATAATATAAAAATAAATAAAAAATAGATTTTTTATTATACAAATATTATTTAAATGAAAATAAAAGCTCTTTAAAATAATAATTATTATTCAAACTACCTTGATAATTTTCTATTTTTAGAATTCTGACGCAAATATAAGGGTTAATGTGTGTGTATTATAATTTTTCATTTAGAAATTTTTGTCAAAGACCCGAGCGAAGCCGAAGTAGCCGCTAGTATAATATATTATTGTAAATAATACCGTGTTTTCTTTAGATTATATATCATAGATATGTTAACTATTGACTTCTGTGATAAATGAACAAAATCACCTGATAAAATCAAACCTGCGCAACTCAAATACATTGTGCATTTACTATCTTGCGGGCTTGTGTTCGCGAACAGCTTTGTGCTTTCATTTAATAGTACGATCGCCTTCTTCGTTAAGCATTTGTCTTTTACCACCTAAAAAGTTAGATAAGCATACGGCGGCCATGAAGCCAACTCCTTAGCCACCAAGGTCTTTTTTAAAACTGTACTTATGTGACATCAGGTCACAACGTCAAGTTTTTTTTTTTTTGACTTTGTAGGCAGACGAGCGTACGGCCCACCTGATGGTAAGTGGTTACCGTCGCCCATAGACTTCAGCAATGGCAGGAGCAGAGCCAAGCCGCTGCCTACAATATTTGCTCATATGTAGCAATAAAATCGTTTCCAGAAGTATAAGTTGTAACCAAAAAAATTTTTGAAGTTTTTTCTTTAACTGAACCGGGATACATATGTTCCGCTCTTCTAACTATTCATGAACCGAAGGGTCGTTTCCAAATCGGAAACTCTCAGTAAACAAAAGTAACCCTGTATTGAGAAAAACAAGATGGCGCCCGGAAAACATCACACTCCCCTGCCATATCATCCATCACTAGGGAATATAGGGGCGCCAGGGTCAGACAGGGCTAAAACTATTTTTTATTCATAAATTTCACCCCTTGTAAGTGTTCTCATATGTTAGTAAAATGGACACGTTTTTTGAATATTCTTAAAAGATTGAGTTTTTGCTTGTACGTTATTCATGTCAAATAAGTTTTTTCAATGTTAGCACCCAGCATGGAGTATAATAAATGTAAATAAGTACCAACCAGCACTCGAAAGTTGATCAAATTTTATAATATTTTTAATTCGAACTTGACTGAAGACTAGCGACCCGCCCTCGCTTCGCTTCGGAAGCATTAAATTTTATTATTGATAGGCGAGTCCCGCCATGTTGCGCGCGGTACGGTACGACAATAACTGCGGGTGACGTCGCGGGGCGAAGATAGTCTAAAAAAAGTAGCCTAAGCTACTCCTTATATCATCAGCAACCTGCTAGTGAAAGTCTCAACAAAATCGGTCCAGCCGTTCGAGAGATTAGCCGGAACAAACAAACAGACAAACAGACAAAAATTTAAAAAAATGTTATTTTGGTCTATGTACCGTATATAATAATATATTCATATGCATGTGGTAAAAAGCGGTTATTACAATATTACAAACAGACACTCCAATTTTATTTATATGTATGTGTAGATGGAACTTTCTATCTCGCATCTAACATACAAAAATGCTTATTGCACTGTTTTTTAAACTCAAATTAATTACGAAATCAGAATATATTTCTTCTAAAAATTATTAGTAGATAATTCTTACTCTACTTAAAATATAATTTTAAAAGTAATTAGGTTAAGTACGATCATTGAGTCAAACAAGGCTATATAAACATTTTATCTTCAACTCCGCGCAGTTGATTTCGTTATTATTTTTCGTCTGTATCTTTTTAACCTTATCAAATACACATTTAAAATAGAAATGAAAAATGAAAATTCTATAAATGCGAATATTTTGAAATCTCCCGATGAAAAACTTACTGCTTAAAATGGATATTTAAATTTCATTTCTTAATTTGGATGCTATTGTCAACTTTAGGCACTCACCTTGAGATAATATCGACGCTTGAAAGGCAAACGTGACTAAGCGACAATAACTGCTTTGTACATAAATGATAGGCAATAACCATATTCGATGCGCAAAAATATGTATTTCTAGGTCTATTAAAATTATTTCAATCCTACAGCTAGATTCGTTAAAATAGATTTATTTTCAGGTATTTCAACTTTAAATTAGTCTACTGTAAATTTCACGCATTGTCGCTTAGTCACGTTTGCCTTTCAAGCGTCGATATGAGCTCTGAGTCTCTGTTTTATAGTACGACGGCACCATTCAAACCGAAGCGCATTACTGCTTCACCGCAGAAATAGTTAAGATGCTGATACCTACCCGTGCTTGCACACAAGTCACCTTCCCTACCACTACAGTACATTAAAATTATTATTAATTAAAATAAATAAATTAATTAAAATTAAACGCAGCGACACAATCAAACAGGATAATTGAGCCCATTTGACTACTCACTGCCGTAAGGTCGTCCAACTATCTAAGCAAAAACACGTGTGGTTCTCAGAGACTGCCGCGGTAAAGCTATTGCATAGCATTTTTTATCAACTTTTGCAATTATAATTAGACAATAATGATTTAACATTAAAACAATAATAAAATAAGACCACCTCCACGCTATATTTATAAACATTAACAAAAACAAACCATTAGCTGTCCCCTTCACACTTATAAACTAGACCGCGCGAGAGAAAGATGGGCAGACTTTTCATGATGCGCATGCTGTGCTACATGGTAGGCGGAGTCGGGGTGTTAGGTTTTATTTTTGTTATGGAATTTCTTGATTCGATCGCCGCGCGCAAAGCCCGCGATAAAAGCTATGCAATAGCTTAAAAAACTACTATTTACCTACTTGTACCCACTACGTTAAAGTCGACTTCCACCTTAAGAGACGTTAGGTTTCAATTCGGGACGTGGCCCGTGACAATTTAGTATATGATTGTGTCAAGAATAGCAACATCTCATCTCTTCTAATAGGGGTCGCAAAAGGTAACAGGATTCACTAGAGGGTATTATTATCTATGATATCTGCCTATTTTAGTACGACATTAAGATCGCTAGTCGGGATTAACTGCCTACAAGAATGGTTACTGCCATCCTCCCTATTCCTCCCACGACGGTAATCGTTACGGAAATCAATCTTTGTCTTAAAGAAGAAATTTTATCATAGTAATTCAAATAAATGAACTTCACAAAAAGACTACACTAAAAGTTGAAGAGGATGCTTAGACTTGTCGGTGAAAAGGTCAATGAAATTCGCGGAGTCATCAATCATTCTAAGAAGCAAAAGAGCTTAAGAGTTGAAAGGTTAATGCAAAAACTGGTCGAATTAGTTAACTTTTAAATCTTAAGTTTCCATAAATATTTAACTTACTAATTATCTTACTTACTTATACTTACATTTTAAAATGCAACAGTCATCAATAAATAATTACTTTTATGACAATTTTAATGATTGCAGGATTTGTAGGAAGATGTGTCTTGCGGATCGGTAACTTTTTTTTGTGTTTGTTTCTAAGCTATTCAATAATTGGAAGGACGATCGTTCCAAAATCAGAGACAGTCATCTGATCCCAAACTAGTACTACCAGGGTATTAGATACTGATACGTATTCGTATTGTTGTGCGCTGGGGTTCGGGATAAATAAAAATTCTACCGAAGTACAAATTAAAACTGTATTAACACTTAGAACACTTAACGAACACTTTACAATTCTTAGTTCACTTCTTCCGCTTCGCTTCAGGTGATCCGTTCGCTGTTTCGCTTCGAGTAGACCCGATTACTAACTGCCTTCGTGTTGTCTCTGCAGCGCTTTTATAGTCGATACGACATCTCCACAATTATCGAGAACATTCTTGACAGGTCGAGTAGCTGCGACATGTGTTTTCGCTATCTGACAATAGATGGCGTTGTACTTCTCGAGCGTAACAGTATTCTTATATATAGATATACATATTTATATGCATTTATTGATGTATCATAGTCAAACAAGGGGCGAATAAACCTGTTCACTATACGAATTTTTACTAATCCACGACCCTTGCCTCATCCAGTTTCGCTAACTACTGATTCAGTCGTGTATTCGTAATTTTAATGTCATTAAGAATGACATTAAATTGACGTCATTAAGACAGAATGTGCACGGAGGATTGAAAATTTGAGTGTCTATGAGCTGTTAGATCTACTCATCATCATTCTCCTGCTCTTCTCCCAGTCACATAGGATCAGGGCAACATGCTTTCTCCTACCATACTTCTCTATTATATGCCAATTCTTCGCTCGCTCCTCTCTTACACATATCGTCTTTCACGCAATCCATCCATTTTTTCTTAGGTCTACCTCTTCTTCTTAGATCTACTCATCATTTCCTGCCCTTCTTCCAGTCACCTGAGGTCGACGCAACATGTTTTCTCCTTCCATACTCTTCTATCATATACCATTTCTTCGCCACTCCCCTCTTACCCATATCGTCTTTCATACAATCCATCCATTTCTTCTCAGGTCTACCTCTTCCTCTATATCCTTCCACATTCATAGTTAACACTCTCTTACCAACCTCATTTTCATTTCGTCTCAACACATGTCCATACCATTCCAAACGCGCACTCCTCAGCTTCTTCTTAGATCTACTAAGCTGTAATAAAATAAGTGGTGTATTTTTGCTTTAATTACTTTCATTTTGAATTAGACACCGAAGATTTAGCAAAATACGTGAACGAATTGCTTTATTTTTCCCAATTGCGGCGGGAATTCGCTTTCACTCCATTACCAGTTAAAACACGAAACGGGAATCGTGTAGGTCAAATCTACGCGGGGTTTCGCATCCATCATTCTGGGCTTGGGCCTCGAAGCGTGACAGCTGAAGTTGCGGCCGCCCTTATTGCTATTGTTATTGGACGTCATGAGACGATAGAGTGCTTCCCTAAAGAAGGTCGAGTTAATTAGAACGAGTCTCTGGTAATGAACCGCAAAAATCAACCTTCCGAATGATTTATTGAAGATGCCTTATCAAGTGTACATCGATTGGAGCTAACTGAGTTACTTTAAAACGAAGTGGAATATGAAATAAGTTTAAAAACTAGCTGTACGCGTCCGCTTCGCTGGGCATTTAAAATTAACATTATTATTTCTCACCCCCACAAAGATTCTCATCATTAACTCCACCGCAACTGGTGTAGGGAGTTCAACACTCATATAAATATTAGCCTATCCATTAAGTACATGTATTTTCTACATCAATACCAAGTTTCAAGTCAATCGGATGCATGTTCAGTAGTTATAACGGAACTGTAGATTTATATATTAGTATAGATTCACTTAATTTGCTCAATCTCCAAACTATTTTCACTTTAAAATGTATATTTTTTTAAATGTGGTTCACTTATTAATTAAAACATAAATGTATTTGGGACTAACGACAGAATATGCAAATTGTTTTTGAGTTTAACTTTATCTAATAGCCTCAAAAGGCAGAACAGCATGCGGCCCGCATCATTCAACATCTAATACATCACCAAGGATTGAACCTGAAGCCTTTCTTGACGCAATTGAAGTCCAAATACTAAATTCGACGAATTAAATACCATCCACATTCACACACGAGGCTATCTATAGTTTCCAATACATTGAAATATCGGATATCCAATTAATTGTTACACTCTTGTTCGAATATGACGCGTAGTCCCAATTGGACAAGTACGAACGCACTGAGTATATTACAGTGGTTCAGTAGGTCTTACCTGTCACAAACTTTCAGAGATTTCCTATATTTTGACTCTTGAATGACCACTAATAGCTTCATGGGTTTGGGCACAGTAGACGTTTTTTACACGTGATTTTTGTGTTCACATTATTTTTATTTAATTTATTAAATAGCTTATTACCTTGTAATTCAGTAAACGATTGTTTTGTTTTCATTATTTTATTGACATGAGAACTATATCTATATGTATAAAAGAAAGTCGTGTTAGTTACACTATTTATAAAATGGTGGAACTGGCGGAACTGATTTGACTGAAAATTGGTGAAGAGGTAGCTTAGAGCCAGGAGAAGGACATAGGATACTTTTTATCACGTTCCCGTGGGACGTGACATAAAACGTGATATAACAAAACGCAACTGATATGGAATAACAAAACGCAACTGACAGCTAAACGTAATATATTCTATGGTTAATTATCGTAGAATTTTGAAGTTGACGTGTTTAAAGCAAACAGTGTGGCGGAACAAAGTTCGCCGGGTCCACTTGTGTAATATATCAGGGTTAAGTATTAGAAAAATAAATGTAATCTATAAATTAGGTTAGTATGTCAGGATAATTGATCAAAGCAAGCATTAACTCGTGTGAATAAGTTTAATGAAAACTCGACGAAAGTACCACGTTTCATTTTAATTGGAGAGAGTTGAGGTATTCTGCTGAATTCGGTGTTTAGGCTGAAAACGTTTACATCAAAGCTGAGTTTTATGTTGAAAATTTTCATGTATTATAATTTTCTTATTATCGTGCAGTCCTGATTGCCCGCATCAAGTAAAGTGGTTACTGGAACCCTCCGCATATGATGCCTCAAAATATTATGAGGTTAGATTCAGAGTTGAATTAAAACTTTGTATAGCTACTGTGTGAAGAAGCAACCAAGGGTATTTTGATTAATTAACTTGAAACGGTCGTATATATAACACAATAGCAACTTCAAAGTTATTAATCAAATTGCGTTCACCTTGCGTATATACTCCAGCAATTACAATAGTCATAAAACGATCTATTACCATGAATTATTTTTTCTTAGTAGTAAAAGAAAAGTGATGTCAAAGAAAAAGAAAAACGTTTCCCAGCACTTACTAAGTTCGTTAGTCAAAATGTACTAACAAAAAAATCAAAAAGACGACCTTTTTTTGGAATTTATGTGATACAGTTGAACTGCTTGGATTAGATGAGATTTCCTGAACAATTCATAATATCTTCCCAAGGGAATGATCATTCATCCAGTCTAGTATTCGGACCAAACGTATAACTCCCTTGTGGCTTTAATTGAAAGGATTTTAACAGTGCAATTAAAATTACTGCTGTAAAGAGATATACAGCGAAATGAGGTAGTTTCATTCCATTTTATTTCGCGTTCAACAAAACAATTTATTGAACCAATTATGTTTTTATGTGGTAGTTTTGCACTACCTACTACAATGGAAAAATTTACAAAACGATCATTAGATCTGTGACAGGTCACGACAGTCGTGCTGTATGGATCTGAATGTTGGGCGACGAAATAAAGCATGAAAAAGGAGTGCATGCGGCAGAGATGCGAATGTTGAGATGGAAGGACAAGAATGGACAAGATAAGGAATGAGTATATCAGAGGAAGTGTGAAAGTAGCCCCGGTAAGCAACAAATTAAAGAGCGGACGGTTAGTGTGGACATGTGATGCGTAGAGAGAAGATGCACGTGACTAGGAGATGTATGGAAATGGTAGTGCAAGGTAGAGGGGGAACAGGTCGACCGAAGAATACATGGATGGAGTATGTAAATGACAATATGAGGTAGAGAGGAGTGAGTGTTAAAATGACGGCTGATAGAAGAGAATGGAAGAGAAAAATTAGCTGTGCCGACCCCACCTAGTGGGATAAGGTGGAGAGAAAGAAGAAGAGTTTTGCACTAAAACCCTCTACACTACTGATCTAATGAGTTAATGGATATAGCTAACGTTAACCAGATACCAAAGTTCTTTGTTTTTCTTTGTGTTGCTTAGATGGGTGGACGCTTAGCCATGTAAATTCTGCCATCTATCTTCAGATATGAGTTCTAAGTCTCCGTTTTGTGGTCGTCTGCCCCAACCTTCAAGCCAAAACACATGACTGCAACAGAATTAGGCAGAGCACCTACCCATGCGGGCTTACAACACCCTTTTACCGTCAGCAATTATGCAAATTATATTTTTTTCGGGTTAGATTTAAGTTCATATTGTGAAACATTGTCAACATTTTTAAGTACGTATATTATTTCCATAGAAAATTTCGTACCTGTTTGCGGGATTTGAACATTGGGACATTCGCATCGCTCGATACGAATACACCAGAAATCTTGTCCTTTCAGTTGCGACGACTTCGTCGGAAGACGTTTGGTAAGAAAAAGATGGAATCATGTTACCAGAATAGATGGATACTGGAAATGTAGAGGAGGAGCGTAATATTTATATAATAATATATACGTTGTTGATATCTATGGGCTCCAGTAACCTTAACACAGGTGCTGACTTGTGGTATTAACTGGTGGTAGAGCCAGTAGAACCATACTTGTGGTATTCTTGTGAGTCTGCAGGGTAGGTACCACCACCCCACCGTCTGCCGTGAAGCAGTAATGCGTTTCGATTTGAAGGGTGGGGCAGCCGTTATAACTATACTGAGACCTTTAGAACTTATATCTCAAGATGGGTGGCGCATTTATTTTGTAGGTGTCTATGGGTTTCAGTAGCTACTTAACACTAGGTGGGCCGTGAGCTCGTCCACCCTTCTAAGTAATAAAAAAAACATAAAAAAAATATATAAAAAAAAACAAAATGTGTGCAATTCACACGAGGTAGAAGTGAAACCTTCCAAAATTAAAATACAATTATCCTAAACGTCTTAAGTATATGTAAAATTTTGTCATTAGTAAATAATTGTAAGGTAGCGCCCTCTGTGAATTGATATTTTAATTTCACGTATAATCCTAAATTAAAATTCACTACAAGAGCTTTCATACACACGTTAGTATTAAAAAATCTCACAGATGGCGCTGTATTAAATAGTATGTATATTTCTGTCTCATTCTTTGCTGGCTTCATCCTACACATTTTTGTATTTGTGTCACTTACCTGTCGTTTTTTCCGTTGCATCCGGTTTGAAATCACAACGGTTCTAAAGAAGTTTTCACTTCAAAAATAGACAATTCGAGATATTCAGAATCTCGTATTATTAAAGAAATCAAATTCAAACTAAAAATACCAATTTAAAAACGTAGTTAATTCGGTCCTGACTGCTTTTTTAGTCCCAAAGGCTTTCGCAGATCACAAATTAACTATACACTTTCACATTTCCAATTTACGACTTACCCAAAAACTTTGGGTGATAAAAACTCGTTCATTCAGTCTCTTATTAGACTTCTCCGCGTTACCAGACCTTTACAGCGTTTAGAATGTTATTCTGTTTTTTTATAGATACACTTTTATGGTTCTCTATAAAAACACACGTAAAAATATTCGCGCAGTTGATGTGTGTTCGTACGTGCGTTTTTTTTTTTTGCGACTCTAAACGAATCCCGCTTCTATTCATGTAAGCGGTTTACGTCATACATGTTTATTTTGGAGAATGTAGATTCGTATGTTTTTTGGTGATTAGCGTATTACTAGCTTCGCTTCGGAAACTGTAATTTATTATTGATTTTTTGTTTAAATTTTTATATTTATTAATGTGCTGTTTTGAGACACTGGGTTCATATACATACCCATATACCAGGTGCCTCAAAGCAGCGCAGCTTTATGAAATAAATGTTTAAATGTTTTAATTGCTAATTTTAATTTTAATTATAATTTTAATTTTAATTTTAATTTTACTAACATAGTTCTAAGTATTATTCTACTTACAACATATGGACTTAAGAGGGTCTGAACTAAATGAATTTTATTTTATTTTTTATTTTTAATGGATGTTATTATACATATAGACTTTTTTCTTCAATCACTCTATCTATTTAAAAAAAACGCATCAAAATCCGTTGCGTAGTTTTAAAGATTTAAGCATACATAGGGACAGACAGATATAGGGACAGAGAAAGCGACTTTGTTTTATGCTATGTAGTGATGATCTCGTACGGATATATGTCATGATCCGTATATAATAAGAGAGGCGAAGCTATCATGCCTTTTGGTTTGCGTTGTATGAGGGCAGCCATAATACAATACAACTGAGAGCTCGATGACTGAAAGTGGTTTACGGTTTTCCCGTAGGATTCCGTCGACCACTGAGTTGGGTTACGACTTCATTCATCGTTGTAGACAAATTAAATACAAAAAATATTCCAAAACTATACTTGACACCTTTGTAACTATACTCGATACCTTAGAACTTATATCTCAAGGTGGGTGGCGCATTTACGTTATGGGCATGTCTATGGGCTCCAGTAACCACTTAACACCAAGTGGGCTGTGAGCTCGTCCATCCATCTAAACTATTAATAAAAACCTAATTAAATCCTAATTATTACGCTCTGTATTATACACTGAGCCTGCTAATATGCTTATAATCAATTCGAGTTAAAAAATCCTTGAGACCGAACAAGAATGCACTTACCCGTCAAGACGTATAGGCTTAAAAACTTCTTCACTTCTTTTTTTTTTTTTTTTATTGCTTAGATGGGTGGACGAGCTCACAGCCCACCTGATGTTAAGTGGTTACTGGAGCCTATAGACATCCACAACGTAAATGCGCCACCCACCCCGAGATACAAGTTCTAAGGTCTCAATTATAGTAATGACGGCTGCCCCACCCTTCAAACCGAAACGCATTACTGCTTCAGGGCAGAAATAGGCAGGGTGGTGGTACCCACCCGCGCGGACTCACAAGAGGTCCTACCACCAGTAAAAAACTTCTCTTCTACTAATTACATTTTTTTACAACAAATTACAAATGTCCTCGATTAATTTCCATATTTTGTGCCCTTTACCGGACTGTATTAATATAGAAGTGGTTAAATAAATTATGCAAATTCCCACCAGTCCCTTTAGTTATAATTGAAATGGATAGCCAAGGGCCAGTTAGTTCACCATGCTAGTTACATATTTTAAGAACAACTTCAATTTGAACCGACGGTTGAGCCTGTTAAAGTTCAAATTGGCCTTTATCATTATCACATTTAAACACAAGTTATTATTAGAAGTTGCGCATTTATTGTCATAGTAATTAAGGGTGCGATTTAAACCGGAGTATCTACAAAGGCAAAATGCTAGCTACATTTTAAGGACCATTTAAATTTTGACCCAAAGCAGAACACTTTAAAGTTCAATTTGACCCTTATATTTGAATAAGACCAATTTGATTTAAACTAACTTTTTACATCTTGACAGATTACATCATAAAAGGATTAATAATGTAAGTGGATGAACCGGGAATTGAATGCGATTAACTTTTAATTAATAAAAATATATACCTATAAATTTTTTGATCGGTATTAATTATAACAAGTAAAGAAAATTCACAATTAGTTGTATTACATAAATTCCAATTGGTACAATTGTAATATCGCCTTCATGCATTAAAAGTATACAATTTCCAAAAATATTCTAAATTGAGTTAATATGCGGAAACATTTGGTATCACTAGTATTTTTCTCATAAATACTGTCAAAAGTTTAGTTTTCTGTTTAGTTTTCCTTTTTTTAATTTTTTTTTAATTTACCTATGTTTTGACTACTATTAACAAAATTAATACATAATTTTATCTTACTTTAAAAGACAGATAATGTAACTGGTAAAAAATAAATGTTGCAAAGTTGATTAATATTAAAAACTAGCTGACCCGGCAGACTTCGCAGTGCTTCAATCGATTAATAAAAGACCTAAACTTTTGTATAAAATAAACTTAAAACACATCAAAGGAAAAACAAGATTGCTATTTTTATTTAATTTTTATTAAATTTTAAACCTTCTCTGGACTTCTACAGATAATTCAAGACCAAAATTAGCCAAATCGGTCCAGCCGTTCTCGAGTTTTAGCGAGACTAACGAACAGCAATTCCTTTTTATATAAATAAATATTTAATAACAATCACGCCACGTTAACTAGTCCCGTGCTAAGTTCGTAAAGAGCTTGTGTTACAGGTACCAGATAACGGAAATAAATGTAAGATTTTTATTAAACACATACACATATTTAACATACATCCATAACCCTGGAAAAGACATTTATATTTACCATACAAATAACTTCCCTTGGCGGGATTCGAACCCGCAACCCCCGTTGTATAGTGACCATGTCACTTACCACTACACCAGACGACCGTTATATATATAGATATTACACGTTAAACCTTTAAAACACCCTCCTGTAAAATTAGTAAGTTTTGAGATTTTACAGTTTTAATGCGAGAAGACGATATTATGTAGTATATTTGGACATAATATTTTTTGTATTACTTTCGAAGACAGGCGAAGATGTCGTTCGTCCGCCCAGTCTCGTATTTATATGGAAAATATCCCATTTACATTTTCCTGTGCACAAGATCTGCATACCAGCTTGTGCAACTGCGGTTGCATGGTTTTAGAAGCTTAGAGATATCAAATGTCATTAGCGCTATTAATCTTCAGAGATGACGACTAAGCAACAATTTTTTTACAACAGGCTCTTGGCTATTCCAGATTTTTCGATGTTTTTCCCTATTCTAATTCTAAAAGTAAGTATTTTTAAATTGATACACACGTGTAGAACACAAGTAGGAAGAATCCTACCTAATAATAATCATGTCAAAATAATAATCCTGCTACTAGTTTATAGTTTTTTTATTTTTTATTGCGTAGTTGGGTGGACGAGCTCACAGCGCACCTAGTGTTAAGTGGTTACTGAAGCCCATAGACATTCACAACGTAAATTCGCCACCCACCTTGAGATAAAAGTTCTAAGATCTCAGTATAGTTACAACGGCTGCCCAACCCTTCAAGCCGAAACGCATTACTGCTTCACGGCAGAAATAGGCAGGGCGGTGGTACCTACCTGTGCCGACTCACAAGAGGTCCTACCACCAGTAAAGTATCCTGTTAATTTTACTGAAATAAAGTCATGATCATTTGCAATTGGCCTTTTCCCGGAAAAATCCTGTTGTAGATACTAAACTGTAAAAACTTTATGATGGCGGGACTTGCCAAACTACGTCATTATTTTTTGGTTATACTCTTTAATAATACCCTGCTCTAGCGATTTCGAATTGTATTAAAAACGTCGACTTCTTGAAGTCACTCGCTTGCCACTACATTAATATAATTACATAACTACCACATAAACTTTTCCTTGCAGTGGCCACAAGAACTTATCAAAGTTTCAATACAAACGGATGACGGATTTAGGAGCACATGAAGAACAAAAATTTATCTAAGCATTTATTTTTATTTGTATATGGGATTTTATCTATACTAATATTATAAAGAGGAAAGATTTGTTTGTTTGTTTGTATTGAATAGGCTCCGAAACTACTGAACCGATTTAAAAAAATCTTTCACTGTTGGAAAGCTACGGTATCCCCGGGTGATATAGGCTATATTTATTATATTTTCAAAAAAAAAAATTAGGGATCCTTGCTGAAACTCCAATAATGAAACCCAATGTGTAAAAAAAATACCTAAAATTCTTTACATCGTGTGCGCTACTTCCCAAGCGAAGCCGGGGCGGGCCGCTATGTGATATAATTTTGCAAGGTAAACAAATTCAGTAGCAGCTTTCTGGATTGCTACTATACTGCAGAAGTAGGATCTTTGTATAGCACCCGTTGTATCTGCAGGGAGGTGAATGGCTAAGCCGTGGTCGACGTCATCGGGTTTTTAAATAAAATTTATTGCGTTGTCTCCAAAAATACATACCTAACGTGCATTTACGAACAAGATTCAAGATGAATTTACAATGATGATAAATAGAATTGTGTTACATTAATGTAACAACTCGATTTCATCAGGATGAAACTATGTATAGACAATTATATAAGATGCTATTATTGACAGTTCTCAAATCAAATACAGAAAAAAGATGTGTGGTTTCGTGAGAACAACGGATAGGAAGGAAGTTCCTTATTATAAAAATATTAATCTTAAGTTTTATTCGAGGTTTAAACAAAATAATTATTCGGGTATACATTTTTTATTGGGATTTTCTTGTTGATAAAAATAAAAAAAAACCGCTTTACAAAGTTATCAACTTTATTTTATTCACAATGATTTATACAAAAAAAAAATACAGTAATAATATATACAGAGAAACAGCTATTTATATGAATAATAATAATAACCGTCATCACGTAGACTATACATTAGACACTGTATAGCCATCATACTAAGACTGTACATAAATAATACAAATCTTACGTTACGGACGTTTTTTCCCGGTTAGGGTACCCTTCCTCATCGTCCCATAAGGAACTTCGTTCCAAAAAATTCATATTACGTCATTCCGTACACATTAATATCCAAGATGCACTAGTATTCATTTCATTCCTCTTAAACACAATACAGTATATTTCATTTGTTATATTGCTCTTTGGATTGCCTTTCAATTCGTTTCTTTTATCTCGCTTCGTATTCTTCAGATCAAATTAGATGATGCCGCGATCGATCGCATTTATACGTCCGGTGTTGGCTACGCTATTTTTTTTATTTTTATTGCTTAGATGTATGAACGAGCTCACAGCCCACCTGGTGTTAAGTGGTTACTGGAGCCCATATACATCTACAACGTAAATGCGCCAACCACCTCGAGATATAAGTTCTAAGGTCTCAGTATAGTTACAACGGCTACTCCACCCTTCGAACCGAAACGCATTACTGCTTCACGGCGGAAATAGGCGGGGTGGTGGTACCTACCCGTGCGGACTCACAAGAGGTCCTACCACCAGCTACGCTAATACGCCCTAAACTATAATTTTAAGATGCAGTTGATTCTTCTTGAACATTCCGTGTCGTTCGTTTGTTCCTTGCCAAGTGGTTTTACACATTGCTGTTGTAATTGTTTCTAATGGCTCCAGGAATCACTTAACATGAAATAGGCGAGTTCTTTTTTTTTTATTGCCTTTGTATGCGGTAGGCAGCGGCTTGGCTCTGCCCCTGGCATTGCTGAAGTCCATGGCGTACGTCTGCCTACAAGGACAATAAAAAAAAAGACGAGCATACGGCCCACCTGATGGTGAGTGGTTACCGTCGCCCATGGATTTCAGCAATGCCAGGGACAGAGCCAAGCCGCTGCCTACCGCATACGTCACGTTTCGTTAAATATAAAATAATTTTACCTGCTTTATGTCCAATTTTTTGTTATTGGAATTTATATAAGATGCCAACCGAAACTAATATCGGACATTCTTTAGTTATATCTTCCAATAAGGTATTTTACGAGGTTATGGGTCCAACTCGTTGTAGCATTCCGATCCTCTTGCACCGTAGCTAAGTCAGTAAGTAGTACATAATATAGTCATATGTTCTTTTCCTATTTCTGCTACGAAGTGTTTCTGAATCTATAGACTCCTTGAAACGCCCACCGCCAGAACCGTAAACTTTTCGGAACGCATAGAACAAAGCTTTGAGGTCATCATATCTATCCATCCAACCATCGCTTGATGCACCCAGTTATCCCACCCAGGGATACCGCAGGCAGGGAAAAACAATTGACAATGAAGGAATAACAACGTGGACTCCAAACCATTAAGTAATTACTGTATTAAGTAAATTAAGTAGTTACGTGTTTCAAGATCAAAATACTGGTCGTGATCGCCTTGAATAGCAGCCGTCCAACCCTTCAAACTGGAATTGGCTGTGTTCCAATAAAAGTAGGGTTATGGGCGTTCCCGTGCGGGTTCACAATTTGAATACTAGAGCATAAGAGCTTTAAACATAAGAGTCCGGTGCATTCGTATGAAGCGATGCACCGGTGTTCGAATCCCGCAGGCGGGTACCAATTTTTCTAATGAAATACGTACTCAACAAATGTTCACGATTGACTTCCACGGTGAAGGAATAACATCGTGTAATAAAAATGAAACCCGCAAAATTATAATTTGCGTAATCACTGGTGGTAGGACCTCTTGGGAGTCCGCACGGGTAGGTACCACCACCCCGCCTATTTCCGCCGCGAAGCAGTAATGCGTTTCGGTTCGAAGGGTGGGGTAGCCGTCGTAACTATACTGAGACCTTAGAACTTATATCTCGAGGTGGGTGGCGCATTTACGTTGTAGGTGTCTATGGGCTCCAGTAACCACTTAACATCAGGTGGGCTGTGAGCTCGTCCATCCATCTAAGAAAAAAAAAAAAAAAAAAAAAAAAAACTAATTCAATTTTTTGCTTCTGTAATTGAAATTAGAAATACGATTATTTTTATTGACAGGTGAAAATAAATAAATAATTATATATATTTAGTAGAGCATCCAATCTTTCCTTAATGTAGAGTTCGTAATCTTACTTAAATCACGAAGGTGACTATACCTTTAATCCCTGGGCAACTACAGGGTCCACAAATTAAATCAGAACTAATTTAGTGGATGTAGGAAACTTTCTTACTTTGCCTAGTTGAATGGCGCCGTAACCGGAGGTAGAGGCGTATGATTGTTCAAGTTTATAGAGTTCTCGTTGTACTTTTGTTGGGGAGTTAACGTGGAATTTCGGGGTGTTGTAATCGTGTTTGGATCTTTGCAGATTACTAGAATGAAGGTAGGAAGGATTAAGGTGATCGTGACATTCGTGAATTGATAGTTAATGGTAGAGAACGAAGCTTTGATTCGTATTACTGGTGGTAGGACGTTTTGTGAGTTCGCACGGGTAGGTACCACCACTTTGCCTATTTCTGCCGTGAAGCAGTAATTGCGTCTGTGGGCTCCGGTAACCACTTAACAAAACGTGGGCTGTGAGCTCGTCCAATCGCCTAAAATTTAAACTATTATAAAAAAATCAGATTATCTTAGAACTTCTGCTAATTAGAGACTGTAGATAAGCAGACTTCTTTTTCATAGTGAAAATTACCAGAACTCTCAGTTAAGACAGTTGTCAAAGTAAATATCACAACATGCTTTACGACAATGAGTGAAAATCATAATAGAGTACGTACCTACTAATAGTACATTTAGTGGACACTTTAACCATTTTGTATCTGTCAAACCCTTTAGGTTGGGACGAACGAATACTTTATTCTTCAAATATCTCAATGGTGGTACTTAATTATATCACCTAAAAAAACATTCTAATTTCTGAAGGGTGCCCCACCCTTCGTTGTAACTATACACCTTAGAACTTATATCTCAAGGTGGGTGGCGCATTTACGTTGTAGATGTCTATGGGTACAATAACCACATAGCACCAGGTGGGCTGTGAGATCGTCTAACTATCCAAGTAATAATAAAAATAATAATAATAATAATAATGCTATATTAGAACTGTAGAACTGTTCGTAAGTTTTTAGAAACAGAAGAAAATTCAACTAACGGACATTAAAATATTTATTCCTTATGATTTATTTGGCTAAGGCCCGTAAATAATAAATACATACCAGCGTTTGCTGAGAAAAAAAAAACAGAAGTAAATAATAATAAAATAATAGTATGACTCTACACGATTCAAGATATCGTTCAACCTTTTCACGGAGTCTCCTTGACTACTTGTGTTCGCATTAAATAACTATAGTTGAAAGTTAAGTAGCGAAACCAATTCGATTTCTCCTTTCGGTACTTATTCGGAAAACGAATTCGCGAAGCACAACAAATACTTTTCTATTTCCACGAACGAACAAACTCATATCTTGGAAAATGAGAAAACTATAACGATCGAGATCGGACGCGCTGAATGCTCCCTAATGCATTTTCAGAACATTTCGTTCATACGTTCGCTGGCGTTGTCTCGGGACCTATTCGTTTCTCTTCTTATGTTGCTAGTGACAACATATTTATCATTTTCTTATTTTCCTGTTTTTCATTGAATAATGCAGATGATGTTCGCTTTTTTTTTGTTTACTTGATGTTATTACTTTTTTGATCAGTTAATTAGAAATATTTACAGCTTTTTACTGGGAGACGAATATACTGGTGGAAAAAGGTGACCAAAACTCATAAACATCTCAACGTGGATATCATTATCCACCTTGAGATGGCATGTCGAAACCGTCACTGTATTTCATAACAGTTGTCTCTTTAAATTATTACTGGTGGTAGGACCTCTTGTGAGTCCGCATGGGTAGGTACCACCGCTCTGCCTATTTCTGCCGTGAAGGAGTAATGCGTTTCGGTTTGAAGGGTGGAGCAGCCGTTGTAACTATACTTGAGACTTTGGAACTTATATTTCAAGGTGGGTGGCGCATTTACGTTGTAGATGTCTATAGGCTCCAATAACCACTTAACACCAGGTGGGCTGTGAGCTCGTCCACCCAACGAAGCAATAAAAAAGATAGGTCGATCAACCCTCAATAACAAAATGGTTTTAAACATTAATCGGTCGGCACCAAAAAAACCACAAAACAAATAATTCAGTGAATATGCAACGTGTGCGTTTCATGAAACCTCTATTCCCAAATTCCGTCCCACATTGAATTTCGGTTAGTTTTAGTAATTTGATTTAGTTCAGAGTGCAGTGTACACCGCACTAGTCAATTTCGGTCAACATCATATAATGCGTTTTACTATAGCATGGCTGCGTTTAGCTTTAGGGTACATAAAATATTTTTATCACTTTCAGTCTTGTAATAACTGATTACTGTAAGATGCAGCCGCAACAAGTGTCCTTATAAATGAAGCGGTCAGCGCAAAAGCAGCCTTTCATTATTTATTTTTTTTCGGCCGGGGTCCGAACCTCCTCCGAGGTCCCCGCGCATAAGAGGCGCGCGGAGTATGTGACACTCAACGATCTGCATGGTGTTGTGAGCAAACCGCGCGCAAGGATTTTAGGGCCTACCCACTAAACGACTCCCCTGCACTCTTACACCCGACGTCCGATCCCCTCCGAGGGCAGAACCCGGATGAGGAAGGGGGTTACCGCGGTCCACACTACAACCAGATGGCGCGGCTCACCCCTAGGACGCCCAGCCGACGGAGTCTTCGAGGCGAATCGAAGGCTCTGAAACGTCAGCTGTCTCGGTACGGCAGCCCGTCAGGCCGCCCAGACGGTGCCGCTGGTGTCCCGGAATACCCCACTGGACCAGAACTAGCCTGCCGGGTCGGGACGCGATAAACCGTCGACCGGTCGCTCTATTACTCCTTGGCAGCGCGCTAGAGTGCTGGTAGCGCGCCGCGCGGCCTCTACCCCTCAAGTTGCCCCTTGACCTTCACCGCAAAAGTGGCCTAGCCCACAAATTGTCATATTCGTATTTATATACTGCAATTTATTCAAAACATAAGAGAAGTTTTGATGCAAAACTGGCCTATCCCTAGTTTCACCTATAGATAACAGATACCTTTGTAAACATTATTTTTGCGCGTATTGTTTTAGCCTGCGAAGCAGTGTAATTTTTTTTTTTTTTATTGCTTATATGGGTGGACGAGCTCACAGCCCACCTGATGTTAAGTGGTTACTGGAGCCCATAGACATCTACAACGTAAATGCGCCACCCTCCTTGAGATATAAGTTGTAAGGTATAGTTACAACGGCTGCCCCACCCTTCAAACCGAAACGCATTACTGCTTCACGGCAGAAATAGGCAGGGTGGTGGTACCTACCCGCGCGGACTCACAACAGGTCCTGCCACCAGTAAATGATCTTCATATTAACTATGGTAAGCTTACGACATACGATACGATAAGCTTAGGCCATCTTTGCGCGGACGACCTCAGATATGCTTGGTATTCGTAGTAATTTCAATCGATACTTCGTTTTGTGTTTATGTTTCTGTTTATGTTGTGTACCTTTAGAAGAAAATCGTAGCCTAAGTTCTAGTTATGCACATATTTTTTGTTAGTGTAATTATGTAAGTAAATAAAGAGCTATGTAATAATTATACTCGTAATGTATAAGTAGGTATAAACGGTGTCGTTCATCTAAGTCTTGTAGGTTTGAAGCCGTTAAGTACCTATGATTTAAAATTCAATAATTTATTTTATTCACGAGTGTTGCAATTGAATATGCGTGGGCAGTTTATAATATATTAGGTCACTTATCTTTTTTATGTGCGGTTTGGAGATGTCGCATTTGACTTGACCCTGATTACGGCTTCTGAACACACTTGAGTGCATAGTTTTTGCGTATCTTGAATTGACAAATAAAATAATTGTGTATAATTAATAACTACCCTATTGGTACCACCACGAAGCGAAGCAGTGATGCTCTCCGATTTGAGCTGTGGGTCGACCATTACACTTGAGACTTAGAACTCATGTCTCAAGTTGGGCGGCATCATTCAAGTTGTGATATCTATGGGCTATCTATCTATCTACCTCTTTACTCTTGGTAGGACCTCTTGTGAGTCTGCACGGGTAGGTACCACCGCCCTGCCTATTTCTGCCGTGAAACAGTAATGCGTTTCGGTTTGAAAGGTAGAGCAGCCGTTGTAACTATACTGAGACCTTAGAACTTATATCGCAAGGTGGGTGGCGCATTTACGTTGTAGATGTCTATGGGCTCCAGTAACCACTTAACACCAGATGGGCTGTGAGCTCGTCTACCCATCTAGCAATAAAAAATATGTTCTTTTATTTAACCTTTGTTCTTTTTCTTTCAGATCTTCCGAAATTTGTGGGTGCTGGCTCAAATGTTACTGTTGCAGTGGGCAGAGATGCATCATTGACATGTCAAGTCGATAACCTACAATCCTTCAAGGTGAAAGTTTTAAACACAAAAATATACACACGGAAAATTATAGTTTGCGTAATTATTGGTGGTAGGACCTCTTGTGAGTTCGCACGGGTAGGTACCACCACCCCGCCTATTTCTACCGTGAAGCAGTAATGCGGCTGTGAGCGCGTCCACACATCTAAGCAATAAAAAAAAACATATATATTTTCACTAAGCTTAAAGCTTCGAGCGTTTTGTCGGCACCAAAAGTATACAACAGATGCTTTTTGAAATTTAGTTTAATCAGTAACATTGCGAATGTAATGTGGATCAAAATTTTTTTTTGGGTAAGTGCAAAAAAAATACTCTAGTAATACACGAAAAAAAGAAAAACTTCAAAGTACTTCCTGTTTGATGATAAATTGATTTTGTTCAATGAATAATTTAGATTATTTTAAAACAAAATCGAACAAGTATTACGGCGTGGCGCTTAATTTATTCACAATAGAACACCGAGCTTTCATAAAGTCAGTTTAATTAACTACGTTTATTGGCTCTTGCTCAATATTTATTATTTAAGTTTCGCCATTCGTCGAAGGAAATCTTAGTATTTTACTATTGAGTAAAGTTTTCCGATCAGATTCTCGATAGCATTGTGTTAATTAGTTCGTTTTAAATTTTCGGTAATAAAAGGTTTGCTGTGCTATGTTCGTGGATAATGCTTTTTGAGGTGTGGTGTGTTTTGTTGTATTACACGGGCCGACGAGCTTACGCCTGGCGTTAAGTGGTAGTTGTGGCCCAAAAACATCACAAAGTGAATATCGTCACTTGCTTTTTGAAGTGAAACTTCTTTAGACGCGTTGAGAGTAAAATTTTACTCGCGACAGATTCGTTACGGATAGAGAGAAAAAATACAATTTAGGAAGAGCGAGAGTGAGAAAATAGACAGAGCGTCTCGCGAACCACTCGACCGTTGAGAAGTTGTTAACACTGGCCCTAGCAAGAGCAGTGCTTCGCTAAATCTACCACCGGATCGGAAACGCGACCCACTGAAAAGATAGGGCGAGAAACTCAGTGGGCTGTGTCTGTGGGTCAATTCACTCGTCGAGCCCTTCGTCGCAAGCGATGGGTTCGTATACTTACTGCGGCTGCCCCACCCTTCAAATTGAAACGCATTATGAAAGCTAATATTGCAATTCTTTTACGTAACAACACCTTTAAAAATCACGTCTTTTATTATTTATTTTGATTTTAAGTTCATAAGCTTTGCTATTGCTTTTCATTGTTCGATAAAGGTAAAATATTTTTGTTTAGTAAGCCTACGCTATAACTTTATCGTTGTTTGTAAAAGTTGTTACAATAAAGCCGAAGGTCAGAATGGGGGAGTTACTTATATCAAATTGACGAAATTGTAAATTTGTGAAGTCAGAACGGGGGGTCACTTATATCAAATCGATGCGATTGTAAATTTGTAAAAACACTAGAAATCCTAGGAAGTGTTGTTATGCAGCACGGATAAGTGATACATCCGGTCATCGTTCTCGTCGAACCTGTCGCTTGCGACGAAGGGCTCGACGAGTAAATTAACCCACAAACACAGTCCCGTTTCCGATCCGGTCGTAGATTCTGCGAAGCACGGCTCTTGCTAGGGTTCGTGTTAGCAACGTCGTCAGGTTTGAGCCCCGTGAGCTCACCTACTAGTTAAACTTACGCTGACATATCCTCTCAAGGCTAACAGCTTAGGTAGGAAAAATAAAAAAAGATACAAACCTGTTTCTGCCGCAAAACAACTGTGAAATCCGATTCAAGGTGTAGGGCAGTCCTTACCAAATTCAGACCTCGGTATGATGTTCTCTGCTAAGTATAAAACTAAACACCAAATGGAACACGAAGTAACTGAAACATTAAGGCCAAATGTTGAAATGTCTTACCGAAATATTCTTCTACACTACCACGTAAATGTTTAACGATAATCGAAATCACATTACACTTATAATATAGCAGAATATCATTTAAAAGGTCGTTCATAGGAAACTGCGTGCCGATTTCGTTTACACGTTCCCATTTCGTTTAGTTTTCTCTGAGGAATTGTTTGAGATGATCCCATCTTCTCGTTTTTACTATCGCAACGCCCGCCACCGGAGTAGAGTGTCCATCCATACTACTTAGAACCACTGCGTTCGTCCCACAGTGCGTTTCCAGAAATCTTTTTTGCCACGTACCATCCGGCTTTGGAATGAATTCCCCTCCACGGTGTTTCCCGGGCGTTATGACATGTTTTTCTTCAAACGAGGCTTGTGCAGAATACTGAACGGTAGGCAGCGGCTTGGTTTTGCCGCTGCTATTATTGACATCCATGGGTGACGGTAACCGCTCATCATAAGGTGTACCGTATGCTCGTCTACGTATGGACATAAAAAAACCTTAAAATTGATATACGAATACCGTACTACGCGGTTTTCATATACCCCACTATAAATAAGAATTATTTTGTTGCGTTAATGTATATAACAATTACTTTCAGTGTGTTTTTCATCGTACAATTGCAATTGCATTTAAAGGTCACCGATAAATAAATCGGTCACTTCAAAAATAATTTTAAATCTAAATTTATGCATAGTGTTTTTAACTTTATCTTCCAAAAGGTCGCATGGCTTCGCGTTGACACGCAAACTATACTTACAATAGCCGGACACGTGATCACCAAGAACCACAGGATCAGCGTCAGCCATGGCGACGGCGCCTGGACATTGGGCCTGAAAGAAATCGGCCCAGCTGACGGCGGACGATACATGTGTCAGGTCAACACCGAACCAATGATGAGTCAGACTCACTTCCTACAAGTTGTCGGTATGTTCTCTTTAATATTGTTCTAGAATATAGTCTTAGTAAAAAGTCCCATATATTATAGATATACACAGAGTTTTGTCTCTTTCGCTCATACTTGACGCAGACGCAGACTCTTGGCTGCATCGCTTATTATAGGCTTTATTTTCGTTAACATAGTGATGCTATCACTGCGAGACGGTTTTCCTACTCATAAGCTGTTACATATCGTATTTTGGCAGCAGGGAGCTATTTGGTAAAATTCCCCAGTGACAGTCTAAGCCGCCTTTAAAAGCCGTTAGTAGGAAACGATTGTAAAAACACCTACGTAGAAAGTTTGAAAACTTGAGCATTTAAAATCATTTTAAGCACGCAGTGTTACTTTATGAAAATAGGCAACGATAATATATGCTATGCTGTTTTCATTGAAGAGCATAAAACCAATTTCTAAGCATGTTTTTGAAGGTTAGTCATCCGTGACCACGAAACCGGTAATGTAATCAAAAGGTTCGAAATAACGATAATAATAAACCGTATAAAGTAGTTATAATTATATATACAACTCTTGAAAAGCTATCAAGAAAAAAAAAGTGATCAAAACAATTTTATATTATAATAATATACAAATCCTAATTAGCGTAGAAACGCTGAGAGCACACCTGAGCTTAGGCCATAGATGTCATAATAAGAATGTCCCCATCAAGATTTCGACCATAAATCGAATTCTCAGATATAGAGAAACAGAAGTTATTCTTCCCTATACATCGGAACGCATATCTTTGCTTCAGAAATAGGCAGCACGGATGATAGGTAGTCCACAATTTTCATGTTCTCCGAACCAGATTCTGTTCTTGTCAAGATCTTGTGTAAAGAAGAGCCAATGATGGTTGTTTTTTCACCAGTTCCACCAGATATTGACGATGACGCAAGCAGTGGTGAGGTACTTGTAAAAGAAGGAGAAAATGCGGCGTTACGCTGTATCGCCACCGGGACCCCACTTCCCAGCATAACATGGAGAAGGGAAGACTCTAGACACTTCAAAATAGATAATCAAACATTAGGTGAGTTCTTCCTATTCGTACACTCTTGACAGAGTGGTCGTGGTCATGCATCAGTCGGATCCTGCGATACCGATGCTCTCGCGATGCGACGCCATGTGGCACGATGTTCCGCAGAGTGAGAGCAAACATTTATGTTGGAGTGAGTAACAGATTTTATGAGGTCGGTCCATCGTGTTGGAGATCGTTTTTTTGTCATTAGGTGAGTATCTGAAAGAAATGTTTACGTTTTAAAAATCGGTTTTCAAATCGAACCATTATTGCTTCGTAGCAGAAATAAGCAGGATGGTGGTCATACACATGCGGGCTTACAATACGTCCTACCACGTTAATTTCAAGAAAGCCCTTGTTTGTAAGTTTGATTGCATCAAAAGCTTTGGTCTGGTCCATAAAAACAACATCTATCGACAGCGTGAGAAACTTTCGTCGTTTCCAAACAAATGCTAATAGCCGATTAATGATTTTATATTATATACTTTTTGGAATTTCTTTATCTCTACGTCTACTAATATGAATCAATCTTAATTCAGGACAACCGAAAACCCTCTAATGCTCTCCAAGTAATGATATTATCCTCGTTCAGTCGTTAATACACGTGTGAGTCGTTTTTCGATAATCTTCCGGAAGTCTAGTGTGGGGGTATCAAGCTCAATAATCCCAAAAAAACCTTCATTGAGCGGCAATTCGGAATTTTCTTGGAAGGATTTGTTTTATGGTCATCACAGGTAGAATTTTTCCGTATAAAGTTAATAATCAATAAAAAATTTCGAAAGCATATTCTGAGATCATTCGGGACGAGAATCCTGATTGTTTCTACTCCGAATATACGCTCATACATTGAAGCTTGAACTATCGTTATGCAACAGAATATGTTTCTGGATGGGTGGCGTCATTACAGTCCCAATTTCTATTTTATGCGGTAGCTTTGTATTGGTTAAGCCGTGATTTCGTTCACTCATTAAAACAAAAATTAACAATTTCATATAAACATTTTCTCACATTTTATGTAAATACACATATCGTAAGATCACAATTAACCTTTGTTTAAGCTGTCCAAAATATTTCGGCATTTGGTGTATTATATTAAATAATATTGCACAATTATAATTCCCAAAAGCAAAGCATAATGTTACAGCTATTATTATGGAGCATTAACTGTAATTGGTGGTAGCTTATAAACAAAACAATTCGAAAACATCTCCAAAGTTCTACCTCGAAGTGATTTTGCAGATAACAAGAAACCGACTACGTCTCTACCAACGTAACTTGAAACAAGCACTTGATGTTCCAATACTTAGAAAGTCTCAAGTATAATAATACTCTGCAGTTTTGTACTCAGTTTGTTTAAGCGTACAATGCAAATAAGAGTTTACATTCAATTTATAACCGCAGCCACAAAAGTTTCTCCTTTGTATGGCCGTAGTTAGTTGTTGGAATGGCGACAACTTGTGTGCATTACTGTGACAGTTTTTGCTGAGCTCCGCATTGTATGTTTGCCGAGCCACAGTAGTGTGAATGCCAGATAAAGGCTATTTCATAGCGAATTTAAATAAAACGATTGTTTGTTTGGGGAATTAAGGGAAATTGTGCTAATTTTGCGAGGTTTGTCACAATTATTTTAATATTCTAACGAAATCTCTTTAATGATCCTCGATTTGTGTTACTTGGTAAACGAAAACAAATATATTTCCGTTTGAAATTTTATTAGATTACTAGCGGCCGGCTCCGGCTTCGCTCGGATCTTTAACAAAAATTTCAACGATATTTGACGTTATTTAATTTTTTTAAATAAAATAACACTTATTGCGGCTTAACTATCATAATTAGATATGTGCTGTCGCGACACTTTTTGTAATTAATAATGTGTTCTACAAGGTATTATTACATTATTTTTACATTACATTATTTTATTCTATCATCAATAATTTTCGATGTAAATAATATTTTGGGTATTTTTTTTTACACCTTGGGTTACATTATTTGAGTTTTAGTAAGGATCCCTAAGTTTTTTCAAAAAAAATTATAGCCTATGTCACTCGGGAATAGTGTACCTTCCAAACAGTGAAAGATTTTTTCAAAACGGTTCAGTAGTTTCGGAGCCTATTCAATACAAACAAACAAATAAATCTTTCCTCTTTATAATATTAGTATAGAGTATAGATAATATAGTACACAGAGGTAATACAATAAATGCGTAACACATAGATACGTATGTCTCTGATGCAACAATTCTGTTGTAGAACAATGTATGAATGCATCAATTTCCTGTCCTTTGTTCAAGTCTCCAAATGGAACAGTCCGTGGTTGAATCTAACCGGAGTCGAGAGAGCATCGTCTGGCGCATATCTGTGCATCGCCACAAATGGCGTCCCTCCTTCAGTAAGCAAGAGGATTCTAATCAACGTTATGTGTGAGTTTTAAAATAGTTCATGTGTCTAAAATTCTATAAAATATGCTTGATATCAAACTAAAGTTTGTAGAACTTGGTCTTTGACAAAATTTCTTATTTATTTTTTCGGTTCAAAAACTTTCTTAGAACTTTTTTTGGAAATAATACTCGTATTTATAATGTTGTATATGCACAAAGATAAAATCGATGCCTCCAATGAACACTACACTAACTCCAAATTCGTAGGATTACAGGAGGAGCGTTTAAACGAAAAAAGTTAATAAAATCTTGCAGATATATTTAAGGTTTTTTTTTGTGAAACTAGCTGATTTACTCTTGCTTCGAACCCCATCAATAATAATTTGTAATACTTTTAAAATAGTGAAGCGATTTGCGTGAAAAACGAAAATTTCAAAATTTTGAGTTAAACTAGTGTTCATTGGAAGTATGGAAATGTAAGCAACAACGAACAAAGAATAAAGTCTTGATACTAAAACACTGAGTTACTTTTGTGGCATTTAAAGATGTTCTTAGTGTTCGATCAGGCTAATAGAACGCTTTATTATTTTAATAAAATGTAAGCAATAATATTAGTGCTATATAATTTTATTATAGTCGGGCCATCAGTATGGGCTGGTCGTGTAGCTGTAAGAGCACCAGCTGGAGGTGCTGTAACCCTTCAGTGTACAGCTGAAGCATTTCCGCATCCAGGTGTATATTGGACACTCAATGGGGAACAACGACTTGTAAACGGTGAGGATTAATTTCTTAGTAGAGTTGCATTGGTCACATATGATAAGTGTTTTTGCATATAGATCTTATATCAAGCGATTATCAGGGTCCACAAATAAAGCATCCCGTTACTCTCACTCTGAAACGTGTGGTTAAAATCTCTATTTCATTGGAATAATGACTATCCATCTCTTTAAAACAGATACGCTTTTGCTTTACCCCAAAATTTTTGGAAGATCATTATAAGCCTACCACACGGCTACTGTTATCTTTAACATTATCTACTATAAGTAATTGACTATTTATTTTTTGCCAGCCTGATAATATTGTTATTTATTCTCTTCATTCGTGAATAGATAATCAATACATGTATGAGTCTTAAGGGAAATTGGCATTAAGATCATAATATTATGAACTTATATTATAACTACACTATGCTTATTTGACCGCTTGACATAAAAGTGATTCACGATATAAAATCTTATATTAGATTAGTTTAAGATAAACATTTGTTCAATTCCTCAAATTTTATTCAAATCCGGTATAGTGGAATGAACAATGAAAATACACATTTCATTTTATAGGTACAAAACATAGATTGAGTATTAGTTCAAGAGGATATCGACATACGGTGAATTTAGTTGTGACTGACATGTCTATAGAAGATGCTGGAGCTTACAGATGTCACGTCGAGAACACGCTTGGGAAAGCCCAGGCGGAATTGTTTTTACATCGTGAGTATTGAATTTCGAGAAAAGTACCAAATAAAAACCATTGAACCGACTAAGCAGCCCATATTTATATTATTTTTCAAGTATTACTTACTCTCATTCAGTATCTTCTTGTATGCTTCCTCAAAACTAGTTTTTACAATCCATATTTAATAGATAAATCTATTTTGACTATTTACACTATATTCTATCCTTCAGTTCTAACAACAACAACCACGACAACCACTTCTACTACTACTACTACAACTACAACTACAACCACAACATCAACTACGAGTCAACCGCCTACAACTACGCCGGTCACATGTAAGTTTACAATTTTTGGTAGCATCTGATTGCTAAGTTCCGATGGCATATCTAACCGCGTTATTAAACTTCGTCCCGCTCAACTAATCGTGATGTTGCATTAAGTTCAAGTTTATAGAAATCAATTGTTGAATAATTGGGTAAGGCCCAATATTGTTATAGAAATCTCGTTATAGAAATTAGAAATCTTGTTATAGAAATCAAAAGGTAAATCCTACCTCCTTGACGTGTGATATTGATATCTCAAATATGATAAAATATTGTTTAGCGGTTGTTCCAACCTTCAAATCACAACATGTTACTTCTTCGCGTACCTACCCATGCGGGCTTATAATAGATCTTATAACCACTAAATGCGATAGTTGTATACTGGAGTAATAGGCAAAGAGCGTTATCCTTTTTTGGTATATCCCGTAGTCGTCTTTACGCTACCAACGACAAGAGTTCGGATGTTCATATTTTAAACACCACACAGCCAAATTATTCTTTATTATTTATTGTGCACACAGTTAATACAATACAATTATTGCGAAAAGTTATAAAATGGCGAGCTTAACTCAACAATTGAGTTATCTACCAGCTAACCGTTCTTAAAGAGGGAGAGCTTTACATAAGTGGGTAGATTCTAGGTTAGTAGTTCTGGTAGGTTATTATGTTCAGTTGAAGAATTTAATTTATAATTTTTAGATGATACAGAAAGGCATTTAGAACAACTTCACCGCGGAGTCTTAGAAGATCCGGCTCTTAACAATCCATACGTTGTTCTCAGCCAGCACCAAATGCAGAATCTCGGTATGCATTAAATCATTATTCAAATAATATATTTTTTATTGCTTAGATGGGTGGATGAGCTCACTGCCCACTTGGTGTTAAGTGGTTACAGAGATCTACTACGTAAATGCCGCCACTTGAGATATGAGTTCTAAGGTCTCAGTATAGTACAACGGCTGCCTCACCCTTCAAACCGAAACCCATTCACGGCAGAAATAGGCAGGGTTGGTGGTACCTACCCATACGGACATCAGTAAGAAAAATATAATCTGAATGTATGATATGTTAAATATTAGTGAGACGTGTTTACAATAAAACATTTTGTAGTGTCTGGAATTAGTTTTTGTGTGTAAAGTCTCGAGGAAAGTCTATGTCATGTCCTGATACTAAAAGTGTTTAATGTTTTTATATATCTAGTTTCGATGTATGCTTTTAATCAATCTCAATAACACAAACCTCACTGTTATTGGAATTATTAATTTGAATCGTGTTTTATTGAGAGTGAATAATTATAGAAATGATGACGACAATGTGACCAGAGGCCGGGGTTCGTGGACCCTGGAGCGACGGTTGGCCTCCAATGGAAGCTGCAGCACCGAGAAATTTTCATGTCAGCATTGGACTATACGTAATGTTCGTGATAATAGCGTGACGTTTAGAACTGTGAGAATTGTATGCTATGATGACAATTGAACTTTGTAACTAAGATTGTTGAAGCGGCTTCAGAAATGGTACGTTTAAGGCTTCGTCAAACAGAACGCGTACTTAGCGCGCGTCAGAACGCTAAACTGACGGCGAGATGTGCTGTACTACTATGGTAACATACTGCCAAACAGAGCCCCAGCGCTATAAGTACGCAACGCTCTGTCGCGGTGTTAGGACTCTTTGACGTCAGGCGTTGTATTTTTTTACAAATTTCATTAATTTAGCGTCCGAGTGAATGTGTATTAAAATACAAAATTTTATAGAATTTGTTAGAAAATAGTCGTGCTTATACAATGCCACATCTGAATCACTCGACATCTTAATACTTTTAAATTTTCACACTGCTATCGAAAGGCACTATGATTTGGCGAATGCGTTTCGTCAAGGAGCGTTGGACTCATCTAGTCAATTTGTGTGACATGAAAAGAGCGCGACGTTAAAACGCTGCGCTAAGTACGCGTTCTGTTTGACGAAGCCTTTATAAACTATGATTCCATCTGAAAATAAGACATTCCGTTTTGTACCTATTTTGTCCACGCGTAGGAAGAGACTGTTTAATGTTACGATGTAAGTGATCGATGTGAATCTAACTATAGATAAAGTATTCAGCTGAAGACAGTGATGACTTTCCTGAAACTCTATACCCACGAATTAGAGTAAAGTAATTAAGTTTCCATTGCTAATTTTGAATCACTTTATTTCCAAGAAGCATATTATCTCCAATTAATACTGTTTAATTAACATAATTTGAGAAAGTAAATTTTAATACAGTAGTCGCATTGCAATTTTCATCTTCATTGCATACTCAGTCTTCGACAGAGATAAAAAAAGTTTTAAGGATAAGTAGCAAACGAATTTTAGTTACAAGAATTAAATTGAACTTTGCGAAGTTATAAACAGATTTGTAAGCTTCTCGGAAATTAAGTGTTTCGTTGGAAGCATTAAGCTTGGAAACAACGCAACGATTGCGGAAAATTGAGTTTATCGATAAATGTAAATAATTAATGTTGATTTGTACGAGATTGTTCCCTTTGAGAGAATAAACAATTTTTTTTGCTATCTCCGCTGTGAATAGATAAGCAGATTATAAGCGACACATTGTTAACAAAAAAAATCGGTTGTCTGTAAAGTCGGTTTACTGATGATAGTTGAACGTGACAACGTCATAAGAAAATACTGATGGTATGGTTTCATTTTTCAAAAGAAAATTTTAATTTTATTTGTTTGATAGATATTTTGTATGGACAATTGACACCACTCACCACATTTACTTTTCACTGAACTTCATACTTGACGAAAACATGTAAATGTATTATTGTATAGCAGCTGTCCACGCGGATGCATCGCTCACTCAAGTAGGAGAGAGACATGTCGAACGCTGCCGAACGTGGAGGCCGATTGTGCCTCTTTGTCGCTCGTTGCGCGTCCTCGCTTGCACTTCAAGCCTTAAATGGAACGCCTCATGAGTCATGTTTTTTCGTGCGTGCAGCCGGCTCCATCGAATTATAAGACGTTGTCATGTCGAAAAATCAATCGCTGTATATAATTCCTCGAGAAGCTAGCCATATCATATTTCTAAAATACTCTATTATGTTAAAACCTTTGGCATCCACTCCGATTATATAGGCGAGTTTTTCATTCTGTTCATCCAATTTGAATGGTTTTAGTTGATTGATCCACGTAGTCTCTGTCAGCATTATAAGCTTTTCCTTGTCTCTTAACCCGAAATTAATTCAAATATACGAATCGCGTTGTGCTATATTATCTTAATCCTTTTTACTTGATGTTCAAGAGGGTTCTTTGTAATTGGTGAAAACTTCACTTTGAACAGTTACTGACCGTTACTTAGTTTTTCAGTTTTCACCAGACGTAACCGTCATTAAAATTACCTTTACATACATAATCAACTTCTTTTTTTATTGCCCTTGTAGGCTGACGAACATACGGCCCGACTGGTGGTGAGTGGTTACCGTCGCCCATGGACTTCAGCAATGCCAGTGGCAGAGCCAAGCCGCTGCCTACCGCAGACTATCTCAACTTCAACTATCTAAAACTACCTTTAAAGCTGTAAAGTATTTGAAACGTCGGAAATAATAAAACGAAAATAATAAATATGAGATTAAACTGTAAAAGCAGTTTTAATTATGACCGCTATCTTTTAGGTGCTTTGGAGATCATTTTCTGGAAATAAATCTAAAAGTGAAAGGCCATTTGGCCTAAGCGAAATTTCTTATCCGTTTCATTAGCATTAACAGTTCGATGTTTTAATTGAACTTCAATTAAGTTTACTCCAATCATATGGCCGAAGAAGTCTTTTAGTTACGATATTCTTTCCAAATTTTAAACTTTAAATGGATCTCTGGTAAAGTTGCAAAAATGTTACTTAAACCAAAGCCTTTCAGTCCTCGATGTAATTTATACCTTAAACGCTAATGGTAAAACTATTTAATTGTTTCTTCTATCCGTTTCATAATTTTTTGAATTATATAGGTATGTTCATTATATTTCAAAATTTGTGTTTTCGCCTCAACAAAATCCAAGCTTAAGCCACATCCGAATCGATTATTTGGCTATTTTTGGATCTATTATTTGGATATATATTATGGAAAATTTGTCAAGGCTATGATTCAATTATGAAATGATTGATTCATGTCTAAAGCTTTTGATTTCGTTTAAGTATTTTAAAGCTTTTCTGTGTGTACTTATCCAATTTGTTTTCGTATACCGTGTTATTTATAATTAAATTATCTATGGCTAATTACTAATATGTATAAAGCGATCCTTAAAATTGTAATTATTGTTCCGTTGTATAAATAAATTGTAAATTTTTTATTTGTTTTTATTTCACTCTCACTGCATTAATATTAAGTATACGATATTCAAGGTGTGGGTGTCAACTGCTAAGCATCACAATTTCTAATTTCCCATGATTCAGCTTGAGCAATGATAATTGTTACTCAGCTGTTACTAATCAGACTCCAGACTTTTCAATTAAGCTTTTTATTTGCTTCAAACCACTCTTGACTCAGTTTGATAAAAAAATATAAAAAAAATCAATAACTCTCTGTCTTAATGATGATTCATATGAAATGATCGAGACGAAATATTCACTGATTTAGTTGGTAGCATGTTCTAATTTTTTGTTATACATTGATAATGTGCGCTTTACATGATCGTACTCATTAAGCTTTGGACTCGTAGTTACAGTTTTAGATATAAGTGGAATTGGATTAAAACTGGTGGTAGGACCTCTTGTGAGTCCGCGCGGGTAGGTACCACCGCCCTGCCTATTTCTGATCTTAGAACTTATATCTCAAGGTGGGTGGCCCATTTACGTTGTATATGTCCATGGGCTCCAGTAACCACTTAACACCAGGTGGGCTGTGAGCTCGTCCACCCATCTAAGCCATAAAAAAAGAAGGTAAAGTAATTTCCATGATTATGTATTGGTCTATCAAATCAATTACTTCTTACCAGCACGCTTCATGGCAGCTAAAAATGTTGCGTCATTGCAGAAAAGCCTATATTAAATTTCATCTCGTGCTAGATAGACATTTTAATAAACAATTCAAAAACAGCAACAATCTTACCGAATCCTATGATTAATGTCGTTTTTTAGAATATTATTAAAACATGTTTTAAGTTAAACTAAATAGTTTATAGGAAAAAAAAAACAGTTTGGAATGCAAAATAATGTCCGCATCGGCAAGACTAATTTACTATGCCTAGCAGTTTCAATAATTATCAAAAATTTACTTAAAATCTATTTTTAAAGGATTATATTTTATTAACTGAATACATAATAAAGAAGAAAAAGAAAGGAAACAGCTTTAATTAATTAATGCCGCTTCAAAGTTACGTCTATGGTAACGAAAATGGAAGATGACTTTAAAGTATAATGCAAAAACTCAGAGCTTTTAGATGCGGTGCGGTCTTTAGGGCGATCTCTATGCATTGTTTGGTAATAAAATAAAAAACAAACAAAATGAAAATCAAGCAACAAGAGACCTTAGAACTTATATCTCAAGGTGGATGGCGCATTTATGTTGTAGATGTCTATGGGGTCCGGTAACAAATTAACATTAGGTGGGCCGTGAACTCATCCACACACGTATATGTAAGCTTGAGGGTAGACATTATCTTGTTGAACACCAAGTAAAACGATGTCACTTTTTGATTCCTGATTTAATCAACAATATGTTATCTTAACAATTCACTTTAACACTTGTCCAACTTTAACCAGTACGTACAACAGTCACTGAATCACACAACGTAACAAGGATATAGTAAGTGCACCAGGCAAGCGCAGTACAACGAATGTTCATTTCAAGGCACGTTCCGCCTTTTTATACTAGCCGGCGCAGCTGGCTTATGAGTCACTTCTGTTGCAGCTGTTGTTTACGAGTGGAACGACACGGCCGGCGCGCCTGGCTTGTGTGAGTCACTCCTATTGCACGTGCTATATAACATAAATATCGTTAACGCCGTCATATACAATAAAATATAATAAAAAATAAACTTATCACAAGATAGTCGTGAGCACATTTACCTAATGTAAGCAATAAATAAATATAATGAGTGAAACAGTAGTGCTCACGGTGGAAAGCCTATCTCATAAAATGTAATAAGGAGCAGATTTAGTTTGTTTGCTAAGGCAGCTATTGTCCCTGAGGCAACACAGTTTGTTTGTTTATTTGATGTTGAAAGCGAATTCACTTATGTTTATCGTAATATGTTCTTTTTTCTGTTTTTTTTTTCTTCTTTTGGGTGGATGCAATACACCGATTCACGGATCGTTTGGAGCCTCTGGGTCTGCGGAGGGACATCGGTTCCCTCTGTATTTTGTACCACATGTTCCATGGGGAGTGCTCTGAGGAATTGTTCGAGATGATACCAACGTCTCGTTTTTACTATCGCACCGCCCGCCACCGGAGTAGAGTTCATCCATACTACCTGGAGCCACTGCGGTCATCCACAGTGCGTTTCCAGAGATCTTTTTTGCCACGTACCATCCGGCTATGGAATGAGCTCCCCTCCACGGTGTTTCCCGAGCGCTATGACATGTCCTTCTTCAAACGAGGCTTGTGGAGAGTATTAAGCGGTAGGCAGCAGCTTGGCTCTGCCCCTGGCATTGCTGAAGTCTATGGGCGACGTTAACCACTCACCATCAGGTGGGCCGTATGCTCGCCTGCCTACAAACGCAATAAAAAAAAAAAAAAAATCGATTCAAAAGTGCATTGTCACTCGGTAGCAGCAAACATCGACATTAACAATCCTTGACGTTATTATCTGTGAGCTATGACCAGGTTGGCTGAACAAGGCATTGTTGGCCATGAGCGACGCTTTCCACTTACAAATGGGGTAAGTGATTCGGTCGTCATTAAAGACAAATTTTGAAGTCGTCGTGGCCTAACGGATAAGACGTCCGTCCGGTGCATTCGTGTTGAGCGATGCACCGGTGTTCGAATCTCAGGCGGGTACCAATTTTTCTAATGAAATACGTACTCAACAAATGTTCACGATTGATTTCCACGGTGAAGGAATAACATCGTGTTATAAAAAATGAAACCCGCAAATTTATAATTTGCGTAATTACTGGTGGTAGGACCTCTTGTGAGTCCGCGCGGGTAGGTACCACCGCCCTGCCTATTTCTGCCGTGAAACAGCAATGCGTTTCGGTTTGAAGGGTGGGGCAGCCGTTGTAACTTTACTTGAGACCTTAGAACTTATATCTCAAGGTGGGTGGCGCATTTACTTTGTAGATGTCTATGGGCTCCAGTTAGCACTTAACACCAGGTGGGCTGTGAGCTCTTCCACCCATCTAAGCAACAACAAAAAAATTAAAAAAAAATTGAGAGTGGATTTTTGCAAAACCAAATTTTTCCCTATTTTAATGCTGCAAATCATACCTAATAATAGCTATTAATAAAGATTATGTGGAAAGTGCTTTCTCCGAGAGAATTATATTTAAGCGTGAATTAAATCAGCATAATATTCATTCCGAGACGTGTGCTATTACTTACGTTTCTGCTAATTAATCAAGGCTGACATTACGAATTTCTACGAACGTTTGTAGCTCTAATGTGGCGAATAAAATTACAATAAAACAGCGCTATCGCGGACTAATGGTGCGAAGTTCCTATTTATTGCACCTGAATGGTATAGGTACTGGGCGCTTGTGAATTCATTAGTTTTTTGCACTGTCGATTTTCCTCAGAAGCTTATGTTTATGTGATACTACGGGTTTTAGTAGCTTACCAAAATATATTATGTTTTCTTGAATGTACTTTTTTTAAATGTATTAAAAATACTTTTAAAAATAACGTTAAGGTTTAAATCTTGCGTTTTTTTGTAGTCATTACATTTGTAGTCTTTACCTACGAAATTGCCGTCTAATATACAGAGAGTTATTGCTTTTTTTTGATAATTTTTAATATCTATCAATGTACCTGTGGTGTCGATGCATTTTTGCATTGCATTTGCATTGGTAGTCTTTCATGGCCCTTCTTGAAGAAGTCAGGTGTACGGGAGTCAACAAACTCCTCAAAGGAATTTTGTGCTCCCTTGACAAGAAGTTGTTCAAAGTTTGAAAACAGTAGGAGTCTGTCGGGATTTGGCCTGGTAAGTGCTGTAGATGATAGCAAACCTCCGACCCTAATTCTAATAGCACAGTGACCATCTGTTGTGGCGTATGAGGTCCAGCTTTAAGAAGGAGGATTAACCAAAGCTGGTCGGAGATTCACAGTACTTATCCGCAGTAATGCTGGTGTGATGATAAGAAGCTGTAATTAATTATACCTGTAACTGACAGACTGTGAAATTGCCAACCCGTCAATACAATAAACGAAATTGCTTACGTACGTCTAGCATATTATTATAGAAAGTCATTACGTAGGCTTCGCAGCACCAAAATGAATAAGTCAAAACATTTTCGTTGTGTACAAAAACCTCGTCCCACGACGTATGGGAAACAAGGCGAATGGATAATAACATTTTTGGTTAGCTACGTGGGTCGTATAAGGCTCGGGTTTACGAGCTGATCCCGACACCCAATAGACGCCGATAATCTATTTACCTCAGTTTTAGAGTATCCGTAACATTTTATTGTAGGCGTTGTTATTGAATTTCGGAAAACAAATATCTCCAAATCACTTTTACATTAGCTTTTTATCGCACTAGATGGGTGGACGTGTTCAACGGTATGTTTAATTGTTATCCGAGCCCATAGACGGCACAACGTAAAACCGCCACTAATAATGAGGAGGTAAGGTCGGAATTGTTGTGTATAAAAACTGTCCCATCTAAGTAGCTTCACGGGATAGTACATTTGCCAGCTTGCTCACGCCCTACCGCCAATATAACTGTCCAATGATATTTAAAAAAATTATTGACACTTATTAAAAAAAATGATTCGTTTTCTAATGCTTTGAGTGAGTTATTTATAGGATAACAAAATTCTAAAGGCATAAAAATCTAAATTTGAAACAAATTCTTTTAGAACGAAGTCGTTTTCTATTACGTCCATGACACACGAAAAGCCTAGATATGTATAATAATATGTATTATTGTAGTTGAAGGTAGATGAAAATAGGAAAAGAAGTGTCATAGCGGTCAGGAACACAAATGGAGTATTCGACGCTAAGGTCCGGCGTCCCGAGGGGGAGAGTGATGGGAGGGATGTGCTCCGCAATAAGCGCTTCGCTTTCCCTCCTTTGCCTCTTCATTAATTTCTCATTCATGCGAGGTTCGGACGTTGGTTGTTGAATGACAGGAGGTTTTAGTTGGTTCGACTCCGACATGCCTCGCCCGCCATCCCTAGTGGAGGGCGGAAGTCCAGCGATTTCCTCATGACTAAAAAAAGGAGGTCTAAACGAGAAACTAAACCTTTTTTTTATTGCCTAGGTCTGTGGACGAGCTCACAGCCCACTAGGTGTTAAGTGGTTACTGGAACCCATAGACATCTACAACGTAAATGCGCCACACATCTTGAGGTATAAGTTCTAAGGTCTCAGTATAGCTACAACGGCTGTCCCACCTTTCAAACCGAAACGCATTACTGCTTCACGGCAGAAATAGGCGGGGTGGTGGTACCTGCCCGTGCAGACTCACAAGAGGTCCTACCACCAGTAATTACACAAATTATAATTTTGCGGGTTTGATTTTTATTACACGATGTTATTCCTTCACCGTGGAAGTCAATCGTGAACAATTGTTAAGTACGTATTTCATTAGAAAAATTGGTACCCGCCTGAGGGATTCGAACACCGTTGCATCGCTACATACGAATGCACCGGACGTCTTATCCTTTAGGCCACGACGACTTCAGAAAAGCCGCTGCCTTCCGTAAAAGTATTACGGTAGGCAGCGGCTTGGCTCTGCCCCTGGCATTGCTGAAGTCCATGGGCGACGGTAACCACTCACCATCAGGTGGGCCGTATGGTCGTCTGCATACAAGGGCAATAAAACAAAAAAATTACGAATAGATAAATTCATTCACTATTTGCATTTGACTTGTATTTTCTTGACTTGATTGTATTTTCACAATGTACCAGGTTACCACCTGAATAAAATGTCGACAGACATGGAGAACGACAAAATGATTTGTCGAAATCATGGAGAATATTATTTCAGAGCACTCGCGTTTAAGCTACGAATAGATTAAATTTACTGATTAGAAGAGAAATATCAAAATTGTACGAACTCAGATTTTAATTTAAAAAACTTTGAATTATTCAGTTATAAAAAAATAATCGTTAATTCTATTCTTCCCAAAATAAAATAAAAACTTTGAAGCACGCCCACAGCGAGCATAAAGAAATTCTATATTCTACATTATAATGATTGATGATCGTCTCGAAATTAAGAACACTTAAGTCCCAGTTGCTTGTTATAAAATTGTATACACAAAATATTTATAAATAGGAGAATTTTTTTCTATTCAATAGAAATGAAAGTTAAATTTAAAATCATTAGTAGTTACTGTATTATTCAAAATTATTATGATTATTAATAGTTTCTGTATAAAAATACGAAGATTGATTGGAAGAAAACGACTTGAACGATTTAAGGTGAAAATTACATTTAAATCACTTAACAACACTAGTACCTATGGTATATTAGTGTTCTAAAATATGATAAGCCCAGATTGACATATTAAGAGAGTATTGAACGATAGGCAGTGGCTTGGCTGTGCCCCTGGCATCGCTGATGTCCATGGCGACGGTAACCACTCAACATCAGGTCTTCGACTGCCTACAACATTCTGAGCACTATCATAATATTATTTAATATGTTTTAAATAAAATAATGCACACTTTTTTATTGCTGAAATGTGTGGACGAGCTCACAGCCCACCTGGTGTTAAGTGGTTACTGGAGCCCATAGACATATTATTATACAATGTAAATTAATGCGCCACCCACCTTGAGATATAAGTTAGTCTCAGTATAGTTACAACAACTGCCCCACGAAACGCATTACTGCTTTACGGCAGAAATAGGGAGGGTGGTGGTACCTACCCGTGCGAACTCACAAGAGGTCCTCTTCTTCTTCTTTTTCTCCACCTTATCCCACTAGGTGGGGTCGGCACAGCTACTTTTTCTTTTCCATTCTCTTCTATTAACCGTCATCTACACACTCACTCCTCTCGTGGAGCAGTAATGGGTCCCTTCCCGTCGTAAAGCAGTAATGGGTTTCGGTTTGAAGGGTGGGGCAGCCGTTGTACTGTAAAAACGGATACCTTAGAACTCATGTCTCAAGATTGGCGGCGGCATTTACGTTGTAGATGTCTATGGACTCCGGTAACCACTTAACATCAGGTGAGCCATGAGCTCGTCCACCCAGCTAAGCAATAACAAAAGATATTCAAGGAAAATTCTACTGACATAATTCCGCTATATTTTTCTTTTCTATTTCCCTAATATTACACAGGTCTAATTATAATCATTAGGCCGTACACTAATTAAGGATTATGTCGTGAAATATCCGGCGGTGAAACTAATGTTTTGTTTTCACATCCTTAACACTAATATTATATTACCATATTTTTAATGTTACCTTGGAGATAACGAAAGGGAATATTTTTCTCGGTGGAAAAATGGTCCTACTCTTTACAGCATTCTAAATGGTATTAGCTATGTAAATAAATGATTTGTGAGCACACTATCTGCTTGGACTTTCTTACTGGTGGTAGGACCTCTTTGAGTCCGCGCGGGTAGGTACCCCTGCCTATTTCAGCCGTGAAGCAGTAGTAGTTTTGATTTTGATTTGAATTGGACTCCAGTAACCACTTAACACCAGGTAGGCTGTGAGCCCATCTAAGCAATAAAAAATAAATAAAAAATAAAAAGCTTTCATTATCCATGATTTCATCATAGTAGATATCCGAACCTAGTGCTTTTGTCTGTGACGTTAATTTAAAGAAACAAAGACTTAAAACGAATCTAGATAAAATCAAACGTCTCTCGATACCAGACTCTATTATTGTAGAGCTACAACAAAACTCTTGTAGGCGGAGGTCGTTTCAATGAGATTTCGTAGCAGACGATATTAAGCTGAACGCTGATCACAGTTCTACAGCTTTTCTCGGGCAGACGAAATGAACATGATAAACAAACGCAGCTCCCGTCGAGAGAGGCGAATTAATTAATTCCAAATTACAGCTTAAAATGGACGGAGCGATGAACGTCGCGTCAAACAGCTAAGGGCCAAACAGTCATGCAATTTAGGGATTGGGCACAAGAAATGCGGTCTCCTGTAATCTATAAATATAAATAAATTTGGAGTGTCTGTTTGTAATATTGAAATAACCGCTGTTTACTACATGCATATGAATATATACACGGGACGGTGCATACACCAAAATAATTTTTTTTTACAATTTTTGTCCGTCTGTCTATCTGTTTGTTCCGGATAGTCTCTAGAACGGGTGGACCGATTTTTCGAGACTTTCACTGATAGGTAGCAGGTAACTGCAGGTAACATCGCGGGACTCAGCAATCAATAATAAAATTAAATGTTTCCGAAGCGAAGCAAGGGTGGGTCGCTAGTCTATACTATATACTATAATATTATAAAGAGGAAAGATTTGTTTGTTTGTTTGTTTCGAATAGGCTCCGAAACTACTGGACCGATTTGAAAAATTCTTTTTTCATTAGAAGCCGACATTGTCCCTGATGAACATAGGCTACTTTTTTAGTTTTTTGTTTATTTTTTTTTTTTTGGTTTCATATTTGTTTTAATGATTCCGAAGCGAAGCGAGGGCGGGTCGCTAGTAATATTATAAAGCTGAAGAGTTAGTTTGTTTGAACGCGCTAATCTTAGGAGCTACTGGTCCGATTTTAAAAATTATTTCAGTGTTAGATAGCCCATTTACCGAGGAAAGCTATAGGCTATATAACATTACGCTAAGACCAATGCAGGCGTAGCACCAATAAAGAATGTTTCAAAATCGGGTTTTTTTCCCTTTTGAGAGCTTTAACTGCGTGCGCTACGAAAACAGTTAAAGTTTCGCTAAAGTAATGTATGAGAGAATTGTTCCTCTTTAAAAGATCTAAAAGAAGTCCGCGACAGCATATGTCTATATGTTAAGGCTGGCTCACTAAAACGTTTTTTATGCTAACCAAATTTGTTCTAAAATGAAGCATTAATGCTGAACTACGCGGACGAACTCACGGGCAAAAGCTAGTCAATTATATTTTATACAAACATGGTCTAGAAACGCGAATAGACTAATCCTACATGATGTCTTGCAGAGAGAGTTCTAGAAGATAGATATCAGAGAGCTTCAACGACTATCCTACCCTTCCAAATAGAACGCGTTATTTATTACCTGCGACATTTTTTTTAAACTCAAGAACCTCATCATCATCATCATCAGCCTGTGTCTCTCCACTGCTGGATATAGGCCTTTTCCATAGTCCGCCACAATGAAATATCCTCCTTCCGCATCCAATCACTTCTAGAATATCGCCGCAAGTCATCGGTCCAACGGGAAATGGGCCCGTCAAGAACCTAGTTTAGGTAGGTAAAATTTACATTACCATACCTAGATACAATTTATGTTGTAACGAATATATATTTTTACTAAATACTCACAATACTGAAATATCTGTGTACTGTGTCGTTTAAAAACAAACAGTTAAATCAAAGGACCATCTCTCTGAGAACAAATTTTAAACCTGAGTGCTCCAAATATTAATTCTATTGAAAAGTACGTAAAATTAAAGGTATCTTCATGCTTGTCAGCTCAGTGTAATTATAAAGTATAAAATTTATAAATGATAAAGCCTGAATTACAACTCCGAGCGGACTAATTGCCTTTCCAATAGTGATGACGTAAGTTAGGTATATAAATGAGATTTTCTTTAAAGAATATTACTTATTTACTGTCCAATTAATATTTTCCGAAGAAGTTTAAGGATTAGAGATACGATGAAAATTAAATAAATGTTAACATTCCATGCTCGACGGCCCAAAGCAATAGTTTTCCTGTTTGCGACCATTACTCCGTAACTACTGTAATGATAACACACAAGAAAATAGAGTGATTTTTTACTGGTGGTAGGACCTTTTGAGAGTCCGCGCGGGTAGGTACCACCACCCTGCCTATTTCTGCCGTGAAGCAGCAATGCGTCTTGGTTTGCAGGGTGGGGCAGCCGTTGTAACTATACTTGAGACCTTAGAACTTATATCTCAAGGTGGGTGGCGCGTTTACGTTGTAGATGTCTATGGGCTCCAGTAACCACTTAACACCAGGTGGGCTGTGAGCTCATCCACCCATCTAAGCCAAGACGCCTAATCCTTCATACCAAATATCTCTAACAAAACTTCTATTCTGACTGGAAATCGTATAAATCTTATGGTACAGCAGTCAAGATATAAAATACTGGCTTTTCGTTTATAGCTTCTTTATCTACGTAGACTAACTACGCTTTGCATAGCGTGGGCGGAGTCCCATGCGTATTAGTGGGATAAAGGTAAGCTACATTATTTTCTAGGATTACGCTATTTACATACCGAATTTTCTTTAAATCGGTTCAGTGTTTTGGCTATGAAAATGGAACAGAGCTACTTAATATTATGTAAAGTATGTTAATAATATTTCTAGAATTTCTTCTAACATCTTATAGTATCAATGTAAATTCCAAAAATAATTCAATAAAATTTTTATCTTTGGAACATCGTATCTTAAAATTTATAAATTTCTTGAAATATATCTCAGTCAATTGTTGGAAACTGAATCAAAATTGATTGAATTTTCTCAAATATGGTAGCGTACAAGCAAAGAGACAGAAAAAAAAAGGTTTCAGGTTTATGTAAGCATCATTGTATTGTTTTCTTCAACGAATAGACACAAAAAATAGTACCGTATAATTATCGATGTTGACTGGATATTCGAGACGCTTCTACATATTAAAAATTTCAATTACGTACGCAATTTTAATATTATTTGTAATAAGATGGTGGATTTCAGGAAATTTTATGTATAATGAACAGCGCGAAGACACTTCAAAAAACAAACACCTTGCAAATTTCTGATCAATCCGACCCGTGTTTAATTTCATTGTATTTACAAGATACCTTTGATCTCGGTTTATTAGCTTAGGATCTGAAATACCCAATTACGTGAACCGGGTCAAATCGAACTATCCACCTACAGTTTTCATTGCTCTAAAACCTTCGAGTACTAGATAAGATCGAAGCTTAATCAAGTTTTTAATTGATCATTGTCATCAAAGCATTTAGTTCATTTCAAAATATTGGATGTCGAATACAATGTTTTTTTTTATTGCCTAGATATGTAGACGAGCTCACAGCCCACCTGGTGTTAAGTGGTTACTGGAACCCGTAGACATCTATAACGTAAATGCGCCATACACCTTGAGACATAAGTTCTAAGGTCTCAGTATAGTTACAACGGCTGCCCCACCCTTCAAACCGAAACGAATTACTGCTTCACGGCAGAAATAGGCGGGGCCGGTGGTACCTACCCGTGCGGACTCACAAGAGGTCCTACCACCAATAATTACGCAAATTATAATTTTGCGGGTTTGATTTTTATTACACGATGTTATTCCTTCACCGTCGAAGTCAATCGTGAACAATTGTTAAGTACGTATTTTCATTAGAAAAATTGGTACCCGCCTGCGGGATTCGAACACCGTTGCATCGCTATATACGAATGCACCGGACGTCTTATCCTTTAGGCCACGACGACATTACATTAAAATTAATAACTGTTTTTTTTTTGTGACGTGGCTTTAATCAGTATATTCTGTGTAATTGATTATCGAACCCGGAAAAACATTGTTTCATTTATTTACCAAGTAAATTGTGAATAGGTACGTAAGGACAAAATCCATTTTCATCATTGTCAAAATTGCTGTAATCAATTATGCATCGAGCCGACCCATCAGTCAAGTTTGATGGTTTACGGGAGCCCAAGTAATGACGAAGTTGTGGAAGATCCTCCGAAACTTAATAACGCTGGTGTGATTTGCATTAAACTATTGTTGTAACCTAACCTTTTGTGATTTCAGTTTCGAATTAAATCATTTAAGTAAAATAACATTTAAAATAGTAATCGTTTGTGTTGTCAAAAAAATATTAAACTTTTCAATACGAACTTCATGTCATTGTGTTTCATTGAAGTTCAAGATGGAATAGATCATGAAAAGCAATTTCATTGGACGTGAAGTCTGAAGTTATCATGGCCTAAAGGATAAAGACGTCCGCTGCATTCGTGTCTAGCGATGCACCGGTGTTCGAATCCCGCAGGCAGATACCAATTTTTCTAATCAAATACCTACTTAACAATTGTTCACGATTGACTTCCACGGTGAAGGAATAACATCGTGTAATAAAAACCAAACCCGCAAAATTATAATTTGCGTAATTACTGGTGGTAGGACCTCTTGTGAGTCCGCACGGGTAGGTACCGCCGTCCCGCCTATTTCTGCCGTGAAGCAGTAATACGTTTCGGTTTGAAGGGTGGGACAGCCGTTATAGCTATACCAAGACCTTAGAACTTATATCTCAAGGTGCGTGACGCATTTACGTTGTAGATGTCTATGGGCTCCAGTAACCACTTAACACCAGGTGGGCTGTGAGCTCGTCCACGCATCTAAGCAATAAAAAAAAGACGTGAATACACCATCAATTTATTATTTAACATTTGACAAGACATCGCAGATCCGTAGTTGAAAATCCAACGGCATTCGAAGAAGGTTTAACGCTTTGGCCTACAGGAAAACCCCATTTCGGAACGATTTGGAATTTTTCTAACATTTCCATTTTCTAAACACATTTCTGTCGGACTCTGAAAATTTTCAGTTCTGATAACCTGCCATAACCAAACATGTTGCGCTATACTGCTGTCATGTCACCATCATAAAAATAGCCATTTATTTTAAAGCCCTCATTTTACTTATTCTAGGGTTTGTGTAGGGAATAAAAATGTTATTTTATACGTTTGGCCATTGCGTTGTTGCAGATATAAATTGAATTTGATTATCATGAGACAGTGAAAGAAGATGGTAATTATATTTTTAGAAAATCTAGTATGACGTTGTTGTTTCAAGTCATGGTAGAAAACTAGACAAAATAGAGTTGTTTTAAATAATGAAACTTATTCTGTCAATATGTCAAGATAGGATCGAAGGCACTTACCACTAATGCGATGACGTCACCTATGTGCATTCGATGATTAGAAATGTTTTAGATCGATAGATTATAAGTTTTTTTTAATGCACAAACAAAACCAAGGTACATGAACGAATAGAAATATTTTTTTTGGAGAATGTCTGTCCAATTTTTTGGCATGCTCTACACTCTAAGTCTTAGACGGATTTTAGAATACGAGCTGTCATTAGATTTGTGTCAGTTGTGGAAGTGTTATAGAATACCTAAATATGGTGACCACTGAAACAATTAAGATAATCTAATAATAAAATTGCGGATTAAGATTAATTACTAAATGAATGTTAGTAAATGTATTGCAAGTGGATACAAGCAAAGAAATAAAACATATTATGCGATCTAAGTTAACCTTCACGGCAGAAATAAGCAGGCCGGTGGTACCTACCCGCGCGGACTCACAAGAGGTCCTACCACCAGTAATTACGCAAATTATAATTTTGCGGGTTTCCCTTTTATTACACGATGTTATTCCTTCACCGTGGAAGTCAACCGTGAACATTTGTTGAGTACGTAATTCATTAGAAAAATTGGTACCCCGCCCGGGATTCGAACACAGGTGCATCGCTCAACACGAATGCACCGGACGTCTTATCCCTTAGGCCACGAGGACTTCAATTAAACTAAGTTCAATTCACTCCTCTCGGAGACTCGCCCCAGAGAGTTTCTTCACTTCAGACACAAGTTTTGATCGTCTCTCTTGCATTACGCTCCGAGAAAGACTCCAATAGCCGATATATCGCGCATCCCCCGTGCTGTCATCCGCATAGCAATGCATGCCATCAATAGACAGCATGTCATTCATTTTCAGGATGAAAGCGCGGGGAAGAGCACCGAACCTTGTGGAACGCCAGCGTTAATGGTAATGGTGTATGCCTATTTCTATTACAAAGCTTAAATGCGTTCCGGAATGAATGGTTTGACAGCCGTTTTACTGTAAAATTGAGACTTCGATGTTATGTTTGAAGGCGAATTGGGGAATCAACATTTAGGTTTGGGTTCCGGGTGTTTTTTTTTTATTATATCAAAATGCTTAAAGCAATCTGATCAGTAGCACGAGCTCTTTAACGAGTTTGACAAGTATGGTGAACTGTGCCACATCTTCAACTAGGGCTACACTAGGACTAGAAGTATCACCTCAGCGAATCAATAAAAAAAAAACACCAAACTAAACCTGTACAGATTCGGTTGGAAAAAACTTAGAATAGTTGCAAAATCTAAATCACTAATGTACATCACTAAGCAAAAGGGACAGGAAATATATCATCAACGCTTATTTACGGGGTATTTGGCGAGGATTTTAAAGAGCCCTTTTAACACGAAACAGGTGATAGTGTCCTCCATATGAGGTATAATTTACGGCAGCCACCATTAATTTAACACGTGAATATTTCAGACAAACCCTATTACATTGGTCGCGGCCTGTGTAGCGTTTATAGGGGTTCCATTCCGGTTAATTTGATAATGGCCTTCTGTTGTCCAATGTTATCTTAAATACCAGTATAATTTGAACAGGTCTTCTTAGCTCTGAAACAGATGCTGCATTTCAATTGGATTTAATTAAAGTTATAGGGAAAATATTAAAGCTTCTCAACTTTTTATCATAGTGATGCTATTGATAACCAGTGATATTTCTGTAATTCACCGATAGTTTTGGAGTTCTTAAAGTTGATTTTTCGAGCAGTTTTTAAGGTTGGGGACGTTTGAACATTAAATCCAAGTCAGATTCTAAAGTCTTAGGAGTCCTTAAAGCTGTGCTTCACGCCTGGACAACGACTTATGGTTTATGAAGCACAAGTTTTCTTGGCCGGGACTCCCAAATGACAGTTTCTTCCATTTCAATCCATACAAACGAATGTAGTTCAGATTGTCAATAATTCCGACCTCACTATTCGTAATCTCTGAGTCTACGGAGAGGCCTTGATCCTGTCTGTATTTTTTACGTTTTCTGTTATTCCTTCAGTAAGTATTTCGTTATAAAAATTAAGCCGGAGTTCACACATAATACGACGTTCACTTATCTAGGGAAGGTGCCGAACATTTGGGACTCAGTGGTTGAAGATATTAAATACCGGGACTGAAGATTTAAAGGGCCCACCCACGAAATGATTCCCCTGCAGACCCAACAGTCCGATTCTCGCTCGAGACAGAACCTGGTAGAGGTCGGAGGGCTGTCTGATTGACCACTGTCTGCACTACTACCACCAAACGCGCAGGTCATCCCAGGCATGTCCGACTGGCTGAGTCGTTGAAGCGAAACTTGACGATTCTAGGTCGGCTGTTATTATACGACCACCAACTAGCTACTCTTCTGCAGCAGATCCGTGGAACTACAGCTTCGTAGAATTGCTACTTCATAAAACGCTAAAATACTGATAGCACACCGCTGTCAATGCCACATAATTACCGGGTAGGAGACGGTTTCCTAAAGGGGTTGTAGGCATGCGAAGCCCTGTCTCAGAAGAGAAGGCAAACAATCGTACTACTCCGGTTAGTAAATAGTCATCCTTGTCTATAAACATTAGTAATACCACGGATATAGCCACAAGCTAGCTCTTTTTACAAATTTCGTAAGGAGCTAACTCAAATATCATTGATGGCAGGCGGCCTGTTACAACTTTTAGACCAAACATAACTCTGTCCGCTCTAAAACTGGAAATTCAGTAGGTTTTCAACAGTTTATAACGAATGCTACGAAAAAAACAAAACTATGTTAATTTACTAACTGACAAAACGAACTTTTTCCGTATCTTCAACGGAAGTTTTCTCATCAAAAGTTCCGACTTGACTTGCATGCAAAAAGAAAATATTTGCAATTTGATGACACGGACAGATATAATACCTATACTATAGTTCAACAGGTTTTTTATTTTGAGCGTTGATACTTTTATCGTATATACTATGGTCCTACTTATTTTAGCCTTGAAACAGTTATGCAATCTGTTTTAAGGGACTTTTGGGAGGTAGCGACAAGGGCAAGTTCTTCCATGAATCGGGTAATATTTCTCAGTAGACCGACGGTCCGAGTGTTGCTGTTTGGCAGGTACTATGCATGAATTCCACTCCAGTGTCGGACGGTGCGATGGTAAAAACCAGTAAATGCGATCATGTCAAGCAATCACTCAGAGCACTTAACTGTTTAACTGCAAATGTACGACCATAACCCTACATTGTTAATAAGAAGTCATTATCCAGCTTTACAGTTACAATTTAATTAAGTAAGTGTTTAAAATATTAAAAATAAGAACGCGTGTCCCTAACGGAGAAGTTTCGGAAGTAATTATAAGCCTTTATATTTGTAAGGTATAAGAGGAAAGTGAAATAAAAAGTGAATCTAATTTCCATAGGTATTTCAACGAAATTAAGGACACATAATATTGATTATAAATTAATCCACTATATTTTTAAAGTCCCTTATAAGTTCGCTAATTTGGTTTTAGTCTTTTGAATGGAAAGCCACTTAAGATTTTATTTTAAGTCCGTTTGATGCTCGGAAACTTTCTCTTTTTCGTAGATTACAAAAAAAGTATTGATGTAATTAAGTTAATTCGATTATTGTATCATATAAAAATCTATATATATATAAAAATGAATTGCTGTCCGTTAGTCTCGCTAAAACTCGAGAACGGCTGGACCGATTTGGCTTATTTTGGTCTTGAATTATTTGTGGAAGTCCAGAGAAAGTTTAAAAGGTAGATAAATATGAAAATGGTTGAAATGCAATAAAAATAACAATTTTGTTTCCCCCGTCGGACGGATTCCTTTTGTTTGTTTTAAGTTTATTTTATACAAAAGTTTAGGTCTTTTATTTATCGATTGAGGCACTACGAAGTCTGCTGGGTCAGCTAGTAAGTAACAAATATATAAACAACTGGGAACAAATTTAGGATTCCCTGTGTTATGGGTACTAGAGGCTGACATAAGTACTTATATACGTTTAAATAGATATAGATACTTATTTTATTGCTAAAGTGGGTGGACGAGTTCACAGCCCACCTGGTGTTAAGTGGTTACTGGAGCCCATAGACATCTACAAATATACAAGTAAAAATATCCAACTCAGTTTTGACTGCTTTTACAGCACAAATAAAAAATACTACATTAAACATCATAAGAAAGGACTCTTTGAACTCTGGATTGTATAATTTAAAAGACTAATTAGTAATTTCAAGATTTGCGGAAAAAACGTTTATCAGAAATAAATGTTCCAATAGCTCGCTAATCAAGTACCTTAATTTGAACACACGTTAAACACGAAATGCGAATTCACATTCAGATACATTTAATGGTCAATGTTTTTTATCAGAACCAATTAATTGTTGGAAACCATTTTCGAACTAAACAAAAGATGAAATAATAAAATAAAATTATGAAAGTTTCACCCCGAGGGATGGCGCCGCCAATGTACATTTTTGAGTTGAATGATTCGAACTACGTTAAAGATGTGGAATGTAATGAACTCCCCCACCGGACTGGACGAGGAAAACTTTTTTAATTTTCCACGGCAAGTAAAAGCTTTTCGGGAAACCTCCGTTGAACAGAAAGTGCCCTCTTTTCTTTAAACTTCGAATCGGGTTAAGAAATTTGAAATGACGAATTTTCGGTTTCGTTGTCAAATTGAAAACGAACTAGAGCTTTATTTTATTTTTTGCCGAACAAAATCGGATTCGGGGTTGTCGTCTCTGAAACTTTTTTGCGATGAAAGCATAGCTCTCAAAGACTAGGGCTATGGAATGGCTTCTGTTCTCTCTATGTTCTCTAGTGTATGTCTCACGGGGAGTGCTCTGAGGAATTGTTTGAGATGATTTTGTCATCAAGTTCTTACCATTGCACCCCCCGCCACTGAAGTTCTTCCAAACCACCCATAGCCACTACGTTCATCCACATTTTCTTTCCATAGATAGCTTTTGTGTTATATCGTCCAGCTATACAACGAACTTCCCTCCACAGCGTTTCCTGACTGCTGCGACATATATATCCTTGATAAAATTTGCAGAGAGTACTCCGCGGTAGACAGCGGCTGACTCTGCCACAGGCATTGCTAACATCCATGAGCGACGGTAACCACTCACCATCAGGTGAGCCGTATGCTCGTCTGCCTACAAGGCCAATAAAAAAAACATCATATTTAAACAAAAATCATAAAGGTCATAAAATTTATCCGGCACGTCTTCTTAGTACTGTAAGTATTTTCAGAACAGTTGAGAGAGTTACTTAATACTTTGACGTTCAACAAAATCAACAATTTATCGAATGAATTCACATAAAAAATTGATTCTTTCATCGAATTACTGTTATCAAAATTCGGGTAATGATAACATGTTGCCAGCTACGAGTATAACACTGTTTGTATAAACATATAAGAGTTAGAACAACAAAAGGAAAACCGGCCCAACAAAGCGGTGTTTGTTCACGCCTCCGGCTCTTACGAGTAAGGCGGGGTATGACTTAGAGACATTTTTTTTAAATTGTTCCTTAAATTTTCACTTGAATTGAATGCCTAAATAGTGACTTAAATAAGTATATGCGTAACGCCTAATGTTGTTAATACGGTATTAATTAAGTGTATATTTGATTTAAGCTTGGAAAAAACAGCTTTTTATTTATACAATTACACTCTGTGATTAAAATAAAATATGCTAAAGTTCCGTAGCCTTTAAAAACGTTCTTTGCCAAGACTTGAACAAGGTTAAGAAGAAGTTAATTGAATGTACTAACATACTAAATTTGTAATTATATTTAACCATAACATTGTCAAAATCAGTCAGTTTGCAGTGAAACGTAAAATTCTGTCATGAATGAAAACGATATCTCCGCTGCTTTATTCAAATTTAAATTGTCTGATCTAATTTTTTTTATTGCCCTTGTAGACAGACGAGCATACGGCCCATCTGATGGTGAGTGGTTACCGTCGCCCATAGACTTTAGCAATGCCAGGGGCAGAACCAAGCCGCTGCCTACCGAAATCTTAATCTTAAATCAAGACATACTGCATGTTGTATAGGTAGGCAAGATAATATTTTTATAAGCTAATTAACAAAAGTCGCTGACACTCGTGCCCAACCACGCAATAATTATTATGATGGACTTAGTCCAAGATAAATGCACGTAGATTTCGCAGACTCATTCGCGTATATTTGGCAAACGGAGCCCTTTTATTCGGGCGCAACTAATGTATGGGTGTTAAGCAAATAATTCATATCTAGCTATACAAACCAAAGGTGTATTGTTTGGTGATGAGTTCCACTAATTATAAAGATAAACCTTTTGTCTTAAAGCAGGTAATTAGATTTATTTAAAAGAGATTTCGTAAAAACTGGAAGCAAAGAAATTTTGTGGTTTACCCCACTAGAAACATGACTGATAAAATTGTTGTATTAGCATAGGAGCTGTCTTTCAACAAAAGCGCAATTTGGCCAGACACTTTCACTACTTACTTTCACCGTACTCATAATATGAATACCACAGTACCAAAGTATATTTTTTTCCCTACCTATGCTGATAGCCTTGAGAGGCTATATCAGCTTTACACTAGCGTGTAGGTGAGCTCTCGGGTCTCAAACTGGAGGTGTTTCTAACACTGGACCTAGTAAGAGCAGTGCTTCACAGAATCTACCACCAAATCGGAAACGCAACCCACTGAGAAGATCCGGCGAGAAACTCAGTGGGTCGCGTCAAGGGTTAATTTACTATCCAAAATAGCCACGATTGGAGGTAGTATATTGCGATAATTCCCTAACAAATATAAGTTGAACATCAAGTAGTTTTTAGATGAGGATCAACCGAACGATCTCACAACCTCAATTGCAAATACTAAATGGACCTGCCTACTTCTGATGATGGAATGAGGTGGCAGGGATTTTACTCGAGTGGAAAATACAGAAGAAGACCCGTAGGTGTCCGGAAATAATGGACGTGACGTCGCGACATAGCGTGCGACCTCGTACGACCCGTACTGTCAATACTGTCGTGTTACCGCTCCACCAAACCAAGAAAACTGTGTGGTCCAAGAAAATAAAATTAAATTTAATCTATTAACAAATAGAGAAATGAATTGCTGCCAATTAAATCTAAAAAAAGCATTTTCTTACTATTTTAAAAGCTAATTAGATATGTTACTTATTAGAATTATCATACCTTCTTTTTGAAATCATAATAGTAATATTGTGAGCATATAAGAGTTCGTACAAAACTTAAGCTGCACGCAGTCTTGTATATAAGCTAGAATCGTTATTTCTCTGGGGCATCTGAAAAATCTAGTCCAATGTCATTGAATTACCTAACTAATAAGCGCAATATCATAAATTTTGAAAAAGTCTTAAGATAGCTACCACCACCCTACTTATTTTACTGGTAGATAGGTACCACCACCTTGCTTATTTCTACTGTGAAGCAGTAATGCGTTTCAGTTTGAAAGGTAGGGCAGCCGTTGTACTGTTACAACTGAGACTTAGAACTTATGTCTCGAGGTGGGAGGCGGCATTTACGTTGTAGGTGTCTATGGGCTCCTCTTTTTTTTCCTACCTAAGCTGATAGCCTTTAGAGGCTATTCCAGCGTACCCTCAACTAGTAGGTGAGCTCACGGGGCTCAAACCTCACGACGTTGCTAATACGAACCCTAGCTTCATGCTTCGCAGAATCTACCACCGGGCTATATGGGCTCCGGTAACCACTTGACACCGGGTGGGCCGTGAGCTCGCCCATCCACATAGACAATAAAAAAAGAGATACTTACATATAGATACATCTTCAAACAGCAGTTGCAGATTTTCGGAAGTAAATAAAATCGATTTAGTAGTTAAAATTAAAATTCGCTTCAGCGCGCAGCTTGAACCAAACACGATACAAAAACCAAAAACGTAATCGTTCACGTTTGACGTTCGAGAACCGTTAAATTACCGGTTCGGGGCCTTTATTTATTTGACAGTTGAAACGTGGGTCGCCTTCTTCCTGAAAAGATTAAACTCCGATTCTTTGTGACTCTTTCAATGCGCCGTATTTGAATGGGAACGGTTAAAAAGATGTGTTTATCCTAAAGGCGCGTGCGACGAGAAAATTCGCATCAAATGAAAATTAATTTTACGATGACGGTTCTCGGGGAGAATGTTATTTTCGCCTTTTTGCGGTCCACCCGAATTTTGTGTACAAGCAGATAAACACATCATTATTTGAGTTCTTGAATAAATGTATTTTTTTTTTTTGTTGAATTTCATTTTTGGATACTTATCGCGTAGATGTGTGAACTACCAAGACTAACTTATAAATTTAGTCTCAAAATTGTAAAAGGTTGCTCCATTGTTAAATGCGTAACGCATTGTTAGATCACGACAGGAACAGTCCTGGTACCGGCTAGTGAAAGCCCCGCCAAATCTATACTAATATTGTAAAGCTGAAGAGTTTGTTTGTTTGAACGCGTTAATCTCAGGAGCTACTGGTCCGATTTGAAAAATTATTTCAGTGTGAGATAGTCCATTTATTGAGGAAGGCTATAGGCTTATATAACATCACGCTAAGACCAATACAAGCGGAGCACCAATAAAGAATGTTTCAAAATCGGGTTTTTTTCCTTTTTGAGAACTTCCACTGCGTGCGCTGCAGGAATGGTTCAAGTTTCGCTAAAATAAAGTATGACAGAATTGTTCCCTTTTAAAAGACCTATAAAAAGTCTGCGACAGCATATGTCTATATGTTAAGGTTGGCTCACTATAACATTTTTTATGCTAACCAAAGTTGTTCTCAAATAAAGCATTATTTGTGAACTATTCCACGCAGACGAAGTCGCAGGCAAAAGCTAGTAGTGTACTATAATCTTCCAACTTCAAACAGCCTGGCCTAGAATATAAAACACCCGCTGTATTCGTATCGAGCGATGCAACGATGTCGGTGTTCGAATCTCGCAAGCAGATACCAATTTTTGAAATTAAATACGTACTAAATAAATGTTCACAAATTATTTCCACAGTGAAGGAACAGTAATGTAATAAAAATGAAATGCGCAAAAGAAACATTTTTTTTTATTGGCCTTGTAGGCAAACGATCATACCACTCACCTGAGTGGTTACTGTCGCCCACGGTTGTAAGCAATGTCCGGGACAGAACCAAGCCGCTGCCTACCATTAACATAACGTTTGCATAGCCACTGGTAGTAGTCGTGAAGGGCTAGATACAATCATTTCTGCTGTAAAGCGGTAATTTACTTCGTTTGGAAGGGTTAGGTGGCCGTTATACCTTAAAACAGAGACTCAGGACTCAAATCTCATAGTGGTTGACTATCTGTAGGTCCTTCTTTAGGTCACTAAAACTTGCCTAAAATGTCTATTAATATATAACGTCTATATTATGACTGGGTATACGACGACCATAAGAAATTGCTATTATGAAATAAAAAAATACTTCAAATCAAATTTCTATGGTAATTTAAAATGTTTGATACGCTTATTAATCTCAATTGACCCGAAAAGGTATTTGACCTAGTAGCGAATTAATTGGAAACGAGGCCCAATTAAAATGGCACACGATAATGAGAGAGTAACTACCAGCTTTACCACGTCCAATTTGGCAACATAATCAGTTATTTATTCGTACGAGCTCTTATTCAAAAATTAAGGTCGTCGGTGTAGTCAAAGTAAATATTTGACTGGAAATTAAAACGAAAAGAAATATCGGGATTTTTTGTAATCTATATATTAATATGTGAAGAAAAAACTTTGTAGGTACCCCTTTTTACGGAAATTGCGCGGACGGAGGAGTATGAAATTTCTCACACTTATAGAGAATATAGAGAAGGAGTGCCGAATGCTAATATTTTTTTAAATTATGCCTAAAAAATACATTAAACCAATAAAAAAATATTACACACTACCATGTATTTGACGCACACACGCATGCTTACTATTTATTTATTGTCAAACTTTTGTTCTTAACGTCTGTGGTCAAATTGAGAATAGATTAAATATTGTTTGTCTTTATTAATATTTTTCTATAGTGTAGTCTTGGCAAAGTTTGTGATTATAGAAGTATAAAAATCTTTAACAATAGAATCACAATAGTGTACAAACTTATATTTCAATTAATTATAGTCGAATTTTGACTACCAGGGCATCCCCAGTATGTATAATAAACATCCATTAAATTGTGGAGAAACCAATAATAAATTACAGTTTCCGAAGCCAAGCGAGGGCAGGTCGCTAGTATAGAATAAAAAACAATTTTAAATACTCCAATTATTTAATATATAGTATTTCTCCTAGATTCCAAATCTCAAAACGAAAATCGAACAACATGACCACGGCTAGCAGGAGCGACTAACAAAAAAATTAAAATAACACTAATTGAATTAATCAAGCACCGCTTGAAACGTACCCAAATAAGCGAAACACCTTGAATTTCGCTATTGTTCCATTTTAATTCAATTAAAAATTTGAAGCAAGAATTAACACCTTCAATGCGACAGACAGGTGGCGTACAACTCAACAATTGGCCGGTGATTTTGATTTTCTATACCCTCTTGTTTATATTGAAAATTTGATTTATTTTGAAATATATATATTTTTTTAAATTCGACTAATTTTGACTGATGAAATTTCCTATACGTACTTGTACATACTATTGTCAACAAAACTTGATGAGAGGCAGCTATTGCCACGGTTATTGATAACGCTGCACTGCTGCGAACCTTTTTTTTTTTTTTTTTTTTCGGGTAGAGTGCCGAACCTCCTACGAGGTCCCCCCCGCGCAAAAGGGGCGCGCGGGGTATGTGACACTCAACGGTCTGCATGGTGTTGTGAGCAGACCGCGGGCCCAAGGATTTTAGGACCCACCCACTAAACGACTCCCCTGCACTCTTACACCCGTCGGCCGTCTCGGTACGGCAGCCCGTCGGGCCGCCCAGACGGTGCCGCTGGTGTCCCGGAATACCCCGCTGAACCAAAACCAGCCTGCCGGGTCGGGACGCGATACACCGTCGACCGGTCGCTCTATTCACTCCACGGCAGCGCGCTAGAGTGCTGGTAGCGCGCCGCGCGGCCTCACCCCCTCAGGTCGCCCCTTGACCTTCACCGGGGGGAGGCCGCCACCTACAGGGGCCGGGACGTACGGGCGTATTCCCGCGACGGCGACGGATCGGTGCGGAAAGGGAAGAGCTCTCCCTCTCTCGCTCCGCCGCCTCCTTCTGCGAGATGGTGGACTCGCAGAAGTCGAGCATCGCCTTCCAGGACGCGTCGCTGCCGAGCATCGTAGCCACAACGCGCGGCAGCGAGAGGTCCTCTCCAATGACCGCGACGAGGGCGGCGCGTTGCTCGTCGAATCCAGAGCAACGCGCCAATGTGTGTTCCGCACACTGCTGCCTACCTGATAAATAGAAGGCGTCTTGTGAGACCGCGCGGGTAGGCAACACTACCCTGTTTCTGCCGGAAAGCAGTAATGCGTTTCGGTTTGAGCTTTTTTTATTGCTTATATGGTAAAAAAAATGAGGTAAAAATTTAAATTCTTGAATAATAAAACTGTTCATTTACCTTTAAAAAAACACAAAAACTCCGGTAGCTAGGCAAATTAAAAAAAAAAAGCACCACAATTTGGTAGGCGCAATTCATGAATTCAATTTTATTTTTTTCAATTACGTTACACAAATCAACGTGGCCGTCCGCTATTTATTTTAATCGAGAGTGCTTTTTGCCATAGTACGAATAAAATAGAGGAAAATGTATTCGAATCGAAATAAAATAATAAAGAAAATCCATTTCAAATTTGCATCTGTTCGCAAATTTTGTTTTGAGTTGCTACCGTTTTGTAAATTATGTATTTTGAATCGTTTCCGAATACGAAGGCGAACAGTGCTTTTAATATTAAAGGCGATAGCACCCGAAAAAAAACTGGAAAAATAGAATGAAGAAATATCCAACTAACTTTGAGGGAAGTTTATTTATTTATTTAGTTGCAGCAACAAAGTGATCATCAATACAAAACACTGACAAACTGACAAAAGTACATAGCAGATGTCACCTCAATTATAGATACTATCGACAGTGTATTGAAAAAAAAACAAAAAACAACATATAACTAAAACTTGATTACATATGATTACTTATGATTTTTAAGCTGTTGCATAGATTTTATCGCGGGCCTTGAGTGCGGCTTGAGAGCTGAATCATGAAATTCCGTAACGAAAAAAACCTTCCACCCCTCACTACGCCTACTATGTAGCTCGCGTTCAACACATTCACACGTTGCGCTTGTGTAGTGCTTAAAGTAAGGAGTCTAAACACCGATTTATGTACTATCAAAATATGTGATATAATTTCGTGGGTAACACAACGATAGCGCGATTCAGCTTTTGCGTCAAGCGTCATTATCGGCGACAAACGGAATTGTAAAATAGAAAATTATATCACATTACAATGCGTTGGGCGTGCCATTTTCTATCGCTTAGTCGAAGAATTTTATTACTACTCCTACTACTCATTCAGTGATTGGAGTGGCATTAAAATAAGCTAGCTAAACTGTTGATTCTGGATGAGAGTTAGAACTAGCATCCAAAGGCGTGTCTCTATCCCATGTAGCGCCCTCTAGTGAGTGCGCGGTGAAAATGGAATACTCACAATGTAGCAGATTCATTGAAAGTTAGCCCACTGAGTTTCTCGCCGGATCTTATTTTATTGTTGTTTTAATATTAAATTATTATTGTCGATTTATGATTGCATAAGTTGATAAAAAATGCTATTTTGTTGTTGTTTTAATATTAAATTATTATTGTCGATTTATAATTGCATAAGTTGATAAAAAATGCTATGCAATAGCTTTACCGCGGCAGTCTCCCAGTGCCACACGTCCTTTTTTATATTAGTTGGGAAATGATCTGTGACAGAATTTTCCTGTAAGTTGTGAGAAAATGAGGAAAAACATATATTTCATCACTTAAAACTAGTTCAGCGCAATCGGACAACTCCGAATGAATATTGACGGCTGTTCATTATAGACACAAATACGGCGATGTTTGAATTTGTTCGCACGTTTTTTGGTTGTGTTCCATTCTGTCTTAAAGATACGTATTAACTACACAGTTAAAAACTAGATAGATAGACAAACTCGCCCTATCAAGTCAGATGTACTATTGAATCATCCCTTGAAATACGAAGCTTTCATGAAACTGAAAAGCTGACTGTTTCGCGGTAAGAAAAATGTTGTATCGTATAATATGGTTCACAATACAATATATATTTCCATACCACCAATATTTACACATAAAATGGTGGACCAACAAAAGATCATCTAGTCAAAACATATGCTCAAATTTTAATCTATACATATAAATAAAATTGGAGTGTCTGTTTGTAATATTGAAATAACCGCTTTTTACTACACGCATATGAATATATAGTTATATACGATATATACACCAAAATAACATTTTTTCCAATTTTTGTATGTTTGTTCTGGCTAATCTCTGGAACGGCTGGACCGATTTTGACGGGACTTTCACTGATATGTAGCTGATGATATAGGGAGTAACTTAGGCTTTTTTTAAACTAGCCGCGGGTAACATCGCGGGACTAAGCTAGTAAAAAATTAAACTTGCTTCAACAGAAGAAAATGAGAATATTATCAATGTAATCAACGTAATCAAATCAACGTAATCGAATCAACTCAAAGAAAAACGTGTACTTTTAAGTATAACTCAAAAAAAGGTCAGATTATAAAAAAAAATATGCGCGTATAAAAAAAAAAAAAGAATCGACAAAATCTATTCGCATAAAAACAGTTCTGTGCTAACTAGCACACATAAATTATATTAATGTAGTCGAATTTGATAAACTCCTCCTTTTTTGAAGACGGTAAAAAATATTTTTAGTTTTGTACTTTTCTTCTTATTTCATTCTATTTTTAGAGAGAAAGGGTGCTTATGATAATTTGTACTCTCAGAAACGTCTCCGAAGTGCATTACTTTGAGTCTAGGCGAAGAGGTGCTGTAGCGTATTTACAGCACACATTTGCTCTCAGACGATTTAATTTTTAATAAAAATAATACAACAATAGAAACACTCATGTAAATTTGTTCGTTGTAGCTTGAATACGAAAAATAATTTTGTATTTGTCAAACAAGCATAAGAATGAAAGAGCTATTTAGTTTGTATTATACATACATGCATGCAACGGCTATTTCATTCTCCTGACTGTGGAGTATTGATGTTTCGCGGCTGAAATAGGCAAGATATTCGTACCTGGACGTGCAGGGTCACAATACACTTGTAGAACGATTATTATAGAGTTTTTAAGCTACTGCATAGCTTTTAGCGCAGCGGCCGAATCAAGGAATTCCGTAACGAAAATAAAACCTAACACCCCATACTCCACCTACCATGTAGCTTGCGTTCAACACGTTCACGCGTTGCGCTTGTGTAGTGTTTGTGAATAAGCGTGCGGCGTAACATCGCACTGCATGCGCATCACGAAAAGTCTGCCCATCTCTTTCTCGCGCGGTCTAACTTATGAGTGTGAGGGAGACAGTTAATGTTTTGCTTTTGTTGATGTTTAAAAATATAGCGTGGTCTTGTTTTTTATTGTTTTAATATTAAATTATTATTGTCTAATTATAATTGCATAAGTTGATAAAAAATGCTATACAATAGCTTTACCGTGGCAGTCCCCGAGTGCAACAGTGTTTTTTTTAAAATTTCATTATACATAAAAATTCACATAACGGCGAGCGCACAATAAGTGTGTGTTAAATTTACTTCCAAAATACGGTACCTACAAGGATTTGAACACCAATATAGTCGTATCGCTACCGTGTACTTTTACGTTTATCGCCTCTCGAATGAGATTTAGAAGTAAAGACCATATTATTAAATTGTTGAAAAAATTGTTGTAATTTTTTTTGTGTGTAATGATTGCCATTCGTTTTTGCGATTAATTAAAACACTAAAACCTCTCGTATTTACAATAGAAATCATACTCAACCGAGCTTTGTGGTTTGCAAAACGCATCACATTGCATCAGGCACGCCGCATTATGCAATAAATCCTGCTAAATTCCCGAAACAAACTTGCGGGTTGCGGTGTTACAAAATTTTAAATAAACTTTTCGTCTTGCACCTAAATTCCTTCGGTTTTGTTCGCGCTGACGTTGTCGTACCTTGCCATTGTTAGTTAGTTTGAAAACTTGATTCTTTCTCACAGACTTATACAGTTTTAATTAAAAACAAAACTTTTAAAATAAACTCGACGTTTCTCCCATTTTAATTTGTAGTTTAAAAGAAAATTTTACCGCTGTGATGGATCGTGTGAAATTATTTTAAGCTTTATTAAAACATTTGCAGTTGGTATTTCGTTTAAGTTTACAGGCCTCGAGGTGTTTAATAGTTCTTGAAATCGTTATGAAATTTATTTTATATTTTCGAGTGACTTAAATTCAAAACTTTGCTAAAATCTAATATTTTCTTCTTATCTTAGTGCTACTCGAAAATTATTCAGAATAAAGAATACGCGTCTGTTAATACACTCGTTTTGTCATTATTTTATCAGCTTACAAAATATTAATTTGTTTTATTTCGAAGATTAGGGCTGCGATGTTTTAGAGTTTGTTGACAATGCTTACCATCAAAGACCTGATGATTATTGAGGGACTCCTACGATCCACCAACACAATAAATAAAAAATCTTTAATGTCAGAGACAGTTATTAGAGATCATTACATTAGAGAGAGTCTCATTTCAAGATGGATTGGCATTCACGCTGTGAGCTCGTAGACGCCAGCTACTAAAAAAAAAAGACTTCAAAAATCTCCTATCGACTAATACACAAAAATACAATTAGTGCTTTAGAATATATTGAATTCCCTCCATCCTCTGAGTTGTTAGTGCTAAAATTTAACTGACAATTCATAATTAGACTAGCATTGCATTAAAACTCGCCAAAATTTCTACACCTTTAATATGCACAAACCGACACAAACTTCTGTTTGTTCAGAAGTTCTCCATCTGAGCTAGCTTAGGCGGCTTCTATGCATAACTTTATAACTATACGTACCGGCTAATAAAGCGCGGGGAAGATCTCACTCGTTTCTTGTTTTGAATATAAATCGTATTGTCTATTTGGTTATGTATGCATAATTTTAAATTTATATCTACACTAGCTGTACTGTAGCTTCGCTGGACATTTAAAATTAACCTTATTATTTCTCACCCCCACAAAGATTCTCATCATTAACGCCCCCGCAACTGGTGTAGCGAGTCCAAGACTCATATAAATATTAGCATATCCATTAAATACATGTATTTTCTACATGGATACCAAGTTTCAAGTCAATCGGATGCATGGTTCAGTAGTTAAAACGCAACATCCGTAAATCCGTAAAAACCACTGTAGATTTAAATATTAGTATAGATTAGAAGCATAGTGAAGTTAAACAAGAAATTGATTTACCGTATTTGCGGCAATTATTACTGGTAGTAGGACCTATTGTGAGTCCGCACATGTGGGTGCCTGAGGGTGGTCCTGTTTATTTCTGCCGTGAAGCAGTAATGCGTTTCACTTTGAAGGGTGGAGCAGCCGTTGTAACTATACTGAGAAATGAAATAAATCCGCGAGGCAGTTTTGGTATGTAGACAGAGTGCAACAAAATGGACATATGCCGCAAATCAAAATCAATTACTTCAATTACACGTATATTAATAAGAATAAGGCTTTCGATCCCAACCATTCATTTTGCAAACTAGACTTTATTACACTTTAGAATATCAAGTGTGAAAAAATAAGACTTCTGACCGCTTCATAAGACTGTAGGTATTAATTTGTATTATCGAATTTATTTTCGCATTCGATAAGTACGTTATGTAAAATTATTAAATTAAATAACGATGACCCATGATTCAGTCATAAATATGTTGGGTTGATGGCTCAGTTAGGCTGGTAGCAGACAAATTCTCTGACAGTGCCAAAAAAAAAAGTTTCGGTGATCAAAATATTTTTTTTTTTAACAACCCACCATTTATCTTCTATATAAGTATATTTTATTAATACGTGAAGCAAAAATATAGTATCCCTTTGAACGAAAATTGCGCGGACGGAGGAGTATGAAATTTTCAACACTTATAGAGAATATCAAGAAGAAGTACACAATGCTAATATTTTTTTAAATAATGCATAAAAGGTACATTAAATCAATAAAGAAAACATTACACACACTACATACCATGTATTTGACGCACACATGCATGCATACTATTTATTGTCAAACTTTTGTTCTTGGCGTCTGTTGTCAAATTGAGAATAGATTAAATATTGTTTGCCTTTGTTAATATTTTTTATAGTGTATTGGCGAAATTTGTGATTATAGAAGTATAAAATACAATCATAATAGTGTACAAACTTACAATTCCAATTAATTATAGTCGAATTTCGACTACTGCGGGACCTCTAGTACGTGATAAATACGTCAACGCTTAAGAAACACGTATGGATCTCAAACACTGGCTGCGTTACATATTTCCCGGGAGGATTCGTTTGGTGCGAGCTCACATCCACATTAGGTCACAGAGCGAATAATACTTTAAACTCGAACTAACCTCTGGAGAAAACTTGGTTCATCGTAAATCTTGTATTTTATTTGACCGGTGTCTTAGTTTTATTTTCTTGTTCTGTTCTCGTATGATTTTTGTTTATTATTATATTAAGCTCTTGTTCTAACCCGGTGCTAAAGGGTAAATGAATCCAAATGGAGGAATAGATTGGAAATTCAATATAATCCTGGATTCATCTGTTCAACGCTCCCATCCGTCAAACGCGATATGGCTGTTTTACAGTACAAATATACAAGATGGTGGTACTGATACGTATGCTCTTACAATACACCCATTAATTATGTAAATTTTTGAGTAAGATTCACCCGTGAATCTGCGGCGGGTCTGGAATAAAATAGTTACTAGAGCTTATACTTAGGTGGCACAGTGTAAAAACTACCACTGACCTTGAGATGTGTAGTCAAAATCTCAGTTGCATCGTATGACGAATGCCCTTGAAGTTGGAATGCATGCTTGCCACATAGTAATTCTTTCATGCGTCTTAAGCCTGACGTATTGACACAAGCTGAGGTGACTTTGGGAATAATCTCTGAATGCATCACAAGCCATCCTAATAGGAAATCTTAATACACGGTCCATGTTCTATCAAGTTTACTTTTGATCCATTAACGGTGCTTTTAGGAACCACAAGCACAGACACAGCCCAATTAGTTTCTCGCCGGATCTTCTCAGAGGGTCGCGTTTCCGATACGGTGGTAGATTCTGCGAAGCACTGCTCTTGCTACGGTCAGTCATCACTCCGGTTTGAGCCCCGTGAGCTCACCTACACGTTAGCGTGAAGCTGATATAGCCTCTCAAGGCTATCAGCAAAGGTAGGAAAAAAATATCAAGTTTACGCTTTCTTTTATCTCCAAGTCACCCAAACCATTTGAAACAAAATACATGTTTCTATAGATATAATGTAGATAAATATGAAAACATAAGCATATTCGCAAATTCGAATTGCAGATGGAAATAGGGAAGAACGTAAATCTTGAGACATGAATTTCGTGTTCTGTGTTCAATAAGCAACAACTGGTAGCAAGACCAATAATAACTCGTATATCATTTGGGATTACCACAAATTGTTTTCGACAAGTTAACAAATAAATAGTGACAGAATTTCTTTTGTCCCAAAAGATTTGTAGTTTTCAAAAGTAAGGCCTCACGTCAGCCGATCAGATAGGATCCAATTTTATCTGTAACTCAGCTACCGATATAAATCTCCTTTCGAACTTGTAACAAAACATGTAATAAAACGGTTTGTATATAAATAAATAGATAACCGGGCCTTGTGTTCATAGCAGACACATGGGCGCTGTCGGAATATGTTGTAAGCTTTGTGCGATATTGGCATCTTTGTAATAAATCATATGTTTATAACATTGTTTTGGGTTCCGCCTTACTTTAACAGGAAAAACTTTTTAATATCAAATAAGTCTTTTGCCCGTTTACATTCGCAAGACTTATTTCAAGCACACGGACAATTATAAAATCATGGAAGCCATTTCCGAAGACATTAGATTCAGATCCGAGCCGAGGGTCATAATCTAATTTAATCATGGACATTGTGATATAATACCAATTTTTTAGCTTAGTTAAGTTCACACAATGTGTCATAATTGTTATTCTTTTAACTTTTGTTCTGATTATTTTTTATATTTTCTCGAGAAAAAAAAGACTCTTTGAAGCAGCGAAAACTCATTAAAAATCAACGTAACTTGACTTTTCCTTTGAGATTGTACTTAAAACGTCACGAATCTAACGAGCTCTTCATACACATGGATTTGTTTTGTTTCTCTCTCAAGGATATTTTTGGAGGTTTCTTTTACTGTCAGAAATTGTTGGAAGAAACCGAAATTATCGTTTATAACGAGATCAAACCTAAAATTGTTATTGTCAAACAGTACTATGACTTTTTGAAAACGTGCAAAAATGTTGATCAAATAAATTTATAAAGTAGTTCATAGATGTCTTTGTTAGCTTTTTGTTGCGGACCGCTTTATTTTATGTTTGTTATCTGTGCGAATATAGACTAATGTCACTTGTGACCAAATATATTTCATTGTGTTTTATGAAGAAATCTAATTAGAGTTTCATTGAAATACTGCCTAGTTCCAATAAAAAATACTGAACGGATACAGTCGAGTTCTCTTCATGGCATAAACTAACAGACATCCTACGTTTAGCTAGTTGATGAAACGCCTTTTTTATCTTGTGAATAGGTCCTCCAATGTTTGCCTAATATGTTGGGTGAGGTAGGCGGGGCAAGTCTGAATTGAGCCGACTAAAACCCTTTGTCTCAACAACCGGGCTTTGGATGGGACATCTCAACAAAAGCGGGCGAGTAGCAAGGCGACACCTTACGTACGGAACTCAACTTTCCCTACTCCCACGGAACCCAAAACTAGCGGTCGTCACGCTCCAACCACCGCATCTTGGATCAGTGGGCTATCCAAAACTCTAAGCAATACCGCCCACTGGGTCACTGATAAAATCCTTCGACATTAGAACATTGCTACCGCGGTACCTGTTAATTATCAAAGTATCACTATAACTCTGGAATTCTAGTTTTCATCTACCTTTCTTACTACACCGCATGACATTCGCGACAGAAGTAGGGACTTACGCCTCAAAATTCGAATGAGCTTATTAGTGTAAGTGATGGATACTATTAGTTCGAAGTCGTGGTCTAAAAGCGAAGGTGTTTTGTTTGTGTACTAGTATCTAAATATGAAAATGCCAATATTCAGATGGAAAGGTACCAATTTGTCAATGAAGTACGTCCGTATTGTATCATAAAAATAATCCCCGCAAAAACGTAATTTGTATAATAACTGGTGGTAGGGTGCCTAGAGGGAGGGGCACTGCAACGGTAGGTATTTCTACCTTTTTATGGAACACATTAAAAAGTACTACGCATAATCGGAAATTGGTGTAAGTAGCTTCTGGAATACTTGACTAATTTATGGAAAAAAAGTATAGATTTTTTATATTGCCGTAGACGAGCGTACGGCCCACCTGATGGTGAGTGGTTACCGTCGCTCATGGCTGTCGGCAATGCCAGGAGCCGAGCCAAGCCACTGCCTACCGTTTAATAGTCTCCAACAAGCCTCGTTTGAAGAAGGACATGTCATAGCGCGCGGATGTGGAGGGGAGCTCATTTCAAAGCCGGGTGGTACGTGGCAAAAAAGATCTCTGGAAAGGCAATGTGGATGAACGCAGTGGCTCCAGGTAATATGGATGAACTCTACTCTGGTGGCGGGCGCTGCGATGATAAAAACGAGATTATGGTATCATCTCAAACATTTTTTTTTATTGCCTTTGTATGCAGACGGGCATACAGCCCACCTGATGGTGAGTGGTTACCGTCGCCCATGGACTTCAGCAATGCCAGGGGCAGAGCCAAGCCACTGCCTACCGCTTGTATTCCTCAGAGCACTCCCCATGGAACACACGGTAAAAAATACAGATGGAACCGAAGTCCCTCCGTAGACCCAAGGGTTCCAAACGATCCGCTATGTCGTACAAATTCATACTTTACTTAAACTATTAAAACATAATAAAAATATTTAAATACGCTGGTATAAATGGAGTTAAGATCAATTTTTATCTCGTCGAGTCCCATACCTAGCAATTTGTTTTAAAAATCACTTCGAACCGATTCGATGAGGCGTCAATTTAATGATGAACATCAAAAAATTGTTCGATTTATATGAAAAATTGAACAATAGCACAATGGGAACGTTTGAAATAAATCACTTCGACATAAAATATTATCGTTCATTGTATTTCGAGAAAAACGTTCACGCTAATGATAAATGTTTAATGTACTTAGACAATGAGACGCTTGAAATTAATGTGTCTGTCTGTACTCTTGGCTAGATCAAATGTTCTATAAACGATATTATAGAACAGACCTGTGCACTTTAATGTAAGAACAAAACTCGACTATACAGACCAACACCTTACTAATGCTAAGTAATCTATATCTCTATATAAAAACAAGCGGCCCGCTCCGTCTCCGCTTGGGTCTTTAACAAAATTTTCAACGATATTTGACGTTGTTTTATTTTTTTAAATAAAATAACACTTATTGCAGAATAACTATAATATGTAGTTACACATATGCTGTCGTGACACTTTTTCTAAATAGGGATAATATTTTTTTTTTTAAATATTATAGCCTATGTCACTCAGGAATAATGTAGCTTCCAAACAGTCAAAGAATTGTTCAAATCGGTTCAGTAGTTTCGGAACCTATTCAATACAAACAAACAAACAAATCTTTCCTCTTTATAATATTAGTATGGATGAATTGCTGTTCGTTACTCTCGCTAAAACTCGAGAACGGCTGGACCGATTTGGCTAATTTCGGTCTTAAATTATTTATGGAAGTCCAGAGAAGGTTTGAAAGATATATAAATATGAAAATGCTCGGAATTAAATAAAAATAACAATTTTGTCCTTTGATGTGTCCCCCGTCGGACGGATTCCTTTTGTCTTTTATTTATCGATTGAGGCACTACGAAGACTGCCGGGTCAGCTAGTATAACATAAATAAATGCCTAAATATTTTAAATGCTAGCCTTAATTTAATAATACCAATGTTTGATTTAGGTTAAAGTCCTTGATAATTTACACCGAGTTGTATCCTTTAGAAAACAGTTTAAGTGATAAAGTATCACTAATTGGTTTAGCTCATGTAAATTTTGCAAAGTGTAAACTAGTTTCAATATCCATTTAAAATGGTTTATACGATAGATAATTAATGTTTATTACAACAAAAAAAAACGACTTTATCAAGTGTCTACTTGCGGAAGGGCATATCATCGCAGGCTTCGTCACATAAGTGTGTAGGCAGCGGCTTGGCTCTGCCCTTGGCATTGATAAAGTCCATGGGCGACGGTAACCACTCAACATCAGGTGGGCCGCATGCTCCTTTGCCTATATAAGCAATTAAAAAAAAATTCAGTTCTATTTTAGCATTAGATGAATCGTGTGCTCTCACTCCTCTATGCAATAAAATAAATTATTAAATTGTGGTCTTTTGGGTGAAGCATTTCACATTGGTAGAGTACAGAGGTGAATTCATTATACAACATTCAATTATTCAGGGTTTTTTTTCGCAATCACACTATTGACAATAATTACTTTTGTTAAGCATTAACGTCCTTTCGAAACTGGTAGAAAATATGAAGGTGACAGACAGAATCCGAACGGTCTCAAACAAATCCCAACGGAACTAACCCAGGGAATGTACTGTACACAATAGAGCCAGGGTTGAAGTTTTTCCGTACATAAAATAGGCTTCAACGATATCAAAATCTGAGAAAACTAGAATTTTCCATCTGGAATAGAACAATTTTTATTGAAGCATGCTATGACTTTTAGTTGAACAATGATGTACCATAGATGTAAAAAATAATTTCAATTTAGTTATTTTATAACACGAATATTAAATTCAACTATTCGAACGCAAAGAAAATAGTAAAATAAATAAATAAACTAACAATAACATTATATAAATTTTAATTGAATTCGAACTATAATCGAAAAGATTTCAAATATAACTAATAACTTTGCATATAGTATCAGGAAATCTGATAGTAATATAAAAACATACGTTTTCTTGCAAAAACCATTAATAATCTATACATATAAATAAAATTAGAGTGTCTGTTTGTAGTATTGAAATAACTGCTTTTTACTACATGCATATGAATATATATACGGTACATACACCAAAATAACATTTTTTACAATTTTTGTCTGTCTGTCTGTCTGCCTGTTTGTTCCGGCTAATCTCTGGAACGGCTGGACCGATTTTGATAAGACTTTCACTAATAGGTAGCTGATGATATAAGGAGTAACTTAGGCTACTTTTTTTAGACTAGCTTTGCCCCGCGGCGTCGCCTGCAGTTATTGTCGTACCGCGCGCAACATGGCGGGCTTCGCCTATGAATATTAAAATTTAATGTTTCCGAAGCGAAGCGAAGCGAGGGCGGGTCGCTAGTCTTATAAAAAAATACATTTTACTTAATACCCATATATGTACTAGTATATATGTGTTCAAAGGTATGTATGTACAGATAATTCTCTGAATTCCATTTGGATTAAAGCTTTTATATCTTCATTTTATATCTCTATTATCAATACACGAAGTCATAATTTAGGGTTAAATAATGCACAATCGCATTCTTTCATCATTCTTTCGTATTCCATATCTTTAGCAGCTTCAAACCAAAGGATTTTCATTAAATCTGACCCGGCTATGGATCAAGTGAATTTATATATTTCCTTAGGAAGAATATTAAAACGTCAAGTGCACCAATTAAATGATATACGACCAATAAATAAAATTACCGCTCAGTAAAAATAATACTATAAAATTCTCTTTTTTACGATACACGAGACTTATATTTTGAAGTGAAATGTTATGTCGGATATAAAACTTGAAGAAAACTTATTATTTTTTTATTTCGCTTCGTGTAAATGCGAAGTAGCTTTATGTTTCTTTAGTTTATGTGGTGATATGATCAAAAAGTATATATTTTATTGTATGTATGTATCCATCTTACGGTGATAAGATATTAAGTATATAAATAATTACTGATTCGTACCAGAATGTAAATAAATAAAAAAAATGGTGCGCATGCAACTTGGTGCACGTGAGAGAAGTGAAACTTCTTTTGCGATGTGTAGTGTTGTGGTTTTCTTCATTTTTCATCCTTAAATTAAATTTATCTTGTATTTAAGAACACTGTGTACAAGAGAAATGAGCTCTTCGCCTTTTATATACATTTTAAACTACAAATAGAAAGATATGTTATTTTTTAAATCCTTCATTAAAAATAAAATGTAGAATAGTTAATATGTTACTACCATCTAAAAGAGCAACGAGAAACTAATAACATGCCATCTTTTTTTTTTTTTTTTTTGAGATATAAGTTGTAAGGTCTCAGTATAGTTACAACGGCTGCCCCACCCTTCAAACCGAAACGCATTACTGCTTCACGGCAGAAATAGGCAGGGCGGTGGTACCTACCCGTGCGGACTCACAAGAGGTCCTACCACCAGTAATTACGCAAATTATAATTTTGCGGGTTTCAATTTTATTACACGATGCTATTCCTTCACCGTGGAAGTCAATCGTGAACATTTGCCGAGTACATATTTCATTAGAAAAATTGGTACCCGCCTGAGATTCGAACACCGGCGCATCGCTCAACACGAATGCACCGGACGTCTTATCCCTTAGGCCACGACGACTTCAAAATCTAGTGGCCGACGCCCGTAAACAAAATGTGTATAAGAGGAACAACCTAGCTCGCTTTCTCCCACTCTTTCAGGTCGAGTGGTTTGCGAAGCGCTCCACCTATTTTCTTAGCACTTTCGCTCTTCCTAAGTTTTATATTTTCTCTTTTTTCCCTGCCTATGCTGATAGCCTTGGGAGGCTATTTCAGCTTCTCCTTGAATAACAACTCCTCTGAAACAACACACATAACAGCGACACTGATATTTCCACGGAATAAGAGAGCGAAGACAGACGCGCAAAAGTTTTCCCTAATATTATTATTGGAAATAATAAATGAGATATATTTTATGGATAAACGTCGAAAAGAAGTTCTTAAGATAAATACCCACTCGAGTAATATTGATGGTAAGGTGAACTGGGCCTCTGGAGGTCCTTAGAGCTACATCCATTCTGCCTGTTTCTGTGGTGAAGCATTTATGCGTTCCAGTTTGAAAGGTGGGATATCTGATAATATCAATAATGTACAGTATCATACAAGTTCAAGGCGACATAGCGCGAAGATCGGACGGCCGATGGGGCAGAAAGATCCTCGAGTGGAGACCACGTACTGGCAAACGCTGTGTGGGACGACCACCTACCAGATGGACCGACGACCTGGTGAAAATTGCTGGGTTGGATGCAGGTGGCAACGGACCGACCGCACTGGACATCAGTTGGAGAGGCCTATGTTCAGCAGTGGACAGTAGACAGGCTGAGATGATGATGATAATGATAAAAGTTCAACCTTATTAAGCTTATCAAAATCGGTATTCACTTTTTGATATTCATGGGAGCATTTGAGCTCAGTTGGATCGTGAGCTCATTCGCTTATCTATACAATACAAAATCCTTAACCATTATACATGTTTGTGGTAGCTACGTAACACGTTTTAATAATCGTGGTCACTAACTAAGCAAGGCGATCCCAAAGGGTCCCAAAATACAACAATTTATAACATCGGTACAGAATTTCTTATCAACCTTGCCACGGAATGTTCAATCTGCCGTATAGTATGCTATTACGCCGAAATATGGCCTTAAAATCACTGAGCAACAAGCAATTAAGCTTGGCCCGTTTCTTACGACATTACATTTTTTTACCATCGAACGCCATTAGGGTGTATATTGGCAACGCGATTTAGGAATGTCACAGGTATGTGATCAAAATATCGATAAAATTATATTCATTGAAGTTTTTGTTTCAATAAGTGCTCTTTTTATTTTTTACGTCACTAGTCTAGATGGCACATGAGGCTTATGAGAAACAATAAAGGAGTGATCAACAGTTGAAATGTGCTTATTAGGAACTTGTAAATTTAAAAGTTTATCTATAAGTATACTTAATATTATAAAGAGGAAAGATTTCTTTGTTTGTTTGTATTGAATAGGCTCCGAAACTAATGAACCGATTTGAAAAATTCTTTCACTGTTTGGAAGCTACACAATTCCCGAGTGACATAGGCTTTAATATTTTTTGGAAAAAAATAGGGATCCTAACTAAAACTCCAATGGTGTAACCCAAGGTGTAAAAAAATTACCTACAATATTCTTTACATCGCGTGCCCTGCGAAAACTATTCATGATAGAATAAAATAATGTACTACGACTTTGTAGAATACATTATTATTTGCAAAAAGTGTCGCGACAGCATATGTCTAACTATTACAATTATACCACAATAAGTGTTCTTTTATTTTAAAAAATAAAACAATGTCAAATATCGTTGAAATTTTTGTTAAAAGCCCGAGCGGAGCTGGAGCAGGCCGCTAGTCTTGTAAATATAGTTAGTACTACATATTTAATTTTTGGGCACATTTCTCCTATTCTGGGATAGCTATCAATGTATAAATATATGATTCTATCTTCAACGTATCATGCTTACCGGTTTTAAATGTAGAACCTTTGTACTACTCCACATTATGTCTTAAGTTGGGTTGCGAATTCATTTTGATCTGTCGGTTGATTATAATAACCACTTAATACCAGAAAAAAAATGAGTTCATTGGCTGAACTGCGACAAAAAGTGTATATAACTTGAAAATGTTGCTATAGCCCCTATATTCATTCAATTTCAAATCGATCGAAACAATACACGAGTATCGAATGAATTTCACATTGCCCCACATCCCTAAGCCCGGTGGATACGGGTTGGAAGATTAACAAGCATTCCCGACCCTGCTTTATCTCCTTAGAGGGTATGGCTATTCATTATTTTATGGATTGTGAACCAACCGAATAGTGTGAAGACTATCCGTAAAGACTAACATAATATACTGTAATAACATGAAGTTTGTAGACAGGTGACGACATAGCTGACCTAGTTACACCTGAGTTGAAGGATTATGAATATAAATCTATACTAATATATAAATCTACAGTGGTTTTTACGGATGTTTCGTTATAACTACGCATCCGATTGACTTGAAACTTGTTATCCATGTAGAAAATACATGTACTTAATGTATAGGCTAATATTTATATGAAAGTTGAACTCCCTAATAATAATGACAATAAATAATAATGTTAATTTTAAATGCCCAGCGAAGCGGGCGAGTACGGCTTGTATAGTTATAAATCTGACTAAGTATGGTGAATTTGAATTTAAGTTTTAATATTGTTTCCATACCACACCTCAAGATCGGTTCTGGCATTCAGGTTGTCCATATCCGGCTTAAAATGATAATACCAAGAAAGACACTCTATAATAATAAAAATATGTGTGGTGTCGTGGGATACCGGATAGGAACGAAGTTCCTAATTATAAAAATGTTAATTTTAAGTTCTATTCGAGGTATAAAGAAAATAAAACTGGAGGTTTCGCAACAACCCACGGTCATTCGATAACGTGCGAACTTATTGTGGTACACTTCATTCACGGTTGTTTGCATAAGAGTTAGTGTATTGCGCAAACGAACGCTATGAGATCGTGGTCGCTTAAAGGTCAAAAAAATATGTTCTTTTTTGTACGTTATTACAAAGTTAAGTCGTACACTGTGTATATTACTAATTTGTACGTTATTACAAAGTTAAGTCGTACACTGTGTGCATTACTAATAAAAATCTTACGTTACGGCAGTTTTTCCCCGGTTAGGGTACCCCTCCGCATCTTCCCATAAGGAACTTCTTTCCAATAAAATAAGGATCTACTCTAAACGAAAACTCTTCCTAGAATGGAATAATCGTTCGGGACTGAGACACAAAAAACAGTATTTATGTAAAACTAGCACGACTTAAACATGGCGGAGCTCTGATAGCTCGCATGGTCTGCTGCAAGAACCGACCTCCCGACTCACCAGTGGATATAGCTAATCCAATGACTACCTCTCAAAACTACCTTCAAGTCTCGTTTGAAGCAGGACTATCTCACTATCTACACTATCTCACACATATATGCTTGGGACCAGATAAATATTAATGTGCAGTATACACTTTGTAACTGTCGTGGTACTAGAAAGGACAAAAACATATCAGATTCTTACTATCAGGAACATTATGTCTTTCGACTCTCATTTTCACCCAACACTCTTATGACGAGAAAACCCAGTGCGGGCAGGTCATAACATTCGCCAACATACTGCTCAATAACAGAAATGTTATAGTCAAATGTATTATGGACGTAAGCGCATAAGCCACATAATCCATATTGATAGTCAAAAATAGAATCTAATTGATAGTCAAAAATAGCATCTAATTGATAGTCAAAAATTGTCTAATAATTGTAGCTGTAATCTGCCAAGTTAGTCCTATTTATTATTATGAAATTTGCTGTGAAAGAGAGTAGGGAATGTGAAAATGAAAATTTGCCTAGATAATCGTAATTATTGTTATGAAATTGACCGTAGAAGATGAGTAGGGAATATGAAAATGACCTAAAAAGTTCGCAAAGGTCATCAAAATGTCTGCAAAATATTTGCTGTGTCTCTCAAATATAAACCGCTTATAGTTGGAACTTGTTTTCCCATTTTCACAACACCATACCGTGTCATAGAGAAACTTAATTAAAGTTACGACGTGGCCCGTAAGTTTGATAGATAAGTTATATTACGGGTCAAATAATGTTTCGGTCATGTGCCTGTCAGTTTAGCGAAAACTTGGTTAATTTACATAGAATCGTTTTAGATCGATATTTATTTGAAAACGCTTTTATTAGCTTGAGCTGTATCTATTTAGTTAGATACGTAAGAAAGTTTTTCGAATTTTATGCTAACTTCAAGAAGTCTGATTAACATGATAATTTATAAGCGTATCCGCAATCGATGACAATTTAATGATTTTATTGCTTCGATCAACATTTTTTTTTATTTTGCTATTTGACCATATTTTGTTAAAATTTTAAATTAGGTTCCCTATTATTATTATTTCGTTAATTGAGTAGCTATTATTTCATTCCGATTATAATTAGTTATATTTTTTTATTGCTTAGATGGATGGACTAGCTCACAGCCCACCTGGTGTTAGGGTGGTTACTGGAGCCCATAGACATCTACAACGTAAATGCTACCCACCTTGCGATATAAGTTATAAGGTCTCAGTATGGTTACAACGACTGCCCCACCCTTTAAACCGAAACGCATTACGCTTCACGGCAAAAACAGGCAGGGTGGTGGTACCTACTCGTGCGGACTCACAAGAGGTCCTACCCTCACAAGAGGTCACGGGGCTCAAACCTGACGATGTTGCTAACACGAACCTTAGCAAGAGCCGTGCTTCGCAGAATCTACCACCGGATCGGAAACGCGACCCACTGAGAAGATCCGGCGGGAACTACAATGGGCTGTGTCTGTGGGTTAATTTACTCGCCGAGCCCTTCGTCGCAAGCGATGGGTTCGACGAGAACGAAGACCGGATTGCGTATCGCCATTCGCTTTGAGGCACTAGTTATATTAAACTGATTTTAATGCTTCATGACAGATACGACCAGAAGTAATAGTATTGTAATCAATTAATTATTTTCTGAAAGCACAATCAAAAAGTTCATCAAAATTTTATATTAGCGTTAATAATTGTTAATGATGGTAGTATTTCTCGACACGCTCGACTTTTAGAAAAAAAGATGAAAATTTCCTTTTAAATTAGCATAAAAAAATAGCTTACGAGGAAAACGTACAATTTCTTAGTCGCATATTAATTATTTTTGCAACGTTCAGAAGTGTAAATTATATTTTCTTGGGGTCGGCGCCGCCCTATTTTCTGCCTACTTGTCTCAGTTAATTAAGATATTTTTCGTGATACCAACTCCGGACCAGCCCCGTAATTTTCTGGGCACCTTTAGAGTGAGCGTGGCGAGAGAGAAAAAAAAAAACCCAAAACTCTATCTGAACTCGGACCCGGAGTGAAGATTGTTATCAAATATTTATGCGTTAATTAGTATAATGAGAGCACTGATAAAATTCAATGTGAAATTGTCGAGACTGGCCTTAAGCTGTAATCGTTAAAAAGGTAAAGTTCAAGTTTTTTTTTTTATCGCTTAGATGGGTGGACGAGCTCACAGCCCACCTGGTGCTAAGTGGTTACTGGAGCCCATAGACATCTACAACGTAAATGCGCCACACACCTTGAGATATAGTTCTAAGGTCTCAGTATAGTCACAACGGCTGCCCCACCCTTCAAACCGAAACGCATTACTGCTTCAGGGCAGAAATAGGCAGGGCGGTGGTACTTACCCGTACGGACTCACAAGAGGTCCTACCACCAGTCACCATCAGGTGGGCCGTATGCCCGTCTGCCTACAAAGGCAATAAAAAAAAAAAAAAAAAAAAAAAAAAAAAAAAAAAAAAAAAAAAAAAAAAAAAAAAAAAAAAAAAAAAAAAAAAAAAAAAAAAAAAAAAAAAAAAGTCAAGTGATTCTTCACCAAAAGTTAATTAGTTTTATAAATTTTTTTTTAATTCGTTAGTGCTCTGGTTTCGTTTTGTTGTTTATTTCTGGATTTATATATTTTTAACTGGTGGTAGTACCTCTTGTAAGTCCGCACGGGTAGGTACCACTACCTTACCTATTGCTGCCGTGAAGCAGTAATGCGTTTCGGTTTGAAGGGCGGGGCAGCCGTTGTAACTATACGGAGACCTTAGAGCTCATATCTCAAGGTGGGTTTTTTTTATTGCCTTTGTAGGCAGACGAGCATACGGCCCACCTGATGGTGAGTGGTTACCGTCGCTCATGGACTTCAGCAATGCCACGGGGAGAGCCAAGCCGCTGCCTACCGAGCATTAACGTAAATGCTGCCTGCCGTGGCGGCATTTACGTTGTAGATGTCTATGGGCTCCAGTAACCATTTAACACCAGGTGGGCTGTGAGCTCGTACACCCATCTAAGCTTTAAAAAATAATAATGAATATAACTAATTACAATCTGAATTAAATAATAGCTACTGAATTTACGAAAATGATAATAATAGGGAACCTAATTTAAAATTTAAACAAAATATGGTCGTACACCGTCACCACTTAAAGTCAGGTGGGCCGTGAGCTCGTCTACCCATCTAAGCATCTTTAGTCATCTAAATTGTCTCATGAGAGCTACTAGAAATAAATGAAACCATTATTAATGTGTTTACTTAATTTAATCTTATTCAGTGAGCACAATCTTGGTAGAGACAGTTATAGCCTAAAATATCCATTCTCGCCATTGTTAGGCTGAATCATGCGATGCCTAGTTTCCAATTGACTCTAACAGTCTTCAACACGGGTCATCAGACGGGTTCATTTTGCAAAGGTGTCCTTGCTATTAAAGTGCTCTGCGGGAGCCTAAAGCAAATGTTTGACTTGAAAAGCCTATTAGGTTTTATTTGCTTCACATGAAAGCACTATTGTCGAAGTTCTGAGATATACATTGTAAGGCTAACATCAGATGGGCTGTGAACTCTGTTACTTGTCTTAATGATATTGAATGTTAAATAAAACACGAAAATGTTGTCAGCTACGAACATTTTAGGTTTCTTTGTCGTTTTATTTTAAACTAGCGACCCGCCCTCGCTTCGCTTCGGAAACATTAAATTTTATTATTGATAGTTGAGTCCCGCGATGTTACCCGCGGCTATTGTCGTACCGCGGGTGACGCCGCGGGGCGAAGCTAGTCTAAAAAAAGTAGCCTAAGTTACTCCTTATATCATCAGCTACCTGTCAGTGAAAGTCCCGTCAAATTCGGTCCAGCCGTTCCAGCGATTAGCCGGAACAAACAGACAGACACAAAAATTGTAAAAAATGCTATTTTGGTCTATGTACCGTATATATAGGTATATTCATATGCCTGTAGTAAAAAGCGTTTATTTCGATATTACAAACAGACACTCCAATTTTATTTATATGTATAGATCAACAACCAATTCGAAGGCTCTTTTTAATTTCCATTAGGCGGAATGTTTTATAGGACCTAATAAAATGGTATCAGCCTTCACATTTTGCGGAGTTGGATTAATTGTCGTAATGGAAGGGCCTCGGGCATCAGTTAGTGCTTAATTGGAATGTTTAAAAAAAAAGAAAGAAGCAAATCGAATGGTAACTTCATTTTAAACTTGTATTATTTGAGCAAAAACGAATTTGTATAATGTCTTTAGTTGTTATAAATTGAACTTGTTATCTGACATCAGGAGTTCAGAAATATACATGTGTGTAATAATACTGTTTATATATTATTATACACTGTTTTTGTAATATCTACAAATATATACTTAAAATGTATATAAGTATATCAGTTTCTTGTTCCCACAGAAAGTACAGGCATTATTAGTTCTATGACCATGTGTGACTGTTGGAGATTATAAAATAGTGCAGCGGTTCTATACTTTTTTTCTACCTAATCTGATAGCCTTGAGAGCCTATGTCAGCGTAACCCTTATAAGTAGGTGAGCTCACGGGACTCAAACCTGACGATGTTGCTTATACTAACCCCAGCAAGAGCAGTGCTTCGTCGAATCTACCACTGAGAAGATCCGGCGAGAAACTCAGTGGGCTGTGTCTATGGGCTAAAACTGTGTACCATTTTTTTTTTTTCTAATGTCTCAGTATAGTTACAACGGCTACACCACCCTTCGAACCGAAACGCATTACTGCTTCACGGCGGAAACAGGCGGGGTGGTGGTAACTACCCGTGCGGACTCCCAAGAGGTCCTACCACCAGTGATTACGCAATTTAAAATTTTGCAGGTTTGATTTTTATTACACGATGTTATTCCATCGCCGTGGAAGTCAATCGTGAACAATTGTCAAGTACGTATTTCATTAAAAAAATTGGTACCCGCCTGCGGGATTCGAACACCGGTGCATCGCTTCATACGAATGCACCGGGCGTCTTATCTTTTAGGCAACGACGACTTCAAAACACTCAAATCAAATTCTCAATCAAACGACATCGTAAAGCACTCAAAATTAGGTTAGCTCATGTGTACTTCTGTCTACAAAGAGAATAAAAACGAAACATGGTGGATAAAATAACTATAAAGAATTTATCAAAGTCCTATTAAATAGAGAAACGGAAACGATTGTCGATCTTTGTATTTCCTTCCTCATGTCATGACGATTCCAGCTAAATGGCCTTTTCATTGATTGCTTTGTTCGAAACTAAACATTTTTTTCTTAGGAATATGATGTACCATAAACGATTGGGATTTAAAAAGAAATGTGGTGTCGTGGGACACCAGGTAGGAACGAAGTTCCTTCGGCTAATGTAGAATCGACACAATTTGCAAAAAAAGAAATGGTGCTCAATTTTATGTAGGTTTTCTTGGTTTTTCTCTTAAATTTTGCTGATTAGTTTTTATTAAAGTACGGGAAAGTATTTAGGAAATTCAGTATTTTAGGAAATAATAAATTACGTAAAATAAAAAAAATAGTAATTCAAATTATCAATTAAAATAACAAAATATATCTCTTTATGTTTGGTTGACAACATAAAATTACATAGAAATAGAAATAATTACTAAATAGAGAGAGAAGGGATTAGAGAACGAAAAGAAAGAGGGAGAAAGAGAAAGGTATTATACACTACTTGCTTGTGTATGCGACTGTCGCGCCTGCGCGCGTTTCATTTAACGGTTTTATTCCACGCACTTTTTTCCAAGGATTTTTTCTTACGGTTTTACTATCACATTTTTTTTAGTTCGGTCGCGCAGCAAAATCCCTATCCCCTCCAAGCCTGCCGTAAGGAACTTCGTTCCAATAAATAGGATACCATTTAAAAGTAGATAGATACCACCATCCATGAATTTCGACTGGTGAACAAAAAAGAGATATACTATTATATTATTGATAAGGCACATTAGGAATGCTTCGAGAAGATACCAGCATCGCGACAATTTCTATGACCAAACAGTATTTTAAACCGTAATCCAAACCAACGCTTTGTGGCAGAAATGGGTATCACACACCCGTCGTGAAAATTTCTTTTTTTTTTATTTCTTAGATGGGTGGACGAGCTCACAGCCCACCTGGTGTTAAGTGGTTACTGGAGCCCATAGACATCTACGACGTAAATGCACCACCTAACGCACACATGTCTTACTTAATATGTACATACCTGCGATAAAATATTTTTGACGCAACACACTTGAATATAACTTGACCATCTAACAATTTTAATACCAACCAACTCAATTTACCGAGAAAATATTTTAACGGCAACTTATCTTTCACTCTTTAACCAGAACAGGCCTCATTTGAATAGCCAAAAACTAAATGTTAACATCATTTTTTACATTCCGTTGCTTTTGTGTAATAGACTAAAATTTTATTGGTCCGTGATTCTGTTTTTTTTTATTGCTTAGATGGGTGGGTGGACGAGCTCGCAGCCCACCTGGTGTAAAGTGGTTACTGGAGCCCATGGACATCTACAACGTAAAATGCGCCACCCATCTTGAGATATAAGTGCTAAGGTCTCAAGTATAGTTACAACGGCTGCCCCGCCCTTCAAACCGAAACGCAATACTGCTTAACGGCAGAAATAGGCAGGGCGGTGGTACCTGCCCGCGCGGACTCACAAGAGGTCCTACCACCAGTAATTTTGTTTTCGATTGTGATATGAAACTAGTGAACATGGTGTTGCCAAGTGATTACCAAGGCTTGTAGAAATCAACAACGTAAGTGCCGCCACCCATTGACATAATAATATCTAATGTTAGTGTCAATAGTATAGAATAGTGGCTGCCCTTCGATCGGAATGATCTTTTAGTATCTCCCATTCCTTTGTTTGATTTTATGGTTGTTTGTCACTCCTCAGGAGATAAGTGGAAAATAAAATCACACTCAGCAAACAATGAGTCGTAAAGCCAATTAGATCGACCGATAAACTCCAAAGGTAATTATTGTGCCCAATGACGTTAGCATACCACATGTATAATACGCTTGTATACCTTCATCAAATTCGGTACCGAAGGTGTTTATATCTGATCTTTTAGCTTATTAAGCCTTTGGCTTTACACTCGAAATCTGATTTAGCTTCTGACGGTAATTAACGGTAATTACTTGGGTACGCTCTATCTTTAAGATGTTAGGATGTGTGAAGTTGTTTTGAAATGTATCTGTTTGAGGGCTTTAATCTATACACAATTTGCTTTGCTCGATGATGAGAACTATTTCCATTATAATAGATCGGGATGATTTTAAGGACTACTGTAGTTTCTAATCTACTGTAGTTTTTACGGATGCTCCGTTATAACTACTGAACCATGCATCCGATTGACTTGAAACTTGGTATCAATGTAGAAAATATATGTACTTAATGGATAGGCTAATATTTATATGAGTATTGGACTCCCTAACAATAATGACACTGAATAATAATGTTACTTTTAAATGCCCGGCGAAGCGGGCCAGTACAGCTAGTCATATTATGTTTTCAGTTAAGCTTATTTTTAGAAGTAACAGAATACGTAAAAATAAAATTTGAGGTACAATGAAAACAACTTTTATGGTTTGAATTCTCGTTATTTATTGTCATATTGTTTATGACGCTTCTAATACTTTTCATAGTCATAGTCTACTGTTATCTATTTTTGATGATTATAAATTACATACAGAATTCGAACGTTCATATTATTGATTTTAAATCTTTTGTTCGTCAATTCCTTTGTTTGTTTTTACCTGTGTAGCGTGAAATTTCGTTGGAAAAATGTTACAAATTCAGCTCGGAAACAATGGATTGGAACAAAAGACGCTGTGATTCATAATAGAGCTGCAAAAGCAACGTTGCTTAGTTTCGTCGAGATGGTCAGATTTTTGTTTGGAAAAAACGTGTTTTTTTTTTAAATTGTTTTTGTAGATAGACTGACAAGCTACTCAATATTTTTATATACAGTTAAAGCTCATTCACACTTCTTTCAGTAGGGTTTTCACTATTCGCAGATTGAAAAAATGCGACCCAATTCGTGTATTCGCGGCTAAAGATTTCTTTATTCGTGGATCTAATTGGTACATCGGTACATACACATTGATAAAAAGGATTCCAATGTATATATATCCTTTGTAATGAATATCCTTTGTAAGCGCGTCATCAAATGAACTAATAAAAAATTCACTACTATTTCACAATACTATTTCATTCTGAAGTTTCATCAAAATCCCTCTAGTAGCTTTTGCGTGAAAGGGCAAAACTCGCATATAGTAAAATATCTTTATTCGGGGGTATATGTTCCATGAATATGACGCGAATACAGAAACCTTGAATATGGAATGGTCATTTTAATGAATTTATTTTTTAAAAATTATTACCTATTATTCAAAATATACTGTATGTAATCATAGTCAACACATGGAGGGTCTCCTGGAGACGCTGGATGAGGATCCGGGGGTGCGACCCTATCATGTGGTGCGCAATAAAATGCGCCGATGCCCCCCCCCGATCACGGAGCGTCTCCAACCTCAGCAGCTGTGGGATATCGTCTCGGTGCTGTTCCCGCAGGAGCGGGGGGGATTTGCCGCTCCCGCTATGGACGCGTCGCCGGAATACGACGGCGAAGTCCCTGCCGAGGTGCCCCATATAACGGGGGCGGAGCATCGAGCTCCAGGACGGTTTCCTTCATCGTGGAGGACGGGCAGACTCGTGCTGTTGAGAAAGGAGGGGCGCCCGGCGGATACTGTCGCCGGAAGCCGTCCGATCGTGTTGCTGAATTTTTATTGCCCTTGTAGGCATACGAGCATACGGCCCTCCTGATGGTGAGTGGTTACCGTCACCCATGGACTTCAGCAATGACAAGGGCAGAGCCAAGCCGCTGTCTACCGTTAGGTACTCTCCACAAGCCTCGTTTGAAGAAGAATGTGTCATAGCGCTCGGGAAACACCGTGGAAGGGAGCTCATTCCAAAGCCGGATGGTACCTGGCAAAAAAGATCTCTGGAAACGCACTGTGAATGAACGCAGTGGCTCCAGGTAGTATGGATGAACTCTACTCCAGTGGCGGGCAGTGCGATGGTAAAAACGGGATGATGGTATAGGTACTGCGTCGGAGTCAGGCTCCCGACCTTTTTACAGCTAGCTTTACAATCAGCGTACGATCATCCCAAAAGTGACAGGGAGCCCATGGCCAGGCGGGGGGGTTGGCCCCGAAGTCCAATTCGTGCCCCCGTAAGGGGTTACGATGAGCCCGAACCTTTTCTTCTCAGCTTACTTTATTTTATGTTCATCCCATGACTTTTGCCTAAGAAGCTTTAACTGTAGACGAAGTGGTTGGTTATAAAGTTTCAGACGTATTAAATAATGCAGATAGTCGGACAAAGTCGGAGAGTCTACAAATGATCTATCGTCATCTTGTCTATGCGGTTATTGGGATTAAATAGTAAAATCTATTGCTATACTTTTGTTGTGTTTATGTGTTCTATTGTTGAAGATGAAACTAATTTTGATTCGTCTTGCTAATTCGATTCAGTCATTAAAATATATTTTTTTGGAAAAAATTAGCTTTATAGGTATTGAAAAAAAAAATTTTTTTCGCGGATATTTTGGGGAGAACGATCTTAAGGTATATCTGGCGGTTACCAGCTTATATTCATCTTGAAACATGAAGTAACTTATAGTATAAAATTACATAGCGGCAGACAAAAAAAGTTTATTCTGGATTCTTATGGATTATTCTTATGGATGGAAAATTAGATAAGAAGTCGATACCTGTTTCGCTTAGGGCATATTTATCTGACGAAACCAGGCATTTCCAGAAAAAGTAATCTAAAATGAATACAAATTATCGTAATACACCTAGCATTGAATAAAATTATCGGTTGAAGGTATAATTTGCTTGAAATATCGCCCTTTTCCCTTAGCAAGATGCGATATCGTATTATCAAAACGTTTTATCTAACAGACGGTTAGCGCCGACCTGACCTGCCCTTTACAATTTTCATTATTTTTCTATCCTTTAACCTATCAACACGTTCATTTTGTGTCTAAAGTAAAAAAGATTCTTAAAAAAAAAAAAATTCGTACCTATCTTGTTATACATACTAGTATACTAATATTATAAAGAGGAAATATTTATTTGTTTGTTTGTATTGAATAGGCCCCGAAACTACTGAACCGATTTGAAAAATTCTTTCACTTTTTGGAAGCTACACTATTCCCGAGTGACATAGGCAGTAATCTTTTTTGAAAATAATTAGATATCTTTACTAAAACTCCAATAATGTAACCTAAGGTGTAAAAAATTTACCTAAAATATTCTTTACATCGCTTGCCCTGCGAAAACTATTGATGATAGAATAAAATAATGTACTACGACTTTGGAGCGGGCCGCTTGTACCCCATAAGGTGATAAGCTAACCTCATTTTTAATCGCTTTGTTTGTCCAATGGTCAATGAATCTGACTTCTGTCGCACGGGTTTAAGATTCGATTCGTGATTGCATCGAATGGGGATTTTTTCCGAATTAGAATATTATCGTTCGCTTTCGGCTATAGCTGATTCGGCCTAAGGCCTATTGTATTTAACAGGGAATGTTCTCAATCCCCATATTCCAAAATATGAGTCATCGCTTTGAAACGCTGTAGGTACAACATAGTTTAGCAAAAATACAAACACCTAATATAAAATAATGAGTATAAAATATTTCCGAACAAGCCCAAAATCCAAACTAATGTGAAACAACGGGTAATAATTAAACATCATAACATTTGCAAAACCATTATCTTTTTTTTTGTTTTTCATTTGAAATTATTATTCAAAACATGACCCGTCCAATTTCAAGCATCACACAAATATTGTTTTAGGACGGATTTCAATAGATATTTAATTAAAAATCCTAAATACGTGTTCGTAACAGAAACTAAACAAAATTCAAATTTATACTAAAACGAAGCTCTGAATAACTTACAGTGTAAACCAACAGTCGAGAATCTGGTACGCTTTGTCGAAATTCCATTATTTATTCCGTTTTAGAAAACCGTAACTGAAAACTAACAAATTGTTTGTTTGTGTCTTACTTAATGCAGGGCGCAGTTTTGTGGATGCTCAGCAAATTTGGATTTGGTGAATGATAAAACAAAACTGATCATATGAGGCAAATAAAATACAAACGATAGAAACGTGACAGCTTACTGATTGATGCCTTATTTAAAACCTATATACTTACCTAAATGGTTACCAAAATGGTACCTAAGTGGTATTTTTACAAATCACATTTTGACGTGACAACGTCTTATAATTCGATGGAGCCGGCTGCACGCACGAAAAATCATGACTCATGCGGCGTTACCTCGCTCGGAGGCGTTCCATTTAAGGCTTGAAGTGCAAGCGAGAGCGCGCAGCGAGCGACAAAGAGGCACAATCGGCCTCCGCGTTCGGCAGCGTTCGACATCTGTCTCTCTCCTACTTGAGTGAGCGATGCTATACAATAATACATTTACATGTTTTCGTCAAGTATGAAGTTCAGTGAAAAGTGAATGTAGTGTCAATTGTCCATACAAAATATCTATCAAACAAATAAAATTAAAATATTCTTTTGAAAAATGAGAGCACTTCATCAGTATTTTCTAATGACGTTATCACGTTCAACTATCGTCAGTAAACCGACTTCACAGACAACCGATTTTTTTTTATTGCTTATATGGATCGACGAGCTCACGGCCCACCTGGTTTTAACTGGTTACTGGAGCCCATAGACATCTACAGCTTCAGTGCGCCAACCACTTTGAGATATAAGTTCTAAGGTCGCAGTATACCTATAGTTACAACAGCTGCCCCACCCTTCAAACCGAAACGCATAGCTGCTTCACGGCAGAAACAGGTAGTGTGGTGGTACCTACCCGTGCGGACTCACAAGGGGTCCTACCACCAGTAATTACGCAAACTATAATTTTGCGGGTTTGATTTTTATTACACGATGTTATTCCTTCACCGTGGAAGTCAATCATGAACATTTATTAAGTACGTATAATATTTCGTTGGAAAAATTGATACCCGCCTGAGGGATTCGAACACCGTTGCATCGCTACATACGAATGCACCGGACGTCTTATCCTTTGGGCCACGACGACTTTAAATTCACTATAAAAGTAAATTTAATTCGATTAACATAAATCAACATAGGACTGTGAAGATTATTTAATTCCCGTTCGCGTTGATTCTAAATTCAACTTGTAGAATTACGCTAAACTATATAATATTGTAATTTCTTGTTATTTCAACGCTTCACTGCATTCGTCTCCGAGGGAATTTTCCCTTAATTGTATGTAAAATATATGTAGATCTTGAAACCCTCTCGTTTTGAAGCCACCGAGGTATAGGCAGCCGTCGAATTGAATATGAAAATCGGTTTAAGGAAATTTCTGAAGTATTAATTTGAATTTTAATTCTTGATTCGCTGTTTAAATAAAATAAAATAAAAGAACGTTTCGCTATGAGTAAAGCTGAATTCAAATCAAATCAAATAAAAAAAATTTTATTCAACATAAATGAAAGTACATACTTGTTGAACGTCAACAAGAACTACCTACCGCCAATTCACAAAAACTAGCCTCCGTCCTGAGAAGAACTGGCAAGAAACTCAGCGGGCATGTCTTTTTATTAAATATTAGATTTGTTTTAAATATTCATTTTTACAATGAGTATTATAACGTAACAATTATTGCAATATTGAAATGCCCGGAGCGAGCCACTCATTCCCACTTTGTGCAATCTTCTAGATAATCATTGACTTTATAGTAACCTTTATTGCACAGATGTTGTTTAATAGTTTTCTTAAACCTATGTATATGTAGGTTCTGAACATCTTGTGCGATTTTGTTGCACAGGCGCACAGACAAACACCCGAATGAATTTCGTATCTTATGTAACCTACTCATCGGCACATCAAGCTTGTGTTTGTTCCTAATATTTCTATTATGTATGTCAAACTTTTTAGGAAACTCCTCAATATGTTTACGAACATACATAAATCATAATCATAACATAAATCAAATTATATTGGTTTGTTGAGCGAGCATTGGCTTAGCTAGTGGCGGGTTTTGCTAACAGCACATCCGAAGGATAACTAAAAACTCAACTGCTTCTTTGGAACCGCTGCCAAGTATATTCACTTAGAATAATTAACGCAGTATTTCAAATATTTTATTTAGTATCAATGAAATGTTTGCGCTTTCCTTTTTTTTGTTTTTTCCTACCTATGCTGATAGCCTTGAGAGGCTATTCCAGCTTCGCCCTAACGTTAGTAAGTGAGCTCGCGGGGCTCAACCGGAGAGTTGCTAACACTGACCCTAGCAAGAGCAGTGCTTCCCAGAATCTACCACCGGATCGGAAACGCGACCCACTGAGAAGATCCGGCGAGAAACTCAGTGGGCTGTGTCTATGGGTTAGTTCGCTCGTCGAGCCCTTCGTCGCAAGCGACGGGTTCGACGAGGACGGTGACCGGTGCTTGTGGTGCCTAAAAGCACCGTTAATGGATCAGGAGGATCCGTAATGACGTGCTTTGGGCGACGCCGACGGTTTACCATTCAGTCTACTGGGTCGGGTATGTAATTTCCGGCGGTTACGATGAGAGGGTTCTCATGTCGTGCCGCCTTCTCAAAATGGCGCAGCGATGCCGACTGCAGATACTTACTAATTGAGTCGAGCTCCAGGTCATCGTGGAGATCCACGTTCCTAAGGAACCAAGGCGCTCAGACGGCTATCCTGCAGAATCGGGTGCGCTTTGCAAAAAACTAAAGATATAATATAATAACCAAATAGGTACCATTTTACATAAATAATGAAGAGTTTATCTCATTTTGCAGCAACCAATGAAAATGTTTTCGTTGAAAATATCACTAATTTAATACCGTTCATTTATTTCAGTGGAATTTTCATTCCAATATGTCGGTTTTAACAAGAATTAACGCTTATTCGTGCACTGAGGTATTATTGTTTAAATAGTTTCGGGTACTAATTAATATAATTAAATCGAATTCAATGGAACGTGCAAACTAATTTAAAAGGCGTCTGTTTTGATTTGAATATTTTACCTTTGTCTATGTTATAGGTTCACTTGGAAACTTCTATCTTATTTGTCTATTCGTCGTGGTCGTAAGGATAAGACGTCTTTTTTTTTATTGCTTAGATGGGTGGACGAGCTCACAGCCCACCTGGTGTTAAGTGGTTACTGGAGCCCATAGACATGCACAACGTAAATGCGCCACCCACCTTGAGAAATAAGTTCTAAGGTCTCAAGTAAGTTACAACGGCTGCCCCACCCTTCAAACCGAAAGGCATTACTGCTTCACGGCAGAAATAGGCAGGGTGGTGGTACCCACCCGCGCGGACTCACAAGAGGTCCTACCACCAGTAAAGTCTGGTATCTAGCCTCGTGTCCAATTACGTGACTGAACTGGTGTTAAAATCCCGCAATGTAATACTCAATTAACTCAAGCTCACAAATGCTTTTCACGATGAAGGATAAGTAGGTGATTAAAAAAATTAAGCCCGCAAATAATGTAAGCTAGGTAATTACTACGAGTACACAATTGGAAAAGATTTGACAGCTTGAAGGTGGGTGGCGAAATCCACGTTGTGATATCAGTAAATACTTAACAGCAGGCCGTGTTCTCGTCCACATGTCTATGCAATAAAATTGTGAGTTCATACACATAGATACTGGATAGGTTGAAAAAATTGCGGTTCTTTTTTGTTTTTGAAGTGAAAACTTCTTTAGAATCGTTGTGATTTCAAACCGGATGCAACGGAAAAAACGACAGGTAAGAGACACAAATACAAAAATGTGTAGGATGAAGCCAGCAAAGAATGAGACAGAAATATACATACTATTTAATACAGCGCCATCTGTGAGATTTTTTAATACTAACGTGTGTATAAAAGCTCTTGTAGTGAATTTTAATTTAGGATTATACGTGAAATTAAAATATCAATTCACAGAGGGCGCTACCTTACAATTATTTACTAATGACAAAATTTTACATATACTTAAGACGTTTAGGATAATTGTATTTTAATTTTGGAAGGTTTCACTTCTACCACGTGTGAATTGCACACATGTATTTTTTTTTTCACTGTGTCATCAAAATGCTCTAAGAAATAATTAAAACTACTTTTACAGTAAAACCTCTGTTATTATATTGTTGCTTCAGACGTTCCGATAACTCTTCGGTTTCCGTGGACACGGACATCGCGAAAACTAAATAAAATACAATCTTCTTCAGAGTTGGGATTGGATGAGTTTGTACTATGAAATTGATGAAAGTATCAGTATAAGCCTCCGGGGTAGGTGTCGGATTTCAAACTACGGCATAGTCCTTTCGCGAGCCCAAGAATCACTTCGTCTATTAGACGATGTATGCAGTTTTATAAAGCATTCGTTTTCATTATTTCATTAAACAACAAATATAGATTATACATTTACTTACTAGTGACTCAATAACAAGCCGGCTTTGTCAAAGGAAAAGGAACACGCAAACAAATTCTCAACCTAAGAGAAATGATAGAAAAAACGCATAAGGCGCGTTGCAGGACCCTGAAACTGCGATACTTTAAGAAAAATATGTTTTTTTTGCATGAAAACTAGCGACGTCTTTCTTGTAGCGGATGCCCCTAAACTTATATGTTGTTAAAGTTAAGGCATTTAATTATTGTGTTACTAAACATAGAAAAAAATAAAATCATACAAGTCTTTCTTAGTTATAGACAAATTGATTAAATTTTGAAGTCATCGTGGTCTACAGGATAAGACGTCCGGTGCATTCGTGTTGAACGATGCACCGGTGTTCGAATCCCAGGCGGGTACCAATTTTTCTAATGATATACGTATTCAACAAATGTTCTCGATTGACTTTCACGGTGAAGGAATAACATCGTGTAATAAAAATCAAACCCGCAAATTTTAATTTGCGTAATTATTGATGGTAGGGCCTCTCGTGAGTCCGCGCTGGTAGGTACCACCATCCCGCCTATTTCTGTTAATGTAATTAGCGGTTTGTGAAAATTTACAGAATCCTTAAAAAATAATATTGGATAGGTAATTTGTCACTGCCATAAACAGGAGCTATGAGAAATTTATAGAAGCGAAGCCATCTAGTGGCCGACGCCCGTAAACCTTTTTTTGAGTGCTCGAGTTGCTTATCTACAATTAATTTATGTGGCGCGTTGGCCGTTTGGTTTATGTGAACAGGCTCTGATAGTTCGGTAGGCAGCGGCTTGGCTCTGTCCCTGACATTGCTGAAGTCCATGGGCGACGGTAACCACTCGCCATCAGGTGGGCCGAATGCTCGTCTGCTTACAAGGGCAATAAAAAAAAAAAAAAGTTCATAATTTATAAAAAAATGTAAGATCATGGATAAAAAGTAACCGTGCACTGACTTATCCACTATTTTCCCTCGAAGACCTGGATATCCGCTTCTGTGAGCAGCCGCCTTTCTTCTCCACTCAATTGCCGCTTTAAAACATGCGATCCTTATTAGCGGATTGTTTATTTTATTTCATACAACGCGTTCTGCGGTTATAGTATTACTTTTCCCATTTTGGCGGTAATTTTATTAATGTCGCAGATAATACATTGTTAGGTAGCGGTATCAAATAAGGATTTTTAGATAGATAACCTTTTTCAGTATGGTATTTAGAAGGACGATTTTAAATAATCATTAAAATAACCACTTTAAGTCATTAATCTTGTTAAAGTTTTTTAAGAATATTTTTAGAGCGTTTTCAGCGTAGTGACGAGACGGTTCATAAATCACTGGTCCTTCAATAAATGCGACGAGTGTCGTTTCAATGATCGACGGAAACTAGTCAATATCATGTGAAGGCGTAATCTAGAAGTTGTAGCGATTTTAGTTAATTATTACAAATTTCCAGTTTTTTTTATTACCCCTGTAGGCAGGCGAGCATACAGCCTACCTGATGGTGAATGGTTACCGTCGCCCATGGACTTCAGCAATGCCAGGGGCAGAGCCAAGCCGCTGCCTACCGCAATACTTGAAATAGACTTACTTTTGAAATAGATTTACTTGAAATAGAGTTTTATGTGAATGAATATTATAATAATATAATATATAAGACCTATAATACACAATATCCCCGATCAAATCATACTCTGAAATGTTTTTCCTCCAATGACAACTGTTGTTAACATTGAAGAAAAAACAAAAGAAAATTGGTAACATTGTTAAGGATATGACCAGAACAATTCCTATATACCGATAAGTAGCTGCTCATGTTTTTGTAGATAATAAATATATAAACTAATGAACAATAAACTAATAAATGAACTAATAAACTAACTAACGAACTATGAACTATAAACTAATAAATATGTAACTATACTTGAGACCTTAGAACGTATAATATCTCAAAGTGGGTAGCGCATTTAATTTATAGAAGTCTATGGGCTCCAGTAACCTCTTAACACCAGGTGGGCTGTGAGCTCGTCCACCCATCTAAGCAAAAAAATATATATATTATATATATATATACTAGCTGACCCGGCAGACTTCGTAGTGCCTCAATCGATAAATAAAAGACCTAATCTTTTGTATAAAATAAACTTAAAACAAACAAAAGCAATCCGTCCGACGGCGGACACATCAAAGGGAAAATAAAATTGTTATTTTTATTTAATTCGGAGCATTTTCTTTTTTATTTACCTTTTAAACCTTCTCTAGACTTCCACGAATAGTTAAAGACCAAAATTAGTCAAATCGGTCCAGCCGTTCTCGAGTTTTAGCGAGACTAACGAACAGCAATTCATTTTTATATAGATAAAATGATATTAAAATTATAAAATTATATATAGATAAAATTACAAATATGTACAAAATACATCTTTCTCCGTGGTTCCGTGAGCTAAGTGAGCGTATTCACTGTGAAATGACTTTCCGCGATTTATTTTTAGCTCAGGTAAGCAGCAGAGCTCACAGCTGACTCAGTTACAGGAGATCATTGTGAATACCACCACCCACCTTCAGACCTGAGGTCGAATTCGAAATTATTTAGAACCTGTTCGAGCAAACAATATACCCTATCATCACGAAATTGGAGAACAGTATGGTAGGGCAGAGCAGATATAAATGTTATTGTCTACGCGTTTTGACGAATAAGCTAACTTGATTGTCTTTCGTCAGACTTAATCTATATATTAATACGTGAAGGAAAAACTTTGTATCCCTTTCTACGAAAATGGCGCGGCCGGAAGAGTATGACATTTCCCACACTGATAGAGAATATAGAGAAGGAGCGCAGAATGTTAATATTTTTAAGGTTATGCCTAAAAAGTACATTAAATCAATAAAAAAAACTACACACAACTACCACGTATTTGACGCACACACGCATGCATACTATTTATTTATTGTCAAACTTTTGTTCTTGACGTTTGTGGTCAAATTAAGAATAGATTAAATATTGTTTGTCTTTATTGATATTTTTCTATAGTGTATGCTTGGTGAAATTTGTGATTAAAGAAGTATAATAGTCTTTGAAAATAAATCATAATAGTGTACAAACTTACAATTTCAATTAATTATAGTCGAACTGCGGGACCACTAGTAAAAGTAAAAACGTAAGCTTCCTTTGCACGGCACCGTCTTCGAATTGAGCCGGGTAATCACACGGATCATTGCGTAGCCAACTCATCAGCCGCGAATGATGAACATAGAATCACGCCGCATCATTCGATACAGACGACTTACCAATGGGCTCTCTTTGTTTTCATTGGAACATAATACGTGTTTCCAAAACGAAGTCACTGACAAAGAAAATGTTAATGCCTTAATTTTGTAACTTATTTGTAAAATTTTTGTATAGAATTTAAAAGAATTTTTAGTAGTTTGTTTACTGGTGGTAGGACTTCTTGTGAGTCCGCACGGGTAAGTACCACCACCATGCCTATTTCTGCCGTGAAGCAGTAATGCGTTTCGGTTTGAAGGGTGGGGCAGCCGTTGTAACTATACTTGAGACCTTAGAACTTATATCTCAAGGTGGGTGGCGCATTTACGTCGTAGATGTCTATGGGCTCCAGTAACCACTTAACACCAGGTGGGCTGTGAGCTCGTCCAACCACCTAAGCAATAAAATAAAAAAGAGACCTAAGTTACGGTTAGGGTTTTCGGAAATTAGATGCGGGTAGGACCACTAACTTATTTGTTGTGGTGGGAAAACCAGTAAAGTGCTAACATTTGAAGGGAGATAGGGAGTTGACTTCTGTTATAGAACATTACAATTTAGGGCGATAAATAAAAATACCTCAAGCTCAAGTTATCACCTTGTAATCTCTATAATCTGCTGCTGTCTAATATTTGACAAAACCTTATATATCAAAAATGGTCTTCAAACAACAAAAAGTTTTTAATTTTCTGATAGTTCCATATAATTCTTATATCCACAATTTAAAAAAAGTACTAATTTCAAAGAGAAATTTATTGAAAATAAATAAAAATTTCTATTAGAGCACTTTGGCATACTGATTATTTACTATCTCTTGCACGACTGTGGTTCATAAGCGAAGGATTTACAATCTTAAGTTCCACGAAGACAGCGTACTGCAAACAGTAGAATATAACCAGATTTCACGAGCTACTGTGCAAGCCGTAAAGTGTATATTTCATTATTTCAGATATTTCATTTTTAAGCTTAGGACTTATTTAAGTTTTATATCTTAAAAATGTCGTTAGTATTCGGTGTATGAATTTACAGTTCACCGTGTTTTGAAGCGACTGTAGCAATAGACACTGGAGATAGATAGTGATAGAGACAATAGACTGTGGAGACATCGTCACGATACGAAGGGGTAGTGTAGACATCCGTGTGACCAGCAGGTTTGTTTGTTCTTGGTCGGGGGGCTTAATATCTGTATGTTTATATATTTAAATATCAATTTCGGAATCCCATGATAGTAATACGTAGAACCCTAGTTTGGAGCCAAACATGACTGGCTGGTGTATCATTTACCAAGATGTTCCGCGTTTTTTAAATCAGTTAGTACTTGTGAGTTAGCTTTCTTTTATTTTGTGTGTCGGACGTGAATTTAAACGTTATACCTATTTAAAAGGATCGAACTAAATTACAGAATAAAGACGTCAATGTAAAGTACATTGACGTCTTTATTTTATAGCACGGATGCTTGAAAAGTTATGTTTCTTAGTTATAAATCTACAATATGGTAGGTTAAAGCAATGAACGCTACTAAGTAAGGCACACGGTCTATCGCAAAGAAGTTACTAGAATATGCGGCTTTTTTAATTTGGCGAATTAAATTAATTCTATGCGATTGGATTGACTTTAAATTCGCATTTAACTCAAGAATGCTCCCAGCTATTCGACTAAATTTTGATTTGCATCCAAAGCAATTTTGAGAATCCTAATGGCAGAAAGGAAAGCAAGAAAAAAAAAACACGTCAACACAAGAAAAAAATCCAGATTTTTCTCCTCAGTGCAGTACAAGAGAAAAATCTGGAAATACAAAGCATTTGTCGGAGACGGTTAGCGCCGCGGGCGACGCTTGAGTCTTCGTCGCATCTTTGTTCTATCCTCGTTGACTTGCCGGACCGCCATGCACTTGTCTGGGCGTTTGCTCTTACAAACGTTTTGAGCTGTGCTGCTGTTGTTTTTTAGGTTTTTACTATTATGACCTTTATTCACGACCATCATACGGCTCACCTGATGGTCATTAGTCAGTGTCGCCCATGTGTGACAACATTCCTAGGGGCATAGACAAACTGATGTCTACTGAATTCACTTACTACCTGAATTCACATATTCAAATACACTTACCACAGTAAAAATAAGATGTTACTATTTTTTTTTATAGCTTAGTTGAGTGGACGAGCTTACAGCCCACCTGGTGTTAAGTGGTTACTGGAGCCCATAGACATCTACAACGTAAATGCGCCACCCACCTTGAGATATAAGTTCTAAGGTCTCAAGTATAGTTACAACGGCTGCCTCGGCCTTCAAACCGAAACGCATTACTGCTTCACGGCAGAAATAGGCAGGGTGGTGGTACGTACCCGTGCGGACTCACAAGAGGTCCTACCACCAGTGAACAAGAGGTCCTACTGCCAGTGAACAAGAGGTACCACCAGTTAGTACTATTACGACCTTTATTCACGACCATCATACGGCTCACCTGATGGTCAGTAGTCACTGTCGCTCATGGAAGACAACAATGCCAGGGGCATAGACAAACCGTATCTACTGAATTCACTTACTACCTAAATTCACATACTCAAATACATTTGCCACAGTAAAAATAAGATGTTTCTAATTTATCAAAATTACCGTAAAGACTTCGCGAGTTTAGGCTTAAACTCTACTTCATTACGTGTTTCGTCATTTTGGGTGAAGATTACATCGACGAGAGCCTGAAGTTTCTTAGTTACTGCTTTTATAATTCCAAGGAGTTAGAGACGATTTTGATGACGTAAGTAGACGGTCGCCCATATATTGATTTATATGACAAAATGTACAATATCTATACAAGAAGCATAAGAAACAGAGTGACTTTTCGCTTATCGGTAATGGCACATTACAGATATAAAGGATAATCGGATCCGCAGGTTGTCTACATATTCTGGACAGTGCTGACAATTTTATAAGAATTGACAAAATCCAAAAAAATACTAAAACAATTGAATTTTAAACATAATAATATAAACAAACAGCCCACAATTCTAACATGAACATCAGCGATAGTTATCGACATTAACGTTTCCGATCCGGTGGTAGATTCTGCGAAGCACTGCTCTTGCTAGGGTCAGTGTTAGCAACACCTCCGGTTTGAGCCGCGTGAGCTCACCTACAAACGTTAGGGTGAAGCTGAAATAGCCTCTCAAGGCTATCAGCATAGGCTAAAAAAGGCGATAGTAACATAAAATTAATTCCTATTTTTATGACGTCGAGTAACAAAATGAGTACGCGTTGTGAATGTACGCTATTAATCATAAATAATCCTTTAAATGAGCATCTGATTTAAATTCAATAAACCATATGATTCGGTTATGAAACTGTTCACGTATTTTATTAAATAGGATTTAATTATAAATAGGATTGTAACGGGCCCTTTTGAAAATAAAATAAAAACAAAATCGTTAGATGTAAAAAATACTTGATTGTATAGATGGATGAACGAGCTCACGGCCCATCTGGTGCTATGTGGTCGCCGGAGCTCATTGGCAACACAAGCGAATATCAACACCCACCTTGAGACGTGAGGTCGTAGTTTCAAATTGTATTCTATAAACAAATTCCTACGCTATAGATCATAACGCGTAGTAGATATAAATACGCTACACCAATTAATGCGGGCGTCTTACTTATTATGCTATGGACGCTGCCACTGGCTTCGCACATTCATCTGTTTCACAAAACTGAGCCTGGCAGCAAATCACGGAAATGAATTACTAAGATTTACTCACTTAGTTTAATTACCTTCGCGATTTATGTGAAATGCTTAGTGAAGAATTCGTTCAAAATTATTGCTTCAGATGGACTAACAAACTTCTCGACGTTATTAAAAATATATTTACTTCTACAATTTTATTAGTACGTAAGTAAAAACGTTAATCATAATCTATAAATGTCACGTATATTTTTATTTTTTCCGTGAGAAAATTCAAACACATTTTCCTGTTTGATATCACAAATACTGTTTTCGTTATATAGATTTTGACGTTTGAAATACAATACAGTTTTTATAGTCTTGAACAAATAAACTAATCGTTGACATTTGAATATTTTACATTTACATACATTACATTTATTGGTGGTAGGACCTCTTGTGAGTCCGCACGGGTAGGCACCACCACCCCGCCTATTTCTGCCGTGAAGCAGTAATGCGTTTCGGTTTGAAGGATGAGGCAGCCGTTGTAACTATACTGAGACCTTAGAACTGATATCTCAAGGTGGATGGCGCATTTACTTTGTAGATGTCTATGGGCTCCAGTAACCACTTAACACCAGGTGGGCTGTGAGCTCGTCCACCCATCTAAGCAATAAAAAAAACATACGTGTAATAAAATGAAATGCACAAAAACGGTATTTTGCATAAATACGTAAAATTTTAGTAATTAACTATATGAATGAGGTAATAAGCCTCAAGTATCAAAGTTGGCTGGCGGCTTTCACGTTGTGATATGTATAGGCTCCGGTAACTACTTAACATCAGGAGGTCCGTGAGCTTGTTCACGCTGCTATGCAATGTATAAACAGTCGTGACTACCGTTCTAATTAAAAAAACGCTGCCTTTTAGCGTTCCCAAGACCTGTTTAGTAACACAAAGGACTGTAGTAAAATAAATTCAATTTTTGAAAAGGGAATCGCATAAAAACTATACAGCGTCCCTCACGTCGCCAATCGCCGTTGCTGAGTCGACGTACAAATGAGGGTCCACTTTACTGCCACAGTTCATAATGGAACAGTAATTTAGATATTTATAAATAAGTTTAAGTCAGTATTGAGTAACGCAGACCCGTTCGAATACTGATCAAAGTTATTTATTTAGTGGTTTTGTCGATGCGCGGACATCGATGTTGAGTGGAGACTACGTACTGGCAAGTGCAGTGTGGAACGTTCATCTACCAAATGGACTGACAACCTAGTGACAATCGCTGGGTCACGTTGGGTACAGGTAACAACGGACCGACCACACTGAAAATCGATTGGAGAGTCTATGTTCAGCAATGGACAGTGGACAGGCTGAGATGATGATGATGATGGGCGCTGGGATGAGTACAGAATAGCGGGGCCGCGCGGTCAGCGCCATCCGTTTTTCACCTCGCACACGAACGCCACCCGTGGCCACTGTTTTGTTACTTATTTTATAAATTGAACGAAAACTATACTTATCGTGTTACAGTCCAGTCTTTTCTCATTCAATAAGCTTTTCACTGGTCTATCCAAAATTAATATAAAACATGGTCCTTCGAGCCGGAAAAGTGCTTAGTATAAAAAAATACCTATTTGTATGTCTAGTGGAATAGAACTTAAAAAATATCTGAGACTTTTGCCGATTCTTCTCAGTGGTAATTTTATGAAGATACAATTGTGCCTTAAAATACTACTTGTAGAAATCGCATTTTATTTTGATAACAAAATATATTTTTCTTGGTTTTGCAATTTAAAGGTTTTCCTCTATTGCGCGTGTTTTTTTTTCTTCAAAATGCACGTCTATCTTTTCGTGCCTGTATATTGAAAAAAATGTAAGTCATATACAATAGTTTAAAAGACCTTATATTGTATGTACCCTTTTACATGCTAGCCTCAACAAAAGTTGTTTCAATTGCTTTGCGGTTTTCAGTGGTGTATATAGATATTAATTTGTAAATATATGGTTTGGCCTATAGTCAGGTACATATTTGTTTTATTCAACCCGGTCGATAATAATAATGATTTGTCAGAGTATTTTTTTAGGCATTGTGTTAATGTTCTTCTAACTTCTACCTTTTCTTTGAAAGTTATTGTTTGCCACTAAAGGTTCGACATTAATCCTCAATATGGGCGGCGGTATTCATCAAATGGGTCGACCTGAATACCAGTTGAACTAATTAATTAAATTAATTCAGACAATTCCTGTTGCGTTACTGATGTTCTAGATACTGTGTCCAAATACGAAGCACCGTCAGCGAGGGCCATCACTCGTTTCTTTATTGAAGGCCACTTTATCATCACAATGTCCGCTCTGTCGATATGTGATTTGAATTTACAAACAGCCTACTTTTTACGAGATCTGTTACATTTATTCAATTTATGTTAAGCTTTAAAACTCGGCCCGGACGGCGTCCATGGCCGGGTTTGGGCCTTGGCTCTTGGTGCCCTGGGGGACCGACTCTTGAGGCTTTACAACTCCTGCCTCGAGTCGGGACGGTTTCCTTCATCGTGGAGGACGGGCAGACTCGTGCTGTTGAGAAAGGAGGGGCGCCCGGCGGATACTGCTGCCGGGTACCGTCCCATCGTGTTGCTGGATGAGGTGGGCAAGCTGCTGGAACGCATTCTGGCAGCCCGCATCATCCAGCATCTGGTCAGGGTGGGACCCGATCTGTCGGCGGAGCAATATGGCTTCCGAGAGGGCCGCTCAACGGTAGACGCGATCCTTCGCGTGCGGGCCCTCTCGGATGAGGCCGTTTCCGGGGGTGGGGTGGCTTTGGCGGTGTCACTCGATATCGCCAATGCTTTTAACACCCTGCCCTGGTCCGTGATAGGGGGGGCGCTGGAACGACACGGAGTGCCCCCCTACCTTCGCCGGCTGGTGGGTTCCTACTTGGAGGACAGATCGGTCACGTGTACCGGACACGGTGGGATCGTGCACCGGTTCCCGGTCGTGCGCGGTGTTCCACAGGGGTCGGTGCTCGGCCCTCTTTTGTGGAATATCGGGTATGACTGGGTGCTGAGGGGTGCCCTCCTCCCGGGCCTGAGCGTAATCTGTTACGCAGACGACACGTTGGTCGTGGCCCGGGGGGGGAGTTTTGCTGAGTCTGCCCGTCTTGCTACGGCTGGGGTGGCGCATGTCGTCGGCAAAATCAGGAGATTGGGCCTCGACGTGGCGCTCAGTAAATCCGAGGCCATGTGGTTCCACAGGCCCCGGAGAGTGCCACCTGTCGATGCCCATATCGTGGTTGGAGGCGTCCGTATCGGGGTCGGGGTGCAGTTGAAGTACCTCGGCCTCATTCTAGACAGTCGTTGGACCTTCCGTGCTCACTTTCAGAATCTGGTCCCTCGTTTGTTGGGGGTGGCCGGCGCGTTAAGCCGGCTCCTTCCCAATGTTGGGGGGCCTGACCAGGTGACGCGCCGTCTCTATACAGGGGTGGTGCGATCAATGGCCCTATACGGGGCGCCCGTGTGGGGCCAGTCCCTGGCAGTGGGGGTAGCGAAGCTGCTGCAACGGCCGCAACGCACCATCGCGGTCAGGGTCATCCGTGGTTATCGCACCATCTCTTTCGAGGCGGCGTGTGTACTGGCTGGGACGCCACCTTGGGTCCTGGAGGTGGAGGCGCTCGCTGCTGACTATCAGTGGCGGGCTGACCTTCGTGTACGGGGCGTGGCGCGTCCCAGCCCCAGTGTGGTCAGAGCGCGGAGGGCCCAATCTCGGCGGTCCGTACTGGAGTCATGGTCTAGACGGCTGGCCGATCCTTCGGCTGGTCGTAGGACCGTCGAGGCGATTCGCCCGGTTCTTGTGAACTGGGTGAATCGAATTATCTACCCGTGCGGACTCACAAGAGGTCCTACCACCAATAATTACGCAAATTATTATTTTGCGGATTGGATTTTTATTACACGACTCTCCACGACCATGACGAAATTAATGCTGACGCCCATCTTGAGAAATTGGAGTCGCAATAGAGGATACTACGTAAGTTTTTCCATTTAGCGACAACAAGCAAAATCTATTGAACTTTAAATGCGAAATGTCAATGAACTCTCAAGTATTGGTACGTTGGCGCGAAACTGTTGTGTAAGCCGTAACTTTAACTGCTACCCGTAACATTTAATGTGTTGTAGATAAAGACTTTGTTGATGCTTCGTCGTTTGTGTTACGTCTTATGTTCGCGCTCGCGTCTAGCACTTAGGGCGAGTAGATAAGTAGATAACTTTCAGTCGTTATCTTCTCGAGCGCATTATCATTCCAAACGATTGGATACATTGTTTAATCCGAAATTAACTTATTAAAATTTATTAAGTGTTTTTTTTTGCCCTTGTAGACAGACGGGTATACGACCCACCTGATGGTGAGTGGTTACTGTCGCCCATGGACTTCAACAATTCCAGGGGCAAAGCTAAGCCGCTGCCTACCGTTAAGTACTCTCCACTAGCCTCGTTTGAAGAAGGACATGTTATAGCGCTCGAGAAACACCGTGGAGGGGAGCTCATTCCAAAGCCGGAAGTGAGCGTGTCTAATGACGAAACGCGTCGGTGCACTTGTGCAGAACGATGCGATTATGATGCCAAGGGTTATTAAAGATTATGAGGTACAAACTTCTTTAATGAAATGCGTACTCATGCTCGCGGACGCTTTGCACGATGATAGAATAGGAAAAAATAAGAAAAATCTAACCGGTAAAAAAAAGGGAACGGAATTACTATTAAATTGAAACCTAAACCTTATGTATCAAGGTGGGTGGTGGAATTTATGTTATTATTTATATGGACTTTTCGGTACCTAACTATATAAACAGAATCCGAGGAAGGTAAGTGGAATTCCCGTACAACAATATCCAGATGCGGAGCTCTCCCCAAAGACGCCAGGCTGATGAAGTCGTCGAGTCGGCCAAGTGTCTCTCTCTACGATAGCCCGTCAGATCGCTCCAGGCTAGTGTTCCGGAATATCTCCCTGAATCAGACCAGGCAGCGGGTCAGTACGCAATACACCGTCGACCTGATGCTCTTCCGTAGCACCTCCGTAGAACTTCAGTTATGCAGTATCCTGACCTCGTCTTGCCTGCTCAGGCCACCCCGTAACCTTCACCAGGAGACGAGAGGCTTCAACAGAGGCGGGAAAGGAGCGAAAGCGCTTTTATGGCTACTCCTTGGTCGCGACGGATCGGTGCCCCGTTCCCTCTAGAGGTTTGATATTGAACTCGCAATAAATCAGTACAAAGGTTGTTCCATCTTCAAAACAATATCACTTTGCGGCAGAAATATGCACGACGGTGGACATTCTCGTATAGAATCACAATAAGCTTTACCACTTTTATCTAACAAGTCGTCTTGGCCTAAAGGATAAAACGTCCGGTGCATTCGTATGTAGCGATGCACCGGTGTTCGAATCCCGCAGGCGGGTACCAATGTTTCTAATGAAATACGTACTCAACAAATGTTCACGATTGTCTTCCACGGTGAAGGAATAACATCGTGTAATAAAAATCAAACCCGTAAAATTATAATTTGCGTAAACACTGGTGGTAGGACCTCTTGGGAGTCCGCACGGGTAGGTACCACCACCCCGCCTATTTCTGCCGTGAAGCAGTAATGCGTTTCGGCTTGAAGGGTGGGGCAGCCGTTGTAACTATACTGAGACCTTAGAACTTATATCTCAAGGTGGGTGGCGCATTTACGTTGTGGGTGTCTATGGGCTCCAGTAACCACTTAAAATCAGGTGGGCTATGAGCTCGTTCATCCATCTAAGCAATAAAAAAAAATTAAAAAAAATGATGTTACCCGAGAACTACAGAAGCTATTCGTGACTCTGTATTAGAAATTGGTACCTGCCGTCACGATCTTAACTTACTCTCGCAACATACTAGCTCACCGTATACCTTAGCTTATTTTCGTTTCGGTGGGTGTGGTATTTTTATTTTTTTTCTTGCTTAGATGGTTGGACGAGCTCACAGCCCACTTGGTATTAAGTGGTTACTGGAGCCCATAGACCTTTACAACGCAAATGCGCCACCCACCTTGAGATATAAGTTCAAAGGTCTCAGTATAGTTGCAACGGCTGCCCCACCCTTCAAGCCGAAACGCATTACTGCTTCACGGCAGAAATAGGCGGGGTGGTGGTACCTACCCGTGCGGACTCACATGAGGTCCTACCGCCAGTATTTAAAACACATCACTTAACAATACTTAGCAACAACAATTAGCAATGGTTGAGAAGGGACGAGAACGCTTTCTCTGTGGTACAAGAACATAACTAGCTAGTAAACGCGAAAGTTAGGTACATGTGATAACATTTTGTGTTAGATTAAGTTTCAATGCTTATTTTAAAACTTTTCGAAAAAAAAAAAAAAAAAAAAAGATTTTTACATTTTTTTTAAATTTCTGTCACTTTACCATGTTTTTGATAAATATCGCGTAATATAAGAATACATAAAATCAAGTGACGTCATTTTTTTTTGTAAATAATCACCAAATGGAAGGCATTTGGTGATTCTTGATTGATGAAGATCAATCAAATGAAACATAAGCATGTTCTAAGCGTAGACAGTGAAACCGCTTTTTTAGCATCCCCCTAATAGTGTTGTACATCGTAAGTCTACGTAGGTACTACTGATCCCTTATTAGTTACTACCACTAATAATCCTCCCCACTCATCTTCCACTTCTTATATTGACGCCCATCAGCGGTTAAAAAAAAATTAAGAAAAAATTATTTTTTTGCTTAGATGGGTGGACGGGCTCACATCCCACCTGAGTTTTAGTGGTTACTGGAGCCCATAGACATCTACAACGTGAATGCGCCACCCACTTCGAGATATGAGATCTAATGTTCAACTATAGTTACAATGGCTGCCCCAGCCTTCATAAAAAAGTAGCTCTACAGCTTCATTGCATCTGTTGGACAATTCCAATGCTTTTAAAGTAATTTCATTTAAAGATATAAGTTTTCATAGACTATAAAAAATCAACTCGCATTCCGAATCCTACAGTCTCACGTTCACAAGGCACTTATCGCGCATGCCACCGTATAAATATTCCTCGCAAAACATTTTAAAACTTAATGCATTGTCAATTACCCGCTTCGCAAAATCACGAAGCGTTTTAAGAGCAAAAGTGGCGCGTGCTGAATCGTGATTCTACCAACAACATAAAAAAAAAAAACTCTTGGCAGCGAAATGCTGTAGCCGAGTTTGAAACGAAAAGAGAATAACCAATGGACGTACGTAGCTCCTCAGCGATCGTTATTGCAAAGTGCATTGTCGCCCGGTTCTTGTGAACTGGGTGAATCGTGACAGAGGACGCCTCACTTTCCGGCTCACGCAGGTGCTCACTGGGCATGGTTGCTTCGGTGAGTTCCTGCACCGGATCGGAGCCGAGCCGACGGCAGAGTGCCACCATTGTGGTTACGACTTGGACACGGCGGAGCACACGCTCGTCGCCTGCCCCGCATGGGAGGGTTGGCGCCGTGTCCTCGTCGCAAAAATAGGAAACGACTTGTCGTTGCCGAGTGTTGTGGCATCGATGCTCGGTGACGACGAGTCGTGGAAGGCGATGCTCGACTTCTGCGAGTGCACCATCTCGCAGAAGGAGGCGGCGGGGCGCGTGAGAGACGCACAGGCCCGCCGCCGTCGAGCGGGGGCCAGGGAGGCGGATATCGCCCAAGCCCTGGCCCTCTAAATGTTTCGGGTCCCCTCACATGTCGGCCTGGGGACCGGCGAAGGGGGCCTAAGAAGACGACGTGCAAGCTGCTCTGCACGCGTTTTATGCATGAGCATCCGGGCGATGGAAGGCCGGCTATCCTCAACCCACGCTGGTTCTGACCCAGCGGGGTATTCCGTAGGATAGACCATTCTAACCGGCGCCATCTAGGCGGGCTTCGGATAGCCTGCCGACCGAGAGGGCTGGTGGTCGTGGCGCCGACGACCGCCAGTCCGGCGTCCCGAGGGGGAGGGTGATGGGAGAGATGTGCTCCGCACTAAACGCTTCACTTTCCCCCCTTTGCCTTTTCATGAGTTTTGTCTCATGCGAGGTTTGGACGTTGGTTATTGAGAGACAGGAGGTTTTAGTCGGTTCGACTCCGACATGCCCCGCCCTCCATCCCCAGTGAAGGGCGGAAGTCCGGCGATTTCCTCCTGACAAAAAAAAAAAAAAACCTTTAAAACTACGGGGCTGAAGGTTTTGGGTTTTCAATGTTCTATCACACAAAAATGGTTTATTTTCAAGAAATATTAGTTAATTTAAAATTAAAAGCATGGTGGAAAAGATATGTTAATTAAAGAACCTCATAATCAAAATAATAATAAATAAACGGGGTGGAACTATTCAAGACTAGCACCACAGGGCTACTCGTGATGTAACCGCGATTGAAGTAGGACTGTACGAAAGAGATAGCAAGATATTTCCATTGCCATTCTACTCTTCTTATTTAAAGCATTACTTAGTAGATTAGATAAAAGGACTTAGGAAACGATTCAGACGAAAATAATAACAGCAACATTTTCGCTTGTCTAGTGCTGTATACTCGTACATTGAAACGTTATGACCAAAAAGATAAGGCAGCTAGAGCATTAGAATTCGAATGCGACTTTGCCGATGTTTGAATACCGCAGGTGGGTACCAATTTTTCTAATGTAATAAGCGTTTAACATGATAATATGTCCACGAACGTTTAACGTGCGCCACACTCTACACTATTATATTCCAAGTGTACAATGATAACAACAAAGACCTCCGCTCCGTTCGACTGCTCGAGCTGGAATGTTTTGTGCGACAATATTCAATCGTATTTATAGTAGAGCAGTGGGGGTAGTTTAGTCATGAATTCTCTTAAATACCGACTTCAACAGTTGTTGACATGCGTAACATTAAGGAAACAGCTAACGTTAACTAAATAGTGATGCTGCACCGATATATCGTATAAAGAAAATCAAACGTGCACAAAAATATAATTTGCGTAATCACTGGTGGTAGGACGTCAGTCGGTCGGCTTAAAGGACGGGGCAGCCGTTGTATAGTACATAAAACTGAGAAAAAGAACTTATTTATCAGTGTCGGCGGCGGCATTTACTTTCTTGACATCTACGGGCTCCGGTCACCTCTTGAATGGTGGGGTCGTGAGCAGTCCCAAACGTCTAAACAATAAAAAGACATCTACGACTCGTTATATTTGCGATTTTGTTGTACATCGCAAAGTCACTTTCGAGATATCCCACAAAGCGGGTTGACATTGGATCGATTATCGTTCGATCACGTTTCGCCTTACCTAAAACCGACTTTGTACACCTGAGCTATTCGAGTGGTCTATGACACAAGTGATTAGCGATCAGAATATAATTAAAGATGCTTAATTAAAAATTTACTTGATTCCCATACAATCAAATTGAGTTTTTATTTTCACAATTAAACATGTATTTTACATAGCCCAAGTACTAATTTAATTTATATTATATATTAGCAAATATGTGAATAGCTTTAACCATCTATCACTCTGCCCACCCAGCAACTTAGAATAGAATTAACTCTTCATAGAAACACCACAAATAGTGAACTATAGTTAGTAATGTATAACAATAGATGGCTTTGTTGCTCAGTGGGATCTCGTGTAAGGAATCAAAAATGTTTCCCATATAGATGAACTAAGGAATAGTATTGCCATTTCACACAATGACATTTGCACAGCTTCTTTTATTCCCTACCTATTCGTTGCCAGCCTAAGAGGATTTTCCAGCTACGCTATGGCTAATAGGTGAGCTCACGAGCTCAACCTGAAAGAGTTTGCTAACGCTGGCCCTAGCAAGAGCAGTGCTTCGCAGAATCAACTGGATCTAAATCGCGACCCACTGTGAAGATCCGGCGAGAAACTCAATGGGTTGTCTATGGGCCTATGGGGATATAGTTTCATGAAAGCTATATAAGTAACGCACGTGTTCTTTCAACTTTTAATTATACATACGTGAAGGAAAAACTTTGTATCCCTTTTCACGAAAATTGCGCGGACAGGAGGAGTATGAAATTTCCCACACTTATAGAGAATATAGAGAAGGAGTGCAGAATGTTAATATTTTTTTTAATTCGAATTCGAATTTCGAATTTCGACTACCGTGGGACCACTAGTGCTATATAAATTGACAGTGAAGTATGACAATGCTTCTCGATTCTCTAATTTTTGTTTAATTTATTTCACTTTGAACACGGCTTTAGTCTTTGACTTGCACCGTTTGTGAATCCTATCATAATAAACTTCAAAGCGATCGTATTAGATACAGCTGATACAGAATCAATAGCATCTGAGTTAATCATATTAGTGCTTAAATGAGAATACTGTGCAGAATCAAATTTTGATTTCAGCCAGTGCATGTCTGAAATAATCCTTTATACAAATCATCCTTATATTACAAGCTTTCTTTTAGTATACTCATGATCTTTTATTTATTGCATATATGGCATTGCTTATATAATATAATTTATTTAAAAAAAAGCGTGGGTTGCTTTTTAAGATATTATTGAAATAATAATTCTTCCACTCATATCTGTCAGAAAAATATTTATAACTAATAACACCATGCAACCCACGCTTTTTTTTACAATAAAATATATTTTACACTATTTTCAATTAAAATTTATTAAAATTTATTTTCTATTTTTTAGTTGAATTTTATATAAAGCGTGTTTTTTTTAGTTTTTTTAAACTATTATTTATTTTCCTTGTATCGTTACGTGACTATTTGTAATTGGCTGTTAGTGGATTCTTTCCGTCAGCTGCGTTAATGAATCATAGAAGCAGTGTGGAAAATCGAGAAAACCTTTTCATATTAGTAGCAAGCAACATCTTCACAATAGAAAAAGTATTTTCATAAATTAAATCAGTTGGTTTTATTATTTAGCTGCTTCGTCCGCTTAAAACAATATTTGCTTGAAAGTCCTGAAGTGAAAGTGTGAAAGGGTGAAAATTTAAAATCTAATCTTGATATTTCTTTTATCTAAACTCTGATGAGTCGCGAGTCTTCATTGTTTCAAGTATATTACACATATTCAATCAGAGATTAGCTCAAAGCATAAGCTAGTATTAACATCGTACTATGGAAGCGCGTGACATGTGACTAATCTCAATATCTGTTTCCATGTAATTCTGAAACTCGTGGTATTTACACGATACATTAGTAAAGTAGTAAAGTAGCTGGTGGTATGGCATCTAGTGAGTCCAAGCGGGCAGATACTACCACCCTCCTTATTGCGATCGTGAAAAAGTAACGCGTATCGGCTTATAAGGTGAGGCAGGCGCCCTCTTCTTCGACATCGCGAAGGCGTTCGACAAAGTCTGGCACAACGGTTTAATTTACAAACTGTACAACATGGGAGTGCCAGACAGACTCGTGCTCATCATACGAGACTTCTTGTCAAACCGTTCGTTTCGATATCGAGTAGAGGGAACTCGTTCTCATCCCCGTCAACTGACTGCCAGAGTCCCGCAAGGCTCCGCGCTCTCCCCGTTATTATTTAGTTTGTATATCAATGATATACCCCGGTCTCCGGAGACCCATCTAGCGCTCTTCGCCGATGACACGGCTATCTACTACTCGTGTAGGAAGATGTCGCTGCTTCATCGGTGACTCCAGATCGCAGTAGCCACCATGGGACAGTGGTTCCGGAAGTGGCAAATTGACATCAACCCCACGAAAAGCACAGCGGTGCTCTTCAAAAGGGGTCGCCCTCCGAACATCACTTCGAGCATCCCACTCCGTAGTAGGCGCGCAAACACCTCCGCCGTTAGCCCCATCGCTCTCTTTGGCCAGCCCATACCGTGGGCCTCGAAGGTCAAATATCTAGGCGTCACCCTCGACAGAGGGATGACATTCCGTCCCCATATAAAACGGTACGCGACCGCGCCGCGTTTATGCTAGGACGACCCTACCCAATGCCGAATTGTAGTCGAAGCAAACTGTCCCTCCGCAATAAGGTAACTCTCTACAAAACTTGCATACGCCCCGTCATGACGTATGCAAGCGTAGTGTTCGCTCACTCAGCCCGCACCCACTTAAAACCCCTTCAGGTTATTCAATCACGATTCTGCAGGATAGCTGTCGGAGCGCCATGGTTCCTTAGGAATGTGGATCTCCACGATGACCTAGAGCTCGACTCATTTAGTAAGTATCTGCAGTCGGCATCGCTGCGCCATTTTAAGACGGCGGCACGACATGAGAACCCTCTCATCGTAGCCGCTGGAAATTACATACCCGACCCAGTAGACCGAATGGTAAACCGTCGACGTCGCCTAAAGCACGTCATTACGGATCCTCCTGATCCATTAACGGTGCTTTTAGGCACCACAAGCACCGGTCACCGTCCTCGTCGAACCCGTCGCTTGCGACGAAGGGCTCGACGAGTGAACTAACCCATAGACACAGCCCACTGAGTTTCTCGCCGGATCTTCTCAGTGGGTCGCGTTTCCGATCCGGTGGTAGATTCTGCGAAGCACTGCTCTTGCTAGGGTCAGTGTTAGCAACTCTCCGGTCGAGCCCCGCGAGCTCACCTACAAACGTTAGGGCGAAGCTGAAATAACCTCTCAAGGCTATCAGCATAGGTAGGAAAAAAAAAAAAAGGTGAGGCAGCCGTTTTACTGTCCCGTCTGGGACAGTAAAACGGCTTTACCGCGCCGTCTGGTTGTAGTGTTGACCGCGGTAGCCCCCCTACCTCATCCGGGTTCTGACCTCGGAGGGGATCGGACGTCGGGTGTAAGAGTGCAGAGGTGTCGTTTAGTGGGTGGGCTCTAAAATCCTTGGGCCCGCGGTCTGCTCACAACACCATGCAGATCGTTGAGTCTCACATACCCCGCGCGCCCCTTTTGCGCGGGGACCTCGTAGGAGGTTCGGCCCTCTACCCGAAAAAAAAAAAAAAAAAAAAAAAAAAAGCCGTTTTACTGTAAAAACTGGGATATAGAACTCATGTACCATCCGGTGAACTCCCCTCCAATGTGTTTACCGAGCGCTATGACATGTCCTTCTTCAAACGAAGCTTGCGGAGAGTACTTAATCGAAAGCAGAGGTTTGGCTCTGCCCCTGGCATTGCTGACGTTCATGAGCGACGGTGACTACTTAGCATCAAGTGGGCCGTTTGCTCGTCTGTCTACAAAGGCAATAAATAAAATGTCTCAAGCTAGGTGGTGGCATTTACGTTCTAGATGTTAATGGGCTCCGATAGCCACTTAACACTAGGTGGGCCGTGAGCTTGTCGACCCAAAAAGAAAAACACAATTTGTCATTACATTTTTACTGTTTACTAGCTGACCCGACAGACTTCGTAGTGCCTCAATCGATAAATAAAAGAACGACGGAGGACACATCAAAGGAAAAACAAAATTGTTATTTTTATTGAATTCCGAGCATTTTCATATTTATCTACCTACCTTTACCTAAATCTTCTCTGGACTTCCACAAATAATTCAAGACCAAAATTAGCCAAATCGGTTCAGCCGTTCTCGAGTTTTAGCGAAACTAACGAACAGCAATTCATTTTTATATATAGAGATAAGGAAATACCCTGATGGTAAATTGTCTGCGTCACTCATGAGCACCATCAGCCTCTCTGCTATACGATGGTTTTTAAAAACCTTCTCTACCAAGTGGCGCTTTTAATGAATGAACAGGTCATTGTATTATTTTTGGGTTTTACACAAATTATTTTTCAGCATCTGCCTTTATCATCTGCGCGTTTTAATTTCAGAGGAGTCAAGAGCTTTAGCATGGTCATTTGTAGTAGTACATCATACTTCAAAAAAAATTCAGACGTAGTTCATTCGTTCGTTAGTTAGCTGATCTCATTGCTTCTTCTTCTATAATTGTGAAAACTAAGAAAGCTTCTTAAACATCACCTACACTACAAATTACCGTAACATTAAAAAGGAAATAGAACCTACGAATCTGCGATTTCTTTAATTTAACCTTAATTATTGAAATAAAGCCTTTTTTCTTTTTAGTCATGTTTGAAAGGCTGTGGTCTTCAGAACTAATATCGACTACCTCACACTATCTTATCATCTGTTCCTACAACACAGTAATTCTACCATTCAACTCTTGACTGGACTTTCGTCACCATTGTCAATAACAGTGAGCGTCCGCGATGATTCTTCCTCACAAACTTACCCTGTGCATATTATGGCTGTCATATAAAATACGCAGTCAATTTTTATTGGAACGACGTACCGTATGGTACGTTGCGGAGGGGTAACCGGGAAAAAACGTCCGTAACGTAAGATTTTTATTAGTAATGCACACAGTGTACGACTTAACTTTGTAATAACGTACAAATTAGTAATGCGCACAGTGTACGACTTAACTTTGTAATAACGTACAGAAAATAACATATTTTTATTATATCTTTTTTATAAATCATTGTGAATAAAATAAAGTTGATAGCTTTGTAAAGTAGTTTTTTTTTATCAATAAAAAAATCATGATAAAAAATGTATACCCAAATAATTATTTTCTTTATACCTCGTATAGGACTTAAAATTAATATTTTTATAATAAGGAACTTCGTCCCTATCCGGTGTCCCATGACACCACTCATATTTTTAAAAATTAAATAGTGCACTAAAATTACAGTAACATAAAATAACTTGAATAAAAATATAATCAAAGGAATGTGGTTTTCATGCAAACAAAAGACGTGGTACCGTGGATAAAATCAATTAGCACGACTAATAACGCGCTGTATTATTGTACAATCGGCTTGAGTCGTGACACAACCTTATCAGTACTCGCGCACGCCTCATTGGAAACAATAATCGTCTCACAAATGTTGTTGATGTTGAGCCTGTGACGATAACGAAGCTTTCGAAGTTCAGACGTTCACTACAAGCTCTACTGTTGAACTTTTATACTGTTTGTGAGCTGTAGGTGTTATTGTTTGTGTTAAATCCGTGTGATAAGTGCTTGTATCGGTATTTATGTTTCAGTTTAACATGTCTTATCACTTTAGGTTGTTCTTCCAATTTCTAGACTTTTCGAGAAATTTGGGATAAGGGAAAGATATAGGGGTTGCGTATTAACAATTACTAGAGGTCCCGTAGTAGTCGAAATTCGACTATAATTAATTGGAATTGTAAGTTTGTACACTATTAAGATTGTATTTTATACTTCTATAATCACAAATTTCGCCAAGACTACACTATAAAAAATATTAACAAAGACAAATAATCTTTAATCTATTCTCAATTTGACAACAGACGTCAAGAACAAAAGCTTGACAATAAATAGTATGCATGCGTGTGTGCGTCAAATACATGGTACGTAGTGTGTGTAATGTTTTCTTTATCGATTTAATGTATCTTTTATGCATTATTTAAAAAAAATATTAGCGTTGTGCACTTCTTCTCTATATTCTCTATAAGTGTTGAAATTTTAAGACTCCTCCGGCCTCGCAATTTTGGTAAAAAGGGATACAAAGTTTTTGCTTCACGTATTAATATATAGATAGGCATATTTATTTAAATTAAAGGAAAAGGAAAGGAATTCCTTCAAATTTTAAATTGTTATAGCAGTTAATTAAATATAGTAATTTAATCAGTATAAGATGTTTTAATCGTGTCTAATTTCAAGGATAAAACTCACATGTATGTGTTTTGATCTCGAAAGACTAAATTTATTTTCACAAGAAATAAGTTATTAGTAGTACTTCGTCGAAATTTCGTTATGAAATTTTTAATATCGACATTTCGCCTTTGAACGAGCTTGACTTGATTCAAAACTTCTTTCGGCGGGCTTCCCCGCGCAAATTGAAACATATTGCTTTCCCAAAAAAAAATCATATGATACCAAGCCAAAAACACGAAAAGGTATTTCGGAAACAATAGCGTGGATATTGTGTACAGTGTAATATTATGTTAGGTAATGTTCATGGAACTCTAGCAAACGCGAACTTAGTTGATAGAGTTAAGTGAAGAAGAAGTTCAAGAAGATAAGTGGCCTAAGGGATAAGACGTCCGGTACGTTCGTGTTGAGCGATGCACCGGTGTTCGAATCTCAGGCGGGTACCAATTTTTCTAATAAAATACGTACTCAACGAATGTTCACGATTGATTTCCACGGTGAAGGAATAACATCGTGTAATAAAAATCAAACCCGCAAAAATTATAATTTTCGTAATTACTGGTGGTAGGACCTATTGTGAGTCCGCGCGGGTGGGTACCACCACCCTGCCTATTTCTGCCGTGAAGCAGTAATGCGTTTTGGTTTGAAGGGTGGAGCAGCCGTTGTAACTTACTTGAGACCTTAGAACTTATATCTCAAGGTGGGTGGCGCATTTACTTTGTGGATGTCTATGGGCTCCAGTCTATGGGTTCCTAAGTTATGGTCCATGTAAATCCTAAAGTAATCAGTCAATTAAATTTAAGGCTATTGAAACCCTTGTTGTTTTAATTGCTGATAATCTGAATCGCATTACCAATTCAATTTTGTCAGGTTAGGCTTTTAGCTGCCACGATGTATGTATGTGTTTTATCACTGAGACAGTAAAAGAGTCCCATAGATTTTTTTGGCGAGAAAATAATAGCTGACTGTTGGAGATGTCACTTGCCAATAAAGTCTGAAAAAATTAAGTAAAATCATGATAACAAAAGCGATGATATAAAAGATGAGGTAAAAAAGAACAATAATCACTGCTCTTTGTTATTTGTGTCGTCTCCAAGTATCGCCACTGGTAATGGGTGAGCTAAAAATGTAGAGTCTCGTTTATTTCTCTATTCTGACGAAGAAGTCGAGGACACGCTTTATAACAGCCCTCTCTTTATCACGCTTTTATTAGCTTGACCTTGACTGCCGGCATTACAATAATTAAGTTCCAAGAAGACGGTAGAAAAAAAAAACATTCCAATTTTTAGTTATGCTCATTTTTCAGGCCTATACTTCTTAATTATTGGTGACGACATCTTTTGAATTTCCTATTAAAGTTATTTGATAATTAAAGTACCCATAAAAACTCTGTAGTTTCTATAGACACATATAGGTGTAAGCCAGGTTAACACTAGCTATGTAGACTGCTCAATAGCCTACGCAAAATAACATGATCTTTTACATTCGGCCGCAAACTTTGGTCCTATGCTGGAATCTCGATAATCGCATGCACATTCATTAATAGAAAGAAACAAAGCCGCATAAAAGAGGCATAAAGGCTTTTTCTTTAAGTGACAATTTATACAAACTTTGTCTCAATTAAAGCACTAAATAATATCGGTCTCTGTCATGTTTTTTTTTAGGTTTTATAAAGACGAAAAACAGCCTTGGTCTAATTTTGATAAGCTTGGTGGGCTGCTGCGAATGATGTGAACATTCCAGGGTTTAATTGCTACTGTGTTTGCTTAATTCATAGGGTAATTGAGCTGCAAGGTGCTAATGAATTCCAGTTTGGTGAGTGAGCAAAGCAGCTTCATGTTCAGAGATGCGTGCTAGCATTCACGTTGCGATATCTGTACAGATAACATCAGTGACTAGTTAATAATAGATGTGCAGTTATATCTATTGCCTATTTGAAGGAAGCGAGAACTATAATAACTATTAAACAATAAACTATTCAAGGCTATATTTTGTCATTAAATTCTGTAAACAGATACAATATATATAATACATTAAATAACGTAAATTAGTTGTATTAATGCTAATTTTGATTGCTTTTCCATTTTTTTCTCCAGAAGCTAGACTTTTTGCATTGCTAAAACCATAAAACCGCTTCCAAGTTAATAATTAAGATCTTATATTGCTTGTGTAGAATCGTATTTTTAGTTGCTATACAAATCGCTCTCGCTCCGCTCGTCACCTCGCGCTACCTTACCTATCTACAGCGGCGACCCGTTCCGTCGCCGTGCTCAATTATTACACGGCTCTCGCACACATCATCCGCTGCCAAGTTTGTCTTTAGACTTACACGCGTCGTTCGAACGCGCTTATTGAATTAAAACTTTGCTCGTTACTATACAGCACGGATATCTCGGAGGCGATAAATTAACGTCATGACTTTCAGTTTCTGTGCTCAGAAACGAAGGATATTCTCAGTAGCCTCTATATCTCTTTAAACTTTAAGTGAACCATAGCCATATAATAAGAGCCATATAGTAAGGAATATGATTTAGATTGAGCTGGTTGCAGTTTGTACATCATCATTCTTTCCTATTACCCTCTGCTGGGGTGTAGGGCTCGAATCAAATTTTTCCTTTTACATCGGTCCTGGGCAGTCTGTTCTAGCTCCTCCTACGTCATGCTAAAGACCCCTAGCTCCTGCTCCACCGAGCGACGCCAAGTTGTTCTGGGGCGGCCTCTCTTCCTTTTGCCAGACACTTTCCAGGTCAGTGCTCTCTTTGATAGGTGGGTATTGGGCTTTCTCAAAATGTGACCAATCCAATGCCACTTCCACGTAAGGATTTCCTTCTCCATTCTTCTTCTTCGTACAAACTGGATTAATCTGTGACGCTTAGCTAAGGTCTTTGCAATGTCGATCGTGTAGATTACATTTCATTTGCTTGCCTAATGAAACAAAATATAATAAACTATAGATCTGGTTTTATTGAATTCTACCATCGACAGTTAGTTGACAAGAGTCTGGGTCTTTGTGTGTCTTAGCCGTAGTAACCATCTCCCAATTTGAATCAAGCTTATGGACTATAAACAGAAAACACAATCTGGTGAGTCCCATTAAGTCTATTTTACCCGAAAATTATTTCTTCACGCCTAATTTTTGAGCTCGCATTCATTTAGAAGCCATCTGGCTCACAGCGTGTGAAATCTTCCAATACAGTTAGCGCGTTAATGTAAACGCCATTAACTCCCACTGATCTTTAGCATTTCAACGAAAATCTTATTACTCAAAATTTATAATGCTAAGAATCACTTATAATCTATGTTAGTAACTTAAAAAAAATCTAATCTAATGAATGTGTTTATTTATGACAAGTCTAACAAGGGGCAAAAATCTGATATTTTATGATCCTTACTTTGAAATTGACGTTCTTCTATACAACGGTTCATTCCTTATCTTTTACGGCACACACGGTTTTTAAAACAAGTGCCTACAATATAAAAGGCATCAATTACATTTCAAGTTTGTAGATCCAGCGGTATAGATTCTGCGTTAATGAACCAGTCAGTTAGTCACTCAGTCAGAGCAAATAATAAATTATATATGTTTTCAATAAATTATATCTATGTGTGTCAAGAGACCAATAAAAAAATACACTAGCCCATATAGATGTAGAATATAATATAGATCCATTACTCATGTCCCACATTATTTATTCATGTCAGATTGTCAAAAAGAATAACAATGTGGCCAGCATCTTTGATCTTCCATTAGAAGTTACTAAAACATTCAAATAAACGATTAGATGTTCGATAAATATTCTGAAGCTTAATATTATAAATTTTGAATCTAGTAAAAAAAATAGGCTATTTTGATAGCTATAAATAAACAGCAAAATAATAACAATTGAGAGGAAATCGCGAGTCACGAACAAGAAAAATGACCTCAGAAAGATTACTGTCGTTACAGTTCTGCCCAGTCACGATAAAAATTGTGATCAACTCATCTTCCGGATACATTCTGGACATAGTATATTTTTAAGCTTCAGCCTTTAATGGTATCATGTCGATAATATTTAATAGGTATACGATCATCATCATCAGCCCACAGATATAACTATAATCAATACACGATATATAAATAGTTAGACTTTCAATTTTTAAGGCAGTCGACAAATTAGATTTTATAGTTTCGGATAATTGTACCGTGAAATGAAAATAAATTTAAAAAAATGCAGTGATATATTAAAAATAGTCTGGTATCACTGATTTTTGTGTAATGTAAAATGAAGTATAGAATAATTTGGAATTATATCAGTAATGAGTAATTACTCAAAACAATTTTTTTTATCATTTTTTAAATGTATTGTACCAAAACGTATTGTCGGCATAACACTAGAATTACAATCTAGCCCAATAACGCCAATAAGTAATTTTAATTTAGCAAAAATAACTATTTTAATTAATGTTTCTAAGAATAAACTCCACTGACCACTGACCTTACTTACTTATTAAGTAAATTTCTTATTATTAAGTTACTTATTAAGACCTTATTAAGACTAAGCACTTTATGCGTGTATGCATGCGTTCTTGATCGGATATCAAAATATGACAGATACTGTTTCCATTTATTTAAAACAAAATACGTATCTGTAGATTCAAATTCCAGCATGGTAGATATTTGTCGTATGATGTCTTATCATTCAGGCCACGGCTACATTACCGCATGGGATGTGGGATGATTATATGCATAGATGCTTAGGCCAGCTTATAATTAATGCAGAGTATGTTGTATGCATGTTGAGCACTCTGGATCCACATGCTTTTTTGTTTTTGTTTTATTATTATTATTTATATTATTCCAAAATTGTAGTTATTGTTTTTATTTAATTCTAACTGGTGGTATACTATATGAAATGCTATTGTTAATGAATATAATGTGGATACAAATTCTAAAGTAAATGAAAACAATAAATAAAAATGTGTGTGTGTGCAAGTCACACACGGTAGAAGTGAAACTTATAAAAAATAAGAATAATCGCAAGGGTCATACACTCCGCAGTGCAATGGAGCAGCCTCACCCTGGGGAAACCGCCTGCATGATCACGGTATTCCTACGCCAGGTAAGTATGATTTAGCAAGAGAAATACGAGAACGTCTATCAACTGGGTAAAATTTCGTCACCGCGATTCAGGAATTGTTAATAATTAATCCGAATAACAAACTAAATAGAAATAAAAGTATCTTAGGGCGCTCCGAGAGCCACGACAGCGTGCACGGACGTCAAAAACACACTTAACTAGTCGGGGACGCGAGACCGTGTGGAGCGCTTCGTGATTTGTCGGCGCCGCTCGGAACCGCTTCGGCAAGCCAATCGCGGCACACTTATTTTTTCGTTTCGTATAACTTCGTTTCATCGAGTTTGAAATCACAACGATTCTAAAGAAGTTTCACTGCAAAAAATGATAATAAGTGAAGTGTTTATAATTTATTTCATAAAATAACATTAAAATCTTGTATTTGTTGCGGTAATTCCGGAACAATTTACATCGAAAATAAAACAATCAATCAACAAAAGCACTCGTCAAAAACTAAAGGAAAACCCTCGAACAATATCCCTCGCGTCGAACGTTCACGGTTCGTTTCCTTCACTCTTTCGATTTCCTCGAATTCGTACCCAAAATGTGCCCACGGGGCGAATATATAACAGTGTATCATATTAGAGGCATTGTGCCCGGCCGGGCCCGCATAATGCCCTGCAAATATGTTTGACCCCTCGGGAACGGAGCCGGGTGCGGTGGTTCGGGTTGCGATTTTTTGTAATGTCTCACTTTTTACACACTTATTCATGCTGGCGGCGAGAAAATTTGAATTATGTGGTGAGCCTTTCCGAGAATTTCGTCGATAATTTTAGGGCACTAAACGCAAGCATTTGATGATATCAATTTACGTATTATGAATGAACTAGCTGTACCCGTCCGCTTCGCTGGGCATTTAAAATTAACATTATTATTTCTCACCCCCACAAAGATTCTCATCGTTAACGCCCCCGCAACTGGTGTAGGGAGTCTAACACTCATATAAATATTAGCCTATCCATTAAGTACATGTATTTTCTACATGGATACCAAGTTTCAAGTCAATCGGATGCATGGTTCAGTAGTTATAACGGAACATTCGTACAAACCACTGTAGATTTATATATTAGTATAGATAGTTTAGGCTATTTTATTTCATTGAACGAGCTGACGATCCACCTAGTGCCGCTACAAGAGCCCATAGGAATCACAACGTAACTGTTGCCATCCACGACAAGGTCGAACTCACGTTTCTATTACTTAAAGGCTATCCCAAACCTAGGGGAAGAACGAAGGGAACAGAGCTGAGGAATACACACTTTTTTACTGCCCTTGTAGGTAGATACGGTCAACCTGATGGTCAGTGGCTATCATCACCTATGGACGTCTGCAATTCGAGGAGCAGAGCCAAGCCACTGCCAATCGTTAAACATAACAAAACCTTAAACTAAAAGTGGTAACCAAAACGTTAAAATTATCATTTATTTATTTTTTTTTTATTTTTTTTACGGTGTATTTTTTAAATTATCTAAATATTTTTTGTTACTATAGATAAATTGTAAAAAAATCATTTTATATGTATGCAAAACATTTATTTTCATTCACAATAGTTAAATTAGTAAATCTATCGCGACCATTAAACACAGTATTGTAAAATAATATGATGAATTCACATAATTTGTGATACGACGGCTCCGAGAAGTATAAACATCAAAAAGCCCCTACAAAAGACGTCAATGAGACTACATTTTCAGACGTCTCAAATCATTTCCAAAAAAAACTTAGTTGACTCAATTTTTTTTTTGGAAATGATTACATGAATGAATATGAATTATATATGAATGAGAGTGAGCGAAGAAATGGTATATGATAGAAGAGTATGGAAGGAGAAAACATGTTGCGCCGACCCCAGGTGACTGGGAGAAGGGCAGGATAAAAATATATACATGAATGAATAAATAGCTTTAATAATCGATTTTTGATTTGAATTCAGTCGAAGAATTTAAATCGATTCGGTTTAGCAAATGATCGAATGATATCAACTAGCGTTTAAGGGATAACACAATTTAAGGGATACAGAATTAACAGCGCTTGTTTTGTTTAGAAGTCAAAGTAGCTCCTGAAAGTAATTTTCCGAACATGTGTAATTTTCACACAATCCCCTAAATTGTTAAGACGCAAAACACGAGAGGGCTATTAACAGGAAAATTTTCAACTATAATAAACATTATGTAAATTTTCTGGAACACCCCGCGACTCGATAAAGGGTCGAGGGCGCAATGAAGTTGAAAAACCCCAAAGTTTCTAAGATAAAGAATCGAGTGAGCCAAATGTAAGTTTCACGAGTTGGAAATATTTGTAGTTTGTGTAAAGTTTCAATATCTTCGAGCTGCACGGCCGAATGTTGGTATTCAGTTCGGAATAGTTCCATGGATTTTGAGTTTATCTAGTCTCAACAGTTTGGATTAACTAGTAGTTTTAGTTTAATTTTCGTGAGGCAATGGTTTTGGATGTTCGAGAACTTCTGTAGAATATATTGTTCTAATAAATTTAAAACTAAGCTTATTACAGAGCAGTAATTTATAGGAGGTAAAGAGCTGTAATGGCTAATTACTAAACTATTTGGAGTCAGTTACCCATGGATGAAAAATATATTTTTTTATAATTGATGGATTACTGGTGGCTCGGAAGCCTTTCCATTTTCACCAGGACAGTTGAGCAAGCAAAGGCTCATCCAAGATTCACAGCCACCAGAGCACCTCCTCAGGAAAAATAACAACTCAAGAGCAGCTGCTTCGCGAATTAATCTACTACCGGATCGGAATCGCGACCCGCTGAGAAGATCTGGCGAGAATCTCAGAGGGCTGATGAGGGTTAGGTTGCACGTCGAACTCTTTGCCGAATTCGACAAGTACGGTTACTAGGGTCCTTAAGCCTGCTCTTAGCTTTAGAGCTAAAGGCCTCTAATGCAAGGGTTATTGGATCTAATAGATCCGTAAGGACGTGTCTAGGGCATCAACGGTGACTGGCTCCTGCCTGATCAGGATTCGGGAGTAGTCAGCGGCGGCAACGATAAGGCGATTATCATGACTAGATCAGACAGTTGATATATCACACACATAGATTAAGTCTACTATTTATTTTTCAATAAGAATGTCTTAAAATCTTACATATATCTTATATCCAAATTCCTTAAAATCTTATCGCAAAAATTATTAACTCAACCGGAAATAATATAAATATTGATACTTTACATAACATGAACAAAATTGATTTTCGATTACAAATTTTCGAACACTACCGTTCAGGGCATTATCATAATTCCATCCTTTTCTAAACCCTTTTACCCCCACAAACGTGACAAACTTGCCTCTCTGACGCGCTACTCAAACTAAGGGAATGGACCGCTAAATTTCGAGCAACTAGAAAATATTTTGTCATACGAACAAAAGGGCGATTTTGGAGCAAACAACTCAAACTGATTGAAATGAAATCATTAGGCTTTTTCCACATGAAAATGAACGGCTCATGTTTCTTGAACACGCTTTTAGCACATTAGCTTGGTATGTTTGTTTATATATAATGGAATCTGTGAACGTCATTTTTCTGACTTCAAGATCTCCGATCAAATTGAAAATTTACATACGCATCTAAGGCCGCTCATATCAAAATAATTAACAAATCAACAAGTTTATTTTAGTTTTTAAACTACATATTATTTATTGCACAAGTTGAGTGAACAAGCTTAGAATAGGTAGGATGGTTGTACCCGCGGACTCAAAACTCAAAACAATACAGCATTGTCAACTTTCAGCATATGTCGGAATTTGTAGAATAAAATTAATTTTTTTATTCACAATAAACAGCACAGCTAAAATTTAGATTCTAGAATACTTTTAAATCTGCCGCGTGTAACTAAACCATTAATACGAATTACATACATTGTTCTAAGTTCTAAGGTCTCAGGCCTCTCACAACGGCTACCCCATCCTTTGAACCGAAACGCATTACTGCTTCACGGCGGAAATAGGCTAATGTACTCAAATCCTTTATAATCAAAAGCAATATTAAACTAATAGCAAATTGGTGGTGAGCGAAACGCTTGCTCCAAGTTTTTAATCCATGCCACTTTTTGAATATAACGTTTTAGACATGACAACATTTCGTTTTCATTTAATTTCAAATTACCACAGTTTCAAAGAATATTTCAATGAAATAAGTAGAAATATAAGCACGGGTAAGTAATAAGCAGTGCCTTTATACATAATTTTCGTATTACTCGGTACTATGTCTTCTTATATGTGTGTGTATATAAATATTATAATATAAATAAATAAATAAAAATAAATACTTTGGGTACTACGGCCGTCTGGTGTAGTGGTAAGTGACATGGTCACTACAGAAGGGGGTCGCGGGTTCGAATCCCGCCAAGGGAAGATATTTGTAAGATAAATATAAAATGTTTTTTCCAGGGTTATGGATGTAGGTATATTAAATATATGTATGTGTATAATAAAAAAAATCTTACATTTATATCCGTTATCTGGTACCTGTAACACAAGTTCTTTACGAACTTATCACGGGACCAGTTAACGTGGCGTGATTGTTAGTAAATATTTATTTATTTATTTATTTACTACATACTTTAGGTTTTTGCAAGTCTCGGTCCTATTTATACTAAGAGGGATCAACGAATTGAAACACCTTAAAATACAAATACTACAGTCCACTTTCCACGCGCCAAACCAGAACCCGATTGAAAAGTGGTATGTGTAAATACTAGGACCTTTTCCCTCCATTGGGAGTTGAGCGACTTGTTAGCCGGCATAGGTAAGTATCACATCTCTGTCCGTTTCTACTGGGAAGTAGTAATGATTTTCGTTTTTGAGAAGAGCTGTTAATAATACAACCGAGACTTAGATCTCATATCTCAAAATGAGTGACGACTATAATGATAAACATACTATTAAATGAACGCATAGCAGAAATCACTTAGTAAATTTCCAAGTAGAAATTGAAAGGGACAGACAGCGTTAATGTCGGGTAAGAAAATTCGATGAGCACAGCACAATACCATTTAAACTAGGCAAAGAAAGCCTTCGCAGTTCTCTCTTATGAAGACGCGTCACAAATTAATTTGCCATCCTCAACTCTGCGAGCGCAGTTCGATTGTTTAAGACGGCGAGTCCACTAGCTCATCACCTGCTGCGATTTATAACTTTATCTAATTAACAACAAAAGTATTTCATATTAAAAAATCGGTTGTCTGTAAAGTCGGTTTACTGACGTTGAACGTGACAACGTCATAAGAAAATACTGATGGAATGCTTTCATTTTTCAAAAGAAAATTTTAATTTTATTTGTTTGATAGATATTTTGTATAGACAGTTGACACCACATTCACTTTTCACTGAACTTCATACTTGACGAAAACATGTAAATGTATTATTGTATAGCAGCTGTCCACGCGGATGCATCGCTCACTCAAGTAGGAGACAGACAGATGTCGAACGCTGCCGAACGCGGAGGCCGATTGTGCCTCTTTGTCGCTCGTTGCGCGCTCTCGCTTGCACTTCAAGCCTTAAATGGAACGCCTCAATGAGTCATGTTTTTTCGTGCGAGCAGCCGTTGTCACGTCAAAAAACTAAAAACGTTTATTGTTTTAGTCTGTCAATATTTCTGTTGAAATTTAATACGGTAGTTGTTTCAGCATTTTCGGCATCTTAATATCGAAATGTGATGATTAATGAATTAATAAATAATGCTTATTTCATAGATTAAGTCACTTCGCAAAACTTAGTACGGCTTCATTATAATTTATGTTATATTTTAAACTTTATTTCCGGGTTTTTGTGATAAGTGAGAATGCGAAAACTACTACTAAAAACTAACTGACTGATACCAGAGTACTAACAACTATGATGTGAGCTGGATTACTTTATCATTGAGCAAAATCAGCTTAAAAATTAAATGCGTCTTTCCCAGATTTTCGGGTGCTTGCGCAAGTCATGAGAACAGGGACGAGTTACAGTTTCATGCAAAGGTGATGTGTGCAGAGCAACATCGACGTAGCTAATGATTTTGCAATCGATTAGGGTCATAAAGCCCCAGGAGCCCACTGAGTTTCTTCCCGGACTTTCTCAGTGGGTTGCGATTCCGATCCGGTGGTAGATTCTGCAAAGCACTAATCTTCCTAGGGCTAGTGTTAGCAGATTTCCTCAGGTTGAGCCCGTGAGCTCACCCACTTGTCCGCGAGAAGCTGGAACAGCCCATTAGGCTACCAGTAAATAGGTAGGGGGAAAAATCCCCATGCGCGCTCACATGTGTATATGGTTAAAAAAAAACTATGAAAAGACTTATACAGAAAAGGTCCCTTCCATCGATTCTCGTTTGTTTTGAAGAGTGTTTCTTTACGATAATGCTATGGCTACACATTTCAATGCATTTATTGCAATTCTAAATCTCCTCCTCCTCCTCGCGTCGTTTCCTCACTGCTGAGGGTCGTGACCATTATAATTCGACATGATTTTACTCCTTGTGATGTCCCGCCAGCGCCTCCGATCATTGGCCGCATGAAGGGCGTCGTGGAATGGGATCTCTAGTGTGGTGCGGATTTGGTCGAACCACCTTGTCGGACTGCGCCCGCGCGGTCTCTTTCCCTCGATCTTCCCTGTCACGAATAGTCTTTCTAAGCTATCCGGTGTTTTCCGAGCAATATGACCGAAGTACTCGAGTGCGCGGCGAAGGCAGAGTGTGGACAGTCTAGTCTTGATTTGCAGTTGATCTAAGATAGACTGATTGCTTCTCTTCGCTGTCCAAGGTATCCGGAGCATTCTTCTCCAGCACCACATCTCAAAAGCATCCACGCGTTTGCGATCAGCTGCTTTAAGGGTCCAGGTCTCCGCTCCGTATATCAAAATGGAAAAGACCAGAGTGAGCACCAGTTTTGTCTTAACAATATTACTTTCAGAGCATGTGGGAGGCTTAAACAACGAAAGGAAAAGATCTTCCGAGTGGGTGATGTTGCTCGGTAGACCGACGGTTCGGATGTTGTCGTTTGGAACTTGTATACATATGCAAGCTTATCTTGAAAATTTCATAAGCGAGACGCAGGCATCTATCAAATATCTTGTATTGTATGATGGCTACCCGCCACAAACATTTCGCGAAAGTTTTAGTTGAGAAAAACACACGAATATTTATGTAATGTATGTAATGGTTTTCATTCGGTTCACAAGATATAATCCGCTTGTGGAGCGCGCGTCTTAGTCTGAATTCGGGGGTAATTTTATTTAGAGCCGTCTGGGCAAACAGGCGTGATTTGAGTGTTCCTTGTGATTCAAAAAATCCGGCACCCGTTGTAATTGTACGGGAATTTCCTTTGATGGCGTAAAGAGGAGATTACTAAAAAAAACTTTTTTTTTCTTTCGTGTAGACAGTCTGCCTGTTTTGCCTTGATCGAAATCAGGAAATAGGACAAAAACTTTTTATAACGTCCCTTTGTTCTATATTTTTATTTTAGCAGAGGTTTTTCTGCAAGGTAATACTGAGTATGAAATATAATTTTCACGGTTAATTTTCGGTTGACTGAATATATCTTCAAAATAAATAAAGCGTTATTGTTTATAGCAATCTCTTTTTAGCTTTTTCCAATTAGGTTAGGATGAGATCTATTGGAGGTGCTTTAGTTTTGATTTCTCGAAGCACATCATTTACCCATTCTTCATAATTGCATACTTTAAAAACTCTCACTTAACACTTGTTCATTAAAGTATGTATATAGAAGAGAAATTTTATTTTTTACGCTTATTATTTTTAATTACTGAAGTACTTACTGCAGCTCCTAAACAAACGTCGTTAAGCAACTAAAGGCATTAAAAAGTTTAATTGCATTGTATTAACAGCTCTCTTGCTGATCAAAGCGAAAACCTCGGATGTTCGAAGCAAAAATACACACTATTGTGGCCTCACAAAACATCAGCTCTCAAGGTGAGAATTAATGAGAAAAGTAATAGAAGCTATCCTCTAAAAAAGAAAGCCTTAGATTGGTTCGTTGCTGGAAGCATTAGTGGAAGCTCTAAGAACTCTAATTATATCTTCATATGAATAGCAGAATGGACTATTATCTGAATATATTGATAATAACATCATTCATCCACCAAAATTTATTATCATCATCCAGCAGGAACCTCACCCCGGCAGAGAAGGCAGGGAGTACAAGCCCGGGTAGAGGGGATCTCTTGGAGGTTTGAACCGTGCCCTTGGGAGGGGACACGAGGACCCAGAAGCATATCTCAAGATATCCTGTCTATGTGCTCCGGTAACCACGTAACGCTAAGCTGGCCCTGAGCTCGTTTACCGACCTATCCCTTAAAAAAAAACCGAAAGCATAAATTGCGTAATTACTGGTGGTAGGACCTCTTGTGAGTCCGCACGGATAGGTACCACCTCCCTGCCTATTTCAGCCGTGAAGCAGTAATGCGTTTCGGTTTGATGGGTGGGGCAGCCGTTATAACTATACTGAGACCTTAGAACTTATATATCTCAAGGTGCGTGGCGCATTTACGTTGTAGATGTTTATGGGCTCCAGTTACCACTTAACACCAGGTGGGCTGTGAGCTCGTCCACTCATTTAAGCAATAAAAAAAAATAAAAAAACGCCCTTCCACCGTTAAACCATAAACCTGTCTGCACAAAAAAGATTAAGAGGTTGCATGTTGTAGAAAAAAACATCGAAGTCCCTTTAAAAGAAACGGCTTAATATCTTTATGGAAGGCCCGGCCGGGCTCATGGGAGCGCAATAAATAAGATTTAAACTGTTGCAACGCGTTAAAAACGGACATTACTGCGAGCAGTCGTTCCGAATAAGGCCGTGCTTGTAATTATAGCACGTAATGCTGAATCGAGACAAGGAATTGTTTTAATCTCATTTCCTTTGTGTCGTTAATGTATATGACTTGTATAATGATTATGAAAATTAATTATGTTACAAAAATGATTTTGTCGAAGCGTTCAATGTTCGTCGTGGACCCGTCGCTTACGACGAAGGGATCGGCGAGTAAATTAACCCATAGACACAGTCCGCCGAGTTTCTCGCCGGATCTTCTCAGTGGGTCGCGTTTCCGATCCGGTGGTAGATTCTGCGAAGCACTGCTCTTGCTAGGGCCAGTGTTAGCAACACCTCCGGTTTGAGCCCCGGGAGCTCACCTACATGCTAGGGTAAAGCTGATATAGCCTCTCAAGGCCATCAGCATAGGTAGGGGAAAACAAGGTATATCTCGAGGTGGGTGGCGCATTTACGTCGTAGATGTCTATGGGCTCCAGTAACAACTTAACACCAGGTGGGCTGTGAGCTCGTCCATTCATCTAAGCAATAAAATAATAATAAAAAAAACTCGATTATTGACAACTAGCGGCCCGCTCCGGCTCCGCTCGGGTCTTTAACAAAAATTTCAACGATATTTTTGACGTTGTTTTATTTTTTTAAATAAGAGAACACTTATTGCGGCATAACTATAATAAAACATATGCTGTTGAGACACTTTTTGTAAATAATAATGTGTTCTACAAAGTCGTGGTACATTATTTTATTCTATCATCAATAGTTTTCGCAGGGCACGCGTTGTAAAGAATATTTTAGGTAATTTTTTTACACCTTGGATTACATTATTGTAATTTTAGTAAGGATCCCTTTTTTTCTAAAAAGGTTACAGCTTACTAGGTCACTCGGGAATAGTGTAGCTTCCAAACAGTGAAAGAATTTTTCAAATCGGTTCAGTAGTTTCGAAGCCTATTTAATACAAACAAACAAACAAATCTTTCCTCTTTATAATATTAGTATATATTGTAACTACGTTATATCCCGTACTAAACATTATAATAACACATATTACCTCAACCGATATTCTCAAGTCGGAAACAACCTAATAAATTATTCCCAGACCTCAGAGGTAATCTGGTAACACAATTAATATAAGGGAAAAGCAGATTATAGACCCAAATCATCTTTGACATTTATAAGCCCCGAGCAATTGACGTGATAACGATGCTTAACACTATAAAATTTATATTTTAGGAACTATCATTTTTTTTATCTTTTGTACGACAAATGCCACAGTTTTTTATTGAAACTAGTCATTATGACGACGTCATCTATATTGTCTGCTTGGTGAATAGTCGATGTAGCTCTTGGGAATCAAGCACATTAGAAGCTCAAACAAGTCGCGGCCAATTTTGAAACTATCCTGAAACCAAATTTGAAGAAAGACGTGCCATAACGCTGAGGATATAGCAAAAGGGGAAATTCTGCCGCTTACTGGCTTACCGATGTACTCATCAACAAATTATTTTTATAAACGTGGATAAGCGCGGTGATTCCAGGTTAGAAAAGCGATTAGGACGGAATATTCGCTATAGAGAGATGCGAAATTTATTGCTTAGAACTCTTATGCCTGCATATTGATGTCTACCCTTCCAATTCAATATATAAGTACATACATATAACTATACTTGTACTGTAACTATAGTTGAGACCTTAGAACTTATATCTCAAGGTGGGTGGCGCATTTACGTCGTAGATGTCTATGGGCTCCAGTAACCAATTAACGCCAGGTGGGCTGTGAGCTCGTCCACCCATGTAAGTAATTAAAAAAAATGCGCTACCATCAATTTAGAGACCTATATTATTTTGTTTTTGTGCACTTTGTCTAAAATTCCGTTGCATGTTCGTAACTCTTTTTTTTTTTTGTGTTAAGATCCGCTAAGAAGCTCATATCGGAAATTGCTATCATAGTCGGCTAATATTAACATTAAATTACTTCTGAACGGGAGCCCGACAGTAATATATCTTTGATATTATTAAATTACTAGCACTTACGACGCTCCCAGTTCAATATTAATTAAAGTAAATTGTTAGAAGTTAAAGTTAAGTTTTGAAGTTTTAACTGAATGAAAAGGAATGTAGCAATATCTTTCAAGACAGTGCGGTTAGGTTCTTGTAGTTCTTCGAATGTGTTTGAATTCTTCGAATTGATGAATTTTGAATATTTTCCATTAAATAACAAGAGAGAGAGAGAGGGAGAGAGATAGAGATAGAGAAATGAGCTGAACTACAAATTAAAATAATCACAATCAAAACTACTTTTGCAGTTTTATCTCGCTTTTTTTAATTGTCATTAAATTACTTCTGACGTTTCCAATGCTTTACAGTTTTCATGGTCACGTATGACTCTGACGTCATAGATAAAAATGAAAGTTTTAAAAATTCAAAATGAGAAGCGACATTCAGCAATTCAGGCAGATGACTCGAAGAACGGTGGCTGATGGATGGAATAGTCTTTCCACTGGTGACCTTTTCCGAGGTAGTTAGGAGTGGCTAGGCACCAGATGCAAGACCATACACCCTTAATAGAGGGAAAATATTCCGTCCAAATCTAAAATCAGTTCGCTACCGAGCCATTTTCATACTGGGTAGAATGTGTTCAATGATTTGAAGCTTGCTTATGTATATGTATGGTGACCACATATACAAGTTTAACATTCGCAGACGTGACTCTGATGACGAGAGAACAAACAAACGCTGGCGCTTCAAAAATGTTTTCTTGGATCTTCCTGATCTACTCTTGGTACTTTTAGGCATTGCAGCTTAACCAATAGACACTGCCTACTGAGTTTCTCGCCGTATCTTCCCAGTGGGTGGTGATTCCAAACCCACGGTAGATTCAGCGAAGCACTGCTCCTGATAGGGCCAACATTGGCAAATTATTTCAAGCTGAGACCGGCAAGATCGACCACCATTCATGATGAAATCAGAATAGTCCCTAGAGGCTTTAGGCAGATAGATAGGTAAAAAAAGACCTTATCAAGCCTCCTTAGATGAGAGTTTTGGATGTGGTCAATGTTCAGCAGTAAACATATATAGCTTGGCATAATGAAAAGTCTCCAAATCACGCAATAACGTAAAATTTTTGGGTAATTCTGTATTCTTGGGGAAAAATTAAAAGAAAATATCAAAATTATTAAACATTATTTTACATTAAGGAGCTTAAGAAACAGAATAATACAGGCAATCAAAAGGGCAGTTCTATTTTTACGAAAACATTTATCTGTAAAGTAGAGGGCCTTGATAAAGAGGTTTGTACTCCTCATAAATGAAGGTAATCAGTCTAAGGATTATTTTAATTAATAAAGAGAGATGTTTAGTTTTAGAGGAGCTGAAATTGTATCTAGCGTTTGAAGTTTAAGCAATTTCGGAGGAACTCCAAGTGTTTGATTGCTAATAACTCGTTGATGGATAAGTTTAAGACCTTTGTAGGTAAATCGTCGAAAATCTAATTGGTTATAGAGTTAATGGGGACAGTATAATAGTGGCAGTAGGATCTCTTGAGAGCCTGCGCAGGTGGGTACCACCACCCTGCCTATTTCTGCTGTGAAGCAGTAATGCGTTTCGGTTTGAAGGGTGGGGCAGCCGTTGTAACTATACTTGAGACCTTAGAACTTATATCTCGAGGTGGGTGGCGCATTTACGTTGTGGATGTCTATGGGCTCCAGTAACCACTTAACACCAGGTGGGCTGTGAGGTCGTCCACCCATATAAGCAATAAATAAATAAAAAAGGGTAGGTGTGCTCACGGGCTCAACCTGAGAGAATTTGCTAATACTAGCCCGAGAAACAGCAGCGCTTCGCAGAATCTACAGCCGGTTCGGAATCGCGACCCACTGAGAAGATCTAGCTCCAGGGGTTACGCCTATTACTTAGTTCGCTCTTCGTGCTCTCTGCCATAACCGAGAAATTTTACGAGAACTCTGACCGATGCTTGAAGAGCCTAAAAGCGCCGAGAGTGTATCCGAGGGTTTTGATAAGACGTGTTTTGGGCGTCGGCGGTTCTGCGTTGGATTATTTCCTGGGTCGTATATATAGTTAAAGGCGGACACGATAAGAGGGTTATTATGTCGCACCGCTTTGTCGAAAAAGCATGTAATTATATTTTTAAACGGTAAATATCATCAACATCGAAAGTTTTTAATCGGTGACGTAATGAGCCACAGTTCACCGAAGAAGTTTTAAATCATCGGGTGGATTGTTCTGGAGGAAGATGGCGATTTTAAAGGAAGTCATGACTCCTTCAAGAGGAACACTTAGGGGGTCAGTAATCCCGAGATCGGCAGTTCGCGGGGTGCTGCTTTAAGCCGCCGATTATTTAAATACTCCTCAAAAGAGTAGGACCTACTTTGTATCTCAAAATATCATCTCCGCATTATCATCAAGCAGTTAAGCCCGTACAAAAAATAAAATTAGTCGCCTTCAAGATAGACGAGCCAAAAAAGAGAAACGCTTACAAAATGATACAAAATTTAATGAATTTCAGAAACAATACCAAAGTGCTTTCGGTCTTATTCCTTTACGTCAAATTTAAATGACGGCTTACAGACGTCTTCCAAAATTTTAAATAATCATTCCAATTTTTCGGTGTAGGTTCTAAGAAAATTGGTACAAAAAAAAAATGTTTTGTCTTTTCGCTAATTAATAAGGAAGTTGCATTATCTTGTTCTCTTCGACGGACGGATGTTTTATTATTCAAGTATTTTACATCAGTGAAAACATCGTTAGCGACCGTTTATGAAAAAACGAAAAATAAGCTTTCTGGCATAAATATTTATGAGTATTTCTTTTGATAATTTAATAATATTCCTTCAGAGAATACGTAATCATAGGAAGAAAACAGCATTTCGCAGTCGTAAATTATTGAAATTGAATTAGTAAAGTGACAATAATCCTCCAGTCATTCTACTCACGTCAGAAGGTCGTTACCATCTCCGTCCATGACTTTCGTTCTCACGATAATATGCCTTCTCATTCTGTTTTTGGCTACTCCAAGGACATTACAGGTGGTTGAATCAAGTGTGTTGCTGCCTCGCGTTCTTTTTCTTTCCAGCTTTCCAGTAACCATTAGTTTTCCAAGATTATCTCCGTCTTTACTACTAATAATACTAGTCGTAAATCAATTAAGTTGATCGATTTTAGACCTTACATTTTTAAATCTCCCGTCAACTTGCACAGTAACCGCGTGATCAACTTCAATAAAGTGACAATTCACTTTGTGTGCAATATTTGGAGAAGCCGGTCGTGAAATATGTAATAATTGTCACTGAATGAATTGAACTGAACTGTCGTATTCAAGTGAATATTAAACCAATTTTTTTTAAATTTCAATTTTGAAATGATTTAATGTTTGACAGCAATTTGTACAGCAAACTTAAGCCCTAAAACTTAGACAAGTAAATTACATTTTACATTATTTTAGCATTGGCAGCGCGTATTGCTGACCCGTACAAGTAGAATTACACTATCACTCTGCCTATTTTTATCTTTGTCTGTATACCACAGCTCTTATATTATTATGAGACAATTGAAATTTCGACTTCTTGTCTGTCGTATGTGATGCCTATGGCTTTCGGTAACCACTTGATAGCAGGTACCAATTTTCACTTACAAAAAAGGAAACACAAAGCTAATGTAGATTTACAGAGTAGCGAGAACTGTAGAAGATACGTTTGAATTCTAATGCAAATTACTGGTCTAATGGAGTCACGTACTTTCCTGATGAGAGACGATAAAGAGAGTACTATCTTGAACAGAACGATACTTCGTGTTACGTCGTCAATATACACAATGAAACAGTAATCTATGTTGTTACTATACATTGAAGAGGTCATTAAAATAAACAGCACGTAACTATAAAAGGCAATAGAACACAAACTAGAACTGTTCTCTTTCGATTTATCTTTGCGCGCGCTTATCCGGAAACAAAAAACGGGTTTCTATGTAGTTTGCACAGAACTAAACATGTCATATTAGATATCCATACTAAATAGAGGTCCCACAGTAGTCGAAATTCGACTACAATTAATTGGAATTGTAAGTTTGTACACTATTATGATTGCATATTATACTTCTACAGTCACAAATTTCGCCAAGACTACACTATAAAAAATATTACCTAACAAAGTTAAACAATATTTAATCTATTCTCAATTTGACAACAGACGTCAAGAACAAAAGTTTGACAATAAATAGTGTGCATGCGTGTGTGCGTCAAAAACATGGTATGTAGTGTGTGTAATTTTTTCTTTATTGATTTAATATGTCTCTTATGCATTATTTAAAAAAAATATTAGCATTGTGCACTTCTTCTCTATATTCTTTATAAGTGTGGAAAATTTTTTACTCCTCCTTCCGCGCAATTTTCGTAAAAAGGGGTACAAAGTTTTTGCTTCACGTATTAATATATAGATATTATAATGAGGTAAGATTTGTTCGTTTGTATTGAATAGGCTCCGAATCTACTGAACTGATTTGAAAAATTCTTTCACTGTTAGGAAGCTACACTATTCCGGAGTGACATAGCCTATAAATCTTTTTTGAAAAAAAAGGGATTCTTACTAAAGCTCCAATAATATAACCCAAGGTGTAAAAAAATTACCTAAAATATTCTTTACATAGCGTGCCCTGCGAAAACTATTGACGATAGAATAAAATAATGCACTACGACTTTGTAGAATTAATTATTATCATTTACAAAAAGTGTAGCAACAGCATATGTCTAACTATTATAGTTATGCCGCAATAAGTGTTCTTTTATTTAAAAAAAATAAAAGAGTAAGAATTTTTCAAATCGGTTCAGTAGTTTCGGAGCCTATTCAATACAGCCAAACAAACAAATCTTTCCTGTTTATAATATTAGTATAGATTTAAATTGGAAATTGAAATTTGCAGCTTTAATTGCGGTTCCACGAAACACGAACTACGTAATACGATAAATATTTGTGTGCGGTGCGCCAAGACAAACTAATTTGTTATACGTTTGTTTTGACATGTAATTGAGTTCTGTAATTATACATCTATATATAGTACGTTACATTTGACTTAGCTACTGGCATTTGTCATTTAGATTTACCGCATACGCTTTTTAGTGTCCTAACTCGTGTGGTGGATATTTTAGTTAATAATTCAGCCATATCTATATAATATTAATACTGGAAGCAAAAACTTTGTATCCCTTTTTAAGAAAATTGCGCGGACGGCGAAGTATGAAATTTTGCACACTTATAGAGAATATGGAGAAGAAGTGCACAATGCTAATATTTTTTTTTTTAATAATGCATAAAAGATACATTAAATCAATAAAGAAAACATTACACACCATGTATTTGACATACACACGCATGCATACTATTTATTGTCAAACTTTTGTTCTTGACGTCTGTTGTCAAATTGAGAATAGAATATGGTTTGTCTTTGTTAATATTTTTTATAGTGTAGTCTTGGCGAAATTCGTGATTATAGAAGTATAAAATACAATCATAATAGTGTACAAACTTATAATTCCAATTAATTATAGTCGAATCTCGACTACTGCGGGACCGCTAGTTAAATCAATAAAGAAAACATTACACACACTACATACCATGTATTTGACGCACACACGCATGCATACTATTTATTGTCAAACTTTTGTTCTTGACGTCTGTTGTCAAATTGAGAATAGAATATGGTTTGTCTTTGTTATTATTTTTGGAGTTTACTCCTTAAGAATCGATTTACATATATAGGCCCGGGGTATGAAAATTATGGGGACCAAAATCGTACTAGAGAGTATAGCATGTCACACGAAATGCGTTATGCGCCTGATTGGCTCCTGATTGGCCAATCAGGAGCCAACGCGCGGCCGCGTTATCGCAGGTGACGCCGGGCTGCTGCGCCGGCAGTCCGCCACAAAGCCTCGTACTGATCGCGCGTTTCTCTCATTATTGTATTTTCATATATTTGTTAGTCGTTTGTTTTGTGTCTCGTTAATTTGTTAATAATCTGTAGTGTATCGTGTTGTCGTAATATAGAACTATTTCTCGTATTGTTTCGTTTAATTTACCGACATCGTTTTGCTTGTGGCCGGACGCCGTTCGGGTTCGATTCCTGAACGTATCAACTGTTAGTGGGTTGATACCCGAATATAACCCGCTACAAATCATTTATTAATAAAGCTTATTAAATATAAACAATTCCTTCTATCAGTGAATGGACAACTTATATATTAATTGTAAAAGTGAATTATATAGACTTACTTAATTACCGCATCCACGTGTTCCGCAACTCCCGGATCATTCTCACTAGAATACGTAACTTCCATATTTTACTGTATTCAACTGACACAAATTTATATTTATATCCAGTAAACTCCAGTCGTGCGTCGGAGCGGACACACACACTTTTTTTATATTGTAGTCTTGGTGAATTTTGTGATTATAGAAGTATAAAATACAATCATAATAGTGTACAAATTTACAATTCCAATTAATTATAGTCGAATTTCGACTACTGCAGGACCTAATTTTAATTACAAGACCGATTCAATTTGATCCTCTGCATTTGTCATGGCTCAAGAGAAGGCAACCGTTATCGATTTTTTAAGATTTATGGTATGACCATTTAACTTAATTGCCATAGAGTTTAGCAGAAAAACATAGACGTCGCTTACAATTTACATGGTTACAGATACATTTTATATCAGAAAATAAATGCTGCCTTAATTAATTTAACTGTCGACAAAGACCTGTTTATCTATTTTAATGTTCATTAAAAAGAAAACGTTTTTGTAAATTATATAGGCACTGTTGCTATAAATACCAAAGGTTAGGACCAATTAAATTTATTTTTTCCCCTTATTATTTTCGTCTTATCTCGACAACGAAGGATGACACTCGAGAACCCTTCTATTATAAAAATTGATTTTAATTGGACATTCTACCCTGGGAAATATAAAATTTTGTATCGTTCAAAAGTATTTCTTTTTTTTTCGGGACCTTTGTTGGTATTTTTGTCCTCTGGCTTTTTATTAAGTGAGGTTGTTTTTCACGAACATTCTCAGACGAGCTTAAACTCCGCCTGACTTTAAAGAATTACCGGAGCTGATTTACTGGCGGCAGGATCTCTTGTGAGTCTAGACGGGTATGTACCACCACCTTGGCTATTTCTGCCGTGAAGCAGTAATGCGTTTCGGTGTGAAGGGTGGGGCAGCCGTTGTAACTATACTTGAGACCTTAGAACTTATATCTCAAGGTTGGTGGCGCATTTACGTTGTAGATGTCTATGGGCTCCAGTAACCACATAACATCAGATGGGCTGGGAGCTCGTCCATCCATCTAAGCAATAAAATAAAAAAGAGCTGATCTACTAACGGCAATAGTCTTGCGGCCACCTAAGCCTTCATACTGGAATGCATGTATGCTTTGAGAAAGAAATAGAAAGAAGGTTGTTAGTTCAACTCACAAGATATACTAATGTAGGATTGGTAAGAATGGAACGTATGAAAAGAGTGTAGAACGGAGCGTTAAGATGTGAGTGAATGAAAACGGTAAAAAAGGAAAAGAGAATGACAGACAGAATGACAAAGGAAAAGGAACATGGCGAAGACGGCTAACAAAATGAGTAAGGCGTAATAAAAGTATTAATTAATTTTTAATTATTATTATAACAGAAGATTTTGGAACAGTGGAAGTTTTAATTTATGCGCTGCGATCCCTACCCTCCACTAATACTAGAAATGTTATAGATAATAAGGTGGGTAAATTGTGGATGATATACGTATGGTAGATACCATTTTCTTACATGTTTATGCAAAGAAGCATGCATGCCGACTTGTAAGATAAGACAACGGTGAATTCAGTATCTAAGCATGAAACAAAAGCTCTAGTAGTAGATTCGATGATATTGAACTAGGTTTAGCCCGCGACTTCGTCTGCGTCTAATTTACTTTGGGATAACGCGAAATTTTACCCGCGACATTCAAATCGGACCAGTAATTCCTGAGATTAACCGCGTTCAACCAAACAAACAAACTCTTCAGCTTTATAATATTAGTATACATAACAAATTTTCCACCCTTCAAACCACTTCGCATGACTGTCTCGCATAAAAACATACAGGGTGACGGCACCGCACGGGGTCACAATAGCCCCCGCCGCCACGAAGATTCACGTGAATCCATCAAGCATAAACGTAACAAAAATAATCTCTTCAACGTATAAATAAAATTACACGCGAACTGTTGACCTTAAGTAATCCGGGGGACCCTCAACGGAGCAATCCATTTATTATTATTAAGCTCGCTATAAGTTCCGTCCAGCGTTGGTAAGTTGGTGCCACTTACGGCAATAACAAGCCCGTCCCGCGACGTACCCTTGTGGCCGTAAGATGCGGTTCAACTATAAAGCGCAAGGTATTACTATTGTATTCGTTGTTTTTCAATGATTCACTTTCAATGATTCGCTCGCTTGATCGAGAAACTTGCAATTTATTAGAATAATAATCTATTAAATCTTATTTTACTACAAGGAACTCAACAACCAAAAAATGTGGTCTTTACTGTTGGTAGAACCGACTAGAACCTCTTGTGAGTCAGCGCGGGTAAGCACCACCCTGCCTATTTCTGTCGTGAAGCAGTAATGCGTTTCGGTTTGAAGGGTGGGGCAGCCGTTGTAACTATACTTGAGATCTTAGAACATATATCTCAAGGTGGGTGGCGCATTTACGTCGTAGATGTCAATGGGCTCCAGTAACCACTTAACACCAGGTGGGCTGTGAGCTCGTCCACCCATCTAAGCAATAAATAAAAATAAAAAAGTGTGGACTACAGCGATATAAATTCGAGTCCTTTCGATCCTTTCGATGCTCGTTTGATACTATTGACAGCTGACAAACGACCTTTGACGCATGAATAATTACGTATGTATAAAAAACATGTTGGATTTGAAGCTATCGTTGACAACGTTCAAATTTGTTATAAAAAAAAAGCGTGTGCGTCTTGTGATGTGGGGCAGAATTAATAACTTAAACTAATCTAAGTTAAACTATTTAATATTGAAATTGTTTAACTTGAGAAAAACTTAGGTTATTACTTAAATTTGATGTGTACTAATATGATAATGTTATAACAGAATGGCAGGTATGTGATGGCAAAAAAAAGAGGTAAGCAAGCTAGAAGATGGATAGATGATATAAAGATGATTGGAGGGACAATCTGGTCCAGAAAAGCTAGCAATAGAGAAGAATGGAAGCAGCTGGAAGAGGCCTATGTGTCACAGGACACGCTGATCACTGAACCGGGAAACCCGATGTATTAGATTAGATTTAAGTTAAAAGAATTTGCTACAATGTGTAAATATCATTATTTAGTATCAGCAATAACGGCTTACAAAAAAAATATGATAATGTAAGGAAAATTGTAACATAAATTGAAAAAGATAAATATAAATAGTTAGGAGCTACACGTCTACGTTTTCAATACCGCTGCCGTATACATGAGAGAAAGAGAAGCCAGACTGACGCCGTAACGCGTTACGTAACGAACCGATTTACACTCCGATGAGAACTTATCACTTCAGCTATGTCTAAAATATCATGAACCTTGATAAACTTAGTTCATACGAGTGGGCATTCTACTACGCAATATTTGATGACAAACTTGACTTGATACTTTAGGGACACCCTGTAGCTAAAACTAAGTTATAATCTATATTATCAAACAAGGTATTCCTTGTGACTAATATTAGAAATGGAATTATTGGAGGCTGTTTGAATTAATTATTCCTCCGCCTATTTTGTCACTAAGGGAATACGCTATTATTTGTCATCCTAACTGTACAAATTCGCTTCTAACACAGAATCTAAGATACCTAGAAACCGCAATATTTCTCAGAGTAATTCACATAACAGCGTTCCTAGCCGGGAAACAATTCCGCCAATATAATATCTAATACATAATACCTATGAATTCTAATGTAAAGAAATTAATCCTTGTGCAATATCTTGTAGTGGCTATTTTCAGAAAAAGAAATTTTATAAAAATCTGAACAGCGACATTCTTAAGGTAAGCTTACGAAGCTAGATAAAAATTCCAAATAACAGCTTTCGGACGGAAAATCTTCTCTTTATTATTCCTTGTAAATCAACCTTAAATTTTTTTTATATAAAACGCTATATTTTGAAATTTAGACCATCGTCAATTCAAGGCAGTGGAGAGCTGTAGAACAGGGTAGGAAGGCAAACGGGCGTCGAAAAGCCTTCTGCATAATGCATTGCGATACTGCAACGACCTTTGAGTTCCGCGTTTGTACGCCCCTGGCCTTATTTCGAAAATATACAGCAATTCTCGGAATTTTTCCAGATAAACCTTTTCAGAGGTATATTTTATGGACATTCATATAAAAGAGATAAAACATTAGAGTTACAAGTACAGTAAAAGTAAAATTCATGGAATGCTCAGCATTTTACACTAAGACTTGTCGATAGCCTCTGAAAACCTTGAAAAGATGTTCGTCAAAAACAAGATTGGTGGAAAACGGCCATGATAGTCTGAAGTGCTACATATTATCTGCAAATCTTATAAGATGAGGCTATTCGTGAAGGGGTGGGGTGTCAGGGTAGACCAAGGTCTGGAAAATGACCCGAAGAGAAGTTTTTTTATTTTTTTTATTGCTTAGTTGGGTGGACGAGCTTACAGGGTGTTAAGGTGGAGCCCATAGACATCCACAACGTAAATGCGCCACCCACCTTGAGATATAAGTTCTAAGGTCTCAAGTATAGTTACAACGGCTGCCCCACTCTTCAAACCGAAACGCATCACTGCTTCACGGCAGAAATAGGCAGGGTGGTGGTACCCACCCGCGCGGACTCACAAGAGGTCCTACCACCAGTAATTACGCAAATTATAATTTTATAAGTAGAAGGTAGTAGAAGGTAGGAGTAGGCTGATTACTTTAATAATATATGGCTGAATTATTAACTAAAATATCCACCACACGAGCTAGGACACTAAAAAGCGTATGCGGTAAATCTAAATGACAAATGCCAGTAGCTAAGGCAAATTCATTTCATTCAAAATACAAAAGAATATTTTTTTAACAAAAACCAAATCTGAACGAAAATGCCAAGCAATAAATAAAGTCCACCCAGTTTTTATTTTCCAAACGATTTTTATTTTGTTTTCGAAGACTGGTTCTTGGTACGGTCCTTTCATGAATTCATTTCTTCGAATCTCAATCAGACAAAGGAAATATCGGCCATTCGATCGTTTCGCTCAGTTTTTTCAACAAACTATCTCTACTGGTACAAACTGTTGTATCCGAAGTAGTTCAAGTTAAATAAGAACTATACAAGGTAAGTCTACGTCGAGAGCTCTTCGATTTTATTTGCTTTGTTTTATTTTCCTATACCTTTTCGAGTTTCGTCGTTCAGTATTTTTGTATTACATTTTTCGGTACGCTGATGCAGAAAATTATGTTTGTATGAAACTTGCTTGGTTTACGGTCTTGATTTAAGAAGGGTATAGCCCTAATATTTGTTTTTCTTATTTTGGTTATTGGTGTATTTCGAAAGACGACTTGGCTGTTACACGACGTCATCATAAATAGCAAATTTATCGGGTTACAGAAAATTACATTAACGTATTTTTTGTTTTGGGTGCGTGCTGTTAGTTCCCTGGGTGCGAATTGGGCCGACCCATGTCTTGCCGTGGGCGTCGTAAAATATGACAGAAACTTCACACATACGGCCCACCCCATGATGAATAGTTACCATCTCTCATTGGCGTCAGCAATGCCAAGGATACAGTCAAGCTGCAGCCTACAGTTGAGTACTATCCAAAAACCGCTCTTGAAGACAGACATGTCAAAGCGTTCAGGAAATACTGTGGAGGACATTTCATTCCAAAGTTGGATGGTGCATTGCAGAAAAGACCTCTGAAAACGCTTTATGGAAGAATGCAGTGGTTCTAGGTAGTAATGGATGTCCTTTGTTCTGGTGGTGGGCGGTGCGATGATAAAACGTGGTACAAAATGTGGTACAAAATACAGATAGAGAACCAAGGTCCTTCCTTAGACCCAGATGTCCCAAACAATCCGTAAGAATGGGATTATCGACAATCCGAGCGGTCCTCTTCTGTATGGAGTCAAATGGAAGTAGCTCTTATGTGGAAGCCCCAGAGGTGGGCGTAGCACTCCATACAAGGTCAGACTTGTGCTTTGTAAAGCAAAAGATTTAGCCCAGGCACAAAATACTGCTTCGCTCTGTTGCAGACTCTCAGAATTTTTTATACTGCAAAAACTTCGATACTGGACAACAAAATCAAAAATACCAATACTCGTGGAAGGTTGCAGGGATACTCATTAGAATTGCGGCGCCATGATAAGAGGGCCCTTGTTCGCAGTGAACACGCTAACATGTGTTTTCATTAAATTTACCCCACCCCACTCGGAAACTCGCCCCAGAGAGTTATCGCTTCAGAAAAAAAATTAATCACCATATACACACAAGGGCAAGAAGGAAAAGAAGTATTTATTATTTCAGTAAAACCGGTCCAATAATACCAACATATCCACCAGTGCTATGTAATTCAGTAGGTATTTAGAGGGGCACACGACAACCTGTATCCTGTATTACTTAAGAGAATGTACCCAAGTACACAGGATGTTGACATTACTATTAGTTTGACCAGTGAGAGCTAGTGTTAAGGCCGAAAAATAAAACATAAGTATGATATTATACTATGAAAAAACCGATGATCCATTGTAATCGACCAAAAACCAAAATATCCGATCTCGCCCACAAGCGTAAACATTAACAAATACGGTACCATAGAACGTGACTCTCGAGGGTCGTACACGAGCCTCACAATGCGAGGGGTCACTATTATTGGCTTCGAAGATATCAGCACCGGTGTTGTGCGCTATTTGTATAGTCCACGTTTCTGACCCGCAGACAAAAGGGTCCCGAACCAATTCGTTGCTTATTTCAATTTTAAATAAACCAAACGTGGAATTCTCGTTTCTTTCGAAGGAAAGGTCGCATGGTTCAGTTGTGGAATTAGATACCGGGAAATTGTTTAATTTCGCTTTATCCATGCAGTCATAAAGTTGATTATTTTTATTTAAAAAAAAAAACAGCTTTAGTGGTTAATGACACATATTTATATATATTGATTGATTGATTCATCCGACCGATTTCGGCCATGGCGACCACTTTGACTCCTATCCGTCGATTTGGCGCTCGTGCGCTCGAAGATGGCTTATATTATAGCCTATCTTCGCGGCAAAACTCCTTGCGCTTTAAGGGCACGTAAGCACGCCGTTTTCATAATTGAGTCGTCTATTATCAAAGGTGGCAATCTGTGCATTTGGACAAAAAAAATTTATTGATATGTCAATACAGATTGATTTGAATATAATCGTCTCCTTCAAAGAATACGGTTCAAAACCTGCATTAAATAAAGGTTAATAGTTAACCTGTTATTTATCTAAGATGTCGTTCCGAAGAGTTTTGTGACTGCCAATGGAATACAAAGTCAATAATTCGTTTTTCTGATTTACCAATCATTGTCCAAAAGTCAGATTGCCGCCTTTGATAATAGTCGACTCAATTATAGGTTATGGCAGCAGGTGGGCGGGGTACATTAAGTACCTACAAAATTTTAGATCTAGTCGGAGTATATTTCTTAGAGGTATTGGCAATCGAGTTCCGAGTGACCCGTACCGAAGATTCTCCTGCAACATGTGAAAATTATAAATTTATTGTGGAACGCTAACGTATTTAAGTATTATTTAGAAAAAAATATTACGAAACCAAAAACTACGCTATTGATTAATTTTTTCAATGACTTTTTTTTTTATTGCCTATGTATGTGGGGGAGCTCACAGCCCACCTGGTGTTAAGTGGTTACTGGAACCTATAGACATCTACAACGTAAATGCGCCACACACCTTGAGATATAAGTTCTAAGATCTCAGTAAAGTTACGACGGCTGCCCCACCCTTCACACCGAAACGCATTACTGCTTCACGGCAGAAATAGGTGGGGTGGTGGTACCTACCCGTGCGGACTCACAAGAGGTCCTACCACCAGTAATTACGCAAATTATAATTTTGCGGGTTTGATTTTTATTACACGATGTTATTCCTTCCCCGTGGAAGTTAATCGTGAACAATTGACAAGTGCGTATTTCATTAGAAAAATTGGTACCCGCCTGCGGGATTCGAACACCGTTGCATCGCTATATACGATGCACCGGACGTCTTATCCTTTAGGCCACGACGACTTCAAACTTTGTCTTTCTTTGACTTTCCTTCCATCTACATTTATTCTGCCATTATAGTTCGCTACAGGCTCTCAGGTGCGTGTTTTACTCACGGTGGAAATGTAAGAAGAATTACTTAATAAAAAGTATAATTAGATAAACTGCCGATAAAATTTAAACTAAAGTTTGAATATTCGAAGCTGAATTTTCGTTTGCAATTGTACATGATTTTTATTATTGAAGTTTAAGCACATGTCTATAGCAAACTACATATACATTGGTTTATTAATAGATCGCACAGCCGTTATGTAAAAAAATAGACACCTTTATCTCACATCCCGACGTAAATGGCGGTTGTTTCCTACTGATGTGTTAGTATGGCCTCTACAACCAGAGAGCAATGGATTTTTTTTTATTGCTTAGATGGGTGGACGAGCTCACAGCCCACCTGGTGTTAAGTGGTTACTGGAGCCCCTAGACATCTACGACGTAAATGCGCCACCCACCTTGAGATATAAGTTCTAAGTTCTCAAGTATAGTTACAACAGCTGCCCCACCCTTGAAACCGAAACGCATTACTGCTTTACGGCAGAAGTAGGCAAGGTGGTGTTACCTACCCGTGCGGACGCACAAGAGGTCCTACCACCAGTAGATAGGATATTTATCCTTGATCATTTGTCTCTGCGTGGAGCTTTATAAGTACAGCAATCATCTCATCTATCTGGCCATAGAGTGTATCACTTTTTATCACATAGGCTTCACTTACAAGTGCAACTTTTACTGTTAGAAACTCTATACATTTTATTAAGTTGGTATTAGTTTTGAATAGTTTTCAAAAAGATTTTAAGGCAAACCGTTTGGCTCCAATTTGATATTTCCTTAAATGGAACATTTGTAGGTATTATGAAATAGATAGGAGCTTATATCTCCGGAATTGTTTCCCATCTAGGAACGTTTTTTAAGTGAGATTCCTTGCGTTCTCAGACCGTTTCTCTCGCAAATATTGCGTTTTCTAGGTACCTTAGTTTCTGTGGCATAAATGAATGTGTACAGTTACAATTGAAACAGATAATCGAGTTTTTATTTAGATATTTTGATGCAATCAAGAGGATTCATTCAAATCGCTTCCAATAAATTATTCTGGACATTTGTGAACAAAAGTAAGATTCGACAACGGATCTCATGCGGCCGATATACATCAAATATATAATAGGTACTAAGATATGATTTGCCAATAATTAAACACGGCGGTATATTAGTGGTAGCACGTATTAGTGGGTGGTAGTCAGCATGATGTAATTGATTTTACAGTATCACATTTCACCAACTTGTGCACTGACTTAGAAGTGAGTTCAGGCGGGTCGGAACCTCCATCCTGCCTTTATCTGCGGCAAAGCACTTATACATTCAGTTTTGACGAGTGAAACAGCCTTCACGCAGTACATAATTGTATTTTTACAAAGCCTCTATTGCCCTTAGTTATACCAAACTAACGACAATGTACGGAAAAAGTAAATGAGAAAAAAATAGCTTGTAACTAAAGTATAAAAGGCGGATTAATCGAACTTTGGATGGAGATTATTTTAGAAATTGGGAAGTTTGATGTAATCTAAATCTATACAAAAACAACTATGCAATGTAATACTTACTATATAATATTATATAATCAGTCTTGTGGATCTCTATTTTCAAAGTAAACAGAAAGTAATCACTCAAATTTACATCTACTAACCAAGCAACCAACATAACAAAAAAAAAACTGTCTACACAGTCATAAATTTAGAATTTCCACTGAAGTCATTTCATTCGTGTCATTTTACTACTATCCAACAATTAACTGTGGTAAAACTTCTCGCTTTGGGACGTAATAAGATTTTTTTCTCGTTCACGAATATTGTTTCTATGCAATTGGCGATACCGGCATCTGAATATAAAAAGCATTCAGTTTCTAGCATGACGTGAATTTTGAAGAGTATCGATTCTGTGTGCCGCTTGTTCTAGGCCATAGTCGATAATTGACTCGATAGTTTTGCGAAACTTCTGAGGAATTTTTATCACAACGATACGTCATTAAGGCGGCTGTGACAAAGTGAAATGTTTTTTTCGGTCTATGTTCGGATTGTTTTGTTTTGTAGCACCCTGGCTCCCAAAGTGTGAATGTGACTTAAAAGCATGTACTAAATTATCATCATCATCAAAATCAGTCCAATTTACTCCGGTGCGTCCGGTTTTGGCTCTCCTCGTGCATTTCTTAGTCGATCTGGACGGAGGATGTCCCACATTACGATTACCGGTGCGTGGTCTCCACTGAATAATACATAATAATCCCGTGGTGATCCAGTGGACTCAACGAAGCACAGCTATTGTTAGAAAATTCTATCAGGCTGAGCACCCATGGGCTTGGCCTACCCATGCAGTGAAACCAGAATTATCCCTCGAGGCTACTGCTAATTGGATTTAAAAAAAAAACTACACAGTTGATTCTAGTTGTACTTTAATTTCGTTCTCTGAAAATACATTTGGAATTTTATTAGCAATCATTTATCTTAAAACTTTTTCGAGATATAGTCCCCAAGATGTGGATATACAGAGACTAATTTTGTCTGACTCTTTTTTTGTTAGCGCACTAATGAATAATAGACGAGCTTACGGTCCACCACTAGTTGATTAGCAAAGCTTATAGAAATCACGTCACCCACCACCATTTCCCTGTAAGCTGGAGCGTATCATTACTTTATGACAGAAATAGACAGGAATGTGGAATCTACTCGTACGTACGTACCTACACCCTACTGTTAACAGATGCTATTCTATACATTTTGCTGATTTCATTTAAATTACATAATGTTATTTGTTCGTCGTGGAAATCATTCGTGTACAGTTACTATGTATATATCACAGAGGCGTTCTAAAACACCTTTTAGTGAAACCCCTTTAGACGCATTGAGAGTAAAATTTAACTCGCAACAGATTCGTTGCGGCTAGAGAGAAAAGATACAATTTAGGAAGAGTAAGAGTGAGAAAATAGAATGAGCGTCTCGCTAGCCACTCGACCGTGGAGAGAAGGAAAGGACAAAGCGAGCTAGGTCGTGTCTCTTATACACGGCATTCCCTATTACAAGAGAAATTTGATTTAAGAATGAAAAATGAAGAAAACCACAATACTAAATACCGCAAAAGAAGTTTCACTTCTTACACGCGCACCAAGTTGCACGCGCACCACTTTATTCAAGAACAGTAAAACGTGATTCATGCAACTATTCGCAAATCGAAGACATAACTAATCACTCACAAAATCGTAAAAAGTCAATCTAGCAAAAAATAAAAAGGGTGCGTGTACTTATGTACGCGCGTAAGAAGTTATACTTTATTTTTATTAAATTCATTTCTTTTTTTTTTTAATCATTTTGAAAAAAAATCCATTAAACAACATCCTCAAACACGCATATTGGACATCCCTTTTCTTGACATCGTATAAATTGGGCAATTCTCGGTACGGTTCGGAAAATTCACCTGCGGTTATATTCAGACTCGCCAAGTTACGTCGGTCGTATTGTAATGAGCGATTTAGTGGGCAACTTCATTCTGTTAATTTTGTGTCACGGTGCGTGCGCATCGTAAAATTTCACTCTCATCAATTTTTCATAACGCGCATAAAGAAGTATAACTTCAAATATATCTAGACTAACTATAAATAGAATTAAAGACCCTTGTGAACTCAATAGTTTCTATAAGGATGTCTCCATATGTGTGTTTCGCTAACCTGACAACACTACAAGACCCATTAACAAGCTTTCTGGAAATATCAAATCTATGAAACGTTAACAATGTAACATCTATTGAATTTCCATTTCATTTGATCGTAAACGGGTATAACAATCGTGGGGAAGGGGTGTAGCGGACTGATCACGGTCGGCTTGACGAGTAATAGGATGCTTTGATTAACAAACAACTAGATCCATATTGTTGGTGTTACGTCTATTTATTGTTGTCTATTGTACTGTGATTCTCGGTTGGGAATTGTTGTTATTATCGTTTGTAATGATATTTATGGAAGTCTAAACGAACATATATAAGTCTACAAAAAATCTATTATATCAACACGTGAAGCAAAAACTTTGGACCCCTTTTTACGAAAATTGCGCGGACGGAAGAGTATGAAATTTCCCACACTTATAGAGAATATAGAGAAGGAGTGCAGAGTGTTAATATATTTTTAAATTATGCATTAATAATACATAACTAAAAATATAATGAATCAATAAAAAAACATTACACACAGTACCAACTATTGACACACACGCACGCATGCATACAATTTGTTTATTGTCAATATTGTCAAATTTTTCTTACTAGAGGTCCCAACAGTAGTCGAAATTCGACTATAATTAATTGGAATTGTAAGTTTGTACACTATTATGATTGTATTTTATACTTCTATAATCACAAATTTTGCCAAGACTACACTATAAAAAATATTAACAAAGACAAACAGTATTTCATCTCATTTTGACAACAGACGTCAAGAACAAAAGCTTGACAATAATAATATGCTTGCGTGTGCGCGTCAAATACATGGTATGTAGTGTGTGTAATGTTTTCTTTATTGATTTAATGTATCTTTTATGCATTATTTAAAAAAAATATTAGCATTGTGCACTTCTTCTCCATATTCTCTGTAAGTGTGGAAAATTTCATACTCCTCCGTCCGCGCAATTTTCGTAAAAAGGGATACAAAGTTTTTGCTTCACGTATTAATATATAGATTGCTTAAAGTCTGTAGTCAAATTGAGAATGGAGTAATATTGTTTGTCTTTATTAATATTTGTCCAAAGTGTAATCTTGGCGAAATCTGTGATTATGGAAGTATAATATATACATATAATATAGTCTTTGACAATAGAATCATAATAGTGTACAAACTTATAATTTCAATTCATTATAGTCAAATTTCGACTACCAGGGGACCACTAGTTCAAATAAATGTCTGTCATGTATTTTTTGATTCAAGAATAGTCTGACCTCTAAAGTGTTTCCTTAGTCAAAGTACATTTTCAATAAATTCATAAACCTCCTACGCATGCAGTATATTTATGAATCCCGTGAAAAAATTGCCTTTGGTTTGATTAATTAAAATGAAATTGTAATCAATTTTAGATGATTAATTTATTTATAAAGGATTGAAATAAATGCTTTATTTAAAATATAATATGATTTTATTGTTAATTTACATTGGCTTTTGTGATTGAAATATGCTCTGCTTGTATTTTAGATCACTGCAATTTAAAGTAGTGTTGAGTCTCTATATCGGGCAAGGATTAATAAGACACGCGTTCAGTTAAGTGACTAACGTATATTGGGATTACAACCTAACGTGCTTTCGACAGCCCGACAACTCCGAGACTGACGTAGCATCATTGCAATATAATTACCGCTAACACATACATATAATTATTAGTTGCTATGGGGACATTTGTGGTCCCTGCAGTAGGTTTGAATAAGTATGAAATAAATTAAATGCATCTACCTAACTTTTTTTAGGGGCTGAGGGGCCGGAACTTCTCCAAGGTGTCCGCGCCTTGGTGGCACGCAGAGTATGTGGAACATGACGGTCTGCGGATGTTGGTAGCAGACTGGGGCCCAAGGTGTTTTAAGGTCTTCCTACTTTTTTTTTATTGCTTTTTTATTGCTTAGATGGATGGATGAGCTCACAGTCCACCTGGTGTTTAGTGGTTACTGGAGCCCATAGACATCTACAACGTAAATGCGCCACCCACCTCGAGATATGAGTTCTAAGGTCTCAGTATAGTTACAACGGCTACCCCACCCTTCGAGAAACGCATTACTGCTTCACGGCCGAAATAGGCGGGGTGGTGGTACCTACCCGTGCGGACTCCCGAGAGCTCCTACCACCAGTGATTACGCAAATTATAATTTTGCGGGTTTAATTTTTATTACACTATGTTATTCCTTCACTGTGGAAGTCAATCGTGAACATTTGTTGAGTACGTATTTCATTAGAAAAATTGGTACCCGCCTGCGGGATTCGAACACCGGTGCATTGCTACATACGAATGCACCGGACGTCTTATCCTTTAGGCCACAACGACTAAATACGATTACTATACGACTCCCCTTGCACGCTTTTACCCGATGTCCGATCTCCGCCCAAGGTCAGAGCCCAAACTAAGTAAGGGGGGATTCCTGCGGTCAAGATTATACCACGACTCGCGGTGCCACCCCTAGGTCGCCCGACTTACGGTTCGTCGAGGCAATCGTCGACGACCAACGATACTGGCCTCCGCAGTGCGGCAGAGGCCAGTCAGGAGCTGCCGCTGGTGTTCCGGTATACCTAACGTGATCATTAGTTTTTTTTGTCAAAGCAGGACATCTGCGGGATTATATAATAAAAAAAACAAGTATTTAGTGTTTTACAAGTATTTTATTTGTAGAAATAGAATAACACAAAATAATCAAAGCACTAAACATAAAATAGTTAGTGCTCTGTAATAGTACCTCTTTTGTTCAATTAGCCCATTCAAACACTTCTAGCTCTATGTTGAATTGAAAAATAAATTTATCGTTTAGTCTGTTTGCAAAAGCGGAACTACGTTGGCCTCACTGGCGACAGCGGGACAGAATGCCCGAAAGCGGGACTGTCCCGCCCAAATCGGGACGTATGGTCGCATTAGGTATACCCCGCTCGGGCTACTCTTGCGGTTGCTCTCCCACATTAGTTCCGTAGAATTGCAGCTCTATAGAACTACTCTGGCGTGTAGTGCGCTACAGTAAACTACCTATCACCTCTGCATCATGTGAGAGAGAAACACATCGAACTCTAAACATCTTTACAGACCCGTTGATGTTCCTGTCGCATAAATCAACTTGCCCTCCCAGCCTACGTTCTCAGCGGGCTCCAAAAAACCGCAATTTTTTTCAACGCCCCTTGTGATAAATGGCCTACGCCAGGAATTTCTTTATAACGGTGAATTATTATTGAATAAGGTCGCTTATTAATTCTATTCACAGCCCTAATTAATTACTGCGATGATGACGTGTCATTCAGGACGTTGGAAGTTATTTCAAAGTCTCCGAACGATGGGAAAATGTAAATTTGAATTGAAATATAATCAAAATAGCCTTATTATCATCTCCTTATGTTAAAACTTTTGTGCATATTTTATACAAGTTGACGTGGAATATTATTGTTTGATCGCCTCTTTTCAGAGTAATTGTAAGAACTAAAATCAAATCAGTAGACTTATGTAATTAAAAAATGTATTGCATTATCTTTATTATTATTATTATTATATTGTTTTGTTTTTTCACGAATAGCGCACAAAATAGCACAAAATAACTAGTAGCTTCCAATTTCATAAAATTCAAAGTTATTAGTTACGTCCTTACGGGAGGATGCGGAGGGGTACCCTAACCGAGAAAAAACGTCCGTAACGTAAGATTTTTATTAGTAATGCACACAGTGTACAACTTAGCTTTGTAATAACGTACAAAAAATAACATATTTTTATTATATATGTTTTATAAATCATTGTGAATAAAATAAATAAGCTGATAACTTTGTAAAGTAGTTTTATCCTTATTTTTATCAATAAAAAAATGATAATAAAAAATATATACCCGAATAATTATTTTCTTTATACCTCGAATAGAACTTAAAATTCATATTTTTATAATAAGGAACTTCGTTCCTATCCGATGTCCCACGACACCACATATTTTTTTAGCGGCGCTTACTTACTACCTAGCTTAACAAATTATAAATCGATTCTCAGAGTCTCCGAAAAAAAATCCTAATGAAACGGAGAACGAAACCGGGTAAGGAACCGGGTAAATTGTTCGAAATTTATTTACTTGTCTGTCCGTAACTTAGATTAAGTACGGTTCCTAACAATTGAAATGTTCCGTGAGTTCTTGAATAACTCATTTCGTGTTACTTATTTGAGTTGAACATTGACTTGAAAGGCTTAATAGTAAATTTTAAAAGTAGTGTATTTTTTTTTAAATTACTATTATTTATTGGTGGTAGGGCCTCTTGTGAGTCCGCACGCGTAGGTACCACCGCCCTGCCTATTTCTGCCGTGAAGCGGTAATGCGTTTCGGTTGGACGGGTGGGGCAGCCGTTGTTACTATACGGAGACCTTAGAACTTATATCTCAAGGTGGGTGACGCATTTACTTTGTAGATGTCTATGAGCTCCAGTAACCACTTAATACCAGGTGGACTGTGAGCTCGTCGACCCATATAAGCTATAAAAAACGGTGATAAATTGTCGTTGCAGACGAGTTCAAAGGCTTGCTGGCGGTAAATGGTCGTAGCCTCAAGGCGCTCGGTGTACCCACATCGACGCCATTATATCGGTGTTCAAAAAATATGAAGTGAACATTTTCAACTATGGAAATACTATATTATTATTATTATTATTAATTTTTTTTTTATTGCCCTTGTAGGCGGACGAGCATACGGCCCACCTGATGGTGAGTGGTTACCGTTGCCCATGGACTTCAGCAATGCCAGGGGCAGAGCCAAGCCGCTGCCTACCATATATTATACCCAATGCCGAGAATTACTTTACGAAAATGTTATCTACGAAACATTAGGGATTTAGATCGAAAGATAATTATAATTTCGCTCGTAAATCTTTTTGATATCGTTACAAAGATAAATTGTAAATAGACGTCTAAAAAAGGTATTAGTAAATTTTATTGTACAAACAACACCAAGTAATAATATTTAAGTGTAAATAATATTGTTTTTGTGTACAGCTAGACCAATGTTTACATCGACCGTTTACTTTTAGTTTTAGTTGGATTTATTTAATATGACATTTTACTTTTACGAGATTGAAGGGATATCATGTTTAAATTTTACAGAAATAAAATAATATTATACTAGAGGCCCCGCAGTAGCCTAAATTCGAGTATAATTAATTGGAATTGTATAATAAGTTTGTACACTATTATAATTGTATTTTATACTTTTAAAATCACAAATTTCGCCAACGCTACACTATAAAAAATATTAATAAAGACAAACAATATGTATGTAATCTATTCTCAATTTGATTCACAGACGTCAAGAACAAATGTTTGACACTAAATAGTATGCATGCGTGTGTGCGTTAAATACACGGTATGTAGTGTGTGTAATGTTTTCTTTATTGATTTAATGTATCTTTTATGAATTATTTTAAAAAAAAAAGCATTGTGCACTTCTTCTCTATATTCTCTATAAGTGTGGAAAATTTCATACTCCTCCGTCCGCGCAATTTTCGTAAAAAGGGATATAAAGTTTTTGCTTCACGTATTAATATATAGATGTGTATTCTTGTGGTTTAATCTAGCATTTAACGTATATATTAAATAACATATGAGATGTTTCGAAAATAAATTCTGATTAAGGTATTCATTTGAATTTAAATGTTGTATTAAGTAAAGTTTATTTGAAATGTATTAGATCGAATAAACACTGCAGGGAAAATAAAATATTGTTATACGTAATTTTGGAATATAATTTATTATCATCTATAGGTTTTCTTTGGGATGTCCATACAATATTACAACCGATTAATTATTTAGTTATTTATTTCATACTCATGAGGTAAATATCGTCAATAAATCCCATTTTAATCATTACTCATATTTGTTTTAAATAATTTATGCCATTCAATTTTATATTGGACATCGTTATATCGTTATAATTAGGACTTGTATATCTCAGCCGTTTAACCACTTAACATCAGATTGGCTGTGAGTTCGTCTGCCTATTTAAGCTAATAAACTAAAATAATATAGAAACATAAAATATTTGTAGTCCTTTTTTATGTCTTATTTTATATGAGGTTGGGGAAATCGAATCCAGGACCCAATAGATAATGTGGTTATTACAAAACCTCCTGGCGCTTCATAATCTGTTTATAGAAAAATCGATCCTATTTAAAACTATTTTAACGTGTAATTCAAATATTCTCGATGATTTTAACAACAGATAATACTTATTTTTTAGTTTACACTTAGAGACGAGCACACAGCTGGTAAGTACCGACTTATTGTCCTAGATATTGTAAGTAAATTGCTAAATTACTCTTTGAGGTTTGAGTTATGCGTCCGGCCTCAAATCTGGGCTGGCCTTTTGTGCTGGATACACGATAGGACTACGGGCTCACTTTAGCAAGTTAAATCATTTAGTTTTTTGGGTTTCAGTCTTTGTCAGTAATGGTTTGTTGATACTATCAATAAGTTCGGGGTTCGCTTCCAATATCGCCTTTCCTTCGGCCGTTTCTGCAGACGGAGCCTCACCGTGGAATGTCTCTTCGGTGTACACGTTGTACTGCTTCCTCATCGTACCGTGCCACTGAACAATTAGAATCATTTTGAGTTTATGAGATTTTCAGTAGATCTAGTCAGCCTAGTTTGGAATATCTTTGTGTTTTTCAATTACATGATTATTTTAATAAATTGTCAACATGATTGCAATTTTATTCTAGCTTCTATACCCATTTGAACATACCGAGTACATAGATTATCATGCGTTTTTATAATTTAAGTAACTTATAACTCTAGTAGCATTGATTTCTCTTGAATTCGAAAAGTTATTAAAAACACTGCCAACATATTTGATTGGCGTAGGTGGACATACGAACATGCAGTCTATTTTAGTTTATGTAGATATTGAAGCCCAGCACAACGGTAACGACTTAAAGGACAATCATCACGACAAATAAATCGGAAAGTGTGAATTCATTCCCGCAGACATACATACGTTGAATATCGATATAACAAATCATGGGATCGACTATAAATAAATTATTAAAGTAGAAATACAGGCGGTTGATTTTTTTTTATTTTTTTTTATTGCTTACTTGGGTGGACGAGCTCACAGACCACCTGGTGTTAAGTGGTTACTGGAGCCCATAGACATCTACAACGTAAATGCGCCACCCACTTTGAGACATAAGTTCTAAGGTCTCAGTACAGCTACAACGGCTGCCCTGCCCTTCAAGCCAAAACGCATTACTGCTTCACGGCAGAAATAGGCAGGGTGGTGGTACCTACCCGCGCGGACTCACAAGAGGTTCTACTACCAGTTAATATGATATGGGCAAGAAGAAGATAGCTCGTTGCTATATTAATAGATATTGTTTAAGGTTTCTACAATAGCGTAAGTAAAAGCTGACCTTGTCCCACAGATACATATTGAAGCCAAAGTTGCAATGGAAAAATTCGTGATGCTGATCATGGAATTCGGCGTCAGGCTGCCACGGCTGCCACCACTGGGCCTTAAAATTGATGCCGGAATGATCAATGATGCCGTGGTAGTAATTGTAAATGGCCACAGCGTAGAATGATGCTGGAAATATTTTTAAGATTTTATTATTACAACTACATCAAATATATATATATATTTTTCCGTATTAAATTATATACTCGTAAATTAGACGGTTTTGCAAATTCAATTCAATATCCGTTTGAATAACTATTATATAATATTACAAATGGCGCGAAAATTATTTTTCCAAAATCGAGTCGTACCTAAATCTATTCAAAATTTAAATTAAATAAAGAACCATTGAAGCAATTGGTGTATCTATACATAAACAGGCAAACGCAAAACGGTTAAGTGCCAATTTCTTCTCTGTAATTTTTTTCTGGTGTTTATATTTAGTAGCTTACGAACTTTAGTGCTATCCATACTTTTGGGATTTTTCCCAAATATCAACAACAACATAAAAGAGAAAAATTAATACATACAATACATCTAACACTAGAAGAAGTATCGGTGTTTTTGGTCGACTTTTGATCAATAGTTTACCTACTAGTTATTATAAATAAGAAGAGTTTATAGTTCAATGAAAAAATTAAAACATTTTTTGGAGAACGTTTTCAGATGAAATAATATCCAACTTTATAATTTATGATCAACAAATAATCTGTCAAAACTTACCCCAATGTGTAGGTATTGTGAAGAGAGGTAGACACATCGTTAGTTGGATATGCATAATTTCTACTGGATGGATGGCAGTTACAGAAAAGGCTGTAGGCTGTTTGTACTTATGGTGGAGCTTGTGGAAATGCTTGTACAACCAAGGAGTGTGATAAAGACGATGCATAATATAGGTCGTGTAATCCTGGAAAAAAAAGGAACGGATACTTAGATCTTCTTAAAATGAATGATATTGATACACAGATAAACTTAGGGTTTTTTTTTATTTTTTTATTGCCGTATAGGCAGACGAGCATACGGCCCACCTGATGGTGAGTGGTTACCGTCGCTCATAGACGTCAGCAACGCCAGGGGCAGAGCCAGGCCGCTGCCTACCGTTTAATACTCTCCACAAGCCTCGTTTGAAGAAGGACATGTCATAGCGCTCGGGAAACACCGTGGAGGGGAGCTCATTCCATAGCCGGATGGTATGTGGCAAAAAAGATCTCTGGAAACGCACTGTGGATGAACGTCGTGGCTCCAGGTAGTATGGATGAACTCTACTCCGGTGGCGGGTGGTGCGATGGTAATAGGGTTCATTGATTAATTTCTAAAGTATCAAAATAGGTAAAAATATTAAGGACAACTTACAATATAAATGAAAATAACTGGAAACTGCAAGAAGAACCAGATCCATCCGTACTCATCGAACTGAAAATAGACTGTGCACGGATTCCCATTGAAGATGTAACAGGCTAAAAAAGCTGAGAATGAACTTGTAATAATGAGAGATAGGGTTCCTATCATGATTTCGTGGCGTTCCAACTCAGGGGACAGCCATTTGTTCGGCTGGATCTTCCATTCACTGGCGAGGTGCCTTCTCTTCACGTAGAAGTACCACTGGAAGGAAAAACACTTTTCTTGGAATCTATGCTTTATTTCAATCAGTTAGCGTCAGAGAATTTAACAGTGCTCCGAATTCTAGTGAAAGATATATAGTTAAAAAAAAATATTGACGCGTATTCCTGAATTGAATTTCTTAGGCGTTTGTATTTTCTTTAGACTGGCTTGGATGACGATAGCTTCTAAGGCCATTTCAAATTTGTCAATATTAATTACAACAAATAATCAATTGATTAGCGAAAGATAAATACTTACATGTAAAAATCCTCCGATGATAAAGTAAAATCCAAATGAAACAACATTAGCTAATATGAATATGATACTGAAATTCTCCATTTTCAAGTTTCTAGATGTGAACAGCTCGAATATTTCCTCGACTGAGGCATTTTTGGTTTGCGTGTGTCCCGTGATTTGCTTCAGCGCTGTGACTAGAATGACGACCCACTCTCCTGGAAAACGAATGATTAAAATTCAGAAATCTATTTCATTTAATTGGTTTTGCTTTTTGGCTTTGTACTCGTAGCTAGCTGGGTATTCGAAATTTGCTGGGCTATGGCCCAAATTTTATATTTGATTATTAAATAATTGATTATTAAATAATTATTGAAGTATATATAATATAATAATAATTTATAAATAATAAATTATTATCTAATAGTTCAATAATTATTTAAATCAAACTTGTAGTTTCAGATGAGTACGATCAAAAAAAAACTGGGAGCTTTGTATTATATTGCAGAATTTTACCACTTCTGGACATATTACAGAAAAATCTTCAAAAATGATTAATATACGTACATATATAAATTATACATGTTGATTTACAAGAAATATTTTTTAAATATTCATATATTTACAAAATAGCGTCACCATGATTATGCTGATTGTGTTTAACGCTGAGGAGTGTATTTTTATGCTTTTTAAGATAATATTGAAATAATCCTCGTGATAAGTTATCTAATTAGGTGCACACACTATTAGACGGGTGTTAAGTGCTGACGAGATTTCAGATTTTCAAGCCTGCTGCTGAGGATGAGCATTACATAAACAGGTAGGTAGGGTAGGGTAAGTACTACCTGCCTATTTCTGCCGTGAAGCAGTAATGCGTTTCGGTTTGAAGGGTGAGGCAGCCGTTGTAACTATACTAAGACCTTAGAACTTATATGTCAAGGTGGGTGGCGCATTTACGTTGTAGATGTCTATGGGCTCCAGTAACCACTTAACAACCAGGTGGGCTGTGAGCTCGTCTACCAATCTAAGCAATAAATAAAAAAAGTCAATTAGTTAAAACTTCTATGTTTCTATACATAGGTTGTTGGATCATAGTTAGATATTTTTAAAGCTACTTCTTACTGTTAATTTTTTTACCATTATAATTTTATTCATTTTAAGACTTTTGGAATAGTATTTCATGGTCGAATATAATAAAGGCGAGATAAAAATTAAAAAAGTAGTTTTGATTATGCCAATGATCCCGAAAAATGAAAAAGTCACAAAACAGACATTTTTTAATGCGATATTAGACATCAATAATTACTCAAATTTCGATTTTAATACAAATAAAATTTAGTGTCACAAATTTAAAACTAAACATAGTTTTAAATTTGTGACCAACCACAAAATAAATTAGCGAGTCTAAAGAAAATAAGTTAATTCCACGTACAGTCTATAAGGTCCTTGAACAAAAAAAAGCCTGACTTTGATAGAGAAGATGTTTAGCGCTTACTAACATTTGAACATGAAAATGAAAATCCAACTCAAACAAACTGCCATACCATAAGATACTCTTCAGTTTTAATATTTTCAAAAAATATTAATCATGAATATCAAGAAATAGACGGTAGCTGTCCTAAAAATCAAATGTCGAAGAATAACAAGCTTAGTCGTCTGTGTACAGGAAAAATGTAAAGCAATCGGAGCTTCGGAAATAATTGAGTGTGATTAAAGGCGCTTTTAAACCGTAAAACTAATTTTAATCATTTATTTAATATTTATTATACAATTATTAGTTCACTGCGCTTATCTAATCAATATTCCTGCATTCGTAATACGCTGTATCTTACGAATAATTCATAGTTCTCGGTTGCTGTGTATGTTTCATGAGATGCGCTTTGAGGTATTATCCGAGACAATCCCGTCTAAGCCTTTCAACTAAAGGAATAATATCTGTATCGAAACTGAGTTTACCCACATTTCTGGGTACCATTGCACTCATTCGCGGCGCATATCCAGAGGTATTTACTGATGACTGACTAAGCCCAAGGGTAGAGGCTACCCTCATGCTTATTTCTTTTTTTTATATTGCTGAGTTGGGTGGACGATCTCACAGCCCACCTGGTGTTAAGTAGTTACTGGAGCCCATAGACATCTACAACGTAAATGTCACCACCCACCTTGAGATATAAGTTCTAAGATCTCAGTATAGTCACAACGGCTGCCCCACCCTTCAAACCGAAACGAATTATTGCTTCACGGCAGAAATAGGCACGGTGGTGGTGCCTACCCGTGCGGACTCACAAGAGGTCCTACCACCAGTGAGTTTCTGCTGAATTTACTGTCGACCTGTCAATGCTGATATTCATGAGAAACAGCTACTATTTACCAACAATTAGAGTAATCTAGTTTATCTCTGAAGTCAAAAAAATGCTCAAGTCGACATAAGAATAGGACACAAATCTGTTTATTACAATATGACGTCGCCAACTCAAAACAGTCAATCTGAAACTATACGCTTTCTTCGCCCTAGTGTTTAAATATCAATAAAACAACGTGGACTTACAACCAACAGTACAATATATACGTGAAGCAAAAACTTTCTACCCCTTTTTCCGAAAACTGCGTAGACGGAGGAGTATGAAATAGAGAATTAGAGACTTATAGAGAATTTAAAGAAGGAGTGCAGAATGTTATTCCTTTTTTATTTTGTGCATAAAAAATACATTAAATCAATACAAAAAACATTACACACACTACCATGTATTTGACACAACACACCTAAATATACTCCTTGTTTATTGTTATCGTTTTAAGTCTGTGGTAAAATTGAGAATAGATTCATATTGTTTGTCTTTATTTGTATTATTAGTCTTGGCGAAACCTGTGATTATAGAAGTATAATAGTCGACAATAGAATCAATAATAATATTCAAACTTATAATTTCAATTAATTATAGTCGAATTTCCTTATTAATAATGTATACATTTTTAAACACTTGAACTTGGATAGAAATATGTTGCCAAATACCACGACTCAATCAATGCTTTTGATAGCGTATCAGCTAATAACATTACTATTCGATAATGTTATGATAACGTGTTGTCGTTACGTTGATTGCATTATTTAAAGAACGTATCACTAATTACATATTATCTATATATTGATACGTGAAGCAAAAACTTTGTATCCCTTTTTACGAAAATTGCGCGGACGGAGGAGTATGAAATTTTCCACACTTATAAAAAATATAGAGAAGAAGTGCACAATGCTAATTTTTTTTTTAAATAATGCATAAAAGATACATAAAATTCAATAAATAAAACATTACACACACTACGTACCATGACGTATTTGACGCACACACGCATGCATACTATTTATTGTCAAGCTTTTGTTCTTGACGTCTGTTGTCAAATTGAGAATAGATTAAACATTATTTGTCTTTGTTAATATTTTTTATAGTGTAGTCTTGGCGAAATTTGTGATTATAGAAGTATAAAATACAATCTTAATAGTGTACATGGTAATGTATTTGACACACACTACTGTCATGCATACTATTTGTTTATTGTCAAATTTTTCTTTGCATTCTGTCAGTTATAGTCTGTCAAACTGAGAATATATTAAATATTGTTTTCTCTTTACTATTATTTGTCTAAAGTGTAGTTTTGACGAAATCTGTGATTAAAGAAGTATTTAATAGTCTTTAACAATAGAATCATAATAGCGTACAAACTTATAATTTCCATTAGTTATAGTCGAATTTCGACTACCAGGGGACCACTAGTTATTCCAATTACGTCACGCATTTCATTAAGTACCGGATTTTAATAAGAGATTTTAAGTTCTTTAAAGTATTCTAGCAGACTAAATATTGGCTTAAATTGTCATGCTTCGCACTATACTCCGCGTATCTAAGACCTTGAGATCTTCTTATCGTAAAAATGAAACCCCTTAGGAAAAGACTGCCATACACTGTTGATTCTTTTTGTATGAAAAACAAAAGTGAAGAGCTTACGATCCATCTGGTGTTAAGAGATGGCCGGATGCCATAAAAATGAACAATATAAAGGCAGAAACCCACTTAGAGAAATGATTTCTAAGTTCCAAGTCATAGTTTTTACAGTACAAACTGTATCTAACTACCTACCTACCCTACCACAAGTGAAGACGATACCAGTATGACGTCCTACTCCCAGTAACCGTACTCTCAATGGACGTACTACCATCAGTATAGACACCCTATCACCAGTATAGACGCCCTACCCCCAGTCAGACGCCGTACTCTCAATAAGTCGCTTCACGACCATTCTCTTATCATGTTTTTTTTTTTTTTATTGCCTTTGTAGGCAGACGGGCATACGGCCCACCTGATGGTGAGTGGTTACCGTCGTCCATGGACTTCAGCAATGCCAGGGGCAGAGCCAAGCCGCTGCCTACCGCTTAATACTCTCCACAAGCCTCGTTTGAAGAAGGACATGCCATAGCGCTCGGGAAACAACGTGGAGGGGAGCTCATTCCATAGCCGGATGGTACGTGGCAAAAAAGATCTCTGGAAACGCACTGTGGATGACCGCAGTAGCTCCAGGTAGTATGGATGAACTCTACTCCGGTGGCGGGCGGTGCGATGATAAAAACGAGATGCTGGTATCATCTCAAACAATTCCTCAGAGCACTCCCCATGGAACATACGGTATAAAATACAGAGGGAACCGACGTCTCTCCGCAGACCCAGAGGCTCCAAACGATCCGAGAGAATGGGATTATCGACAATCCGAACGGCCCTCCTCTGTATGGAGTCAAATGGAAGAAGCTGGTATTTGGGAGCCCCGGCCCAGAGATGGGAGCAGTACTCCACGCGAGGCCGGACTTGTGCTTTATAAAGCAAAAGTCTTTGTCCAGGCGTGAAGTACCGCTTCGCTCTGTTGAGGACTTCCAGCATTTTGGACGCCAACTTGGCTTTGCCTTCCAAATGACTCCGAAACTGGACATCGCTCGAAATGTCAACCCCAAGTATCCCGACACTCTCGGAAGGTTGCAGGGATACTCCTTGGAATTGCGGCGCCATGACAAAGGGGTCCTTCTTCGCAGTGAACGCGCAAACTTGTGTCTTTAACGGGTTGAATTGAACCAAGTTTAATTCACCCCATTCGGAGACTCGCCCCAGAGAGCTCTCCACTTCAGACACAAGTTTTGATCGTCTCTCTTGCACCACGCTACGAGAGAGACTCTGATGGCCGATATATCGCGCATCCCCCGTGCTGTCATCTGCATAGCAATGCATGCCATCAATAGACAGCATGTCATTGATATACAGGATGAAAAGCGTGGGGGAGAGCCACGAACCTTGTGGAACGCCAGCGTTAATGGTCATGGTATCAGAACAGTCACCGTCTACAATCAACTTAAAGCATTGTTGCATGACATTTGGATTACATTAAATGTCTGCCTATTAGATAATGCTATTTGTTTCTTTCAAGTTGAAACAGATGGCATGGCGTTTCATAGCTTATTATTTTCATCGGTTTTCATGAGCCGCAGGTATAATTAAAGCTACTTTTACATTTATTATTATTATTATCTATTTCGCTTTTACAATATAAAATAAACATGAAGAACCGTAAAATTAGTTTTAATTATCTTTCATAGCTATCGAGTTGCACAAATAATAAAGATGCATTTCTCACAGAAGAAAAACAAAGGAATCGACTTTTTGCTTTTTCGTGATCTAAAACACATCACTAAAATCTCTAAACACTAAAATCACATTATTAATGCTAAATTGATAATCAGATCCTTTGTTTGCGCATAAATTGTACATGTCATTAGAATTATCTACATACATGATGATATGATGGAAAATATATCTGAAGGTTATCAATGTGTACATAGAGGTTGTTTTATTTTTATTTGTGAAGCAATAATAATACATTTTGTTCCTTTTTTTTATCACTTTCTATTTAAAGTAGCAAGGGCTTTCTTGTTCGTCTGTTTGGGTGAAGTGTATGAATTTACACATGTCTAATTTGTTAGTCATAAGCTAAGAAATTGATTTGCTAGTCTCGAAAATTTTAAAATAGTTCGGAAGCAGACAACAGGGCAAGAAAACGTGGAAAAGAAAGTCTTTCAGTGTTAAGTTCGTTTTAAAACTCTTGTTTACTTTCTTATCTGTTGTTTCAATTAAGAAACCAGTATATAAAGTTTGTATATACAGTTGGTATGGTAAAGTTGGAATATAAAGCCGGTATGGTTGGTATATAAAGTGGGTATGGTAAAGTTGGAATGTAAAGCCGGTATGGTTGGTATATAAAGTTAGTATGGTAAAGTTGGAATATAAAGCCGGCATGGTTGGTATATAAAGTTAGTATGGTAAAGTTGGAATATAGAGTCGGTATGGTTGGTACCTATATAAAGTTGGTATGGTAAAGTTGGAATATAAAGCCGGCATGGTTGGTATATAAAGTTAGTATGGTAAAGTTGGAATATAGAGCCGGTATGGTTGGTACCTATATAAAGTTGGTATGGTAAAGTTGGAATATAAAGCCGGTATGGTTGGGATATAAAGTTGGTATGGTAAAGTTGGAATATAAAGCCGGTATGGTTGGTATATAAAGTTAGTATGGTAAAGTTGGAATATAAAGCCGGCATGGTTGGTATATAAAATTCGCTAAAATTAAAACGGGCATTGCCACAGGGATGCCACATCGCTGAATGCCATAAATACTTTGTACAAGTCTCAGTTGATGGATGATAATGATGATGAGATGGAACCTACAAAGTGAAAATCAACCCTCGCTACAACAAAAAGAATGTATCCTTCGTATAAACCCTCAGTAGGTTCCGTAACTCTCAACACGGCTTGAAATTTAATTGAGTCTTCTGACGAAATTCCTAATGGGCATGAAATGAAATATAATTAATTTCAACTTAAACATAATCGTATTATGCTTGTTAAATATTAAAACGTTGTAACTCTGTTCCGAAAATCCATAATTCCTGAGAAGTACCAGTGAAACAAACTCAGTTTGTTGATATTATTTCTCTACTTTTAGTATTTTTGTACCCATTATCCATATGCTTGGATTCCCTGTTAATCGAATGCTAACAAAAATCTACCGCATGAAGAACAGAATGTAGAATAAAATAAAAAAGTATTGTGTGGTTTTATGAAACCACAGTAAAAGTGATACTTTTTTCACATTATAGACATTTAACTCTGACAAACAACATTTACTTTAAACACTGACAAAAACAAAAACAAAATAGCGTAGATCACTGGCACAAATGAGTACTAGTCTATACACTACACAGTCAGCTGCTGCGAACTATAGGCGCCGCCATATTGGCTTGGCTGCTCTGACGAGCGCCTTTCACTTTATCCCTACCCCGCGGCCAACCGTCACGCGACATGCAACACACAGACGAAAAAGTTTGAGACGATGTAATAAAAGTTTCATTTTAAAATTATCTCGAGAACACTTCACTCCCAAATGGTACTATTTATTTGATAATGTTTAATAATGATAGCTTTGTACTACACGAACCTTACTCATTATATTTTATTAAATGTAAGTTCGATTGAAGAATTCGTGGTATTTTCTTGTTACTGCGCAGATAAAGCCCTCACAAGAGATATATTCTCTTTTTCAATTTTCAGTTCAAATTCAATTTTCTATCATATTAAGGCAATTATTATAGCAAAAATGTAATCGATCTTGAATTTTTGTTAATATTAATTTGTTTTCTTTTGGAAATGTAAAACAGCACTAAAAAATTTAATTCGAATTTGGAAAGTACTAGTTTTTTTTGGAAAATCACAAAATTGGTAGAAAATTCCGAATGCTGAAGGTTATTTTGTTTTGTATTGCATGGAATGGTGTGTGGGCTCATGGTTAATCTGGTAACAAGTGGCTACTGGAGCAGTATATACTACAATTATCACTTAAGAGATGAGAGCATCTGTATTATTGTTAAGTTAATAATAATAATAATAAATATTTACTAACAACCACGCCACGTTAACTGGTCCCGTGATAAGTTCGTAAAGAACTTGTGTTACAGGTACCAGATAACGGAAATAAATGTAAGATTTTTATTATACACATACATATATTTAATATACATCCATAACCCTGGAAAAGACATTTATATTTATCATACAAATATCTTCCCTTGGCGGGATTCGGGATTTGTTGTTAACTGTATATGTTCGAAGTCGTCATGGCCTAAAGGATAAGGTCCCCGACTCATTCGTATCGAGCGATGTCGTTGTGCCGGCGTTCGAATCTTAAACCAATTTTTCTAATGAAATACATGCTTGGCACATGTTCAAAAGTAACATCCAAGACGAAGAAACAGCATCGTGTAATAAAAAATCAAACCCGCAATAACTATATTAGCCTAATCACTAATGGTAGGGCATGTTTTGAGGCCACACGGGTAGGTACCACCACCCTGGCTATTTCTGCCCTGCAGTAGCAATGCGTTTCGGTTTAAAGGGTGGGGCAGCCGTTGTAACTATACTGAGACCTTGAACTCATATCTCAAGGTGGGTGGCGCATTTACGTTGTAGATGTCCATGTGCCTTTTTTTTTTGGGTCAGTGGCCGAACCTCCTACAAGGTCCCCGCGCCTTGGGAGCACGCGGGGTATGTGGGACTTGACGATCTGCAAGGTGTTGGGAGCAGACCGCGGGCCCAAGGAATTTTAGGGCCCTACCGCACAAAACGACTCCCCTGCACTCTTACACCCGATGTTCGATCTCCGTCCGGGGTCAAAATCCGGTAAGAGTAGAGGGTTCCCGCGGTGAACACTACAACCAAACACGTGGCGCCACCCCGAGGACGCCCGACCGACGGGTCATCGAGGCGATAGTCGACGCCCAACGACGTCGGTCTCCGCGGTACGGTGGTCCTACCAGGCCGCCCGAGTGATGCCGTTGGTGTTCTGGGATATCACGCTAGGCCAGAACCAGCTGGCCGGGTCGGAATGCGATACACCGCCGACTGGGTTGCTCTTCCACAGTACGTTCGGCGACGACAGCGACGACGAAAATGTGGACCGCATTGCAGTCCGTAGCCGCCAACGCGTCGTCCCGTCCTCCTGGTGCCAGCGTGCTGTGATGGTAGCGTGCGGCGCAGCCTCAACCACCTTAGGTCGCCCCGTGACCATTACTGGGAGGAGACTACCTCCTCACAGGGGCCGGAGCTGGACAAAGGCCCTCCTCCGACCTCCGGCTCGGCGGCGGCAGCACGGCGCCGAGAGGGAAGAAGAGTCCTGTTCCGCCGCCTCCTTCTGCGAGATGGTGGGCTCGCAGAAGTCGAGCATCGCCTGCCAGGACTCATCGCTGCCGAGCATCGTAGCCGCGACGGTCGAAAGCGACAAGTCCGGTCCTATTTTTGCAACGAGTACACGTCGCAGCGAAAGCGGGGCAATACACGAGCTTGTGCTCCGCCGTGTCCTCGTTGCAGCCACTGCAGTGGTGGCACTTCGACATCCAGTAACCACTTAACACCAGGTGGACTTATGAGATGGTGGTATTAGCCCGAGTGGGCTCATTATACGCCTTACCGCCCTAATCGCAAGCTGAGGTAAAAATTCAAAGCCGATTTCAGTTAACTTCTTTGTTAACTCTTAATAAAAGTCACTGACCTCTTAAAATTGATCCAAAGGTAAACACCGCCAGAGTCGCTATAAACGTGGAAATGAATTCCGGTAGTCTCTCGAAGAAATTTTCCAAGTTTTCGGCGTATCTTTCGATCCATTTCACGCCTTCCGTCAAAGGATCTTTATGTTTTTGTTCGTGTTTCTCTGTAATTTTGGATCCATTCTCGCTTTTACCGTTTCTGTGCAACGTATCGGAGGCCTTCATTCTAAAAAATAAATAATATGTATTTTATTTGAAATAATAATTGTAAATAGACTTGCTTTAACAAAAACAGTCTTCAAATAGAAAAAAAAATAGATATTCAAAAACAAATGAATATACACTAAAAACAATAATCATCGAAATCGGTTGGCGTGATATTGAGTTATTGAGTTATTCATCTATTTGTTGCGCACGTACTTAATGCAAATTTAAGACTTATATGGTTTTCTCATGGGCGCCATTATCAGAACTGGACTAAATTGAAATGGGACCACACGGGAAGCGTCAGCTTTCTAATAAAAAAAGAATCATCAAAATCGATTCACCCAGTCAAAAGTTATGAGGTAACAAACATAAAAAAGCATACAGTCGAATTGAGAACCTCCCCCTTTTTTGAAGTCGGTTAAAATTGAGATATTATAAAATACTTCCAAGCTGTGAAGGCGAATGAACAGCTGCTAATCGTGAATTTTATCACATTTGTTAATACTTAAATGAAAATGATAAATTGACTACGTAAGAACACTTGATCAGATATAAACATGGAATGTTTAATTAAAAAAAAAACAAATGTAACCCATTAACACACACAAAATATCACGGGCCGTCTTATCGCTAAGAGTGGTCTCTTCCAGATAATCGTTAGGCCGACAAAAGTCATCTAAGGAAATAAACTAGCCGTGGTGTACTTACATAATATAAAAAAGTATATTTCAATCAATATCAATAATCGAATGATAATATTATTTTATTATACCATTATTATTTCCAAAATCACATGGTTTATTTTCATTGAAAAAAGGGTGGGTGAGCTCACGGCCCACCTGGTGTTAAGTGCAGTAGCCACTTAGACACATACATCATAGAGCACGGAGACATCAACAAAGTACATGTCGCCATTCACCTTGATAGATAAGTTTTTGAGTTTTAGATTTTACAGTACCACGGCTGATCCTACCTTTTAAACTAAACGCGTTACTGCCCTGCCGCAAAAAGAGGCAGATCAGTAGAACCTACCCGTGTGAGTCAATAAAATAGGGCATCTTGCAAGCCAGTATCCAATGCCTATAATATAATATATAACTAGTCAGGTCATAAGTATTGTCACACAGTAAAAACTTTTCTTTTAGAATGCTGGCCACAAAAAAGTATATTGAATTCAAATTTCGAATTGTTCATGAAAATAAAAATGTATACTTTTAGAATTTTACTCATTTTTAAATATGGAGTGGACGCTTAAAGAAGATCGTGTTGCAGTTATTGCGTTGCATCTTTGCGGTTACGCGCCAATTCAAATTTTTAACATACTGAAAAATTTGAATATAACCAAAAGATTCGTTTATCGTACCATCAAACGATACAAAGAAGACTCTAGTGTAGATGACAGGTCAAGAAGTGGTCGCCCTCGGTCTGTTAGGACTCCAGCAGTGATAAAAGCTGTGAAGGCGCGAATTCAAAGAAATCCCAAACGTAAGCAGAAACTGTTGGCCCTTCAGATGGGGTTAAGCAGAACCACGGTGAAAAAGGTGTTAAATGAAGACTTAGGGCTTCGGGCATATCGAAGAAAAACAGGACATCGTTTGAATGCTCGTCTAATGGACCTGAGACTGAAGAGATACCGCGCTTTGTTGAAGCGGTACGCGGGAAAAAAATATCGGGAAATTCTTTTTTCGGATGAAAAATTTTTTACCGTAGAAGAGAGCTACAACAAATAAAATGATAAGGTGTACGCAAACAGTAGTGAAGAAGCGAGCAACCGTATTCCGCATGTCCAACGAGGTCATTTTCCATCCTTGCTCATGGTATGGTTGGGAGTTTCTTATTGGGGCTTAACAGAGGTACATTTTTGTGAGAAAGGTGTAAAAACGAATGCAGTTGTGTATCAAAATACAGTCCTGACGAACCTTGTGGAACCTGTTTCTCATACCATGTTCAATAACAGGCACTGGGTATTCCAACAAGATTCGGCGCCAGCTCATAGAGCGAAGAGCACACAAGACTGGCTGGCGGCGCGTGAAATCGACTTCATCCGGCACGAAGATTGGCCCTCCTCCAGTCCAGATTTGAATCCGTTACATTACAAGATATGGCAACACTTTGAGGAAAAGGCGTGCCCAAAGCCTCATCCCAATTTGGAGTCACTCAAGACATCCTTGATTAAGGCAGCCGCCGATATTGACATGGACCTCGTTCGTGCTGCGATAGACGACTGGCCGCGCAGTTTGAAGGCCTGTATTGAAAATCACGGAGGTCATTTTGAATAAACTTTAGTGTCATAAGAATCTATGTTTTGTTAAGATCATTTTGGTATATGAATGGTTACATAATGAATAAACTTGTTTCAATTATTTTACATTAAACATGTGACAGAATTTATGACCTGACTAGGTATTATTATGTTGACAGTGATTGACTGTGTCTACGATTTTACCCTTCAAAGATATTATTAAGCTGTCAGCAATACTTTTTAATCATATTAGAAAATTGACGATTTGCAGGAGAATTGCGATTTTGATTTGATTTGATTTGAATGATATTTAGGCTATAAAGCGGTAGCTTGTCTATTGATTTAGATTCGGACAATTTGCTTAATTACTGGTGGTAGGACCTCTTGTAGGTTCACACGGGTAGGTACCACCACCCTGCCTATTTTTGCCGTGGAGCAGTAATGCGTTTCGGTTTGAACGGTAGGAAAGCCGTTGTAACTATACTGAGACCTTAGAACTCATATCTCAAGGTGTGTGGCGGTATTTACGTTGTAGATGTCTATGAGCTTCGGTAACCATTAACAACAGGTGGGCTGTAAGCTCGTCCACCCATCTAAGCAATAAACAAAAAGACAATTTTTGTCACCCATGCTATACCTTACCCGGTACTGTACACAGAAAACTGCCTGGTATAACACAATAAGTTTTATCAACCTTTGAAAATACACAAAAAGAGCCTTTCTAGCATAATCAGTCATAATCCAAATTACCTTCAGAAACTGTATAAGATCACATTAATTTAAGCACAACACGTCTATTTTCTTGTTAAAGCCATACGCGAATGAAAGTATAATGAAAGCAAAAACGCGTGTTACTTATCCGCATCGATAAGCTTATGTCATGTGTCTAATTATTGGCGATTTTTTTATTATTTAATCTGATAACAAAACGACCTGTGTCCTTAATACTAAGATTCTAAATGACAGAATGATTCCACAGAACTCTACTCGACGTGTTTTTGTTGAAGCCCAGTCGAAAAGCTGTTGGGACGACCTTTTCCTGAAAGAGTTCAGTGATTTTTATCAAACGATAAACATGGTTACGTGATTCGAATCACGGATGGCTTTTGAACGGAGTGATTGGCAGAACGGCTGAGTTTCACGTGTGACGACCAACTTCAGTCAATTCTAGATTTCGAATTCATCCTATTTTCTACTGGCGGTAGGACCTCTTGTGAGTCCGCACGGGTAGGCAACACCACCCTGCCTATTTCTGCCGTGAAGCAGTAATGCGTTTCGGTTTGAAGAGTGGGGCAGCCGTTGTAACTATATTACCCTTCAATAGAACTTTAAAACCTTAGAACTCATATTTCAAGGGGGGTGGTGGCTTTTAAGTTGTGGATGTCTATGTTAACCACTTAACACCAGGTGGGCTGTGAGCTCGTCCACAGACCTATGCAATACAAAAAATTGTATATAGTGAAGGGAATGAGCTGTTCTCAAATTCTTCATCAAATAAAACTTGCCCTTGTCTCTCATAATGTGAGGCCGTCTTAGCATTAGCAACCGTCCTTGGAATACCTGTACTATACCGTGCCTACATGGGGCTAAATTTCCGTATATTCATTGCAACGCACCATATGGAGGGTGTTTTCTATTTCTTAGTTAATATTATTGAAGCTATACTTCTTTTGGCGCGTTATGAAAAATTGATGAGAGTGAAATTTTACGATGCGCGCGCACCGTGACACAAAATTAACAGAAATGAAGTTGCCCACTAAATCGCTCATTATAAATACGACCGACGTAATTTGGCGAGTCTGAATATAGCCGCAGGTGAACTTTCGCGCGTGTACACTCGCAAAAAAAAGTGTTATTAGCATTCATTTTTTAGTAATATAAATGACAAAATTATTATTTAATATAATTCATACTAAATATTATTAAATTATTAACGTTAAATATTTATTATTAATTATTTAAATAAAAAAAAGAAATAAATTTAATAAAAAAAAGTATAACTTCTTACGCGCGTACATAAGTACACGCACCCTTTTTTATCTACCTAATATGTACATATTCACGATCGATTTCCACAATGAAGGAATGGCATCGTGTAATAAAATATAACCTTCAGAACTTGTAAATTAGCGTTGTTACGCACACGCATTATTTCTCCCTATTATCTCGCACTCTGCAAATTAGGATATGGCAACACTTAAACAAGGCAAGCTGGAAGTAAAGCGACGCTATATAAAATCTTCATTTAATTTGTATATTTTGATACCGATAGCTTTTTTTATTGTTGAGATAGGTGGAAGAACTCACGGCCCACATCGTGTTAAGTAATCACTGAAGCCCATATACATCCACAACGTAATTACCACCACCTGTCTTGAGACATGAGTTATAAGGTCTCAGTTTTACAGTACTGCTTCATGGCAAAAATAGGCAGGGTGGTGATACCTACCCGTGCGGACTCTCAAGTCCTACCACCAGTAAAATAGTGTAATAGTTTTCTCTAAAAAGGTTTTCAAGGTGCGTGGCGCATTTACGTTGTAGATGTCTATGGGCCCCAGTAACCACTTAACACCAGGTGGGCTGTGAGCTAGTCCACCCATCTAAGCAATAAAAAAAAAAACAATAGGACTGGCAGCTCCTGATTGCAGCACGTAGTCACGTAGGTACCATTAAAATGTATGAAAGATAACCTCAATTATCGGCTAATTGCAATCAAAGAATTAGCTTAATCGTAAGTAATTACTGTCTTACGCATAACATTGTTTCAATGTCGATTTATTTTTCATTATCAGATTTTGTATTTATGTAATTTAATTTCTAAATCGTAAAGTATTTCCGAATCTCAAACGGTAAAAATGTAACTCAGTTAAAATAACAAGTAAGGACTCGTTGCTCAAAATTCCACCTTAATCCTTCAGAACACAAGGCTCAGATTTAATTTACTTAATACATTTTCTCTTTTGTTTCGTTACTGTCATTTTTCTGAGTTGGCCAATACTCAATTTCTTATTGGTTGAGTGCACTTTATATTCGCATTAATAAGATATTGATCAATGGGTATTACGCGCGATACTCGCATTGAGCGACGGGACTATGTCGAGGTTCGAATCCCTCGGCCAGGTCCCACTTTGTCTAATGAAATAACCACTAATCATGTGCTCCCAATGTATGTTAGTTAGTACCTAAGTCTAAAGATTTTTTTTACATAATATTTTATGCTACCTACAACATTCAAATCTCGGACAACTCCTTAGTCGTGATCACGGTAATTTTTTTATTGCTTAGATGCCTGGACGAGCTCACGGCCTTAAGTGGTTACCGGAGCCCATAGACATCTACAGCGTAAATGCCGCCATCCACCTTGAATGATGAGTTCTAAGGTCTCAGTATAGTTACAACGGCTGCCCTGCCCTTCAAACCGAAACGCATTAATTACTGCTTCACGGCAGAAATAGGCGGGGTGGTGGTACCTACCCGTGCGTACTCACAAGAGACATCTTAACTATCTATGAAATGAAATGAAAGTATTCGGCGCGAAATTAATTCCTAAAAGTAATTTCATTAATTTCTACGACGCACGAACGCCAAAATGCTGTCTGGTTGCGGCATCTGTTGATAAATTATTGAAGCGCAATCTATCATGGCTGTTGAAGTCGTAAGCTTGCCATGAGAATGGATAGATGGCGCTTACTTAAAATTTAACAATACTGATGTTATACTGTTGTACTAACCATAATTTGCAATTCGTTTTCGATTTAGGATATTTCTTGAGCTTTGCGATATATCCTTCGTTAAATAGGAATAAACAAATGCTTTTAGCTTTTAAGTCATAGGTAAGTAGGCACTTGATTGCTCCCTTGGCGTTGCTATCGTTTTTGATTGTCGGTAGTCATATTATTAACCCATCGCTAACGCAGGTAACAAAAACAATGTTTATAATTTTAAAAATGTGTGCGTGTACTAGTGTACACACGTAAGAAGTGAAACATTAATGCTATCCCTACTCCGTTGGAGAAAGTGAAAGTACTCTTCGTCTGAACCAACCGTGGTAGGGGCAAGAAAAAGATGGCGCGTAACGGAAAAATGTGACGCGTAACCGAAAAACGTGACGGTAAATTTTTTTCCAACGCCGATAAGGAAGTTTCACTTCAAAAAAACTTTATTAAAAGAATGAGAAGTACCAAATGAAAACAGCGCTATCTACTGGCCAAATTAAAAAATTACTTCTATAGACGCCGTTTCTAGTAGATACAAAATAATTATGATTATACTTGATAGATGGCGCTATTTTTAATTTTAGTATGATCTTAAGGTTTTATGAAGTACTTGAAAAGGGTAGGTGCAACAAACTGTTTTTTATTTATTTATCTCGCATCATTGTAAATCACTGTGACTGGTGGAAAAATTATCGACAATTTTGAATATGATAATTTAAATTTCATTTAAAACGATAATTTGTTGCTTAAATGGTTTCAGTTTAAAATTACGAAAATCAAGATACCTATCGTTTTTTTTTTGTGTGTGTGTTATTATTGCGCTCTAATGGTTTCAGTTTAAAATTATGGAAATGAAGGTACTTATCGTTTTTTTTTTGTGTTTTTTTAATGGAGCACCAACATTTTATTTATACATTAGCACAAAACATTTCAAGTTGATCTCACCCTAAATGCTAACACAATTACAGGTACCTACTGCATCCATTAGTGAAACAAGCGGTTCATTGTATGGTTAAAGAAAAATAAAAATATTACATTAAAAGATAATTATTATTTAACATTATTAAACGTTACTACTACATTTACTACCAAATCGATCAAAAACGGTATTTTCTTTGAAAGAAAAATGCTTTATGGGCAGACGACAAGCCCATCAGTCTATTTATTATATAAGTTTGGTTTATATTCATTCAATTTTCCACTTCGTGTAAACCAATTTGGTATTTTAATGGTAATAATAATAGTGCGCGTCCAACTTGGTGAACGTGAAACTTCTTTTGCGGTGTGTAGTATTGTGGTTTTCTTCATTTTTCATCAAATTTCTGTTGTATAATTATTATAATAGGGAATGCTGTGTATAAGCGAAACGACCTAGCTCGCTTTGTCCTTTTCTGCTCTTAACGATCGAGTGGCTCGCGAGACGCTCTGTCTATTTTCTCACTCTAGCTCTTGCTAAGTTGTATCTTTTCTCTCTAGCCGTAACGAATCTGTCGCGAGTTAAAATTTACTCTCAACGCGCCTAAAGAAGTTTCACTTCAAAGATATTCGTACATACACATGTAAGTACCTATCTAATATAAAAGCGTATTATAAAACTTACTTAAAAACTTAACCGTGAAGCTTAAATAGCGAGCCGAACTAAGAATTTGTTATGATTTTTTTTATCCCATTACTATACTGATCGGGATGTTAGACCAAAGTTATAGATACAATTAATGTATTGCCATCGGTCCTTGATGCGTGTGTTAATTTTTAAGCTAATGCGACCGATCTTGAAGTCGGAGAAAACGACGTTCAAACATTCGGTAACATACATACCGAGCTCATAAAAGCATGTTAATAAGCATACACTTTTTTTTTTCAATTTATTAATTTCGTAAAGCCTCGATTGAAAATGAAATAATTAGCCCGCTGCTAGGGTTACATCGACAATGTATTAGCAGGGGGTAATTGGTGGCCAGATTAGTAATCTGCTCGCCGCATTGTGATAGCGACACCCGCTGGCACGTTCACGCTTGCTCTAGTGATGTCCCATACGAACAATATATTTGTCGATAGATTTTTTTTATAGGTGAGAATTTGAAACTCTAATTAAACGCCTTTTTTAAATGGATTATATATATAACTTTGAGTCCATCATGTAATGTGCGAAATATAGCAATAAAAAAACGCTATCTATGTTCTAAGCAATCTACCAGTTCAAATTTAAATAATTGAGTCAGTGCAAAGTTTTTAAGGATTTTTTTTTTCTAATTATATGAATAGGAAAGAATTGCTAGTTCCTTAACGTTCCTCATCAAATCCTCATCATCCTTTCAAAATTGTTCAATAACTTTCAATAGTTTATCGAAAACAAATATTTTCAAAAGTTCCTTTTTTTATAACTAAAACTAGATTTGATCATCGTTTAAGCAGCACAAGATGTTAGATTTATTATATATTTATTATATTTCAGACGGGTCTTATATGCCTCAATTACCTGACATAAGAATAATTAAAAAAGAAAGTCACACAAGAAACCTTAATATGGCTAATATTAGTTTTATCGTTACCTTTTTTTTACTGCCAGTGTACTTGATATCTCGTACGGCTAGTTATCACCATTCTGTCTATTTATGCAGCGAATCAGCCATGCGTTCCAATTTCAAGCGTTGGATCACCGCTCTACAATACAAAGACTTATAAATCAGGTCTAAAGATGAATGGCGGTATTATGGCGTCTATAAATTGGAAGCCACTAAACACCAGATGACCTGTGTGCTGTTTCATTCAGCTACAAACTAACCAGTTCTCTTTTTTTAAATCTAAGGGATCAATATAACCTTTATCGACTATCGATGAAACAAGTACAATCGCAACACTAACAAAGCTCCCCCTAAATTTTAGCGCGTGATTGCTTTTCTATTAAACCTCAACGGTTTCCGGGACTACCAGATAATAATCGAGTCACTTGAATCATTTCATCATTCAAAAGTTTAAAAACGTTACTCAGCTGAGCCTGACCTTGTCGAATTCGATGAGTATCGATGACCACGCCTTGGTGTGGTAGGCCATATTTTAGTTTTTGTATTTAATTCCTTTTTAATGCGGATCTCGGTGTAGATTTTAAAGATTCTTTAGAGATTAAAGACATTACTTTACTATGTATAATTTTAAGATCAATTAGTCCAAAAACGGTCGCACCTATATTTATAACAAACAGTATTCGCGAATTAATTAATTCAGTTAGTTTAGTAACAGTGGAACAAAATTCATAAAAAACTTCAGAGGTGTCAAGGGACACCCGGATGGAACGAAGTTCCTTTCGATTAATTAGTGAAGGAATTGTATTTTTTTTTAAAGTTATAATAATAAATTACGGCATTATGAAGAAGAAAAAAACAATACTATGAACTAAATTACTATTGTTGAAACGCTATCTCGAGAAACTACTCATTACGCGGACCAATCGGATACGAGCAGTGTCACGCGATAAGCGCCTACACGTTGATTGGTCAGAATGACGGATCTAAAAAGTGTCGTGACAACTTTTCGTAAGATTTTTTTCCGTCTAGCCCCCTTTCACAACGCGCGATAAGGAACTTCGTTCCAAAACTGGTATATCTTAAGTATCCGTATGCTTAATTGAAAAAATATGTATATAAAACATGTAATTTGCGTCTATTTAAGCCTACGAATATTTCGTATTAGTGATAATTAATAGTGAACTAATTATGTTCAACAAAATAAATCTAGCCGTTATTAAAACAGCTTCATAGCTCTCTTTCTCTGAGATTCTAAGCATTTTTTATTGATCTGTACTTATAGCAACAAGACGAGAGACGACATCTCATTTCAATGAACTCGCTGTTGGTGGCGTGCACATTCATCACACACGCGCCGGGGGGGGCTTTTGTGTGCAGAATTATGGTTTGCAGGCTCGTACTAGCTGGGAATTAGGGCTGCAGTACACATAAAAATGATGCACGATGCACGATGAAGGACTGACAAAGTTAAAAAAGTTATAGTTGACAAACTTAAGGAACTGACAAACTTGAGGGAAGACGGGCCTATTGCGACACGGGTAAGAACCTATCGTGCACATTTTTACCCCAAGACAATTATCTGGTTTAAATTTCAACCTAAAACTGGGTTTACGTTTTGGTATGCCATATTTAGTGGTAGTTACGATGAGAATAAAATTCCTAAGATCAATATTACGGTTAAAAATGAACGGATACTATTAGGCCAAACTTTCACTTCAGGGAATGTATTTTGTATCGAAATTAGTCGATAAACAACAAATTGCCTTCGGCATTATTGGCGTCTATTACCAACGGTGACCGATCACTGTCTAGGGCTTAATCTGTTTGCAAAGGCAAAAAATAATTATCCATTTTTTAAACCGATCATGTCCTAGAGCCCCCTTTTTGTTTGAAAGTCAATGCATGCGTATACATGGTAATTTAAATTTTCCTTTATCCCCAAGAGGGTTGCATGTCACAGCGCACTCAGTGAGCCACCAACCTTAGTTCTCGCAGACGAGGACCCCATAAGTTATTGTGGCCACAAATTTAATGTAACCTCGTGTACAATGGCCCATTGATTTGGCAACTGACTAATGGTGTTGTATCACGATATCGGAGTTGATTTTGGCTTAGAAGAGATATTGTTTGGGAAATGATTCTTCAGTCATTGTATCGGTGTTATTCGATAAGTTCGCAAACACACACACAAACTATTACGAGTATATACACATACAAACAAACTATGTTTTGCTGATAGGCTCGTTTAGTTTACTTTAGTTACTTCCACAGTGTCATGTCCTATGGCATTTTGCTATGGGGCAATGCGGCCGATGTAGAAATGATATCTATTCTGCAGAAAAGAGCTATACGTGCTATTTATAACATGCACTCAAGGGAATCCCTGAGGGAGAAATTTAAAGAAATTAAAGCTCTCACTATGCCATCCAAGTACATTTTTGAAAATTTGATGTATGTTCGTAAACATATTGAGGAGTTTCCTAAACAGTCGGACATACATAATAGAAATACTAGGAACAAACACAAGCTTGTTGTGCCGATGAGTAGGTTACATAAGATACGAAATTCATTCGGGTGTTTGTCTGTGCGCCTGTACAACAAAATCCCACAAGATGTTCAGAACCTACATGTACATAGGTTTAAGAAAACTATTAAAGAACATCTGTGCAATAAAGCTTACTATAAAGTCAATGATTATCTAGAAGATTGCACAAAGTGGGAATGAGTTGCTCGCTCCAGGCATTTCAATATTGTAGTAATTGTTACGTTATATTACTCATTGTAAAAAATTCATATCTTAAAAAAATAATAATCTAATATTAAAAAATAAATAAATAATAATTTCATATGTAAAAAAAAAAAAAAAAATGCCCGCTGAGTTTCTTGCCAATTCTTCTCAGGACGGAGCCTAGTTCTTGTGAATTGGCGGTAGTTTTTTTGACGTTCAACAAGTATGTACTTTCATTTATGTTGAATAAAATTTTTTGATTTGATTTGATTTGATTTGATACACATACAAACTATTTTTGTCATATTTTTTGTCTATCAATATGATTTTTTTCTTCAGAAATGTTGTGTGTTTGTTAGTTAAGTATTTTAGAGATGTCTTTTTGAAAATGGAAAAGTTGCTTCCAAAACGATTCATGAAAGATAAAAATCTATTGGGACTAAAGTACAATATAAAAAAATAGAATACGTGGAAGGAACTTTAAATTACATTACGTATTGTGTTTACGCAAAAAAATCTCAAACTTTTTTTTATTAATAACAAAAGAGTGAAATGTTTTAATAAGCTCATCGATCGAATACGTATTTTGTATCCATTTCACGGCACCGTTGGATCCGACCCCCTGTCGTCAAATGAGGGCCCTTTATGCTTTAACCCTGGAGGTTAATACAGATTACGATATATTCAGAAAGCGCACAATTAATATTTTACGAACATTTTAAACGGTATATGATGGTACAGATCGTATATATAGGATAGAGGTATATAAAGAATATTGTAGGTAACGACAATTGCACTGCCCAAATTTTAAAATAAATTCCAATGATTTTAGCAAACGCAATATTGCAAGCTAAAATAGACTGGCAATACCTATCTATACTAATATAGGTATATAAATCTACAGTGGTTTTTACGGATGTTCCGTTATAACCTTATTTATCTATTCCGTGGTTATAACTATTGAACCATGCATCCGATTGACTTGAAACTTGGTATCCGTGTAGAAAATACATGCACTTAATGGATAGGCACTTAATGGATAGGATATTTATATGAGTGTTGGACTCCCTACACCATTTGCGGGGGCCTTGATGATGAGAATCGTTGTAGGGGTGAGAAATAATAATGTTAATTTTAAATGCCCAGCAGAGCGGACGGGTACGGCTAGTCTTCAATAAAATTAAATAAAATAAGAAGTGGGGAAAGGGAAATTGTGGGAAAAGGTAGAAGATAGAGAAGATTATAGTTACTACGGCTGATTTAATGTATTGTATTAGTAGCTAGTAGACACCGGAATCGTATTCCCATATCACCCGTTAAATAGACAGACCTTAATCCACAGACACAGCCTACTGAGTTTTTCGCCGGATCTTCTCAGTGGGTCGCGTTTCTGATCCGGTGGTAGATTCTGCGAAACACTGCTCTTGCTAGAGCCAGGACTAGCAATACCTCCAGTTTGAGCCCCGTGAGCTCACCTACACGTTAGGGTAACCTTGATATAGCCTCTCAAGGCTATCAGCATCAGGTAGGTAAAAAAAAAGACAGAGAATATATGTAACCTAAAACCACTACGGTCTTCTAGCTCTTGTCATCTACCGTCTGACATGAGATTAAAATTTCTTCGAATTTTTATTTCTAGTACTAGGTACGTGTTCTTTGGCAAAGATCATTTCAAAAGAATCAGGACTTGGCTCTCTGGCGTTGCTGATATCTACGGTCAACAGTAACCACTCATTACGATGTGTGCTGTGTGCTCTGAGTTATTGGAATAAGTCATTAAAGGCAAAAAAAAATGATTCTACCTGAAAAAAATTGATACAAGATATTATTTGAAGATGCTTTCATTTACTTCTAATCTTCTTTTATCTTTTGATATTTGGGGTAGACAAAATTCGGGTTTTCCGATTAGTAAGTAAAATAAATGTAGCACATAATAATATGGAAGAGATACGACCCAAATTGAGAACTTGTTAATGTAGGTTAATAATATATTTAAGGTGACGAATTTTAATAACTCCTTTGCCCCAACGCCGTCAATTTAAAACTGACAAAATTTATTTATGGTATCTATGTTTCTTGTTTAATCTGTGACGCGTAATACTGGAACCCCGGGCAGTGCCCCGCGGGACCCTAGCCTATTACCAACTATATTACATATTTTTAAGTAAAGCTCGATATTAAATTTAATGATGAAGAGCTTTTCTGGTATATGATAGATCACCGCTGCGTGAATTGCTAGTTTTATGATGTAACTTTTATTTAATTTTATTTATTTATTGTGTAATTGCGTAATAAAGAAATATATTCGAAAAACGAGGATTACTTTTAAAATGATTATTCATTATTGAATCGTGCTGAGTTCTTGATTATTTTATTTCGTTATAAAACTAGACATGCATGCGTTCCATGCGATCTTAAATGGTTAGGTACTTTTGATTATATTTAAATTTGTTTCATAGAAATGTTTTTTTTTTATTGCTTAGATGGGACGAGCTCACGTCCCACCTGACGTTATGTGGTTACCGGACCTCAGAGACATCTACAACGTAAATGCGCCACCCACCTTGAGATATAAGTTCTAAGATCTCAGTATAGTTACAACGGCTGCCCTACCCTTCAAACCGAAACGCATTACTGCTTCACGGCAGAAATAGGCAGGGCGGTGGTACCTACCCGCGCGGACTCACAAGAGGTCCTACCACTAGTAATTACGTAAATTGTAATTTTGGGGGTTTGATTTTTTTTACACGATGTTATTTATTCCTTCACCGTCAATCGAAGAACATTTGTTGAGTACGTAATTCATTAGAAAAATTGGTACCCGCCTGCGGGATTCGAACACCGTTGCATCGCTTAACACGAATGCACCGGACGTTTTATCCCTTAGGCCACGACGACTTCAAAATATTATCTTCCATCGTTCAAAGTTTACACAGATGAGTTCACAGTCTATCTGGCTTACCGCCCAACGAATTGAGGCCGAAGGCTTAACGTTATTAGAACACGGTTGTCTCCCTATTCCAATCAGAACACATGATAGCTCCATCATAAAATTAGGCAAGAATCTGTCCCTGTGCACCACATGACTAAAAATGAAAATTTCGTTAGTATTACGCCTTTTTTCCCTACTTATGCTGATAGCCTTGAGAGGCTATTTCAGCTTCGCCCTAACGTGTAGGTGAGCTCACGCGGTTCAAGCCGGAGTGTTGCTAACACTGGCCCTAGCAAGAGCAGTGCTTCGCAGAATCTACCACCGGATCGGAAACGCGACCCACTGAGAAGATCTTAAGAAAGTTGTCATAGTGAAGATTCAATATTAGATTGATTTTAAATATTGCTTCTTAAATCACAGCATTAAGGTTTAATCTTGTATTATCTTGATTTCAGGCTATAAAAACGCATTTAATTTGCATTCTTATGCATTTTAATGCATTCTATGATATTAAAGGTAGGTTTAGAGAAATAATCTCATTAACCGTTCTTAAAAATGTTTCTTAGACGGCAGCATATATTATGTACATCTAACACAGAAATCGAGAAACCAATAATGAGACACGAAAATATTACAGAAATGTGTACGTAAGTCACTACATAGTATAAAACAAAATCGCTTTTTCTGTCCCTATATCTGTCGGTCCCTATGTATGCTTAAACCTGTAAAACTACGCAATGGATTTTGATGCGGTTTTTTTTAATAGATAGAGTGATTAAAGAGGAGGGTTTATATGTATAGCATCCATTAAATAGTGGAGAAATCAATAATAAATTACAGTTTCCGAAGCGAAGCGAAGGGCGGGTCGCTAATGATTTTCATAAAAAGAAGAGTCGAGTTCGAGAAACACAAAAGCTAATCGTAAAATGTGAAAATCAAATTAAACAATACGATTTCTGTAGGCCTAGCAAGCAGAAACCGACAAGTCAGTACACCTAGAATGTTTCGCACAGTGCGAGCATAAAACAACACTTATTTACCTGTAACATAGACAAGAAGACATTTTATTACCCAATAAAATACAAGCCAGCGCCTTTATTCTTGGGCCACCTATCGCGGTCCTATCGCAACAAATTGCAAGTGACTTATGATCACCCTACGTTAGGGCGACACTAAATTTTGTTCATTACCGGATTTTAGTTGCGATAAAATTTTTAGTATAGTTTTGAAAGTAGTGAAACTTTTAAATTCGCCGTCCTTAGCTATGATAGTCACTAGATGTTACATATACCTACCCATTTGTATGAACTGCACTTGCACTACTTTTCCTACCTATGCTGATAGCCTTGAGAGGCTATTTCAGCTTCTCCTTGACGTGTAGATGAGCTGACGGGGCTAAAACCGGAGTGTTGCTAACACTGGCCCTAGCAAGCACAGTGCTTTGGACAATCTACCACCGAATCAGAAACGCGACCCATTGAGAAGATCCGGCGAGAAACCCTGGCTGTGGGCTGTGTCTATGGGCTAATTTACTCGTCGTAAGCGACGGGTTCGGCGAGGACGGTGACCGGTGCTTGATGAACCTAAAAATACCGTTTATGGATCGGGATGATCCGTCATAACGTCTTTAGGGCCTACCTATTATACGTTCCTGGTGCTATCAGAAAAATAACCGTATTAAGGTTCATCATAGTGTAATGAAAGGCTACAAAGGACTAAATAATATTTATTTTATCTAGTTTTTATCTAGTAGTAGTAAAAATCAGCTAAGTTGTGGCTATTGTTAAATGAATTGAAAACATTTGTTGAATCTATTCGCCTGCCATTTGTGTAAAAAATCCGTGAAGCGCCATTAACGTATATGTCCACAAAGCTTCGAAACTAACACAGATCGTCGATTAATAACAATTGTTTGTACAAAAAAAATATTAATTATCAGAAGATTATCAAGATTGCCTTTCGTTAGCATTTGAATTGACGAAAATGAATTTGAAGTAAATTCACACCCTTTCACATGTTTAGCGTTGATGTGCAGTATTGTGGATCCTCCTGATGAAGCTTAACAATATTCCGTTACTCTGGCAACCTTTATTAAAACACACGAGGATTAGAGAAAAAGCATATTGTGGAGACACATGCACATCTAGTTTGTAGGTTCTAAGGAAGAAGAAAGAATTAACCCCTTTAAAAACAATGTGACAATGTTTCGCTTTGTGCAGTAAAATATACTCACTTCTCAGAGAGCGCTTTCTCTGCCCCGAGAAGATTAAGTGTATTTATTGAATAAAAGTAGATGTTTTTTTGATATTTATGTCGCAGGTAGTGTGGAGGATCAAGACGGGTGCACGTAGATAATGTTCTAAATCTAACCATTTCAAAGTTTTTATTCCGCTTGCGCGATGCGAGACCGCGATTTTTCATATTCTTACTTTAAACCATTAGACACGGGCAGAGTAATTATTCAACAACAAGACCGAATAAAAAATTCATGTACCGTTTACCAAAGTCAGTCCACAAATTATCCGGAGCAGAGCCCACCGTAGCTATTACCCGGGCTGGCCGCCAGCTAGATTTTATCGTTCCTTCGAACCATTAAACCGGCCATAATGAAGTTTCCCCGACGGATAATGCACTGAAGCATTACGCAATGATTTACAAGGGCGGCAATAAAAAGAATTTAAGGGATGACCCGAGGCTGTAAAAATAGCGAGCCTTTTAGGGATTTCGTTGAGTCAGACTCGATAAAACGGTCTCTATTAAAACAAATTATTACTGTCTATGTCAGATATTTAAAAAAAAAATGTAATGTAACATACTTTTTAAAATTAAAATTTTTTTAGGCATAGTTGTGATTCGAAAGTCGTTGAAACGAAAAAGCGACAGTAAAAGGAGACGGACTGATAAATTCATAAGATTTAACGTAGGAGAAAATGAGATAGAAAGCATTATACAGTGTTTCTTATATTAGTGGTTCTCTTTGTGCTCTGCTTCGTACCTAATGGTACTTAATACATTCTGAATAAATTTATGTAATTTATTCGAATGAAATATAAAATAATTATCAAACTTTGTATCACTATGACCATTACTAAAACCTACAATTATCCTCTTCCCGAAATTTCGCATTCTCTTTATCTTGAAATTTCTCAATATCTTGAAGCCAAAATTTTTTAAGGTTTCACCTCTAGCAGGTGTGAGTTGCACACACATTTGTTTAAATTTGACAATAAGAATCATATTCCGTTTTTCTTAACTGTGAAAGTTATCACTCAGCCAACCACTACTTATTTCTGCCCCAACCAGTCAAGCGCTTCTTGTTAAAAGGCTTTATTACTGTGCAACCCTTACGGCTCAGAATTGTCTCAAGGTAAGTCCTTAATCGTATTCGGTAACAATTTAGATCATTGTGGTCAATGTGATCTTTGGTACTGACTAAACATTGAATCCCATATTATTCTAAGAACTTATTTTACATAACGTCCACACGAGCACAAGTCAAAAATATTTATTGCTGTAATATTTCAAAATAATTTATCGGTATTATCGATTACAGATAACATAGTAACTGAGAAATTCGCTTACGACGAAACTGATCCCATCCTTAACAACACGAGTTATAGATGTTCCACAGTACTTTTGGGAGTGAATCGACGTCATAAAAGAAGAGGAATGGTCGACGCAGCCGGCAATAACTGCTGTACCTAGCAAAGCATTACAAAGCAATTTATATAGCGTGTTTTATTATTTCATATTTCGTTTTGTTATATGATATTTTATCGCTTCGTAGGCGTACGTTTTGGATCCCACAGCCAAACGATATACGAAAAGACACGTCATGATCATTTCGCCAATGTCCCTCCGTTGGTTAAATTACTTGTTTAAAAAATAAGTTGTTTGTCAGTAATGACATTGTAGCGTCTCTTTCACAACATGCTTTTCTACATAATTTATGACGAACCTTAATCATTTTAGTTCACACAATATTTCTTAAACAAAATAATGGACACATGTGAATTTCTCAAAAAGGATAAATTACAAGAAACAAATTTAGCTATCTTGGCCTAACGGATTAGACATCTGGAGTTCTTATATCAAGCGATGCGATGCGATGCGATGCGCTTTTCTAATACTTAATAAGCACGTGCTCGTGAAAGACTTTCACGATGAAGGAATAATATTGTGTAGTAATAATTAAAGCGGCAAATCATGAAAATTGTGTAATAAGTCGTATTCTGGAGTGTATAACGCAATTCTGCCTACTTTGGAAGTGAATCAGTCGTGGTCTTTGGGTTTGGAAGGAAGACAGTCGTAACGTATAATAACTATATATGTAATAATAACTAAATAAGACTACGATTTCCTATTCCAATGCTATTTGCATGGACTCAGGACATCAGTAACACCAGACAGGCTGTGAGATCGTGCGATCGGTTAATAAGGTAAAGTAAAATTATGTAGATTTATATATTAGTATAGATTATTGAGTAGCAGATGTCAAACAGTACGAAGACACATGGATTACAGTATTAGATCGACATTGTCCATGAGTAACAATGACTACTAAGCTTATCGACCAGTTACACTACCAATTAATCTCAGTTCTATGGTAAAGAGTACCTACATTTCAAGAACTTAAAAAAATGCGTATCAGTTCCGACGTGCGACTGGAGATTACTGCTTTAAAACAAATTTTAACGTAATTGAGTGTAGACTATGCAAAGGAGTAAATAAACGAATCTCTGATAATACTGAGGGCATGTATAAACTTTTATTCATATTTCTAGATTCTAGTTGGAGCGTCACAATTGAATACAATGCACTCCGATTTTTTGTGTTACTCTTCGATTCTTAATTGCTTTACCCAGTATTTCCTTAAATAATAATCGAATTGCTATTTGATTTTTTAACTTAGACCTTATGTGTTAATGCAAAGGAAGGCTTTTACGCTTTGGTAGCGCCATAAAACCTTCGATAATCGCTTAACACAAAAGCCCACGCGCCTAACAAAAATAACTTTTTTTGACCTCGTAAAGCCGTATCTCGAAAACCCAACATTAACTCATCGAAGTTTCCATTCCGTCTCAGTTAAATGGTGAGTAATAATTCAGGTCCTTTTTCGTAAATCGCAAACGTTAAGGGGCCGATAATAACAAATTGAAATCGTCCGTTTGCGGCAATCGGCTTGCAATTAAGGCGGGCTGGATATAAATCGGCGCGTATCTGATTCGGACATGAAAGAGGCGTTGCGGCCGCCGGCGTGTACCCAGGCTTGGGACACAGTGAGGTAATAATAATATGTTGAAGTCACTTATTGAACTTTTTTTTTATTGTTTAAATGGGTGGACGAGCTCACAGCCCACCTGGTGCTATGTGCTTACTGGAGCCCATAGTAATCTACAACGTATATGCGCCACCCACCTTGATATAACTTCTTTTTTTTTTTTTTTTTTTTTTCCTACCTAAGCTGATAGCCCTAGCGGCTATTTCAGCGTAACCCTAACTTTAGTAGGTGAGCTCACGGGGCTCAAACCTGACGATGTTGCTAACACGAACCCTAGCAAGAGTCGTGCTTCGCAGAATCTACCACCGGATCGGAAACGCGACCCACTGAGAAGATCCGGCGAGAAACTCAGTGGGCTGTGTCTGAGAGTTAATTTACTCGTCGAGCCCTTCGTCGCAAGCGACGGGTTCGACGAGAACGGTGACCGGTGCTTGAAGTACCTAAAAGCACCGTTAGTGGATCAGGAGGATCCGAGATGACGTGTTTAGGGCGACGTCGACTGCTTTCCATTCTGTCCGCAGGATCGGGAATGTAGTTACCGGCGGCCACGATGAGAGGGTTCTCGTGTCGTGCCGCTTTATCGAAGTGGCGCATGGACGCCGACTGCAGATACTTACTGATGGACTCTAAGTCCAGGTCGTCATGGAGGTCGACGTTCCTGACGAACCACGGGGCTCCGACGGCTATCCTGCAAAAACGGGATTGAATAATTTGAAAGGATTTTAAGTGTATGCGGGCCGCGTGAGCGAACACTACACTTGCATAGGTCATGACGGGGCGTATGCAAGTTTTGTAGAGTGTCACCTTATTTCTAAGGGACATTTTACTTCGCCTACATATCATCGGGTAGATATAACTTCTAAGGTCTCAAGTATAGTTACAACGGCTGCCTTACCCTTCAAACCGAAACGCATTACTGCTTCTCGGCAGAAATAGGTAGGGTGGTGGTACTCACCCGCGCGGACTCACAAGAGGTCCTACCACCAGTACTTTTCATAGTAAGACAGTAATTTTTATATTTACAAATGGACTATGTAATTATTTTATAAATACTGTAAAAAACGCACAAGCAATAGACATATAAATACACAATACCTGTCACTATTAAAAAGAAAACAATAGTAATAATAATTATTGGGATCAAATCACACACGGTCATCCAACACCAAGATTCCCTCTGTTATGGGTACTAGAGATTGACAAACATACTTATATCCGTTTAAATAAATACCTAAATAATTATATGGAATACTTCAGAATGAATAATCGATAAAATACTTAATTGCGTTTTTATTTATTTATTAATTGGAAAACAAACAGTACAATACAAACATATAATATTTTTAAAAAATATAGCTAAAACAATAACCAAATATGTTTCCACAATCAAAATCACATATAAGTAGAGAGTGAACAGGAAGAGAAATTTAGAAAGGTGGGTGTCGCATTTGCGTGATGTCTATGGGCTCCAGTAACCACTTAACACCAGGTGGGCTGTGAGCTTGTCCACCTATCTAAGCAATAAAAAAAAATTAAGTTACGATTTAAACTTTTTTTTTTTTTTTGTAAGCCTTTATTGCTGATACTAAACAACAATATTTACACATAGTAGCAAATTGTTTTAACTTAAATCTAATCTAATACATCGGGTTTCCCGGTTCAGTGATCAGCGTGTCCTGTGACACATAGGCCTCTTCCAGCTGCTTCCATTCTTCTCTATTGCTAGCTTTTCTGGACCAAATTGTCCCTCCAATCATCTTTATATCATCTGTCCATCTTCTAGCTTGCCTACCTCTTTTTCTTTTGCCATCACGTGGCTGCCATTCTGTTATAATTTTAGTCCATTTCATTCTGCTTTCCCTTGTCATATGCCCAGTCCATCGCCATTTTAACTGTCTTATCTTCTTTAGTACATCTTCCACCTTTGTTGTACATCTAATGTCTGCTGCTCTTTTGCGGTCTTTTAGCGTCACGCCTAACATACTCCTTTCCATACTCCTTTGACACGATCTTAGTTTTAAAAGATTTTTTTGAGTCAATGCCCATGTTTGGCACCCATACGTGAGGCATGGCAAGATGCAAGAATTAAACACTTTTTTCTTGGCTGTCATAGGAAAGTGTTTGCTTTTAAATATCTCTTTAAGGGACCAGTATCGTTTCCAAGCACAGGCCACTCTGCTTTCGATTTCTATGTCTGTCCGGTCTCTAAAAGACAGTAATTGTCCTAAGTATGTATAGTTTTTAACATATTCAATATCTTCATTGTCTACTTTTATGAGTATTTCTTCTCTGTTTGTCATTACTTTTGTTTTTGATCGATTTATAGTAAGGCCAACTACTCTGCTTGCCTCAGCTAGCTGTTGTAGCATCTGTTGAAGGGTCTTCGCGTTGTCAGTTATTAGGACTAAGTCATCAGCGAATCTTAAGTGGTTAAGTTGTCTACCGTTGATATTAATGCCAAAATTGTCCCACTCAAGATCTCTGAATATGCTTTCCAAGACTGCCGAAAAAAGTTTTGGCGATAGAGGATCTCCTTGCCTCACACCTCTAGCTATTGGGAACTCTTCACCGGTTGATTCCAGTTTTATTTGCGCTGTGCTATTTGCATATATATTTTTAACTATACGTATGTATTTTATTGGCACTCCCTGCTGGATTAGAGCTCTCCAAAGCGAATCGTGTTCTATAGAATCAAATGCTTTACTATAGTCCACAAATGCGATGTATAAGGCTTTACCGTATTCTTGACATTTTTCTATTAGCTGTTTGATGACATGCATGTGATCAGTAGTTGAAAACCCCGCTCTGAAACCAGCTTGTTCTATAGGTTGTTGTTCGTCCATTATTCCTGTTATTCTGTTCAATAACAATTTGGAGAACACTTTATAAATATTCGACATAAGGCTTATAGGCCTGTAGTTTTCTATAATATTCCTATCCCCTTTTTTGTGTAATAGTATAATTGTGCTCTTGGTCCATTGCGATGGTATACATTCTGAGCTTAAAATAGAATTGTATATTTCCGTGAGTTTTCTTAGCTTTTCTGGTACTCTAATTGAGATTTTGATCATTTCGTTTGAAATTTGATCTGGTCCAGGAGCTTTATTGTTCTTTTGACTGTTGACAGCTTTTTCTATCTCTGATTGTAGGAAAACTGGTATGTCTTCGTCCATGTCGTCACTATCGAGATTTAGAGTTAAGTCTCTTGTGTTTCGTTCTGTTGCATAAAGTTTTCTATAGAAGTTAGTTGCTGTCTGTATTATAGCTTTTCTTGTCGTTTGCTGTGTTCCTGCTTTATTTTTAATGTTTGGGATCCATTTTTCGCCTCTATCAGTTCTTTCAAAGCTTTTTTAACTCCTCCTGTCTTGTTTATATGGTAATTAAGTACATTCGTTCTTTTCTTAGTTCTATCATTTTTTATGCTGTTACTTATTTTTTTACTTAATTTTGATATGGCCCTTAGATTTTCTTTGTCTTTTCCAAGTTTTAAAAGTTTTCTTCTTTCTTCTATTAATGTTTTAGTGTCATTTTCTGTATAGGTTGTCTTGGGCTTTGCGGATTTGTTGAACAGTGGACCATATATTTCTTTTATCTCATTGTTATATTTATATTCTATTTCGTTTTTAGGTGTATTTATGAAACATTGTTGTTGTGTATTTATAAAGTTAGCTTTTGCATTGTATTTGTTTCTACTCTTTTTGGGTTCAGTGATATTTATTTCTGCTCTCACTATCCGGTGGTTGGTACTGAAGTTAAATTGGTTTAAAATGTTTATATCATGAAAGAACATTTTCTTGTTCGTTGCTATGTAATCTATTTCGTTCTTGTATGATCCATCTGGAGATAACCAGGTCCACTTTTTCTTCGGATCTTTTCTAAAAAAACTGTTCATGAATGCAAGATTGTTTTCCAATGCCATTTTAATCATTCTTTCTCCATTTTTACTTCTTCTACCGTAGCCAAATTTGCCTATTATATTTTCTTCACCAGTTCGTTGAGACCCTATTCTACCATTAAAATCTCCTATAACCATAATGTTTTTGTGTGCATCCTGTAAGACTGATGACAGCTGACCATAGAAGATGTCTTTAACCCGTTCGTCTTGTTGTTCAGTGGGAGCATATACTTGAATAATCGACCATTTGTATTTGTAGCCCGGCAGATGCATATTTAGTACAGCTATTCTCTCTGATATACCTATAAATTCTTCAATATTTTTTTCTAAGCGTTTTTTAATCATGAAGCCGACACCGTAACTTCCCTTTGTTTCCCCTTTATAGTATAAGACATATTCCTTTCTATCTTCAATGCTCTCACCTAATCTTCTTACTTCACTTAAACCTATTATGTCCCATTTTATTTTTGAAAGAGCCAACTCTAATTCGGTAAGTCTCTCTTGTGTTCTCAGTGTTAAGCAGTTTAATGTACAAATATATAGTTTCGTATTTTCTTTTATCTTTAGTGTTTTGGTTTTATTGGTATTTTCCTTTATTAGAGCTGGAAGGGATTGGTCGATATCTCCCACGGTGACCAGCCGGCTTGGGAGAGGTGTTGTTGTTTTGTTTGTCTTATTAATATTTTTTCGATCATTTGTTCTGATCTTCCGGTTTCCGGTGTGTGTTGATTGCTATTCTTTATTTATATGGGATGTTGAGTGAGCCCTGCTCCTATACATCTTTTCGAAGGCATTTATTTTGTTTACTTTTGTCGGGGCGTTTTCAGTGTCATTCTTTGTCTTTGGTGAGGCAGATTGGTCTCTCTTCCTTTTATCTCGCATCCCACTTGCTTCACCTTCAACAACTAGTTTGTCGTATTTTATGTATGCTATACGTCCCTTTTTTCGTTCTTCCTTTAACTGCGGTATTAGTTCTTTCCTTCTTTCTAAAACTTCTTTACTGAAATCCTCTTTAACATAAATATTTTTTGGCAGCTTTTTCTTATTTCGCAAAATCTCATCTCTCTTCCATGCGTTTAGCATATTAATTAAAATTGGGCGTGCTTTTTCTTTTACTTTACCAATTCTAAACGCTTTGTTAATATCTGTTTTATGCACTTCGATACCCGAATCGCTTAAAGTTTTTGATACCATTTCCACTATGTTAATATGTTCATTCGATTCCTCGAAGCCGTAGAGTATTAAATTATTCTCCTTTTTACCAAATTCTAGGCGTTTTACTTTCTCATTTAATTTCTCTACTTCATTCTTTAGAAACAAATTTTCTTCTATAATTGGTGTTAATTTATCATCCATTTTTTTCAATACCGCTTTTGTGATTGAATCTGTTAGGGTTGTTGTTTGTTTATCCATTTCTTGTTTTATTTTTGAAAATAGTAATTGCATTTGCTCGTCCATTTTAAATTTATGAATTCAGATTATAATAACAAAACTTTTTTTTTTTATATTTTTATAATTCCAATACTAAAACAATAGATTGCGTGTAACGAAACGTGATGTTCTTATCTCTGATGTTGGTAGCACTGTTATAAAATGCCAAAGTCAACTATTATTTATAGGTTATGTTATTACAAATATTTTTGCACTTATTTTGTTCGGAGCAAAATACACAAGTTTTTTACCACTTTATTTGCACTATTAGTCCTTATTATACGATTCACTTGCACAGTTTATAGTTTTATTCAGTATTTAAACAGTTATGTTTTTATATTCTTGGAGCAAAATTTGTGACATTTGTACCATCCAACGGTCCAACCGGAAGTCCTTAAAGTTCACCGAGATCTTTAATTATAAACTTAAAAGTTTATAATTAAAGATCTCGGTGTAACCTCACCTTAAATAGACAGAAATGCATCACGTCTCCACAAGGAACGTTCGGCGTGACGCGATCCTTAAGTGCCGGTCGACGTGTTAAAGAATATATTAAGGATGATAAATATTGTAATAATGCACGCGCCTTAATAATTCAACCGTCTACCCTTAAATATGGTAATGTAAACAGATATGAAACGTTGTTTTAAAACACGGTGTAGATTATTATTTTTTACACAGATATGTGTATTTTTTTACCAAATAAAGCTTACAATTTATTTATTTTATATTAAGTTGTGGATTATGTTATTATGTGTGTGGTTAGTCTGACCTTTGGATAAGCGATTGCTCTCTAGTATCTACTGAGTATTGTAAGTTTGTAACACTTCGAAAATATTGTAGAGCTCATGGGGATGATAATTTTTTCTACTCTTACTAGTTATATAGGAGACTATGATTGCTATGATTAGATATTATCATCCTAGATATTTCTCTTGCAAAGCAGTCATTTAATCTGTTTTGTAGATTGTATAATTTGCAAATATACCCATACAGTGCAGATTTAAATTTCATATCATCATTAATTTGCCTACCAGGAAATATCGTTGTAATATTTTTGTACAGCGCGCCACGCCAAGTAATGTAAATGAAAGTAAGACGCATCAGGTCAACGAACTCATGTTGTACGCGACCGTGTCCATTGCCTTAATTTTAAATTTAATAAATTTGAAGTTTATAACTATGTAGTAAATATTGGTGAGTTTTGAAAATAACTCTCAACTCTATTACCTAATAACTCTATTACCTGATCAAGTGATCAAAATAGTTTTGGCATTAAAATAAAGAAACCATTGCATCTCTACAAACATCTCAGAGTTACAAAATGCACGTCCAGAAAAAATCCCTTTTATTTTTTTCCTACCTAAGCTGATGGTCTTGAGAGACCATTTCAGCGGAACCTTAACTAGTAGGTAAGCTCACGGGGCTCGAACCTGACGACGGTGCTAACACGAACCCTAGCAAGAGCCGTGCTTCGCAGAATCTACCACCGGATCGGAAACGCGACCCACTGAGAAGATCCAGCGAGAAACTCAGTGGGCACTCACAGCACTTTCAGAAAAAAGTGCCTCTGGTTTTGAATGAAGACTTCAATTACACTAACGATTTATGGAAGGTGCACAGTTAAACAGAGCTGGGCTGGCTTCGGATAAAAGAAATGGATAGTGAGATATTGTAAAGTATTTTTTGCAACAAGATGAAAATGAGAACCGTAGAAAACTTATAATGAACTTCATCTACGAGGGCGATCACAAGAACTGCAATGGACAGTCTGAAGAAGATATGGAAGAACAGAAGCGTCACCAAAGCCACAAAGATCCGGCTCGTACAAACTCTTGTTTTCCCCATATTCTTATACGCTGCGGAGACGTGAACTTTGCGGCAGGTCGAGAGAAAAAAGGTTGATGCTCTGAAGATGTGGTGCTGGAGACGAATGCTTGGTATTTCATGGACCGAACTTCGCACCCATATTTCCATTCTTCAAGAACTCGGCATTAAGCAGCGTCTTTCGGCGCTCGTGCATGGACGCATACTATCATTTTTTGGACATGTCTCCCGGCGAGGAAATGACTCCATAGAGCGCCTTGTCATTCAAGGCAAAGTAGAAGGCACCAGACCGCGTGGATGGTTGCCTACCCTTGATTTAACGAGTTTTCCTTCGCCATGAAATTTTTAAATTAAATGAATTTGTGGTACGACCTAATTTATAAAATGAATCATAAAATCTTCTGTCACCTCTATACCTGTAAAGTATTTGAAACATCGTAAACAATGTAATGACAATGAAAACCATAGTTTTAAGTACATTAGTTTTCTAATTTCGATAAAAAACAATTTATTGTCATATTCGACGCTTGAAAGGCAAAAGTGACTAAGCGACAACAAAATATATATTTCTAGGTCTATTAAAATCATTTCAATCCTACAGCTACTAGCTAGATTCTACTCCAGGTTGATTCGTTAAAATAAATTTTGTTTTCAGGTATTTCAACTTTAAATTAGTCTACTGTAAAGTTCACGCATTGCCGCTTAGTCACGTTTGCCTTTCAAGCGTCGTATTGTAAAAATTGAACGCATCACACGAAATTCGATATTTTGTTAGCGCGCAACACCCACAAAATACTTTATCTATAAGCCCGTTCAAGATTTCGAATGAAATATGAACAGTAACGTAAAATATTGGTTATACAACAAAAATAGAAAACAGAGACATAAATAATGCGCCGATATCGGTTGCCCGGCCCGTAAATATCACGGTCGTGCTGTATAGTAGCGGCTGCCGATAGAGCGGTGAAATATTGAAGTGATTCGGAACCGAGTCAATCTTTGATTGGCCGTTCACGGATCTTTTTAATTTTTCGTTTAAGCGTAATGGATTATGACGTCAAAAATCCAGTGTACGGGTACCCTTCGTCCAAGAGGTTGCAGATTAGAGATAAAAAAAAGATGTGTATAAAAATATTAATTTTAAGTTCTATTCGAGGTATAAAGAAAATAAAACTGGAGGTTTCGCAACAAACCACGGTCATTCGGTAACGTACGAACTTATTGTGGTACACTTCATTCACGGTTGTTTGCTTATGAATTAGTGTATTGCGCAAACGAACGCTCTGAGATAGTGGTCAATGAATGATAAAAAAATATGTTATTTTTTGTACATTATTACAAAGTTATGTCGTACACTGTGTGCACTACTAATAAAAATCTTACGTTACGGACGCTTTTTCCCGGTTCCCCTCCGCATCGTCCCATAAGGAACTTCGTTCCAAAAATATATTTGAAACTTTTATTGCTGGAGAACATGCAATGGTCATCCAAGTAAAGTTATACACTATCAATGTTTATGCGGCTGAGATGATAGGGAAGTCTAATGATAAATAATTTACGATCTCAACGATACGTACCCCGTCCTCAGCGTATTCGTGTCCTATAAATAGAATCCACACTGACACTGGAGTGCAAATAGATCCTTCAGACATTATGTCGAAACAACAGTTTCAATCTAGATATGTGCTGGAAATTTTAGTGTCGAAGGAACTGCGAAGGTCAATGAAAAAGCAAAAAATAACTCAGATATAGCAATATGGCCGGCTCATAGTGCACTAAAAGGCTACTTAAAAATGAAATTCAGTATCGAATGGGAAGATACCTCGAGATAAAGACAAACCAAAAACTTTACGGAAGAGATAAATAATACAGACATCACGAGACGCTTTTCAGAAGCCGTTTTGCTTGGGATCTTCACGGGATTTTTCGACGTTAAAGACCATCTACTTAAGATGAGTTTGACTGCCAATATAACCTAGCGAGCCTTCATAGAGGAAAGTTTGGAGGATCAGATGTTCTAAGTAAGGTGTAGCAAAGAAAAAAATTAACACCTTAGTTACCCAAATCAAGATAATGTATTATTTTTACTTTTACCATACGCAGTATTTTACGGTAAGCAGTAAAAACCACGGAAACTTCACAAATGATCCCTTGTGTGTCGGGTAATAGATTGCCCCTTGAAATTTAAGACAAGACAAAATGTGTGAAAAAATGTCTGAATTTTTAAAGACAAAGGCAGAATATTGAGCTCAGCTGAGCGTATGGGAAGAGACAAAAATATGTTAATTTATATTTATGGTCTGTTGCTTTTTAATAAGTATTTTGTCGATGAAAATTGAAAAGGTCGACCACAAAACATGACAGACACCTTGGTACCAGTCTGAGTCAATCTTGTTCTTGAAAACATTAAGCTTATTGAATAATTTTATTAAATATTAAATATTGAGTTTTATTGTAAAATAATAAAAAATATAACGACTTTGTACGTTATTTTATTAAGAGAACCAATTAAAAATGCATTAATAAACGCCAGATGAAACCGGAATAAGGCTTCATACGTTTTCACGGCTCGCGGAAATCTTAACATGTACCAGTTTCTAGATTCAAATAAATATTTGTTCGCAACAACAACATCACTATTTCCGCATGCTATTCGATCACTGTTTATGTCTGTTGTAGAAACCGAAGCTTTCACTGGCCGTTTCTGCGGACGCAATATAAGTAAATCGGCAAATTGACGTCATTGATCTGTTAGAAATGAAATACTTTATAACATATTATGGTAAAACGACTAATTTGAAAGTACAGGCTTATTGATGTGTTACGTAATGAGTATAGTACAATATGAGTTTTTAAGGGAGGGTTTAACTTATAAAAGTCTTATAAATAAACCTTAATGTATTGTATTAACGTATTCATACTATTTGGGAGTATTACCATACGTAATATGCTTTATGTCTGCTCTATAGATGTGTAAATATCTCTATGCCTCTACCTATATATCAATTAAACGTTGTGGAGAGGAAGGGCTCAACGAGCGAACTAACCCATAGACTAACCCACTAACTTTCTCGCCGAATCTTCTCAGGGGGTCACGTTTCCGATCCGGTGGTAGATTCTGCGAAGCACTGCTCTTGCTAGGGTCAATGTTAGCAACACTCCGATTTGAGCCCCGTGAGTTTGCCTACATGTTAGGGTGAATCTGAAATAGCCTCTCAAGGCGATCAGCATAGGCATGAATTAAAAAAAAGTTTAATTTTGTTTATATTTTGGTTTTTCAATAAACGATAATGGTAAATGGTTATTCTAATTGTGCAGTCCCTCAGTTAAAAGACAGAGAAACACAGCGCTTATCGCAATAATAAATAAGCCGTTATTAAGAAATATAGAAAGGGCTTTGTGTAAATGCATGTGTAGAAATATTGTATTATTATTAAATAATATACTAATAATAACGTTATGTTATTAGTACAAATTATATTCAAATTTATATTAATTACCTCTCGGCTTTACTCCTTTGAATAATTATCATAGCAATGCTTTTACCGAAATACCTTCCACATACTTGACCATCCTTGGGTGTCTTGTCTGCCTACAAGGGCAATAAAAGTTCCAACATTAATAATGCTTAGTAAACCAATGAACCAAAAATATAACGATTTCATTCAACCTACTGAACCTAAATGTGAAAACCTTAAAAAAAACGGTTATAAAACAAATTCACAAGATATGCTAGTTGTATTGATTAAATTAATTGGTTTCAGCTTGTTTAAGGATGGCTTGTCGAAAATTTTATTACAGAAAAAAAAACCGCCCTGTATATAACGCGTGCATTCAGAGACCTCGGAGTATATTTACGTGCAGAAACATTGAATCTGAGAACCACGAGGTCTGAAAGCACTTATTGTAAATGGAATACAGTAGGGTACGAACAATGAGATGCGTACGTTATCGAGATATGAGAAAAATATACAATATTCAATAATATTCGCACGACGTACTCCATATGTTAGGGTTGTTGATTCTTAAGTTTCTGTTTTACATTGTAACGCTTAATTTATCAATTTACAATACCGATTGCGATTGCAATAGCGATTGTTTTTTGTGACAACCCTAAAATGACATATGACAAGGTTGGATTTAATGTATTTGATTGTATATTGATTTGTAAAGAGAACATATGTTTTTAACGCAATTAATTTGAGGGCGATTAAAATTAAATTATACGGAGTGTATTTTTTTTAAAGTACGGTGGAATAAGTATGCAATTATTATTGCCCACCTGATGTTAAGTGGTTACTGGAGACATCCACAACGTAAATACGCCACCCACCTTGAGATATAAGTTCTAAGGTCTCAAGTATAGTTACAACGGCTGGCCCGCCCTTCAAGCCGAAACGCATTACTTCACGGCAGAAATAGGCGGGGTGGTGGTACCTACCAGTGCGGACTAACAAATCCTACCACCAGTAATTACGCAAATTAAAATTTTGCGGTTTTCATTTTTATTACACGATGTTATTCCTTCACCGTGGAAGTCAATCGTGAATAATTGTTGAGTACGTATTTCGATTCGAACACCGGTGCATCGCTCAACACGAATGCACCGAACGTCTTATCCGTTAGGCCACGACGACTTTAAAAGTTTAACGGACCTTGAAAAGCGGGAAGCTTTTTATTGTTTTTTTTCAAAGAATATGATTATTTAGATCGCGACGATTTAAAATTTCCAACTTTCGGTTACTTTACAATGCGGGATCACAGTGTTTTATAAGTCCAAGTACCAATGACTATACCGCAATTTTGTTACTTTACCTTAATGTTCAGATTAGCTACAACAACGTGTTTTTTTGTTTGCTCTTGAACTATAATTATTTTCACAGTACACGTTTAAATGATATAACGATATATTAACGGTATATTCCTATTTAAGGGATTTGACAATTGATCGATTTTATTCCAAGGAGAGATCAACATATTGGGTCATAAAATAACACTGTACGATATACGAAATTAATATCGATCGAAATTCGAATCGATTAGAATCGAAATTAAGCTTCCTTAACAGTAGCGAACAGTAGCGGACTAAGATACAAAATGCTTCAACTAGAATTCGGAAACTAAAATGGCAATGGACAGGACATACAATAAGAGGCATCGAAAAATGGAACAAAAGCATAGTGTTTTGGTACCCTAGAGATAGAAAAAGGAAACGAGGCAGACAGATTCGGAGGTGAGAAGACGAGATAAAGACGGTACCAGGAAAACTATGAACAAGGAAAGCTCTAAGCCGAGCAGAGTGGAAAGAAATGGAGGAGGCCTTTGCCAAAGTTGGGCAAACAGACGAAGTTGTCGATGTCATCGACTTGGCAGAGTCGTTAATTTAAGTTTATTATTTGTAAATAACCTTTGCGTCTGAATAAAGGCTTTTATTATTATTATTATTATTAACAGTAGCGATAAGAGCTATTGAAGAAACAAAACACTATTCAAGTTAAATTGCAAAAAACTATCAAAATTAAAGAAAAGTTGTTAGTACTAGAAAATGATTCATTGTTGTTTTAGGCAACCCTGCACACGTGGAGTCTGATCGTGCGATATGCCCTAGCATTCTGCGGCAAATGATTTACGGTGCAGTAGATTATCGGTCCAGTACATACGTGCTCGACATTCTGCAACTCTACTGTTTCAAGATGACCTTTCAGCATTACATCTTATTAGTTGAGTTTGGAGGAATCGACAAAGATAATATTTTCGGTTCGGTGGTATAATATGCAAACTTAACTTGAAAATATCATTAGCACGATCGAAACATATTGTTTTGATGGATGGATGAGCTCACAGCACACATGGTGCTAAGTGGTTACTGGAGCCCATAGACATCTACAACGTAAATGCGCCATCCACCGTGAGATATAAGTTCGAAGCTCTCAAGTATAGTTACAACGGCTGCCCCACCCTTCAAATTGAAACGCATTACTGCTTCACGGCAGAAACAGCCAGGGTGGTGGTACCTACCCGTGCGGACTCACAAGAGGTCCTACCACCAGTAAAATATTGTATTCTATGGTAGCAATCGTCGACGGAGTAAAATGTTTTTTTGGAAAAATGAATCTTGATAATATCTTAAAAAACACCCTATAATAAATTTATTACCTATGTTTTAGTTGGATTTTCTATAAAAGCGTTTAGTTGGTTTTTTAGTTTAGTTTGAAATTCTTATTTATTTTTCATTTCTTAGTTTAAGTAGCATTATTTGTATCATAAATTATTCATTAATGTACATTCACGCAAATACAACAGTTTCCAATTTGCTAAGTGAAAAAAAGAAGGCGCTCTAATGAATTTGTTGTTTTGACTGCCGAAAGTAAGCAACGGGTTTAATTGTTTAGCATATTGAATTGTCATCGGTCCTTATGCCAAATTTTGAGCTAATCCGACGTTTTGAAGGGGGACAAAATCATATTCAAAGTTCAAAAATCATGTTCATTCCGTTACATACTAACATAGATACTACCATACGTATGATGCTAATATAAGCGTATTAAAAATAGACGGTAATTTGCAAAATATTTAAATGTCATCGATTAACACCTCCCTCGATCGGTAGTAGATTTAATGACATCCATGACACGCAAAAACCGAAGATAAATATTAAAGCGTATTTTCTTTAAATACAGACTTATTTTTTAGAGCCAGCGTGTTTCGGTTAGTACCTTATTTATCACAAATAAATGACGATCAAAAGAAAACGACTTCGAAGCAAATCACTTAAGCGTCGTTAAATTTTAAATCAATCGTTCGAATTTCGGGCGGGGCGTGTAGAGGAGCCTTCAAATTCAGTCTCGACAAGCCAACTCCTTATTTGTCAAATTAAATATAGGGAACGTCTCTCCTCGGCGGCTGTTAATCACGTACGCTTCTGAATTTTAATCACGTGCTTGAGTCGGCTATTCGTAGTCGTAATAAAATTATCGACTGTACTTTCGAGGCCACTAGTGCTGAGCTACTGTCGAGCACGTAAGCGTGTTTTAAAAATCAAATCAAATCAATTTTTTTTTATTCAACATAAATGAAAGTACACACTTTGTGAACGTCAAAAAGAACTACCGCTAATTCACAAAAACCAGCCTCCGTCCTGAGAAGAACTGGCAAGAAACTCAGCGGGCACGTCTTTTTTTTTTAAATATATTATTAGATTATAATTTTTTAAATATTAGATTTATTTAAATATTCCTTTTTACAAGATGTATTATAACGTAAATATATAAAAATATAGCACGTATTAAGCTCTATCGGTTTCGCGAGTCGTGGATATAATTAAAACTAATTTAACGGATTAATCACGCGTTTTTGTTCTGATTGAATTGTTGCCTATATGCAGCAGTGAATGTGACCTGAAAGATAGAAATTGTTTTCGTCGTAAATTGTTTTCAATGTGATTGTATTACACAATCTTCCGTGACAAAGTATATGCGATGTCGGAACATATATAATAAAAAAAAAACATGCGAGACTAAGCATTAAAATTAGTTTTCATTAAATATCTTACGGATATCTCACGATTCAAACCGGATTGCTTGACAGCTTCGCTTCAGACACGCAGCATTCTATTACGAAACACTACTATTACAGAAAACATTTCCCATGCAACCAGAGGCTTCTGACACCTAATATGGTTGCATTAACAATTTCGGCTCGTTCGATTTAACATTGCGAACCAACAAAAACCAAAATACGGTCCTTTGTTTAGTATTTGCATACGTTTGTGGGCGTGTGACTCCGCGTGATTTCCATTCATCGAAACAATAAACCTACCAAATTATAATGAGCTACGGGGCGTGCTGTTCTCGTGACGATGGCCCAGCATTTAAATTGTTTAAGGGTCATTCAATCGAACACCTTGTTAGTGATGGGCGGAGCGCAACGAGCCCTCAAATATTTGTTTGCGAATGTCTCGATACCAATGAAGTGAATTCATGAAAATTTATGAAGAGCACGTTTGAAAATTTCGATTTCGTAACGGAGCAACACGACGTGAACGTCAATAAATCATTTTGTATTTTGCTAATAGAAGTCTATCAGGCTTCGGTGTGATTATTGACAAATCTACTACATATATATTAATACGTGAAGGAAAAACTTTGTATCTCTTTTTACGAAAATTGCGCGGACGGAGGAGTATGAAATTTTCCACACTTTTAGAGAATATAGAGAAGGAGTACAGAACGGTTTTTTTTAAATAATGCATTAATAATGCATTAAATCAATAAAAAAAGCATTACACACATTATCATGTATTTGACACACACACATAATATATATGTATATACTCTTTGTTTACTGTCAAACTTTTGTTATTGTTTAAAGTCTGTGGTAAAATTGAGAATAGGTTAAAGAAAGAAAGAAAGAAAGAAAGAAAGAAAATCTTTATTCGCCAGAAATATAGTTTACAAGATATAGGACATAGCTTCATATATTTCGCCTGTTTAGGCATGCGAAAATTTAATTTATTTTTATATTAATTATAACACAAAATTTACTAAATCTATCTATTTTTACATTCTATCACTTCTTATTCTAATATTTTATTATGTACAACACTTATCATTTAAAAATTCTTGCACACTATAATAAGCCTTGTCTATTAGCCATAAATATAATTTTCTTTTAAATTGAGTTAGTGGAAGATCTCTTATGCTGTTTGGTATCTTATTAAATATTCTGATAGTCATAGGATAACAGTTTGTATGGTAGTAACGAGTATTTATACTTGGTAACATTAGTTTAGTAGGGTATCTTGTATTAAATTGACAGTACTCGCCACACGATTTATATAATTGTGGGTGCTTTTTAACAAACAAACAACATTCTTGTATATATATGGATGGTACAGTTAAAATATTATGTTTTTGGAAGAATGGTTTACAAGAAGTCAGAGGATGAATATTGCACATGGCACGAACACATTGCTTTTGTGCAATGAACACTCTATTTATGTGACTAGAATTTCCCCAGAGGGGTATACAGTATCTGATATTTGAGGCGACATATCCATGATAGGCCTGTAATGCAGTTTTTAAATTACATATTTTTGTAAGTCGCCAAAGTGCATATGAGAATCGATTAATTTTACTACAAGTAATATCTATGTGAAGATTCCAGCTACATTGATTATCCACATTTAATCCTAAAAATGTTATGCTATTACATTCATTTAGTGTGTTATTATTATAAGTTATATTTAAGTTATTAATAAATTTGTGTCTATTATAGAATTGTATATATCTCGTTTTGTCTAAATTAGCTTTTAAGTTATTCTTATTCATCCAATCTATGACCTTACTAACAGTAGCATTTATCTCATCATTTAAATCTAGTGTGGCATCTTTGGTGATTACAACGGCTATATCATCAGCAAATAAGCTGCATGGGTAATGTATGTGTTCTGGGAGATCATTTATATAAATTATAAAGAGTAGCGGTCCTAAAATGCTCCCTTGTGGGACACCTACTTTATTAAACGCTAATGAAGATTTAAAAGCCACTTCTTCATTGTTATTATCAATATCCCTAATTTCAACATATTGTTGTCTGTTGCTTAGATAACTACTAAGCCATTTTTCAGCTATCCCTCTAATGCCATAATTATTACACTTCCGTAAAAGAATGTTATGGTCAACAAAGTCAAAGGCTTTGGTCATGTCAAAGAAAACTCCAACCGTGGGTATTTTTCTGTCTACATTTTCAGTAATTTTACTAATGAGTTTAAAAGCTGCTAGTGTAGTAGATTTGCCTTTTTGAAAACCGTGTTGTTCAGATTTTATAACTTCAGATTTATTAAGAAAAGTTGTGAGTCTAGAATGCATGATTTTTTCGAATATTTTTGCAAGTATAGGTATTAAAGTAATCGGTCGGTAGTTATTGATGCATTCCTTATGTCCTTTTTTGTATATAGGTTTCACTATTGAGATTTTCAATTTATCAGGAAATGTACCTTCAGTTAATGAAAGATTGATAATATGACAGAGTACAGGTGTAATGGCTATTGCACATTGTTTTAGTATAAAGGTGGGCAGTTCATCATAACCTGTTGATTTAGTATTATTGAGAGAATGAATTGTTTTATAAATTTCTTCACATGTAATATTGTTTCTTTTTAATATTGAAGTGAAAAATTATTTAGAATTGTTGTGATTTCAAACCGGATGCAACGGAAAAAATGACAGGTAAGAGACACAAATACAAAAATGTGTAGGATGAAGCCAGCAAAGAATGACACAGAAATATACATACTATTTAATACAGCGCCATCTGTAAGATTTTTTAATACTAACGTATGTATGAAAGCTCTTGTAGTAAATTTTAATTTAGGATTATACGTGAAATTAAAATATAAATTCACAGAGGGCGCTACCTTACAATTATTTACTAATGACAAAATTTTACATATACTTAAGACGTTTAGGATAATTGTATCTTAATTTTGGAAGGTTTCACTTCTACCACGTGTGAATTGCACACATTTTGTTTTTATTTGTCTATAGTGTAGCCTTAGCGAAATTTGTGATTATATAAGTCCTTGACAATAGAACCAGGATTCAAACTTATAACTTAAATTAATTAAAGTCGAATTTCGACTACCGGGTAACCACTAGTAAAATTAAATGTGTATTAGTTGAAATAGCTTCCCCGATATCTATTGCTCCTTTGGGTATTATTAGGTAGGCTGTATCCTAATGTATTGCAGCAGAAATATGCAAGATATTATTGATCCAGCCTATTACTCTAAAATATCTAGAACATGCCGTGCGGGAGTCGTGCTTTCTCATTTTGTGAATGGACAGTAATTAATTGAGATTTTGATTTCGTCTCTCAAGGATCGTGTCGATATTTATGTTGTGATGTTTACGCACTTAAAATCTAGTGAAACAGCTTGTCTGTCTACCAAACACAGCTACATATTAGGATCTGGAGTCGTCGTGGCCTAACGGATAAGACGTCCGGTGCATTCGTATGTAGCGATGCAACAGTGTTCGAATCCCGCAGGCGGGTACCAATTTTTCTAATGAAATACGTACTTAACAAATGTTCACGATTGACTTCCACGGCGAAGGAATTACATCGTGTAATAAAAATCAAACCCGCAAAATTATAATTTGCGTAATTACTGGTGATAGGACCTCTTGTGAGTCCGCACGGGTAGGTACCACCGCCCCGCCTTTTTCTGCCGTGAAGCAGTAATGCGTTTCGGTTTGAAGGGTGGGGCAGCCGTTGTAACTATACTGAGACCTTAGAACTTATATCTCAAGGTGTGTGGCGCATTTACGTTGTAGATGTTTATAGGCTCCAGTAACCACCTAACACCAGGTGGGTTGTGAGCTCGTCCACACATCTAAGCAATAAAAAAAAATAAAAAAAATCTTGTCTTCAAATATATTCTAAGCATTGTCATTTTTTTTTACTTCATCAAGTGAGCTAACACCCTGTCTATATAATCACGTGCCTATAGACAGCACCGGGAGACGTTAACGAGGCCCCCTGTAGTGCTTTAGGGCGTGACTTTCCACCCATACTGCAGACCCTAAATGCAATATAAAGAACGCCCTTTTTATATACATTCATTAATATCGCTTTATAGTACAATTTTTGAATACTTCGATATAAATACAGTTTTTACTGCTGATACGACGTCTTGTGGATCCGCACGGGTAGGTACCACCGCCCTGCCTATTTCTGTCGTGATGTAGTAATGCGTTTCGTCTTGAAGGATGGGGCAGCCGTTGTAAGTTGGTGGCGGCATTTAAGTTGTAGATGTCTATAGGGTCCGGTAACCACGTAACACCAGGTGGGTCGTGAGCTTGTCCACCTATGTAAGCTATCAAAAAAAGTACAAAAAACTAAACAATATTTTTTTCGGGCTTTTATAAAACTATACTATATGTCATAAGCTAATATATAATTGCTACATTTGATGGTGCTCACGGCGATGTTAAATGTTAGCATTAGTAACACTCATTTGTAGAAACTAAAGTATGAATACCACTATCTTGAAACAGTGTGAGCACTCAATTACATTTGTACAATGACTGTTTGTTCTACTGTTCAAAATAGAACTGACAGTAACTATTGGGCAAATTTTTAAGCTCTGCTGATTTCTAAGACGCGTTTATTGGCTTGGTATACATATTATATGTATGTAACGGAAATTTTGAACGTCATTTTCTCCGACTATATAAGACGTCGGATTAACTTGAATATTTTCATACAAACACGGATACTGCATCAAGTACCGTTGGCAGTACAGACTTTTTATAATTTCGCTTTTATGTCATGGTCAGTATGAACAAGATAAAAAATGGACATTCATTGTTTATCTATTTGACCGTGTGTTTTTTTAGTTCTTAAACGCCTCAGAGCGTGCCATCACGAAGACCATCATAATTATGATCTGCAATTCCAATAACGAGAATAACTGAGCGACAGCTACGAGTAGGTACATCAAAAAACTAAAAAAATTTGAAAGAAGAAAATTAAATAAAACAAATGAAATCGATTTTCTTTAGCAAACCTTCTGAAGTCGTCGTGGCCTAACGGATAAGACGTCCGGTGCATTCGTGTTGAGTGATGCACCGGTGTCCGAATCTCAGGCGGGTACCAATTTTTCTAATGAAATACGTACTCAACAAATGTTCACGATTAATTTCCACGGTGAAGGAATAACATCGTGTAATAAAAATGAAACCCGCAAAATTTTAATTTGCATAATTACTGATGGTAGGACCTCTTGTGAGGCCGCGCGGGTCGGTACCACCACTCTGCCTATTTTTGCCGTGAAGCAGTAATGCGTTTCAGTTTGAAGAGTGGGGCAGCCGTTGTAACTATACGCGAGACCTTAGAACTTATATCTTAAGGTGGGTGGCGCATTTACTTGTGGATGTCTATAGGCTCCAGTAACCACTTAACACCAGGTGGGCTGTGAGCTCGTCCACCCATCTAAGCAATAAAAATAAAAGAAATTATTAAAATTAATTTAACGTTTTCATCGTTTAAATTTTACCGTACCGAAATTAAAACGTAAAAAGAATTTTATTAATGCTTACGAGTCTCGAAAACGGAAAAAAAAATACAATCTAAAATGACATCAAAAATATTGTTCCTTTTATTTCATCTGAAGATAAAAAGTCTACATAAATTTCAAAGAAACTTACTCGAACAGTGTCCTGTTGTAAATAATAAAAAGCTGGCTCCCAGCCTGGAGTGGTTCTTGGAAGTAAGAAGACAGTGTGCCCCGATACAATTCTGAACGATTTCAACTCTACTATGAACACTCGAAGTCTTATCGAAAATCCAACTCAATAGTGGTTTTCATCTCATAACTGATGGGGAACTGTGGAAATCAAACTTCTCATAGTTTAAGCTCGTTTATATGACAGCAACGTGGTCTGAAGTAAGTACAGCTAAGGACCTGTTGAAAGTCGCAGATCCGTATGCATGGGCAGCGAAGGAACCGGTCATTATGGCGAACCATGAGGGAGACTTATGTCTAGAAGTACACGTCTGTGAACTGACAATGCTGATATCATTCTTTCACTACATTACTTCATACAGAAGTGGATGTCAAAATACTTATGACAGTTAATTCAAAACCAAAAAGTACTATTTGGGACCGATAAAAGTGTCTGTGGTTGTTGATGTACTAGGTACTAAAATCTTTTGAAGGAACCCGTTGAGATATAATAACTTAACTTCCCTTTCTATTGACTATAGAAGTAACGGACTTAGGAGATAGACAGAGGAGCTTAATAATAATGAACTCTGTAACAATTAATCAGAAGTTTATATTTTAAGACAGACGTAAACCTCAATAAATGTATATTATATTACCAACTTTTTTTTTATTGTTTAGATGGGTGGACGAGCTCACCTGGTGTAAAGTAGTTGCTGGAGCCTATAGACATCTACGACGTAAATGCGCCACCCACCTTGGGATATAAGTTCTAAGGTCTCAAGTATAGTTACAACGGCTGCCTCACCATTCAAACCAAATCGCATTACTGCTTCACGGCAGAAATAGGCAGGGTGGTGGTACCTACCCGTGCGGACTCACTAGAGGTCCTACCACCAGTAATTACGCAAATTATAATTTTGGGGGTTTGAATTTTATTACATAGTACAAACATATCAAACAGTACGAAGACATGACTTACAGTATTAGATTGACATTGTTCATGAGTGACAATGACTACTTATCGACCAGTAAGACTACTAACTAATCTCATTTCTATGATAAACAGTACACTTTAGGATCTTAAAAAAATGCGTATCAGCTCCGTCGTGCGACCGGAGATTACGGCTTTAAAACAAATGTAATTGAGTGTAGACTATGCAAAGGATGGTGGTACCTATCCGCACGGACTCACAAGAGGTCCTACCACCATTAATAATGTATTGGATTTAATTAAAAAATCCATAGAGAACCAGTGAGAAAACATAGTTCGGGTCACGTTTTTCATAACTCCTAGGCTCTCACATTTCCAACAATGTAATGGCCGAGTCACTGCCAAAATAAATGTTGCTTAATACGCTGAAACTTTTGAAATATGCTTCGCTTAAATGTGTCGCTGAAAGCGCTATAATTCTCCCCCTTTATGTGGCAAGTTCCGCGAGTCTTGGTTCAAGTCGTGTTTGTTTTTTATTGTTCAGTGTTTCGTCTTTTGTTTATGAAAAATACGTTCCGGATTTTACGGAGGTACGTTTTAATAAGTCCTCTGAACGATTCGCGCTGTGTGGTTTGTTTTTGTTAAGGGAATAAGCGTTCCTCGAGGTTTTTTTCTTTGAATTTTAGCGGTCGGTTTTTTAATAGACCAGCTTACGGTTGTTATATAATGTTTTTAAAATCTTCATTGTTGATGGAATCAGAAGCACGGTAATTTTTAACGTGATAACGTCTTATCAATGAAGTCTTATCGATGCATGCACGAAAAAGTGTCACGTTCCGCCTGAGCATGAATGTGCAAGCGAGACCGCGGAACAAGCAATAGAGAGAGAGAGATACGACCGGCCCAAGCGTTGGCCTGTGACACATTTATCTCGTTTCTCGCGTGACGGAAGAGCTAGCAATTCTAATAGTTTACTACTGACGTTATCACGTATAACTATCGTCCTTAAGCCGACATTACAGAATTTTTAATTATTTTTTTCAAATTTCTTTTGAAGATGACATCCAGATGTGGCTGTAAGCTATATATTATGTTAATGTACCACCACGTGGCTCGTAAGCAATGTAAAGCATTACAAGTAGACTAATAACCGTAAACAATAATGAATTATCTCTGATTACATACATATTTGAAGCTTGTATTATCGAACATTTTCTCAATAATGTATTTACGATAAAACAAATAAATAAGAATCTGAAGTTACGTGGTTACCTAAAGCCCATAGATATGCCCACCTTGAGATATGAAATTGTAGTTTCTTTTTTCAATAGTATGCGTTATTATGGAAATATTTAAATAGGTAGATGACACTTACCCTTGTAATTGCGTTCGTAAACTTTCATAAAATCGTTGTAAATAGTTTATTTTGGTTTGTCAGAACTGAGAAGACATGATTCTGCATTGTTTGTAACCATAATCCCGATTTCCATAATCGAGTGGCATGTCGATCACTCCTGATTCCTGCCGAAATATAAGCTGTGATAATAACCAGAATTTTGGGGCTTAGAATTTGACGGTTAGTGTGATATGGACATGACGTGATGCGTAGAGAGGAGATGTATGTGACTAAGAGATGTATGGAAATGGTAGTGCAAGCTAGAGAAGAAGAGGTCGATCGACGAAGACATGGATGGAGTGTGGGAATGATGATATGAGAGAGAGAGGAGTGAGTGTTGAGATGACGCATGATAGAAAATAATGGAATAGAAAAATTCGCTGTGCCGACCCCATCTAGTGGGATAAGGTAGAGACAGAGAAGGAGAAGATAATGACTAGAATTTTGTTTTATTTATGTTTGTGCGTGTTTTTCAATTATTTTTCATGATTTATATTTTTTATTTGTTTTAATTGATGATATTTAGATGGTAATTTTAATGATGATATTTCATTGATTCTATGTGCACAAATGGGCTGCTTTCTGAAATAAGTGATTGTAATTTAATTGAATTTTAACATAAATTTTCAAAGCAAATATATCTGCTCAAATTTTTTAAATGTTTTCGTTTGAGGGTTTTCAACCTTTCTAATCGAAGCGCATGCCAGCGATGCTTACAATACGTTCCATCATATTATGATGTCTTTATATCCTAAATAGCACTGCAAATTCATCTGCCTATATCGCAAATGATACTCAAAAACAAAACATGCACTAAACAACAATAGTAAAACTTAAATGTATTAACACATTTTCAATGAATACATCCCGATCTTGTTTTCCATCGGAGCATCATTAACACATCAGATACTGTCCAAAGAAAACACGTTCGGAATCATTAGGCTTTATAAAGGTATCTACTTGTTTTCGACATTACAAAGTGCCATTCAAAACATTTATTACGAAATACAACCGACATTTACCGCTATTGATACAATAAAATATTTCATACAACTCATTCCGACCTGCAACTTAACGTGGGAGTGTTTTCAAAAGCAACACGCAACGACACTGTGTGAGCTGTGCATTAAAATTCCGAACCAGTCCAACCGGACTACGCGCTGTTGGAAAACGTTCACACGACGCTATCATTCTCACCATTCGAGGCTCAATAGTATGGAAATGGGCTATCGTCAGTGCACACACTATCAGTTTCACTGTTTCACTATCTGTAACGGACGCCCTAAGTGTTAGTCGTGAAGATATAGTATATCTATGGCTCTATAGTCGTATACGAGAATGGTTCCCGTAGGTGCTAAGACGTACTTTCTTTGACGTGGAAACGAGGAAGTTTCGGAGCTGTAAAGGTGTCGAGATAATATACAAGACGTTGAATGGGCGAAAGAAATGGGGCTCGCTTAGCTCAGGGCAGAGTTGTCGCGTTTTTTTTATTATTCGTAAATTCGTCGTATTGTTTAGCTTATTTCAATATATATTTTTTTGGCTCTTTTCTTGTATTAAGCAAAACTAGATGATGACCGAGCTTTGCTTGGTTTTTTTTTTATTACGCCATCTTGTTGTGTCTTTAAAGTGGTTAGTTGCCCTCAATTAAGAAAAATAATATTATTATTCGCCAATAGATGTCGGGAAGAGTTGATTATTGAAAACACGAATAAAACAACATTTTCTGAAAATAAATCGTAGCTAGATCGATTTATCGCCCCCGAAATCCCCTTTATACTAAATTTTATGAAAATCGTTGGAGCCGTTTCCGAGATTCCGATTATATATACATATAAAAGAATTGCTCGTTTAAAGGTATATAAGATGTTAGTTGTTTCTCAAACTGTTACTGCTCACTTTCCGTACATATTAAAAATATCATCAAGTTACTTCTCCTACTGATCTCAATTTACCATTGCAGTAGTTAGCGCAACAGACTGTTGTGGCGAGGGCTGGGGGTTCGATTCCATATCGGGCAAATAATTATGTGATGAACAGGATTTCCTTTTTCTGCGTATTTATTATCAATATGAATATATATAAACGTATATAAGTATGTATGTCAGTCTCTAGTAAATCTGGGGCCGAATGACCGTACCTAACTCATTCTCGTTTATAATAATAATAATTATTATTATTAAATCAAATACAAAACCATACTGAGCCTAGTTTTGTTTACCGTTTAGTAGAATAAAGTAGAGTATATTTTATTGCATACTCAACATTATAATAACACAGGGGCACGGGATAAATAAAAATTATACCGGAGTACAACTTATAACTGTATTAGCACTTAGAACAGTTCAAACACTTTAAAATTCTCAATTCACGTCTTCCGCTTCGCTTCAGGTGATCCGTTCGCTATTTTGCTTCGAGTAGTTCCGATTACTAACTGCTTCTTGCCATCTCTGCAACGCTTTTACACTCGATATGACATTCCTAGAATTATCGAGAACATTCCTCACAAATCGAGTATTTTAGATGTGTGTTTCCGCTATCTGACAATAGATGGCGTTGTACTTCTCGAGCGTTCTAGATGTTACTAGATCCTTTGATATTCGTTTCGGCCATTCAGCGATAGATGACGTTACCTTTACCAGCGTGACAATAGTAATGTATTTTTTTGCATACCTAACTGCCAGTAACCTCGAGGGGCTATTCCAGATTAATCTTGACTGGAGGGCGAACTCACGGAGCTGAGCCAGAATGTTGACCTGAATGTATTATCAATTAAGTGCATGAAATCCTCAAGCTACGTACGTTCGTGTGTGTTTTAAGTCAGATTTCACAGCAAAACGGGAAAAAAACAAGTTTTAAAGAGGGCCATTTATATATCAACGAGTCAGAATTAATAGATAAACAATCTACGCCATAAAACACCATAATCTTAAACACCCCGAGAGTCGCCATCACGCCGGATGGTTACTGTGAAATTATCGCTTTGCTCCAAACGGCATAACATTGGGACGAATTTAGTTGAATGTTTCTAATTCTCTCATTGTGTAGGCCTGGCGAAAATTGCCAATAACCGAAAGGCTTCTTCGTGAGCGATTATTAATTTATAATAATTTTAAATTGGTTGAAGGAACTAAAAAAAGTTAATTCCTAACAGAGTATTATGTGATGCTAATTAAATAAAAACGCCTGACATTAATTCAAGATATTTGTCAAAACAGAAAATTGCGTAATTTGATTTTGAAAATATTCCTTTCGTTATCAAAAAGAATCGAATTATGTTTTTTTTAAATATATTTTTATTCCGTACCTGGGTAGGCGAGTTCACGTCCCACCTGGTGTGACGTAGTTATTACAGGGTGGTTTTCGTCATCTTCATTCAGATATGAAGACGAAATTTCATTTTTATTGTCTAAAGGTTGGTCCATCCTCCAACCTGGAATGTGTGTTTTTTTTTATTGCTTAGATGGGTGGACGAGCTCACAGCACACCTGGTGTTAAGTGGTTACTGGAGCCCATAGACATCCACAACGTAAATGCGCCACCCACCTTGAGTTCTAACGTCTTAAGTATAATTACAGTAGTATACGTTGCTATGCAACAGAAATTGCCAAGATTTTGGTACGTATCCAAGTGGGCTTAGAACACCTACCACTTAGGGGACCAAGAAGCTCGTCCACTTTTTACGACATCCACGGGTGGAGTGGTTGGTACCATTCAAAAGCCAAATTAAGCCAAATTAAGATTGATTTGAATATTCAGGATTTTTTTGGATTTATTTATTTATTTTTATAGCCTACACGGGTGGACGAACTCACAGTCCATTTGGTGTTAAGTGGTTACCGGAGCCTATAGACATCTACAAAGTAAATACCGCCACCTACCCTGAGATAATAGTTCGAAGGTCTCCGTTTTTACAGTACAATGGATTTCAGAATGCTAGTCTTGTATCGCGTTCACAAATCTGAATCCGTGCCAGGGGCTACGGACCGGCACAGGATAATATTATTGGATTTACGAGGGCGTGCGCCGGCGCTTTGATTTACGCCTTCCATGCGCGATAAATTATATCTGTCTGATAGCACGCCAACTGCGGTTTGTAAACCTTACTCCGGTCCTCACTGTGTCTGCTGAAATTTTGTTAATTTGTTAAGCTTCTCCAAGTATTTGTTGTATCTTTACAGATTTTAGAGCACTGACGAAAATAAAAAATAACCTGCCAATCATTAGTGGTAGGGTATCTTTTGTATTTCATCGTCGATCCCAACGTTATTATAACTCTGCGTCTTTGTGATATATTCTTCTAATAATACTTATTATATTATAATTATAATAAACCTTACTCCGGTCACTGTGTCTGCTGAAATTTAGTTAATTTGGTAAGTTTCTCCAAGTATTTGTTGTATCTTCACAGATTTTAGAGTACGGACGAAAAAAAAAATAACCTACCGAGCATTATTGCTAGGGTATCTTTTGTATTTCATCGTCGATCCCAACGCTGTTTTAGCTCTCCGTCTTTGTGATATATTCTTCGAAATCTACATTAAATATTAATTATGTATCTACCATCTTACAGGTCTTCCTATAACACGGTAGAAACGTACCTAAAACTCCCGTGTTGTGCGAAGCCGTGTTATACAAGACTAGAAGCCAGTACAAAAATAAGAGTAATTCTTTTGAATGAAACATCTCAACTATGCCTGTATGTGTTTTTTCCTATTATACGTAATAAATAAGCAGTAAAATTTTGTATATTCCCATACATTGTGTGTTCATAGTGTATAGTGTAATTTTCTAAGTAATTTTAAACAAAAATCTCGATCTCGCGTTATTGAAGTACCGTGTCGTCATAATGTGAGTTCTAGTGAATTTTTCTTTTCGTATTAGACTGGAACCGTTACGTCATCTTGTTCGTTCATGAAAAAAACTTATCATATATACACGTTAGCAGTTTCTATATTTATTAAAATTCAAAGACATTCCTTTTTTGCAAGCGACTCTCCATATTATTTACATTATCATCCGTGCTAACTAGTATTAATATTCATTAGGTACATTATTTTATTCCCTTGTAAATAAAAAAACATAGGAACATTTGAATTTTAAATATAGTGTCTATATTAATTAAAATTCAAATTCACTTAACCTTTTCTTTTTTGCGAACGATATAGTAGTCGAGTATAAAATCACATTACAATTTTAAACAAAGGCCCTTGGTCCGAGATTATCATATTAACTGCCTCAATGGTTATTAATGTTGCAACGAGAAGTAAATCATGATCGTGAACGCCCTCTGAATCTCAATCGGATTGAGTACGGCTTAATTTATGAACTGACGATTGACTTATTAACAACGGATAATGCCGCTTTGTTATATAAAAGTTTTTTGTTCTTTATTTTGAAACTAAGGAGTTTAGTCACGCATTGTCCATATCGATAATACAATCTATATATTAATACGTGAAGCAAAAACTTTGTATCCCTTTTTACGAAAATTGCGCTGACGGAGAAGTATGAAATTTTCCACACTTATAGAGAATATAGAGAAGAAGTGCACAAAGCTATTTTTTTTTTTAAAATAATGCATAAAGGATACATTAAATCAATAAAGAAAAGATTACACACACTACATACCATGTATTTGACGCACACACGCATGCATACTATTAATTGTCAAACTTTTGTTCTTGACGTCTGTTGTCAAATTGAGAATAGATTAAATATTGTTTGTCTTTGTCAATATTTTTATAGTGGCTAAATTTGTGATTATAGAAATATAAAATACATTCATAATAGTATACAAACTTACAATTCCAATCAATTATAGTCGAATTTCGACTACTGCGGGACCTCTAGTTACTTATAATTGGCATTTATTACGTTCTTATTTTTTTTTTTTTTTTTTTTTTTTTTTTTTTGGTCAGGAGGAAATCGCCGGACTTCCGCCCTCCCCTGGGGATGAAGGGCGGGGCATGTCGGAGTCGAACTGACTAAAACCTCCTGTCGCTCAACAACCCGCGTCCGAACCTCGCATGAGACAGAACCCATGAAAAGGCAAAGGGGGGAAAGTGAAGCGTTTAGTGCGGAGTGCACATCTCTCCCATCACCCTCCCCCTCGGGACGCCGGACTGGCGGTCGTCAGCGCCACGACCACCAGCCCTCTCGGTCGGCAGGCTATCCGGAGCCCGCCTAGATGGCGCGCGCCGGTTAGAATGGGTTATCCTACGGAATACCCCGCTGGGTCAGAACCAGCGTGGGTCGAGGATAGTCGGCCTTCCATCACCCGGATGCTCTTGCGTAAAACGCGTGCAGAGCAGCTTGCACGTCGTCTTCTTAGGCCCCCTTCGCCGGTCCCCAGACCGACATGTGAAGGGGACCCGAAACCCTTAGAGGGCCAGGGCTTGGGCGAGATCCGCCTCCCTGGCCCCCGCCCGACGGCGGCGGGCTTGCGCGTCTCTCACGCGCCCCGCCGCCTCCTTCTGCGAGATGGTGCACTCGCAGAAGTCGAGCATCGCCTTCCACGACTCGTCGTCGCCGAGCATCGATGCCACAACACTCGGCAACGACAAGTCGTTTCCTATTTTTGCGACGAGGACACGGCGCCACCCCTCCCATGCGGGGCAGGCGACGAGCGTATGCTCTGCCGTGTCCAAGTCGCAACCACAATGGTGGCACTCTGCCGTCGGCTCGGCTGTGATCCGGTGCAGGAACTCACCGAAGCAACCATGCCCAGTGAGCACCTGCGTGAGCCGGAAAGTGAGGCGTCCTCTGTCACGATTCACCCAATCCACAAGGACCGGGCGAATCGCCTCGACGGTCCTACGACCAGCCGAAGGATCAGCCAGCCGTCTGGACCATGACTCCAGCACGGACCGCCGAGATTGGGCCCTCCGCGCTCTGACCACACTGGATTAATATATAGATTAATCACATTTTACAAAAGCATTAAAGAAATGTAAGTCTAATACATATTCGTGAAGCCTGGTCACGCTCCGCTGTGACAATTGCTCTCTTTGAAAAACACTGATTTGTTACGCGCGCACCGTAAGTCGAATGTCATCAAAGATCCCTGTATCTGAGACAATGCTACATTTAACTGGCTTTAGAGCTTGTAAACAGTATATAGTTGTTGGATATTGACATCAATGCTTGACCACGCGGCTTTTATTTCTTTTTTTTATTTATATTTTTTTATTTATTTCATCATCATCATCATCAGCCTGCGGCAGTCCACTGCTGGACATAGGCCTCCCCCAAAGCTCGCCACTGAACCCGATCTTCGGGATGTAATGGGGCAATTAACACCACACTGCCTCAAATGCCAACCCTACTTGCACGTGGTGCATCCTGCTGATTGACGAACAGGGCTCTGGCGACCGATAGATGGCGGAATAACCATCAACAAAAACCGCTCGGTGCGGAAATCTCCAGGCCGGTAACGGGCAGCAGCATTACCGGTGCAAGGCACCGAGTACTGCGATCGCCAACCCGCCTGCCAAGCGTGGCGATTACGGCATAACCCCCCCTTATGGCAGGTAAAAAAAAAAAAATTTATTTATGTACACACAAAAAAGAAGACATAGTACAGAGTAATAGGAAAATTATGTACAAAAGCACTGTTTATTTCTTTAAGAAATCTCTTCCAACAGACCTAATAATTAAAAGTGATGAGTGTGTGTGTAGAACAGCTAAATTATCAAATACAACATGAGAATTATAGTAATGCACATACACATACCAAATATTGTTAAACTTGAATACAAAATATTATAAGTAACTTTTCAGCTAATTTTCGGATTTTCAGATAACTAATCAAAGGAAGACTAATCACATTTTTATAATTCTTTTTTTTTTTTTTTTTTTTTTATCATTGAAGGATTACTGGTGGCCCGGAGGCCTTTCCAGTTTCACCAGGACAGGTGGGCGAGCAAAGGCTCAGCCAGGAGGGGTGGGAATTGCTAACAGCTACCCGAGCGCCTCCGAAGGAGACCTAACAGCTCAAGAGCAGCTGCTTCGCGAATGAATCTACTACCGGATCGGAATCGCGACCCGCTGAGAAGATCCGGCGAGAAACTCAGCGAGCTGATTCATGGGTTAGGTTGCACGGCGAACTCTTTGTCGAGTTCGACGAGTACGGTTACCGAGGTCCCTAAGCCTGCTCCTAGAGCTGAAGGCGTCTAGTGCGAAGGTTATTGGATCTGATGGATCCGTAAGGACGTGTCTAGGGCGTCGACGGTGACTGGCTCCTGCATGATCAGGATTCGGGGAGTAGTCAGCGGCGGCTACGATAAGGCAATTATCATGACGCATAGCCTTATCGAAGTACCGTTCCGACGCTGACTTCATGTATTTCTGTATAGATTCGAGGCCCAGGTCGTCGTGTAGGTCAACGTTCCTCACGAACCACGGAGCTCCGACGGCTAACCTGCATAAGCGGGATTGTAGAGATTGAAGGGTGTCTATGTGCGTGCGGGCCGCGTGAGCGAACACCACACTCGCGTAAGTCATGACGGGCCTTATGCAAGTTTTGTAAAGTGTCACCTTGTTCCGAAGGGACATTTTACTCCGCTTACAAATCATGGGGTAGAGTCTACCGAGAATAAACGCGGCACGGTCACGGACTGATTTTATATGCGGGCGGAATGTCATCGATGCATCCAGGGTAACGCCCAGGTACTTGACCTTCCTGGCCCAGGGTATGGATTGACTAAAGAGAGTAATCGGGGGTGTGAGATTCCTCCTCCTAATACGGGAGGAAATCCGTGTGGAGCTTCCCCTCTGAAAGAGCACCGCAGTACTTTTCGCTGGGTTGATGTTTATGCGCCATTTTCGGAACCACTGTCCTAGGGCTAGGGCTGCGAAGCTTCTTCGCGATTAGGGACTTGTTTCTACTGGAATAGTAAACAGTCGTGTCGTCGGCGAATAAAGCTAAATGGGTCGGCGGCGACCGGGGAATATCGTTAACGAATAAGCTAAATAGGAGGGGTGAGAGGACAGAGCCTTGCGGGACTCCAGCTGTGAGAGGTCGTGGGGAGGAGCGGGTTCCCTCGACTCGATATCGAAAAGAGCGGTTCGACAAGAAGTCCCGTATGATGAGCACGAGACTATCCGGCACACCCATGTTGAATAGTTTGAAAATCAAACCGTTGTGCCAGACTTTGTCGAACGCTTTTGCGACGTCGAAGAAGAGAGCTCCCGTGTATAACGGTTTTGGTCGATTAAGCCCCACAAGAATGTGCTCCGTGAGGCGGTGCACCTGTTGAACGCATGAGTGATTTGTACGGAATCCGAATTGTTCATCGATGAGAATGCCCTTGGATGAGACGAAGTCTCTGAGGCGTTTATAGAGCAGACGCTCATACAGTTTGCCTAGAGACATGAGGAGGCTAATCGGGCGGTAGCTCGTCGGATGATTTTTTGGTTTACCGGGTTTATGTATGCCGATAACGTCCGCTTCTTTCCACACCGCGGGAAAGATACAGTTCGCCATAGCGGCATTGAAAATAGATGCCAACATCACGATGAGTTGGACGGGTAGAAGTTTAATAACGCGGTTGGATATACCGTCGGAACCGGGAGCCTTGCGAGGACGTAGGTCTTTGATCAAGTCTTTAACTTCCATCGGGGTGACGGGTGGTAACCCATCAGAGGGTGGCAAGGAGGCTCTGCGTTCTACCTCACTGTCTACTAATTCTACATGCACAGGGTCCACGGATTGAGTGCTGGGCGTGCACTGGGTTTGCAATGTATCGGCCAGCAGCTCTGCTTTTTCGTCATCATCGAACGCCGTGAGTCGGCCTGAGGGGCCTACGAGGGGGGGCATAGTTACTACCGTATCCGATTTGAGAGTACGAGCTAAGCGGTAGTAAGACCTTTGGGAGGGCGCGAGTCCTTCTAAGAAATCAGACCATCTGGCATCTCGGACTTCGGCGATGCGAGACTTTACGTCGCGTTGTAGTGCACGCATTCGAATACGATTTTCCGCGGTAGGATACCTGTCGTAGGCGCGTATCGAGGCGTTCTTAGCTCTAAGGAGTTCCCTAATATCGTCGGACAATTTGAAGCGGTGAAGGAAGTCCTCCGCTACAACTTGTTTCGATGACCTATCTAATGTCGAGGTGATGTGTGACGTTAAGATGTCTATGGCTTCAGCGGTATCCTGAGAAGACGGGGTAGAGTCCGGGCTAAACGGTAGCGATGGTGGATCAGATTCAGCCAGGCTGATGCCCAGCGTGTGCCAATCCACCACAGTCCTCATGACGGGAACGGAATCGGGAGCGCGACCGAGCTTCATAACGACGGGACGGTGGTCTGAATCTAACTCTGAAACTACTTCGATCGAGTGTAAGCGCAGAGTTACGTTTTTTAATAACGCTATGTCGAGTATATCCGGGCGATGCGCGATATTTAGCGGGTAGTGAGTCGGGATTAGCGGAGCGACGATATCGAAGGCGAGATTATCGACTAACGCGTCAAGCCGCCTGCCATTCGGGGTTGTGGTGTGTGAGTTCCACCTAATGTGTTTACAATTTAGGTCGCCCGCCAGAATGACAGAGCTCCCCATGCCGAGCAGCGCCTCGATATCACTGCTTAGAACGATCTTATCCGGTGGAAGATAAACGGACGCGATAACGATCGGCGCGTGTCCCGTCAGTGAGATTCGGCACACTGATGCTTCGATATTAGCGAGCGTGGGAGGATCGAGTGGGACGCAATGCAGGGCTCTTCTATAGTAAATGACGGTACCACCACCACGAGCAGAGAGCCTGTCGTTCCTGACCATGTTATAGTTCGCGATTTTAGGGTCACGGCGCGCGGGCTTAAGTAGGGTCTCCTGCACTAAAAAGATATCAATTTGATGGTCACGCAAAAAGTCAGAAACCTGATCACGCTGATTTGCGAGACCGTAAGCGTTAAAAAATCCTATCGTTACGGATAGGGGCTTTATTCTACTTATATACGCCATTGATTACCGGCGGAGTGAGGGGAGGACGTACGTATTTAATGACGCGTATACGTCGGCGTATTCTTGCACAACGGCGATAAAGTGTTGTGCAGTGGAGGCAGAGCGAATGGCGTCGCCCAAAGCGTTAACGCGCTCAAAGTTGATCGACTGAAAGAAGTCGATCGCTAAAGCGAGATTGTCGGACGCGGTCGGAGGGCAAGTCGCGGGAGAGGGACGAGTCGCGGGGGCGGGACGAATCGCGGAGGAGGGAGTTGTAGCCGTGTTCATGTACGGCAGCGGTTTCGCCCAGGCCGAGACACTGGGCACCGGCGCCGGAACGAACGCTGGCTTAGCCTGCGACACAGAGGGTGCCGAGGCTTTGATGTCTGGGCCGGAAGCTCGGAGGCGGTTTTGGCGGGCGACGCGGCGATTTATTTTCGGGGCTCGGGGGCATCCGCGGTAATTTGCGGGGTGACCCTGTGTTCGACACAGGACGCAGCTAGGCGGTTCTGTCGCGGTTTTTTGATCGCGAGTGCATAGGGCCGTGGCGTGATCGCCTAAGCACTTGACGCATCGGGGGCGCGCGTGACAGTTACGGGAAGAATGCCCGTATAATTGGCAGTTATGGCACTGGCTAGGTGTGCCTTTCTTGTGTGGGGTTTCGACTTCGATTCCGGAAAGGCTACAGACCGCTCGGATGTTGAATATTTGCTTACCCTCGGGGGTAGGCTGGAGGGCGACGAGAACCATATTATATGGCTCCCTTCCGCGGCCTGTGTGCATGCGGTGTACGGAGTTAACCGGTAGGCCTTGTTCGAGAAGGTCGGCCTTGACGAGCTCGGCATCCAACTCTTTAGGGATGCCACGTATAACGGCACGGAGTTCGCGCTCCTCCTGGAGCGTATATGTGTGGAAACTTATACGCTCCTTACGGAGGTAAGAAGAGAGGGCCCTATGGTCGTCGGATGTTCGAACCTTAATTTGAATGCCGTTCGCGAGGTTACGGGCATTCGTAAAATTGATATTTTTGGCCTTAAGGGCCAGGGAAACTCGTTCCCAAGCTGCCTTCTCTTGAAGGATTACCGGGGGAGGGGTCTGGGCTTTATTTTGTGCCACCGGACGCGGCGACGGAGTGGCACGGGCTGGAGGCGCAACGGGAGTCTGAGGGCGGGGGCGCGACGCGTTCGCGGCTTTGCTAATTTTAGCGGCCGCGGGAGCTCGAGACTCCGCGGCACGCTTCTTACCCTTTTGCACCAGGGTGAATCCATCCGTCGATGAGGCGGGAGCGAGGTCGACCTCCATCTCCGAGTCAGAGTCGGAGGACGAGGAGGCGGGCGCAGGTGACCTACGAGTAGGTGTTTTGGACGGCGCGACGGAGGCCGCGGATGATCGCGCTGCTGGAACGGTGACCACGGCGGACGACGCAGCAGTTTTACTCGCCAGTATAGGGGACGCGGGAACGGCAGGCACGACGGAGGCTGCGGTGCTCGATGCAGAAGCTTTGCACGCAGGTAGAGGCGACGCAGGAGCAGCGAGCTCGGTGGAGTCCACGAGAGGGCTCGCAGTGTGATCGGCCTTGAAGGCCTGAAACTCGGAAGTGAGCTTTGGGTAGCGAAGCCGGAGAAATTCCGCAAATACAGCGTCCATGATGTCTACGTGCCCAGGTGGGGCTACCCTGGGTCTTAGAAAACACTCGCCTTGCGGCGAGGCCCCAACTTCTCGGACCTGAGCGGTTCTATTGAACACAGGTGGCGATGCGGCACGATTACTGCAGGACAAAGAAAAATCACAACAAAACGGAAATAACAAAAAGAAACAAAACAATTAAACACTTCCAGGAAGACAGTTTGTCGGCAGATGTACCACGAACACAGAAATAACAAAAGGAAACAAAACAAATAAAAACTTCCAGGAAGAGCACTTAGTCGGCAGATGTACCACGAACACAGGCCGCGCGAACAATGGCCGGGCTAACAAAAGCCGGGCGAACAAAGGCCGGGCGATCGAGTGGTCGATGAGCACGTCCGCGCGTGACGGGTGCCTCTATCGGAATGATTTATAATTCTATTCTTTAATTGAATGTAACATATTTACAAAAAAAAAATTATTCCCGTTAAATCGATAAACGGAAAAACCCTACGAATCTAAAATCGAATAGGTACTATAGATTCTGAACAAGACCGGAATGCAGGAAACCGTTCGACCAAAATATTAGTAATATCGATTCGAATGGCATCGATAAATAATTCGCATCTTAGAAATTGTGGCTCGAAAAATAATATGGCAAAATATATTAAATTTTCGAAGAGTACAAGTTTATTTGATGGACTTACATTTGGATATGAAATAAATGGTTACTTTTAAATAACGACAGTGACAAAAGACTTTTACATTTTATATTTATAGTTATATATTACACTGGCTTTGGGTTTGGCTGCTGAAAATCACGCAAAGGACATTACTGATCTCAGCTCATAGTGATAATGCCACAATGAGCATTATGACTATGGGCTGTACGTTGGCTTTGAAAAGCAATAAAACTATAATAAAATGCAACACTGAGAACTTATTTGCGTAATCGAATCATAAATGAGGAGATTCCTAAGAGAATGATGGAAATCAACACAGCCCGTACAGTTGCTAAATAAAAAAATGTGAATTACTTTACAAGTACCATAATAGGCTTTCCTGGGAAAGGTCCTAGTTAAAGTATGTACATTTATAAAAAATATAGGGTTAAGTTTTCGGGTAGATAAAGAACAGATTTTAGTTTTAAAAGTTAGCAGTTGAGCTGGTAGGCAAAAAAAGAAGGAAAATTGTTATGTAAAAGATCGGATCACCTAGTAAGTCTAGTGAATAGTGACTGTTTTTTTTTCCTACCTATGCTGATAGCCTTGAGAGGCTATTTCAGCTTCACCCTAACGTGTGTAGCTGAGCTCACGAGGCTCAAACCGGAGTGTTGCTAACACTGACCCTAGCAAGAGTAGTGCTTCGCAGAATCTACCACCGGATCGGAAACGTGACCCACTGAAAAGATCCGGCAAGAAACTCAGTGGGCTGTGTCTGTGGGTTAATTCGCTCGTCGGGCCCTTCGTCGCAAGCGACAGGTTCGACGAGTACGGTGACCGGTGCTTGTGGTGCCTAAAAGCACCGTTAACCGCAGTGATTGTAATGTACCATATTGTTCAATTGAGATTTCTAGTCGCACATAGATAATATATGATTTGTTTTATTGCCCCTTTTAGGGGACGAGCGTACGGCCCACCTGATGGTGAGTGGTTACCGTTGCCCATGGAGTCTAGAAATGCCAGGGGCAGAGCCAAGCCGCTGTCTACTGTTAAGTACTCTCCACATGAAAAAGACAATAAAAGGATGTCAAGTGGTTGGTACAATGTAGTATGTCTAAATTATAGCCAGAAACTGTGTTAAAATTTTTTATGTTATTATAATTGTATAATTAAAATAATGAAACGATAACGTACAAAAGCTTGTTATAATTTTTTTTTATATACTTCACATACTGTTTCAAGTGTGTTGATATCGTTTTAACTATCATTATATTGATCTCAAAATACATTAATTAAAATGTTATTTTTTCCTTGACTATCTTGAAATCGAGCAGCGCAAATTCAATGCCCGTGCCAACAGAATTAAAATGTCAAATATTCAATTATTATCTGATTTCGGATCATCGAAAAAGATAAAACAAAATTTACAGCCCGTGAAGCATTTGAATGTGACGTGTGTAAAATTTCTGGCGTGTTCTACCGTTGATAATACAATCATTTCAATAGTTATAACTGGTGGCAAATAATCGTTTCTAGTTAACATTGGTAGTCGCTGTTTGTGAATAATTATTTTTTGTTAAAACCGTTGACGTAATTCGTTTTAAAATCGAAGCATCATGCTTACGGGCCTAATTCCCTTCAGAGGTATACGAGAAATGTAACCACGAGATCGTATGTATATTTTTGAGGTTGTTGTGATCTTTTTTTGAGGAAATCGCCCGACTTCCTCATGCCTTGGCGGCGATAGGCGGAACAAATTTGGTTTTTTTTATTTTTTATTGCCCTTGTAGGGATACGAGCATACGGCCCACCTGATGGTGAGTGGTTACCGTCGCCCATGGACTTCAGCAATGCCAGGGGCAGAGCCAAGCCGCTGCCTACTGATAAGACCGACTAAAGTACCTTGCGACTAAATCGCTCAACCTTCCGCATCCGAGCTTTGGATAAAGCAGAATTCATCCAAGGAATGTTGGGGACAAGGTGATACGTATCAAGCCAAGCGCCTTTATCTGCGCCACCCACTTGACACAGCAATCAGTGGGCTATCCGAATTTTTATTGCCCTAATAATTCATATAGACGCTCATTCTTATCAACCTTATATGAGAGCTATAGCTTTGTATATTCATAAGAATCGGCTCGACTATTCATACAAGCACTGAATCAAAAATCTATACTTAATTAGTAAGTATATTAATACGTGAAGCAAAAACTTTGTACTCCTTTTTACGAAAATTGCACGGACGGTCGAGTATGAAATCTCCCACACTTATAGGAAATATAGAGAAGGAGTGCAGAATGTAAATATTTTTTTAAATTATGCATAAGAAATATATTAAATCAATAAAAAAACCTTACGCACACTACAATGTATTTGACACACACACGCAAACATACTATTTGTTTATTGTCAAACTTTTCTTATTGCTTATAGTCTGTGGTCAAATCGAGAATAGATTCAATATTGTTTGTCTTTATTAATACTAGAGGTCCCGCAGTAGTCGAAATTCGACTATAATTAATTGGAATTGTAAGTTTGTACACTACTAAGATTGTATTCTACTTCTAATAATCTATACTTCTATAATCACAAATTTTGCCAAGACTACACTATAAAAATATTAACAAAGACAAAACATATTCTATTCTCAATTTGACAACAGACATCAAGAACAAAAGTTAGACAATAAATAGTATGCATGCGTGTGTGCGTCAAATACATGGTATGTATGTAGTGTGTGTAATGTTTTCTTTATTGATTTAATGTATCTTTTATGAATTACAGTCAAAACCGTTTACTGCGACATCGTTTAATACAACATACCGGTTATAATAACCAAGAACAAAGGTCCCGGCTGAATGCCATATGACCGCCTTATTAAAAATATTGCTTTCTACGACATTGGTAATAACGACATACCTCATAAAACGACCACATTTAACTAATATTTCGGAGAATTAGATCTGTTAGAACGACCGGCTCAGCTGTATTGTAAACAATTTGAATAGGTATCCACATTTGTCTTCAATGGCTTTTAAAATCAGGAAAGAAAACAATAGGATTTAGTTTAGTGTAGGGTCTTTTCTAATTCTTAGAAACAAAACACGTGGATGCGGTAGTCAAAGCCCACTTCTTCATAACTCTTCAGTTAGTTTGTTACTTATCTATACACAAGACGCACCAAAACTTTGTGGAGTTATTCGTGAAACTTTCAAAATCTCGCAAAGAAAAATAAAACAAATTTATATTGAAGAAAAATCGCGTATTATATAAATATATTTTTCCAATAATTCCCTATCGATTTGTTTGTACTTGCACGATACACATTAAACATCACCGGTTTTTACGACTATCGGTTTTTACGACTGAATATGAGCAGTCCCTTCGATGTCGTTATAACAGATTTTGACTGTATTTTAAAAAAATATTAGCATTGTACACTTCTTCTTTATATTCTCTATAAGTGTGGAAAATTTCATACTCCTCCGTCCGCACAATTTTCGTAAAAAGGGATACAAAGTTTTTGCTTCACGTATTAATATATAGATTTATCTAAAGTATATTATAGTCTTGGCGAAATCTGTGATTATAGAAAAATAGTAGTCTTTGACAATAGAATAATGATAGTGTACAAACTTATAATTTCAATTAATTATAGTCGAATTCCGACAACCGGGACGCCACCAGTAAAAAAAAAATTGCCTCAAAAGCTAAGTTTACATATAGCCAAGCCTCTTTAGCAAAAAAAAACATCCGACAGATAACACGACGCGAAGGAAAGCATACACTAACGACACTTATCAACAGCGATAATATCGGCGGAGGCTAAGCGATGATTTACAATGAATATTCATTTCAACATGCCGACTGTCAGATTGCGAATCGCGCGAAGATTTATGTCGCACCGCGCCGAGTGTGTGGGAGCCTTACAGAGGTCAGGTCGTGACAGCATTATGCAACGGCAGCGATTTATTGACTATCTATGTAGACGTTAAATTTAATATTTGATTTGTATATACCGTGTAATGTTGTAGAACAAATTAAACAGGGAATCAAGTGCGTTTTATATTTAGAACTTTTTGATTACGTCATGTTTAGTTACGGTAAGTATGAGAGACAGAATGTCATTGATATTTTTATTTTTTTTATTGCTTTAATGTGTGGATGAGCTCACAGCCCACCTGGTGTTAAGTGGTTACTGGAGCCCATAGACATCTACAATGTAAATACGTTCTAAGCTTTTAAGTATACATAGTTACAATGGCTGCCCCACCCTTCAAACCGAAACGCATTACTGCTTCACGGCAGAAATAGGCAGGTTGGTGGTACCTATCCGCGCGGACTCACAAGAGGTCCTACCACCAGATCACAGCTGATGTCGAAGAATTTCCAGAGACGTTAGCGACAGCAAGAATGTCATTTATTTTGAAACACAGGCAGAACCTGAGCTACACAGCCAGCTTTACCTATAATGCAGAGTGTGCGTTGCATGAACGCAGCGAAGTTATCATCTTTAAGTAGAAGTAAGAAGTAATAATTTTTAAGAGGATAGGCTTCATCGCCAATTAACACGTATGGTAAATTGAGATTTTAACTTGGTAATCTCTGTGAAGGTTGAACGTTGAATCTATTTTCTATTAATAAATAATAATAATAAATAATAAATATTTACTAACAATCACGCCACGTTAACTGGTCCCGTGATAAGTTCGTAAAGAACTTGTGTTACAGGTACCAGATAACGGAAATAAATGTAAGATTTTTATTATACATATACATATATTTAATATACATCCATAACCCTGGAAAAGACATTTATATTTATCATACAAAATATATCTTCCCTTGGCGGGATTCGAACCCGCAACCCCCTTGTGTAGTGACCATGTCACTTACCACTACACCAGACGGCCGTTAATAATCTATTTATCGGGATAATTCCTATATTCCTAATAAATAGTGTGAGATTCGCCAAGCTCTCTCCTTTTCTAACTGTGTGCGCCCCTATTCTTAATTGAATAATATCATCAGCTAAGAACGCATTTATTTCAAGGCAATATCGTGCCACTTTTGATAGGGACATTTTAGACTGCTCTCTAAATTTGCGCACCGCTGACGTCGCCGCGGTCGCAACTAGTCTAGCTAGCTGTGGCATACCACCGCGAAACACGCCGCCCGCCGCGCCTCACATCTCGCCTCGCGCCTGTGGTCAGGCCCTTAGGGTGCGCTAGCCTCAACACCTACAATGAACCTGTTAAATTTTTACCTATTCCATTTTGACCGCGCGTTCACTAGAGGACGCTAGGGTAATGATTGAAAACAGGCAACACATTGACTAGTTAGGCATGGAGATTCAGGGTGTTTAGTGCGAGTTTTTTAACGTTCTCGATCGCGTAAAAGTTAACTCAAATTTGTATGGAGTTAGAACAACGCCCCTACGTTTGCCACTAGCACATAGACCAGAACTACTTGGTGGCAAAAATTGGCACGATGGTGTTATGTATCCTTGAATGCCATTTATAGATGGGAAATGATATAGTATGCATCTATTTCTATATATTCATATTTATACAAGTTAGTTTATTAGTTATACAATTAACTATTGCTTCAAGGATAATGGTCAAAATGTCTACCGAGATTATATGATAAATCAGAAGTTTTTCACGGATTTGTTAGTTCGAAAACATTACTTAATTTACATACTTAAATCATACTATTTTGAACTTAGAAGCAATGTTAAATAGTATTAACATATGAACGATTGTAATCTCAGCAGCTTTAACCAAAAATCCTTAATTCATTATAGATAAATCATGTGAATACGTAATAATTACATCCTCATTTATACGTCAAAACGTAACTGATGTGCCGCCATACAAAGAGCAAGATTAATGCTTCAGAATTATAATGGGCACGCATCATGTGTGGTCAAACACAGCGAATATACGCCCACAATCTGACGGGTTATCACGATGATTGATAAGTTTTTTAACTATTGATATGATTGATACGGCTTAAGAACTAATCATTAGGATTGACTAGGCGAAAATTTCCTAACACTGTAACGTTTTTAAACTATAAAGAGCTTGAAAGAAAGTATTGATACATCAAAAATGTAAGCCAATAAAGAATGAAGTTATGAGATTACAAATACCATTAATCTACTATTCATAGTCTTTTTTCAAGTCAAAATATTATAATCTCTAAAAGATAACCGGCTTAATAATATTTATTCTATTGCCACTAACTGAACGAAACTCGTGAAAAAAGCAAAAAAAAACCTATCGAATAAGATGATTTTGAATTCCATAACAGGGGTCGTTCCTTCTGACTTTTGTACAGACTCATTGAGGCTAATGGGTGTTAAATGCGCTCCAAGTTACGAGGAAGATCAAAATCTAATAATATCGGTCTAATGAGAAAATTAACATTAGATTTAAACACCATCTTTAGAGGTCTTATTTAAATTAAATTAGGATATAAGTTCACGACCGAAATACACGATTTCTCCTTTAGAAAAGAAATAATCAAAGTGATAGATCGAATCGTAATGCTCAAACATCATGTAAAGGTCTATATATAATTAACAGTAGCGAAGCACTTACAACACAAAGTAATATTCTCCGCACAATATTTCATTCGATGCCCACAGTGGAGCGATATAAATATGAATAATCGAGCCTCCACGTACAATGGTGAACATAAATTACATGTCGACTCGTGAAAGCGATAGATGTCTGGATACTGAACGCCGAAACGTATTGATAGGGGAGATTTCGTTTTGTATCTAATTCATTTGTTTTGTTGAGAGTAACTTGAATTGAGTCAGTCAAAATGTCATCACGTTTGGCAGCGATATTAATGTTATAATCGAGCATAATTAATTTAGATCAACTGGCATGATTGTAAAAGGAGATATCGGTAGCATATCCATTAGTTCCTCAAATCAATCTTTGTGGTAAAAGTGGCGGTAAAAGGAAAGAAATGTTTACGGGATGCCAAAAGATTTCGCCACCCAAGTTAGCTTCACCTGTTTGGCTACCCGATTATTTCAGCTTCGCCCTAACGTGTAGGTGAGCTCACGGGGCTGATACCGAGAGTATTACTAAGACTGGCCCTAGCATGAGCAGTGCTTCGTAAAATCTACCACCGGATCGGAATCACGACCCACTGAGAAGATCCGGCAAGAAACTCGATGGGCTGTGTCTATGGATTAGTTCGCTGACTGACTTCAACTATACCTGTTGATCAACGAACAAGGCTTTGACGCCAACTCGTCTAAACGCAATAGCCAGCATAACGATTTAAAGCTAAGTGCCCCAACCCTTATGAATACAATCAAAAAGATGGTTAAAGATCTGGATGAGAATGGCGAGCAATTGAACATTATGACGTAAAGAGGGGAGGCATAAGCCCAGCAGTCGATCACGAAGGGCTGTAAATGATGATAATACCGAAATATACTTTAAAGATATGTACAATCGAACGACTTCACAATGACACTATCTCTGAGATTGAGATCATAGATGAGGCAAGCGGTTAGGGTCCGTTCGATCTTATACGTTTATCATGATTCGGAACTTCCAAATCGTCCGTAGAATGCGATTTTTGATTGTGTTAATGGACATCTTCTGTATGATGATTTTATGGTAGCAACTATGCGAGGCCAAATGCATAACAGAAGTCTTTAAATAGGTATAAAGTACCGTTATTTATTCTAACAACACGACTGTCTCGTTAAGTCATATTACCATATTTGTAATGCGTGCTCTGCATAAAAGCCATGTCTGTACTATAGCATTATGACGTCATTACCCTGTCATTTGAGGTTAAATACCGTTCGTGCTGTCGCTACGTCCTGAGGCAAAATTTCACTTGTCATTTTTGTAACGAGACATTAATCGTATAATTATGTAGTCACGTCTTCCTTGTAGTTGTGACATTTTGCTTTCAACGCAGATGAATGTTTGGATCGCTTTCATAAACATAGTAAGCTTGTAGCTAGTTGCTCTATCTGACCCTTGACACCTGAGGAGATGAAGTATTTTTATGAGAATTTAATGTATATTTTTTTCACTCTTATCACTTTATTTTATCATTAAATGGTATCTACTAGTAGCTGGAGTGGCACTATCTGAGGGAGGATGTCAGGGTTGACAGTAGGGGAATTTTTTTTGGTGGGACTATCCCGCGCCACCCACTGCCACCCACTGAGGGGCTCCCGTAGCTGAGGGTGTCATAAAACATAAAGGTCGGGGAGGTAAAACATTCTTCATGTTATAGATTAATTAACAGTAACCATTTAGATCAGACCAGATATAATAATATAGTAAGAGAGGATAATAAAATCCAAGGTTGGGTTTTAGGAGGCTATAATGCTATTGATGTTTTAGGACGGACTATGGAAAGCTCATAATAGTAACCAGGATGTCTTATATGAGTTTATGAAAAGAATCGGTGGCGATCATAAAATAGTTAAATTTATAATTTATAAGTTTTATGGTGTATGGCAACCCAAAAAAACGAACGTCAGTACGATAATTTCGTATCTACTTATTGGTCAAAATCACTTTACACGTGCGGTTTTTTTTGGTTTTTTCTTAGGGTTGCTGAAAGCTGCGTTCAGACTTATAATACTACTACGTCAATTATCTAATAAGTTCATATGCACCTTACTTTGAATATTCAACCTAATGCCTACTTAAACTAAAAAGTATTATTGAACACACAGTTAACAAATAATATGACGCACAAATGTCCAACTTTCCCAAGCTTCAACAGGTAACATTTAATTTTTACAGTATAGAGGGCACCCCGCCACATCCCTCGCAATATATCTTGTGTCAGTCCTAGTGTTAGATGTATTACAGTCTCTACCCGAAATTCATCATATTGCCTTCAGCGATATGAAAGTTCAATATTAGCTTGTTTTATTTATTGCTTCGAAATGGAGCAAAGCGATGTTGGACGATTTGGCTTGTTGTTTTTTTAGCTTAAATGTATAGACGATCTCTCAGCTATCTATTAAGGATTTACCGTAGCTCTGTATCTCTATAATACATATCTTCAAGTTAATATATTTTGTTTTGAAACTATCAGTTTTATTAATACGCTTTTATTAGCTTCAGACGTATGTATGTATTATTTGTCTTTATTGTTATTTTTATATAGTGTAGTCTTTGCGAAACCTGTGATTATAGAAATATAGTCTTTGACAATAGAGTAGTCTTTGACATAAGAACTAATAATAATATTCAAACTTATAATTTCAATTAATTATAGTCGAACTTCGACAACTGGGGGACCACTAGTTTAGATTAATAATAGTTTAATAACTAAATATGTAGTTTTTTTTTACAATAAAATCGTTTTTTCTTACACTATTTTTAATTAAATTTTATTTTCTATTTTTTAGTTCGATTTTCTATAAACGCGAATTTTGTTAGTTTTTTTAAACTATATTTTTTTTAATTTCTGTCTCCATAATCTATTCAAGTACACTGTTCGTTTATATTATGAATGTGTGAAAAGGAATAAGTTCCAGACAGCGTATTATTAAGCGGAGTACATAAAGAAACAAAGCCATCACATTCCTAACAGCTGTCACAATACGAATTTTCCACAGCAATTTTCGACGCCCAACCTACCATTAAAAGTTGTAACAAAACTAAGTTCACTGTAATTTGATGTCATTACCCTGCGGCCCACTGACACGTTCCTTTGTAATCAGCAATAATTATCGACATCGTATAAAAATACACTTCTTATTACGGAGACAATTATTATTGACGTCTTAAAAGAACAGTGCGACAAAATTTTGTGTGAAACAACATGTGGTTTTAATTGTTCGTCGGATTGTTTTTAAATGACATTGTTTTTTGTTTGATTGTATGTTTTTTTTTGTGGCATGAATAGCTTAGTATTTGCTGTAATGTGAATTGTATTCATTCTACTAGCTATTCAACTGACTAGTAGATTAGATGGTCATCGTACATGTTAACATATTTCAACATCTCCAAGTCATCGCTTTTTAAGGAATCCTGTACCAATTGAGATCAATAGTCCAGGAACGCAAGGGCTAAATGTTGAGGTGGATGTACGAACCCGTTCAGTATTAAGTGGCCAATCAAGAGGCCGCAACGTGAATGCCACTATGGACACGAGAACTATTTCTCAATTGTAATTTAAAACTTAATTACATTATTAAATTTAATTACATAATTAAATTTTAATTCCAAACTTTGATTATAATCTTTCGAGTTTTTATTACTTAATTATGATTTTATGGCGTGATGTTGTTTACGACATCAGCATAGCTAGCTGCCTCGCTTGACGCGAGTACACCGTCATATATATCAATTTAGGATGTTGAAGTGAGATTTCAGAGTAAGACTTTGAAGTGAGATGTTATCTAAAGGGGCTGGTTACGTCTCTTGGAACACCAAGCACTACGACGATACGACTTCCACGGTGAATGAATAACATCGTGTAATATAAATCAAGCCCGCAAAATTATAATTTGGGTAATTACTGGTGGTAGGAGGTCTTGTGAGTACGCAACTAGTATTACCACCCTTCCTATTTCTGCCGTGAAGCAGTAATACTTTCTCTGACTTTCGACTCTTGCGAGTGCACTATCTTGCAGAAATACGGGGCACGAGAGCGCTGTCGCCATCGCCATATAACTGGTAGTCGTGATAGACGTTTCACTGGAAGCCTGTCTCTCTAAGGTATTCAGGTTTCATCTTGGAAGTCATTCGTAAACATGAGCTAAGTACGTAGGTATTTAGTTAAAAAAAATGGTACCAGTTTCCAGGTTCGATCACCGATTGGAAAATAGTCTCATTACTCAATACAAATGCACCAGGGGTCTCATCCTTTAGACCATGACGAGTTCCGAGGTGACAAGCACGACCGCTGGCTTTGGTGTCTAGTGCAATTTTTTTTCTTACCTATGCTGATAGCCTTGAGAGGCTATATCAGCGTTACCCTAACTTGTAGGTGAGCTCTCGGGGCTCAAACCGGAGATATTGATAACACTGGCCCAAGCAAGAGCAGTGCTTCGCAGAATCTACCTCCGGATCGGAAACGCGACCCACTGAGAAGATCCGGCGAGAAACTCAGTGGGCTGTGTCTGTTGGTTAATTTATTCGCCGAGCCCTTCGTTGCAAGCGACGGGTTCGGCGAGGACGGTAACCGGGGCTTGAGCTACCTAAAAGCACCGTCCAGTGCAAACATTGTCGTTCTTTCAGGGACTTTAGCCGGCTCAACTCTAACATTCTCCGCTTGCCACTCCTAACGCATAGGCGGAATTTCCGCAATTTCCTCCCGACCCAAAAACACCTGTATGCTCGTTTATTTCTCGGTAATTTCCTAAACTGATAAGCCAGAAACATTATAACAAGTTTCGCACCTGCAAATATGGCTGAATCACCATAATTTCTCTAATTAATTCACTATCACGATAATTTTTTGTTTAATGCCTAAATTAATTATATGTTAAATACCGATTAATCAATGATAAATTGAAACTGGAAAACCCCTTTTTTGACGCAGGATCGGTATGACGTCACACTGCGGTATTCGTGTCTTAATTGATATCGTACTTAAAAGATTTACTTACTTATTTACTTAAGGTAATATTTTGGCAAAATATGGCATCGTGTATGCCAAGTCTGCATGTAACGAAATATGTGTAATTTATTGTTTTTACTTATTATGAGGGTATGATTACTATTTCAAGTGAATATTTTAGATGAGCAGAGATGTAGGGTAAAGCCAGTTGAGAAAATATAACATTTCAGTTAGGTATTGAGTTAATTTCAATGCTAAGCCAATTTTTATGCCAATAGTGATAAAATATGTAAAATAGAATTTCTTTATTCACAATCAAAAGCACATTGGATAAAGATATTTAATGTGTGGCAAAATATCAATTGAAGCTATGTATGAATACTGCGATCAAGATCATTGTACACTATATCTGCTATATCCTGGATTTTTGATGTGAATTAAAATAATTAGTAACGAAAGGCGCGCGCGCACAATTTACTCAATATCGAACGAGCGTATCTCCGCGTGCCGTCATGTACCGCACTGTTATGAGAGGTGCGGGGTGCGTACGGGCGACGGCACCCGAGTTGAGCCGAACATTTATGAACGTCGCGCTGTCGCGCGAACATATATATATATATATTTTACGAATATGCTTTGGATCACACGTAATGTTATACGAATTAGAATATGGTAGACTTAAACTAAAAAGCACATAGGATACTTACTGACTGCGATACGACCACAACAGATTCAATTGTTGGTTCAGATACATTTTGTCGTTAGTAAATACGTACCTAATAAATGCGTAAAAGATGTCCATGATGAAGGAACAGCATTGTAAAATTAAACTGGCGTAATTGTATCACTCATGTAGCTTCTGATGGTTGGGTCCTGAAAATGGCAGTAGGCGATTTCTGTATTCTGTTGTAACTTAAATGTGAATTCAGAAAAAACTGCTGCCCAATATCTGATGAACCGAGGAATACACAATACCACAAAAACAGCTGGGTTCGTGCTAATCTACACAATTCAGCGAAAGAGGTCCGTAAAATATCTTCATTTATGTTTCTCATGAATTTATTTACTCACTATTTATTATTAGCAGTTGTTTTTTTTGGTTAATAGGAAATCGCCAGATCGTATACCCGTTGGTCCCACCCCCAACGGGTATACGAACTAGCCATGGCGGAGTCGAACCGACCAAATCCTGTTGTCCCCTCTATCCTGCACCCAATGGTCTCTCGGTCGGGGTAGCAGCTTAGCTTAGCAATTGAATATCGGTTACATCTTAAGATGATTAGTTTTTATGCCGTGACTGGATCTAACCGCACACTTCCGTCACCAAAATTCCCGTATAACCAAAAAAATGTCAAGTAATGACGTTGAACAAAACAAGAAATAAATCAATCATGTGATTACGATAATCGACCATTATTTGGAAAGCACAAAATTCGATAGAATTTAATTCGTCTTTCAGTTATATTTTATCGGCTCTGGTGAGGTGAAATCGTAAATAAAATTATTATATTTGGACCCGAAGTTAATATAAATCACAATTTAATACCACGATAATGAGATTAGACTGATTCGCTGACAGATATTGATTGCCTTAATGCTGATGCCGGACGATTAGATACCGCTTAATGTATTCGAATTATCGTTCTCCAACCGATTATGGAATTGGAACATTCGATTGTTCCGAATCGGTTCTTCAAAGACGGCTAGAGGTTATTATGATGTGTAATGATGCTTCGATTTTTTAAATAGATATTTGTTTTGTTTATCTAATTAGGTCTAAGCTTATAACACTGCGCTATGTTCGATAAAAGAAACTAGGATTTATTTATTTATTTTTTATATTGCTTAGATGTGTTGTCGGGCTCACAGCCCACCTGGCGTTAAGTGGTTACCAGAGCCCATTGACATCTACAACGTAAATGCGCCACCCACCTTGCGATATAAGTTCTAAGGTCTCAGTATAGTTACAAAGGCTGCGCCACCCTTCAAACCGAAACGCATTACTGCTTCACGGCAGAAATAGGCGGGGTGGTTGTACCAACCATTGCGGACTCTCAAGAGGTCCTACGACCAGTAACAATATATGCATTGGATTCTAATTTTTAAACAGTAATGTACGAAATTCAACGATATTGCTTAGCGTGTGTCTCTGACCTTGTAAGTTACTCCACAAAATTTCTATTTTAGAACTTATTATTATCTCCCACAGCGGAGTGAGTTACGTACCATGACTACGACAGTCCGGCCATTACACTGAAACACCCGAAATGATTATCTCAAGAAACGTGACATTAAAGTTCTACTTTGTTGTAACGTATCGTTAAAAAGATATAAGGGGAGCCGACAAACTTGACAACTTGGTTACAATAAAAATGAGTTTTGACGTTGACAAATTACCCGCGGAGGGCACCCGAGGCGAGCTTGTTAATGTCTCGTAAACTGGGACCGCGAGAGCTTCGAACTTGGGAAATTGTGCTCGATTTTAATTTTTGCGACTTCTGAAAATGCTTTTCAACTTACAGCGATTTCAAAACTGATTGAAGTTTTTCTACTGGTGGTAGGACCTCTTGTGAGTCCGCGCGGGTAGGTACCACCGCCCTGCCTATTTCTGAAATGAAGCAGTAATGCGTTTCGCTTTTAAGGGCGAGGCAGCCGTTGTAACTATACTGAGACCTTAAAACTGATATTTCAAGGCGGGTGGCGCATTTACGTCGTAGATGTCCGTGGGCTCGAGTAACTACTCAACACCAGGTGGGCTGTAAGCTCGACCACCCAACTAAGCAATAAAAAAGTTACAAATTGTACGGTATTTTTAAAAGTTCTCTCAATTTGATTCGATTTTAAATCTGACCTGTGAAAACTACAATGTAATAATAAATAATGACGTTTAGTCAAAATTCAACCTTAATCACTGTCACCTCAAGGTTTAGATTCTCTATATATTATTGATTGTTACACAAATTACTGACGCTAGGACGTATCGCCAGATCGCACGCGTAGGTACTACTATCCTGTCTGTTTCTATCGCGAAACAGTCATGAGTCCCGCGTCGAAGGATGGGGTAGCCAGTATAGTATACAATTAAGACTTAGACCTCATGTCTCAAGGTGGGTGGCGACATTCACATTACTAGGTCTATGAGTTCACTAACTAGACCGTTCATCCACATACGCAATATAGAAAATATAACACGAACTAATACCACAGGTCGACGTGATAGCTTAGATCAGAACTCTACTACCGATTTTATGAGTCATAAGCTTTATAAAAAAACACATTAGAAGAACTCTATATGTAGAGTTTGAAATGTCAAAACGTAATATTGTAATGTCAAAACGTAATGTAATCACAACGTAATGTATCAATTAATAGCATTTAGTTCAAAAACATTACGTCGTGTATCGTGACTGTATAGACTGGTGGTAATGCATCGAGCTTCCAAAAGATTTGTTCCGCTTAGGTCTCGAACGAAATCTATATATTTATTAATACGTGAAGCAAAAATTTTGTACCCCTTTTTACGAAAATTGCGCGGACGGAGGAGTGTGAAATTTTCCATTTAAAGATTTTTAATTACGCATAAAAATTTGCACACTACCATATATTTGACACAACACATATATCTAAACGCTTTGATTATTGTCAAACTTTTGTTATTGCTTAAAGTCTGTGGTCAAATTGAGAATAGATTAAATTGTTTGTCTTCAATATTATTTGTCTATAGTATTGGCGAAATCTGTGATTATAGAAATATAATAATGTTCAAACTTATAATTTCAACTATTTTACTCGAATTTCGATTACTGGGAGACCACTATTACATATTAATATGTATTTAGAATTAGCTAGATAAACTTGAAGATATTGTGAAAAGCAGTTAGACACATGAGTCAAACGTTCCGAGATATGTTTACCGTGACTCGACATTGGGACAGATGCCAGTTTTCCTAAAGACTATTTATCAATGGCTCATATATAACAAAAGAGAATTTGTTGTTGGTCTGGAATAGCACAATATCTTCCCGTAAAAGGTAAGGAGTTTTGTGAGCCCGCACGGGTAGGTACCGTCCCCTGTCTATTGCTGCCGTGAAGCAATGCGTTTCGGTTTGAAGGGTGAGGCAGCCGTTGTATTATAAGCCTAAGTTTTCAACTTTCTGTCACAAGGTGAGCATAGGCACAAGGCATATACGTTGTTGATGTTTACGGGCTCCGGGAACCACTTAACACCAGGTGGGCCGTGAACTAGTCCACCCTGCATCTAATCCATCTAAGTAATAAATAAAAAAATATTTACGTAATTTTTTTAAATTACAAACAATAAGAAAAGCCAGGGACTTTTTTCATATCGGCTATCTGATACTGTATATAGCGATGACAGTAATGTCAAAATAAAACTTTAATTGTGCTGTATTAGGTCGACCCACATTGTTATCGGTTTTTTTAGAATTCTACGCGAGTTATCATTTATGACTTAGTCTCAATCAATAATCGTCAATTTGTTTTATTTGCAATAAATAAAGAAAGCGGTTAATAACCTAGATATATGTAAGTCGTAAAACCGGATGATAAGGATTAAAAATAAATGTCTCATATATCATTTTGTAAGGAGACTAAAGTAATCCCATAACATAGCTTATATATAGTTTCAAAATATACAGGTATGTATTAATCGATATATATAAAAATGAATTGCTGCTCGTTAGTCTCGCTAAAACTCGAGAACACCTGGAAGGATTCGGCTAATTTTGGTCTTGAATTATTTGTGGAAGTCCAGAGAAGGTTTAAAACATAGATAAATATGAAAATGCTCGGAATTAAATAAAAATAACAATTTTGTTTTTCCTTTGATGTGTCCCCCCGTCGGACGGATTCCGTTTGGTTTGTTTTAAGTTTATTTTATACAAAAATTTAGGTCTTTTATTTATCGATTGAGGCACTACGAAGTCTACCGGGTCAGCTAGTATATGTATAGAATGAACTCTTATTATTTAGGAATGGCGGAGTATAGTTCAGTAAACAAAAAATATTAAAGAAGAAATCGGCTCCAAGTGGAAGAACCTTACAAATCTGACAAGAACTTGATTAAATCATAACGGTTGCCTGTAATAAAGTAGCCATGTTTATCCGTACGTTCATTTATCACCGTTTCGCCTGCCCATCATAACTTGGCCTCTCGAGCTCTGAGCTGCTAGACTAGATCCGCCGGAGGGAGAGCTCGTCGCTTCTGGCCGTTAGGTGTACGCAATCTTGGCAGTCATCAATCAAGCCAGTCGGTTGAACTGACACCGGGTTGCATAATGTGTTCGAAAACTGTTTATTTTTGCGTCTGTCTTATTTTCTTAGAACTTTTTTGTTGTTGATGGACGATTTGGCTTTAGTGTTTTAAATAACGTGTCTTTTGAACGAACGCCTGAGTAATCGTTCGGTAAACAACTTAAGATCCCCGAGATTGTGAATCGTTGAAGGTTGTTTTAAATTAAATGCCGGGCAGACTAATTTTAAGATAAAAATGTGTAAGCGCTTAATTTTTTGTTTTTTATATGTTTAATAATGTTTGACGCATCTGAGGTTTCATTCTTATGACTGACTTAATGGTTCGAAGAAGAAATAAACTGGTGGTTACTGGAGCCCATAGACATCTACAAGATAAATGCGCCACCCAACTTGAGATATAAGTTCTAAAGTCTCAAGTATAGTTTTACAACGTCTGCCCTACCCCTCAAACCAAAAGACATTACTGTTTCACGGCAGAAATAAATAAGCAGGGTGGTTGTACCTACCCTTGCGGACTCACAAGAGGTCCTACCACCAGTAGCTACGCAAATTATAATTTTGCGAGTTAGATTTTTATTACACGATGTTATGAGTACTTATCTCATTAGAAAAATTGGTACCCGCCTGGGATTCGAACACCGGTGCATCGCTCAACACGAATGCACCGGTCGTCTTATCCTTAAGGCCACGACTTCGGTAGCCTTAAACACTTTTTTAATGACTCTAAGTCTCGTCTCAAACTCTAGTCTTTAGCTAATCTTCATTTATTAGCATGCACTTTGCTACTCGAAATAAAATTGATTTATTTAAAACATAATGAGACGACATTGAATAAAGTGGAAAACTATTAAGACTTCAGTGATTTTTTCGGAAGAACCGGAGAAAGTAATGTTTCGTTTGTTTTCTCCACATTTGTGCACTTTCACAAATGTTAAATGGTTTTGTTTATAAGCTGCTATTATTAAACATAATTTAAACTTGAAGAAAAAACCAAATCAATAAAATTAAATAATAAAATATGTAACAATAACAAAATAATAAATCTATGTTCGCGCTCGAATACTATTCTGCATATAAATTGTTACCAGCTCTATTACAAAAAAAATACGATAGGAATTATTTAGACCAAAACATCGATGTACATACAACCTAAAGATATTTTTTCTATGTGTTTTTGTACTGAAAACACAAGCAGAACAAGAATGTACATTTAGATTAGAAACATAAATATAAATTCACAATTGTACTGACCCCAACTGAAACTCAAACCCGACTAGGTATGATGCTTAGTTTTAGTAACTATTAGCATTCATAATCCTTTCGATATTTCGTATAGGAGAAACTCACCGGATCCGGTATGCGGGAGTTGAACCTCACGAAACACTCCTGACGCTCACAGCCGGCGTACGACCCTGGACTGGGCCGGAGCCTAGTCAATGCCATTGAGGTGGCGGGACAGGGTTGACGCAGATCAGATCCATCCATTCTTTCGATATGAGTGATATTTGAGAGCAAATTCTTAGATTTAGAGTACGTCATTCTGCATTGGGCCTCAATCAACGCGAACTCCTATGAGTGTTAAAACCTGACTTCAGATGAAATGGATGAGGTGCACTTACTGGTGGTAGGACCTCTTGTGAGTCCGCGCGGATAGGTACCACCGCCCTGCCTATTTCTGCCGTGAAGTAGTAATGCGTTTCGGTTTGAAGGGTGGGGCAGCCGTTGTAACTATACTGAGATCTTAGAACTTATGTCTCAAGATGGGTGGCGCATATACGTTGTAGATGTCTATGGGCTCCAGTAACCACTTAACACCAGGTGGGCTGTGAGCTCGTCCACCCATTTAAACAATAAAAAAAAAAACTTCTATGGTGCACATTGATGCGGAGGGTCGGGCGACTGTGAGTCCAGTACGGATCTTGCGTGAGGTTTATTTATACAGAATCTTCTACAGCAGACATTTATTAGGCACGTTAATCTTGGACAAAGAAAGCTTTATACGTATGCAGCTACAAAAGGGCACAGCATTTTGCAGCTTACCCAGAATCGTAGGTATGACAACGTTAATGCCGCCACGCACCTTCGGACATTGTTTCAAAGTCTCAGTTAAACTTGGAGCAGCGCCCCTGGCCGCAAACGTAGGCAAACATTCAAATTCCATACAAATTTGAGTTAACTTTTACGTTATCGAGAACGTTAAAAAACTCGCACTGAGCACACCGGTGTCAATACCCCGAACGGAACGCGAAAAGCCAATCGGCTTGAATTATTTCGGTGCCCCATGAAATGTAAAATATAACGTATTAATGCTTAGTTTATTTTGGTTTGTTATTTATCCCTGTTTCGTTTTAGAAAACGGCAAACACATTATATATCACCGCGGGACACAAGTTTTATTCGAATTTAATCTAAATACGAATCGCATTAAGATAAAATAGTCGGATGACGCGATAGTTTAGCAAATCACACAGCGATAAAGATCATTATTTATTTTAATGAATTTGGTGATCATCGGAACATTATCATCATTAATACTTATGTCATTGTTACTTTTAGAGTATGATTTTTTTCGGTTTTAAGATAATTGTGTAATGTTTGAAGTGAAACTTCTTTATCAATGGAGGGAGGAAAAAACGTATGTAACGTCTTTTGGTTACGCGCCATCTTAATTTCTTCCGTTACACGCCATGTTTATTTCATTTATATTTAGTTTGTTATCAACAGATGTCGCTGCACATAAATTCAACAATTCCTGAATCGCGGTGACGAGATGTTACACGTTGATAGACGTTCTCCTATTTCTCTTGCTAAATCTTACCTACCTGGCGTCGGGATACCGTGATCGGCGTGATCATGCAAGTGGTTCCCCCAGGGTGCGGCTGCTCCATTGCGCTGCGGAGTGATTAACCCCTGGGATTATTTTTATATATTATATATTATAAGTTTCACTTCTACTGTGTGTGACTTGTACACAAACACATTTTTTATACATCTTCCCTATTTTGGCGTATGCAATTTTTTTAATGCTTAAAATACAAATAAAGAAGTTTAAACTGTTTTTGTCCATATCTGAACATAGCGGTAGCATCTTGGTTGTGCCTTCGTCATTGATGACGTAATGGCGTACGTAAAAACGCTGAGACAATCGACCATCAGATAAATCAGTATGCTTATGCATGCTTTCCTCCGCATATTCTGTCCAGTCACTATCTCTGATATAGACAGCCCACTGAGTTTCTCACCGGATCTTATCAGTGGGTCGCATTTCCGATCCGGTGGTAGATTTTTTCTCTTGCTAGAGCCAGTGTTAACAACACTCCTGTTTTGAACCCCGTGAGCTCACCTACACGTCAAGGCAAAGCTGAGATAGCCTCTCAAGGAAATAGGCATAGGCAGGAAGAAAAAAGTTGGCCATACGCTCGTTCTGCTTACAAAGGTAATAAAAAACCCCATATATTAAAAATTCAAAACATTATTTAATGTAAAGTCGTGGTAAATAACTTCGAAACGCATGTGTTGGAGAATTGTAAACATAATTTATATTATCTGTAATGTCAAAAATGGTTCACATTTTGCTCACGTGTGACGCCACCGTCCTTCCTTTTCCTAGCGTGTTTCTTTTAATTTACTTTTTGCATTAAACCATTACATATTCTATTCCGGAGTATTATTTCAACAGCATGCTTATGAATTCTGATGACGTCATGAAATTTTAAAAAACAACCCGTCAACAGGATTTCCAAAATGATGATGCAAAAAACTTCATATTTATTATCTAATCATTTGGTTCTGTTGTCTGATCATTGAAAAATCATTCACGATAGGAAATTAAGGAACGGTGATTAAAAATTAATAAGTAATCACGCAGGCGTTTCTCTTGTCGATTATCTGATAAAAGAAAGTACAAAGAATAATAATTGGCATGGTACCGAAAAAATGCGAACACACTGCACTGTCCACCCACAAACCATTGTCTAGATAAACTTAGTAAAACAATTTTTATCACCGCGCATTATGAAAGTCGAACGAGCCCGTGTAATTACTCAGCGCTGCCGGCGTGATACCGATTGACTTTGATAAAACGGTCCAACCTACTTGTTTAACACGATTTATTACCTGAGAGCCGGAGAGGGCTGGAGCTGGGAGCAGCGAAGCAATGGAGGAGGCTGTTTGGTACTTCATTATAGTATCAAAAACGTCACGTAAATTATCGACTCTACTTCAATAGACGTAAAAGCGTATTTCATTTAATTTAGCGTTCAAATGATTTGGGTAGACCGTGCTATATCCAGTTTTAAAGGCAGAAATAGGCAGATTTTTTACTGGCGGTAGGACCTCATTTGAGTCCGCGCAGGTGAGTGCCGCCACTCTGCCTATTTCTGCCGTGAAGCTGTAATGCGTTTCGGTTTGAAGGGTGGGGTAGCCGTTGTAACTATACTGAGATCTTAGAACTTATATCTCAAGGTGGGTGGGGCATTTATGTTGTAGACGTCCATGGGCTCCAGTAACCATTTAAAACCAGGTGAGCTGTGAATTCGTCCACCCATCTAAGCAATAAAAAAAAAGAATGGTGGTGCTCATGCGGGCTCACAAAATGCTCTACAACCAGTAATTAAACAAATTATAATTATTGCGGGCTTGATTTATATGCAAGAAGTTATTCCTTCACCATGGAAGTCATAGAATCGTCAAAATCGTGTTCATTATAAAATTTAGCATCTGCCTGCGAGATTCGAACACCGGCACTATCGCATCGCTCGATACGAACGCACCGGGCATCTTATCTCGCAGGCCACGACGAATTAAAAATTAAGAAGTTACTGGACTCTATTTGTGGTTTCTGCTATCTTAAAATAGAATATATTGCGCGTCGGATCCAATTTGTTATTAAATACCACATCCATTAATACTTTCTCCGGTTCGAAGTCTCAGAACGCGATGATCTATCAAGTTGTCTACACAAGATTAATGTGTGCAGATGATTGACGATTCGCGTTCCGGCCGCGTCGGCGTCGCTCTAATGGTCAATGTGGGCCAAAGCTTGATCAAATATTTGCCAACACAAAATGTACATATGTATATTTGACAGGTGCTAGGGAACTTTATTAGTGGATTAATTTCTAATACTTCACTAAACAACATGCTCAAACTAACCCACGATAAAATATTACCCGAACATCAAAATATGTCATATTCTGTGGTATATTTTTAAATTTAATATAATCTATAAAGACATATAATGTTTTAATTCTTACGAGTAACTGGTCACTGATAATGGTAAGCAGTTGAGATATGAAGCATTTCAGACCAGTACGCACGACTGATTGTGGGTAGATGTGAATAGGAACACAACAGAGAGACTGAAAATATGTTCTAATTAAAGACTTTTACGGTTTAATTTCGCGTTTATTATTTTCATAGGCTTAGAAAATTTAAAAGGTTCGTAGTGATAGACAATTAAGATGTTGTTTGTTCAAATTTGTACTAATATTGTACTACCGTCAATTATTTTCTATAAAATTTCGAGATGAAATCATAAAAGTACAAGTATTTTTAATTGTGTCTACGATACTGGTGGTAGGACCTCTTGTGACTCCGCACGGGTAGGACCACCACCCTGCCTATTTTGCTGTGAAGCAGTAATGCGTTTCGGTTTGAAGGGTGAGGCAGCCGTTGTAACTATACTTGAGACCTTAGAACTTATATCTCAAGGTGGGTGGTGCATTTACATTGTAGATGTCTATGGACTCCAGTAACCACTTAACAACAGGTGGGCTGTGAGCTCGTCCACCCATCTAAGCAATAAAAAAAACACGTAATCCGAAGAAAATAAAGTTATATTATAAAACTATTTACCCTAGTCAAATTAACTATCTAAATTTATAAGTCATTTAGAATTAAACGTCACCTAAACAAAATTAGGGCCAACACATTTGCCCCAGTGTCCAAACAGTTCTATCCAACGTTCGCCAACTAAGCACAAAAGTTGGTCTAACGAATATTCTGTCAAATGTAAAAGCTCATTCGTGTTTGTATTCAAACAAATAAATAACACCGTTGACAGTAATGTGTGTAATGATCAAATTGCTTCATCTCGACTGATCATAGATAAAGCGCTTTCACCGGCTGACGTTTTCATAATATGTACATCTTTGAACGTTTGCCAAATTTACAAATTCATATCTCATAGTTATGCCCACGTGTCGTGTCGTGTGTTTGTGTTAAATATGTTCCAATTTTTTTTTTATTGCTTAGATGTGTGGACGAGCTCACAGCCCACCTGGTGTTAAGTGGTTACTGGATCCCATAGACATCTACAACGTAATGCGCCACACACCTTGAGATATAGTTCTAAGGTCTCAGTATAGTCACAACGGCTGCCCCACCCTTCAAACCGAAACGCATTACTGTTTCACGGCAGAAATAGGCGGGGCGGTGGTACCTACCCGTGCGGACTCACAAGAGGTCCTACCACCAGTTATTTATTTTATTCGGATATAGTTGGGTAGACACGATCCTACGGTCCTCCTTGCGTTAGGAGGGTACCAGCGATGCGCTTTGAGGCGGGGCAGCCGTTCTACAACTCGTTTAAGGTTTTGAGCTCATGTCTCAAGGTGGGTGGCGGTATTCAGCTTAATATGCCCACGTACTCTGGCAACGTGTTCGTCGATCATCATTAAATGTAATAAAAATCATCATCACGCTATATCGAAATGGTGGTTTGGTGCTTGCTAATTTAGGAACCTGCGACCTCTTTATTAAGAAACGCGAGTGACAACACCGAACCTTGAGCGTTGGTTGTTACAGAAAATCTAAATCTTCCATCAGACCCAGTTCATAATTGTACTGATAAATAATTAATTTTGTGTTAATGAAGATTGATATCAGAAAATGTGGCGTGACTATCAATCTCGATCGAGTCGTCAATCAGCTTAGAAAAGATAAAAATATAGATAGGTAATTGGGTATTTTGTTTTTTAGATCTAAATGGACGGGCGAGCTCACAGCCCACGCGATGCTAAACAATCAATGCAACCCATAGAAATCGCGACCCGAATGCTACCAATATGTAATATGCAATAAAGGTCCCACATAATCATGTGAGCTCACAATGTTTTTTTTTATTTTTTTTGTTGCTTAGATGGGTGGACGAGCTCACAGCCCACCTGGTGTTAAGTGGTTACCAGAGCCCATTGACATCTACAACGTAAATGCGCCACCCACCTTGAGATATAAGTTCTAAGGTCTCAGTATACTTACAACGGCTGCCGCACACTTCAAAACGAAACGCATTACTGTTTCACGGCAGAAATAGGCGGGGTGGTAGTACCTACCAGTGCGGACTCACAAGAGGTCCTACCACCAGTAAGTATAAGTATAATCTTCCTTTGCTGACCATTGACTACGATAAATCAAATCCGAGTATCAAATACATGGCTCAATAAATTATAATCTTTGCCTAATGCTAGGAATTTCCGTCGTCGGGGCCTAAATAAGACGTCTAATGTACTTCTATCGAGAGAGGTGGCTGGTGCTCTAACCCGCAGGCAGGCACCAATTTTTTTTTAGTGAAATACATACTTAACTCCTTCTTACAAAGACTTTCGCGAATATGACATAGACCGAAAGTAACAAGGTGGATGGAGGAATATATGATGTGATCTATTGGCCGTTAGCCATTTAACACGTCCATGGTTTTAAAAAAATAGAGATGTTATTGTCTTTTTGTTTGTGACTCTACAATCACAATGTTCAGTAATTAATTGATAATTCCATTCTTCCGAGAAAATTAATTAGTTAAGAAACTTATTTTTTTCCCTGTAAATTAACAACATTACAATCACGTTTATGAATCACAGCGAGCCATTGATTAATTATTAACAATTAATCTACAAATGGCATTAACACAATAATAGCAGCAGCATTTTACATAAATTAAAAACTTTTGATTACAATATGTTGATTTGTTCAGATGATTTCGCAATCTCAATTTTATTGTAGCTGTCTGCTGTACCCATCCTCTTACTTATTACCCTTTCGTATAACTTCTTGTTTGAGGGTAACACTTTTTTTTTTCCTACCAATGCTGATGGTCTAGAGAGACCATATCAACGTCACCGGGCTAGTAGATAAGCTCACGGGGCCCAAGCCTGATGACGTTGCTAGCACGAACCCTAGTAGGTTAACACGTAAGAATAACGCTACAAACGATTTATGTAGGACTATTTGATCAAAAATAATTTAACGCAACATAATAAACCTAATAACGGTTGACCGCTTGTCAACGGGATTGACGCGGCGCTGATTCGTGACAGGCGATGACGTGTCTCGTTGACGTGCGCCGACATCCGAGCCCGCCTATCTAGTTAAGGGTGATTGACAGCTGTTATTGATGTACAGCGTGATCGAAATATTTCGTGTGGGACGAAAGCGTCGTACAAAACAATTCAGATTTCGATCACATATTATCTCGAATTGGCGGTTTTAAATCTGCGATATATATTGGTGTTGAAAAATTATATATACATTTTGTCATTGCGGATCCTCGCGATCCATTAACAGTGCTTTTAGGTACCACAAGCACCGTCCTCGTCGGACCCGTCGCTTGCGACGAAGGGCTCGACGAGCGAATTAACCCATAGACACAGCCCACTGAGTTTCTCGTCGGATCTTCTCAATGGGTCGCGTTTCCGATCCGGTGGTAGATTCTGCGAAGCACTACTCTTGCTAGGGCCAGTGTTAGCAACCCTTCCGGTTTGAGCCCCGTGATCTCACCTACATGTTAGGGTAAAGCTGAAATAGCCTCTCAAGGCTATCACAAGTGGATAGTGATGTAATTGTTTCTGAGGAATCATTGGAGCTTGTTGAGTCAACCGTATTTCTTGGTATAACAGTGGACTCCAAACTGCAATGGGGACCTCATATTCATAAATTGGCGAGTAAGCTCAGCTCTGCAGCATACGCAGTAAAAAAAATTAGAATGTTAACAAACGCGGACACGGCTCGTTTAGTTTACTTTAGTTACTTCCACAGTGTCATGTCCTATGGCATTTTGCTATGGGGCAATGCGGCCGATGTAGAAACGATATTTATTCTGCAGAAAAGAGCTATACGCGCTATTTATAACATGCACACAAGGGAATCCCTGAGGGAGAAATTTAAAGAAATTAAAGTTCTCACTATGCCATCCCAGTACATTTTTGAAAATTTGATGTATGTTCGTAAACATATTGAGGAGTTTCCTAAAAAGTCGGACATACATAATAGAAATACTAGGAACAAACACAAGCTTGTTGTGCCGATGAGTAGGTTACATAAGATACGAAATTCATTCGGGTGTTTGTCTGTGCGCCTGTACAACAAAATCCCACAAGATGTTCAGAACCTACATATACATAGGTTTAAGAAAACTGTTAAAGAACATCTGTGCAATAAAGCTTACTATAAAGTCAATGATTATCTAGAAGATTGCACAAAGTGGGAATGAGTTGCTCGCTCCGGCCATTTCAATATTGTAGTAATTGTTACGTTATAATACTCATTGTAAAAAACTCATATATATAAAAAAAAAATGTAATATAAAAAAATTAATAAATAATAATTTATTAAAAAAAAAAAAAAAACATGCCCGCTGAGTTTCTTGCCAATTCTTCTCAGGACGGAGGCTAGTTTTTGTGAATTGGCGGTAGTTCTTTTGACGTTCAACAAGTATGTACTTTCATTTATGTTGAATAAAAATTTTTTGATTTGATTTGATTTGATATCAGCATAGGTAGGAAAAAAAAGAATGTACATACGGCAAAAAAAAACAATCATTAGTATTGATTTTTATTACACCTGTTTTTTAATCGACTGTTTTTCAATACAGTGTTCATTTGCATTTCATTAGTATTATTTCCTTCAGTTTCCGCGAGTTGTATTATTAACGCCACTTACGATTTAATCTTGTTTATTTTACTGTCATAATATTGTTACCGATGTCTCAGGTAGGTACTTTACAAGGCCACATTAAGCCGTAAAAGTGTTTTTAATGATTTCAATATTTTTAGGGTTTCGGATTACATAACAAGTAATACAAAAAAATGTAACGAGCTGTGGGAGTTCAATCTTTTTCACAATATTACCGCCATACATATGAACATACATTTTGTGACGAATGTTTGATCTGCAAACACGGAAAAAATGAGTCAGAGGCAGGAAAATACATTTTAATGATACTGCACAGATTCAATAGATATTTTCCCTAAAAAACAAGCCAAAAATTTACCTTGAAATTGAACTCATGTTATTCTTATTATTTAAAGATTTCGCTAGAACATTCTTCGGAATCTTGTCGAATAATATTTTATTAAAGCTACCTATGTCCTTCTAAATTTATTTATATCGCAACTGTTGTACATGATTTTAGTTTTCAACGGTCAACGTCAGATTAATAAGAGCGTCCGTCCACACCGTCCACTGAATTCCTCGCCGAATCTTCTCAGTTGGTCGCGAATCCAATCCGGTGGTATATTCTGTAGAACACTGCTAGGGCCTGTGTTAGCGATTTTTTTCAGATCGAACTCGTGATCTCACCTACCTATCCGCGTGTAGCTGGAATATTCCCCTAGGCTACCAGCAAAGAGGTAATGGGAAAAAAAGCGAACATCATGTCGCAAGTCGGCTGTCACTTTTGCTTATTTATAATCTTGAATTGCATTGGCGTGCGATACAGTTGGCCTGTCTGTATTTAGTATCAACATTGACTAACTCTTTGAATACATAGACCGAGAGCTGTCAATGTTAATTATACGGAATTTAATTTAAAAACAAAGTTTAAAAGTTTAGTAATTTGCGTATTAAATTTATTAGTTGTAGGGCGCATTGTGATCCCGCGTGGTACTTATGTTGGTTGCTACGAAATAATATTTTATTACGATTTGAAGAGTAAGATAGCCATCATACGAAGTAACGAGATTTTGACACATTTAAGTTTGTTCAAATGGTTATTTTAATTATTAAAATACTTGATAATAAGTAGTATATACATTGCGGAGTCTTCATATTGAATGTAGTTATTTTATATTCACGAACTGAATACTAAATCCGACTATTACCATTTATTTAAGACAATAATTGGGTAAATTAACCCACAGACACAGCCCACTGAGTGTCTCACCGGATCTTCTCAGTGGATCGCTTTTCTGATCCGGTGGGAGATTCTGCGAAGCACTGCTCTTGCCTGGCATAGTGTTAGCAACGTCATCAAGTTAGGGACCCGTGAGGTCACCTACTTGCTGGGTTACGCTGGCATTGCCTCTCAATGATAGCCTTGAGATAGCATAGATAAAAAACAATACTTTTGGAGCAAGGCAGACAATTTGACGTCACAACAGAACACAAAAATTTTCGTACCACGACCTCAAACATATGAATCATCAGTTGGTCGGTTGGTTGTATAGTTGCATGCAATATGAATCATCAGCTACATCTAACATTCGACCATAATATTCAAGCATTAATAATATTCAACAAAATTGAACCAAACTAAGGTGTCGTGAATAAAAACATCTCAGCTCTTGTACTATCAACTAGTCTTTCACCAAAGCAATCATGTTACATCTTACAGACAGGCATCGAACAATGCGCCCGTTGTTTCTTGGACACAGAGTGACAGATGTAATGACAGGTTTATCTCTTTGTACAAAACAAGATATCTAGTGAATAGTAAATAATATGTAGTTTTTAATTTTATTTACAACGTAATATACTTGGCCTCAAACGTCGCCGTGACTAATAAATATTTACACGGCCTAGATAATTTCAACTATTGGTATTACGTTTCCGAGCACAGTGCACATATTTGTAAGTAATCTGATAGTGTTGTTTGACATTTGTATGTATAATTCTATGAAATAGCCAACGGAACTTATGGATACAATAGCGTGAATGCCACTACCTACTTTGATACATCTATAATGGAGTCTCCTTTGTACTGTGTCCATAATTTGTACCGAAAGTAACTAACTTACTGGTGGTAGGACCTCTTGTGAGTCCGCGCGGGTAGGCACCACCACCCTGCCTATTTCTGCCGTGAAGCAGTAATGCGTTTCGGTTTGAAAGGTAGGGCAGCAGTTGTAACTATACTTGAGACCTTAGAACTTATATCTCAAGGTGGGTGGCGCATTTACGTTGTAGATGTCTATGGGCTCCAGTAACCACTTAACACCAGGTGGGCTGCAAGCTCGTCCACCCATCTAAGCAATAAAAAATAAAGAAGCAATGAGAACTAATTTTTTTGGTTGCTGCCTATTTTTGTGAACTCAAAGGGCCATGCTAGATTCAAAGTATGAGTAGGTGAGCTCACGGGGCCCTAACTTGGTGACGTTGCTAACACTAGCCCTAGCAGGAGCAGTGCTTCGCAGAATCTACCACTGGATCAGAAACGCGACCCATTAAGAAAATCGGCGAGAAACTCATTGGACTAACGAGCTAATCTCGGCTTAGATTCAATGAGCACCCGCAGACTGAATTTTTTATTTGCGTAATTATTGATGTTCGAACCTGATGTTAGTTCGCTTGGGTACGTAACATCATCCTGCCTACCACTAATCAGTCTTACTTTTCTATTTTGAGGCTAAGCCACTAATAGATTTCTAGCATTCACGGATGGCACCATTTGCGGGCTGCACCATTTAAGTTTTTAATTCTATATCCTTTAACAACGTCAAACGTACATTACATTTCAGTGCAATATATACCTATAGGTATATAGCGGATGTCATTAAGCAATCATCCATTAATCCTATAATGAGTTTATCGGGCATCATTGATGGACGTCGATCGGCCGCGCTCGGACTTATTAATAGCCAAGTTTATCGTGTTTGTGAAGTGACAGCCCTAAATGTAATGGATCCATAAGTGGGTGGTACGTGACCGATCGTTGTCAATGATGCCTTTGTTATGCGAAACGAGTTTTGGAATTACATTGAAAAATAAATAATAGTTTAAAAAAACTAACAAAATACGCCTTTAAAGAAAATCCAACTAAAAAATAGAATTTTTTTTTAAATAAATTTGAATTAAAAATACGTAGTGTAAGAAAAAATGATTTTATTGTAAAAAAAGCGTGGGGTGCATGGTATCAGTAGCTACAAATATTTTATGAACAGATATGAGTAGGAGGGTTATTTTGATAGTATCCGTAAAAGCACCCCACGCTTTTTTTACAATAAAATCATTATTTATTTTTCAATTTTTTAGTTGAATTTAAATTTTTTCAATTGTTGTATAATCTTTTCCAATTTTTTTTTAAATATTGAATCGTCATCTGTCCTTAATAAGTAGGTATACCAAATTTCGAGTTAATCCGACGTTTTGAAGGGGGTCAAAATCATGTTAGAATATTCCGTTACATACTAACATACATACGTTTGAAGCTAATAAAAGCGTATTAATAATTGTCCATTCAAGTATTGCCTAAAAAAATATACATAATCAGAAAAGAAATAAAACAATATTTAAAATAATAAAGAGTGTTAACTTTTATCTGTTCTTTTATCTATTGCTTCAATATAAATTATGAGAATGTTACCACACTGCAAAATATGTGTGTTCGTCGATTGAATAAATTCCTAAATTATTTACTGTTTAAATATATAATATAAATTACGGATCTTTTTAAAAAAATTTCCTTTTTTTATTTTTCTCGTTCTACACGCGTCATTCAATAAGTAGTGGACAGATTTTAACCAAACTTAAATTGCCTTAAAAATAAATGTGCTGTTTTTTAAGTGAAATAATAGTTAAATATCATTCTATAGGCTAAGAGCTAGAGGATTGATATATTTAAAGAGCTTCCCCAACTGAAGTCTATTAATACGCAAGTATTAAGTGGTGGTTAATAAATATGTCAAGAAAATGAGTAAGATTACTATTGAAAAAAAAATACAGTTAATTATTAAAATTCGTTAAGATACGATGATAATAATCAAATCGACCCTAACGTATCTTTGGCATTTGTCCACTTAACTTTCATCAGTCTCATTTTCTCTTTGATGCCCACAATCAATTGATCAATTTGATTGACTGCTGACAGCGCATTCACTGTCAATGAATGTCAATTAATTGCTCTTTGTTGATTATTACCACATGTCATCGCATTGGCACCAATGATGAATCGCCCATACCGCATAAAGAATAAGAATTGTAATCCCGCAAAAGATCATCATAAAGACAGTAAAACAAGAATTGTTTGATTATAATTTAGTAGAATTGCTTGTATTCTCTTCACAATGATAATCTCTACCATTATACGCGTCAATAAAATTTTATATGCTCTCTGTCTAGAAACTGCTTTTGCATACAAAGTACTTTTTGATTCAAGCATTCACGCAAATAAATTGTTTTAATTTTAGATACTCAAGAACGTTCGTCTTATTTTATTTCTTAACTCAATTAAAAGAATTCGAAGATGGTGTTATTGTTTCTAAAATTAGTTTTATTGGTCGTAAATCGAATTAATCGTTGTCGAGATTGCGTTCGATGACCAAATAAGATGGCTGCTATCTAGATAAATATCATTTGGCTAAATTCAACACAGCGACATACCACAAAAACGTAATGTGATGAATAAAAGAGTATAAACTGTGTTAATTATGTGGAATTTCAAAACAGAAATAAAACTCAACCTCTTGTCTGTTGAACTGTATACATATATAGTTAATATTACTAATGGTCGCCCGGTATGTGCCGGTGAAACGCATTACTGATCGTGGTAGAAATAAGGGGAATAGTAAACCTGTGAGAGCTCACAATAACCACTACCAGCCGTTATTAATTCGAAATACAAAAGAGTTCTACTAGTAATTCCTAAAATCCTGGTGATTCTTTATTAAATAAAATAAATGAAAATTCGGAGCATCTATTAATATAAATATATTCCAAAAGTTATTGAAGTTTTTGCTAACGTAATAACATGGATAGCGCTCTTAGGCTTATCGTATTATCAATTTTCTTTAAAATTTTTTCACGGGAAAATTATTAGTATTAGTATTAGTAATTGAAATTATTAGCTTAAACATTATTATGGTTCTATTGTCAAAGATCATATTATACTTCTATAATCACAAATTTTGCCAAGACTACACTATAGAAAAATAATATTAAATATTGACTATATTAATATATGCTCAATTTGACCACAGACTCTAAGCAATAAACAAAAAATCTATATAATTATTATGTGTGTGTTATCTAATATATAAAATTCTCGTGTCACAATGTTCGTTCCCATACTCCTCCGAAACCGCTTGACCGATTCTCATGAAATTTTTTATGCATATTCAGTAAGCCTGAGAATCGGCTACTATCTATTTTTCATACCCCTAAGTGATTAGGGTTGTCCACCCCTAACATATTTTTTTTATTTTAACATTTTTTTTTGTTATAATGAGGTATTATATGGTTGAATGAGGTTTTGTTATTTTTATTATATATTCCCTCATCGTTCACAGCACTACCTCTTTCACTCATTTACTACATCCTTACACACTTACAATAAGTTAGTTTTTTTTTCTACACTAGAAATTCCCTAGAAATCTTATATATGGCAAAACAATGTTTGCCGGGTCAGCTAGTAATATATATGTCTGTGAGTCAAATACATGGTAGTGTGTGTAATGTTTTTTTTATTGATTTAATATATTTTTAAAGGATAATTAAAAAAAAATTTAACATTCTACACTCCTTCAGTGCATTCTCTATAAGTGTGGAAAATTTCATACTCCTCCGTCAGCGAAATTTTCGTAAAAAGGGGTACAAAGTTTTTCCTTCACGTATTAATATATAGATTATTTGTATTTAAGATAATAAATTCAGCTAAGCGAGATTATAATAGATCATATACACTCAATCCAATTCTATATTTTGTAAAAAAAAAATATATTTTCCTTTTGTGCTCAGTAACGTTCCATCTCTAAGATTATTTAATAAACTGATTTAAATATAGTTAACTTAAGTGTGCATTCCTACAGTTTATTGAAAAAACAAACAAGTCTGAGTTTATTGCGCATTCTTCTCGGTCGCGAAATTGGATACCAGATCGGTAGGAAAGTTGTCACGTTTTAAAAATATAGTAGTTCTTTTTTAATAAAATGCATAAAGAATTTATTTTGAATTTCGATTCTTATTTTTTACAACCGATTCTACGTTTTCCATTTAAATTCGGTGGCTTAACATTGTTTTGAAATAGTATTCTGTTTTCAAAATTAAAATAATTATAATAGTATTCTACTATCAAAGTTACAATAATAAAAAATTACATAATTAAATAATATAATACACGAAAATTAATCTAAATCTTGAGCGGCTATGGTCGAATTTCTTGAACGAACACTAATTCATATAAGCTATTATAATATTATAATACACGACGAAAACCAGAACAACATTGATTCACATATATTTATCAATATATGCGCTAGATTAATAGATTAAGCTCACCGTTCTTGTTATTAGCGGTTATCTTAGCTCATAACTATGTGACATCTTAAACGTGAGTTTCAAATCTCAATTTAATTGTACCACAAGTACCACAAGAATAACGCGGCTAATTTGCTTTGAATAAACAGTACGTTAGACTCCCTAGTAAAGAAATATAACGTCTAGAAGATTTTAGTAAATATTTGTCAGACAGCTATACCGACATATCAAATTATCCTGTAAGTCTTCATTCAACGTCGGCGTACATTTTACAGAGTAGAGAACGAACGAAGTCGCGACAACTCCTGACGGCGCACGCCATTATTTCCGTCTTCGCCTTCCGGTTGTCAAGAACCTGATCTCGCTAGAGTTGTACAGTGATCGGATAATTTATCGATAGTTCTTATTATCGAAGCGATCTTCTTCTTTTTTTACCCTTGCTGATCGCCTTGAAAGGCTATTTCAGCTTCGCCTTGACGAGTAGGTGAGCTCACGGGGCTCAAACCGGGAGTGTTTCTAACACTGGCCCTAGCAAGGGCAGTGCTTCGCAGAATCTACCACCGGATCGCAAACGCGTCATTGAGAAGATCCGGTGAGAAAGTCGATTGTTCGCCCGTATTACGTAACACAATAGTACATGTCTTCCAATAGACAATGCTATTGTAACTGTGTTATTGGTGGAGTACATACATGAGGGGAGCTACCAACTTGTTAACAATCAGTAAATATGTTCCTCTGCCCACGTAATGATAGAAAAAACAAGTCACCTTATTGCTTTTAGGTGTTGAAAATTAAGATCAAAATAAAAAATAATTATTATTTCATTATTTTATTTCATCAGTGTACATTGCAAAAGCGGTGTATTAATTATTGTTTTTGTTTATTGTTAATGCGTTGTGTTAACGATTTCCTGTTCAAGTCATTTATCTTTATCAGAATGGATCTCCGTTTGATAACTTTTTTCTCTGTATTTTAAAATGCAATCGAACAATTGGCATCTTATCAGAAAATTGTTTGTTTGTAAATTACAGTAAGTCAGGTGGTGATACATTTTTTATCATTTATTAATTTAATAATTAATAAACCGACTTGATTAACAAACTGATGATTGAACAGTGTTACGTAGAGCGTAAGAACTGGTACAAAATATAATGATAACAGGTTAGCTAGATACTAGGGTGTGACAATCATAATCACAACAAGACTAAACACAAAAAAAAAACAAATATAGAAAACATTTTTTTTTATTTTTTATAGAAGTGAAAATTCAAATTAAAAAAAATTATATTCAATTTTTTAAATCAAAGTCGCTTCATTAAAAAGCTAATTAGCAAAGTAGTAATTTGCGATTCTGATTAGTATTATTAAACTGTCATGAAAGTGATATTTTTTTACGCCTATTGTTATATTTCTTGGAGTCGATTGTTAATTGCAGCATTTTACATTTTAATTATTATTTGATTAGCATTTCAAATACTCTGATATTTTCGATTTTTAAAATCGATGATTTTGATATGATTCTTTGGTCACGAATCTATGTTCCAAAATGTGGAAATTACGTTATGAGTTGATGGGTCGATGATCGCGAGCCCAATGAGTCTATAATATACGAACTTGTGTCACGACGCGGCGATGGTCGACAATCGAGCTGGATCATATCAATCGTTGAACCCGGCCGTGACAATCGTGAAATCGATTACAATTTTGCAAGAATTCCCAGACTTAAAACTATCGAGACATCAGAGTCGTCCTTCGCTATACTGGCTGTTGATACTTCATAGAAATCAGTTAGTGACGACTTTAACTTAGGTCTACTTTACGCTTAACCTACATTTAGATAGTCTTTTCAGTTGTTCACAGTAGCAGTTAATTTTTTAGAACAGTTTCCTGTAATGTTATAATCAGTGAAAGTATTGACGAACTGCTCGTCAACACTATGTATGCATTATTAAAAAAAAAAAAATTAAATCGATTTTTATTTATTTTATCGATACATTTATCATTCGCATACCTTTTCCGCCATGTACAGACGTGTCAATTAGGACGCGCGCGGCGGTCTGCACTATGCCGTATCTTGTCAGTCGCCTGAGCGCATTGAAATATACGAGCAGTAGGGACGTCATTATTATTATAGCTGGGCCTGCATTTTACCTTCATTACGCTTCGACACAGCAATGTATGAAATTTTCTGCAATAGGAAAACAGGTTATATGTCAAAGGGTCATTGCTCCTTAGGTATGATTTAAAAAGCGGATTATATTTATAAAGCCCAATACAGATGAACGTAGTTCTTAAAGATTAAAAGCTACAGTTTCATAAGAGTACCAGTTATTATTAGTACCCAAAAGCCACTTATCATTCATTTATCTGGTCGATTACGTTGAGATACTGAATCAAAAATTAATTTCTTTCAGATTTTGAGGGTAATTTAACGAGTAATTAAAAAAAATCGTACCTAATTAGTCGGCTTTAAAGTTAGCGAATATTTTCTGCTTCTTTTTTGCCTTTTTTACGTTAACTGAGCGTATCAACTCATATTACAATCAGTAGTCACTGTCTCTTATAGACATTAACAAACCTATTGGCATGGACAATCACTGCCTACCACTAAACACTATAATCAAAATTTTGTTAGAAGAGTCATAGTCATAATAATATGTCATAGAGATCAAGAAATACCGTGGAGGAAAATTAATTGCAAAGCCAGATAGATACCTGAAAAAATAAACAAGGAAACGCACTGTAGATTAATGGAGTGGAGTTGGAGATAAATTGAGATGATGAAGAGAAACCAAACCTTCCTACAAAGCACTCTCAATGGAATAAAGTACGATAAGGTACTTAGTTTTCTTCTTTTTTTTGCTTAGAAGGGTGGACGAGCTCACAGCCCACCTGGTGTTAAGTGGTTACTGGAGCCCTTAGATATCTACAACGTAGACGCGACACCCACCTTGAGACATAAGTCTCAGGTATAGTTATACAAGGGCTGCCCCACCCTTCAAACCGAAACGCATTACTGATTCACGGCAGAAATAAGCCGGGTGGTGGTACCTACCCGCGCGGACTCTCAAGTGGTCCTACCACCAGTAATCTCAAGTGGTCCTACCACCAGTAAAAAGTATGGTAGTGTTAGGTAATTAAACGATATTATAAGATTGTAATAACACATATGGTAATCAATGATGTGCCGGTATGTATAGAGCGCAGATTTAGTAATTGTAAATTATTTGTTTGAATCCTTTCATGACACGAAAACAGATAAACCCAAAATACTTTCTGAAAGTCACTTCAGATATTTGAAGAGGACATTAAAAAAATAAATTACGTTTTTTTTTTATGGACCATTAAATTGAAAATACGTTGTTGCACTTATCATAATATAATTTTTATTTGACTTCATTTTTAATAGCTTATTAACACTATACAAATACAATACATTACATTACAAATACAATAAATTACTATTTCAATGTGTAAACATTGAACACTTGTAAGTACTTTCAGATGAGCGATAGCGGTCTCGTTGTGGAGTCAACACGTGCTTATGATGGTGACATGGCAAAAACACTTTTTTATGGTGTAAGACCTCTTGTGAGTCCGCACGGGTAGGTACCACCACTCTGCCTATTTCTGCCGTGTAGCTGTAATGCGTTTCGGTTTGAAGGGTGGGGCAGCCGTGGTAACTACATTGAGACCTTACAACTTATGTCTCAAAGTGGGTGGTGGCGTCAACCCGTATATTTTGAGAAATATGAATATTAATCGAAATTCAATTTAAGTTACATTGCGTCATCGAATCATTAATTTATCTAACGAACATTTCTATTTTAAGCACGATGTCGCTTCGCTGTGTTTTGAAATAAATCTAAAACTGAGTTTGAAGACCTCTGATATCAGACTGGCATCGCTAAAATTCAAATCAGAATCCGGCTGAGTTAATAATTAAAATTTTGGTTTTTACAAAAAAACATTCGGCGATTTAATCGCCTTGTGATTTCAATTATGATAAATGTCGGCGAATTAAAAACTAATCCATTGATAATTTCATCGTAAATCATGACAATGTATCGATTACTATCGTGATTGATTGCTATCGTTATATTAATCTAATACAAATAAATGTTCATAATAATATATCTACACATCTATCTGGTACGATTGAAATATTATATTCCACATCGACAAGGAGTATCTTATTTTTTGTAATCAAAACACCTTGGAAACCTAAAATTAGGCTCTAATTTGGTTCAGTGAAATACGAAATCGGTAAGCCATTTCAACGTAAGCATTCCAGGATTACGGCTATTTGAAAAAAGCACACCTTTTATATCTGTTGGTGGGTTGATTTCATGTTCATCCGGTGTTGTCATCGGAGCTTGTAGCTATCGCAAAGTATTGCGCACCGTCCATCCTAAAACAAAAGACTGAAGTCTGCATTTATTCGTGGTAAGACCTCTTGTGAGTCCGCGCGGGTAGGCACCGGGTGGTGGTGCACAAAGAATGTGAATGATATAGAAGTAAAGCTTCTGCATTTCACTCAGCACATCAGCAACGAATATTCGCAATCGTTTCATTATCGTTGTTACTGGTGGTAGGACCTCTGATGAGGCCGCGCGGGTGGGTACCACCACCCTGTCTATTTCTGCCGTGAAGCAGTAATGCGTTTCGGTCTGAATGGTGTAGCAGCCGTTGTAACTATACTTGATACCTTATAACTTATATCTTAAGGTGGGTGGCGCATTTACGTTGTAGATGTCTATGAGCTCCAGTGACCACTTAACACCAGGTGGGTGGTGTGCTCGTCCACCCATCTAAGCAATAAAAAAAAATGGATAACAGTGTTCAAACTGAATTGCATGACGGTTCCGTGTAGGAATAAGCAGGATAGGGGTAGATTAGTACTGTGCGTAACATAACGGAGCGCTATGGCATATCCTTCCCTTTCTTAGTTGTTGTTATCATCACGGATGATAATGCTGCTTTTTAAGGTAAGCAAAGTAAGCCTACCAATGCCAACTCACACTATACTCTATTAATAGTAATCACGCAAACATATTAAATCTTGCTTGGAAGAATATCGCAACTCTGACTTAGACCCAAAAAGCTTCAGCCTCAAAACGAGTAGACCTGACTGACTGATGGAGGCCAATATACCCCGAATGCTTAGCTGCACCTAGATTGGAAAAGATTATCGAATGCGTATTTTACTTCGATCTTATCTTATTTACCTTTAACAGACCTACAATCACAAACATAATTTTACCAAGTAATTCTAGATGACATATCGTGATTGATTAATCAAAATTAATAACTAATTTGTTATGATCACTAGAAACAGATAGGCTTTCGTTGGGGCGTTGGGATTTCATTGGCTGCTGACCTTGGTTAGATTTTGAAGTCATCGTGGCCTAAAGGATAAGACGTTCGACACATTCGTATCGAGCGATGCACCGGTGTTCGAATCCCGCAGGCGGGTACCAATTTTTCTAATGAAATACGATTAACAAATGTTCACGATTGACTTCCACGGTGAAGGAATAACATTGTGCAATAAAAATCAAACCCGCAAAATTATAATTTGCGTAATTACTGGTGGTAGGACCTCTTGTGAGTCCGCACAGGTAGGTACCACCGCCCCGCCTATTTCTGCCGTGAAGCAGTAATGCGTTTCGGTTTGAAGGGTGGGGCAGCCGTTGTGACTATACTGAGACCTTAGAACTGTATCTCAAGTGTGTGGCGCATTTTACCTTGTAGATGTCTATGGGCTCCAGTAACCACTTAGCACCAGTTGGGCTGTGAGCTCGTCCACACATCTAAGCAATAAAAAAAAAAGCCATTTTAAAATAATTTGTGATCTTTGACATTAGTTAATTTGTTTTTAAATTTTACCAGGATCTACATAAGCATATACATACTTCACACATGTGCCACTGTTGCTAAACAGCTTTAAAATTTTAAATAGAAGTTTTTATAAAATGATTATTGATTATTTTATAGATAGAATCATTAATTACGATACATGGGTTTTGTATTCTACAAACAAAATCTACAATGTGACACCATAATGTAGTAATTTTTTGTACTTGTTTATATCTGGATTGTTAGTTTGCTTGTTGTTAATAGAATCATTAAAGCGATTGTGGAAATACCTAAGTTAATATTTGTGCTGCGAATGATATTTTTTTTATTGCCCTTGTAAGCAGATGAGCATACGGCCAACATGATGGTGAGTAGCTACAGGAGCAGAGCCAAGCCGCTGCCTACCATTAAGTAAGCCTCGTTTGAAGAAGAATATGTCATAGCGCTCGGGAAACACCATAGAGTGGAGGTCATTCCAAATCCGGATGGTAAGTGGCAAAAAAAAATTCTGAACTGTGGATGAACACAGTGGTAAAAACGAGATGACGGGATCATTTCAAACAATGTCTCAGAGCACTGCAATTCTGCAAGCCTTAAATTATGGCTAAGGTATTAAATCGTTTTGATTTTAAAGTAATTTTCAGATTAGAGCATTTTGCATGATTATCGTCTTCGGCAAGTTTTCTGACTTCAGTCTCCCCTTACTAACTTTTGAAATGCTTAGTAGTAGAACGAACTCACCTATAAAGACAAATACGTCTCACCTTACTTTAATCCCTAACTCGCCACATCAAGGGCTCAACATTAATTTCTCCATCACAATCAGGGCTTAAACCTAAAGTTAGTTTTTCGTCTTTTTGTCCCTATTCTACTATGTAAGATCAGCATGTCCTCTTTTTTCATCCAGGTTTGTTGCATGTTATCTCTGCACTCACACCTTTAAATCAAACAATCCATCTAAGTTTTTTTAGTATGCCCCTTTTATCTAAATCTCTTAATTAGTAAAACTCAAGGCTGCTGATAGCTTTCACACTTATTGACTAAATACTCTTCGTAGGCGTATGTGATTAGTCTTCTTTAAGCCTCCCCAATATCAATAATTAATACCTTGACAAATCAAGAATAAATCAAGGCAAAATAAGTACCCTAATTTAGTTAAAGCTTAGGATGATCGACATCGTAATCAATTGGTCAAAATGGAAGATACTCGTACCCATATTGCGTGGTCCAGATATAACAACAGTTCAAACAAAATTCATGTTGTTTCAAACTCACAAATACCGTAACAAATTTTATTGTCATCAAACAAATTGAATTAGGAGCAAACAAGTCGCCGTTCGCAATTGCATTATTTCTCCCTTGGCACCCCGTGAGTGATGACCCTGGTTCTGTGATTAACGAGCTCTGAGCACATTCATCAAGTTCTATGACGGATAGAAGGGCATATTTCTAGTTACTGTTATTGGGAAAAAATTTGCGGCTTAACAGATATTTTTTTTTTATCGCCTAGATGAGTTTACGAGCTCACAGCCCACCTGGTGCTAAGTGGTTACTGAAGCCCATAGACATCTACAAAGTAAATGCGCCACCCATCTCGAGATAAAGTTCTAAGGTCTCAAGTATAGTTACAACGGCTGCCCCCACCCTTCAAACCGAAACACATTACTGGTTCACGACTGAAATAGGCAAGATGGTGGTACCTATCCGTACGGACTCACAAGAGGTCCTACCACCAGTAAAAAATTCTTGATTACTTAACGATTTTATACTGATCCTAATAAACTTAGTATTTCAAGACAACAACCTACTTTGATATACTTTTTTGAACAACTTAATAATCTAGTCACTGCTTAAGTCGTAAGTATTACTAATTTAAAACAAAAGTATTTATTTCTCAGAACTACAAAACCGATTTGAGTGAAAGTTTCAAAAGGTCATGGACTAAGGGTCCACGATGTATTTCACATGATTAATGATTAATCTAATCTCCCGCAGTTAGTTATCACTTCTTTGAAATTTCTCAAATAATTGCATTAATTAGTGTAATAGAAATTGTTATCAGTAACATCTGAACTTCCAGTTGACCATGAACTCGGGCCAACTATCACAATAAAAAAAACCAAAAGACACAGCTCACTTAGCCACTTTCTCGCCAGATCTTCTCAGTGGGTCGCGTTTCCAATCTGGAGGTAAATTCTGGGAAGCATTGCTCTTGGTAAGTATTAGCAACGTCCTCAAATTAGAGCCCCGTGAGCACACCTACGTCTTCGGTTACGCTGGCATAGCCCTCTAAGGTTATCAGTTTATGAAGGGGAAAAAAAAAAACAACAAATCTTTCATCCCCTGTCCAGTTCACATCAACCGGATTTCCCGCCCTCGAGTCATGACCTGTACGTCTTTGGGTATAGGCTGCGAGCCCGTCAATCAAAAGTACCCACATGACGTATCGCGTCGAGGTGGCGTCGCGTCGGTCGGCGTCATTACCGGCGGTATGATGAATGGCGCGTCGTTAATCACTGCGCCGACGGATCATCACTCATAGCTGAAGGGAGACGGCTGTCCGTCTGACGGGTCCAGTCTATAGATCAACAGTGACACAGTTTTGCAACTGTCATAATAGGATAATTGTCTGACGGGCGTTTCAACGTGTTAACGTTAAAAAAAGATCTGCTTAGATCAATAATTATGATGAATTTGAAGGGAATACAAACAGAAGTTGATAGAATCATTCGCTAGAACAAAGACGAGTAGTGCTGGTAATACTTAACATTACCAGATATCATTATTAAAAAAAAAAGATGCGTGGTGTCGTGGGACACCGGATAGGAACGAAGTTCCTTAATATAAAAATATTAATTTTCAGTTCTATTCGAGGTATAAAGAAAATAAAACTGGAGGTTTCGCAACAACCCACGGTCATTCGGTAACGTGCGTACTTATTGTGATACACTTCATTGACGGTTGTTTGCATAAGAGTTAGTGTATTGCGCAAACGAACGCTCTGAGATCATGGTCAATGAATGATAAAAAAATATGTTATTTTTTGTACGTTATTACAAAGTTAAGTCGTACACTGTGTGCATTACTAATAAAAATCTTTATTTACGGACGTTTTTTCCCGGTTAGGGTACCCCTCCGCATCGTCTCATAAGGAACTTCGTTCCAAAAATTATACACGAACAAAAATCACAATCGTCGAATTTGCCAACAGAACTTGTTCAATTTATAAATAAGCTGTTTACGTAATTAACTGTTATCATATTGAACTCGAGTAGAATAAGCGTCAACCTTTCATGCAACATTGATAATACAAATCACTTCGAACAATTTCAAGTACTATTCTAAGTTACGTGCTTGGTTTTAAAAGAGACACAGATAAATCGTCGAGGATTGCCGAACGAAGATTTAAAAGAAACAGCAATAAGGCTTCTTCAATACAGCTTTATAGTTCAAGGATATCGAGAAACACTGATAGTTTTGTACTATTATAACAATAAGTATTACTTTGCAAACTTGTCGAGTAGTGGTGTTTGATTGCTGACCGATTTCCACTGTGGCAACAAAGCGGATCGGGCAAAGCGAAGTGAATTGTGTTTTGTTAAATTGTTGTTTAATTTCTATGTTAATAGAACAAATTGCTTGCTGATGAAGGTGCCTGTGCAAACATGCTAATGGTTTCATTAAAATCGTTACCGGAATTGTGTAAATATGGACGTACATACATATATCGTCTTCTTGCATTAAAACTGTATAATCTCAAAACTAATTTTACATTTACATTTTTTTACCAGATACATTATCTATCTTTTGAAGTAAGATAAAATTATATATTAATTCTGTTAAATAGTAGTCAAAATATAGGTAAACCTAAAAAAAAACGAAATCTAAACTACCCTCTTTTGACAGTATTTATGAGAAAAATACTGGTGATACTAAATGATTCCGCATATTAACTCAATTTCGAATATTTTTGGAAATTGTACACTTTTAATGCGACAAAGACGATAAAATATGTGGGCTCAGGCTATTGAGTTTCTTGCCGGATCTTCTCAGTGGGTCGCAATTCCAATCTCGCGGTAGATTCTGCGAATCACTGCTCTTGCTAGAGCTAATGTTAGCAAATTCTTTCAGGCACAGTCCGTGAGCTCGTATATCCGTCCGCGCGTATCTGGTATAGCCTCTTAGGCTACCAACGAATAGATAGGGGAAAAAATTGTGGACAATCCAAATTTTGACCTGCTACGGATATTGATATATTACGGTGACCATTTTTATTACAAAAAGTATTTTTATTTTTCACTAGCTGACCCGGCAAACTTCGTAGTGCCTCAAGCGATAAATAAAAGACCTAAACTTTTGTATACAATAAACTTAAAACAAATAAAAGGAATCCGTCCGACGGGGGACACATTAAAGGAAAAACAAAATCTACCTTTTGAACCTTCTCTGGACTTCCACAAATAATTCAAGACCAAAATTAGCCAAATCGGTCCAGCCGTTTTCGAGTTTTAGCGAGACTAACGAACAGCAATCCATTTATATATATATAGATGGTGACAATTTTTTGTACAGAAAGTATTTGTATTTTTTCATTACGTATGAACGAAATTATGACGCCTATATAAATTTGCTGCCGGAATCACAACGTGAATGTCCATCTTGAGATATGTGATCGAAGTCACGATTGTACGACGGATGATTAACTGGTTCGCGTCAGAAATAGATCAGATGTTAGTAGAGCTGCCTGCTAGCTAGCCTTGTGCTATGAAATTTTAACTTTCGCGTCACAGATAAGTAGAATATAATCGCTTAGCATTAGAAGGGCTGACCGAATGTTTGCTCATAAAGAAATAAAACCTATAATTACACGTACTCTCATTATGCTACCTTTGTTGTTAGGCAAGCATACGGCCTACCTGATGGTAAGTTTTTATCGTCGCTCATGGACATCAGCAATGAGGACTTTCCGCAAGCCTCGTTTGAAGAATAACTTGTTATAGCGCACGGGAAACATCAGTGAGGGGGGTTCATTCTATACCGGAATGGAACGTGGTAGAAAAGATCTCTAGAAATACAATTTTAATGAACGCATCGGTTCCATGATCTTTGTAGTTGTTCATTGTTCCATGATCGTTCCAGTATCAATGATCTTTCCTCCGGTAGTGGGAGGTGCGATGGAAAAAAGGAGATGAAAGGATCATCTCGAATAATTCCTTAGAGCACACTCCATGGAACATCACTACATAGTATCAAACAAAGTCGCCTTCTCTGGCCCTATATCCCTATGTATGCTTAAATCTTTAAAACTACGCAATGGATTTTGATGCGGTTTTTTTAATAGATAGAGTGATTGAAGAGGAAGGCTTACATGTATAATAACATCCATTAAATAGTGGAGAAATCAATAATAAATTACAGTTTCCGAAGCCAAGTGAGGGCGGGTCGCTAGTACGGTATAAAACACAGAGTCAACTTAAGTCCCTTCTCAAAGTCAGCGATAAAATACATTAAAACAATAGATAACGTAGGTAATATAATTAAAGAGAAACATCATATTTTTCTCATGATAACAAAACTCATTTCTTGTTTCAAGTCTGTAATTCTGATCGTATTTTGAAGCAAAAAAACATTGAGCTGTATTTAACATTCAAAAGCCATTAAGATGTTTAAACAAATACATACTTTAATTGTAGAATTATTTCATAGCAAACACAGTACGACGTACGCAAACATATATGCTTATTAATTAAGTCCTTATATAAAAATGTATGAAGTTTTATATTCGCATTTATCGTAACTAGCTAAAACAGCGTTTTGTTTACTTAAAAAATTAAATATTGACTTTACTTCGGTGACGGTACGAGTCTGATAACAAATTAATGTTTCTCTCAAATAATGCGTCATCTTTGAATGATATTGTTTCAAAGAAATAATAATATATTATTCTTATTAACAGAAAATTAGCGCTATTGGGCAAGGGGTTTTAGACTGCGCGCAAATTGACTGATAGGTGGTCTTTTACTGACTGTAACTGTTTATGTTTCGGGACAATTAAATGTATACTCAGACCATTAAGATTAACCGTAAATAAGTCAGATTCCGACCGGGCATCAAACCTATACCGGGTAGTAGTCAAGGAAACTAAACATTAAAACTAAATTGATTATAGAGATCTCGAATTATTAAAGAAAACGGCCAAACGTGAACTCAGACCTTAGAACTCATATCTAATCAAATCAATACAAATCATTTTTTTTTTATTCAACATAAATGAGAGTACATACTTGTTGAACGTCAAAAGAACTACCACCAATTTATAAAAACTAGCCTCCGTCCTGAGAAGAACTGGCAAGAAACTCAGCGGGCATATCTTTTTTCTTTTTTTTTTAATATTAGATCATCTCACAATTGGTGGCGGCCATTACGTTATAGATGTCTATGGGCTCCGGTAACCGCTTAATACCAGGTGGGCTGTGAGCTCGTCCACCCATCTATGCAATAAATAAATAAAAGTAAAAAATGCATTCCGAAACACGCATTGAAATTAAAAATATATATTAAATCGAATAAGATAGCTACAGTGGCAAAGCCAATGGCGAAACGCCACCAAACGCTTCCGAACACACACCTATATCAAATAATTCAAATATTTGACCAGTCCTCATCGATCATTTATCGATGATGGATAGAGCTGTTCGCTATAATAATAAAACGTTCGAAACCACATAAAAACAGGGCTGGGCTCAAACGATTTTGTAACTTCCCTGCTTGAGATAAGGCCGGCTTTGTGGATTACCCGGGAAATGAGGTGGGTGTTGTACCCGATGCTTCGATTTTCGGTTTGTGTTCCACTAAGATAGTTTTGAAAGATATTTAATTTTAAAACGAGTCTTAAATGTGGAATTTTTAATGGAAATGCTGAGATGGGGAGCTTCGTGCGAGAACTTTGGGAAATATGGGAAAAATAAAATCTGGAAACCCAAAGGTTTATTTATGATATATGTCAGTGAAAGAGCTCACTGCCCATCTGGTGATAAGTGTGTTCAGAAGTCTATAGACATCTTTTTTTTACTATCTATGCTGATAGCCTTGAGAAGCTATTTCTTTCAGCTTCTCCTTAACGTGTAGGTGAGCTCACGAGGCTCTATCCGGAAGTGTTGCTAACACTGGCCCTAGCAAGAGCAGTGCTTCGCAGAATCTACCACCGGATCGGAAACGCGACCCACAAAGAAGAGCCAGCGAGGAACTTAGTGGGCTATTTCTATGGATTAATTGACGTCAAAACATATGTGGCTATAGGACAATTTTACAGTACAACGGCTGCCCCACCCGTTAAACTACGGGTTCCGTAAAAAGTTCTACTTTTCCAAGTTGGATGGCAGGGCGACAGTATACATTAACGCAGGTTCACGAGACATGCAAATCAGAATATTAGCGAGTTTGATTCACATTTTACATTGGGTGTTGTTCGTTAGTGAGCCTCAAGTACGTAAAGTTACCTGCGTAGTTGAAAAATCCTAAATCAAATACCAGCGTGATTTGAACACCAGCATATTCAAATCTTCTTCTTTTTTTTTGGTCAGGGGGAAATCGTCGGACTTCCGCCTTTCCCGGGGTATGTCGGAGTCGAACTGACTAAAGCCTCCTGTCGCTCAACAACCCGCGTCCGAACCTCGCATGAGACAGAACTCATGAAAAAGCAAAAGAGGGAAAGTGAAGCGTTTAGTGCGGAGCACATCTCTCCCATCACCCTCCCCCTCGGGACGCCGGACCGGCGTTCGTCGGCGCCACGATCACCAGCTCTCTCGGTCGATACAAAAGTACACTAGGCATCTTATCTTTTAAGTTACGATGACTTTGATGTGGATAAAATCAGTCTAGCGTCACCTCTCTGTCAGTAAATAGAAAAAATATATATTCTCATTATTTTTAAATCAATTTCCGATAAAAATAATAATTCAATATGCTTTTGGAGGAAATTAATTGTCTATTTCTGAGAGTTTGTAAAAAAAGATTTATTTATACTTTCTAAATGGAATAAAAATACTTGTATTTGGTAAACAGAATCAATTCATTCATAATAAGAATAATTGTTGTTCGCTGTAGCTATTAAAATTAACAGGCGATTGAATGCGTGAAAATAAAAATAAAAAAGTTCGAATATTAATAGCAATAGAATATTAACAGCAATACGAACTATCAAGAGAAAAGATAGCTTACTTTCGAGATAAATTACTTGTGAAATAAAATGGCTTTTGCAAAAAACTTGGCAGACCCTTTAGATATTAAATTGTGAGTAGAAGCTAAGAATTTATCGGCTAGTTTGTTGAGTGTGCAGACACCCTTATCGCCTGTGGGTCACTGTTTGAACAACTGCAAAGGGTTCTCATGTTTGCTCGATTGACGTTATCGTTTATGTTTCACTTAGACTTATAATTTATTGATGCCGCTGTTACATTGATAAGATAAGATTAATTGATGCTTTAGTTGCGTTAAAAATTTTAAGTATTTTCATTTTATTCGCTGTGTAACAGCAAACGTGCATTGGTTTTCTGATCTATGATCTGATTTCGGCCTTAGGTTTTGATTGTGGTACTCCGGGCTATTTTTCTCTAACACTCTACTACCTATTCCCAAAAGATATTTGCGTAGGGGTCTGTATCTGTCAGTTCAGCTTTTTCTCTGCCATGTTTATTTACCTATCCTTTTTTTTTCTGGCCGAGGGCCGAACCTCCTACGAGTCCCCGCGCCTAAGGGGCACGCGGATTATGTAGGACTGGTCCGTGACTGCAAGACCGCGAGCCCAAGGATGTTTTCAGGGCCCTACCCACTAAACTTCTCTCCTACACTCTTCGCCCAAGCGTCCGATCCTCTCCGAGGTCAGAACCTGGATGAGGTAAGGGGATTACCGCGGTCAACACTACAACCAGACGGCGCAGCTCACCCCAATGACGCCCGGCCGACGGAGCCATCGAGGCGAATCGAAGGCTCTGAAACGTCGTCTCGGTAATGCTTACCTGTCCAAATTATATTGTCCCTTCGTCATTTGATTATTAACGTAATTTTTCACCCATATCTTTTTTCTAGCTAATTAAGCGGGACACGGTTTTTGAGCTTAGTGATTATACTCTCACGGATTACCGGCATCCTCTTTGACGCAATGTCACTATGTCAAATTTCAATTCCAATCCCATTTCTCTCTCTTTAAGCCAGAAAACCCGTAAAAACCGTATTCAGAGCTTTTACAGGCCCTAGCGGTGACAGTTTGCGATGAAATAAACCAAAAATTCTGGTATCATACTATTTTAAGATTTTGTCATTTAACTATATAGAAAACGACGTGTCAAAGAAATTCTTGTTCAGAAACATAAAAAACCAAAATGGCCAAACAAAATTTAAAACTATAATAATATTTTGTTTCAAACTCGGTTATCCTAGTCAGAATATTAGACCAAAGTGATTAAATAGCTGTATTGTTGTCTGTCGATGATGCGTGTGATAATTTTCAAGTCAGTTGAAGTTTGTGAAAATTAGCTAGCTAGTGCTAGTGAGTTATCTCAGGTTCACTGCCATGAGCTTACCTATCAAGCCGGCAATTAAGTAAAGGCGAAAAAGTGAAAATTACGTTAAACGAAAATCATAACATTTGCTACAGGATTTGAACTCTAGCATGGCCACCCAACATTAGTATAGTGAGCGGCTTACCCGACACTACCGAACTTTATGTTGTAATATCTCTAAACTTCTTCTTCTGTTTGATTATGGCTCGCGCGGCTTGCGCATTTGCCACAGACCAAAATGAAAGGTTGGGAAACTATGTAATCAAAAAACACCTAATCGGATTCGCAAGTTAAAGATTAGGAAAGTTAGAGGATATATGAAAATACATATATAAATAAGATTAAATAAAATATGTACATCATTTTAGAAAATATAAAAAAGACAATAAACTATAAGGACAATAAATACTCATTTAATATTTTTGATTTTCTTAAATAAGAATCTGGAATTTGACAAGAGAATGACATTTGTTATTTTATAATTATAATTTTACCGTTCTCTGAAATTCATCATAAATTTTGTTTCATCTTCGCATTAATTCTTAAATTACCAGCTGAGAATAAAATAAGCTTAAATTTTCTTATAAAACAAAGTTTAATATAAACTATTGGAACTCATAAATTTTGTGTTCTAATCGAAAGGAAATATATGTGTTTGTCACCTGAATTCACAATTTTGTGATAATGAAGCGAAAAATTCAAAACAAATGATTATTTAAAACAGAAGTGGATAATTATAGATAAGCTAATGGCCATATTATTGAATTTAAAACATGTTCTATATATTTCTTGGACGATTGGAATTGTGATAACACGAAAAGTAATGATCAATTAATTTTTTCGTTAAACATTCATCTGATTTAAGCCTGTTTCTAACAACTGCTTAGATTTTAAAAACTGTACTACATACTTAAATGGGTAAAGCTCACGGCCAACTCGATTTCAACACAGTTCATAGACAGACAGCATATCGTCTTCTCGCATTAAAACTGTATAATCTCAAAACTGACTAATTTTACAGGAGAGTGTTTTAAAGGTTTATTAACATGTGATATTTTTAATATTAATGATCTTTGCAACATTTATTTTGAATTTTTTACCAGTTACATTATCTGTCTTTTAAAGTAAGATAAAATTATGTATTAATTTTGTTGATAGTTGTCAAAATATAGGTAAACTAAAAAAAAAAACTAAAAGTAAATTAGGTTCTTTTGACAGTATTTATGAGAAAAATACTGGTGACACCAAATGATTCCGCATATTAATTCAATATCGATTATTTTTGGAAATTGTACACTTTTAATGCGAAAAGACGATATGTAGGTTTTCCAATTGGGGGCTATCGATTGGAATGCATTACGGCCATCCTACCCTTCCAACCAAAATGGACCAGTTTTTTTTTTGGGTAAATAAAATAGATGGTGGTACTCAATAGTGTGGGTTCGTTTTTTTATAACTATATCTCCTCCTTGTCGTATTACTCTTGTCAGAGCTGTCGTGCTCGTCATTCAGTACCATTGCTGTGAGCAGACGTTATGCGTCTCACGGGCAATCGTCACTTGTCCCGGCTTGTGGTGAGCCTGGTACACTCAACTATATATCTTTATTAAAACTATATTTGACATAAATGGCATTTAGTCTAAAAGTTCAACCGCCACAAGCTATAGAATCATGAACAATAGTTTTAATTTATTTTTAAAGTGGTGATTAAATTGGTGAAAACATACTGATGGTAGGAACTCTTGTGAGTCCGTGCGGGTAGGTACCACCACCCTGCCTGTTTCTGCCGAGAAGCAGTAATGCGTTTCAGTTTGAAGGGTGGGGCAGCTGTGACTATACTTGAGGCTTTAGAACTTATATTTCAAGGTGGGTGGCGCATTTACGTCGTAGATGTCTATGGGCTCCAGTAGCCACTCAACACCAGGTGGGCTGTGAGTTCGTCCACCAAACTAAGCAAAAAAAAAAGTATTTGAAATATACCTTCTTTCACTAAAACGTTATGTTCATAACTCTTTCGTTGTGCACTCTGTTCTGCTATGGAATGCGCTTCCTCTCAGGATCAGGACTATTACTATCCGATGCGCGTTCAAGTTAAGGGCTGCGGAATCGCCATGAATTTATTAATACATTCATTTTAATACTGTATAAACTATTATATGTATATATGCGAATGTATGTATGTATATGTAATATAAATTTCATTGCACCTACCGCTATGTACTCTGCACTACCTTTGGTTGAACTGGTAGAGAATGCTTTAAGCATTAAGTCCGCCAATGTAAATTTTACATGAAGTGTAATAAATGAATAAATAAAAATAAAACAAATAAGGATTAGCAGAAACAAAAGTGTTAAAAAACGAGATTTCCATACTCAATTTGTCACCGTTTTTCGCTCAATAAAGATTTAACTCGTCTTAACTGGATCGTAGATAATATCATAGGATTATTATAATGTCAAGGCAACTGGCAGCTGAGACATTTCACTCGGGAGAATTGATGAATTGTATCTGAATCTTTTTATTTCTGTCTTCTAACATTTTGTGAATCGTGAAAATCTCAAATCAGCTAAATATTTACTCATAATTTACTTTACATTACTTCTTTGTTCTACAATTCAATTCTTATTTTACTTGAGAAATCTATGCTACTAGGGTAAGTATCTAAGTTCTATGCATAGAAATAGTTTAAAAAAGACTTTTGCCAATCATGGTTCCTAAGGAACGTGGATCTCCATGATGACCTGGAGCTTGATTCAGTGAGTAAGTATCTACAGTCGGCATCATTGCGCCACCTCAGAAGCGAACACGATATGAGAGCCCTCTTGTCGTGGCTGCTGGAAATTACATACCCGATCCTGAAGACCAAATGGTAAACAGACGACGTCGCCCAAAACACGTCATTACGGATCCTCCCGATCCATTAAGGGTGCTTTTAGGTACCTCAAGCACCGGTCACCGTCCTCGTCGAACCCGTCGCTTACGACGAAGGGCTCGACGCGGGAATTAACCCATAGACACAGCCCACTGAGTTTCTCGCCGGATCTTCTCAGTAGGTCACGTTTCCGATTCGGTGGTAGATTCTGTGAAGCACTGCTCTTGCTAGGGCCATTGTTAGCAACACTTCCGGTTTGAGCCCCGTGAGCTCACCTACACACGTTAGGGTGAAGCTGAAATAGCCTCTCAAGGCTATCAGCATAGGCAGGAAAAAAAAAAAGAGCGGGCCAGATTAGTCTCCGTTGCACCGTTACAAACAAAATTCTCGCGTCGACAACAAGATGGTAATGACACAAAAAGTCATTCTTACAGATTCCTTCGATCACCTCCCCATTATTAAAGACTTCCTCGACACATCAAAACTCGTCGAACCTAACAAACGAACCATTCACAAAAACTGACAGCCATTACGGCCGTACATTTAATAAAACGGCCTTTGTTGTGTTCTTTTCAAACGATATAAAGCTGCCGGCGCGAAATGACCACCCACGACCACTCGACCGACCGCCGACAATCGGCCAATCCATTACTGGCGTACACTTTCGTCTGCGGCACGAAAACGTCCCAACTACAATCCATCTCAACTGAAACATACGCTTAACGACTTTTGTATACGGTTCAAATTCGTTCGGCGTGAGGTCGGCGCTTTTTGTCATTCGTCATCGATGAGAAATGCACTTATACAATACAGTAGTGTTTACACGACTCCTCGGTTTTGAAAGCGCAGGAAGCTCGGACAACGTTCTGTTTGTCTGTCACGATTGAATGGTACAAAGGCTTCTTTTACACTAGCAGTTTTTTTAAATTGCTGCTGATAATGATTAGGCGTGGAGAACCTAATCATTGTTTCTATGTTTAGTGGTATTGTAAAACCACAAACTGAATATAATCCCCGAGAGGATTTGAACTCGTGACATACGATTTCAGAGATACGCATTCAGAGACCATGCGCCTAAAAATCACACCATGTCTTTTTATTTTAATTATAAAATACTTTGTTCTTCAACAGTTGACGATAATAAAAAATAGCATATACAGTGAAAGCTCTACATTTAAACGAGGTGAATAATGTCTGAGTTGAAATTAATAAAACTAGTTAAACTTGAATCAATCGGAATGTCCATCAGAATTGAACGTGTGAATCAGTCTGTGCTTTCTATCAATATTAGTGCGGGAACGAACTGTGATGGGACACAATTGTCAATGTGAATATGAACGTTGAATGAAGTCGCTTGCTTCATGACAGATGATTTATTATCAGTGTCAAGGTAACTTTAAACTTTATATCATACTTTATAACATCACGGCAAGACCCAATACAAGTGGAGCACCAATAAAGAATATTTCAAAATAGGGGCTTAAATAGCTCCTTAACATTCTATAATTCAAAAATATTTTCACTTTCTACGTAAATGAAGTGGGGGGTAAAATTTAGCGTTTTTTTTTTATTGCTTAGATAGGTGGACGAGCTCACAGCCCAACTAGTGTTAAGTGGTTACTGGAGCCCACAGACATCCACAACGTAAATGCGCCACCCACCTTGAGATATAAGTTCTAAGTTCTCAAGTACAGTTACAACGGCTGCCCCACCCTTCAGACCGAAACGCATTACTGCTTCACGGCAGAAATAAGCGGGGTGGTGGTACCTACCCGTGCGGACTCACAAAAGGTCCTACCACCAGTAAAGCGTTATGCCAAAGTAACTATTCCACGCGGACGGAGTTGCGGGCAAAAACCTGTTTAACAAATAAGATTTAGTGTTAAAGCAAAGACTAAAATGGACACATAATAAGAACATAAATTTAAATGTATAAAAATTAGTCGTGCTCTGTAATTGAAAGAAATCTAGGTCAAAAACGGAACCGCAGAATCAATTCCACACTTCACAGGCATTCGAGTTCTAAATGTCAAAACACAACGACTAAACAAAGAGCCTCCAAACAAAAGCATTGACTAAAAGATGCCCATATCAAATCCACAAACACCTCGGCTAATTCTCGCCCCGTAAAATGCGTGTTTGTTATTGCAGTCTTCACGGATTTTAACCTATTTATTCCGTTTTAAATCACTGCCGTTGTGTGATTCGCGATGGCTGTCACACTGCCACTGATTAGTGACGTTTACCTTATAGAAAATATAATTCATACAAATTTTAATCCAAACGTGGAGCTACATAAAATTCAAAATAGAAGTTCCTAGTTCGTAGCGTTAGGGTAAAAACGCTCCAACTAGCACTGTCGTTTTGATGAATCGATATAGTTCGCATTGTCGGAGCCCACAGCTGTCGTTTGTCACCTAAAGATGACACTTTACCCTCTTTTTTCGACACGTCTCATTGTGTCATTCGCAGCGTGGTGCCTACAGAAATGAGGTGATATCGATCGTTCGACATTTTCTAGTGGGGCTTTGAATTGAGCTCATAAATAAATAAGCGGTGTCGTGGCGTGTTTGGTTTTTTTAAAGCGATGATGTACGCGTTTCTTTTGTTAAGGATTCTGGGGGATCTATGAAGGAAATTTATTAGCCAAAAACCTATACAATTGGCGAGATAAATTTATTATAAATTGTAACGCATTGTGTGATTCGGAATAGTGGTGATTAGAGCAAAGTTGATTTATTGTGGCAGCTAAATAATAAAAAAACGTGTGGCACTCGGAGACTGCCGCGGTAAAGCTATTGCATAGCATTTTTTATCAACTTATGCAATTATAATTAGACAATGATAATTTTATATTAAAACAATAATAAAACAAGACCACGGTATATTAAACATAATAAAAGCAAAACCTTAACTGTCCCCTTTACACTCATAAGCTAGACCGCGCGAGAGAGAAATGGACAGACTTTTCATGACCCGCATGCAGTGTGACGTCACGCCACGCGCTTATTCATAAACACTACACAAGCGCAACGTGTGAATGTGTTGAACGCGAGCTATATGGTAGGCGGAGTGAGGGGTGCAAGGTTTTTTTCGTTACGGAATTTCACGATTCCGCTCTCAAGCCGCGCTCAAGGCCCGCGATAAAAGCTATGCAATAGCTTAAAAAATCCAAATCCATAAATAAAAAATCCAAGATTCTTCTTATTAGGAGTCAATGATTCATTTCATTTTGCATAAATCAGATTTTAATTGGACATTTTTAAAGAGGCTAACGAAGTTACTCGTCTAGTGCCTAAACTAATTCGCACTCCGCGGGCCTCACGGAAAGGGTTTAATAAGTGCAAAAATATAGCAAGCAACACCCGGCTGGCGAGGTAACGTCGTAAAACAAAGCTATAATTTTGAATAACAGCCCGCTTACGGGTCGTGCGGCGGTAATGAAACACGGCGTATATCACAATTTCAACTGTGGCCCGACGCTAAATGACGTCAGTAAATTAGCCTTTCTCGCAATGTGCGCTTGGTAACGTATCGCCGTAATATAATATAGGTACCTATTATGAGTTTTTTTTGCGAGCTATATGTCAGTTTTTGTTTTGACGATCGTTAAAATAAAAGTACTTCGATACATTGCCTAATAATGTTGAATTGGTTTTGGTCGATTGATGTTGTATTTGTTGTTGATTTGTAACGTGCTTATGAATTATGACGTCACTGTTCGAATCAAAGCGCTCTCTGTTCGCTCTGTGATTAAAATCCTTATCGTGTCCTTAATTATTTACATATTATGGTTGATTTAGTTAACCAATTATTTATTGCCAGTCCATCTGATGGTAAGTTGTTACCATCAAGTTACATGAAATGTCAGGGGCACAGCCAAGTCGTTGTCAATTGCTAAGTACTCTCCACAAGCCTCGTTTGAGGAAGGACATGTCATAGCGCCCCGGAAACACCTTGGAGGAGAGTTCCTCCCAGAGCCGGATGGTATTTGGTAGAAAATATCTCTGGAAACGCTCTGACAATGAAAGCAGCTGTTCCCGATAATATGGATGAGCTCTGCTTTGGTAGCGGCAGATGTGATGGTAAAAAGGAGATGAAGGACAAAACATTTCGAATAGGCAGACCCATTTTACACGCTTTATACTAGCTTCACTTGTATGTATGTTTGTATGTTTGTAACTGACTGACTCCTTTAGACGCGATTTTGACCCACTTTAAAGGGCCAAATTTCATTCAAACTTTGTAGATTTATCGAGGACCGATGACAATACACTAATTTGATAAGATTATTCCATTATTCAGTTTAAAAAATAAGATTTTCGCCTATTTATATAATTTTTATCTATAGTCGATAAGGCAGGAATTGATGTTAAACTACTTAATAGTTTTAAAAATACGCATTTACAAAAAAATTAACTAGCAAATGAAAAATAAATAATAGTTTAAAAAAACTAAAAAACACGCTTTATATAAAATTCAACAAACAATAGAAAATAAATTTTAATAAATTTAAATTGAAAATAGTGTAAAATATATTTTATTTAAAAAAAAAGCGTGTGGTGCTTTTCAAGATATTATTGAAATAATAATTCTTCTACTCATATCTGTCAGAAAAATATTTATAACTAATAACACCATGCACCCCACGCTTATATTAGGCTTATATTAGCCTAATCAAAAAATAAGGTAAATAAATAAACGTATGTAGTTAGTGGTCATACCTTCCTTTACTTAATTCCAAAATTAAATAAATCTCGAAATCTAATTACGTATTTTAAGCACCTGAATATTGTTGTGTTACGATCACGCGCGGAACAAGAACAAAGGCCCGTTAGGACGTAAAAACGTAACGCATTGGTACGTTGCCGCCTCTCGCGGCCAAATTGAAATATACAGTCGGCCATATTCATTAAAACGACGTCTCGCCGAGCCCATAACTCAAACTTATGGCCGCCTTTTACGAGTTTTAAGAGCGACACTCGCGGGAGACAGTGTAATATCACCCCGTATATGAGTTGACGTTTTGAGTGCGCGAAAACAAATATGGTAATGTTTAAAATGTTGATAATTTATTTCTATTCTCTTTTAACAGGTTTTTTTTTACAAATGTATTGCTAGCTGCTGTACCCCCTGTTTTAGATGGCTTACATAAGGTCTCCCTATTTAAATCTCTCCGTTTTTAAACCTCGTCAATGAGAACACGATTTAAAAAATAATCGGTTAACATATGGAGTGAAAACAATAATAATAATAATGTTTTTATTGCAAGTAACCATGACTCATATAAATTGTTAATAAGACTTAGATCTATGTTAGTAGTTATATTTACAATATAAATATAAATACAATACTAATGAATTTTCATCTTTGACAAAAATGTTCTTTCAGTGTTCGAATTGTCATTTGGTACTCTCTTGCTTTACGTCATGGTATAGATTAGTCTGTAACAATAATGTGATCTTTTCATTTATGCGCGGCATGCAATTCGGTTTGCATGTTTGTCATGGTTTCTGTCGTTTTGTGTCGAATAAACGGCCTTCGAACCAGAAAAATGTCTGGTTCGGGCAGAGATCCCTTAGATGTTGGTGATTGGTTAACTCAGAATACACCTTCACCACGGCTTGATAATATTCATTGGTTTTGGCATTGCAGAACCAAAAATAACGTTATCGGACTGACAATTCCATGACGTGATGGCCTTGGGCTAGTGTTAGCATTCACCAAGCAGAGCCCCGTGAGCTCCAAAAAAACAAGTTATGAGATATTTTCAATAGGTACAAACTTGGACTCTTGGCCGTTAAATCCTTAGTGACAATAATTAAAGAAATCTATTCATGATATCACTTTTTCCAATCACTAGCTTAACCATTACTTTATGAAATGATGATGATCTCAATAAACAATAAAACTTAAAACGATCACAAATCTATGCATTTGGATTTTCATTGAAACTTCAAATTGCATTACGTCAAAACGTTCTAAATGATAACGTTAAAAAAAAAAAACTATTTCACAGAACATAATATTCGGTACCCTAAAAACATGACAAACGACTGCAAGAACAGTCTATTCACGGAGTAATGTCCCAATATATTATCCACCTTAACAACGCGAGACGCGGGTGATAAATTGGCGTTTCAGCCTCTGACTTAGTCGGTTGGCACATAGCGCAAAAACTGGCAGGTGAGTCGAGCTTTTTCTGGTAAATCTTTATAATAACCTATTGATAGGCAATCAATACGATCGTGTTGATACATCTTTTGGCTTTTTTTTCCGTTTTATATCCTGCTAAATTTAGTGGCATTCACAGTTTTTTCATCATGCTTTGAATTGTGTTTTTGTACAATGGATACTTTATGCAAGCTGAGTTGCTATTAAAATCAAAATTCATCAAGATTGTGAAATATCATCGCTGAACTATTAGCAGCTGTAAAAAAAAGGAAATGTCTCATATTTATAGCTTAATTAGTATTTGTATTTATAATTGTAGGGATATTTGATGATTTATAAAATCCAAGCTTGAAAACCATCGAAGCTGTTTCTAACTTTTTATTTATTGCTTACATTGTTGGACAGCTCACAGCCCATCTGGTGTTAAGTGATTACTGGAGCCCATGGACAACGTAAATGCGCCACCCACCTTGAGATATAAGTTCTAAGGTCTCAGTATAGTTACAACGGCTGCCTCACCCTTCAAACCGAAATGTATTACTGCTTCACGACAGTAATAGGCAGGGCGGTGGTACCTGCCCGTGCGGACTCACAAGAGATCCTACCACCAGTCAAACTTTAACGTTAACTCTGACAACCCTTCGCTGATAATATCAAAAAAATCAGCTGACCAGTAACTTGAGCACTCACTCATTACGGCCATTTTTCATAATTGATGGAAGATACGTTACGTTTAATGCCCATAAAATCGAGAATGTGAAATTGATTGCTTACAAAGTAGGCGGCTTATCTATATATTAATACGTGAAGCAAAAACTTTGTATCCCTTTTTACGAAAATTGCGCGGACGGGGGAGTATGAAATTTTCCACACTTATAGAATATATTGAGAAGAAGTGCACAATGCTAATTTTTTTTTTTAAATAATGCATAAAAGATACATTAAATCAATAAATAAAACATTACAGACACTACCATGTATCTTTTATGGATGATTTAAAAAAAAAATTAGCATTCTGCACTTCTTCTCTATATTCTCTATAACTGTGGAAAATTTCATACTCCTCCGTCCTCGCAATTTTCGTAAAAAGAGATACAAAGCTTTTGCTTCACCTATTAATATAAGTAAATAATTTGGGAAAATACTTATAATGACTGGTTCGTTTGACATTCTATCACATAACAATACACATCGAACAACGAGAAACTGACGCACGTCACTGGAACGCACTGTTAAATGGATATGAACTAAATTGGCAATTGAATTTGTCACATTCGAATGTGAAATAAATTGGTACTTTGAATTCTACATCAACGTTTATGGCTCTATAACAATGTGACATGTGATTATCTTTTGAATTTTATTGCCAATATAACAACGGTGGTATTGGATTTTTGTTTTTTGTTTTGTTTTTTAAGCCCGCCGCCGAAGCTGAACACCCCAGGTATTCCTGGAACCAGCTGCTCCCGGTTTCCTTCCACGTGCTTTCATACTCTGGATTTCATTGTTTTGGTGGAAATCCCATAGCACGTGACATCTCTTTGTTTAATTTATTGGAACGAAGTTCCTTATGGAACGATGTGGAGGGGTACCCTAACCGGGAAAAAACGTCCGTAACGTAAGATTTTTATTATTTATGTATAGTCTTAGTATGATGGCGATACAGTGTCTAATGTATAGTCTACGTGATGACGGTTATTATTATTATTTATATAAATAGCTGTTTCTTTGTATATTATTATATTTTTTTTTATAAATCATTGTGAATAAAATAAAGTTGATAACTTTGTAAAGTAGTTTTTTTTTCATTAATAAAAAATCATAATAATAAATGTATACCCGAATAGTTATATTCTTTATACATCGAATAGAACTTAAAATTAATATTTTTATAATAAGGCACTTCGTTCCCATCCGGTGTCCCACGACACCACACATCTTTTTTTTATTATATTTATTTTACTGGTGGTAGAACCTTATGTGAGTCCGCCGGTATCACCACCCCGCCTATTTCTGCCGTGAAGCAGTAATGCATTTCTGCTTGAAGGGTAGGGCAGCCGTTGTAACTATACTGAGACCTTAGAACTTATATCTCAAGGTTTCTCACATTTACATTGTAGATGTCTATGGGCTCTAGTAACCACTTAACACCAGGTGGGCTGTGAGCTCGTCCACCCATCTAAGCAACATTTTTTTTTTAAAATGATATTAGCTAATAAAGTAATGCATTTATTAAAAAAAAATTCATATGGCAGCTATTAACAACCTTAACTCCTCCTCAAGTTTGTATTCAACAATGCAATAAGCAAATGTCTAATATTAAATTCGACCTCAAATCATGACGTAGGTAGTAAAATTCTGAGAAGTCCATAAACAAAAGCCACGACAAGACAGCTCATATACATACATATGTGACGACTTTTCAGTCGCTCTCGTGTAAGAGTTCAAGTCGTGAATCTGCGGGATCTCATAAATTCTGCAGTGCAAGTTAAATCACTTTAGCTGAAATATATCCATCTTACTGTTTAGGGCTGTCAAAAAAAAAGCGTAAGTAACTATTCAATTAATTTAAATTATTAACAACCTGCTAACGTCAAAGGTCTGTCCGTCTATTTGAAATAATATATCGGGGGTTGGGAGGCCAGGCTCTATGTATAGTTTTCACTCTTCACAATTTTAATTGTACTGATGCTTAATTACACAATCAGAAATTCTGCAGTGCCAGTTAAATCACTTTAGCTGAGATATAGTGTAGCCATCTTATAGTTTAGGGTTGTCAAAAAAAAGCGTAAGTAACTATTCAATTAATTTAAATTATTAACAACCTGAATTCGAGTTATCTTTGCTAACGTCAAAGGTGCGTCCGTCTACTTGAAATAATATATGGGGGCTGGGAGGCCAGGTTGTATGTATTGTGTTGACTCTTCACTATTTTAATTGTACTGATGCTTAATTACCCTTTTTTTTTTTTTTTTATTGCCTTTGTTGGCAGACGAGCATACGGCCCACCTGATGGTAAGTGGTCACCGTCGCTCATGGACGTCAGCATTAGGACGACTACAACAGTAATTAGTGATTTAGACCTAATGAATTTGTATATAGCCACCACGCGACTTGACGTTCGCCAGCTATGACAAACGTAATACCAATTGGTGCTACCAATAAAATTACTGTTTAGTCGAATAGAAAACGATCCGTTTTTAGCAAAATAACAGATAAATTCACCAACGGTAGAAAAATAACAAAATAAATTATAAATCTATACTAATATTATAAAGAGGAAATATTTGTTTGTTTGTTTGTTTCGAATAGGCTCCGAAACTATTGGACCGATTTGAAAAATTCTTTTTCCATTAGAAGCCGACATTGTCCCTGATGAACATAGGCTACTTTTTTAATTTTTTTTTTGGTTTCATGTGTGTTTTAATGTTTCCGAAGCGAAGCGAGGGCGGGTCGCTAGTCTTAAAATAACTGAATTTTCGATTTCTAAATAGGTCACGAGCGTTAAAATATATTGCTAATGATTTTTATATGCATTTACATAATGTATTCATTGGTAAAATAAAGCTATACATGAATAAGAATGAGGCTACTTACTTTGGTGCATTGAATCAAGAAATCCCAATTTTATTATAGAGTGGCTGTTTTATCCTTCAAACTAAGAATTCGGTGGTCAATAGATAAACTACCCATGTGGGCTTAAATATTGGCCCATAATAATGTTCTACTCCGAATAGAATAGTAATAACAATGAACAATAACTCGTGTTATGAATGAGTACCGTGAACGCAGCTTCATGAAATATATCGTGATTTTTAACAACTCGTAAATAAATATAATGCGGTCTCTATGTTGAATTTCTTTGTGCAGATAACGAGACACTAATTTTAATGTTCCGTGTAAAATATATGGTTGTGAATTGGAATAAGTAAAAATCATACCTTTAAGCTAAACTGTTAAATAATTATAATCCTACACATTTCATTAAATAGTTTACTATTTAAAATTTTATTCACTGTAAATTACATTGTTACGGAATAATTCGAAAAAGTTTTCGATTACAAGTGACCATTTTTCGCGAGAATAAAACATAACTCAAAGCTATTTCCCTCTCATGAAATATGTGGCAATTTCTTTGAATAATACATGTGCCATATTTCAGCTACGCCGCTACGGGGCTACGCAGCCTACGACGTAGCGCTACGGTTTCAGGCAATATACAGGGTGGAAACAAAAAAACGGCACTAAGAAAATGATAACTTACTGATTTGATATTTATAAAAACGCTTTTTAAGCAAAAACATTTTTTTATTGTTAAATAAACTAAACTAAGTTAAGCTGCGGATTGTGAAAGATTTTTGAAAGTGATTAAAAAAAAGAGTTTTGAGATACTTGAAAAATAATATCTTGTTCTTTTATTGTGTAGTTTGATAATTTCATACCTTAAATAGAGAAAGATGCACACTATGTATGAAACATAAAAGATGCACACTATGTTTGAAATCAATCGAAAATATTAACATAGTAGACAAACATATTTCTTACCTAAAAAGCAGGACTGTTGGAACTTAGATGTTTACTCACAACCACAATGAGACCGCTTACATAGCTTACGAAGATATCATTTTTCAAGTAGATAGAAATGCATGGGCGAGACACAGACGATTTTGTATATAATAATATCTACTTTATAAACTATATCCTATCGTCGGATACAAGTGCGTGGAGAGAAAGTACAGAACCTGAAAACGAGAAACAAACACTCCAAAGATTAATAAACCTACCGCAATAAAAGTAGGGAGAAGAGAATCCAGTTGACGCGATCACCAAAATATATTTATTGAAATTTTAAGACTCCGAATTAAAATATGTTTTCTTTTTTTCAAATTTTATAAATAGATCAAACTAGCATGAACAATTGGTGAAAAGACAAAACAATTAATAACAATTATTAGTTTCATGAAGAGATATATTTTACTGATGTATTTTGTTTGTAATTAAATCAAGTAAAAATTGTTACATATACAGATCCTGGATTTAGATATACTGACCCCCAATACTTAATGCTCAAAATGTATCGTATAAACAGTTACCTATAATATTAGCAGAAATTCTTTTCCATAAGATTCTAGAACGTTTTTTGTAACTTAAAAAAAAGTTGCTATTTTGATAATTTTAACAAATAAAATAACGCAATATTTCGTCATTTAGTAAACCATTTAGTGTAATTATGTATTTAATAAAAAACGCTTGTATCTTTTTTCCAGGGATGATCGTATATTTCCACCCTGTATTGTGTCTCGACTTGTCAGTAATGTTTCTGCTTGTTTTATTTATTTGTGCCCTTTGTCGCGCTGACTGGTTTAATGTTCAGGGGATTTTCTTTGAGAAAAATTGATATTCGTCTTTGAAGTTTAGATGCTGACGAAATTGTAGCTTAATTAATCTATTTTCAAGTAAAAAATGAGTATGAGACGAAAAATCTTTGATGAATTTATGTTTTGTAAGTTATTGAATTTCTGGGGCGATTAGAATTAATACTTATCTATACTAATATTATAAAGCTGAAGAGTTTGTTTGTTTGTACGCGCTATTTTCAGGAACTACTGGTCCGATTTGAAAAATTATTTCAGTGTCAGAGATAGCTCATTTATTGACGAAGGCTATATAATATCACGCTAAGACCAATGCAAGCGGAGAACCAATAAAGAAATCGGTGAACATACATAGATACAAAATTATGGTCGAATTGATAACTTCCTCTTTTGAAGTCGATTAAAAAGCGTGATTTTGATACCTTAAGTAGCTCCTTAATATTCTATTATTCAAAAATATTTTCACTTTTTACGTAAATGAAGTGGGGGTAAAATTTTGCGTTATGCCAAATTAACTATTCCACGCGGACGAAGTCGCGGACAAAAGCTAGTAATTCATAAGGCTGTATTTTGAGGTATCAAATCGCTTATTTTTACTCCTTATACGATCCGTGAACGTGCACACCACGGGCAGCCTGGTGTTAAATGAAGAACCATCTTAACAACATTAATCTTACCATCCACCTTGTATTTGAGGTTTTTCTCTGAATTTACTAGTAATTATATGTTCAAATAACATTTTTTTCGGGTTTTCTTTTTATAACAAGATGGCTTTTACTGTGGAAGTCGTTCGGGAATATGAGTCAAATACGTATTTTATTAGAAACATTGGTACCGATTTGTGGGGTTTGTACACTTGTATAGTCACATCGATCGATACAAATATACCAAGCATTATACTATTTCAGATACAGATTTGCATCTGCCATTCAAACTAGTAAAAATAATGCAAAAGTAACTAAATATTTGATTATCTTTTGTTCTGAGACAATGCAAAAAAATGCACATCTGTGATACAAAACCACGTATATAGTTCAAACTATGGGATGCGTATACTAACCGAGCACTGGATAAATTTGAGGAAAAAAAAACACATATATCCTTAAAGCATAATATTTTAAATCCCCCTTTTGCTTTGCACCAAATGGTTGTCGGCACTCGCTACTATTTTTCCTGCAAAATAGGGTCCAAATCAAAGCGGAAGGGCGATTTTATATATTTTTCAAAAATAATTCTATAAAAAACAAGTAAACCAATTTTTTTCGGGTAAAATTTGGATAGTTTATGATTTAATTAAAGAAACTATAGTTTAACATTTTTGTTAAAGAGCCTAAAGCTAATATTGGTAAGTTAATAAGTTATCTTAATATTGATATGGAGCCATGATTCTAATATCTAATTACCTACTTGAGGATTTGGAAAAACTTCTGAGAGCGTCCACTACGTTCACATCTGAACTGAATAATAAATTGAATCCAAAAATCTCTTCTCATTTTCACAGGCAAAATTATACCATATCATGCTTTCCATTCGCATTAATTTAAAATATTTGGTTGAATAAAACCCAAATACACAAACTTTTGTATGTATTTATTTTTATTCAAGAACTCCCTACAGAGTAAACAAGAGTACATGATAAATAAATAAATAAGTGTCGAATAAGTGGTTCATGCCACCCTAATTACAACATCCACGGCATGTATTAAGTATTGAACGTACTAAGCAATTAAAGTAAAATAGTAACAAAACAAACAGTACAAACACTTAAGAACTTCAATTTTAACAAAATTCACGAATTAAGCATGATTTTAGCTTTAAATAAGAATACGCGACTGCTTTATGGCCATAAACAGCAATATAATTTTGAAGTCGTCGTGGCCTAAAGGATAAGACGTCCGGTGCATTCGTATGTAGCGATGCACCGGTGTTCGAATCCCGCAGGCTTGGTACCCACCAAGTTTTCCAATGAAATACGTACTCAACATATGTTCACGATTGACTTCCAAGGTGAAGGAATAACATCGTGTAATAAAAACCAAACCCGCAAAACTATAATTTGCGTAATCACTGGTGGTAGGACCTCTTGTGAGTCCGCGCGGGTAGGTACCACCACCCCGCCTATTTCCGCCGTGAAGCAGTAATGCGTTTCGGTTCGAAGGGTGGGGTAGCCGTTGTAACTATACTGAGACCTTAGAACTTATATCTCGAGGTGGGTGGCGCATTTACGTTGTAGATGTCTATGGGCTCCAGTAACCACTTAACACCAGGTGGGCTGTGAGCTCGTGTAAGCAGTAAAAAAAATATGGTTGTAGCACTTTTTGAAATTGCACCAAAGTTTCGAAGTCGGCTCACCGTCCGCTTCAGCTTGTAACAACGAACACCTCCCACGTGATGAATTCCCTAGAACTTCCTTACACTTCGCGGAGCAGACAAAATAATTTATGTACCTAGTTTAGTGGGTGCTTTCCTGAATGTATGGGTGTGTCGAGGTGAATGACATCTTTGTTATGGCGTTGTCGCGGGCGTAACTCGCGATTGATGACTTCCATGGAAAATTTATGGGGAAAATCTGAGAGGTGTAATATTTTTGCCTTTGTTGAAGGATGTTTTAGTTGTTTTACGAGGGGTTGCGAGTCTAGAAATATTGCGGTTACGTTTTGTATTAGATTGAAAATATGATGCTCATCAAATTAATGTAAGTACTGTTTTAAGTGCAATAGACACAGGTAAACAGTGAATAATATAAGAAATAATATTATAAATAAAACTGATTTAGTGACTATTGAACAATTAATGGAATTGAAAAAGTCAAAGCCATTACATGCACTATTATTGAACAGGCACAATTTTCGCATTTAATTAGTACCAGATATTTACCAATTAAACAATTAGAAACGATTAATCCATCTGACTAAAAAAAATTTACCAAACCTCGGAACTTGAAATTTTTCGTTGTGCCCTTTTTCTTATCAACTCGCACCTCGATACAGAGGAGCGAAGTGGGATCAGTAATGAATGTGATGTTTTATGAGAGAACGTCGTTGTTTTATGACAAATATTTCCTGACTAGTTGAATGGTGTTTTTTTTAATGCTTAGATGGGTGGACGAGCTCATAGTCCACCTGGTATGAACTGGTTATTGGAGCCCATAGACATCTACAACGTAAATGCGCCACCCAACTTGAGATAAGTTCTAAGGTCTCAGTATAGTTACAACGGCTGCCCCACCCTTCAAACCCAAAACGCATTACTGCTTCGCGGCAGAAATAGGCAGGGTTGTGGTACCTACCCGTGCGGACTCACAAGAGGTCCTACCACCAGTGATAGGCTAGTTGAATAGGCAAATTCAAAACTAGGCAGCTTAGCTGCTCCTGCTCGAATTACATTTATAAGAGCAACTCTAATTATTCTCCATCAGGTCCACCATAAACCATACGACATCAACACAATGGTCAAAAAACTCTAACAAAAATAATTCAATAACAATGCTCAAAAGAGCACCCTTTATAATAAACGACTTAAACACAATGGCCGAAAAACCCCAAAAACATTAATTAAATACCATACACAAAAACAACACCCTGTACCATACAAAACTCGATTCACACCACCAATTTAGCCACAGCGGTCGCCAAATAGTCGTGACTACACTTTAAATACTAAGAGTTTAACAATAAACAGCCACGGAGCGACATAAGCGAGAAACCGCCGCCATTAGCGAGCGCATTTGTAGCCCCTGTACCACTGATACCATCGCTGCGACCACTACCGACTAATTAGTCGTCGGCTTTACACCGGCTCGTTTTGCATTTTGATAAAATTTATATGATACACAAACGGAATCCGGTATCAACGTGTTTGTTTACAACGATGAGCATTATGGATGAATGTGGAAGTTAAATATTTTAACTAGACATATTACAAGCTAGAACATGGGATGAATATTTTCGTCATAAAGCACGCATAATTTCACATTTACTAGTGGTAGGACCTCTTGTGGGTCCACACGGGTATGTACCACCACCCTGCCCTATCTCTGCCGCAAAGCAGTAAAGCGTTTCGGTTTGAAGGTTGGAGCAGCCGTTGTAACTATACTTGAGGATTTAGAACTTATATCTCAAGGTGGGTGGCGCATTTACGTTGTAGATGTCTATGGGCTCCAGTAACCATTTAACACCAGGTGGGCTACGAGCTCGTCGACCCAGCAAAGCAATAAAAAAACAAAAAAAAAACAAAGAAAAAAAAACTGTTTCAAAGGATACCTAATTAAATTTATATAGTTGTGAATTTCACCACATTTCTGATGATGGATGGCTGTAATTACGTTATGGTGTCTACATGCTTTAAGAGCACCAAGTGTAGTGTGACCTCGTCTACACATTTATGTGGGATTTTCTATTTGATTTGGCAAATAAAACGGCTGATTGCTTCAAATAAACTTGACTTTTATTTCGACTTGATTAATAAGCTAAAAACAAAAATATCTTCAATCTTATAATACGTTTGAATGCCAACTAGAGTCGGCTAGCCCCTCCCATTCCTTATCTCTCAGAAAAATAAAACTACATATTAAACATTCTTTCGCTATTTCTTTTACTTTCCATGACAATATATCTCTCTCACTCTGTCATGCTTCATATCTGTTATTTGTCCTTACATTCTGTTCCTACGTTTATAAAAATTAAAACTCTAAGCTTACAAAAAGTAGTCAACTCAACCTAAAAGCTTATTATGAGCCCGCAAGAGTTGGTGCTGGCATGTTCTTTTCTCTCGTGAATTAGACATACATTGTACCAATGAAAATGAGATTGAGATGTTTTATTTCGAATTTGTTAACTACATTAATATTTTACGTATATTATGTTGTCCGGTCATATAAATCTTTAAAATCAGTCTTTAAAATAAAAATATAGCCCTAATCATTTCATTTTTATTTGTTTTAAACAAAACCCAAAACACAGTAACAAAAATCGATGACGTCAGTAAATACATAACAAATGTTATTAAGAAGATTCAAACAGTACATTACTAAGCCCTATCAAAAGTAAAATTTATAGGGTAAGTAACGTTCATAACTAAACACTCGTAAAGTCAGATAAAGGCGAGGGCAACAAGTGTAAAATGTTTATTACAAACTACAGTCATAAATACGGATCGACGGTCAACGCCTACCCTCAGTTAATCCTTTAACAGATAACGGATATTATTATAAACTGACTACCAGGCATGTATTTAGGAACATAAAAAAAAAAAAATGAACTTTTTTGTGGTTGGTTTATGTAAACTAGAGGTCCCGCAGTAGTCGAAATTCGACTATAATTAATTGGAATTGTAAGTCTGTACGCTATTATGATTGTATTTTAAACTTCTATAATCACAAATTCCGCCAAGACTACACTATATAAAATATTAACAACGACAAACCATATTCTATTCTCAATTTGACAACAGACGTCAAGAACAAAAGTTTGACAATAAATAGTATGCATGCGTGTGTGCGTCAAATACATGGTAGAGTGTGTAATGTTTTCTTTATTGATTTAATGTATCTTTTATGCATTATTTTAAAAATTATTTTAAAATAGCATTATGCACTTCTTCTCTATATTCTCAATAAGTGTGGAAAATTTCATACTCCTCCATCCGCGCAATTTTTGTAAAAAGGGATACAAAGTTTTTGCTTCACGTATTAATATATAGATAGACTCACAAAATTAGAGCCGGTACAGTGCTAATCAGCTGCATGGAGTTCGGCTAATAAATGGATGAGCAAGTCATATCGCATCTGTAATGATTATCGTAGACTACAAACTGGAATGCGTGTCTTGATTTATTATATTCCCTTTGAATTTAAACGAGGTATACCAGGAAATATTCAATTGAAACCGATAATTTTTAATCAGGTATGCTTTTATAGGCGCTTTTAAACCGCTACGACTAGACCACTGATTCAAGTATGCAAGTAGCAATGCAAGTACCTATTTGGTATTTGGCCATCGATTTCAAGACTTCGATGTTATTGGTAACCTTGAAACTTAAGATAAAAGTTTCCAGTGCACTTAAATAGCAGTATGCTTCAAAAGTTGGCCACAGAAGTTTACGCTTCAGTTTATTAAAACAATTCAGACTACGTATGAGTTGTCATAACATGTTAAATGCGGCCCTGTCGATTATCATATCTTCATTATAATATGGATATAATATAATAAATGCAGCACCATTCAATTGCCAACACACGGCTATTAACTGATTAAAGATAACGTTAAAGAATATTTATTGTTATAGGAGAAGCGAGCTGCTTCGTATTGTCCCGAATCCCATGGAAATTTAAATTTATCTTTCATTATTTGATGATATTATTTCAATTTTATTTTTAAGCTTTTTTTTATCGCTTAGATGGGTGGACGATCTCACAGCCCACCTGGTGTTAAGTGGTTACTGGAGCCCATAGACATCTACAACGCAAATACGCCACCCACCTTGAGATATAAGTTCTAAGGTCTCAAGTATAGTTACAACGGCTGCCCCACCCTTCAAACCGAAACGCATTACTGCTTCACGGCAGAAATAAGGAGGGTGGTGGTACCCACCCGCGCGGACTAACAAGAAGTCCTACCACCAGTAAAAAAAAAGGTTGAACTGGATTGTTGAATTTAAATACATCAAAAAACTAAGGTATCGAAACGATATCATAATATGTTGCACAAAAATACTGTACTGTGTAAAGAAATCTTCATAGTTGATACAAGAACTTCATCTCTTAGGCTTTTTGATGTTCTATAACTTGTTTTCGTTTTCGAAATGGTCACACCGTCTATTATTGCTGATAGTAAGCCTGTTGTTTACGTGTTTTCATTGTTTTTTTGTTTACGTGACAAAAACGGAATTAATATTTTGTGTATAGCACGATGTCTGACGGTTTTACATTTCCTGTATTGTTATTGTTATTATTGACGTTAGTGGAAGTAAACCAGTAATGATACGTTCATAACACGATTAATAAAATTAAAATTAATTATATTAGTTAATAATTTTCCACTTATAACTAGCACTTATAACTAAGTGGAAAAATTTGATTCGAGCCCTACGCCCCAGCGGAGGGTAATAGGAAAGAATGATGATGATGAGTTAATAATTATGTACATGTCAAGACAAAGGGAAGATCGTCCGTTGAGCGGGTATTTCTGGATTTTTGACAGATTTCTGCTATTTTATAGTTACCGCTATAAACCCAAATTCGAAGACTTCACACTAGTCTTTCAAATTTTTTTTATCGACTTCAATAATCAAACCAGATTGATGATTGCATATTAAAGTATTTACATCAGAAGTGTCCAATTGTATTTTAGTGTTAAGTAGTCAACGCTTAAGTAGTAGAAGATATTATAAAAGTAAGCTCACTGTGAAACTCACGGGCGAAGTATCAATTGAATTGTATAATGGCTGCCCCACCCTTTAAACCATAATGCATGCTTCGCGACAGAAGGCCAGTACATATTACCCAGGCTGGCAACATCTGTTACGGAAGTTCAATGGGAAAGCGAGTGCTGTCAATACAATCTAACATAGACAAAAAACCTAAAACTGTTTGTTACTGGTGGTAGGACCGCTTGTGAGTCCGCGCGGGTAGGTACCACCACCCTGCCTATTTCTGCCGTGAAGCAGTAATGCGTTTCGGCTTGAAGGGTGGGGCAGCCGTTGTAACTATGCTGAGATCTTAGAACTTATATCTCAAGGTGGGTGACGCATTTACGTTGTAGATGTCCATAGGCTCCAGTAACCACTTGACATCAGGTAGGCTGTGAGCTCGTCCACTCATCTAAGCAATAAATAAAAAAAAAATATAAAACAATATTGATTTATAATAATTACACACAAAATTTAAAATTTTGATAGTTTATTCCAACATTCAACCCACTTAGGCTTATCTCAATAATTACGATTAAAATGTAGCACAAGGACATTTTTAGTCGATAAAGATTCGTGTGTTTGTAACTAATTGTAGATACGATGAAGAGGTCTTTAGTTTCATAGCTTTAATACGGGGATTTCAGCGGATTACATTTATGACAGTCGACTACGATGAAGTCAGTGTTATTGTCATAGTTACCGTTGCGATGGCGTGAGCTGTTATTAGTGAACGGGATGCTACTAATTCCAAATTGTCCATTAGTGGTAGTGAAACAGCATTTTATTGGCCAGGAATCAATCTGAGACCTACTGGTGATAATGTACAGCAAATCCATCCACCCATTAGTGCATAAATACATATTATTATTATAGTTAGTTGTAACGAATTCTAAGTTATCCATTTCGGTAATGAATGATGGTGAAATAATTGCCCATAAAATATCACGAGGCAACCTTACTGGCTTCTGAGCTACCTAAATCTCTCTCTAGCATCTTTCTATCAAATGTAAATTACTCTGACCGTGACCTGACGAATTCCAGAAAAATAATTTATTATTAATTACTCTACAGAAACTAATATTCTAGATCTGTATAAAATAAATAATTACTTGTAACGAGATACTAAATTACTAAGGTATTTGCAAAAATTGGGCCTCTCAACTGATCAGGTCTAGGTAATAGAGGAAGAAGAAGCATGTATGGTGCGACTCCTGAATTTTACGCAGTATAAGTCAGAGTGGGCACAATAGATCCACGTTGGTCGCAGTGACTGGTAAGCCAAATCACCACACCAACTCTGACAACTTGTTACAAAATTTGTCCAAACGAAACTTACCAACCATCTCATCCAAAACTAGTAGGGTACAATTACCGTCGCGCCCACGACACGCCACCGGCTGAGTAACGATCGCCTTAGATTTATTGTTATTACCGCACATTTCCTCGGGGTAACGTTTTAATTACACAGATCGGCGATAAAGCATCCTACGGGCGCACTTTTCTTCATTATAAGATTGATGGTGCATCTGGTTATTTACGACTGTCGAAGTTTAATGGTTCGACTCTCGGATGTTGTATTTAAAACACGCGATGCCCGATGCGGTCAACTACGGTCCCTGTTTTGTGTGGCCCAAATGTTCCTCGGTTGCACAGCTCAAGTATGAGTGGACAGTTTTTCAAGAATATTTTTCACATTAACGGCCGTCTGGTGTAAACGACATGGTCACTACACAAGGTGGTCGCGGGTTCGAATCCCGCCACGGGAAGATATTTGTATGATAAATATGAAATGTCTTTTCCAGGGTTATGGATGTATATTAAATATAATATGTATGTGTATAATAAAAATCTTACATTTATTCCCGTTATCTGGTACCTATAACACAAGCTCTTTACGAACTTAACACGGGACCAGTTAACGTGGCGTGATTGTTAGTAAATATTTATTTATTTATTATTATTAATACATACTAGAAATAGGCGATTTGGTAATGACTCGTGGAGATTTAAGTCACTTGTTTGTATCTCAATGTAAAGTACTAAGGTAATCTGGTGGGGATGTGTCTAAGGTCCAAGAATGAAATAGCCGGTATACAAAGCACTTGAAACTTCGACTTCATGTTTCAAGATGGGCACGAGCTTCGTACCTAACATCAGTTGGGTCATGAATTCATTTACTAATCTAAAGTAATAAAAACCATTAATTATGATAGAAGCATTTAAGTAAATATAAAAAATGCAGGGACAATGATTTCAATAAATGCGGTGAACAACTAACAACAGAAACTTTGTATGAATACGGAAATTGCTTATAAGAAATACACAAGCAATAGCAAAACGGCCAAGGTACTCATCGAAACGACATCCATCAGAACGAGAGAGTGATATTGTATCCAGCAGAAGCCCCTTGCCAATACTGAACTACAGAACGCATAAATCACACGAATATCTCATAAACGAGAGGTCCCCGATGCGACCGGACCTGACACTATAACATGAACTGGCAAAAGGGAAATGGCTATTCGGAAAACATTCGCAGTTTCCTTTGAATGTACGCCTTAAGGGTCATTTTCGCGAAACTGAACCAGGGTGAGGACCTTTGATACCGATCAGGGGGTGAACCGAGAAAGCGATCGACACTGCCGCATTCACTTTGGCTATATCGTTTCTGCTTCTATTTATCATTCAATTTTCAACTTTATTAACTGTATGATCGGATATTGAAAAAATACAATAATGTATTTTATTGTTTTAGACCAGACCACAAAGCAAAGTTATTAATGAAGCACAAATATTACTACAACCCACAAACATTTCTAGCGTTTTTTGTTTTAAAATTTTGTGTTCCATTTTAGTACATTTTTTCATCTTTAAGGTTCAAATTCAGAAATTGTAAAGACAGAAGTTACGTGAGTTTGCATGACACAAGACCTCCGGCAGGCCATTTGTCACAGAGCCCATTTGTACTTGTCGAATCACGGCCATTAGACGAGAGTGTGCGACCGCGAGGGTTTAAAACATGTTCTGATTCTGTTACATCACTATCCATTCTTGCCACAGCCTAGAAATTTGACTTATAGAATTATACAAATTATAACCATTACTTAAAACAAAGTGAGTGATCCAATTAAACCTGTATCAGCATTAATTCAAACAGACCGTCAGTATTTCAACAAGGGGAATCTTGCAGTTGTCAATATCGAGCTCCATCAGCGGTGCTGCCCTATCAATTTATCTTATTTTGTGGGTATTGTTGTAGACGCCTGAGGTTTTAGCTGATTTATAAGTAGCCTAGTTAATTAAGGCAAGCGTTGACGCATCGTTAATTCTACGGCCCATTTATCTTAGGGCTGTCACTTTATCGCTTCCTATTTCCCACCTTGATATTCAGAAATTATTTCTGCTATAAGCAAATGCATTCGCATAAAATTTGAGTTTATCTCTGTAGCCTTTGAAGTACGGCTCAAGAAAACAAACAAAGCAATAAAGAACTCCTTTATCTGAGAAACGAGTCGACACGCGAGCTAATTTACAACACGGCCGCGGGTTTTATCTTCATTAACCCATCGATTCACAATTAAGACGCGGTATAAATCTCCAGTAATGCGCTCACCGTCCGCGCCGGTAGATTCAACTTCAAACAGATGTTATATATAAATAAAGCTGAACGGAGGCAGCCACTCGATATATTCCTGTCTGCGGCAAACTTTACAGATCTATCAGCTCTGTATAGCCGGCGACATTTAGTTGTCTTTGCTAAACGAAAAACAGTCTTAAATGCTTTCTCCATGACATCTTACCATTTTCAATTCTACATATTACGATCATACGAATAAATGAAATATGAATAAATATCTACTTAAATCAATATCGTCAACTGTGCCATTAAATTCGTATTGAGTTACGCCGTTTTCGTTGGGGCCGAAGTAGAAACCTCATCTTATTTCCAGCGTAACGAGTCGATGCTCACATTCGATTATCTGGTCGCGGTATCCGAAGCATTACACTTGATGTATAGACGGCGACCGGCCGGGATTGTCGACCGACCGTTGATTTACTGCGGCCATTCCTTCCTGGCACTCCATACGGGATAGATGCCCATCTGTCGCCGGCGGTGTGACGGATCGTGGCAATTGTGAAGCGTCGAGACCCTCTAATGAATTGTCCCAAATAATTGCCATAGTATTTTATATTGGCATCATTTGTTCCTTGATCGGTACATTTGTTGCGCTTCGTTGATTTGTGGAGATGCTTTAACCTTTCGGTATAGCGGCTATTAGTCATTTCGTGTTACATTGAGAGACTTAAATGAACTTAATTTATTATGTTACGTATTAGTGCCTAGACCACCACCAATGGTTTTCTATTTGAATACAGTAAAGATGAAATATAGAAAGTAAGGTTTTTATGAGTTTAATGGAATATCCGATTTTTTAAACAAGCTTTTAGTAGGCAGACCTGTATCTATCTATGTAACGGAGTATTTTAATGTAATTTTCTTTAGTTTCTATATATTTGATTTACTTGAAAATTTGCAGACGTATCAAGGCCCGATGATAATTAAATGTATGTATGTATGTATGTAATATATGTATTTTTTTTAGTTTTAAAAACTAAAAACTTAATGAAATTGAACACAAAAACAGCGTAATCGGCCTTGTTTTTCGATAATCGGATTTTTTTTTATTGCTTACATGGGTAGACGAGCTCACAGCGCACCTGGTGTTAAGTGGTTACTGGAGCCCATAGACATCCACAACGTAAATGCACCATCTACCTTGAGATATAATTTCTAAGATCTCTAGTATAGTTACAACGGCTGCCCCACCCTTCAAACCGAAACGCATTACTGCTTCACGGCAGAAATAGGCAGGGTGGTGGTACCCACCCGCGCGGACTCACAAAAAGTCCTACCACCAGTAACAACGATGATGAAACGATTGCAAATATTCGTTGCTGATGTGCTGAGTGAAATGCAGAAGCTTTACTTCTATATCATTCACATTCTTCGTGCATTCTTGATTCTGTACAAAGAGCCGTTGGATGTCACTTATCGATAAATCTGTCTAGACTAGTACTGAAATCTCTCCGATGTATCTCATTCTGTCTTATTGTAAACTGACATTGATGTAAATGCCTCGCCATCTCGGATATGTAGTTATGGATCGAGACAATGTGCACGTCAAGTAATATCGTCTATTTCATCTCGGCTTCTGAGCTATCTTTTACATATTTACGATCGTTTGATTGTTTTATATATTTTAAAACTAAATAAAGCAAGTCATAGCTAGTTATGTCAATATCCCATCTATTTATTTGTGCTAAAAGAATCATCTAAAGAAATCCTTTGATTTTTTTTTTATTGCCCTTGTAGGCAGACGAGCATACGGCCCACCTGATGGTAAGTGGTTACCGTTGCTCATGGACTTCAGCAATGCCAGGGGCAGAGCCAAGCCGCTGCCTACCGTAAAGCCGCTGCCTACCGGCAGAACTGTGTACATATCGACGCTTGAAAGGCAAACGTGACTAAGCAACAATAGTTGCTTTATACATAAATGATAGGCAATATGGGTAAGAGGGGAGTGAGCGAAGAAATGGTATATGATAGAAGAGTATGGAAGGAGAAAACATGTTGCGCCGACCCCAGGTGACTGGGAGAAGGGCAGGAAATGATGATGATGATAGGCAATAACCATATTCGATGCGCAAAAAATATATATTTCTAGGTCTATTTAAATAATTTCAATTCTACAGCTAGATTCGTTAAAATAGATTTTGTTTTCAGGTACTTCAACTTTAAATTAGTCTACTGTAAAGTTCACGCATTGTCGCTTAGTCACGTTTGCCTTTCAAGCGTCGATATGTAATTTAATTTTTAAATATAAAAAATATATTTCTTGTTGTTATAGTTGCAAAATGCTTTTGAGATGAGGAAGGGGATGGTATTTAAGAAGATCGCTATAATCCCTTTATAGATTTCTTCCGTGTTTCAATGAGATGTTACCTATTTATCTATATATTACTGATGGTAGGACCTCTTGTGAGTTCGCGCGGGTAGGTACCACCACCTCGCATGCCGTGAAGCAGTAATGCGTAGGGTGGGGCAGCCGTTGTAACTATACTGAAACCTTAGAACTTATATCTTATGGTGGGTGGCGTATTTACGTTGTAGATGTCTATGGGCTTCAATAACCACTTAACACCAGGTGGACTCTAAGCAATAAAATAAAAAAATAACTTTCCTACTACGTCATAATACGTATTTAATTAAACTAGACCAATAAATAACTCTAATACCAGTAAATGAAACCATAAAGAAACCGCATAAGAGCAACACTTAAACGATTGTAGAGCTCTTTGATCTGTTCGCGTAATAAGTGTAAAATGAGGGCAGACGCGGCCGCGATAAGTCGGCTGTCTTTGATGCGTGCTTCCATCTGAGCGACGCCGACGTCAGCTTCAATAGCCGCCGTCTGTATTTCGTCGCCCGACGCCATCTGGTTCGCCAACTTATTTAAATCCAGCTTCGGAATTGATAGGGCCGTGAGTTCGCTTCTCGTGTGCAACAGTTTTGCGTATAAGTTACGTATTACTAAATAAAAATAAAAAAAATAGTTTAAAGAAATTAACAAAATACGCTTTCATAGAAAAAAGCGTGGTGTGCTTTTCGGGATATTATCAAAATAACCCTTCTACTCATATCTGTTCATAAAATATTTATAACTACTGATACCATGCACCCCACGCTTTTTTTACAATTAAAAATTATTTTTTCTTACACTATTTTTAATTCAAATTTATTAAAATTAATTGTCTACTTTTAAATTTTATTTTCTTTAAAAGCGTATTTCGTTAGTTTTTTAAACAATAATTTATTTTTCATTTTTTAGTTGAATTTCATTTTTTTTTATTTTTTTTTAAAGATTGAGATGTCTTCGGTCCTTAAGTATACCAAATTTCGAATTAATCCAAGGTTTGGAAGGGGGTAAAAATCATGTTCAAAGATTCTTTTACATACTAACATACATACGTCTGAAGCTAATAAAAGCGTGTTAAAAAAATTGTCTATATGGTTTTGACGACTTGTGTTCATAAAAAAGAATGATTTCTTATAAACTTTTGAGCTTTCGAATCCTAGATTTCAATTTTAAAAATTTTTTGTACGAGCTTTGACCACGAGCTTTTACGTTTAAATTCACGTAGTTTGGTTACGAATCGCGTCACTCATACACTCAAAAATTGTTAGTGTATAAATAAACATTTAAACAGTAACAAAAGATAACACAAACCAACACATTTCTCCCTTTATTTAAAATACTTTTACAGATTCACCTTCCATTCGAAAATTTAGTATTGTTAGTTTTTCTCATTGCCTAATCTGTATCACGTCATCCGTGATCACAAAACACCCGATTAATCCGACTAGTGAAGGCATAATCGCATTGAGCTTAGTCATATAAACGAAATAATGAAAGATAATTCGCAAGAGCATCGCGTCCAATTCGTGACTAAGAATGAAATCCCATATAACACGACACGACACGAAGTGACAGATTACGCCCCTCGTCCCGTCAAACAATATGATGGAATATGACATTCTACTTTGATGATGTTATTCTTATTTGTCTTGATGTTGTCCGAATCAATTACTGTAAACTAGAGGTCCCGCAGTAGTCGAAATTCGACTATAATTAATTGGAATTGTAAGTTTGTACACTATTATGATTGTATTTTATACTTCTATAATCACAAATTTCGCCTACACAGGCTACACAATAAAAAATTATTAATAAAGACAAAAAATATTTAATCTATTCTCAATTTGACCACAGACGTCAAGAACAAAAGTTTGACAGTAAATAGTATGCATGCGTGTGTGCGACAAAAACATGGTATGTAGAGTGTTATGTTTTCTTTATTGATTTAATGTATCTTTTATGCATTATTTAAAAAAATATTAGTATTGTGCACTTCTTCTCTATATTCTCTATAAGTGTGCAAAATTTCATACTCCTCCGTCCGCGCAATTTTCGTAAAAAGGGATACAAAGTTTTTGCTTCACGTATTAATATATAGATAAGTACGATGAGATACGACGAAATTTCGATTTTGAATTTAATTCTCGAATTCCGTATCATCAGTTCCGTATTAATGCGCATCAATTAACACGTCATCAATCAATCCACGTTTATGTGTAACAATTTTCTTTTAAGTTGTATTTCGGATCGGATCCGTCCGCTCATTTCGGAGTTTAATTCAAAATATTTACTTTAATGTACTGATTCATTCGCTTTAAGCTCTCTCCGAGTAAAATGGCCCGACGCACAATCGTTTTTAGTTCAATTATTTTCGAAATTTATTACTTGCCTATGTTCGACGGCACAAAATTGATGAGGGCGTAAAGAAAATAAATGATCGCCTTTCTATATTTACATTCAGCGTATATTACCACGATTTATCATCCGAACGGACCGTTACAGCAATAAATCATACTCATTCACAAATACTTAGAAGCAAACGAACGCACGTCGGCGTAATGAACGAGGTTGGCTTCCGCTCCGGGTTTCAACATAAAACCTTTGAGTTTGGAGGCTGTAATTACATAAACAGGCATATTGACGTACGTCTAAAAGGTAATCATAAGCTAAAATTTATCACGGAGTGAATCATTCATGCATGAAGACAGCTGACAGCGAAGCACATATATTATAATGATCGACAACCTGATGTCGCTTGTCACGGAGGGATAATGTTGTTGCCACATAAATACGGGACGTTCACGGAATTATCGCCTTTAGTTCTCAGACGTTAAGCAGCCTTATGTCTCCATTGAATGAGTTTCACTAACGACGTTCTTGTTTTAACGGAACGGAAATCTAACGCAAATTACAAAACGTCTGATGCAGTTCAACATGTAAATTTAAGCCTTATACGTGGACGCACAGAATTCATGTCAAATGAAACTGATAAAGTCGCTAACGATATTCATGTTGGGAAATGTGTGTAAGCTCTGCCGTGTCTAGTAAAACGAACTTAGACCGCCAGTCGGTCTTTTAAGGTTTATTTTTGTATGAAAGACCAGGTAAGGCTTTAGGACTTTCTTGATTCGTGGACAGTTGGGAGCGCGGTAGCGGAGAGACGTGTCGCGGCATGTCATCGGGACGCAATGAAGATTTATGAACAGACCGGTACTGTGGTTCACTCAAAAAGGTCACATGTAATCGAGTTTACTTTGTTGATAAATAACGGTAAGTTGCGCATTGAGAAGCCTGTTAATGCTTCAGAAGTTTAGATAATGATATTGCCATGATAATAAATATGGTGTAACGTTGGAAAAACTTCAGTTCGTTATTTTGATAGTGAATAAGAAATAGACCACTATATGCGAACATAGACACAGCCCACTTAGTTTCTCGCCGGATCTTCTAAGTGGGTCGCGATTCCGATCCGGAGGTAGATTCTGCGAAGCACTGCTCTTGCTAGGGATAGTATTAGCAAATTCTCTCAGTTGAGCCTGTGAGTAATAGGAGGAATAGTCTCTTAGGCTACCAGCGGATATGTAGAAAACTTCAATACCTAAATTATTGTGTCAAATAAATACCAAAACTGGTTTATTTTGGATGGATTTGCATTTTATCATTTTTCATAATTAAAACCGGTTCGCACACCTGCCTCACATTGAAAGTAGTAATGATTCTGGCATCTACAACCACTTGTGGACTCACAATGCCACCAAAACATTCTGTATGCCAATTAAAAATACAAATGCAACTCATCATTCCCTACAATAGTGCCGTATTCGCTCAAAGAACAACAAATATGTAAATTTCAACTCCACTTCTGCGACATCAAACGCAGTATCGCTCAAAGATCTCATTACACATTTATAGGGGTGGCTCGGATAAGCCGCTTGTCCTGTGGTTCTACGAAAACTGGCTTTCGGATACCCTGTACACTCATCGCGATTGTACAGTATTTTGTTGGAACTCCTGTCCTAAATCTACTTGAAAGCTTAGAGTGGTTATACTTTTAGAGTTGTTCTCCCTGAGTATGGTCATGTTACTTCAGTCACTTGAAAAACAACTGTAGGTAATATTATGTATAGTTAATATTATAAATAATACTTATAGTTAATATTAAGACAATATTTCTTCTGAAATCTATCTATCTATATATAAAAATGAATTGCTGCTCGTTCGTCTCGCTAAAACTCGAGAACGGCTGGACCGATTTGGCTAATTTTGATCTTGAATTATTTGTGGAAGTCCAGAGAAGGTTTTTTTTTTTTAATTCTTTATTAGAGCCTTACACCTGTTAGGTTATTTAAAGGGTAGAAAAATAAGAAAATGCTCGGAATTAAATAAAAATAACAAATTTGTTTTTCCTTCGATGTGTCCCCTGTCGGACGAATTCCTTTTGTTTGTTTTATTTTTTAGTTTATTTTATAGTTTAGGTATTTTATTTATTGATTGAGGCACTACGAAGTCTGCCGGGTCAGCTAGTTTTCAATAAAAATGCTGATGCTACTACGATCTACTACGAAAATATTTGTTCTGAAATTCACACACAATATCTGTGTTTTCTCGTTATTACGTTATATGTTTGTAAAACTAGAAGATATAAAATCTAAATATTTTCAATTTTTATCGACAGCACCAATGTTCGTAGTAAATAAATGAAAAATTATAATCTTAGTCGACAGAGGAGAAACGTATCTGAGATATTTTCCTATTGACAAAATGTTATTAACTTATAAAAAAATATATTTAGGTATCAATTACATGTCATGATACACTTAAATGGAATTTTCTTTTTTTTTTTTTTCGCTCAGGAGAAAATCGCTGGATCCCCCCACCCGCGCGGCGGGTGGGGTATGTGGGAGTTGAACCTCACTAAAGACTCCTACCGCTCACAACCGGCGCCCTACCTCGGACCGGGCCGGAGCCCAGTCGGGGCTATTGAAACGGCGGGACAGGGTTGACGCAGAGCACATTACATCCATCCCACCGTCCCACGGACGCCGGACCGGCGGCCACCAGCGACACGACCACCGGTTCCCTCGTTCAGCGGGCCGAGAGCCCGCTTTGATGGCGCCGCGTTACACCTTCCCCCAGAGCGGTCGGGGGAACGCGGTCTACTATCACCCGGCTTCCTACTGCGGGTGAGCGTGCAAAGCACGCCACCCCACGTCTGGGTCTCTCCCCGCACAAAACGGGTGGGACCCCTAGCTCTTAGGGGGCCAGGTCACGGATACGACAATGAATTTTTGCTATAGATTGTCGAGTGGTGGTACTCTTTTATATACTTTTTTTTCCTATCTAATTGCTGGTAGTTTCAATGGTCTATTCCAGCTACGTATGGCTTCGTAGGCGGCTCACGAGGAGCAACCCGGGGAAACCGCTAATACTAGCCCTAGCAAGAGCAGTGCTTCACTGTATCCATTACCTGATGGGAATTGCGAGCCACTGATAAGATCCACGTTAATAATAGGTTAAGTAGTGTAATTGTTCAATTGGATATTGTGAATAAAATTATTTTCTTACATTATAAGTTAGATTAGTTTTCGTTATTACGTTGTTTTGTCGTATAGCTGTAAAGAACATTGTTTACAATCTCATCACTTTGTCTTGTTTATTCGTGCGCACATGGCTTATGTTGCAAGCCAGACTTTGTTTCTTTTTGCTTGTGTTTTTTATGTATCTTTTTAGCTTGTGATGTGTATTGTGTGCCTAATAAATAAATAAATAAAAATAAATCCGACGAGCTTTTTTTATTTTTTTTATTGCCCTAGTAGGCAGAGTACCATACGGCCCACGTCCTGATGGTGAGTAGTTACCGTCGCTCATGGACTTCCAAAATTCCAGGGCAGAGCCAAGCCACTGCCTACCTTAGTTTTTATAATTGAAATGGCTCTCCTGTATAGTAGCAAAAAATTGCCTTTCACCCGTCAATATGTAAGAATAAGATAACAAATTAAGTTTTGACCGCAGAAACTTCCAAATAAAATGATCAACAGGTTTTTTTTTTATTGCTTAGATTAGTGGACGAGCTCACAGCCCACCTGGTGTTATGTGGTTACATATATATCCTTAGACATCCACAACGTAAATGCACCACCCATCTTGACATATAAGTTCTAAGGTCTCAAGTATAGTTACAACGGCTGCCCCGCCCTTCAAACCAAAACGCATTACCGCTTCACGGCAGAAATAGGCTAGAAATAGAAATACCAGAAATAGGTATGTTTGGTACATTTGCCGAATCAGTCGAGGAGAAGGAGGGGGGAAGAAACAGAGGAACCCATCAATAGGAAATGCTACATCGTTCAGCTGGCGACCCGGCCACATACGTAATTAGCTATGACATCTCACAATCGCGCCAGCCCAATGAATTTCAAGTTAAATTATAATAATCTCAATTAATCTAGCGTGGCGAATTAAAGAAAAAGAAACACGAGTGGCACTCGGGGACTGCCGCGGTAAAGCTATTGCATACCATTTTATCAACTTATGCCATTATAATTAGAAAATAATAATTTAATATTAAAACAATAATAAAATAAGACCACGTTATACTTACAAACATTAACAAAAGCAAAATATTAACTGTCCCCTTCACACTCATAAGCTAGATCGCGCGAGAGAGAGATGGGCAGACTTTTCACGATGCGCATGCAGTGCGACGTCACGCCGCGTGCTTATTCACAAACACTACACAAGGGCAACGTATGAATGTGTTGAACGCGAGCTATATGGTAGGTGGAGTCAGGGTGTTAGGTTTTATTTTCGTTACGGAATTTCTTGATTCGACCGCCGCGCTCAAAGCCCGCGATAAAAGCTATGCAATAGCTTAAAAATAACTTTTTATTAACACGTTTTTATTAGCTTAGTATGTATGTATGAATATTTGTTTGTATGTAATGAAATCTTTGAGCTTTGAACGACTTTTCAAACAATTTCAAAACGTCCGATTAACTTTGAAAATTTGCACATGTCAAGCACAGCACATGCATGTGTCAAGAACCACTAAAAATACAATTATGTTTAATAATCATTACAATTTCGATCTTATTACCTGACGAGCATCCATAGGATAAATAAATATAGATTAATTGTTAGTTCGGCTTGCTATTTAAGCGCTTTTTTAAACTACATAGATTTTATATCAATTATACAAAGACAGATTTTTTTTTCCTACCTAGCCTTGGGAGGCTATATCAGCGTAGCCTTAACTAGTAGGTGAGCTCACGGGGCTCAAGCCTGATGACGTTGCTAACACGAACCCTAGCAAGAGCCGTACTTCGCAGAATCTACCGCCGAATCGGAAAGGCAACCCACTGAGAAGATCCGGCGAGAAACTCAGTGGGCTGTGTCTGAGGGTTAATTTACTCGTCGAGCCCTTCGTCGCAAGCGACGGGTTCGACGAGAACGATGACCGGTGCTTGAGGTACCTAAAAGCACCGTTAGTGGATCGGGAGGATCCGAAATGACGTGTTTGGAGCGACGTCGATTGCTTTCCATTCTGTCCGCAGGATCGGGAAAGACAGATAAATTAAGTCTTACCGCATCTCTTGCAACAGAATCGTAGTTCGCTACGTGATTGCTAACATCTATATATTAATACGTGAAGCAAAAATTTTGTATCCCTTTTTACGAAAATTGCGCGCTCGGAGGAGTATGAAATTTTCCACACTTATAGAGAATATAGAGAAGAAGTGCAAAATGCTAATATTTTTTTTAAATAATGCATAAAAGATACATTAAATCAATAAAGAAAACATAACACTCTACATACCATGTTTTTGTCGCACACACGCATGCATACTATTTATTGTCAAACTTTTGTTCTTGACGTCTGTGGTCAAATTGAGAATAGATTAAATATTGTTTGTCTTTGTTAATATTTTTTATAGTGTAGCTTGTGTAGGCGAAATTTGTGATTATAAAAGTATAAAATACAATCATAATAGTGTACAAACTTACAATTCCAATTAATTATAGTCGAATTTCGACTACTGCGGGACCTCTAGTACAAATAATTCTCTCTACTGCTACGTCACCCTCCATCGTATTCACTATTCACATCCATTAATAAAACCGTACAGATGATAATCATAATAAAAATATATATTACACTAATTCAAAACTACCGTCCTTCATTATAAATGTCGTCGTTCAAAGGGAAAATTGATTTACAACACTGCATTACGCCATTATTTTATGACGCGAGAACGCCCCGAAATAAAATACTAACAAACATTCAACCGGCATCCACGACTATTACGCTAAAAACCGCTTTATGTTTGCGTCAACTAAACGCCACTGTAGCGCCTCTTCCCTGAGCCGTAAAGTCTAAAATGGTGTGATTTGTTTTTTGTTTTAGATAAAACAACTTGGGCCGCAACCGTCATAAAGCGAATAAAATATGAGGCACAAAGAATAAGCGCTCGTATAAGCGCTGTTATGTCTGTCAACATAAAATATTGTATCCTGTGAGCGGGAAATAGGGCTGTCGACTTGTGTGAATCGTTCGCCGGGATTATAATCATGTCAGGACCGGAATTTTGGTTGATGGCAAACGTATTTCGATTCATTCGGAAACATTTCAATCCTCTGCTTACCTAATAAGCTTTAGTGTTTGAACTAAAAGTTTCAAGATAGAAACATCCCGTAATGTTGTTTCTGACAGTACTTTTGAAATGTTGACGGATAATGTGGAAACTGGTTTTAGCTTCACTTAAAACAAATCCGCGGTAAATTTTCGCGGGATTAAAGTGATCCCGGTAAATCGATGAACTTGCAGCCCTAGCAAAGAGTCTCGACTCAAATTGTGCTGCCTGTATTGCGCCATTAATCTTTGTAATGCACCGTGTGAAATGGCAGATGAAGAAATTGCATCGCTTACTCCACGTCGTTCGAGTTTGAATTATAATATTATAATATATTTAGGTTGTGAATTATTGTAACAAGTTGAAGCTGTGTTTTGTTGGAACATCACCAGAAGATCTGTTGTAGTCTCTTATTAAACTGAAAGTAATAATCACTGATGTTCTTAAACCACTTTCGTATCATGCATCCATCGCAGTAATATCGACGATTTATATTCCGACCCTACGGTCTGTCTGTTCTATGGCTTTGAGCCAGCTAAGGTCAATGGCCAAGCCCACTGAGTTTCTCGCCGGATCTTCTCAGTGGGTCGCGCTTCCGATCCGGTGGTAGATTCTGCGTGGCACTGCTCTTGCTAGGGTCAGTGTTAGCATCACTCCGGTTTGAGCCCCATGAGCTCACCTACTAGTTAAGGTTACGCGTAAATAGCCTCTTAAGGCTATCAGCTTAGGTAGGGAAAACAAGGTCAATGGCTGTGGGGGTAATCACTTATCATCTTATGAAACTGTTCGTTTGTCTTCGATAGCAACAAACCATAAACTTTGCTCGTAATTCTATTTGTATAATTATTATATATTTTTGATCTAAATGGGATTAGCGCACAGTCCAATTAGCGTTAAACGGTCATCAGCCTCTAGATATCAGAACGTAAATGTCTCAACTATGTAATGACTGCCTCACCCTTCAAATCCAAGCCGAGAACCTCAATAAATACCCTTGCAAACCTGACTATACGTCCTATTACCAGTATTATTCATATTACGGAGAAACATAAAAATGCAAATAAATAATGTACGTAACCAGACAAACAGCATTTACAATTACAATTCTGTTCAACTGAAGAATGAATGTTTTTGTTTTGTTTAAAAATTTTTTTCCACGGAATTCCGCATGTCACCTGTAGTGGATATAACAATTACGGATCATTAAAATAACATGACAATGTGAACTCTACAGACTGACACGTTTCGCGGCAGACGCGACTGGTTTTTTGTCTCTACAAAAGTAAAATTGGTTGTAAAAAGTATAATTAGACTTCAGGCGACATTACGTACGTTCGATTGTGTGCTAAAAATACGATGTTATGCTCGACATTTAAATTTAACGTTCCACAATAGGTAAGCAAAAAAAACTCTCATAACAATTACAGTTGCAACTCAACAGAATTGAAGGTTATGTTAAAACAATAGGGTGATATAATATTTTGTTATCTCCTTTAAACAGGATATAATAATATACATGGTTCCTTTCTTTTAATTTTTTTATTGCTTAGATGGGTGTACGAGCTCACAACCCACCTGGTGTTAAGTGGTTACTGGAACCCATAGACATCTACAATGTAAATGCGACAAGCCTTGAAATATAAGTTCTAAGGTCTCTCTCTCAGTATAGTTACAACGGCTGCCCCACCCTTCAAACCGAAACGCATTACTGCTTCACGGCAGAAATAAGCAGGGCGGTGGTACCTACCCGTACGGACTCAAAAGAGATCCTACCACCAGTAATTACGCAAATTATAATTTTGCGGGTTTCATTTTTATTACGTCAATCGTGAACATTTGTTAAGTACGTATTTCATCAGCAAAATTGGTACTCGCCTGCGGGATTCGAACACCGGTGCATCGCTACATACGAATGCACCGGACGTATTATCCTTTGGGCCACGACGACTTCAAAATTATTACGTTTAGGAAAACGTACAGTTTATTTCATGGCGGTTAGTTAACGCCGCTTATTTAACATCAGAAAAAGACAAATATACCAGAAACGAAACTTCGCTGCAGAAACCATAGCAGACATCGCTTAGGCCAAACGAAGGCCCGGGACCTGGGCGGGCCCCCGATGCGCACTCTGCGTGCCGTGGGTGCGTCTGTGGGGGAGTTTTGCTGGACTTCCACCGGGCGCGTCCGTAGGTGGCGGATAACGGGCCTCTGGGAGCAGTCATACTCCCAGGGGTATCGCTCCTTCTCTCTCGTTGTGTTATGGCGGGAGAGATTGAGCGACGTGGACCAAAACCAGCAGGGGGGGTTCTGGGCTCTCTGCGCCCTTCACCTAGTTGAAGGGTGTTTCTTCCGGGGATGCCCGGGCCCCCGACTTCTTCCTTATTATTCTGAGTTTGTTTTTACTGTCTTTTTGTTTTCTTTATATTTTTGATTTAATTTATGTTGAGTTTGTCTGTCCTTATCTTCGTTGTTATTTTGTTCTTTGTGTTTTGTTTGTTTACTATCTTCACTCTTGTACTGTTGGTTACATTTTTATGTTAGATTTTGTTATATTTTCCACTTCTTTCTTTCTTTATTCTCACCCAATCCCAAGTTTTGACGCCCGGCAACGGGACGAATGGCTGGTGGGAGACCAGTCTCGAGGGCGTCCTAGGGGACCGCACCCTAGGTAAATAAAAATAAAAAAGCATGAGCATGTCCAGCCTGAAAAAGTTATTACCCCAGGAGGGTACCTCTTGCTCTGCGGGAGGAGAATCCCTCCGTGCGGTCGAGAAATCGGCCGCACGCTGCCCCTCGTATTCTGGGGGGGGCACAAGCTGTTCCGGGAAAGAGTCTGAGAAGGACGGGGAGAAAAGGAAGAGGTCCACAAGGGACGAAAGAGAAACGGTGCAAAACGAAGACCGCAGGAGAGAAAGCAGCGTTTGCTCGGAGGACAGCATGGTGGTCAGCTCCTGCTGTTCATCACCAAAGAGAACGACGCGCAAAAGGGCAAAAGGCTCGAAGAACGCAAGCTCCGACAGCAGTACCGAATCGGAGGCGTCTAGGTCAGGATCGTTGGTGTCCAGGACCAGACCATCGAAGAGAGGCCGAGGTCGTCCTCCAACGACCGGCCAATACGTGGGATTGGCGGCGGCGAAGCAGGCATACTTAAAAGCTCAACGTGAAGAGCTGGAGCTTCACGCTGAACAGGAGGTAGTGGAAAGCGTGCACAACCTGCGTGAGAAGAGGCGCGCAGTACATTTAATATCCGGGAACATAACAGCAGATCCCGCGACTAGGCTCCAGGAGACCGCCCAGATGGCCCTTACCATCGCGGCGAAAGCGCGCAATCCGAAGGGGACGTACATCAAAGCCCTTAAGGAGATGGCCACAACAATAAAGGAGGCCACGGAAGATCTAGCTTCCAGATCGGCCAACGAGGAAACCCTGAGGCTGCAGGCACTCAGCGAGAGACAGGAGGCGGAGATCCTGCAGCTCAGGAAGGAAGTAGAGGACGTAAGAGCGGAAATGGTGCGCCTCGCTCAGACGACAGCGCAGCCCACTCCCGCCCCAACACTGCCAAACGAAGACGACGAGCGACGCCTGCAGATAATCATGCGAGCAGTCGGGTCCATGCTGGACGCCCGACTCGCGGGTCTGGAGGCCCGTCTACTCCCAGAGCCTCGCTTGCGACCACCTTTGGCCGCTGACGCAAGAAGGAGGAGCAGAGAGAGCGAAATCGATCCAGACACTGCAGGTCTTGTGTCGGAGGCAACGCCGCCTTATGCGGCTCTGCCCCAGCTTGAGACCAACAAGAAAGTGAAGCCCAAGAAACAGAAGGGCAATAACAAGAAGACGACGCCGTCAGCTCCACCCGAGCCGCGCGCATTCCCTCCGGCCCCCGCTGCCCTTACGGTCAGTTGGGCGACCGTTGCGCGTAGAGGAGCACGGCCGAGAAGGGAAAAGGAGCCAGCACCGACGACCAACGCGGAAGGCCAACGAGACAGAAACCCTGCCCCGCTCAAGCCTAAGAAGAAAGGTAGAAAGAAGAGACTTCGAGCTCCGCGCTCGCAGGCCGTTATTCTGAGGCTGCACCCGGAGGCCATCGAAAAGGGGCTCTCCTACCGGGAGGTGCTCGCCGAGGCGAGGGCCAGCATCGACGCCGGAGCCTTAGGGATCCCCATCGAGAAGGTCCGGTCAGCAATAACCGGAGCCAAAATACTCATAGTGAGCGGCGAGGACCAGATCGCGAAGGCCGACTTGCTGGCCGAGAAGCTTAAGGAGGTTCTCTCTTCTAAGAGAGTAACGGTGACAAGACCGATAGTGACCGCTGCAATCCGCATAAGCGGACTTGACGATTCGCTGACGGAGGAGGAGATATGCACCGAGCTTGCGCGCATCGGCGAATGCTCCGTCGATGCAGTCAAGGCTGGCTCTATCAAGCCCGGATCCGGAGGAATGGGCCAGGTTCTCGTTCGTTGCCCGATAGCAGCGGCGAAGAAAATTGTTACAGTGACGAAGCTGCGCATCGGGTGGAGCGTTGTTCGCGTCCACCTGCTGGAGGCCCGGAGGCTACAATGCTTCCGCTGCCACGCGTTGGGCCATGTGGGTGCGCGGTGCCCGTCGTCGGTCGACCGCAGCCACGACTGCTACCGGTGCGGACAGACCGGCCACGTGGCATCCGGATGCACACTGGCACCGCGATGCGCCGTCTGCGCCTCCGCCGGGAAACCAGCGGACCACACTTCGGGGGGCAAGGCCTGTGCAAGGCCCCCGAGAAAACCAAGGAGAGAGGACGTCGCTGCACCCGCGGCCGCACCCGTTGCTGCAGACCGAAGTCAACTCGGCGAGACGACGACTCCGATGGGCGTCCAGCCTCCGTCGGGCACAAGGAAGACCGGGGCTTTATGAAGAACCGGGCATGCCGATGAACCGAGGAGGAAGTCGTGAGGAGGAGGTCGTGGACCTCGGTTCGTAGGCAGTGAAGGCGGAGCGGGTGGTGCGGGCAGAAAGCCCCCACCCGGCTCCTGCAGGGGCCGTCGATTGCTGGGTGCGGGGGCGCCCGGTGCTCGGCACTAAGGTCCTGTGGGGTGGTGGTGCGCTGTGGCTCTGGTGCGCCCCTCACGAGTCGTGGAGATGAGAGGGGGAAGAAGTCCCCGGTGGCAGATCCCGCCCAACGTAACATTGGGGTGGGAGCCGGCGAAGGCGGGCCTATGGCGCGCACATGGCGGTACCTGGGTCTCCGCCCAGCCGGAGTGGAGGAGCTCGTTGGGGTTTAGTCGGTAGTCGTTAAGCTGGGCGGGTTTGGCGAGAGCTGAACTTAGCCCAGCGCGCCTTTCTAAAGGCGTAGTCTCCGTGGACCAATTGGTTGAGGGCGCGGACCTCGGTTCGCGACTTCTTCCTCTTTCTTCCAACGGAGGCGCGGAGTCCGACATAACCCGGTCCAACCCCCGTCGGCAGGGTATCCGTAAAGACTAGGATTCCCCATCGATACCAAAAAAAAAAAAAAAAAAAAAAGGCCAAACGAAGGCCCAAAAATTGTTTGATCTACTGTTGTATGGTCTATAGCTTCAGTCAGATTGATTGACGTTACAGAGCCCTCTTCATTGGCAGACCGATTTAAGTGGAACTTGATACTGACTTCTGTCGATCTCACGATCAGTTAGTGTACGCGCCGACGTTTTTTTATATATATTTTTATATTTACTAACGATCACGCCGCGTTAACTGGTCTCGTCCTAAAGAACTTGTGTTACAGGTACCAGATAATGGAAATAAATGTAAGATTTTTATTATACACGTACATATATTTTAATATTTAATATACATCCATGTTAGGAAACCGACTAAAATTCCCTTTTCCTAATCCACGCCATCTATCGGCATAATGAAGAAACGTAACGCGCCTCCTAGCGGGCGAAGAAAAGAACTACAGTCGACGCTTTCGAACCGCGCGCGCGCTAAATTAAAAAGTCTTGTAATTCAAAAATACTGTTTTTCGCAAAGTTTGCGATTCAACTTGTGCGTGTGTCCGTGTATTAAAAACTCCAGCATCCAGAACAGTGCCCCGGGGACAGAAGACCACAAAATATAGAAAGCAATCATTTGTGAGTACCTTCCCCTTTTTAGTCGGTTTAGTTTCTGGGAATTTAAATTTAACTCAACAAACTTGTTTACACAACATAATTTGGCCCTATCGAGCCGGATATTTACCGAATACAACTTCAAAATAGGGAAATACTCAATATTTCACGTATAAACCTGCAAACCTGTAGGTACCTACACACGTCTTACATATCGGTATTATTTGCAGAATATTCATTCAATAGTTCTATTTATTGCAATAATACGCATATATACGTAATCAAATACTCTTAATATCTATTTCTACGTCTATCATCACTTTAGGACTCAGTTTTAGTACATTTGGGTACGCGTCAAGCGGTAGTACATTTTTCTTCGATTCAAAATGGCTCCATTGTCCGACCTTCAAATAAAAATTAATACACTTAGAAGTCGTAAAGAACGATGTTTTAGACGTGTTCAACAATATTACGACCTAGCTAAAGCTGTGCAAAATAATACAGCAGAATTTAGTAGTTTGTCCGTGCGGGTCAGTGACCTCGAGTCCACTAGGGAATCTTTCGAAAAAATTGTTGATGAGATTTCAGTTTTGGAGTTAAAAAATGACCCTAATTATATCATCGGTAACCAAGAGGTACATGCCCTTGATGACCTCTATTTTGAGATTTTACGTATTTTTCAAGAACATGATTCGCGTTCGAAGTCATCGAAACAGGAAAACAAAGGCGCATCGGAGCGCGGCGCTCAGCCTCGTTTGCCTAAAATCGAATTGGTTCATTTCGACGGTAGATTAGAAAATTGGATCACATTTCGTGATACTTTTTCCAGCTTAATTCATACCAATACAAGTTTAGGTAATATTGATAAATTCTATTACCTATTGTCAGTCGTAACTGGCCCTGCGCTTCAAATTGTTAAAAGTCTGCCGATATCAAACGACAATTATAATATAGTATGGACTAGCTTATGTGACAGATACGAAAATAAGCGTGCCATAGCTACGCGCTATATGGATAAGTTGTTTGCGTTCAAGCCGTTGTCTAACGAATCCGTGAACGGATTAAATTCCTTTTTGGAAACGTTTCAAGAGTGTGTTCAAGCCCTTGAGTTATTAGAAATTGATAATTTAGCGGGATTTATTTTGTGTTATATCGGATTGCGTAATTTAGACCAAGTTTCAAGGCGTGAATTCGAACAAAAAATAGGTACAAACGAAATACCTGTTATCAAAACATTGATCGATTTTGTCACAAACCAGACCCGAATATTGGAAATGTCAATGAACACAAGTACTTTCTCGAAGCCCAGTACTAGTAAAACTTTTACTCCTTCGATTCAAAATAAATCCATTAGTAAGCCTACGCCTAAAAATACAAATTTAAAAACTTGTTTAGCAAGTAGTACGAGCGCTGATAAGGCTGATTACGCAAAAAAGGGATGTTTGTACTGCAATAAACCCTTTCATTCTATTTATAAATGTTTCGAGTATATCGCACTAACACCTGTACAGCGCATTGATAAAATTAAAGAGTTGCATTTGTGCGAGAATTGTCTCCGTCAAGGTCACGCGTCTAATGAGTGCCCGTCGAAGATAAAATGTACGGTGTGTAAAAACAGGCATCACCACACGTTGCATGTTGATTCTAAAACAAGTACAATTAATTCGGATTTTAATAATTCTTGCAACGATAATTTTAATAGTAATAACGAAGATCAAGTCTCGTTGACGTGTTCGACTGGATCCACAGTCATGTTGGGCACTGCGATTATACACGTATTGGACGTTTTAGGCAAATATCAACCCGTACGAGTAGTAATTGACAGTGGATCCCAATCTAGTTTTTTGACGAATGATTGTGCACAACGACTAGGACTCCCACGCCAAAAGTGTAACACACAACTGATAGGTTTAGGCGGAGCGGTAGTTCGTGATCACGGCATGGTTTTATGCAAAATCAAACCAACCACGTCCGATAATCCGATATTCAATTTAAAAACGGTTGTGGTTTCAAAAATTTCTGGTGATATGCCTTCGGTTAACTTTACAGAGAATTTAAAACTCGAATATAAAAACTTGTTGTTGGCTGACCCTACTTTCTATCGTTCGAGTCGCATCGACATGTTGCTCGGCAGCGACGTATTTCCGTTTATTTATGACGGTGGAAGGTATAGTCCGTCGAGGCAAGGATTACCGTTGGCGTTAAGTAGTGTATTTGGTTACGTAATTACGGGTCAGCTGTCTTGCAATAATACGAGTAACACTAGAAATGTATCAATGTGCATGTTAAGCAGCGAATCAAAAGTCGATGACTTAATTAAATCGTTTTGGGAAACAGAAAGCTTAGTCGCTGATTTGCCCAAAAACCCGGATGACGTCATCACTGAACAGATGTTTGTAAATGATTATAAGCGTGATAGTACAGGTCGATACATTGTTAAATACCCGTTTAAGCCTGACTCTGAACTGGGAAACTCAAGGCAAATTGCGATAAAAAGATATCAAAATTTAGAACGTAAACTGTCGCGTTTACCTGACCTACGGAAGGAATATAAAAAATTTATGGATGAGTACGCTTCGCTCGGTCATATGATTTGTGTCGGCGAGGTATCAGAAGTGGAATCAGGGTACGTCATTCCCCACCACTGCGTACATAAGCCTGACAGCAGTAGTACTCGTCTCCGTGTAGTTTTCGACGCGTCTTGTCAAACCTCAAATAATAAATCTTTAAATTCTGTTTTATACACGGGCCCGAAGTTGCAGGCTGATCTCGTGGAACTTTTGATACGTTTTCGGTTACGTAAGATTTCCTTATGCGGTGACATATCTAAAATGTACCGTTGTATTTTAATTGATGAGTCCCAACGTAAATATCAACACATTTTGTGGCGCGACTCGCCCATTGAGCCCATTAAAGTGTACGAGCTGTGCACCGTGACGTATGGTGTAGCGAGTAGCCCGTTTCTAGCGATACGCACGTTACAGCAGCTAGCCGCGGACGAAGGCGCCCGCTTCCCAGAGGCTTCTCGTGCTCTGCGCGAAGGATTTTTTGTGGACGATTTAATTTGGTCTGTGGATAACTTGGAAGAGGCTCTTAAGATTCAGCGGCAATTGGTCGAATTACTGAGGCTTGGTGGATTCGAATTACGCAAGTGGTCAAGTAATAGCGATCAATTACTTAAAGAACTGCCTAGTGATCAAGTTGAGCCCCCAGTGCAATTCGACGACGGTAAAACTATGTCTATCAAAATTCTCGGTCTACACTGGTTGCCTAAAGAAGACGCATTTTCTTTTCGTACTACACATACGGTAGATAATATTACGAAACGCTCAGTACTTTCACAAATAGCTAAATTGTATGATCCCTTGGGATACGTAGCCCCGTGTATTTTTCTTGCTAAGAATTTTATGCAAAAACTATGGTGCGCTCAATTAGGGTGGGACGACACTCTTCCAAAGTTGTTACTCGATGAATGGTCAATGTTTTCATCTCAAATACCGTTGTTATCGAAACTAAAACACGACCGGCATGTCTTTGTCCAAAACCATACGGTCTCTCAAGTGGTAGGGTTTTGCGACGCGTCAACGGCTGGATTCGCCGCCGTCGTGTATATTCGCAGTCAAGACGTGCAAGGTAACGTTAACGTTAGCTTACTGTTATCGAAATCTAAGGTCGCGCCCTTAAAAACAGTATCAATTCCACGTCTTGAATTAATGGCTGCTCACTTATTGTCAAAAACTTTACGGTACGTAATCGATATTTTGGCCAAGGAAGTAGAAATTGGTGAGGTACTAGCTTTTACTGACAGTTCAGTTGCATTAACATGGATAAATACACCTGCGTTCAAACTAAAAACTTTCGTCGCCAATCGTGTCGCTAAAATTAATGAAAGCTCGACAGAGGTACAATGGTTTCACGTGAATGGCACTGACAACCCCGCCGATGTGTGCTCTCGCGGCGCCACGCCAGCCGATTTGCTGCTGATCGCAGATCAGTGGTTCCGTGGCCCTCGATGGCTATACGAGCCACCGCATACGTGGCCTGTCAGATCGATAACAGAGTTCAAAGGTGAACCATTGGAACTCAAACCTCTTAAAGAAAACACTTTACTTAGTGAAACGTCAAATGTGAATACGGACTTTTATTCAATAATACTTAAATTTTCAAACTTTAACAAGGTACTGCGTATATTCGCCTGGTGTTACAGATTTATAAATAATTGTAAAGCTTCTGTTGCTAATAGAGTAAAGGGTTCCTTACTTATTTCTGAAATAAATAAATCACACGATAAAATTATTCAAATTGTTCAATTAAAATATTTTGAGGATGACATTAAATCAATAAAAAAGGAAAATCGATGCTCGCAAAGCCTACGGAAACTCGACCCGTTCATTGATAGCCGTGGTCTTCTCATGGTGGGGGGTAGGCTTTCCCACGCAGATTTGCCATTTACTCAACGTCATCCCTTGATTTTGCCCAAAAAATCGCATTTTACAAATATTTTGATAGATTACTATCACAAGGTATATTTACACACCGGGCCTAGATCTCTTCAAAACATATTAGCTCAAAAATATTGGATTATAGCCGCTAGGTGTGTGATACGATCGCGCCTTTCTAAGTGTGTTACGTGCTTTAAGAATAGGCCCACTATTAATCAACCTAAAATGGCCTCATTACCAAAGTGTCGTTTAGAGTCCGATATTTATCCCTTCCAACATACTGTCGGTGTTGATATAGGAGGTCCATTTTATACAAAGGAATCAAATAGGCGTAATGCGAAAATATCAAAAGCCTATTTATGCTTATTTATTTGTTACTCAACTCGTGCAGTACATCTTGAAGTACTCTCGGCGTTGACTACTGAATGCTTCTTGGCTTCGTTCGATCGGTTTACGGCTCGACGCGGACTGCCACATACGGTCTATTCTGACAATGGAAAAAATTTTGTTGCCGCTGGCAGACACCTAAATGAAATATATCAATTTTATACTTCAAAACAAAATCACTTGACTGATCAGTTCACCATCAGAAAAGTAACGTGGAAATATAATCCTCCAACTGGTAGTCATTTTGGTGGGATTTTCGAAGCTGGAATCAAATCGGCTAAATACCACTTAAAACGCGTAGTAGGTACACGCGCTTTATCATTCGAAGAATTATCTACCTTATTTTCTAACATAGAAGCGATTTTAAACTCGCGCCCTCTGTGCAGTTTATCTACCGATCCTAGTGAATTCGATGTCCTGACACCGGGACATTTTTTAGTTGGTCGTCAATTGGTTTCGGCTCCAAGTTATGATATCTCTGATGTATCTACTAATAATTTAACGCGTTGGCAATGTATTAAACAAGCCACATTGCATTTTTGGCGTCGTTGGAAACTAGAATACTTGCATACATTGCAGCAACGTCAAAAGTGGTACGTTGATGCTCCTAATCTATCTATAAATGACCTGGTACTGATTCACAATGATAATGCCCCTTGTCAACAATGGAGCTTAGGACGTGTAGAACAGGTTCATCCCGGACTTGATGGGAGGGTTCGCGTTGTTACGGTTCGGACGCAAAATTCGAAGCTAAAGCGCCCTGTCACAAAACTGAGTCCTCTCCCTAAAGAGTAGGATGAATAACTTATTATAAATCTATTTAATTCATTTCATTAATTTTATATTACAACTACATATCTATTTCATTTAAATTTATATATACAGTCCATTTCGCTCAAAGGCTAATCGTATTAGTTTTTTTATTTTATTTTTTATTTTATGATTATATGTTTCAAGCAAAATTACATAATTTGTAAAGCCCATTCATATAGGTTAACATTCTAGATATAATAACGTTATTTTGTGTTTACCTATTTTGAAATCATTGTTGATTTCGGTGGGGGGAAATGTTAGGAAACCGACTAAAATTCCCTTTTCCTAATCCACGCCATCTATCGGCATAATGAAGAAACGTAACGCGCCTCCTAGCGGGCGAAGAAAAGAACTACAGTCGACGCTTTCGAACCGCGCGCGCGCTAAATTAAAAAGTCTTGTAATTCAAAAATACTGTTTTTCGCAAAGTTTGCGATTCAACTTGTGCGTGTGTCCGTGTATTAAAAACTCCAGCATCCAGAACAGTGCCCCGGGGACAGAAGACCACAAAATATAGAAAGCAATCATTTGTGAGTACCTTCCCCTTTTTAGTCGGTTTAGTTTCTGGGAATTTAAATTTAACTCAACAAACTTGTTTACACAACAATCCATAACCCTGGAAAAGAGATTTATATTTATCATACAAATATCATCCCTTGGTGGGATTCGAACCCGTGACCCCCTTGTGTAGTGACCGTGTCACTTACCACTACACCAGACGGCCAGACGTTAAAACTCGACTACACTCTTGCAACATATTAATGGAGGAATTCATACAAACAATTTTGTTCTAATCAACCGATACCTAATTAACATCCATACAATTTATCCTTACGGTTTTTTCTACATCGGAAACACGACAAGAAAATGACTCGATAATTAATCCAATACTCAATAATGGAGCTGGGCAAAAAAATGTTCATTAGGCGCAACAAGCGTTCAGTGTTATTAATATTGACGTTATCAAAGGTCTATCTTAAGTCAGGTGGCTTTCTATCGCGTAACAATGTTAATTAAAAACTTATCTTGTATCTACAATACTTAGAATTCGAATTGGTAATGCGTAGATTTTTTTTTCTTTATTATTTCGTTTTCTGGCTAAATCGAAACGTTTTGCGGCCAGACTATTAGCGGTAGTGCATTATGAGCTCGCAAGAAGGGCCACAATAGACAATTGAATACAACTACCTGATGATCCACTGAGAAGGAATTACATGGGCTTGTTTGAACGGCGACAGAGCCTTTAGACAACCCAATCGAAGCATCCAGGTGGGTGAAGGTATCCACTACAACTAAAAAATAAAGCTTAGGTCATTATCTCCAATGTTCTACACTTTTTTTTCTGTCTATCCTGATTGCCTGAGATGCTATTTCAGCATCGCCCTAACATGTAGGTGAGCTCACAGGGCTCAAACCGGAGTGTTGGTAAGACTGATCCTAGCAAGAGCCGTGCTTCGCAGAATCTACCACCGGATCGAAAACGCGACCCACTGAGAAGATCCGGCGAGAAACTCAGTGGGCTGTGGCTATAGGTCTACACTATAATGACGTCATAAAAACGACCTTTCACCTTGTACCCTGTTGACATTGTCGTGTGTTAATTAAGTTTTACAGCGCGTTATTATGAAACCAACAAAGGCATGTTTCATACAATGAATAATAACAAGTTCATTAAGCGTTTAATATTCAGCTAGTTTTTAAGTAGCTCGCAGGAAATTCCATTTTAAAATGGCGTTTAAACTTTGATCCTTCTTCTCACTATGGAATGTATTACAAAGGGGCACGGGTAGGTCAACAACTTACCATGTAAATTACGTATTCCAGTTTGAACCAAGGAAGTGTGGGATATCCGATAACTATGGTTGTGGTCATTCAACACCAGGCCAGCCTCAAGCTCGTCTATTAGTGCGATATACTGGTGGTAGGACCTATTGCGAGTCTGCGCGGGTAGGTACCACCGCCCTGCCTATTTCTACCGTGAAGCAGTAATGCGTTTCGGTTTGAAGGGTAGGGCAGCCGTTGTAACTATACTGAGATCTTAGAATTTATATCTCAAGGTGGGTGGCGCATTCACGTTGTATATGTCTATGGGCTCCAGTAACCAATTAACTCCAGGTGGGCTGTGAGCTCGTCCACCCATCTAAGCAATAAAAAAAAGATAACGTTATAATATCCAAACTAGATTTATTATTAATTCTATTTAAGATACTTTCAATCTTGATTTAAAGAGACTGACCGAGTAAAGACTGACTGTCCAGGGCTTTTTAGGCGTCAGAGCGTTGAATAAAATTATTTATTACTGTTATTATAGTCGGTTAGTTTTGAATATTTTTTTGGCGTTGTGTCTGGGAGACAACTGTATCCCGATAAAATGTGAATTTACTTTTTACTACTAAACTAAATAATTTGTGTCCCATTTAAATCAAAACTTAATTTTTTATTGCCTTTGGCGACAGCCGAACATATTCTGATAGTACCTACCAATTTCACCGTCACACTGCTAATATCTAAAGTGATATCTGTCTCATCAATAAAAGAAACCGAAAGTGTCATCAAAATTGAATAATTAAAGAATAAAATTCGAATTGAGAACTCTACCCTTGAAGTGGGCTAAAAATACAATTCCATTCAAAATACAAAGAGAGAATTGTTATAATATATCTCTATTTGAATTTTGGAACTGATTTTAAAAGAAATTAGGATCGTCAAGACAAGAATAGGCTCAGAATGTGGACTGGTGGTTTGTATTAGGATCACATCATAAGACCCTTTGGTTCGACATGAATGGTCACCGTGAGTATTTCAAACCATCTGTAAAAGCATTAAATTAAAAAATAATGTCACAATCTCCTAGACTTGTTTTAGACAACAGATAACCGCTGTCCACATTGAGTCTTCTTCTCAGACATACACTCCTGGTGGGGTAGTCGTGGTTATGCATATCTTATTGGGGTTGCAGCTTTTGCGAGGCTTCTCCATCTCTCTTTATTTGTGGCGGTAGTGTACATTCAGTAAGGGAACACTTAGTAGATGACTTAATCAAGTCTGTCCACCTTATGAGTGATCGGCCCACATTGATACAAGAAGTTAAATCGACATTACTTAAGAATAGCTACTATCCTAAAAATCCTTACATTTGTTTCCTTCATGGTTGAAGCAGAATGGTAGGGTTAACCTAAAACTCGTAATAAACTCTTGGTGATTTTTTTAAATTGAGAAATTTTGGAAGTTTTGCACCCTGTATTTTGGGTGTCATTTGAAAACACATCTCAGGACCTAGAATTTTATGTATAGCTCTCGATAGTATTCATTGGTTCTATGGACTTGAGCGTTCATAACGCAGGGTATACTTTCGCCTACCCACATACATCTGCTTGCGTCTTTCTCCTCATTACTGAGGGTCGTGACTCCCCGTTGCATTAATCTCTCTTATACAATTGTCCTCCATCTGCTGCGACCCTTGGCCTCGTTGAGTTTGATGTCCAGACAAGATCGAATTTGGTCCGACCATCTCGTAGGACTACGTCCTTTGGGACGTTTGCCCTTTATCTTGCCAGTCACCATCAGCTGCTCGAGATTGTAACCCTCTTTTCGAGCAATATGTCCAAAGAACTCCAATACTCTACGACAACCTTGAATTTTCACAGTCAAGAATACATTTACTATTTACATGCCATGTAAGCTTCACTGTCGCCAAGATAACATAATAAAAAGATCTATATTTACTCACATAAACTTGTTCAGAAAGATCTTTATCGTTCATTCATTCGTTCTTAAGCTGCGAGTATTTTTGTGGACCGTACAAAAACATAATTCCATTTGATGGCTCAAAAATTCTCGAACACCCCAAACACTGACACCCTTGCGTTGATAATAAATTGTAGCTTATTGAAATTTATGATGTTTCTGGATGTGCCACGTGGTTGCATTTGTAATTCGAAAAGTATTTATGTATCGCACCTTTAGAATTATAAAGACCCAACCGAAAAATTGCGTTTTTTTTAAAACATCTAATAAAGTTTTCCAAACGAAAAGACATAGAGGAAGAGGGCGTAGTGAAAGAGACCGATGGATAACTTTGTCCTCTTATAAGCTACTTTTAGTCATTTGATTACTAAGAGTCGCTGAAAAGGTTCGTTACAGTTCCATTTTTGAATTAAAGTCGAAATCCAAAAATTTCGAAATGGGTCTCTATAATTCTAAGGGTGCTAATAATCTTCCTAGTGGCTATACTCTTGGCGGAGTGGTTGTGGGCGCCATGTGCTTAGTGGTGACTTTTATTACCTTAGAACAATACATACATATTACCGACACGACCTTACGGATCCATCGGATTCAATAAAATTTGCATTAGACGCTTTCAGTTCTAACACTAGGAGCAGGCTTAGGAACCCCGGTAACCGTACTCGTCGAACTCGACAAAGAGTTCGACGTGCAACCTAACCCGTGTATCAGCTCGCTGAGTTTCTCGCCGAATCTTCTCAGTGTGTCGCGATTCCGATCCGGTAGAAGATTCATTCGCAAAGCAATTGTTCTTGAGTTGTTAGGTCTCCTTCGGAGGCGCTCGGGCAGTTGTTAGCAAATCCCACCCCTCCTGGCTGAGCCTTTGCTCGCCCACCTGTCCTGGTGAAACTGGAAAGGCCTCAGGGCCACCAGTAATCCTTCAATCATAAAAAAAAAATATTATATCGCCCAGTATTAAAAGTCTATTCATAGGAAGCCAACATTCTAAGACCTGAAGTTAAACGCTCAAGCATATTGTATCAAGGCTTCTCCACCTTTCAAACTGAAATCCACGATTGCTTCTTGCCAGAAACAGATTCTATGTTAACAATCACAGATTACATCAATAACAGCAGCCCGATTCGAACCCGCGTTCGACAATACCCCGCCCAGGGTAAGCCGAACCCTTGCCCCGTGAATGGGTACAAAGTACCCGGCATACATTATTCAAACTCTGACTATGTTAATTCACATCACCTTGTGTTTATGCTAATCATAATTGGTTATTTCTCTGCACGGATTACGTGTATCTCTTATCTTAGATCTCGAGCTCGCATCTGTCAAACTTAATAACATCGTGAGAGGCCATTCGTAAAGAAATCCGATGTGATATTTCAGGGCGGGGCCTCAATAAAATCTACATTATTATCTCAATTAACATCTCGAGATTTATGCGTCCCCTTTAAAGTTTTTAATGCGATCATTAATCACGGGAGACGTGTAAAAACGTCATTTACGTTGAATTAATATTTTTATTGTCACATTGGCATTTCGGTTTGCGTTTTTAAATATTGTAAGGGTTAATTATGAATACATGCATTTAATTTTGTTTTTTTTTTTCGTTTTGTTATGTGACTTTTGAATGCCACTCTGGATGATTTTAAACTATGATTTTTATTTTTATTTTAGAGTAGGATTTCGTAGCGACTACATCTGCGGTAGCGTTGGTGTTCATGACGTAGCTAAGCTAAGATGATAAGATGCAGGAAGGTCGTCTACGATGGTACAGCCACACAAGCTATATGCCCCCAGACTACCTCGGAAAAAGACGCCTCCACCTCTACGTACCAGGTCCAAGATCCCGCGGTACGCCCAAGAAACTCTTGCTGGATGTGGTAAAGGCGTATATGGAGGAGAATAACCTCACCCAGAAGGATGCCGAAGACCTGGCAAAGTGGAAGAGCTTAAGTTGGAAATCGGACCCTGGTATTAGACTGGAAAATTGCTAGGAAGAAGCAGAAAGACGAAAAATGCTATGTGGTATTTGTCTGAGAGAGATATTGAGATAAACTTTGATAAAAAAAAAAGATTACTGAGCGAATACTTTTGGTTTAGGGCTGTTTTTTTTATAATAGCAAATAATAGTTATTTGTACGATAAAATACAAAAATAAACTTAAAAAATACAGTTGAATAAATAAAGCAATTCGTATATTTCATCTTCATACTGAGTCAGTTTAAATTTATAGTCATTGAACTGACACTTCGTCTTTTTTGCCACTCATATAATAACAGTCTTTAATTACACACTAATAATGATTGTAATTAAAATGTAAAGTGGAGAAGTAAAAAAAACTACAAAGAAACTACGTTCATTTTAGTTCGAGTAACCGCTAAGAGATGGCGCAACGTGTACTGAAAACTAGAAAATGTAACTTCATCCCAAAAATAAGTCAAAAGTTTGTTAGGACTTGATTACTGTAAATATATCAGAATGAAGAGAACATCATACTTTAATTAGTTTCTTTTCAAATCATCTTGTCAGATCAGAAAAAGTAATGATCACAACATGCATACCATCAAATATCGATATAATTTGAAAAATGTTGAAATTTCGATTGCTTAAACAAAAGATTCCTTCTAGAATAGAAAATTTTAATGCTTCGTGAAGATGCATGGTAAATACCTTAACACGCCATTACATCATCACTAAAAAATTGTATTACCTCCTCTAATATTTTTTTTAGAAGTAAATTAAAATTTCCTCAAAATAAATATTGATCTGATAAAATAAGATGACATTTTAATGTCAAATATTAAAATCAATTTAATATTTGCAAAAAATTTAAATCCACAAGACCGGATAGGATTAAAGCTTCTCGCGTTTTTTGTAAAATTAGTTACGCCATTTAAATAAATTTATTCAATCATAATGATATTTTACCATCAATATTTCATTTTTATAGAGAGGCGTGAAAGTTTTTTTTTTTAGAAATCACTAATCTAAATTTGCGTGTGATTTAAAAAAAATAATGAAAACACTTTAATAAAATGGAACTAATTATTATTTTTACGGTTCTTTAAAGTCATTCACGATAATTCTTAGTGATTCCCGAATTCCGTGCTTACAATAATAACGTTATAAGTGAGAAAAGAAACATGTGTAATATCATCGACAACTTGGTAATTTTTTAAATCGCGCCAAGAAAACTTCGAACCTCCCTATATAATTTAAAAACCGAAAAACTCTTTGTATCATGTTATTATTCTGACATGTACCGCGCTATCATTCGACATTTTCTTTTCAATGCACAATGCTGTGTCATTAACTGTCGCCTCTGTTTCACGTCACTATGCCACCTGTCCACCGGCCTTTCCGTACAGCCAATTATGTTTTTGACAGCTGAATTCTCGACATGACATGGGCCTAATCAAAATAGCATTTATTTAAAAAAAAAAAAAAACTTGACATTAACAAAGCTGACAGCTCACGGTTTCGTTATTAATGAGTCTCAACACCGAAGCGTTGCGTGTACTTTTTCTTTTTACGCTTTTCAATGTAATAAATTATTTTGTTAGTCGTTTTTTTTTCTGTATTGCGGGCGGTTAAAAACTAAATTCGTTTGATTACGATGTGATTTTATTACGTTCTAAACATTTTCTCGGCGTTGATTGACGTCTCTAATGTAAGTTAGGTTTATTAATCAATCAATCCGCAACGTTTATTACTGAACAGCTCTGAGAACTTTTGTTTGTTTCCATAATACACTTTCAAACTTTATTATTTGCTTTTTATATTTTTTGTATTGCGATTTTAATGTGCGCCCTCTTGAAAAGCAACGTTACATAGAAAAGAAAACAAAAATATTTAATATTCGGTATGTAATATTATATTTCAAATAATTCATTTTAATTAAACATAGAGATTATTTACACACAAAAGAAAGAAAAAAAACATTTGGCTGTATAATCCTTACGATTATCCAATACTCGCAAAGTATCAATCATCCTTAGAGAACACTTAGATAAATAACTATCATTAAATTGCACTAATCACTAAATTTGTCATGGTGCGTAACGCCGTCCACTGAGTTACTTTATTAATATCACAGAAGAAAATTGGACAATATAAGTATAGTTTAAAAGTTCGTTCGGTCCAAGTTATCACTTCACTTAGTTTACTGGTGAACGGCTGCCGCCCCAAGTCTCTGTCCATACATGGCGTAGGGAGAATAAAACGGTCCGAGCGCAGGGTTGAAGGCACCGTATGGTGAAGCACTGAGGCTGGCCGGGAGACCAGCTTTTGAGTAAGGATGGTATCTACTCGCAGAAAGTGGGCTGAGCGGCGCCGTCGGGTATGCGCTACGAAGACCGGCAGTCGTGAACAGTGGATTAAATTGATTTAAAATGGACGCTTGAGTCGATGCACTGGTCGATGGAGCGGATCCGTCGGCTGTGTGGCTTCTCAAGTGCTGTAACAATTCCTCGGAATTTCCAAACCGCTTGCCGCAGTAAGATTCGCCGACGATCCAGTTGCAAACGTAGGGTCGGCTCAGCTGGTGGTACGGCAAACTACTAGCGGCGGCTCCTTGCTGTGACAGAGCCATTGCCATTGCTAAGTTGTACTTTTGATGTTCGCATTGTGTGCACCCGGCGGGGCAAGATCCATTGCTCATTAACAGATGATGGTTGTTGACTGAGAACTGACAGCCTGTGCAATATGGATCTTTGCAGACAGGGACCAACGTCTCTCCCCCGGCAGGTGTTTTAACTCTCGCATATCCAAGGTATGGGTTTGCTGAAGATCCGGGAAAAGCAGCTGCGGCGGCAAGCATAGCGGCATGATGAGCATTGAATGGTGCTCCGGCATACGGCGGTCTGAATGCCGGGTTTCCGTGCTGCTCCAATCCAGGCGGGCAACAAAGTCCAGAGAGTGGATTAAATCCTGGTAATCCAGGTATATTCTTGAAAGCGCCCAGATGATCCTTGCCGTGTCCCAAAACCTCTAATCCGGAGCGGATTATAGGGCTTGTTCCAGATGAACTGGCTGAAGAAGATTTTGTTTCATTTGAAGGACTGTTTTTTCCATTTTCACCACTGGGCGATGTTGATTTACGTCCCGGGGTGCTCTTTCCAGATTTCTTGTCTTCGGAACTGTCCGAACTAGCTTTGGAAGAAGGCCGAGTCTCATCCGGTTTTTTTGTTATAACGTTTGCCTCGTATGGCTTGAACGCCAAATGTTTGCTTTCCGGAGACGATCGCGGCTTGTCTTGTTTCATTGTATTACTGTTTGGTGACGAACGACTTATTATATCACTGTTATTAACACTGTTCACTTTCTTCTTGTCGTGTGGTGGGAGCAGCGGCTTTGAAGGTGTCGAGTCAACACCAATTTGGCTGCAGGTTTGCGCTAGAAGCGCAAGCGGGCTTTTTTTCGAGTCCAACTGTAACAAAACAAAAACACAAAATTCATTCATTTGTTTTCAAGAAACTTATTATTTATTACATAGTTTTTTTTTTTTAATAATAATAAATTAGGTATTATTATAATATTATTATTTTTTACTTACAGTGGACGGAAGCGGTGCTAAATAATCTGGTTGTAAGTACTGGTTGGGATTTGTAGCCATCATTCCACCGTCTTCAAGCACCACCATTTGGAGATAACTTTTACTATCACTTTTGAACTTCACGATACAATCACGTAAGGGAGTTTAATTTAGTGTACACTTTGCAAACGGAGCGCAGACTGAGCAAGTAAGACACATGTGCACGCGGCGACGTTCGAAGCGACTGTGAGCGACTGGACCCCACCAAAGCTCGACTCGCCTCCGTACCCCGCGCCCTCGTCGCGACAGATAGAGACAGCAATACGCCGAACCTCCGCCAGACAGAGAGCGCTATGTCTCACCGCTGCAGCGCGCGATCGTAAAAAATAAAGCGGAAACGACACATAGCTGCATTGCGGTAGGGGAAAAAGGAAAGGCGGTATGTTCAGCAGTCGGGTGCGGATTGAGACGTGCGATGGCGTTGGTGGCTCGCCACCCATGACGGGCAGCGCTTTGAGTCGCCGCTGCGAGCGTGACTGCCGCTCTACCTGGCCGAGAGTCGCGTACCACGCTGCTTTTTGTTACGTGGCACTTTTATTACGTCCCCGACGACTCGCAGCGTCTCTCTTTGAGCTCCGTAGCACTTTGCTGACACGTTCGATACTACTTACGTTTTTACGAGCTTTCTTTGTTCCGAGATGCACCCGGCGTCGGTTCAAAGGGGCCAAATTGATCCGTTCCCGGGAAAACGTGTTTCCGTGAAACCGTTTGATGTGTCAACAAGTCCGTTAGACGTTTACGTTGAAACTCGTTAAGCTATCGATAAACATTTGTTTGACGATATTTCACTTTATCGACAGCGTTAAGTCCATAACGTTAATGTTAATCCGACACTAAAACCTGTCAAACACGGGTTCGGTCCGTCGGACCCTCCGTAGCGATCAAATTAAATATGTCAATTTGGGAACCCATATCAACAGCTGCGAGCGACGGCGGCGGGGCCCTTTAGAAATATTGCTTATTGTGTCCAAACAAAGATACTAAGTATAACGTATGGGCGGACGACAGAGGTTGTAAATAACCCGGCGGGTTGTAATATATTTGACAGTGCGCGGACACACGAAACAAAAAACATGTTTATTGCGAGATGGGGTCTGGTTCGGCCCCGGCGGCGGCCCGGCTCTCTTCTATAAATTAGCTCCGCGAGCATTTTAGTGTTTGTTTAAGGCTACGGAGGCGCCGATGGCCCTCGCCCGTACTGAATAACGTGTTTCGTGCTATTGGAATATAAAACAACGTATTACGTTACGATTCGTCTCAAAATTACAAAAGCTTTAACTGAAACATGCGATTTTAAAAACAAATCTCTTGTCTTGATAAATTCTGTTGATGCTCGCTGAGCCGTAATTGCAAACTCAATCGCGATAACACGGTTCATTAAATCGTATTGTATGTTTTCAAGGAGAATTTAACGCGTCGTCAATTTTAACAGACTTCTACACGATTTTCTAATTCTCTCATAGGGCCTAACTAATTTACAAATAAACTGTGGACCTTATTGTAGATTGTATCCGAAAATATTGAAGCTTTAATTCTGTCCTGCTGATTCATTTTTTGTTTGATAAATCGAGCATCACTCATGTTTTGTGCTGGCATAGATTCTTAGCAACTTAACCTACCTTAAGCAACTACTACTACTCTTGACCGCAAATAGAGAAGTAGTTATTTAAATCAGTATAGAACAAAATGAATCTTCACTAACTTACCACTTTTACAAATGAGATTTCGACCTCATTACTCAAGGTGGGTGGCGGCATTTAAGTTGAGTTTGTCAATGGGCTATGTTAACCACTTATTGGCAGGAGGGCCGTTAGCTCGTTCACCCAAAAATGCACAAAATTTGAAAAGATGCCTTTAAATTTGACTTCAGCAAGAGAAAAAGCCTTATTACGATATATCATGTTAATGGTGATCCTGGATGATAATGGAGCTAGCTTTGGCCGTGTGGCTTATGTAGTCCGGGATCTATTCCCAGTAGTTGTGCCAGTCTCAGTTTCATAAACCAGGACCTAACACTAGTTTGGACCCGTCGTAAGTTTAGCTTCCAAAAGGTATAAACCTTTTAAAATTTAGGAAGCGAAGCCTATTTCTCTGTTCGCAGATAAGCCATGCAAGGACCCCTCAGGTTCGCTAAGATAACGCGTTATTGTTTGAAGCGGATGCGGCGAGATCAAAGCGCTCGCACAAAGCGTTGCCGCCGATACCAAATTACTGTTTACAAACGCTGTAAAAAGCTTGACGGGGCCCATGCCTTGCTTTGATCTGCTCTGTTACGGTTACGTTAATGACTCATCGATAGTTTGAAGGGTAGAATAGTTGGGCTTAGATAGACTTGGCGCCTTCGAAGGGATTCATAATTCGTATATTTTAGATTCAGTAAACGGATTTCCAGTCATAGCTTGTTGAAATATGACCACATATTGAATATATTTAATACTTCCAATGAGAAACAGTCAACTTTTTTTCTCCTACCTATGCTGATAGCCTTGAGAGGCTATTTCAGCTTCTCCTTGACGTGTAGGTGAGCTCACGGGGCTCAACCTGGAGTGTTGTTAACACTAGCCCTAGCAAGAGCAGTGGTTCGCAGAATCGACCACCGGATCGGAAACGCGACCCACTGAGAAGATCCGACGAGAAACTCAGTAGGCTAACAGTCAGTGTTCAGTTCAAATAGTACGACAGCCCTTATAAAATACAATTGGCATTGAATAAAAGGAATATGATTTAAATGTTTTAATACAATTGACATTGAATAAAAGGAATTTGATTTAAATGTATTTTTTTTAATAGACCAATTGAAGAAAATAATTTCAAATATGTTTTAAATATCTACTTTATTTATTATTTATTATTTATTAATTAATTGAAATAGTTATCCCTTTTTAAGGACGACATAATTAGTAGCATAAAGAAAGTTAAGCTATTACCTCAATAAAATTAATCTGCGACATTGTACTCACTCCTTTCATTTTTTCATCCATTTTTGTTAGTCATGATTATCTACGCTTTGAGTTAAAATTATAAAAGTATTTTGAGGGTATGAATAATATCATTACAAAAATGTTTTTTTAAGGGATTTTATTACCTGATAACTTAGACCTTTATTTGGGTCATGCCTTATTTTAATTTATATTCTTATTTTACTAAAAAATGATAATTTGGAGTGAAATGAAATAAAATGAACTGAAATGAAATGAAGATGATTAAGTTGAAACATTAATCAATTGGGATGAAATTAAATGAAATGAGATGATATGGGATGAAATATAATCTCAGTAAAATGGTGGTCATTTACTACGATTTTTTCAGTGAACTTTTTGGGAGGATCCCGAGAAGTTACGTCCAGCGGCTTTTTTCTCGTTTGCCCACATTTGTGCACTTTCACAGATATTAAACAGTTAATAAACCATGGTTATTACACATTTAAACCTGAAGAAACACTAAATAGACAAAATAAAACAATTCACACAACTTCACTCCTCGCGTTCCCGCCAAAAAGTCCTTACTAAAATATATATATTTTTTTAAGAGATTTTATGACCTGGTAACTAAGACCTTTAAGTTATGTCTTATTTTACTTTATATTCTTAATTTTATGAAAAATTATAATATGGAGTGAAATGAAATGAAGATGATTAATTTGAGACATTAATCAACTGGGATGAAATTTAATGAAATGAAATGATATGGGATGAAATATAATCGCAGTAAAATGGTGGTCATTTACTGAGATTTTTTCAGTGGACTTTTTGGAGGAACCCGAGAAGTTACGTCCAGCAGCTTTGTTTCATTTTCCCACATTTGTGCACTTTCACAGATATTAAACAGTTAATAAACCACCATTATTACACAATTAAACCTGAAGAAACACTAAATAGACAAAATAAAACAAATCACACAACTTCACTCCTCGCGTTCCCGCCAAAAAGTCCTTACTAAAATGACATTTGAATAGTACATAGGTTATATAAAAAAAGAGGCTAAAGTATATGTTTCAATAAAGCCAATGATGACGTCGTTAAAGGTTAAACATGTTGGATTAAAAATATTGCTAATTCTTCCTTCTTTAGATTGCTATTGCTATAATATTGCTAATTCTAATGTATTTAATAAAGATTCATTAAAATCGGTTTTGCTGTATTCCGTAAAATGGTTATTCAATCAAAGAACATAAAAAAGTCAGTGCTGATTGAGGCACTGGCCTCATGTCTCAAGGTGATTGTTTTCACGTCGTGATGTGTATTGTCTGTACATTTACACATCACGTGGGCCTTGAGAGAATAAAGATGTTATTAAAAAACAATTGGACTATGTAGATTTGATTCTTTTCAATATTAAAGTGCTCTGTTTATTTCATTGCCAAATTGTATTATTACAAAAGGTTAATTGTTTAAATTGTGATTAATAATATATATTACATTATTTCGTGTAGTACATTTCATTATGCCATATAATGTTCGTGTACCTACTCGTCATTTTTTAAATTCAAAATGTCTAGACGGCCGCCTAAAGGTCAACCAAAACATTTGGTGTTTAAATATGATAAAGTGAACATATATTATATAAGTATATTTTTATGTTGAGATATTGCCTGGTTGGTGTGTTTGGTGTACCATAAAGAATACTCTCTCTCTTTCTCTCTCTCTTGTTAGTCGCCTAGCGTAGTATTAAGCGGTAGGCAGCGGCTTGACTCTGCCCTTGGCATTGCTGAAGTCCATGGGCGACGGTAACCACTCACCATCAGGTAGGCCGTCTGCTTGTCTGCCTACAAGGGCAATAAAAAAAAATTGGTTTCGAACTGAACTCTTGTCTCTTTTAAAGTTATGGTGACAAAAATGTGTGCCACTTATGTTCTATCCACTGAGTGCTATGAGGATTTCATGAGAGATAATTTTGAATCCGCTTCTGGGTTGAGGAATGCACTCCACTTCTTTGTTGGCTCCAAGACCTTTTTCCCCCTACCTATTCTATGGTAGCCTAAGCGGCTATTTTAGCTACGGCCGGACGGGTAGGTGAGCTCACGGGCTCAACCTGAGAGAGTTTGCTAACACTAGCCCTAGCAAGAGCAGTGCTTCGCAGAATCTACCACCGGATCGGAATCGCGACCCACTGAGAAGATCCGGCGAGAAACTCGGTGGCTGTGTCTATGGGTTAGTTCGCTCGTGGAACTCTTCGTCGTACTCCAAGCCCCAAACGTCAATTTCTTCGATCGAAGTTTGAAGAGATTCCTTAGTTAGTAGCTAGATGGCCAGGCCAGAAGGAAAATGGCTTGAGATTTGAAACCGCGAGCTCATTCAGTTTTATATAGTAAGCATTCATTTTATGAGGTCTAAGAGTTATAGTATTCTGATTTCTGGTGATAATTTTAAAAACAGATAAGCAGTGCTCTCATTGCGAGCTGTAGCCAATAAAACCAGCGACTCTCATGACCACACCGATAAACGTTGTTAACATTTTTTGTACAGTTTTACGACGTGCCACATTTGGTTCAATAAACATTTTCCCCCTAACCAAAATGCAGATCGTAAAACATAAAACATTAGCCGGCAAATTTTACTGCAATGATAAACTCACAAAGGCGTTATGGTGTCTTTATCTCGAAGTTAATGCACTGATAATGTTTACGGGATCGGTAAATATTATGAGATTATTGCAAAAAGTTTTATGATTCAGCTCTAGCTTTCCGTTACACGGGTCCTGCAAAGTTATGTTTATATTGTTTGTTATGGGATTTAAATATAAAAAACCTGTACTGGTACCTATACACCTATATATGTCTTTTTCGTTTCGTTATTAATGAGCAACGAATCGATCTGGTTCTTAACTTAAATGATCACGAAAAGTATAGCGCGATTAGTGTTTTAAAATGGCACGTGTTTTTATAATTGAACAATCACATGATTAAAGCATCGGTTATCGCGGGGCACAGGCTTCTGGAATGCTGTTCGGTACCGGGAACATGCGTTAAATTTGAAACGGCAGCTCAAGCAATCCCGATAATTTTGAAATTAAATATTTTGATTCCTAACTCGCTACTTTTACATGATTGAATTTAAAAAAATGCTTTCTTCATCTGGGAATTGAAGCTATTCAAAACTGAGGTATCTTTCATGAATCTGTAGCTCGTATACTAAGCGCATCCGCCTCTGTAGCACAGTTCTGTCCGAATTAGCTGGCCACCGCACCTTTTAATACGCTTTTATTAGCTTCAGACATATTGTATGTTAGTAAGTTAGTATGTAACGGAATTTTTAACATGATTTTAACCCCCTTCAACTCGAAATTTGGTATACTTATTACAAACCGATGACAATTCAGTATTTAAAAACATATGGGAAAAAACAAAATAAAAAAATGAATTTAAACTAAAAAATGAAAAATAAATAATAGTTTAAAAAACTAACAAAATACGCTTTTATAAAAAATCCAACTTAAAAATATAAAATAAATTTTAATAAATTTGAATTAAAAATAGTGTAAAAAAAAGATTTTATTGTAAAAAAAGCGTGGGGCGCATGGTATCAGTAGCTATAAATATTTTATGAACAGATATGAGTAGAAGGGTTAATTTGATAATATCCTGAAAAACAGTTTCTATAAAAGCGTATTTTGTTAGCTTTTTAAACTATTATTTATTTATTTTTTATTTTATTCCCTACATATTCGCCGGTAGCCTAAAGGGCTATTACAGCTACGCCCAGACGGGTGAGTTCACGGGCTCGACCTGAGAGAATTGCTAACACTGGCCCTAGCAAAAGCAGTGCTTCGCAGAGTCTACCACCGGATCGGAATCGCAACCCACTGAGAAGATCCGGCGAGAAACTCAGTGGGCTGTGTCTATGGTTTAGAAAACGCACCTGTTTTTGCCTTTTGCACGTTAATGTCAAATATACTTCTATTCCCTCATTAATATAAAAATTGTCTGGGCGCGGCCACTTTCTCTAAGCTATGATTTGGTTTATGACGCGGCATGTCCTATTCTGGATTTCGGCATTCCTAACTCAATCTGATGGGAAAATCCCGCGCATACCTCGCTCTTGGGCGCCTTATCTCTCGTTTCTTGAATTCTAGTGTAAATAATAATAGTAATTCAATGTTTATTTCTTTTCTTTCTCTTGATATAGTTCTATTTTCTTTCAGGTCTACTTAAACAAAGTTTCTAAAGTATTTTCTTCGATTTTCGCAAGGCATGGACATTGAAACTACTTTTAAGGCTTAATCTTTATTTTGTCATATTATTTTTTTTAAAACTGTAAATTATTCGGAACTTAATGCGAGAATTAAGTTTTTATGCTTAAATATATGTAAAAGCTCCGAAAGAATTCCTAAGCTGTAAAATATGTACCTAAAAACAGTTTTTTTTACAAACCATTTTTAATGAACTTTGCTTTATTAGATATCAAAGTGATATTTTCGATTGCACGTTGGAAAAACCAAGGCAGAGCTCACCGTAAAACAATAAATAAAACGTTGCACGAAATAAATTTTCCCTCTAGTTGTATTAGTATTTATGGCGGCAATAAACACGGGCAGGCTTTTGTGAAACGCCGCTTGTTGTAAATAATTTCACAGTGAGTCGGTCGCCTTGTAACACTTGTCTGTTCAGCTGCGAAATCAGCGATTTTTATCTCGAAATGCAAACGTAAAAAGAAATATTTTTTCGAACTCTTTGCCGAGTTCCACGAGTACGATTACCAGGGGACCCTAAGCCTACTCTTGGTGTTAGAGCTGAAGGCTTCCGATGCAAGGGTTATTGGATCTGATGGATCCGTAAGGACGTGTCTAAGGCGTGATCAGGATTCAAGTAGTAGTCAGCGTTGGCAACGATAAGGCGATTATCATGACGCATAATCTTATAGAAGTATCGTTCCGACGCTAACTTCATGTGTTTCCGGATTGATACGAGGCCCGGGTCGTCGTGTCTACGTTCCTCACAGACCACGGAGCTCCAGCGGCTAACCTGCAAAAGCGAGATAGGATGGGTTGTATTATATTATGGATATTCTCTAGTGGAGACCGCGCAGCGGGAGACGTAACGTGGGACGCCCCCTGGCTAGGTGGTGCAATGACCTCCGAACGGTGGCCGGCAATAAGTGTATGAGGAGAGCCGTAGACCGGGCTCAGTGGTGAGGATTGGGAGAGGCCTATGTCCAGCAGTGGACGACTGTGGGCTGTTGATGATGATGATGATGATGATGATGATGATGATGATGATGATGATGATGATGGGTTGGAGGGTTTCTATGTGTGTGTGGGCCGCGTGAGCGAATACCACACAGGCGTAAGTCATGACGGGCCTTATGCAACTTTTGTAAAGTGTCACCTTGTTCCGAAGGGACATTTTACTCCGTTTAAAGATCATGGGGTGAAGTCTGCCGAGAATAAACGCGGCACAGTTACGGACTGATTTTATTTGTGGGCGGAATGTCATGGATGATAGATTTATACCTAAGGTTGAGAGTCAATATAATTGATTAAGATTTTTTAAATAGCATTACCGCTTGTCTCTCTTTTTTTTCCTACCTGCGTAACCTTAACAAGTAGGTGAGCTGACGGGGCTCACGCGACCGTGCCGCCTTCATATTAGGACGTCTCTACCCTATGCTTTACAAGCGAAGCAAACTGTCCCTCCGTAATAAGGTAACTCTCTACAAAACTTGCATACGCCCCGTTATGACGTATGCAAGCGTAGTGTTCGCTCACGCAGCCCGCACCAACTTGAAGCCCCTTCAGGTTATTCAATCCCGATTCTGCAGGATAGCCGTCGGAGCACCATGGTTCCTGAGGAACGTGGATTTCCACCATGACCTGGAGCTCGACTCTGTCAGTAAGTATGTACAGTCGGCATCATTGCGCCATTTCGAGAAGGCGGCACGACATGAGAACCCTCTTGTCGTGGCCGCTGGAAACTACATACCTGATCCTGTAGAGGTAGACCGAATGGTAAACAGTCGACGTGGCCCAAAGCACGTCATTACGGATCTTCCCAATCCATTAACGGTGCTTTTAGGCACCACAAGCCACAGACACAGCCCACTGAGTTTCTCGCCGGATCTTCTCAGTGGGTCGCGTTTCCTATTCGGTGGTAGATTCTGCGAAGCACTGCTCTTGCTAGGGTCAGCGTTAGCAACACTCCAATTCGAGCCCCGTGAGCTCACCTACACACGTTAGGGTGAAGCTGAAATAGCCTCTCAAGGCTATCAGCATAGGTAGGAAAAAAAAAACGGGGCTCAAACCTGATGACGTTGCTAGCACTAGCCCTAGCAAGAGCCCTGTGTATGTGGGTTAATTTACTCGCCGAGTCCTTCGACGAGAACGATGACCAAGCTTATTTCGTGGCCCGATCGAAAGTCGGTGAACCTCAAAAGGTGACAAGACAATACTAAACGACTGTTATAATGATTTCGCGTTGTAACATTTCGGGCAGTAACTATTGTCACAGCATTCAGTCCCCGAAGACGGCGCTAACAGCGAAAACAATAGAACAATTTGAGGGTCATCTTCGAAGCCTTTGCGGATTGTTCACTTGACGTTCTCAAGGTCTCTTTTCGTGAAGGCGATGTTTATGTTTAAGGTCTTAATTTATGGTAGCATTCATAGGTTGTACAGAAGTATTTCAATAAGTAGAATAAAGGTATAATGCCGTAGCGCACAATTCATTCAACAATGATTTACAGTTGTTACGATGTGCTTAAAATTGTGGTGTACGTTACCTGTTAAAAAATAAAAGGGGCGTGAATATAAGATTGGGTCTTGCCTATAACGCCTAAATGCATGATCGCTTCAGGGCAGACTTGAATCGTATCTTATTATAACTACATATTAACTGTAAGAACTAAATGAGCACATGGTTAATGGATAGGAAAGTACTGGAAGAAAGTTGAAAAAAGAAAAACGAAGAAATTTTTTTTTTTATTGCTTAGATGGGTAGACGATCTCACAGCCCACCTGGTGTTAAGAAGGTTATTGGAGCCCATAGACATCTACGACGTAAATGCACCAACCACTTTGAGATATAAGTTCTAAGGTCTCAAGTATAATTACAACGGCTGCCCCACCCTTCAAACCGAAACGCATTACTGCTTTATAGCAGAAATAGGCAGGGTGGTACCTACCCGGGCGGACTCACAAGAGGTCCTACCGCCAGTAAGATGCCGTAGGATAGGAACTGGTCCTATTTTGAAAAATGCGGGCTACTCTTATTAGTCCAGGGGCTAAATATCAAAGTCCGAAAGATTGTTTTGGCTGCCTATCTGCCAGTAGCCTCTTGGGGCAATTCTGACTTCACCGTGGCTGGTGAGTTTGAGGATTTCTTCTGATATCTGTGCTGAGAAGAGCTTGCTGAATCTACACTAACCCACTGAGAAGTTTTTTTTATTGCCCTTACAGGCAGATGAGCATACAGCCCACCTGATAGTGAGTGTTTTCCGTCGCCCCTGGACCACAGCAATGCCAGGAGTAGAACCAAGCTACTACGAACCTTTAGGCATTTATTAGCCGAGAAACTCAGTGGTATTCCAACATATGCGACGTCTGACGGATGTGCTCTTTTTCTGCATTTTCCTTTTCGCAACTTAAAGAATCGTGTACCTTCCAATAAACATCCCGACAGATTAACATTAATAAGATAATCTATTCTTTGAATTCACTTTACGTAACCAAATGTTTATACACATTTCAATTGAGTCAAGTTTACGTGGCTTATTCCCAATAACGCCATGAATATATAGAGTCCAATTCTAGTTCATTCCCTGGGGAATACAAAAACTGAGTTAGTAATTACCGATCGTAAATAAACCGATTACCGAATACGCGTAGGTAATAGAACGATTAACATCGCAATGAATTCGAAAGTCACATCCGCCGGGACCCCACACGTCAAAAACAAAATCGAGAATGCACACACAGAATAAATATATATATTTCTGTTATTAAAGAAACACCAGTGGCGAATACCAAACGGGTCTCCGAAACGTAAACATTACTCGTACAATAAATAATAACGTTTTAACGCGCATTCCCAGAAGTGCGGTAACAATATTTTAATGCTACTCAAAAACTCCAATGTGCATCCTGCGCGATACATTCACGATTGAAGGGCGGTCGTGGGGCGCGCATATCGGATCTTTGTTGGAGCGCGATGAAGTTTCGTGATTCTGTACGTTAAATATTTGTGGAACTGAACGAACATGTGTTAGGGCATCGTGACTGAACACAAACGGAGTGTTAAAAAAAGCCTTAATGTCCAAAAAAGACAGTAAGGTTTAGTTAATAACGCTGTTTATCACTACATAGTATAAAACAAAGTCGCTTTCTCTGTCCCTATATCCGTATGTGTGCTTAAATCTTTAAAACTACGCAACGGATTTTGATGCGGTTTTTTTAAATAGATAGAGTGATTGAAGAGGAAAGTTTATGTGTATAATAAACTTCCATTAAATAGTGGAGAAATCAATAATAAATTACAGTTTCCGAAGCGAAGCGAAGGCGGGTCGCTAGTCTCTATATAAATAAATCTACATACACCATACATTTACTGGTGGTAGGACCTCTTGTGAGTCCGCACGGGTAGGTACCACCACCCTGCCTATTTCTGCCGTGAAGCAGTAATGCCCTTCGGTTGGAAGGGTGAGGCAGCCGTTGTAACTATACTGAGACCTTGGAACTCATATCTCAAAGTAGGTGGCGGTATTTACGGTAGGAAGCGGCTTGGCTCTGCTCCTGGCATTGCTGAAGTCCATGGGCGACGGTAACCACTCACCATCAGGTGGGCCGTATGCCCGTCTGCCTACAAAGGAAATAAAAAAAAAATACTTTGTAGATATCTATGGACTCCGGTAACTATTTAACACCGGATAGGCTTTAACTCGTCTACAAACCTAAGTAATAAAAAAAATACATAATTGAGTTCAGAATATTCTAGGTACCTATTTATATTTCAAATTTCGACTTAGCAGTGCTCACTAGTTAATACTCGCTAGGTAGCTTATGGGGTTATTTTAACTAATCACGGACCGGTAGATGAGTTCACGGGCTCAACCTGAGAGAGTTTGTTAACACTAGCCCTAGAAAGAGTAGTGCTAGAATCTACCAACGGAGCGGAATCGCGACTGATTGAGAAAATCCGGCGAGAGAATAAGTGTTTTTTTTTTATTGCCAGTCTGTACTGTTACCACTGAGACCTTAGAACTCATATCTCCAGGTGGGGGGGGGGCGGCATTTACGTTGTAGATGTCTATGAACTCCGGTAACTACTTAACATCAGGTGGGCCGTGAGATCGTCCATCCACCTAATCATTAAAAAAACTAAATTATTATTACCAACACCCTATATAAGTATACATACTGTAGCAATTAGCTTTACGAGAAGAGTTATAAATTAAAACATAACGCTTTGTAACTCTTCTTACCCATTTCTTCTCTTTATACCCAACTATAAGCAGATTTACATAACGTCCATATTATTCTGAGCTGTCATATCAGTAAAGCCCGATTACAGTCCGGTTCAAGCGACCTGGTATCTCTGAGTGGGTTCCACACAGTACAGTCCTCAGTATTCTGAGGACTTGTTTAGCATTCTGAGGACTTGTTTAAGGAAAGACTTGCCATCGAACCCTGGAACTGTGAAGGAAAATTCCCGAACATGATATCATGTATTTGTTAACAACACACTCTTCATGGATCGCCTAATTATTGTTGGATATAGCATATTCTTCGCAGTCAAAGTCAATGGAATCTATATTTATCACACATGAGCTCTGCTGCTACACGAAAAGCAAACTTCATCTTATTTTCTGAATCCGTGAAATAAAACAAATTCCTCACGGTGATACTTTAAATCAGTACTTATGGAGCATATCAAACAACGCTATCAACATAATTACGAGAGATACTTCAAGTCTTATAAAGATTAATTTTACCTCCTATCTAAGTAAAAGAATTACATTATCATTATCAAACAATAAAAAGTTCTTAAAAACACCTCTTTTAAAATATTAATGAAGTCTCTCTTAAATCTGAGATTAATTATAATTGTACTTTTAAATCTGTTTTAATCTCTCACTGTTATCCTAACATAAAGACATTACGAACTTGTATTTGCATCAATAAAATGTAATTATGAGTTTAAAATAATAAAGAGCTCTTAATTAGTTTATTGTTGAAAGTCAAGATCATGTGAGAATGACAATACAAAGTTTTAACAAAAATAATACCGAAAAATACTTCAACAAAATAAAATGAGAATACCATCATGTATGTAGTCAAAGTAAATTCAATATACATACAAATGCATTATGAAGGATAGCTCAAAGCCTACTTGTCAGATCTTGATTGAATTTAAGTGAGACATGGACAATGGACACATGAGAAGCACCAGTGTTCAAATGAAAAGAATCATGATAATCGGTTCAGCTAGAAAATATTTCTGTTGGTAGGACCTCTTGTGAGTCCGCGCGGGTGGATACCACCACCCTGTCTATTTCTGCCGTGAAACAGTAATGCGTTTGTGTATGAAGAGTGGAGCAGCCGTTGTAACTATACTTGAGACCTTAGAACTTATATCTCAAGGTGGGTGGCGCATTTACGTTGTAGATGTCTATGGGCTCCAGTAACCACTTAACACCAGGTGGGCTGTGAGCCCGTCCACCCATCTAAGCTATATAAAAAAAAAGTAAAATGGCAGATTGAGAGCGTCCTCCTTTTTTAAAGTTGGCTAATTATAATTAAACTTGTCATAGCGGTAGAGTGTATTGTGAGCCTACCTATTGGGTTTCTTGTTGTATCTTCTCAGTAGATGGCGATCCGTTCGGTCATTCAACGCAGCACTCACTGGTCTTGCTAGGGCAGATGCTAGCAAATTCTTACAAGGCGAGCACCGAGAGCTCGTCCACCAGAAATCGTGAAGCCAGAATAACCCTTCGAGGCTATTGGTATATAGGTAAGTAAAAAGTGAGCCCTCAACTGTATGTGTGTGTGGCTATCCGGTCTATTTCTGCAGCAAAGCAATCATGCACTTTGAAGATTGGATAAATATAACTTATGGAAGCGTGATCGCTGAAGTCATTATTATATTATTACAATTGGATAAAGCTGGATGCTGCAAGATCTATGGAGCTAATAACTAGGTGGTATATGAGCAATTCATCTAATTTGCTTAAGAAAATAATTAAGATACATTTTAATCAACATGTTTTATCAATACTAGCTATAAAAAAATATTTAGATTATTGAAACGAAATAGGTATTCATATAATATATAAAATTAATATTATATATGTACACAATTCAATTTATAAAATTACCATAATATTAGTAAAGTGTGAACGTGTATAATGAATTAAATCGAATACATTACTTCTTCTATAAGTTATCTTTTGTTAGTTTCATCGCTATATAAGTCATGTCATCATTAAAATTCACCACTAAACATTTTCTCAGGCGTAAAGCGTTTCTATTGATTCCCCAACAAAAGGAACTGGTCCTTAATTCTATAGTTTATTATTCGTAAACGTATTATATTACCGGTTGTACACGCATGAATACAGTATAAATAAAATGGTGGCGTACCATAAAGATAAAGATAAACAAAATTCTACCCTGTATGGCTTCCCCTTTTATTGGCAGGGGGCAATTCGAAGCGATATGTTCTGGCAGTTGAACCATCAAAATTCTGCCATTTGAATTTCCAAAAATATTCCTTATCCAAGAACGGTTAAGAGCCGTTTTGGTTTATACAAAATTTTGGTAATGGTAAAATAGGTATTGGCGGTACTATAATTTATATTCCAGTGACGATTTAGTGAGAGTTTACGAAATTGTTAAAGACAGATAAAAGGGCGATATTTACATTAGGGTGGTTTATGGGAGGTCTGAGCATCAATGTAAGTACTAGAACGACGGGAGTTACGACTGACTCTAATCTCTTTGAATGGATATTAAAATTTTGATACATTAAACTTCAGGGTTTGTGGTATTGTGAATTAAATTTTACTTTTACTACGGACGAGCTATTTATTAACGGGCTAAGCCAGAATAAAAAAGACGTTGGCAGTACAACTGAAATTGTCTAATGGATTTTGTTATCTAAAACTCATTTTGTGACTGATTAGTTAATTATTACACCTATGTAAATATTAATTTTGAACTGATGAAGGAAACGTAGTGAAAATCGAGCAAAAATGTCTTTCCGCCTGACAATGAACAAGCAGAGGTCGCATTGTCTGTTTATATAATTCATTTTAGATTATTATTACGGAAGGTAGCCTCTCGAAATTCGGTTCCTCATTTTTGTTCCACATTAGAACGTTATCATTTCGTGCACACTTTCATGCTATCACAGCAAACTCATTAACGCTTTCGTCTTGAACAAATAATTTTATCGCACCTCACGTAACTAAACAGCCGTGTTTAATGAGACAAACAAGTTTGTACTGTGACACCAATGTTTGTCGTGTAATAATATCGGGAATTATTTGTTTTGTGTCAACATGGCCAAATTTATTACACGAATTCGTGGTCTAGGGTTGTAACCGATTTATTTTGTTATGTAACTTTTAAGGTGATTCGATTCACACAAAAAGTGGTTTAATTTTATATTTAGCGAGTGTAATGATTGAGCAACGTACTATTTTATTTTTTTATTTTTACTATTGCACCAAAAATATATATATTATGTCGAAAATTTAAGAAGATTTTCGTTTTTTGGGGCAACCACGGTGACTTTTTTTTCAGTCTCATCTGATAACAGAGTAATAGACATAAAACAAATACTAGATAACGCAGCAAATATTTAAACATCGTGGAGTTCAAGAGAAAACGTGACGACGAGGGGTCTTAAGAAAGTTGTTTTGACAGAATGATTAATGACACATCATTAGCACCAAGGCCCGCAAACAAAGGTGTAAGCGGAATTAAAGGTTGGAGCTGCAGCGACATTAAGTAGATATACGACTGCGGTAATATGACGCGTGATAAGCTCTGTCACTTTGGAGGGTAATGTTAGTTAATGTCAGTCAGCTGATTGTATCGTACCTTTTTTTGTTCGTTCACGGTTTTGATGCGTGACAGAAGTAGAACGGAGTTATGATTCGATTTGACAGCTGTTATGAATCGCCAAGTAATATTAATGTACCTAGCATGTATTATGCAAGCGCGCTATGCCTTTAAAAAATCTCTTAGTTTTTTTTTTCGGTTGGATAAATTAAATATTTTTATAATATTTACCGAACATCACTATTACTAGTGCAAGCTATGCGCGACTGATTCGTTGAAATCAAAAAAATATCCTGCTGGTATTTTGTATTAGGCAAGTAAATTAATGTCCACATATTTAGACAGGCAATACTCCGAGGGCTATGTATACATAACAGTTTGATGGCATCAAGCCGTAGGTAGACGTGTCAGAAAAAAATATCCACATAAATAAATTCATTTCGGTTGGTGTCGAGCAAACTCAAAGTGAAATTACCGAGGCTCGACGCGACGTGTGCATGAAAAATTCATTTGGTACATAACAAGAGGGCGACGAGGAATAATAATTTGAATAAATATCAAGAGACGCCCATACATACGGGTGACGTGACAAAAAGCGGATTCAGCCACGCGTGTTTATGTGTTTTGATGTTGTAATTTGGCAGTTGCGGTTGGCACAGAAAACGTAACTCGTTTTGACAACTCCGCGTACGCAAAAAAAGTTATCGAGTTTTAAAAAGGGACGCGTCAGAAAACGTAATTTTCCGAATCGTTTCGTACGCGATTCTTTCCCAGGGGTAATTTTTGTGACACGACACTTGAAGGTATTAGGCGGTTTTTTTTATTTTTTGCTTTCGGTAAACCGATGCGCGTGATTATTATTCTATTCACATGTCCCTTTTCACTGGAAGCTACGAGCGAGTTTACGGCGCACACATCCCCTGTTCTGAGAAGGTCTGGCATAGCACAAAAGGGTGCTAAGTACGCTCGCAAACACAAAAATAATAACAAAATCCTCGTGTATTTTGACAACATAATACTCGACGGTCACAAAAGGCGTCACGTCACGAGCAATCGGTTTCGGTTCCCCGCCGCCCTTTGAGAAGGGTACCCAAACAAGTTTCGCAAATAATTTATTAAAAACTTTTCGCTCGGGACTCTACGGCAGTTGGCTTACTGTGCGCTACCGTTTGACGGCGTCGAAAGATTTCGTAGAGATTATAATTGACAAGATCTTTGTTGTCTGTGACAAAGGGATTTGGTATAAATCGTGGCATTGTGCCGGCTGCGAGATTAGCCCGAGCGAGCCCAGTTGGCTTATAATACTGTAATTGAATACGGCACGGGTACTTCGGACACAATGCGCGATTCTCGTTAAACTTAATTCCGAAGTAGGCTGTCACTTCATAGATCCTCGAAGATAACCGCAATATAATACGTATTAAAAAAATGTAACTATTTTTCATTACCTTCGTTTCCTGTTTAATTTTTTTTTTTTTTAATAATCCGGTTTGATTTTTAGCGAAGAACTTTTCTGATCAGTATTTTTGCCAACGAATTAGCATATTGCAACCTTTGTGTAAATAAATACGTTTGTGTTTTGTTTAAATTAATACCTTATTGCTTCTGTTCTGACAAAAACACTCTATTCTGCACTTTATTATATTATCAAATAAAGTCTAAAATGTAAAACATATAAATCGGCACAATACAAAACTAATCTGCTTAATTCAGGTCTCACAATTCACATTATCACTCTGAATAGACATTAAATCGACCAAATCTCGACAATGACATCAATCGAATGACCACCCAAACATTCGAAGAACTAAAGCGTAATAAATTCGCTTGCACACGCACCTTGCCCGTTTCATTAGTTGCATACAAATTTGGTTGCTCTCCGGCTATAGTGTCACCGCATCGACGAACGCATTCGAGTCGCGAATAGCGATGGAATACAAATTAAAAAGTTGCATTACAGAACAATAAAAGGACGCTCGAAAATGCCAATAAATCATCAGTAGTTAAGCAAATTTATATATATTTTTATTGCTTAGATGGGTGGAAGAGCTCGCAGTCCATCTGGTGTTAAGTTTTTTTTTTTTTTTTTTTTTTTTTTTTTTTTTTTTTTTTTTTTTTTTTTTTTTTTTTTTTTTTTTTTTTTTTTTTTTTTTTTTCCTACCTATGCTGATAGCCTTGAGAGGCTATTTCAGCTTCACCCTAACGTGTGTAGGTGAGCTCACGGGGCTCAAACCGGAGAGTTGCTAACACTGACCCTAGCAAGAGCAGTGCTTCGCAGAATCTACCACCGGATCGGAAACGCGACCCACTGAGAAGATCCGGCGAGAAACTCAGTGGGCTGTGTCTAGGGGTTAATTCGCTCGTCGAGCCCTTCGTCGCAAGCGACGGGTTCGACGAGGACGGTGACCGGTGCTTGTGGTGCCTAAAAGCACCGTTAATGGATCGGGAGGATCCGTAATGACGTGCTTTGGGCGACGTCGACTGTTTACCATTCGGTCTACAGGATCGGGTATGTAGTTTCCAGCGGCCACGACAAGAGGGTTCTCATGTCGTGCCGCCTTCTCGAAATGGCGCAATGATGCCGACTGTAGATACTTACTGACAGAGTCGAGCTCCAGGTCATCGTGGAGATCCACGTTCCTCAGGAACCATGGTGCTCCGACGGCTATCCTGCAGAATCGGGATTGAATAACCTGAAGGGGCTTCAAGTTGGTGCGGGCTGCGTGAGCGAACACTACGCTTGCATACGTCATAACGGGGCGTATGCAAGTTTTGTAGAGAGTTACCTTATTACGGAGGGACAGTTTGCTTCGCTTGCAAAGCATAGGGTAGAGACGTCCTAATATGAAGGCGGCACGGTCGCGTACCGTTTTAATATGGGGACGGAATGTCATCCCTCTGTCGAGGGTGACGCCTAGGTATTTGACCTGCGAGGCCCACGGTATGGGCTGGCCAAAGAGAGTGACGGGGCTAACGGCGGAGGTGTTTGCGCGCCTATTAGGGAGTGGGATGCTCGAAGTAGTATTCGGAGGGCGACCCCTTTTGAAGAGCACCGCTGTGCTTTTCGTGGGGTTGATGTCGATGCGCCACTTCCGGAACCACTGTCCCATGGTGGCTACTGCGATCTGGAGTCGCCGATGCAGCAACGACATCTTCCTACACGAGTAGTAGATAGCCGTGTCATCGGCGAAGACCGCTAGATGGGTCTCCGGAGACCGGGGTATATCATTGATATACAAACTAAATAATAACGGGGAGAGCGCGGAGCCTTGCGGGACTCCGGCAGTCAGTTGACGGGGACGAGAACGAGTTCCCTCTACTCGATATCGAAACGAACGGTTCGACAAGAAGTCTCGTATGATGAGCACGAGTCTGTCTGGCACTCCCATGTTGTACAGTTTGTAAATTAAACCGTTGTGCCAGACTTTGTCGAACGCCTTCGCGATGTCGAAGAAGAGGGCGCCGGTCGGGATTTGTTTACGCCTATTTAGTCCTATCAGGATGTGCTCCGTGAGGCGGTGCACTTGTTGTACGCACGAGTGTTTAGAGCGGAATCCGAACTGTTCGTCTATGAGAATTTTGTTCGCGGTAACAAAATCCCAGAGGCGTTTCCTAAGGAGCCGTTCGTAAATTTTTCCTATCGTCGGGAGGAGACTAATCGGACGGTAACTAGATGTTTCGTTTGTCGGTTTGCCCGGCTTATGTATACCGATAACGTCCGCTTCTTTCCACACCGCGGGAAAGATGCAGTGCGTCATAGCGGCATTTAAAATTGTAGCCAACATTGCTATCAGTTGGACTGGCAAGAGTTTTAGCGCGCGGTTGCGAATGCCGTCGGAGCCGGATGCCTTCCTAGGTTGGAGATTGTGGATCGCGTCTCTAACTTCGTCAGTGGTAATGGGGGGTAACGCGTCCGAGGGCGGCAGGGAAGCTCTGCGCTCGACCTCCCTGTCGACTAACTCGGTGTGTTCGGGGTCCGCGTGTTGAGTGCTGGTGGTGCACTGCTCTTGCAGTGCATCGGCCAGCAGCTCAGCCTTGTCATCGTCATCGAATGCCGGTGGTTGGCCTGAAGGGCGTACGAGGGGAGGCATAGTAGCGGTAGTTTCGGATTTGAGAGTCCTAGCTAGTCGCCAGTATGCTTGGTGGGAGGGCGCGAGTTGCTCTAAATAACTATGCCAATTATCGTTACGCGCGTCGCTTAGGCGGGAGTGGACTTCGCGTTGTAGACGACGCATCCGAATCCGGTTTGAATGCGTGGGAAGCCGATCGTAGGCCCGGATTGCCGCGTTCCTAACTCTTAAGAGATTCCTAAGTTCGGAGGATAGTCTGATGCGGTGGAAGCTGTCCTCCACATCGACTTCTTTTGAAGATCTAATGATCGCGGAAGAGATGTGATCGGTAATGATGTTTATGGATTCGACGGTGTCCTCGGGGGATAGATTCGAATCCAGGCCGTAAGGGAGGATTGGCGGAGTGGTTACCGCGCCTGACTGTTGCTCGCAGGTCGTGGGTTCGATTCCCAAATTGAGCAGATATTTGAGTTTTATTTATTTATTTTTATTGCTTAGCTGTGTGAACGAGCTCACAGCCCACCTGGTGTTAAGTGGTTACTGGAGTCCATAGACATCTACGACGGAAATGCGCCACCTACCTTGAGATATAAGTTCTAAGGTCTTAGTATAGTTACAACGGCTGCTTCACGGCAGAAATATGCGGAGTGGTGGTACCTACCCGCGCGGACTCATAAGAGGTCCTGCCACCAGTGAAAGTGACAAGCTTTACTTTTTTCGTTTTTATTGCACGATGCTATGCCATTGTCGTGAAGGCATTCGTGAACATGTGTCAAGTACGTATATTTTTTGGAAAAATGTGTACCTGCCAGCGGGATTTGAACATCGGTATATTCGCATCCTTTATTACGAGCGAGCCGAGAGTCTTATCATTTAGGCCACGATTACTTCAGCTGCGAGTCCATTGAGACTTTGATTTCGTGGTTTAATGATTACGTTATTAGATTTAATGGCGATATTCGCCGTCTATAAATAAGTACTACGATCTGTTTTCTCCTACCTATTCGCTGGTGGCCTTAGAGGCGATTCTAGATTCGCACAGACGGGTAAGCGGGCTCAACCTGAGTGACCTTGCTAACACTAGCCCTAGCAAGAGCAGTGCTTCGCAGAATCTATCGCGTGATTAGAATCGCGACCCACTGAGAAGATCCGGCGAGAAACGATGTCTATGGGTCATCATATTAGGTCGACGGTGACTTTTTGACTATTATTCCAGTGTACTGCGACCATCAACTAGCTTTTATTAGTTTATTGTAAATGCTATGCGGCGCCAAAAGACTTGAAAAACACCCTGAAACAGCATAGTTAGGACATGCCGTAGTTAAAATCACCTTGGCATTTATAAGTAGTCAGTTAGCATCAAAAACGGCTTGCAGCATGCTACAGACTACAAGCATCGTTTTTATTTTTAAAGAATTAGTAATGACAAAATAAAAAACTGGGAACAAATCACGCGCGGTCGTCCGGCCCCAAATTAGGACTCCCTGTGTTATGGATACTAAAGACTGAGATACAAATTCATATACGTTTAAATAAAAACTGGTGGTAGGACCTCTTGTGAGTCCGCGCGGGTAGGTACCACCACCCTGCCTACTTTTGCCGTGAAGCAGTAATGCGTTTCGGTTTGAAGAGTGGGGTAGCCGTTGTAACTATACTTGAGACCTTAGAACTTATATCTCAAGGTGCGTGGCGCATTTACTTTGTAGATGTCTATGGGCTCCAGTAACCACTTAACACCAGGTGGGCTGTGAGCTCGTTCACACAGCTAAGCAATAAAAATAAATAAATAAAACTCAAATATCTGCTCAATTTGGGAATCGAACCCACGACCTGCGAGCAACAGTCAGGCGCGGTAACCACTGCGCCACCGAGTCAGTCTATTGAATTGAATGAAAACTCTTTTTTACAGTTAATAGCAGTTTTACGTTTTTTATTGCCATTGTATTGTTTGTGACGTCTCGAATACTTAAAAGCTTTCGTTCTCACGGATAACTGACTTTATTAATGAAGCTAGTTACATACAATCTCCAGTTTGTCAGACGACAAGACTTCAAATTCGCATAAAATATTATTATGGTCCGATTAACAGGTGAAAATACTATCATCATAAGAAATTCTGTCCAAGATGACATAAGTTATCATGCTACACAAAAAATCGGTTGTCTGTAAAGTCGGCTTACTGACGATAGTTGAACGTGACAACGTCATAAGAAAATACTGATGGAATGGTTTCATTTCTCAAAAGAAAATTTTAATTTTATTTGCTTGATAGATATTTTGTATGGATATAGAGAAGGAGGTAAATTGAAATTATTAATAAATAAATATTGGACCTATAAATATTGAACGAAAACATGTAAATGTATTATTGTATAGCAGCTGTCCACGCGGATGCATCGCTCACTCAAGAAGGAGAGAGACAGATGTCGAACGCTGCCGAACGCGGAGTCCGATTGTGCCTCTTTGTCGCTCGTTGCGCGCTCTCGCTCGCACTTAAACCTTAAATAGAACGCCTCAGAGCGAGGTAACGCCGCATTAGTCATGTTTTTTCGTGCGTGCAGCCGGCTCCATCGAATTATAAGACGTTGTCACGTCAAAAAAGTAGTTTTATTAAACATTAATTAAATTCGAAAAGTTCCACTGAATACAATGGGACGGTCTCTAATCAATCGATGGTTCGGGTCGATTGTGTTGGGTCCGCAACCTCGGAACAACCCCATCAGCGCTCCAAGTCGCGTTCACACGAAACCAACAGCCGCGTCTAAGCCGCATTATCAGGGAATTTACATCGCGGTCTCCGCATTTATGATAATTAATACCTTACAACTCGCCGCTTCGTTGGACTAAGAAAAAACGTCCCGTCAAACAATGGCTCCTGATGCCGTTTAAGGTCAGACAAAGATCCGTCGGGATAAACATCGGGAGTCGATCGTCAACTGTCGGGAGATGTATGCCTAAGTCGGCGATTCCACGTCCGGAATGAGTGACGTTGATGGACAGGCGTCGCCGAGCGACAAGTCTGTCGGTGAAGCCAGACATGCTAATGGCACTGTTTACCATATAATAAGTCGAATATTTAACAAAACGACGCATATGAAAGTCGTTTTTCGTTTCCAAAGAATTTAATAAATAGCTTTAATGACATTTCCTTTTAATGAATCGAGTTTTTGTTTTTGTTCTTATAACGTTATTCTTGGCAAATTTTAGAAGCTTTTTTTCGATAATAGTTCGGAGTCGGGTATGGTCTAGTGGCTAGGATACCTGGCTCTCACCCAGGAGGCTCGGGTTCGATTCCCGGTACCGGAATGTTTTTTTTTGTTTTAAATTTTCTTCGATTCCAAGAAGCGGTTTTGGCTTAACAAAACACGATTTAATTAAAACATCGCGTTTTATTTACGAGTTTGATAAATTAAATGTGAACGAACGGTCGACTTAATTTCAATAAAGCAATACGAACGCTGAAAAGTTCATTTGAATTTGTAATGTTCAGAAACGTTGCGAAAGATTTGTGTTGATTGACCGTAGTCTGCTAATTAATAAGACGAATGAATAATTAAATATACTTATTTCCAAATTTGTGAGAACTAAAGCAACGTAATTTAGAATGTGTAGTTTATTCTAGACATATGACAGAAACGAACTAGCTATGTATGTGGCAAAAGAAATCTTTTATCTGATTATACTAAAATTAAATAATAGCCTTATTGAAGAAAACGAAAAACATTAAATCTATTTTAGATCACAAAAAAAAAACTTTTTTCGATTTTAATATCTTTATAAATATTATTTTTTTTGGGAAGGCTGTATGTCAATGAATTCCTAAACTGATGCACCCGATTTCGAGGATTTTTTTGTGTATTTACGCGGCTTACAATTGGAACTGTTAAGTATCCTCGCAATCAGGCTTGGACAATTCAATTTAAGTCACAGCAAAGCGTGACCGTGTTTCACTAATTTAGGAATAAATAACCAAAACAGATATGGTTTAGTCTACTTCCTATTCGTACACTCTTGACAGAGTGGTCGTGGTCATGCATCAGTCGGATCCTGCGATACCGATGCTCTCGCGATGCGACGCCATGTGGCACGATGTTTCGCAGAGTGAGAGCAAACATTTATGTTGGAGCTGGAACATGGTTTAGTCACAGATTTAAATTTAGATATCAATTTTGTTGAATTACAATTTCAAGTACATATTTTAGAACTAGCGTTAGTCCGATAATCGATCAAAATAACTGATACCTGAAGATCTATATTCAATTTACGAATCACTGATACTCTTATGTTATGTTATTGATATTTGATAACATAAATCTAAGTATTGATAAAACTAAATGACATCAATAAATGAAACGAAAGGGAAGAATAATTGTATTATAATTAAAATTGATTTTGCAATTTAATTTTGCTTTTATTTTTTATATCACTCTACACTTCCTTTCCTTTTCAAATATTATAACTTAACCCACAAACACAGCCCACTGAGTTTCTCGCCGAATCTTCTCAGTGGGTCGCGTTTCCGATCCGGTGGTAGATTCTGTGAAGCACGGCTCTTGCTAGGGTTCGTGTTAGCAACGTCATCAGGTTTGAGTCCCGTGAGCTCACCTAAGTAATTCAGCGAATCTAGAATAACCCCTCGAGGTTAATAGAATAGGTAGGAAAAAAATATTTTTGTATTATAATTAAAATGTTATTGTTTAAATGTAAATATGTTATTATTTAAACCTACCTTTATGGATATTACGATCATTGTGACTTTAGTACCTATTCGGAATGCAGTTTCACCAATGAATAGAGTCGGCAATAAATTCATTTTCCTACAAAATTAAATCTAAATATATATTATAGATTCGATTTGTATCTCGAAACAGACAACAATCAAATTAAGTACAATCTATGTTCCATAATGGATTCATAAAATTATTTATATTGCACACAGCATTCGTGTTTCTCAAATCATAAATGTTTTTTTATAACTATCAACTCACGACGCTTCAATGGATTACAAAGCAAATCAATTAGTAACAACATTGAATCAAAATTCAAGTGATTAATAATGATGATTTTAAAAACAGACACGGGGATATCTATATAAAAAAACGACAGATTCATTTGGTGGTAGGACCACTGGTGGTAGGACCTCTTACTGGTGGTAGGACCTCTTGTGAGTCCGCGCGGATAGGTACCACCGCCCTGCTTATTTCTGCCGTGAAGCAGTAATGCGTTTCGGTTTGAAGGGTGGGGTAGCCGTTGTAACTATACTGAGACTTTAGAACTTGTATCTCAAGGTGGGTGGCGCGTCTACGTTGTAGATGTCTATGGGCTCCAGTAACCACTTAACATCAGGTGGGCTGTGAGCTCGTCCACCCATCTAAGCAATAAAAAAAAAAAAACACTTTATTAGGTGAAGATAATAAACATTTAAAAAGTTGTTTTGAATTAATCTCGTCTCATATGCGATGGCGAACGGTCCGCAAAAAAATTCAATATTAATAATACTTATTTGTTTTTAATGAAAGAATTAAATTTAATGTATATTGACGTTTTTTTTAAATTACTTTTTTGCACACTTATTTATGTTAAGAGTTGCTCTGAGAAATTAAATTTTAAAATCAAAGACATTGAATTCGTACAACTGTTGTTTTTATGTTATTTCAAAAGTATTATCGTTGCGTTTACAACTGTTTATGAGCACATAGTATATTTAAAAATATAATTATATAATTACATAGGAGGCTACATAAATGAGTGCAGTAAGACGACGGACTATATTTTGTTATAAAATATTTATTTTACATTTTTCAATTTATGTCTCAGGATACCTGGTAAAATTCCCTTTGGGATGTCTAAGACTTCAGTAACCACTTAGAATCGTATGGACTATAAGCTTTTTCACTTGTCCAAATCAATAAAAAAGGTTACAAACCGCAATTATGTTTCTTAACTTTTAAACAAATAAACATAATAAAAAAAGATGCAGACAAATCTGAAATAAGCTATTAGTTTAAAAATGAAATTGTTAATGTACAACGTTCACAATTATGGCTGATTCAATGTCAGATCCCGCAGTTTTGCACAATATGAAGTGTTATTATCAATTTTAATTAAATTTAATCACGCCTTTCTGTATTTACAAAACCGGTGGTTCGGTTCTAGTGAATAACACGGACAATCATTATATGTTTGTTAATTAAAAACGGAATTTGCAAGTTGTGGTTCCAAAAACTATCATACCTCAATAAGTTCGAACTGTTCACTAAACCACAAAAAAAACACAATATATTTTAATTTTTTTTCTACGTATGCTGATAGCCTTGAGAGGCTATTTCAGCTTCTCCTTGACGTGTAGGTGAGCTCACGGGGCTCAAACCAGGAGTGTTGCTAACACAGGCCCTAACAAGAGCAGTGCTTTGAAAAATCTACCACCGGATCGGAAACGCGACCCACTGAGAAGATCCGGCGAGAAACTCAGTGGGCTGTGTCTATGGCAAATATATTTTAAAATACATTTTCATAAAAGCATATAAAAGAAATTGCGAATTGAATTTAACTATATCTTGAATGTACATTCACCGATCAAAACCATTCAAATTCTATTAAGATGGATTCCTTCTTTGAATTTTTATTTTGTATTCTCATTATATTCAGACAAGTTTGAGCCTCAGCTATTCTATAAGGTGTGTTGGTTTTTTGTTTGCCTCTCACGGCAATTTATTTGAATTCTTTTTGTTCTGCTAACCACGTATTATCTTCTATGTCGTGTTTCGCCGCCTTAAGGATAAAAATGGACTACTGAAATGATTAGAGTGTCTAGTAAATTAAAATATTTGTGCACTTAAGAACTTAAATTTTTTAAAGTAATTATTGAATAATCACTTTCTGAATGAACTAAAAACAGTAAAATTTATGCTGAGCATTGAGTTCACTTGATATTGGACGATTACCGAAACCTTGAATCTGGAAGTACATAACTATATATGGTTCAACTGTTTGCTAACTACGTATATTAATTTTTTTTTCGGGTAAATAACTATGATCGATAAATAACAGATTATAATATTCATAAAAACTTAACAAATTTACTTTACTGAATAAAAAAAAAGAAGTAAAAATAGTACGATATAAAAATATTAATCTCAGTACATACACATTTACTTTAAATTAATATGGATATTTTTAAATTAATCAAACATATAAATTTAAAATCACTTCGAGCGCCGCTGTCATTGGGTTGAGTGATTTTAACAACTGAATTCCACTTCAATACCACTCCACGACTTTTGTAATCTTTAATGTCTGACTCTGCAGCTACCGGTTTTTAGCTTCTGATTGACGGCTGTCGGCTCCGCTTACGAGCTTACAAATATAATCTTACATTTAAACCCTTCTTTGTTACCCAAGCATAAAGTTTATTTTTCTCTGATAATGTTAATTTGATTGTTTGGATTAACAACATTTGCTGCGGCGCCGGCAACCGTGGTCCGATCTCGAATATCATCCACTTATTCATTACAGGGCTCTATTTAGTTTTAATCATAATCGGGACTTTCATTACGAGTATTTTCTTGAGTCACGTTATAAATTATAGGTTGTTTGTGGTCTTGCTGTGTCATTGCACAACGATAATTGGTTAAAAGCAGCTGAAAGTCGTGTCTTGGTTTGTAAGTGTGCAGTAAAATCAATAATTTTCATATTTATAGCTGTAAAGTTTACATATAATAGTCAGGTTTAAAAGTTAGCAATACTATCAGTATATTGTTCAACTTCAGGTGAAAGTGGAATTCAAAAATAAAGTATAAAATCCATTTATTTGCTATCTAATCAATCCCAATAGTATAATATTAGAAAAAAAAAACTAAATAAAGTAGTGAAAAAATACGCGATCACAGGAAAAATAAAGAAGAGAATCAATTACCTCTCTTTATATTTATAACGTGTTCGAGGGAAGCCATAAATCATGAGGTATCATTAATTAAGATCTTCCAAAAACATCTAGATGTAGTCGTAAAAACCGACGATTACTCAGAACTAAACATAAATCATCGTCAAGAATATTTGATAAACAAAAGCTAAATTGCTCAAGATATTCCTCAAGGTTTTGACTGGCGGAATTTATTAACGAAATTATTCAAAGACAATGAGAATATTTAAGAGGAGCTAAGACAAATTGCTCGAGGTATTGTGTAGATAAACAAGCTGAGCCTAGATTGCGGTGAGGGGAAAAATTATGTAAATTCCGGTCCAAGGCACGAGCTTCTGGGAAACGAAGTTTTAACGAATACATAAAATTTAATATTTAACCATTCAACGTAAGTCGAAATTACAAGATCAGTTGCTTCAAAAGTTTTTGGAGAAAAACTTTTAAGCCTACACAAATACCTTTTGTTGATTTACTCGTTAATAAATAAGCCTTATCCAAAATAATCTTTTAAGCACTACTTATGATTGTATCTTCAGTCAACAATGTCTCCGATTGTCAATTGTTCAGGTAGCTTTAAATGCTTATATTCGGAGCGGCGATGCGACTTTTTTTTTGGGGTTTTCCCTACCTATTCTAGTAACCTCGAGGGGTTATTCTAAATTCGCCGAGCTAGTAGATGAGCTCACGGGGCTCAAATTTGACAACGTTGCTAACACGAGCCCTAGCAAGAACCCTGCTTCGCAGAATGTACCATTGTATTGTAAACGCGACCCACTGAGAAGATCCGGCGAAAAACTCAGTGGGTTGTGTCTGTGGGCTTATTTACTCGTCGAGCCCTTCGTCGCAAGCGACGGGTTCCACGAGAACGATGACCGGCGGGATGCAACAACGGGAGATGTCCATGAGAAATAATAACTATTATATTATTATACTTAACTAATCAAACTACTAAAATAAGATTTCTCGATGACGTTCTAGTAACTACCGTTATTTATTTTAAGTCTATCTCTAATAATTACTCCTTGAAAAATTGAACGATAATGATAGAAGATTAAAATGAAAATTTATTGCTTGAAAGAAATTTCTAGAAGCGCTTTCTTATATCTTACGCCGAAGCCCCCAAAACCATTCACCGTCCAATCATTCATAGTTGATGGATGATAATGAATGGCACTTTTATGCACTCCTGAGGCAAACTCAGCTATTGTTCGCGTCTGATTGTGAAACCGTCTCTCCGTTTGCTTTGCTTAAGAGTTTAAAAAGAAGCAATTGATTGTGAATGAGAAGTAAATTAAAGATTTTTCTCTTATTGATTTTCAAGATGTCTGGAAGCAATGGGCCTGTCATTCGCTTTGACAACGTGTAGTAGACATACGTACTTACATGACGCACAATACGCGCAAGTAAAAGTGAACACGATCACAAATTGAAAGGAATTAATTTTTAAGTTGACAGCTCACTTCGAATTTGTCCAAACATGTATTTGGCCATTGGAAACGGGAGTGAATATTGAAATTTTGTATTTAGGTTCGAAATAAAACAACAATTTAACGTTATTGGGAATTTGGTGAATATTACACATAAAAACAATACCAAACATGATACCATCAATATACAGTCGTGTAATATGAGATTTAACAATTAATGTTGATCATAAAAAATCGTGTAACCCTAATGCTTCATCAAGAAAACTCTACGACATTATATGGACAATGAAATGAGAATAAAGCAAAGATAAAGGTCGTTATTCTTGTACAAAAGCAACTTGTAGACGAAACAAACGCTACTAATTATTCATCATTAGCTGTAAGCCCTCAGCTGAATGATGCATGGCAGCCCACCGTCATTCATCATGCCTTTGTTAACAGAGGTTATGCCGTATTAAGGATGTACAAAAATCTCGCTTAAGATTAGAAGTGATAATTGTTATTTTTTTATTATTGCTCTATAGGCAGACGAGCATACGGCCCATCTGATGGTGAGTGGTTACCGTCGCCCATGGACTTTAGCAATGCCAGGGTAGAGCCAAGTCCCTGCCTACCGCTTAATACTCTCCACAAGCCTCGTTTGAAGAAGGACATGTCATAGCGCTCGGACCGTGGAGGGGAGCTCATTCCAAAGCCGGATGGTACGTGGCAGATCTCTTTTATGCTTAACCACAATGACATTTGTAACCTTATGACATATGATTTTGCAACTTTTACCAATACAGCAAGTTCATTATTTATCTCAATGGGTACTTGCCATATAATCAACTTTGGATTGTATTTTACAAAAAAAAAAAAACGAATGGCCTCTAGTGGCGTTTATTTGTTAGTTTGAAACGTGACTCAGTGAATTGTTAATATTTTAGTTTCGAAGCTAAAAGGTGATATCATCGCAATTATGAACAAAGAACCCTGTCATTATCAAACAGTAGCAGTATTTTATTTTCCAGTTACCGATACAGAGCCACGAACGATTCGCCAAACAGAATTGTCAGTTTCACACCCAAATGAGATGAGAATGGTTTCAAGATTATTAATAACTAGCGGCCCGCTCCGGCTCCGCTCGGGTCTTTAACAAAAATTTCAACGATATTTTTGACGTTGTTTTATTTTTTTAAATAAAAGAACACTTATTGTGGCATAACTACAATAGTCAGACATAATATGCTGTCGCGACACTTTTTGTAAATAATAATGTGTTTTTTTATTTTGTGTATTTTATTCTATCATCAATAGTTTTCGCAGGGCACGCGATGTAAAGAATATTTTAGGTAATTTTTTTACACCTTGGGTTACATTATTGGAGTTTTAGTATTGATTTCTAATGTTTTCAAAAAATATGCCTATGTTATTTGGGAATAGTGTAGCTAGTTAAGTCGGGCACCTCTGCTGACGCATGTCTGCAAAGGCAGATCTTCGGCGAACTCAACTGCTGAATTGTGGAATTCGCAGACGACGGCATCCGCTGGACCGGTGGTCCGATGCCCTTCCCGTTAGATTAAGATTAGTAATAAGTAAGTCTTAAGTCAGATTTGGTACGGAATAAACGTTCATAAAATATAATTTCTATTTTTTAAAACGTACTCCGCGTGGCCCGCAACTTGACTGGCGCAGCCGGTAGGATTTCCGCGATCGCGAACTCAATCTGGAAGTAATCGCGACGTACGTTTTTACGCGTTTAACGGAAATTCGAACAAAATAAATTCGTCAAGACACCACGACCACAACAGCTCCGGAAGTCACCACCATCTGCTTGAGATTCACCCCGAGGATATGGACAGTCTGTGAGTAGACCCTAATCGCTATTTTCATTCCATTCCATTCCTTAGTATAATAGTTATACGTTTTTCTAGAAGACAGAGCGCTATTTCCAAAATTCGAAAAGTGTTTTTAGTTTTCTTTTGGCTAGAAATTAAGTGTAAAATTAATAAAAGTATATATAATACATAAAATTAAAGAATATTGAAATTTACTTTTAGTTATAAGAATTACAAAATTTTATACGACATACTTATTAAAATTATTTCAATTTTATTTAAACAAATTAATTAATAAAATAAATTAACATGTTCAACATATCTCAGATACCACGTGAAATTGCTAACGTCATCCCCAAATTCGACGGTGACGAAAAGTTATTAAATTTATTTATTAGAAAATGTGAATACGTAATTCGATTGTGTCGTGTAGATGATAGTAGAGAACAGGACTTATATATATTTCATATTGTGACATCCCGATTGTGTGGGAAAGCCGCAGCTCTTATTAGCGAAAGACAAGATTTAGATACTTGGGACTCATTAAAAACAGCCCTAGAACAACATTTTGGAGATCCACGTTCGGAAGAATGTATTGCAATAGAATTAGAAACTTTAAAAATTAATAACGGAGAATCGTATCTAGATTTCTGTAATAGAATACAGCATATTAAAAGTACTTTGATTGCAAAAGTGAATTTAATACAGGATGATAGCCTTCGTAAAAGTAAAGTGATAATATATGACAACATGTCTATGAATGTGTTCTTATATAATCTACCGGAGGACCTTCTTCGTATAGTTAGATTAAAAGGATGTGATTCGTTAGAAAAAGCACTAAGTATAGTATTAAAAGAAGTTAACTTTATGTTTCAATATAGTTCACGCAATAAAATGTTAAAACAACAAAATACCCAGTGTACGGCTCCTAGACCTCAACCGTTCAACAATTTTCAGTTTTCAGATAAAAATGTAATAAAACCTCATTTCATTAGTAACACACAACCTCAGTATAAATTTGGTATTCCACAAAATGTCGCAACCATGTCAAATCAACCTCAACAGCAAAATAAATTTAAATTTGGAATTCCCGCTAGCAAACAAATAAAATTACCACAAACGCAACAATTCGGATATCGACCTCAAAATCAAACTCATTTTGGATATCGACCACCTTTGAACCAAAATCAATTTGGTTACAAACCAAACTTAAATCAACCTCAATTCGGTTACCGACCCCAGTTAAATCAAAATAACCCCCAATTCGGTTATAAACCCCAACAATTCGGATATCGTCCCCCACAGGTGTTACAACCTAGGAACGGACCGACTGACGTTAGTATGCGTACCGCTAAGCCACTAGGAATACGCATGAACGAATTATACAACTTAAACGATGACGATAATAATTATAACAATTCTGAAATTCAGAACCCTTCATACGATGATTATAGTAATACAGAAGTAATAGAAGAGTTTGAAGCAATAAAAACTGATCAAACCGAAGAATACGACCCCGTAGAAGAAAATTTTCACATAATTACCAACAACCAACCCCCGAGATAATAAACTTAAATTGTAACGCATTAAAATTACCATATATTAACATCCCCGAAATCAATGGTAAATTTATGATAGATACCGGAAGTTCACGCTCATTTATTAGCCCTAAGCTGGTTACTAAATATTTCGAAAATTTTAAGTACTATGAACCCTTTGAAGTAATTAGCACACACGCAACTAGTAAGCACGACGAAGTAATATATATACCATTATTTCCAACCTTTAATAGTGACGAGATGCATAAATTTTATATATATGACGTAGACGGACGTTACGACGGACTAATCGGAAGTGATCTACTAAAACAGCTAGATACAAAAATTGATATGAAAAATTTACTACTACATACAAATACTACTAAAATACCTATAATATATAATCCCGGTTGTTCAATTAAAATAGCCCCACGTTGTGAACAAAGAGTTAGGTTACCTACAAACCTACGGAACGGACAAGCAATAATGAATTATAAAATATTTTGTGATGGAGTTAGAATGCCTAGTGCAATAGTAAGATGCGAAAACGGTTTCGCGACGACAGTCATACAAAACATTAAAGACCGCGAAGTAACTTTAAATTTCCTTACACCAGTAACCGTAACTGAATACAATAGTGACACATGTGAAATTAACAATATAACTGACATTGACATGACAAACATAGACGTAGACAGTATATTAACCGAAAATTTAAATAATAAATTACGATTAGACCACATGAATGAAGAGGAGAAAACATACATTCGTAAACTCTGCTCAGAATATAAAGATATATTTTATTCTGAAAAACTACCCTTGACTTTTACCAACGATGTTAAACACCACATTCGCACTCGTAACGAAGACCCTATTTTTATACGACCATACAGACAGCCCCAAGTAATTAACGACGAAATAAATAGACAAGTTGAGAAAATGTTAGAAAATAATATAGTAACTCACTCTCACTCACCCTGGAGTGCACCCGTGCACCTAGTACCAAAAAAAATGGACGCTAGTAATGAAAAGAAATATAGACTTGTAATAGATTACCGTAAACTTAACGAAATTACCATCGATGACAAATACCCATTACCAAATATTACAGACTTATTTGACAAATTAGGACGCAGCTGTTACTTCTCTACTCTAGATTTAGCTAGTGGTTACCATCAAATTGAAGTCGCTGAAAAGGACAGACAAAAAACCGCATTTAGCACAAATGCAGGACATTATGAGTTTACTCGTATGCCCTTCGGACTTAAGACAGCTCCGGCTACTTTTCAAAGAACCATCGATAATGTGCTGCGAGGACTACAAGGAATACACTGCCTAGTATATTTAGATGATATTATCGTCTATTCGTCTAGCCTTCAAGAACATTTAGACAAATTAAGGACCATTTTTGACAGACTTCGAAAAACCAACCTTAAGGTACAATTAGACAAGTCAGAATTTTTGAGGAAAGAAGTTCTATACTTAGGACATACAATCACGAGCAATGGCCTTAAGCCTAATAATGATAAGATTAAAGCAGTTTTAAACTACCCCCTACCCCGTACTACTACCGAAATAAAAAGTTTCTTAGGACTAATTGGTTATTATCGACGTTTCATAAAAGACTTTGCAAAGATTACACAACCTATGACCGCTAGATTAAAAAAGAAACGTTCAATGCCAACAGACGACGAAAAATATATAGCCGCCTTCCAAAAATGTAAAGAGTTATTAGTAAATGCCCCTATCTTACAATATCCAGACCCTGAAAAACCATATATATTAACAACAGACGCTTCAGAATTCGCTCTCGGTGCAATATTATCACAAGGAACAGTAGGAAATGACAAACCTGTGGCGTATGCCAGCCGAACTTTAAATGATGCTGAAACACGGTATAGTGTAACTGAAAAAGAATTGCTTGCAATCGTTTGGGCAGTCAAACATTTTCGACCCTATCTTTATGGTAGAAAATTTACAATTGTGACTGATCATAAGCCCCTCACTTGGCTTAATACCCTTAAAGAGACAAACAGTAGACTGACCCGTTGGAGACTTAGACTATCAGAATACGACTTTAACATCATTCATAAAAGTGGAAAACTGAATAATAACGCAGACGCCTTATCGCGTATTAAAATAAATGCCTTAGACAAAGATAATAGCTCATTGAAAGTAAACGTTGACAAAGATAGAAATAGAAATAAACATGTAAAAGAAATTATTAAAGAAATAGAAAATTTGCGTAGAGAACCCGAGGAAAATTTAGAAACTATGTCTATTTCCGACACAGACTCTGAGAGAACTTTAACAGCCCATTGTCGTTCACCTTACTCAATACCATACTCTAGTTCCACCCTGACCGCATCCGAAGGTTCACCTAGTAACACAGAAACTGCTCATTCCGCACAAGATACAGAATCGAAAGGTATTCCTATCTTACAAGAAGCCATAGACACAAAACCAAATCAAATTCTAGTGTATACATGGCTTATCGACAAACTCTCAGTTAAAAATTTGTCTAGAGAAAAACAAAGAATTTTAGAAGTCCACCTACCAGTTAATCGACCTGACCTCGTTAAACAGTTTCTTAAGGAATACATAAAGAACAATACTAAATACTTCATTTATTTCGAAGATGACCAACATAGGAGACAATTTACAGAAGCAGTAATCTTTTTATTCAAAAAGGAAATGGTACAATTTTTCGAATGCACTAAAAGAGTAGTTTTTATTGAAAATGAATTAGAACAAAAGGAAATCGTTGAAAAATATCATACCGGTAAAACATGTCACCGAGGTATAAGAGAAACACTTACACACATTAAACGCACATACTTTTGGCATAAAATGGAACAAACCGTTTCAAGTGTCATAAACTCTTGCGAAGTATGTAAACGTATGAAATACGACAGGAAACCCCTCAGACCTACATTACAATTAACACAGACACAGACTAAACCTTTAGAAGAACTTTTTATCGACTTATTTACTATCGAAGGACATTACTATCTTACTATTATTGACGCCTTCAGCAAACTGGGACAAGCACTAGAAATTACAAACCGATCTACTCCTGAAGTAGTACGAGCCCTAATAAAATACTTTTCATTTTATGGGATACCCCAAAAAATTAGCTCGGATCCCGGTACGGAATTTAATAATGCACTTCTAAAAGAACTCTTAGCATTTTACAAAATAGATTTACACATCAGTACACCTAACAACCCGAACTCCATGGGACTCATAGAAAGGTTCCATTCCACGATACTAGAAATATATAGATTGGCTAAATACGAACAAAAATACACGGATGCAGCATCCATAATGACCTATGCTATTATGGCCTATAATCAGTCTATTCACTCCAGTACTGGCTACACCCCATTTGAGATATTCCTAGGACACACAGACTCTAGAAATACTTTTGATGCCGACTTTAATAAGCAATATATACAACAATTAATAAAAGAACACGCAAAAAGAACTAAATTTTTATACAAACATATTTCGGAACAAACAATAAAACTGAAGGAAAAACGAAATGATAAAAGAGCAGGAGAAACAGAATTTAATATTAAACCAGGAGACACCATATTTTCCAAAAACACAAATAAAAGAATTAGCAAAGATAAGCCGCGTTACCAAAAAGCTATAGTAACAGATGACATAGTCAGAAACACAGTTCCCGTTCAAATAAAAGAACGTAGTACAAAAGTTCCATTAAAAAACATTAAACGCCCTTCACAGGCACCTCCGCGTCCTCCTGATGACGATCATGACGACGCAAGTCCACGCCCTTCTACTTCAGGTATTAAATAACAATCCCGGAGTTTTACCCGTCAGGGAAGGCACTGCTGTTTTGAGCAAAGACAAGTGGATAATAGCAAGAGTATTGGACTTTAAACCTATTAGGGAAGACTTAGATCTTAACATTCAATGTTTCAGGGAACTAAATAGTTTAGTTAATGTTAAGTTTATTAAGAACTTTACTTATAATTTTATAGATGTAAGAGAACAAGTAGACTATATGCAAAATCTAACAGTAAGCAAATTCGAACAAATCACTCCTACCTTTAAAATCAAACGCGGACTGATTAACCCAATTGGATCATTAATTAAAATCATTACAGGAAATCTGGATCACGATGATGCCATAAAATATGATAAATTAATTAATGAAATAAAATCAGATCAAGACGCTAATGATAAAAAATTAACGTTAATCTCTGAAATGGTGCAAATTCTATCTAATTCAACCATTACCTTAAATAGAAACCTCATTCGATTGAATAAGGAAATTGCAACATTGTGGCAAAATTATACTGAAAATTTACGGATTGAACACTTTGAAGTTCAAATCATATCCGCATACAATAAAATATACCATAACCTTCAGACGATTCATGCTAAACTAAGTGAAATAGAAACTAGTTTTGCACTTAGTAGATTAGGAATATTACATCAATCCATTATTGATTCAAACAAATTATTAAGTTTACTTAAAAATATTCATAAGAAAGATAAATTAGTTTATACCCCTAGTTTAGAAAATTTAGTTAAGATAGAGCAAACGATAACACTTAAGGCTTATTTTAAGAAGAGCCAAATTACCTACGTTTTGGAAATACCTTTGATCGAAAAGGAAACCTATATCTATTATAAACTAATACCATTGCCCGTATCTCAAAATCCTACAGTAATTATCCTTCCAAAATATCCCTACCTCTTAGCGAAAGGGTTGAAGATCAGACTGCTTGCCCAGCCATGCCAGGAAATCGACGAGGCCAGCTTCATCTGCATCAACGATGAGATGCTGCAATTCATACAAGACCCCTGCATAACTGATCTAATGATGTACGTAGACAGCGTGAAATCATGCATTCAAATTCCAGTAATTATAGAAGATATCAAAATTCAGATTCTACAACAAAACCAATGGATTTTATACGCTAGGGATGAGACATTACTTACCAAAACCTGTCCTGAAGAAATATCCCGACAGAAAATCCAAGGCACCTATATACTCACCCTTGATGACCCCTGTGAAATTAAGATCCGAAATATAACTCTGAAAATGCGCCAAACCAATGTGGAAAATGTAGAACATACAAAATCACCGATGCTCAATTTACCCCTACTTGATTCAACGAGTAAAATAAAAACTGCAGAACCAGTACACCTGGAAGACGTCGATCTTACAGACTTGAAGATCCTCTCATTCGCCCTGAAGAAAAGTGTTAGTGGTTGTGAAAACAGTGAAAAGGCAATTATCCATGTGAAAAGTGTTAGCGTTTGGACTCTTTGCATTTATGTAATTTTAATAACTTTCATGTTATGTTCCTTAGTATATAAGTACCGTCTGAAATTCTGTAAAATTTCAGTACGTAGTTCTCCTGAAACAGAGAACTCCGTTCTTAAGGAGGGAGGAGTTAAGTCGGGCACCTCTGCTGACGCATGTCTGCAAAGGCAGATCTTCGGCGAACTCAACTGCTGAATTGTGGAATTCGCAGACGACGGCATCCGCTGGACCGGTGGTCCGATGCCCTTCCCGTTAGATTAAGATTAGTAATAAGTAAGTCTTAAGTCAGATTTGGTACGGAATAAACGTTCATAAAATATAATTTCTATTTTTTAAAACGTACTCCGCGTGGCCCGCAACTTGACTAGCTTCTAAACAGAGAAACAATTTTTCAAATCGGTTTAGTAGTTTCGCAGCCTATTCAATACAAACAAACAAACAAATCTTTCCTCTTTATAATATTAGTATAGATATAGAAGTATAGACGAGAATTCAACAAAACAGCCTCTTGGTACCCTCGTCAAAAACTGTCCGATTAATTGACAGTTTATACGACTGAGAACTAATGCTCTCGACTTTGAATTTTAAAAACAAAATTAATTATTCAATCAATCAAATGACATGTCACGGCCGCAAAGGTGTTGCTTTTCGCGCGGCAAAATGCCAATCAACTTATAAAACGCTCACCCAAGCGTCACAACTGAAATGATTATAAATAAGCTGACAGCGTTATGATCTGTTTTGTAATTATCATCTTTATAGACGTTAGTTTTGAGCGTATAATTGCTGTTATTGCGTTTGTTGGTTACGTCTATTCGGCAATCGTTTCTATAGGTAGTTTAACAGCTCGATTCGCCACGGCTTAATCGAGTCGCTCAATAAAACCCGCTCAAGGTGAGAACGGGGCATTTTGAAAGGCGTATTTTGAAAAGAGAAATTTTATGTTTCTCCCTGTTATTTCACGGGGAATTAAATTTACAATTCACTAGTCCCTTGTCTTATGATGGATGCTTTTAATTTAACGCAACACGCTACCCGTAACATTTATTCTAGAAAAAACATAAAAATGAATATTTTGCCTTAAACAGCAGACTTGCGTTCGACGAAAAATTGCCTATTAGAGATTAGCGCTCAGGAAGCTACATGGACAGAAGGCTCATTTTAGAGCCAAATGACATGTAACAAAATAATACTTATCTTTGCAATAATTTCAAATACTGGTGCACGAGCCCACCTAGTGTTAAGTGGTTATTGGAGCCCGTAGAAAGCGCAACATGAATGCTGCCATCGACTTTGAGAATTTAGGCTTATGTCTCAATTGAATAGTAATAACGCAAATTGTAAATATTGCGCGATTACTTTTTATTACACAACGCTATTCCTTCACCATCGAATCCATTCGTAACCATGTGTAAGTTTATTAACTATTCTATTAGAAATAATCGTATTTGCCTGCGGGACTCGAACATCGGCATAGTGTCATCGCTCGATAAGAGTAAACAAGGTATCTTATCCTTTAGGCGTCGTCGATTTCTCTGAACAGATATGTATGCACATGGACACTAACTTCAAGACGAACATTTTTTTTAAGCTATTGCATGGCTTTTATCGCGGGCTTTGAGCGCGACGATCGAATCAAGAAATTCCGTAACGAAAATAAAGCCTAACACCCCCACTCCGCCTACCATGTAGCTTGCGTTCAACACATTCACACGTTGCGCTTCTGTAGTGTTTGTGAATAAGCGCGCGGCGTGACGTCGCACTGCATGCGCATCATGAAAAGTCTGCCCATCTTTCTCTCGCGCGGTCTAGCTTATGAGTGTGAAGGAGACAGTTAATGTTTTGCTTTTGTTAATGCTTATAAATATAGCGTCGTCTTAATTTATTTGTGTTTTAATATTAAATTATTATTGTCTAATTATAATTGCATAAGTTGATAAAAAATGCTATGCAATAGCTTTACCGCGGCAGTCCCTGAGTGCCACACGTGTTTTTTTTTGTTTTTTTTTTTATTGAAAAGGTGGGTGGACGGGCTCACAGCCCACCTCGTGTTACGTGGTTACGGGTGTCCATAGACATCTACAACGTAAATGCCGCCACCCACATTGAGATATGAGCTCTAAGGTATCCATTATCAACAACGGTTTCCCCACCCTTCAAACCGAAACACATACATACATCGTCTAAAAATACCAAACCCGCAAAATAATCAATTTGACAAATTCTAGAAAGCGATGTCTTCCGCGTGATCATTACTACATTACTACTAAGCCACAAATGACCTAATAAATACTATTGACTAAAACGGAAATATTTCATGCGACGCGGTTTAATTAAGAGATGGTTTTAACGTTATGTATGATAACGTAATGAATATGTTAATTAAAACAGCAGTTGTACGGACGTTTTAATTACAAAGGAAATGATTATTTATCACCACAGATTTAGAAAAAAAATCGTCTTGATAATGGTATGAAATTACAGAATTTTTCCTCGTCTTATACAAGTACATATTTAATGAAAAGTAAGTTATTTAATATGGCTCTGGAATTTTTAATAACTTACATTATTTGTGACTTAACATAGAAATGTCAATTACTGAAATTCTTCTTCTTCTTCTTCCAGTGCCTCTTCAATCCTGAAGGTTGGCCGTTAGCTTCCGTATTCCTTCAGCAGCCAGCCGGAACAGCTGTTCGACGGAGGCAATACCGGTCCACTCCCGGATATTCCGGAGCCATGACTTTTTTCTTCGCCCAGCACGTCTCTTTCCGTCCACTTTGCCCATAATTATCAGCTGCAGCAGTATGTATCGATCGTTCCTGAGCACGTGGCCGAGATACTTACTGAAATTAAGATTTTTATTATTTAATTTGGATGTAATTTTCTTCAGATAGGATCGCCTTCATATAGGAACTGGAGTCTTGCGTGCCAACAAGGTATAAATAATGTCAATAAACAATTACGAACAAAATACTATTAGATCGTGTGACATCTTTTACAATTAAAGAAAAATAATAATGCTTCCTCTAAAGAAACGTTCTTGATATTATATATATATTAATAATATATATTAATATGTGAAGCAAAAACTTTGTATCCCTTTTTACGAAAATTGCGCGGACGGAGGAGTATGAAATTTTCCACACTTATAGAGAATATAGAGAAGAAGTGCACAATGCTAATATTTTTTTTAAATAATGCATAAAAGGTACATTAAATCAATAAAGAAAACATTACACACACTACATACCATGTATTTGACGCACACACGCATGTATACTATTTATTGTCAAACTTTTGTTCTTGACGTCTGTTGTCAAATTGAGATTAAATATTGTTTGTCTTTGTTAATATTTTTTATAGTGTAGTCTTGGCGAAATTTGTGATTATAAAAGTATAAAATACAATCATAATAGTGTACAAACTTAAAATTCCAATTAATTATAGTCGAATTTCGACTACTGCGGGACCTCTAGTTCTGACTTATTAAGCTAATCAAGTTTGTGTAGCGGTTGTGCAATTATTACGTGTGAATGTCATTTGATATTTTGAACATTAATTTTATAGCAGCGTGAATAAACAGGCCACTCGGTAATTAATAGTTAATAAGCAACACACGATGTTTGCACAACGTCCGCTATAAATCACAATCGCTACTAAACTGTTAATAGCATCATTTGTAAACTTAACTAGCTAATTTCGTAACATTCGGATTGTAATAATAACTAATTATGTCTCAACACTTTTGGTTTCGTTTCGAATCACTCAACAAATGTTAACGATTGACTTCCACGGTGAAGGAATATAACATCGTGTAATAAAAATGAAACCCGCAAAATTATAATTTGCGTAATTACTGGTGGTAGGACCTCTTGAGAGTCCACACGGGTAGGTACCACCACCCTGCCTATTTCCGCCGTGAAGCAGTAATGCGTTTCGGTTCGAAGGGTGGGGTAGCCGTTGTAACTATACTGAGACCTTAGAACTTATATCTCGAGGTGGGTGGCGCATTTACGTTGTAGATGTCTATAGGTTTCAGTAACCACTTAACATCAGGTGGGCTGTGAGCTCGTCCATCCATCTAAGCAATAAAAAAAATTAAAAAATTAACGGGAACACGAAATGCGCTGCGTTGACATGCTGTTGTCAGTTTTGTCTGTGCTTAGGTAAATACCGAATCTAAAAGGTACGGTGACATTTATCGGTACCAAAGTACCAATTTGGGGCAAGTCTGAATCACGCCCATAATAAAAAAAAAAAACAAGCCTTCCATTTGCAAATTTCCTCACACACGGCCTCGGGACAAAAGACCCCGGCCAAAAATAAATGTAAATCTCTCTTACAACAACATTAGGATCGTCGGTGTATTAAAAAGAGGCGTTCTCGTGCAGCAGAATTGTTTCCCTGTGTAGTCCTTAGCTAATGATCTACAATGAAACAAATGCAGTTTTCTCATTTATGTTGTCGCTATAGCCCACCTCATGGCCTCGAGTCTATAGCATGGCAGATATACACTTCATGGATGTCAAAGTCTTTCAAAAACTTGCAAAGTCTGCGTTGGGTACTCCCAAACTTTGAGCCCAGACTTTGAGCAGCACTGGGACTTTTACAATCAACTCTATTAACACGGGCTCTGGCCGGAGTAGTAATAGCGTTGTATAAAGAGTCACTAGTTTCGGATAAGAATTTAAGGACCATTAACCACGATTCTTACAATGGCCCCCGCGGCTAAGTTAAGACTCAGTGGGCGAAGATGGTAAAAGCCAGTACCGAAGATTTTAAAGGTTTACCGACAAAATGACCGCCCTGCACTCTCACCCGACTTCCGATCTCGGCCCAAGCCAAAACGACGGCGAGGTAAAGGTTTTAAACACTACAACTAGACCGCTCACTGCAGGGATATTATATGTATGTGTTTGCAGCAGAAATACGTATGATGGCGGCATTCAATCGAGCCTACTAAACGCTACACATTATCATCATTCTCCTGCCCTTTTCTCAGTCACCTGGGGTCGGCGCAACGTGTTTTCTCCTTCCATACTCCTGTAACATTTCTTTGTTCACTCTTCACTGACACATATCGTCTTTTACGCAATCCATCCAGTTTTTTTAGGTCTACCTCTTTCTCTAACTAAACGCTATACCTTCCGCAAATTAGGAGGCTATTGGGGGAAAGAAAATTTGGAAACTAGTAGGAGTATGAGTAGGTGAGCAGCGTAATCGTATTCCCTGGTGAACAGCCGGACACACTGATACTGGTGTAGGATCCGCTGACCTCAACAAACAAACATAAAGTTTTATTAATGAGATAGCATTAGCCACATTACCATTTCATGTAAATTTTGTTGATGATCCAAATAAATAAGCACTTAGCGGGTTGATTGGTAATCTTAGGAGTAGGTATGCTAATTAAAAAAAAGAAACGTGAGACATGTTTTGATTATTATTCGTAATATTAAACGACCAATCGTGGCATTGAATTAAAAATTAAATATGACATGCTGGTAAATTATCGTTACAGAAATGTTATTCAAGATTATAAAGCTGCCTCATTATAAGATTGTTTCGATCATTATTTGCGTACGGTCACCTAAATTTGAATATTGGTTTTGACATTACTCACAGTATTCGATTAGGCTCTTTGTATATTAATGGTCTATTTAATGCTAACTACAGAAGTATCTCCTAAAAGCTCGTTTGATGAGGCATATGCTATAGAAGAGCTAAAGATGCAAACTAACCCATAGCCACAACCCACTGAGTTTCTTGCCGGATCTTCTCAGTGGGTCACAATTCCGATCCGGTGGTAAATTCAGCGAAACACTGCTACTGCTAGGGCCAGTGCTAGCAAACTCTGTATGGTTGAGCACATAAGCTCACCTACTAGTCCGTGAGTAGCTGAAAAAGCTAGGCTACTACCGATTAGGTAGGGAACAAAAATTGAAGCAGCGCAGTAGAATGAACAAGCCTCGTTACATTTTCGAAATAAAGAGTTGCCTTCCTTATTCTCTCATCTATATGCTATCTGTAAACTCCATAAATCTTCTGGAACGTAAAATTACTTATTAATTATATTACTTATTTATTTATTATTAATTATAATTATATTAAGAATTATACCTTATTTTTACCAGGAAGTATAACGTTCCTGGTAAAAATACTCAGCGTTGCTCCAGTCATTTACCATGATAAAGAGTATCGTATGTGTTAATCCAGGTCATGAACTATTTTTGTTCAGAATTCCTTCACAACCAGTTCAGCAGCTTTCAAATTTATAAATCGTATGTAGGGTTATAGAGTATTGTGAGATCCCAAATACATGTCACTACATGTCACGTGGTACTGTCAACTTGATTATTTAAGAATTTCCGGGAAGCAGTCAAATCTTCTAGTAGTTATGCATTTTGCCATCAACAAAGAAAAAAAACAACTCAATGTAAAATTAATGTGGTGTTTAATGTCAGTAATGATAAACTGAATTCACATTGTAATAGAACTGGCTCAAATTAATCCATCAAAGCGTATAATCCGTGCGAGCGTCAGCGCCCGCCCTAGTCGTCAGGCAGCTTGTCAGGTGGGCTGTCAGGTGACCTGTCAGGCGACCTGTCAAAATTATGACGCATGACTGCGCCCGCCGCAGCGCCGGCAGCTTTACAAGCATTTTTTTTTTGTTTTATTCTGTGTCCGGAACGTGGTGTCCATGTTTATTACCCAATTGTAGATTGTAGACAGCTTAGCGAACTTTAGACATGTCTAAAGATAGATATAATTTTCCTAAATATTTTTTTCAAACGTTCTATTGTGACGCTTCTAAATCGCTTCCACTGGTTTAATAAATCTCAAAATTTCATCGTATTTTTTCGTATTTATTTCGTATTTATCTCGTATGTAAAAATTACACAAGAAACTCTTAGATTGGACCTGACGAAGATGAAACGCTGTAAATACTTGATACAAAAAACCTTTCAAAATAAATAATTTAAAGTCACGATAACATACATAAACTTAGCACTTGTTTATTAACTAAAATATGTATCTACTTATTTACTTTTAGATTCAAAATACAAAAAAATAACAAAAGTCTACTTGGAACTAAATATTTCCAGAAACACTAAAAATATGGTAGCCCTATTGTACTTTACAATGACAATGTAATCCGTGAAACTGGAAACCGGGGGCGATTATCTCTCCGCTTCTTTTTTTATCTAAAAGCTTTTTATAACTTATCTGATCTTTTATAACTTCATTGTGTATTTTTTCCTTGAATAAGTTTCCTTTCAATAAATAAACGTTTATTGTCAAAAGATTCACTGAATATTGTCGAATGTTACGAGACAAGCTCCTTTTGTTTAATAATTGTAATCACCTTATATTTTTAAATCAAAGCAAAAAAATATTTTTAGAGATACTCTATCTATTAAAAATCCCATTAAGAATTGTGAAAATTGACATAATTTTTAACTAAAGAAAACAAATTTTAGTACTAAGTACACGTACAGTTTCTCAAACCAATCACTTTTAATGCAATATTCAATTTAGAATTATTAATTTCCAAAACAAGTAAACTTGAAAAATAAATTACAGAAAGATAATATCATACTTTTTGGTGCTATTCATAAATGACCCTAAAATATTTAATGAAATATCAAAGGAAGTTAATTACGAAACCGTGACTAAAAGGTGGTCCGATGTTGCAATATTGATAACGATAGCCCTTCGGAAATGGGCACTTAACCCGCCTCAAAACTTCGGAAGGCGTCTTTCACGTTGTTCCTAAAAGATTATAGCGACTCGTGACCAAAAATTTGTTTAATTGTCCTTCTAAATCTTTATTGGATCTTTGCTGAGGAGTATATTTTTAGACCTAAAATTTATAAGAGCTTTTTACGGAATAGCTGTGCAGGCTAGTTTTGTTGACGGAATTTGAAATCGAATCTTGAAATATTGAAGAGGAAATTTTGCATTTAACAGTCAGAGAGAGGATTGAGTATGAATACAAAAAAAAAACCGTTTTTCTAATCATTTAGACTTATAAAAATAATGAATGGAGCCGTTGTAGGCTTGAAAAGGTTTGATAATAGCTTAATATCCATTAGCCAGCCTATGTGCTTTTAAAAATAAATAAAAGCGCTTTCATCGTCCGCCAAACGACGATGAGTGATATGACATGATCCAGAGGCGTTCGCAATCTGTCAGTTGCTGTCACGCACACTGTCACCCGTCATCGCGATTACGTGTTGTATTAACGTTTTTTTGTGGGAAAGTGTAAGTGATGAAATAAATAATTTGGTCTGGCATTAATACACGCGTTCCTAAATAAATTTACTCGACAGTCACTACTTATATTTATTTCATTGTTTAAATACGTATGGACTGTGCTTACAGGAAAAAAAAAAAATATTTTTTATTGCTTAGATGGGTGGAGGACGAGCTCACAGCCCACCTGATGTTAAGTGGTTACGGGAGCCCATAGACATCTACAACACCTACACCTTGAGATATAAGTTCTAAGGTCTCAATATAGTTACAACGTCTGGCCCATCCTTCAAGCCGAAAAACATTACTGCTTCGCGGCAGAAATAGGCAGGGTGGTGGTACCTACCCGTGCGGACTCACAAGAGGTCCTACCACCAGTAAATAATTGGAATAATTTCGGTTAAATAGAATTTAGAACGACAATATTCTGCCCTTCGATCTACGAACTGAAGGTGCTCGTTCAAAGCAAGTTCTTGTCTTTGCAGTAGAAGGAGACATAGCATCGCTTACCATATTCATTAATAACGTGTTGAGTTATACTGCTCTAAATTGTTAATCTAATTACATCAACCGTAATCAATCAACATGTACCGTAATTATTACATACTATATTACATTCAATGGTCCTGTATATTTTCTGCCAAATATACTACATTAAATTTTAACGGTCGACCAGATCCAGTCTTATTTTGGATGGCTAATAATCAGAAGATAGGTCGATGTGACACAGCCTTGTCATCCATGATATCATAGTTCTTATTTTCCTACTGATTTAGGACATATTAAGGTTGCCGCACTAAATCCTGGTTCAGGAGTAGGAAAGCCGCAACGTGCCTTTAATTTGCTGGTAGATTGCTGATCTCTTTAAGTGAGCTGCGAAATTTATGAGTAAAGATAGCTCAACTTCCAATGGCTGCTGAACTTAGGTACCAATTTAGAATATTCTTATGTCATTTGTTTCTATGCCTCGCATAATTTTACGGCCATTAATTTCAATTATAATACATTGTATTAACATAGTCCGAAGTCATAGACGCTTATGTTAATGACTCGCTAATAAAGTAGCAGTTACGATGAAAATCACGTGGCCTTAATTTGAATAAGAATAATTAAAAAGCCCAAGAGAAAGGCATCCGAAAATTAATAGTCTTTTGTAAGAATTTCACTCGCCGGTCTCGTGAAAAACGTGAATTATTAAGCAAGCAACAGATTGCTTGGACATAAAAACATAGCTCTTTACGTTTTTCTGACAATGAAAATATATTCTGTGACATTAGCGGCTAAGATGTTTTTGGAACGAAGTTCCTTATGGGACGATGCGGCGGGGTACCCTAACTGGGATAAAACGTCCGTAACGTAAGATTTTTATTAGTGATGCACACAGTGTACGTCTTAAATTTGTAATAACGTACTAAAAATAACATAATTTTTTTATTATATATTTTTTATAAATAATTGTGAATAAAATAAAGTTGATAACTTTGTGAAGTAGTTTTTATTTTATTTTTATCAATAAAAAAATCATAATAAAGAATAATACCCGAATAATTATTTTCTTTATACCTCGAATAGAACTTAAAATTAATATTTTTATAATAAGGAACTTCGTTCCTATCCGGTGTCCCGCGACACCAAACATCTTTTTTTTTTGCTGATCCACTGTCTAAAGCAGTATACAACACGGCTCGCAACTTTAGATATATTTGGTATACACCTGAATTTCCCTTGTTTTAGCATATCAAAACAACATACCCACAAATTACAGTTATTTTGACATTTTAATAAACAATAAATACGTCAGAGGGATCACAAATTACCCAAAGCCAACAGCAGTAATGTATACGAGACATGATGGAAACCATTTTTCAAACCCCACTGGTCCGCGTGTCAGCGTGACACGCCGCGTATGTCATCGTGACGTGACAGCGACTGTCACGCGATGCAGTGACGCTATTCGTATCTCATGCGAGCGTTAATTGTATAAACGAGTACTATCGCGTTCAAAATACGTTTCCCGTAAAACCATCGTTCTATTGGAGAAATAATTTTAGCTATTGCTAAGCTACATTTATTGGAATCGTTTGCAAACAATCTTGTAAATAGTATGTGCATCTCTAAATTTTCTATTGTGTTCTGATTTTTTTATAGACAAATACTGGGTTATTTCATTGTTTTTAATACAATTTTACTGGTGGTAGGACATCTTGTGAGTCCGCGCGAATAGGTACCACCACCCTGCCTATTTCTGCCGTGAAGCAGTAATGCGTTTCGGTTTGAAGGGTGGGGCAGCCGTTGTAACTATACTGAGACCTTTAGAACTTATATCTCAAGGTGGGTGGCGCATTTACGTTGTAGATGTCTATGGGCTCCAGTAACCACTTAACACCAGGTGGGCTGTGAGCTCGTCCACTCATCTAAGCAATAAAAAATAAAAAAAGACACAACTTGAAGATATAATTCACAAAAAGAAAAACCCGAAAATATCGCTCTAACAGCAATGACCACAGCTTACCTACTGGTAATTTTACAAGTTTATAGTCAAAGTAGTATAAAAAAATAATTTGAAGTTCTATATTTATTTTAATAAAGTCTTAATGATTTAACGAACTTATATATCAATCTATCAACAATTAAACGTTCTTAACAAAGTCACGAACACTAAATAACGACATTTTCGTGAACACAGTACCCACTCAAACTTAATTGACTACATTAACACGAGGGCTGTTTTATTTGGCAACACTAATCATCATGTTAGTTCTTTGTACATTGGCTATTTGGTGTAATTGAACTTAATATGTGCAGTAATTATCGGATATTATTGTGCGCGGCTGCTACGGCTAACCTTTTGGGACGGTTAAGACCTGTTTATTAGGGCCACTTGCCGGATTTGGAGGTAGTAGCATATTTTACTAGCATCTAAATACTTCATAATATCACACTGAAAACCAAATTTTTTTTTATCTATTTTATAATTATATTTAGTAGTTGATAAATTACCGAACGCTTAGTTATTTTTTAGGGAAATATAGATGAACGCTGTAGCTAGGTAATAACGAAGCGTAAACAAAATTATTGGTACCAATTATACATTTAAAACTCAAAATTCTATACAAATATGTATTAAAAAATGAATAATCTTTTTAGACTTAATCTATTCTTTTAATTATTATTTTTTCGGTTTGCAGCGGATTGCCTCTGCCCCTGGCATTGCTGAAGTCCATGGGCGACGGTAACGACTCACCATCAGGTGGGTCGTACGCTTGTCTGCCTATAAGGGCAATAAAATAAAAAAATATTTGTTACTATTTAGTAATCTAGTAAAAAAACTTAAGAATAAATGAATTCGGTGTTAAAAATTATGCATCAAGAACAGAGATAGGCCTAAGTCCGTCAGCCATTACTGTCTGATTCACGCGTCATGCCAACCTGGATTAGGGATGTGTGCTGACCAAGTTCGATGTTTGTCAACGGAATTAGTGATGTCAAATGATGATAGTGCTTACATCCGCATCACACTTCGGACTTTACATGAACTTGTGAACGTCATTGGCCGGTTTTAGTGGTCTAAGAATGTAGTAATATGCTATGAGTCATGTTGTAGTTTGTTGTCGATAATCTGGACTTTTATGGGCCTAAGTTATAAACGCTATAAACACTGCAGTTTATATTTTCCGGGTCATATGGTCAATTGAACCCATGTAGTTCTGTAGTACGGTGTATTGGTAAAAAAGTATTGGGTGCGGAGTTTTATTGTTTGAATTTTTTATACAAGACTAGCTGACCCGGCAAACTTCGTAGTGCCTCAATCCATAAATAAAAATAAACTTAAAACAAACAAAAGGAATCCGTCCGACGGGGGACACATCAAAGGAAAAACAAAATTGTTATTTTCATTTAATTCCGAGCATTTTCATATTTATCTACCTTTTAAACCTTCTCTGGACTTCCACAAATAATTCAAGACCAACTTGCCAAATCGGTCCAGCCGTTCTCGAGTTTTAGCGAGACTAACAAACAGCAATTCATTTTTATATAATTATATAGATTAGTTGGGAGTACGAATTTACGGCTCATCTGTTAAGCTTAGATGATACCGCGACAATATGCATCTTTTTTTTTTTTTTTTTTTTTTTTTTTTTTTTTATTGCCCTTGTAGGCAGACGAGCATACGGCCCACCTGATGGTGAGTGGTTACCGTCGCCCATGGACTTCAGCAATGCCAGGGGCAGAGCCAAGCCGCTGCCTACCGTTTAATACTCTCCACAAGCCTCGTTTGAAGAAGGACATGTCATAGCGCTCGGGAAACACCGTGGGGGGAGGGGATCTCTTGCAGTATTAACGTTCCATTGGACCTCAAAGGGAGTTGTGACGCAACTTTTGTTGATTTCCTGCTGTAATAGATATTGCAACGTCTAGGACAAGGGATATAAGTCTTAAAAGCTTTGGAATAACGTTTGGATACATTTTTTAAATAAAAACGCGTGACTGTTATTTGTATTCGTTCCCTAATATATTTAATAGCTTGTAAGTACTTTAATTATATTGTCAGGAACTTTTGGCCCAATCCAAGAATGATGCCTGAGCTCTTAAATATCTCCATATGAATGTCGTCATTTGATTGAGATTTTAGTGATTTTTCTTTTTGGAGTTAACTACCATATTTGGCATTCGATTTATGTTAAGTATTATCGTCTCGTATATTTATGTTTTTGGCGGCTGAAGGAGCCTCGACCAGCTAATAAATAAAGCTATTATAAGCTTACGACGCAGCCAATCACTCATCATTCTCCTGCCCTTCTCTCAGGCACCAGGGTTCGGTGCAACATGTTTTCTCCTTCCATACTCTTCTATCATATACCGTTTCTTTGCAGGCTTTCTTCTTCGCTTTTCTTCTTCTTTCAGACGCAGCCTAATCACCAATTGCCGAAAATAAAAAAAATCGGCATTTATATATATATTAATACGTGAAGCAAAAACTTTGTATCCCTTTTTACGAAAATTGCGCGGACGGAGGAGTATGAAATTTTCCACACATAGAGAATATAGAGAAGAAGTGCACAATGCTAATATTAGCATATAATTTAAAATAATGCATAAAAGATACATTAAATCAATAAAGAAAAACTTACACACACTACATACCATGTATTTGACGCACACACGCATGCATACTATTTATTGTCAAACTTTTGTTCTTGGCGTCCGTTGTCAAATTGAGAATAGATTAAATATGTTTTGCCTTTGTTAATATTTTTATAGTGTAGTCTTGGCGAAATCTGTGATTATAGAAATATAAAATACAATCATAATAGTGTACAAATTTACAATTCCAATTAATTATAGTCGAATTTCGACTACTGCGGGACCTCTAGTAAAATTAAATTTAGGATAGTTAAAACTCTTATTATAAAAATGTAATTTCCTAGTGAATTTCAACCCTGTCTGTGGTACAGTTCATAACGTGACCAGGCGCGGGTGTCACGCAGCATGAGTGATGGCGTGCCGCGTCGACATTTGCACCTGATTTATTACTTCCGAGCTCTCCCCCCTTTCTTCCTAATATATGGCTAGCACGAATCGGAGTATGATATCGCAAAGTTTACAGACTCAAACTTGAAATACACGAATCAATAATAACTGGCGGTTCCCCAGTAGTCGAAATTCGACTATAATTAATTCAAATTATAATTTTGAACATTATTATTGGTTGTTTTGTCAAATACTTCTTTAATAACAGATTTTGCCAAGACAAATAATATTAAAGACAAACAATATTAGTCTATTCTACTTTAAATGCCTATTCTCAATTTGACCACAGCATCTAAACAATAAAAAAGTTTGACAATAAACAAAGAGTTTAGATATAAGTATATGTGTTGTTTCAAATACATAGAAATGTGTGTGATGTTTTTTATTGATTTAATGTATTTTTCATGCATAATCAATAAATAAAAATTAGCATTCTTTACTTCTTCTCTATATTCTCTATAAGTGTGGGAAATTTCATAGTCCTCCGTCCGCGCAATTTTCGTAAAAACGAATACAAAGTTGTTATTAATATGATGGCCGTTTCGTTACATCTAAATTAATTATTTGGCGAGCAATTTATTTTTGGAATTAAATTTAACATAAAGTAATTTCGGTCTGTTACGCCACGTAGAGTGAAAGCGTGATGATGAAATTTACTTACCTATCACAAAACTCATTGTCATTCGTTATTGCGCAAGATGCAAATTTTTGGCCGTCAGCTTGCTGTGTCTCAGTGGAAAGTTTGTCAGCTGGCACCTTGAAAGGTGTAACGCAGCAGCATCTATCACCTACTGAATCTTATCAGCTGACGACTTTTCCTTGACTTACAGCTAGCTGATTTCTTTCATTATTTACTAGAGTATGTTAACAATCCTCTTATAAAATTTTGTCCGGGAGGAAATAACGTTTCTTAAGTTATTCGTCAGTATGCTTAATTTGACTGTGTTGATAACAAATATGAAAGTTTGATAATGGAAGAAATGTTGGTAAGAGTAAATTGATTAATGAATAATTTATTGTAGCATATATTTTTATCGATTGGGAGGGACTTGGTCATGAAAATCTGTCACTGGTTCCCGGACTATTATGATTATTGCCGCTGTAGGTACAACTAAAAATGTTTTAAAGAAACTTGGTTAGCTTAATTAGTCACGCATTAGCATCATAAGCTGAACATAAAAATAGATTTGGCTATTAATTAGAAATACCCTCCAGTCATTCTTTTAAGACCAGAACATAGTTGTGTGAAAGCAGCTGAAGTAATTCCAATTTAAAAAAGTATGATATGCTAAATTTCCTATGTTGTAAACAGATTGATTTTCATAAATCATTTCAATGCCATTAGCTTGAGATGAGTTTTTATGTGGATAATTTGCGTTGAGCTCTGTAGCTCAAATCATTCCGTATTTCGAAGTTAACAACAATTTACCAACAACCAATTAGTATTATTTACTAAGTTGATAAAGTTATTAAAAATGAATGAACCATGTGCCTTACTCGAAAAGGAAAACCAATAATACAACATATCAGATTATTATCAGAATAACAGATATTACACAAGAGGCTTAATTTAAACGAAGGTCTATACTTAGGGATGACAATTCTTACTTACCTTTCCTTGACTTGGAGATATGTGTGTTTAAAACGGATATGTAAACGCCATTAAGTTAAAGGCAATGTAGACGGTAAAAGGCCTTGGAGAGCATGCCCCAGTCGTTGGTCAGATCAAGTGGCCAAAGAACTCAAAATGCAGGTGCAAGTGCAAGTGAAGCATTGCAGCGTATCCATTGAAGCCACGATCTTCAATAGTGTTTACTGATGGTAGGACATCTTGTGAGTCCGCACGGGTAAATACCACCATCATCCTGCCTATTTAGGTCGTGAAGTAGTAATGCGTTTCGGTTTGAAGGGTGGGGCAGTCGTTGCAACTATACTGAGACCTTAGAGCTTATACCTCAAGATAGGTGGCACATTTACGTTGTAAATTATAAATACGTTTCCAGAGGTCTTTTTTGCCACGTACCATCCGGCTATGGAATGAGCTCCCCTCCACGGTGTTTCCCGAGCGCTATGACATGTCCTTCTTTAAAAGAGGCTTGTGGAGTGTATTAAGCAGTAGGCAGCGGCTTGGTTCTGCCCCTGGCATTGCTGAAGTCCATGGGCGACGGTAACCACTCACCATCAGGTGGGCCGTATGCTCGTCTGCCTACAAGGGCAATAAAAAAAAATGTCTATGGGCTTCAGAAACCACTTAGCATCAGGTGGACTGTGAGCTTGTCCACCTAATTTAAGCAACAAAAAAAAACGATTTTTTGAGAAGGAGGAGGCAATACCACTGACATTAAATCAGTTTAATAAAGAGGCAAGCAGAGAAATTAACACATATACAATATAAATTGATCTGAATGACCAAGATTTTGATAATTGCTGATGTGAGGCCAAATCAAGAATATTTTGAATCACTCGAACGCGAAATTTCTATCTCGAGGCGGACAGGTGTTAGAAACTTAGTAACTCGCACGTCGACATTACTCTCGGCTGTCTGGCGCAAACGAGATGTGGTAAATTGTTTCTTGTCGTTTGTACCTTGTAACTTGTTAGTACAAGTAAATGCTGCTTTGCTCGAATTTATTGGTGCGACACGATCAGTGTTACATGCGTTCCTTGAGGATGAAGATGTTTTTTGTTTCTTTGAAATATCGCAATATGCGCCTTACTATGGACTTAAGCATTTTTAAATTCATTCAATATTCGTTATAGCGTGTATGTTTATTATAAATAAAGCGGCTCGCTCCGGCTCCGCTCGGGTCTTTAACAAAAATTTCAACAATATTTGACGTTGTTTTATTTTTTTAAAGAAAAGAACACTTATTGCGGCATAACTATAATAGTCAGACATATGCTGTCGCGGCACTTTTTGTAAATAATAATGTGTTCTACAAAGTCGTACTACATTATTTTATTCTATCATCGATAGTTTTCGCAGGGCACGCGATGTAAAGAATATTTTAGGTAATTTTTTTCGCCTTGGGTTACATTATTGGAACTTTAGTAAGGATCCCTAATATTTTTCAAAAAAGATTGTAGCCTATGTCACTCGGGAATAGTGTAGCTTCCAAACAGTGAATGAATTTTTCAAATCGGTTCAGTAGTTTCGGAGCCTATCAATACAAACAAACAAACAAATCTTTCCTCTTTATAATATTAGTATAGATAATAATACGGCCCATCTAATGGTGAGTGGCCACTATCAGATACAGATAAGGTATAGCGCCGGGCGTTATATGGTGCATTCTCAATGTAGGAAGCCTATAAAGCAATATATTTAGTGTGTTTTCATTGTGGTAGGTGCCAAAAAATAAGACATTTGTAGCTTTTCCAATGTGGTACGTGACAAGAAAAAAAGAAATTTGGAAACGCACTGTGAGTAGCTTTAAGCGGTAGGCAGCGTCTTGGCTCTACCCCTGACATTGCTGACGGGCATGAGCGATGGTAACCACTTACCATCAGGTGGGCCGTACGCTCGTCTGCCTGCTGGGGCAATAAAAAAAGAGTGAATGCAGTGGCCGGTGTTTAAGTAGACTCTGAAAAATACTAAGTGCTCTATAAAAGTAAAAATAAATGTAGTACAAATACGTATGGCTGTATCACATCAAAATATGAAGATTTTATTATTATTTGTTTGAGTTGCAAGCAAAAGTGTTGAGTCGATCTTGATTAAGATTTTGCGTGTTTAAAGCTTCTGAATTGGATAAATATGAATGGAATAAATCGCGGATTGAACGAGCGATATATTTAGTTTTTATACGCACTGTTACAATCAACGATCCCTAAAATATACCAAAAAATAAATATAAAATATTTAACGAAAAACATTTTTATTAATAAATTTGGTAATGGTTATCAGTAAATTTGTCTTCGTGCGCAAAAAATAATATCCAACTCACAACATTCACTTCCATAGAACAGTTACCGTAAATGTCCGTGCTGGCAATCCACCATCGCATATATCATTCTGTTTTATGAATTGTAAATTTAACGTTATATAGTCTTTAGTGCGCCATATTTCAAGTCGTGTTAATGCCACGTCGACTCCCAGGGTTGGCTCGAGGGTACATGAAAAATTGCAATGAATTTTGAAAGAGGAATTGCAATGTAAAAACGTCGTTGGTAATAACATTATAGGTACAAACAAAATGTGTTTGATTTATCGCATAAAATGAAATCGGAAAGATTCAACTGAAAACCACTTTTGATATAGACGTAATGTTAGGTATGTTTTCTTTCTAATAATAAATTATACATTAATGTTTTACGAATTATTAATATGTAACTATCTCTGTTGAAATAGTAATTTAATACTTGGATACACTCTTGGTAATAGAAAAAATATATTGAGAGAGCATTCCGATTCCACGGTGAAGGAATAACATCGTGTAATAAAAATCAAGCCCGCAAAATTATAATTTGCGTAATTACTGGTGGTAGTATCTCTTGTGAGTCCGCACGGATAGGTACCACCACCCTGCCTACTTTTGCCGTGAAGCAGTAATGCGTTTCGGTTTGAAGGGCGGGGCAGCCGTTGTAACTATATATGAGACCTTAGAACTTATATCTCAAGATGGGTGGCGCATTTACGTTGTAGATGTCTAAGGGCTCCAGTAACCACTTAACACCAGGTGGGCTGTGAGCTCGTCCACTCATCTAATTAAATACTATAATTAAATACTAATAATTTTTAAAAAAAAGATTAAAAATTAAGTTACAATATTTTAACTTATCTTCTTAACTACATATATTTTATCGCAAAATCGTAATTCAAACACATCGAGCAATGAATTAGATACGATATATCAAAGTGCCTTATCTATATTCAAATTTACGTGGTTTATATTAAACAAATAATTGAGTGAAGGACCGCGTTGAAAGATTTATCGATGGCCCGACGTTGATTGATGGCCAGACCGGATAATGGCTGAAACAAAATCCTCAAAAGATAATAAATTGAATAATGTTAACTAGTCATTCTGTGTATAATTTAAAAACTTATATCGAGGAAATTAATTATATTCTCTTCTATTGGTAAAGTTTAATTTGCAAGTATACATACATACAAAAAGAAATGTTTTTGATTGTGTTAATGAAACTACGCATTTTTAAGCTATTGCATAGCTTCTATCGCGGGTTCTGAGCGCGGCGTCTGAATCAAGAAATTCCGTAACGAAAATAACCGGACACCCTCACTACGCCTACTACGTAGCTCGCGTTCAACACATTCACACGTTGCGCTGGTGTAGTGTTTGTGAATAAGCGTGCGGCGTGACGTCGCACTGTATGAGCATCATGAAAAGTCTGCCCATCTCTCTCTCACGCGGTCTAGCTTATGAGTGTGAAGGGGACAGTTAATGTTTTGCTTTTGTAAATGTTTATAAATATAGCGTGGTCTTATTCTTATTATTGTTTAATATTAAATTATTATTGTCTAATTGTAGTTGCATAATTTGATAAAAATGCTTTGCAATAGCTTTACCGCGGCAGTCCCTGAGTGCCACACGTCTTTTTTTTAAATTAATTATAACAAATCCATGAGTATATAACATACATAAATTTTTTGTTTCCAAATTGTCTTCCACCGATACTATGAGAACAGTAATTATCAAACTTATTAAAATTAACTGCAGCCTATCGATGATCAAATGACATTAGGATTGCTTGTGGAGTAAAGCGTTGCAAGAGATAGCCTTGCTAACTACGATTTATTTCGAATATTACTTAAACACATTAATCGCATGTAAACAAACTAATGACAACGAGTAACAAACAAATTTAAATCGTTGGTGGCTCAAATCGATACGCACACGGTCTCTTGTTAAACAAATATATGAATGATAAATCGTTCTCATCGTATACATTAATATTACACATTATATGTACAAGAGACGATCCAAAATTCGATGATTGATTCGAAGCTTAACAGGAGGCAGATATCATTTATAATATACGATTTTGATTAATCGATTTTACATCAACTCAATTTATCGTATCTCAATCGTTAGACCATTAAGGGCAGTCACGCTGTGTACGAAGCGTTTTTACATGATCACGTTTTTAATTAATTTCATTGATACAATATTATACACATCATTTTAATGATTCTTTTTTTTATGTTTTTTTTTTTTTATTTATCTTGAAAATTTGTAATGAATTGATGGTTTTTTCTGACCTTGTCAGCTAGGGTCAAGCTACGAAATTAATGCATATTATATTCTAGGTATTGTGTACTGTGGCTTGAAATATAAAATAAAAGAAAACAATCGTCTATACATCACTAGCGGTATATGTAATGTGACCACATATCCCGATTTGGGCGGGACAGTCTCGATTTCGAGCATTCTGTCCCGCGGTCTCCAGTGATGTCGATATAGTTCTGCTTTTGCAAACAGACCAAACCATAAATTTATTTTTCAATTCAACATAGAGCTAGAAGTGTTTAAAAGGGCTAATTTAACAAAAGAGGTACAGACTATCACAGAGTACTAACTATTTTCTGTTTAGTGCTTTGATTTTTTTGTGTTATTCTGTCTTCTATAAGAAAATACTTGTAAAATACTAAATACTCTTTATCATTACATCCATGGGGAGTGCTCTGAGGAATTGTTCGAGATGATACCGGCATCTCGTTTTTATCATCGCACCGCCCGCCACTGGAGTAGAGTTCATCCATACTACCTGGAGCAACTGCGGTCATCCACAGTGCGTTTCCAGAGATCTTTTTTGCCACGTACCATCCGGCTATGAAATGAGCCCTTCCACGGTGTTTCCCGAGCGCTATGACATGTCCTTCTTCAAACGAGGCTTGTGGAGAGTATTAAGCGGTAGGCAGCGGCTTGGCTCTGCCCCTGGCATTGCTGAAGTCCATGGGCGACGGTAACCACTCACCATCAGGTGGGCCGTATGTTCGTTCGTCTACCTACAAGGGCGATAATAATAAAAAAAAAACAATATATAATTCCACAGAAGTCCCGCTTTGACAAAAAAAAAATAATGGTCACGTTAGGTATATTACACAATTGATTAACATAAGACACCGATAAATGTTATTAGCAGCCCTAAGTGAAGTGGTGATAAACTTTTGTGTAGAAGGCAACTAACTCTCTGGCCGATACATAAATTTCGCGGCGCGCCATTTAGTTTTATGAAAGATGCTATCTGTACTCACACAGAAACATAAACATACACAGTAAAACTCGCAGGGTACGGACATCTCATGAAATGTCAAAGTGGTATTCATTTAAAATTCAAAAAGAAACAATACAATCAACCAAATAAACTGCTAATTCATGATGTTACATTATTCACGCTTTGAAACGAAAATCACTGGTGTTAGGAGCTCTTGTAAGTCCGCACGGGTAGGTACCACCACCCTGCCTATTTCTGCCGTGAATCAGTAACGCGTTTCGACTTGAAGGGTGGGGCAGCCGTTGTAACTATACTGAGACCTTAGAACTTATATCTCAAGGTGGGTAGCCATTTACGTTGTAATTGTCTATGGGCTTCAGTAACCACTTAACACCAGGCGAGCTGTGAGTCCGTCCACCCATTGAAGCAATAAAACAAAGCACGAACTATTTCTATAAACTACATACGATCTATCAACGGTCGTAGATGAAGAATGCATTGCTTGTGAACTAGTAAGGCGAAAATTAACATGACCACTGTACAGGACACACTCGTCGTTGTAATTTATGTAAAGAAGTCTAATGAAACGTCCCTCGCAGCGAGCCCGCCGAGTCATGAAATAACCATCATTATATCCGACACGATACGGACGATAATCATCGGCTTCGAGCAAAAAGCCGTGGCATCGGCTCCGATGCAAATTGCGCATGCCATAAATCAGCTACTTAATCACCGTGCCGAGTCTCGGACGACGTAATAATGAGATTACTTGAAAAAATTACACGTAACGTCGAGTCGGTCATTTCAACTACTCATTTTGGAGCGACGACGCCTGAAGCCAAATTGACAATTACAATATTTGTTAAATGTAAAAAAGATTAACACACTATAAGTTTTGCTGTACTGTTTTAGCGGTAGGCAGCGGCTTGGCTCTGCCCCTGGTATTGCTGAAGCCCATGGGCGACGGTAACCACTCACCATCAGGTGGGCCGTATGCTCATCTACCTAAAAGGGCAATAAAAATATAAAAAAAAACAAAATGTGAGCAATTCACACGTGGTAGAAGTGAAACCTTCCAAAATTAAAATACAATTATCCTAAACGTCTTAAGTATATGTAAAATTTTGTCATTAGTAAATAATTGTAAGGTAGCGCCCTCTGTGAATTGATATTTTAATTTCACGTATAATCCTAAATTAAAATTCACTACAAGAGCTTTCATACACACGTTAGTTTTAAAAAATCTCACAGATGGCGCTGTATTAAATAGTATGTATATTTCTGTCTCATTCTTTGCTGGCTTCATCCTACACATTTTTGTATTCGTGTCTCTTACCTGTCGTTTTTTCCGTTGCATCCGGTTTGAAATCACAACGATTCTAAAGAAGTTTTCACTTCAAAAAATATACGAGTAGTTATGTTTCACGCATCCCCAATACATTATGAAATACACAATAAGAAACAAAACATTTAAGCCGTTGCTAATGGCGAAAGAGATTTACAGCTGTGCGATAAATTAGAACTAATGAAAACAACGTTTCTGTGTATAGAACACGGAATCGTAAATGCAACGTCAGTGAAGATGTAAAAGGCGATAATAAGGAATCGAAGGCAGCGTAGGCTGAATTTATGGTCGGAGCTAAAAGAAAGAACGGCGATGATAATTCACCGCATACACAATAACTAGCGATCCGCCCTCGCTTCGCTTCGGAAACATTAAAACACACATGAAACAAAAAAAAATAATTAAAAAAAGTAGCCTATGTTCATCAGGGACAATGTCGGCTTCTAATGGAAAAAGATTTTTTCAAATCGGTCCAGTAGTTTCGGAGCCTATTCGAAACAAACAAACAAACAAATCTTTCCTCTTTATAATATTACTAGGGACCCGCCCTCGCTTCGCTTCGGAAACATTAAAACACACATGAAACCAAAAAAAAAAAAAAAAAAAAAAATTAAAAAAAGTAGCCTATGTTCATCAGGGACAATGTCGGCTTCTAATGGAAAAAGAATTTTTCAAATCGGTCCAGTAGTTTCGGAGCCTATTCGAAACAAACAAACAAATCTTTCCTCTTTATAATATTAGTATAGAAGAGCAGCGCTATTGATCTCGCAGAAAGCGAATCGGCTCGTAACAGAGAACAAAACACGCTACCGCCGAATGTCCTATAAATCTTTATTATTGCCGCAACAAGCTTATATCCAGCGGCTTCAGGTACTCATACCGACCGGATCGGGCTCCAGTATATACTCACGATTTCGAAGCGTTTTTTCGCTCGATGAAATATGCCGCATCGCCCCCGGCCCGGAGGAAGGAAGCCCATAAATAAATAAAATAATACAACCATTTATATTACCAAAGGGTTTCGCCCGACGTGTCTATTATCATCTGAATTGTTTAAATATGATAATGTATCAAAATAACAGGCGGCTCGTTCCCGACCGCGACTTCTGTTCCGACATTATCATAAAGATTCACTTAATAGACTGTTCCGAAAATTATTATAGTGGTCTGACACTGCTTTATGGCCCAACGAGATTACGGCATAGACTTTTTCGCGGAGATTTATTTAAATTTTGACCGAAAATTCATAAAACTCATTAAGATTTTTCGCATCGCATGCAACGCTCGTTTCTGATGACTGTTTACTTAATTCTAACGACATCAATCATAAAATTCTAATCTAAAGCCATTAAGGAAATAATATTATGAGATCAACACACGAGATAGCTCATAATTCTTATCGCGACAAAAAAAGGCTTTTAAGAGCAGCGCACCTAATAACGGTATATAATCATATATACAGATTACAATCATATATTTAATTATCGCCATCCGCCCGAGCGGCCGTTTTAAAACAAGCCATGTTTTGCATTAAAAATAGCGTATAAAAGGCGTAATAAAGTACCCCTAATAAACCCCGAAACGCACCGAGCTGCCTCGCAATAACCGTACGTAGACTAAACAAATGATTTTCTCGATAATAAAAACTTCACAATAAAAACGTTCACGAAATGTCGGTCATTAAGTGTATTTACGCAGCGAAACGGATATAGGGGGGCCGTAAAAATGTAGAACGGCATATTGAGACGTTGGCAACAGTCTCCGAGAGAGATCCGACTTAATCTATGGCCTACACGCCTCGGCGAGCTAATTCGGGACATCGGACGCCGCCGTCACGTAAGAAGATTAAGCCAGCCTTAAAAAAAAAACACAATTCTGACAAATTAAAATTTCACCGCCATTCCCGAGAACAACAATATCGCGATTGTGTAAAGAACTCGAATTCTTCGTGCTCCATATTTACGAGCGATGTCGGAGAAAAATCGTTTAGGTAAACACGCCGGCAATAAAACGTACCGAGCGTGCGATTTGCATTCGCGAACGAAAAACGTGAGACGCACGTATTTAAAGCCACGATTCACTCATTTATTTCACAACTGACACATGAGTTTACACTAGCCAGTAGCGGCCAATTAACTCAAGTGAAATGCGAGGCCGTAATAACTTTATATGGATAGCTATGTCAGATTCATTTAAAGATATGAACGCTGTTAGGCTATCGGTGACGGGCGGTCTTTCTTATGCATAAATTATGAATCCAGGTGAAGCGAACTAGGGTTGCGCTACGGTTAATGTAGCCCAATAAAATATATAACAAGAAAAATATATAAATATAAAGAAACTGGAAATTATAAGTGGAAGGAGCTAAATCGCAACACAAAAGCGTATTACAGCAACTCATATTTATAGGTCTATTGTTGTAGACACAACCGCTTTTTGTTGTTCGGCTCCAAACACGAGTCTAAGCTATTGTGTCGTATTTCCATTCATAATTTATCACTCTATCGGGCTTTTGTATTTAAATATCTTGAAATGTATATCGTGTGGACAAGAGATTAATGCGGCCCTCAAATTCATATTTTTCATTATACGATGATTTGACACAAAACATGCTTGTCATGGAACTGTTTTCTATTAGGGAGCCGATACAGAGTCACAAACCACACAGAAGCGTTATTAGTAAAAATAATAACTATATTAAAATTAATTCTTCAGCAACCTCACGAATTTCGTTCGTTTTATTGTATGTAAATTAAATTGAATTTCGTCTGACTCCGCATCGTAATTTACGTACGATATTATCATCTAAATATTCACTGCAATCGTCTATTCATACACGACGTGGAGCATTAAACAAGGTAATAAATTTAAAGTGATCATCTTATGATATCCCCGGGCCAACAATACGATAGTTTGTCAGTTCTAGGCAGTTGTTAGGATACGTGGGCGGAGAGCGAGCGTCATCAATCACGCTCCGTGACTCTTTCAACCTGCCGCCGGAGGGGAGAGGCAGGGCTGTAACACACATAAATTATACTCGTTTTTGTCCGTCTGTCGACTGGAGACAAAATTTGTTAGCGACAGTGTTAATTAATAACGTTTACAGCGTTTATTGTCGCTTTTAAGTCATAGCTTCACAACGTTTTCTTGTTTCTTTACCATGATCGGTAGGTACGAATAAAAAAAAAAAAATTTAATCTATTCTTCGCGTGTTTGTCTCTAATCTATTTTGTTGTTGATGCCTGTTTGATTGGCCTTTTATTGGGCAATTACGTTTGTTAATAACACAAAAAAATAACACGAAAAATTAATCAATATCGATTTGATTAGTTTAGTCAGGATAGTTTTTTTTTTTTTTTTGCCGCATTTTCACTTTTACACGCTTATTATCGAATAAAAGATGCGGATCAATAAAGCTTTCGTAATTCAAAGATATTTCACAATTCAGAGACAGTATTTTTCTTTTTTTTATTGCTTTGATGGGTGGACGAGCTCGCAGCCCACCTGGTTGTTAAGTGGTTACTGGACCACATAGACATCTACAACGTAAATGCGTCACCCACCTTGAGATATAACTTCTAAGGTCTAAATATAGTTACAATGGCTGCCCCACCCTTCAAACCGAAACGCATTACTGCTTCCTACTTGCATTATAATTTAAACTGCATTTAATTGCAAAATAATTTAATATTAAAAAAAAAAGAAATGCCCGCTGAGTTTCTTGCCAATTCTTCTCAGGACGGAGGCTAGTTCTTGTGAATTGGCGGTAGTTCTTTTGACGTTCAACAATTAGTATGTACTTTCATTTATGTTGAATATTTTTTTTTTATTTGATTTGTTTGGTTACTACTACCCGTGCGGACTCACAAAAGGTCCGTCCTACCACCAGTTAAAATGGTGGTGTTAATTTAATTATCTTAAAACTGTACATAATTTAATCTTTAATTATTAATTTACCTTATAACAAAAATAAACGTAAAGGGGCTTAAGAAAAAATCTGAACGAAACTCAATACAAATAATTTTAGCGAGGAAGTCAAATATCATAAAGAAAAAAACCATTGTTTTTAATTTTGAAATGGTAGCCCTGCTCAGCATAGGAGAGCATACTTGATCATAGTCAATGCCGGCGCGTAGCTGACGTTTTTATACCGCTGCCATACGATGGATTGACTCTGTCAGGTGCTTACGAAAAATTGCCTTTAGCGAGCCCCGAAAGCCTGAACGCAAAACATGTAGTACAGATCGCTCAGTTCAGTAGTTTATATTTTAAGGGGAATATGAAGTTGTCGTGGCCTAAAGGATAAGACGTCCAGTGCATTTGTATGTATCGATGCACCGGTGTTCGAATCCCGCAGGCGGGTACCAATTTTTCTAATAAAATACGTACTCAACAAATGTTCACGATCGACTTCCACGGTGAAGGAATAACATCGTGTAATAAAAATCAAACCCGCAAAATTTTAATTTGCGTAATTACTGGTGGTAGGACATCTTGTGAGTCCACGTGGGTAGGTACCACCACCCTGCCTATTTCTGCCGTGAAGCAGTAATGCGTTTGGGTTTGAAGGGTGGGGCAGCCGTTGTATCGTTAAAAGTGAGACCTTACATCTCATATCTCACGGTGGGTGGCGGCATCCGTCAATGTGAGCGAAGCGGCGAACCTAAAGCTAATGGAAAATATATTTCGTCGTCGTCAGTCAAATCAATTATTCAAAATTTGCAAGTAATTTGTGACAGTGTAACATCTGTACTTTTTCACTCTTTGCATTGATAGTTCGCGGAACACTCCTCAATTGATCCGAGCCGGGTTGATTAACGCGATGCTTATACGAATGAATGATCTGCGTTCTCGGGATGATTTTACTGGCAAGTCCCATGGCACAGCCCACTGAGTTTCTCGCTGGATCTTCTCAGTGAGTCGCGATTCCGATCCGGTGGTAGATTCAGAGAAGCACTGCTCTTACTAGGGCTAGTATTAGCAAACTCTCCTGCTCGGGATGATTTTACTGACAATTCTCATCACACAGCCCACTGAGTTTCTAGCTGGGTCTTCTTAGTAGGTCGCGATTCCGATCCGGTGGAAGATTGAGAGAAGCACTGCTGTTACTAGGGCTAGTATTAGCAAATTCTCCTGCTCGGGATGATTTGATTGACAAGTCTCATCACACAGCCCACTGAGTTTCTCGCTGGGTCTTCTCAGTGAGTCGCGATTCCGATCCGGTGGTAGATTCAGAGAAGCACTGCTCTTACTAGGGCTAGTATTAGCAAACTCTCCTGCTCGGGATGATTTTAATGACAAGTCTCATCACACAGCTTCCTGAGTTTCTCGCTGGGTCTTCTTAGTAGGTCGCGATTCCGATTCGGTGGAAGAGTGAGAAGCACTGCTCTTACTAGGGCTAGTATTAGCAAATTCTGCTGCTCGGGATGATTTTACTGACAATTCTCATCACACAGCCCACTGAGTTTCTAGCTGGGTCTTCTTAATAGGTCGCGATTCCGATCCGGTGGTAGATTTAGAAAAGCACTGCTTTTACTAGGGCTAGTATTAGCAAATTCTGCTGCTCGGGATGATTTTACTGACAAGTCTCATCACACAGCCCACTGAGTTTCTAGCTGGGTCTTCTTAGTAGGTCGCGATTGCAATCCGGTGGAAGAGTGAGAAGCACTGCTCTTACTAGGGCTAGTATTAGCAAATTCTGCTGCTCGGGATGATTTTACTGACAAGTCCCATGACACAGCCCACTGAGTTTCTTGCTGGGTCTTCTTAGTAGGTCGCGATTCCGATCCGGTGGTAGATTCAGAGAAGCACTGCTCTTACTAGGGCTAGTATTAGCAAATTCTGCTGCTTGGGATGATTTTACTGACAAGTCTCATCACACAGCCCACTGAGTTTCTAGCTGGGTCTTCTTAGTAGATCGCGATTCCGATCCGGTGGTAGATTCAGAGAAGCACTGCTCTTATTAGGGCTAGTATTAGCAAATTCTCTCAGGTTGAGCCTGTGAGCTCTCCAACCCGTTCGGGCGTAGCTGGAATAGATCTCTAGGCTACCAGCCCTCGTAAGATCTAATTGACAGGTTCACTAGTATTCAATAATAACATGGTTCCTTACAATGGTATGGTTCCAAATTAAAACAGCCTTAATAGCCACTGATGAAAACATTAAGTAATGTGTGTTTTCAATAATACCCCCGACTTGAGAATGTCCTATATTTATAACAGTTACCTTATTCTTGTATAATAATACCTCAAAATTTAAATATAAAAGTAATTAAGACGTCAAAGAAGTGTCTACTTTTAATATGAATGCAATCTGGAGTTTTATTTTTCAAAAGAAACATTATATTTCCATAATACCTTACCCAGCAGATGATGTATCGAAAACCTTACTCACACAATGAAATCCATTAAAAAACAGCTCAAAAAAGCTCAATACAGAATAAGCTCGAGCTTCACCGGAACACAATGGAAGATTAACCCCTGGTGTTCGAGAAGAGTAATGAACCAAAGAATGCATTTGACAGAATCAAAGGAGAAGATGGTATTGAATTTTAAAAGGCAACCGTTTGGGAATTAAGGAATTGGAGACTCTTTCAAACTGGGGCTTTGCATAATGAACTTTCGGTTTGTTTTCTAATCCTTGTTCTTAAAGTCTACAATAATATTCTACTTAAATGCTGTGTCAAACCTCCATGATTGATTATAGATCATTTTAAGCGCTGCGCCTATCTTCTATTGGAGTTTCATATCGATTTTAAAATGCAATCATACTTAATTTGTGAACATTTGTTATCTCTAAATAACATTTTTTATCATTATTATTATCATTCACAATGCATCCCAGTATGTTCGTTTTACGTCACCGATAAATTGTGTGTGTGATTATTTGTGATTTTTTGATGAATTAAAAATAAACTTCCTTAGCGTGAGTGATTACTTTAAAATTAGGTGAGTCACAACAATGGCCGTTGTTTTAAAGGGCAATTCAATATTTGATTTAGTTGATACATCCGCAGTACACTGATATACCGTGGGAACATCCTTAAGCACACGTGGTACGTTTTTTGCATATTATTAAATAATGTAAGCACTTCGATTTAAAATATTTTTAGTCCATTAAGAACACTTTATGATGAAAACAAATTAGTGTTTACGAGAAGTATAGCAAGAGCGGCTACTCATTAAACTCCAAAAACACCGAACAACAAATAAAATAAAGCCAAATGATTCAGACGTTAATGATACAGTAAAAATTTCAGATACGTCCGCGTCATACAGTCGAGATATAAAAGTTTTTATTTCATTTCGTGTTCTGTCAGATACAATGAATATATTACCAGTAGCTGCATATTTATTTAAAGTAACGATCATCGTGTAGTGATAATCAAGGAAGACAAAAATGCGTCATGGACAACGTCCATGCATTCCCCATGGTCATTCATTACGGCTTCATCTTCAATAACGCGTTTCGAGGTTTCGTGTGAACAGATAAATGAAGTAACGTGAACTCTAAATCCCGCATGTTAAGGTTCAATAATTGGTATTGAATCTACGGCTTTTGTTAGAGCGCTAACTCTTTCATCTATCATAATCGTTCATGCTGAAAACAATCAAGATTGATTTTCTTTGCACCGGATACTAGGCTTTATGTGGGTACAAGTAAGGATCAATATTTGATTGCGTTTAGTCGGTATCTGTTAGTCGCTACCTCAGAGGCGGCGTAACGAAGGGACGAGCGGATCCAGGGAAATGACAAATGACATCTGCCTACCGCCTGTCAAATAACGGACAGATAATAAATGACCCCGATTGTTTATCATCAAATATCGCATATATCATTACGGCGTACTCAGCGCTTGTAGGGAACGCTTTGACTCGTCTATGATTAATATTGTTTGGTTAATTTTAGCCACGTCAAATGTTTTCGGGGTGTGTTTTGATCGTCATTGCGGGTTGATTAGGTTGATGGTACGATTTAGATTACAGTTTATTACCAAGTCTTTTATATGTAGGACTAAATTTTGATGCTTTTTTAAATCTTTTCAACGACATTAATGAGAAGACAAGCTCACGGCCCACCTGGTGTTAAGTGGTTACCGGAACCCACAAACATTTACAACATAAATGCCTGAACCTTGAGATATGAGTTTTAAGGCCTCAGTATAGTTACTACGGCTGCCCCACTTTTCAAGCCGCAACGCATTACTACTTCACGGCAGAAATAGGCAGGGTGGTAGCACCTACCCGTGCGGACTCACAAGACGTCCTACCACCAGTAAAAACTTAAGATATTTTTGCAAAAATATTTTGAAAAATCTCATAAACACTACACTTTGTAATGTTCAAATTCGCATTTCGTTTCATAAGTGTTAAATCACAATGGCTCCCCACCACTCATCATTGGCTTTTGTAATTTTTTACGAGAATTTCTCGTAAAGCGACGCGTCAGAATCAGTGGTTTCGCAAAATTTCCCTGCCAACGCCGTACACTACTCTGACACAGAGACTAAAACGTAGCCTTAAGCGATTTGTTATGCAAATTTCGCATGGAAATTAATCTCTTAATAATCTCGATTGAAACTAAAACTTAATAGTATACTTTTACATTGCAATTCTGTACCGTACGCACCACCATCCACCTACCGCCACCTACCAAAGTGAACGCGTCATCCAGCACGAAGCTGATACAACTACAAATCAAACCCGCAAAATTGTAATTTGCGTAATTACTGGTGGTAGGACCTCTTGAGAGTCCGCGCGGGTAGGACCCTGCTTATTTCTGCCGTGAAGCAGTAATGCGTTTCGGTTTGAAGGGTGAGGCAGCCGTTGTAACTATACCTGAGACCTTAGAACTTATGTCTCAAGGTGGGTGGCGCATTTACGTTGTAGATGTCTATAGGCTCCAGTAACCACTTAACGCCAGGTGGGCTGTGAGCTCGTCCACCCATCTAAGCAATAAGGAAAATAAAAATAATGCAACTAGTTTTTATTGTTTTACATAGGCAGATGATTTCATGTGCTATTAAACGGTTATTGGAGCCGGTAGTCATCACAACGGGATTGCTCCTACCCTCGATTTAGATATGAACATTCAAACACAAGTACGTGTCTACTCCGTGGAAGAAGTATGCAGTGATATATAGTTCAGAACGCGGCCTAAAATTTAATACCGCTAATTATGTTTTACATCAATGTTAGATTAACTAATCCCGGTGTTATGCCTTAGTATGCCTGCCGTATCCGTTGATCATGTATTGGGAAGCAAGTCCTTGTTTTTACTTTGAGTATTTGTTGAGTTTCGCTATGACCTAAGACAATTCCTAGTGCACGCAATTGTATTCCAGAAGACAAATGTTACGAATCCCGACCGCGTGAGTCTACAAATTGAGGTCTTTCGTTAATTTTCAGGAGGGTTCTCGTGAGCTTGATAAATGAGTGTTGGAATTTCAAAGGGGGCACAAAGGAGTCCTGACCCGTGACGCCGATCGTTAATCAAAAAAATGTCTATGACGCTAAAGCAGTAAACAGAGACGTTGGGATATGACAGTTCAATCAATCTGATCCATGATAAAGACCCTATAGAGAACGGATTAAGGCATCAAATCGCCAAGCTAAAAGGTTTCTCTGCACTGGCGACTCCTGTCTATCACATTTCACCTCATTTAAATTAACAATCAATTTCTTAGTGCGAAATATAGTGTAATAGTCTCTTCTCATTCCGAACTAACAGGATAACGTTTACGAATGTCCCGCGGTATGATTTATGAGGAATTGACTCTCACTGCCAACCGTAATCCGATTAGAGTCCGCATTGGGGAGCGTTCTTCTGATAATGGGGACCGGCCATCCCTCACAATGGCTTCTGTTTGACGTCAATAATGTTATGTTAGTGTTTTGATGTGTCATTGTTATTGCTGATAGTGAACGACAGGGAATGTTTTATAGAACGTTCTGGATAATGGGATGATGTATCTGCTCTAGTCGGCTCGGAGTATAATAATAGCCAATCTATCACTTTCCTAGTTTACGAAAAGTAAAATGCCTATTGTGTCGTGACTTAAAATTGTTTTAAGCTTTCACGGCTATCTAATAAAGTTACACTTTCGTTGTTTTATTACTAATATGGGTGGACGAGCTCATGGTCTACCTGGTGTTCAGGTGTTACCGGACTCCATAGACATTAATAACCTAAATGCCACTATCCACTTTGAGACATGAGTTCTCGAAGGCTGCCCCATCCCTCAAACCGAACTGCTTCACGATGGAAATAAAAATAGAGTGGTGGTATCTAAAAAAAAAAAAAAAATCCACTTTGAGACATGAGTTCTCGAAGGCTGCCCCATCCCTCAAACCGAACTGCTTCACGATGGAAATAAAAATAGAGTGGTGGTATCTAGCTGCCTGGGTTCAAACACGCCCTACCACCAGTAAATAAGAGCAGCAAATTCTATCTATTTTCTTTCTAGTTCGTTTTTTGGTATTACCACTGGTACTTGATGTGTCGCCCCGAAAATCGTTTGGCAGATAGAAAGATTGGCAAAAAAAGTTTTATCATTGCAACTGAATTATATGCGGTATTCTGTTTGGAAAAATAAATTCACAAAACGCATATAAATTAAGAAAATGATTACAGAGCTACGACGACCTTTAATCCGATGAAGATATTTCAATATAAAATAAATATAAATTAACAATTTCAATCAAATTCATTTTCTGGATGGAACTTTTGAAGATTCCTATTTATCTTCCGCGAAGGTTTCCCAGAACATGGTCTTCACAAAACAAACAGGATGCGCCCGTGAATGAAACGGATACGAAAATCGCTCTATCGACAAATTTATGCAGTTGTAAAAACAGATTTATATGTCAGGAGGCGACGTGTGAAGCCGTACGTACACACGAACCCCCTAGAATAACTACCAAGAAAGCCAACAAGCTTCAACTGTAATGTTGGGAATTTTTTATTATTTTTATTATGACTTTTTCCCTCTCAGGAGGAGTTTCAGCTTTCACTTGAGCATGTCTGTTGAAAAAATACTTCAAAGCCTTCTGACGATTCCTTCAACGATCATAAAAAATAATTATTATTATTACAACGTTCAATCAGTCGTATAATAATCACGAATAAATTAACAAGTCATTTTAACTAAAATATTAAAAATAAATAATACAAACCAACTTGCAAGACTAGTAATTTTTTGTACAATCTATAATATAGTATTAAGAGCCCTTATACGATATTAGATGGCGGAAATAGACAGAATGGTTCCTCTAACTTATGCGGGCTTATTTTATACCCTAAGTACTTAGCAAGCAGGTGACAAAATAGTCTGTCCCGCTTATGATTTTGTAATTATGTGGAGTGAATTTTTTTTTTTCTTTTTTTTATGACAATCACGCCACCTTAACAGGTCCCGTACTAAGTTAGTAAAGAACTTGTGTTACAGGTACCAGATAACGGAAATAAATGTAAGATTTTTATTATACATATACATATATTTAATATTTAATATACATCCATAACCCTGGAAAAGACATTTATATTTATCATACAAATATCTAAAACTTCTTTAATAGTTAGGAAACGCACTCCTTAATTTGTTACCTACAGCCACCCGTTTGTGCCTCTGTTGGCTGATCCTAAAAGCTGTGTGTCACACACAAATAACATGTTACATTGCAGCTTAAGCGCTGAAAAATTTACGATATTAAAATTGACATCAAAGATGGGATTCTCGAGAAATAATCGTAAATCCACTCTATAATGTTAATACAAAACTATTTACAAATCATCGTGTATTCTAAACGGTATCTCGGAATAAATAAATTACTTGGTAACACTCTAAAGGTTGAATTATTGCTATTGAAACGTTCGCGTCGGTAAATTTATTGTTATTTTATAAGATACATCGCGGCTCCGAAAATAAAGCCGTTTTGCAATTTCGTTAATGTGAAATTAATTTGATTCTTCTGTCATTTTAGTTGTGGGGCTCGAAGTATGCTGTAAAGATTAATGGAAATAACAATGGAATGATGGGATTGGTTGATTTATTGGTTTTAGGGAGCTCGTTTGGCCTTAAAAATAGAGAAAAGCTGTTTAGATGTTTTCAAGAATAAAATATCGAAATCTTTATACAAAAGGATAATTTAGTAGCATACTTAAATTGTATTTATTCACGCTACCGAATTTAAAAAAGTAAATAAATAAAAATGTTAATGTCCTTTATCTTGCCTGCTCTTTTTTAACACCACGATCTTGGTTTTAAAAGTCCTTAGCAGGAGCAGTAGCTTGTCTATGCCCATATGTCTATATCTATGAACAATGCTAACCACTTTGGTAATGCTTAGAATCAAACCAAGGGACTATGTTTTATTAGACAGACTGTAAAATCGGGCTAATAGTAACCAAACGAACTAAAGTCGAAGTCCAAGAGTAATTTATCTCTAAACGAATCAATAAAAATTATGAAAGTCGATACAAAATTTGTAATCGAAGATTACCGAGGCTCACGCTGATCAGTTCAGCGCTAATTTATCATTCAAATTATCCAATTGATTTTTACGGCTTTATCAAAATTCCGTTACTTTCGACTTTCTCTTTCGATCACAGACAGAATCGTTTATTAAATTTTTTTTTATTTTTTTTTGCTTAGATGTGTGGACGAGCTCACAGCCCACCTGGTGTTAACTGGTTACTGGAGCCCATAGACATCTACAACGTAAATGCGCCACACACCTTGAGATATAGTTCTAAGGTCTCAGTATAGTCACAACGGCTGCCCCACCCTTCAAACCGAAAGGCATTACTGCTTCACGGCAGAAATAGGCAGAACGGTGGTACCTACCCGCGCGGACTCTCAAGAGGTCCTACCACCAGCAATTACGCAAATTATAATTTTGCGGGTTTGATTTTTATTGCACGATGTTATTTCTTCACCGTGGAAGTCAATTGTGAACATTTGTTGAGTACGTATTTCATTAGAAAAATTGGTACTCGCCAGCGAGATTCGAACACCTGTGAATCGCTCGATCCGAATGCACCGGACGTCTTATCCTTTAGGCCACGACGACTTAAATAAATAAATCGTTCGAGCAAAACTTTTTTAATTCCATAATTGCAACGGAAACTTACAGTTAATTGAATTCTAAACATAATATTTTCATTTTGTGCCAAAACACTCGCGGGTTTCATGGAAGCAAAACAATGATTGCTCATTAAATCGTTCTGTTTCAATGCATTCGTATTTTGCATTGTGCTCGAGTTTAACCGGGCGATCAATCATTAATAAACGACTTGCATAAACAGGGACTAGGTATACCTAAAGGGACCCGACTGATTTCAATAAATAATTGATTGTTTTACAATGCTTTGTGGGTACACCACTATTTTTCTAGTATTAGTGACAGTTTTTGAGCACACGATAATGAAATTCGTGTTTTGTTTTTAGAAGGCGAAACGAAAGGTCATTCTTTAGAAGGCATTTTTGGAAAATAACACATTGAAGTTATGTTGTGAATTATTAGGAGTCGCTTGCTTGAAAGCGATCTGATTTTAAAAGCAAAAATAAAATTGGGGATTTTGTATAATTAGCTATTTCATTTTCTTTGTTTGATATCAATACCCTACTAGGTGTAGTTGTTAGTTTACAGTCCATAAAATATGAAATTAGGCTAGCCTAGCCAGTTAAATTTGATACAACCAAATTGGGAATATAATGACAGCCTAAGGAATAAGATGCCCCTTATCCTCATATCGAATAATGCCTCTATGGAACAGAAAAGAAAAGAATTTCTCTACTGAAATATGATCTTCGGGCATTTTCACGAAAAACTTCCGAGACAAATAAAAAAGACCAATAAGAATCAAATCCGTAAAAATTATAACTATTTTTACGTAATTACTGCGTATCTTTGCTGAAAAGTCAGATTTTTTTAATTTTTATTCTTATAGTCTTGAGAGGGTATATCAGCGTTACCTTAGCTTGTAGGTGAGCTTTTAGGGATCTTAAACCAGGATGTGTTGCTAACACTGGCCCTAGCAAGAGCAGTGCTTCGCAGAATCTACCACTGGATCGGAAACGCGACCCACTGAGAAGATCCGGCGAGAAACTCAGTGGGCTAAGCCGCAATGCGATCCAGTCTCAAGCATGAAACGAAATTATATCGACATTATATTACACAATTGAATCATAGACCTCGTGACTCATACGAGAAGTGACATTTACGTTGTAAAATCAATGGGTAACCATTGGTACATCAGGTGGTTATCCATTGATTTTCACTGCTCGATGACAGCTCGATCACCCGACTATGCAAAAAAGAACCAAGTATAAATAATTATGATTTTTTTTATTGCTTGCTGATGTGTGGACGAGCTCACAGCCCACCTGGTGTTAAGTAACTGGAGCCCATAGACATCTACAACGTAAATGCGCCACCCACGTTGAGATATAAGTTCTAAGATGTCAGTATAGTTACAACGGCTGCCCTACCCTTCAAACCGAAACGTATTACTACCACTAATTACGCAAATTATAATTTTGCGGGTTTGATCTTTATAACACGATGTATTTTATAAAAAAAAATGTGTGACCGCATCGAAAATGATCCATCTGTGCTGAGAATGCTGAGATGAGCCTTAAAATTAAAACACACAAAAAAAAACAACTCTAAAACCAACCAACAAAGAGCAACAAAGAGGCACTCTTGCGGAACCCAAAGAGAAACTAATCAAATCCGAAAAAGCATCGTCGGTCTGCGGTTCCGAGAGAGCGGCCTCGTAATGTGCACTTAGCAACACTTAATACCCGGTTGCGGGACAGCAGACGGCTAATCATCATGATGTACAAGATTGCACCTTTCAGATTGAACTGTACACAAGTAATGCGAGGGTAGTGACTCTACCTGACTGTGTGGGTGACAAATTGTTTTATCATAACACGGTACAGCGTATAAATTACTGTGATTTCGTGAAAATGTCCATTGTGTTTTGTGCGCGTGTGTTTTTTTTTTTTGCATCTGCTAATTTCGTAGTAAACATTAACTTATTTTTTAGATTGATGACGAGCGCACGGTCCGTCCGACATTAATTGGTTACCTGATCTCGTACATCTTACATGTACAGCTAGTCACCTTTGGACATGAAATCAGTATTTTAGTTCTATAATACCAGTCCTACCCTCACTGTGTCGCGGCAGAAATAAGCAGGGTGGTTGTACCTGCTTATTTCTACTTACTATTTACTATTATACTTATATTTCTATTATACTACAACTACTTTCTATTTACTACGCGGGCTTACAAGACGCCCTTAGCCGGCTTACAAAACGCCTTTAACCGGTAGATTAATAGTAGATTATTGTAGTTTTATTATTTAACTTAAAAAAGTAGTCACGATTTTTTTTTATTGCTTATATGTGTGGACGAGCTTGCAGCCCAACGTAAATGCGCCACACACCTTGAGATATAAGTTCTAAGGTCTCAGTATAGTCACAACGGCTGCCCCACCCTTCAAACCGAAACGCATTACTGCTTCACGGCAGAAATAGGTGGGGCGGTGGTACCTACCCGTGCGGACTCACAAGAGTTCCTACCACCAGTAAAATTGAATTGGTAGTCACCAGTAGAATTGATTATTTGAATGTCAAAAAGAAATCACTGCTTTAAGCAAAAGGAAAGTATTTCGTCAATCAACACGGCTTTGTATCAGAAACCACGTTAATCCGATAATCTAAATTAGTTAGAAACGATTTCATAATAAATAAATTCACGAAAAACAAAACATTTATTCACGATCATCGAAATATCAATAAAACATTAATGCAATTACGAAACTTTAATAATACTGACATTTGACTGGAGTTTCACTCACACAAACCATACGGAATAATCACGAGACGATTAATTTATTCCGTAATTACATATTCGAATCGATGTCATAAATCATATAAATAATGACCAATGTAATCATAGTGTCGTAGAGATGTATCGTAAATATTCGATTCAGTCGATTCTTATCGATTGTCGGCAACGTATCGCTGTGAATTATGTTTCATAATCGATTTATGATTACCGGCGTAACGATTTCAACTGTTATTTTTATGTTAATAAAGTAATAACGTGTTATTGGATATTTCGTTGTGTCGTGACGATTGAAAGGTTACGTGTTTTGTGTGGCTTTTGTGTTTCGAATTATTGATGAGGATTTTTTTTTTTGCGTTGCTCTTTCTTATAAGGGTCTGACCGAACCGATCAAGGAGAGGTCATTTACTGCAATACCTGCAAAGCAATTAGTAATAACCAAAAAACAACTTGCCTCTTCAGAGTAACAAAGCGAAGTAGATTTCCCATATAATGAAATGGTATGTTTTGGAGGCCGTTGAGACAAATTTGTAGATAAGACAGTTTTTTTCTTTACCAAGGAGTCTTTGAAAAATTTAAGGTTTAGGATAAGAGTTAAGTGACATAACTCTTTAGTTTGTTTATTTTTTATCAGAGATATTATTCATTATTCTAGGAATTCTAGCAATTGGAGTTATGTAATATAATGCGGATAATATTTCTTATCTTATTATCAATATTGTCGTCCATAATTATTATAAAATATGAGGAGTGCACGTTTGGAATGGTATGGACATGTGATGAGACGAAATGAAAATGAGGTTGTTAAGAGAGTGTTAACTATGAATGTGGAAGGATTTAGAGGAAGAGGTAGACCTAAGATTTTTTTATATTTTTATTGCTTAGATGGATGGACGAGCTCACAGCCCACCTGATGTTAAGTGGTTACTGGAGCCCATAGACATCTACAACGTAAATGCGCCACCCACCTCGAGATATAAGTTCTAAGGTCTCAGTATAGTTACGACGGCTACCCCACCCTTCGAACCGAAACGCATTACTGCTTCACGGCGGAAATAGGCGGGGTGGTGGTACCTACCCGTGCGGACTCCCAAGAGGTCCTACCACCAGTGATTACGCAAATTACAATTTTGCGGGTTTGATTTTTATTACACGATGTTATTCCTTCACCGTGGAAGTCAATCGTGAACATTTGTTGAGTACGTATTTCATTAGAAAAATTGGTACCCGCCTGCGGGATTCGAACACCGGTGCATCGCCTCATACGAATGCACCGGACGTCTTATCCTTTAGGCCACGACGACTTTTAAGAAGAAATGGATGGATTGTGTGAAAGACGATATGGGTAGGAGGGGAGTGAGCGAAGAAATAGTATATGATAGAAGAGTATGGAAGGAGAAAACATGTTGCGCCGACCCCAGGTGACTGGGAGAAGGGCAGGATAATGATGATGATGAATTATTATAAAATATTTTTTGTGTATCTCAGGAATGTGGACATGATAGGACTATCATAACAAATTATCATAAACAACAATTGTCGACACTACCATATTTACCATATGGTAAATATGGTAGTGTCGACAATTGTTGTTTTTTGTATTGTAGGTTATCAATTATGTGTAATTTTCAGATGCCTGATGAAGGTCTAATAAAAGACCGAAACGTTGCTAAAATAATAATGTAATTTGTTATGATAGTCCTATCTTGTCCACATTCCTGAGATACACAAAAAAAAATCTTATCTTTTTTTTTATTGCTTAGATGGCTGGTCACGCTCACAGCCCACCTGGCGTTAAGTGGTTACTGGAGCCCATAAACATCACGCAAATGCGCCACCCACCTTGAGATATAAGTTCTAAGGTCTCAAGTATAGTTATCTCTGTCGAACTTGACATATTAAACATCTGTTATACGAACGAAAGCATCCCACGGCTAGAAAACAACGAGAAAACCCTAACAATTCTCAGCCCATAAACATTTAAGACTGAGAAACTATTAAACTAAATAGGTTAAGATTTTTTCAGTATCGTTAAAATCATTTCTGACAATTACTATAGAGAAAAATAAAATTGCGGAAATAATTTATAAGGACTTTTATTGGAAATAATAAATCGTTGAGATTACGAAACAGTAAATACGAGTTAAATGCCGTTTCGATTAGACTCTGCCGATTAAAGTGAACGGAAAATAATAATCGAATTATCACCATCGAATACGATCGAAATAAAAACAAAATTGATTCGCGTACTTTCCGAATTTTAAATCAATTGCTTACTGACGAACTTGGTCATCGCAGAATTGTGATGGAGCTTCTTGAGTGACTCAGATCACAATGACTCACGTAGCGTATTTTTGAATTGTTCATTTTTTCATCTTCTTTGGTAAAGGTCCCAGTATTTTAATACGCTTTTATTAGCTTCAGACGTATGTAACGGAATCTATGAACATGATTTTGACCCCCTTCAAAACGTCGGATTAACTCGAAATTTGGTATACTTATTAAGGACCGATTACAATTCGATATTAAAAAAAAATTAAAAAATTGAAATTTAACTAAAAAATGGTAAATAAATAATAGTTTAAAAAGCTAACAAAATACGCTTTAATAGAAAATCTAACTAAAAAATTGATAACAAATTTTAATAAATTTGATTTAAACATATGAATTAAATATATATTAAATTTGATTGAAAAAATGATTTTATTGTAAAAAAAAGTGTGGGGTGCATGGTATCAGTAGTTATAAATATTTTATGAACAGATATGATCCACCATGACCAGTAGAAAGGTTATTTTGGTATCCTGAAATGCACCTCATGGTTTTTTTAGAATAAAATCATTTTTTAGTTGGATTTTCTATAAAAGCGTACCTATTTTGTTAGTTTTTTTAAACTATTATTTTTTATATTAACTGCTGCTATACATAACATACGTGGGGGCTGTAATACCAATTCGTGCGGGTTGATAATGCGTCTTACCACGCATCAGCCTATAACAGTCCACTGCTGGGCACAGGCTTCTCCAATTGCACGACACTGAGCACATCCTTAGCGTTTCTCATCCAACGTGCCAGCCACCTCGTCCTGCGTTGCCAATTCGCTGTCTCCACTCAAGAATACGCTTACTCCAAGCAATTCTCGACCTAATTTAATCAGTTTATTGCCACTTCAGCTTACTAATCTGCTGTGGTATGGTATGTTTGGTTCCCTATCGGATCATACCGTTCGATATTCGATCCTTCAGATAAACTCCAGCATAGCCCTTTCCATAGCTATGCGTAGTATTAAATAATGTAAACAGTTATATCGTATTTAAAGTTTTGAACAGCATTGAAATGAAACATTCAATATTATTCAGCTATAATACGTGACTTGTTGCGAAAACCGTACATTAAAATAATAAGTACTGACATAATATGCGAGTGGGCTGCGACCTAGCCCCGGAGGCTTTATTAAATTATTGCGAACACGAATTAAAACATTAATCGACGTCATTTTATACACGGACCGCGTTTCCTGATAAGGACGTGTGGTATAAGTCATAAAAAGTTAATTTTTAAATCTTTTTAAAGCACAATTACAAGATAATATTTTAATACTAGCGACCCGCCCTCGCTTCGCTTCGGAACATTAAATTTTATTATTGATAGCTGAGTCTCGCGACGTTACCCGCGGCTATTGTCGTACCGCGAGTGACGCCGCGGGGCGAAGCTTGTCTAAAAAAGTAGCCTAAGTTACTCCTTATATCATTAGCTACCTATCAGTGAAAGTCCCGTCAAAATCGGTCCGGCCGTTCCAGAGATTAGAGAAACAGACAGACAGACAAACATTGTAAAAAATGTTATTTTGGTGTATGTACCGTATATATATTCATATGCATGTAGTAAAAAGAGGCTATTTTAATATTACAAACAGATACTCCAATTTTATTTATATGTATAGATTTAATATATTATATTTAATTTTTAATAATATTTATTTATTAAAAGATAAAATTGGAATTAATAAGATAAATGAAGAAGTAGACTGCTAATTCCAATGTCTCTCTTATTTAATTGCGATTTAAATGCAATGGTTATATTTAAGACTAGCTGAGTTCCGCGATGCTACCCGCGTTTATTATTGTACCGCGGGGCGAAGCTAGTCTAAAAAAAGTAGCCTAAGTTACTCCTTATATCATCAGCTACCTATCAGTGAAAGTCAGTGACTCGAGCACCGTTGCATCGCTAGGTACAAATGCACCGGACGTCTTAATTTTTAGGCCACGATGACTTCATAACATAGAATCCAATAAAAATATGATTGCTCCTACTATTGGCGGCAAAAGCATTCACTTCTACACTTGGACCACACATCCAGTGAGGCCTTAAAATACTTGTCTCCGGGCTCAATATGACATGGCTCAAATTATCTCATGGAATAATAGCAATTCATTATAAGAATAATGTTGTCTGTAGGAGCAATTTCATTAATAGCTGAGGATAAATTAAGCTAAATTAATCAGTGTATTCGTCAGAATTAATTATAATTTATACGTGAGAATATTGAAATTTAGTACTCCTTATTATACCAATTTTACTTAATTTAAGTCATTCCGTCGAAGTACTCTCCTGCTTTAAGTGATAATAGTATATTGTACCTTCGACAGACACATTTTTACTGGTGGTAGTACCTCTTGTGAGTCCGCACGGGCAGGTACCACCACCCTGCCTATTTCTGCCGTGAAGCAGTAATGCGTTTCGGTTTAAAGGGTGGGGCAGCCGTTGTAACTATACTTAAGACCTTAGAACTGATGTCTCAAGGTAGGTGGCGCATTTACATTATAGATGTCTATGGGCTCCAGTAACCACTTAACACCAGGTGAGCTGTAAGTCCGTCCACCTTTCTAAGCAATAAATAAATAAATAAACATAAAAAACAGCAATAAAGTCAACAAACACAATTAGTGTGTTGTTGTTTATCACTATGCTTGTCTGGAACAAGTCTTATATACATATGTATAGGTATATATATATACTTTACTGTATAATTTACAGTCTCAAAGCTTTTCCGTGTTCTGCATCAATTAAAACCACTTTCATGGTTTAATCTTACAGCAATTATTTACATTTTTTAAATTTACGACGTTAAAATTTATTTATGTCATCGTTGTCACGGACGACTAAGGAAACATCCGTAGACATATTGTGTTGTGTAACTGTAAAATTGGAAATCATTAGATTGAATATTTTATAATAAAAATTAATGACACTAATTTATAAGTAGACTTAATTGTTACCATATTTGTTAAGTTGTTCAAAATAAAGAAATATTCATAGTTTCTTTTGGCAAGTGACCATATATATATAAACAGGCCAAGGCAAAATTATTGAGTATCTAACGTTTTCTTCATCAACCAAAAAAATTTGTACATAATTTTTTTTTTCTTTCTAAAATTAATAAAAAAAAAATGTCCAAAGATGTATAAAATGAATCTAAGTCTTAAACTATTGAATTGAGCGAACACTAGTTTGTTTAATTGGTAATTATTTATAAGTAGCTTTTTTGGCGTAGAGCTGACCTGATGCTGAGTGGCTACCGAAGCAATTAAATATTACAACGTCAATCCCGCTGGTTAGAGATATAAAGTGGAATCTTCAACCATAAAACTTAATGACAAAACACTTAAAACAAAAATCTTGATTGCTGATCATAATCTGGACGAATCTATCAGCTCACGGAGATCGGATCCAGCCATGCTTCTAGATCACTAAATGTATCTTATATGTATTTGACCTTTACCAGCTTATTAGAAATTTAAAGTTACCATGAAATTTATAAGTTGAATACCATGAAATGACGCTTTTTGTCAAATGATAAAAGAACAAAACCAATCGAATACAAATATGATTATAAGAAATTAGCAACGGAAGATCCAAAGGTACTCAAAGTTAAATAAATATTAGTTACATTGTAAATAACAGCTGCTTTTAATTAGACGTCGGCTACATTGTAACAATACACACTTGATATATTAGGCCGTATTCATAACGCGATACAGCTGTTGAATTTATAACTTCATAAATAATATGATGATATTCAAATTAGGCTTACAATGAAGTGGAATACAAGTTATTAATTTATGTGCTTATTCATTTACTGATCAGTCATTTTAAGTGGTGGCCGGATCCCGACGTCACAAGTAAATGCTCACCGTCCAGAAATACGAGGAGTTGAGGAGCGTCTTAGCTAAATTGGTAACTAGTGTTTTTCTACCTTTTAAATCGATACCCGTGACTTCTTCGCGGCAGAAATAGGCGTGAACGTGAAACGGAAGCGCTGTGACTGTTAAAGTTTAGCACTCTACAAACTGCTCACTCTACCTGCACACTACGCTGCAGACTCAGCGTGTACCGACTGAAAAACAGAAAAAAAAATTAAATGGAAAAAAATATTCGTATTCCATTTTCAAATGTCGCTTATCCGATTTAATTGAAACTTTTTAAATTTCTTGGTGGCACTTCGTGGATATTTTCTATACTAGTTTCATCAACTTGCGCTAAGTGATCTAAATATTTAAAATAATATTTTCCATATTCATTAAAACCGGATAAATAGATAAAAACATCAAGTTAATATATTCGTAGGTAGGCATTTCGTAGATTGAGACATAGATCAATTATTTTGTTTGAAGTACAGCACAATGGACGAATAATCGATAAATCCCCGCATACAAGTGACAATCGCTTGTTGAGTTTTGTGACAACATTATTATGTTCTGTACTTGTACAGTGCAGCTTCGTGATCTGTTAATTCATAAGTGTTATTTTATGTTGAAAATTTTCAGATGTATTATTAATGTTTTGCTTTCGTCTATGATTCAGACAGCAATCTTGAGTCAGGTTCGATACGTTTTATTGCCATATTTTTCTGCTAGTTAGCAAAATCTGAATAGTGTAGACTGCAATGTCGAGTGAGTACGCTTGGAAGCCCGTTAGTAGTATCTATATATTATATTTTTAATAATATGGGTAACTTCGAAATCAATTACATAATAATAACAAATAAGACATATACAATCTGTATTTATGTGCAGCAAAACTGTAGCAATTCCACTTTAGTCTTCAGTCTTTTTACTATTTGAGATGATCTTTAGAATAAAATTAAAAAAAAGCTCTTTCCGTAAGCCATTTCATAAATTTAGCTTCAAATATTGTTTGTATTTGACTTCAATTTGTAATGTTTTATGCAACACATAATGTAGTAGCTTATATCAGCTTCCTCCATTTGAATGTTTACATATGTATTAATAAGTAAGCACAACTACCCCGCCTATTTTTAGCGCGTCAACTGTCCCATCTTAAAGTATGAAATAACCATTAAACAATACAATTACTACTTTGAATTCAAGTCTCAATCCTAGTATTCATATTCTGATGTCTATGGTCTCCAATAACCATTTAACACGTCAGCATTGAGCGTACCCAAGCCCAATAATTAAGAAAATTAAAATGTCCGTTCACAATCACAGAACATGAACGGTTAGTAGTCAATATGGGAATAGACCCATAGGCACAGCCCGCTGAGTTTCTCGCCGGATCTTCTCAGCGGGTCGCGTTTCCGATCCGGTGATAGATTCAGCGAAACACTGCTCTTGATAGGGCTAGTGTTAGCAACGTTCCCATGTTAGAGCCCCGTGAGCTCACCTACTTGCTCGGTTACACGGGCATAGTATCTCAAAACTACCAGCTTAGGTAGGAAAAAAAATTGCTTGCTAAAAAAACAAACAGCTATCTTTGCTCAAACATTCTCTCCCGTAGACACATCCAATGAGTTTCTCGCCGAATCTTCTCAGTGCTCTAGCTAGTGTTAGGAAATTTTCTCAGGCTGAACCCGCGAGCCCGCGAGAGCCCATTCGGGCGTAGCTGGAATAGCCCCTTAGTTGAAAAATAATCACGAAACACACCAAATTGTGTTCGTCTGTTTTTTTTAGACCAATAGAATAAAAGATCAACTTGTTGCACTGTAGCACGACGCTTCTGACAAAATATGTGTTGTGACAATAACGTGGCGTAACTGTCGATATTTCATCGCATTTACTGTCATAGAACACGTGTTTTGATTGAGCAATTGCGTTATGTTACTAACGTTGGCAACTAAAGGTTTATACCAAGCCGAAATGCTCAGAAATAAAGTTGATTCAATATTTTTAAAAAAATATTTTATTGTCGGTCTGTTTCTATAGCTATATATTAATACGTGAAGCAACAACTTTGTACTCCTTTTTTAAGAAAATTGTGCGGACGGCGGAGTATGAAATTTCTCACACTTATAGAGAATATAGAGAATGAGTGCAGAATGCTAATATTTTTTTTTAATTATGCATAAAAAATACATTAAATCGATAAAAAAAAATTACACACTACAATGTATTTGATTCAACACATACATATAAATCTAATCTTTGTTTATTGTTAATGGTCAAACTTTTGTTATTGTATAAAGTCTGTGGTCAAATTGAGAATAGATTAATATTGTTTGTCTTTAATATTATTTATCTATAGGGTAGTTTTGGCGAAATCTGTGATTATATTATAGAATTATAATAGGTAGTGTTTAACAATAGAACCATAATAATATTTTAAATTATAATTTCAATTAATTATTGTCGAATTTCTACTACTGCGGGACTACTAATACACTTCATTTTGTAAAACTGTAGACTATATTTTTGGATAATTTTAGCAGAAAAATATTAAAAAAGACGTTTATTTATTGCTTAGACAGGCGAACAAGCTCACAGCCCGCCTGATGTTTAGTGGCTACAGAGCTCATAGACATCACAACGTGAATGCCGTCACCCATACTGAGATTTGAGACATAAGTGTCAATAGAATACTGATTACACAAATTAAAATTTTTGCACGACCTTAACCGGTTAGTTTGTCATAGCAATTATGTTTGAAGGGGTTCAAAATTTGTTACTATGAACCCCTTCAAACATAGTTGCTTTGATGCCTTAATACCAGCAATGAAAACACCACATATTTCCTCGAAACTTTCAATGCACATGAATCTTTTCAATCATCATCATCATCAGCCTTTATCTGCCCACTGCTGGACATAGGCCTTCCCCAATGCCTTCCACATAATGCGATCCTCCGCCTTCCGCATCCAACGACTTCCCGCCGTGCGCACGAAGTCGTCAGTCCACCTGGTTGGAGCTTTTCAATCGCAAACGACAAAAAAAAAGCCAATAAAATAAACAATGAACACTGACACGTAACTAGGCTATGCAGAAACACAAGATAATTTCAATAAATCGACCATTAAAATAAGAAACAACGTTATAAAAACTACAAATAACATTTATAGCCATAATCATAAACAATAAAACATGTTGTAAAACGTTCGGCATTCAATCGTAAATTATGTTTTATTCATATCAGGGTTTTAATATGCGTGGGTTTCGAGTAATTCCGCTAAATTTTAACAGCTTATTAATTCAATATAAATTATGATTCAGAGGTCATGTCGGTCGGAATTTCCAGTACTTGCCAAAAGCAATTATGAAGTGATTGATGAATGAAATCGGAAGCAGAAAAACCTGCATCCAACGTACGTAGCAGATAATAAATATGTTCTATAGGCACATGATAGCTGTGTATGTATGAATAGTCTATTTGACTATTTTAACGCACGATGAGTGTTTGCTGCTTCTGATTTCGTGAGCTAATACCATTCCCTCAACTTTCCCAATGTTTGTCCTATGTTACTTAGCAATAAGACCCTCGGCCCAGAAGCTAGAGATGCTGACAACTACACCATCGAGTCTCTGAAAATCAAGCACTTACGTAAACAAAAATGATTCGAATGAAAAAAGAAATAAGTTACCAATTTATTCTGTTAATGGTTCTTTTTTAATTGCTATCATATATGGACGAATTGACGGCCCATCTGAAGTTGATACTACAGCCACTGCCTCTGGTCACGATCAACACATGGCAATGCTTTTTGTTTGTAAAGATATTTTAAAATCTTTGAGCCCTTTGTTAGACTAATTTCGTAAGTAATTATATCAAAACTCGAAGTAACGAGGCTGACTAATTAAAACAGATTATAACGCCTTCATAAACTGTTGAAACAATGCTTACATGATGCTAATCAAGATCGGAGTTAATAGGGGAAATCTGTTACATAATACACCGTTATTAAAACCAACTGAACGTTGCGTTCTAAAATGGGTAACTACAAAATTATTGGTTTATTAAGTGCGTTCCAAGGTTTCCCTCGCGTTACATTTGTAAAATACTAAACTATTCTTAACTTCAAACGATTTGTTTCAAAATTATCATGTCGATTGGGAAAGTAAATGAGGAATTCATAAAATTTGTGTGTTATGAAGTAATGTATTTTACTAGTAAAACCCGGTCACGATCTGTTATGACTATTGCCGATTGTATGTAAACGACTCGACAATGCTCTACTTACGTACTAATATTACATACGAGTATACTAATGTGTAAGTTAAAACATTGGGCTTCACCAAAATCTGACGATTATGTTTTCCGTGATATAGTGCAAATATTCATGTAGCCACACAAAATGTCACATATAATATTAGTAGAATGCTTTTATAATATTCTATAATATTAGTAGGATGCTTTTGTTGAGCATTTAGATCTATCCCGCCAATCGAAGTCAGCCAATAGCTTTTTAATAACAAAAAAATCTTTCGCTTCGAATTCGATTCTATAGAACGACATACCTTCCTTTTTCTACTGCAGCTTCATACTGTAGGGAGATTTCAAATTGCCTTTTTGAGTTATTACGCTAAAGTATAATTTTTTAGATGTAAGAAACTTAGCCGACCATGGTAACATTAGAAAACTGTTTTTTATTTATTTATTTATTTGGGAAACAAACAGTACAATACAACCATATTATTACAATATTTAATATAATAAATATATTATTGATTATAATATTGTAGATTGTATTGATATTGTAGATAAAATACCGTTTTCATTCTTATATTAAACATGAAAATTTACTAAGTTTCTTTCTAACATTACTCAATTAGTTATTCTCATGGCGTCGCCCAAAGCATGATGACATGTCGGATCCACCGGATCCACTTTCGGTCTAAAAAGACTCTTCAAGCAGCACCTTCCGACGAGCATACTAACCCATAGACACAGTACCCTGAGTTTCTCGCCAGATCTTCTTAGTGGGTCGTGGTTCCGATCCGATGGTAGAATCTGCGAAAAACTGCTCTTGTTAGGGCCAGTTTTAACAAATCCTCTCAGGTCAAGCCCATGAGCTAACGTACCCGTCAGCGAGAAGCTAAAATAGCCCCTTAGCCCATCACCGAAAAGGTAAGATAATACATTGTAACACTGAGACAGACTTTGATCATGTACAGGTTCAACAAATTCAGTGATTCACAATGAAGCGTTCATAGTTAAAAGTTTTTCAATAAAAAAAAAATACACATTTATTACGTCATTACAATCTGGAACTAGCAACATTCAAATTGATATTCAAATAGTAACAAAAAATACGGCCAATCGCATAAACAGCCGCGTGATTTATTACGTGGAGGGTGAAAACATAACTGTTATCGCACCGTTTGAAATATTACGGGGTGCAATGAATTTATTACCAGTTCTTTTGAAGGTCTCACATTGATTACGGAAAATAAACATTATAATTTTTTTGTAATTCTTAATAACGGTGTGCGACGTGTACATTATTTGACGTACTGACAAATGTCAACTTACATGTTAATTGCTGAATGAATTGTTGTTTTTGTGTTGAGAAAAAAAAAGCAAGGTCGCTTAGCGTATCGAAATATAAAGAACTGTCAAATAAGTTGGCCTGTTTGCCTTTGACCCTGGAAAATATTAGAATAGTATGAGTGGCTATTAATCAGATGATGCAGACAAAGGGACCAGCAAGCTCCTATTTTGCATTGCTTTTGAAAGCAGAAGCATTAGAAGAAGACGAAGTCACCCAATATTCAGTGTCACAGTCAACCATGGACGTTAGCTGCCATCAGAAGGCTCACTTAACTTCACTTGATTAAGGAAATCTTAGGGCGTTCAAGATACAGTGGAGATGAGTCCGTTTGAGAATTGGACGCTCCGAGGCAATAATAATCTCTGAAAACGCACAATGTGATTTTAGATAATATGGACAGCCTCCTGTAGTGATATTGTAAAAATAAATAATAGGATTATCTCTAATAATCCCTTAGATCGCCCCCCAGGGAACATTCCGGGAAGATTAAAATACAAAGCGAATCAAAGTTCCCCCGTAGATAGTATCATAATTTTCATAATAGCAGTATCCCTACATATTTCTCCAATTAACCTAATGTACGAATTTGGGTTTTAAGTACGTCCTTATTGTAGAGTATGCTATAAGTTCGCATGACTCGGTACTACCATACTGTCAGTGCAAACTATCAAGATGCTGAAAAAGTCGACGGTGGACATCTGCCCATCTCAGCCAGTAACGAACATAAATTGAAAATGAATTCACAAAAAAAAAACATTGATTGATTATGATTACTAATCATTATCAACCAAAGTTAAGAACTAAATCTTTGATGGATTTGTAGAGCTGAGCACCCACGTCTTATAACCTTGGTACGATTGTACTAAATATCAATTTAATTCGTATAATTTATTGAATGTTTGACATGTGTCAGATTTGTCAAGATTATAATGATAGATTGACAACTTAGAGTGTCCATGTATAGTTCGTTTCTTGTATAGTAGTAGTTCCTTGACTTTTAGGTTCTTGATCATAAATCTAGATACCGGAGGCATAATGAGGTAGGATACGTAACTTTTCAAATTCAATGTTTGAGATTGTATTTTCTTTTGGTAGAGCATTGCATATGGATCTGAGTGTTGGGCGACGAAAGTAAAACATGAAAGAAGAGTGCATGCGGCAGAGATGCGAATGTTGAGATGGATGCGTGGAGTGACAAGAACAGACAAGATAAAAAATGAATATATCAGAGGAAGTGTGAAAGTGGCCCCGCTAAGCAACAAATTAAGGAGCGAACGGTTAGCGTGGTATGGACATGTGATGCGTAGAGAGAAGATGCATGTGACTAGGAGATGTATGGAAATGGTAGTGCAAGGTAGAGGGGGAAGAGGTCGACCGAAGAAGACATGGATGGAGTGTGTGAATGACGATATGAGAGAGAGAGGAGTGAGTGTTGAGATGACGGCTGATAGAAGACAATGGAAGAGAAAAATTAGCTGTGCCGACCCCACCTAGTGGGATAAGGTGGAGAAAAAGAAAGAAGAGAATTGCGAACTAGAATACAGAACTTGGCGCAAAAACAAACAGTGGCTCATTTACATCACCCGCAAATTGAGATAGGGTAGTACTGTTCTAGGATATCACACAGCCTCATATTTACAGCAGGATTAAAATTCAATTCTTTTTAATTTCATTCTTTATTCGAAATGAGTAAAACCCATTGTTGTTTGTGGTTTTAGTAAGTTGATTCGTACGATTTTTGTTTGATCGATACTAATCAAGGAAGTTTTTGTTCTTTTTACCGACTTCAAAAAAGGTGGAGGTTCTCAATTCGACTGTATGTATTTTTTTTTTAATGTTTGTTACCTCATAACTTTTGACTGGATGAATCGATTTTCATGATTCTTTTTTTAACTAGAAAGCTGGCGTTTCTCGTGTGATCCCATTTCAATTTAGTTCAGTTCTGATAATAGTATCCATGAGAAAACCATATAAGTACGCGACAAATAGATCATTAACTCAACATCACGCCAATCGATTTCCATGATTATTGTTTTTATTGTATATTAATTTGTTTTGGAATATCTTTTTTTTTTTTTATATTTAAAGTTGGATTTTGTTAAAGCATGCCTATTTACTATTATTATATAAAAAATGGTTAAATATTGTAAAAGTCTCTTCAATGCAAATTAATCCGCAATTCAGCAGGTGCAAATTTACATACACGATTTAAATTACTGTGAATGGCCACTAAAAAAATTCTGGGCTTTCATGTGCAAACACAAACAACTTTGTAAGGGTGTTTCGCACATGGCCGTCAGTGAGATGACGCCCGGCGCGTTTGGATTTCCGCCCCTTTGTACCCTTGTGGTTTTATACAAAGCAATATAAACCGGTTTTTGAAGCAGTCATTTGGAAATTAATGATTCGAATTATTGCCTTTTGTTTCCGGTTCATGACCGATTGAAAAGTGTTTTGATTTCTGCGTAGGGAATACTTGCGCGTTTAAGAGCCAAGAATCTACGAACTTCTGCCGCGAAACAGAAGCGATTCCGATCCGGTAGTAGATTCATTCGCGAAGCAATTGCTCTTGAGTTGTTAGGTCTCCTTTGGAGGCGCTCGGGAACTTGTTAGCAAATCCCACCCCTCCTGGCTGCTGAGCATTTTTCCGCCCACCTGCCCTGGTGAAACTGGAAAGGCCTTCGGGCCACCAGTAATCTTTTAATCATAAAAAAAAACCTTTTGATTTGTGGGATAAGGCGGTCGTTGTACATTACAATTGAGATTACGACATCGTGTTCCAACACGAGGATCAACATTTGTTTGTCATACGATCCAGCTAACACCATGTGAGCTGTTAGCTTGCCAACCACATAAATAATATCAGTGGATTTATTTCCGTGTTGCCAACCTATACAGTGCTGTAAATCTCATTTTAAATTGCTCTTGCTTCGATCTTTCACTGGAATTATCTGGAAAAAATATATGCTACTTGTTAATCTTAATGTATTACCGAATATTTACATAAAATAGCTACACCACTTAAAAAACTAATATTAAATCATAGTTAACAAATGGCCACTCAGATCTGTATTCCATATTCAAATAACAACACGAAGGTTTTATCGAGTCAAATCTTATAATTTATGTTAACTTTAAATTCAATAATTATACCTTATATGCAAAATTAAAACATTATGGAAATACGTGTCTCAAATTTAAAATTGTAGACCACTTTAAACGAACAAGTCCGTTCCAACGGCATTTACAATTCAATCAAACCGACACTGAACACATTTAAAAGGCCGGAGGGTCAATAGTACCGGACATCAATCGTCAAAGGAAGTGTCGCAGCCTATTGTACCCGTACTCATTAGCGACGCGTTTGACACATCAAAGAGCCGGGCTGTCACCATACGTCACCTGTCAGCGAGTGACAGGCACAGCGGTGTGAAAAATGTTTGTAGTCACGCAAACGTATCCGTTAATTTAGTGGGTAAATTGAAAATTAAATATTGAATGTGTACTAAATTTTGAAGCATAAGGTTTTTTGAAGTAAAAAATTCTAGATGATTTGAAAGTCGGTGAAACGAAAGAGCGGCGGCAGCGGTGTCAAGCTGACTGGCGATACATCGATGCACTAAGATGCCTGTACGATGCCGCTACAATGACCGTCCAAGTACAGAAAGACCAGACGAGACCAATCCAGTTGCGCAGAGGTGTAAGACAGGGGGATATTATATCCCCGAAACTGTTTACAAACGCACTGGAGGACGTTTTCAAGACTCTGGACTGGAACGGACGCGGCATTAACATAAACGGCGAGTACATCTCACATCTTCGCTTTGCCGATGATATCGTCATCATGGCGGAATCGCTGCAGGACTTACAAGAGATGGTGCACAGCCTTAATGCTGCATCCCAACGGGTTGGCCTCGGAATGAACTTGGATAAAACCAAGGTAATGTTTAACGGAAACGTCATTCCGAGACCAATCGATGTTGGCGGTACACCTCTCGAAGTTGTTCAAGAATATGTCTACCTGGGACAGACCCTACAACTAGGTAGAAACAACTTTGAGAAGGAAGTGACCAGAAGGATTCAGTTGGGCTGGGCAGCGTTCAGGAAGCTTCGTCAGGTCTTTTCGTCGCCCATACCACAATGTCTGAAGACAAAGGTCTATAATCAGTGCGTCCTACCCGTGCTTACCTACGGAGCCGAAACGTGGACACTGACTGTGCGACTAGTCCACCAATTAAAAGTTACTCAGCGAGCTATGGAGCGAGCTATGCTCGGTTTGTCATTGCGAGACCGAATACGCAATGAGGTCATTCGGGCAAAAACCAAAGTGATCGATATAGCTCGCAGAGTTAGTAAGCTGAAGTGGCAGTGGGCTGGTCACATATGTCGCAGAACCGATAACCGTTGGGGTAGACGTGTTCTGGAGTGGAGACCGCGAACCGGCAAACGTAGTGTGGGACGCCCTCCTGCTAGATGGAGCGACGACCTGCGCAAGGCAGCTGGCAGTAACTGGATGCGTAGAACCGAAGATCGGGTTCAGTGGCGAGCTTTGGGGGAGGCCTATGTCCAGCAGTGGACTGCCGCAGGCTGATGATGATGATGATGATGATGAAACGAAAGAGTGACACTAAAAAGAGACACACATGTACATAATATATGATTTAGCGCGCGAGAGAATGAGATATAATACTTCTGAAAGTTTCAATATATTTTTTTGCCAATCTTCATTACCTGTAATTTTAAATGAATATTTTGGCTTTAGCATGTCTGGTGTGTGTATTTAAGAAGCTCGGCCTGAAAGAATTTGCTAACATCTGAATCTACCACGAACTGGATCGAAATCGTGAACAACTGAAAAATATCACCGAGAAACTCAGTGGGTTGTAGTTTATTATTAAAGTACTGCCGTATACATTTATTATCAACTTAAAGGTGAGATTCTATTCTATTCTATCAGCCTACAGACGTCCACTACTGGGCTTGACATAGGCCTTCCCTAAGCGTCGCCACAAAGCTCACGATTTATTCAAAAAATTGAAACTCAATAATATAAGTTGACTATAGATACCCAGACCGAGAATCGTCTGCTTAAAACGAGCTAAAAGTTGACCAGAGGCTATCCACCAAATGCCTATATAGAGTGCTCCAATATTGCGGTCATATAGCAAGAAAACCCTCTGACAACCTGGAGAGACTCATAGTGATGGGTAAAGTGGATGGAAGACGATCCAGAGGTCGGAGCCGAAGAAGATGGAGTGACCAAGTATCCGAGTGTCTGGACATGACACTGAGCCAAGCACTTCACTGAGCCACTGACCAACAAAAGTGGCTACAAACTACAAAAAAAAGTCATAGGCGGGCGCATCACGATGCTCAGCAATGAGCGAACGACTGAAGAAGGAGGAGGACTCCTTAAGAACCCACTTTTACTTAAAGTCCCTGTGGTCTAGGTTGAGCCCGAAACTTTCAGCAAACTTTCTATCGTAATGGTATATCTTTTGATCTTTTATTTCTTATAAAGATTAAAACATATGCAAGCAAGAAAAATTAGAATTTGAAAAGATTGGCATAGTTTACCAAGCTTACTATTATGATTTAGCCTAAAGTTTCTCAATTCTGAATATACTACATAGTAATATTATGATGTATCTTATGCTCAATAGAAACTAACTTTCACAAAACAATTGAAAATCGATACTTGTTGTGATCGAAATTTTGATTACAAATACATACTTATCTCGGCCATGAAAAACATATATATAAAAAATAGTATGCATAACCAAACAAAAGCTACTTTTAAACCGCGATCTAAAAAAATTAATAACAAAAAACCGATTACACTACATTTAGCATTCTCAATAGCCTTTTTAACATAAAAAAAAACCTTTCAAAACCTGTTTAGCATTGTTAAATTTAACACACAAAAAAATTGTGAAAAAACTTTGCTCAATCAATTTCAGTGTAGCATCGTTGCTCTGTAGCCACCATTACTTGTTATTTGAACATCCCCGCTTTTCGACAGTTTAATTTTTTGTCAACACAAAAGCTGCCAAAAAACGTACGGTGTGCGTTCCGAATACTAAGCCGATGTTTGGATATTATAGAACGAAATAGTTTTTTCTCGATTGATCGATTTTTTTTCTGGTGCATTTTATTTTATTTTAATGACGCTTCATATCGTGTTTGATTTGAGTTTGAAAACGAAGTAAGAGGAATTACATTTAAGAAATAGCCTTTGCTAATTATTGCCCTAGATGAGCAGACGAGTTCGCAGCCCACTTACTTAGGCATCCAAGTCTCAACATCCAAGTCTCGACACCCAAGTCTCAACATCCAAGTCTCAACATCCAAGTCTCAACATCCAAGTCTCAACATTCAAGTTTCAACATCCAAGTCTCAGGTCTTACGCATCAAGCTGGACTGCATAATCAGTTCGTTCCAAGGATAAATAGGACGTTAGTCCTAAAGCATCCTGTACTTACAACGTGCTGGCCACAAGTATTAAAAAAGGCATCAAAACAATTTTAAAAAAGGGTAGTAATTTTCTCCCTACCTAATCGCTGGTAGCCTAAGGGGCTATTCCAACTACGCAATGGCTGGTAGGTGAGCTCACGGGTCTCAACCTAAGGGAATACACTAGCCCTAGCAACAGCAGTGCTTTGCAGAATCTACCACTGGCTTAGAATCACGACCTACTGGAGAGACCCGATGAGAAACTCAGTGGGTTATATCTATGGACTAGTTCACACCTCGAACTCTTCGACGACGACGGTGACTGGAAAGGAGAACTAATTAACTGATAAATGTAAGCGTCTCAGTGTGGTAGGGATTGTAGAATCTAATTAACACTAGAGGAGACAGTAGTTGGCCAAATAGCCTATTTCGGTTCAATTCGGAGTAATTCTATCTGTTTCAAAATATCATACCCGTAGATCGTTTTCATATACTATCGATAATGTTTTATGTAAATCAAACATCACTATATCCATTCAAACGAGCTCGTAAATTACTTCAAAAGTGATTTACTCCCGCCACACAAATCGCGGTTGACTAGTCGTCACGGGCCGTCTCCGCTCGGCTGACATGTTCAAAGGGAATCTCTGACAGGTGTGAGTGATGACCGCCTAGACTCGCGGACTGACAATAACACTCACCGTTTCATGTTCCATACGAGGGTAATAGTTCCGTTTTTGTGGCGTTGAAAAATCATTTACAGTGTGTTCAAGAAACAACATGCTGTATAACGCCACGGGTCGTTTGAATTTTGAAACCTGAATAATGTCGAGCGCTTAATATCTCTAAGTTCTCGTCGCTGTTTTTTGTTGCGAGCTCTTGACGAGCCTGTCACGTACAACTCGCAAAATAAAACACGTGCGGAGTGGCAGCCACAAATCACATTTTTTAATCGAACTCACGTCTGTGGAACCGCACAGAAATTGTGGACGCGGCTAAAGCAACGCTTCGAGCCACGTTTTAAAGTTCATTTTCATGATTATCGACAACAACACGAAGTTTGCACGTTTTCAGCGCGCAGTCACGTCGGGCCGCGCGGAATGCTATCGACATCCGCTAAACTATCGACGTTCGCGCAACACTAATTGCTCTTTTTGTGGGAGCCATTATTTCTCACAATGATTTACGTAACCTTCTTCGAAACGTAATCGTATCATTAATGCTTTAAATGACTTTAACGGCCCATTCACGTGATTTAGATTGATTACTTTCAGCATTAATAATAAGGTAAGCCAAGGAGTACAATCAAATAGTGTTGTTTTAACTAATAGCTACCGACTATCGATAAAATAAATTTAATTCGTGAACAAGACAGTGCATTTGTCATGTAATCGCCCGGATAAGGGTAGAGGGATCTCAATTAAAAATTTATTTCTCAAGACTTCTGGCGGCGACGTCGGCGTAATTAAGATACCAGCTGAGCATAGATTATAAATTATCTGAGTTACGTAGTGTGGTTATCTTTGACATGGGTTTGGCGGGAAGCGATTTTCATTTGTAATTAGCGGCTCGGTAGCGATAAAAGTCGGTTTCGAGTTTTTAAAGTGAGTAGTCAACTCCGTTCGATTGTGCACTCTAAGTTGTTGTTCATAAGAAACTACTTTTTATACAGTTTTTATCGTTTTCACAGATGGCGATTCAAAAGATACCGTGCCTCTAATGTATGCATAATGGTGTTTACTTTAATATTCATCATCATCGCCTGTCTTGAAATAATTAAGTGTAAAAATATATTACGGTTATGATAGCAGAACTGTTTTTGAATAATTTTTGCTTTATGCTAAATTAATGATCTTACGAGCCAACTGATGCTACCTATTGAGTAGCTATTGGAGCATATAGACCTCATAAATTGGATGTTGTCACTCGCATTCAGCAATGAGGTCGAAAAAGCCTGTATTGCATATCGGACTTTAAATAGAAGAAATCGGATTTTCATGGAAGGAAGAAATGGAAATTTCATGGAAGAAGGAAATCGCGAGACTGCCGCCCTCGACTGGGGATGGCGGGCGGAGCATGTTGGAGTCGAACCGACTAAAACCTCCTGTCGCTCATCCCAACCAACGTCCATACCTCGCATGAGACAGATTTCATGAAAAGGCAAAGTGGGGAAAGTGAAGCGTTTAGTACGGAGCACATCTCCCCAATCACCCTCCCCCTCGGGACGCCGGACCGGCGGTCGTCGGCACCACGACCACCAGCCCTCTCGATGTAGATATATGCTAAGTACTATTTATTTAGAAATATAGGTATCTGCTTCCTGTATTACAAGTAATCCAAACAAGATCTTATACGCACCAGTTTCATCTTTCATTAGATCACTCAACACTGCGTCAGAGCCTACAATAGTTCAACAAATTGAAATTTTATGGTTTAAAAAATGATTAAAATTCGTGTGAATGATTCTTTCTTCGGCACTCGATCACTTGTTATTTTAGCACATAATAGATTAAAAAAACAATGTTAAAATAAACATAACATACGGCCTCTAACTACGAATTTAAACTGGTTTCTTGATTGTTTATGAGATTTGGCTGAATTTTAAGATTGCTTAAAATAAATATGAGTTTTTTTTATTTTTAATATCTCGTTTTTAAATCGTACCACCTGGAGTTCTCTTAATTGTACCGGTATAATTTAATTGACCGAAAACTTCATGTTTTGATGAAATAAATCTCCGTTTACTGCTGTTTATAACTGCTTTTGATGTTTCTGATAACGGGCTCTGTTTGAAATTTAATATCAGTTTTGATTTGCACCCGATGCGAACGCGTTCGAAGTGAACTTAGTAGCAAAAGTCTCAGACGATTTATCGTTTTTTTTTCCTTTCTAAAATCACTTTAATTTACAGCTGCTTCTAAATTATTCATAGCGTAAATAGTTTTTTAGCACCTACTGTTAGTTCGTTACCGAAAGGAAGAAAAAATGACAGTGTCAATGTGCCACCCGCTTTGAGACGTAAGAAACAATGATTCCCTACGGCTTTGCGCTTATTTGCACGGATCCTTATTGCTTATTCCTATCGATGATCAGTTGTGCGTTATAATTTAGAGATACCTAGTCAGTAGTACACACAGATCATAGAAACACACTTCTATAATAACTATCACTTAACATCACTAGTTGCATAACTTGCACATGTGTGTTCATTCAGAGTCCGTAGCTACAGGTAGATGCGCCGCCCTTTTTTTGCATGTGTTCTATTAATGAGTTTATTGGTGTTGCTGTAAGTTTCTTCGTGTGCAGGAGAAATATGAGCTCGTGTGCCGTTCATACAATTTTTGGTTTTGTGTGAGTGAAGTAAGTGGGAGAAACGTGGAGACATCTGAACATGAATAAATTTGTGTACAAAGCTAATCTTCTGTGATCGTGGTTAGTGACGGTAGTTATAACCGGAGACATTTTATTTGGCCCAAAACGTCGTCGTGGCCTAAAGGATAAGACGTCCGGAAAAACTATGAGATCCTGTACTATGGGATATAGAGACTGATACATAGTTAGATACGTTCTAAATATAGAGTAAATAAAGACCCTCGAATCTATCTTGCCAACCGAGCATTGACAGATGTCAAGTCACCAACGGCCCAATTTTTTTTTCCTACCTGTTCTAGTAACCTCGAGGAGTTATTCTAGATTCGCCGAATTAGTAGGTGAGCTCACGGGACTCAAACCTGATGACGTTGCTATCACGAACCCTAGCAAGAGCCGTGCTTCGCAGAATCTACCACCGGATCGGAAATGCGACCCACTGAGAAGATCCGGCGAGTGCCCCGTCAATTCGCGTTCAGTGTTGCCTCAAAAACTCAAAACCCACAGATTGGTTTCGAACATAAATAAGATTCGTTCGTTAAGATAAGATTCGTATTCGTAGAATAGTAAGTAGACATGGGCCGCAACTACTCGTCAAACATCGGCTCACTTCGGGTGGTGGTCTTCGGCAGAGTCGAGGCGTCATCGCTCGGGTTGAGTCGAATTCGTCATCTGGCTGAAGAATAGTGAATGTGTTTGAGAACTGTCATACTGTATCGTGCCGCACTTTATTTTGAAGGTTATAAAATTTGCCACATAGTGCATTGCTACATGCCAATAAAAATTACCTTTATAGACAACTAAAACTGAATTTAATGCACAAATACCCACTATATCAGAAGATAGAAGAAGGATAATAAGATGTCAACCTTTATGCGATACATAGATAATAAACGCCCAGAGGAGGTTTTTTTTATTGCATAGTTTTTTTTTTTATTGCTTAGATGGGTCGACGAGCTCACAGCCCACCTGGTGTTAAGTGATTACTGGAGCCCATAGACATCTATAACCTAAATGCGCCACTCACCTTGAGATATAAGTTCTAAAGTCTCAAGTATAGTTACAACGGCTGCCCCACCCTTCAAACCGAACGCATTACTGCTTCACGGCAGAAATAGGCAGGGTGGTGGTACTTACCCGTGCGGACTCACAAGAGGTCCTACCACCAGTATATACAAACAAACCTGTTCATTCGCTTATTTTAAACGTACGAAACTTCGGTAAATTAAATTCAATGTAACGAATATCTTATTCAGGACGCGTAGCGCCAAATGGACAGCGCGCCTTAAGTTCGGCGAGCAAAAAGCGCGCGGCGGCTCTGTATTATCGCACGATCTTTACACAGAGCTGTCGAGAATCCGTAGAAAGCACGCGAATCAAGAAACTGTCACTGGACATGAACGAAAGAAATAAATTCTTCATTTCCATTTAAAGCAATTTTTTTTTTTTACATTTTAGACTAGCGACCCGCCCCCGCTTTGCTTCGGAAACGTTAAATTTTATTATTGATAGCTGAGTCCCGCGATGTTACCCGCGGTTATTGTCGTACCGCGGGTGACGCCGCGCGGCGAAGCTAGTCTAAAAAAAGTAGCCTAAGTTACTCCTTATATCATCAGCTACCTATCAGTTAAAGTCTCGTCAAAATAGGTGCAGCCGTTCCAGAGATTAGCCGGAACAAAGAGACAGACAGACAGACCGACAAAAATTGTAAAAACTATTATTTTGGTGTATATGCCGTATATACTATATTCATATGCATGTAGTAAAAAGCAATTATTTCAAAATTACAAACAGACCCTCCAATTTTATTTATATGTATAGATATATGACGGTAGCCATCAAAGAACACAAGATATTTGACAGATGCCTGAATCTCGCCTACGACATTTTCAAGATAGCTTGCAAGCTTCGAACAACAATATACAGACCGTCGGTTTACCGAGCAATATCATCCGCTCGGTGGAAGATCTTCCCTTTGTCGTATATCTCCCCACAGATAGATTACTTGAGTCAATAGATAAAACAACGTGAATACTATCAATAATAGTACTATTGATCGAAGGCATCCCGGCAGAAATAGGCGGGATGGTGGTACCTACCCGTGCGAACTCACTAGAAGTCCTACTACCAGTAATCGCTCTAACAATATCAAAATAGCCTTGCACAAATATCGAAGACCAACATGCAGAGTGTACTTACTAACTCATTGAAAACCAATCAAGATCACTTATAAACCGATTCCGTTCACGTCAGGACCGCTATAATCTTCAGCATCCGTTTTGACATAAGCAAAGGCAACAACTCATTACGACATCGACGCCATAAATCACTGCATCGACATGCCACATCCACGGTTCTTACATCCTGTGCCCGTCACATAAATCAAGATGTAAGCGATAACAAGCAACCACTCATAAACGCGCCGAGTACGGTTTTACGATTCATAATTGTAGTTTATTAAATAGCAGCCACTTGCATTTTAATGGAAGAATTCCAAGCAATAAAACCTTAGGCGGCTGATTAATGTTGTGCAGAGTTAGCTATGTGCAGAGGCGGCATACAGGTTTCGTTGGATTTTTATTGTGATTTATTTCACACTCTTCGATTTTTAAACTGAAGAGTGTTTTTTTTTTTTTTTTTTATTGTCCTTGTAGGCAGACGAGCATACGGCCCACCTGATGGTGAGTGGTTACCGTCGCCCATGGACTTCAGCAATGCCAGGGGCAGAGCCAAGCCGCTGCCTACCGCTTAATACTCTCCACAAGCCTCGTTTGAAGAAGGACATGTCATAGCGCTCAGGAAACACCGTGGAGGGGAGCTCATTCCATAGCCGGATGGTACGTGGCAAAAAAGATCTCTGGAAACGCACTGTGGATGACCGCAGTGGCTCCAGGTAGTATGGATGAACTCTACTCCGGTGGCGGGCGGTGCGATGGTAAAAACGAGATGCCGGTATCATCTCGAACAATTCCTCAGAGCACTCCCCATGGAACATACGGTACAAAATACAGAGGGAACCGAAGTCCCTCCGTTTTGCGGTAGTTGGAGTCGACCATGGACATCGGCAATTCTGGAAAACAGCCGTGCTGATTGTGGCCTGCCCCAAATTAATCGCTACATTCCCCGTTTGTCATTTAGGTGTATTTTATTATAATTTAGAATACTTTTTGAAATAATTGTTTTTTTTCTTCATTAATTTTTACGATTTTATTCTTGCGCTTTATGATTCAGGTTTTCATTTCCGGGCTCTCTTTATTTATGTAACATAAAAACAAAAAACGTATTTCGTAAAAAACATAGTCATTTCTAAAATTTCATAGCTCAGCGCCGTCTCGTGTTTTCTTTCTCAAACACACATTCGGCTATCTATTTGTAATCTTTAATTGAATTATAAATCTTTCAAGCGGGCCCTTTAAAAGGATTTGAAGTGTAAATGTGTTTATAAAAACTTACGATCGTAACGGACGTCCATTAGTTCTATTCCCTTCTATTCAACTAGCTAATAATAAAACTGTGAAGACGAAAATATGTACGTAAAGGTTTTTGTTGGGCACATTGATCTTGTACGATTGTATAGTAACAACGAATTTAGATATAAATTAGTTTTAGTGAAATTATGTCATTTCTTTATTTATTTAAATATATGTATTAAATGAAATCTTATTAATATACGAAAAAAAAAGGTTATAAATACACACAAAAATGTATTCTGGAATGATTTTTTATCGCTTTGAATCACTTTTCTACATTATTTTTTGCCTTGAGAGCCTTGAGAGTCTATATCAGCGTTACCGGACGGATCATGTTTATACTGTATTTTTATGCTCACGAGCATACGGCCCATCTGATTCTGAGTGGTTACTACTTCTGACTTCATAGACATAGACATAGACTTCTGCTTCTGAGATATCTAGGAAATGTTTTACAAATAACTTTTAGCTGTAAGTAGTATTTGGCACCATTGTTCATGGCCGAACAGTGACCATCTAAGACCATATGGGATGCGATTTGGTCCACCTTCGAATTCACTAAAACAACACTTCGAAAATGTAGCCAATTTTAATGTTGAATGATTTTACTTAGCCAAGTTTTTCCTATAAAACCTTTTATTAATTCGAGCGTAACAATTCGCGCAAAATGTAGCAAACTTTATCTTTTAACTTTTACAAAGTTTGACCTTAGCTGGATAAATAATTGCGATCGTAAAACAGTTTTAGTGGCGTGAAAGGAATACAACATAAATATATTCATGCAATTAAAATTAATTAAAAACCCACAATCACTATTATGATACGAATCATAAATTATATTTTATTTCCTGCTTACATAATTGATTTATTGTTTGTCTTAAAATTCAAACTGTTTAGTTGGATTTAATTGTTAATTCGTAGAAAAAACCGCTTATCATAATTGCAAGTGGCCTTGCGAAAGGAAAATATTCGGGAACCGCAACTAAGTGCGGAAGATTGCTTGAAATTTTTATTGCCTTTATAGGCTAACCAAAGGCTAACATACGGTACAGTAGATCGTGAATGGTCACTCATGAATGTCGTCGATAGCAAGAGAACAACTCAGCAGGATGCCAAAACGATATAGTTTCACTCTTGATAAGTTTATAGGACTGAACCAGTTCCTATTGCTTCAAATTCAATATCACAATTTAACATTTCTAAAGCTTATATACAGTACAGAAAGAATAGGACCGCCCACCATACTACGCAGAAGCCTCAGTAGCATTAGGATCAGGAGTCCCGGAGCGGAACAGGTCGTTGCTTCACTGGTGACAATTCACGCTTGACATTGCTGACTACTTACCTTCAAGTGGATTATATACTCGTCAATAACGGCAGTAAAAATACATTACCCTTGAAGATTGAAGCGCAAAGGGCCTGCGGATGGTGAGTGAGTACTGCCAATCATCACAGAATCAGTACAGCCCGGGGCACAGCCGCTGGTTTCCGCTGCATTCCCTCCTCGAACCTCAGTTCAGATATGTCCGAGCTTGTGTCATAATGCCCGAAGAACACCGTGAAAGATCTGTCAGATCTGAAAAAAGAGCTGTTACAGCGCCTGTTAATACCGTCAAGGATCCGAAAGGACAACAATAGCCAGACAGTCTATTTTTACTCGTAGGATCAACTTTGCACACATTGGAAACCTACTATCGGAAGAATGCTGTTTACCAGAAGCATGAGATATGAGGAAGGACCGTCCTAAAAAGTCTGGGACAGACTGTGTGAAATAGGATACGCAAGAGAAGGGTGTGAGAGCAGATATACCATATGATAGGCATGAGCGGAGTTACAGAGCATGCTGAGAGTCAGCGGACTGAACCTGGTGGGATAAGGACACGAAGAAGAAGAGACAATCAATGTAAGATAAAATCTTAGTTTTGTTACTTTGCATCAAAACAAGACTTTATGCAAATGTACCATATTATTTAGATTCCTATGACAGTGCTGTTGAGTTTCGTTTTTTTTTCCCGTAGAATACCAGACGGGACCTTGGGGAAGCTAATGGTCACTGGCAAGATGGACGGAAGAAAACCAGGAGGTAGAGACCCGACACGTTGGACTGACCAGATCCGCACTACTCTCGACACCACAGTTCAGAAGGCTCTACACTCGGCGGTAGATTGGAGCAAATGGCGTAGAATGATCCAGAATAAACTCTTGTTGTGAGGCTACGAGCCTCCGTATTGAGGAAACCGAAGCGAGAAGAAGAAGAAGATCCAGATGAGTTCCCAAATCTGATTACGTGGAACAAATTTCGATGTGAAACTGCCTTAGAACTTTCGCAAATATGTCTGTTGCCTTGTAAATAAAAATGGTCGACAAGCAACTTGATTAGTCATGCATACGAACTGCATGTGCTTGGTAATTAGCAGCATGTGTAATGTACATAACGACACAGTGTATGTATGATGAGACTCGAAAATGTTTGATGACGTATTAAAATACAGAAAACATTTTCGAAATTTGTTCCGTTCGCGTTTTAGCTATGAACTATATTTTATGATTCCGGAATGGAATTCCCTCGACATGTTCCCTCTTGCCTACAATTGAGATTTGAAAGAAATCTTCAAAAATTGTTTTTTTTATTGCCCTTGTAAGTAGAGGAATGTACGGCCCATCTGATGGTGAGTTGTTAGCGTCGCCCATGGACGTTATCAACAGTAGGGACAGAGCCAATCTGCGGCCTACCGCCTAGCTACTTGCCATTAAAGATAATATAGTTAATATTGATAATTGTAAAACAACGTATTTTAATTGAATTAAAATTGAAATTTCGATGGCAAAAAGAAGGGTGGTGCAGCCATAGTGCTAGAAAACTAAGACCTAGAACTCATGGCTCAAGGCGAATGGCAACGTCTATAGACCACATAATACCAGTTAGGAGCTCGTCCAACGATAAAAACCACCAAAAACCAAACTTAACAGACCGCTATTTAAATGCACTACAAAGAATATCGTGATCGGAGACCGTTCGTCGCAGCATTAGCATATCGGAATTATTCTATTACAAGGTTAATAATTTTAAAATAATATGCTGGCAACACACGCAACCGAGAAATATGGCGGCCTGGAGATGCGGTCGTGGAACACTAATCAAAATCAAGAGGATCATGTCTGCGTGGTGACGTAACGTAGAAAATAGAAACACTCTCAAGCCGCGTGACCAAGCGCTTTAAGATTGTGATTTAAGTAAACAATAAAACGTACGATTAACCATGAATATTCCGTTACTTAATTAGTTCTCGTTTTAATATTATCGCGTGATTATTTATAACGACGAAGGAGAGCACTGCTGAATAAAGTATTTTTCAAAGTAATGCAGCGCTAATGAAATTCTTAAAAGCGAGTATTAAATTGGAGGTCATAAAACGAAACAACTTAAGTGTTCCGATCGAAGTATTTAAAACGTATTAACGATTTAATTCCGATATAAAAATTGTTTTAAATAAAATTTAATGGAATATTTTTACGGCTGCGATTTTCTCGATTTTATTACTTTAGTATTAATAACGTTTTTATCGCTAAAAACTTTTAAATGTGGAATCTGTTGAGAACTTTAATTAAAAAAATATAATTAAGCTCATAAAATTCTCAGCATTACTGCCGTTCTATGAGCTGAGCAAACTTCTTTAAGACAGTCGTCACCAATACAATTAAAAGAGTAAAAACTGCTCTTGCTAAGGTTAGCAAATTTTCTGAGGTTGAGTCCGTCAGGTCAGCTAGCGGTCTGGGCGTAGCCTCTTAGGCTACCAACGTATTGGTAGGGAAAATGAAAAAAAATAAAAGAAAATTACACACGCATGTAGGATTTAAATCCCGTCAAAGTTTTGTCGCTCGATCCAAATTAACTGGGCGTCTTCTAGCAATCTCTAGATCATAAATGCTTCTAAGCTGTGTCCTCGGTGTCCGTCAATAAATAGCTGCAGCAATAAGTGCTGGTCAATTTTGACAAATCTAAAGCATTGTGAACCAAGCTGAGACGTATGGTAAACAAACCTTCTTTGAAAAATCAGTAATCTCGTTGTGATGTGCTTCTAGTTGGGTGAATGCACGATTTCATATCAGCTAAGCTTCATTTGTGACATTAATTCAGTGAGTCCGCGCGGATAGGTACCACCGCCCTGCTTATTTCTGCCGTGAAGCAGTAATGCGTTTCGGTTTGAAGGGTGGGGTAGCCGTTGTAACTATACTGAGACTTTAGAACTTGTATCTCAAGGTGGGTGGCGCGTCTACGTTGTAGATGTCTATGGGCTCCAGTAACCACTTAACATCAGGTGGGCTGTGAGCTCGTCCGCCCATCTAAGCAATAAAAAAAAAAAAAAAAATTTAAAGAGTTGCTTAATTCGTGGATAGCATAAAAAAACGAAACTCCAATCGTCAAGGCGTTCGAACTCTGCCAAAAATATGAGAAAATGTAATAAATAATCCTTGAAAGATACATTCGTAACCATTTTTCACTATAAAGATGTAGAAAACTTAGCTATGATCCTTTTTGTATTTGATCTGGTCTGGTCTTCTATGGTCCTTATCTGTCTGTAGACACAAAACCGAAAATTCCAGGCTACCCCTTAATTTACTAGATAAATCAAAATTGCCCTAGATTGGACATACACAAAACTACCCACAGCATTTGTCACTCCGACGACGAGTTGTGCAATGATAAAAAGGTGATAACTGGATCATCTAGAACAAATTATCGGAGCAATATAAAAGGTATGGTACAAAACACAGAGAGAACTGAAATCCCTCCGTAGACCCAGAGATATCAAGTGATCCGTGAGATTAAGACTATCGACAATCCGATCTTCTGTATAGAATGAAATAGAAGAACTTGAGAATCTCGGTCCAGAGATGTGACCGGTTAAAGCTGGACGTGAAGTTTAGCTCTTTCCCAATATTTCCCAAACTTTTTTAGATGTACCTACCAAATAACTGTAGTATTAAATGCCACTTGAAACATCGGATGGCATTCCGCGGTGAACCCGTAAGCCATCAATAGATTGAAATGAACCAAAATCATATCACCCCGTTTGAAGTTGTCGTGTCCTAAAGGATAAGACGTCCGGTGCATTCGTATGTAGCGATGCACCGGTGTTCGAATCCCGCAGGCGGGTACCAATTTTTCTAATGAAATACGTACTCAACAAATGTTCACGATTGATATCCACTGTGAAGGAATCACATCGTGTAATAAAAATCAAACCCGCAAAAATTAACTTATATCTCGAGGTGGGTGGCGCATTTACGTTGTAGATGTCTATGAGCTCCAGTAACCACTTAACACCAGGTTGAGGCTGGTAACACCAGGGCTGTGAGCTCGTCCATCCATCAAAGCAATAAAAAAATAATAATAAAAACTCAAGTTTTAATCGCTTTAGACTTGTACTCTGGTCCGATAAACATAACGAGCATCGACCATACTATGATCTGCATAGAAATGCATACCGTCAATAGATACCACATTATTATTTTTATCAACTACAATTCACATTTTTATAGCGCAAGTCACACTTAAAATTAACTAATACAGGAGTGGTCAGTTTGGCTCGACTACTAAAAAGTCGATTAACCTTGGACGTTGATGACAATTGCTTCATAAATAAAAATTATGTCAAAGACTAAACGAAACTCAATTTTCAGAAGTGAAACAATGGTAACACAAATCACGTGTTTGCCATCAAAGCTAAATAGAGGCCCTGCTTTGTAGGCGGAGGGGGGGCGTTGCAATAAATCAGCAACAATGCCTCTTGCAGGTGCTGCGCCGATGCCGAACGTGGTGAAATATTGAACCATAGAATAAATGGCGCTAGACGTCGCCTTTGCTAATATTTTTGACAATTTTTTTTCCTACCCAAGGCTGAGAGCCTTGAGAGGCGTAGCTTTAACTAGTAGGTGAGCTCACGGGGCTCAAACCTGACGACGTTGCTAACACGAACCCTAGCAAGAGCCGTGCTTCGCAGAATCTACCAACGGATCGGAAACGCGACCCACTGAGAAGATCCGGCAAGAAACTCAGTGGGCTGTGTCTGTGGGTTAATTTACTCGTCGAGCCCTTCGTCGCAAGCGACGGGTTCGACGAGAACGATGACCAGATTTTTGACATTATGTGGTAGATTTTATTACGAGTTCAGTCGTAGATAAATATAGTAACGGAACGGAATGGTATGGATTAATTACAGATATTCAATCCGAATCCCGCCGGTAAGTACCAATTTTTCTAATGAAATACATACTTAACAAATGTTCACGATTGACTTCCACGGTGAAGGAATAACATCGTGTAGTAAAAATCAAACCCGCAAAATATAATACTATACTGAGACCTTCGAACTTATATCTCAAGGTATGAAGCGGCACTTACGTTGTAGGTAGATGTCTATAGGCTCCGGTAACCGTTTAACACCAGGTGGGCCGTGAGCTCATTCACCCATCTAAGCAAAAAACACGTGTGGTACTCGGCGACTGCCGCGGTAAAACTATTGCATAGAATTTTTTATCAACTTATGCAATTATAATTATAGACAATAATAATTTAATATTAAAACAATAATAAAATAAGACCACGCTATATTTATAAACAAAACATTAACTGTCCTCTTCACACTCATAAGCTAGACCGCGCGAGAGAGGAATGGGCGGACTTTTCTAGATGCGCATGCAGTGTGACGTCACGTCGTGCGCTTATTCACAAACACTACACAATCGCAACGTGTGAATGTGTTGAACCCAAGCTACATGGTAGGCGTAATGGGGGTGTTAGGTTTTATTTTCGTTACGGAATTTCTTGATTTGGCCGCCGCGCTCAAAGACCGCGATAAAAGCTATGCAATAGCTTAAAAAAGAAGCTGCTGTGACCACTTAATAGGTGGCCTTTGGGAACGTTCACCCACCAATACAAAAAATGTGAGTTTAAATGAATTAGAATCAATTGGTTGAAGTCTAGATTTTATTCTATGCGTAAAATATAGCTGGCTGTCAGTAGCAGAGTTATAATTAAGTCGCTTGTTTTGAAGCGCAATTAAATTTTAAAAAGTGCCGATCCATTGATAATTTTGTTTTAATTGATTTCGTAACAAAAAAGACGTGACTCAAATCTTTTGAGTGACGTGTTTAATTTATTAAATAATTTCTCGAAACGCTTGTCTAGCGATTGAAATAAAGATTTAATTTAGAAAGAAAATTGAGCGATATTGTAAATTATACATATAAATAAAAACGGAATGTCTGTTTGTAATATTGAAATAACCACTTTTTACTACATGCATATGAATAATATATACATACAGTACAGACACCAAAATAACATTTTTTACAATTTTTGTCTGCCTGTCTGTATATTTGTTCCGGTTAATCTCTGGAACGGCTGGACCGATTTTGACGGGACTTTCACTGATAGGTAGCTGATGATATAAGAAGTAACTTAGGCTACTTTTTTTTAGACTACCTTTGCATACGCCTTCGATACGGCAATAACCGCGGGTAACATAGCGAGACACAGCTATCAATATATTTTTTTTTTTTTTTTTTTTTTTTTTTTTTTTTTTTTTTTTTTTTATTGCTTACATGGATGGACGAGCTCACAGCCCACCTGGTTTTAAGTGGTTACTGGAGCCCATAGACATCTACAACGTAAATGCGCCACCCACCTCGAGATACAAGTTCTAAGTCGCAAATCAACGTGATCAGGTTTGTGATTTTTTGCGTGACCATCAAATTGACATATTTTTAGTACAGGAGACTCTACTTAAGCCCGCGCGCCGCGACCCTAAAATCGCGAACTATAACATGGTTAGGAACGACAGGCTCACTGCTCGTGGTGGTGGTACCGTCATCTACTACAGAAGAGCCTTGCACTGCATCCCGCTCGATCCCCCCGCGCTCGTTAACATCGAAGCATCAGTATGCCGAATCTCACTGACGGGACACGCGCCGATCGTTATCGCGTCCGTTTATCTTCCACCGGATAAGATTGTTCTAAGCAGTGATATCGAGGCGCTGCTCAGCATGGGAAGCTCTGTCATTCTGGCGGGCGACCTAAATTGTAAACACATCAGGTGGAATTCTCACACCACAACCCCTAATGGCAGGCGGCTCGACGCGCTAGTTGATGATCTCGCCTTCGATATCATCGCTCCGCTAACCCCGACTCACTACCCGCTAAATATCACGCATCGCCCGGATATACTCGACATAGCGTTATTAAAAAACGTAGCTCTGCGCTTACACTCGATCGAAGTAGTTTCAGAGTTAGATTCAGACCACCGTCCCGTCGTTATGAAACTCGGTCGCGCTCCCGATTCCGTTCCCGTCACGAGGACTGTGGTGGATTGGCACACGCTGGGCATCAGCCTGGCTGAATCTGATCCACCATCGCTCCCGTTTAGCCCGGACTCTACCCCGTCTCTTCAGGATACCGCTGAAGCCATAGACATCCTAACGTCACACATTACCTCGACATTAGATAGGTCATCGAAGCAAGTTGTAGCGGAGGACTTCCTTCACCGCTTCGAATTGCCCGACGATATTAGGGAACTCCTTAGAGCTAAGAACGCTTCGATCCGCGCCTACGATAGGTATCCTACCATGGAAAATCGTATTCGAATGCGTGCCCTACAACGCGACGTAAAGTCTCGCATCGCCGAAATCCGAGATGCTAGGTGGTCTGATTTCTTAGAAGGACTCGCGCCCTCTCAAAGGTCTTACTACCGTTTAGCTCGTACTCTCAAATCGGATACGGTTGTAACTATGCCCCCCCTCGTAGGCCCCTCAGGTCGACTCGCGGCGTTTGATGATGACGAAAAAGCAGAGCTGCTGGCCGATACATTGCAAACCCAGTGCACGCCCAGCATTCAATCCGCGGACCCTGTTCATGTAGAATTAGTAGACAGTGAGGTAGAACGCAGAGCCTCCTTGCCACCCTCGGATGCGTTACCACCCGTCACCCCAATGGAAGTTAAAGACCTGATCAAAGACCTACGTCCTCGCAAGGCTCCCGGTTCCGACGGTATATCTAACCGCGTTATTAAACTTCTACCCATCCAACTCATCGTGATGTTGGCATCTATTTTCAATGCCGCTATGGCGAACTGTATCTTTCCCGCGGTGTGGAAAGAAGCAGACGTTATCGGCATACATAAACCCGGTAAACCAAAAAATCATCCGACGAGTTACCGCCCGATTAGCCTCCTCATGTCTCTGGGCAAACTGTATGAGCGTTTGCTCTACAAACGCCTCAGAGACTTCGTCTCATCAAAGGGCATTCTCATCGATGAACAATTCGGATTCCGTGCAAATCACTCATGCGTACAACAGGTGCACCGCCTCACGGAGCACATTCTTGTAGGACTTAACCGACCAAAACCGATCTATACGGGAGCCCTCTTCTTCGACGTCGCAAAAGCGTTCGACAAAGTCTGGCACAACGGTTTGATTTTCAAACTTTTCAACATGGGCGTACCGGATAGTCTCGTGCTCATCATACGAGACTTCTTGTCTAACCGCTCTTTTCGATATCGAGTAGAGGGAACCCGCTCCTCCCCGCGACCACTCACGGCTGGAGTCCCGCAAGGCTCCGTTCTCTCTCCGCTCCTATTTAGTTTATTTATTAACGATATTCCCCGGTCGCCGCCGACTCAGCTAGCCTTATTCGCTGACGACACAACCGTTTACTACTCAAGTAGAAACAAGTCCCTAATCGCGAGTAAGCTCCAGAGTGCAGCGTTAACCCTCGGACAGTGGTTCCGAAAATGGCGCATAGACATCAACCCAGCGAAAAGCACAGCAGTGTTATTTCAAAGGGGAAACTCACCGCTTATTTCCTCCCGCATTAGGAGGAGAAATATCACACCCCCGATCACCCTCTTCGGCCAACCTATACCCTGGGCTAGGAAGGTCAAGTACCTGGGAGTCACCCTGGATGCATCCATGACATTCCGCCCGCATATAAAAACAGTCCGCGATCGTGCCGCATTTATTCTCGGCAGACTCTATCCCATGATCTGTAAGCGGAGTAAAATGTCCCTTCGGAACAAGGTGACACTTTACAAAACTTGCATAAGGCCCGTCATGACTTACGCGAGTGTGGTGTTCGCTCACGCGGCCCGCACACACATAGACACCCTCCAATCCCTACAATCCCGCTTTTGCAGGTTAGCCGTCGGGGCTCCGTGGTTCGTGAGGAACGTCGACCTACACGACGACCTGGGCCTCGAATCGATCCGCAAACACATGAAGTCAGTGTCGGAACGTTACTTCGATAAGGCTATGCGTCATGATAATCGCCTTATCGTTGCTGCCGCTGACTACTCCCCGAATCCTGATCACGCAGGAGCAAGTCACCGTCGTCGCCCTAGACACGTCCTTACGGATCCATCAGATCCAATAACTCTTGCATTAGATACCTTCAGCTCTAACACTAGGAGCAGGCTGAGGAACCCCGGTAACCGTACGCGTCGAACTCGACAAAGAGGTCGACGTGCAGCCTAACCCATGCATCAGCCCGCTGAGTTTCTCGCCGGATCTTCTCAGTGGGTCGCGATTCCGATCCGGTAGTAGATTCATTCGCGAAGCAACTGCTCTTGAGTTGTTAGGTCTCCTTCGGAGGCGCTCGGGCAGTTGTTAGCAAATCCCACCCCTCCTGGCTGAGCATTTGCTCGCCCACCTGTCCTGGTGAAGCTGGAAAGGCCTCCGGGCCACCAGTAATCCTTCAATCATAAAAAAAAAAAAAAAAAAAAAAAAAAACAAGTTCTAAGGTCTTAGTATAATTACAACGGCTACCCCACCCTTCGAACCGAAACGCATTACTGCTTCACGGTGGAAATATATATAGGGATATCAATATATCAATAATAAGTTTTAATGTTTCCGAAGCGAAGCGAGGGCAGGTCGCTAGTTATGATATAAAAACTTACATTTGCATTGTGTAATGTCAAAAACTACCAAGGAAATAATTAATTAACGCCATCATCCAAACTGAATCAAGATGAATGAAGGGCAAGTGGACCTCAAAGTTTTTAATGCAAAAATATATAAACACAAATATATTTCAGGCATACCCACTAAATATTATAAATTAAAAAAAAATCAATTTTCCTTAACCTCAACCTTAAACTTAAACTTTAACCTTAAAACTTACAAACTTGCAAAGCTGCCTTTCTACACTAATATTGTAAATGTCAATGTCTTCATATTTAGATGTGTATTAATCACGAAAAAAAACGGTAGATTTCAATTCAAATTCGCTCTACCATCTATTAAAATACGCACAACTATAGTTTATAATCTCGATTAAGACATAGGATACTTTTATAGCGGTAGTTGATGTAGCCCAGGCAACGCCGGGTGTATCTGTTGAAATAAATACGGCATTAAGTTTTGTTTTATTGCCTTTGTAGGTAGATGAGCATACGGCCCACCTGATGGTAAGTGGTTACCGTCACTCATGGACCTCAACAATGCCAGGGGCAGAGCCAAGCCGCTGCCTACCATTAAGTACTCTCCGCGAGCTTCGTCTGAAAGACATGTCATAGCGCTCGGGAAACACCGTGGAGGGGAGTTCATTCCAAAGCCGGATGGTACGTGACAGAAAAGTCCTGAAAAGTTCGCTGGATTGCCATTTTACTTATATTGGACAGTGGACATATTATCGACTGGTGGTTTATGAACAAGAAAATGTTACAAGCAACTCTATATTTATATTTAAATTAACATTTTCCAGGGAAAACTACATCTAGTATGTCAATAAAATATCTTTTTTCATTGTTTATCCATTTGATTTGTGATGTGCAACGTTATTTGTGAACGAACATAAAACTAATAAGATAGATATTAGGAAATCGAAATAAAATTGCTGGATGGCAATTAAGTTCTCACCTGTCTTTAGTAAAACCATAAAATGGGAAGAGCGTCATCAATTTTTCAAAACGAACATTTCAATGTAATTAAACGTTTTTGCATATTTTCATCGTGCGTATTAATAAAACGATAAACATTCTATTGAATTATTAGTATTGAATAATTTATAACGTTGCGACTAACACAGGAACATACAAAACAAGATTTTAATTAACGACTATCGTATATTTCTTCATAAATAATTAATAGATTTAGCACGCCTACGAATTAAAAAAAAAAAGGAAATCTGACGGACACGAATGTTTTTAAGCTGAATTCGTCTATAATTCTTGAGGGATAAGAATGGTTTTTCCGTTTTATTACTGCACAATAAATTTGCTTTTCATAATGTTGCACGATAGCCATACATCATCGGTATAACAACCGAACATAAATAACAGATTTAGTTGGTTGTATTCCACTTTGGCCTTTGTATTCGATGAAAACCTTTGAGATGAAAATTTAATATATTGCTGACGTTGTAGCTGTTAGTCAAGTTAAATACATCAGTTTGTTGTATTTTATATCATTATTCCCCTGCCCTTCTCCCAGTCACCTGGGGTCGACGCAACATGTTTTCTCCTTCCATACTCTTCTATCATATATTATACCATTTCTTCGCTCACTCCCCTATTACCCATATTGTCTTTCACACAATCCACCCATTTCTTCTTAGATCTACCTTTTCCTCATATCCTTTCACATTCATAGTTAACACTCTCTTACCAACCTCATTTTCATTTCGTCTCATGGCATGTCCATACCATCCCAAACCAAATTGTTGTATTTTATATATTCAAAAATAAAACCTTCTATGAAAATGGCTAGTAGCTTATTACAGTTTCTTGCATTGCTTGTAAGATGAAGACTTGTTGTCATTAAGGGAAACATAACGTAATTAATAATAAAAGTGTTGTGAATGAATTTTAACGGTAGACAGCGACTTGGCCCCTGACATTGCTGACGCCCATGGGCGACGGAAACCACTCACCATCAGGTGGGCTGAATGCTCGTCCGCCTATCTACACGGGTAATCAAAAAAAACAAATAAGCTTATAGTACAGTTTTTTTTTCACATAAATTTTCCTCCCTTTTTTTAAGCACGTTAAATACGTTTAGCTAAAAAATGCATATTCTGCACATTTTGTTACGTTTGTTTACGATTAAGGAAATCTTCCAAAGCGGAGCAAAATAAGTAAAATGCGGTGATCACCAAATCGTTAATGCAGTAATATGTTAAAAACAGATATTTCACGTAAATGTAAATTTTAATAATCTTAGTGACGATAATAACGCAATTTCTCTATCATGTTACCATAAGCTATTTTACGTAAGCGAGACGTTAATACGAATTTGATACTCAAGAATTTTCCAGAGTTTTAGAGATCTCTAGTTCAGTACCTGTGATGTTCAGACATAAGAAAAGCCCACTGAGTTTCTCGCCGGATCTTCTCAGTGCGTCGCGTTTCCGATCCGGCGGTAGATTCTGTGAAACACTACTCTTGCTAGAGTCTGTTTTAGCATCACTCCGGTTTAAGCCCCGTGAGCTCACCTGCTAGTTAAGGTTACGCTGAAATTGCCTCTCAAAGCTATCAGCTAAGGTAGGAAAAAAAAACAAGAAATTAAAAATCTTAGCCAGGCTCGAGATATTAGTTTCGCATCAAAGCTTCTTCCTGTACGAAATACATTAATCGCCATTTCGGTCTAGTGCTCAGTGTCCTTCCTTACTGCCTACTGCTTATCTATGGCAGTAATTAAGGTTACTTAATTTTTTAATTCTGGTTCAACACAAAGATCAAAGCGAAACAATCCGTTTAATGCCCATTCAAACTCCATTGCTCGATAGTCCGATAACAAGGTTATATTACAGCCATTAAGTTCTATTTTACAACTGACTTTATTGGGCTTTAATGAAACGCGGGTTTTATTACCGATGCCGAAGGTTGAGAGCCGCTGTATATATTTACTATTCATATAGCCCCTAAGAAAAAAAATAAATTATTATATATATTTTTGAATTACTAGAGAATTTCCTATTTTTGAACTTTACAGCTTTTTTATTCTACAATAATTCTGCCTACGCAGGTTATCAAAGATTATTAATTACAGTAAAATGGTCCGATAAGACTTGACTTTAGTACCTGAGTTTCATTTCTTAATGCGTTTTTTATTATTATTATTATTGTTGTAAGCAGATGTAAAGCATATGTCACAATTGATGATGAGCAATCGCCATCGCTTATGGACATGAATAATGCCAGGGCACAGTCAAACTGCTGCCTACTGCCCTACAGAAATATACACTAGACCAATGATTCAAATTACAAATAATTCATAATACATAAAATCATAAACGTGCCGGTAATTATTACTGTTTTCAAGACTCTTTAGGACTCTTGTTTATCTATAAAAATGAATTGCTGTTCGTTAGTCTGGCTAAAACTCGGGAACGGTTAGACTGATTTAGCTAATTTTAGTCTTGAATTATTGGTAAAAGTCCAGAGAAAGTTCAACAGGTAGATAAATATGAAAATGCTTGGAATTAAATACAGTTCCGATTGCATCACCTTACAGTCCGGACGTGTTTTTGCGAGAAACTGTCGCTGCCGTCGCGATCTTGTGTCTTGAGTTTCGCTGCATTGTCGTTGTCGCATCGATCGCGGCATTGTTGCGAATTCTTGACGCACTATCGCTGGCGTCGCGACCTTGTGTCGTAAAAGCAACTCGAACTTGTCGATTGTGCATTCGTAACGACTTCACATTATCATCCACTCATATCATTTATTAAATTTATTTATTTATTCGGCGAGTAAAACAGTCTCTTTCGAGACTAACCCCCCGCTGAGATCACCGCTTGTTGTGGCATTCTCACAACCCAGTGGGGCCCCACCTTCCCAAACTTCCACCCCAATCCTAGCCGACTGCCGTTTTCACGGCAAAGGCACTCCCCCCCCCTTGTAGCTGGCACAGCGCAGGGGGTGAACTCCTACTCAGGGTACTCGCTTTTTTGGAGTTTACTCCTTTAGAATCGATTTACATATATAGGCCCGGGGTATGAAAATTATGGGGACCAAAATCGTACTAGCATGTCACACGAAATGCGTTATGCGCCTGATTGCGCATGTCACACGAAATGCGTCATCGCAGGTGACGCCGGGCTGCTGCGCCGGCAGTCCGCCACAAAGCCTCGTACTGATCGCGCGTTTCTCTCATTATTGTATTTTCATATATTTGTTAGTCGTTTGTTTTGTGTCTCGTTAATTTGTTAATAATCTGTAGTGTATCGTGTTGTCGTAATATAGAACTATTTCTCGTATTGTTTCGTTTAATTTTTTATATCCAGTAAACTCCAGTCGTGCGTCGGAGCGGACACACACACTTTTTTTTTTTTTTTTTTTTCCTACCTAAGCTGAGAGCCTTGAGAGGCTATGTCAGCGTAACCCTAACTTTTGTAGGTGAGCTCACGGGGCTCAAACCTGATGACGTTGCTAGCACGAACCCTAGCAAGAGCCGTGCTTCGCAGAATCTACCACCGGATCGGAAACGCGACCCACTGAGAAGATCCGGCGAGAAACTCAGTGGGCTGTGTCTGGGAGTTCATTTACTCGTCGAGCCCTTCGTCGCAAGCGACGGGTTCGACGAGAACGGTGACCGGTGCTTGAAGTACCTAGAAGCACCGTTAGTGGATCGGGAGGATCCGAGATGACGTGTTTTGGGCGACGTCGACTGCTTTCCATTCTGTCCGCAGGATCGGGAATGTAGTTACCGGCGGCCACGATGAGAGGGTTCTCGTGTCGTGCCGCTTTATCGAAGTGGCGCATGGACACCGACTGAAGATACTTACTGATGGACTCTAAGTCCAGGTCGTCATGGAGGTCGACATTCCTGACGAACCACGGGGCTCCGACGGCTATCCTGCAAAAACGGGATTGAATGATTTGAAAGGATTTTAAGTGTATGCGGGCCGCGTGAGCGAACACTACACTTGCATAGGTCATGACGGGGCGTATGCAAGTTTTGTAGAGTGTCACCTTATTTCTAAGGGACATTTTACTTCGCCTACATATCATCGGGTAGAGACGTCCTAGGATGAAGGCGGCACGATCACGTACCGTCTTGATGTGGGGGCGGAATGTCATCCTACTGTCGAGGGTGACGCCTAAATATTTGACCTTCGGGGCCCACGGTATGGGCTGGTCGAACATCGTGATTGGGCGAACGGCGGGGGCGGGGGGGTTGACGCGCCTAGTCGGGAGAGGGATGCTCAGCGTGGTGTTCGGAGGGCGACCCCTTTTGAAGAGCACCGCTGTGCTTTTCGTGGGGTTAATGTCGATGCGCCACTTCCGGAACCACTGTCCCATGGTGGTAGCTGCGGTCTGAAGTCGTCGATGAAGCAACGCCTTCTTCCTACACGAGTAGTAGATGGCGGTGTCATCGGCGAAGAGCGCCAGATGGGTCTCCGGAGACCGGGGTATATCATTGATATACAAACTAAATAGTAACGGGGAGAGGGCGGAGCCTTGCGGGACTCCGGCTGTGACGTGACGGGGCCGGGAACGCGTTCCCTCGACTCAATATCGGAACGAACGGTTCGACAAGTAGTCTCGTATGATGAGCACGAGTCTGTCTGGCACTCCCATGTTATACAGTTTGTATATCAAACCGTTGTGCCAGACTTTGTCGAACGCCTTCGCTATATCGAAGAAGAGGGCTCCTGTCGGAATGGGTTTCCGCCTGTTCAGCCCTAGTAAGATGTGCTCCGTGAGGCGGTGTACTTGATGGACGCACGAGTGTCTGGCGCGGAATCCAAACTGCTCGTCTATAAGAATTTTATTCGCGGATACGAAGTCCCAGAGGCGTTTACGAAGGAGCCGTTCGTATAGTTTGCCTATCGCCGGGAGGAGACTGATGGGGCGGTAACTCGCGGTTTCGTTCTTCGGTTTGCCCGGCTTGTGTATGCCGATAACGTCCGCTTCTTTCCACGCCGCGGGAAAGATGCAGTTCGTCATAGCAGCATTTAATATGGTGGCCAACATCGTTATCAGTTGGGCTGGTAACAATTTAAGCGCGCGGTTGCGGATGCCGTCGGAGCCGGGAGCTTTCCGTGGTTGTAGGCTATCGATCGCCTCCTTAACCTCGGAAGTGGTAATGGGGGGTAACGCGTCCGAGGGCGGCAGGGAAGCTCTGCGCTCGACCTCCCTGTCGACGACCTCGGTGTGTTCGGGGTCCGCGTGTTGAGTGCTGGTGGTGCACTGTTCTTGCAGTGCATCGGCCAGCAACTCTGCCTTGTCATCGTCATCGTAAGCCGGTGATTGGCCAGAGGGGCGTACGAGAGGCGGCATAGTGGCTATAGTTTCGGACTTGAGGGTCCTAGCTAGTTGCCAGTATGCTTGGTGAGTGGGCGCGAGTTCTTCTAAATAACTATCCCAGTTTTCGTTTCGGGCGTCGCTTAAGCGGGATTTGACCTCCCGCTGTAAGCGACGCATCCGAGTCCGGTTTGAATCCTTGGGATATCGATCGTAGGCCCGGATTGCCGCGTTTCTAACTCTTACGAGGTCCCTAAGATCGGGGGAAAGTCTGATGCGGTGGAAGCAGTCCTCCACATCGACTTGCTTAGAAGATCTTATGATCGCCGTCGAGACGTGATCAGTGAAGATATTTATGGATTCGACGGTATCCTCGGGGGATGGAGTTGAATCCGGGCCGCAAGGGAGGATTGGTAGAGCGGTGTCAGCTAAGCACGTGCCCAGCTTCTTCCAATCCACCATGGTCCTCGTATCTGGTTCGCGGTTGACTGGGCGACCGAGCTGCATGACGACAGGTCGGTGGTCTGAGTCGAGTTCTGACATTGCCTCGATGGAGCGTAAGCGCAGAGTTACGTTCCTCAGCAGTGCCAGATCTATTGTGCTCGGACGACGCGCGGCGTTGTACGGATAGCACGTGGGGGTCGGGGGGTTGAATATTTCGAATGTGAGGTCGTCTATGAACGCGTCGAGACGCCTACCGTTCACATTCGTGCGATGGACTCGCCTTTCGGCGAGTGTGCCTTAAGTCCCGGGGACGCCCCCCCCGGGCAAAAACGAAAAATGGAAGAAGAGCTCTTAGGGTTTCTCGGGTTACTTGCCGAGAAGTACCCGGTGCTATCCAACCTCACGGCCGAATTCGCGGCCTACAGGGCCGCCCGCGCGAGTCCCGCCCCGCCCGCGTCCCTCGCCGCGTCATTTCGAGCCGCGCAGTCATGCCCCGCCCCCAAACCCAATTTGAGCGCACGTACGCACGTAGCGACTCATGAAGCGCCTAGCGCCAACGAAGCGCCTAACGCACCCGCGACGTCATTCTCGTCAAACTCATCCGTCGCGTCGTCCGTAATCATTAACTCAGGTTCAGACTCCGATACCGGATCGGAGATGGACTTCGAGTCCGCGACGAGCCCGCAGCCCGGAACCTCGGATGGGTTCCAAACGGTTAAACGCGGGAAAAAACGTACTCGCGCCGTGGAGTCCCGGAGCTCCACGACAAAACAAACAAAATCAGCGACTGCCTCCCGTCCGCAGGTAGTCGTGACACCGGAGTCGGACTCCGGCCGCCGCGCAACCCCACCGCCGCGTCCCAAGCCCGCACCCGCGCAAAAAACCGTCGCCCCGCCCCCGCTGATTCTCCAGGAGAAGTCAGCATGGAACCGCGTCTCCCAGGCCCTTCAGGCAAACAAAATAAATTATACCCATGCGCGTAACGTCGCGCATGGGATTCAAATAAAGGTCGCAACGCCGGGCGACCATAGGGCTCTATCCGCGTACCTCCGAAAGGAGAACATAGGTTTCCATACCTATGCTCTTCACGAGGACCGCGAGCTCCGCGTAGTAATACGCGGAGTTCCGAAGGAACTCGACATAGAGTACGTAAGGGAGGATCTGACCGCTCAGTCCCTCCCGATAGTAAGTGTGCACCGGATGCACAACGGACGCGACAAAAAACCATATAACATGGTTCTAGTCGCTCTAGAACTAACCCCGGAGGCCAAGAAAAAGATCGCATGTCTCGCGACAGTATGTGGCCTATCCGGGGTTACCATTGAAGCCCCCCATAGACGTGGCACTCCCGGACAGTGCCACAGATGCCAACTATATGGCCACTCGGCTCGGAATTGCCACGCGCGCCCCCGCTGCGTGAAGTGTCTCGGCGATCACGCCACGGTAGATTGCTCGCGAGTTAGGGAAACCGCGACCGAACCTCCAAGCTGTGTCCTATGCCTTAAGCAAGGGCACCCCGCGAATTACCGTGGATGTCCTAGGGCTCCGCGAAAACGTCCGACCCACCCAGCCCCCCGTACCGTCGGCCCAAAGACTTCGGTGCCTTCAGCACCGAAACCCGCCTTCGTACCGGCTGCGGTTCCCACCGTCTCGGCGTGGAATAAACCGCTGCCGTATACGAGGTCAAACCGAATAATGAAACCGCTAGTTACCGACCGATTAGTCTCCTCCCAGCGATAGGCAAAATTTACGAACGGCTCCTTCGGAAACGCCTCTGGGACTTCGTTACCGCGAATAAAATTCTAATAGACGAGCAGTTTGGATTCCGCGCCAAACACTCGTGCGTACAACAAGTGCACCGCCTCACGGAGCACATCTTAATAGGGCTAAATAGGCGTAAACAAATCCCGACCGGCGCCCTCTTCTTCGATGTAGCGAAGGCGTTCGACAAAGTCTGGCACAACGGTTTGATCTACAAACTGTACAACATGGGAGTGCCAGACAGACTCGTGCTCATCATACGAGACTTCTTGTCGAACCGTTCGTTTCGATATCGAGTAGAGGGAACTCGTTCTCGTCCCCGTCATCTGACTGCCGGAGTCCCGCAAGGCTCCGCACTCTCCCCGTTACTATTTAGTTTGTATATCAACGATATACCCCGGTCTCCGGAGACCCATCTAGCGCTCTTCGCCGATGACACGGCTATCTACTACTCGTGTAGGAAGATGTCGTTGCTTCATCGGCGACTCCAGACCGCAGTAACCACCATGGGACAGTGGTTCCGGAAGTGGCGAATAGACATTAACCCCACGAAAAGCACAGCGGTGCTATTCAAAAGGGGTCGCCCTCCGAATACCACTTCGAGCACCCCACTCTCCAATAGGCGCGTAAACACCTCCGCCGTTAGCCCCATCACTCTCTTTGACCAGCCCATACCGTGGGCCCCGAAGGTCAAATACCTAGGCGTCACCCTCGACAGAGGGATGACATTCCGCCCCCACGTAAAAACGGTACGCGATCGCGCCGCGTTTATACTAGGACGACTCTACCCAATGCTTTGTAGACGAAGCAAACTGTCCCTCCGTAATAAGGTAACCCTCTACAAAACTTGCATACGCCCCGTCATGACGTATGCAAGCGTAGTGTTCGCTCACGCGGCCCGCACCAACTTGAAACCCCTTCAGGTTATACAATCCCGATTCTGCAGGATAGCCGTCGGAGCACCATGGTTCCAGAGGAACGTGGACCTCCACGATGACCTGGAGCTCGACCCCGTCAGTAAGTATCTACAGTCGGCATCGCTGCGCCACTTTGAGAAGGCGGCACGACATGAGAACCCTCTTGTCGTGGCCGCCGGAAACTACATACCCGATCCTGTAGACCGTTTGGTAAACCGTCGACGTCGCCCAAAGCACGTCATCACGGATCCTCCTGATCCATTAACGGTGCTTTTAGGCAATACAAGCACCGGTCACCGTCCTCGCCGAACCCGTCGCTTGCGACGAAGGGCTCGACGAGCGAATTAACCCACAGACACAGCCCACTGAGTTTCTCGCCGGATCTTCTCAGTGGGTCGCGCTTCCGATCCGGTGGTAGATTCTGCGAAGCACTGCTCTTGCTAGGGCGGTGTTAGCAATTCTCCGGTTTGAGCCCCGCGAGCTCACCTACACAAGCTAGGGTACGCTGAAGTAGCCTCTCAAGGCTATCAGCATAGGTAGCAAAAAAAAAAAAAAAAAAAAAATTAAATAAAAATAACAATTTTGTTTTTCGTTTGATGTGTCCCCCGTCGAACGGATTCCTTTTGTTTGTTTTAAGTTTATTTTATACAAAATTTTATGTATTTTATTTATCGATTGAGGCACTACGAAGTCTGCCGAGTCAGCTAGTAAATTATATTTTTTAGTGTAGTTGGGTGAACGAGCACACGGCCTACCTGATTTAAAGTAGTAACTAGAGCACATAGACATCACAACGTGAACGCAGCCACCACCATTGACGTAAGAGGTCGAACTCCCAATATAGACTGCCCTATCCCGGTGACCAGAAAACATGAATAATTCGAAAAACCGGAGAAATTTCTGAATATAATTTTTACTGGTGGTAGGACCTCTTGTGAGTCCGCACGGGTAGGTACCACCACCCCGCCTATTTCTGCCGTGAAGCAGTAATGCGTTTCGGTTTGAAGGGTGGGGCAGCCGTTGTGACTATACTGAGACCTTAGAACTATATCTCAAGGTGTGTGGCGCATTTACGTTGTAGATGTCTATGGGCTCCAGTAACCACTTAACACCAGGTGGGCTGTGAGCTTGTCCACACATCTAAGCAATAAAAAATAAATAAAATATATATCTATCATCAATAAATCAAAAAGTTCTTGCCCATTTTGTGTGTCTCTACCTACATTTGTCACATGTGTCATTTGTGTGTCTCTACCTACTCACATAACTCAAACTCATTCAATATTTGAAACGGGAAAAATAAAATGTTCCAAGGTTTCTCTCTAACTTGTATAAAGTATACACTAATTCATTCCTTTTCTTTTTTTTTATTGCTTAGATGGGTGGACGAGCTCACAGCCCACCTGGTCTTAAGTGGTTACTGGAACCCATAGACATCTACAACGTAAATGCGCCACCCACCTTGAGATATAAGTTCTAAGGTCTCAAGTACAGTTACAACGGCTGCCCCACCCTTCAAACCGAAACGCATTATTTGCTTCAGGGCGGAAATAGGCGGGTTGGTGGTACCTACCCGCGCGGACTCACAAGAGGTCCTACCACCAGTAAAAATCATTTGTCCTAAAATAATATATTATTGAACAAGTTAATCACCTCAGTGCTGTAAGTTAAATAATCTTAACTAACAAACGTATCTGTCGACGGTGATATATTGATCGTAATTTATCTCTTGACCAAAGAAGCGATAAAATAAATGACATCACGACTTCTGACGATGTAGTATAGTGATAACTATTATTGTATTATTAAATTTATCTCCCTGTCTAGGTGTTGTAGACGCAAATAATATAACCATAGAATAAATCATAAAATATTGATCATATTTCACGATCATGTAATGAACAAACAAATAGATTGATAACTATGTACATACATTCTAACAATACATTATTTTGAGTTCAATACATCAATATGATTTTTCTGCAAACATAATTCGAACAATACTTTTGTTAACAATGAATTGTCATGATAAATTAAAATTAAATAAACACAAATGAATTATTAATGATGACATATTTAAAAAAAAAAAAAAACGTTTTATTGCATTGAATGTAAATGAAACTTATAAATACATTTATGACTCGGTTCTCGCATGACTCGTGAATTCAAATCGAACTATAATTAAATCGATTCATGAATAAATATCGATAATGTTGGCGAGAATCGATACATTATTGATGCGTTCGAACGGATGTGACTATGCTTGTTATAAATTAACGAAAAACAAAAAAAACAATGTTGCGTTCATTAATGCGACTTCATTGTTTACGAGCTGACCCGTCAAACGTTTTCCAGTTCAAATTTCAATGTTGATAGGGATTTTTTTTTTTTTGAATTTTTCGATAACTTGTTCCATAAAAACTTTATTAGTACGATTGTCTGTATTAAAAACGATAGAAGCCTGCCTATGTGCACGCAACACGCAAGACTCTTGGAAACATTTCGACAAAAATTAATTTGCGTAATTACTAGTGGTAGGACCTCTTGTGAGTCAGCACGGGTAGGTACCACCACCCTGCCTATTTTTGCCGTGAAGCAGTAATGCGTTTCGGCTTGAAGGGTGAGGCAGCCGTTACAACTGTACTGAGACCTTAGAACTCATATCTCGAGGAGGGTGGCGGCATTTACGTTGTAGATGTCTATGGGATCCGGTAACCATTTAACATCAGGCGGGCCGTGAGCTCGTTTTACTTTCTAATTCTAATCTAAAACAAAGCATATTACGATATTTTCATTTAGTACAAAGTTATTGAAGCTTATATGTGCTTATAAGCTTATATGTGCGTTTACAGAAATAATCGACAGATGGCGTTACTAGTTTCCTGAATCGCGCTATGATTATGTTACTTGTATTTAGAAATGCATTTCCAAGTGGATACTGAAGCCCATCGTCAGGTTTGAGCCCCGTGAGCTTACCTACTAGTTGAGGTTACGCTGATATGGTCTCTCTAGACCATCAGCTTAGGTAGAAACAAAAAAACTGAAGTTCACAGAAACGATCCAGGCGATTGAATAAGATCCTGCCCAAATGAGTTGTAAGCTAAAAATCTAATATCTATAAAATCTTGTAAGCTAATACGATTAAGTAAGCTGAATTTTAACTTACAAATCAATGTTAAATTTACAGCAAAATAATTTATTAAAAACGTTATGCTCGGCACTCTATATGCACTAATAGAGTCGATTCATCGACGGCTCGCGGTCTAAGGACTAAAATTAATATCTACAGACATACATACTATATCATTATTAAAACACGATTGCAACGGAGGCTTTAGACAGCTTAAAGTATATGGCTCTATAACTGAACAACTTACTTAGTGTAAAAGCCAACATCGATTATTTTTGATAAGCTGCGTGCTGTAACTAATATTACCACATCTAATTGACATTAGTAAATGAATTTTTAATCTAATCTCCGCACATTCCTTTAAAAAATATGGAAGATGCGTTAAAAGAAATAAATAAAACCACAATCGTTTTAATTTTTTTCTATAGGGTAGTCTTGGCGAAATTTGATTATAGAAGTATAATAGTCTTTGAAAATACAATCATAATAGTGTACAAACTTACAATTCCAATTAATTATAGTCGAGAATATTTTTTTTATCATTATTATTGCTTAGATGGAGTGGACGAGCTCACAGCCCACCTGGTGTTAAATGGTTACTGGAGCCCATAGACATCTACAATGTAAATGCGCCTCCCACCTTGAGATATAAGTTCTAAGGTCGCAGTGTAGTTACAACGGCTACCCCACCCTTCAGACCGAAACTGCATTACTGCTTCTCGGCAGAAATCGGCGAGGTGGTGGTACCTACCCGTGCGGATTCACAAAAGGGTCCTACCACCAGTGATTACGCAAATTATAATTTTGCGGGTTTGATTTTTATTACACGATGTAATTCCTTCACCGTGGAAGTCAATCGTGAATATTTGATAAGTACGTATTTCATTAGAAAAATTGGTACCCGCCTGCGGGATTCGAACACCGGTGCATCGCTACATACGAATGCACCGGACGTCTTATCCTTTAGGCCACGACGGCTTTTTTACTACTTAAGACTACTGCGGGGCCTCTAGTACTATATTATATGCCATCAGCAATGTCAAGGGGACAGCCAAGCCGCCACATACCGAAACTAGTTCAGCTTCGATCTCATATCCTAATCTGGTGGCACCAACTTAGCGGTAGAATTTAGCCCACTGAGTTTCTCGCCGGATCAGGATCTTCTCAGTGAGTCGCGTTTCTGATCCGGAGTTAGATTCTGCGAAGCATTGCTCTTGCTAGGGCCAGTGTTAGCAACACCTCCAGTTTGAGCTTCTAGAACTCACTTACACGCTAGGGTAAAGCTGAAATAGCCTCTCAAGGCTATCAGCAAAAAAAAAGGTAGAATTGTCGGCCAAGATAATTCTATTTTGACTTGGTATGAACAGATAATTCTCAAGATTCGTTTCTTATGTCATATACATTTCCGTATATTCTTCTGTATTGCTGACTATCAAATGCTTATCTGTCTACAAAGGCAAAAGAAGGCTTAGAGTTAACTTACTATCGGAGCCAAGAGATCAAAACCTGAACTCCGCCACCTACCTTGAGACTTGTACGTAGACGTTACGTTACGTAGTACAACGTAAGTGTTAAGAACGTATTTCAATAGAAAAAATTGGTACCTGCCTTCGGGATTTTACGAGCCTCATTACGAGCACATACACCGAACGTCATATCCTTTAGGCCACGACAGAATCATTTACTCAAATTTAAGAATTCTAATTTAAACCACGACGTAATAATTTACTGAAATTTACAATTTTAATTTAAGCCACAACGGAATCATTTACTCATATTTAACAATTTTAATTTAAGCCACGACGTAATCATTTACTGAAATTAACAATTTTAATATAGGCCACGACGGAATCATTTACTCAAATTTACAATTTTTATTTAGGCCACGACGGAATCATTTACTCATATTTAACTATTTTTATTTAGGCCACGACGGAATCATTGACTCAAATTTAACAATTTTTATTTAGGCCACGACGGAATCATTTACTCAAATTTAACAATTTTAATTAAATCTCGATATTAATATATTGGGCCGCTGTGATGAATGGAGACATCGAAAAGATTTATTTATTATTCGCACAATAAAGCTAGTCTTTGGCAAAATGTTTCATTACAAAACTATGAATAATATTAATAAAATTACGATTCGTAAACGTTAACATATTACTGTCATAAATTTTATTTGCTTTATGAATACTTAAACAAAATTAATAATGTCAAATCATTTCTGGGAGCCGAGCGGAAATATGAAATTCTTGACAATTTTATAAAATACTAGCTGACCCGGCAAACGTTGTGTTGCCTTAAATAAGATATCTAGGGAAATTCTACTGTAGAAAAAAAAACCTCATTTAACCACATAATACCTCATTATAAATAAATAAAAAATATCAAAAAATTAAAATAAAAAATAAATGTTTGGGGTGGACAACCCTTTTCACTTAGGGGTATGAAAAATAGATAGTAGCCGATTCTCAGACCTACTGAACATACTATTGATACACAAATAAAACCAAAAAAAGATGGCTGAAAAATGTATAGTATTGTATAGCTCTCAAATATATTAAGTATATAATAAAATTATATACTTAATATATTTGAGATATATTTGAGATATATATATAAATAATCTATGATGTATAGTGAGTAAGTAAGACAGGAGACCGGCTTCGTCCTCATCCCTACTAAGTGATGTTTGCTGGATGAGTGGTGACACCTGGCGGGGAAAGCTGATCGATTGATAGTTGATCAATAGTCGAACGGCGAGGCCGGGAGATCAAATTCAATTTAAAAAAAATCATAATTAAAGGAACTTGAAATTATAAATTCTGAATAAGAATTTATCGTACTACAATTATAATATTTGATTGCCATCTTGCAACCTTATTGCGGATCTGTGCATAGAAAAAAAATATATAATCGGATGGAAAAATAGGGGTTGATCGTATAAGAGTGAAAATTGAGAGTAATATGATTTTTTTATTTTAAGTCATGACAAAATAAAATAAAAAACTTGCGAAAAAATTAAAGTTTATAATTAACAAATAAAAAAAAGGGGTTGATCATAGAGGGATGAAAAATTTAGAGTAACATCAGATTTTTTATTTTAATTCATGACAAAATAAAAATAAAAATGAAAATCTTGCCAAAAAAATTAAAGTTTATAATTAACAAATAAAAAATAGGGTTTGATCGTAGAGGGGTGAAAATTTCAGAGTAATATGATTTTTTTTATTCTACGTCATGACAAAATAAAAACAAAATTCTCGCAAAAAATTTTAAAGTTTTTAATTAGCAAATAAAAAATAAGGGTTGATCGTAGAGGGGTGAAAATTTAGGGTTGTATGTATTTTTGTACGCTGTATCATAAAAAAATAGAAATTAAAAATTTTGTCTAAAAAATAAAATAAAAAATTTAGGGGTGGACTACTCCTAACATTTAGGGGGATGAAAAATAGATGTTGGCCGATTCTCATAGATACTGGATAAGCACAAAAAATTTCATCAAAATCGGTCAAGCCGTTTCGGAGGAGTATGGCAACGAAAACTGTGACACGAGAATTTTATATATTAGATATCGTTAATTTAAATTCTTCTAAGAAAACATTTTCGATTTAATAATTGCTAATTTAAAAAAAGAATCGCTAACCGGTAATCAACCGTCTCGACTTTTAATAATAATTGTATTTAGAATGTGCTAAGCATTTGTATGCGGCGAATATATATTTAAATTTTTCTAAGAAAACATTTTCAAATTTAGTAATTGCTAATTTAAAAAAAAATCGTTAACCGGTAATCAACCGTCTCGACTCTTAATAATAATTGTATTTAGAATGTACTGGTACTTTTATGCGGCGAACATAATATTATTATAATAATTTGATAACAATAGATTTTGTAATATCTTCATTGTGATGAGTAATTGATAAAACAGCATTGACTTAGATATCGGAACGTATACGTGTTTTTATCACCGTTTCGCAAGCGGCGCCGTGGCTTAGTTGGTTAAAGCGCCTGTCTAGTAAACAGGAGATCGGGGGTTCGAATCCCCCCGGGGCCTGCACGCGGAGTACTGTTTTTTTTAATTCAAATTACAGATAAAATTAGTACACACGTCCTTATTTTTTATATCAAAAACAACGTTTTTCCAAACTTAAAACCGCTTTTACAGTTTTATCTAGCATTTTTTTTTGTTACAAGGGCATCTATTCGATAGATACAGATCTTCAGTTCGTAGATTAAACTAATTGCTTTACAAAATTATATCTTAAATTTAGGAGATTTAAATCACTGTTGTTTGATTATTCTAGTCAGTACTATCGTACCTGAGAAATGTATTCGATGTCTGACCCTCGGTCTACTGATGGTAGGAACTCTTGTGAGTCCACGCGGGCAAGTACACCACCACCACCCTGCCTATTTCTCCCGTGAAGCAATAATGCGTTTCGGCTTGAAGGGTGGAACAGCCGTTGTAACTGTACTTGAGACCTTAGCACTTATATCTCAAGGTGGGTGGCGCATTTACGTTGTAGATGTGCATGGGCTAAAGTAACCACTTAACACCAGGTGGGCTGTGAGCTCGTCCACGCATCAAAGCAATAAAAAAAAAATTATCGTTGTGCAAAAGTTTTTTTTTTTTCATTACTCTCATTTGATACGCGTGGGTTTCCGTACATGCCCGTTCGCTTTGTATGTGAAAGAAGATAAATGGCCATACTTTCCACTTGACGAGATCAAAGCGTAGAGATTTTAGAAGCAAATTAATTCGAAATGAAGTATTACGTGCCATTCAGGCATCAAGGCAGACATTAAAAACCGACACAACATATTTTGGTTTACATTATTTTGTATTTGCTTTTAATGACGGCTTATATTTATAATGCTCTCTATAATTCATGCAGCAAACAACATCAGGGTGACCATGAAGTCACGAGTCCTTATTACATACCCATTACCGACATAAAAAAAACTCACCTTTTAGAATTATAAAAAAAAGCTATAAAAAACTTCAGTGCTTCGATCAGACACTAAAAAAGAGTCTTCGAAAAGGAGAGTAGAGTATCAAAATAAAATAAATACGAACATAAATAAGTTCCGTGAACATTAAACTTTATTATGAATAATATAAATTTAGTATAATGCATTATCAAGAACAAGCTATTTCACAAATTCACTTTTTCAACACACGATAAACATAATTTTGGATATAAAAATAAACCATGAAATCCGATTCCCTAACGTCGAAATCACATATGAACATCACCTTTAAACTCTGACACTAAATGTTATTTTCCTTTGATCGATCCCTTACACATCCGATCTTATTATTTCGTTGCCGTAAATAACCCCATCCATATATTATTGCGCTGTTTCAATGGTGGAATCGCCCACGCTCGTATTTTATTTCATTCTTTATTTTATGATAATTTTGTGCAAATCTTTTAAGTTTTTTTTTTTTTGTAATAATAGCGCGTTTTGAACTACCAAACTGAAGCTTGAATTGTGATTTATGGGTACATAATTTGAATTTTTTTTGCACAAATAATCTAGTTTATAGTCGAAGTTCTTCGAAGTTTCATTAATACTATCGTATATATACTTGATTTGTTAAATTGGATTGCTCTGAATTTTTGGAATGTGATTATAAAATTGATGTCAGTATCCACTAAGGTAGTTTTACATAAAACATTTTTTTTAAAAACAAAGAAACAGTGATTTTTCGATCGTGATTTTTTATTTGAATTGTTTATCTAAGATTTGCCATTTGACACATTTATACAATTGACCCCAATGAGTTTGTACAGTTATCCCCGATTCTACAGTTAAGATTTTTTCATTAATCTACCATAAATGGCGTACGAGCTTCTTCAGCAAATGCGCCGCTTTTACTCAAAATATGCAAAGCATTTAGTGAGAGTCCTGTCGGAAAATGACAGGGATTTACATTATTAGTTGTATTTGTGTATAAAAGAACACACCCTGTGTATTTAATACCACTAAATTCTTGTCCGTGTGGCTTGGAGGCGTTCGGCAACACGAAGACATCTAATGGTGTTGACCTGTTGTTATTTTAAAATTTATACCAAGACTGCGCGCGCGTCTGTCTGACTTTGAAGGCTTAGTAGGGGATATTTTTTAATACTTTTTTTTTTATTGCTTAGATGGGTGGACGAGCTCACAGCCCACCTGGTGTTAAGTGGTTACTGGAGCCCATAGACATCTACAATGTAAATGCGCCACCCACCTTGAGATATAAGTTCTAAGGTTTCAGTATAGTTACAACGGCTAAAACGAAAAAAATGATTTTCTTGTAAAAAAGCGTGGGGTGCTTTTCAGGATATTATCAAAGTAACCCTTCAACTCATTTCGGTTCATAAAATATATAACTACTGGTACCGTACACCCCAGGTTTTTTTTACAATAAAATCATTTTTTCTTACACTGTTTTTAATTCAAATTTATTTTCTATTTTTTAGTTGGATTTTCTATAAAAGCGTATTTTGATAATTATTTTAAACTATTATTTATTGTTATCACTGCTAGCAGTTTGGGGACCACGCTTAGGATTATACTCAGCTCAAACCCTTTTCGGAACGAGGTAGATGCTTAGAAGCATCGCATTCGACTACACATTATTTTCTAACGCATTACAATAATCTGCCGTGACGCATAATATTTACCTACCCTCAAATGTTGTTGGTTCTTAGACTAGTACGAAATTATTGTGTAAGAAGTGAAAGTAAGAGAAGTGTAAATACAATGCTACCATCGTGTATTGATTAAGCAAGATGGGCTAACACGATCAGTATTCACCTTAGTGCATAGCCACGTTCTGATATATAAAAGAAGGATTTGAATGTCGATTAATTTGGCACAACGTCTGCACAAGCACTGTCTTCTTACTGGTGGTAGGACCTCTTGTGAGTCCGCGCGGGTAGGTACCACCACCCTGCCTATTTCTGCCGTGAAGCAGTAATGCGTTTCGGTTTGAAGGGTGCGGCAGCCGTTGTAAATATACTGAGACCCTAGAACTATTGAGGTGGGTGACGCATTTACGTTGTAGATGTCTATGGGCTCCTGTAACCACTTAACACCAGGTGGGCTGTGAGTTCGTCCACTTTTTTTCTCCTACCTATGCTGATAGCCTTGAGAGGCTATTTCAGCTTCACCCTAACGTTTGTAGGTGAGCTCGCGGGGCTCAACCGGAGAGTTGCTAACACTGACCCTAGCAAGAGCAGTGCTTCGCAGAATCTACCACCGGATCGGAAACGCGACCCACTGAGAAGATCCGGCGAGAAACTCAGTGGGCTGTGTCTATGGGTTAGTTCGCTCGTCGAGCCCTTCGTCGCAAGCGACGGGTTCGACGAGGACGGTGACCGGTGCTTGTGGTGCCTAAGAGCACCGTTAATGGATCAGGAGGATCCGTAATGACGTGCTTTGGGCGACGTCGACGGTTTACCATTCGGTCTACTGGGTCGGGTATGTAATTTCCAGCGGCTACGATGAGAGGGTTCTCATGTCGTGCCGCCTTCTCAAAATGGCGCAGCGATGCCGACTGTAGATACTTACTGACAGAGTCAAGCTCCAGGTCATCGTGGAGATCCACGTTCCTCAGGAACCATGGTGCTCCGACGGCTATCCTGCAGAATCGGGATTGAATAACCTGAAGGGGCTTCAAGTTGGTGCGGGCTGCGTGAGCGAACACTACGCTTGCATACGTCATAACGGGGCGTATGCAAGTTTTGTAGAGAGTTACCTTATTACGGAGGGACAGTTTGCTTCGCTTGCAAAGCATAGGGTAGAGACGTCCTAATATGAAGGCGGCACGGTCGCGTACCGTTTTAATATGGGGACGGAATGTCATCCCTCTGTCGAGGGTGACGCCTAGGTATTTGACCTGCGAGGCCCACGGTATGGGCTGGCCAAAGAGAGTGACGGGGCTAACGGCGGAGGTGTTTGCGCGCCTATTAGGGAGTGGGATGCTCGAAGTGGTATTCGGAGGGCGACCCCTTTTGAAGAGCACCGCTGTGCTTTTCGTGGGGTTGATGTCAATGCGCCACTTCCGGAACCACTGTCCCATGGTGGCTACTGCGATCTGGAGTCGCCGATGAAGCAGCGACATCTTCCTACACGAGTAGTAGATAGCCGTGTCATCGGCGAAGAGCGCTAGATGGGTCTCCGGAGACCGGGGTATATCATTGATATACAAACTAAATAATAACGGGGAGAGCGCGGAGCCTTGCGGGACTCCGGCAGTCAGTTGACGGGGACGAGAACGAGTTCCCTCTACTCGATATCGAAACGAACGGTTCGACAAGAAGTCTCGTATGATGAGCACAAGTCTGTCTGGCACTCCCATGTTGTACAGTTTGTAAATTAAACCGTTGTGCCAAACTTTGTCGAACGCCTTCGCGATGTCGAAGAAGAGGGCGCCGGTCGGGATTTGTTTACGCCTATTTAGTCCTATCAGGATGTGCTCCGTGAGGCGGTGCACTTGTTGTACGCACGAGTGTTTAGAGCGGAATCCGAACTGTTCGTCTATGAGAATTTTGTTCGCGGTAACAAAATCCCAGAGGCGTTTCCTAAGGAGCCGTTCGTAAATTTTTCCTATCGTCGGGAGGAGACTAATCGGACGGTAACTAGAAGTTTCGTTTGTCGGTTTGCCCGGCTTATGTATACCGATAACGTCCGCTTCTTTCCACACCGCGGGAAAGATGCAGTGCGTCATAGCGGCATTTAAAATTGTAGCCAACATTGCTATCAGTTGGACTGGCAAGAGTTTTAGCGCGCGGTTGCGGATGCCGTCGGAGCCGGGTGCCTTCCTAGGTTGGAGGTTGTGGATGGCGTCTCTAACTTCGTCAGTGGTAATGGGGGGTAACGCGTCCGAGGGCGGCAGGGAAGCTCTGCGCTCGACCTCCCTGTCGACTAACTCGGTGTGTTCGGGGTCCGCGTGTTGAGTGCTGGTGGTGCACTGCTCTTGCAGTGCATCGGCCAGCAGCTCAGCCTTGTCATCGTCATCGAATGCCGGTGGTTGGCCTGAAGGGCGTACGAGGGGAGGCATAGTAGCGGTAGTTTCGGATTTGAGAGTCCTAGCTAGTCGCCAGTATGCTTGGTGGGAGGGCGCGAGTTGTTCTAAATAACTATGCCAATTATTGTTACGCGCGTCACTTAGGCGGGAGTGGACTTCGCGTTGTAGACGACGCATCCGAATCCGGTTTGAATGCGTGGGAAGACGATCGTAGGCCCGGATTGCCGCGTTCCTAACTCTTAAGAGATTCCTAAGTTCGGAGGACAGTCTGATGCGGTGGAAGCTGTCCTCCACATCGACTTCTTTTGAAGATCTAATGATCGCGGAAGAGATGTGATCGGTAATGATGTTTATGGATTCGACGGTGTCCTCGGGGGATAGATTCGAATCCGGGCCGTAAGGGAGGATTGGCGGAGCGGCTTCGGCTAGGCACGTGCCCAGCTTATTCCAATCCACCATGGTCCTCGTAACAGTGGCTGGGTTGTGAGGGCGACCGAGCTGCATAAAGACAGGTCGGTGGTCTGAGTCGAGCTCTGACAGTGCTTCGATGGAACGTAAGCGCAGAGTTACGTTCCTAAGCAATGCCAGGTCTATAGTGCTCGGACGGAGCGCGATGTTATACGGATAACATGTTGGAGTTGGGGGACCGACTACTTCAAAAGTGAGGTCGTCTATAAACGCGTCGAGACGCCTACCGTTAACGTTCGTACGATGGCAGTTCCACCTAGTGTGGTGGCAATTTAAATCGCCTGCCAGGATGACGGAGTCTCCCATGCCAAACAGTGACTCGATGTCACTGCTCAGGAGGGGCTTGTCCGGGGGGAGATAAACGGATGCGATGACGATCGGCTGGTGTCCCGTCAGCGAGATACGGCACACTGACGCCTCGATATGTAAGAGCGAGGGAGTATCGAGAGGGACAACGTGCAGGGCCCGCCTATAGTAAATGGCAGTCCCGCCTTTGGAGGCGGTGAGTCTGTCATTCCTAACCATGACGTAATTCGCGACTTTCGGGTCACGACGCGAGGGCTTCAGACAGGTCTCCTGCACTAACAAAATATCTACAAGATTATCGCGGAGGAATTCGAAAATTTGATCGCGTTGCCGCGCGAGTCCGTTAGCATTGTAGAATGCTAACGTAAGGGAATACGGTTTTTCTCTACCTTTTTGCGCCATTGATTACCGGTAAAGAATTTTTATAACGTGCGAGACACGGACTCGTAGACGTCCATGTGATCGAAAGCAGCCGCGAGCCGCTGTTCGGGGGTTACCGACCTACGGATAGCATCTGCGAACGATCGCAGACGGTCAAAGTTTACCGCGGTGACGAAGTCGCGCACGAGCGCGAAGTCGTTGACGACTGAGGGTTGCGGGGGGCGGTACGCGGGCGCGGGGCGAGGTGCGAGCAGGGGCTGAGGCGCGTGACGTGTCGCAGGCGGGAGCTGGGGTACGTTTTGTGTTCCCTCCTTCGTATACGGCAGCGGTTTTTTCCACGCCGAGACGGTGGGAACCGCAGCCGGTACGAAGGCTGGTTTCGGCACTGAAGGCGCCGAAGTCTTTGGGTCGACGGTTCGGGGGGCTGGGTGGTTCAGGCGTTTACGCGGAGCCCTAGGACATCCGCGGTAGTTTGCCGGGTGCCCTTGCTTAAGGCATAGGACACAGCTTCGGGGTTCCGTCGCGGTTTCCCTAACACGCGAACATTCTGTGGTTGCGTGATCGCCGAGGCATTTCACGCAGCGGGGGCGCGCGTGGCAATTACGCGCTGAGTGGCCATAGAGCTGGCACCTGTGGCACTGCCCGGGAGTACCACGTTTATGGGGGGCTTCGATGGTGACCCCGGAGAGGCCGCATATCGTTTTGAGACATGAGATTCTTTTCTTTGCCTCCGGGGTTGATTCTAGCGCGACGAGAACCATATTGTACGGCTGTCTGCCCCGTCCGCTGTGCATCCGGTGCACACTAATTATTGGGAGGGACTGACCGATCAGATCCTCCTTTACGTAGTCTATGTCGAGTTCCTTGGGGACTCCACGTATCACTACGCGGAGTTCGCGGTCCTCCTGAAGAGCATAGGTGTGATAACCTATGTTCTCCTTTCGGAGGTAAGCAGAGAGGGCCCTATGGTCGCCCGGCGTTGCGACCTTAATCTGAATCCCATGCGCGACGTTACGCGCATGGGTATAATTAATTTTGTTGGCCTGAAGGGCCTGGGATACGCGATTCCACGCTGACTTCTCCTGGAGTATCAGCGGGGGCGGGACAACTGTTTTAGGCGCGGGCGCGGTTTTTGGGCGCGGCGGTGGGATTACGCGGCGGGCGGAGTCCGACTCCGGCGTTACGACTACCTGCGGTCGGGAGGCGGTCGCGGACTTGGTTTGCTTCGTCATGGAGCTCCGGGACTCCACGACGCGAGTACGCTTTTTACCGCGCGTTACAGTTTGGAACCCATCCGAGGTTCCGGGTTGAGGGCTAGTCGCGGACTCGAAGTCCATCTCCGATTCGGTATCGGAGCCTGAACTAGACGCTATTGAGGTCGCGACGGACGAAACTGACGTGATTGACGCGGGCGCGGGGGTAGCGGGGGCGGGGGCGTTAGACGCTACGGCGGCGGCGTGCGTACGTGCGCTTGAACACGGACCGGCGGCGGGGCACGCGAGGCATGCCTGCGATGCATGTTTGGCGACGGCGGCGAGAGATGCGGGGGGAGAATAATTACCAAATGAGGCCCTATAGGCTTCGAATTCGGGCGCGATTGACGGATATTTTTCCCGAATGAAGTCTATGAAAAGTTTTTCCTCCATCTTTACGTGATTTTCGCCCGGGGGGGGGGCGGCCCCGGGACTTAAACACGCGCTCGCCTTGCGGCGAGGCCCCTGCGTCGGTAACACTAAATTGGCCGAAGCGATTCTAGGAATTTTAGAAATTTTAGTGAATAGAATAAATAGAATAGAATTAGAGTGAATATAACCACTGCACAGTTCCCGGGCGGCAATGCCTTGCAATTAGGCGCAGGTACAAATTCCGAGAAACACTTGGGCCACAGATGTGCCACGAACAATGATCTATTATCACCGGTAGTCACTTCCGACAAAACAATGAGCACGTCCACGCGCGTCGGTTGCTCAAATCGGAATGAGTTCGTCCACACATCTAAGCAATAAATAAAAAAAGCTTCAAGCCGGAACACGTGTTGATTTTGCGACAATAGCAGGTAGAGCGGTGGTACTTACCCGATTCATTAGATTTACAGCTCACTGAGTTTCTTGCCGGATCTTCTCAGTGGGTCGCGTTTCCGATCCGGTGGTAGATTCTGCGAAGCACTACTGTTGTTGAGCTTAGTGTTAGCAACGTCGTCAGATTTGAGCCCCGAGACCTCACCTACATACTAGCTATCAGCTTAGGAAGAAAAAAAATATATTTTATCTTCAGGTCATTAATTTACACGAACGATTGACATGCATGACAGTTAAATCCTATGTTAATTTTGCAGTTGTAATTGGAGTCATGTAATATTCTGTTCGAAGAGCCACCCACAGCTTATTCACATCACTAGGTTAGTATATTGCGTCGAGCTGATATAATTTCAGTGATGCTTTAATAAATAACATTTTACAATAAAACTTTTATTATTATTTAGTTTTCAAGTCGATTAAGCTTTTATTTATATCGACGATTTTCATTATTATATTTCATTAAATGATTATTATGTTTGGATAACAAGCTCGGAGATAGTGTTATTGTGGGTTTCGAAATATATTTCTTTATTCTTTTCATTTATTACATATTTAAATTCACAATCTGAATGCATGTTTGCTTCGCGGCATAATTCGGTAGATAGTTTGGAGCAGATAGATCGAACACAATCATTCTACTATCTACGTGATATAATATATTCTACTATTTTATTCTATCATACTATATCTGTAATCTACATAATCTATTATCAACAGAATTAAGCGGATAAATAGACACATGCGGACAGCGCATCTTTTTTTTTTATTGCTTAGATGAGTGGACGAGCTCACAGCCCACCTGGTGTTAAGTGCTTACTGGAGCCCATAGACATCTACAACGTAAATGCGCCACGCATCTTGAGATATAAGTTCGAAGGTCTCAATATAGTTGCTACTATAGTTACTACATACAGTACAGTACAGTAATTTATTTTAAATCACCGATTTAGAGATTGTGAATTTGAAATGTTATTTTAATAAATGAACCCACACTTTCATTCAAATAACGGAATTAAATTAAGAATTTGTAATATGAAGATTAAAAAACTCTTGAATAATAAACAAAACTAATTTGACGAACCAAACAAGATAATAAAAGTCTATAAGAAGCTGCTGTTTATGTCGCTACATCTAAATAGTGTATTTTCATACAAATTACATTAATTAAAATGTTAGCAATTGACAAAAGCATAAATTCATCTCTTTATTGTCAGAAGTCGGATGCTGATTCTTTTTGAGATCAAAGAACATGTATTTTAGTGTAGAAGATTTCTTATCTATTTCGAAAGACTCATATGACTAACAGATTTTGTTGTAATAATCGTTATGGAATTACTAATTTTTCATTGCGTAAGCGTTTTAATATATTAGATGCTATTTAGAGCCCTCTAATTTAATAAAGAATAGAGCAGATTTTTTTTAAATATCATCATTATCCTGCCCTTCTCCCAGTCTCCTGGGGTCGGCGCAACATGTTTTCTCCTTCCATACTCTTCTATCATATACCATTTCTTCGCTCACTCCCCTCTTACCCATATCGTCTTTCACGCAATCCATCCATTTCTTCTTAGGTCTACCTCTTCCTCTATATCCTTCCACATTCATAGCTAACACTCTCTTACCAACCTTACCAATAATACATGAAAATGGGGATTAAAATAATTAGTAAATAAATATCTTTACAAATTTGGTTCACTTTTTCTTTCTATTCGGTAACTAATATCGGCTCATAGAGTAGCTACGTTCCTAAATTGGAGCTTTTATCTAATTAACTCACACTGGAAGTGTAAATTTTGTCGCAAATTGTTGAAAACATCAATCAAAATAGTTTTACTTTAAAACGAAGTCACCGTTTCATTCTCTTCTAATACCCATTATGGAATTTAAAAAAATATTTGAAGTTCACGTCTTAAAATATGCAGCCAATTGTGTTACCAACCTATAAAATGTAAATTCATAAAAACACTTCAGATTTCACATCTACATTAACATAATCTACACGATCTCGATATTACTAAATAACGACCCTAGCGTAAATAAATTTAACAGTCGTTTTCTAAATATTAATAACGTATAATTCTAATATAAAAAACCTTAATGAGTAGCGAATAAAGCGATAAATTTTATATTTACGACCAACGTGGCAGATAAAACCGGTGATATTCATTTCTGTTATGGAAATCAATTACTTTGTTTACCGTCTACGCGATTCGTTCTTATTCAATTTGTTTTATTACGGAACATAGGATTTATAATGCGTTAAAAATTTATATTTATAATGTATTCGTGTCGGGTGCGGTGGTTTTTATTGGTTTTTAGTTGAGAAAGGTGGATAACCTTGTTGCAGTGTGTTTGAGAATTGGAATGTCTGTGGCTGCGGGATGTTTGTAGAAACTCTTGATGTCATAAACGATCTACAATTGTATAGGTTAGTAACAATTTATTTGCGTATGTAATAAATATATAGAAAATCAGGCAGGATAAATTTTTTATTGCCCTTGTAGGCAGACGACAATAGGGTCCACCTGACGGTGAGTGGTTGCCGTCGCCCATGGACTGCAGCAATGCCAGGGGCAGAACCAGGCCGCTGGCTACAGCATTATACTCTCTACATTATAGCCTCGTTTGAAGAAGGACATGTCATAGCGCTCGGGAAAGACCGTGGAGGGGAGCTCATTTCAACGCCGAATATATTCAAGCGATGCGAATATGCCTGTGTTCAAATCTCTCAAACAAGTAACACTTTTTGTAAAGAAGAACGCATATGACACGTGATCAGCAATAAGTTTCATGAAGGATTAGCATCGTGCAATAAATGTCACGCCCGCAAACGTTGTAAACATGCATTGTTACTAATGGTATGGCGCATTTTATGGCGGGTAGGTACCACCGTTTTGACTATTGCAAAACAGTGATGAGTACTGCTTAAAATTGTAGGACAACCACTGCTGTTATTTGTTGCTTAAGTTCCTATGGCCTCCATGTGGGGCAGTGGACTTCAACTGTATGTCGCCATCGGGTTCGGTTTGAAACTACGCCCTTTCCTTCGGATCAGGTTGGCTTAATTGTCTTCACCTCCACTGCGATAGTGCACTAGGTTTGCTTGGGACGATCTACTACTTGGTTACTCTAGGAGATCCACTTAGGATTTGACTCGGTATGTATATAGGCTCTTCCCTCAAAGTATGGCCTATCCACATCCGACGCATCATGTGTTTGACAACAATAATGATACAATATATTTTAATATCGACTGGGTGTCTCAAGGCAAATAGAAGTATTTTTTAAGGGTCCAAGTAACAACAGCTGGGTCACAACTTCGCTCATATATTTATGCAATGACTTAAAAAAGATAGAGAGAAAGTGGCATTTTTATGGTTGAAGAATTACTGGTGGCCCGAAGGCCTTTCCAGTTTCACCAGGAAATTGGGCAGACAAAGGCTCAGCCAGGAGGGGTGGGATTAGCTAACAGCTGTCCAAGCGCCTCCGAAGAAGCCCTAACAAGAGCAGAATGAATCTAAAACTGGCATTTATCCGTATGGGTCCTCCTCCTCCGTGCGTCGTATTCCTCAGTTCTGAGGGTCGTGACCTTTACTGAGTACTTTTGTTAGGAATATGTACTTCCATTTACTCCTCCATCCGTATGGGTACTCAGTAATTATTCTACCTGTGCTTATACTAAATTAACATACATGTATTTTTTTAAACTAGAGGTCCCGCAGTAGTCGAAATTCGACTATAATTAATTGGAATTGTAAGTTTGTACACTATTATGATTGTATTTTATACTTCTACTAGCTGACCCGGCAAACGTTGTGTTGCCTTAAATAAGATTTCTAGGGAAATTCTACTGTAGAAAAAAAACCTCATTTACCCACAAAATACCTCATTAAAAACAAAAAAAATATCCAAAAATTAAAATAAAAAATAAATGTTTGGGGTGGACAACCCTTTTCACTTAGGGGTATGAAAAATAGATAGTGGCCGATTCTCAGACCTACTGAACATACTATTGATACACAAATAAAACAAAAAAAACATGACTGAAAAATGTATAGTATTGTATAGCTCTCAAATATATTAAGTGTATAATCTATGATGTATAGTGAGTAAGTAGGACAGGGAGACTTTTTGGCGGGAACGCGAGGAGTGAAGTTGTGTGATTTGTTTTATTTTGTCTATTTAGTGTTTCTTCAGGTTTAAATGTGTAATAACGGTGGTTTATTAACTGTTTAATATCTGTGAAAGTGCACAAATGTGGGAAAATGAAACAAAGCCGCTGGACGCAACTTCTCGGGGTCCTCCAAAAAGTCCACTGAAAAAATCTTAGTAAATGACCACCATTTTACTAAGATTATATTTCATTTCATATCATCTCATTTCATTTAATTTCATCCCAGTTGATTAACGTCTCAAATTAATCATTTTCATTTCATTTCACTCCATATTCTCATTTTTCATAAAATTAAGAATATAAAGTAAAATAAGACATGACTTAAAGGTCTTAGTTACCAGGTCATAAAATCTCTTAAAAAAAAAAAGTAGGACAGGAGACCGGCTTCGTCCTCATCCCTACTACGTGATGTTTGCTGGATGAGTGGTGACACCTGGCGGGGATAGCTGATCGATTGATAGTTGATCAGTAGTCGACCGGCGAGGGCGGGAGATCAAATTCTAGTTAAAAAAAATCATAATTAAAGGAACTTGAAATTATAAACTCTGAATAAGAATTTATCGTACTACAATTATAATATTTGATTGCCATCTTGCAACCTTATTGCGGATCTGTGCATAGAATAAAAAAAATATTAATCAGGATGGAAAAATAGGGGTTGATCGTATAAGAGTGAAAATTGAGAGTAATATGATTTTTTTTATTTTAAGTCATGACAAAACAAAATAAAAAACTTGCCAAAAAATTAAAGTTTATAATTAACTATTAAAAAATAGGGGTTGATCATAGAGGGATGAAAAATTGAGAGTAACACAGATTTTTTATTTTAATTCATGACAAAATAAAAATAAAATGAAAATCTTGCCAAAAAAATTAAAGTTTATAATTAATAAATAAAAAATAAGGGTTGATCGTAGAAGGGTGAAAATTGAGGATTGTATGTATTTTTGTATGTTGTATCATAAAAAAATAGAAATTAAAAATTTCGTCTAAAAAATAAATAAAAAAATTTAGGGGTGGACTACCCCTAACATTTAGGGGGATGAAAAATAGATGTTGGCCGATTCTCATAGATACCGGATAAGTACAAAAAATTTCATCAAAATCGGTCAAGCCGTTTCGGAGGAGTATGGCAACGAAAACTGTGACACGAGAATTTTATATATTAGATTATCACAAATGTCGCCAAGACTATACTATAAAAAAATATTAACAAAGACAAAAAATATATAATCTATTCTCAATTTGACAACAGACGTCAAGAACAAAAGTTTGACAATAAATAGAATGCATGCGTGTGTGCGTCAAATACATGGTATGTAGTGTGTGTAATGTTTTCTTTATTGATTTAATGTATCTTTTATGCATTATTTTAAAAAAATATTAGCATTGTGCACTTCTTCTCTATATTCTCTACAAGTGTGGAAAATTTCATACTCCTCCGTCCGCGCAATTTTCGTAAAAAGGGATACAAAATTTTTGCTTCTCGTATTAATATATAGATGTGAAATCATTTGTGAACACGCTGTGCGAACGCTGACCGAATAAATCTGACTAGTTAGTGAGATATTGTGTATCTAATCTTAATACTATTCGTGTCATTTACATACCTTCTGTATTTAGTGTTTGACCGACACGAAATTTATAATCAGATTCACCGATTTTATCGGCGTGCATAAACTCGAACACCTTCAAAGCATAGGACATAAATTAACCATAAAATACCGTGGAAGTCATAAAATTTAACATTTACGGTACAATTTTAACGACAGCCTTATAAACGTTATTCTCATATCAAACTTTTTAACACCGTAATCGGATGACGATAAAAATATCGGTACTGAATATCTTATGTATTAATGTCGTGTTTTATGTCACTTGATCTTCGGTGTTAAGTGTAATTTGGTGGCTTCCCGGTATCGAACGTTTTATGTAACAATTTAGAATCTTTTATGCACAAAAGGCCAAAGTTCGATGAAAGCAAATGAGCTCTAATGACCACGATAGAAATAAGAATTTTTATAATGCGGAATGAGGAAATAGAACGATCACGGACTTGTCCTAGTAGTGGGTGCAATATTATGTGTGATTTTTGTTTCATTTAATTTTCACTTTCCAGAAATACATTCACGTAAATAAATCAACGTAACTATCACGTATTTATATATAACATTATGAAGTAAGTTATTAAGGTAAGGCCGTAAGTAAAAGTTTTGAAGTCGTCGTGGCCTAAAGGATAAAACGTCTGGTGCATTCGTATCTAGCGATGCACCGGTGCTCGAATCCCGCAGGCGGGTACCAATTTTTCTAATGAAATACGTACTTAACAAATGTTCACGATTGACTTCAACGATGAAGGGATAACAGCGTGTAATAAAAATCAAACCCGCAAAATTATAGTTTGACGTCTTGTGAGCCCGCACGGGAAGGTACCACCACCCTGCCTATTTCAGCCGTAAAGCAGTAATGCGTTTCGGTTTGTAGGGTGAGGAAGCCGTTGTAACTATACTTAGACCTTAGAGCTCATACCTCATGGTGGGTGGCGGCATTTACATTATAGATGTCCATGGGCTCCAGTAACCACTTTACATCAGGCTGTGAGCTTGTCTATGCAATAAAAAATAAATAAAAAAGACATAGGTACGTATGCGTTGACAAATAAGTTTTATAGGATATTTTATTGGCGTTGTATTACTTCTTTCTGATTGCATACAATATGTATGAACGAGTTCACGACCCGCTTAAGGTTAAGAGGTTATTCAAATCCATCACAATGTAAATACCGAAAGGTGATTTGCCGCATTTATGTAGGATTGGTAAGAATGGAACGTATAAAAAGAGTGTAAAAGATATGAGCGAGAGAAAACGGAAAGAAAGGGAGAAGAGAATGACAGACAGAATGACAGAGAAAAGGAAGATGTCGAAGACGGTTGGAAAATGAGCAAGACGTAATAAAAATGATAATTTTTTTTTTTAAATATTATTATAACAAATATAACAGAAGATTTTGGAACAGTAGAAGTTTTATTTTATGCGCTGCGATCTCTATTATACATTTTACAAGCAAATCCGAAATTTTGTTAATCAAGTGATCCTGATTTTTAATACGCTTTTATTAGCTTCAGTTAGTACGTATGTTAGTGTGGTACGGAATCTTTGAACATGATTTTGACCCCCTTCAAAACGTCGGATTAACTCGAATTTTGGCATACTTATTATTACGTAACTTAATTTATTACTTACAGCCATGCCATGTAATACGCGGTGACTTAACAACACCAATACTAAAATTTTAAGTTTTAATTTATATTACAACGCTTTACCTTGAATCGATCAGTCGATCTGAATAATACAATACAAAATAACTGATATATTTATCGAACACTTCAAAGTAGAAAAATTAAGCTCATTAATTCGCAAACTGTAGTAACAGATATTTTTAACAAAAAA